>NW_024704743.1:17886035-20386035 GCF_018977255.1 Callorhinchus milii | reverse complement strand
AGGGAGCAGCCGTCAAAGGCACTCGCTTGAATGCGGCGTCTGTCCCAGCAAAAAGGACATTATTTTTCTTCCTTTCTTTCCTGTGGGATCGGGTGCACACACACACACACACACACACACACACACAGGGATCCAGTTGGCATTTGTTATTGGCGTGAGCAAGTTTTAAAATCGCGGGTTTCGCACAATCATTATCCCATGTGTTCCTGGTGGAAGCAAAGCAGAGATGCGGGAATCAGGGGATTATTCTGGCGATAACCAAGGATTTATTTTTTTTTGCAATTGCACCTCGTCTGAAATATAACAAAAAAAAATCCCGCCTCATATTTCTCCCCGTAACAGACCTTTATTTCCCAACAAGTCAGAGTTACAGAATAAGAGAAGTGTTGGCCGCACATTGACATTAACACTGATCATTTCTTCTTTGAAACATCTCGACTATACGAAAACATATGCAAAACTACTGGTTGCGATTGTACTACTTAACATTATTACGATTTGTTTGCAAATGTTGAGACACAATCGTCCTGTTTGTTAAGCATTCAAAATAAATAGTACATCTCGCATGAAAGTATTGTATGGTTTATCTTTACTTCCATCAAGAAACAATGGCATCTGTCGCGAGATGAAAGTTTTGTTTTACTTAGTTTACTTTGTTAAAGCCTTCTCTTATTTTTAGGAAAATACAAATAATAAATGTTAAATATATTACGCTAAGACCAACACAATGATTTCTAAAGTGACAATTACTAGTGATTATATTTCCCTGTTTTCCCTCAATAATGCCTCACCGTTAGTATTTCCACTGTCAGGTTCCAGTTTAGTAGTAAATCGCTGAACAGTAATTGTGTTTAGATTTGCCCTGGTTATGAGCTATTATTCTCTTCTATTGTGTAATTTTATGGTTAGACTTAAAATCTTTACAATTGATTAACTCTTCAAACGACTTATGGTTTTAAATCCATTAAAAGCCATGAAGCGGAGGAGAATGTAAATCAAGCTATTCTAACATCAGACCATCTCAGCTGATACAGAACTGATCAGCATTTGCAAAACATAAATACTAGCCATCAATATGCTCCCGCTGTTTCTCTCAAAATTAGTTTAAAAAAAACACATAAGAATAATTACGATGAAAAGTGAGGGTGAGCGAGCTAAACTACAGAAATGGATTGCGCACCTATAAAAGTAAAATCAGTGGGAAAATTACAGCCTATTTTGTGGTTGTACTGTGTATTTGTGTGCCGACATTTGTGGGATACGTTGTCATATTTTTTCTTCCAAATCTTGCAACATTTGTAGTGCAACTGAAGTAAGATAAGAATTAAGGGGTTATAATAATGTGCAATTCCCAACAGCTATTTGACATTTACAGAAGCGTCTGTGTAGCAAACAAACAAGGAAATTCCTCAAATTGTCTAATAAATACAACTACTCTATTGACAGCTATCTTCAGTGCCACATTGACCACTTCCATTAACAAGGAACATATGAAAAGCAGCTTCAACGACTGATCGCTGTGTTGTTGAATAAATTGGGCATTCATAGGCCATCAGAGCACATTTTGACCATCCTCGACAGTGCAGGAGTTGGGAGCAATACGAGTACAATATAAACGTGATTCACTTCAAGCGGTTTGCATTATGTATAACTTTATCCACGTCATTGCCTTTCCGGGCAAAAATAAAAAAAAAGGATCGTATGTGTAGAATACTGGGTTGATGTGTCGGTAAAGCAATAACCTACTATATATGCAACCTTTCAACCTCCTCAGAGAGTGTTTTTTTCTTTTTCAAATAATATTGTTGGTGATTTGATAACATTATCCCCTGTACCACATATTAGATTAGAAGAGAAGAATGCATAGTACCAAAAGCAATGAAGATATGATCACATTGTTTAAAACAGGCAGCAAAAAATATTTTTGCTGATCCACTTCAGCTGTACCAAAAACGTGGGGAGAATATTCATTCAACTGACTGCGCTGCACTCTCACTGAGCACACATTGTGTGCCGTGAAATTCCGTATATCTCCAATGAGGGAACAAAATGCCAATACCATTTATTAATATTACCAGAAATACGCATCACTTTCTGTATCTATGGTGCTTGCATTTGAGGAAGGTTGGAGTGACGTTTAGTTTGGTAGTTGATTTTGAGATACATAAGGATACAGTATATACATTCCCTAAAGCTAAACTTCAAAACAGTTCCTGAAACTCCGCCACGTCGTCGTGGGCTCAGTAATTCCATTGAGGACAGATGAGCGTTTGTAATTTCTGTTTCACTTTTCACGTCTCCAATCCACTGAGATGGCTGTGAGGGGGCAACATCTCGACCAGGGATGGAGATGGAAATGTAACAATGAAATCGTTGTGGCTAAAGCCAGTCCCTTTCCAGTCACTGATTGCCTTGATTGGGTTAAGATGCTTATCACAGAGCTTCAGCAATAATCTCTGACAAGAAATGACAAGCACACATGTTAGTGGCACATGTATACAGACCCTGTGACACTAGGCCACAAGCATCAATAATAAGCAACTTGTTGTGTTGTCAAATGAATCCCAAACTTGCAAAATAGATTGAACAATTTAAAAACAACGGGCGGGTAAGACATGAAACAAAAACACACGTAAAACGCAACTTTAACAATTAATACTGACATAAATCGCAGAACAGCAACAAAATTAAAACGTCCGTATTACTGGTAAATGATTAAACTTTACTATTATGGAATCTGACTTTGTTGATGTTTTCTTTGTGCTCATGTTAGCTCAAAACATTGTCCCAAATGATTCGGAGAACTGTTAACAGTCATGGTCGTTTCAAACTTGTCCACTTTTAATTTCAATACAATTAAGTAATTCATCTAGGCTTTTTTACAGTCTTTAGAAAACAGAGATGGTCATTTGGTCTCGACTGAAAGATGAAGGAATCGGAGACAATGCATTTCGAAGATATCATTAGCATTTGTATAACCATTAGACATTGAAAATAAATCACTCATTTCTTTGACGTTTCGACTGACCATGTACAGCCCTTGCCATTGATGTGGGTAATTTACCAATTAAGACTTTGCTTATGCAGAATAATTCTAATCTATTTCATACAGTCATCAGACATTTGGCTTTCAGTCAAACTAAAGTTGGTAAAATCAGTAATTTTGTTTTAATTTGTGTTCTTATTTTTATTTTTTTTTAAAAATTTTTTTGGGGGGGTGGGTGTGGGAGGGGTTTAGCCTGATGTGAAAAGGCAGGGGATGTCTTTATTAAGCACAGTGCCGCTGAGTTGAAACAAAAATCATTGTATGTAAACATAAGGTTGGTTTATTCCGAGTCCAGTTGGTTTTATGTTTAGTTAAGGTTTGATTTCAGTTGCATGATTGATAAAATATCCTTGTTGGGTGATTTAACACTGCACACCTCAAGTCAGGTGTTTGTTGTTTGTTTATTCAACAGTGGATGCCACAACGTTAGATGAATTTTACCCCCTTTTTAGGCACAGTATAATTTCAACCCATTAAAAGATAAATATTGATATTGAGATGCAGCAGATTGTTACTAAGTAAAGCTTTCAATCCTATTCAAGTAATATTTCTTGGGAGAACTTTTTTTTAAACAACTGATGAATCGGACCTTAAATCAACTTATTTCCACGTGGAGTTGCTGTTCGTGATAATTGACTATTAGCTGGCTAAAGAGCTAATGAATCCACTAACTAAGTTCAAAAGTAATCATTCAATGGAGTAACGCAACGGGCAAAAGAATATGCATTTGTTTCTGACTTCCCAGAATGATCACAGCCCTCTTAATCCAATCTCTGTGTATTTTTTTTCCAGAGACACTGTTTGTATTGTATTGTAAACTGATCTGCTTCTCAATCGCTGGATTCCAAAGGCAGCTGCATCTAAGATGTAAGCTGCAATTGGTTAGAAAAATTACAACTAACGTATTTACTTTGTGCTGTGCCCCCACCCTATGATTGGGCATTGCTCAGGATCTGCACCAAACAGATGCATTTGATTCTTTATCCGCATATAAATCGAGATCCTTCCAGTTCGCTTCTGTGCATGTGCATGTAATGGGAGTGCATGAATAAATCTGCTTCTCTCTGTGTCGGTTCTCAACCCCTCTGCAAAATATGACACTCCTTTCAGGTGACACGGTGCAGTAGAAATAGTTGTGTGAAGCCAAGGAGAGCAAACTGTGATTCCATGAAATACAACATGGCTCACACTACCTGAACACGTTTCCACCACTCAGGCAGCATTTCCTGTGATTAATTCCCTTGAGATCTGGCATTGCACTTACATGTATTTATACGAGGCAGATCAGCAAAGATGTAATTTCACGATGCATCCAATCCAGTCCAGATAAAATTACCTTTGGGGTGTAATTTGAGTAAACTTTAATTGTTCAGGTTTCTTGGCGTACTTTCCCAATACTTCTCCGAGTTTGTGTTTAACGAAAAAAAGCCTTGAAATAGCACAGAAGTTTAAAGAATCTCTTGCATCCCAGTTGTGATTTAATTATCTGAGGGGAAGAGTAGATGTGCGCTCCCTAACGATTTAAATCATTCAAAACGTGCAGAGACATTTCAGCAAATATTCAATAAGTGAAGGGCCTGATGGTATTTTCATCTCAAGCTTTCGAAGTATAGCACTAATGGTGCATTGTCTGATCATATAGAAACATGGTACAATATTGCATTTTACTAGGCAAGTGGGGTATTTCGGTGTACATAGGACTGAGATTTATTATCTGGAAGTGTTTGACACATTAGCTGGTGCAGCCACTTGCCTTTAGGCTACACTTAAGAGCGCGCTAAATTCTCCGTATAAACCAATTTGTAACATGAGCTTTAATTGGAAAGTTTTCTGGATGTGTAGGAAACAAATAAACGCACAATTCCTGTGGTCAAATAAATGATTCCTTTTGATGATAAAATGACCAGAATAACATAAACGTAAAAGAAACCAATACAAGTTTTTTTTTGATGTATTTGCATGGGGAATACTCCAGGGGAAACTATATTCACATTAGTTCAGATATAAAATAATGCCCGACAAATAGATTTTGTCTGAACATCTGAACTGAAATAACTCACCTGGGGAAAGTTTAAGGGTGGGGAGTGTTTTCTTTCCCAGGACGATTATTGCATTCACTTATAATTTATGTTTGTTGTCAACTTGTGAAGTAATTGTATGACGAGATGCATTTTCTCTCTGTTGCTTTTTTTTAACGGGACAATCACAAGGCACCTGAGCACTTCACTTAGTTGTGTGCATTCTTTGAAGCATCCAATTGAAAGGGGGTTTAGCTTCATGGGTTTGAGATTGAGTGCTTTAATATGATCCGTTTTGGGTCTCTTCATTTCCTTTTGAAATATTAATATGTATACGATTACCACCACCTTCCCAATTTCCATGGATGATGCCTGATTTCTAACATGTAGATTATTTAAACTCCTGACACCTTTTAGTGCAGCTATTTTCTGTACGAAAACGTACTAATCCTTCTCGACTTGCGAAAACACGCCTCCCACTTTTTTGTGTGCCACAGGAAATAAATGTAACCCTTTCCTGGATTGTTTTTTTGCACTGAAGACTAGTCCGCTTTATCTGTAGTTCTATTTATGTTCTTTCTTTTTGCAGGTGTTTCACAATTGATAGAATGATGTATTTTCTCTGCACAAAGTGGGCAAAGTGGGCAGTAACACAGAGACAAGTATTTTACTGTACTTACTGAGAGGGGTGTTCAGATTCTAAACACCTTGACATCTCCACATTTTGAAAAGGGCAGCACTTTTAAAATAAATAAATGTGAATATAATTATTTTGCCTGAATCCCAGTTTCAATTCACATGGTATCTGTTAATTGAATATGTGGCAGATTGCAGTTATTATATTAAATTTCACATTTGAGGAACTGGGCTTCATATTTTGTTCAAATTAGTGAAGCTTCTTCATATCACCACTTCTTTCAGGAACACTAAATATCCTTGTATATCACATATCGCATAGATACAATAATTATGCCAGCGATTGACTTGACTGCACCTATGATGTGACGCAACCAAATTGTTACCTTTTTTCTGCTGCAGTTTTTTATTTTAGAAAATAATCAGAATTCCATTTGGTTATAATAAAAATAATCTCGCATTTGATAATAATGCCTTATCATGTAATTGAGATGTCTCAAAGTGCTCCACAAGATAAACTGCAAAGTGCATGGACTGTGTATTTTACAGGCAAATACGCAGTGAATTCTGCATACCAATGCCCCACAAACAGCCATCAAGTGAATGATCAATTTCATCCTGGGGATTATTGGCCAGGACACCAGGAAAAAAAATCTTTTTGAGTGGTGTCATGGGAGCTTTATCGTCTACCTCAACAGACATAAAAAGATCTGTCTATAGTGAAATAAATAAATTATAACATATGCAGCATGTGCTTTGCAAATATAGACTTTGAGCAGTTACCTAAGGTAAGCATAAAAGTAGTCATTTAACTGCTCTAATATTTAATTCAATGTGTTGGGATATAACATTAAGATAGCTTAATGTAAGTTGAGCTGTATCTTTGCTGACCTGTGAGTAAATGGTTAGTTAGATCAAAATTTATATGAAAATGCAAGTTATTTCTGGGCTTTTGCAACAAGGGTGTTTTGCTTTTCATAAATAAAACAATTAGGTTTAATCCTTAGATGAATCTCTGCCAGCTGGTAAAACAGAGATTTCCATCTACATGGGACAACTGATTTTGCATATTTTCAGTTCATGACACTGGAAACAGTCCTCCCACATACAGACAGATGTCCTAAAATTTGTATTGTGTTACTAACAGTAACCCTGTAAGACTAAAATCGTGTTTAATTTTTATAAGAAACTTCACCAGTTGCACTTTAATCACATTAGCTCCAAGACCCGCTACTCCATTCTTTCGATCAAATTAGAATATTTATTAGTTTCTACATGTAAAGTGCAAAGATCCCTTGCAGTTCCCACCATTCATTTTGGAAGGTTGGCGCAATCTTTATTAAATGTTTATATTGCCCGAAATGGTTTAAAGGTTAGCTTTGCAGCAGAAAAATTTTGGTCGCCCAACATCATATATGCAATCAGGTCAATCCCTGACACAAGTACTGTATCTTAATGACAAATGACCTCTGACCGCCCCCCCCACCTCCACCCACCATAGACATGGAACTTTGTGAACAATTAATCTTTCCGTGGATCCCCAAGAGTTGACTAACATTGCTTCTGGTGTAGTTTTTGAATGCAATATTTTTGTTCAAACAGGGTTGATGGCATAATTTGGGGGCAACTATGCTGAAGAAGATTTTGAGTCTAACAGTGTGAATGAAGTGAATTAATATATAAAAAAATACAGATCATTAACCTAGGGTTTGTCAGTGATTATATAATTTTAACTGTGCATATTAGTCATTTCATCCACATCATCGGTCTCAGTAATTCTTTCCAGCTGGATTCCCCACTGCCACCATCAACACTGATTACTTAAATTAATACGTTGGTGTTAATTTCACTGTACCTAGCAGTTATAAATGAGAGCAGAATAATAGCAATGATACAGTGACTGTGTGAAACAAATAATGTACCGTGTTGGCTTTACTACACATTAGTCTACGATCATTTAATAAAACAGTTAACAAAGTATTCCAGATCTTGCAAAAAACATGACTTCTTTCTCAACTCATAAATCTTTCACAGCAGACAAAACATAAAAATAGCCAGTACATAAAGAATTCCATTTTCCTACTTCAACTGACCCAATGCATCTTTCAAAGCTCAGAATGCCTATATGGGCTAATGTTAGAAGAACATCAAAAGCTGAACATTATCATATAATAAATAAACCATATCACCATCCATATCGCAGGTCAGCTATTTTTTCCCAATAGTATTTAAAAAAATATATTTGTACTAAGCATTTTAATTTATGGTTTAACATGAACAATGTCTGTAGTATTGTTAGATTTTGATGCACTACATATTGAACAAAACATTTATTTGAATTTAAGTAAGGTATGGATCCATTTATAAATAATCAGACTAGTAATTTTATGCACCAAGATTTGTATAAGCTTCTGGGATCACCGAGTTCTTCATACATCAGTCAATATCAAAAGTGGCACCAGATGACCTACATTCTTTTGTTGTAAAAAGTGGTCCAATTTGCTATGTATTTGGTCTTTATCGACTGCACTCCCTGCATCGTATTTCCCAATATAACTATGTCTACCACATTGTTATGTCGTCACATTTTGTTTGGGCTTTCAGTCTGTCCCCATATAAATGGAGGCAGTAGTTGATTACACACAAAACAAAACATCTTTACTGGGAGCTACATGGTATTCTAAGGTTGGCCTAGTATACACGCAGCTTGATCATTGGGGACGGGACCATCAAATGGATTATTCAGTTAATTCAAGACAATCTCCAGTCAGATTTTTGCCTTCTCAATTGTATCAATAGTTCTATTTGTTTTCTAAAAGAAAACTTTTAAAAACACAGACAGATCATTGAGGATAAAAAAAACAAAAAAAGTTATGAAATAAGAATGAAGCACTTAAAAAATATAGATACTGTATTCAAATTATAGTGTGTTTATGCAGGCATAAGCAATATTATGGTAGGAAGTGCAGCTCAAAACAGACAATCATGCCATAATATTTATAGCTATTCAGTATTCATTGATTTGCAACCTGCAGTATCTAGGTTAACCACGGAGTACATTAGTATTGTGCAACTAATGCCAGGCCGAAAGGGATATTCATCTTCAGTGTTTTCAGATTCCCTGGGTATTGACTGACTAGAGCGAGAGCTTCCTTGGGTAACTTCAGAAAAGATGAATCACTATACCTAATTCCTCACTGAAACTGGCATGAGTTACTAATCTGTGGCCGGCAAAGTTTATTAGAGTTGAAGTATGCCATCTTCAGGACCTTAATTCAGATCAGTTTAAACTGGGTTACAGAAACATAAGCCTAGCTACATGGAGAAAAGTCCAAGATGAAGACAATGGGCCATAGGAAAATGGGCCATTCCAAATGAAAGCTGCATTCAAAGGCAGAATGAAGAATTCTGTTTTCCTTTTTTCCTAAACATCCAATTCGAGACACCGTGTCCTGAATATCGAATGTGCATTGTATTGAGCAATGTCCTCAATTCTTTGTCAAAATGTGGTATCTCAAATGAGTTGCTACACTGACATGGCTGCATATTATTTTCAAACCTGAAATTGGTTTGAAAACAATGACTCATCTTGAATCTCTGGGCAGAAAGTGTCAAATTTTTAGGATCATAATGAAATGAGTTCAGATTTATCTCTTCATTAATCATTTGCACGCGTAAATATGTCACTTTGTTGGTAACCATAGTTAAAACAATGTTTTATATTTTTGATGTTGTCCATATGGGTATAATTTATGCAACTTTCTCTGACATTGAAATTAGCACCATATGAATAATGTTTCATAGAAATGGTTCATAAACAAATGGAATTAAAATAATTAAAAAACGATATTTAAGAACAACTGCATGTCATAATAAGAAATAAGAGGGAATTTGCATTTTTATAACACTGTATCACATTGAAATATCTCAAAGCTTTTACCTGGTAATTACTGATAAATATAATTGTTTTGTAGGCAAATACAACAACCACTTGAATCTACAAGGCCACGCAAATAGTCAGGAAATGAATGATTGTTGACCATCACATCAGAAGAAACCTTTTCAAACAGTAGCATGGGATCTTTCACTTCCACCAGCATAGGCAGACGTTTTTAACATTTCATCTGTAAATACCTCTGATAATGTAGCATTCCTCAGCCCTGGAGCCTAGACTGTGAGCTCAAGTCCCGGTTCAGTCAAGAGAGCTATCAACTGAGTCAAATTGACACAGATGTCAGTTTGACTCAGCTGGTAGTACTCAGTTGGTAGCTTCATGTTATAATGGCTTACAACATAGTCTTTTCATACGTGACAAGTAGGTTTGAATTCTGTTTACGCAAATGCGAGAAATTTCTTCTGATGGTTTTGAAGGCTATTAATGAAATGTTGAAAATATGGTTGGACAGTTTCAAAACAGCTCTTCCAAGTAAAATTCTGCCTCTAATTTGATACAAATTGGGAATGTATAGATAAGGTAGGAAACAAAAAGTGAGTGATCTTCTCAGGTTTCAGTAAAGGGGCACTACTGGCATAATTTAGGAAGGTCTCTCTATAGGTACAATTTTTGTACTTGAGAAACATTTTGTGCTTGCTACATGAACAGTCTGAAAGAACAATTACAACAAAAAATGACAGGCATAGATGTCATAAAGATATGTAGCATGTAGCACAACCTTCGTAGAAAATTAATTTTACAGGAAACGTATTCCATGATTCCGCACACAGTAAAAATTGGATTTTAATGGACGTTTCCTACTTAAACCCCAAAAGTAGCATCATTCTGCCTTGAGCTACTTTTTTTTGTTTGCAATTACTGCACACACTGTCAGGAATGGGAGTTAAAGCAATTAACAATGTCTGGTAGGGAATTAAGCTGTGCAAGGCATAATTTTTCCTTAGTCTGAACCTTTTCAGAAAAAAGGGGTATTTAGTAAGGTTAAGATGAACAGAGCATCACAGCACCATAGGAATTAATCATCCTGTTTTGTAATTCCAAAATAAGAACATAGACACTGAATTAATGAAGTGTTATTGGTTGGGATTATGGGAGCACAACTGGACCATTTTTATCAGGACTAACAATCATATGAAACAAATATCAACAAGGTAATATACAGTTGTCATGCAATTGATGAATAACTCACACCCCACACACATTTCCATTATTTATCTTGTATATCTGCACATTACAGCAATTACAATAATTGCTGTTTATTAATTATAATGCAGTATAACATGCACACGGTTCACAAATTCAAGTATAACATTTTGTGAGTAATAATGTTGCCCCTGAGAGATGGAAGAACACATGGAAGATGTTGAACATACAGAGACACAAAAAGATCAGTGACAGTTAAATTTGCCACACTAGCTGCATTCTCCATGTTAAAAGGGAAAATGAATGATGGTATTCTGGTTATAATATTATGGGCATAAATGTCTGTTTCAGATATTTCCCTTCAATGTTTCCAGTTCCTCTGTTTTTAAGATGGATTGTGTAGGGCTATAGTAAATCAATGCAGGAGATGGTGCTGTTTGTCATGCTTTGGCTCAGTTATGGATTGATTAATTTACTGTATGTTCCCCTGACAATTGTCTTGCTAGAAAGCCAGAGTATGTACAAGAGAACTATTCCCCTGTGATCATTTTTTCTGAGAGCTGCACGTGCAGTCAACTCTCAATTCAATGTATTCTATAGAAATAACTATAGGAATACAGTAATAAGATACCAGCGTGGATATCGAGTGGAATATTTGACACTTTACAGTAAAGGTAGCGCAAAAGTTACTGAGTATTTGTCAGTAACCACCAACTAGGAATCCTTGATATTTCTGAATAATTTATAGTGAACTGTAACATTCTTAACATATTAATGATCTTTGCATTTAATATAGTATAATATAATATATAATATATAATAATAATATAATATATAGTATAATATAATATAGTAACATGTCTTCGAGACGTCTCAAAGCGCTTCACAGAATATACTGTCAAGTGAATTGACTGTATATTTTGCGGGCGGAGTATTTATTATGGATGGCTTTGTCTTTAATAGCCTTCATTGCCTTTAGCAGTGATTTTCCAATGGATGCGAGTTGAAATGTCTATTGCAAAACATTAAATCGTACTCTCAAAACGCCCTCCATCATACTTTCATTAACATCTGTGTGCGCTAATGATCATTACTAACTGCTCATTAAAAAATGCTGCAAGTCTCCTTAAAATTCTCGAAGGAGGGCCCTTGTATTCTGTTCTTAATGTCTAAGTAAAATAACCTGCTTACATTTCTGCCTCTGATTATTTTTAAGTCATGGATCATTTTGATTTTTTTCTTTTTTACGTGCTTGTTAAGTACTTCTATCCTCCTTGGGGTGAAATAAAGATGGTCTCCTCGGAGCTGAGATAGCTTCAAGGTGACATACTTGGGAACAGAATGTCGGAATCAAGTCAACCCTCTGTGGTGGTGGATTTGGTCTCCATTCAATTGGTGTATTGTTGTACAAATTTGGCTAATTAGAACAATAAAAGAGGGGGTGTTGTTTCAAACTAGTTTCCATTCACAAGTCAAAAGATATGGGCTCCAGATATCCAAACAGCCATATATTGTCAGTAATTTCACAAATGATAAGCTGAAGTTTTGAGCATTTCAGAACTTTCAGTATTTGGCAAATTCTTAAAAACAATGTTAATTTTGAAGCTGTTTTTTGTAAGTTCTTTAAAGAGTTTATTCTGAATTCCTACAAATACACAGTTTTTAATCCTGTGAAGTGGTTTGAAACATCTCAGTTATGTGATAAACGCTAACTCAAATACAAGTATTATTATTAATAATTCAAATTAAGTCAAAATCTGCATGGTCTCAAATACTATGTTCAGCAAACCTCTGGCTTACTGGGCTTTGGGTATCTGGAATGCAAACCTAGGCCCGAACCTAAAAGCAGACCAAAATTTTCTGCAAGCCCTCATGTCGACTGCCACAAGCTCAATTTCCAAGCATGCCCTAGTGCTGAGGAGCTCACCATCCTTGCCAGCTTTCACAGTGGTCAGGGATATCGACTTTGAATCAGATTGTTTGAATCCCGCGAGCAGAAGATGGCTTATTCGATAGCAGTATTCAAACAATTACACTGCCGGTACCAAGCCGGAAATTTCCCCCATTTAGTCTGGCTAGCTAGGGTTTAAGTGTAAATAGAATAAATCTAGACCCAGGTGAAGTTTCTCCACAAGAATACACATTGTAAATGTGCAAAAGACTTCCAAGGAATTTGGCAAATCAGAAAGATTACACTTAAAATTCTGTACTGTTATTTTATCCATTTGTTTTTGAAACATTCTCAACAGGCATGAGATTGATGTCCACAATGTCACTGATAATATGTTCAATAATACATGGGGAGGAGGATGGTACAAGGCAGCGATGGACCATTTTGAAATTACTTGACCCCTGATGACCCATGCATCTTTTTTTTAAGTACTAGGGCCAAATAGAAGGGAAATGATATACAGTGCAGGTGAATTGATATGCGCTTTGACAAGATGTTTTTGTTCCATTGAAAGTTTAGCCTGAAGAAACAACTTATTCTCTTGTATTTTATTTATATATTTTTTCTAAAGTAACGCAAATTCATTTGCTTATAGTATTCACTAGGCATGTACAATTATTTTCAAGTATTTAAAATTGATAAGATCTATTTATTGCATTGTTAATTGTTGATGTCAGGTCTGCCCACCCTCCTTTATTGAGAACATTGAGAAATGAATAGTAGATAGGGTGGTGGAGGGTTGCGAATGAAAGAAGAGCTAAATCAAATGGAACAATTCAAATCCATTATCTTCTCCGAGAACTTAAGGAATAATTTTACTGCAAAAAAGTCATGAAACAATGGTTCAACCAAGAAGCTCTAAAACAGTTCAGTGAGCAATTTTTTCCCTTTAACTAAATTAATAATTTGCACATATTTTACAATTTTACAAATTTTCTGTTTACTTGGTGTGAAGAGCTTGTTTGTAAATATAGTTGACAAGGTCTAAGGACATAGGATGTTATTAATGTGGGCAGACAGATTTATCAGAACAAATTAAGGAGAAGGGTTTATTTTGCTCATTATTTCTAATGAATTTGTGTATGAGGACTAAGCTATTCTGCTTGATTCTTAAGTTTAGCCTGTAGATAATAAATAAATATAGTGCAATTTTAAAAGCATAATTTAATTTTATTTCTATTCATGTCATGTTATATATAATTTGGATTGCATTATAATAATTTATAAGTGCACAGGGAGAAATTTGCAAAACCTACTGAACAGAGCAGAATAGCGCTGAGGCCACATAAACAAATTTGTTAAATGGAGTACATAGGGCAGAATAACCCCCAAGTGATTCACGATCTGGTATGTAATTACATAGAAATGTCCAAAATTAACAAGCCTCAGTTGGGACTAGAGATAATAGTTTCCTCTTGTCGGGTAGTCGTTATTTGGAATAGATTTCTAGTACTGGATCATACTTTGCATGAATTTTTTTTTAAAAAAAGGAAAATAAGTGTCTGACACTCATCGCTATGCTTAGGTGTATCTAAACCAGACTGAGAGTTCCACGTATGCATTCCACCTATTCATGGATACTTCCCTGTCTCCAGAATGGAATGTGCACTCTCTCTCTGGATGGAAACAGTCTATTTATCTAATTCTGGAAAGTATTAGATGCAAGTTGGCAAGAGACAATGTTTGGGGACCCCAAAGTTGGTTAAACTGATTGAGTTTAACCAACCAAGCTTTCTGCTGTTACTCTACCTAAGTCAATACCGCTTGATAGGGCTTTGGCTTTCCAGTCTAAGAAGAGCCAAGTTATATCAATAACACAGTCTGGCAAGCTTTCTGCTGGTGTAATGTTGCCCCACCTGGCTGGTATTCATCCTGCATTCTGTTGCCTGGTATTTCACCTTGTAGCCAGCTCAGGTCTGAGGAGACCTTACTGATCTCCCCCAAGGCTTTAAGTGGAGGGACTGTGGCATGGAGTTCCAGAGGGTGGGGGCAGAGTGGCAGAAGGCCCTCCCGTCAATGGTGGGGTGGGCGAGGTGGGGGACATGAAGCAGGCCAGAACCCGCTGGGCGGAGGGAGCATGCAGCAGGATAGGGGGTTAGGAGGTTGCAAAGGTAGGGGGGAGCATGACCATGGAGGGCTTTGAAGGTGAGGTCCAGGATCTTGAACTGTATCCTCTGTGTGATGGGAAACCGGTGGAGTCAGGCGAGGATGGGTGTGATAGGGACACGGAGCCTGGTGCAGGAGAGGACACGGGCTGCAGAGTTCTGGATGATCTGTAGCCTATGGAGGGAGGAGTTGGGGAGGCCAACAAGCAAGGACTTTGCATAGTCAATCACGATCCATAGATGCACACTCCACCTTACTAAGCCAATCTGGAACCTTAATAATAATAATAATAATCCTTGCATTTGATATAGCGCTTTTCACGTCGGGAGGACGTCCCAAAGCGCTTCACAGAACACACTGTAAAGTGAATTGACTGTATATTTGTGGGCGAACGCGGCAGCCAATTGCGCACAGCAATGTCCCACAAACTGTCATGGATTGAAAATGACCAATTTATTATTGTTTTTTTTTTGGAGGGATTATTATTAGGCGTGTGGAGTAAGGAAACTTGCCCAAGGTTTCACCCTGACCTGCCTGGAATTGAATTCAGGTCTCTCGCTTGCAAAGCGAGTGCTCTAACCACTGAGCTACAGGACTCCACCTTGAGTTCTTATTTGATCCTCAACTATCCTTTCTGCCCCACATCCATGCCATTAACCTGTTCTACCTTCCCCCACCTCTGCAATATTGCCCGGCTCCACCACTGTCTCACACCACAGGCCGCACCTCACACCCACATTCATTACATCGAGGCTTGACTATGCAAACTCCTTGCTTTGTCTTCCTCCCCAACGCCTCCCTCCATATGCTGCAGATCTTTTTGATACTCTTAAGCAGAGTAATGGGTTTCCGCATATATCAGATACTTGGTTGACCAAAACAAAATATGTGATTTGAATGCATTAATAATCTTTGAATAACTGAACTAAAAAAGTATAAAGGGCAATGTCAATAATTGCAAGTACATGGCATTGCTTGAATCTTGTAGTGTGTTTTAAATTTTAAATATTTCAATGAAGTGGGTCATAAATTACATCTTAAGTGTATGAAACAGCTTTGTAATACTATACAGATATTATAAAAATGAAAACATCTCCAATGGCTTAGTGGGTTTATCTAGTGCAGAGCTCAGGCACACAGAGTAGGAAGGCCGAAGTTTCAATTCCTAATCAAGTGCAAGGCCAGCAGTAGGCACCAATTGATCTGCCTGTGGACAGCAAAACCAACCAGGCTCCCAATTCTTGATCACTACCCAATGATCTTGTTGGAAATGCATACATGAAGATAAGATCATGCTTGGTTGTAAAGCCCCCAAAGTTCAGATTCACACATGAAAAAAGGCCACTTGGGAAAGCTATTGAAGAGCAGCCAGTGAATGTGGATCTGCATCCCAGTACAAATCTGCAAGAGAGGATGATTCTTTTTGTGATTGGAAGGAGGGACTTACAAGCTGGAAAGAAAATTAGGAAATCTACAACATGGGGAAGTAGATTTAAGGAAGTGGCAAGATATTCTGCCAAACATCCATTTTTTTTGAAGGGTAAGGTGTTAAAATGTGATGGTTGTTAGAGGGGGTACGGACCTAGCAAGTTGTTTTTGATTAAACATCATGAGATAAAATGTTCATTTATTTTCTGCTTTTAAATCCTGACTAGTTTAGTTGGTTACCTTCCTGGGAAGTAAAGAGAAAGATTCCTGGGTTCGATCCCTGGCAAGGTGAAATGTTGGGCAAGTTTCCTTTACTCCACACACCTCTGTGTATTGCTTTCCTGGGGGTAATAATTCCTTCAAAAAAAATTGTTACTTCAATCCACGACTGCTTGTGGGACACCGCTGTGCGCAATTGGCTGCCACGTTTCGCCTACAAAGTATACAGTCAACTCACTTTACACTATATTCTGTGAAGCACATTGAGACATCTCAACTTCACGATAAGGCGCGATATCAAATGCAATATAATAAGATGAGCAGGGTCTCTTTATAATAATAATAATAATAATAATCCTTGCATTTGATATAGCGCTTTTCACGTCGGGAGGACGTCCCAAAGCGCTTCACAGAACACACTGTAAAGTGAATTGACTGTATATTTGTGGGCGAACGCGGCAGCCAATTGCACACAACAATGTCCCACAAACAGTCGTAGATTGAAAATGACCAATTTTTTTTATTTTGTTTTGGAGGGATTATTATTAGGCGTGTGGAGTAAGGAAACTTGCCCAAGGTTTCGCCCTCTGCCTGGAATTGAACTCAGGTCTCTCACTTGCAAAGCGAGTGCTCTAACCACTGAGCTACAGGACTCCACTCTTTGGGGTTGAGTTAGCTCCAAGGAGCCGGTCAGTGTAACATTGGAATCGAGTCAATCCTCTGTGGCTACCCCAGTCGTCCAGTTCCTGAGCCAAGCAGGTCTGCACTCCAAAGCACCGGCTTATTGCCAGGAACCGGAGAAGCAAAACAATCAGCAAAGCCTGGGATTCTTCCCCTTAACTCCTATTAATAGGCAAGGTGGATCTAGCTGGACGAGCTCATGTTAGAAACGTCACAAAAACTTGCGGAGGGTGACCAGATGCCACAAATAACTTCAGTGGCAACCCGATGACCTGGAAGCGGGCGATAATTTTTTTTAAAAAAAAAAACCCCAACCCTTTCTAAGCCGATTTCCCGGGGGTAACAATTTTACTGCGTTACGACGAAGTCCGCATTGACGGGGGCCGTCTTACAATTGATCAAGGTTAAAGGATCTCGGTGGGTTCCTCGATGATTCGGGGTCCGCAAAAACGAGAAGCGGAAAGTAATCCTTTTAGCAGGAGAGAGAGGGGGGAAAAAAAATCGTGACAATTGGAAGCAGAATCAATAGGATGTCAATTATTTTTTTGTGTGTGTGGGTAAGAGAGGAGAGAGAGAGAGAGAGAAAGAGATGATTGAGTTGGTGGAGGCAATGCCAAAAGGCAAACCTGCAGTAAATGAAGGGTATGGGATGACCCCACAGTGGAGCAGTTTGTCTGGTCATCAACCAATTGGTGGTGTAAAGACACACGCGTGTGTGTGTGTGTGTGTGTGTGTGAAAACCAACCCCTCCTCCTCTCCCCCACCACCACCACCTCCACACAAAACAAGCGCTTGAGGACGCCCCCTCTACCCCCCCCCTCCCACACAGCTGAACAAAATACATGCGGTGCTATCTCTTTCTTTCAGAGACGCCGATCGACTTGCTCCTGGTGTTCCCTTCTCCTGGTATCTGGGGGAGTGAGTGAGTGGGTGGGTCGGGGGTGACTTATTTACTTACTTACTTACTTACTCACTTGGCACTTGTGTCGCGGCTCCTTTAAGAAGAGCAGTGCGTGTGTGTGTGTGTGTGAGTGAGTGAGTGAGTGAGTGAGAGTGAGGACGAGGGAGAGCCACGTTTCCAGGCGAGTGGCGGCGGCGGCGGAAAGAGAAGCGAGAGAGTGGAGTACAGTGTGTGCGGTCGGTCGGTCAGTCAGTCAGTGTCGGGCCCGGGCCCTGGTCCTCCTGAAGTGAAGGCAGAAGCCAAGGGGGGGGGGAGGTGGGGAGAGCTTCTGCTGCTGCTGTTGTCGCTGCTGTTGCCGGTGCCGCCGCCGCCGCCATGGCCGCGCGAGGCGGGCGGTTGGGACGGTTGGTCGCGGCGGCGGCGCTGCTCGTGCTGCTGACGTGCGGCCGCTGCTCGGCGAGTTGGGACCTCGAGCTGTTCGACCTGGTGGAGGAGGTGCCGCGCGACTTCTACAGCTTCCTCGACATCAAGCAGGTGAGGGAGGGAGGGGGGGAGGGGGTGCACAACACTGTGTGTGTGTGTGTGTGGGGGGGGGGGGGAAGAGAGAGAAAAGACCCCCTCCTCCTCCCCAAACTCCCTCCTTCTCCCTCTTCTCTCTGCCCTCCTTCTCCCTCCTCCCCCCCCCCTTTAGTTACCAATCCATCGTCAATCAATTGCTTATTGCCTTCAGATCAAGTCCCCCGTCCCCGTCCCCCCCACCCAGGTTAGGAGTTCACCCACGGCTCGTTTGGCTGTGGCGGATGGCAGGGCTGCCGAGGCCTAGTTGCTGCTGCTGCTGCTGTTTTTTTTGGGGTGTGTGTGTGTGTGTATGGGGGGGAAGGTGGTGCTGGTGGTTGCTGTCTGTTTGCCGGTAACACTGATAAATGTCGTCGTCGTCGTCGTTCATCTCTTCCCGGTTTGTTTGCTGAAGGGAGAGGACGGTTTTTACGGCCCTTTTCCTCTCTGTCTCGACTGACTGACTGACTGACTTGGTCCCATGTTTTTAAAGCCGTTTCCCCCCACACACCCCCCACACACACACACACACACTGTCTGTGTCTGTCTGTGTGTGAATTTTCACCGGTTCAGTCGTACCCTTTTTTTTTGAGGGGGGGGGGTTAAAAAAAATTAAACATATCTTTTTGGGGGTTAAAAAAAATGAGAGCGAGAGAGAGAGAGAGAGGGAAAGAGTTTCTTTTCCCACTTCCCTCCCCCCCCTCTCCAAAAAAAAAACACTTCAGTTATTTGAGAGATTGGACGGGATCCCAAGCAAAGAAAATTTAAAGTGGTGTTGGAAGTGACTAAAACTCCTGGTGGTGAGGTCGTGATGTGTGTGGTGGGTGGGGAGGGGGGAGGGGGAGGGGGAGGTGAGGGGCACTCGAGGTGTGTTGGCAGCTTTCAACACGGATTTAAGTTTCAAATCTAATGTTTTAAAACGGCAGTTATATTCAGGGTAAACGAGGCGGATGTTTTGCTTTCTGGTTTCCATGCAGACTGGTTATTACAGAGAGAGCTGTTTGTTGCCACACAGCACAGTCATTGTAATAACTGTTAAGATGCCGCTGCCTCTTATGAACTCAAGGATTCAGTTAAGTAATCAATCAACTACTGAAATGTCAGTTTTTTTTAGGTAGATTTGTCCCATGCTTTCTTTTGTTCCGTGAAGTTAGTGGGGGTTGACCATTGAATGGCGGCGCGCGTTTGCGATTGGCGAAGGGGGGGTTGGAAATTGCAGCATTTTCTTTTAAGTTGTCCTTGGTTTTCTTTCGGATGCGTACACATTTCCCGGCTGACTGATCGCTGCTCACCCCACTTCTTTCTCGGTTGACAGAAGGCGCAGAGGAATGTAACAGGGATAATTTCCACCCTTACCGAAGCGCGCGAACCACTACGCTTCACCTCCTCGCAATGCTGCTGCTGGGCTCAAATTGTCATTGCTGCTGTTAAAGGCATAAATGTGATTGCTGCTGTTGTACTGCTCATTAATATATGGTGTTTGAATTTATGGTGCTGTAAAAGAATGGGATTTCCCCTCTTTTGGTCATCTTCATTTTCATGGATCGCTTTTATTGACCAATTGTGATTATCAAAGTTTACATCATATTACTTAAATATCAATTTACAATGACCAGTACAGAGATCTATTAGTTATAGTCATCAAATGCAGTCATTGTTTTTTTACAATAAACTAAAGCTGTGAGACTGCAGACATATTACATGGGGTTAGGGTTACAAAGGGCAATTTCATGTTAGGCGTCAGGAAGTACTATACCGCAATAGAAATCCTTAATCCAAGTACTACTTCACGGCTAAGTTAAACTCTTGCCTCGGAGTTTTCCTTCATAGAATATTAATAAAAACTATCAATACAATGAATCTATTCAGAGATATAATGAAAAACTCTAGCGGTTTCCTCCCCTTCTCTATTATACTGTGGATGAAGGAATCCCTACACACATCAATGAACAGTTTGCAATCTGCTTATACAATGATGAAGTTGTGAAAATAATTTCCCCATGTTTTTAATTCTTCAGGTTCCAATGAAATTAATTTACGAAGGAGTTGGAACATCTTTGTGTAGTTATTACTCCTTAAATTAAAAAAATTACTGTTTCCATAATAAGTTGTGATTGAAATTACCCCCGTGGGCATTAATTGCATTTGGTTCTGGTTTATTGAGTCCATTTCCAGTCCTACCTGGAAAGCTTTCCCACTGCTTGTGCAGCGAGGACCACTCCTACCTGTTTGAACTTCAGCTTGCAGGGTTAACGGGAGCGGAGTGGGAAAAGCCCCTGCTCTCAGTGACTGGTCTGCCCTTATTCAGCCACTAAATATATTTATAATAATAATCATCCTTGCATTTGATACAGTGCCTTATTACGTCTTCGAGATGTCTCAAAGTGCTTCATAGAATTTACTGTAAAATGAATTGACTATTTTGTGGGTGAAATGCAGCAGCTAATTGCGCACAGCAATGTCCCACAAAGAGTCGTGGATTGAGTGACCAAATTTTTTTTAAAGCAGTTATTACCCCCGGAAAAGCAATACACCAATCAACTAACAACCAGGCTCCTATTTACTACTAGGTAAACAGAAGCGTGTAGAGTAAGGAAACTTGCCCAACATTTTGCCCTACCCGGGAATCAAACCCTTATTTGTAAGGAACTAATGTATTTGCAAGGATTCACTATACTTGATGCACATCATAAATACATTTTGTTTATAATTGGAAAAACAAAATTCCATTGTAATTTAAATATTTGTTTTCTGTGCAGTAGAATTCCTCATACCATTTTGGTCATGACAAATAGCCTTTCATTATGAAACGATGTTAGTGTTCAGTATTGTGTTTGCGAACAGATTAAGCAACACTGTAACAGAACTTAATGGTATAATACTGTGGTAAAGGATTGGCAACCTCTTTCCCCTGGGAATACAACTGTAATGGTTATTGCATGTACATGGCTGTCTCAGCAAACCTACCACACGGATTCCCAAAGCAATTTGGTTAGTTGATTAATTTTTGAAATATAATTTTCAAAAATATTTTCAACTTCTCACCAAAAACAACTTGAATTTATATAACACCTTTCACACATGGCAGCATCTCGGAGTTCTCATCATTGTTGAGTGGATTTTTCTAAATATTGTTTAAAATGATAACTTGGGGAAAGGTTTACTTGTTTGATGTAAGCAGTTATCTATCAAGGGCCCTTTGCAGAGTTTTTTTAAATGTGGAACTGATGCATAGGGCCTGGATTAAGTTCACTTGCCTGCTTACCTAATTCCAGAAAGAAGTAGGTGCACGTTGGCAAAAAACACAATTTTGGGCTCCCCAAAGTGTGCTTTGGAGTACTGCTGCAGTTTAACCATGTAAAATCACATAGATTGCCATTGCAAATTGACTGGCAAACTTCTCTGTACCTGTCTTGCCTGGACTGCGCTTCCAGTTAGGGCTTTGGCTTACAGAAATAACAAGAGCTGAGTGGTGGGGGTGGGGTGTGGTGAGGGGAAATCCTCTCCCAAATGATTGCTTTCTTCCAAGTCCTGATGATGAGGAGGTGGATGGTGGGGTAAGCTGGATTCCTTGGAGCTCAACTGGCCTCAAGGTGACTTGTTTGACAAAGGAATATCTGAATCCAGTCGATCTTCTGTGACTTTCTCAGTAGTCTGGTTCCTCAGCCAGACAAGTCTGCAGTTCTCCAGGGCTAAAACCACATGGCTTACCATTGAAAGCACCATCTGGCAAGCTTTCCTCTGCTTATCCAGCTAGGACCACCCTACCACTTAGAGATAGTTTCAGTGAGTTTCGCACCAACCCTCACATGGAGAGCTGGAGTATACATCCTGGATAAAATCCAAGTCTTGTACTCCCATAGCTTTCAGGTTCTCCATGAGGACTTTATGAGGCATTGGGTCAAAAGCTTGCGTGAATTGATTCCTGCAATGTAGGTGGGTTTCCCCATTACGAGTTCTGTGATCTTGTATCTGTATGAGGGTTGATGGGATTATAAATGCCAGCATATTGACTGTTGGGAAGCCATATGACAGATTGTACCTAGACTTCCAAAAGGTGTTTGACATGAAAGATTCTTTCACAAACTGATATTCACTGGGTATCAAGGGTAACACATAGACATTGATTCAACATTGGTGGAAGGAAATACAGAAGGTTGTTGCTCGGGAAGCTAAGTCAAAATGGGGGAGGTAATAAGTGATGTACCTCCAGGTCTGCACTTATTAAAACCATGTGAAGCAACAAAAATAAGCTCAATAGGATGCTTGCCAAATTAGCTGAGGTCAGAGTCCAGACCTCCAGAAGACTTCCTGAAGTTGTATATTGCTATAGTCAGGTCATATGTAGAATACTGCGCACAATTCTCGTCACTATGACAAAAGGAGGCTGTTCGGGCCTTAGAGGCTGTGCAGAGGAGAACAACAAGGATAAACCATGGCGTTAGAGGAATAATAATAATAATCCTTGCATTTGATTTAGCGCTTTTCACGTCGGGAGGACGTCCCAAAGCGCTTCACAGAATATACTGTAAAGTGAATTGACTGTATATTTGAGGGCGCACGCGGCAGCCAATTGCACACAGCAATGTCCCACAAACAGTCGTAGATTGAAAATGACCAATTTATTATTGTTTTTGGTTTTGGAGGGATTATTATTAGGCGTGTGGAGTAAGGAAACTTGCCCAAGTTTCGCCCTGACCTGCCTAGAATTGAACTCAGGTCTCTCGCTTGCAAAGCGAGTGCTCTAACCACTGAGCTACAGGACTCCACAAATGACCTATGGTTAATAATTAGACAGTCTTGGAAGGTCTTTCAGAGGGGTCTTTATACAACAACAAGAATACATTTGTATAGGGCCTTTCACGTCAGGAGGATGTCCCAAGGCGCTGGACAGTGTACAACATTTCAGACCCAGGAAGGGAGAAAGGGGAGAAAGGGAAGTTGACCGATGACATGGTCAAAGAAGAGGGTTTTGAAGTGGTATAAGATTTTAAATCGGATCGAGAAAGTGAATAAACAAGAAATATTTTTTTCCCAGAGGGTGAACAGGATACTAGGAAGCGAGTTTGAGGCCAAGACACTAGACTCATTTTTAAAAAAGAAAAGTTGGTGCTGTGATGAGAGGATGGAAGTTTTGGTATTTTGGAAACATGAGATGAGAAAGGCATAAGGACCTTCTTCATATAAACCTCTTGGTTCTTCTATGGGTCTCGTCAGTGGGTCAAAAGGTTGTGGTTTTGAGACCTGTGTAGGGATTTTAAGAGTATCCTAGCCAGATGCTGAGTTCCATCCTATGCATAGAAATGACCTTGTTTGGAATGGAATGCACACTCTTCTTGGAAAACTGCAACCTGCTTACCTAATTCTGGAGAGTATTAATGAAGTCCTATAGCTCAGTGGTTAGAGCACTCACCTCGCCAGCGAGGGATCTGGGTTCGATTCGCAGGAGAACGAAACCTTGGGCAAGTTTCCTTACTCAATATGCCTGATAATCCCTCAAGAAAAAAACAATAATAAATTGGTCACTTCAATCCATGACTGTTTGTGGGACATTGCTGTGCGCAATTGGCTGCCGCATTTCTCCCACAAATATACAGTCAATTCACTTTACAGTATATTCTGTGAAGATGCTTTGAGACGTCTTGAAGATGTGATGAGGTACTATAACAAATGTAAGTATTATTCTGGAGAGTATGAGGTGCAGGTTGGCAAAAGCCATGGGGTAGACACCCCAGAGTATGTGTTGGAGTACTGCTAGAGTTTATCCAGCAAAAATACATAGTTTGCCATTGAGAAAATTATCTGGCAAGCTTCTTGATCTTGTCCAGTTAGGACCACTCTACCCGTTGCCTGTTAGTGAAGCCCTGCAGGGTTAACTGGAGCCAAGTGGGTACAATTCCTAACTCCAGGGTCAGTCTGTCATCAACAGTGGCTTGGAGTACTGTGGATGGGTGTGTTTCATGAGCTGGACTACCAAAACTTGCCACAGAAGGTTAACTTGATTCCCACATTCCACTGGAGTCGCTCTGGAGCCAGTGCAGCTCCAAGGAGAGTGCTTACCTCCCTCCACCTACCGTCCCAAGGAGGCACAGTGCTAGGAGTAACAAACGGAAGAACTAGCACCAGTATGGATTCAATGAGCCGATTGGTTTCCTTCTGTGCTATAAATCTGTACTTTGACCATTGCTGAAAAATGTGAGAGGGGTTAGCCCAACAATGGGCTTGGTGGTAGTGTTTTCATGGTCGTCTAGACTGCTGACACTTCCCGCCTATGCTCACACATGAAGAATGACCACATAATAATGGGGTACCAGATGGTAGTTTGTCCTGCTACCGTTCGTTGAATTTTATCTGTGTTTTTATCATGAAAAGGCAGAAAGAAAAAGACTTAAGCCAGTAATGAAGCTTCAGTTTTAGACATGGTATTCAATTAAAGTGGATTTTATGCTTGTATCATATAGAAGCCTGTGTTCAAGGATTATTGCTTGAATTCTGCTTTTCTTGCTAAATGCTTTTACCAAGGGTACCTAAAACTTCAAAGCTTTGGTCTATTTTAAGATATGGCAGATTGATGGTTTGGAAGTCAATGAAAAGTTTGTGACTCTATTTAAAGTTGTGCTATTCCACTGACTATTTTGAGATCTTCTGTAATTATAAACCATGTTTTCTGGCTTTTTCAAAAACCGTTCAAGCTGCTGCAAATTCCTTTTGAGTTGCAAGTCTGTTCCATAGTGATGAGAAGTAAAGCGCATTAGAGGAGAACAAAGAATGGAAAGATGACCTCTATTGCAGAGTAACTTAATCTTTTTATCCCAAAATAAGATGTAATCTCTGAGCAACAACTTTTACTTTGCTTATTGCGTTTACGATTATATTGTACAATTGCTTAAGAATTCTGAACACAGACACTTTCATTGCAAAATCAAGATTCAAGGAGTCCAAAGTACGAATATCAAATCTGAACATCTCTTCAGTTTCAGTTTTCATCCTTTGTATAATATATACAATATTTATTCCCATTGTTCACCCTATTCTTTGATGATAATTTTAGGTTTTTATCTGTTGTCATTCAGGTGGATGTAAAGTGATTTCAAAGAAATGGTCTTCCTTCTGATTCCATCATGTTTTATATTCCCTTTTTAATCCAAATTTGCCAGCAAATTAGAATTAATTGGCTGTGCATCTTGTTTATTAGTTGTGGCTGGCATAGTTTATTCACTTAATTTTCAATTGGTTACATTTTGTAAAATCCTTCAGTGCTTCCATGTAAAGGCACTATCAAAATCCAAGTTGTTATTTTCATAGATATAGGATAAAACAACGATTGTGCTTCATCTGGCTAGTGTCAAAGTAAAATAAATCTTCGATAACCCTCATGCTCCTTGATCAATTTCTTTTGCCTAATAACTCTCATCCCTCTTAAACAAGATGCAATCAGCCTCCATGATCTCGCTGTCATTTATTTAATATATTCACCAGTCACTTTCTGGAAAATATTTAAATTTCAACTATTTATTCACTTTCCTCCTATGAACTTGTCATATTTTTCTTGATTTTCTTGTCCTTCCTCTCCTGAGTCCTTCTGACTCGCTACCTCCCTTACTTAGTTCAAGGTCTGTCTCGAGACTACCTATTCCCCCCCTTAGCTCACACCCCCATCTCAGATGCCAAGCCAGCAAGTGTTTGGGACATCTTCCTGAGGTGAAAGGTGTTATATAAATGTAAATTCGTATTGAAGCCATTTGAGTCTTTTCCTTCTGAGGTACAAGTTAGCACTTCAGTTAAACAGCCCTGGGGTACTCTTCAGAACTTCACTAAAATGTAAATTTTGTGAATGTGTGAGTCTTAAATGTTACTGAACAGCCTAATTGACTGCAGGGGGTATCGCAGCTGAATCCCAGTCACATACTCAATCAACATCCACACATGCCTGCCTTAAAGCAGGGGAAAGATACAGTCAATTCACTTTACAATGTATTCTGTGAAGTGCTTTGAGAAGTCTCAAACATGATAAGGTGCTATATCAAATACAAGTATTATTATTGTTAATAAGAGTAATAGTAATACTAATGAAGAGTTACAGGGATAGTTATATAGGGATTGAAATGAAACGTTGGAACCACAGCAAGTTTTCCTCTCCTAAAGTTGGGGTGCTGAGACCAATTTTACTACCCGATTAACTAACAGCATAGACCTATTTACAATGTTCTTATCTGTATGACTATTATACACTCGGCCATTATGAGACGCCTATTCTCTCAAGTTTTTAGATGGAGTATGCTGATCCGTTTTCCCAATTGTATATGATTTGATTGTAAATTTGTACTGAAAGTTGCAGTTTTAATGCAGAAAATAGTTTATATGATGTAGGTTATCCACCATCATTAATGTATTTGATCAGTCAGCCCTTCAGAACATGAAGTGACCTAGTGGTACAGTTCAGTGTTTACTTCTGTGCTCACTTGTGCCTGTGGTATGGTGCAATTTTGATATCTTAGATTGGGGGAGGATGGCTAGAGGGTGAGCTACTTTTAGCAAATAGTGGAGATTGCTTCAGGGTGTTTCTAAATTCTTTCAAACAGTCTAATGTGTTGCATAATTAGTTAAAATGAAGCCCCAAATTTCCCCCTAATGATTCAATTGATAAAGTCATTGCTTATTGTAATTGAACGCACCAAACTCTGCTCCCCGATTACCCCAGTCCTTGCCAGACTGCACTGGCTGCCTGTCCCAGAGAGGATCGACTTCAAGATCCTCACCCTTGTATTCAAATCTCTCCACTCCTCTGCATCCCCCTACCCCTCTGACTTCCTCTCTCCTCAAAACAGTACCCGTTGTCTTTGTTCCTCCAGATCTGGCCTCCTCCTCATCCCCCGAGTCCACCGCTCCACCCTCGGCGGCCGTGCCTTCAGCCACTATGCCCCGAGGCTCTGGAATTCCCTTCCTCGCTCCATTCGCCTCGCTCCTTCTCTTCCTATTTTCAGGTCCCTGCTAAAGACCTTTCTCTTCGACTGCACCTTTGGTCACCTTCTTCCCCATCCCCCTGGCTCGGCCCCGAGATCCGTTACTATAAAGCGCTCTGAGACGCCGTCCTGCGTGGACGATGCTATATAAATCCAAGTTGTTGTTGAACCATACAGAGCAAGGAGGCCCATCTTAAGATAAAATTAAAGGCAAGAACTCACATTTGCTATGTAAATACAAATTGTTGTTTGACATTTGGCAAACTATACTCTTATTGCAGTCAAGTGATTGATCTTATCTTAGTTTCAGAACAGTTTGTACTCTTCATATGTTGACTCTAATTGAAGCAATCAAATATAGAATTAGGTCTTGCACAGTTCCTTCCAAACAATTGCTGTCTGTTGTTTGTACAACAACAATTTGCATTTATGTAGTGCTTTTTACGCCGGGTAGCATCCCACAGCGCTTAACAGTGGCGAAGTCTGACCCCGAGCCGGGGGGAGAGGGAGGGGGGAAGTGATTGTAAACACAATTTGAAAGTGGTGTTTGTAAGTATACAGTTTAACATATGAATGAAAACTTTTGCAGATTTTATAAGAACTCTTAAGAACTGTAACTTTTGTGTAAGTTGTTTGCCATCTTTATTGAAATGAATGGTCAAGCTTTATTTTTTTCAATATTGACAAAATCTGGTTTATCCTCTGAGTAGTCTTTACCAGTTCTTGACCAACAATTTACAGACAAATGTATCGATTAGATATTTATAAACGTACACTGCCATGCTTGGTGGGTTTACTGTGCAGTATAAGAATGTTTTGAAGCACTTTATAGAGACAGTTTGGGAGCCCGAACTAGGAGGATCGTGATGGAGTGACTATAAGTGCAGTCATAAAGGTTTTGAAAGTAGGGAGGAAGACAGAGATATGAGAAGCGGGTTCCAGAAAGTGTGTGGAGGGGAGGAGAAATGGCTGAAAAGCACTCCCCACAATAATAAGTGGAACGAGTGAGAGACATGAAACTGACTGAGTTGGTGAAGTAGTTGGAAGTAGGACCACAGGAAATTGTAGGAGAGTGGGGAAGGCCATTAGAGGCATTTGAAGGTAAGGATGAAGATCTTAATGTTGACTTCGCTGGGGATAAGTAGCTGGTACAGACAGACATGGGGTGGGGATGGCTTGTGTAACCTTCCTGCTGCTTGTCCAGCTCGGACTAGCCTATCCATCAGAGCTTTGGCTTGTAGGGTTAACAGAAGCTGAGTGGATAGAGTCCCTGCACCCAGTAACTGGTCTGCTGTTAGGGGTGGATTGGATGGAATTAAAAACAGGATGAAGAGGGAACCACCAAAGAGATGTAATGTAAACTGAGTCCAAAAAGTAAAGCAAGTACGTTATTTTTGTGAATGTTGTGTTCGCTCATCATGATTTAGGATGCTAATACTTTGAAATGAAGATTTTTTTCCAAACAACATCCAGTATCGCCAGATGCAAAGTGGAGCACCTGGAATCTATTGGCCTGCAGAGAGGCGCGCATCTCCTGCTTAAAATCCGCCACTCCAGTTGATGGAACCATCGCTCAATGGGAAGGGATGTGTGCCCGAGCTGCGGACTGGAAGATTGTGGCAATGCTGTCGCGCATTTCATTCTGAGATGTGTTGCCCACCGGGAAGCTCGCAGATGTTCCGGGTACCTACCATCCACTTAGTGAGGGCGCAAACCCACACTTGTCGGATGTTGAATGACCAACTAGTTATCCACTAGGCAGGCGGGGGGGGGAAATGTAAACGGGGTCTCCTTGGAGATGAACTGGCTCCAAGGTGACATGTGTAACAACGGAATGTTGAAATCGAGGCAGCCCTCTGCGGTGGTCTCAGTAGTCTGGTTCCTGAGCCGGGGGGGGGGGGGGGGGCGGTCTGCAGTATTCTAGGATACTGCAGATAACATCACCTTGAAAGGCAGACCATTCACTGGGGGCAGGGAGTCATCCCTCTCAGCTCCTGTTAACTCTGCAAGTTAACTGGTAGGTTGGTCCAAGCTGGAGAAGCAGCAGGAAAGCTTGTCAGACAGTAATATCAATGGCAAGTTATGCAGTTATACTCCAGCGGTACCTCAACTCACACTCTGGGGTCCCGAGGCTTGGCTCTTGCCAACCTGCACCTAATATTTTTCAGAATTGGGTAAGCAGGATGCACCTCTTCAGGAAGTGAGTGTGCATTCTATTCCATCAATCTTATCTCTGGGATTACCATGGGTAGGTGGGATGCATGGAATTCTCAGTTTGGTTTGGATACTCTCAAGCATGGTGGTAGTTTTTTAAAAAAAATTCTACTAATCCATATGTTGTCAATTTTCACACTAGCCTTCCTGTATTCCTTTTGAGTGAGATCGCCGGTTTAGTCATGTGAAGTAGATCTGTGACCACTAGCCATTCAGTTGAGACTCTGGGTTGGATTTGAACCTTTGTAAAGACTTGAAACTTGATAATCTTAATAGGTTGTTTCCATGCTCTATACAGTGCGTGCATGTATATATTTTATATTATATAATAATATGAGAGTGTTGAGAAAATTCAGCCAAATAAAAGGGAAGTTTTCTGCAAGAAACAAATCTTAACCATAATTTGGAGAGCTACTATAATAAAATCCTAGCTAAAAGATTGTAGAACTTTTATCAGTGAGAACTGAATAAATGAGACCTGATTTTAATTTGAGCTCAAAACATTTCCCAGTATATACAAATATAATGTCTTTCATATTGGTGCCTCCTTTTTTTTAAAAAAAGTCAAATCTCTACCAAATGTGAACATTTCTAAAAGGCGGGTAAGTTGAGGTGAATGAATTGGTGTTTCGAACAATAGGCTGAAATGGCCTTCTCCCAAACTGTAAGTTTCTGTGGTTTGAATTAGCGACAAACTCCAGCTGATCCAAGACTTGGCCACTCCCATTCTTACCAGCAACAGCTTTGCATGTCCATCAACCCCACTGGCCTTCTGTGGCTCACTGCAGATAGATTTCAAGATTTTCAGTTTCAACTGCAAATACTCACTTGTGCTCGCAACACCCTACCTCTGTGATTTTTCTCCAACCTACCTCTTTCACCGTGCCTACATTTCTATGTTTTCCAGCAAGTAAGTTGTTTCTGTTGATAGGAAATTCTGCCTGGTGTTTCTTTTTCTGTTACTAAAACTTCCTTGGATTTTGAAGGGGAAGGCAATTGTAATTTTTTTCCTATTAAAGAATTTATAATAAATCATTCTTGCATTTAATGATGTGCTGTCGTTGAGCTGTCTCAAACCGCTTCACATAATATACTGTAAAGTGTGCAGCTATGTGTATTTTGTGGGCGAACCTGGTGGCCAATTTATGCACAGCATTGTCCCACAACCAATCATGGAGTGAGTGACCAATGTTATTTATTATAATAATAATCATCATCATCATTGCACTTGATATAGCACCTTATATGTGTTTCAAAGCACTTCACAAAATATACTGTACAGTGGTGTGTGACTGTATTTTGGGGCGTATGTGGCAGCAGATTTATGTGCAATATCCCACCAGTAGCCATGGAGTGAGTGACCATTTTTTTTATTTAGGGGCTTGTTAGCCTGGACACTGGGAGAAACTCTTTTCGAATAGTGCCACGCAGACAGACGGGACTTGGTTTAGTATTTCATCTGAAGGATGGCACCTCCAACAATGCAGCGCACCCTCAGCCCTGCATTGAAAAGGGTGCAAGCTTGACCAAACCAAGAAAAATATATTTTTGTATTTCTTGACGACATATACAGAAGCATTTGATAGGTTATTGGATTCTCCAGCTCTATAATTAAATTGAGAGCTGATATAGCACCTTATTGGTATTAATTTTAAGATATTTAATGAATGAGAGGGAAGATTATATACACGCACACACCAGCACAAACGTGCAGGTGTTTAGATGTGGAATACTTTACCAGGTGTAGTGGTCGAGGCAAAAACCCTATTAGCTTTCAGGAGGAACTAGATGGATATCTTAAAAAGAGTAATTTGCAGGTAAACTGGGGTGAATGCACGAGAGTCAATCCAGCCTGAGTCCTATGTCACACGAAGCTTAAACCCACAACCTTCTGACTCTGAGGCTATAATTTGTGGTCTTGCTTGAAGACTCAAATCTGTGTATTTTACCTCCAACTGTACCTCACACCCAGCATAGCCGAAACTCTTGTCCATACTTTCATCATTTCCTGCCTCGACTATTCCAATACCCTTTTTGCTGGTCTGCCTAGTTCCACTGTCCACAAAATCCAACTGATTCAAAACTCCACCGCCTGTATCCTCAACCCCTCGAAACACCATGATCCTATCATACCAGTCCTTGTAAGGCGCCATTGAATCCCTATCCCAGTACGGATTGACTTCAAGATTGTGGCATTAGTCTACAAATTGCTTCATGCCCTGGCATCTCCCTGCCTATCTGACCTCTCCACTCCACTACCCGCCACCTCCATGCGGCTGGCACTGCCCTCCTGCTTAGCCCCTACACTCCACCATAAGCGGCTGTACTTTCAACCACTAAGCTCTGAAACTGTGGAACACTCTCCCTCCTTCCCCATTTTCAGAACATGCCTGAAGACCTTCCTCTCCGGCCGTGCTTGCGGTTTAAACCCCCGCGTTCCCCCTTCCCTCCTCGGCTTCAGGCTCTGCCATTGTTAAGTGCTCCAAGATGCTACCCTGTGCGAAGGGTGCTATGTAAATGCCAGTTATTTCTTGCATTCCAGTTCTGTGCTCATAAGTCAAATAATCTATATATTAATCAATACTTTTCAGTATCTTAAATTCCTGCATTATATTTCCTCCCTCAATTTTCTCTAGCATTCTGTACCTCTTAACAGTTCACATGTTCCGGGAATCAACTTTGCTCTTTTCTGGCCCCTCTCTGAAACGCATTAATATCACACTAATATCATTTTAAAGGCAGAATGCCCTAAATAGCGCACTGTTAGTTTATTATACACTGATCTTATGATGGCCCAGTTATGAAGATTGATCCCTTTTGATGGAATTAACACAATTTTGTACATTTTTGTACAAATAATGGAAGCAATGTCCTCTACACATTTCTCCATCTATGTTAGAGTTGATTAAAAAAAATAGACTCCCTCTGCGATTATGCACTGTTATGTGTCTGATTGTGCACATTGTTAAGGGAAAATGGGATCTAAGTGTTTAAAGAAGACGAGAGAGGCCTAATTTATCTTTTTTCTCTCAGGTTTAGAGCATGAGGAATTGCTCATTTTATACGTGAAGATCCCATTTGTAAAATGAGAATTACAGGTATAATGTAAGTAATCTATGTTTGGAGCAAGGTTGTCCTTTTTTGGAGCAAAGTCATTTGAAATGTCACCAATTACCATACGCCAAAGCCTAGTAGCAACTAAATGAGCAATTTTAGGTGGCAACTCAAAAACGTAGGTGCATTAGTGCCCAATTTGAGACTCGGTATATTGTAAAATTTTAATCCTTTGACAATGATCTATAATCTTTGGTAAAATGCTTTTAAGTTAAATGTATAGTTCTCTTCAGTATTATCATTAATAATCATCGCATAGCTTTTCCCAAGAAATAGAAAAAAATTCCTTTTTGCGTTTTTAAAAACAGTACACAGATCTAGACTCATGATTCCTTCCCTCTTTTTATAAATGGAAATTTGAGCATCTAAAAAAATGCAAAATAAAATTTATCAGTAATCTGATCAGTTTAATCTCCAATTTAGCAAAGTAGCCACAGACCATATTGGTTTATTGGACTGCCAAGGAATTCCAATGAATTAATTAGTATACATCCTAGATTTGGATTGATACTTTAATGTCTTAAACCTCAAAATCTATTTGGATAAATATTTCAGTATAGAGCTTCAGGATTTCGTAATTGTGAATAAATATTCAAAGGTTATTGATCTTGTTACCAAGTTTCCATAGTAATTTCTCTGGATTTCAAAATCTCTATGTACTTGTACCAGATAAGCTCAGTGAGATCAGGGCAGCATAAGCAAATAATTTCTAATGGCTAAATTTACAGTAAATTTATTATAGAAAGTCTGAAATAGTAGGTTATGTCATAGATGAGTTCATCTTAAGTATGAATTCTGTTGATATATTTACATTCACACACAAATGATTATTTGGAGAAAAACGAAGAATAATGCTGGACAAATGCTCTGGTTTGAATAGTTTTCTGGCACACTCCCTGTTTGGTCCAGCCAGCCAGTCTTCCCAGCTCAACCCTCCACAAGCTACAGATCATTGGAAACTCTGCACTCCATATCCTTTTCCAAACCAGGCTCACCAAATCCATCTTTCTAAGACTCCACTGACTGCCTTACAAATTAACTTTGTTCTAACATTTTAAATGCCTCCCATACCCTTGTCTGAACCCCTCTCTTTGAGTCCCACTCTCTGCAGTCCCATTCCCTTATGCACTCCTCCACTCTGCCAACTCTGGCCTACTTCATGACAGCTCCCATCTTGCTGAGCTTTCAGCAATTTTACCCAGCTCTCTTGAGACTTTTTCTAAATCCCTCTGCCATGCAATCTCCCTCTCCCATTTTGTAAAGTTTGACTGTGCATTTGGTTGTCTTCCTCTACCATTCCCCCCCCCCCTCGTCTGCCACAATGTTCGGGCTCTATACATGCAAATTTTACAAAGTTTACAAAAAATATACAGCACAGAAACAGGCAACTCAGCCCAACCAGTCCATATTGGTGTATAAGCTCCACATGAGTCTTCACTCATTCTCTTCTATTTCCCTCTCTCTTGTGTGAAGGTCTGGCTTTATCTTATAATAATAATCCTTGCATTTGATATAGCGCTTTTCATGTCGGGAGGACGTCCCAAAGCGCTTCACAGAACACACTGTAAAGTGAATTGACTGTATATTTGTGGGCGAACGCGGCAGCCAATTGCGCACAGCAATGTCCCACAAACGGTCATAGATTATAAATGACCAATTTATTATTGTTTTTTGTTTTGGAGGGATTATTATTAGGCGTGTGGAGTAAGGAAACTTGCCCAAGGTTTTGCCCTCTGCCTGGAATTGAACTCAGGTCTCTCGCTTGCAAAGCGAGTGCTCTAACCACTGAGCTACAGGACTCCATGAATGCGTCTATACTGTCTGATTCAACCACCACGTCAGGCAGTGAGTTCCCCAAACTCATTACCCTCTGGTGAAAAGTATTATTCTTGCAAGTATTATTATTTTATAATTTTAAACTTCTGTTAGGTCCTCCTTTAAACATTCTTTAGTGAAAAAAGGCCTAAACCTATCCAGTCTATACTGAAAGCAGTAAGCTGCGATGTGTGGTATCGTCCTCGTAAACCTACACTGGACTCTTTCCATCGTTCTTATAACAACAACTTGGATTTACATAGCGCGCTCCATGCCGGACGGCGTCTCAGAGCGCTTTACAGTCACGGATTCCGGGGCCGAGCCAGGGGAGGGAGAGGAAGATAACCAAAGGCGCGGTCGAAAAGAAAGTTCTTCAGCAGAGACCTGAAAATAGGAAGAGAGGGAGTGAGGCGAAGGGAGTGAGGAAGGGAGTTCCAGAACCTTGGGGCATAGTGGCTGAAGGCACGGCCGCCGATGGTGGAGTGGAGAATTCGGGGGACAAGGAGGAGGCCAGACCTGGTGGAACGAAGGCAACGGGCACTGTTGTGAGGAGAGAGGAGGTCAGAGAGGTAAGGGGGTGCAGAGGAGTGGAGGGATTTGAAGACAAGAGTGAGGAGACCTTGAAGTCGATCCTCTCTGGGACAGGCAGCCAGTGCAGTCTGGCAAGGACTGGAGTAATCGGGGAACGGATTTTGTTGCGGGTAAGAATGCGGGCGGCAGAGTTCTGGATGACCTGGATTTTATGAATGGTAGTGGAGGGGAGACCAGCGAGGAGGGCGTTTGAATAGTCTAGCTGAGAGGTGATAAAGGCATGGACCAGGGTTTCGGCGGCTTTTGGAGTGAGATATTGGCGGAGATGGGTGATGCGTCAGAGGTGGAAGAAATCATTATCCTCTTTATAGTGCAGATGACACCAAACCCAAGCTTGGTGTCATCTCCAAATTTTGACACCATCTCTTATACCTGAATCCAAATCAATTATATACAGTGTATATGTGTACTTTGTATAAATATATATATATATATATATATATATATAGATACCCTTAACTTCTACACGTTGCTTTAGGTTTCCTAACCATTTTTAATCCATTCTGCTACCTCTCCCATGATTTCACATGCCCCCTATTTTAGTCACAAGCCAATCACGGGGCACTTTATCAAAGGCCTCCTGAAAATCCAGATACAGTACGTCCACTGCATTTCCCTCAGCACTTTATCAGTTACATCTTCAAAGAATTTAATAAAGTTGGACTAGCATGACCTTTTTGTAAATCCATGCTGGCTGTTCTTAATTATCCTTCATGTTCTCTAGATGACTACTTGCTTCAACTTTTATTATAGATTCTAATACCTTGCCCACAACCAACGTTAAAATGACTGGCCTGTAGTTTCCTGCATTAGCTTTATCACCCTTTTTGAAAATGTCATTGTGGTTGTTGAGTGATACATCTTTGATTGACACTGATGCACGTTGGATTGCACTTGGTTGCATGCATTATTACTTAATTTAAAGCATTGCAAAAGTTTTCAGTTGCATATGGGAAGCATAAACCACTTGTCTGGAGGCCACATGAGAAATACGTGCACCATGTTACAGTGATTAATTTAATTGGAAGACAAGTTAATTGACGTCAAATTAATTGGTTTGAAGGATTTAAATTATGTTATAAGATATGTTTACAAATGTACAATTTATTCTCTGGGGTGGGATGTACTTTATAATATTTAGTATCATACAGTGATAACATGATGATTTTAACACAAACCTAAACCTAAATGGGTCTACCTTTCTGGCATATATATAATATATAATATATTTTCTGTTACTTTGTCATTAATTCATTCCCTTTGTCTTTTATTAATTTGTTTTCAAAGAGGGAAATTAATTTTTTTTCTTACAATGCAATTGGTTGCATATTTGAAGTGAAAGCTATAGGAATACCAGGAGCAAAAGATATCAGTTGTGACATCCTGACTAACCACTTGATGGCAGTGCTGTGGAGCTTGCATGTCCTTTGGTTGATGAGTACCATGACACTGATGATTAGGTTGCGAAGAGCAAAAAGGAGCTGTCTCACTTTGGCATTGTTTGAAAAGTTCCACTGATTTTTAATTAGTGCATATTCTTATGAGTGTGAAGAATATCCTGCATTTAGCATTAATGTTACTAAAAGTACGTTCTGGTTCTGAGCTAGATTGAAAAATCTAGCATTCCCAAATAATACTTTCTATGTTTTTTCATCCTCCTACAATCCCACTGAAAAAAGTGTGGAAACGTATTTTCCACAGATGTATCAAAATCTTTGTAACTGGAAAGATCAAAGCAGTTTCCAAACTAAATTGCGACGATTCGAGAAGTTGATGATAATTTAGAAATAGCACATATGTGTTCCTAATCACTAATGTTCCTTTCTAATTGTTATAGATGTTCTCTAAGAAATATTCTTATGTAATGCAGCAGCTTAGTTGGTAGATTTTGCCTTGCAAGCTTGATCTTTTTTTTACTAGGAGCTCTATGGTTTGGCTCTGCTCTTTGCTTTATGGTTACAATCCCTAGGCCCAGACCTCAGTTTCTGGCAATGTAAATCTTTTGTTAATTTTCCACTTTGTATGTATTTTGTGATCTGTAGACCTTAGTCCAGGTCACAGTCAGTGTTTGTTAATATTTATGTCTAACATTTCTGGTGCTCCAACAGAGATTTCATTTTACATTTAAAGAAACAATTGACATATATCAAAATTCACAGCAACATTTTTACTTTTTGTTGGGTAAACTGATAGATTAATTCTTCATTACACGTTATTTGATTGAATTCCAGTAATGCATAGGGAAATCTGCTTTCTGGGCCTTTTTAATCCTCGCATAACCCAGAAACTTTTTAAAACAGAATTCAGATGGCTCTGCCAACGTAAAATGTGATTTCTTAACTTGCAAAATTGGTATTGTAAGTTTTCTTAAAAATATTAAAAACTTCTTTGTCACATCATCAAAGAAAACCAGTTAATTATATTGGCAAAAAACACCCCTTTATGAACCCATATTGGCTCTCTTTTTTTATTTTATTTCTGTTCATATGCTGCATGATATCTCTGTAATGTTACCCACAATGGATGTCAAATTCAATAGCCTGTAGTTTCCCTGGTCGCTTTTGCTACCATTTTTAAAAAAAATAGTAACAACTGCCCTTTTCCAGGCCCCAGGCACCTTTCCAGTATTCAATGATTTCTGGAATTTATGCCAATGTTCCTGCAACTTCTTCCCTTACTTGAGGATCCTCGGATGCAATTTATCAGGCTTCTGAGATTTATTTATCTTAAGTTTTGTGAAACTGTTTGGCAACCATACTGGTAATGATGTGAATTGTGTCACGACTTACCTCTGCTATACCTTTGAGTTTCCTTTCCAGATCAAATGAGTTCCCTGTATCCTCCTTAGCAAAATCTGAGGGAAAAAAACGTATTTACCACTTTTACAGCCTATGTAGCATAGTTTGTCGTGTCCTCACCCGATCCCACCTTTGGTGGTCCTATTCCATCCCTCGTTTTTCTTTTTCTGTTAATGTAACTAAAATGTTTTGTTATTCTTCACATCTCTCATGTTCAATTCAAAATATTTCTTTGTCATTCTGATGACTTTTTTTAACAATCCTGGCATTCCTTTGATAATGAATCCATCTTAATTCTGTGCCATTTTCCTTCGTGGCCTTAAGTGCCTTTGTTTCCTGTTTTTATGAGTTGCTTAGTGGCACCGTCAAACCAAATGGGAGTGCCTTTGGAGTTCGGTAACTTTTGCTTTGCATTGGTCCATTGCGTTCAGAATTACCTCCTTGAAGGAACGCCATAGTTCTTCTATTCCCCAAGCCATATTTAAACCTGCCAGGCTCACTCTAACAAGACTTCTCAAGTGCATAAAGTTGGTCTTCTTAAAATTTTACAATTTGTTGCGGTTTTTATTACCTCAATAATTCTTGTAATGTCAAACGTGCATGTATTATAATCACTAAAATAAGAAGGTTGAAAGCCTAAATTATGTAACAAGTTGGTAATAGACCATAGAAATGTGCAATTTCTCATCTGTTTATTTAGTTTTCTAGTACTTTGCCTTTGAGTTGCTTTTTGTGACTGCTGTCAGATTTGCCTCTTCAAACTATGACCTTTAACTTTAAAATTTGGTAAGGAGTCATATTTTTCAAAATATTCTCCCACAGCACTGGTCTTCTGTAGTGTTACTGTGTTTTTGTGTGCATGTTTTGTATTGTGGGCATCCGTAAGCTTGGTAAATAAACGATTCCTCAATGGATTTTGTGTTTAAAAAAGTTTCTGGCTCCCAGTTATTTTTAACCTTGCTTACAAATATATCACAAATCTGAAAAAACTGGTAAGATATACCAGATTAGATGTTACTAAATTGTTCTAAAAGAAATTGCAATATCCTGACAATTAAGATATGGAATTCCTTACTATTGCAAAGCAGCTCTATTGGTAAATCTCCAATCCCAACTCCATTACACTTGATTGAGGGGGCTTTGTTTTGGTCACAGTAGCATTACAGTAATAAAGTAATTAAGATCGAGACGTCTACTCTTAGGTAAAAAAATAGAACATTATTATTACTAATTTTACCTGCCACCAATTGAATAATTATACTCTGTACTAGCTACTGGATAATAGATCATAACTTAATTCACTGCTCGGGCCAAATACTAATAATTAATTATTCTAGTAATTTGTGTTCTGAAATCACATAAATTCCTACCTGTCTCAATACAAAGAGAACAAAATCACATCAGAACACTGATGGTTCTATAGCTATATTTTTGCCAATTTACTCTTTTACTGTGCTCTTGGAGGGATACGGTTCCAGGGGTTTTAACAACTCCCTTGTATTTTGCCAAATTGGCTATTACTCATGCGGAAACCCAATGAATGTTGGCAGATTATTTAACTACGTAGACAACATAGTTGAGTACGATCCTGTTTTCACTCAGTGTCCTAACATGCACTCTTTCCAACAGTGATTATCAGAAGCAGGATGTGTAGATTGTTTTATTTTCCCTCAGTCTGAAAAGGCTAGTTGAGGTATTCGAACTGGTAATCAAATATTCTTTCAGAAGAAGGAAAAAAAACAGCATAGCAATAATCCAAACCCAATTATAAACTTTTTTCCTCCTGTCTCTGCCTTCTCCTCCTCCAGCTGCGAACACCCAGTCCTGTCAGCTTATTTGACGGACATCATGGCCTGGATGAGTGCAAACTTCCTGCAGCCTGAATGTCGGCAAGATGGAAGCCATACTTTTTTGGCTTCCATCAATGTCTTCTTTCCTGCGTTTCTGAACTCAACCTCCCTGGGCTTTCTCTCAGACTCACCGAACCCGTGTGCAACTTAGACATCAGGTTCAATCCACAGCTTTCCTTTCTACCCCACATTCTCTGGCCAGGACCACTTCTTTCTACCTCCACCACATTGCCCTCCTCCGTCTGTACCTCACAACAAACGCAGCCGAAATCCACATCTTCGTCACTTCCCGGCTGGACTATTCCAATGCCTCCTCGCTGGTTTCCCTAGCTCCACCACACACAAAATTCAATTAATCTGAAAACTCCGTTGCCTGGATACTCCCACACAAAACTCTGTACCCTGTATCACAACAGTCCTTGCCTGGCTCCCAATTACCAAACAGATTGATTTCAAGATCTGCAATCGTTTTCAAATGCTTTCATGCTCTCGCACTTCCTTACCTATCCAACCTGCTTACCCCCCACTCCATCACCCGCTGTCTCAGCTTATCCGGCTCCGGCCTCCTATTTGTCGCTCACTGCCTCCGCTCCACCATCGGTTGGCCGTGCCTTCAGCCACTACGCCCAAAAATTCTGGAACTCTCCCTCAATCCCTCTGCCTCCCTCTCCACCTTCAAATCCTGCCTAAAGACCTTCATTTTTGATCGTGCTTATGGTCACCTCCCTCCCCCCCCCCCCTTCCCCCTGGCTTGTTGTCAGACTCTGCAACTGTCCAGCACTCTGGCACCCTAACCTGCGTGAAGGCACTATATAATTGCAAGTTGTATCTTTCAAAATTTTCTGAATATCAGCACCCTGAGCAGTCATTGCGGAGATTGACACGCAATGTAATCATGTTTGTGGCATGCGATATGTTAAGTCATTTTTTGGATTTCAAAGAAAGTGCCCTGTTTACTTTTGCCAATTTTCACTCTCTTTCTGGGAGATGTTCATTATAACTGCTCAAATACCTTAACCAATGGGCCATCCTTAATTTGTGAGCACAAACGATGATTAGCATCTAGCTATTTGCTTATGAGGAAATCAGAATTGAACGTGATCATGTTGTCACCTGTAGTTAATCCATGCACTTTCCGGACATGGGTTATTGGATGCAGAAACTTTAGCTGACTGTTTGTCTCCTCCCTCATTGCTTGAATAGTGAGGCCAGTTGTTACAACAGCTGCTTCTCTGAATGGAGACTGGCTGATCAGCACAGGACCTGGAGCTTTGACTTGCTGCTGGATAACTATGGCAGTGCTACGTTGGACAGCTAAGAAAGAATGTGCATTTTTATAACACCTTATTGGTCAAAACTGTTTTAAGTGCTTCACAGAAAATTACTGGCAAGTGTGATGACTGTTCTTGTATCCCTCTCATGGCACCCGCAATCACCCGTATCAGTAGTTAGGTCAGTATTTTGTAAGATTGTATCCTATAATTCGCCATTTTCCTTGTTAATGATTTCACCAGTAAAATGACTGTTTTCGAAGGTCCAATAAAAATCTGGAATTAAAAGAAATTTTGAAAGATGAAACTTTTGAAAGACTACAGGAACTTTTTTTTATAGTTGGCACGCAGTTTTAACATGTACAGTGCTAAAGCACACAGCATAAGGACCCTTTTGCTTATTTTTAAAAAAACGATGTTACATAAACATTTTTATTCTTATTAACTATTTCTGATAGCAGAGGGGTTGAGGGAGAAAGAATGGTGAACGTAATTATTTTAAATGAAGGAACTAGCTGCGAAAAAGGACAACCAGCTGGGAGGATTTACTGCATTTAATTTACACCTGCCTGGCCAACCCTGCCCGGGGATAAGCACTGATGATGGGGGTGTTCTTCATATTTCTACATGATGTCGTTTTAAAAATACTGGTTTGCTTTTTTTTAAAGTTGCACATGTACATGATGCTTGTGCATCCCAATGTGATCACTTCACATGGCATGTGCAAATCCCAGTTTGTGCTACTTTGTAAGTAGTAATGCTAGTGGAGACCAAGAGCTTTGTTTGGTTGACTTTACCAAGTGGTCTTTTTCATGTTTCCTACTGTATTGTAGCTCAAGGCTTAGTTTGATATGGGCTCAAAGCAGAATAGATTGTTTTGATTCCAGCCACAATGATAACATCAATGACGACCTGGAGAGACCTGGATTCTATTCCCGGCAAGGCGCAACGCTGGACAAGTTTCCTTACTCCAAATGCCACTGTTCACCGTAACCTGGTTGTTAGTCGATTAGCGGATTGCTTTTCTGGGGGGGAATAAATCCTTCAAAAAAAAATGGTCACTCAATCCACAACTGATTGTGGGACACTGCTGTGTGCAGTTGGCTGCCACATTTGAGCCACAAAATATGCAGTCCATTCATTTTGCAGTATATTCTGTGAAACACTTTGAGACGTCTTGAAGACGTGATAAGACTCTATATCAAATGCAAGATTTATTATTATTACTTCACAGTCTAAATGTGCCATTCTGTTGTTGAATTAACATCAGTAATGGTGGTTGTTTACCGGGAGTACTTCAGTGATTCTGTCATTTCTGTTGTATATTAAATTTGGGTTCCTTGCACTGACATTTTAAGTATCAGAAGCCTGACATTTCTCCTGCTCTTTCCTCAAGACCATGGTCTTACATTTTAATATCATGTAGAATTTTTGAAAATACTTAAATTCAGTCTTAATTTTGAAGCTTTTTTTGTACCCAAAGGGACTGTGGAAACTAATTTCCAAATTTAGAGTGGAGTTTAGACAAATTTAAGATTTTTCTAAAATTGGTGTTATAGCTAGTATTGTGAAGAATTTTGATTTTAGATTCAGAAGGGCATGATTGAGAAACTACTGTATTTTGAAACTATTTTCAGATTATAAATGTTGAGCAAATCTGATAAAAGTGTCTGACTATGATTCCTGATTAATTATATCTAACAGAAATTGTCAAAATGAACTGTTGAACTGCAAATTTAAACTTGTTGATCAGTTATTATACAATGCTCAAAATTTAAGCAGTAAAATAGCTTTTTCTAAATTAGATTTTTGTTATTTATTGATGATATGAGCATCATACAACATTTTGAAGTACAGAAGAACATTCAGCTAATTGCATCTTTGCTGGTGCTATCCCTTCTCTTGAAGGTATTGACTCCTTTCTTCCTTCAACAGTTTTTTCCCTTTATTGTAACTGATCTCCAGGGCATTCAATGGAAGGGTGTCCCATGGGGGGAAAGAACTCTCCCCCCCTCATTTTCTTTCCAATGCCCTCTCATCTTCTGAACTTCTTTCCCTTTGGCCTTCCACCTGCCCCGACCTTAATATTGACATCAACCTATTTAACGGCTGTCTTTCCTCCACCTTCACCAATGTCAATGCCTGCTATCCCCACTGAATTCAGAACCATCTTCCATCCTATCTGTCCCCACCCCCCCACCTTTGCCAATACAACAACTACCTCAGCTCCCTGAATTCACAAATTTGCTCACTAAAGTGAGCAATAAACCGTCCTTGCAGCCTATTGCTAAATCTAGCTGGACCACCAGAAAAATATCTGCCTGTCTCTCACCAAGGTGAAAACCTCTTTCTACTCAGGTCACTCTGGACGTCAAGGACAACACTAAGCTACTCTTCACCACCAATCACTGCCTCCATTTTCTGCCCTAAACCCTCACATCTAACTCCGAAATACAAGGAGATCATGGAATTCAATGTTACTAAAAGATCCACTGGGATGCTTCCTCCTCCAGCTTCCACCTCCCTCCCTACATGCTCCATTCCCATGCTTTGAATATCCATCTATGTATGAAACATGGGACAGGATTGAAGCGTTTGTTAATCAAATTATTTTGTGGTGGACTATTCATTGAAAAGGTAGTCTTTGTTTTATTTCTCAGCCCCTCTTTGTATATTTTTTTGACATGAAAGAGCCAATGTAGGTTGAAGGTCATAGAACTCATGGGACTTTTAGCTCATAGTCTAGGTTGTCACTCCAGTGCAGTGCTGGAGGAGTACTGTCAAAGGTACCATTCTTTGGATGCAACACTAAATCAAGGATGTCTGCCAATTCAGGTGGACGTTAAAGATCCTGTGATACTAATTGAAAGAGAAGAGAGTTTACCCGGCGAACAATCCTCTAGCTGAAATTCGTCATTCATGTTATGGCTGTTTGTGGGACTTAAGTTTGTCCACAAATATAGCAAACTCCTGATAATGTCACTCAAAGGAAAACGGCCTCAGCGACTAGTTATTTGGAATGACCAGTTAGACATAGGCCCTCCTGTTCTCCAAGGAGGTGCTGTAACTCGTGTGGACACTCACCAGAGGTTGAGTGTGCATGTTTTGCAGAGGCTCTGGTCTATTGGAGAGCCGCGCCATGGCCTCCCACCCTATTTTGTCACAGGATAGGGTGGGAGGCCTCTGTGATGCAAGACACCATCTTATAGGGTGAGTTATCTGAAATAAGCACTTACAAGGATTCCTAGATTGTAACCAGTTACATGTTAAGTGGAGTGACCAGTAAAATGAGTCCCTTATTAACATTTTGCATGGGAAGCGGCTGGGATATTGAAGGCATGGCATCTTAGATTGTCATGACAAGTTAAGACCGGGTCCTGTTATCAGGAGTTTATTGTACATATAATTACATTGATTAAACAATGCAGAAAACAGGACACTCAGCCAAACTAATGTCCGTGTTTTTACATCACATGAGCCTCCATTCCTCCTCATCCCAAATTTGCCCCTTTCCATCCTTAGCTGCATTGAACTTACTCCTTGCCAAGCTCCACTTTGGAGCTTCCCATTTTGGCTTCCCATCTTCCAGTGGGTTGCTATCAAGATCCTCACTCTCACTTCTAAATCGCTATATGACCTCACACCTCTGTGATCGCCCACAAAATATGCAGTCAATTCACTTTACAGTATATTCTGTGAGGCGCTTTGAGATGTCTTGTATACATAAGGTGCTATATCAAATGCAAGGATTATAATTATTATCTCTGTGATCCTATGAGTGAAACTGTCATGTCATTATAGAATTTTAGGATTTTATGGATCTCAACCACCATGTTATAATGGGGTTCCACTGTATTTCCCGTGACTAGGTAAGAAGGGTGCACACTCCATTCCAGATGAGAGAAATTCCCATGCAAATGTAGAACTATTGTCTGGATTGGATACTGTTAACCAAAGTGTTGGTTTTCTGTGTGTGTAAGGCACCTGGCTGACCAAAAATAAACCTATCTTTCTTCACACTTTCCACAGCACTTCCGTTGAAGAACAGTTCCACAGATATCAGTTGCCCACTCTTTCAAGTGGGCATTAATCTTGTGTGAACCTTGACCTCGAATGTTGTCAAACTATTTCAGCATTGAAGGACATGTCCTGCCTGAAGCAGGAATTGAGGGGACTATATCTAAATTTGCGGATTATACTAAGCTATTGTATTGAAAAGAGAATGGGTGAAAAATACAAAGACATATACAGTTTAAGGTAATCCAAAATCGAGGGAATCCACACAGCTGCCTCTGCCACTGCAACCCCCTCCACACCTTTGAACCCATCTCCCCCTCCTCTCATCACCACCATAACCCGCAGGAAACCCACCACCTGCTCCCTCGACCCCATCCCTACCCCCCTCCTTACTTCCCAGCTCCACCTTCTTGCCCCTCTACTCACTGACATCGTTAACGTCTCCCTGTCCCACCACTTTAAAAAACGTCATCACTCCTATCCTTAAAATACACTCCCTGGACCCTTCTCTACTCCCTAACTACCGCCCCATCTCCAACCTCCCCTTCCTCTCCAGGGTCAGCTCGGGTCCACAACTCTGTCTGTCCAGCACCTTGGCATGTCCTCCCAACGTCAAAGGCGCTATACAAAGGTAATTTTGTTGTTGTTGTAAGGTAGAACCATAGCAGATGTAGATTAACATTGCAAAGTGTGAGGAACAACAACAATTTACATTTTATACAGCAACTTTAATTTCGGGAGAAGGTCTCAAAGTGCTTCCCATAAGTAACTGGGAGCCTGAGCTGCAGTGTCCGAACCTACTCCTGCTACTATGTCTCTTATCTCTGGAACTCCCTGCCTCAATCCCTCCACCTTTATCTTTAAATTCCACCTGAAAACTACCTTTTCGACTGCACCTATGGTCATCCCTCCATCCCTTTCTCAGCATCTTACCTCACCATTACAGTGCTACAAAATGTAATTCTACTTGAAGCCCACTATATGAATGCAAGCTGTTCTTGTTGTACATCATTACAATCTATTTTGCAGGGGTAGAAGACTGTTAATAAGGCAGGTGGAATGGAATATAAATGTAAGAGGGTACTGTTCTGCTCAGTTATGTAAAGAGCTAACCTGACCTCCTTTGGGGTACTGTATTCAGTTTTGGGCATCCAATTCGAGGAAGGATATAATTGGAGGGTGCCAAATGTTCCTATCACCATTGAGTCCTAACATCCAAGTGTACCTTCCAATGAAAGAGGATGTCTCTGTATAGCGATCAGACCAGGTTATTTTTTCCCTTCTCCTCCCCCCATCCATAACCTAGGGGTACCGAGACCAATTTTATACCCATATGCTTTCTAGTCTAGTTGAAGTCAGTTAACTCAGCAAAGACCAGGGATTAAACATGCAGTTTCTAGTCTGTGCTGTCCTGAGAATTCAACCCTAGGCCACTATCAGTACAACATATAAATCATGAAAGCATTAAAAGCATCTTGTGAATAAATGGCAAAAAACTGGTTTCCAAATTCAGACTGAGTTTAAGAATTTTCTGAAATTCTGCATATTTTATGATGATGGTTTTAAGGCACAATTTCAGGGCTGAGATGTAGTATCTAAATCAGAGTTTGATTTTATCAAATGTAGGCTTTTTTAATTAATAATATTAATCCTTGCATTTGGTACAGTGCCTTTTAGGTCAGAAGGAAGTATCAAAGAGCTTCACAGGGTTTATTGTAAAGTGTAGTCATTGTGTGGTTTGTAGGTGAATCCGGTAGCCAATTTGTGCCCAGGATTGCCCAACAAACCCCCATGAAGTGAATGACCAATTTAAATTTGCCACTAGATATCACATGTGCATAATTGTGGAGTAATGTGATATAAAACATATTCTTCACAGTGTCCATTTTGAGATTTGAATTTTTTTTTAAAATGTGGATGTTCCTTTTACTGAACACAACTTCAACTTTAATTGCAAATATGTACACATAGTATGCACGGTTCATAAAATAAGCCGCATTTTCCTGTCAGATACCTTTATTCAAACTGCAATTTTGGAATTCGGCTCACTTAACTATTAAGATTAATTGTTTGGAAGAACTCTGTTCCAATTTGTGGACATTAAGGCAAATCAAAATTTGAACCTAATTAAGCATTCCTGAAGAGCATCTGTCTGCTGACTTAAAGCGTTTGTGCTTGCTGCAATCCTTTCCCTCCGTTCCCTCCACCAAGATGATGCACAGGCTTTCAGGCCTCAACCAATGCTGCTTTTGAGCTGTCTGATTTGACTTACACAAGAGGGTGTCAGCCTAACAAAGTGGCTGTTGCTCTGTTCAGCATCTTCCTTCTACCCCCCCCCACCCCCACGCTCCAATTGATGGGGAATTACAATGCCCATTTTGAGGATCAACTATACAGTCCTTGGCTCCTCCATCTGATTAATATTTACTCATGCAATCTTCATTTATTTTCCAGGACATTATTTTATACATAAGTATTTTCTAATCACTCTCATTTAATGCTTCAAGGTAATATGGTAAGGAGTAATTTTACACTGCTCTTTATTGCATTAATTTTCTAAATTTTTTAGTCAGGATCAATGTAAATTTGATGATAAATTGTGTTCTTGGTATTGGTGAACTGGACAATTTTTAAAATGCACTAAACTGTTTATTGCTGTGAGTGTAAATTACAGTAAATTGCTACCTAAAGCAGTCTGTCTTGCTTTGCTGCAAGCTTGTATTCAAGCAACCTGCAGTGGAGCGATACTGCTCTTTGATGATATTTCACGGAATGGATTTTACTTTTTGCAAATGCAGTATTTCTATTTGTTAGTACACATTAGACTGCACAGTAACCAACCAAATTATGTTTTGAAGAATTGGCTATTTTTCACATTGGTTACAGCCATTTTGATTTTTACAATGCTTAAAATATCGATGAGTTAACTTAATTTTTTTAGCCTCAACTGGCACATTTTTATAGCTCCCTGTTAATTTTTTTTTGTAAATGCACAATTGAGTTGCTGACATCTGAAATATCTCAGTATATTATTATGAGTAATATATTAGTAGAACCTCTGCTCCTATCCCCATATTTCCTGTAGATACAAGATACAGTAGTGAATATGGGTTGTGTGTATTTATTTTGTTTGATTTATTAATGCAATAAATTGAAATTCTTGTGGATTGCATTTTTAAAGTTCAAGATACAGCAATAATTTTTAAATAAAATCTTACAAATTTAATACATCTGATATTTACAAATTTAACAACTAATCTGTGTCTCCAGAATTGATATAGAAATTTTAGACGGCAGCTTGAGAAGTCTCTGGGTAATGTCTTTCTCTTAATTATTTTTGAAACTCACATTTTTTTTACTGAACAGTAAGAATTGCCTTTGTGTTCGCAAGATATTCCTTAATCTTTTAGTACTGTTCTTCAACAAGGATTTTGGAAAGAGAAATGTTAAAAACAAATGGATGGAAATCATAGTTTTGAATGTTAAGCAGTCAATCTATTGTTTGAAGGAAGATTCAAACTCCTGAAAGAGTTATTGCGCTTATGCAAAATAAATTTGAATTATTGTATGGAGAAATAGCTAAGATTATGACTCTTAATTGCATGATCAGTATAGTAAACTGTATTCAAAAACGAACATTCTGCACTCAACAACTCGTTTTGAAGTGCAATATTATTTGCATAATTTGATTTGCATTCTGTAGGCATTATATGCAAATCTGTTAATTGCTGACTTGAGTTAGAAAGTAAGGCAAGTGCTTTGAAGTGAGCCATTTGAAAGGTTAAAAACTATTTGACTAATAAACAAGGGAAGAACACTGCTAGAAATATGAAGGGATCTTTAGTGGTGTTCGATTTGTTTTCCAAAATAAGTTGCACAATATAAAGGTTGAACAATCAAGAAAAGTCTCTGTCTCTAAGCGAACAGATGCCTACTGAACAGTATCATGTTAACTTTACATCTCTGCCTCCCTGCACTTTTTCTTCAGTGTGAACAAAGTCCTTATCCAGAAGGCTTGCAAAAAAAGTACACTGCCTTTTTATGTTGCGGCAGTTCAGAGAAGTGAAAAAGTTCGAACCAGTGACTATTTAGTCATGTGCAGCAGAGTGCATAACGTGGCTATGCCTTGTGTTGCTCAAATTACATTGCCCGAGGAGCTGCACTTGGCCTGCTGTCTTCCTCGATCATAACATTCTGCTAGGAGCTTTTTAAAAAATTTTTTTTGACAAAGTCGACTTTGTATTTCTTGCAGGATGCTTCATCTACAGACATTAGAAAAGCTTATCGGAAAATGTCTTTGATCTTACATCCAGACAAGAACAAAGATGAAAACGCAGAGACTCAATTTAGACAAGTAAGGGAGCTTTTGGTCAGTTTATTTTTACCTTTTTGTATATTCAGTTTTTTTTAAACATAATTTACATTTTGATTCTTTTATTTTCAGTTGGTAGCTATCTACGAAGTTCTGAAAGATGACGAAAAAAGGCAAAGGTATGATGATGGTTTCCAAAGCCTTTAAAAATGCACATACCTTTTGGAGTTGAATGCCCAGAATATTGAATTAGTTTGAGTGACAAATGTATTGTGGAATTTGTTCTGATGGAATATTGTTTGTTCACTGGCTACATATATTTCTTAAATGAGTGCACTGGTAGTAAAGAGTACATCTCATGATTTATGATGAATAATAAACCTGTTCTTTACTACTGTTTAGCCTCCTGGCAGTTAGTATTTGTCCACGAATACTGTTAGTATGATTGAGCTTATGCAACTTTTTTGTGTGCATGTGAAAATCTCTTTATTACACACAAATGTGATTCCAAATTTCATGCATGTGATACATGCATGATTACATACACTTTCCTTTTTTTCCCCTCTCTGTTCTTTCCTTTCCCCTCTCCAGTGTCGAGTCATAAATCTGCCTTATTCCAGCATTTGATAGCAGTGTACTGCATTTACGATCTGCTATATTGAATTAAAGTGGTAAGACTGCCTTTCCATCAATGGCAATTTGGTCGTATTTCTGTTTTTTTTATTGATTTGCAGACATATATTTACTTACTCTAGTTTCCTGATTCACTGGTTCAAAACGCTAGTTTTTTCGGGCAGGAAGTGATGTAACCTCAGGAATTTATTAGTTTAATCTCTATTTGGGGCATTTTAAGATGTTGATTGGGCATCGCATCAGAGATGTGAGAGGTAGTTCATGTGATGTAGGAAATATTAAGTCCACTGTGGTAACCATAATCCTCGTTAAAATATTTTATTCTTAGAAATGTCCCATTCAGTCAACTTTATAACCGGTTGCAGTTGGATGTGATTTTTAGGTTCTGGATTTAAATAAGTTGTAGAGAATTTTTGAGTATGAGGACTGACAAGAATGTTATTTTGTTATGTTTAAATTAACCAGCTACCATTAATATATTTTAACCAATTAAGTTTTTCTTAAATTTAGTCAAGAATTCTGAATACTTTCGTAGAACTAAAGAAATTTTGTGAAATAAATCTAGCTGGCAAATTTCCAGTGATTATTTTTAAATCTGATGTGTTTTGTGTATGAGGTGTACAGTATCTTCATTATGATTTTCCAGTTTCATAAAGTTTAGTTTTAAAATTGCACTGTGATAAATATACATTATTTAAAAACATAACTACAAAATACAGCATCATACTTTTGATCCATATTTTGGTGTGATGGTTTTTTCAGGAGTAAAGGGTAATTTTTGAATGAGCAAAATTCCTGTGCAGTAATATTTGCCTGGAAGATATTGCTACTGATCCAAAGTAGCATTTATTTATTAAATACATTTTAGTTTGCTTTACCTGAATATCATTAACCAAATGCAGCTCAGTGACCCACTGAGCTATTTAAAAATGCAATTGTAAAATCATAGTCTGCTTTTGAAAATCTTATATGGTGTATATGGCCTACTAAGCAGCAGGAGGGTTAAAAGGGAGTATATTTATCATTTTGGCTTTGAGCATAAGATTCTCTCTTGCCCCTGCCCCCCTCCCCCTTGGGAATCAGCTGTTTCCTGCTCACTGCTGCCTTCTCACTTGGTCACTGGATGAAATTGAGATCAGGACCTTGGTGTGGAGAATTGTAGGAGCTAATTTGCATCCTGTGACTCTCAATTTTCTTATGAACATTTGTTATCAATATGCCTATAATTTAAAGGCTGTATTATGAGTACATTTCAGCTTTTTTAAAAAGTTACCATTTCATTGATGAGGAATTGTTTCACAGAATGAAAACTGTAGATTTGAAATTGCTGTGGTTTGAGTGGAATTTCAGTATTACTCTTATTATCTGTTTTATTGTCAGTAAGGTTTGGCAGTCCTGTGGATGATATTTGTACAGATAGTACAACTTAAAATATATTTTTGTCATAATTCAAAATACAAAGCATACCAGAATTGCCCTTATTTGTAGTAGGATTTATGTTTCATCACCAGGAGGCAGTATTCAATACCAATTGACAGCAGTAGAAATGGGTGTTCATGGAATGAATAAGAACAATTTTATGAACTATCTAACTATTTTAATAGTTAGTGCTTTCTGCTTCATTCAGTGTTTGTATAAATCTGTTTGTGCACTGAAGTGTAATTCATGTAAATTTAACTCAGACCCTTGCCTCTGAATTTGTATGGCACTAAACGTTTGATTGTACAAAGGTATTTGTACAGCACTTTATAAGTAAATGTAGTATTTCTGCTACCGTAGGATTGACAAAGTGAGTGGTATGATACCTTTTATGGAATCAACATATGATTGTATCCATTGTATTTATTCCCATTAACTGTCTTAATTTTAGTAGTCCAATTCTGTGGAGGATATTTTTTTCTTACATCAATCTGCCTAGATTCTGTATTCTATTCTAATTTGCTAAAATACATTCAGTAAAAATCTCTTAATCTGAGAAATAACATCCTGCGAAAAATTGGTTATTCACTTTACACAAATTGACTTCATTTGATTTCAGTTGTGTGGAAGCAGTGATTTTTCTGCCTATCTAAAGTCTGAAATATTATAAAATTGTGTGAATAGAAAACGAAGGTGTAGCAAACTTATTTAAACTGATTTGAAATTGAAGAAATTAAGTGTACATGTATATCTGTGTTTGTTTATTGTACGCTTAAATGGAAAGAGCTAGTAACTAACAAGGTGGTTTGTTTTCAATCGTTAAGTGGTGAAACTGATCATAGTTTTGATTTGCAAGCAGTGTTAACAATTATTTACAGACATCTACCTTGCATGCTTGCTCGACAACTTTTACTTGGGGGGAGAATGGGGGAATATAAAGCCTGGTTGTTATTCAAATAAGGTCTTTTTATTTTGTATTTTATGTCTTAGCTTCCTGCTGTTCACTGCTATTAAGTACAGCATACTCTGTAAAAATATGGATCGTTTTGATCCATACCTTAACTTTTGGTTTTCTGTTAAATGGTTTAAATGGAATAGTGCTGGTTTCTTTGGGTGTATATTTTTGAAGTCCCCCCTGACATGAAAGGTGCTATATAAATGTAATTTGTTGTTGTATTCAGGTAATAACTTGTCAGCTATTGTTCTGTGGCAAAGTTGATGTTTTATAAGAAGTATTATACTGCATTTTTGTTGGTACCACAGAAATGGCTTAGAATTCATTTTTAATTAAAAATAAATCATAAATACTAAGGAGATGTGGAGGAATGTTGATGGTTAAGAGAGAAAATAGAGTGGGAGTAGATTTGCTCATGTAGAGAACATGAGTGCAGATTTTGTGGACCAAAATTTTTTTATGATTCTATGGCCCTGTTCAGCTGAAAATACAATATTATTTGGATTACAGCAATTCTGAGGTTTAAAAGTACACCTACTCTGTGAATACTGAATTGTGTTTGGTATAATTCTGTAATTTGAAAGAATAGCATGAAATACCTGTATTTGCATTTTAGGATGAGAAAATTCCTGCCGTTCCCAGCATCATTTCATAGATGCTTTGTTTCAGGCTTGTGTTGAAATTGAGCACTATCTGTATTTAGATCTTTGTTGAATTTATACACAGTGACATTGTATGAAATCCAAGCTTTGTAGTGAGTTTTATCAGAAATATCAAAATTTGCAAATTTTAAAGTGCTTGTTGAGAACCAACAGCAGCATTGGAAGCAAACCTGCAATAATCAGAAAAAAGGTATTCATCTGGATTTGTATTGGTTGGAAAATATATAATTGCAAATGTATACTGAAATCACCTGGTGGTTTGCAAACTAATCCATTCTTTTTTTTTCAAAAGCTGTTCTTCACCAAGAGGTAATAACCATCCATATATTTTGAGATTTAAGAATCATTCTCCCTAAACTGTCATGTAACAGCAGTGTTAAACTTTCAGTCGTGACATCTTTTTAACAAAACAAATGACATTGATACACACTTACATCAAGATATGATATTTCACCCACCCCTCATGTTTGGTTTTATGGCCGTATGAATACCCTTTCAGTTTTTTGTTTTACTCTTTCAATATTGTTGTTTTTAAAAATTTATACAAATGTAATTGAACAGTTTGTGGGATTAATGATAATGAGGGATCTTATGTAGAGTTTCAAACAGGGTTGCTGATTGTTTAATATATGCATTCTAACTATCAGAATAATTTATATTACATGGTACTATACAAATCATTTGGTTAAGTAGACTTCACGTGTATCCTTACACAGAGGCATAATTTGAAGATGGACACTGCTGAAATCAAAATCTTTTGGATTGCAGCGATTGTCTTCTTAAACGGATATGAAATTATAGGGAAATAATTTCTGCTTGTTAAATATTAAAGTTGTGTTTAGACCCAGAAAAATATGATATTTGGTTGTTTTAACAGCATTACAAAAAAAATCTTTATTCGTTTTCATTCTGCTTTGGAACTCCCAGTGGGGAACTGTAAATGTTAGAGGGAGTTCTGTTTCCTTAACTGGTAATTAATCACAACACACATTCACATATTTGCTTCTTTATTGACACAAGTAATATTTAAACAAATTGAGTTTGTTAAAATCTCTTTCCTATCATGTTGAAGGGAAAAATGTCCAGTAATGCCTGAAAATTACCTTGCTTTTTGAACATCATTTGTCTACAATTTTTGTGCTTTAAAATAAATCTGTGGTTGATAAATAATTTTCAATACTTCTTCTACCCCCTCCCCTAAAGAACCAAACACAATTTTCCCCCTATTAACTGAACCCTTGCCTTTTGTTTTTTTTTTAAAAAAGACATAAACTCATCTCTACCTATTAAAATGCAAAACATTGTCTCAAATTCTTAAGTAACCACAGTGTACAGTTTTGTTTTCCATTCTGTTATATATTTGTTTTTATTTGAATTTCTGCAAATTTATAACTGGGTTAAAGTATTAATTTGTATGGGTGAAAAAAAATAACTGGTGTTACCCCACCTCTTCAATTGATATTTTGAGAATTGTTAACCCATATGTTCTTTTAAATGTACTATGTATTGATATAATACAATACAATTTACATTTATATAGAGGCTTTCACATCGGGAGGTAGTCTCAAAGTGCTGGTGGGGAAAGCAAAGGGGGTGGGGAGGGAAAAGATGACCGAAAGTGCAGTCAAAGAAGTACTTCTTGAGTCAGGCCTTGATTTTTTTTACACACAGGAAAGGTTGATAAAATACTTGTTTTTCAAAATCTCATCAAACATGCAGTGCTTTTCCCAAAGAATTTTTCCAGTTTTCAAAATTAGCTCTTCCCCTAAAATTTTAAATTATTTTTTATTAGGATAACATTCATAATTGTATTCTTTATCATATAATCTGTGAATAAATATTTTATAATATCATTTATGCTGCTTAGCAGGAATGTTTTTCTTTAAAAGAAAGCTGGGAATTTAGCTGCTGGTTACCAGATTTATTTGTTGGTTAATATTAAGTAAACTGCATTAATTTACTAAGCAATTTCAGAAGAATGCAAACCTAAGCACTAATTTTTAAAAAGTAGGGTGTGGGCATTGCACTAATTATTATACTTTCATTCATAATATTGAGATTTCCAGTTTTATTTTGAATCACAATCTTGTACCTCAATAGCGGAACAATAAAATGTTCATTAAAATCCAATACATGAAACATTTGCTTGTTTTACCAGTACAAATTTATTTGGAGTTTGCAGTCATGTTGCTGGATTTAGATTGAACTCTGCAGTAAATGGATGAAATTGAGTAAGAATTTATTTTACCAAATATATTACTTGCAATAGGTTTAAACAAACATCTGAGGAGAGCTCAAACTGGATTTTTTTGTGATGTTCTAAGTGCTAATTAATGGATGAAAGTAATTTAAAATGAGACCTTTGGAAATATCTCAACTGCTGTGAGATGACAAGTTTGAGTAGATAATACAACTACCTGAAAATGTTTTGACAGAGGGGTTATTTTTAATCTTGGTAGCTTTACACAACGCCAATATGTAGCTGTGGCTAAAAAATAATTACTAGTGGATGCAGTTGTGCTTGTGTGCTTTATGTTGATGTGAGCAAATGTGCCAGCCACTTGTAGGAGGAAAAATCCTTACCTTCTATTTGCCTAGTATCTGATTTTGCTGCACTAAAAAACTTTTAAATACCATTGAGTATTGTATCTGCGTGTCTACGCAAAACCATGTTTTAACAAGGGAGCCATTTGGCTTTGCATACGATATGTTACTTTTATATATGGATAGGGAACACTTGTGTATTGTGTATGCAGATCCTGGATCATAGGATTGTGCATTTTAATACTTGCTATAGCTTTCTATTTGACTTGCCTTCAGGACGTTTAGACGGCTCTACAAAAAAAATCTATTTGAAAATACAAGCAGACAATCCTGAAAGCCAGGGCTTGTGTTTCACAGTATGTCGCATTTCTGTTCTTGAATTCTTATGCCATGGAGTCTTATAATTAAAGACTCACTGTAAAAATAATTGTACCATAATTTGGCACTGCAGCATAAAAAAATGACCTGACTTCAATGCTGCTTTTAGATATGTGCCCAGTTTTTGAGGTCATCCATAATGCAATTTGTGACTGCTAATGATATTTTTATCTAATAGTTGACTGGAAGTGACTGGACAGTAACACTTTGTATATTAGGTAAAGGCTTACTCTGATCTTAGTAATTTTATGTTCATCTTCAACCTGCCAAATGAAAACGGCTAGAACTATGTCTCAGCCTTAAGTCTAGTAATTACTTTTTTATCTATTTGTCTGCACAATTCTTGATTGTTTCTTGTCGAAGAGAATTAGGCCATTAAAGCATTTTTAATTTAACATTCAATTTGCAAATCTATTTAGTGTGTTTGTTGTATGTCCATATAGGTGAAGAGATGGGTGTATTGTAAGAAAGGACAAAGTATTTTCGCTTTTGACATGCAATCATTTCAGGTTTAAAATTTAGTGGTTCATTTATTTTGTAAAATATATAAGAATTCAAACTTGAATAAGAATTAATCAACAACGACATGCATTTGTATAGCACCCCTCATGTGGGAATAGAGTCTCGGAGCCCTAGGATAGGATCATAGGATTTGTATAACTATAAATAATTTCACTAATGTATTATATTGTTGCTCTATCTAAACAAATAATCTAAATACAGCTTCAGATATGAAGCTGAAGAGATCTTTTTGAGCTGTTCAGATGAATGTGTTTGTTAAATTACACAAATAAAGAACAATCGGCATTTACAATGGTAGGAGCACAGTAAGTAAGTGGGTCAAAATAAATGCATGGCAGCTTTACTCAAAATGCTCGTTTGAACAATGTTAATACTCATTGATAGAAAAATCAATCCAACATTGATCTCCAATTGTATTCCTTGGTGGTTGTAGAGCAGATCAGAAGCTGTTCTCCAAGGAACTCTATTCATTACTTTTACTATTCATAATACTTTAGAAAACTCTGAGCAGACAGTTTCTGTACAGTAAAATATTTGATGTAAGGTGTCATGTGGAAATGTGCAACTGTTACTAACACAGAAATGTATATAGGGTTAAATTCCAAGTAGCTGTGCCTGAGAGATTCTTTCTCTTGTTTTGAAAATGATTGTGTATTGGACTGTTTGGCTCCTTTTTGTCATTGCATTATCAATCTATATAAATTCTATGTTCATGGGAGAAAGACTAGGAGAAGGTAAAACTAGCTGTAAAATTCTACACAGAAGATACACATCTTTCCACATTTGTTTTGATCATTTTGCTCCACTACTGCTTCAGTGTACTCTTTGACAGTTTATTGTTTGCTTGGAGTAGTAGGTTTCATCTGCTCTTTGTTGTGGAAATGCTTTCTACAATAGATTTTCTAGAGTAACATGGAAGGCCATGTTGGGGAAAAAAAGCTTGTTTTTATCCATTTAAAAAACACATTTCTGTATGTTTTTCTGCACTGTATGCATTTTAACTAATACATTGTTAATAAAACGAGGCCTGTTGCATCTTTACTGTAAAGTGTGGTGAAAAATCAATGAATTTTGAAAATTGATCTAATGATCACCGTATTTTGGGCACACCTAGATAAATCTATGCAATGTGCCCCATTTTCGGAAATATTTTTAACCCCTAAAATTCCTTTCTGTATTATAATCAATTTATAATGCAGTTTGTTCTGCCTACAAATAGTGTCAGCATTGGGTTTTTAATTGCATTCTTGAATGCAGTGACCTTCCAGATTCCACTTGTATTGATGATTTTACACTCATCATTCTTGGATATTCTGTAGTGATATACAAATTATTTAATTTTACATCAATTGCACAAAAACAAATAGTCACAATTTTGAGGTTATTTGAAATGCAACGTATATCAAGGCTATATATCAATACAAAGAAAGTAGAAATTCTGTAACGTGTTAATAATGCTCAAGGGCAATGAAGGCATTTGTCTAAGAAAAATATGTTTTAATTTGTTAATCACTTCTATTGTGCCTTTATTCCCATATTTTCTTATTTAGAAGTTTGAGGCAAAAGCCTGGAAGTTCCCTGTAGTATCCACTTTGAATAAAATAGTGGTTAATTGAATGATTCTATGCACATTGATTATTCTATTATAAATACACAATTTATATTTTGAGTAGGAATGGGTGGTATGATTAAAATGTTGCTTTTTTAATTGCTAACTAAAGCTTGCTGAATTCAACCTTTTGGTTCCATATTGAACTATATGAAACCTTTAAGTTTGTAATTCTCTTTGTTCAAATACTAGGGTTCTGTTTATTAAATTTAATTTAACAGAATTTAAAGATGCAAGTAAATACAGACAGCTTCTCATAACTGCTCATAATTATTTAAACTCATAATATTAAAAAAAGTTAATTATTCATAAAGATCATTAAAGTCAGTTTATAATAATAATTTTTGCATGTTTTGCATTTGCACCTTATCACGTCTTTGACACATCTCAAAGCAAGGATTTACTGTAAACTGAATTGATTATATTTTGTGGCTGCGACTCAAATTTTCTGACTAGATTTTATCTCTACACTAAACAAAATGAAGTACAAGTAATTGAGTAAACAACAACAAATTGTATTATAATTGCACCTTTCATGTCAGGAGGACATCCCAAGCCTCTAAACAGTCTAGGGGTTGCACCCGAACTGCGGGTTGGATTCGGGAAAGGTGGAGGCCAAGAGGGGTGGGAAGATGACAGAAGGAATCTCTGGAGATGGACCCTGAAGGTGGGAAGGGAAAGGGAAGGTGAAGGAGATGATGGAGTTCCAGAGGTTGGGGGCAGAAAGGCTGAAGGCCTGACCCCCCCCCCACCGCTGATGGAGCGGTAGTACGGGGGACGTGAAGCAGACTAGTGCCTGCTGAGTGAGGGAGCAGGTTTGTAGGGTGTCTAGAAGCTCACAGAGGTAGGGCGTGGCAATACCTTGGAGGCGACACGTGTTGCAGTGTTCTGAATGGTCTGCAGGTTGTGGAGGGAAGAGTTGGAAAGTCTGGTGAGCGGAGAGTTGGCACAGTCAAGCCTATATATGATAAAAGTGTGGATAAGGGTCTTGGCAGCCTGAGGGGAGCAGTAGTGTCAGAGGTGGCCAATGTACTCTGCAGCCCATATCCTCTCCCACACCAAGTTCCGTGACCCCATCTCCCCCATTCTCGCCCGACTCATTGGCTCCCTATCCTTCAGAGGATCCAGTTCTAGGTCCTGTCCTCACCTACAAAGCCCTCCATGGCCTCGCCCCACCTTACCTCTGAGACCTAACCCCCTACCAACCTGCCCGTTCCCTCCGCTCAGACGGCTCTGGCCTTCTCCACGTCCCCCAACTCACCCGCCCCACCATTGGCGGGAGAGCCTTCAGCCACTCTGCCCCCAACCTCTGGAACTCCGTCCCTCAATCACTCCGCCTCGCCCCCTCCTTAGCCTCCTTCAAGTCCCGCCTCAAGACCCTCCTCTTCGACCATGCCATCGGCCACCTCCCCTCCCTTCTCCCTCCCTGACCCCAGCTCGGGTCTGAAATGCTGTACACTGGCCAGCGCCTTGGTATATCCTATACAAATGGAATCTTGTTGTTGTTGTATTGGTGGGGGAGAGGTGAACGGGTCAAGGCAAGTGTCTTCCTAGCTCAAGGTTGATAGCACTCTCACCTATGAGTTGGAGATTGTGGGTTCGACCCCCACTTTGGGATTTTGAGATCATAGTCTAGTCACTTCAGTGCAGTCTTGGAGAACTACAACATAAGTGGTCATCTTTGGATGCGATGATAAACTAAAATCCTGTCTACCTATTCAGGAAGATGTTGGAGATCCCATGGCACCTTTAAAAATAGAAGGGACTTTGCTTGATGTCCAGGTCAACAAACCCCCAAACCAATTGAATGTTTGTGGGATATTACTGTGCAAATTGTGTACGTTCACCTATCAGTACATAATCACTACACTTTACTCTGCACTGTTTATCCTTAATAATCATAATCCTTGCATTTGGTATAGCATCCTTCACATCAGGAGGATGACCCAAAGCGCTTCACAGGATTTATTGTGAAGGGGAGTGACACTCTGTAGGTGTATCTGTAGGAGAATGTGGCAGCCCAATTGCGCACAGCAAAGTCCCACAAACCGCCATGAAAGGAATGATTGATTTTTCAAATATTATTTTGGGGGAATTGTTGGCCAGGATACCTGGAGAAACTCTTCTCTTTTTGAGCAGTGCCTTGGGATCTTCAAAGTCCTCCTGAACTTCTCATGTGAAGGACATTACCTCCATAATGCAACACACCTGCAGTTTCGACTATGTGAGTCAAGTCCTAATGTAGGTCTTCTCACTCGACGGCGAGAGTGGTATCAATTGAGTCAGGCTGATGTTTTGACATGACATATATCAAATGCTAGGATTATTACCATAAAGGCATGCTGTAACAAAAAAGTGTAGTTGCAATCTTGCATACATCTAGACTCACAATGCAGTGTTTGCACATTCCTGGAAACTGATGCATTCCTGGAAACTAAGTGTGTGCAGCATGGAAATAAATTGGTTAATTCACATTATTTTAGATCAAAATGGGGAGAATTGTTTTTACTGATTGACTTTCACCAAAAAGGTGGTGATTAACATTGGTTAAAAACTTAATTATGTGACATTGTGACTGGTTCTCCGTTTAGCCAACTGTTTTGATATTGTTGAACATTTCAGCAACTGAACAAATACATAAAATTTGTTTATTTTGCAGCAAAATCAATTTCAAGATTAAGCAGTAATCACCTTGATTTGGTTTCCCTCTTGTTTTCTTTAAGTGCAGTGGCTAACTAACTATCTCTATTTTTAACTTTGAAACAAAAAAAAGCTTCTCATGGATTGTAATATCCTAAATCATTTATCCTAAATCCCTCTTAGGGAATTCTTAACATAGTGCCCTAACCTCCTTGAAATTAGATGAAAGCTGCTTCACATGACATTCTCACTAAATGTTAAATCTGACATGTATGTTAATGAATTGTAAAGCATTTTAAACAGTAACTACGAATTGTCACATTTATCCATGAAAGAAGGTACCTTCATCATAGAATATACATTTTATTCCACAGCTACCCATTTGTTTAAATGAGCAGGAGTTCTTTGACTGAATGCGTTATGTGATTTCTACCTGCTCCTAAAATAAGAAATTGATTTACTGTATTTAGTCCATAACATATGTTTTTGTATTCCTAATTCTCCTGGTTGGTGAAAGTCTATTCCTAAACTGGTCTATGCATGATAAATTGAAGGAATTTACATAAAGCTTGTGAGAGCTTGCATAGTATATAAGATGCCTAAGCATAGCTTTTTGTACGCACAGTTCGCATGTGATATTTTTCAGCTTTTTGATTTTAAAAAAGGCATCATTCAAGATGCATTTTAGTTTTCAGTTTCTACTGAATTTAATGTGTTGCCAATATACAATCATACTTAGATATGCATAGTACATAAATCCGAACTATTTTTTACTCTGATAAATAGACGTTGTAACATTGAAGGATCAGTGCTCATTAATTTAGAGTAAGGTACTTTTTGCTTTACCAGTTTACATTGAAAACACATAGGTCTTATTTACTACCTTGGCCACACACACTCCCGCCTCCACCCCCACCCATCTTGATTCCAGCCCCCAGCTTGGGTACAAATCCTTAACTGTGCAGTGCCTTGGGACATCCTTCCGACGTGAAGCCGCTATATAAATGTAATTTTGTTGTGATGTTTTTCAATTGCTGGAATGCATTTTCCTTTCATTTTGATTTTAGCATGGTCACATGAATTTGGTAGCATATTTGTTGTTGCAAGAAAGATGTGTGTCTTCAAATTCCCATTTATATTTGACAAATTGTAATTAAAATATTTCTGGTCAGTAAATATCAGATGTTGTACCAGAAAATGGAAGGACAGACCATTTCTTTACTACTACAACAACGACGACAACAACAACTTGCACTTATGTAGCGCTTTCCAGGTAGGGTAGCGTCTCAGAGCTCTTAACAGTGGCTGAGCCTGAACTCCAAGCCAGGGGAGGGGGGAAGGGGAAGCACGGTCGAAGAGGAAAATTTTCAGGCGGGACTTGAAAGAGGGGAGAGAGTGGGCAAGGCGGAGCGATTGAGGGAGAGTGTTCCAGAGTTTTTTGGGGCGTGGTGGCTGAAAGCACGACCTCCGATGGTGGGGCGGAGGGTACGAGGGATGAACAGGAAGTGCCAATTTTAGTACAATTTAGTTTAGTAAATTATCTATATACTAAATTTTCAATTTAGTACAAATTAGTTCAATTTAGTACAATTGAAAAATATTAAAAGGCTGTATTATGTGTCTGATATCAATTTTTGTTTTTATCTTGTGTACATTTCAGTTGCCCACTGGTGGAAATCTATGTGGAAATACTGTATATTTTGATTACACTGTTAGGGTATTAACATTAACTTAGTGATTTTGGAACTGCATTGTGTGACAATGTATTTTTTGTTCAAAGGGCATGCGATACAAATGCAGTTATCTTCAATTTATTCATGACAAGTTAAAATGTGTCTACCTCAAAGAATATTCTTTATTTATGGGGGGCTTGCAGACTTTTAGGTAGGTGGAGATGATTTATATTTTACAATTTGTTCTTGTTTAATGTTTTGAGTTTTCTAAAAGGGACAGAGACAGAAGTGCCATTCAGTTAATTTGCAACAAATCCCAATGCAAGCTTTTTAAGGAAAAAGTAATAATTGCCATTTGTTATGAACAAATCAACTGGGTTGGGGAATGTGGCTTAAATTTGATCAGATTTCAGATATTTTGAGGGGAGATTTAGAGTTGTCGTGACGTATTGTTTCATTGGCAAGTGTGAAAAAAATAGATTAATTGTATCCTGTTGATATATTGTCCTAAAATTTTATTGTGGATTTGTACAAAGTGAATTAAAGCAGTCTCTAGTTATGGTCCTGTTGTTTTTCATCCTGAAGAATATAGAGAAATTAAGTATACCAAATTATGTCTAGAATATTCCAGGTGCTTTGGTTTCCTTGTTTACTCTTTCATATCTTGCCTCTCGGTCCTGTCGCTTGTTTTCGTGCCAGTAATTTATATTCTGAAATTAAGTGCAGTCCTAAAGCTTGAATTTGGAGAGATGCAGAATAAGAAAATCCAGGCGTAAATATGACCTACTGGGGGTGGGATGGGGGGGGTATGTTGAACTTCCCCACAGTCCAGTGTGTTTTGTTTGTTTTACCTCTCCTTAATCAGAGGTGCCCATGAGCAAAACTAGGTATTGTGCTGCACAACTGTATATGGTGTGTGGAATCCATATGTTCTTTTAGCTTCTGTAATTACCATATATATCTATAGAGAATTACCATTTAGTTGCAAAGCTCTGATTTCATGACCATTTTCCTTATGCATTGTTAAGAACAGACAATTTTAATTCTGCAACACATATGAATTTATCACTGCTGTGATTATTCTGATTATTCTGGCTGGCTGTTGTAATGTAAATGCTAGTGGGTTATGCAGGGTGGCTCCATTATTACACAGTGGCTATTTACTCAGGCCATGCTTTACAGCAAAGTTGTACAAATGGCTGCCTTCTAGCTTGTTAGGTTGCTGCAGATCTGTTCCTGTACATTTTTAACTTAGGGAGACAGTTGCATCGCGGTTGGATTATAGCACAGTGCACCCATACTATAAGCAGACTTGTGCTAAACCAGGGTGTGAAATAAGAGGGGCACCTTGTATTGTATATGACCTTTTGTATTGTATATGACTTTATGGGAAAGAGGGAAACTTCTCTCTTTTTTTCCTCGTCTTGTTCTATCTATCCTTCCCCGGCAGAGAAGGCTGTGGGTGAGAACTTAATATTAATGATCCAGTGAGTTCAATTCCCCCCCGCCCCCCCCACCCCTTCCCGCCCTGTGTGATTGCCCACTTCAGATTGTGAAATTATTTTATCATAAATTGCTGCTTATGAATTGCTTTCCAGCACACAATAGCACAATGCAGTGTTATTGTAGTGAATGATAATGTGAAGAATTTTTACTAAATTTGCCATTTTCCACAACTTTTTTTTACTTTTAGATTTCTTACTCCCCTCCCCCTTCTCCCATTTTCTGCTATGCAATTTCCTGGCAGAGAGGATGGGCTGGTGACCTGCTGCTAGGTTTCTGCCAACACTGTTCTGTAGCTGTCTGCTAGCACGTGAGCAAGAATGACCTGAGGTGACGTGTTATACCCTCTCGTACAGAGAAGTGGCTGACCTCTGTAGCTCGCCATGGGAAATTGTAGACACACACCCAGGTCCTTCCTCTTCAGTAGATTGAAGCTTCTGTGGTATCCAGATTTAATAGAATTTGTGTGGTTTAAGGCTAACCTAGAAGAAAATATTCCAGACTTGATGTAATTGGAAGACTATACTGTGAAACTACACAGTGAATATTTTAGGTATATGTTCTATAGCTTTCATCTGAGAATTGTCTCACGCTTCAGCTTTTTTTTTTAAAAAAGAAAATTTCAGTCAATAGGATAAAAAGTCAATTGATTTGTGTGGACTCAGCCAGCCTAAGGCTTTTCCCACCCAGATGTTCCAGGAATGCCTATTATTTTAAGTGAGTATTCACAGCCTCTGTTTTTGGCTGCTTTGAGTGGAGAAGAGCTTTAAACCAATTATTTACAGGCTACTGTAAATAACAGATCTGCTACTAGATTTTTTTTTCTGGCGTGCTGTAACATTGGGAAGGTGGACAGATTTGTGCTATACTCCATTATTTCCAAAATGGGCTTCAAAAGAAATTGACAAAATATAATTTTGTTTTGATACTTGTAGAAAATCGCAATACATTTTGACATTTGAAGCAGAATCACAGAAAAGCAGCCTGTAATTAATTTAGGGTCATTCTAAGAACAGTGCAGAACTTGCACTGTGATTTGTTTTTGTTTTACACTTTCATAACACTAATTCACCATTTAATTGTCATAAACTGAAGCTGAGGATGATTTGCTTGTTGCATGAGTATGAAGCAAAATGTTTCTGAGCATGGTCGATCTGAAATACCTTTCAATCTTAAACTTGAAGACAAAATGGTCTTGCAGACTAAGGCTGTGTAGAATTGTGAAAAATTCTTCAGTTTTAGTTTGGATTCCAGGTCTTTTTAAACTTATTTCGCTTACAAATATAGGCACAACACATCACAGAAATGTTGTGAATGCCTTTGAAACATTCTCAACATTATATGCACTATATCAAATGCAAGGATTATTATAATTATTGAGAACTGTGGAAAGCTGGCTTCTGAATTTAAGAATTGTCAACACTTCTTTGCAATTTTAAATTTTGAAACAAAATGGTCTTACTGGCTAAGATGAAGTGGACTTTCAAGTCTGCTGTATTCATGCAACAGTGCCAAAAAGCAAAGACTGATGATATTTAAAGCTATTGTAGGAGACAGAAGGGTTGATGTGAGACAGACTTTTCTGTTGGTAAATATCCCTGCCAGTATAAATCCATTTTTTAAAATTTAAGTAGGGCCTTTAACTGCTTAGATCGACATTCCAGCTGTAAGTCTGAGACAAGGTATTTTCACCGATTTTCTGAAATTAGCTTTTGTTTCACTTCAGTGAATATTCAAAATAAATTTGTTAAGATCTTTTCATGACCAGGACAGTTTACATGTGTTTCTCATTCACTGAATGCAGCAGAGCTAGAATATATAGTTGATTGAATCATAAAGAGATTGAATGGCAGTGGATGTCTGACCTATATTGTATGGATCTATGGCACACTGGGACTTTCTCTCCAACCGTAGATTGGCTCATCATGAATTGAAAAGCAGTAATATAGTTGAGTAGTTCTGATTTGCTTTTGCAATTTTATAAACCGTTGAAAAGCCCCCAAACAGGTAAAAGCACCAGTAAAATTTCTTTGACATAAAGGACGTCTGGTGCAGGAAACCCAATATGCCGCATGCCAAGTGCAAGGATTCAGCTCTGAGACACTTATCCTAGTTTTCATGTCATTTATTCTGCAGTTTTTCTCATTCAAGTACTTTTTCAACCCCACCGCACAATTCCAAATTTGAATCACTGTCAGCTACTTATTTCAAATTTAAAAATGCATAAATATAAACTGTTTGATGCCAGGATAACATATACTTGAATAATAGTATTTTGCCAGGGTATTTTTATTTTTTATCTTTTGCCATAGGAAATTCCTGAATATGTATAATTTAGGTATATGCTGTTAAAAGGATTTGGAATTGGAACTGCTAGAATAATCTTGGGTTTAAAAAGATATGGTCCTGTTTATTATTCAAAATGCTTTTCTGTCTAAAATATTTATTTCACGATAAATTTGAGGCATTCGCATAGTTGGTATGATTCAAACAATATGAATATTCTCAAATACTTCATTTGTACTTTTCTTTCATCAATACACTGAGCTGTGAGCACTATATACATCCTTAGATTTTGAGGAACCTGAAATGGGGAAACTGTTAAGGTTGGAGCATTGAACAAGATGGAGGGGAAAGCCTTGGGAAACTGTAGAAATAATCATAACTATAGTGTGTTTAAAGTAGGATTATTTGCAGTTAATCATTTGACCCGGAGTAAAAGGGATCCATTATAAAAATGTAACAGGATTAAAAATTAAGGTTAACAAATTCTATTATTTTAACGTGGTCTTTACAATTGTATAATTCACAAAATTTAATGTTTTAGGATTTTTAAAAAATAAGATCACCTGATTATATTCCTTATACAGAGAGATTGAGTAGAATAAAATGTAATATGGCTTTTTGCTTGAATGTTTAGTTATGTTTAAGGAAAACACAATTGCCTTGAAATTATGGATTTCCAAAAAAAGCTTTCAATACATTTTAAGAACCAGGAAAAGTGTGTAGTGTGATGAGTAGAATTGTAAATCTGCTGTTTTTATGAACCATTTGAGTTATATAATAGAGTGAAATACTGGTTGTTCAAGGTCAGTCATAGTAGTAGTGTAGCAATTTGAGGCGGTGAATTATGAGTATTGTGTAGCTTTCCTGATAACTTCTGTCTGGTGTAGTGCTAAACCATACTGGCCAGAAGGTTGCAGGTTTGATTCCAGGGGAGAAGAAAATTCAACGTTGTTAAGTAATCCTTGCTGAAAGGGCATGTGTGTAGGCATCTGGTAAAACAAGATCAGGCTCGGCTGTGTTGTCCTCTGTAGAATTCGGTGTTGTACTCTATAGTATTCTGTGTTGTGCAGTGGGAATAATAATCCTTGCATTTGATATAGAGCCTAATCACGTCTTCGAGACACCCCAAAAGCGCTTCACAGAATATATTGTAAAGTGAATTGACTGTTTATTTTGTGGGCGAATGCAGTTTATGAGATATTTGAGGTAAATGAGTATTAGTAATGTTTGCATTTTAAACCAGTTCAGTGCATTTTATGAATTAAATTTTATTTTAGAATCTGTAGGTTCTTTTCTTTCACAACTTTCAGTTTGCAACATTCCATGACCACCATGATACGTAGTCGATCTGCACCCGGATAACCAATGATGCCCTTCCTCCATCCAGCTGCTTTGTGGTTTATCAGAATGGCCTAGTATTAAAATACTGTCGTGCTTATTTCTGTAAGCTCGGACGTTTGTATGTAAGAAAAGTATGCATTCACATTCTGCTTTTAGTGGTTCCATCACGCTGGTGTTTTTTAAAAAATTCAATCTGTTTGAAAATGGGGTTTAAATTTACACTTTGCACCACATCGTACATACATGGTGGTGACCAGTGCAATCTCCATTTTTTTATTTGTGACCTAATTTGTTTGTGACTATGTCTCTTGAGAGTTGAGAGATTTCCTCCACTTGTAAAGTAGAATAAGAATTCCACAGTTCCCCAATGTGTACACTCTGTCAAATTGACATGATCTTGTTTCCATAAAGGTAATTGACAAAACCCACATTGAATGCAGCCGTAAAGCACATACAGTAATGAATTGCTGTAGCTAAAATTGTTTTATGCCATAGGGCAACTGTCTTTGAACCAAAAGCAACAAACAGGGTAATTGGTCAAATTTATTAGTCTTTATTCTTCGATAAAATTTCTTTCAGATAGACGAATGTAGTGTGTAGAGCCTAGCTATTCAATTTGTGACAAAAACCGTGGGCATTAAAATTGATAAATTACAAAGAGACTTTCGTTGAGGTTTAATAATCAAGGCGCTTTTATAATGACAGATTTTTGGTGGCTGTCTTGCTCAGATTCTTAGATTGTACTTTTTTCCTGTGTACAGGTATGACGATGTTTTGGCGAATGGCCTGCCAGATTGGCGACAGCCTGTTTTCTACTACAGGCGAGTAAGAAAGATGAGTAATGCGGAGCTTTCACTGCTGCTCTTCGTGATTCTGACCGTGGGCCATTATGCTGTGGTTTGGTCAATTTACCTTGAGAAACAACTGGTAAGTTGACAAAGAAATAAGGAGCTTTTGATAAATTGTGCTATTTTCAAGTCTTAGCTTTTACAAAGTTAGTACAGTCAAACTCACCTTTTTCAAATTACATAATCGCCTAAGTTGTACATTCACCTGAGTTCCATTCAGTTTCCCATCAAAAACACTTAGATTTCTTTGTGCTCCTCGTATTAATCACATCCTAATTCATAATGCCACTGCCCTCCCCTCCATTACTAACACACTGACTGGTTGCATTGAATCTCATGAAAGTAGTCTTGATCCGTCCACGCATGCACAAAAGAACTTCATTAAATGCGACAGATCAAAATGCATAGAATTGTGGGAAATGTAGTCTTGATCCATCACCGCATGTGCACTTACCAGCTGCAGTTTCGAACTATTGCATGCGCACTTACTGGCAGCATTAACTTATGCATGTGCAACGTATATTATTGATTAAATCGGATTGCCAGCAACTCGGACTTCGCATACGTCATATTAAATGTTATGATCCAGACTGATGCCACTTGTGTACTGAAAATGAGAAAAATGCAAATTTATTATCTGTATGGTCACACCCTAAAGATAACTATATAAGGTGTTTGTAGATTTAAATTCAAATGCTTTCAATTTTTTGCAGTTGATGGTGTTTGTTTACATATCTCTTTCTTAAGTTGCATCTTATTTAATTTTGGCAGTTTTTTTAAGAGGGTGCATTCCGTTTTACAGCATTATAATAATTGATTGATTCATGTGTGGGTGATATCTTGTAAATAGGGACAGAAAGCCATTCAAGTTAAGATAATTGAGATGCTAAAATATAGAGCCTCAGGAAATTTGCAAAGATTTTCCTGATGACTCATTTTCCTGATTTTCTGTGTAGAGGTGACAAAATGGGTGATAATGAGTCAGATCTGGGTGTCTGGTGAGAACAGTATAATGCTTGGTTATGAAGCCTCCAGCCAAAGACCAGTCTGCTAACAAGATCATATACATAGATAGAATTTTCTTAAAATGATGCACCACAGAAATAGGCCATTTGGCCCAACTAATTGTCCATGCTCGTGCTTATACTCCCCGTAAACTTCCACCCCTCCTAATCCCCTCTTCTGGAGCGCTTTATTCCCTTCTCTCACTTATGCACAAAACTTCCTTTTTGTAAGGAGATGAATCTAAATAAAGTGATGCCTTTTGCTTCAACCATGAGCTTTCGGCAGTCAGTTGCACATTCTTACCACCCTCTGAATAAAGGAGTTACTTCTAGACTCTCTTGTAGATCTGCTACTAGCAAACTTATATTTTTGCCCCTCGATTTGGATTCACCAACAAGTGGAACTGCCTATTAATGCCTAATTTACCAAATCCTTTCATAGTCTTAAAGATATCTATCAGAATCTCTCTCAGTTACTTATTTTCAGAGAGAAAAGCTCTGACCTGTCTAATTGTTCGTGATAGCGGTATCCTCGTAGATCTATGCTGCACTCTCTCCAATACTACAATATCCTTCCTGTGGTATGGCGACCAGAACTGTACACAGTACTGCAAATGTTATCCAACCAATATAGTATGAAGAATATCAACCTGATACTGCAAGAGGTGTTCTCCAGGATGATTTACAGAGGATGGGAACAAAAATGGACAATAAACTCATTTTTCTAGCAAATATTATTTTGTATTTCACTTTCTTTTCAAAACATTTTTGTTTTCCCTTTGTATATCTCTTTTAATCGAGGCGAGGCACAGTTCTATTGTGCCTGGTCCATTGAGAGAATGGGCCAGTTGATAGAAAGCGGATAGTTCAATGAGAAAATGCTATTACAGTGGAGTATTTTAGACCCATAATGGCTGTTTGAAGCGCTCTGGGACGCTACCCATGTGAAGGTCGCTATATGAATGCAAGTTGTTGTTATTTTGTGGTTCAAATTTGAAGATAAAGCAGTCAAAAATAACTGATTTTTTTAAAAAAAAAGTATTACAGTGAACTTAAAGTAAAATATTGCATGTTTTAATGTTGTAAATGCCTTCAGAACAGTCTGGAAGTGTTTGAAAGTTCCCCTATTTTTATAGTACGTAAATATTATAATTTTGTCGGCTATGACAGATATGGCATTAAGCAGACTCGACTGTATTTGCAACATATATTGTACCAGTTTTTGTAATGGTATACTAGCACAAATCCTACTGAAGAATAGTGTTACCCAGGTATCAGTTCATTTGAAGGGAGAAGTTACTAAGGTTCCTGAATCAGTCACGTGAGTGCCAAATGATAATCAGCTGCTAGTTCCATCTATTATCTCCATAAATCTGCTTGTGCTTTATTAGATCTGTTGCTCTGTGAAATGTATGAGTTTGGATATTTTACGTTGCAGCAGATTTATAAAATGTATAGATCAACAGAAATCAGGTTCATGAGTCTTCTCATTGGATCTGAAATGTTTCACATATAAATGTACCTTTAATGTTCTATGACCAATTCACATTAGTGAGTTGGCTGTGCACAGACTTTAGTGAGTCTGAAAGTATTTCCCATTGAGAGAGCTGTATGCTTTGCACTACAATGTGGTAGTGAGTTTATGGTGGCGCCAGCTTTCAATACTGACTAATATTTCAGAATAGTGCATGTGGGAAACTGTACCTACCTGACAATGTGTTAGAAATAAATGAATGCATTAGAAAAGAAAACCTATTTTTCACATCCTTATACTAATTTTTATGTTTTCTTATTAAAATGGAGAAATTATTTTCCGTTTTCATGTTCCATTTTCAAGTGCATATTTAAATATATCTTTATTCTATTGCTTGAAGTATTCTTTTTTAAAAAAATTACTCTAAATGGTGATGGATTGGCTTATTTTTCAATTTGGGAGGAGCAATGATCTATTTGAGGTTAAAATTAATGCATTTTGCACAAAAACCCTTTGCTTATTGTCAAAAGTTCCTTTTTTTATAATTTGAAATACTAAATAATTACAAGCAGTCAGCAACTGTTGTTTCAAATGTAGTCATTTAAGTTGTCAGAAACCATCAGTGATTGGCTCGTGTACAGCATTCGTGCCCCGGAATTGTTTTTACACGGAAACCTGAGGTTTACCTTATTGCTCTACTCGAGTTCCCTTAGTTTCAGACCCGAGCTGGGGTTGGGGGGGGAAAGGAGGGGAGGGGAAGGGGGGTGGCTGATGGCATGGTCGAAGAGGAGGGTCTTGAGGCGGGACTTGAAGGAGGCTAAGGAGGGGTGAGGCGGAGTGATTGAGGGACGGAGTTCCAGAGGTTGGGGGCAGAGTAGCTGAAGGCTCTCCCGCCAATGGTGGGGCGGGTGAGTTGGGGGACGTGGAGAAGGCCAGAGCCGGCTGAGCGGAGGGAATGGGCAGGTTGGTAGGGGGTTAGGAGGTCGCAGAGGTAGGGTGGGGCGAGGTGATGGAGGGCTTTGTATGTGAGGACCAGGATCTTGAACTGGATCCTCTGAAGGGTAGGGAGCCAGATAGGCTCCAACGTGATATGCTTAGCAATAGAATGTCAAATTGAAGTTGAGTTCTGTGGCACTCTCAGTTGTTCGGTTCTTGTGTGAGGTGGTGCGCAATACGCTGGACCTGGAGGAACAGTCCAGTCATAAGGACGTGAATTCATGCCACTCAGTCCCTGTTAACCCTTTAAAAAGCCGTAATGAACGGTCCTAGCTAGTTAAATTTCAGCAGTAACTGAATATAGTCTTGGCTCTCGCCAATCTCTGCCTACTCTTTCTAGAATTAGGTAAACAGGATGTATTCCTCCAGGGAAAGAATGTGCACTCTATTTCAGACACAGGAAATTTCCATGGGTATGTGTAAGTGGAACTCTGTTTAGTTTGGATACCCTTAAGCATTACAACAGGTTTCTGCACATGTCAGGCACCTGGCATGTGCAGAAAACAGCAGCCAAAGTGCTGGTCTTTGAACATTTGTCTTTGAGCATTTATCTCTGTCAATTCATGTTTTTTAGTCTATCAAATTACATCTAGTCAGCAAAATATACTTTTACAGACCTTTGCAAGCGTGACTCTTTTGTCTACTTTAGTTGTGTGAAACCTTGCACTTGTTTCTTGAATTGTTTCTTGCACTTGACAAGAGTGATTGCTGTGGAAATGCACATGACTGATCAAACCGGAAATCAGTCATTTATATTTAAAAACTGGACTTGATGCTGTGGTAACAGATGATCTTGGCAGAGGCAAATAAATTTATGTAATAAATATGAATTGCAGAGGACCTTTTTGACATTTATTCTTCATACAGACCCGTTAACAGATTGTCAAAACTTTATTCCAGGGTCACCAGTAGCAATGCTTCTCTTTCCTTTCAGGATGATCTTCTCAGCAGAAAGAAAAGAGAGAAAAAGAAAAAAGCAAACAGTAAGATTGTGGATGAAGGAAAAACAACCGGTTGTCTTGAGAAAAACGAGAGGTAACTATTAATAATTACTTATTCTAGATATCTAAAAATGTTTCATTTCTGATTATATGATACTGACCAAAACAAATCATGCTTTTGGTTGCCCACTGGACATATTCTGATGAATTGGAAGTGTATTTCATTAGTTCTTCTGCAAGAATATTGTGCGTGGCCATGAAAAATTAGTCGAGGGGGTGGGGTGCAGTGAGGGAGATTCAACAAATATCGTTCTGGACACTTTCTCCTAATCCTCTTTTTCCTGTTGTGACTTTTCTCATCTTTTCGCTCCCCACATTACTAAGCCTTCACAACTTCAATATCAGATGTTCTATTTCCATTTATTATGTCCTCTAGTCTTGTGGTTCTCAAACAAATCTTTTTTTGGTGGCCTCCAATTTTGGTTAGAGGCCAACATGCACTATTCAGGAAGAGTTGGGGTGGGGGGGAGGGAGGGAATAGAGACTGGGAGAGGGAAGGAAGGGGAGACGCAGAGATGAAAAGGTGTGGAAGGTGGAGAAAATAATTGTGTGAAGGAAGGTATGAGAGCTAAAGGACAGAGAGTGAACATCAACACAAGGAAGATATAGGGAAAAGCGTTGTACAGAGTGTGACCGATTCAGTATGAAAGAGGTGAGGAAAGAGAGACATAATAAAGAACAGGTGAGTGTGACATAACATCTTGCTTTTGTATAGTGCCCTTGACATAGGAATTTCAGAGCGCTTAAAATGACTAGGTTGGACTCGGGTTAAGGTGACCATAGGTGCGGTCAAAGAGGTAAATTTTGAGGCTGAGCTTTCTCTTCCCAAACCAATAGGGCCACAGTTTATAACCTAGCTGAGATTAGTTAACTCAGCACAGACTGAGATTCGTATTTGCAGCCTTCCATAACAACAGCAAATTGCATTAATATAGCGCATTTCACGTTGGGAGGGCGTCCCAAGTTCCTGGACACTCAAGGGGGGTGGAGAGAAAAGGGGGGCTGTGTGGGAGGATAACCAAAGGCACGGTCAAAGAGGAAGGTCTTAAGATGGGTCTTGAAGGAGGCAATTGGGGTCAAGGCAAAAGTATTCCGGGAAGGGGTACCGGAGGGTGGTGGCAGAAAGACTGAAGGCCCGACTGCTGATGGTGGAGGGGGTGGGCAGATTGGAAAGGTTTTATCAGGTCGCAGAGGTAGGGAGGGGCAAGACTGTGGAGGGCTTTAAAATTGAGGATGAGGATCATACAATTCTGGGGGATGGGGAGCCAGTGGAACCGGTCAAGGACATGGTAATCTAAACTATTACTAGTACTGCGCAATGCCATTGTACCAAACATTTTTGCTCGAGTATACAAGGGTCATTGATGTATGAAATCCACCTGAAATCAATACAATGACTTGTTTACTGGGGAAAAAGAAACCTGGACATTAGTAGGATTCTTGGGGCAGCTGTGGAACTGAAAATATCGTTTGTGTGTAAGGAGATATGTTGATCTTGAGAAGAATGGTGATCTATATTAATGAGTTTTAAATGCACTCAACTGAACTTGTTAAATCTGTATGGTTGTATGGGGTTGAGAGATGTGGGAATGGGATGAAAAAAGTAGGATCTTAAAAAGAGGTTCTCAAATGATTTTAACTGATTAATTGAATGATCAGAGGAGTTATAAGGTTATCTGACATTCAACCACTATTTTGTTTACATATACTTGGCTCCTAAGTTGTAAGAAAGGGTTCAAACCGTTTGCACAGCAAGGATGGGCACAAGATTGATGTAGAATAGAAAGTAGAGGATCTTCTGCACCTCTTTTTCTCATGGTATTTATGACTAATGCTCTACTGAACAGTGGATGATGTTACTTTTAATGTATTGGTTTGTTTATGCTGCAGTCTCTGATCAGGTTGTCAGCTTGTGTGAATGTAACGGGGATGGGAATGTTTTAGTAAAGGTAATCTTAGGGTTCGGAATTGAAAAATGCTTTCATTAAGAGAGGTTGTAAAAAAGATGGATGGAGGCTAATTGAACAAACCAAATTATGGTGCCTTAACCTTGAGTTTCCTTTCTTCCGGTAACAACTAGTAGTTTTCTGAACAGATAATCTCGGCTTCTCATAGCTGTTCTTTTGGATTTATAGTCTGAATGTTGCTTGCTGACAGTTTTTAATTAGTGGAGTCTTATTTTTGTTGTTGATCCTGTGCATGTTGCACATTGTAAAGTTTGAACGTTTGAAAGTCAAATCTGATCCTGTGCTTTTTCATTGCTCTGTTAAGTTTGTTGGCTCTGAGCAAAATTAATGGAAATAAAAAATTAGAAGTTGTATTGCAACATTTTCTGCAAGATTATATAACACTGAGAGTTTATGATTTTATGATGGTCTTTTTCTTTCCATTGGTCAAATGAATGTTTCAGTGGACTTTAGAACATTTTGTGCCAAAAACTATTTGAGTGAGTTTATATCACTACACCCTACACAGTAACATCGCCCGACTCCTCCACTACCTTACCCTTCAGGCCGCTGAAACTCTTGTTCATGTCTTCATCAATTCCAGGCTCGACTGTGCAAACGTCCTGCTTGTCGGCCTTCCCAACTCCTCCCTCCACAGGCTGCAGATAATCCAGAACTCTGCAGCCCATGTCCTGTCCCGCACCAAACTCCGTGACCCCATCTCCCCCACTCTCGCCCGACTCCACTGGCTCCCTATCCTTCAAAGGATCCAGTTCAAGGTCCTGGTCCTCACATACAAAGCCCTCCATGGCCTCGCCCCACCCTACCTCTGCGACCTCCTAACCCCCTACCAACCCGCCCACTCCCTCCGCTCAGCCGGCTCCGGTCTGCTCCATGACCCCCAACCCACCCGCCCCACCATTGCGGGAGAGCCTCAGCCACTCTGCCCCCAACCTCTGGAATTCCATCCCCAAGTCACTCCGCCTCACCCCTCCTTAGCCTCCTTCAAGTCCCGCCTCAAGAGCCTCCTCTTCAACCATGCCATCAGCCACCCCCCTTCCCCTCCCCTCCCTTCCCCCCCAACCCCAGCTCGGGTCTGAAATGCTGTACTCTGTCCAGCGCCTTGTGACGTCCTCCCGACGTGAAAGGCGCTATACAAATGTAATCTTGTTGTTGTTGCACACCCTGAAGAGTTTGGCTGACTTTGAGAATCAAGGATATGGATGTGTAGTTGTGAGTTTATGACCTGCATCCCCTCTATATTGCACGATGTCACTGGAGTAGATTTTTATTCATTCCGTGGTAACCTGGGATCTGAATCAGTGTACGGTTTATCTCTTTTCTATTGTTCTCAACACTGCAATTATACAAATCCCAACTAAACTGTAACTTTCATACGAAAACAGAAGTTACTGGGAAGGCAGCAGATCAGGCAGCATCTAATGAGAAAGGAAATTGAGTCTGATGAAGGGTCCACAACTGGGCATGTTGGGAGGGAGAGGCTTTTAACGTCTAATAGAGAGGGGGGAGACATGGCAAGGAAGACAAAAGAGTAGAGGACAGGGGATAATGGGGTAAAGAGGTGTTAATGATGAGCAAAGAAGGTGAGCAGGATAAGGGGGAAGAACGAAAGTCACGTCGAAGAGAAGAGCAATACTCCTTAGAAGAGAACTGGCAGTGAATTAAATATAAACAAAACGCAAAATACTGCAAATGAAACAAAAAATCTGAAACAAAAACAGAAATCACTGGGAACACTCAGCAGGTCAGGCAGCATCATCCCCTGTCCTCTTCCCCATTTTCTCTTTTATATTCCTTGCCCTGCCTCCCCCTTCTCTGTTAGTCCTTAAAAGCCTCACCCTCCCAACACACCCCAGTTCTGACGAAGAGTTGTAGACCCAAAACATTGACTCACTTTCCTTTCTCCATAGATGCTGCCTGACCTGCTGAGTGTTCTTAGCGACTTATGTTTTTGTTTCAGATTTCCAGCATCTGCAGTATTTTGTGTTTTGTTGAAACTTTTATAGTTGTCCACCACTGGATTGTAATAGTACAGCGTCCACAGATAATGATTAAATGTGGTTCCCTGCCTCCTGTTGCGATTCATTCTACAGTTAAATCCGTTTTTGAGCGCTCAGTGACTTTTCTGCGTATGTTGACCAAAAAATGTTTTTTTCCTCAAAATTATAGATTGCTTCTCTACAAAATATTTGGGTGAATTACAGTTATGCCCTAAAAATTTGTGGAATGTTTGCGATGGGCAGGAAACAGGTGGGCTTGTAGTTGGTATGTTTCGTGGTTTTCTTTAATCTTTATTGATGAGACTGTCCCACAGAGTAAATAGAGTGGTTTTGCCAGCAGGAGGTGAACATAGCATATGCCCAGAACTGCTTTTAAAGGAAGCATTGTAATGCAAATTAGGTACTATAAATGCAACAACAGCCTTCTTATTCTATTATGCAAGTTAGGCAAGATGCAGTGATAGACCACTTGGCGAAGGCGCACCCGTGTGAAACATAGCCATACAGACCTGAAACATCCTTTGTTCAATCCCAGGTCTATGTTGAGTTAGCTGATCTCAGCTATGAAATTAATCAGGGAGTTGCAATTGACTTTTTTGGTCAGCCGGGTGTGTGACACATGTGGAAACCCATCACCATGCTTAAGAGTATCCAAACCAAGCTAAACCATGCATCCCACCTCAGCATGGATATTCCAGAGATAGATTGTTGGAATGGAATGTGCACTCTCTCCTTGGAGGGACTCATCCTGTTCACCTAATTCCGGAAAGCAATAGGCACAGGTTGGCAAGAGCCAAGGTATGGGTACCCCAGAGGATGTGTTGGGATACCTAACCAGCTAAAACCGTATAGCCTGCCATCGATATTGCTGTCTGGCAAGCTTTCCCGTGGACTGGGAAATAAATATTCCGACCAAATGTTTAGAAGAGACAGAGTAGGAAAACAGGGTGAAGGCAGTAATAATCAAGGATTTTAATGCAGTGCTAGAACACAAGGATGATGGAAGGGTGGGTGAAAAAGTTGAACAGAGGTGAGAAATAAATAAGAAGGGAAGTATTACTCTGTTAAGAATTTATTATTGACCACCGAACGATCAGATGGAGGAAGAAATCAGTAGAGAAATCAGGGAGAAGTGCAGAAATAACAGGGTCATAATAATTGGGGACTTCAATTGAAATATACTAAAGGATTTTATAACAGCAGGAGAAGTAAAAGAATAGTTAAAGAAAGGGTAGGACCAATTGGAAATGAAAAGGGATATTTAGTCATAGAAAATGAAGGTATGGCAGAGATACTTAATGAGTATTCAGCCTCAATTTTTACAGAAGGGAGTGGTAGTGAGACATTTAGTGTATACGAATAAGGAGGAAGTGCAGTAATTGGAAGGGATAACTTTAGAAAAGGAAGTGATGCTGAAGAGATTCATGGAAAGAGGACCTGGTATATATATTTTTAAATATATTTTTGAATATATGTGTATATTGGTTGCTAGTTGATTGGCGGATCACTTTCCATATATATTTATTTTTGTGTGTGTGTATATATATATATTTAGTTGTTTTCTGGTGGTTAATAATCAAAATAATAATAAATTGTTCACTCAATCCACGACTGTTTGTAGGACACTGCTGTGCGCAATTGGCTGCTGCCTTTCACCCCAAAAATACAGTCTCTACACTTTACAGTATATTTCGTGAAAGGCTTTGAGGCGCCTTGAAGACGTGATAAGGCGCCATATAAATGCAAGGATTATTATTATGTATGCATTCAAGAATGTTGAGGGAAGTCAGGGAGGGAATGCAGTAAACTCTTGATAACTCGTCACTCCAAAGGAAAAAGGCTCAGTGACGAGTTATCTGGAGTGACGAGTTATGTATAAGTACATAATAATAATCCTTGCATTTGATATAGCGCCTTATTACGTCATTGAGATGTCTCAAAGCGCTTCACAGGAAAGTGTAAAGTGCATTTACTGTGCATTTACATAAATAAATGCGGCCAGGATATTGACAGCATGATGACATAAAGGGTAGGTAGTGACAAGTTAAGATAGGGTAGGTTCTCAGGAGTTTACTGAAGTATATGCTCTTACTGTAATTTTTAAAAATATCCTTGGAGTCAAATGTTGTGCCAGGAGACTGGAAACAGTTAATGTAACACCTCTGTTTAAAAGGGGAGAACAAGACCGGCTAGGTAATTAGTCTAACTTCCACAGTGTGCAAATTTATAGAAGCTATCATATGGGAAAATATTAAAAATTACTTGGAAAGATATAGGTTGATTTAAACGGTCAGGATGGATTTGTTAAAGACAAGTCTTGCTTGTCTAATCGAGCCTTTTGATAAGATAAATAAAAAATAGATGAAGATAATGCTGTAGATATGGTATATATGGATTTTCAGAAAGTTTTTGATAAGATGCTGCACAGGAGGCTTGTGTCTAAAAAAAGAAATTAGAGTGAGCGTTATTAATGGAAAGGTATCAGCATGGATAGAAAGTTGGTTATAGGACAGGAAATAGTGTGTGGCATTACAGGATTGTTATTCTCAATAGAGAGATTGCAAATAGTGGTGACCCCCAGGCGTCAGTACTAGGACCATTGATTTTATTTACATAAATGACCTGGATTCTGGTGGAAGCGGCACAATTTCTAAGTTTGCAGGTGACAGCAGAACAGTAACTGACAATGAAGAAGCTTATAAGCCATAGGCTGATTAGTTGATTCGGCAGAGAAATGGCAAATGAAATTTAATTGCTCTTGAGGGAACCCGGCACAGACACGATGGGCCAAATAGTCACACTCTGTGCAGTAAATTTCTATGGTTTTGTCTACACATTAGGGCTTTAGTTTCCAGCGATAACAAAAACCAAGTGGGAAGATTCCCTGCCCTCTGCTGATCCAAGTTTTTTGATGAGGCAGCCTGTCTGGTTTGTCATCAACAGTATCTTGGTGCTCTGTGCACCCTGTCTGGCTCAGGTACTGGGCTACTGAGACTGCATAGAGGAGCAACGTGATTGTGATATTGCATTGCCAGATGTGCCCTCTTGGAGCTAGCTTATCTCAAAGAGACACCATTTACCTCTCTTTTACATTTATATAGTCCTTTCCATTTGGGGAGGGTATCTGAAAGCGATTTGAACTGCTGGCTTGGCACCTGAGTTGGGGGTGGGGGGTGAAGCTGAAGAGTTTATTTGGTTTTGCGCCTTTCACATCGGGAGGATATCTTAAAGCGATTCACGGGAGTTGCTTTGATGTATCTGTAGGCAAACACATCCGTTCAGTTGCACACAGTAATGTCCCACAAAAAGCCATGCTATGAATGATCAATTTTTGTATATGTGCATGAACAGAATGAAAAAGTATTAGTACTAGCAGAGTTTGGCAAAGGCAGAAAAGAGGCACCTCAAAGTAGGCTGCCTTGTTTTAGCTGTGTCAGTCCCTTGCAATGTTAGGAGCAGTGTATCTGATCCTTAGGATAGAAATGGGAGTTATTGAATGTTACAGTTCAGGGAATTAATACTATATGTAAAACTGATAAAGATGAAGGTTATATTTGCCTCATAATATTTTGTTCTCAATAGAAAATTAATGAAACACCTGTACTTTTTTTAAAAAAATTGTAGTACATTTCTCCTTCCCCAAAACAGATTGACAGTAAGTTTTGAAGCACTCTGGCCAGGATTTTGCTCCATGCAGGCCATGATAGTTTCCTCAGAGAATAATAAATTTTTTTTTTACTGGCAGTTACTGCTGCAAGAGACTGTTTGAATTGTTGGTTATGTTTTAGTGATGCAACAGCCTCACTGGTGTAGAAAAGGCAGCAAGTCTGAAATGGTAAGTAAAAGCTAAACATATTAGTTGCCTCTTCCCTGTAAATCATTCTATTTTAATGCATAGTCTGTCGTGTCTGTAAGAGACTATATTTTTCTTTCCCAGGTTCTACAGACATAAAGCTAACTTCCCAGATTCCCTTATTTTTTTGAAAAAGTAAAAGGAAACATAAGCATTGAGGTATCAGTAGTTATTCAAATTCTCCCCCTTTCAGGGAAAATTGTCAGATTTTTTAAAGAAAACTTTCTTGCCAACCAGAAAATCATAGTCCAGTAAAGATTTTATTAATAATCTAAAGGGTTTGCTATCTAGATTTGACAAAATAAGATATAACCCAATATCTAATTTTTGTGAACTTCAAATACAATGACAGCCTGTGTCTGATTCTTTCCCACTTGATCTCTCTTCTGGGTTAAATTGTGTTAATTTTTGTATTTGTAACATTTGAATGCTCTATGCATTTGATTTCTGTATTTCAGATTTTCAGAATGTACAACTACAACAGGAGGGAGAAAATATTCGGGTTGAATACTGAGATTAATTATTTTGTTTACAAGTTGACTTGCATTGCATGACTTGCAGTCTAACTTGTGGTACCTTAGCGTGCCTTGTACTGCAGCTGAATATGCTGTTCAGTGGATGAATAACAAACACAATGGGTTATTTTTATGATCACAAAATGTGCATTGTTCTTGCATTTTGTTTATCTTTTTTCCCACACAATTGAGAAATTAGAATGACTTGCAAATGGAGGATTTTAAAGAAAAACATCGAAAGAAAAATAGTCAATGATTTATTTGAAATTGCTTTAAGAAAAATAAAACAGAGCTTTCCCTCATTTTCTGCTATCGTAGTCATCAAAATTGATTGATTTTATTCACAAATTTAAGTGTACTCCAAGAGTGTAAAATAAAAAATTATTGAACTGTGTTTGAATATGCATTGTGTTGCTGTTTTGCCCAGCCCATCTATCATTCATGTTGTCAAGAGACAATACCATAGAGATTTCAAATGAAAGGCAAGCCTGTTACTCAGTTGACAATTGCATTATACAGATTATACTTGTCAATTTATTTAGTAAGAAACCCAGTTGTTTGGAAGAGTTAGGAGGGAGAGGAGAAAGCTGTTTCCCTTCTCTCCCCTCAAATAAATCTTCTGGAAAGATGACCAGAGAGCAGCAATGTGTTCGATTCAAAAATGATGCTGCCCTCCCAGCTGCAAAAGGTATCTGGCCTTCAGGTTGCGAATTTGAGTTGGAGAGAGAAGACTTTTAACATTTCAGAAAACATTACAACCAATAATTTTGCTATTATTTACAGGGTTAAAGCTGCAAAAATTGCCTTCTGGCTCATCAAAGCTTTGAACTGCTAACAAAAATTGCAATTTTTTTTGAATGATAAGACTTCAAATGCATTTTTTTTCCTAAGAATTGATCAACCCTGGTGTAGCTGAATATAAGGATGCATTTGTTTAGGTTTTCTTGTGCTTCAGAACAAAAGCAATTTATGGAGAAAAGTAATTTTAAATAAATTTGGGGATATTTATAATTATCTCACCAGAGGGGAGAGTGTTGGTAACTGATTCAGCTGTGGGGAGGGGAAAAGAAGAGGGAAGCATTCCAGAATCCTAATTTTATTCTCACTTTCCAGCAGGGAACCATGCCTAGAGTTAGGAGAGGGAACGTGGGTGATCATTTTGCTTCCAAATCCCTCCTCCCAACTGGAAACTGTGAAGGAAATTGTTGTATCCCACGACTGATCAGCTGAGATCTTTGACCTCACCATGGATCGTACCTAGGGCTTTCAGATTCTGCATGTTCAGAGGTTCTCATCCTCTGAGACGTAGGAATGTTATGGGTATGAATTTGCTGATTTGTATGATTTAATGTGGTAAAGAATTTTAGGGAAAATAAGCCCATGGAGTCTGCACCAGCTCTCAGAGAAAGGTGTTCATCTACTTCCCTTTCACTGCTTATTTCTACCTAGAAAGCCTCTTTATGAACCTTGCTTTATGGATTACCCTTTCCCATTTAATACTTCAGTAGTTTAATCTATGGTTACTAGCACCTCCCTTCATCTGATCTCACTTCTCTATCCCTTCTGAAAATGCTGTACCCAGGAATGTATAGTCCCAATCTTGCTTAAACTGAAGTTACATTTCAGTTAGTGCTTTTACATCACATCCCTTTTCCCAAATAGTTCATCCATGTCTAACTGTGTATTTGTATATAAACATTTTAACTAGTTTATTTTTCTATTCACTTTTCCTGCTTTCTATTGTTTTGTACTTTTTTGCCTTTCCATATTATTTGATTTTCTATCTGTCAAAATGCAAGCCGACCCATCTGTACAATCAGCCCTTGTCCTGGAATGTGTCCTAATGAGTCTAAACCCCTTCTGCCTGCACCATTTCATAGGTCACAGATTTCCTTAATCTGCCTCTCCTGATTTAACCTTGCACGTGGCTCTGGGGGTAATCCAGAGATTACAACCCTGGAGGTCCTTCTCTGTAACCTAACAATTAAATCCTTAAAATTTTGTTCCAGGCCTCCTATCCTCTTTTTACCTATAATTGCTGATTCCTATAGGTACGGCAACCTGTAGATATTTGCCCTCCTCCTACAGCAGGTGTTCTATTTGTTCCTCAATGGTCCTTAGTCTTCGACCTGGTGGCAACGCACCTTCCAGGATTTGTGTCCAGAGCAAATATGAGTTTTATCCCTCTCAGTAATGCATCCAGTTTCTAGTGCCAGTGAATTGTGCTCTTTTTTTCCCCCCTATTTTGAAACAGAAAATACTTCCCGCATTCCCCACTGAAGAGATGAAGTGAGTGAGTAAATGCAATTCTATCCACTAAAGCTCTCCTGGTAATATATTAACACTCCCATCATGCCAGATAGTAACATGTTGCTTTAACTGCTAAATTATATTTACTCTTTGAGTAAATGTTTTTTCTGAATGTATAGAATATTTCATTTCAATTGTATACTCAACAAGGACCTTCTTGATGTATTTTTCCCGACTTGAAAGGGGCTATACACATGTAAGGTTGTTGTTGTTGTGTTTACCAAACTGAGAGTTCCGTACATCCCACCTACACATGGAAACTCCCGTGCTTGCAATGGAATGCCCTCTCTTTCCTCTGATGGGCACATCTTGCTTATCTAATTTCGGAGAGTAATAGGTGCAGTTGGTAAGAACGAAAGCTTTGGGACCCCAGAGTGTGTTACTGCTGGAGTGTAACAAGCCTAATAATTTAGTTTATTTAATATTTTATATACAGTATAGGAACAGGGGGGTGGCCATTCAGTCTATGGGTTGAATACTTTGAGGTGGCTCCCAAAGCCAATGTTTCCAAAGTAATCTTTGTTTTCTAATGTATGTCCATATAGCTTGAATCTGTTTACAACGAGAATGTTCTGTGGACTGGAAGTTTTTGGCTTCTGGTGCTAACTGGCTACTTTTCTGAGCACGAACAGGAAGCCAGTCAGCGCTGGAAGCCGGAAGTGACACTATTGGTGACATTTGCCCTGACTTCTGGGACAGTGGTCCCTTTTGCAGAACACAGGAAATTGACTGACCTGATGATTTGGATGTTGACCATTTTAGTGTGACACGCCAGATAGTGCACGGAATTCGAGTGGGCTGCTGCGCAGATGATCAGTGAATGGAGTCCACAGTACAGCCACCTTGTGTAAAATCACACTAAAGTGAAACGTGTTTAACAGGGCTGGAATGTACTTACTATCAAAGCTCACGTGTGTATAATTATAATAATCCTTGCATTTGATTTAGTGCCTTATCCTGTCTTTGAGATATCTCGAAGGGCTTCATAGGGTATACTGTAAAGTGAATTGACTGTATATTTTGTCGGCGAAACGTGGTAGCCAATTGTGCACAGCAGTGTCCCACAAATAGTCTTGGATTAATCGACCAAATATATATTTTTTTATAATGAACCCGATGCTCAAAGGAAATTCCATTGCACAGTATGTTGCTATCAAACCAGATTGGGCACTCAAATAGAAGTTATATCGACAGCATTGAACTGTACTAAATTGCACCTGAGTGACTTGCTGTTAAATGGAGTAACTGTATTTTGTTTTATTGTGGCTGTCTTGCAGATCTATTGTAAAACCTCAGTGGCAGGACCTGTTGCCGTGTCAGATTGGAATCTGGTTTTATTGCGCCCTGAAGTCATTACCACAGCGTTATCAGGTAAGATGGAAAGAAAAGTGTAAAACCTATCATTTCGAAAAAATTATTTGAAGAGCAATGTCACCATTCTTGTGGTTGCAACTTCCTGGAAGATCTGGCTCTGAATATTCTGTTTCCACCACTATCATTGTCCCACAGTTCTTGCTGTTGTAGAAGAACTACTTAGTGTAGCATATACTGTACTACTAATTTTAAAAAGTTTTAAGTGCAGACCTTTGGTGTTAGCTCATTTGGTAGCACTCTCGTCTCTAGGTGTGGGTTCAAGCATCAAGTTGGGAATCAAACTCGTAATTTAGGTTGGCTTTATGGTGTTGTAATGTCAAATGTTAAACTTATAGAAATTGTTAGTTAAACCGGAATTGTGTATCCCGTTTTGCTCACCCCGCTTTAAGGGGGATGTAATAGCATATAGGGGCACAGGGGATTTACTAGGATGATATTACTAGGATGATATTGGGGAAGGGTGAGTGGTTTGGCCTTTCAGCAGAGAGATTGGCGGAGCTGGGAAATCTGGTGAGCAGGGTATGTGAATAGTTGAGGCTGGGCATGATGAAGGCATGAATAAGGAACTTGGATGAAGTTATCAGTGTCCAGAATACAACTATTTGATTCAATCAAGACTAATATTGAACTAGAAAAAAAATAAGGGCTCCTAGCTAACTTATTTCAAGAAGCCCAATTTCTCCCTATTCCTTTGCAATGACTCAATTTGAAATGTATGTGTTCCTACCTGTGTATTCCATAGTTGAGTAAATCAGTTGAATTTAGATTCCCAGATGTTCTGCTCCTTATGATTATGGTCTGCCGCTGTTAAGTGCTCAAAGGTGCTACCCTGTGTGAAGGGCACTAAAAAAATACAAGTTGTTCTTTTTGTTTATTGTTGCTCTGTGGATTGAAGATCGATTCTTGTAGTGTATTTTATTGTTTGCCTGGGTTAGACTGAGTTTAAACTGCATAATTGGCTTTGGAAGTTGCAAAACTGAAGATGTAACCAAAATCGGTAGTGACCAAGAAAAGTGCTATTGAGAACATTCAATAGGAAGACTGAATCAATATCTAAAAAGGAGTAATTTCCTGAGATATGGGTAAATGGCAGATAAAAAGGCAGCACAGTCACAATGGGATGAATAGCCTTTCTGAGCTGTGGATTTCTATGGTTGAATTCAATTTATAGTTACTTGTTTGTAATTTGACTAAATGGTCCATAATTTTTGAATCTCAAGGAAGTAGAATTTTCACAGCATAAAATAGGAAACTGCACCTGTTGTGGTTTAGAAAGAAAATAAGAACTTTCATTTTATAGTACCTAATTATGTCTGAGCATCTCAAAATATTAGAGAAATAATTCCTGTCACGTGTAATAACTGTTTGTATTTACATTTTAACGTATAACCGATTACGGAAGGAGGAACATTTCAAATTTAAATTTTGAGATTACATTAACTTGTTTATTTGGTGGTTTATTTGCAACATGGAACAACATTTTTAAAAAATTTAATAAATTATTTTGTCCCATTGTGAAGGATTTTAGCAACCCTATTAAGTTTGTAGATGAGCTATACTCTCTTTTGTATATCTATTCTACTTGTATTTGATATACAATTTTCAATGTTAAAAATGTGATTTTATAAGAAAAGCACTGTAGATGACAGGACATAACTAACTGTCCATAGAGCTAGCACAGACGAATAGAATATGGTCTTTCAAGGAGCTGTGTTTCCCCCCACTCCACCAACAATGTCATGTATTAATATCCTGTGCATGCTGCCTGTGCTCACAGACAAATGTGTAGCTGCAAATTGAGTAAACGTTGTGAATGAGGGCATTTACAATTAGTGTATGCTAATAGTAGCACCACATATGCATCGACTGGAAACTCCTTCATTACACATTTTTTAAATATCCTTTTGATGTGAAAAAATGGCAGATAGAATGATGACTGTCATCTGTTTTCTTTACGCCAATTTTAATTCACAGGCATAAAATGATTATTTCTCTATTCATAGTTCTTACATTAACTGGATCTTTAAGAGGTTCATCTGTAAATATTGTATACACTTTCATGTTAGTGCTAGAAATTGCTAAAGAGCTGAAGGATTTACACACATTTGTAAAATTCAAATAGTTGCTTTTAAAAATGCACATGGAAACTTTTATAATTGGGAATTCCATATTAATAGCAGCACCGATTATGAACTGTGACTTCATCGGGTGTTATTACTGATACTCATTTGATATTTATTTGTGAAATTATAAATTCATGAAATTAAGATATTTTGTTGACAAACTATTATGACCAAATATCTGCCAGCAGCTTGTAATTTGATTGATTGGATTTTTACTAGTTGTAACATTATAAATCAAAGGGAATATAAAAAATCGGTATGTGTTACAGGATGCCATGGATCTTTATCAGGAATGGAAAGAAATGAAAGTAAAGGAAAAAGAGGAGGCAGAGGCACAAGCTCAGTTTGAAGCTGGACACAGTAAGAAACATCTGCATTTCATAAACTGCTGTTTTGTCACTGGTGTGAGACTAGTTAACAAATAATGAACAGCTATAGTAAAATGCCTTAAGACTTCATTTTTCTCCTCAGGAGACCCACATTTCACTGTAATCCACAGATAGCAACTTATTGTAAAACTGTTTTGATTGGTTGTATTACTCATAGAATCGTTGCATTAAATTGCCTCTAACTTTATCTGCTGCTTACTAAATCAAATGTGGTTCCAAATGGCCAGGATGTCCAATTTCAAATATTATCAATACAAATTGGGAACTGCGAATTGTAAGGTCATCTCAGACCTTCAATGCCAATGCTTTTCTGTTTAAAGGATCGTTTTGCTTTGATTTGAAAGTCTTGGCCCATAAAGATTTAAACACATTAATAGTATTTGAACACTGTCAGCTCATCAGTATGATTGGATAATATTGTTCTGAACCTGCTGAAGTACTGTGTATAGACCATTTTGCAGTCAAATCCAGATGTGAAAGACCATTTGAAGTACATAAATGTTTATCTGAAACAGCAATGCTTTATTGTGAATGACCCTTGTAAAATGAAATGCAGTGGAAAGTTGTTCATTGAAACTGACTGGACCTCCCAGTATGTATAATTATTTCCATTTGAATCTGTATTTGTTTTCAAGCAAAATTAATATTTAATGTAGTGTAGCATTTGAATTAATACACAATATTATCAAAATTATCCACAGGATCAGTTATCCACAATTATTCACACAATTGCTGCTTGTAAACACTTGTTTAATAACTAGCATAATAATGTGATTATTTTAATAGTGATCGTCTCAAATGAAAACCGCACTACTGTGGCAAAATACATTTGTTAAAATAGCCCTTACCACACAGAAGGATGGTGCTGTACATCTCATAGTAGTCTGTGTGTTCGTAATTTGGTAAATCATAGTTTGGAAGCGCAGTTAATGATAACATTAACATCTTCCTAAGAGGGCAAATGCAAATCATAAAGATTGGCATAGATCTATTTTGCGCTGCCTGTTTTTCATGACCTAATTGCTAATCTGCCTGCATGTCTGTCTGCTTTACCACGGAAACTGTGCAGTTGTCCTCTTGGGACAGAAATAGTACGGTAGTGTGGGATTCTGTGCAATTTGCAAATTGAGAGAATGCAACACGGGGTCTCATTAAAACAATGTGTTGCAGCAGAAGACAAGAGGTGTGAATAGATAATCTTCTTGAGGTAAATATTACCCTGCTGGGTGCATCTTTGCACAGACATCGTGAGCTCTGATATTTTGTCTGTACCTTTCTGACATTTATTGGCAGTTTTCCATTTCTTTGTGGTCAACAAATTTTAAAAACAAGAACCTCTTTTCTTTATAGCAATTCACAGCTTGCTCAATATGATTATAACATTTGAAATAACGATCTTTTACTTCAAAATTTACATTTCGACTTGCTGAAGTAACAATCGCTAAATAGTAACTCCTCATCCCCATTTAGATATGCATTGTAGGTATTTTTAATAGGTTTAATAGTTTTTTTTAAAAAAAACTGAAGGAAAGCCTTACAGCTTTGAAACCTTAATCTTTTAAGGTGTGAAAAAATAAAAAAGTACAGTAGTTGAACTGCCTTTTTGGATACCTTCCAGAGGAAAAGAAGCCCAAAGTAAAGAAACCAAAATCTGAGTTTCCAGTATATACAGCCTCCACCTCTGGAGCCAGTAGTGTCTATGCAACATTGCACGATCAAGCTTCAACTATTGAGGACATTGAGGAACAGATGGCTGACTGGCTGGACAATAGCACAAAATTGCAAAAGAAGAAGGTAAGTCACAAAACTAAATGTCAGTTTAATATCTTAAGTAACTTTAATTTGGTATATAATTATGTGGAAATCTTTTTAATGAGGAAATGTCTGGTAGATATTACAAATAATTAAGGATGTTAATAGACATTTTTTAGAATTCTGCCATTAGAACATTAAAATCAAAAATACTGCAACATGAGCCCTGCAATGTTAAGACTCCTATTTTATCCTGTTGTTATAATTTCAACACAAAACAGTAGAACATTTATATCTCTCTCATGCTAATTTGCAAACTAAGATGTTGTAAATGCTGGTTGCTTAAAAGCTGCAAATAATTTATTAACGTGGAGGCTTGATTATGACACCTTGTAAACAATTAGTCTACTGCATTGTACAATATGATTTTGTAAGTGGACTAGTCTAATAAACTGTTTGTTAGATGTAATAGGCAGCCACTTTCAGAAAATTGTCAGCAATAATGATAAACACCTGACCTACTGAAAAAGGATCAGAATTGTTTAAACCAGATTCCTGTCACACAGAAACTATTCTAAGTAAAGTAACGTGGTTTTATTGTAGAGTGTAAAGGCAAAGGTCTATTTGACCTAGGTATCAATTGGTTTGGGAACTCAACTATCTACCAGGTGCAACCCTATCAGTATAGTAATAATGTTCCAGTGTGATGGATAAGTGGGATTCTAGTATATTTTCTCTTGAACCTCAGTGAAGTTACTTACACTGCTTTAAATCTATAAAACTGCAATCAAACAAACCCTTTCAGTTTGTGGGATTTTTTGTGTTTGAAGTGATGTTCAGTATGTATTTTACCATTTTAACCTTAAAGTGCCTGAATCATCCACATGTATTTTTATGAAATGATCCTTAATCCTTAGGATTTGTATTATACTTTTATTAAGTTGTAATTGATTTGCAAGTTTCAAGGCTTGAGTGCCAAAGTTAGGGGACCCCAGAGAATACATTGGGTTGCTGGCAAAAACTGAAAGCTTGCCATTGAGAGCACGATCGGACTTGTGTGTCTCAAGAGCTGGACTATGAATCCAGAGGATTGATACTGACTTTCTTTTGTCAGTTCAGCTCCAAGGAGACAACTCTGCTTACCTTGTACGCCTCCTCCATTACCTTGTACGGCTTGATGTTCTGCTCAGCTCCACAAAGTTGAAATCTGTGCCATTTGTATCCTCACCTGTAACAAACTCGACATCCCTATCACCTCAGTCCTTGCCAGGCTCCACTGAATCTCTGTTGCAGAACGGAACGGTATCAAGATCCTTACACACGCCAACAAATCACTTCATACCCTAGCATCTCCCTACCTCTGAAACCTGCTCACGATCGTGCATACAGTCACTTCACCCCCCTTCTCTCGGCTCAATGTCAAACTACCTATTGTTGAATGCTTTGTGACTAGCCCTCATGAAGGGTGCTGTATCAATGCAAATTGTTGTTGTACCTCTCCCCCAGGTCACTGGAATGCTCATCTATGTCTTTATTGCACCCCAGCTCGACTATGCAAATGCTTTGCCGAACTCCCCAGCTATTCCCTGCACAGGATCTGCTCATGTCCCCGCAAGCCTATCGGTCCAATGCTTGTTTGGCTGCATTTCCCAACAGCTCCTTGTTCTCGCATTTATATCTCTCATTGCCTCGCCCCACCCTACCTCTTCAACATCTTTCACCCATTTCACTCAGGTTTTCAACACTTTACTGTTCTCTGTAACTCCTTGCCCAGGTACCTCCAACTTACCCCCTCCTTCCTTTCTTTCAAGGTATGTCTCAAAATATACCACTTTAGCGCTTTCGTTCATCTTTCCCTCCTCACCCCCCAGCTTCGATGCTCAGGGAACATTGTCAAGTGCCTTGCAACATGCTCCTGACATAATTACACTATATAAGTGCAAATTCAGTTGTGTTCTCCCTCAAAACGAAAAGGGAGTTTCTCCCAGACCAACAATAGCCCAGATAAAAATTGTTCCTTCACTTCATGAATTTGGTGGGGGGTATTACCATGTGCAAATTGGCTGCCATGTTCACTTATAAAATACCCAGTCACTACACTTTACAGTAAATCTTGTGAATCGCTTTGAGGCATCCTCCTGGGATGAAAGATGCTACATTAAATCTAACGATTATTACCAATTCATGTTTGGTTTTCTTTCATAAACTGTTTACAACATTTCCGTGTCCCAGTTTGATAAATGTTTAGTTTTTCAAGCCATCCCCTACTAAAATTTGTAGAACGTTCATGAAATAAGTGGGAATAAATATGCAATGTTATAACACTTTTGTTATTACTTGCAAATACTGTGTGTTTCTGGGAAGAGAAAATAAATAGTATATTATTAATATGGAACTGTGCTTCAAACATCAATGAAAGCTAAAACATCCCTCAATTCAGTTCCTTTGGGAATTAAAAGTAGAAGAAAAGGAGAGCTGTTTCTGTTGGTGTGTATGGGTCTGATAAGAGCATAAATAAATGGATGGACTTGTCCCCCAGAGTCGGGCCTTTTATTTTGTTTAGCAATAGGAGTAGGATTAAACTGTGCCACACAAACCATTTTCATGTCCTTACTCTAAAATCTTTTAGGTTTGAAGAATGTAGAATTTTGTGTATCAATAAGTCATCACATCAAATCTTGATTTGGGTCTGAAAGTAATCATTTTCTATACATCTGAAATCTGTAGAGGAGTTGAACCCTTTGTAGAGATGCTAAACTGAAGTCCAGTCTGCCTGGGCAGGGAACTATTTCAGAGTAAACTTGATCCCAGTTCACACAATATGTATTGATTCTGTGAGTAATAAATTTAGTTTGCACTGCGTAGCTTTGTAAATTGACAAGATCAGAAATTTACAAGAATCTGTTGATGGCTGGCTATTCTAAACGAGAAAAATCTGACCATAATGAAGGACAACTCTTTCCACACTATATGTTCTTATATATAAGAATGACAAATTACATTTGTTTAGTGCCTTTCACGTCGAGAGGTCTTTCCAAGGCACTGGACAGTCAAGGATTTGCACCCGAGCTGGGGGTTGAGATCAGGAGGGATGAAGCGCAGGAGCGTAGGTTAGGAGGGTGACTGAAGGAATGGTCGAAGAGGAAGGTCTTGAGATGCGCCTTGAAGGAGGAAAGGGAGGGGGCATACAAAATATCATTACATAGTGATATCTTTGCTCCCCTACCGCCTCCATTTTCTCCCTTCTCTTCCACGCTAATGATTCTTGCTTGGAGTATGATTTCACAGATACCAGCAACTTTCTGATACATCATTCAAGTGACATTTTCCATGTAATAATAATAATCCTTGCATTTAATATAGCGTTTTCTTCTAGATGTCTCAAAGTTCTTCACAGAATATACAGTAAAGTGAATTGACTCTATATTTTGTGGGTGAAATGTGATAGCCAATTGCGCATAGCAGTGTCTCACAACCAATTGTGGATTGAGTGACGCAAATTTTTTTTAGGGATTATTACAACAACAACAACAACAAGATTCCATTTATAGAGCGCCTTTCACGTCAGGAGGACGTCCCAAGGCGCTGGGACGCCTTGGGACGTCCCCCCAAAAAGCAATCCGCCAATTGACTGACAACCGGGTTCCTACTTACTGCTGGATAAACAGAGGCATGTGGATATATTTAGTGTTGGTAGACTAATTGACTGGGAGAGGGAGAGGCAACCTCCTAATCATGTTCACACATCTTCAAAGAGTGGTTATTGCAGCAGAACAATTGGGTGGTTAATATTCCCCTCCCTTTAAAAAATAGCTGAGGTCATTGAGGGCACCTGATTCTGTCTGGACCAAGAATCTTACCTTGGGGTCTTCCTGGTTTATATGGCTTTGTACCAAACTAAAAGGCTTATTTTTTGAGCCAATTATATTGTGCTTCCGAATTTAGGTTATAAACTAGAGTCACTAGACATGATAGTAAATGCTGTGAAGTGCTTTGAGACGTCCTCCCAACGTGAAACACTCTATATCAAATGCAAGCATTATTCAATTTATTCTGATTAAACCTAATGTAGACTGCTTTATTGAAAATGTTCTAATCTATTCTCATAATGGAACCAGCTGCATCTTGCTGAGAATACCACTCACTCAAAAAGAGGATGTTCCACAAACCATGAAATGAAAGCCTGATTTATCTGGGAGAATGTTGGCCAAGACATCAAAGGAAACTCTTTTCAAATAGCATCATGGGATCTTTAATGTCTACCTCAGTTGGCAGACGCAATCTCAGTTTAATGTCTTGCACAATGAACAGAACCTCCACATTGTAGCTCATCCCCAGTACTGGAGTGTCTCCTTCCTTTTAGTCAGTGATTAATCCACATCTATGATCTTCCCACAGTATCCACCAACATTATTTTGTAAAGGAGTCTCTTGTGTAGCACTTTATTAAAGGTCTTATGGAAGTTGTGGCACACTATGTTATATTGCTTCCCACTGCCAATTTGGGATGTCATCTGAGGTTGGTAGCAAGATCTTCCCCTTGTGAAGCCATGTGCTATTTATTAAATGATTTTCATTTTGATTCTATTGATTTTCCAATTGTTGAGGTCAGGCTGATGGATCTGTAGTGGTCAGGTATGACTTTTGGCATCTTCCTTAAATACGGGAATCACATTTGCAGGTTTCCAATCTATTGAGGTGATCATTTTGTTCCTTCAAATGATTTTTATTGCTTCATAATTTTCCTTGTTTGTAATTACCTTGGGGTACAGTTCATCTGCTATGGGAGTTGCTACTTGGGTGAGCTACATAAGGGTGATTGATGTAGAACAGTATCACCAACGGCAACAAATTGCATTTTATAGCACCTTTCACGTCGGAAGGATGTCCCAAGATGCTGGATAAACAAGGGTTTGTACCCGAGCTGGGTTGGATGAAAGAGGGCTGGGGACCAAGGAAAGAGGGGTTGGAGTGGTAAGATGACCAAAGATGAGGTCAAAGAGAAAGCTCTTGAGATGGTTCTTGAAGGAGTCTAGGGAAGGGACAAGATGAAGGGATTCCCGGATAGAGTTCCAGAATGGGGGCACAAAGCCTAAAAGCACAACCACTGATAGTGAAAGCAAGCTAGTGCCTGCAGAGAGGAGGGAGGGGGGTTGGTAAGGTTTTAGAAGGTCAGAAAGGTAGGGTGGGGCAAGACTTTTGTGAGGACAAGAATTTTGAACTCGATCTTTTGGGGGATGGGGAGCCAATGTAGTTGGGCAAGGTTGGGGGTGATAGGCGCACAGTGCCTATCTAAGCGCTCTGAGACGCTACCCTGCATGGAGGGCGCTATATGTGTGCATGTTGTTGTTGCCTGGCACGGGAGAGGACACAAGCAGCAGAAATTTGAATGTTAGCCAATGGGTTAACTGATGGTAGACAGTCAGAAGAGTCATATATTTTGTCAACATTCAGTTGAAGAAAGTTAGCTCTCATCCAGTACTTAGTGTCCGGCAGGCAATCAGACAGGACATCAGTAAATGTTGGAATTGAGGGTGGAGGTAGAGAGAGTTGGAAGTCATCAGTATGCATATGGTAGTTTACCCAATGCTTGTGGATGACATCACCAAGCGGGAGCATGTAAATGCTAAAGAGTACCAAGTATAGAGCCCTGAGGAATTCCACAAGTGACGATGTGGGGCTGGGAGGAGAAGCTGTTGGTAGATTCAAAGTAGAGACACTGGGAAAGGTAAGAATGAAACCTTATAAGGACAGAACTGTGAAGCTGGAAAAATGAGTGCAGAGAAGAAGAGAGAAAAACAGTTTGGCAAACTAATCTTAACTCACTCTGTAGAATACGTTAGTTTTTTGTTGTGCAGGGGAACAGTTTTACAGCTGCTGGCACCCCTTTGTTTCTTCACGCGTGCGATTGTTCACATGTGAGCCAAAACGTATCATTCTCTTTGACAGTGGGGTGAGACATTTATAGAATGTTCATAAAGTAAGTGGGAATACATATACAATGCTGTACAACAACAACTTGCACTTACATAGCGTCTCAGAGCGCTTAACAATGGTGGACCCTCACTCCGAGCCGAGGGGGTTGTTAGGTGACCGTAAGTGCAGTCGAAAAGGAAGGTTTTCTAACAGGATTTGAAAAAGGGGAGAGAGGGGGAGTGTTCCAGAGTTTTGGGGCGTAGTGGCTGAAAGCGTGACCTCTAATGGTTGAGTGGAGAGTGTGAAGGACAAGCAGGAGGCTGGTGCCAGCCGAGCAGAGGTGCCGGGTGGTGGATTGGGGAGTGAGGAGGTTGGAGAGGTAGGGAGGTGCGAGGACGTGAATGGATTTGAACACAAATATGAGGATCTTGAAGTCGATCTGTTCGGTGATGGGGAGCCAGTGGAGTCTGGCCAGAACTGGTGAGATGGAGTTTAATCCGGGTAAGTATGGGGGCAGCAAAGTTCTGAATGAGCTGGATTTTTTGAATAGTGGAGCTGGTGAGACTGGCGACAAGTGCGTTTGAGTAATTCAGGCGGGTGGTGACAAATGCATGCATGAAGGTTTCGGTTGCATTTGGGGTAAGGTACGGTGGAGGAAGACGGTTCTGGTCAGGAACCAGATGTGGGGGGAGGGGGGTGGAAGGACAGCGGGGGTCGAACCAGATGCCTAGATTGCACACTGGTTCAGTGAGTGTGAGGGAGAGCCCAGGGAGGTTGAGGAGTTCGGATCCGCAAGAGTGAAGACAATGACGGGAACCAAGGAGTCTGGATTCCATCTTGTTCACATTCAGCTGCAGGAAGTTTGCACTCATCCAGGCCCTGATGTCTGCCAGACAAGCTGATAGAACATCGGCGGGCGGACCTGGAGGCGATACTGGAGGAGGAGATGTGTGTGTCATCTGCAAACATGTGAAAGTTTATGAAAGTGGATGATATCGCCCAGAGGGAGCATATAGCTGAGGAAAAGAAGAGGGCCAAGGATGGAGCCCTGGGGTACCCCGCAGGTGACTGGGGGGGGTGGGAGGAGAAACCATTTACCAAGATGAAGTGAGGCGATTGGTTACGTTGGACTCGAACCATGCGTGTGTCCCACTAAGGTGGGTGAGGCAGGAGAGGCGGTGGAGGAGGATGGCATGGTTGACTGTGTCAAATGCGGCAGAGAGATCCAGGAGGATGAGGAGGCAGAGGGAGCTCTTGTCACAGATAGAGAGGACGTCGTTTGTGACTTTGACAAGCGCTGTCGCTTTGCTGTGGGCAGGGAGAAAAACAGACTACAGGGTCATGAGGAAGGAGTTGAGGAAGGCATTTCCGGACTTTAGCAAGGAGGGGTAGGTTCTGTTACACATTCTGCCCAGTGACTCGCACCCTTCTAATTTTTAAATCATTCCCCTGCTTTGAAAGGTAAAACATGGGGAAAATGTTGAACTGTCGATTATCGGGATATTTGTGAATGGTACTTTGGAAGAGCGCTAATAATTTTTGAGGCTGCATTTTTGTTCCTGAGAGAGTGCTTTTGAAGCATATTTTGCTTGTTTTGAAATCTGTGTTGAAAACTAAGGAACCGTATTTTTGATTAAATAGAGATAGTGACATTTTAAAAAATGAAGACCTCAAATTGCACGTGACTCTTTTACAACAAAAATATGTTGAACTGAAATCAATTTTTAATTATAATTTTTAATTGGCCTTTAAGAATTTTTACGATTTTCTGTTAACCTGGCCTTGCAGAGCAGACACAACTTGCAGACAGGAGGTTTGCAGGTGGTTGATTTTTTTTATTAACTTTGCAGCTAGCTATATTACTCTTGATAGTTTAGGCGATGCATGAGAATAAGCCTGTAGTGAAACTCCTCCTAGCTGTCCCTGTAGGGAGCTGCTTAGCTTCTTACCAACTCAATGATCGAGTTAAGAATGGTAACTCTGGATACAGCTTGGAGGGAATGTCAACCTTTTCATTCTAAACAGAAAATAGCAAAGAAAAATGTTCCCTATGCAGTTAAACTGATTAAATACTAATAATTCCCGGAATGCTAAAGTAAATTAATTAAATAATTATTCTGGGTTTTTAAAAGCCCAAAAGACCTTTGGTATGTATAAACTTGTCAAAAGAAATTCTGTTTAAATGTTTAAGTTTTTGTCTGTCTTAGGTTAATTACCTTTAAAAGGAACTGGATACTAAATCGTTGCTGCTTTGTTTGAATGACTTGGATACTTCCAGGTTTACACTCTGTTAAGATTTTGCGATGGAAACCAGCGTACATTAATTTTGTGCAGAGTGATGGCTGAACACTGAGAACCAAACTTCCCACCCATTCATTTTCCTTAAGTAAAATAATCTGAATCTAAGAGTAGAATGTTTACATTGTTCAAAAGAAGTCTGCAAAACCTTTTAAAATAACATTCATTTTTAAAAATATAGCCCCTCTTTGGTAGGAAAGACATGCTGATACTTATACTGTTGAATAATTCAGTACCTCTCAGAATTGCATTCTTATGTTAATTGAAAAATAATGTAGAAATACACAAAATATTTGTAATTTATTTTTATCAATTAGTAATAGTGATATTGACAGTTCAATTTTTTAAAATTTAAAGCATTGGTTTGCTTGGTACTTTCTGTAAATTAGGATTCTCTGAAGATGGCAGAATGTAGAAATGTTTTTTGTGCGGCATTGACACTTGACATTTTGAAATACTGTACAGCAGTTGCGCAGGTCAACTAAAATGAACTCTTGATTGCAAATGTGTAGAATAAAAAGGTACGAATGAACTAATAATTCTGAGAGTGATAGTTTTATCAGTTTTGTTACAGAATGTAGCTGGATTCTTCCAAGCTTTTATTTTAATAATCCAGTAATAAATTATCTGCTTAACTACAGGAAGTTTATGTTGTCATCATGTTGGAGACTCTCCCAAGCTATACATGTTTTTAACTGTAGTATGGAACAGCCGCTTTTATGTTTTGTCTACACTGTGTAACATCACATGTTCAAAGACACCTGGAGTCCTTCAATCTAAGTAGAAAGACCATGTTAATGTTTAGTAGGAGCCAACAGCTGAATTTAAAGTATTACTTGCTTTTACTCTCCAGTTCCATTCTTTATGTTGCTGTCATTGCACTCACTCATCAATCCCAGCAAGGGTTACCTATTTTTTTCTCATGTAATTCCTAGCTGAACATAAGATGATTACATGTCGTTGTGCAATCTGTTGAGCGACATCAACATTCACAGTGCTGTTGAGCAGGACAATTAAAGGAACAGAGACACTTATAAAGTTTGGTTCAGGAGACTCCAATAACAAGATGCATTTAGGCATTTTACCATTACATTTAATCCTACACTGAGAAATAATATTTACACTGCTGGGAGGATAAGCTTCCTGTGTCAATTGTGGCTCAAGTCAATAAGTTAGAGTAGTTTTACTTCTAAGATTTATTTCTGAGCGCACAGATGTCTGACCTGGAAATTGCTGGAATTTGAAGACTTCAAACAATAGTAGATAAGANTTTTTTTGTCAGTTACAGACAGCTAGTTTGTACTGACAACCTTTATGTTTAGAGAAAAGGTGCAAACTTCCATTTAGTTGCATTATGCTGCATGCAAGACTGTACACCGACCGGAATAACTGCTTTGTTTTTAAAAATTGAACTTTATAAAGTTTGTTGCACTGCATAGTTCCAGTCATGGCCATCCTTTGATTTCGGTGTTGTTTTCGGCTTCACTTGTATTGGTACTCCTTCAGCTTTTTAAGGTCAGGTTAATGTAACTGTAGTTCACCTATGGAACCTAGAATGCTACAGTTTACTTATTAGCCGGAGGTATTCAGAATGATGCAAGAGGAAGAACTCCCTTAAGTTTGTCATTTTAATGTCAATACGTGAGTCACTTATTAGTACAGTAAAAGTTACATAATCAATTGGGGTCGTAACATTTAATATGACTTAAGCAAAGTATGAGTTACAGGCAAACTTGTATAAGTCAGATTTTATACGAATAAGACATAACAATAAACAAGTAGCACATTTCCTGCACTGGTTTCAGAGGAGAACACTGCATACGGTACTTCATCACCGCAGCTGGTAAATGCACATGTGGTGACGGGTCAAGACCTCGCTTTTCACGCTTGTTTCAAACGAAACCCTGCGCCTGCATACTTCAATGCAGTAGGTAAGTGAGCATGTGGTTACAGGGCAAGACACTATGTTCAGTGTTTCAATGTAGTCTCAGAGCGCATGCAGTTAAGGGTCAAAACTTTGTTTCCCGAGATTCAATGCAGCCAGTAAGTGCGGAAGCGGTGTTACGAGTTAGGAGATAATTTGCATAGAGTTTAGGATTATTTGCTACCAAGAAATGTTACAATGTAACCATTTAGACAACTAGTAAAATATGACTAGCGCAAAGATATCTAAGCAGTTTTTGGTAGGAAACTGAATGGAACTCAGGTGCATGTATGACTTAGGCAATTATACAATTTATAAAGATAAGACTTATGTGAGTTTTACTGTTTTTTTGGCAGACATAGTATGACCTTAGCTATAAAATTGAATCAATTTTCTACATAAGCAAATTGCACAAATCATCATCAATACTGTATGAAACAAATTCAAGACAGTAAAAGTTAAATTTTGATTTTTGAACTTTAAAAATGTTTTAGTTGCTGAGAATAAGACTACATGATTGCAATAATTCTCCTATTCACTCTTCAACATAATATTCTTATCTGATGTAACTTTACAGCTGCTTGACAGTTGGCCTGATGCAAAAGCTCTTCCCTCTATGTCCTAGATTTGTATTCGCTCTGCAAGAGGTGTTTGATTTGTGGTGACTAGGGTTTAACTTCTACAACAAATCTACAACAGATCAAACTCTGAAAACTCTGACAACCTTGGTAACTCCTCTCCTTGGGACACTTTTTAATACTGGTGTTGTGCTGCACAGCTGTGTAAGACGTGATGTCATCTACCACCGTATGTCCGTTTCTGATATTTGAACCAGATGTACTTGATCCCATTGCTGTGGAGTCCTGTAGCTCAGTTGTTAGAGCACTCGCCTTGCAAGCGAGAAACCTGGGTTCGATTCTCGGCAGGGTGAAATATTGAGCAAGTTTCTTTACTGCACGTCCCTCTGTTCACCGAGCAGTAAGTAGGAACCTGTTGTTAGTCGATTGGCAGATTGCTATTCCTTTAAAAAAAATAATGAATTGGTTACTCAATCCACGACTGTTTGTGAGACATTGCTGTGCGCAATTGGTGGCGTGCACAAAATATGCAGTAAATTCACTTTACAATATATTCTGTGAAGCGATTTGGGACGTCTCGAACAAGTGATAAAACGCTATATCAAAATGCAAGGATTATTACTACAAGGATTATTCTGTCGTCAAGTGCAATCTAATTTGAAGGAAGGTAGTCAGTGTGAACATACTGAGATTCTTACCGAATTTTCTACAGGAGATTAAATCAAATGATTACACTCTCACTTATAGCTCTGATGTCCGAAACAGTCCTACAACAACAAAATTACATTTATAGAGCGCTTTTCATGTCGGGAGGACGTCCCAAAACGCTGAACAGTCAGGTGTCGGGGCCCGGGCATGAGGGAGGGGTGGTGTAGGGGTGAGGGAAGACAGAGGTGGAAGGGAGACCAAAGGCACGGTCGAAGAGAAGGGTCTTGAGACCGGCCTTGAAGGAGGCAAGGGAGGGAGCGAGGCGAAGGGACCGTGGGATGGAGTTCCAGAGTGTGGGGGCAGAGAGGCTGAAAGCCCGGCCACCGATGGTAGGGTGGGTCAGGCGGGAGACATGGAGCAGGCCGGAGCCTGATGAACGGTACTGTAAAATAAATGTGGTGCTGCTGCCTTGAAAATCTCTTGAGACACACCAAACTCTGCCTCTTGATATGGGATAGCAGCTTCTGTATCCCTTAAAGAAAAATTTTATTTTCTCAATGGAAAATTTACCTACACCCTTTAAGGATTGCATCTCCCGTGGCTTCATGCAGCAAGTTATCATCACCTGAACAAAAAAGGCCACATGACATCGCAATGCTGTTTTTCCATTTGAACTTCACTTATCTCTGTACTATAAAAAAGAGCATAAAGAGATGTTTTTCACTCTTGTATTCAATGGCTGCAAACCCTGTGATGTTTCTTTCCACATTATTTGAAAAAGAAGTGGTAGTCATCAATAAAGATAATACTATGACTATCAACAACATATTAATCTACAATATATTATACATATGTTGTTATACAACAACAACAAATTACGTTTGTGTAGCGCCTTTCATGTCGGGAGGATGTCCCAAGGTGCTGGACAGTTAGAGATTTGGACCTGAGCTGGGGGGTTGAGATCAGGAGAGGTGGAGGTTAGGGGTTGGAAGGTGACCGAAGGCAAGGTCGAAGAGAAGGGTCTTGAAGGAGGCAAGGTGAAGGGAGCAACTGCAGAATCTTCCAAAGGTTTGGGGGCAGAGAAGCTGAAGATCCGACTGTCAACATTGGGACGAGATGGGTGGGCTATGTGGAGCAGGCTGGAGCCTGCTGAGTGGAGGGAGCGGACAAGTCACAGAGGTAGGGAGGAGGAAGGTTGTGGAGGGCTTTGAAGGCGAGGACAAAGATTTTGAACTTTATCCTCTGGGGGCAAGGGAGCCAGTAGAGCCAGGCGAGGGTCGGGGTGATAGGGTCGTGGAGCCTGGTGCGGGAGAGGACACAAGCTGCATAGTTCTGGATGATCCGCACTTGTGGAGGGAAGAGTTAGGAATACAGTTTATATGTAACATCACTTACTATTGTCCCTATCTTGCTCACAAAGCAGCCAAAATGCTCCTTCACATCGTACCTTCAGACTTGATTTCTCCAATGCCTTTCTTCCTGGCCTTCCTCAGTCAACCCTCCATGAGCTTCAGGTGATTGAAAACTCCATAGTCATATCCTTTCCTACATTAGACTCCCATCAAATAACTCTTAAGATGCACTGGCTCCCTATTCTCAGCAGATTAACTTCATAATCCTTTTTCTAATTCAGGTATGTCATGCTCTTGCCCCACCCTATCCAATCTTGTGGAGTCCTACTCCCCTGACTACACTCTGCTCTCTTAACTTGGGCTTGTTTCACATCCTCTGCCCATCATCGATGGGGAAGCTTTTCAGCCACTTTGCCCTGTGAGTGCACTGTAACTTCCTCTCTAAATCCCTCAGCCTCGCACCCTTCCTCTATGCTTTCAAAATCTTACTAAAATCCTACCTTTTAAATTATATCTTAAGCCATCTCCCGCTTAGCCCCCTTACCTCCCACCTTGCTTAATCTTCCACTTGGTTTCTGTAGAGTGCTTTAAAACTTTTATTTTGTGAATGGCGCTATATAAATCAAAGTACTTTCTTGTCCTTTCCTTCCACTCCCTATACAAGTCATTTACATTTACCATAGCCAGTGAATAATACATATTTACATGCATTTATTTTCTGTGCATAATAGGCTTAAAATTTCTAAATGTCCTAGCTGTAAAACACTTTTTTNAAAAAAAAATAAAGATGGTGTAGAATTGGAGAAATCTTAAATTTGGAAGCCAGTTCATGTTGAGAATGAATAGAAACCTGTTTCCAAATTATGACTGAGTTTACGATAATAATCTTTGATGGAGTGCCTATTACTTTGGGACGTCCTCCTGACGTGAAAAGCGCTATATCAAATGCAAGGATTATCATTATTATTATTATTACATCTTCAAGACGTCTCAAAGTGCTTCACAGAATATACTGTAAAGTGAATTGACTATCTTTGTGGTTAAAATGATATTTTAAGATAAAATAGCTAAAAATAGGTGGCATTTCAGGCCTAATATTTCAGGAGACATGTTAGAATGATTCACAATCTTAATGTTTTTTCTTGCTTCTAGGCAAGTATTTCTTGCCTAGAAGTGGAGTCCTGTAGCGTAGTGGTTAGAGCACTCGCTTCGCAAAGCAAGAGGACCCCGGTTTGATTCCCGTCAGGGAAACGTTGAACAAGTTTCCTTACTCCACACGCCTCTGTTTACCTAGCAGTAAGTAGGAACCTGGTTGTTAGTCGATTGTCAGATTGCATTTTCGGGGGGTAATAATTCTTTAAAAAAAAGTAATAATTTGGTCGCTTAATCCACAACTATTTGTGGGACACTGCTGTGCGCAATTAGCTGTCGTATTTTGCCCACAAAACATACAGTCAGTTCACTTAACAGTATATTCTGTGAAGCACTTTGAAACATCTAGAAGACGTGATAATTTCAAATGCAGAGATTATTATTATTATGAGGTAAGTCTAATTGAAGACGATGTGCATGTATGTTTCCTGCCCCCTCTTAACTGTCCCCTGTCCAATATATTACAGCAACACATTTTGTTTTTAAATTTTGCAGCCTTCCTTTTATGAGTCTTTGTGTGTTTTCATGTGTACACCTGTGGGCTCTTTTGGTACTTAATATTTCACCACTACCACCTGCAGTATTCCTCCCTGGGCATTACATCTGGAGTTCTTTGAAATATGAGAGCTCTTGGCAAACGGTAAATAATGTACTGAGAGTTTCACTAAAATCCTGCTATGGATTACCTGACTATTGTTTTAGACATTGTTGCTCAAACTCTTGAAGTAATTCAGTTTGTTATTTAGAGTTAGTAAAACTTCTAAACATTCAATAATACAAATCTGGAAATCGTGTACGGTTGTTTTATTGTTCAGTAATGCAGCAATGAGAGATTTGAAAACATAACTGCTGGCAAGCATGTATTTATAATAATAATAAGACAACAGCTTGCATTTATATAGCTCCCTCCACGCCGGGTGACATCTCAGAGCGCTTAACAATGGTGGAGCTCGAGGCCGAGCCAGGGGGAGGGGGAAGGTGACTGTAGGCGCGGTCTAAGAGGAAGGTCTTCAGGCATGACCTGAAGATGGGGAAGGAGGGGCTGAGGCAAAGGGGTTGAGGGATCGAGTTCCAAAGTTTCAGGGCATAGTGGCTGAAGGCACGGCCGCCGATGGTGGAGCAGAGGATTTGGGGGACACGGAGGAGGCTGGACCCAGTAAAGCGGAGGCAGCGGGTACTGGTGTAGGGAGAGAGGAGGTCAGAGAGATAGGGGGGGTGCCAAGGAATGGAGGGATTTAAACACTAGAGTGAGGATCTTTAAGTCGATCTGCTCTGTGACAGGGAGCCATTGGAGTTTGGCAAGGACAGGAGTAATCACGGTATGAAGATTGATGCGGGTGAGAATGCAGACAGCGGAGTTTGAAGGATGGTGATCTTTCAAACACCTGATTTAAGTGTGTAAATTTGTAACTAAGTGGCATCGTTGCTATTCTGCATTTCTATATCTGGTCCATTTGCTACTGCTGAATTTATTTATTTATGGTGCTATGAAATAGGTAATGAATATCCAAACACATTGTTCAGTCCTTTGAAGATATATTGTACAAAAGTTATGTTTCTCTGGAAATTTTAAACTTATTGATTTTTATAAGTTAAAAGTACAAAACCGACATCTCCTGATGTATCTATGTTTAGAAGGATGTTCATTTCTTGTGCATTTAGAATTCTTTTACTGAAGTATGACATTTTTTATCCGCTACTGTCTCACACTGCAGGCCACCGAAAACCCTCAAACACACATTCATGACATCCAGGTTTGACTATGCAAACTCCCTGCTTGTCGGCCTCCCCAACTCCTCCTTCCATAGGCTACAGATCATCCAGACCTCTGCAGCCTTGTCCTCTCCCTCACCAGGCTCCGTGACCCTATCACACCCTTCCTTGCCCAACTCCACTGGCTTCCCATCACACAGAGGATACAGTTCAAGATTCTGGTCCTCACCTTCAAAGCCCTCCATGGTCTTGCTCACCCCTATACCTCTGCCACCTCCTAACCCCCTACCAACCTGCCCGCGCTCTCCGTTCAGCGTGCTCCGGCCTACTTCACATCCCCCGTCTCGCTCGCCCCACCATTGGCGGGTCAGCTTCTGCCACTCTGACCCCACCCTATGGGACCTTTGTCTGCCCCCACTCTGCCCCCACCCTCACCCTTTGTCTTTGACTGTGCCTTCGATCACCCTCCTTCCCCTCCTGCCCTCCCTGATCCCGGCCTCCAGCTCGGGTCCGAAACACTGACTGCCCAGCGCCTTGGGACGTCCTCCTGATGTAAAAGGCGTTATACAAATGTAATTTTGGTTGTTGATATTTTTCTTTCATGATGCACTTAGATTTTTAATTATGTAAATATGGATTCAATTTGAAGTTATATGAAGTAATTTGCTTTTAATCCTTTCAATAGATTTTAATAATTCTTCAATTTTAGGTAATTTCCAGAGCTTGGTCCTATAAATTGTAGTTGTGGCTAGATCAAAGGGCAACCTAGGAGGTTCTCATCTTGAGCACTTGTGAATGATTCATGGTTCTTTAAACTGGAATATAATCAAACTACAGTAGTTGCTTGCCTAGACACTGGATATCATGCCAATCTGGTTTGCGCAACTAGTTAAAAGTTATATTGCTAAATTTCTGTTGTTGATTCTCTCTTTTATATGATTAACCAGTAATACACTGTAAAATGAATTGACTGTATGTTTGGATGAAACAACTGTGTATTGAAATGATGGTCTTTGATTTTCTCAGCTTTTTTAAAAAAATTGCAAATTTGTTTAATTTGCCTGAAAACAAATGAGTTTTTTTTACATAAAATCGAGAATTCTCCAATGGGTGGATTGGAACAAAGTAATTTTCTGCAAGCATAATTTTGATGAAACTTAACAAAACTGAGTGGATTGATTTCCATGTACAAGTAGAAATCTGTGGGTTTTGAAATTGATGTCTGCTCCCTATATTTTTCAGTTCCAATTATTTTAATTCTATGTTAACTGGGTTCCATATCATTAATATGGATCACATAATTGCATTAAAAATCTGTTAGTCGTCATACTTTATAGGTCTGGTTATCAGAAAACAGAAGCAAAGAGCAGACATGAGCATCACAGTTATAGAAATGATGGAACTAACGAGGGAAGTAGCTATAATTAAAGGGGAAGTTAGAAAACCTTTCTTTCAACAGTGAATTGAGCATGGAGAAAATTACTCCTGGGCATTGCCGATGACAGTCAGGGGAACTTGTAGGAGCAGCAGGAAGCTTGTCATTCGGTGTTTTCAATGGCAAGCAATGTGTGGTTCTAGCTGGTTAGAATTCTGGTTATATGTCGGGAATTTCTATGTTATGCATAGGAACTCTGTTGAGTCGGATTTAAGCATAGTGATGGGTTTCTGCATCTGCATCTGTCAGTTGCCTGGCTGACCAAAAAAAAACTCCAGCAGTTACCCCAACTGATGTTTTGGGTTCTCCAAGCCTTGGCTCTTGCCACCCTGTGGCAAACACTCTCAAATTAGGCAAGGTTGTTTATGTTCTTCTAGGGAAAGTGTGCATTCGATTGCAGACACAGGGAAACTTCCATGTGTAAGTGGCATACATATGTGGAGCCTTCCCTGGTGTGGATACTCTTAAACATCATGATAGGTTTCCATGCGTGTCTGACACCGGCTGACAAGAAAAATGCTATACTTGCCATATAGTATTCTGTTTAAAGTTTTGTTCACATTAAGCAGGATTGTTATAGTATTATTTTTCAACCTATTGCAGCAAAGTTTACAGAAGTGAACTAATTTATGAATTGAATTGAGCCCCCTTTCCTCTTTCCCTCCCCTCATTTTTCTTTAATCAGCTGGGTATTTGACACATACAGAAACCCATCACCATGCTTAAGATTTTCCAAACTAGACTGTCTGTCAACAGCTGTGCTCTGGAGTATTGCAGACCCGCCTGGCTCAGGAACTGGACGACTGAAACCGCCACAGAGGGTGCATTTGATTCCGACATTCTGTTGCCAAGTATACCTCACCTTGAATCAGCCTTTCCTTGTGTCCTTAAGGTGTGAATCTTGCGGTGGTTCAATTCTGTGGATCCATCACTTTCAAATAAAAATTATAGTATCCCCAGTGGGATAAGTGTGTTCTTCCCTTTCCCTTAGTTGTTTGATGAGATGGGCAACAGATGTGTTATGTAACATTAGACAACGTTAATAATAATACTAATCTTTGCATTTGATACAGCACATTATTATGTTATTGAGATGTTTCATAGCGCTTCACAGAATACATTGTAAAGTGGATTGATTGTGTATTTGTGGGGGAAATATGGCAGCCAAGTGCATACAGCAGTGTCCCACAAACAGTCATGTCCATTTTTTTTAAACAGACTATTGTGCTGTTGGCGTAACTTTGTGGGACATTTTTAAATCATCTAATAATGTAGTAGGCAACACATTTGATTGAGACATTTGAAGTGAATGTAAATCCAGTAGAGGTACAGTATTCTGGAAGCATTTAATTGGGCGTATGTCACATATCTGAACACTACTGTCACATTGGAATACTGGTGTGGAAATGACAGCTGTCCCTTTGCCATGTGGCATCTGCTATTACTTTGATGTATTGTAGGAGTAGTTTTTTGGCGTCCTGGTTACAAAACAAAATTGGGAGCTGCTTGGTTTTCAACCATAAAACAGCATGCTTATGCATTCAATTGACAGCAAATAGCTATGCATTAAACCAGAGACAATCTGTTCATGCAAAGAAAACTTTGAAAACTTGTGTTCAGTAATTCTTGCTTTTAAACCATTTGTGTTTCAGTATTTATTCATTCTGTCTGGAGACTCAGTTAGCTGTTGCTCTGGAATTCTTAATTAATCACTCAGGATGGATTGCAGCCATTCTGGTTTAACAGAATTGTGGCTGTCCCTGGTTAACTAGTTACTGGCTGATTATACCATACTGCGATACTTCCTGAAGAGCACAAAGTTTTGGATGTTCTTTAGCTGTATTCATATAGTTTTAGGCGGCTTTTTTTTATGCTGGATATTCTTTTTAGAAAAATATCCCACAAAATATTTTGCCCACAAAATATACAGTCAATTCATTTTACAGCATATTCTGTGAAGCGGGTTGAGATGTCTTGAAGTCGTGATAAGGCGCTATATCAAATGCAAGGGTTATTATTACATCATTGAAAAAAATAGCTTGACTCAAATTCATAACGAATTGGGTCTGTGTTGCATGTAACCCAGTCTAGAATGCTACATAAATGTGAATTTTTGCTTCCACATAGCTAATTAACCAATGGTGAAATCTTTCCACTTTCCAAAATAGAAGTTTGTAAAATGACATTATTATTTGGACCTTATTAAATACTATATTAGTTAACTGATTATTTTGCTACCTTGAGTTGGAATCCTTTAATTGTCTACAGTAGTACCAACCAATCTATTTGCCAATGGACAATTTTCTGCCGTTTTAAAAAATACCTCCAACGAAAATTGTAATATAAATAAAATATTTTGCATGTCTACTTAAACAGAATTGCTTTTCTAAAAATAATTCTTCTTCTCGCTACTTAGGTTGTACCACATGGGCATATTTTAGATAAGATGAAATCGAATATTGTATTGGTTTACATTAAATTCTGTGATCAAACCAGTACTAATTCATACATCAGTTTGAACTTGATAATTGCACTTGTATACATAAAATGTTTCATTTAGTTTATTGCTGGAGTTAACTGATTAATTTACATTAAACTACGACTAAGACTATTTACTGAGATGTTTGAAGTAGAAGCTCTCAACCTTAATGGCAGTTTAAAAGTGCTCCAGAGTGACTAAATTGAAATTCAGCCGATATAAACACGTCTCATTTGAATCCGTGCTCCACTGTGGCCCCACTTTGCATTAAGCACATATGCTGGACTGTAATTTGATACTGTGTGATGTGACCCCGGTTTAGGGCAAAGGTGCAGTGTAAACATTAGAGAGATCGAAGTCAGTTCAGATCAATGGAGTCCAAATATAATCTGATCGGCAGTGTAAACTGGGCAAGGATTTTATCAGCTGATGAATTGCAACTACAGCCTTTGGTTTTACAGAATAAATACCAACATTTTCAAGAAAATGTAGCCCTTGTTTAAATGCTCTTACCCAAGAAACCCAATGAGTCAAATACTGTATCAATGAATATTTGTTTGATAACTCGATCCTTTCAAAAAGATCCATTAGGAACTCTTTAAATGTGAATAGAAAATAGATTTGCATTCTTTTTGTATTGAATTTCAAGGTTATAAGCAACATGTAAAATTATCCTGTTTGAGCAACAATTACTGTCCTACTTTATTGATCCTTTTCCTGCAAAATTTCAAGATTGTGAAACGTATTTATAATCTGTTTTTGGTTAGAACTTATGTGCTTGAGGGTTCAGAACTATAATTTTACTCTGATTTTATTCTAGAAGAAAAAGGTTTGGGTTCCAATATGATGATCCCTTTTGTAGTTTGGTGGTTTGATTATTTATAATGAGTAACAATGAGGCTCTCAAATTCCCTTTTGATTATTTAAAAAAGTCCCACAATTACGGGTAGTTTTTAATACTGTTGTGTAAGCGATCCCCAAATAATTATAGGACATTTTGGTGACTATTTTGAGGAGTTTTGTTTTCAGAATTTGATCCCAGGTTTAAAATGCGGACTGCTGTTGTTTTTACAATTATTACGTTTTAAATGGTTAAGATTTACTCACGCATGTTGATGTGTTACATTTCTTCAGTTTCAACTGAATAAGATAGAATTTAAAATATACACAGAGTATTATATCTTGTTTGCTTAAGGCAGGTTGGGTACAATTGTACATATTTAAAAAATTAGTTATCTTTTTAAAAAAATCATTATTACAAACCGGATTAAAAGGATAAATGGATTTAACATTGCGGAAGAGGTGAAAAAGCCGAAACATTACTGACCATGTATGACAATTGTATACTGGCTTTAAGTGGCAGGTCATATTTATGCCCACTTATCTGCTTCAGGGAACATTCTTGATAGCAGCAGTACAGAACCCACTGAATAACGTAGTTTGCTTTGCAAATTAATGCAAATGAGTAGGCCCGCCGAGAAACCCTTTACTGGGTTGTGTGCTTTGATTATGACTGAAGCTGCCATTTGGACATGGTGAAAGGAGTATGCTTGAACCATTGATTAGGGGCAGCAGTGAAAAAGTCAGGAAGGCCCTGTTAATCTTGCAATGCAGCAGGCGGATGTCAGTATGGTTTGAGCACAGTGGGAGAATGACAGGGAGGATTAGTGTCAGCAAGAGGCTTTGCCGTAGCTGTGGAGATGGTCCCTGGGGTCACTCACCTCTGTGACTGCATTCTGCAGTGACGGCTTAGTAATACAAACCCCATGATGCATGGTTGTTCATTACTGGGGTCAGAGATGATTATATATGAAGCATTTATATCTTCAGGGATTTTTTAAAAAAAAAAAATTCTATTGGCAACGTTATTACAGCAAAAAAAATTCACATCTACTGATTCTCTCATTAACAATCATTTTCAAAATGGTTTGAAATAAAACGATTTCTACAGCAGAATTTATTGTGGTAATTAAATTAGTTAACATTATGAAATGTTCCTATTTTACGTGTTCTTTGATTGGTTTGATTGCTTTTTTTTCTGACTTTATCTCCCCACTTTTTTGGACATCATTACAGGCACCTGAGTGGACAGAAGAGGACCTTGGCCAGCTGACAAGAAGTATGGTTAAGTTCCCAGGGGGTACTCCAGGTCGATGGGAAAAGATTGCTCACGAATTGGGTCGATCAGTAGCAGATGTGAGTCACTTGGATTTGCATTGTATATTGAGTGACAAAACCAAACAAGACAGGCAGTGTAAGGGCAGCATAGATGGGGTTAGACAGTGTCTGAAAAAGCTGCAGTTATTTTAGGACCTGGAAGTGAACCATTAACTAACTAAGCAAGAAGCAGATGTGGGAGAGTTCCAATCACCGAATCAACAGCTGTAATTGATCAGTTGTACAAGGATTCTAGTACTCAGAGGTTAGTGCTACTGTAATGTGATCACAGGAAGACAATATCACAGTACAAAACTATGTAGTAAAGCCCTTCCGAGTTGTGAAAGGACATTTGTGTACTTAGTTGGGAAGATGCTTTACATTTTACAGAGTAATTATAGTCCAGTCCTCGTGGATCGGATGTTTTTGATCAGATTATGAAAAACAAATCCATTGTTTAAATGTTATTTGTGATGCATACTGATTAAACTATGAATTAAAAGTCTTATTTATTAAACACTGAATAGAAAATGTTAGACACTGAACTCATTTTAGAAATGCTCCAAAGGCTCTGATATCCAAAACATGGGATTGAGATACCCTCGTGATTTTTTTCAGGTATAATGTTCATTACTGACCATGTTTTCGAATTCTATGCCAATTCAAGGTGTCATATTTAGTGTGCTTTTTATCGAAATATTACAAAAGAACAAACTGCAGGTGTTTATTTCAGATGTATGTGAAGCTGATACTAAATGTCTACCAAGCTCAGTACAGCAAAACTTAATTTATGTATTAGTTATCAACACATTTAATAATACATTTATTAATGTCTGTGAACCATAGAAATTCCCCCAGTTTTTGAATAAAACTTATATTTATTGTTCAAAGTTTAAAATCATTACAAGTACCACTATTTCATTAACCTCCACAATTGCTCTTTTTTGTTGTGTTACGTAATGGGATATTGAAGAAGTAACTTGTGCATAAGATTTAATGTAATTCTGTGATCTATAAAGTTTGCAAATTCACAATCTGTAATTGGGAATGGGTCATTCTTGAACAAGGGTGGTTTCGGCCTTCGAAGAACCTCTGTTTGGCTTCTGCAATGTACACATTCATCAGTCATTTTCTTTAACAGTAATTTACTACTTGAGAAGCAAAACATGATTGCATTAATCCATAACAAAAACCTGTGTCTAAATTTATTAGATTAATTATTTGGAAATAGTATAGTTAAAAAGTAATTTTTTTCCTGTCAGAGCAATTGATTTTGTTATTCAGAAAAATGCCATTCTTAATTTGTTAACCAATGTTCCTTTTGAAATGTGGTATCACATTGGTCAAAGGGTCCATTTTGTTTCAAGAAAATAATTATAAAAGAAGCAGTAATTTACTAACCTTAATATTCATTTATCAAAATACCATAAGTCAAATAACAGTAACCCAATTCTAAAACTAAAATCAACTATGAGTAGAACTTGCTCCCTTTCATATTTTCAAAACAATTGGATTACCAAATGTAACCATGGTTTGTTCCCTTGATTTGGTAAATCAGTAATTTTGTTTTGGACAAATTGAAACCACTTTGCTTCCCAATTAGTATGTATCACTATTCAAAACAAAACTGATGAATATTTATGTTGCTGTGCCATACAAAGGTTCTTCCTAGACCTGAAAAGGCCCCTTTGCTGACTGCTTCATGCCTCTATTGAATACCCAATTGATCTATTTCCGTAGGTTTTTTTTTAAAAAAAGTTTTTTTCTGAATGTTCCTGAAATAGTTTTAATAGTTTTATTTTTCTGGTTGTGCAGTTTTCAGAATTTTTTTCATTTGCAACAGTTGCCTGAAGTGCTTGTATTAACTGTTTTAAATGCAATCAAAATCTTTGATTCAACCAGTGTTGTTGTATCCAGATAAGATGTAGATGTTAGAATGTTAGATGCAGTGAATGATCTTGCATGCCTGTTGATATATGGTATTAATCTGTTGGTTTTCATCAGATATTTGCTTAAACCAGTTTAGATTTTAATCTAATGAGAGATCCCAGGTTCTGACCCAGTTACCTGTACCAGCATTCTCTTTCTGGCTTCCCACATCTGTTCTTTGACCCATTTTCCGTGCTGCATTTGTAGCTCCAGGCTTAGCTCTCATTTCTGTCCCACAAGTGCTTGCACTACGTTGTGTGACTAACATCTGACTCGTTCTTCTACAGAAAAAGTCACGAATTTAACTGTCTGCCAAGCTGACCAGACTGTAATATGATTATTAACTACCGCAGTGCTAAAGTAGAGGCAGGGAAAGCTTGAATGACTTATTTGTAAAGTAATATCATTCATTCAACCCTGAGCATGTAAACTGAATCCGTTTCCCTCTGTGGTCACTAATCTCTCGTATTCAAACCGTGATAGTAGTCTGATAGGGGATTTACTGTCTACACTCAGGTAGGAAACAAAACAACAGACAGGTGGGTTGATGCTAGCAGACCTTTCTAATTATTGTGGTGCCTGACAGCATGTGGTAAAAGGACTGAAGTTAGATAAGCTGTCCCATGTGTCTTAGAAAAGATGAGGAAATGATTAACGGGCTTTGTACCAAACAGGTTGGGAACACTGATTCATGTCGCTTTTATATGCATACAAAAAAATCAAAGAGAATTTTACTGTCTAGGGTTTTACCAGGTAACAGCTGCAACGTAGTCAATGAATCTTATGAGACAGAGCATTGCAGGCAAGCTTAGAGCTGTCTAGTTATTTAACTGGAATTACTGTGATATATGTTACAGCAAGTATGGAAGGGAAGAAATCAGTGTAACCAGCAGTTGGCCAGGCCAAAGTTGTATTTCAGAGGTTTTTAGGTTGGTCATTTGGTAATGAAAGTTGTATCTTAATGTAATTTTAATGCTAAGATAAGGTGACTAGGTAGGCCAATACTAGAATGGGAAGAAGAAAAAGATGGTGAAATTTTAGAGAAAGCCTTTCAGAATTAATCTTTTGGTTACGTAATGTTCTTTAAGAAGACACACTTTGACATTTTTTTTGTAGATTTTGAACATATATTATAAATTAGTGAGATGTTAAACTGAGGTCCAGTCTGCCCTTTCAGATGGACGTTAAAGATCCCATGGCCCTATTCGAAAATGAAGGAAATTTCACCTGATGTCCTGGCGAAAATCTCTCAAATAAAATTGGTCATTTATTTCATGGCTGTTTGTGGGACATTGTGTCCAAATTGGCTGCTGCATTTACTTACAAAATACAGCAATTCCTATGAAGTACTTGATGACGTGATGACACTTGTGTCAGCTTGGCTCACTCTTGCCCCTGAGTCAGAAGTTTGTGGATTCAAGTCCCATATCGGGAGCTGAACTTACATAATCTAAGATGGCACAGTTCGGTGCTGGGGGTGTATTCAGGTGGACGGAAAGATCCCATGGCACTATTTGAAAAGGGAAGGAATATTGCTCTGTGCAATTGTGCTGCCCGTTTGCCAAGAAGTACACAAGTCCCTCCATTTCACAGTCAATTTTGTGAAGCTTTGATACGTCTGGTGTGATAAAGTGCAAGGATTATTATTATTACATTAAGACACTATATCTAATGCAAGGATTATTATATAGCAACCTTCTGGCTCTTCCCAGGTGCGCACTGCCCCTTTATTTCCTTGTCCACATGTGCTCCTCCTCTCACTTATCCCTTCTCTGCTTGTGCATGCTCTGTCTCTTGTTTCCCATGTTGCACAATCGCTCTGTCTGTCTCTGCTCATTCAACATCTGCTTTCTATGCCTGTGAGCTTGCATGGGGTGGACATGATACAGAGAGAATTATGAAAAGGTATTTATTGTTTTTGCCTGTTATGATATTGATTCTACTTTAAACGTATAAGATTCTGCCTATCTCCTCTCAAGCACTTGGTATGATTTAATATAATACGATACAAAGAAAAGGTGATAAATGCACGAAAAGAGGGAAACTTCTTTGATGTGTTTGTTTCCCATAACAATCAAGCTGTATTGTTTGGATTCTTGGGTTAGTATTAAAATGTCATGCAGGGTTACTTCTTTTCCCTATTGTTAATCATAGAATTCTAGAAGACATGAAAAGGGCTGTATCAAATGCAAGGATTATTATTATTATTATAGTTAGGTTTCTCTTACTCAGTTGTTTTTGTTTTGTTTTTCTCATTGTTTTCCTCTTCTAAAAGCAGTGCCTGGTGTTTGAGGGTGTCAGCAACCGTCAAATACTTACTTATTCTTTACACTCTCTCTTGTGCATGGGCATACGTACAAGCACACACGCTAGACACTGAATAGCAATCGGGAGCAGAGCAGGAACCCCGCTGATATATATTGTTTTCTTTAAGCAAGAGCATTAGGCAGTCTACCACTGCTGCAGTTCAGATCATCTTAATGTTAAGGATAAATGTGAAGCCTTCCTGAGGGTGAAATGATTCATTGTGTTATTACACTTAAAGACCATTGTCTTAAAATTAAAGATCACACTGAATTATGAAAAACTTAATTTGGAAACTGTTTTTCTGCACTTTTGGGGGATTATTTTGGAAAGGCAGCCCTCAAAATAAGACTGAATTTAAGACTTTTCAAAAGTTTTTCATCATTTTAAAATTTTAAGTCTCAAGGCTAAGACGAGGAATAATTTTGAGCCTCTGATCAAGCGCTCCGGGACTCTACCCCAGGTAAAGGGCTCTATATAATCCAAGTTGTCGTTGTGGTTGATCAATGTGGCTCAATACACTGAATTGGTGCGGGAGCCTACCCAACAGTATATTATTTTAAATTCATTTGGGATAGCACTATCTTTGCCTACTTGCTAAATCAAGCTGCAGTTGAAAAAAAAGCCGAATGTGGCTACGTGGGGAGGGGGATATTCCCTTTGTGGTGAGTTGAATGGGAAAGTCATGTGAATGAAAGTATTTAAAAGAGACTAATGTCTTTGTGGTTTGCTCATGACATCTTTTCCTGTGGCCAACGGAGGATAATTTAATCTGAAGAATGACAATTTCTTCTAAAGAAGAGTAATTCAATCTACCTTTTCTCTAACTCACATGACTGAAAGTGAATAACTCATTAGGAAACGCTGTAGCAATTTTTGGAGTAATCCACAAATTACTTTAAGGAAAAGGTTAGTTATGCGTGATACCAAAAAATATGCCTTACTCTAAAATTCTGAGTTAAATATTAAATGTGAAGATAATTCCAGGATTTGAGGGTCTAAGTTACAAGAAGAGACTTGCAGAGCTGAACTTTATTTTATTGGGGAAGAGATTATGAGGGAATATGATCCAGATCTGTACATTGCTGAGAGGCATAAATAATCTAGGTGTGAGATTTAGTTTGGAATATGAGCACAGAGATAAATTAACAAGACTGTTACAAGAATGTTTCGCATCCAGAATTTTGTAGGAAATGTTCTCCTTTAAAAAGTAGTTGATATAGTGTTAATGAACTGCTTCAAAATAGTACAAGACAAATATTTGGAAACTCAGATTCAAAGTGTAGACAGAGATGATCAATTAAATGACTCAATGAGATTTCATGACTACTCTGCTGAGCAGAATGGTTTGTGTGGTTCAGGCAAGAGTTGAATTGCTGAGATGTGGGAATGCATAGATAACATGGTGTTTGTTTAATAATAATCATCCTTGCATTTGATATAGAGACGTCTTAAGGCGCTTCACAGAATTTACTGTAAAGTGAATTGACTGTATATTGTGTGGGCAAAACGCAGCAGCCAATTGAGCACAGCAGTGTCCCACAAAGAGTCGAGGATTGAATGACCAAATTATTATTTTTTACAATTTTTTTGAGGGGATTATTTCTATTATTATAATAACCTTTGAAGAGCAAAGACCTTTTTCCTCGATATGTTTTATGGTATATATAGTTGTTTCTCATTTCTATGCGTTCTTAAGTTCTTGTGAGTTCAAATTTATTAGCTAACATAAAGATATTTTGCAAAGAGAAGAAGATGAATTTACACAGATCACCCCGATCTGTTCATGCATCTTTTGCTGTTCTTTTCCTCTTTCACGACTTCAGTCTATCCTTCTCACTGTTTGTCTCTCCCTCCTTCTGTTTCTGTCTTCCTCCTTTGCTGTTTCTGACTTCTCTTTCCCTTTCACCTCTTTCCCGTTTTCCCTGTCTCCTCCTCCTCTCCCGGCTGTGCTTTCTCTCTCTCTCTCTTTCATTGTACAATTCTCTGGTCAAGTTCTAGGACTTTGCTTTCCAGCCAGAAGATTGTTAGTTTGAGTTCCAGGGCTATAACCCTTCAATATGTCTGCCATATGGTACTGTTATAAAAGCAAAATTATAGTGTTGTGGCTGCACAAATTAAACTTAATTTGCCCGTGCCATCTCACTCACACCTGCCCTGTTATACTTAACTGGCTCTTGAGTTTTGTATGAAACTAGATTAATTGCCATATGTGCCCCACTTCCCAGGTCTGCACACATGTTTAACTCTGAAGTCTGTTACTAGCGAAGTCCATAGGAATGGGAAGAAGTCAAACTTATAAGATCACACAAAGGGACTTCTTTATCTTAATTAAATTTAGTTGAAGAAGGCCCTTTCGCCCATTTGATCGTAATAAATATATATAATAATACTTGCATTTGATATAGCGCCTTATCACATTTTCAAGATGTCTCAAAGCGCTTCACAGAATAGACTGTAAAGTGCATTGACTGTGTATTTTTGGGCGAAACACAGCAACAATAAAAACTTGCACTTATATAGTGCCCTCCACGCAGGGCGGCGTCTCAAGAGTGCTTAACAATGGCGAAACCCAAGGCTGAGCCAGGGGGAGGGGGAAGGTGACTGTAGAAAAGAAAGGTCTTCAAGCGCGACCTGAAGATGGGGAAGGAGGGGGTGAGACGAACGGGTTGAGGGAGGGAGTTCCAAAGTTTCGGGGTATAGTGGCTGAAGGCACGGCTGCCGATGGTGGAGTGTTGAATTCGGGGGACACGGAGGAGGCCGGACCCAGTACTGCGGCAGTCAATTGCGCACAGTAGTGTCCCACAAGCAGTCGTGGATTGAGTGACCAAATTATTATTTATTTTTTCTTGAGCGATTATTATCAGGTATGTGGAGTAAGGAAACTCCACACCTTGTCCTATTTCAACTCTAAACCATCTCATCCATTATTCTAACCTCTACCAACCTACCTCTATTCCCATTCCTCGTGTTAACCTCTATGTAAACCTCTGGTGTCTTCTAAAATTGCTCTGAATGATCCTTAACCTGTGCATTTTTATACTTCTGTCTAGGTGTATCTTAAAGTAGTGTTCTCGGTTTACTTTCTTTTTAATATAAACCTCTGCAAGATCCCCTTTGAGATATCTTTTTCAAGGCTGAAAAGCCCTTACTTATCTACTCCTTTCCCATAACTCATCCCTGAAAATCAAATTGTTGCTTTCTACTATACAGTAAAACTCACATAAGTCATACATGCACCTGAGTCCCATTCAGTTTCCTATCAAAACCACTTAAATTTCTTCGCGCTAGACGTATTAATCATCTCCTAACTCGTAACACAGCTCCCTTGTCCTCCATTACTTCTGAATTTACTGGCTGCATTGAATGACATCCTTACCCATCGACACATAGGCTGTTCTAATGCAGCCGGCTGACTGCATTTGAAACGCGAGAAACGTAATCTTGACACATTACTTACCGGCTGGATTGAATTACGCATGCGCAGTGTGGATTATTGATTAAATCGGATTTTATATGACTTGCGCAGGTTTGCTTGCAACTCGGACTTTGTGTAAATCATATTGAATGTTATGATAACAGCTGATACGACTTGTGTGAGTTTTACTGTCCTCCCTTAAGGGATTGGACAGTTTCTCATGATACAACATGGCAATCAGAACTGAGTACAGTACTCTTGGTGCTCTTTGACTAGCACACTCTACAGCTTGAAGTAGGACTTCTGGGAATCTAAACTCAATATTTTGGTGATGTAACCCATCGTTCTGTTACGCAGCTCAAATAGATATGCGTTGGTCAAGGACTTCTGATTGAGGGATATATTTTCAATTCTACAATAATAATGACAATAATCCTTGCACTTGATATAGCGCCTTATCACGTCTTCGAGACGTCTCAAAGCGCTTCACAGTAAACTGTAAAGTGTAGTGACGGTGTATTTTATGGGCGAAATGCACTATTTTAATTGTCAGTTTATTGCAGCAATTCCATGATCAGACTAGGATTTGAAGATGTATGTTAAAAATGTAATATGAACACATAGGAAATTGTTATGGAAATTGATAATGGATATCTCTACCAGAGGAAAAAGTCATCCATGATTTGTCATTGCTCAGCTAAAGGTAGTTGAGCTCATCCTTGAATATGTAAAACGGGTGATAATTATGCACTAGTGAAGTTTTCTGTAAAAATGTAGTTTCTGTTTTCTTTGTAGCACATGTTTGCCTAAATTTAACAAAACGAGTAGCATATTACGTATAATTTATTGAGTCAGTGAAATGTCCGACCCATGTGGAAATCCAGCACCATGATTAAGAGTATCCAAACCAAACTGCTGAGAGGCCATGTGTGAATGATGTTTCTGTTTATCTGGTGTGGAATATGTACCTTCTTTTCCCCCGAAGGCTAAGGGATCCCAGGGTGTGTGTCGGGATATTGTTTAACCAGTTACAAGTGTGCCTCTTACTATTACAAACACTGCCAAGTGTCAGTCAAGGACTATCTGACTTATTGGGCTTTGGGCTTGCAGAATTAACAGGAGCCAAATGGGAAGAATCCAGCCCCCAATGACTGATCTCCAAAAGCTGCTAATGAGCAACGCTGGCTGGTATTTCATCAACAACAACAAAATTAGATTTGTATAGCTCCTTTCGTGTCGGGAGGACATCCCAAGACGCTAGCTAACTCCTCCCTCCACAGACTGCAGATCATCCAGAACTCTGCAGCCCATGTCCTCTCCTACACCAGGCTCTGTGACCCTATCAACCTCATCCTCGCCCATCTCCACTGGCTTCCCATCACACGGAGGATACAGTTCAAGATCCTGGTCCTCACTTTCAAAGCCCCCCATGGCATTGCTCCCACCGATCTCTGCAACCTCCTAACCCCCTACCATCCGGCCCGCGCTCTCCGCTCAGCGGGCTCCGGCCTGCTTCACGTCCCCCACGTCGCCCGGTCTCACCTGAACTCCATCCTGCAGTTCCTCCGCCTCGCCCCCTCCCTTGCCTCCTTCGAGACCCATCTCAAGACCGTCCTCTTCGCCCGTGCTTTCGATCTCCCTGCTTCCCCCCGCCCTCCACCCTCCCCAATCCCGATCCCCAGCTTGGGTCGGAAACACCGAGGGAGGAGTTGAGGAGGCCAACATGCAAGGAGTTTGTATAGCCAGCGTCGATGTTATTAATGCGTGTGTGAGGGTTTCGGCAGCCTGCGGAGCTGGGTGATGTTGCGGAGGTGGGGTAATGCAGAGTGGGTCATGACACGAGGTGGGGTAGAAAGCATAGTTGAGAGTCAAACAAGATGCCAAGGTTCCGGACTGGCTTAGTAAGGTGGAGTGTGCATCCATGGATGGTGATGCTGTCAGCGCCTGAGGTGAGGAGGCGCTGACGGGAGCCAATCAGGAGCGTTCAGCTGAAGAAAGTTACCTTTCATCCAGTACTTGATGTCTGACAGACATTTTGTCAGGACAGCAGTGGTCCTGGAGTCGAGGGTGGAAGCGGAGAGGTACAGTTAGGTATCATCCGCAAAAATGTAGAAGTTGACCTCATGTCTATGGACATGTGGCGTAGTGTACTGCTGACCAGCCTGGCCCAGTTCACAGCCTGGACATGTACCCCTACCTATTGAGCAGTGGTTCACAAGTTGGAAGTGTTGAACTTCAGCAGCACAGCAAAGTAGGGACCAATCCCTGAATAAATGAATGTGCTTTGACAAACTTTGACTCTATAGAGCTTCCTCTCAGCTATTTGACAGAGATCTGCCTTCAGCACGATGGAAGGACCAACAAGGGACAACTTACAACATACCAAACCCCTTGATATTCTAGGGATAGTAATTCTTTCAAAATATGTTCATTCTCCAAAAAGCAAACCTATTGTTCATGGAGTTTAAAAAAAATGAAGCTTTAATTAAGAAAGGCTTTACAGAACGTTACTTAGGTGGATAAATGGTGGAGTTTTGATAATCTCTGATTATCAGAAGTATTTTCCTCAGGAGATTAAAAGGAATGGGTAACTGCTGAAATGTACCCTTCATTTTAAATGTTCTGTGAAAGGAGCAACACCAACAACAAGATTACATTTGTATAGCGCCTTTCACGTCGGGAAGACGCTTGATAGGGCTCAATGATGCCTTTATCATTTCAATATAATCTTGTGTTTTGTTACAAAGTAGCCAAATCAAGCTGTAGATTCCCGTTTTAAATGCCAAAATAAATTCTGAAGGAAGGGGTACAATAGTGTACATTATGATTTAATTTATAAACTAAGTTTGAGGACTTGTTTTCTGATAATCAGACACTATAAAATGTTGAAGGAGGAGTATCCTAGATGCAATGAATAAATGTTGAATGTATAGCTTTAATAAAAATGGAAATTTAGGAATGTGAAGTTGGGTTTCTATTTAATAATTTGCATGTAAATGAAACCACTAAAATTCTAGAACAAAATTACTTATTCCTTACACGTTTCGGATATAATTTGTAGAGCACAAACGTTAAAAGTTAAAGGAAATCAATGTTAATTGATCGATCCAAAGCTGTTTTACGGGATAAATTTGAATTTAGCTACTTTTATAAAACCAATTAGTGGAATTACCTGGTTAATATCTACACCTTCAATCAATAATTCTCTACGAGGCAGACTAACAAGGTTATAATGTTCTTGGAATCCTTGTATTGATCATATTACAAACTCTTGCCAGCACTCTTTCCTTTTAGTCAGAAGGTTGTGTGTCCAAGCCCCAAGTTGGGACTTCCAACTCATATAATTTAGATTGACAGTCCAAAATATAGCTGGGGGTGTGCTGCATTGTTAAAGGTTATGTCCTTTGGATGAAACGTTAACAACATTTAAAATGTAGGTTGTTAAGCCGAGAACCAGTCTTCCTATTCAGGTGGTTGTTAAGGACCTCATGTCACTAATTAATAATAATAACAATCCTTGCATTTAATATCGTACCTTATCACGTCTTTGAGACATCTCAAAGTGGTTTGCAGAATATACTTTGAGTTGACTGTATATTTTGTTGGTGAAACGCGGCAGCCAATTGTGCACAACAGTCGTTTGTGGGACAAATTATTATTTTTAAAAAAATGTTATTATTACCCCTGGAAAAGCAATCCGCTAATCTACTAACCATCAGGTTCCTACTTACTGCTAGGTAAACAGAGACGTGTGGAGCAAGGAAACTTGCCCAACCTTTTGCTTTGCCTGGTAATCGAACCCTTAATTACCCAGCGTCTCAATAGCTCTGTGATCTGCATCACTGTTCTGCTGACGCAGGCATGTGCTCTAACCACTAAGCTACAGGACTCTATTTGCAGAGAGAAGGTAATTTCTCCGGGGTCCTGAACAATCGACCAAATAAAGTTGGTCATTCACTTCATTCATGGCTGTTTGTGTGACACTGCTGTGAACAAATTGGCTGCTGCATTTGCCTAAAAAAAAGGCACATTTGCTATACTTTACAGCATATCCTGTGAAGCTCTTTGAAACAACCTTACATCAAATACCACCAATACCCATTTACACCTTTGTTACCTCCTGACTCAACTTCTGAAATGCGTTCCTCACTGACCTCCCTAGTTCCTCCACCCATAAGCACCAGCTGATACAAAATCCTGTACAACCTCAACTTCACCAAACTCTGCATGCCCATTAGTCAATCTTCAGTAAGCTTCCCCTGGCTTCTGGTCTCCCAATGGATCAGTTTCAGTGTGCTCACTCTTTCCTATAAATCCCTTAGTTACCCAGCACCTCAATATTTCTCTATTCTTTTACCCCACTGTTCTGCTCATGCCCGTCAGTTGGCTAACTTTAGCATAGTTTCACCTAGTATGGTTGACCCATCTGTTGGCAGTTTCTGTTTTTTAACAGTTGAAGAGTTCAATGGACCCCACTCTGTGAATTGCTCTCACAATAGCTTTCAGTGGTGTGTGATGTGTTGAAGAATTAAGTTTATATATGTGCTTGATGTAATAAACTGATTTGCTTGAAGGCAATGTAGCTATAAGAATGTTAAAGCTCGGTTATTTTTGGTGAGGTGAGGCCTCACAGTCCCTTAAAATTTGTCACAGACCAGCAGAAATTTGAGTTATGTCAATTATATTCTTTGCTCTACCCCAGTTGTGTTGGGACCGCATATGAGAAATAATCCTTGCATCATACTCAAATCATTTGCTCACAAACACTTTACCCAAGCCCCAATTAGCTGATTCTTTGTTTTATCTCTTGAAAGCAGAAAACTTCAGTTGAGCAGCTGGATCTGTGGTTTGACTTTTTCCTGTTGGTGTTCCGTGTCTTAGTGGACTTAGGCACCTTCCCCCAATAGCTAAGAAAGTTTATCCGTTGAATAGCTGAAAATATTTAGAAGGTTTGTGCTGAATTATCTTATCTGTGGAGTCCTGTTGCTTAGTGGTTAGAGCGCTCGCCTCAAAAACAAGAGGATCCGGGTTCGATTCCCGGGCAGGGCAAAACCTTAGGCAAGTTTCCTTACTCCACACGCCTCTGTTTACTTAGCACTAAGTAGGAACTTGGTTGTTGGTCGAATGGCGGATAGCTTTACCAGGGATAATAATCCCTTCAAGAATTTTTTTTCAAAAAATAATAATTTAGTCACTCAATCTTTGTGGGACACTGCTGTACGCAATTGTCTGTCGCGTTTCGCTCACAAAATATACAGTCAATTCACTTTACAGTATATTCTGTGAAGCACTTTGAGACATCTAGATGTGATAAGGCACTATATCAAATGCAATATTATTATGGTCATCATAAATTGATGCCCTCTAGTCAATTGCCTTGATGTCCTTCCTAAAGAGGCACAACCAAAACTGCACACAAATGCAGTCTAACTATTGACTTGTATACGTTTAGCGTTACCTCTTTGATTTTACATTCTATGCCCTTATTTATAAAACCTAGGTGTAACACAGTTATGCATGAAGATTTATTCTATGCAATAGCTTTCCTATTAACACCATACCAACCTGTCTGCTCACTGTGCACTGGTCTGCTTCATGTCCCCTGCCCTATCCGCCCCACCAATTTCAGTCGGGCCTTCAGTTTTTCTGCCCCACTCTCTGGGACTCCATCCGCCTCAGTCCCTCCCTTGCTTCCTTCAAGGCCCGTCTCAAGACTTTTCTCTTTGATCGTGCTTTTGGCTACCCTCCATCATAGCCCTACCCTCTACCCCTCTTGATTCCAACCCCCAGCTCAGGTGCAAACCCTGAACTATCCAGCGCCTTGGGATGTCCTACCAACATGAAAGGCACTATATAAATGTAACTTTGTTGTGATGGATTTCAATTAAATGTTTAAAAACTGCATAACTGTACATTTTGTTTTGCTTTAATATAGGTGACAACTAAAGCTAAACAAGTAAAGGATTCTGTTTTAAGTACTCCAGGTATGTGTATTTCATAGTATTGCTGAGATTAAATATATTTGTTCCGCAAGAAATGTGAACCCACGAGTGTTGTTCAGTCTGTCTGCATTGAGCAGCGTCAGGAACTAGAAGAGCTAAAACTTTGCATAGCCCAATGTTGATAAGACTGAAGCCATCTTCTTTAGCACTCGCCATTACTCATAAACTTCTTGTCTCTTAATTATTAAATTCCCTGATTGGTACCTGAGGCAGCCATAGTGTTTTGCTTTAGTAGACTAGTTCTCAACCTTCAAGTTTAAAGCTCTAATTGTTGTAACTGGACTAATACCATTAAACATACCAAAATGTTCCATACTTGTAATGATGCTCAGTTACCATTTTTGTTACTATATCTTAAGCATTCGATTAAACCAATGAGGCCAGTTGTTGGGTTTGGTTTCTAAACATGACAGTGAAATGTCTGCCAACTAAATGAAAAGTATGCATTTGGTGTAATGCCTTATCACGACGTCGAGATTTCTCAAAGTGCTTCACAGGATACACCTTAAAGCGGATTGAGTGTGAGCAAATGCTGCAGCCAATTTTGCACACAGCAGTATCTCCCAAACAGCCATGGAGTGAGTGACTAATATGATTTGAGGGGGATTGTTGGCCAGGACCCTGGGCGAAACTCTTCTCTTTTCGAATATCGACACAGTATCTTTAACGTCCACCTGAACAGGTAGATGGGACCTGAGATTCACGTCTCATCCAAAAGACGGTACCTCTGACAATGAAACAGATTCCCCCCAACCCTCCACAGCTTTGGAGCTTAGACTATGTGATTCCAAGTCCCGATGTGGGGCTTGAGCCCACAACCTTCTTACTCAGCTATGGAAACTGCTGTGCACAAGTGCCTACCACATTTCGCCCACAAGCTATACAGTCACCTCATAGTATATTCTGTGAAGCGCTTTGAGACGTCGCGAAGATGTGATAAGGCGCTATATCAACCGCAAGGATTATTGTTATATAATAAACATGAGGTAAAACTTTGAGGGTTATGAAATGCATGTGTTACTAAACCCCAAATATGTTTTTTTAAATTAGGAACAGTAAAACTATATGAACTCAAAACTGCTTCTCAGACTGTAAAATATGAGAAACATGGAATCGCTCCCCCTGATGACATTATCAGCAAAAGAGAAGAGGAAGAAGAGAAAGAGGAGAAAGAGATTGAAGAAGACTATGAGGATGAATTTGAAAATAGTAATAGCCAAGATAACTACACCGGGACACTGTCAGGGGAAACCCGACCTCGAAAACGGAAAATAGCAAAACCAGCAGAGACAGCTTTCTTGATCCCAGAACCTGAACAAAAGCAACGAGGAAGACGTCAGAGGGACTTTGATAATACAGAACTAGATAATGATGATGATAGTGATGAGGAGAAGAAAAGGAAAGGGAAACTTCGGTCTTCAGAGGAAACGACTGAGGTCTGGAACCAGAATCAACAAAAACTGCTCGAGCTAGCCTTACAACAACATCCAAAGGGAACTGCTGAACGCTGGGACAAAATAGCAAAATGTGTACCAGGAAAGACAAAGGTAGTTTCTCATTTTGTTCTTGCCTATTTTCTGCCCTCTCCTTAAAGTATTTAACTTCTTTTTCTTTCCACTGTGGGAATGGTTCAATGGTTCTTTGCCCAGGTGGCTATTTTGTGACATGTGAATGTTGGCAGGTTATTCAACCATGAATGGCATGACGGGAAAGGCTATTCCTGGCTGGAGAATGAACTACATTCAAAATATTAGGAAGGCTAAGATTAAATAATTATGAATACAGTAAATCCATTCTCCAATAAATGTTATAATGTGACTTCATTTATAGAAAATGTTTCAAAAGTCAGAGGAATTCAAGGCTATTTTAAACAAACACTGTAATTAATGTAAAATAATGTGTATTGAAATTGTGCAGGTGTTGTAATTTAAATTGGCAGAACAGTCAAGAGACTGGTCTGTGTTGAGTACCTGTAAGCAAAGGAATTTTTGTAGTGTAGATTCACTACGATGAAGGTATTCAGTTATGAACAAAGACTTGAGAAGTTTTTTTGTTACAGAGCACAGAAGGGGAAACCTGAGAGGTTTTTAAGATTATGAAGGGTTACTTATGGTAGAGTACATTTAGAGAAGATTTTTTTTGCTGCCTCCGGTCAGTGAATGAGGAACAAAATGCACCAGGTTCAATGGACCGAATTGCCTGTTTCTGTGCTGCAGCATTTTATGATTCTACTGTAATATTGCTGTCCACGTCAACATTGTGACAATACAAGTTATTAAGAACATTCATAGCTGAGTCTGTGAAGAACTGGTTTGTGTTTGCAAACGTATTTGTACTTTTCCTTCATCCTCACTATATTGAAATCAAAATTTATTACACTAACTAAACAATAATACAAAAACCTTTTCACGTAGGCAGACGTGAAGCGCCTCATTTCTCTTATCTTTCTGCTATAATCAGAAGTTTTTTTTCAAGCCTGACTTTTGCTTCATCTAATGATTGATTCTTGACCTACTTTGCGCTCACTATTATTCTGAGTACTAGAATAATCCTGAACTGGAAGTCTTGACCCTTCACTTTCTTCTCATTAAAACATTGGAGCTATCTTTAAAATATGCTTGCAACAAAGATTAAAAATACATTACTTATGAAATAGTCCGTCAATCTTATGGTTGCATTTATTTTCTCCTGCAGGAAGAGTGCATGACCAGATACAAACTATTGGCTGAACTAGTTATGAAGAGGAAACAAGCCAAAAGCTGACTGCAAACAACTTATGAGCACTGGCCTCCTTCCAGAAGCAGTAATACACCATGGACAGTGTATTGTGTAAACGTGGAGCCAAGTTGCTTATAATTTACCTCGTCTTTTTTTGTGCCTTAGTGAATAAAACATGTGCCACCATCCCCCACAAGATAATGGGGCTGCATTAATTTTTAAGAACCTTGTTTGTTTATTGAATGCATTGCACATTTAAATATATAAGAAACTCATTCTCTGCACATTGTACCAAGCTTTATGTATTCGTTGTATTTTTTGCATTCAGTGGTTTTTTTGTGCAGAATCTCAATACAATTTATTTCCTGCATTCAACTAATTATTTCTTCTATACATCCTAGTGCAGAACAGATTGTCTTATAGCAATTCCAAGATCAGCAAATTAAGGTAATCAGAGTAATATTTTTCAAAAATTTCACTGCTTCATTGTTCCAAGCTCTGGTCTATACAGTTCTATTGCCCAAGTACCCATTTTTTTCCGTGAACCTAGACAGTTAATATAGCACTACAAGTGACATCTCAGTCAAGTCCAATGCTGTCATCACCTGGCATATACTTGCACATAATTTATGCAATAGTCTTATTCAAAATCAAAAGTGAAAATTCCAGCTGAATTTCCTTCTGACCTTACAGTTGGTTCTGATGGTTGCCTTGTTTGGCTCAGTATAAACCATGTGATGGATCTACCCAATGAACATTTGGGGAAAACAACTCAAATTGATGCTTTAAAGCATTCAACACTAAACTCAACAGCAACAAGATCACATTTGTATAGCGCCTTTCACGTTGGGAGGACGTCCCAAGGCGCTGAAAATCAGATCAATAACTACTCACAGATCCTCAGTTTGTAGAATTGAAGCGATCTTGTCAAAGAACACGCCAATAGGGATCCTTATTTCTTATTTTCTGCAATATCTGCATCAGTAACGAGTTCATGGCTGTTAGCATTTGCTGATAGGGAGGGAGTACAATATAGCTTTGTTCCCCCAAACTGATTCGATAACCCATCCTTCATATTGAGCCTGAGACTCAGTGGATAGTGTAGTGATACCCATACAAGTGATCTATCTGTTTTGGTAGCGCGAATCAGGATCACATATGCACACAAGTTTAAACTCCTTTGGTCGTGGTTCAAAGCAGGAACAGAAAGGCAAAGCCACAGAATTTTAAAACTATTAACTTCTGTGTAACTTGGAGAAAGAACTCATCATGGGGCCCTGGTACCTCTACCTGCCACATTCAAGCTGTATGTTGAAATGTTCAGTTACAAGAAATTCCCATCCAGAGATCATTTTGTCAGCTGGCGCAGAAATATCTTCTGTGGGTGACTGGCCCTCAGTTATCTCCCCTTCTTAAGAGAAACTCGAAGAGCTTGGTGGAGAAACTATTAATGGCACTTTTTGTTATACCTCAAAAGCTGTTGGAAAGATTGAAGACTTTGATACCTGAAGATCAAGCTGATGCGCACATGGTCCTGGTGAAGAGTGTCAGAATTTTGATTCATACAAAAGCCTTTTAGTGACATTTGTATGAAATCTACATTTGAAATATGAAGCATTCTAATTTCAAGTATGGCTTGTGAGTGTGTAACAAATTGTAACGACTGAATACCACAGAAGTATTTTCAGCCAGTAAGCTCCTTTTGTATAACATTCTTTTTTCCAAATGCTACCATCAAGTCCGCATATGTTTGGCTTTATCATTTCATCTCCTGCACAAAATACTTGAGATTGTAGTCGATTGTTCCGAGGGGTTGGGGTTTTCCAGTAGCTGAACCCAATGCACAATGGAATTGTACTGGTTAAAAACAAATGGGGTAGAATATTCAAGCCTCCAGTGCCAGTGTAAATAATCTTAATTAAATGTCGCTGGTGCAAAACCTTGCTCTTTTGGATCTCGTTTCTGTTTTCACATCAATATAATCAGATGCCTCAATTGTATTGAGATTTGGTACCTTAATCTAAGACCATAAAATATGCTGAAGGTGGATTATCGTGTAATTGCTATGTTTATTGGATGCATTCACAGGGCAAATCGTGAAATAGTGATATGCATGTTATTATTTTTAAAAAAAATGCTCTTCCAAGTCTTTCCCTTTTCTTCTGAAAGTGGTGACTTATTCTGGTTCTAGGTACACAACTTCAAACCATTATTAAAGTGTGAGTATGGACAGTGAATGTTAGGGCAAAAGGTCATCATATCCTTATCTGAAGGCTGAAATTCTTATTGCCAGAGGGTGGGAGCAGAGTGGCTGAAGGCCTGCCCACCAATGGTGGGGTGGACGAGGTGGGGGATGTGAAGCAGGCTGGAGCCCACTGAGTGGAGGGATTGAGCAGGATGGTAGGAGGTTAGGTTAGGAGATCGCAAAGGTAGCGGGGAGCAAAGCCATGGAGGGCTTTGATCGTGATGACCAGGATCTTGAACTGTATCCTCTGGGAGCCAGTGGAGTTGGGCCAGGATGGAGGTGATAGGGTCAAGGAGCCTGGTACAGGAGAAGATTTCTGGATGATCTCCAGCCTATGGATGGAGGAGTTGGGGAGGCCGAAGCAAGGAGTTTGCATAGTCAAGCCTCAATGTTATGAAGGAATTTATGAGAGTTTCTGCAGCCTGCGGTGTGAGACAGTGGTGGAGCCGGGCGACATTCTGGAGGTGGAAGTAAGAGTGGGTCATGGCATGGATGTGGGGTAGAAAGAATAGTTGAGGGTCAAACAAGACGCCAAAGGTTTGGACTGGCTTAGCAAGGTGGACTGCATCCCTGGATAGTGATGCTGTCAGCGCCTGAGGTATGGAGGTGCTCAAAGGAGCCAATCCGGAGGGCCTCGGTCTTGTTGACGTTCAACTGAAGAAAGTTAGCGTTCATCCAGGACTTAATGTCCGACAGACATTCTGTCAGGACAGCAGTGGTCCGGGAGTCAAGGGTGGAGGCAGATATATGTATATATATCTACATGTGGAAGTTAAACCCATGTCTGCAGATGATGTCACCCAAGAGGGAGCACACAGATGTTGAAAAGGAGGGGACCAAGGACAGAGCCCTGAGGAACACTACACGAGACGGCGCGGGTGCTGGAGGAAAAAATATTTGTGAAGATGGAGGCGGTGTGAGAAGTGCAATCTGAACCAGTCAAGGACAGAACCGTGAAGGTTGAGGTGACAGGAGAGACGGTGGATGAGGATAGAGTGGTCAATGGTGTCGAAGGCAGCAGAGAGATCAAGGAGGATGAGGAGACAGAGGAGCCCTTGTCGCAGTTGGACAGAATGTCAGTCACTTTGACCAGGGTGGTTTCTCTGCTGTGGGCAGCACGGAAACCTGATTGGAGGGGGTTTGTGAAGGGAGTGACAGGAGAGGAAGGAGCGAAGCAACGACTCTTTCCAGGACCTTGGGAGAGGAAAGGAAGGTTGGTAGTTTGAGAGCAGGAATAGGTCCAGGGAGGGTTTTTTAAGGATAGGAGAGATGACAGCCATTTTTTATACACATCTGTGGGCATCATATTTGGTTCGCTTTCTACAATCCATTTGTTGCAGTATACATGGAGCAGCATTTGGTTATCGCTTAGCAGTTTATACTCAAACCAATTTAATTTGCAGAGCATTTTGCACACGTGTGTGGTGTGTATGCGAGAGAACTGCTTGACTGCTTGAGTATACACATATATGTAACTATTAAACTCCAGAGAGGCTTGTGTTTTAGCACAAATAATGTAACATTCCTATATGGTAGTCTTTTTCATTCTTTAAATGTTAAAGCACCTTTAACGTTCATATATTGGAGCGTGACCAAAATCTGAAAGTGAATGGAAGAGAAACACAAAAGAATTCTAAATGAATTGGACATAATGGTTTCAACAAAGTTTCACTTGAAGGTACTTTCTGATTCCGTGTGGAAAAGAAAAGCAATGTCCCAATATGATTAGAATTCAAAATGTCTTGGAACAGGACATCTTTTGTAGGTTTTCCCTCCTTATCTGGCGCCTGAATTTTCTCGTTGATCTGAGATGTTAGACTATGTTAGACTATGTTAAAAATTGCTAGGTGCAAAATTTTGGAAAATTCAAAAATTAAATCTTAATTTGGAAACAAATGTTGCTCAGTCATTAACAATAGTTTTAAGATTAAGGTCAGGAACAATTATGGGGCTGATGTCTAGCTGCTGGAGCTCCTTTTGAATTGATAGCAAAAACCTTAGGCAAGTTTCCTTACTCCACACACATGCCTCAGTTCACCGAGCAGTAAGTAGGAATTTGCTTGTTAGTCGATTGGCGGATTGCTTTCTGAGGGTCATAATACTTCCCATGAAAAAAGAATCACTTGATCCACGACTGTTTGTGGAACACTGCTTTGCGCAATTGGCTGTCGCGATTCACCCACAAAACACACAATCACTCCACAGTATATCCTGTGAAACGCTTTGAGACGTCTCGAAGACTTGATAAGGCGCTATATCAAATAAAAGGATTATTATTATTAAAATTCTGTTTTTGGTTCATTCTCATTCTTAAAATGTTTTATGCGTATACTCCTTATGTTACCATTGAGATGCTACCAGGTAAGAGAAAGGTTAAAAAAAGTCTTGAAATAACCTTTACCATATGGATATAGTAAAAATTGAATTAGTGATAAAATCAAACCAGTGCTGGTAATTTTAATGTTGGAAGAATGTATATATGAAATACAGGTTCTCTGGTATTTTCCTATTAAAGAAAAAATGGAAAATGTATTGTCTTTTGTCAAACCTTCATAAAGTTAATTTCTTATTAAATAGAAAGTTGCAATCTGTTGGGGATCAAACTGCACTGGATTTAGAATATAATATAAATATACATTGTATGTAAAGTTTTAATATCTTCAGAATAACACAAAGAAAGCAATGTGATTTTTGTCTATTTCAATACATTTTTCTGTGAGTTGATATTTCAGGCTTTGGAGCTTCAATAAATCATAAGATTTTGAGCCAAAGACAAATCCTCCAAACAAATATTCACATCAGTAAAATGGGGGTTGGATGCAACACCTGGTGGCAATTATTATAGTTTTAAAAGTCTAGACTTTTCTTTTTTTACAAATCTGATTCCATGATTTATTTTAACAGAATTTCACAGAAAATTACATGGGTTTTTTGTTTAATTTTCGCTGTTTAAAAAATATAATACTGTACCCTCTCAATTGAATTAATTTTGTGGGATCTGTTTTGCATTTAGCCATTGCACATTAATTCATTTTGCTTCTACTCTTCCTCTTGACTGGGTGGGTGGTTATGTGAGCTGCTCTCAGCCTTTATTGTACCTGTATTATGATTCATTGACATGATAAGGCACTGTATAAATACCTGTACAAGGATTATTATTGTTATCATTAAGCTTCCATACAACTGTTTTGACTTTGACTTTAAACAAGGAACTAACTGTACCAAGAAAAGCCAGTGACAGACATAAGGAAAGAGAAAGTTTCAGCTTCTAATGCATTTAAGTGCCAGAAATCGTAATGGATTAGGTGTAACCTCATGCACAGACTGCAAATAAAATGATGAAATTAATATGTTAAGTTTCAAGGAACATCACCGAAAACAAACTGCATTTATATAGGATATTTCACATAAGTGGGTTGTTCCAAAATGCTGGACAATCAAAGGTTTTGCACCCGAACTGGAGGTTAGATTCGGGCCTAAAAGGTCTTGAGATGGATGTTGGAGGTGAGAGTAGGGGGCGAGGCAAAGGAACTCCGGGATGGAGGTCCAGAGAGTGGGGGCAGAAAGGCTGAAGGCCCAACCTCCGATAGTTGGGTGAGCATGGCAGGGGACACCAGTGCGTGCTGGGTGGAGGGGTAGGGGGGGTTGGTAAGGTTCTAGGTCACAGCGAGGGTGTGGCAAGATTGTGGAGGGATTTAAAAGTGAGGGCAAGAATCTTGAATTCAATCTTCTGGGGGAATGGGGAGCCAATGGAGCCGGACTTTCTCACGGAGCCTAGTGGGGGGGCAGGGAATGTATAAGCTGCAGAGTTCTGAATGATCTGCAGCTTGTGGAGGGAAGACGTGGGAAGGCCAGTGAGCAGAGCTTGGCGTAATGAAGCCTGGTCGTGATAAAAACATGGATATGGGTCTCAGTGGCCTGAGGGGAGAGGTAGTGGTGGAGGTGGGCAATGTTGCAGAAATGGGGAAGTTAATAAGTGGATAACTTTGGAGGTTAGATTGCTTTACTTTGGTACAGCTTTCCTCAGTTATTAAACGTAAATAGGCAAATGAACTTCTTCACCTGTAGGTGTCACTTGAATGCAGCCTGGAACACACGCAGCATTTTTAAAAATGTAAAACAGCACCAGTCATCATCTTCAAGTTCTGCTGTCAAATCAGTCAGTGAGAAAAGGAGAAGATGGTTGATTGGGATTGTTTGTCAAATGCCCATCGCAAAGATAGAATGTTTAACTTCTTGTCATGTGCATCAATCTTACTTCTTCCAAGTTATAAAATTTTATATAGGATGACAATACCAAAAGTTGGAAATGTTAACTTTCAACCTTATTCCAAAGAGCATGAAATGGCCACAATGCTGGTAGAATTCACTTTAAACTTTGTCTGCTATAATAAACCTTATGTGTGGTGTAATAGTTTTCACATCTGAAAGTGTTTCACGATGTTACAAGTGGTCTCAGGCGCTACGTTGTGTGTATAAATGCAAGTTGTTACTGTGAAGTAGAGTGACTGGATCTGTAGGTAAATATGACAGCCTAATCGTGCGCAGCAACGTCCTACAAACAGCTGCGAAAGAATGATCAATTTTATTTGGCCAGGACCATGAAGCAACACAGCAAAATATTAGCACAATTTTTGTGAAACAAAGTAGGAGAACACCTTAGAGCACCTTACTGTGACTGAATGGTAGTGAAGTTGGGAACGAAGTATGTGTCCTTGAGTGTGGGGAAGAGAAGATGGCTAATAGCACAAAGAGATGGGTTTTTAGCAGAGAGAGGAAGCAAGCTTGCTGGTCCAATTCCTGAGCCAGGTATGTTTCCGCATACATAAGGAACTGGAACTTGTGCCTGCAGACTATTTGAACACTTGTTGGAGAAATCTAGTCTGCCAGTAACAAATGCATTAATGAGGTTTTTGGTTGTGTTTGGGGTGAGGTAAGTGAACTTAAAGCATGGATGAAAGGTAGATGTGGAGTCCTGTAGCTCAGTGGTTATACAGTTCATAAACCACACAAGAACGTTTCCTTTTTTCTCTCTCCCCCTCATACATACATAAAATTCCTTCATCATGCAAGGATTTGCCTCTATTGTTAGCTGTTAAGGATTTGACATGCCATGTGTCCCAAGCTACATAAGACTTGGTTTTATATTCTGCTTCAGAGAGATCAGTATGTCTTGGCTGGTGTTCAAACTAGCCTTTATCATTAGTGCCAAACATCTGTCCTACACACCCTCTTTAGTCTTATTTGGCTGACATACTTAATAGGTCTCAAGGAGCTTTCTATTTTAATTCAGAAACAGCAAAGAACAGGTAAGTAAGTATATATCGTCTTCTGGTCCCCAGGGCCCCAAATTCCACCTACTCAACCTACAAAAACATTCTTAAAATTTCAGATCAATCATAATTTAGAAGTTGGTTCAAAATTAAGATTACATTTAAGAATTCTCCACAATTCAACTACAACAACATGCATTTATATAGGTCCCTCCATGCAGGTAGCATCTCAGAGCACTTGAATTCTACATGATCTTGCATATTAATGCATAAATGGTCTTTTTAAAATTAAATGTCCTGTAATTTGATCTTTCTTGATCATCCACGATAGTGAATTTACAAGGATCTGAATCCATCTTACTTAGTCTCAGACCCACTGTACACCAACCTATCCTGCAAATTTCTCAGTTCTATTCCAAGTACAGGTGGAACAATAGATATTTGATGTGCACTGTACAGAAAATACCCCATACTCTTTGAAAATGAATGCTCAAACCAGGAGGGCATAATTTCAGAACCTTTTAAAAATAAGGAAAACATCTGATGCACTTGGTGAAATGTACCAACCTAAAGTGGTTTTAATTCAGTTTAGCACTAATGGCCAAAGCTCACACGACTACTTAAGATATACTGTTAATGCTCTTGTCAGAGGTGCACTCAGAGTTAGAGGATTAGAAACACTGTGCTCTTCTACTAAAGATTCATTTAAAGAAAATTAAACATTATTGAAATAAACAAAATTGCTAGATGGAATGCAATAAAGCACTAAAACAGGGCAAAGCTGTGGCTGTGTGTGTGTGTGTGGTGGGTGGGAAATGTTACACAGTTTAGGATGAGAGTATGTACCACAACTCTGAAATATGAATTTCAATCTTTAAAAAAGGTCAAGTGAATGATCTTGGGAATTATAGTCATTTACTTGACAATAGTGGGAAAGCATTGAAATACCATTCCACACAAAGCAATTCATCTACATTTAAAAAGTAAACAAAATCCTTAGAATGCATCTAAATACTTTCTTTGAGAATGAACCTTTGTGAAAAATGGTTCAAGTGGTGGAAATTTATGCTTTCTCAACTTTAAGAAAAGTTCAGTCCCTTATAGGAGCTATAACTAAATGTAAAGCTCGTGGGAAATAAGATGGGAGCTATAAATTGGATTATTAATTGGCTAGATAATAGGAAACAGGATAGTTATCCATGATAATATAGTTCTAATTAAGTAACTGGGACTTGGAAAAGCCCCCATAGATTAATCCTGGGATTCTCAGTTCAAAATATTAATTTTCATGACAAGGGTATTCTAAGCAGAATATCTGTACTTACAAAAGGCTTGCTGCAAAGGACCTTGTTCTGATAATATTCAGTCGCTTAGCAACTAGGCAGTGAATGGCAAATGACAATATTGAGAATAACCAGGATCTGAGAATAATTCTTGATGCTTAATTCCAATAAAAGTTTTCTTTGTCCAACAGCACGTATAAGAAATCAATTTAGTTCATCTCAACTTCAACATTAGACATAGCTGTTGGAATAAATATAATTCAAATACACATTATATATATATATATATATATAGGAACAGGAGTAGACCATTCAGCCCCTCGAGCCTGTCCCACCATTCTATTAGATCACGGCTGATCTGTACCTCAACTCCAAAAAAAAAATGCATAATCAGTCATTTGGAGTCCCAAAGATCAGGATGCGTGGCACTTCAATAATAACAATCTTCATCATTGATATAGCATCTTATCATGACTTTTTGAGGCAGCTCAAAGCGCTTCACAGAATTTACTGTAAAGTGAATTGACTGAATATTGACTGAAACGCAGCAGCCAATTGCGCACAGCAGCGTCCCACAAACAGACGTGGATTGAGTGACCAAAGTATTTTTATTAGGGATTACCCCTGGAAAAGCTTGCTTACTTTTAGGTAAAGAGGAATGTGGAGCAAGGAAACTTGCCCAACCATTTGGAACACACAGCAGGCCCAAGGTTGCTGAGCAGAGGGTGTGCGAGGTTGAGTGTGGAGGGGGAATCAGCGAAATAGGGAGGTGCTGGTGTTTTAAGGGTGCAGTCAATCCATTTGAGAAACTGGGCCAGGTGAGGATGGAAGCAACAGTTTTGGATTAGCTGGACCTTGAAGATGGTGAAACTGGGGAGACCAGCAAAGAGTACATTGGGAAAGTAGAAGGGGGAGGCAACAAAAAAAAGTGGCTCAGGGTTTCAGCAGCGCTTGGTGTGCAATGCTGTAGAGGTGAAAAAAGGGAAGAGAAGGATGGCCTGTTTTGTCCATGTTAAGCTGCAGGAAATTAATGCTCAATCAAGGCCTTGATATATTGACAGGCAGAGCATCAGTGGACTAGGATTTGAGACAAAATGGAAACGTAGATTTGGGTGTCATTCACATACGCCTGGAAATTCACAACATATCTGTGGACAACAGCACTAAAAGGAAGAATACTGTGCAGTACTCTAGTTATGCATCTACTTAATGAGGTTCCTGAAGACTAAATAAGAGTTGCAAAACACTCCATTCCTCTTTAAATGGAAAGTCCAAAGTGAGTAAAATGGCAGGATATACAAGATAAAAATGATGGCTGATGATATAGTTGATTCTGAAAGATCAGGTCAAAGATTATAACACTTTAAAATGGAAACATACCGAGTAATTGCATTCAGTACATACGCGAAGGCCGGTATTATAGATTCAAAGAGAGTGCAAGAACATAGAAACAAGAATAGGCCATTCAGCTGCTCGAGTCTGTTCTGCCATTCTATAAGATCATGGCTGACCTGTACCTCAACTCCAATTACTGACTCCGTATCCCTTGATACCCTGATCTAACATCTCCAAAGAGCTCTACAGAGATTCAGAAAAGAGTAAAAAGAATGGTTCCAGGATTTAGGGCTCCATATTATATACTAAAAGAGCTAAACTTAGTAATTAAGAAAATTAAAAAGGGATACAATTCAGGTAGTTTTTTTTTATACACACAGATACACAGAAAAATACAAATTTACAGCACAGGATAAGTTCAATAAGTCTATTGTGTCCGTTGGCTTTCATAGCAATCCATTCAGTCCCATTTACTGCCTTTCCCTATACCCCTGCAAATCATTCCTTTTTAGCTATCTATAGAGTTCCGTCCCTTTTTGAAAGCTAATATGGATATGGATCCCGTCTCAGGCACTGCACCAAGCAAGGCATTCCACATCCTAACAAAAACTTACCTCTTCTTTTGCTCCCTTGCTATCTTAAATACCCTCTAGTCACTAAATCACAAGAAACAATTGCTTTGTATCCACTCTATCGAAACCCCTCATTATTTTAAAGACCTCTACCAATCTCTTGTCAATCTTCTCTATTCTAATGTACAAATGGTAGCAGAAAGTACAAATTAACAACCCTCAAAAGACAATGGAAATTAGAAAACAAAAGTCCCCTTACTCTGTGTAGTGGACATGAAACTGGATGTGAGCAGGAGTTACTCCTATACTTCAATCCCTTTAAAAAATGAAGCTAAATGCAGTTGGCATTGGGGATCAACGATTTTATGGGGATTAGCACTAATAGAGATGATCAAATTACTTCATGGAATAATAGTTTTCAAGCTCTGGAAACGTGATTGGTTAAAAAGTACTTCAACATTGAATATCAGTTGTAAGATTAGACAAATAATCTGAATCTTATCTCAAGAATGGTCAGAAGGCGGGGGAGACAAACGTTTGCAGAATTTTCACTCATAAAAATTATACAAGCTGAATAGAATACAACAGATCTAATTGCTCATAAGCTGCGAAAAGGAACAGATTTGATGGCTAGTTTGTCATTCCAACATTCTTAAGACCGGATCTACCCACAAACCAGATTTGTGCCAGGTTTGGTACATGTACAAAACAATGAACCTCTTCCTTCATTTTTTTTAATAAAAAATTTAATTTTCCTTTTATAATGCAGAGAATTAACTTTCCAGAGATAACTTTTTTTCAAGTACAATAAGGCAGCTAAAATGCTGAACATATAAAAAATGTTAAAAACACAAGTAGAATTTCTTTGGAATCCAAAAATCACTCGGAAAATATTTAATATACAACACCATTATTTAAGTAACAAATAAATAAAATATTAATTCATTATGTTTAGGCCACAGGAAATGCTGCAGTAGTGTCCGATACATTTGCCCAAATTCATCCTATACTGTCACCATTTTAGCCGCACAATATGATTAGACCTATTATGCCTACAAGTACCAGCATTACTAACAATCAGCGCTGAGGCAATTATTTTATATAATTCTTTAATACATTTGATATTTTACAACTAAGTAAAATAAACACTACAGCAATTTTCTTCAAAATTTGTACAAAGTTTCTTACAGAACAGATAACCAGTGGGCTGAAAGTAAGAATCTAAAATGAACCACACTGATGTTTTCTTTGTAAATATCTACAAAATCCAGTTGGTCTTTTAACATTTTTCTAAAATTCTCCTGCATGTATAAAAATAAATTAATAAAACAATACTCTTCCAGTCAACTGCACAAATGCTAATTAGAAATATAACAAACCAAAATATTGATGTTTTATAGTTCAATTTTTCCCACAATTAATGAAACTCACAAAAGCATATTTACAGATAAGAGGTACAAACTGTGCAACATTCAACCTTGAGACAAATCACAATTCCAAACACTCTTCCAGATAGATACTTGGAAGGTGTTGGGTCTCTAGATTGTTTTTATTGAACACACTGTCTTGGCTAGGTATAGAGCTAGGAATTCCTTCCAAGGAGGAAGATGATGATGTGTTACTGGAAATTCCTGCTGCTGTGACAGAAATTGTGATAGAGTGCATACTCAGCTGTCCAGAGCCATTTCAGCACAAAGGACCTAGCAACAGGCACTTGGTTTAGGCTGACAGCCACCACATCTCTCAAAGGAATCCTTCCCAGTGGCAGACTAATCCATTTCTTCCACTTTATAGATTGATCTGGTCCCCAGCAGCCAAAAATCTCAGAAGCCTGCTGCACCACGACTGAATATCCATGCTAACAGTTGTCTTGGAAGCATACTACATTCACAGCAAAGGAACAAGGATACCATATAAACTGCATGCAATGCTCACCCCGGTAGATGCAAATTCCAAATTAATTTTTGTCACAAATTAAAGTTTATCACAACTGCGAAACCATAACCAATACTTACCATCCTTGTACAATTGAAATTTCTGTCATTCAAAGACTTAAATTTTTGCTTAAAAATTATATTATCGGCATTAAAAAAGTTCAAGAGACAAGCACAAAAACTGAATGGTTCAAACTTATTTGATTAATTTGAAAATAAATTCATTTCCTCAATGCTTGGTATCACGTCATGAACTAGTTTTATATTAGTGCAATCAAGTTAGAAGATGACAACACTAGTCAACCAAATAATCTCAATAGAATTGGAATGTCTTATGAAGAGTGCTCATTATTTGGGTTGTATTATTGTTCATACATGATGTCTACCAGTGAGTTTGCCAAAGTCCTTTAGCAACTTCTTCACACTAAGATTCATCCACTCTGCAGCTGGCAACACCGTTATGACAACGCTATAGACACATTCCGGAATCTAAAAGTCCTGTGTCAACTTTTTTCCTGTGTGCCAGGGCCACCTTTGTCATTAAGCCTCTGTGAATGAAAGGATAAGATAGAAAGTTATTCACTTCATAACCCAGATGAATTTAAATATCAATGTTTTATCTATTGACTGGTTTCCTGTACACTGTAAGTCGTATAATTACTTTAAAATACTTAAAAGTCAACAAAAAAAATTGATAGCTATCCAAATTAAAGTGCAAAAGAATGTTGTATATCTGCATACTGACTATATGTGTGTTGCCTCATGTGGTAGTGCGATGCTGGTACAAACATTTTTTTTAAAGTTACACCTTTGAGTATGGTTGTAGGATGTGATTTTCCCCCCCAACACAGAGTGACTGAATTAACAGCTCAGGGGGACTGGCACTGTAGCCAATTCGTATTTTGGGTGATGACCCATTTCCACACTGTTTCCATATCCACAATGGAGACAGTTCAATTAGTGTAGCAGGCTTGCTAGGTTGTCCATTAGCAGCTCCTGAGCTTGTCCATGCTTAGGGCTTAGGTATACACAGCAAAGTGAGCCAAGCATGCTGCATTATGTCATCTTAGAAATAAAATAACTTTGACAGCTGATTTTGACAGCTTTGAACATCAACTTGGAAAATAAAACCTTTCAGTATGAACTGATGTTGAGAAACAGAAACTTACTGCAACTTTTGGTGTGGTAGCTTCACTGTGAATGGCTATGTAAGGGTTAGGAGGAGCTGAATGAATTGGCTGAGCCTGGGTATTTGCCAGCAGGTTATTCAGAGGAATCTGTGCAGTTCCCGGGATTTGTAGCTGCTGTAGCTCATGCTGGTGTTGGTGGTGCTGTTGCTGCATCAACTGATAAAACAGAGCCTGATGCTGTTCCTGGATTTAATGACAAAAATGTAAATATGAATTACACATTAATGAGTTCTCAGAACTTACATCATAAGGCTCTCATAATTATATTAGTTATGAATGCAGTGGAAAATTAATAACAGGTGTTAGTAAGATGATAAACGATGGCCAAACACTTATGTCTTTTCTGAACACCTAGCTCAGGTGACAGTAATCTTGCCTCTCATTCAGAAGGTTGTGGGTTGAAGCACCATGTTGGCACTCTGAACTCTCATAGTCTAAGCTGATATTCCAATGCAGTACTGGGGGAGTGCTGCATTGTTGGAGGTGCTGTCCTTTAGATAGATCTAAACTGAGGTACCATCTATGCCTGTTCATGTAGATGTTAAAGAACCCTTGGCTCTACTCAAGAAGAAAAGGGAGTTTCTCCCAATGTCATCATAATCCCCCAAATAAAATTGCTCACTCACTTCATGGATGTTTGTGGTCAAATTGGCTGCCCCATTCCCCTACAGAATACAGTTACCACACATTATATTAAATCCTGTGAATTACTTTTGAGACATCCTTCTAATGTGAAAGTCACCATATCAAATGGAAGGAATATTATTAGCATAGCATTGATCTTACTGGGGTGAGCTGCTGAGCTGGTAATAATTGTTGAAGCTGTTGCTGTTGTTGGTGAAGTAAGAGTTGCCTTTGCTGTTCAGAAAGCAAGCCCAGTCCAGGAAGGCTACAAAGCAAACAGAAAAGATGCCAACATAATGCATATGAAACATCCACATTTCAATAAGTTAAATGTTCTGGTTCACAGGTTTTGTGGGTTTTCAAAACAGATTGAATGCAAGGATATTGAAAAAAGATCAGGGAAAAGGAAAACTAATACAACAACTTGCATACATAATAGCGATCTTCACGAAGGGTAGTGTCCTGGAGCACTCAATAATGGCGGAGTCTGACGCTAAGCCAGGGGGAGAGGGAGGTGATGGTAAGCACGAACAAAAAGGAAGGTCTTTAGTTAGGATTTGAAGGTGGAGGGGTAAGCCGGAGGGATTGAGGGAGAGTACCAGAGTTGCGGGGCTTAGTGGCTGAAGGCACTGCCACCGATGTTGGAATGGAGGGGACGAGGGACAAACAGGAAGCCAGCCGAGTGGAGGCAGCGGGTGGTAGAGTGAAGTGGGGGAAAGCAGATTGGATAGGTAGGGAGGTGCCAGGCTTGAAGGGATTTGAAAACGAGTGAGAGGATCTTGAAATCAATCCATTCGGTAATTGGGAGCCAGTGGAGTCTGGCAAGGACCGGTGTGAATGGGGGTACAATACAATGCAAATTTACATTTGTAAAGCGCCTTTCACATTGGAAGGATGTCCTAAGGTGCTGAACAGTCAGGGATTGGGCGGGTGGGGGGGTGGTTGGGATCAGAAGGTAGGGGGCTAGCCGAAGGCACGGTCGAAAAGGAGGGTCTTGAGGTGTGCCTTGAAGCAGGCAAGGGAAAGAGCAAGGCGAAGGGAATGTGGGATGGGGTTCCAGAGGGTGGGGACAGAGAGGCTGAAGGCCCGAGGCGGGGGACATGGAGCAGGCCAGAGTGTGCTAAGCGGAGGGTGTGGATAGGTTGATAAGGGGTGAGCAGGTCAGAGAGGTAGGAGGGGGCAAGGCAATGGAGGGCCTTGAAGGTGAAGATGAGAATTTTGAACTCGATCCTCTGAGGAATGGGGAGCCAGTGGAGCCAGACGAGGGTGGGTGTGATGGGGTCACGGAGCCTGGTGCAAGAGAGGACACAAGCTGCAGAGTTCTGGATGATCTTCAGGGTTTTGGCAGCCTGAGGGGTGAGGCAATGGAGGAGTTGGGCAATGTTGCAGAGATGGGGGAAGGCAGAGCAGGTCGTGGCACGGGTGTGGGGACAAAGGACAGTTGAGGGTCGAACAAAATGCCAAGGTTCCTGACTGGCTTGGTGAGGTGGAGTGTACATCCTTGGGTGCTGATGCTGCCAGTGCCTGGTGTGAAGGCGCTGGCATGAGCCAGTCAGGAGAGCCTCGGTCTTGCTGACGTTCAACTGAAGAAAGTTGGTTCTCATCCAGGATTATTATTATTATTATTATTGATGTTTGACCGGCAGTCTGTTAGGAGATCACTGGCCCTGGGATTGAGGGTGGAGGCAGAGAGATAGAGTTGGGTGTCATCCGCGTATATGTGGAGGTTGACCCCATGTCTGTGGATGATGTCACCAAGATGGAGAATGTAGAGGTTGAAGAGGAGAGGACTGAGGACAGAGCCCTGAGGAACACTGGGGGAAGGAAAAAAGCTGGTGATCGAACGCGACGCCTAAGTTGGGCACGGGGAGATTGAGGAGTTCAGGCCACAGGATAGAAGACGTTGACAGGCGCCAAAGAGTATAGCTTCTGTCTTGCCGACATTCAGCTGCAAAATAACATGGTAGAGCAGGTTTGATTTACCAAGTCAACTCTTGTTCCATTTTTTTTATAGGACTAGATTAATATATTTCAAGACTTTCACCCTGTGGGGTATAAGTTAGCAGTGTTCCTTAGGTTAAGGGTATAAATTAGCAGCGCTCCTTATGTGCCTTATAGCATGAAAGCCGCTACGCAAATGTTGTTAATGTTGTAAACTATCACCCACAATAGAAGTAGGAGCACCCCGTCAGGCAAGTGGTTTCTTCTCAGCATCCAGTACTCAGTATTGTTGGATCTGAGGCGGATGATTTGCAACTTTTAGGGTGTAGAAAGACCTCCGGTTTAGGGGGGGGGATTAATGTTTATTTTTCAGCTTTGATCTGCAAACTCCCTAGCTAAACATTTATGTTTTATAACCTCAGGCCCACCTGATCAGAAAGACGTCCCATTCAATGCCTTGGGATGTTCTCCCGACATGAAAGGTTCTATACAACTGTAATTTATTGTTGTTGTTGTTAAGAACACGGTTTTTGCCCTTCCTTGGCTGATCATGCTGCCAAATAAGAATTCACCTAGCCAGAATAACTTGAGGCCTCTTTACCGGCTGAAAATTGCATTNAAAAAATTGCACGTTTCGGATTTTAAAAATGGCAGTTTCTGGAGCTGCCGGGAGCACGGAGGGGTACACTGCCACCTGGTGGGTAATAGTTTACCCGGCATTACTTAACACCTCAAAATGTACTCCTCCAAAAGCAGAGCATTCTCGAGTTATACTTTTGGGGGTGCTGAAATCGTTACATTGTTAACATTATTTATTGAACAACAAATTACATTTATATACTGCCTTCATGGTCGGAAGGATACCCCAAGGCGTTGGACGGTCGAGGGTTTGCACCCAAGCTGAGGTTTGAAATCAAAGAGGTGGAAGGAAGGTATTGAGATGGGCCTCGAAGGAGACAGCAAAGGGGGTGAGGCAGAGGGATTCTGGGATGGAGTTCTAGAGGGTAAGGGCAGAAAAGCTGAAGGTGGGCAGGGTACATGGTGCAGGTTAGTGTCTACCGAGCGGAGGGGGCAGACACAGTGATCATTGGTTGCAGCGATAGGGAGGAGCAAGGCCGTGAAAGGCTTTAAAATGAGGACGATGATTTTAAACTTGAATTTGCAACTGTATAGGGCCCTGGTGAGACCACACCTGGAATACTGTGTGCAGTTTTGGTCTCCTTATTTAAGGAAGGACGTACTTGGCTTGGAGGGGGTGCAGCATAGATTTACTAGGTTAGTACCAGGGATGAAGGAGATGAGTTATGAGGATAGGCTGACCAATTTGGGCCTATATTCTCTAGAATATAGAAGAATTAGAGGGGATCGTATAGAAACCTATAAGATCATCAAAGGGCGTGATAGAGTAAATAGTGGGAGATTGTTTCCCCTGGTTGGAGAAACTAAAACCAGGGGTCACAACCTTAAAATCAGAGGCCAGCCCTTTTGCACTGAGTTGAGGAAGAACTTCTTCACTCAAAGGGTCGTGAATGTATGGAACTCACTACCCCAAAGGGCTGTTGCCACTCAGTGGTTGAACATATTCAAGACTGAGATAGATAGATTTCTTATTGCAAAACGGATTAAGGGATATGGGGATAAGGCAGGGTTAGGTTATTAGCTGGAGTTAGATTAGAAGATCAGCCATGATTGAATGGTGGGGCAGGCTCAAAGGGCCAAATGGCCTACTCTTGCTCCTACATGTTATGTTATGAATTTCTGGAGGATGGGGAGCCAGGCGAAGGTGGGGTCAGTTGACAGAGCTTGGTGTGGGAGAGGACACAAGCTGCGAGGTTCTGAATAATCTGCAGCTCGTGGAGGGAACAGTTTGGAAGAACATTGAGCAGAGTTACCGTAGTTGACTCTAGGCCTGATAAATGCATGAATGAGGGTCTCGGCGGCCTGACAGGAGAGGTAATGACGGAGTCAGGCAATGTTGCCGAGGTGGAGAAAGGCGTATCAGGTCATGGCACAGATGTGGGATTTAAAGGACAGTTGAGGGTAGATTAGAACACCAAGGGTCCGTTTTGGATCTGTGAGATGGAGACTGCATCCGTTAATAGTGATGCCGAGGTGAAGAGGTATTGACAGAAGCCATTTAACTGGAGAAAGTTAGCTTTCATCCAGGCCTTGATGTCCAACAGAGAATCTGCCAGGACATCAGTGGTCCTGGGGTCAAGGGTGGAGGCAGAGAGATAGAGTTGTGTGTCACCGGCATACATATGGAAATTAATTCCAGTATGACATCACTGAGCATGGAAATATTAAAGAAGGGATCAAGGACAGAGCAATCCTTAATAAATTCTGCAATAATTTTTTTCCAAACAAAGCTACAAAGAATGGGGGTGAATTCTGTGCAAGATGTTTAATCAATCAATGCCAAGAAACTCAAATACAAAAGAGCTGGAGATTCAAGAACACATAGTACTTTTGTTACCAGTAAAATGAAGTAATTTCAGAAACTAATGAAAGAAGTTTAAGCCTTACCTGTTTAAGCTTGTGGACAGTGGAAGAGTCAAATTAGGTGGTACAGCTGTATGCGATAGCGTGCTTGGGGTTATTGACTCAGATGTCTGGATAACTCCATTCAATGCACCTACAATTCCATTTACTGCCATCTGGTTTCCTGATAGGGTTCCCATTAACCCACCAACTGAAGACATTGTGGGGATTGTGGAAGTCACAGTCTGCAAACCACTAGCTAGTGCTCCAGTTACACTGTTGATCTTCTGAACTGCTATGAGGCCTGATCCCTGCTGAGCTGGACTTTGCCCAATTGGGGTTGGACTGGCAAGAGATGAACTGCTTGTACTTTGGCCACTTGAAGTTAACTCCTAAAATGAGAAAACTAATTTTATTAATTGATCATTAGAGTAAATTAGTGAGCAAAAGCTGCAACAACAACTTGCATTTATATGATAATAATAATTCTTGCATTTGATATATCGTGTCTTCAAGATGTCTCAAAAGCGCTTCACAGAATACACTGTAAAGTGGATTGCCTAAATATTTGGAGGGAAAAACGCGGCAGCAAATTGCTCACAGCAGTGTCCCACAAACAGTCGTGGACTGAAGTGACCAATTTATTATTATTTTTAAGGAATTGGTACCCATGGAAAAGCGATACGCCAATTAACTAGGAACCAGGTACCTACTTACTGCTTGGTAAACAGGGACGTGCTGGGAATCGAACCCAGGTCTCTCACTTGCGAGGCGAGCGCTCTAACCACTGAGCTACAGAACTCCATATAGTGATCTTCACGTGGGACAGTGTCTTGGAGCGCTAATGATTGTGAAATTGCATATAAAAAGCATTTCAAATACTACGACTATAAATTATTAAAGAAAACTGAATATACTAATTCAGAGTTAGTAACTAGTTATCACCTGGCTGGGTACTGGAAGTGAACTTTCTGGTAGAAAGCTGTTGCTCAGATGGGAGCCTTTATTGCTGTGCAAAGAAGCTGGGTTGGGAACTGTAAGAAATTATTATAATGCGTTACATCACAGATCGTGAACAAAACAGCGTCCAATCAATTTAATATAGAACAACACTGAAAGCTTACTTCACTTACCAGCTTGTGAAGAAAATGTGTGCATTTGAGCTGCTGGGCTGACAGTTGAACTCGTGACAGGAAAGGGCACTGAAAGCTGAGCATTTAGCAGTTGGAGACGTTCCTTCTTAGCTGTCAAGTTCTTAATCTGTTCCTCTAGCCGTCGATTTTCAACCTGAAGCTGATGCAGTGATTTCAACATTCCCATAACTGCTTAGAACAAAAAACAATAAATTCCAAATTTGAATAGTCTCAGTAACTAAAAGAAAATAAACCTCACATTACACACATTCAAAAAAATATGGAAGGGGAGAGAGAGAAACCAGACTGATTTCTTATTTTAACTTTGCATTTAAATAGGTTTGAGATTTGTTTTATCTGCATATTTGAGCTGTTTTAATGAAGCAAACACAGGCCTGGCACTCTCTATTATCAGTTATTACACCCCACACCTCTGAAGTTTTCTGCCTCTATCCCTCCACCTCTCCCCCTCTCTATCTTCAAATCCCACCTTAAACCCCATCTCTCGACCGTGCCTATGATCACCTCCCTCCCCAGCTCAGCATCCAAACCTGATCTGAGACGTAATAATAATAATAATCCTTGCATTTGATATAGCGCTTTTCACGTCAGGAGGACGTCCCAAAGCGCTTCACAGAACACACTGCAAGTGAATTGACTGTATATTTGTGGGCGAACGCGGCAGCCAATTGCGCACAGCAATGTCCCACAAACAGTCGTAGATTGAAAATGACCAATTTATTATTGTTTTTGTTTTTTGGAGGGATTATTATTAGGCTGTGTGTGGAGTAAGGAAACTTGCCCAAGGTTTCGCCCTCTGCCTGGAATTGAACTCAGGTCTCTCGCTTGCAAAGCGAGTGCTCTAACCACTGAGCTACAGGACTCCACAAGTCCACATGTAATTCTACATGAAAGGCACTATATAAAAACAACTTGTAATTCTGCTGCTTATGAGGAACCCAAAATACAGAGCATTCAAATACAAATAAGATTTTTCACGTGTGGAATTCGGATATCTCTTGTGGTATCAAATGCCATACCTCAAACATCGAATATTTTCTGAAGTGGGTAAATCTATCCAATTTGTAGTAAAAAATTGTTCTGTGCAATTTTTTTCACATCTCCCTAAGTATCCGTAGAAACCTGGAGTACTAAAAACCCCATAGCTTTTATTCCACTTGGAGCACTCCAAAAATATAAACAGTTTTTTTAAAAAAGAGAAAACGTCAGTGGAGAGGGACAGAAAGTAATGGCCAAATAACAAACTGATCAGTTTAGTCAGTTAATTTTTAATGTCATATCAACAGATTATTTGGATTCCAATTGATCAGGTCAATAAATTTACTGACTGGTGCGCAACTGGAAAACAACAGGAAGGCCCCATCTCAAGCCTCAGTCTGTATGGAGTTGGATCTCAGCCAGAGGAATGATACAGATACTGCAATTAGCCTCAACGCCTCTTGACTAAGGAAGGAAATGAAAGGGGGAGAAAAATCAATTTTAAAGTGGAAGAATTTTTGATGTCAAAATTTAGTTCAGTCAACCTAAAAAACACTGACCCTCCTTGAGGAAAGCATGACCAAATTATTGCGTTGCAACCACTAGACAAATCATGTCTTTTCGCCCACAAAATAAATATATAGTCAATTCACTTTACAATATATTCTGTGAAGCGCTTTGAGACGTCTCAACGACGTGATAAGATGATATATCAAATGGAAGGATTATTGTTAATATTATTTTTATTATAATAAGAGCTGGCTTTCTTGTACTGGGATCTAAATACAATTTTAGAGAGATCAGCTATCCCACAAAATTATATGGTTAGATACTTGCAATCTGCTTTTAAAACATAAAAACATTGTGTTTTACTATTTGAGATTAAAGTAGCCATCATGATCAGGCCAAACATACAAAACTAAATATAATAATCCTTACATTTGATATAGAGCCTTAATCACATCTTCAAGACATCTCAAGGTGCTTCATTTAATAAACATACTGTAAAGTGAATGGATTGTATATTTTATGGGTGAAACTATACTCACGGATTTGGATCTTGAGCAAGGAAACCACCAAGGATTGCTTACTCCAACAAGGATTCCTAACAACTGAAGAGAATCCATGTTGTCTCCTGACTGAAATAGGTATAAGATTTGGAACTCTTTCCCTCAAGGGCTGTGGATGCTGGATCCATTCAAATTTTCAAGACTGGGGTGGATAGATTTTTGTTAGGTAAGGGTATCAAGGGATATGGAGCAAGGGTGGGTATTTGGAGTTAAGGTACAGATCAGCCATGATCTAATAGAATGGCGGAACAGGCTAGAGTAGAAGCGAAACGTTGGGGGAAGTTTCTTTACTCCACACGGCTCTGTTTACCGAGCAGTAAGTAGGAACCTGATTGTTAGTTGATTGGCGGATCATTTTTCTGGGGGTAATAATCCCTTCAAAAAAAGTCACTCAATCCACAATTGTGGGACACTGCTGTGCGCAATTGGCTGCCGTGTATCACCCACAAAATAGACAGTCAATTCACTTTACAGTAGATTCTGTGAAGCGCTTTGAGATGTCTTGAAGACGTCATAAGGAGCTATATCAAGTGCAAGGATTATTATTATTATTATAGAGGGGCTGAATGGCCTACTCCTGTTCTTATGTTACTATAAATTGTCAGTTTTTTTAATGTTTGCACCTAATGTTTATTGGAAAACAAATTGGAATCTTTTCCTAGTTGTGCCGTCCATTTTATTATTTATTTAAACTGATTTAATTTAGAAAGCAATATAACATTTATATTAACTATCAGACAATATATGGAGTGTTTACTTTATGAGTTTACTTAAATTATTCAATGCTTTACTTATTCAAAAGACTGGAGTCCTAATGGAAAATTACAATGAATGCAGAAATGTTTAGAATTAAATATTAATTTTATTTATGTCATATCCTGTCATCCTGTCGATGTATTCATTTATAAAGATTTACAAACACTGATTTAAGTATATATGTGGGCAGAAAAGATATTGAACCCAGGATCAATTAATGGGGATTTATTCCAATTTTCAAATTTAGGAAAATAAGTAATTCATAAATAAAATCACTGAAACAGTTGTTTTCAAATCCCCTATTGAATGGAAACTATTCGATAAAAGTTGAAATGTTCTGAATGTAACCTTTTTTATATGAATAAAATCTATAGCTCTCAGAATAGATGCATCAAATTACATTTCTTGCTGTAATTTATTTGCCACAGTAATTCAGATTTTTATAACAACTTGCATTTATATCACATCACATTGTACTGTAATCACAGATTGCATTAATAATAAAAAAATTCTCACTACAATAAGTGCTGGAGCCTGAAGTTGAGTAAAATCCTTTAAACTCTTCGGTTCTGACACATGTTCCTATCACTGTCACACTGCTCTTCCAGTCCCTATTTGGAATACTCGATAGACTGCTTTTTGTCTAAGTCTGCATAGAAGTTTTTGGGGGGAATTAAAAAAAAAGGAAATTGAGTTTCAGGTTTCCGTAATTCAAGTTTCAGCACTTCTATCCTGAAATACCGAGAGACAATGTCCCTGTATGCTAAGGACATCCGTCTGTGAATGTCACAGATGAGGGACCAGCATGATTTACAAAATAGCTGATCTTGTACAAAATCTAGTGTTTTGGAAGATGTTAGGCGTGAGATGGGGTTAGTTCCTATGGTATGTAATCAACATAGAGATGTAAATAATACAACAAAATTACATTTGTATAGTGCCTTTCATGTCAGGAGCTAGCCATAGCAAAAAAGCACTGCTGATCCATAAAGATATTTTGTCTATTAAGCCAGTTTTCTACCAATGTCAACTTTATTGTATGTTGCCAGGGGTTGTGTGGTCAAATCAAATCTGAAGAGGGTTAGGGCCTGCCTGGTCGTGGTATATGTTATACAGAAGAAGTAATAATATTTACACAAGTCTTGCATCCTGGTGTTGCCAGGAAGCACAGATGAAAACCATTGATTTGAACACCATTTCAAATCATATGGATATAAATTGAAGACTCAATCACTTCTCAAAACTTCACACAAAACCACATTTCAGGAAAAGAAACCTTTCAAAATCTTATTACATTGCTAATCAAAGACAATTTCATCTCCTTATCACAACAACAACAAAATCACATTTGTATGGTGCCATTCATGTCATGAGGACATCCCAAGGTGATGGACAGTCAGGGATCCGCATCCGAGCTGGTGGTTGACATTAGGAGACTTGGAGGACAAGGGGAGGAGGGTGTTTGAAGTCACGGTCAAAGAGGAGAGTCTTGAGACAGGTCTTGAAAGCAAGGGAGGGGGTGAGGCGGAGGGACTGTGGGATGAAGAGGGTGGGGTATAGAGGCCGATGGTGGGGTGGGCAGAGTGGTGGATGTGAAGCAGGCTGGAGCCCACTGAGCGAAGGTAGCGGACAGGTCGGTATGGGTTTAGGAGGTCACAGAGGTAAAGAGGAACAAGGCTGTGAAGGGCTTTAAAAATGAGGACCAAAATCATGATCTATATCCACTGAGTAATGGGCAGCTGGGGGTGATAGGATTGTGGACCCTGATGCAGGAGAGGATACAGGCTGCAGAGTTTTGGATGATCTGCAGCCTGCGGAGGGAGGAGTTGGGGAGGCCGACAAGTTTGTGTAGTCGAGTCTGGACGTGATGAATGCATGCATGAGGATCTCGGCGGTGTGGAGTGAGAGAAGGTGGCAAACCAGGCAATGTTATGGAGATGGAAAAAGGTGGAGCAGGTCATGACATAGATGAAGGGCAGTTGAGAATAACAATTCATTGGCCATCAATGATAAGAAGGAACAATTTTGAATGCATTTCAGAACATGACTACAATATATAGCTTGCAGGGAGGTAGGCATTGCAATTTAAATAGACTTAAGTACTTCTCCTTCAAGTTCGATGGAATATACATATTGAAATTTATGAATGAAGAGGAAGTAATTGACAATTTCCCAAGACATCTATTAAAGATTCAGGATTCACATCAGTTGGTGTTTAGCATTTGTTTTGGCCATCAGGATCCATTGTCAATTTCTGACTGTAATCTTGGTGGGAGGTAAGCAGGGCCTTCTTGGAGCTGTGCTGACTCCAAGGCAACATGTTTGGCAACAGAATATTGGAATCAAGTCAATCCTCTGTGGCAGTCTCGTAGCTAGGTCCCAAACCTGATGGGACCGCAGTACTCTAGGGCACTGCTGGTGACAGAACAAACAGCCTCATTGGTAGGACTTGGAAGTGCAGACCAGTTACTGAAGCCAGGGATTCTTCCCACTCAGCTTCTCATAACCCTATAAAACAAAGCCCTAATGGATACGATGGACCGAGCTGGACAAGTAGTACTTGACAATGCATCTAAACCACTGGCTAATTTAAGACTGCAAAAACAGATTCATGAAATGAGCTCTCATCTAAGATGGCATCCTAGAGTTATATTCAGTGCTTTTGAGCAAAAATTGACATTCTGAGATGCATCTGGCACATATCTGTAATACATTTCAAAGAAAGCTCCTGTTCAAATCCACTGCTGGTGGTCACCACCCGACACATTTACGACAACACTTTTTTTTTAAAAAATTAGATAAAATCTTGACTTTGGATAATAAGTACACAATGTTGGAAAAATATTTGCATGTGGAGGGAGGAGTTGGGGGAGCCGACAAGCAGGGAGTTTGTGTAGTTGAGCCTGGATGTGGTGAATGCATGGATGAGGATAATTTCTCAATCAACACAGGGAAGAACTAGAAAGCAACCTAGAGAAACAACTTTAAGACCACACTTTTATGAGCCTTCCAGTCAATCAACCGGATTTATTTCTGAAGGTATGGACAACATTGTACTACCAAGTGACTATGCATAAAAGGTTGGCAAACATCTTGTTACGTACCATCTCCAGGAGTGCCCTGTTCCACCAGAAACTGCTGTCCTTCACTCCACTGCCTCTCCAATAGCTGTTCTATGCTGGATGCAACTGGTGGTAGATTTTCTAAGATATTGTTGCTCGAGGGATCATAGCGAATTTGTAAGCCACCTGCAGGAGATCTGTTCAAAGGTTTGGATGTTCACATTAAGGTAGGAGAAAAACTACAAATAATAGTCTATATATTTCTTGTAGAATGGTTTTGTTGTAATAGGCTAGGCACACCTTAAATAGTGTCAGATAGTGGCAGAAGAGTAAATAAATATGACAAACAATTAAAAAAACACAATAAAACTGTTCTGTCAGTATTTCAGGCTCAGTGGGGAAAATGTAGTTAAGAATGACCATCCTGCTACAACTTGGCACATTTTCACTGTGCCTGACCTTGGCAAAATGTGCAGTTCTGCAGGTCTGAGGCTCACTAGCTTTAAGAATTTTTTTTGGAATGCTTATAAAAACTATTCAGTTGTTTTACAATTTGTATTTTGAGTAAAGTTAAGCAAAACAGTCCCTGTAGATAAACAATTCTTTCTTATCTAGAATAAATGATTAGGAGGAGCTCCAGTGACCCAGCATTTGCATCAAGTAGTAGCAACTCATGAGCTCGGTAGATAACACCCAACAAACTGAATTACTGATCCCAGTGGAGCCATCAGGAAAAACACCAAAGACTCAAGTGCTTCTCAAAAAAGAGAGAGGATGTGAAAGGGAACCTTGACCCTGGATTGTAGTCAGAATCCTCTTATTTGCCAGTTACATAGAAAAGATCACTGATCGAAATTGTCAACAGCTGGAAACGTCCATGAAAAATAAAATGTGTCAAAAGGATAATTATTCTTAATAATAATCCTTGCATTTGATATAGTGCCTTTATCACGTCTTTGAGACTTCTCAAAGCTCTTCACAGAATATAATGTAAAGTGAATTGACTATATTTTGTGGGTGAAACTTTACTTCTTAACAAAATAAAAAAAAGGAACAAAATGGTACCTTAATTACTATAGATAGAGTTTCTCATTCTTTGAAAATAGAATCTGATATTATCGTATGGGGAAATCATCTGGGAGACTAATCAGTTAAGAAACTTTCACCCTCAGGGGTTGAGTGATCTTTCCCCATTTTGCTAATGAATAGCCACATTCTGATGCAAGTCTTCATTTCTATTCTACTGAGGACAGACAGGCAAACAGAGGTCATTATCTCATCTGTAAGATTGGGATTTTACAAAGATGTAAAACGAATGTACAGTACGGAAACAGGCAACTCACCCCAACTAGTCCATGTCAGTGTTTAACCACAAGTGCCCACTCATTCATTACTCTCTTATATTCTCCTTTCCCTCATGTGAAGATATAACAATGCAGTAAGGCACTTATGTATCAGCCTAGACTATGAATTTATCTGGACATCTGTGGTTTGGTCAGGAAGAGACCACCTGAGGTAAGGGCTCATAGGAAGGTTGTGGTGTTGCACAAGTTTGCAAATATCACATGATCACAGGAAACTCACACTGCTTTCACCGTACACTGGAAGAAAATGCTTACTCTGATTTGAGTTCCTCTTGTTGCCCTCCTTGAAGACCAAGATCTATAAGAATTGAAAATGGCTCACCAAGCCTACTCCACTTGATAAAGGGGTGAGATAATGTTGTCTATGGTCACCCAATCTACTTGATATAATCAACAATGTGTTAGCAGGATATAAAGAGGAATCATGGGGGATACTCTTGGTATTTCTGATGAGATTAAGGCAATCTTTTTTGCCAGTAATGCTGCATCAATGGTACCCATTGGGAGATCTCATGCACAGCATGCATCTTGGATGATACTCACCATCTTGTATGGACTAACATACTCGAGTGGAATTAACTGTCAGTGATAGATTACCATTTTAAAAAGTCCACAGTGGACTTAAGGGTTAGGGAAATGCTTCACTGAATTGAAGCCAGGAGTATATCAAGAGGTTCTAGACGCAGAGAACTCTGGTGTGATCAGGAATCCACTTGATGATTCAGCCAAAACACTGAACTCACATCCAGAGTATTATACAGGTTTCAAAAATGGAAGAGTGATGGTCTAAAACAAGTGAATGATGATGGAAGGTGTCAGTGTAGATGTGATGCTCAACACAAATATTAATGATTACAGCAATGAGCTGCACCCAGAACAATGAGAATGGCCAATGTGTTAGGTCTGCCCAACAAAGGTTTCTCTCAAGATTCAAGACCCCTAGTCCTAAGGTATTTGATGTAGTGTCTCACCATGTCATTGAGATATCTCATAAGATACAAGCAATGCACAGTCTATCACTGCCACGCACCTACACGGGATTTCTTCTTCACAATTCAAGGGATGGACAGAAAATACTAACGTTGCTAACTGAAAAGCAAAGTTGTCAAACAGCAATTGAACTTTTTCTGTAGGTTATGAGACAAGTTTTAGTCTAAGTAAGCTGTTCATGAGAAAACATCAAAGGCGTATTTATCTTAGAACAGGGCTATTAAAGAGATTTGTGGAAGGAGGAGAATAAGAGAAAAGAGATCATAGGGGTACAATTTAAATAAACTTAAAAGTGATTTTTCCACGTTAGATTAAAACAATTCCTTGAAGGCATAAACAAATGAGAAATAATGCAAATTAATCGAATATTAAGAAATTGTCAATTAACTCTTAAAATTAAGCTTTCCAAAAAGATTTATACACTATCAGATTACAGTATACATAAACACAGAAAGAAGATTAAATATTTATGATCACTTTCCTATGGCTCAGTTGGAAAATATAGTACAGTAAACCCTGACATATCATTACTCCAAGGGAAAAGAGCTCAGTGATTCTATACTCAGGGTGATTTGCCTTGATTATTCCCATCTCCCTCTCAACCACCATGTCCCACATGAAGCCCATCACCTGCTGCCTCGACCCCTTCCCCACCCAGATGCTAGTCACCCAACTGCCCCTTCTCTTCCCACCGCTGTCCGACAGTCAACCAGTCGCTCTCCTCAGGTTCTGTTCATCTCCCCCTTAAAACCGCTGTCATCAATCCCCTCCTCAAAAGACCCAACCTTGACCTCTTCCTTCAACAACAATCCTTGAATTTGATATAGCTCCTTATCACATCTTCCAGATGACTCAAAGCACTTCACAATACACTGCAACACGAAAGGCAAATGTAAATTTCTACTCCTAGAGATTCTTGCCACAACAGTCAAAACAGCATATTATGCGACTGGCTAAAGGCGACCTTTTCTTGTGGTACCAGGCAGTTCTCTGAACGGCCTGGCGATGCTCTCCCACGCAAAGCTACTCATTGCGAGTTTATTGAGCCCCTGGCATGCTGTGCGGCCTGCTGAGTAGTGCAGTTCAGTTCGTTCTGATGATAGATCTGATATTTTACTTACTAGGATGTATAGAATGCAACTTTTATGTTAGTGAGGGATTAAATAAAGGAGGAATCCTTTATTCACAGTTTGCACAGTACACGGCCAGGATATTGTAAGTATGATGATAAAAGCCAAGTGATGATATAAGTCATTATTATCAAAAGTTCACTGTATCTAGTACGGTAGTGAGCCACAAGACCAGGAAGTCTCAGTTTCAAATCCCTTGTTTGATGCCAGATAAGGCGGTTAGAAGAAGATAAATTAGTCAGGATTCTTCCTTCTGAATTGTACTAAATAATACCTTTGTAAAATATTTGTTGGGGAAAAAGACAGGAATGAACTTGGCTAAAATGTCCTTTATAATTAAACCATCTCGCAGTATTCAATGTCTACAATCTCACAAGATGAGCGCTGGCAACCTAATGGCACCCTTGTAACACCAAGTGTACCAACCTCTGGAGAGGAACAGTAGAAAGCAAATTAACAAAATCCTTCCATAGTCAGTTATCTTAAGAGTATATTTACCGTGGTGAAAGACTTGCTCTTGGTGAAATACTCCTCCCAGGAAGACCGCGATTTGTGTCAACCAATTCTTGATCTAAAAAAGAAACAAACATAGCTGTTCAGATTATTGAAGTATATAGATATTACATGCTGCAAATAGATTACGTTGGTTGATCTTCCTCACACTTTGAATTCAATTAAACAACATAACTTCATCTTCATATTATTTCAGTTATTCTTGGGGTGAGGGAAAGAGTCACAATTACACAAGTCAACCTTTAAGATGCTTGACATGAGAGCGAGAAGCCAACCAGTGAGCACAATAATTCTGGAATTAATTTACTAGCCCTACACTGCATCCCTTCTAACTGAATGTTTTTTCAAAATCAGAATTTATAGTTTTTTTAAACTTCACTGTACTCTGATTCACTGTCATCTCTCTCAAGATATGACAACACTGAAGAAAATCTGTTCCTCATTAGTCCCTTTCCTTTCCTTTCTGTATACTTGCTACGATCCATTTTCATAGCCAAAGTTCTTTCCTCGGGACCTGCCTCTGACTGCAGTTCATTCCTACAGATTCCAATGTGAATTGTACTCTTTCAAGTCCATTTATGATCTCAGATCTTGAGCACTCTTGTAACCATTGCTCTTGCATGTTCATGCAACTCAGCTTCTTTTTCAAGCCTTTGTATTCTCTTGACCCCTGAAAGTCAATGATGGAGAATTGCACCCCATGTCTCACAAAGGAGAGAAATGTCATTTCCTCAAAAGAGAAGTTATAATAACAACTTGGATTTATATAAAGCCTTTCATGCGGGGTAGTAAACCGGGATACTTGAATAATAATAGCCCTTCAATTTGATATAGCACCTTTCATATCAAAAGGATGTCTCAAAGCACTTTACAGGATTCACTGTAGTGTAGTGACTATTTTGGAGGAAAATTGAAGAGATCAAGACATAACGATACATCTTGAACTGTGAGAGGAATGATTGGCAGATATACAATCAGAAGGAATTTATAAATCTTCACTGAAGATTATAATTGAATTGTTTAATTTAACCCAGGATCTAGCAAGAGACAACAACTTGCATTTATATAACCCCTTGTATGCAGGGAAGAGTCTTGGAGTGTTTAAGGAGTTAAACGCCAAGCCAGGCAGAGGTGAGCATAGGCACGGTTGAAGAGGAATATCTTCAAGTGTAATCTGAAGACAGCTAAGGAGGGGGAAAAGTGGAGAGCTTGAAGAAGCGAGTTCCAGAGTTTCTATGCATAGTGGCTGAAAGCACTGATGCTGATAGTGGAGAGAACACAATGGACATGCCATTCAAGTGACCAGAGACAGCTGAGCAAAAGGGGTGGGTGAAGGAGTGGGTAGAATCTGGGGGCACTGGCGAGGTCCGGCGACCTTGTCTCTATGTTAGGCCGGTAAGGTACAAATCTATAGTAATCTACCACACTATCACACCACTTTAACTTCCTTTCTGATAAAAATGGTGCTGTTTTAAAACAAAAATCTGCATTAGTAATTTGTAGGTCATTGAGTGAATAGAAACTAATAAAAGCACTCGAGAAGGAGATGTATTTATCTAAGTGATGGCCCTCTTTTCAATTTCAGACAAGAAGGTACTCAGCTACCAACAGTTCATTATTCTCAGGTAACTGGAAAGTTTAAATAAAACACCAACCAGCTATTTTGTTTTTGGTTAACTTGAATTTTGACACCTGAGAATTGGGGAAATCTATCACCATGCTTAAGAGTATTTAAAGCAGACACAGGATTCCACATGCGAACACCGACTAGGCATGGAAATTCCTGTGTGCTTGGAATGAAGTATACACACTCACTGGAAGGATATACCCTGCTTACACAATATTGGGAATTATTAGACGCAGAGCCAAAGATTTGGGACTCCAGAGTGTGCATTGGGATAATTTTGGAATTTAACCAACTAAAACTTCATGGATTGCATTACAAGTACCGACAGGCAAGCTTCCCACTGCTTGTCCATCTAGGACCACTTAGGATTTTGGCTTGCAGGGTTAAAAATCCTTGCCCCCAGTGTATAATAATAAGCATTACATTTGTTACAGTGCTTTTAAATTCAGGAGGACATCTCAAAGCCCTCAGAGGGTTTAATGTGAAGTGCAGTTAACGACTGTATATTTTGTAAGTGAACATGGCGGCAAATGATCCACAAACGGTCAAGAAGTGAATGACCAATCTTATTTGGGGGAGTATTGGTCATGACACCAGGAGAAACTCCCTTTTTGTTACCAAATAGTGCCATGGGATCTTTAACTTCCACCTAAACAAGTAGGCATGACATTAGTTTCTCACCTCACCTGAATGCACAATGCAGCACTTCCACAGCATTGTATTGATGCGTCAACCTAAATTATCTGAGTTAAAAGCCTTGACAAGGAGCTATTTTATGCACAATTTGTTTTTTTTATTTATTTGACAATAATAAATATTGTCTGGTCCCAGTGCGGATATTAATGTACATTCAACTAAGACAGGAGAACTGAGAGGAGCTTCTTATTGGTACCTGGGGGTTGTGGTGGAAACCGACTTTTGCTTGGACACTGTCCTGAAGGACAATTAAGACAAGGGGCAAAGGGCATTCTGGTCGTGCTCATCTGTCAAGGACAGCAAGGTCCCAATGCAGGTAAAGCTAGTGGCATGCAAAACCTGCGTTTAAACAATCTTCCTTTAATGGATCTGAGCTCCTCGGGATGCAAAAAAAGAGGGGTTTCCTCCTGCTGATTTGCAAATTGCAGGATCAAACAGCTAAGTGAATGTGTGGCAAACACAGGAAGCAGCTGCAGGGAGGGAGAGCTCTGGCCTACACTGATCTGTCGCTGAGCACCCTGGAGGCAGATTCACAGGGAACACGTGTATTCGTTAAGGCTCGTCATACGAGAACCTGGATTGAGTAGCCAGTGCTGAAGGCAGATGTCCATCAGATAATTCCTGAAGAATCTCTTGAGTCTTGGGGTCAACAGCCGCTGGGTGGCGTTACTTGGAGCCTGAATTTGTGAATGTGTGTTCATAAATCGAGGACTTGTGGAATTCATTTTGATTGGCTTTCAGAGAGGTAAGTAGCTGCGACTCAAGCTACTCACTTCCAACTGGTGGAACCTACGCTGAATGGGAAGCGATGTGTGTCAGAGTCGTGTGCAGGATGTTGGTGCTAATGCTCTCATCCTGAGCTGGTTGCCTACCAGAAAGCGCGCAGGGATTTCCTGGTACCTGCCAACCACCTAGTGAGGGCTCAAAGCCCTTGAAGCTGAATGGCTCCAAGGTGACATATTTGGCAACAGAATGTCAGAATCAAGTCACTAGTTCCCAAGTCAAGCGGGTCCCCAGAACTCCAGGATACTGGTAATGATAGACCAGGCGATCTGGCAAACTGGCCCTTCCTGATTTGGAATGGCAAACCAGTCACAGGAGGCAGGGACACTTCCCACTTAGTTCCCATTAACCCTGCAAGTCAAAGCCCTAAAGGTGGTTCAAGCAGCAGGAAAACTTGCCAGTCAATCTTTCAATGACAAGCTACCGTTTTTAGCTGGTTGGACTCCAGCAGTATCCCAACACACGCTCTGGGATACCCAAACCTTGGCTCTTGCCAACCTGCACCTAATATTCCCTGGAATTAGGTAGGCAGGATGCTTCCTTCCAGGGAGAGAATGAGCATTCCATTCCAATAAATATCTCTGGCATTTCCATGTGGAGATAGGACGCATGGAATTCGATTTGTTTGAATACTCTTAAGCATGGTGATGGGTTTCCCCATGTGTCAGACACACGGCTGCCCCAAACAAATTCAACTGGAATTCATCATTTAGAATGATGTGAGATGATAATCCATTTTTTGAAATTAAGATGGGTTGTTCGGCTAAGGTGAGACAATGCCAATGAAAATCAAAAGATTGCTTTAGTTGACGATTGAAAATCAAATGGCCCAATAGATTTATGCTGCAACAGACAAAATAATTTTCAGCAACTGAAACTGCGCTAGTTTTATATCAATGGGAACACAATTCAATGACAATTCAAACTGAACCCAGTATCAAAACAAAGCTGACATTGAAACAACAGAAAGTGATCTCCTCAAAGAGAAATTTCCCCTTGTGATTTACAAATGTATTGAATGATGGGCAATACCGTACTGAATGTGAACACTGAATGAAAGAAAAATGCCGCAAAAATAATGTGTGCTTTCAGTTAGATATGTATCTGAGATACACATACAACTGAAAACCCTATTTTAGAACATCCGAGACCTATTTTACAACAAATAATGCAAGTTCAATAACAACAACTTGCTATGTAGTGCCTTTCATGTGGGGGTGCTTAACAGTGGCAGAGCTTGATGCTGAACCAGGGAGAGGGGAGGTGACCATAGGCATGGTTAAAGAGGAAGGTCTTCAGATGCGACCTGAAACAGGCACAGATTTCCAGAGTTTGAAGTTCAAATAGTAACAATCTTTGCAAAGTGGTATACATGCAAAGGCATGTTCCTCTTCCTCAAAGGGAACATGAAATGGGTACTGGATACTCAGCTCTCCAACATGGTGCAGATTGTTTCAGAATATGCCAATTAGGACCTCCCCTGTTGCATACGTAATACCAAACATAAACTATGGTTCACTGAAGAGGTGTCAAATTTTCAGTGATCAGTGACATGATCACAGAAAATTCTGTAGAGGTAGAGAAGCCAACATCCATAGTAAACAGACCATTTCAGGAAGTGAGGAAACAATGATTGTTGACATGAAATGAAGGCTTGATAATTTCTTTTAGAATGCCCAGTTAAAAACAAGATTAAAACATCCTATATATAATAAATAAGTAACAAAGGCCCTTTACTATTCCCTATGGGACAAAACCAGCATACATCAGATCTCTCCTCTGCAACAATTAAGGTAGACTATAGTGAGCAACCTTGTGCCCTTTACTTGGTCAGTCTATTCCCAAACCAGATAATCTTGGGGAATAAAATTTGAATGTGTGGAATGGACTGGCAATTACAGGATTCCAAGAGATCTGATCTATCTGATCTACTAGCCCTAGGACACTGTCGGGGGCAGGGTTACCTCATGTGCTGCATTGTCCCTGGACTTCAGGTTATGATGTGGACTCACTCCTGTATCTGTGGTCCCTACACCCCAGTAGAGGTCAGTTATCTGGTCTTCCAAGATGGCCTTCCAGCTTTTGAGATCCTCCTGCTACAAAAATTAGTGCAGAATAATCAGGATTCTACAGGAGAGATCTTAGGTATTGTCATAGCCAGAGAATAAGGCCAGATAAAATGTGGTCTTTAATCCAGGTAAAGATCTCAAGTACTAGGACTGCGTGTGTGTGGGGGGCGGAGAAAGAAGAGGCAGAGAGAAAAACTCACTGCCTAATCTGTTCCACTAAAATAACAAAAGTTGAAACAGCAAGATCAAGCGATAGTATGTGTATGTGTCTAGGGGGGGCTGAGAAAAATTGGTATTTGTATTTACACAAGGTTCATTTATTTGTATTTAAAGCAATAGTGATTCAATTTACATGTTAGGTCCAACCTCTTGGCAGGCTATTTTCATGAATGTAATTGAGCGTCTGTAACCAATCCCAGCCATTCTTTTTTCAGTATGAGCTGTTTACTAGTAAAGAACCCAATTTGGCCCCTTCCTGGTGTTTCCCTTGAACTATTCTGAGTCACGTGACCCCCTGACCTCTCCTTGAAGCCAGAGGCATGACCGATTCATTCTGGTTAAATTGCCTAGTCCCCATCCCCCAGGAGGAAGGGGGCGGAGTATAACTTCTTTGAGATCCAACAGATTCTTTGGGAAAAAAATGAAGCAGTCACTCCATTTCATCATTAAAAAGTACCTTCATATTTGAAACATCTTAAATAAATATCAGTATTGAAGGGTGGGAAAGGGTTGAAAGGAACAGATTTTCTACTTTTAAAATTGAAGTTCCTCTCGTAGGTTACGATCTTTGACATACAAAGTAATCTAATACAGTTGCATGAACAATAAAAAAGGAGCTCAGCCCATTCATGACAAAACATAGTGGCGTGTTCTTATTCACTGCACAAAACGAACAGAATTGAACACATCAATCATTTGAGCCACAGGAGACGCTGCAGCATTCCAGCGTACCAATAACTTTAGTCAAACATTTACACTTTAGGCAATGAAAAATGTACAATAATACTTTATAGCAACAAAATTTAACACATTTTTCTTCTGTCAACAAAATAATTTGTTGAAAATGAGGATATCAAAAAATGTTCCAGTAATTTGCTTCTCTGAACATAAAATACATGCAAGAAATAAGGCAGGACCCTCAAAATAGTTTGGTTTCATGAAATGCTCCTAAAATATTGGTTCATTGAATGTTATAATTGGAGGCAACAAAATTCCTTCCATACATGACAAAGAGAGGTGGGAAAAAGACAATGATTCACTGAATCAGCTAAACAATTAAATCAAAAGGGGGTGGGGGGGGATTCTATGCCAACTGTAAATTGACGACATTCTCACTCTTGTATTTTATTCTTGCCACTTTAAAACATAGCAATATTTTCAGAATATTTGGAACGGCACTACTACCTAAGATTTGTTCAATAAACTCAAGACAATAATATTTTATATGGAAACAGCAATGCCTGATCACATCAGATTACATCAGTAGTGGAGCACCACAAATTGAGACTTGTGCTCTTATGCTAATAAAACAAATAAAACAGATTAAAAACAAATACAAAGTTAATCCTTTTCATGTTTACTTAAGCGGATTGGATTGTTTCTTCATAAAAAACAAATAAAAATTGGGCGGTTGACAGCCAGAGGGCCAAAAAAAGTACAGTACAATATATACATTATATAATGCTTTTCACATTGAGAGGATGTCTCAAAACACTTAATATTGCTGGATGCGCACCCAACCTGGAGATCAAAGCCAAAGGGCTAAAATGACTAAAACCAAAGTCAAAGAGGCAAGTGTGGAGGTGGACTTTGAATGCGGGGAGGGAATCGGAAAGACTCTCGGATGGAGTTCCAGAGAGTGGGGCAGAGTGGCTGCAGAGTAGATAGGATGGGGCGAGATCGTAGGATGGGGCGAGATCGTAGAGATTTGAAGACAAGAATGAGAATCTAGAATTTAGCCTGTTTGGGGATGGGGAGCCAATGGAGCCTAGCAAGGAAGGGGGTAATAGCCTCACAGAGCCTGGTGCAGTGTGAATTTAATTATCAAACGGCCAGAATGCCTCACTTCATATATGATATTTGTTGAATTGTTTAACAAGAAAAATCTGTTTTGAAGTAAAGAAAATGCATCATTGGTTTAAATGAGTCACTGGACTCATTCCAGAGCTTAAACACAGATTGATATGCTTTTCATGATAACTTTCACTTTGGGAAGACATCTCAAACCACTTCACAGGATTTATTGCAAAGCGTAGCGATAATGAAAATGTAGACAAACTCAGCAGGTAATTTGCGCACAGCAATGATATGAACAACCAATTATACCTTGGAAATTGTTGGCCAGAAATAAACTTTTTTTTAAAATAGTACCATGTGATCTTTAACAATCGCCTAAATTGGCAGACAATACCTTGGTTTAGCATCTCATCTGAAGGATAGCATCCTCAAATTCTCACAATTTGGATATTTCTGGCATTTCCAAATATTGAAATCTTGATCAGAAAAAGTATGCTTTTTGAAGCTGATAATGTTCCTGCACTCACAATGGACTCTTGAATTTACATTAAGTGCTGTATTATGTTAGTAACTGTGTATCGAGTTGTCAAGTTTTGCAATGTCATTTTTGCAATCCTCAGTTGGAACAAATATTTTGAAATCATCATCCAGAATGTATATTTCACAACTTGTAAGAAATGGAAGAAATAATGTTCGTGGAGGGGGAGAGTAAAAATGGAGAAGTGTAATGTGTTATATATGTTGTTGATAAAGGCAGTGGAAACAACAACAAATCTGCCCCCAAAATCCACGATGTTGGTTCGACCTGAAGCCACGCGTGGCAGTTTTTCCACTTTCAGCACACGAGGTGCAGCAATTAAGGGTCTAATTCTGGTGCTCCTCGCCCCAAAAGTTAAATGGCCCCCAAAGGTAGCTTCAAGTCCAACCATCGTCAGAGTGAGGTTTCACACTTTCAGAGCAGCCTTCAATAATTAACTGTCTCAACCACATTTATCAATTGGTAATAATTATCACTTGTGGTAATTCATAGATTTGCGCCCCCAGTTAAGAGATACTGATCAAAATAATTTTAAAAATATATTATTCGATCAGCGAGTTACTTCTGACATAAGGTGGGTTAAAATTCATTCCTTTTTTCTATAAACAAAAAAATCTACCTGGTCATCCACTTAGCTATTATCAACAGTAATCTAAACAACAAAGTGTAGTACTGAAGAACAGGCTTTTGTGCTAAATTTATAAAACAAGTTCTGTATCTGGATGATAGAAAAATCTATTGAATAATAATTAGCTTAATTTCGGGTTTTACAAAATTATTGAAAGAAAAAGAAGATTAAATATAAATGCATGTTCCTGTCTGAATGTTTTCAAAATTTTGCACATTCAAAGATAGATTTTAAATATTAAAACTATTTAAATGTAGATGCACAAGTTTGCGCATTGAAAAGCGGATTTTAAATGGTCAACAGTAACTGGAGCAGTCTTCAGGTTCTTCCCAGCGATACACACAATTCTGTCCTGTCATTTAAGTACTGTAGTTCTAGAAATTTCATATTTTAAGTTACCAGAGATTAATGAAACGTATACTGTAAATTATCATTTTATATAAAACCCGATCCAGTTCATTATTAACCTCAGAAGAGTGGGGGTAATCCATCTCTACTTCCACCTGATAATATGAGTGCATTTTGACTGCTTATGGCAGGCAGTAAGAAGTCCTTTCCATGTTCTTACCTGCTTGATTGGTTTCAGACTGTGCTATAAGAGCTGCCATCGCAGAGTTGGGATTTAGTCGATTCCCAAACATGTGAGAAGGAGCGAGATTAAATGAAGTTCCAGGTAGGGCATTTGCCTATTGGAGAGATAATACAGCAGAGTTAGAACCATAATACATTAAAGAAAATATATTAGAGATGAACAGAAGTATTTTTTCTTTCATTTTAAGATGGCTTGTTCCAGGATTTCATCCCAGTGCAGACGCAGAAGATCTACAAAGGACTGTATCAAAGTTCACGTTTCTGCCTGCTCCTCTTAACAAGGAAAATTCCTGAACTCTACAGTGCTTCTGTAGGGGAGTGTTGACACAGGGAAGGAAAAAAAGAGCCCAATCCCACCCCAAGTCACTTTGTACACCACCTAGTATTCAATTATGCAGTAACATTAGTGGATGCAAAATAGGTATTCCTGGCTGACAAGACAAGCTGAAAGAGTGGCACAGTGAGTCAAATTGAAGGAGCCAAAAAAGCTACTGTTTTGTTCCATAATCTTTGTGTTAGGAATTATTTTGATGTAAGAAAAGCAAAACTGCAATGTTAAATAAACAACTAAAAATGGGTTTGAACAATCACAGGAGCTTGTGCAACCCTCATGTTCTATTCCGAGTGCACCTTCATGTTCTGTGAATTGTTTAGTAGTTCTAGAAACTTTGTTCATATTTTAATGAACAACAAAACAGTAATCCATCAAACATATGCTGTAAAACCTCACATTGCATACAAAACCTGGTTACATAAAGTTTATTATAAACCTGGATACATGCATGATGTGATAATTCTTGCATTAAAGTGGGGCCTTTCATGTCAGCATGAAGGCTCAATGCACTTCACAGGATTTACTGTTAAGTGTAGTGAATGACTACATTTTTTGTCGGCAAACGATGAAGCCAATTTGCACACCCCAGTGTCCCACAAACAGCCGTGAAGTGAATGATCAATTTTATCTGGGGAATTGTTGGCCACGATACCGGGAGAAACTCCCTTCTCTTTTCAAATAGTGCAAAGGGACCTTAATCTCCAAAAACAACACATTACATTTGTATAGGGACTTCCATAATATAATAATCAAAATAATATAACGAATAAGACAATGAAATTCTATTAGCTCAGGAAAATTTTGGATTACTATCCAGTGAAGTGTACACTGCTGCAAAGCGTACACATAATCAGTGGTTGAGGGCCCTATTAGCCTCAGCAGTCAAAATCGCCTGCCAAAATTCATTGCTTATCCAACATATAATTATCCAGGTAAGATAAGGGGCTGCAGTAACCGTGGAAAACTGCTCTTAGCGCACATCAATCCAGTCTTTAGAACAGAGAAACGAAAATGCTCAAGTGTATAGTTTTTAAGATGTTCATATACAGAAGGATTTTGCATATTAAATTTAGGATAAGGATTGAAGGGTTAGAATTCACCCATGTTCACGTAGAATGGGGTGGGCATGGGGCCTGGGGAAAGAGGAAGAATTGCAGCCTATACATCTGTGAATGGAGCTGTGTATGTATCTATATATATATATATATACACACACACACACACACACACACACACGTTATTCGCACGGCAATTATCTGCATGCCTGTTTAACTACATCACGCTCCAATGAATGGTGAGGCTGATGCCAGCAAAAATAAAATCTAGTCGTACACAAAGATTTACCAAAAACTATACAGCATGGAAAATCCACTTGGCCCAACTAGTCAATGTCACAGATCTATTAAATTTGTGTGCATGCAAGATTGCTAGGGAGAAGGAAATATTACCAGTGGTACTTTTCACTACTTTGCAGATTATCACATTTTTATGCACCAGAGTGAAAGTAAATGTTTAGATATATCAAATGCAAGGAAAAATGCAAGGATTATTATTCACTTTTATACAGTGTAAAAGAAAGACAAATGCAAAAGGAGAGTCGGAGTGAGAGGAGAGAGGAGAAGGAATGAAGCTGGTCCAGTCTGCCAATAACAGCATAACTCCAGATAAAACCTCTTTTTAGGTGGTACTGTAAAAAATTTGCATTAAGACAAATTATCCACACGCACCACACACACATACTGTGTACTGAGAAGATGCGGCTGCGCACTGAAGGAAGAGAAGTGCCTTCATACACAGTGCTTCACCAGATGCACCTATGCACACGGAGAAGAGAGAGAGCAACCGTGCACAATTGACACACCGGGACGATGCTGACAGCGTGCGAGAGATAGAGAAAACCATCTCGGAGTTTTGTTAGGACAGGCGTTTCCAGTTTTTTTTTTTTTGCAAAGGGAATGTATTAGTGGGTTTTCTTGGTTAAAACTGAAAATCAGAAAGCCCTAAATATGATATACTATAAAGGCAACCAGTTCAATCCTGATGAAAGTCATCCCCACAATATTATTCAAAGATTTTCTTTTAGGTGGAGAATAATATGCTGTGAACTTTCAGCAGCATTTGTGTTCTTATTTAGAACTGAGGTATCTCATATGCCAGCTATACCTCAAGACACCAAATTAATGTGGTTTCTGTAAAAATGTTTTTGGACTGGCACCAGGACCGAGGAATTCATGTCACTGAACGCATTCACAAATGTCCAACTAACCTTCACCAAATTTCACTTAATTTCTAATCTATTATTAAATAGCTGGGAATACTGACTCAGTAACATTGAGAGCTTTAAAAATGGTCCAACCGATCACTCAGGAACTTCTGAACTATTATTAAGTTCAAAAGTTGGCCCTGTACCAGCTGGAGTCAGACCAAAGTTGAAATGCAGCCATGCACATTGATTCATTTATGAAACAATCTTGCATATGCAATTTTGTGAGAAACATGCCAAAATATCAGCTAAACTAGTTATACTGTACTTTTATTTGTAGAGTTACAGATGCAAGCAATTGTATACTTTGGAGATTCAATTTGATTCAACAAGCAAAACCACAGCAAAAATTAACTGGCATTCTGTTCAGTCTAAACAATTCCATAAAATTGGTACATGTTACAAACAAAGCTGGTTTAAAACTGCAAAGCCAATAAAGAAGATGTTAGGTATTTATAAACAAATACCTAATTGATACTGAAAATATTTTGAAGCTAGTAGAAAATAATAACAGATTCATGAACTTTGAATGGGAATTATAAATTTACGAAGATTTAAATATCCACATTGCCTTTGTAAAAAGATTGTTCTTTAAACAAATGGTGCCAAACAGTAGTTTTGTAACACTTAAGCAACACCTACCCTGAACAAATCGAAATTATACTCCGTTCAAGCATTGAGAAAGTATGCAATAGAAGCTTCCAGTTTTCATTCATGCCCCATGTGTGCAGTCTAGTAACACATACTGCAGATTTAGCAGCATGATGACCATGTGGTAATCCTACTAATTATTTAATCTTATTAAACCATTTACTAAATAAGGGCAGGTAGACAACAGATGTCTCAAATGCTCAAATCTTCCACATCACAGGCTGTTTGCAGAGGTCAAAAGGTCCTACTTCCATCTCCAGTTTAGCAACTAAAAGCCACGTTTCCTTTGCTATGCTCAATCATTAGCAAACCTGCAAATCATTCCATTACTTCCTTTTCTGATGAAGTTGGATCTCAAACAAGGCTTTTCTGGGCGCAACCTGGCATCACAAATATGCATTTTTCACAATATAAGGCTAAACATAAATCACAGCTCTACTGTGACCCTGTCTAAGTAACTGTAATTTTGGCAGTCGGCCAATACTACTACTAGAGAGCTGGTCCAAAGTTTGTATTCATTCATGTTGCAAACCACAATTCTGAAGGCCTCTGCTGGGAATGAGCCAAACAAGCAAAAATGAACTGAACAGATCAAGCAGCACTTGCTGGCCAAATTCTTGCATAATCTAGCTTGCCTTTCGCGAGCTACATTTGTCCACAATCCAAGGAAATTACTTGTATTAACCAGTTCATACAAAGCAAATTCTTAATGCAAAGTGGTACTGCATAATCGTATTCAAAAACAGCTAGAAAGGCATTACAAAAGTGTTATCGATAACTTTTTAAAAAAGACAAAGCTAGTATTACAACAAAATCTGTTCTAAGCGTTTCCATATGAACACTTTCCATTGTAATTTCATTTCTTACGTAAATATAAAATCACTGAAGCTTTTAAAAATCTGCCAGGCAGTTTGGACTTTATTACACATCTTTATTTTTTTCACAAGCCAAAATGTAATATTTTAAATAGTTTAAACTATTAGTTTGATTTTTTTCTTAAAGCGAATAAGCTTCTGGTTGTTAATTTTTCCATGTGCTGAAAATCGAACCCAAATGTTTATATGCTGATATATTTTGGGTTACTTTACATAGCATCTTTATTTTATATAAAGTCTATAGCACAGTGACATTTTTTTCTATAATTGTTCTTATTTTTTCCATTGTTCAGCTTCTATTCTTACAAATGCCCTTATTTCTTATTTCATCCACCTTTTCATTCATTTAGCCTTTCTAATGGCCAGTCCCTTTCTTTCCCATATTCTTCTCTCCTTAATGCTTTTAGCAGTACGGAGACTCTTCCATCAGCCACAGCCATTTCATCTCCTGCTATTGCTTATTTGACAGGACCCATTACCACTATTCCATTCACTGCCCATCTGGGATATAATGCAAGATCCTCGCGAGAGTGCAGATGTCAGCAATGAAGCAGGCAGGAGGAATGCAAGAGGATCAAGGAGGTGTAGATTTGGAAATAGGGTTTATTAGGAGATTATGGATAGCCAAAAAAACATATTCGCAACCAATTGTTAGGCTACACAGCATAAGTCAAAGCGATGGTTCGCACAGATCTTAGGATAAATGGAGTTAAATATATATAAAAAACAAGTTAAATACTAATAATTTTAAAAATAAGTCCTGACATCATGTCTACAAATTATTAGTTATTTAAAACTTGTTGTTGCGTAAATGTTACTGCACTCTGTGTGAGTCAAGAGGCTTTTTTAAAAAATAACTTTAAGCAAGCAAAAATACTCTAGAAGCCAATGAAAATTTCATTCACTGTTTTCAATAGTGAAATGCTCGTTAAATTTCAAATAAGGAGCAAATTAATCTAATTTTTACAAATTAGATTGCACTGTTTTGACAAAAATTATACTCAGTTTAGTGACGATCAGAAGTTCTAGCCCCAAATTTCTCAACATTCAAAAGAAATCCAATGTCTTTCTCTTAAGATTTTAAATACCAGCCAACGCAATTACATCACAGTTGAACATTGGTGATCTCTGATAAAGACTGCTTCAATATTGACATATGCTAATAACAGTACTTGCTACCATTAAATAGGATGTTACGGGATCACCCATATTTTCTAGGACTTCAAAATGCATTTGATTATTTTTAATAAACAACAACCACCCTACAGTTCAAATGAAAAGAATAAACTTCAAAAATTAAAAATAACCTCAATATTTACTCGTCTTTATAACACTTTATAAACTTAATTACCCTGAATTTCTAAATCTTTAACGATATTAAAGGATGACATAGCTCTGTTCATATTAAAACTCAGGCTTCTGGTTTTTAATGATTTTAAAACTGTAGCATGTATCCATAAAATCTATTTTTACATTAGTTATTTAATTTATTTAGCCCACAAAAATATAGTGTCAAATCATTTTACAATATATTCTGGAAAGCATTTGGAGATGACTCGAATACTTGATAAGGCGCTGTATCAAACGCAAGGATTATTATTAATAATTTGTCAAATTTAATTTGAGGGGAAATGATTGCCATCTCAACTAAATCCAATACTGTACTTTTTTGTGGCACACAAAGCACTTGAAATATCAAAATAAAATAAATGGCAAATAATTATTAAATAGAATTAAACCTGATGGGCACGCATGCTTTGTAAAACTCTGCTTGGATATAGAAATAGTTTACCCTATTTCATCAGCATCTCTTAAAAACTGAAATAAAAGCCACCACCTGTGCGAGGGAATACAACCCTACAAAAATACAACTGGTTTAATCAGCTCTGAAAGGGTTACACATATTTTTTTTCATTGATCACCCCTGCCCCCCCCCCCACCCCCGATAACTGTCGTGCACAATGGAAATTTTAGTTTTTGCACAACACAAAAACTGCAAAGCTACATTTCAAAAGTAGCAGTGTTCAGGAATTTTAAGAAAAACTGCTTAGACCGATGATAACCAGCAGGGGCAATGCGCGGTTGCCTGACTGCAGATCAGTCAGTAAGTGTGTTTTATAAGCAGTTATTGAGTTGAACGTCCGGAAAAAGTTAAGACAGTCTCCAATAAGGAGTTAACCAGGCTCGAAGTAGCTAACATCACAGAACTGAAAAAAAAGTTTACAGAATGGGACACCATCACTTGATCAAAAAGCTTAGCCTCATTTTTAAACAAACAATCCTAGAATCAAATGTTTTCTATATCTGATACGAAGGCTTACTATATGCAATAAATCACCTTCAATTTATGCCTGTCAGCCATAAATACAACTTCTAAAAGGGTTTTCTCATGCTATACCCCAACACAAGCTCTAGTAGTAGGATACCTGGTGACATCACAAACCTTACAATATTGCCAAAAAGAAATTTTAATGGAGCTGTTGAGATAGGTGGCTACGATCATAGATTCTGGTAATTTTTAAAGTACACTTAAAAACATACATCTTTAATCTTAGTCCCAATTGTATGTATAACAGAATGCAATTAAGAAACATAAAAATTGCCACACCCCTATTAATACATCCAAAGTTGCTTATAAAATCATTTTCCAGTAAATTTAAATTCTGATATCTCATCATTTTAAAATTAGATCAGATACTGCATTTTAGAGTAAGAATAGATGCAAAAAAAGAACAATATCATCTCTTACAATTTTGAAAAGAAAAATAATCTAAATCGAGAGTAAACTTACAATTTTAGTAGCCATTATGTTAAAAACACAAATGGTAGAAGGTATTTTCCCCTCAGCCAGTGTCCCATGCAAGTTATGCACTAAGCAGGGTCTCCTGACAACCGGCCCCATTTCTTTCTGAGCACCCCACCAGCAGGGTTTTAATACTCAGCGTGTGATGAGAGATGAAACCAAGTGTGAACAACTTTCAGGTCCCATGAGCAGGATGGCTGTTGAAGCTGTCAGGTTCAATTGCATCATTGGACATTACTCAATGCCCCAAACTGCTCCCTAATTGTTAGGGGCTTAACATATTCAGACCCATTGTTTAGGCTAATGCTGAAATGCCCACAGAAGGACTTACATAAAGAAGGGGGAGGGTTTAGATTGTGGTAAACCATGACTGAACTTTCTTTCATTCATACTATGACACAAGGAAGGGCTGAACAACCAGATGCAATATGTAGCACAATGCACCTTAGATAATAGTTAATCAATATCCCACCCCCATTAACATAAAAGTGTGCAGAAACAGGACATTTTCTCTGAAATAATTATCTAAACCTTAATTTCCTTTCAAATACATAAAAAGGTTTAGGCGAGCAATAATAGAATGTCTCAAGTACATTCTAACCCAGAGAGATAATTGCATTGAGGATTAACAGTACAATTGGTGCAAACAAATTAATACAAACTAAAGAGTATTGCTACTGAAAAATAAATTGTTAAATTAAACTGCATTTATAGAACATTTGTGGCCATATATAGGGGAAATAAATCAGAGAGAGATTGATTATCAATGGAACCTCTACATTTTGTGGTCATGATATACTTTACAATCAGAAATGTTCTGATAAGAATAATTGAACAGAATGCAATATGTAGCACCTTCGATAATAGTTAATCAATACCCCACCCCATTAAGATAAATGTGCAGAAACATTTTCTCTGAAATAATTATCTAAACCCAATCTGATAAGAATAATTATCATCAGTTAGAATAATTTGATAAGAATATATTTTTTAAAAGTTCTATTTTCAGTCTCTATTTTTCTCACTTCATCTCCTGAAAATCTGGGGCACAGAACTCCACTTCAATAGCTGGCTCATGTGACTTTTCTCTTTGTGAAGCCTATAGGTTGTGATAGGTTCTGTAACTGTAGTGTTTTTCTCTTTTTGGGGGGGAGGGGGAAAATAATTACAGCGAAGCTATTCAACATCAAATTCCTGGATGAGCCTCAGCTTCCTGCAGCTCAATGTCAAGAAGACTGAAGCAATCTTGTTAGGTTCTTGCCAGCAGCACCTTTGCACATCTGGCTCAGTCTCCCACATCCTCCATAGCTGTTCACTGAGACTTAACCAGTCCGTAGGTAATGTTTGCATTCTTTTGATCCATATGTAAAACCCAACACTCACATGCAGCCCATTGCTCAGACTGCCATCTTCAACCTTGGGAACATTGCCCTCAACTCACTCCCACTACTGTAGAAACCATCAATAATGCCTCACTGCACTCACTGCCAACCTTCCCCATTCCATCTTCCATAAGTTCCAACGTATCCAAAATCTGCAGCTGAAATTCCACACAACACTATACCCTTCACAAAAAAACTCTACTCGTTTCTATACTTTGACAAGTTGACTACGATCCTTGTTCTTATTTTCAAATCTCTACAATCTTGGCTTTTCTACTAAAGAACTATAAATCTTCTCTTGCCCTTTACTCCATTCTTCTGATTCTAATCTAGTATCCACTTCTTGCATCCTTCCATCTCTCAATCAGTTGTCAAGCCTTCATCTGCCCTCCAGAATTCTTTCAAAAATCTCTTGTCTTGCTTCTCTCCTCCAGCTTTTAAAAGCCCTTTTGACAGTATCTTTGGTCAACATCCATTGTATTGGTAGACTCTGCAGCCACAATATAAAAGTGGCATTAGAGTTGGTATTTCACTGAGCAGTTTATGTTGCAAAATCTGATTATCTTGCAGCTTGTAACAAAGCCAACAAATTATGTAAGCCACCATTATTTACAATTTAATCAATTACATAATGGATTAATATTGAAGGAGCAATACCACTATAATAATATAAAATGCCAGGATTATCGTCCAATTCTATAAGTATCCCATGTTATTCTTCCCTTGAAGAGTTCTGTTGGCTTCAATAAATTCAGGGCTTGGGGTCGGCAAACAGAAACATAGAAACAGAAGTAGGCCATTCAGCCCCTCAAACCTGTTCTGTCATTCTATAAGATCATGGCTGATCTGTAGCTCAACTCCAATTACCCGCCCTTGCCCCATATCCCTTGAAACCTTGACCTAACAAATATCTAACGGTCAGCCTTGAAATGTGAATGGATTCAGTATCCACAGCTTTTTGGGGGAGAGAGATCCAGATTTCCAATACTCTTCGAGTGAAAACCTGCCTCCTGATTTCACTCCTAAATGGCTTAGAAATGGGAGTGGGGGGGGTGGCGTAAACTATAGTGAGCTATTGCCGTTGCTGCTTCCAGCCAGAGAACAAAATAAACTAAATTTTATACCCTATTTAGTCCCAGGATTTCAGCAATGTGTAACACGTTACCAAATAAAATTGCTTAGATAATAATCCTTGCTTTTGATACAGTGCCTTCAATATTCGGAGGCAGTTTCAAAGCTCTTCATAGTGAAGAGTGATGCTATAATCTACCGGAAACAAATGAGAAAACAACAAATACATTTTGGACTGGGATCTTCTGACCACCTATTCTATTTTTTGGTCAACCAGGTGTCTGACACATGTGGAAACATCATTATTTGATATCATTGGTTCCTTGCAATTGTTTGGAATCTCAGTCACCCTAAATTCAAGCAGACATTGAATGCATTGAAGAGGCTTCATTAAAGATGGGTAAGAATGATTTGGGGGCTAGGGCTCTAAAATTAGGCAAATGTTTCCGATGGAGATTAGAAACGGGATACAGGTCTTTAACACTGTTAATTATGTGAATGACATGGATAAGATATTTAACTTTGATTGTGATACTAAAGACTTGCATGAATTTAACCAGCTTTAATTGAAATTTCCCTCTAACAAAATATATGGGGTATATTCTTATCCAGGCAGTTAATGCAATAGAAGTTACAGCACAGGAAGCCATTGAATCCATGCTCGTGCACTTGAGCTGAATAATAATTATTATTATTATTATAGCTGAATACTCATCAAACTGGAGTCTTGTAGATTTGTGGTTCGAACACTTGCCTCGCAAGCAAGAGAACCTGGGTTTGATTCCCGGCCACGGCGAAATGTTGGGCAAGTTTCCTTACTCCAACAATAACAACAACCGTTCATTTATATAGCGCCCCTCAAGCAGGGTAGCATCCCAGAGTGCTCGACAGTGGTGAAGTACAACTCCAAGCCGGAGGGGGAGGTGACCGTAGGCAGGGTTGAAGAGGAAGGTCTCCACATGCCTCTGTTTACTTAGCAGTAAATAGGAACCCAGTCATTAGTCGATTGGCAGATTGATTTTCTGGGGGTGATAGCCCTTTTTTTAAAAAAAATTGGTCTGTCAATCCACGACTGTTTCTGGGATACTGTTGTGCGCAATTGGCTGCTGTGTTTCTCCCGCAAAACATACAGTCAATTCGCTTCACAGTATATTCTGAGAAGTGCTTTGAGATGTCTCAAAGACTTGATGGTGCTCCATATCAAATGCAAGGATTATTATTAGTAAATTCCCTGCTCTTTCTCTAAAGCAGTTTTATATTCTCTCTTCAAAAATGAATACAATTCATTTTTAAATGTAGTTTTTCAGCCTCAATAGTAACTTGTGACAACCATCCCACTTACTAACACTATAAATACTCTGTTTATTTGATATCGCCCCAACAACACTGAAACATCAAAACTTTTCACAATTGGAGAAATGCAAAGAATACCAGAATTTGGATCTCAATTGCTCCTATATCAGATTCCTTCTATAAATCTTTTAATCAATCCTTGCATTGGATATAGCATCTTAGGTCGGTCGACCAGACATCTGAAAATATATTTTATTTTGCTTTAACCACTCCGAGATGCCGCCCCACATGAAGGGTGTTATATAAATGGAAGCTGTTGTTGTTACACAAACATCAAATTATAACTTGCATTTTTATTGTCTTTGCCACAAAAAACATTTTAGCACTTCACAAAATAAAAATGGATTACAAGTGAAAGTGAAAATGAAAGTACTTAAGGAATTGCATCCAATACCAGGGTACTCGCTTATAAAAATATTATAAAGTTACAAGGCAAATAAATACAAAGCACTGAATGTAGTGACGGTGAATGAAACAAATCATTTTACCAGATTCATACTCAAGACTCCTGTATATATTTTCACACAAAATTTCTCTAGCTTCTGCACTAATAGCACCTAACATCTTCCCCCACAAAGAATTCCTATCCACACATCTGTTTCATATCTCTAATAACTGTCAAACGTTTTGGCCAAAATATAGTCACAGTATCCATGTTACAGTATATTCTGTGAAGCGCTTTTAGACATCTTGAAGACATGATAAAGCACTATATCAAATATAAGTATTATTATTATACTGTTTTATTGAACGTGCAATTGTTCAGTCCCTTCCCAATTGCATTTAATCAAATGCAAATATTTCCAGAATTTGGATCTTAATAACTCCTATATCAGATTCCTTTTACAAATCTTTTAATCAATCCTTGCATTTGATATAGTGTCTTATGTCATCCAGACATCTCAAAGGTTGCGGGCAGCATTGCCCACAATTTTTATTTGGGGGATTGTTGGCCAGAACACCAGGAGAAACTACGTATTGTTTACAAATAGTACCAAGAGATCTTTAACGTCTACCTGAACAGGCAGACGGGACCTGGGTTTTAACATCTCATCTGAAGCTGAGCACCTCCGACAATGTAACACCCCCAAGCAATGCACTGGAATGTTATCTTAGACCAGGGGGGTTTAACCTTTGCCTGTTGGGGGCCAGATTTGAGAAACATTCGGGGTCTACATAAGCAATATTTTATCCTGATTGGACAGTCCGTTGTCAGGCAAAACCCAAGTCCCTGATGACCATCACCAGATTGGCTTGGGGCCTTCGCATGGTCTGCGTTTGCTCGTTGGGATAATGAAATTGGAAATGGTTCAGAGGATGAAATCATCCCCCAGGCCACCAGTTGGACCACCCTGGCTTAGACTATGCAATTCCAAGTCCCGACATGGGGATTGAACCCACAACCTTCTGACTCAGAGGCAAAGCTACCAATGGTAGTAGTAAATCCCTAGATTTAATATACATGATGTTAATGAAATGGCAAAGGAATGGCTTGCTGCAAGTTCACATTTCAATTATTTTGATATTTATATAACATTTCAATTTTTATTAAATTGACACTATTAAAATGAAGACTCTACACCATCATTATTTAACCGCTCCAAGACCCTACCCTGCAGGAAGGGTTCTATGCGAATGAAAGTTTTTGTTGGTATTGCTCCAATTTCTTCCTTGGACTACAACATTTAGTTGACAAAATACATAATTAAACAATCAGGGACAAATAAATTTAAACCAATTCCAACTATCAGCCTCTCCAAAATGCTTTCTAAGGATACAATTTTCAGGTTATTTATTCTGTTCATAGTATTTTTTCCTACAGAAAGAGCCAAAATCTTAATACTCAAACTGACTGAATTAGTTAACATTTTGAGTTTCCAAACCCCGTTGGCTTTCCAAACTAGCTCTTTCGATCCATTTCATAAACAGAAATAAATATTGTGAAAATATTAAAGATAATCAGTTTTGCTACAGTTCTGTATTTTCCTTTGATACATTACATTTAATATCTATCAAGGACTAAAGTAGTTGCATAACTCGAGTACTTCATATGTTCCGCTTTAAACTTTAAGCCCCATGTTTAATCGATTTTGTGACAGTAAATACTGGATATTATATATATTTTGCCCATGCAATGAACATTTGCTTCCCAACACTGACCAAGATGAAATTGGAATGCAAGTAAAAACCTGACCATGCATCTGACAGCATGCCATCCACATTCAACACCATCAGTATTGTCTCTAGCAGCTAAATTGAAGTACTGCTACACTCAGTTCAATGAAGAGGTCAATGTGTTTCAGTTGCCTAGAGACTGATGGTTGCTACAGCAGCACAAGATAAGCCAAGCTAAACCAGCACCACATCAAGCTTTTACTGCAAGTCAAAGTGATGTGGCATCTCACAATGGCTGAAACTGCTTTAGTTATGTAGGTTCATTGTATAGAAAGAAACTGCTAAAGTAAAACAGAAAAAATGTACATTTCGACTGGAAGAAAATTTAGATTAAGTTTTTAACAACTATAGTTCTTTTGTTCTTTCAATCAAGTCACATGTTGTAAAAGAATTTTCCCTGCAGCTATAAATTCCTTTCACTCCCAGAAGAAAAGCATGACCATGAAGTGTAAGACATTTTTTGCTTCAATCTTTTGAGAACCTCACTTCAACAATCACACGAAAAACCAGACAATAAGCTGCATCATATTTATGTGCAGGCATTACTTAAAACTTTCTTTCATTAGCTTTATTTGCATCAATCGTTTTTGACAAGAAAATACCCATTATTAATTGAGTTTCTAATAATTTCATAGGTTATAAATTAAAGATTAAAAAAACTTTGGTCTCATACTCATGCCACTTTAAAAGCACACCTAATAATCAATAATGAATGTCTACCATTAAATAGGGATTACAAATACTTAGTGCCAAACTAAACAATTGAAAAATAGTGTGCCACTTAATGGGCTCCAAAAAGCTGCAATGGCAATATTACAGTTTTCTAGTATACTTAAAAGTAAGGCCTAAAATGCAAAAGGCTTTACTAATTTCTTTTTGAGGTAAATGGAACTGCTATGTGGGCAGCTTGGATTTCCAAATGTGAAGTTGTCCATTACTTAGTTAAAACTTAATTCATGATCAATATTATGTCACATCATTGAAACAAACCAAATTACATGGTTACTGATTATATATCCCCAATTTATTTCATACAATCATCAAAGTGCAAATCCCAACCAGATATTTTAGGTTTGTAAACTGATGAAATACACTTTTAATCAAACCTAATCAGCAAAACTGTGCATAAAGAGTATACATTGACTTCAGGTTGAAAGAAAAGTTTAACAGCAGCAACTTTCAATAGTATTTTCAACACAGCAGAATAAGTTACCAAAAATATTTTCAATCAATTTAGGCTTGCTTTAATTTATCATAGAACTGTACAGAACAAACACAATTTACATATTAAATACCTGTTGCTCGACGATCTGATAATCTTAAGAGTTATATGAGACATTTACTTAATAGTCAATTATCTCATTTTCAATTAGAAACTATAAATTCTGATTGTTTTTAGAAGGCCTGAACCAACGAGCGAAAGGGGCCGGTAGAGTGAGATATGAGCAGGTTGGAAATATATGGAGGGAGCTAGGGTATGAAGTGATTTGTGGACGAGTGTGAGAATTAGTTCTGCATCAATGCAGTATGGCAAGGCCTGGGGTGTTGTAGGGGTGCGGAGTTTGTTACAGATGAGGACATGGCTGTGGAGCCCCACAGGAGGGGGGCGGGGGCCTTTGGGAGAGAGGGGAGGCCCCAAAGGGGGGGAAGAGGAGGCCCCACAGAGAGAGGATGGGAGGGGGAGAAAGAGCTCACAGAGAAAGAGAGAGGGAGGGCGTAGGGGCCCAAAGAGAGAGAGACAAACACACATGCACTACAGAGAAAAAGAGGGAGAGAGGGGGAGGGAGAAGGTGGGGCAAAGAGAAAGAGGGACGGAGAAGGAAGGGAGAGACAGAGAGAGGTCGTAATGAGAGGGAGCCACAGAGAGAGCACAAGAGAGTGAGCGAAGGGGGTGAGAGAACCAAGAGCAAAAGGAGAAGGGGAGTCGGAGAGAGGGGGAGGGGAGTCAGGAGAGAAGAGGAGTGGATTCGGAGAGAGGAGGGGGAGGTGGGAAGTCGGAGGGGGGATGTGGGGGTCAGAGAATGGGGGAGAGAGTTGGAGGGGGAATAGAAAAAGTTGGAGATGAGAGAAGTCAGATATTATCCCCGAGCAGCACGTAAATATTAAAGAGGCAACAACACAGTGAGTGTTAACAGGCGATTTGGGAAGAAATTATAGATAAGACCAATTCCTGTTCTTGTCCAATCTTCACATCGGCTCATTTTCCAGAAGGGGGTGGGGTGCTCACTAAACAGCAGTGAGGAGCAAGAACTCTCTGCCCAATGTTTTTCTTTACATAGACTAAGACAGGGGTGGATGAGGGCAATTGTATCCCAACCGGGATCATCTAACTCAGTACAGAACATCTTAAAAAAATTCAAATGGCTTTCTCCTTGGCCATACCAAAGGTCCACTAAACCAATAGACCATGGTGAACTGTCTTACCTGGGTTGCAGTAACAGTAGTTGAAGCAGAAACAGTGGCTACTGGGGATGCATTCATCTGTTGTGAATGAGTTGTGTTCTGTGTTGGTAAAATAGAACCGGAAATGGGAGTGCTGCAGCTTGTCCCTGGTGCTGCATTCTGCAGTGAAACTGGCAATTCATTACTTGTATAAATTCCTGAGTAGAATAGAAAAATAGGTTGGATACATTTCAGTTTAAAATTCTGCACCAATGTACTGTCTTGCTCCTCTCAAGTATTCACTAAGTAAATGCACAATTGAAAGTTATTTAGATTCAAAATTCAGACACAAATCTTCATCTTCTTGAAAAAAATTAAGATAGATTCGGGGCAGCTTGGTTCAGTTGGCAGAACTTTCATCTCAGAGTCAAAAGATTGTGGGTTCAAGCCCACCTCTGCACTTTGAATTAATGTCTAAGCTGCCATTCCTAATACATTGCTGTCCTTCAGATGAGATGTTAAACAGAGGTCCGATATGCCTTTAAGAGAGATTAAAGATCTCTTAGCACTATTCAAAAAGAGAAAGGAGTTTCTCTCTGTGTCCTGGTCAACAATGCTCCAATAAAATTCCTGAGTATTTGGGGGCATTGCTGTACTCAAGTTGACTGCCACTTTAGCCAACACACAACAGTCTCTACACTTTACAGTAAATCCTGAGAGTACTTTGAGGCATCTTCCCAACGTGAAAAGTGCTAATATAAATTGGAAGTTTTTTTTATTAAACCTGCATAACAGCAATATATGTTTTTCATCACATGGAATTTTAACTGTGACATTTTCTTATCCGGTTTCAAGTTGCCCTTTGGTTGTTTTTCAGGCACCAAAGACCCGGCAGGCCCATGCTAGAACACCTAGTCTTGAATGTTTTCTGACTCTTCCTCCCGAACAGTACAAACAGGCGTTAAAAGATATTGAACAACAGGTCTTTGACAAGTGCAAAAATGTGAACACTGTAGATCTTACTGAAACCTAGGAAACACCAGCACACGTCCAAAGAGGGTACGTCTAAGGCCACGTGATGGATGAAGGAATTCCTTAACGATTTGAGTCTGAGCCAGAACTCAAACCCAGGGTCATTAATTCCAATGCCTACGCAAGCATTGATTAAGGTTGTCTCATTCAAGGCACTACAAGGCCTTCATTATGATCAAATAAACAAAGCCACTTGTCCCTCCCTCAAGAAGCACATTTCTTCTTGGGGGAAAAAAAGGAAGCAATCAAAATAAGAGTGAAGGGAATTTCGTTTCAAGGATAACTTTTAAGAAATCTAGAGTACAGTACCAAACTAACAAATATTTTATATTTGAGTTTGGTCCACAAAAGCAAATAGCTTTAGCACAAAAAAAATCTAGCTGAGTAAATATTTCTTACCCACAACATAATATGCACATAAGCACATAAATGCCGCAAATATTAAAATATAGTACTTAAGTATGAGCTTGCTTTCTTTTTGATGGGTTTTATCAACATTTGGTGCAATTCCAGGCAGCGCAATTCAAAGTCATACTCAACATAGTCTATTTTCACTGATTACAAGACTTGCTTCTCTGACTAATACTCCAAACTCTTGCAGTCAAATGATGAAAGGTTGCATTTGATGGCTAATCACTGGCACACGCTCCAGTGTAAATACCCATTACATAACCGCAAGAACCTCAGAATCTAAATTCTCAATGTTCTCGGCATCGTGGTCCGCCACTGAGAAGCACTCTGGGACACTACCTTGCGTTGTTGTTCTCATACAACCCCTACGGGCAGTTCGTATAATTCAACTGATGGCCTTTGTAATTATCAGCTGGCCAAGACAAGTGGCGGACCGGCCATTACAATCATCAATTGTTGTGGAAGGTCGAGATTTTAGAGCCTGCGGTTCTTGCAGCAGAAGCTCCTGTACATCATTAATACGCAGTGTAGCATTCGTTTATTTTTTTAAAAAAACACAAAATGCAAAATTTTTCAAAATCTGTTCGCAACCCTTTGGCGCATTCTAGCGACCTAATTTGGGGTCGTAACCCACGGGTTGAAAAAACCCTGCTCTAGATAAAATGACTCTTGGGAAAGCGGCTGAGTAGAAAGCAAAAGACACTGTTCCTCACGAGTCGGTTCTGCGCTCTTCAAATGATGGAGTTTAATTAAAGTTAATTAAAGTTTAATTAAAGGATTTTGAGAGTTAGTTTTATAGATTGACAATCCAAGTTAACACAGTACTTTTCTACAAAATGCTTCAGTAAAGGTTCCTCAAGTAAACCTCATCAAACCTAGTTTTCATGATTTAAAAACTGATTTTTTGTTTGGTCAGCTGGGTGTCTGGCACATGCTCAAACTCATCAAAATACTGAAGAGTACTCAAACCAGATTTCCACAGATGTAGGCCACCAATGCATGTAAATTTTCGTATGGATTGGAATGCACACTTTCTTCCTCGAGGGACGTACCCTGTTTACCTAATTTATTTTAAGGTCAGCCAAGGCCCAGGAGAAAACAACGTCTGTAAGGTTAACTGGAGTCAAAAGTAAAGCATTCCTGCCTCCATGTCCCCTCAAGTCCAGATGATGGGGCTGGTTGGCTAGACTGTCATCAGAGGTGCCTTGAGGTCCTTGGATAACCTGCCTGGTTTAGGAACCAGACACCCAAAGACCACCACAGAAGGTTGTCTTGATTCCGACATTCCTACAGGGTAGTCCTGTAGCTCAGTAGTTAGAGCACTTGCCTCTCAAACGAGAGACCTAGGTTCGATTCTCAGCAGGGCGAAATGTTGGGCAAGTTTCCTTACTCCAAACGCCTCTGTTTACCTAGCAGTAAGTAGGAACCCGGTTGTTAGTCAATTAGCAGACTGCTTTTCCAGGATAGTAACTCCTTCAAAAAAACATTGGTCACTTCAATCCCAGACTTTGTGGGACACTGCTGTGTGCAATTGGCTGCCATGTTTCGCCCACAAAAAAAAGTCAATCCACATTACAGTATATTCTGTGAAACACTTTGAGATGTCTCAAAGAGGTGATAAGGCGCTATATCAAATGCAAGGATTATTATTATTGCATTCCAACCAGGTCACCTTGGATGCCAGCTCAGCCCAAAGGAGATCCCACTAACCTCCTCTTCTCCCCCTTTCCCCCCATCCTTGTACTATCGATTCAATAATACACCCCTAAATTACTAAAGATTCAAAGCAAATGGCTTATCAAAACGTATTAAAAGCCCAGTTTCCTTGTGCTTTATATCATTTTGCTTTAAGTGTTATTCAAGTAAAGAAGGAAACAATGCTTTCTTGAGTTACCATATACTACATTAATACAAGACTAGCCTGCTGTTGACCCAGAAAATGCATTAAAACTTGATGATTCATGAATTCTTACATCTAATTAATTTTAAGTTTCCTGAAGCATGAAGATTCAAGTCACCATAAATATTCTGTCTAACAGAATAGTCAGAATAGTTAAATCAAACAGGTACTTTCAATCTGGGCAGGAGTGGGTGGGGGAGAAATTACACTGACAAATTCTTTGCCAGAACCTTGACAAAGCTCACTAAAAAGGTGACAAAATTACAAGTTGCTGTTTTCAGCCAGCTCGACATTCAATGCATTTGGGATACGTCTTTTTGTTTAATGTACTGGTGCGTATAAATCGTTTAGATTCCTACAATGATGTACTCAGCAGAAATTGCAGCATTTCTTTAAATATTGGCCTGTAGCACCAAAGCCTACTTTGATTGTTCCTTTTGCTTCAAAGGTAAAATCATCTTTGCAGATTCTATTTCAGCTGAATTAACCCATCATAATCTTATATCCTCAGCTGCATGCTGTTTCAGTTTTTGTGCTGATAAAATCAAACCTAAACCAAGAAATTTGGACTCTCACTGAAAGCTTTACTATCCTCAGTAACATTTCAGATGCAATTTAAGTATATGAATCATACTGATCGTTTACAATTAATTACGTTTTCAAAGCAGCTAATGCTGGCAAAAGTTAATTGTAAGGCTTTGGGTGAAATGATCCTTAATTTAAATAAAATAGAAATTTCATCTGATCCCTAGTTACAGATATCTTATTTCACATCTAATACTTCCATCTCTTTTAAATAATCTGGGAAACAGGCCAACATTTAACATTCAGAAATAATGCATGGCATAAATATGTATTTGTGCATTAATGCACGATTATGCTAGTGATCCGGGTCCAAAGCAGTGTTACATCTTTTGACTTAAAATACCAATTGAATTCAGTCAATTACTAGGCCACGGTCTAAAGGACTATACAAATATTGAACTATTACAAAATCTTGGCACTTGTACAGATCAGACACATTCCAACCAATATGCTGACCATGTTGTACGTTGCAGAAATAGACTTGCTCATTAACAGGAAAGTAGAACCGTAGAAGATCACAAAGAGGGTAGGGCAAGACTGTAAAAGTATTTGAAGGTAAGGATGAAGATCTTAAAACTGATATGTTACAGTTTAGGAAGCACATGGAGCCTGGGAAGGTTGGGGTGAAAGCAGACAAAGGGAGAATCTGGGTCGTGTAGAACTGGACAAGCAGGTGAGCAGGGATTTGGAGAAATTAAGCTTGGAGTTCACAAAGCTTCATAACATTGTCAACCTGTGTTACTACATCAGCCTCCTGACAATGTTATAAAGATGGAAGAAGCAGACTTGGCCATGGAGAGGATCAAACAAAATACCAATATTTTACACTGGCTCCTTGAGCTGGAGTGAGCAACTACGTAATTCGATACAGATGCGAGTTGGGTATGTCAATTCACAGATATCCCAGAAGCCGAAAAAAGTTCAGATTTTGTTTTAAAATGGAGAAAATCATTCACCAATCGACTTTTCATTTAAAAGACAGGTATTTTATTATGGTAGAGAAAAAAAGTTTTTTTAAAAAAAAGTCCCTAATCTAACTATTGTTGAAATCTGTCAATATGTTTGTCATTATAATAGTGCTTACATTTGGTATTAATGCTTTTCACATCAAGAAGACATCTCAAAGTAGAATGACTGCACGTTTAGTAGGCGAATATGGAGAAGATTGTGAGAGTTTAGCTTAGTCAAGATGGAAAGTAAAACTATCAAATGTACCAGATTAATTCTTCTACAGGTTAAACCTTCCTTTCTCCAAGCAAGCAACAATATTGATCATCAAAATTTTGTTTTCATTTCTTTTAAAAAGCATTTATTCAGTTAAAATAAGCTAAACCATTTTGCAACGTGCATATAATAAACTGCGTATTCAAAGCTGACAAACACCCACCTGACCCAGCTGGAGATGAGCTGACACTGAGATTTTGTAAACTACCATTCCTCAGTAATGATGGAGATTTCTGGAGGTTTGCACTTGCCACACTTCCAGCAGCTGATGTCACAGATGATGATGATGGTGAGGCAGAAGAAACTGAGTGCTGGGAAATACTTTCTTTATTTTTACTCCCCTTTGGTCTTCCAGGCCCATGCTTGTACTTTTTACTCCCTTTTCTCTTCTTTTCTTTTATCGTCTCTTCCTCCATAATTGAAGCCTGTGCTCTTTTAAAGCCTGGTGCTCCACTTGAAGTAATAGCAGTAGCGTCAGAGACACCATAATCTCCATGACTGTTCTCAGAATGTTTTGAGTTTTCAATGTTTGTTTGGGAAAGCCCAGAAGACGTGGATGGGAGGTTCAGTAAAGGACTAATGTTTATCAAGGTCCCTTCTTGCTCTACAATTTCTCCTTTAATTGTCTCTCTGGTTGAGGATGGCTGTGGATGAACACAAGTATCATTTCGCAGATCTGACTCAGTGAAACTTTGAAACTCTTGTGGTGATTGAACTGAACTGCCAGAAGGTGACTTTACACTACTGGCGGTTCCCAATAGACTGCCTGCAAGAAAACAAAATATTTAGAACTGCCAAGGCTACACAAATCAATTGTAATGGTCTCTAAATCTTTTTATAAGAAAGAACATTAAACACATCCGAGACGGTGTAGTGGTTTAAGGCTGGGTAGAGTGTATACCCATAGATTGCAGGTTGCAAACCTAAACATCGAAATTCAAATTTGCTTGATAACTATCAAAGTTCCTGCTCTAGATCACTGTTCAGAAACAGTTGCTAGATGGTGCATAGCACGTGTTGAAACATGAAGAAAGGATTGGATTTAGGAGCACCAGGCTCTGTGAGCCTTTCAACTCCTCCCTTTCTTGGCTCCCCATCCTCCAGCAAATCAAATACAAAATCTTTATTCTCATCTTTAATTCCTTCCACAGCTCCACCTCATTCTATTTCTTGAGTCCTCCTACAACCCCAACACTTCTTTTGCTCAGAAAACACTTGCCTGCTTCAAGTGTCCCACTCTATCCACTCCACCACAGGCGGGCATGTTTTCAGCCATTCTATCCCACTCTGGGATCTATCTGGAACTCCATTTTCCAATTGAATCTCTCCAATTCATTCCCTCCCTCATTCAAGGCCTACATTAAGAAATACCTCTTCTGCTATATTTTTGATTTTCTTTCCCTTCCCCAACCTATCTGACTCCCAATCTCCTTGGATGCCCAGGCAAAAATGTCAAGCGCTTTGAGATGTCCTCCCGACATGAGACGTGATGTGTTTAACTTTACAGATTAAAAGTAAAGTAAGCATGGAATGGCAGATTCTAGTGATTGAAAAATTATCTGAACTCCCAGATGGTAGCACCCTGGACTTTTCACCCAAGCTCGATTACCATTATTTAGAAGCTGAGGGAATTTCAGAATGCATTTTAACAATGTTCCTTAAATACTAGAATTAGTTTAGGAATTCTGCAATTTTGACCGCAATATGAATATAATACTTAAAACAGGATTCGTAGAGATTCAGAAAATTGTAGAAGGTCTCTGCATAATAATCGTCAATATACATTTATACACTTGATAAGTCATCATTCCGAGGTAAAAGGGCTCAATGAAGAGATATCCAGAGTGGCAAGTTAGGCAACCGTATAAATACATAAACAAATGCAGCCAGGGTATTGACATCATGAAGTACAAGTGACAAATTAAGCCAAGGTTATCAGGAATTTACCGTAACACCACTGAGCTTTACAATTTATGTGCATCAATTCCGATACAAGTTTATCTGTAAATCATGCACTGAAGTCCTATATTGTTATATTGCTAATTTAGGTGACAAAAAACTTGCGCTACTTCAGCAGTTATCTATTACTTTTTCTACTCACTAAAACTGACAACTGAAGTAAACCTGGTCAATGGTGGAACTGAGAAATGACTCAAAAAGCTAACAGCTTCTTTTAAAAAAAGATAATTACTCGTCAACCATCACAAAATAAATGGCTATAAATTAACATTATGAAAGCAAAAATAGTTCGGACAACTGGTAGTCACTCTAAGCATACCTTGTGGAAAAGAGTTTGGTGATCCTGTTGCAGGCCCACAAGCTGAATTCTTTCCATTGCCTGGTTTCCTTCCCCTCTGACCAGAACTGTGACCTCCAGTCTTCTTCCCCTTGACCTCCAACACTTTGACCTCTGAACCTTCATTCCCACTTGAAGGGCGAGCAGATACTTCCTGGAAATTTACATTTGTAAATCGAGCTGTGGTTTCTTCCAGCCTCTTCAATGAGCCGGGCATAAAGCTACTGCTAGGGCTTGTGTAGGTCTAAAGATAAGCACATCGGAATGCAGAGCATAAAAGTGCATGGTTAGACAATGAGAAAGATACTTGATGCTAACAGAGAACCATTAGTAACCGAACACTTCAAAATTAAGGCAGTTAACAAACCAGACAGTTGTCTGACTATTTTATCATATGCTCCTTTTCAACATGAGGCCTGAGACACTGGGCCTAGATGACCACATTATAAAGGGGTCACCTAGGGCAGAACATAAATATCTTAATCCTGCAAAGTGCTGGGAAGTGACTAAAATTAAATTACCATACTCCTCTTAAATTTTTAATTTGTACTTCTTTAATAGGCTATGTGTACAATTTATCTATGTTAATTTAGGATACATTTCTTATGAGACTTATTGCAAAACATCTGGGCTGGATTCCTGCTGAACAAGGGTAAGGGAATCTGTACTAACACCATAAATAGGTTATATGTTTTGAGTTTTACAGTTAGAATATTATTCCAGAGTTTTTCTTGTTCAGCCTTTTGGGGAGATAAAAAATATAATCAGGTAGAATATGATTCTGGAGTTTTACTGGATTAGCCTTATGGGGAAAGTCAATAAATATCACCTATATTGAGGTTTAGTTGTTTCCCTCACTTTAGGGTGGGAGGAACATTCTGTGGGTAAGATTTACTAACCTTGACAGGCAAGTACATATTCCGTACTGGTCAACAAGTATTTTAACAAACTTGGTGAAATTTACTGATTTCTTTGTTCAAAAATAGAAAGACAGAAACGAGTTGGAAAATCTCATTATAAACTCACATCACCATGGTCGATGCATTTACTCACATGTGGGAAATCACCCCTTTGGTGTAGCATAAAGCTAAAGATACCTGAACATATTTTAAAATTTTACTATAAATGTGACAGTAAATTTATATTTTTTATTTTATTCCATGACAAACAGAATACATCCTTCTATTTGCATTTTAATACTTATTACAACTCACCTTTTCAGTTGTTACAGTCAGAGAAGGAACTGTAGATGAGGAGTCTAAACTTTTTTTCGGCTTTTGCCTAAATTTATCTCTGTCCTTCTGTTTCTGCACAAAGAAATCAATAGAATATAAAATGTTTTGCACAAAGCTGAATTTCCAAACTTGGCTAAGTTGCTGTGAAGACGTATTGAAACAACAGTTAAATGCCTAGTTATCGAAATTACCAAAGTCAACACCACACCGATGTCTGTTATCCCTTGCTAAGACACGCAAAATGGGGAATCGGGCAGTTCATATCAATCCAAATATACTTGGATAAGAGCGAACAAGATTGGAGCCCTTTCTCTCCAACGCGACACTGAGAAAATTTCACAGCTACTCGTATACAGCAAATTACTGACAAATAACAAGCAATGTTCACAAAGGTAAATTTCATAAATAAACAGCATCTCATTTAATGATGCAATATTTTCTAACGCTAGTTTTATTATAAACGAATAAAAAGATTGTCTGCAGTCCAAAGCCTGACGTTCACAATGGGTCCCACTGCATTTTGGATATCACGTCATCCATCAAAATATATTGAAGAGACAAACAAAACTTCGTCCACCAGAAAGTTTCTGTTAAAATTCTGTATCAGATCTCCAAACACAACCATAACCTGCTAGTTTAAATGCACAAGTGCAAATTTTCCCATTCTTGGTTGAAATGCACATTCATTTGTTTACACAGTTAAAAGAATTTTGACGAGCATGGATTGCTGCATGGATGTTGCCAACATTATTTCTTGGTGTCAGCCGTGCTGTGGATAAGTGGGCAGTATAATAATAATCCTTGCATCTGATATAATTCCTTATCACAGCATCAAAACATTTCAGGTTCGTCACAGGTTTTTAACTGCGAAGTGTAGTGACTATTTTGTAGGCAAACATGCTGCCATACAGCAGGTAGATATTGGCCTCTCTCCTGTAATTGTTCAATATTTTTACATTTAAGCAAAGCTGCATTTTACATTGTCTTATTACTTGAATTACAAGATAATGCCAATAATTATGACAAATTGTGGAGCAGATCAGAATTTTAAAAGGTACAGGTAACAACTCTTATTGCTGTATTTGTCACAAGGCAATTTAAGCCACTAGTGTGATTAATGCCTCTCAATTAAAAAAAGTCATATTGATTGGTGTTTAATGGATACCAGAGGCTGTACATTATATCTGAACAGGATTTTTTTATTATTAAACAATGCAAATTGGGACACTTCTCGTCATGCATTAAACAATGTACATGGGAAAACTGTCCAGTTTTCACTGCTTGTGCAATCGGTTCAAAAGGCAAGTTATAAGATTTAAAACACTGAAGCTCCTGATATGTTAAGAGATTCCTATTCTCATTTCACAGACTGATGCAATAATAATGACGATTACATGAAAAAGCATTGACATTTATTGTGCCCTTTATGTATTCTGGAACAGGATCAATTTCTGACCATATCCGAAAGCATATTGTGAGTAATAAACGCATGGTTTGTTACCTAAAAAAAATCTACATTCACTTCTACAGCAAGATGAAAATTTGAACAAATAGTACAACGCTCCATCTTTGATCCGGCAAAACTACGTAACAATTTTTCTGATGTCTCACTGGCCACATTTCACCCCTAAGAACTGACACAAACGTAACCCACAAGGTTAAATGCACAAGCGCAATTTTTCCCATTGTTGGTTTAAATGCACATATATTTATTTACAAAATTAAAAGAATTTTGGCAAGCATGGATTGCCGCATGGATGTTGCCAACATTATTTTTTGGCATCAGTCATAACAACTTGCTTGTTCCAGAATGCTTGAGTATCTCTGAAGCAGAGTCAGTTACCGGATGATTTGATTGAGGCAATTAAAATAAAGGAATGGACAAGTTATATAGTGGAAGACTCTGCCTCTGGAAAGAAAGAACCCATTACAAGGGAGAACCATAGCTTTAAATTAGAAACTAAAACTGTTGGACCTGAGCATTTACAGAAGTATTCCTTTACGCAAACGGTTGCGAAATCACTAAATCGGAGACTTGGAATTGGAGGAACTTTACAATATTGGAAGTGCCAATATACTGTCTGCCTGATCTGATGGATGTCAAAGAACCCAAAGCACTATTTGAACAGAGAAGGAAGTTTCTCCCAGTGTCCTGGAGACCAATTTCCAGTTATACTGATGGCCTTCTGGTCATTTGTGGGACACTGCTGTGCACAAATTGACTGCCGTGTTCACTTACAGTATTCAGGGTGACTACACTGAAAGTAATGACTGTAGCTTAGCGGTTAGAGCACTTGCCTCGGAAATGAGAGGACCTGGGTTTGATTCCCGGACAAGCAAGTAAGTTTCCTTACTCCACACGCATCCATTTACCTAGCAGTAAGTAGAAACCCAGTTGTTAGTTGATTGGTGTAATAATCTGTTTCTAGGGGTAATAATCCCTTCAAAAAATAACAATTGGTCACTCAATCCACAACGGTTTGTGGGACACTGCTGTGCGCAACTGACTGCCGCGTTTCACCTACAAAATTCACTTTATAATATATTTTGTGAAGCACTATGAGACGTCTCGAAGGCACGATAAGGCCCTATATCAAAGGCAAGGATTACATGCCCCCCACCCCCTGGAACGCTTCCTGGTAAATCAAGCAAAACTTTAGAACATCTATCAAACCTTACGTTTTGCATTATTCTGCCCTGACTGGTTGCATTCCTTTCCATTATATTTTCATGGTTCCAGCAGCTCAGGAGGTATCATGTCCCACAGAGCAATCAATCATCTCAACCCTCAATTTGATACCCACCAGACATTCAACAAGCTTTTTATAAGGTATGTTTTAATAACAGTTTTATAATAATAATAATCCTTGCATATGATATAGCACTTTTCATGTCTTCTACATGTCTGCAGAATATGCTGTGAAGTGAATTGATTGTATACTATTTGTGGGCGAAACTCAGCAGCCAATTGCGTACAGCAGTGTCTCACAAACAGTCGTGGACTGAGTGACCAAACTATTACTGTTTTTTTTCTTGAGGGATTATTATCAGGCGTGTGGCGTAAGGAAACTTGCCCAAGATTTCACCCTGCCAGGAATCGAACCCAAGTCTCTCGCTTGCAAGGCGAGTGCTCTAACCACTGAGCTACAAGGCTCCACTTTAGTCTCACAATTGAAAATTCCATACACCGCTGCTCTGGAAGAGGGGTATAAAGAGGGATACAGGTTCATCTTCCTTCCAATGTCTCACTCAAGTCCTTATTCTTCATGTACGTCAAGACAGTAAACATCACCAGGCTATTTAAAATGGGGTGTGGAGAAGAAAGCAATCGCAAGCAAGCGGAATCCAGACTTCAGCTAACAATCACAAGTGCACTTTCCAGCAGGGTTTACTAGCTGGAGATCAGGAACAGGAACCCTGCTTGATTTTCCCTTCAACCATCCTGGATGCTAAGGGTAATTCTAACACTTAAGTCTTGCCTCGTTGGTTTTGGCCAACTATACACAAATCCAGAGATTGAACCTTTGTCAACTCTCTAGTTCTCAGTAGGCAAGAAATCCTTAAAAATCTTGCTTGAGGCTTGTTAATTTTAATCTCACGCCCTCTATAGTACTGAACTCAAAGTCCAAGGCAACTGTCTTTACATCCACATTCTCCACTCTCCAGCATTTTAAAAATGTGCAGGTACATTTGTCCATCAAATCTCAGAATCATCCATGATGGCCTATGATCCTCTCTAATATACAGCAATTGCTTTTGAAAGTAGACGTCAAAACTGCATGTGAAATTCCAGATTTGGCCTCAGTAAATCTATACAAGGTTAGGATAACATTTCTACTTACTACTCAAATGCCCTTGAGAACCAGTAATCTTAACCAGTGAGATTAGCCTTGAAGCTTCACAATGATTGGATGTTTTCAGTAAATGGGCAGCTGGGCAGCATCGTACTCAAATTCATTTCCTTTACCTATATTTTGCTAATGGACATCTTTATTATGCATCCCTATCATGATGTTAAAATGTCTCAAAGCACTTCACAGGGATTTATGTGTAAAGTGCAGTGATTGAATTTGTAGGCGAATGCAGCTACCAATTTTCACAAATTTACCAAGAAAGCTATGAAGTGAATGACTAATTAAAGCAGGGTAATGTTGACCAAAACACTGGGAGAACTACATTCTCTTTTCAAATCGGGCCATCGAATCTTTAACATCTACCTGACTAAGCAGGCATACTTGATTTAATGTCTCATTTTTGAGGGATAGCACCTCAGACAGTCAGGTACTCCCCAACACTGCACTGAGTGTCTGCCTGAATTGAGCTCAAAGTCCCAACGTGGAGCTACAATCTTCAGACTTCCAAAGCAAGAGTGCTATCCATTGAGCTAGGATGGCACCAACATAATAATACTTGCATTTGATATAGTGCTTTCCACGTCTCCTAGACGTCTCAAAGCGCTTCACAGAATATACTGTAAACTGAATCAACTGTATATTTGTGAGCGAAACACGGCAGCCAATTGCGCACAGCAGTGTCCCACAAACATGGATTGAAGTGACCAATTTATTATTGTATTTTTTTTCTTGAAGGTTTATTATCAGGTGTGTGGAGTAAGGAAACTTGCCCATGGTTTCGCCCTCCTGGGAATCGAACCTAGGTCGCTCGCTTGCAAGGCAAGTGCTCTAACCACTGAGCCACAGGACTCCACATAATATGAAAACAGCATTTAATGAGAATAGGCAGCATCTTTTAAATGCACTCAAGACAATTCTCCAATTACTAATGTCAGTAGCCAACTAGTCTATAATTCTTACGATCATGTCCCACTCATTTTCTGAAATATCAAAACAAACATTCTCCAGCCCTTCAGCTAAGTTCCTATATTTACAGAACTCCTTTAAAAACATTAGCCAGAACCTCACCTATTTCCTCTCTCATTTCCTAGAGGATTATAGAGCGAGTTCCATCTGGTCCAGATGTCGTGCATACATTTACTTCCTGAGTTCCATCATAACAAAACCTACCCAGCTAAAAGGACTAGATTCAGGAATTGCCATGGTCCATTTGTGACGGCTGATGTGAAGATTTCACTTATCACCCGGTTCCACATTCTGTAAGTTTCCCTCTGACATACATAATAAACTGATGTATGAACTTATGAAATTTTGCACATATTTTGTAGAGTTACAGTACAACACCATGGTTAAACAAACAAACACCACCAGCTAGCATTTATATAGCTCCCTTCAAGTCGTATAACACGTTGGAGTGCTTCACAATGACCAAGTCAGAAACACGAAAGGAAGAAATGGGGTGGTGGTAAACGATCTGAATATCTGCAAACTGCAAAGAACAATGAAAATTAGTTAAATTTTTGAGTACAGTAATCTTCACCAGCAAACTGATAAATGGCTCATTAGTCTAATGGTAGCGTAAGATACTTTCATTCTGATCACAACTGCTCCTGTATATTTCATCAGTAAGGTATGCCATTTCTCTGCATATTTTCTATCGTGGAGAGTCCATAGATCACAGAATCTTTACTGAGGCAGAAAGTAGAAAAGTAGATAAAACATGTTAGATAATAAATCTACGATGTTTTTACAGCATTTGAAAATCCATGAGCCAGGAAATGTGTTTAAGAAAAAAAAACTTAACTGGTTTGAAATGAGAAGTAAGAATGGCACTTTATATGTTTTTTTAAAAAACTACTCTGGATGTAGATTTTCCTCAGAGTAAACTCAGTTTACCGCAATAATGACCTATACATTTTAATTCCTACTAGATATTTTAAAAATCCCACACATTAAAGATTAAATATATCGCCTCCGGATATGGTGTTCCTTTTATTCTACATCAGTTAAAACTTAAAAGTACAAGAAAATTGCCTTGCAAAGAGCCATGTGCTCGAATAACATACCTTTATCATCTGAACTGTTCAAAAAGAAAAGATCTACTGTGCCAGACTGAAACAGAAACAGATAAAACAGGAGTAACAAGACTTACCATCCATTTCTTTTGAATCAGAGAAAGAACAGTACTCTGACCAAATTGAGCTCCTCCAAAACCTACTTACTGATTTTTGAGCAAAGACAAAGACATCAAAGGTGCTGCCCTTTGGTCAATTTACTTGGTGTCGATAAGACCAGTTAACTGATAGTGATGACAGACAATGGGGTGGGATTTCGGAACATACAATGTGCTCTTACACAGGGCACTCAATTGCCGCTGGAATTCAAATGATCTCAGTACAACACTGAAACACACATGTACTCTTAACAATCCTTGCATACTCTTAATATAAAAATTATAAAATATACCCCAAACATGCAAGTTTAACAGACTGGGGAACTGACTGGATTGCAGCCCAACCCCCACCTTCATCTCTTATCAGCATGTGATGAACAGAACAGTAAACTTCACTCTTCCTACACAGCAAACAAGATAAACCAGGCTCTATTATTAAACCCAGCAGGCTACAACAAACTAGGCCTCCAAAAGGATTTAAACATTTGATTCACTGAGTGCTGTGAGCCTATTGGTGTGATGTTTTTAATCCAGCTGCACAGACTTTAAGTAGAACAGTCCCATCCCCCAATAGTAATCACAGAATTCCTTTTAAAGGGTAGCCTTAGGGTCCATTCCTCAATGACCTCCTCTTTTCAGACAACTATAAGCTATAGGATCACCGCACTTTAAAACTGCCATTCCACAGGGACCTGAAACTAGTGTCTCAAAACCACTTTCAATTTCCCCATGGTAAAACCAAGTGCCGAGTCACATGGAAAAAGGATCAACCAATAATCAGCTGCCAGCTGTGCAGGGTATTAAGTGTCCAGTTTAGTCAAAATTTAGACATATATAATTTAATGCATCATTTTAACCATTTAAGGTCATACTTGCAAAATGGTCCATTATTGTCACCGTTCTGAAGACATTGCAACTTTAACACAGAGATAACATGATACAGTAGTTAGTAAAAAGATTTACAGGGTGATAACTACCCTATTATATCTAGAATACGTGAAAAGCGCTTATCAAATGCAAGGATTATTATTATCTAAAAAACAAAAATATCATAATTTCTTTAAGACTTATTAGACATTGTAATGGTATCATGATTTTTGGTCACTCTGTACACGCAAAACTATTTCCACGCTCAAACTAAAATACATACCAGTAGCATTAGTACTACAGCATACAAAATATAATCCCAGCTGCATAGAATAGTATCCATTTTCAAATTCAACATTTAAATAAATAATAAATAATCCTTACATTTGATGTAGCACCTTATCACATCTTCAAGTCATCTCAACACCCAGTTATTCTCATGTAAAATGTGGCACGTTTTTATACATTATGTATTCTTTAGGAATAATTTTTCAGCAATTTGTTTTTAAAAAAAATCAAACTGCAATGATCAGCTCCAAAATTCCTTTAATAACTACAGGGTAACCCCATTATCATACAGACATCCAAGTCCAGTAACTCAGAGGCCGTGTTAAAACAGGCCTCAAAAATTGACCTGACTTCGGGATTTTAAGGTCTCCACTGATTACACTTACTGGACGTTCCGCATATGTGCATTATGCACAGAAAGAGCAGTCAGCAGCATTTCCTGTGCATACCGTCCTGTGCTTAGGTGTCACCTTGGCTAAATTAATAGCACTCTCACCTGAGTCAGAAAGAAGGCTGAGGGTTCAAGCACCATGTCGGGACTTTGAACTCACATAAGAGGCCAATACTCCATGCAGTGGATGGGTGTGCACTGTGCATCCTTCGGATGAGATATTAAGCTTAAATACGGTCAGCCTGCTTCAGGTGGATGTTAAAGATCCCATGGCACAAATCAAAAAGAGAATGGAGTTTCTCCCACTGTCCTCGCCAACAATCCTCCATAAAATTGATCAACCATTTCATGGCTGTTTGTGGGACACTGCTGTGTGCAAATTGGCCTCCAAGTTGCCTGCAAAAAAATCCAGTCACTGCACTTTACAGTAAATCACGTGAAGTTCATTGAAACATCATCCCAACATGAAAAGCGTTATATCAAATGCAAGGATTATTATAGCAAAGGAAGTGAATTCCATGGTGATCTGGCAAATCAGAAGTCAGCCATTTTTAGCACCCAAAGCATCCTAAGCTTTGAATAACTGTAGGTCCACAGGACACAGATGTTAAAAATAACCGAAGCTGCAGCAAGGCACTTTATATCAGGGATTCCCTGTACATTGCTGACAGCATATCTATATGTTGTAATGCAATATGTTTAATGCCAAAATCTGAGACTATTTTACTGAGTTTAGTTCTCTGAAATTTAAAAACAGGAATTGTTGAACTGAAAGCCTTCAACTTCTTCATTTTATAGAAATCTTTCTGTAGCAGAAGGCTAACATTTTATGAGAAACCCGAGTGATAATATATAATACAACTGAAGATTTATTTGCATTCTTAGCTTCTGGACATTATCAGGGGATGCTAAATGCAGGCACCTGAAACATGATGATGGCATATTAAAACACCATACTATTAACTGATTCAGAAATACAGCGAAAGGAGACCAGAAGAATCTTTATATTAACACAATAGACCATTTCTCCCAAGATCCACATTTAGAATGCAACCAAAATGTCTCTTTTCTGAAAATGCATTACTTGAATAATTATTTAATTATTAATTACACGTATTGATAAAGAAAATATTAACTCCCACTGAGATTTAACAAAAGTGGGGATAGTAGATAGGATATTGATTGAATTCATCCAATGCAACCCAAGTGCTGAAACAGAACAACCACTCACCATAGCAGCTGTTTCCCGAACAAACTTTTCTCCGTCAATCATACAACATCAACGCTTTTTTCCTTTACTAGGGTCAACAAAGGCCGAGGCCCTCCTAATTGGCTCCCGTCAGCGCCTCCACACCTCAGGCACAGCCAGCATCACCATCCGAGGATGAAATCCACCTCACTGAGCTAGTCCGGAACCTTGGCATCTTGTTTGGCCCTCAAACATCCTTTCTATCCCACATCCGTGCCTTGACCCGATCTGCCTTCCCACACCTCCGCAACATTGCCCAGCTCCACCACTGCCTCTCTGCTAAGGCTGCCGAAACACTCATCCACGCATTTATCACATCTAGGCTCGACTATGCCAACTCACTGCTTGTCGGACTTCCCCACTCGTCTCCACAAGCTGCAGATGATCCAGAACTCTGCAGCTCATATCCTCTCGTGCACCAGGCTCCATGACCCTATCAACCCCAGCCTCGCCTGGCTCCACTGGCTTCCCATCCCCACAAGTTCAAAACCCTCCACAGCCTTGTTCCTTTCTACCTCTGTGACCTGATAACCCCATATCAACCTGTCCGCTCCCTCCGCTCAACAGGTTGTGAATTGCTCCATGTCCCCCGACCGGCCTGCCCCTCCATTGGCGGTTTGGCCTTCAGCCTCTCTGCCCCCACCCTTCGGAACTCCATCCTACAGTCCCTTCGCTTCGCTCCCTCCCTTGCCTCCTTCAAGGCATTTCTCAAGACCCTCCTCTTCGACTGCGCCTTCGGCCACCCTCCTACCCCGATCCCATGCCTCTGCGCGGGTCCAAATCTCTGACCGTCCAGCAACTTGGGACATCCTGACAACGTGAAAGGTGTTATATTACTGCATTTGTTGTTGGGATATACTTCCATAGGCACCAGAGACCCAACGATAACTCACTGAGCAGTTATTAGATGCCTGTGAGCCCTGAATAGAATAGTTTGTGCCATATTAAAACAAATGTGTAAACAATTATTATGCATCATATGTACAGAAGGAATTACAGGTGCCTTCAATTATATGGTTAACTAATGAAGCTTTGTTACCAATTAAATACAGCTATTTACTCACGGTATAAAACAGACCTCATTGTCACATGTGGCCATTATTAACATGTGAATAATGGGCACTTCAATGAGTTATTTATGATCAGCTTTATAATAATCTTTGCATTTGATATTGCACCTTTTCTGTCGGAAGGACATTTCACACACTTCACAGGACATACTATAAAGTGATGCTATTGTATTTGTAGGCAAATGTGACAGCCAATCTGTCCATAAACCGTCACTTCCACAGTAGTTAAAAAGCATTCTTGCAAATTAAGGTTGAGTTTAAGAATCTTCCACAATTCTGCACCACCTTAAATTTTAAACACAATTGGTCTTAGAGAGAAAGGCTAGCTGGATTTTCAAGCCTCTAATGGCTAAGTAAATAAACACTATGATCCAGGACTAAGAAATCCAAAGTTTGATCTCTTGGCTCTACCGAGTTAGTAATTCTCAGGTTAGGCATCATCCTCTTCAAAACCTGGCAATAAATATGATAAGTATCCTACAAGCTAATGACCTTTTTGAGGACTTTGATCAGGCAAACAATCTAATGCAAACACTATTAGATTCACATCAATACTGAAACACAAGAATAATGCACCACTTATCAGTTTTTTTTGCTACTTCTGTGAAACATTTTCAAAAATATTTTAATATTGCCTTGTATCTACACAGTAAATATCAATAGCTGCACTAACTAAAGGTTTGAATGCAGTGAAGCAAGTTATAATGCATTTCGGCAGGACCAGAGAATGATCGCCTTGAAGATAAATGCTTAAAGACTGCTCGTATCCTGCTGTGTTGTAGTTTACAACTCCACAAACTGTGGAAGATTGACCATGCAGTGACGTTTACAAAGAGCAGGGGCCCTGGTGGGGGAGCACAAGGACTCCAGCTGCAAGGACTGCTCTACCAAGTAACATCACGAGTACTCGTAAAACAAGTATGAAAATTATTTTGCATTGTTCTTTTTGCAGATACATTCCACCAAGACTTGGCACAGCGACATCCAAGAGACAGTAATAAATCATGTTTGTAAAGGAGTTAAGGGACATTATTTATTGCAATCAATATCAAAAGGGAATGTGTGTGTGTAAGACAATAATACTGTATGATAGCCCCACAAGAAAGTAGTGAAAAGTTTTGCATTGAGCAACACTGAACAAACTTTCCATCTGATGTTGTACGAGTCTAGTAAAATGGTTCATCTTATCTTGGGCAGTAGAAAGGAGCGCTTAGACCTTGGAAGGAAATTATGCATTATGCTTGCGACCAACAACAAAATGACATGTGTATAGTGTCTTTCATGTCGGGAGGACATCCCAGGGCGCTGGACAGACAGAGTTTTAGACCTGACCTGGGGGGGGGGGGGGGGAGATTGGGGAGGTTGGAGGTGGAGGCAAACAGGGAGATCGAAAGCTGGTTGAAGAGGAGGGTCTTGTGATAGATCTTGAAGGAGGCAATGGAGGGGGCAAGGCAGAGGGACTGTGGGATGGAGTTCCACGGGGTGGGGGGGTGAAACAGAGTGACAGAATGCCAACCCACCAATAGTGGGGCAAGCGACATGAAACAGGCTGGAGCCTGCTGAGCGGAGTGAAATGAGTAGGATGGTAGGGGGTTAGGACTCACAGAGATATGGGGCAGTGAGACCATGGAGGGCTTTGAAGGTGAGGACCAGGATCTTGAACTGTATCCTCTGTGTGATGGGAAGCCAATGGAGTCAGGTGAGGATGGGGGTGATAGGGTCACGGAGCCTGGTGCAGCAGAGGACGCAGGCTGCAGAGTTTTGGATGATCGGCAGCCTATGGAGGGAGGAGTTGGGGAGGCCGACAAGCAAGGAGTTGAAATAGTCAAACCTCGATGTAATGGAAGCACATATGAAGGTTTCGGCAGCGGCAGAGTCGGGTGATGTTGCGGAAGTGGGGGAAGGCAGAGCGGATCATGTCGCAGATGTGGGGTAGAAAGAATAGTTGAGTGTCAAACAAGACGCCATAGTTCCGGACTGGATTGGCAAAGTGGAGTGTGCAACCGTGGATGGTGATGCTGTCAGCGCCTGAGATGAGGAGGTGCTGACGGGAGCCAATTAGGAGAGCCTCGGTCTTGCTGACATTCAACTGAAGAAAGTTAGCTCTCATCCAGGGCTTGGATGTCCTGATACCAGCAGCTCACTCTGACAGACCTTCCAAGGTGTCTGTCTGTGGGAGTAAGCTGTTGGTAGCAAGCATAATTTTGGAAATGAGAATGTCTTTGGTTCGTCTTCCTTCCTCTGTCCCCTTCCATGTCCTAATCTCTATCCCCATCTATATACTCAACCTGTCTCCCTGAGGGATTATATTCTATGTATTTATGGCGTAAATCAAGAAATATTCAATCAAGAAAATGTATTTTGTTGGCCACCACTTCTCCAGATCAACAATGCAGCTACCACATCACAAGCTATCCTGTAAAAGTCCTCCCACCACACAAAAGACAAATGCCCATCAAATGGTTGACAAGGAAACTGAGGCTTGGGACGACTGCTGCTAAGAGGAGATATCCGAAGTACAGGTTTGTGAATACACATTCAAACATCCAGGTCTTGCTATCCATCTTGATTGGTATGCAGAAAGGCAGCAGATGCTGTTCAAGCTCCACATCTCCCAACTGGAGCGACCATCACTTATTGGGTATCTGAGGTGTGGGCAGAATGGCGGCACTGCTTTCACACATTTCATTCTGAGCTGTGCTGCTCACCAGGAAATTTTTAGTTGCTGCTACCTGCTATCCATCGCATGAAGGCTCTGCTTGACCAACAAGTGACTATCCTTGGGGGAGGGTGGAGTGGAGTGAAGGGAAAATAAAGAAGTTAAACTGACCCCGAACCCAAATGGGTGGACCTGGCTGGACAAGTATTGTAAACTGTTCTCAACGGCAAGCTCTGAAGTATACTCTGAAACATAGGCTTGGGATTCAAGCCTTGGCACTTGCCAACCTGCACCCAGTGCTCTCCAGAATTAGGTAAGCAGGAAGAGAGTGCGCATTTCATTTCGATAATCATCTCTGGAATTTCTATGTATAGACGGGACACATGGACCTCTTGTTTGGAATGGGTTTCCAACGTGTTAAGATACCCAGCTAACCAAACAAGATTCATCCTAGACTTAGGGACATTCCATATTCAGGTGGCCTAACTGCACTTCTCCTTGCCCCCTCCCTTTCCATTTTAAAAATCTACATTCTCTTTGACTTTGCTTTCAGCCACCTTTGTTTTTGCACTTCCCCCTCGCCCCCCTCATCCCAAACATTAGGTTCCCAGTCATGTCTTCCAAACTTGAAAAGCACTATGTAGAAATGTAAATTGCTGTGATGTACCGCAATTATACCAAAATATTTTCTGCATAGCTCAAGCATTAACCATTTAGCTTTCAACTTGGTTCCAATTTCATGACTAGTCTATGGTCCTACCCAAATATCCCACCCTTCAATATCAGATACTGTAGTAAATTTCCTGCTGAACACCTTTTATTTACATATCACAAAATGAAACTCACCAAAAACAATAAAAAAGTATACCTTTCTTCATCCTGTGCTCCTCTGATGGCTCAGTAAATATGCTGTCTGGTATGGGAATGGGCAGTAAAGATAAAGGTGTCCCAACAACGTGAATTTACATACTTCAACATATTAAATCTGAGGCCGTCAACATAACGCATCAACCTTTCACTCGGGTGGAGAATGGGGAGGGGTTCAATTCAGCTCGATTCCTGAGTTACAGTGGGTTTGGCAAGAAAAAATATATACATAACAAGTATTCCCACTCCAGATTGCTATTCAATAACCTTTGCTTCAGTTAATTCTATTTTTAGTAGTAGTTTAAAAATGATTATGAACATACAAAACATTATCGGTTGAGTATTGATAATTATGTTTTGAGATGCCTAGTTTATGAATGGTCATTCAGCAAATATTTCCAAGTTTACTGCACCCTATTTCTTTCCTTTCTGAAAGCAATCTTTGTATCAATACATAAAAAAGTGAAACTTCAGTTTAAATAACAAATATTTTTAAAGATGTTCTCTGACAATCGGATGTTTGTATCCGAATAAACATTTGGAATGCAAGACAGCTGGCAAGCAATTACTATTTAGTCATGCTTATATTTTCATTCAAAAGTGACAACTCCCCTGTGAAATATGTGGCATTTTGCCATCTCAGTAAGAAAGTTTGCCAAAAAAAGCCATAGTAGATAAGATCAAATAAATCATCGGAAATGCAAAAAATTAAAAATAATGATCCTAGGCTAAATTACTTTTCATTCATTTTTATTCTCTAGTTGCTAAAATTCGGATACTTTATTCAATTAATTATCAATTATATTTCCAAGTAACATTTTGTAAATACCAGTATTCTCATAATCTATTCTAAATTCACTGTTCGCAACTTCCTCCTCCAAATAAAATTGCATTTAACTTTGTAAAAGCAATCTCTGTGCAAAAAATCACTGTAAAATATGAAATCTCTTTAGAGATCATGCAATTTACTTTTTTTTCCCAAGGACTGAGGACGTAATGAGGAATTACGCAAGCCTTCCTCATATGCATTATTAGATGAATGCTTGCCCTTCTTCTAAAAAATATTTTTAGAATAATAACTCAACACGAGAGAGAAATAAATGTTAATAGGTGATCAATGTCAGAACATCTAAACAAATGTAAATCCCAGAAAGTAACAAGAACAATTTAAACTGCACTGGTAAACTGTCAAAAACGATGCTTACAGTTGAATGTAGTTTGCAAAATAATGCAAACAGTTAGTTGCTTTTAACGTCTGAAGCTTCATGGCCTTGCTAAATTTTGTTGAACTCACTTGGAAGTTTTGCTCCAGGGAAGATTTGTTTCGTCAAATTAGTTTTGAGATATTGAAATGGATTTTTTTTCTTGTATAGAATTTCTTTCATCAATCATAACATTATTTTGCTCTACCAAGGATTTGAACCAACATGTCACACATTCCACATTTCTTCCAATGACCTTTGGAAGTAGATTGCACTTTGCTTGTGTGAATGTTAGTGTGCAAAATGATTTTTAAAAAAAATTCCACTCAGTGTGATAATGCAACACTTTGAAGCAGAGGACACTGCTTTGTGGAATGAAAGACAGGATCATGCTCACGTTCTCCATATCCTCTCCTTCAGTTCTAGAATATCGCTAAATATTGAAAAACATTGTTGACTGTGATTCGAGGGCTGTTCCCTAACACATCCGATGGCCAGCTTATATTAGTAGATGCTGGGACCTGGAAACATGATCAACATCACCATCTATTTGACCCTCCATGCTATGTGAAGTAGCGAACAGTAGGAAAAAAAAATACATGAAAATTGGAAGCATGCCCCTCTCAAAATATATTAATTCCATTATCAGAGAGTCATTGTTGTTTTGGGTTAGATAATATGAGAGGCATTATTTACTTAATATATCTGAACCTTGCACCCGGTTATATTGAAATTGTCAAAATAAATGTGAACTGCATGTGGAGTCCCGTAGCATTGTGGTTAGCGCACTCACCTCACAAGCGAGAAGACCCGGGCAGGGTAAAACCTTAGGCAGGTTTTCTTACTCCAAACAGCTCAGTATACCTAGCAGTAAGTAGGAACTCAGTTGTTTGTCGATTGCTGGATTGCATTCTGGGAGTAATAATCCCTCCCCAAAAAATGTAGTCACTCAATTCATGACTGTTTGTGGGACACTGCTGTACACAATTGGCTGCTGAGTTTCACCCACAAAATATAGTCAATTCACTTTACAATATATTCTGTGAAGTGCTTTGAGTCATCTCAAAAACATGATATCAAATGCAAAGATTATTATTACTATATTTTAGCATAATTGCTTGAATAATTGTCTGCAAGTTAAAATAATACATGTTACAGCTTACATTCAAAACTCAACTGGTGTAGTATTCAAGCTGAACAATAAACAAAATGTCATTCATGTCAATCACTCTAATAGACTTCATTCCCATTTAGTAATTTCGATTTAAAAAGGCAGACGTGATAACTCTGGAAAATTTACTAATTTAAAAAATTTAATCGAAGCATGAAAAACAAATGAGCTAATATTACAAAGCATTTTATGCTCCAGTTACAAAGTCGGTATGAGCAGTTATACTAACAGCTCTATACTGCTCCATACAGGGGCAAATCAAAGCACTGCACATGGAAATTAACTTGCTTGTGCAGTTCTTCTTGAACTGGTGTATTACAGTTTTAATTTTGCCAAAGAGGAGTAATTGCCAGCACCTTGCCAACATTAAAAAACATGTTTAGACAGTCCAATAGACTGGACCATCTAGCTGAATGCTGATTGAAATTATTCAACAGATTTTCACAATCAACACAAAGGATGTACCATAATTGACCCTTTAGCCATATCACTTCTTGTAAAGTACTTTTAGATCCCATTTGGTAGTTCTGTTGAAATGGACAAACTACTCCCAGTTTTTGAATTAATTCAATTTCCCTCATCATGCCAATATTCTGCTTTTTAAAACAAATGGTCCATCACTGACAATACTCTCAGCAGTTTACAAACCTTTCTTACCAAACCAGTATTGAATACCAGAAGTAGAATGCCAAACCACTATTGAATAATGAGGACATGTAACTACTGGAAAACAGCTGTGATAGAAAAGTTATCCAATAACTTCATGAAATTCATTTGAGCAACGCCACAAGTGGGTAGGTTAGATTTTACTAAAATATTCCCTTATTTTTACTCCGCCGCCCACATTCTCACCAGAACTAAACGCCGCACCCCAATCACCCCAGCCCTTGCCAAACTCCACTGGCTCCCTGTCAGAGCGGATCGACTTCATGATTCTCACTCTACTGTTTAAATCCCTCCACGCCTTGACAACCCCCATCTCTCCAACCCCCTCTCTTCTCACAGCACTACTCGCTGTCTCCACTCTTCTGACTCCTCCTTGTCCCTCGAATCCTCCACTTCACCATCGGCGGCTGTGCCTTCAGCCACCACGCTGCAAAGCTATGGAACTCCCTCCCTCAATCCCTTTGGCTTGCCCACTCTTTCTCCATTTTCAGGCTGTGCCTGAAGACCTTCCCCTTCGACCATGCCTATGGCCATCTTCCCCCTACCCCTGGCTCAGCATCAGGCTCCTCCATTGTTAAGCGCTCTAGGATGCCGCCCGGCCTGGGGGGCGCCATATAACTGCAAGTTGTTGTTTTTAATGTGGCATTGATGAAGTAGATTTTGGCACTTACCAATTTGCTAAAATGATATTTACAGTAGCCACAATATTTAACATTATCAGCTTCTGAACCTTCTTCTTCACACAAAAGTCCTGCCAGCTGTGCACTGAAAATGAAAAACAATTGAGATTATGTAAGTAAAATTAACAAGAAACTAAACTGTTTGTCAAATAGATTTTGTCCAGTTGCACCTTTCTCCTCTTTGGCACTGCCACCCCATTCTCCATACCAATGAGTTCTTTGCTTCTCCCCCACCCAATGTTTTAAGTGTTCTCCTCTCCCCATCCTCCACCAAAACCCTAATTCTTTCCCATGAAATTTTGACATTGGGACTGTACAATAACAACTTGCATTTATATAGTGCCCTTCACGCTGCATAGCGTCTGAGTGCTTTCAAGCCTTTTTTTAAATTGCTCTCTACCTTAACTGCACTGAATCTACCAAGGCATTTGAAAGTTTGCTGCAATACTTCTGGACTCTGCAAAATATTCATCTTCGTAAAGCACTTATAACATTAGAATATTTCCAAATGCATTGCATTCTGCATAGCGATTATGTCAGGTGCTGTCTCAAAGCAACTTCAATAGCAATTATACACTTGTAGAGAAATGCATTGTGTTATGTGCAATGTTCAGTTCAGGGCAGTTTGCACTAGCCTATTTGAAATTTTTTTAAAGTATAAAAAATAAATCACATGTAACAACAATATTAGAAATGGAAAAACAAAATAAGATGAAATGCTTATTCAGGAACCAGCCTCAAAAATTCATCTCATCTCTCAAATACATAAAACTGCTGCATATTTTCAGCATTTTGTCAGTTCCGATTCCTACCATTGATCCTGTTTAATATTAGTACAAAATTGGACCCTGGCGTGAATCCATAATATTTATTGAGACAATGATCGTAGATTGTGAACTATGAATTTCAATCAGCTAGAAAGGAGCAGTAATTTTTCCGATGCACACCCTTCCAAAGCAAAATATTTGGATTAAAAAAATTCAATCTAATAAATTTCTCTTAAAACTTTTGAAGGTTGGATGTTACCCAATGCAAATTTAAAAATTACTGCACGATTATCAAGTAGCAGTTTTTGGATTCATAGCAATGCATCACACCACAAGCACAATTCCCCACATAGCAGTTTCCCATTTTCTGCCAAGTGAGGATGCCAGAGGTCCAAAATTCCACCTGTTCTTAAAGTTTGCAAGACCATTTTGTCTTTACATTTAAGATCGCAGAGAATTGCAAAAAAGAAGCTTAAATTCAGCCTTAATTTAAAAACGTGTACTGGGCAAGGCCAGCTTTCAAATTAAAATGAAATTTAAGAAATTTCCCAAATTCTACATGATATTGATTGTTTCAAGTAAAATGGTCTTACATGCTAAGACTACATGAATGTTGGGCATCAAGTAGGTGGGGAAATAATACAACTCTCAGCAGTCTTGCATATCCCATTACTGATCATCCGTGGCAGAGGCCATGAAACTGATCAACATCACACTTTGATGGGGAATAGTGTAGCGTAGGAGAAAAGAATTGATAGGGCAAAAGACATTTAACAAAGCAAACTTTTTGAGACTTTCCAAATTATACATAGTTAAATGTTTTATCATTCATCAATTTTTTTGCAAAATTTTTTTTAAAAATCTTCAGTTAGACCATCAAATAGATCTGTTCAGAAACTGAATAATGTAAACAAAGGCCACATCAGATTTTCTGTTAAAAATCTACATTACAACTCTGTTTTCAACACTTCATTACTCTGGTACCATGTGTTAAATAATCTGATCAAACATCACAGAGCTCAGTGAACTCTGTTTGACACGGCCATGCTGCCTCATGCTGTGGGTGGAGCTTAAACAAGACAAATGGCCTGGGAACGCATTCGTCTGTAGTGATTTAACTAAACTCAGCAAGGACATCAGTTAGAGATGCCAAGTGTGTTAGTTAAACTGAAGTTGGAAGGAAAGAATGGATACTCGGGGGTGAAGTTATGCAAGGCTCTGCGCCAGTCAGGAACACTCATTTTCATACAATGCCTTCTTACCCCGAAGCAAACATAGAATACTCCCAATGTTCCCTTTAAAAACGCAAAATGTTATGCACACAAGTGAAAATTCACTTCCATTTAATGCATTACAATATAAAAGCATAAAAGTTTAGAGCTCAGAAGGCTGTTCAGACTATTGTGTCTGGCACTGTTAAGAGTTATCCTTTGAGTCCCATTTACCTGCCATTTTCCCATACCCATGTAGTTTACTCCTTTAATTATTTATCTTGTCTGCTTTGAAAGACAAAATAGATTTTGCCCCAACCACCACTCCCAGCAGGGAATTCTACATCCAAACTACTCTGTGCATGAAAAAAATTATCCTAACCTCCTCATTTGCTCCATTAGCTTAAATTGATGTCCTCTCGTCACTAAATCAACAATCAGTGGAAATGATTTCTACCTATTGGCTATCAAACTCTTCATAATTTTAAAAGACCTTTATCAAATCAGCTCTTAACCTTCATGGATTATAAAGGGTCATTAAAATTGTGTTTGGTATCCAAAGAAAGTTACCTAATATAATTCTTCATTTCTGCATAAACTCTTTATAATACTAATCCTTGCATTTGATATAGCGCTTTTCACGTCGGGAGGACGTCCCAAAGCGCTTCACAGAACACACTGTAAAGTGAATTGACTGTATATTTGTGGGCGAACGCGGCAGCCAATTGCGCACAGCAATGTCCCACAAACAGTCGTAGATTGAAAATGACCAATTTATTATTGTTTTGGGTTTTGGAGGGATTATTATTAGGCTCTGTGTGGAGTAAGGAAACTTGCCCAAGGTTTCGCCCTCTGCCTGGAATTGAACTCAGGTCTCTCGCTTGCAAAGCGAGTGTCTAACCACTGAGCTACAGGACTCCACACATTGGGTCTCACTTTTTTCAATCCATTGTTTCCCTTTTCCCAAGACAGCAGCTCATAGTGGAGAGCATTGGTGTCAGCAACCCTGCCATGTTTCACAAGATCAAAGACCGGTTTGGCTGAAGAGGCCCTTCAGGATCTCAGGATTTTACACCTTTATGAGGTCCCCTTTGAGACACTATCTTTCAAGACTAAAGAGCCCAAGCTTGTCTAATCATTGCTCATGGCCTCATTCATCTAAAACTGGCGATCACCCTGATTGCTCTCCTCTGCACTGCCTCCAGAACCTTGCAGTTACTGTGTACAGTTCTCTAGGTGCAGCCTGACCAGAGCATTATGGAGCTCAAGTATGATGTATGGGGATATGAACTCAACTGATTTGGTTACACAGCCAAGCTTTTTCATTTTAAGAGGACGTGGTTCACAATCGAGCCTACACAACATAGGGCAACAGAATAGAGCTGGAACATGTTCTGGATATCCACCCTCGCATTTTTCCACAAGGATCAATGGACAACAGCTAGAAGCAGGATCCATGACTGATTTACCCCTCACTAGCTAAAAGATAATAGAGACCAAATGGTGTGGCTACATTCCAAGTTTAAGTAGCTTGGCACAGACCAGGGATCAAACTGGTCCAGATTGATCAGCACCACACTTTGCAATGCATCTGCCCACTATCATCAATGAAGCCCTCCTTTATTATTTTATATATAACAAAAATACTAACCATGTGACATGAAAAGCTTGCCGACAGCCATGCTTGTTACAAGTCATACAAGCCCCAGTTGCTGCTTTGCTTTCACGCCCTTGCTCTTCACAGATGTAGCAGGTCTAGAAAAAAAGTTCAAAATTAAGGAAAGCCCAATGTTTCTAAAAATAATAAATTCTGAAATTCTAATAATTATTATAGTACAATATACAGGCTGACCTCACATACCCAATGCCTTGGAGACTTAGGGAAAAAGGAGCATTATATCCAGGTGTTCGCTATAAACATTTAAATACTGAAATGGCCAAATTTTCCACATGCGAGCAGTCACATACTGAAGAGGAACAGGAGCGGGTGTATGAGTGAGGTGAGTTGACACCCTGCGCTCTCGCTCTCCGGCGCTTGCATGTATTGGTTTGCTGGTTGGCAGCCAAGTGATTGACTGCTAAGCACCCACATGATTAACTGCCAAGCACCCAGGTGATTGGCTGCCAACCCCCCCCGCCATTTTGATTTGATTGCAGAACTTATATTCGGGTTCTGCTTCAATGATCGCTGTATCAGGGTAAGGATCCATGGGAAAAAGTGGGTCTCAATGTCAAGTTCGCTATAACCAGAGGGATCATAATAATTAGGGATCAGCCTGTACACTTATATTGTGCCTTTCAATATTGGGAGGGGACTTATCCTATACATAGAAGCCATTTCAAGTAAATTGTTCCGAATGAGACAGCTGAAATACATAAAGACTGTCAGTTTTACAACAACAAATTACATTTGTATAGCTCCTTTCACGCTGCGAGGACGTCCCAAGGTGCTGGACAATCAGGATTTGGACCCGAGCTGGCGGTTGGATCAGGAGGAGTGGAGGATTCTTCCTCTTTGAATGTGCATTTCTTGCCTAAGACGTGGTGATGCAGAACAATATATAGTTGCCTAATATTTCTCATTGTGCTAAAGAAATATTTAGGATGAAGGAAAAAATGTCTTACTTTAAATAGAATCTTTTGGCCTACATTTACTCTTATTTCTGAAAGTTGTGTAAAAGCTAATTCTAAATCAGACTTTTTTTAAAATTATATTTTGGGATTTGTCTATGAGCTCATGTCACCATATTCAACTAGTTAACTTTAAAAAGTCTGCAGTTCACAGTTGTATAAAGAAACTTCAGAGTAATAACTGTTGCAAGAACATTTATGCTATAATCTGTGAAATCCACTTTTAACTTGAAACTATTTTTTAGTTTAGCTTAAATCTAATTCAGTACTGCAGACCCGCTTGGCTCTGGAACCAGAGTACACTACCGAGAATTGACGCAATTCTATAATAACCTTGCATTTGATACAGTGCCTTATCACGTCTTCAAGCCATCTAGAGTCCTTCACAAAATAAACAGGGGGTGAGAGGGGGGTGATGGGGGGGCTGGCCGGGGATGGATGACGGGACACAGGGATCTGCGTAACTCTGCTCTTTTCACAGGAGGAGGGCACTATGGCGTCCTCAGGTACAGCTAGATCTCCCCATTCGATATATCCTCATCCCCGGTCACACAAGCACGTCACCTTGAAACCAATTCAACTCCAAGGAGACCTTGCTTACCTCCCCCAAGGAAGCTATGAACCAAAATGTCCTTGCTGAAATTTGTCAGCAACTGTAATACTAAACACAAATATGGATGAACTGGCTGTGCTAAATAACACATTGATCACATTCACTTACCTGTACCCTGTAAAACATCATCCAACAAATCACGCTAATCATCGAAACTAATTGATGTGTGCAACAAATCTACTCACTGAGATGATTTGTTGATTTTCCCTAATCCAAATAACTTTTCTGCTACTTCAGTCTGAAACGCCATCGTTACTGATATTCTATCTCACATGGAAATTTCAGACCCAATTCTTCAAAGACAAATTGGACATTCTTCCTGGTTCAATCCTACTGTTGTTCCCATGAAATCTCACCTTAGTAAGTTTCTACAAATCATTGGTTAGGCTGCAATTGGAGTATTTCATTTAGTTTTGGGCACTTCACTTGAAATATGTCAAGGCCTTGGAGGGAATGCAAAGATTTACATGAATGATACCAGTGATCAAAGATTATATTTGTGAGCAGAGACTGGAGAAGTTGGTCCTTTCATTGGAGCAGAGAAAGTTGAGAAGGGATCTGATGGGAGATCTACAAATTATAAGGGGTTTTGACAGGATAAATAGGAAGAAATTATTTCCACTGGTAGCCCTGTCAGTGACAATTGGACAGATATATAAAATAGTCACAGGAAGAGCGAAAGTAGAGCTCATGAGAATTTGTTCCACATAGAGTTATTGGGGTGTGGAATGCCCTGCCAAGTAAGGTGACAGAAGCAGAGTCCATTGTGGGTTTCAAGAGGGAAGCAGACAAATACAGTACATGAAACACAAGTGCACGTGTGGTACTTCAGCATTCTTGCCGGCAAGTGCGCCTGCCACTGCAGTGAATCGCAGGAAATGTAGTTTTAACCCGTCACCACATGCGCACTTAGCTGCAAGTATTTGAATTGTAGGAAATGAAGTTCCTCCATGCATGCATCAGCGGATCAATACTATATTTTGCACAATTCAATTCAGCCAGCTGTAGGTGTACAAGCGTCAACGGATCAGGGCATCATTTTCCACAATTTTAATGCAGTAGTAAAGTGCGGGAGTAATGGAGGGTAACAGAGCTGCGTTATGATTTAGGTGGTGAATAATATGAGGAGTGCAAAGAAACCTAAGTGGGTTTGATAGGAAGCTGAACGGGACTTGGTTGAATGTCTGATTTAGGTGATGATAAAAGTAAGACTTATGCAAGCTTTATTGTACTGTCAAATAATTTTCCACCCCCTCTTCTGGCCTCAATCACAAGGTTTACTGCAGATAAAGATGACATCTTCGGCTGAGTTTTCTCATTTTGATGAAATTAATTTGATCTTGCCATAAGCCTCCATTGTTGTTTGTCCTACTTCGTCTGACATCTAATTTCAGCAGCCATCCTGTTTCCAAGATCCTTCACACCCTGATGTAAAATGAAGTGCTTTCTGTGGTTCCATGGTATTCCTCCCATTATCTAAAAATGTCTCCAAATGGTTCTAGTGTTTACCATTTCTTCTTTTCCTTCAAAATTTGTTCATCTTCATCTTAAAAATTGCAATCCTACCCTATCCCTTCTTGTTTGCTTTCTTACCATTTACTTTTTAAAAAATTATAGTTGCTGTCGTCAACTCTCATATTATAGATCACCTTAAAAGCCCGGACCTAATCTACGAGCATTAGTATTATTTTCAGCTTGATCATTCCATTCATAATTTCTTCTCTCTCGAAACACCACCCTCACTCACCCACAACACTTTTAGAATTAATTTGTTATTGCCTTGAGACTTCTCCAAAACCTCAGACATCAGTCAAATTTTAAATATTACCATCTTATGGCATTCCACTAAATTTATGTTCCTAGCTATCAAGTTTTCGAAAAATAATTTTGTGCACTCCAGCTGATAGCTTAATTGGTAGTTTGTGTGACATTGTAGTGCAAATCAGCTGCCACTCACCTAACAAATACAGTCACTACTATGAGATGCTTTAATGTGACAAGGCACCATAACAAATGCAAGGATTGCATATTAAAAAAACTTGGGTTACATCACTAAGTAAAATACTGTACAATTCCATCAAAAGGTAACTGTTACTATTGTACCACTACATTTTCTAACTAACCCTACACTAACAAAGTATCATCAGCTACCTTCGCACTACCATCAAAAAATGCAGTCACGTGCATAAACGAAGCTTCGCACATCTGTGTGAGATTACCAGGGACATGATTTACTCACACTGTATGGGGAATTCATGTCTCCAGTAATCTTGTGTGCATGCACAGAACTTTGCACATGCAGACAAAAGGAATTTTGTGAAGGTATCTCACGGCCTTGTAGTGCACTTCTACATCAGAACACCACAAGCAGAAACTCTGGCTGACTTTTTTCCCTCCTGGCTCACAGATTCTAAAGCCAATTGCAGTGCCCCAAATACTGCCTGATTAATATATATATATTTTTAACAGTGCAGTTTGGAAATCCAAACCTACAGTCTAAACGGCCACATTGGTGGTCCCTTTACCTACTAGACAATCAGAAGCAAATAAAAAACAATTTTATATTGTGGTACATTGTCTGAGATCGAACTTGAATACAACTTAAGATTGGTGGAAAATCTGCTCTCTCTCTCTCTGTTGTCCATGAAATAAGATTGGGCCGTCACAGTTCAATTACCAGTCGGCATGAATCCAAAACACAAAATGACAAATAGGCAGTCTTATTCAGAGGCCGCAAAATTGTATCATGTGGGAAAAACCACAAAGCATTCCAATAGGGCTGTTGGAACATCAAAGTAAATTTCTGAGATGAGCAGAAAGCAGTGTTAATCTGCATCAATTCCTGACTGGATTCATCTCAAGTATTCTTGACAACTCTAGATGTCAAGAAAAGTGTTCCATTCTTACCCAACATGATTATCACTTGCTATGCCAGGAACATGCATTTTAAAATAGTAGCAAAGAAATTGGTGCAACTAGTTTTTTTTTAGAAACTAGCAGATTATAAGAGTGGCAAATTTAACTCCCATTATTTAAAATGAAAAAAGATATTTCATGTAACTAGGAACCAATCAATTAATTTGCAATAGGAGAAAACTTTGAAACAATTTTAAGGAATCTATATAATAATAATCCTTGCATTTGATATAGCGCTTTTCACATCTTCTAGACGTCCCAAAGCGCTTCACAGAATATACTGTAAAGTGAATTGACGGTATATTTGTGGGCGAACGCGGCAGCCAATTGCGCACAGCAATGCCCCACAAAGAGTCATGGATTGAAAATTGCCAATTTATTATTGTTTTTGTTTTTTGGAGGGATTATTATTAGGCGTGGGGAGTAAGGAAACTTGCCCAAGGTTTCGCCCTGCCTGGAATTGAACTCAGGTCTCTCACTTGCAAAGCGAGTGCTCTATTTGGGGATGGTAAACAAACACCTGGAAAAGCACAAATTGATAAAAGTACTGACAGTACAAGTTCAAAAAGGGGAGCTCAACTTTATCTAATTCTTGATTCTGAGATTTTGTTATTATATTTCAATTCTGTAAAGGCAGTAAAGCATTTACAACATTCCAAAACAGAAATGAATTAAGATTAATAATCATGGAATCATGATTACCAAGTAAAGTGCTGAATAGAAAAACAATCATAACAGCAAACAGAGGGTAGCCATAAATGGATTTCTTCAAGCTAGAAAGGGCTTATATTTGGGGAGCACTGGGTCAACCTACAGGCTCCTAAAATTTTATTAAATGCACCATTCGGATGCAGATATCAAAAGTAAGATCTTGTCTATAGAGGAAATGAAATTTGAAGAACAAATAATGAAAAACAATGCACCCAGATTCAGAAGCATTTAGTTGTTTTTATAAACTTTGTAGACAACAAATATAACTGACTAAATAAATGCCAGATAATTAATATGTAATCAGTAATTAAATGGATCAATCATGCCACAAAATGATCAAGAGAGTGTGGTAATTATTGTTGCAAGTAAGTGATAACAATTAAAAAGGAAAGCCAGGTACATGGTTAAAGTGAAATAGAGAACAAAACCAAAGAGACAATATAGTTACTATATCCATGGCAACCTGGTTGCAATACAGTTCTCCAGGGCCAATCTCTCAGAGATTGAGTTATCTGCACAAAAAAAAGCTTGACTTCCAGGCAATCGAGTCACCGCTAACATCACATCCGCCGCATTCGCACTATGCTCAAGAATAGCCACTGATCCCACCTTATGTCACAAAAGTGTCCAGGCACAACCTTAGGACATTGGTCCGAGGGGAGAGGGAGGAAGGAGGACACCTTTACAACAGGGTTAACTTATTGTACAATAAGCCTATCTAGAGTACTAGGTGCTGTACACCACAAGATGTTATGTTCTCCTGAAGTGAGCAAGGTGGACAAGCTATTTAAGCTACAAAATAAAGTTCAGAAAGTCTGTCTTGTTCTTGTAAGTAAAGAAGACTTTGATGTAAATGCTTTAAGTTAAACGTTGCATATAATATCAGGTAGTGCAGACAAGAGATTTTACACAGCCAAAAGCCTCAGCTCTTCTCACCCTCATTTTTGCAATAACATTGCATCTCATCACAAGGAATCAATTTGTGACGAATCGGATGGAATGTTGACCATTAAGCATTTTAAGCAGAGGTGCCATCAAAACAGACTTAGAAATTATAGAAACTTGAAACTGAAATTAACCTGATAATTTTAACAAAAATTAATGTTGTTTTCAAGTCTTACAACACTTAAATTAAAACTTGACAGCCCCCCAAGAATGATTAACAGATCTCTCAAGTAGAAACTAATGCTATACGATTAGTGGCATATGGCATCATTATCAATCTTGTATTGGGGACCCTTCCATCTTACCTATTTCAGTTCTGACATACCTAGTCCATAAATCTCTAATGATTCCAATAGATCTACTGTGCATTTTCATAATTTTTTTAATATAGATAAATAGGGCAGCAGGAAGGTACAGTAGTACCAGACACATGCAATGCATATCCTATGCAAATCTCAATATATAGCTTACCAAGGCTGACGTTTTATCTCCCAACAGACAGCTCCAGGCTCACCAGTGTTTTGCTGGGAGGAAAGCATGCAGAACATCTTGTATTCTTATTAATATCCCGGGATACAACAACAAAAAATTGCATTTGTAAAGCACCTTTCACATCAGGAGGATGTCCCAAGGCACTGAACAGGGGATTAGGACCCGAGCGTGGGGGGGCAGGGTCAGGATGAGAGAGGGCATAACATAACAACATGTAGGAGCAGGAGTAGGCCATTCGACCCTTCGAGCCTGCCCCGCCATTCAATCATGGCTGATCTTCCAATCTAACTCCAGCTAATAACCTAACCCTGCCTTATCCCCATATCCCATGATACGGTCGACCACGCTATCCTCCTCCACCGCGTGTCCTCCCACCTCAACCTTCAAGGCCCTGTCCTTCAGTGGTACCTCTCCCACCGTCTTCATTTTGTTTCCACAAACGGCTTTTCCTCCAGTCCCCGCACTGTCTCGTGTGGTGTCCCTCAGGGCTCTGTCCCCTCCTCTTCACCCTCTATATGCTCCCCCTCGGTGACATCATCCGCAGACATGGGGTTAACTTCCACATGTATGCGGATGACACCCAACTCTACCTTTCCTCCTCTACCCTCAACTCCACGACCACCGATGTCCTGACAGCTGCCTGTCTCTGACATTGAGTTCTGGATGAGAGACAACTTTCTTCAGCTCAACGTGTGCAAAACCGAGGCCCTCCTGATTGGCTCACGTCAGCGCCTCCGCACCTCAGGCGCTGACACCATCAGCATCCAAGGCTGCACTCTCCACCTCTCAAAGCCGGTCAGGAACCTCGGGGTTCTGTTCGACCCTGAGCTGTCCTTTCTTCCTCATATCCGCGCCACAACTGGCACCGCCTTCCATCACCTCCGGAATATCGCCAGACTACGGCACTACCTCACCCCTCACGCTGCTGAAACTCTGGTCCACGCCTTTATCACCTCAAGGCTGGACTATGGGAACTCTCTCCTCGCCGGCCTTCCCGGCATCTCCCTCCACAAGCTGCAGGTCATTCAGAACTCTGCAGCTCGAGTACTGTCCCGCACCAGGCTTCGGGACCACATCACTCCCACCCTCGCTCGCCTCCACTGGCTCCCCATCCCCGAGAGGATCAAATTCAAGATCCTCATCCTCACCTACAAGGCCATTCACGGCCTTGCTCCCCCCTACCTCTCTGACCTACTATCCCCCTATTTACCTGCCCGTACCCTCTGTTCCTCTGGCTCCGATCTGCTCCACATCACCCCCCCTAACCGCCCTACCATCGGTGGCCAGGCCTTCGGCCTCTCAGCCCCTAGTCTCTGGAACTCCATCCCCCAGTGCCTTCGCCGCCTCGTCCCTTTCCTCCTTCAAGGCCAGTCTCAAGACCTTTCTCTTTGACCGAGCCTTCAGCTCCCCTCTCGACTCTCTACCCCCTCCTCGCTCCCTCCCTTCCCTCCCCGCACCCTGACCATTTCCCCCCTGCTCGGGTCCCGACCCAACTGTCCAGCGCCTTGGGACGTCCTCCCTACGTGAAAGGCACTCTATAAATGAAATCTTGTTGTTGTTGTTAATCCCTTTTGCAATAAGAAATCTATCTATCTCGGTCTTGAATATGTTCAAGGACCGAGTGTCAACATCCCTTTGGGGTAGTGAGTTCCACACATTCACCACCCTTTGAGTGAAGAAGTTCTTCCTCAACTCAGTGCGAAAGGGCTGGCCTCTGATTTTAAGGTTGTGACCACTGGTTTTAGTTTCTCCAAGTAGGGGAAACAATCTCCCACTATCTACTCTATCACGCCCTTTGATGATCTTATGGGTTTCTATAAGATCCCCTCTAATTCTTCTATATTCTAGAGAATATAGGCCCAAATTGGTCAGCCTCTCCTCGTCACTCATCCTCTTCATCCCTGGTACTAACCTCGTAAATCTACGCTGCACCCCCTCCAAAGCAAGTACATCCTTCCTTAAATAAGGAGACTAGAGAGGTAGGAGGGTGGCTGATTGCACAGTCGAAAAGGAGGGTCTTGAGTCACACCTTGAAGGAGGCGAGGGAGCAAGGCAAAGGGATTGTGGGATGGAGTTTCAAAGGGTGGGTACAGAGAGGCTGAAAGCCCGGACGCCAACAGTAGGGCGGGTCGGGCGGGAGACAAGGCCATGGAGGACCTTGAAAGTGAAGATGAGCATTTTGAATTCTATCCTCTGAGGGATTGGGAGTCGGGCGATAGTGGGGGTGATGGGGTCACGGAGCCTGGTATGGGAGAGTACACGAGCTGCAGATGTCTGGATGATCTGTAGCTTGTGGAGAGAAGAGTTGGGGAGGCCAATAAGGAGGGATATTCCATAGTCGAGCCTTGAGGATACAAATATATACTTGGAACACAACACATCAAGCGATTGCCAGGATGGTGGAAGGCAAACTGGATGGACCTTGGTCTTCTTTCGCCTAGTAAAACCTTATGTTCTTAAGCGCTCTGAGACAACAACAACAAATGACATTTGTATAGCACCTTTCACGTCAGGAGGATGCGCGGCAATGGTGGGGCAGGCAGGGCTGGGGACGTGAAGCAGGCCAGAGCCCGTTGAGCGGACAGGTTGGTAGGGGGTTAGGAGGTCACAGAGGTAGGGAGGAGCAAGGTCATGGAGGGCTTTAAAGGTGAGGACCGGGAACTTGAACTGTATCCTCCGACTGATGGGGAGCAAGTGGAGTCAGGCGAGGATGGGGGTGATAGGGTTGCAGAGCCTGGTGTGGGTGAGGGCACAAGCTGCTGACATCTGGGTGATCTGCAGCCTGTGGAGGGAGTTAGGGAGGCTGACAAGCAGGGAGTTTGTGTAGTTGAGCCTGGATGTGATGAATGCATGGCTGAGGGTCTTGGCCTAATAATAATAATACCTCCAAAAAACAAAACAATAATAAATTGGTCATTTTCAGTCCATGACTGTTTGTGGGACACTGCTGTGCGCAATTGGCTGCCGCGTTTCACCCATAAATATACAGTCAATTCACTTTACAGTATATTCTATGAAGCCTTTGAGACATCAAGAAGATGTGAAAAGTGCTATATCAAATGCAAGGATTATTATTATTATTGGCGGCCTGCAGTGAGACAGTGGCAGAGCCATGCAATGTTGTCGAGGTGGTGAAAGTCAGAATGCTTCATGGTATGGATGTGGGGAATGAAGGATAGTTGAGGTTCTAATAGGATGCCGAGTTTCCGTATTGGCTCCGTGAGTGCATTCATGAAGGGTGATGCTATCAGCGCCCGAAGTATGGATGCGCTGACAGGAACCAAGGAGGAGGGCCTTGGTCTTTTTGTCATTCAACTGGAGAAAGTTAGCTCTCATCCAGGACTTGATGTCTGACAAGCAGTCTGTGAGGACAGCTGTAATCCTGGAGCCCAACCGCCAGTTCCTGCCACTGCTATAGGAGGACGTTCACCAGGGAGGGAGGGAGTGGATGTTGGAATATTGGAAATGGTCATGAACTGGCTAAAATCACCAGTCGTCTGGATGGGACCCGTGGACCTTTCTCAAATAAGGAACCCATCCTACAGCAGCCAAAATGTTGGAACGCCCTGTTTTAAGGTAATTACCATAAGAGCAAAGGGCAAGGTTAAAATTGTTTTTGTTAGGATGTGGAATGCACTACCTAGAATTCTCATTGAGACTTCTAAGAGTGATGAAATATTTGACAAAGAGAAATATCAAAGGAAATGGGGTAAAATAGTAGTGGGACAAAGCAGATAATTCTTTCAGAAAGGCAGCAAAGACAAAATCAAATAATAATAATCCTTGCATTTGACATAGCGCTTTTCACATCTTCTAGACGTCTCTAAGCGCTTCACAGATATAATATAAAATGAATTGACTTATTTGTGGGCGACAAGCAGCAGCCAATTGCACACAGCAATGTCCCACAAATAGTTGTGGATTGAAGTGACCAATTTATTATTGGTTTTTTTTTCTTGACGGATTATTATCAGTCGTGTGGAGTAAGGAAACTTACCCAAGATTTCGCTGTTGGGAATCAAATCCAGGTTTCCTGCTTGCGAGGTGAGTGCTCTAACCACTGAGCTACAGGACTATCACTATCAAAATGGGACCAATGGTCGATTATGTGCTGGGAAATTCTATGGTTCACATTATAATTACTATCCAAATTATCAAATACTTCTGTTTCATAACCTGGATGTTGACTATGTTAAAGTGACACTATAGTTTTGATGATAGGAATAAACACTGAAAATGTGTTTTTCCCCCCTCCTCCCAAAAAGCTTCACTTTTCTTCCTCCAATCCTGAAGGTGCATTCACTCAAGGTCCCTCTTGTAAACCAAGAGACAATTATTTATAAAGAAGCCTAGTCAAAAGTCTGAACAAACTGTTTAACTATTTCATCCACAAAATATAGTCAAGTCACTTCACAGTATATTCTGTGAAGCGCTTTGAGACATCTCGGAGATGTGATAAGACCCTACATCAAATGCAAGGATTATTTGAATAAAATCACAATTGAGCTCAATCCCACAGCATTATGGGTTACTGGACAACAGATGAAAGTGGGATCTCTGGCTGAGATGTCCACCTCCCTAGCCCTAAGTGTTGAGGTCAACCTTCGTACACCTATTTTTCAGACCAACAAGTGCAGTACGAACTAGAAATTGAATGTAGAACCTTACTAGTTTGTATGGTTCTGGATCAAACCAAGCAGTGCATGCATCCACTAAGCCATCCCGGTTACTATTTGGAACATCTCAATTAAGTTAAAAAGCGTTTCTGATTCAACCATTTTTTTCCCTACATTGGTCAGGTCAGTTTAAAATACAAACTAGAATGGAAATCTAAAAATTAGAACTAGAATTTCTTTGAAAAGTTGTGTGATATCCATCTTAATATCTATCCAAATGTCAAGGTAGTTAGGATCTAAATTAATGACTCAATGGAAAATGGGATGAAGATCTGAAAAATAATGAACTTTTATTTTCTATGTTATGGATTTAAGCGCCAATTGAAGTCAGTCTAGGCTGGCACTGGTGCGGTGGGGAAGGGGAGGCAAAGCACTGCATTGTACAATAATTGAGGTTCTATCTGCCTGTAGAATTATCGTTCATTTGAACGATGCCGTATCACATCGTTGAGACGTCTCAAAGCACTTCACAGAATATATTGTAAAATGGATTGACTGTGTATTTTGTGGGCAAAACAGAGCAGCATGTTTGTGCACAGTAATGTCCCACAAACAGCCATGTTTTGTGGGGGGGGTGGTTGTGGGATTTATTGGCCAGGGCACCGGGAGAAACTCCCTTCTTTTTGTGAATAGTGCCACGGGATCTTTAACATCAACCTGAATAGACAGACAGGACCTCGGTTTAACTTCTCATCCAAAGGACGGCAAGTCCGAAAATGCAACAGACTGCATTGGGGGTCATCTTAAGACTATGTATTAGCTTGAACCCACAACTTTCTGACAGGAAGAGTATTCCATACAGATATATATTATATATGGAGATCCCAGGACAATATTCCAAGATTCCATCCCTGTATTCTAGCCAATCATTCAGATAAATTGGTCAGACACATTAGGGATGTTTGCAAGATCTCACTGTGAAAATTGCTGAGTCTGCCAACAAATACAGAGAATCTATACTTACCAGCAATTACCCGTGAAGTGCTATGTGACATGTGTGGAATATAACAGTGGCAAGGACTAGTTGGGCCGAATGGGCAGTTTCTGCGCTGAATAATCTGTGTAAATCTATGTACCAGGAACTCCTCCCAAGCAACACGGTGAGAACCACAACTCGGCATAAAATACGCAGATGTATCTCCACCATCCTCCTGAATACAGCCGAGACACCTCGTCCCCCCCCCCATACACACACACACACACACACACACACAGTGGCAGCTGAAAAGCACTTCTCTACAAACCACAAGGTAAGCATTAAGCTTGTTCACAAACCCAGACACCAGGTACAACCCTGCAGCAGCTGTCCTAAGTATCAGTTTCCTCATCAACTATTCGATGGACATCAGGAATTGTGACAGGGCAAATGTGACATGCCAGCCACCTTCATGTTCTAGAAGACCAAATCCAATGCCATGTACCAAGCACATACCAGGCTTACTCACTCCCAACTGCTTAACACAGGTCCTCATGTAAGTGGCCGTGGTAAAAAGGTGCCCCACCCAAAGCAACCTCCACCGCCTACAGTTTCATTGACAGGTCAGCCAGTACCCTCTCTCCATGTAGCTGGAACTTCTCCCTCAATTTCTCCGGCCCCCTCTCTCTCCCCTTTTTCAAATGCTGCCTGAAAACCTTCCTCTTCAACCATGCTTACGGGCACCTAAGTGCAACACCTAGGTGATTCAGTGGTTCCTTACAGGGATTTATGACATTGAATATAAAACACTCACCATTCTCCAACCCCTTCCCTTAGAGCGGCTTTTAGAAACTCAACTTTATAACCGTCTGCAATTTGTTGTTGTTGTCTGTACCTACAGCCTTACTATTAGCAAGGTGACAGTGCAAAGGCCACTTCCTCACAGTGGACTGGCTCATTAAGAACTTCAATCTACTCAACATCCTCTGCCAGGTTTTCTAACCTCGATACAGATAGATCTTTACAGTGGTCTGTCGGGTCAGATGCCAATTATTGTCATCCAGACTCCAAGGATACCCTCATGGGATTGTTAAACTGTATTTACTGTAATTATAGAACAATTTATGTATGCAACTAAGGCCTGCCTCAGTTGGTAGCACTTGTACCTTCTGATTCTGACAACCTTCTGATTCGGACTTTGAGCTTATTGTCTAAGCAGTTTGGAGACAACAACTTGCATTTATATAGCATCCCTCACGCAGGGTAGACCGCTTGACAGTGGCAGAGCTGGGAAAGCACTGCATTGCATTTTGCCCATAAAATACACACAGTCTTTACAATGTATTCTGTGAAGCGCTTTGAGACACTATTAAATGTAAGGATTATTATTGCTGTTGTTGGAAGTGCCATACTTCAGATGAGGTGTTAAACCGAGGTCTCATGTGCTACTATTTGAAAATAGAAAGATTTCTCCCAGGGGCCTGGCCAACAATCCTCCAGATAAAAAAAACATGCGCATTCGCTTCATGGTTGTTTGTGGAACACTGTGTACAAATTGGTTGCTGTGTTCTCCTATAATATTCAGTCACTGCATTTTACAGAAAAATTCTGAAGTATTTTGAGATGTTTCAATATAATGTCAAATGCAAAGATATTATCTATGTGGTCCCATACACAGCAATGAGGTGAACAACTAATCTTATTTGGTGAAATTTGAATGGGGAAATAATGGCTACACCAAAATTCTAAATATTGTCTGGGGATCTTTAACATCCGTTTGAGCTACCATAACAGGCAAATTGTTCCCGACAGCAATTTTAATGCATCATCAAACAACAGCACCACTAACAATGCTATACTTCTTCAGAAATACATTGGAGTGTGTGGAAACCAAGCAGTTTTCATACAGAGAAACGAACACATCAAAAATGTTAGTCATCCTGCACACCAGCTCAAAAACTGCCATCAGCAGAGCCCGGGAGGTCAATCACCATCTCTGCCAGAATGTAGCAGGTAGATTTCAGATGTAAAATGGGGATAGGGGATTGTTCCTACTGTTACTCACTCAATATTGTAGTTAGTTGCTAAATTAAATTTTACAGTGATTAGAGTCCTGTGATGAAGATTCATCTCCTGACAGCAAATTAAACAGTCATTTTGCCATATTGTCCAGAACTACAGATGTCACACTGCAAATGGACAGAATACCAGTTGGTTTTTAAAAAAAATTTGAGAGAGGCATATCCAAAATATTTTTCAGAATTTTCAAAGTGCAACTGAATGTCAACAGCTTGCATTAAATTATTTAAAAATCTTATGAGATTACTCATATGTACCATTTTGAAAATGTCAGCTTTTTACAGGATAGGCTGAAGCAAGCTTCCTACTGTAGTATATCTACAACCATTTTATAAATTTAAATCAATATATCAAATAAATCAAATGTATCCCTGCTAAATATCTATACAAACTTCAGTTTTAATATTCAATATTTCTGGTGGCAACATGAAATTATTCAAATATTGTTCAAAGCAAGGACAGAAAGATGGGAGATTAAGAAGATTCATTTTAGAATTGTTAAGATGTGGAATGCCATACCAAGTATGGTGGGCAAGGTGGAGTCCACGTTAGCTTTCAAGAGGGATCTAAAATATCTAGAAAAAGAATAATTTGCAATAGTATGGTGAAAAGACACATAAACAGAACAGAATAGATTGGTTTGTCAAAGAACCAGCACAGACAATGGCCTGAAAAGCCTATGGTTCTGTAGTAGAACTAGAATTAATGATGCCTGAAGTTAAATAGCAACCCCAACAAATTTTCTGTTGCAATTTCTTTTTTTTAAAATTCAAAGCATATACTGTGAAGAAATCCAATCCATGGTGCAAAATTTGCCTGGCGAGTGAAATTTTTTGTGAATGGACTAAATTCCAGCTACAAACCCTCGTGGCTTCATTTACATAAACCACAGCAACAACTTACATTTATAATAGCACCCTTCACGTGGAGTAGCTTCTCAAAGCACTTAAAATTTAATTTAAATTTTTAAAAATAGTATAATGAATGAAAAATGCCACTTATTTTCAATTCTCTGATCTTTATCAATCCGCAATGCTGACCCTTCGGCAAATAAACCTGGACTACTTTTGGCACTGCATGCATTCACTGCATTTGTACAACAGATTATGGCAGAATCACTTCAAAGAGAAGTAGCTCTGAAGTACGCTGAGACTGTCAAGTCTTGGCAATTTTTCTGTTTATACTACGGGTCAGAATCCCTAAGCCTAGCAACAATACGTCAGCCTGCACAGTTCTTTCCAAGTATGGCTTTGCAAAAATATATTTCAGTACTTTTTAAAGATTATGCCTGGAAATGGTCATGCTGTTTAAAATATGAACACTAAATTGCTCCAATATATTAACTTTGCTAAGTAAACAAATGGTGGAAGATTTAGAAAACAGCTTTTGCATGCAGACATTATAATGGCTTGTTACCAACAAAAGGTTAAAAAAAAATCAGCTAATAGATCTTAGTCAACCAATTGGAAATCACTATTTTCTAAACAAGATATGCTTAACAAAAAATAAATAATTTCATGCTACCAAACATTTCTATTTTAGCAAAACAGAAATACATGCATAAATCACAAAAATAAAATATACAGGGTTATTTTCACAAAAAGTATAGAATGAAGTATGAGCAATACATTAACTCAATTATCCACACAAGAGAGAGGCCCCCCAATGAATAATTGAAATTGATGGATAGTCAAGAAAATATATTTTTATTAATGTACTGTACATATTTACAGTACATTAGAAGTTTGTTTCGGAATCCAAGACAATGAATATAAAGCCACTAACATCCCACTTTACTTTTTTTTAAAAAAATGAAAACAGCTTTTTAGTTAATAAGTATTAATGCATTTTTGTTCAAAAGCTCAAATTTCAGTATTATAAAAGAACCAAAAGCTTAACTATTTGATTCAACTTTATATTTGCAGAATATAGCATGGTCTTTCTAAGCAAAGCAGATTGTTTTATCATTACTTTTATGTTTCTGGTGAACATTAAGATTTATGCAGTTGAAGTTTCACTTTATACTGGGAATGTATGGATGGAAACAGAAAATTAGGAACATGCAACAGACTATACTCTGCCATACACTACTGGATAGCTTCATAAACTACAAAGCTCTCCTAATCCGACTTCCCTGACATGTTCATTAATATATTACTTCAAGTATCTCTCTTAAATCCCTCGACTGATTTCTCATATATAGCTTTCTGGGCAGTGCATTCCAGATTCTTATTATTCTCTGCATATTATTTTAATACTGGTCAACAGAATTGTTACCTGTATATTTTTGAAGCTATCATTGGGCACTAGGGCTAGAGTGATGCAACAAAAATGATCAGGTATAATTTAACATAATTGGAATATGTAAAATGGAGTTCCATTATACTGTATTTCTGGTTTTATTGCAACTAGTGGTTATTATAATGCAGGAAGAAATATCAGAACTGAGAAGATTTTCCCATCCATGCAAAGGGGCTATTGGCAAATTAAAAGCCACAATAAAACTTGCATTTCAAATGTGAAAGAGGCCCAATGGGCCACTAGAACTTTCTCTGGGAGAACTTCAAACAAGAATGTTACTCAAAAGAAGTTCTGCCGCAGATTATTTTCAATTAATAAGGAATCACAAAATTCTTACTGCCTCTTGCTCTTTTGTGTGATATTTCCGGTGAATCCAACCCATTTCAATAACTTTGCAGAGATTAACTTTGCTAATACTTTCTCCAGACTCTGTTATCCTAGTTTATTGACTGCTATTCTGTGCTGCACAAATACAAATGACATTTAATATAAAAATTAAAAGTAATCATTTGGAATTTCCTGACAGTCTTATTCCCTTCCTTTGCAAAGGCCCCTCTTATTACATGCAGCTTCTTTGAGCATTCCAGGCCATAATACTCACTGAACTGTTGCGATAAACCAACAGGAATTCCACTCATCAGCACAAATAAGTCAGATTTGGAAGAACTTCAAATTATATCAAAAAAATATTCTAACATTATACCAGATAAAACAAGGCGCAACATTCTGCTTCTGAAAAGCACTTTGGCTAGTTGTCTGGCAAGTCATTCCAACTACACCAGGTAAATTAGTCATGGGAATCCCAGACCCTCAATCCTGAAACTACCTAGCTGGAGGTGTATATACGAACACTTACTATGAACTACCCGATAAATAGTATTATTTTGGTTTGGGTTTAATAATTTACCTTGTTGAAGCGTTCATGAGGAACGTACTGTAGTACAATGGGTTCCATTGTAGTAACATTTGCAAACTGCACCTCTGGAATATAAAGTGCACAAACCACATGGGCCCAACCTGCACATAACCAAAACAAAACACGCATTATAAAATTCCACAAAGTCACACAGTTCAGATTTTTTTTGTGATGTGTAAAACAATACTATTCTTTCATAATAATCTTAAGAAAAACAATCTTCTATGTTGTAGTAAATGATGTATTTGCGGTATATTGCATTACATTCACATTCATCAACCAAACATTTGGGGATCCCAATACTCGAGCTGAATGCCATTGATTCAAAAGCTTGGCATGCGTCAGTTCCTCGCCTTGTGGGGTTTCTAAACCAATAGTCCAAAAGGATGACACATTAAATACACTGTGCTGCAAACTGGCACTGTTCCAAAGACATGTGGGAAACACTAGTGAAAGACCAACAAAGAACCTTATAGCTCAGCATTCCTGACAATCATACAGATGGTTCAAATTTCTTAACACCATCCCCCTCCTGCAATGTTAACTACTACACATAAACAAATCGAGAATGGCCCACTGTACACTAATCACTTTAATCACTAACTCTTTAAAAACTGCATTTAAGTCCAAATATTAACCTTCATATTAACCTTTTCTTAAGCGATTATGTTTCACTACTTTTAATACCTCTATTTCTCATAACTAATTTCAAGTGATGGATTTCATTTTCAAGTGAACCTTTTCTCTTATACATTTAATTATTACACTGAAATTTTGTACACATGTTTAACCGAGGTCTCAGTTCAGGTGGACATTAAAAAAAACATGAAAAGAGAAGGGAATTTCTCCCAGTGTCCTGGACAATGATACTCCAAATAAAATTCACTTCATGGTTGTTTATGGAATATTGTTGGCTGCAAATTTGGTAACTGCATTTTCCCACAAAATACAGTCACTACTTTACAGTATACCCTGTGAAGCGTTTTGCAACACAAAATATGTTTTTCAAATGTAGGATTTATATTAATTATTGTTATTCTCCAATTAAATGAGTAATTCACCATCTGGGCGTTTGTGGGACATTGCAATGCCCAGATTGGCTGTCACATTTGCTACAAACAACTCTGAAGCACTTTGAGAACAAAGATACTATATCAAATTCAAAGATTGTTATAGAACTACTTAATGACCCATTTTAAATTCCCAAATCACTTCCATCCCAAACAGAACAAGACAATACAATTTAAATTGAGTAAAACAAGGTCAAATCAAATTTAATTCTGATCAAACCAAGACAACAATACTAAGAATACACATTCATTGTCTACCATCAAGCAGATGAGTAGTCCATAACTTTATAAAGTTTATATACAATTGGAATGTAACTAGTTTTTATATTATACATAAATCAGCAAGTATCACCTTACAACACGTAAAACTAAAGTGTTTTACATTCTCAAAACTTCTTTTTAAATCCATTATTCTCTGCAAAGGCAAAAGAGTGGTGAAAAAGAACTACCAATTACACACTGAACAAAATTATAATGTGTCATTTCCAGGTTGTCTGCCTAACACAGCTGGTATCACTCTCGCCTCCAAGTAGAAGGCTATGGGCTCAAGTCGCACATCAGGACTTTGAACTCATAATCTAGGCTGACGCTGTTGCTGCACTGTTAAAAGGTGTGTGCCCCTACAAAATACAGGCTCTACATTTTACAGTATATCCTGTGAAGTGCTTTTAAGACATTCTCCTGACACATAAGGCATTATACCAAATGAAAGGATTATACTTGTTAATAAGTGGAGAGGTTGGATGCCGTGGGGAAGGGTGTTACCGTAGGCATGGTTGAAAAGGTAGGGTTTTCAGAAGAAATTTAAAAGATAAAGAGGGGGAGAAGTGGGAGGATTGAGACATGCAATTCCAAAATTAGGAGCAGAGTGGCAGAAGGCACAGCCACAAATAGTGGCGCAGGATGGTTGGTACAGCAGACATGTTAGCTAAACGCAGGAGGCGAGCAGGAGTCAGGTAGAGCAAGTCAAAGAGGTGGGGAGGTGCTAGGGCGTATAGGGATTTGTATGCAACGTCAAGAATCGCCAAGTCTACTTTGGGGACAGGGAGTCAGTGGAGTCTGGTGAAGATTAGGCATGCAGAGTTTGGTTCGGGCAAGGGTAGGGGCAGCAGAGTTTTATATCAGCTGGACGTTGTGTATAGACGTTGTGTTTCAAACTGTTAAATAGAAAACAACAACCCTCAACGACTTTTATTTGAGAACTGGTACAGATACAAGATATAAAATCTTAGTCTCAGCAGAAACCTTTTTTTCTAAAGGTTTCTGCTACCTCAGGTAACAATTTAATTGGTGATGTGGCACAGTTATCAAACGAAAAAGGTCAAAATTCAATCCCTGATCATGTATTAAGTTAGCTTATTCCATTAGGAAGACTAATTTTTTCCAGATGGAGCATAGCAGTTATTCCTGGTCATGACTAGATTGGGTAAAGGGGAAAGCAGAGAGAGAAACAAAGAGATATGGCACAGTTCCCATTCCTGATCATTGTTGAATGATTCCTACAGGAAGGTTCACATGTATGGACAAGATCAAACTCGGCTGTGATGCCCCTCCCTTGGTTCAATAGCCTGCCAACTTTTACAGTGCTGCAACATGCAGGAAGGATTCTAATGCCCTTAAAACGTAATCCAAACATCTGGAAAAAATTCATAGCTTTTTCCCCCCAAAAAATACAAATGATATCTGAGGATACAATACTACCCTCATGGTAAGCAAGTAAGCAAGATCTCCTTGTAGCTGAAAGATGACAGACTTAGCAATGGATTGTCGGAATTGAGTCAACCCTCTGAGGTGATCTCAATAGTCTGGTTCCTGAGCCAAGAGAGTCTGCAGTACTCCGAGGCATGGCTGCCCGGCTCATCAGCTGAAATCAGAAAGGTGTCTTCTCACTCAGTGCCCATTAACCCTACAAATGAAAGTCCTAACTGGACAAGCAGCGGGGAAGCTTGCCAGATAGTGGTTTCAATAGCAAGCTATATAGTTTTAGCTGGTTATATTTCACCAGTACCCCAATGCACCCTCTGGGCTCCCCAAACCTTGGCTCTTGCCAACATGCATCATACTTTCTGGCATTAGGTAAACAAGATGCATCCCCTCCAGGGAAAGAGTGGGCATTCCATTCAAATATATGGGAATTTCCATTTAGTTTGCATAATTTTTATTATGGAAAATTGTGCATTGTGTTTTTGTTTTATGCATTTGAACCACCACTGATTATTTTCATGTAAAATGTCAATTAGTAAGACTTTAATGAGTTGTTTCTCAGAACATACTGCATTATACAATCTGCACAGTACCTGATGAGATTTCTAAGATTAAACATGGCAAAATCACTCTTTTGGCAATAATGAAATGAGAATTCATATTTTTGAAAAATGTAAGCTTGGTAATTTGGATGACAAAACAATAGACAATTACAACAGTAAAATAAGCAACTGTTATAAAATAAGTTGAGGCAGCAAGCTTCTGTAAGATTTCAATACAAATTACTGAAAAAGTTTTGTTTAAAGAGAGAACTGAGAAACTAAACACATAGTGGGATTTTATCCATTGGAAGCTGATATAGTTTAAAATGCTTTGCTGAAGTGCTAGGAAGTACCTCAACGACTAAAATACAACACCAATGTCATATACAGGGATAAATGTAAAGGACACAAAATAAAAGGTGTAATACCAAAATATAAAGCTACCGAGATGTTGACAATATTTCCTAAACATAAATTATAGGTCTAATTCACAAGTCTATGTACTACTAAATTGCCACTACTTATTTTCCATATTTGACTATAGTTATTTTACAATACATATCTTAAAAGGTACTTGAAGTTTAAGATGGATTCTAACAAAATCTAAGATCCATATGCCGCCATACAAAAGCCATTGAATAACAGTACTTTTAGAGAGACAATAAAAGGATAGAACCGAGAAGAACAGCCAAAAACATGGACAGGCTTGGAACAGAAGAAAGCAATATTTGGTATCAAATATTTGGCAATATTTTGCAGAACAATGTTATGCCGAAATTGGCTGCTGCATTTGCCTAAAGAGTCATTGCACTTTCCAGTAAATCCTGTGAAACACTAAAAGACTTACTCCCAAAGCAAGAGGTGCTATATCAAATGTGAGGATTATTTATTTGTTTGTATGTGTTTGACAAAAAACACTGTAGTGCGCACAAGGAATAGGACAATTATTTGTGAATTTGTGTCCACCACACTGAGTGGCATCGGTGACAAAACAATACCTCCAGCATATCTCCAAACAATTAATGATAATGTCTTACCACTTGTCACAGCTTTTATCTTCAGTAATCATTTTTGTATTTTTTTAAACAAAAAATGAAGACCTGGTAATTAAATGCCCTGATTATCCAATGTAATAAATCTATGTAAAAGGAAACTAGCATTCTTAAAGCTGTATTATTAACTTCCTGAAATAGGTTTGCAGTAATAAAGCAGGTTACAAAACAATGTTTCCTCCCCTTCTCCCATCTTGCTCATCTTCAAATGGTACCCTCACCTCTCTCTGACTCGTCTCAGGCTCAGCCACGTTAAGCTCTCTGAGATGTTACCCAACTTCAAGAGCACTATATAAATGCAAGTTGTTGTCTTTAAGGTTTTTTTTATCACATGTGTATCAGAAGTTGTAAAATAACACTTGAAATAACATTTGAAAAAGGCAAATTTTCCCAGAAAATTACAATTCAGGTTTTAAGATAGGGCGCTAAATTGCCACTATTAATCAGTACTTCTGTGTTTTTTTTAACTGCAACAGAAACAGCACTGAGGCACGTTGTGCATGACTTCATCAAGCTAGCTGGCAGATCTCATATATACTGCTATTCGTGCGATCACAATCTAACCCACCAGTGCCAGGAGGTTACACTGTGCAATCCCTTGTTGCACAACCTAACCTACTAGCACTAATCACCTAATAACAGGATTTTCATGCTTTTACATCACGTAATCTCAGGGTCTTATAAGTGAGGCAGTGCTATATTGAAAAGCATTAGAAAAGGGTTCCCCATACTTTAAACACTACCATACTTTATACTTCACATTAAGGAATCTCAGCAAGGCCCTCACAGTGACGATCCTCCCTTCCACATACTGCAATTCACCACAAGTGGGGTGTGGTTTAATTTCCCAGGCAAGTGACACAAATTATAAATTCGCACTTTAAAAAAATCTCCCCTTCTTCATCATCTCCTGAAGTCCAAGACTCATTCTGGGTTATTGTTCCAAACGAATTTGTAGCATGTTAAAAGATTGCATTACTCTTTGCTCTACACTGTCACTATGCCAATTTGTACATTATTAATGGAGTCGTCCTAGATTTACAGTTCATAGTACAGTGGGCCATTGAACCCATTGTACCAGTCTGTACTGTTGCTCACTCTCCAATTAAGATATCTACTCAAATCCCATTCCCGTGTTCTTTCCTATATTCTTTAAATATTTCCTTATTTTTATTCAAATATGTGTCAGAACTAGAGGAATACGCTTAAAATCTTACAAATAATAGTGTCTTTAAAATCCACTCTTATAGCTTCAGTGTATAAAGATAACCAGATTATTTGGCGTAGTACAAAAATTAGCTGCCACTCAAGTTTATTTGTAAACTTCCACAACAGCATTGCTGTTACAAGTAGAGCATGAAATGAGAATCTGAGGTGAGATCAGTTGTTAAGTAATTGATCTCAGCCTAGATAACAGCAGAGTACGACAACTGTCCTTCGTGGACTAAGCGAGGGGAGGGAGAAGCAGGCTGGGTGGAAATACTGAAGGTACTTACTCCTGATCACTATCCTGTGACCACTGCTGGAAAGTGCACGTGTTTTGATTTTGGGTGAAAGCACTATCAAGCTCATCTGCAATACCTCCCACAATCAATGGCCTAACAATCACTGCCTGGGCACACATGAACTGGCACCTGTGGAATTGCATCTTTACATGCATCATTGGATCAGGGAATGGACTTTTTTTAAAAAAATCGGTGGGTGGGGGAATGACCAAAGAATAGCAATGAAGTGACTATGTTTCAATTATAATTCATATATAATGTAAAACAAAAAGCATTTTAAGCTAAAAATTAAATACCAAGTTCAATTTGAAAAGGTGAGGGGACATTTCTGTTATTTCTTAATATACAAAACATGTTAACAGTGTATGAGAAGTCAATGGTCTTTTTAATTTCATATTTTAAATATTATTGCTAGTGTATTTTCTGATAAACATTCCACCTCAAACTGGAAGCAGAAATCATTCTATATATAAACAGCCACTAGGTGGAGTCTACTTTGCAAAATACAAAAATACTTTTTTTTAAATTCTCTAAATTCTCTATACAACAGACAATGGGTAGCTGTTGGGTGTACAGAAAACGCACCACTTGTAAAAACACTGATAATTCACTCATGCATGCATCAGCTATGAGTTATTAAGCCCAACGTCACTCAACATTATTTTCTATAGATCACTGTTATATACGATACATGTATCCTATATATGCAACCACAAGTGAATACTTTAAATTTCAATTCAGACCACACTACACAATCCCTTCGGTATTTCAGTTTAGTAAAAATGCTCACCATCATGTTTTTACACAAAAATGAACATGGAAACCAATGTCTTAATGTTCCCATCAAGCACCCTCAAAATTTAGATCTATTTTGCATTGAATCCAGTTTTTAAAAAATATTCAGTGATGCAGATTTGCAGCATGAAACCCAAAACCTTTTGCAAATCTGAAATCTAAAACGAACTAATCCACATGCAAAAAGTACAGTATTCAATCCTAACTGAAGGTAATAGCGACAGTACTGAAAAGCAGACATTTTCAGTCTAGATCACCGACATATTACAGTACGCAGCACAATGCTCGTAACAGAATATATTAGTTACTTATAATGTACACTATTCTGACGAGTTTCTTGCAACAAATCATCATACATTTATTTAATGTGTTAAAATGTAAACCAACTTACCTCCGTTGTCAGTCCTCTTGAGAGCGCCATCCTTATGAGGGCATAGTTCACATTTCTTGGAAAACAGGAAGGAATAAAAATAGGTACTGTAAACCACATGTAACGCTGCAAATCTATGCGATCATTAAAATTAATCAATCAATTTAGTCGCCCAGTCTCCTTCATTTACTATAATCGTGTTTCGATTCCAATGCCCAAACTCATCTACTTCAATAACACCTCACTCTCTCTCTCTCTCTATATATATATATATCGTCATAAATTAACACGGCCCAGTTATTTTACATCCAACTGTGCTGAAAATGTCAGACGTATTCTGGCCTATCCAGAGCTAACAATCCTGTGCGGACAAAACGCAAACCGGCTTTAAAACAGCTCAGCAAATCGCTGAGACCCAAAAAGGCGTCGAGTGTTTTTTTTAAAGCCCAGCAAAGCCTAAAACCAGTATCAGAACTGCAAACAACCCCCTCCCCCTCCACGACCAGAAGAGCTCGCAAACAAGGGCTCAGTCATCGCTGCCATTCCGGCGGAATGTGGAACTCGATCGGTTGAACCACAGCGATCGCTTCCATATTTTAAACACTACCGAAATCAAACGCTGAACATTTCAAACATGAAACCCCACCAAAATGAATTGACGAAGCGATCCTTTCGTTTTGAAAAACAACTCCCTCTTTGCCGCTCTGTTAAATGAATGTCGTTAAGGCGCTGCCCTACATACTGCAAACAGCAGCACTTCACATAATCTTCTTCCGCATATTTTATTTTCGTCATTTTTGGGAGGCCGCTGAATATACGCTGACAGCACACCGCACAATGATGACATTACTGTTTTTCCAACACGATCGCCTGGTCAATCGGCCCCAAATTAGGATTTTTTTTTAATACCAAAGTCAGCTTTACAAAATGGTTAACAGTAAAAATCAAGCAGCCCGATCAACATTACTGTGCGTAACGCAGCACCATTTTTTTTACACTGCAGTATTTTGCAATCAGTGAATACTGGTTACGAATTACCCATTGCTGCGGAGTTGCGTCCGGATCACCGAACAACTCAAAAAAAGATTAAAATGGGGCGCACTTTTTTTTTTGCAAAAAAAATGTAGTTAACGGTAACGGCAATAAAATACGAATATGTTTTGCGCGTTCCATTCGAGTTTATTTGCTCAAAAATGAGAACTGTGCTAGAAATATTTATGGTCGGGAAATATTAATGGGCAGTCCAGGTTGACGTTGTAACTGCGACAGCGGTAGTCAGAGCCGCTCAAACTGGACACATCAACGGATACAACAGCCAGAGAACCGCATGTACTCACCACTCGGGCGGCTCTCTCTTGAGATTCACATTTTCTACAAAACCACGGTCCGGTGGGGACTTGAACGATGCCGTAACATGCTGCAGATGTTTGGGCAAAAAAAAGAGAAACGGAAACAGTCGATTTCCAACTTCCCTATCAGTCAGTAAAAGACGAATGTAAACACGAATCAAGGACAGACTGCACAAGCGATGGAGGGGTAACATGTTGTATATACACATATGTTAATTTATTTATATATACTGTGTGTGCACGTGTATGTATACATGTCCGTCTCTCTCTCTCTCTATATATATATACACACACACACACGTGTACGTTGACTATACATACATTGATGTGTGCATTCACGCACAATCCAGATTTCTGTCTGCGCGCACACATTACTGCTCATATATCTTTATATGTATGTCCACACACACACACACACACACTACACCACACTACACGTACATCTGTGCACACACAAATCACACACACGGTTTCTATCTATATACGTGCACACACATCCACACTCGCAGTACACCGTTCTGTTCAGCAGAAGCCGTAAGGAGACAGACAGGAAAAAAAAAGTTACTGCATCATCAAATATATATATATATATGGAAGTTAGTCGGCGTGTATATACCTTGCCCGGCAATCACAGGCTGCTTTTGCAAGTTTTAACACCGCGATAAATCCTCTCGCGAAACGCTACGGCGACATTTTGGTTAAAAAAAAAGAAACACAGCGGCGAGTGGGAGGGAGTTAGTTGGGGGGAGTATTTCTTCCTTTTTTTCAACCCCCCCCCACAAAAAAAGTCAGTCGTTATACAATTAACGAGCTCTCGATCTGAAGACTTCCTTCCTCCTCCCTCAAACCCCCCCTAAAACAACAACAACAACAACAGCAGCAGCAGCGGCGGCGGCGGCGGCGACCCCGGGGTGAGCCAGCGAGGGAGGGAGGGAAAAGGTCGGGCCTAACTGAGCACCAGCCTCGGGTCCTGTCCTTGTGCCGCCGCCGCAGCAGCAGCAGCAGCAGACATTTACCTTGATGAACCGCGACATTACAACCATGTCCGTCACAGTAAACCAGCGGATTCTCGGCCCAGCCTCTCTCGTCTGAGCAAACGCAACAACCTCCAATCATCTCCTTCATATTTGAAAAGTCAGCCGGAAGTCCACTCGAAACCATCTACGGGTAGAGAAGAAGAAGGAGAAGAAGGAGGAGGAGGAGGAGGAGAAGGGGGAAAAAAGGAGAGAGAGCAGAAAGTTTCCCTTCTTCCTTCCTTTGAAATTCACGTCCCACATTGTTCCGGGCCCATGGACGGACGGCAGCCCCTTCCTTCCTTCCTTCCTTCCCTCCCTCCCTCCTTCCTTCCCTTCCCCGTCAAACACGAGTCGACGCCACCGCGGTGCCCGGGCCAACGGGGCTGGGGAACACCAACGGCCGAGCCGAGCGGAGCATGCGCACTCGCTGCCCACGAGGATATTACGAGGATTCAAAGATTCTCCCCGACAGGAGGAGGGGGAGGAGTGGGAGCGACTCCACGCGCAACTCAAACTGCCAACCGGAAACCGCTCGAGAGAGAGAGCGAGAGAATGCGAGACACTTGTCCATCCCCCCCCCCTCCTCGGGCGGTGTGTGTGTGTGTGTGGGGGGGAGCGCCGAGCACGTGCTCTCGCTCCGAGCCACCTGATTGACAAGCAGCCGATTTGTCCCGCCCTCGCGGATTGACAGCTCCGACCGTCCAATCCCCGGGACCAACGCGGCTCGCTCGGCGCCGTTGATTGACGGCTCCGCGGGCCCCGGCCCCGCCCCCCCGGCTCGCGAGCAGCTGCCGAGGCTGGTAGCTTCCGGGGGAGGGAGGGAGGGAGGTGGTGGGGGTTTCCCTGTGTTGCCCCTCCTGTCCCTCTCTCCCTCTCTCTCTCTCTCTCTGTGCTGTGTTTCCCCTCTCGCTCCTGCCATTCGCGTTGCACGTTGCTGGGAGCGCACACGGGGCATTGTGGGTATGGTATATAAATGAGCCACAGCCGGAACGAGCGAAGGTTAAAGGTGACTCACTCAACCTATCGTTGCCCCCACGTGAATTCGGGCTAAGCAGTTGCAGATACCAAAATTTGGGGCTGCAGAGCGCAGGAGAGAGACACACACACACACACAGAGACACAGAGAGAGACACACACACAGAGAGAGAGACACACAGAGAGAGAGAGACAGACAGACACACACAGAGACACACACAGACACAGAGACACACACACAGACACAGAGACACAGACACAGAGACACAGACACAGAGAGAGAGACACACACACACACAGAGACACACACACACACACAGAGACACACACACACACACACAGAGTGTGGGGGGGAAATCTGGAAACTCACAAGCAGTTTTAATTTAACCTGTCCCCCCCCCCTGTATTGCATTTAATTTCTACGTTGCCATTCATTCCCGGGGAAATACAACAACAGTTTTTTTTCCAAAAAAAAAAAGTTCTGCATTTTTTGAGCAAAAGCGGCTCGGTTTATACCATTTTTTATCGCCGCTGTTTACGGTAGGTTTGTTACGTTCGCCAAACATTAAAGCGGGGGGTGGGGGACACTTTCAAACTTCAGAGCTAAAAGGTAGATAATCTTGTTTATTGGGTGCAGAAGGCGAGCCAAGAGCAGCGCCATCAAGCAAAGGAGAAGCAGACGTAATGTGTTTCACTGTCGACCCAACCGTTTTAATGAAGAAACAACGATATTAAAAAGCAAAAGGAAATATTGACGTTTGCATTGCAGAAAAGAGAGCTCGAAAACATTGCGGGTTTTCCTGTTGTTAACGTTTTACTGGAGCTTCTTACGTTTGGGTTTCTCTGCCAGCAGGACAGTACTGTAATCCATGAATTTAAATTAAACGTTTAATCAATTGCTTTGCATAAATTCTTCTTTCCGTGCCCCCTCTATCCATAGTTAATTACTAAGCATTTGCATTTTAGTAAGTGTTCGCAGTGGCCGGGATGTTACAAACTTTTTTTTTGCAATTGCACGAGTCAAATCACAAAAAAAACACATTCACGTCAGTGTTTGCAAACGTGTTTTTCCTTTTACAGAGGCTCGTTGTGTCACAATGAAACCTTTTAAATCAACCTTTTTAATATTTTTTTTAAAAAAAAATCAATTTGACCGTGCACGTTCTCAAAGCTTTTTTTTAAAAAAAGGAATATCATATGTTACCTTAACACGTTTCTGTGTTCAACCAAAACCAATGCATTTCTGCGGAATAGCTCCGGGAATTGCTTTGTCCGCCCCTGCAAATTTGCTGTTGATAACTCCATTCTAGTTGAAAACTTCATTTTCGAGCATGAAATCTATATTTAATCTAGATAATTACACCGTACTTAAATCCGTTTATACCACTAGGGAGTAGAAAAAACACGAGATGAAACTAATTTTCGAGATGCAGAATTGAATACCCTTTGTTTCTGTATTGTTGCCCTCCATTCCAGCAGCAGCACGTTTGGAAACGCTTACCTTCTGTCCTTTTAGATCCGCAAAGTGTTTGCTGGATGCAAAGATGATTGCGAGATTTTTGAATCTCTTTGGCAGCTGTAAATATAGCGATCGGTGCTTGCTGCACACGAGGCTACGTATTTTACTAATATTGTGGTTTCTTTAAGGGCTGCCTTGCCGAGCACGTTGTTGCAGTCTGCAGACCCCCGCCTTCTGAATCGGTTACGTTACGACCGTCTGGTCCATCCTAATTCTGTTGCTGCCAGTCGAATTGAGCGCATTGGGAGGACGAAACTTTCAAAGGAAGCGGCTTACAACTCCCCGCTCTCGATTCACCCAAAAAATGTATTCTCGCAAACTCCCAGAAGTTACTTTTCTTCTGCGTTCGTGAAGACTGCAGTTGTTTGCAGTCCTTGGCTCCCCCCCCCAAAAAAAATAGACGCCGATTTTAAACAAACGCTTTAGTTTGCGTTTAGTGAGAGAGAAAATCACCAGAATCCCCGTCCTCTTATCCCATAAAATATGTTTTGCAAAATTGTTTGGGTGTGATTTTAGTTTTAAGGAAAGCCTTTTGATTCGGTTTCCTAAGTGACACGGTCAGCGGAGTGCATTCAAAACATCTGCAAATTATGAATTCTTCTTGACAGCATGGAATTCAACCCAGATAATGGGAATTGTGCTTTTCGGTGTAGCAGGGAAAACAACTCAATGTGCTCAAAATAAAGATTACTTTACGCATCTATTGCAAAGTATAAATAGGTTGCAGTTTCAGAAATGAAATTTTAATTTTGCCGAGTTAAGTATGACGTGACAGTCCTAAACAATGCTCTGTGTTTTCATGTGTTGTTAATCGTTAGTTTTTGCACAACCACAAAGTAATTATTCTCCAAATCGCGCCTTCTAAAAATCCAATTAGATGTGAATTTTCTAACCTGATTAGGATTTTAAATGATACTTATCTGTGCAATCAGTGCAATAAAACAGTCGTAATAGAACTTACACCTTCACCACTGTCATGTTTTTTTCCCAGTTAGCGTGGCAAGGATTAAAGTGCACGAGTTTGTGTCCTGACATTAGAACATTTTTTGTTTCCCATCACATTGGCGCTTACATTAACATTCGCAGGCCATATTAGTTTTCTGCCATCTTGGTACTTAGCTGTGTCCTACAAATTGTCTAGTTAATATTATAAATTTCGATAGAAATATGTCCAATATTGAATATAGCGTACAACGTAGAGCAGTTCCAGCAGTTTTCATATTTATAACACTGTGCTTGACCTGCCGAGTTCTTGCTAACAGAATGTTTCCTGTTAAACCTACCTTACGCAATTTAAGCCATTCATGCAAAAGAAATAGAGAATTTAGTGCAATCTAAACCTTTAGAACTTGCTTGTTTTGACTTTATCGCCATGATTACTTGGCCAGAAGAAGAAATCTTTAAATTCTCAGTGAATATTTCCATCTCTCTACCTATGGTTGAGCACTGGTACTTGTGAGAGAGGAATATAGTCCCTATTTAACTGCTTTTCCATGCTTAACCATTATCAATAAGAAAGGGCGTCCTTTCTTTTTAGCAGAATGCACACTCTTATGGTCTGTCGAGAACAAAGCCTCCCCAGCCCCCCTTTGCATGTTCAATGCTTTGCAAATTTAGAAAGGCTGCATTGAGTTCGGGATAGGTCAAGGGGCAGGAGAGGGGTAGAAAGGTCAACACATTTTGATTATGGGTCAGTAGACAATTGGCATACAGTCTATATGCAAGTAAAATAGAACAAACTCCTGATGAAAACCTATCCTGTACGATTCCAGTCGCAGTTAACATTTATTTTGCAGTTTCCAGATATTCCTTCTGGTACACTCTCATTTCAAAAGAAAAAAAATGCATTAAATTCTTAAAGAATTTGCACGGAAAATCGATTTTATGTAAGTAAATATTCAATACCAAGTAATGTATTTATAAATCCTCACTTTTAACATTGTTCGAATGTTATAGAAGTATTGCTCAACTGCAAAGAGTGAAAATTGTTTGCATTAGTCATCTCACTACAGGCAAACATGTTGAATTGTATACCACAAGCGAGCAGGTTAGTAAAAGCTTAGCTATCCCTTGAGCAACCATGGACAATCGCTCCTTTCTTATTCTTTAAGACAACATTAAAATGTACCAATTTTGTAACTTAAAAGATCATTTTGACGATCGCTACACGTCAGAACTTTTTGACTAGACATAAAAACGTCTACCATTAGATCGATAAAGCACCATGAAATGCCTGCTTTTCCATTTTATCAATATAAATTATATATTGGGACAACATAACCTTATAAGTTGTCCTAAACACTAAAGATACAGTTTAAGTATAAATGTCAACGTTATTACTGATTGCAGGAATGTAAAGGATTATTTCGATGAATAAAACACTTATGTGACCAAGGAGGAAAACAAGAAGTCACTCTGCATATGTGTGAGTCGTGTCTGTTTCCAATAGCTGCGAAGAAAATTGAACTGGGGCCCCTTTACTAAAAACTGTCACGATCCATCCCATAAAATTGAACTAGCCACGTTAGTGGACTTTTTTTTACTTATTTGCATTTATCTTAGGGGGAAATTGATTCATAAAATTGCTAACACGTTGACAAGGCAAATAGACGTTGTTGGTAGATCACTTCATCCAAATACAGAGGCGAGATGGTTTTAAAGCAGGCCTCGCTGTCCTTTATGGTGAAAATACATGTTGTGCTTGTAATTGCTTTTAAATAAAGCAGTTGACTTGAATTGCATTTTGTGTGAGTTCAATCACATTTCATTATTTACCCCACTGCAAAATTACTTCTCACTTTTGTTATTTCTGCAACTAATTTTACATCGGTATACAGAAAACATCCAGTTGTGAAATGGTGTAAATTTGGTGCCTCGAATTATAGTTTTTTTACATCACTGTTTCCAAACTATATTTATGTTTCAAAAAGGAAAATCATAGTCAACTAAGAATCACCTGCTATTGTAATTAGAACAATCAGTGTTGTTCTATGAAGGATGTTGCTGTCGCTGGGATCAAATCATTTACAATGGTTTTATATTTGATTAAAATGACAGGCAGCCACCTTGCTGAGCTGTCTCGCTGTTATCAATTCAGACATCTAGATGTTGGATGAAAATATATGTAAAATCCCTGTATAGTACATAAAATATGTGACTCTTCTGTGGTGTACGCTGGTAGCTGGTGACAAAAAAAAACAGATCGCCTTGCAAATGTATTTCGAGACAACTTGCCTTTCATGTATGTATAGAGGGGCCTCGGGAAGCTCCTCTTTAGAGTCAACCTCCTTGTTGCTAAACAGCTCTGGATATACGACATTTCGTGATGTGCAAGAACAACCTGTCATTTTCTGTCAAATATTGATGGTGACAAAAACAACTGATGGCAGAATTAAAGAGCAAAAAATGGTTGTATAAAATGCAAGTAATGATAGCAATTATTCAGTAATTCTGTGAATTAAAAGTAGAAATGATTAAATACTCAGCGCCAGTTTACATTTTAGCATTAGAATAGTTCACCAAATGCCTTGTGTCTCTCAAATGGTCAGCTCATTATATCCTTTGCCCCTACGGCATCTATAACCCTTTTTTTTAAAAAATGTTTTACATTAGGTAGCGTAATTTTAAATGCATTTATGACCAGTCCATTGTATTGCTTAGTCTGTATACTAAAATACAAGCGGAAAACGTGGGTGAGTAGAAATTGTCTCTTTTTTTGGGTTGTTGAGCATTTTGCAACAGAATATAGAAAACTGCAAACCAGTCCAGCTCCCCCCCCAAAAAAAAGATATTTTGCGGTTGTTAAACTAGACTGTAAAAAGATGACATGTACTTTGGCGAAGAACAACTATTATGGACGCATCCGTGCTTTGACACATTTTACGATTATGTGAACCTGGAAATTCACACAAACCACGAAAATAGCTAAATCGGTTCAGATGAAGACTAATAACGAAGCAATAAAGGGCTGCATGTCGTCAGCAATAATGCGACGATGCGTTGTCTAGTGCACTGACCATCAAATGAAGTTTGATTGGAGAAATAACTAGTTCCCTTTCATCGATTCAATAGTCCATCGCCTCTCTCTCTCTCTCTCCCTCTCTCTCTCTACAGCTTAGTACTGTTGCGCCGCAAATAACACTTCTGCTCCGCCTCATCTGCACTGGGGTCGCACGGTTTTTTTTTCCAGACTTTCTCTCGGATGACTTTGAAGTTTGTGGATATTTTCTGACAAAACTCGAACGTGCCGGGTTTGCTTTTTGCAGTTTGTGAACAGCGATTGGCAGTTGTGCACAAAGCTGCTCAGATATACAGCACATAGCCCAGGCAGTGCGCTAAACCCGCGTACATGTTTTTATGCACTGTCAACAATCGATCCCTCTCTTATGCAGAACTGCACTGTCAGAAGCGCTTCCCTGTCGTTAAATTATCACGATATTTAAGCTCCTGTCGTTCTGTTATTATTTCCGACGCAGCAAAAGGATAAAGTTTCTCGCTGTTACGGTCGTGTTCGGGGCAGTTTTCAGATACCTGCGTCTCCTATGGCGAGGTGGCCATTGTGGAAACGTACGTCTGCGAAAAGCAGTAAATACGTTTGGTCCCTCTGCTGTGTTTCACCTATGAACGGAGTAACTTGTTACTATGACTTGGCTCGGTGCGGACAGTGTATCTGTATTGCAATATGTGGTTACACGAGCGCATACGACGTGATGAGCTCCATGGTGGTGTTCCTTTCTGTAGCTGCTATGCTAATCTGCAGCATGAACTGCGAGGAAGTTCACTGGTCTTAGCGAGGGACTGTTGCTATACCATATTTATCACACGGAGATCTTTGTGTGTGTGTGTGAGAGAGAGAGAGAGAGAGGGGGAGAGTGTGTGGGGAGGGGGCAGCTGCACACTACCATTTCAAACTGCTTCCTCCAAAGACCAATTCTAACCTTTCCAAAACGTACAACTTGATTCAAGCCTCTCACCCTATTCGGCAAGCATTTTGAAAAACGTGCCTTTTATGCGAAGGGCGCCACAGAAATGCAAGTTATTATTAACTATCATTAAAACGGTACTTGTAAATTGCAACAATCTTCCGCTGTTCGCCAATTTCAAGAAATTCTATTTATTTTCACAAACTTCTGGTTGTTGGGTTGGGTAATAACTGCATTTTGTGGACACACTTTATACGTGTTGAAGAATGTGAAAATGAGCTTTGCATTCAGTGAATTTATATTTGTAGACCCACGACAATGTTAACAGTGTATTCAAGCTTACCGCAAACAATATTTTAGTCAAGAAATATCATATGCACGATGAAGTACTTTTAGAAACCTCCCATTGTATGCTGTGCTGCCATATATTTTATCTCTTTTTGAGGCATAAAGCATATATGTTGCTCAAAACGTAGCAGCGTATAGAGCAAAGAATACAATTCAATTCCTCTCTGGATGGGCGTTCAATCTTGAGTAAGCGAACTGCGCTGGGTCTATGGAGGTGATTTCCTTCAAGAGTACAAATCATTTATTTCAAAATCAAAAAATACTACATTATTAATATATATTTTCTTAGAAAAGAGCACAGGAACTTTTGACTTGAAAAAAATGTCGCCCATGGCCTTTCGATAAAGCAAAAACGGGGGAGTGGGGAGTGGGGTGTGGGGGGGGGTGGGGGGGGGGGGGCAGTCTTTCTTTCTTCGAATAAATACGACACACAAACAACGTCCGATTCAATATTTGCAATCCGTTTGCCGACCCCGAATAACGTAGAAAGTAACCGTGGAAAGCAAACTAGAAAATGCAGACATCCGCTGTGCGCGTTGAACGTCCTGCAGCCTCGAGAGACGCACAAATAAATATATGAAATAAACCAGGTAGCTCGCAGCTGCTGGAGTGCTTTTGTGGATGATGTTTTGTCGGGCAGTGTATATATTAAAGATTTGCATACTAACTGTATTTACTTTAGCAAGAGGGTGGGAGTATAAGGCTATGCTAATTAGTGGGAGATTTTTTTTTGAGGAAGGGGGTGGAATATCAATTTTTATTGCATCACCTGTCAGTGGCATCCAATCAGAGCTCGCTTCGGGGGAATTAATTGATGAAGGTGTCTCCAGACGAGCTCACTTCACTCTGTCATCTTATTTGTGGGAGAAGCAGCGGCGGGAATAGCAGCTGCATTGCTCACTCTCTCTCTCTCTCTCTCCTCTCCTCTCTCCTCTCTCCTCTCTTTCCCCTCTCTCCATTCTTTCCTGTTCAGTACATCTCTGACTATTTGGGGACATTAAAAGATTGCAGGTATTGCGAGAAGCAGAACCTGGAAATTAAGCTGCATTGCATATATATTATATATATATATATATATACATATACATATACAACAGGCGATTCCGATCGTTTTGCTATATGTAGGTATACATATATGGACTATGTATATATGATTTTGTGTTACCATATGTATGAAATAAATCCCAAGTTTTTTTTTAAATCAGCCGTACCAGAAACAATAATTTATATGTGTTTTTAAACAGGATGCCATGAGGAATGTCGTATTTCCGCAGTCGATGTTTTCTCCAGCGAATGTGGGACATAATTTAGCTGGCGACATGGGAGACTTGGAGTCGGGTTATGAAGAGGTGGATGGCGTGAGACTTGGCTATCTTATAATTAAAGGGAAGCAAATGTTTGCCCTTTCACAAGTGTTCACCAATCTGCTGAAAAACATACCCAGGACAACGGTGCACAAAAGGATGGATCATCTGAACGTGAAGAAACACCACTGCGATTTGGAGGAATTGAGGAAACTCAAGGCGATACATTCTATCGCTTTTCACGCAGCCAAATGTACTCTGATATCTCGGGAGGATGTTGAAGCCTTGTACACGTCGTGCAAGACTGAACGAGTTCTTAAAACCAAGAGGAGAAAAATTAACCGAACCTTGTCAGCAACCCAAATCAGACAGGAGAAAACCCCCCCTGATCCCTACTCAAGTTTTTTCAAGGAGAACAAAGTTTGGTTGAGTTTGAATGGAAAACCCCAGCCCTTGGCTGGGAAGAGCAAAGCTTTGCAAGGAGACGTCAGTTCGCTCCCGGCGTCCGATCTACCTCAATTCTACAGCAAATTCACCAGCCACAGCTACACTGAAATGGTGCGATCGCATTGCAAAACCCCCGAAAACTATGAAACTGCCGAAATATCGAGCAATTATGTAGCATTTCACACGAATCACTCGTTATTCCGGAGCATGATTTGCAGACATCCCGTGTTCTACCAATCCTCCCTCGCCTATCATCCCAAGTCTCCCAGCGCCACCGGCTTGACTTATTATTTCAGAAGGAAAAGTTCCTGCGAAATCTCTCAGAAACACTCGGGGAGCCTGAGCTCCGCCAGGCGAGTCCTGTTGGCGACAGCTGCCCCCAAATCCTGCAAAGCGAAAGGGGGGGATCAGGGCTTGAATAAATTTCACATCGCCAGCGGATTGTATTGCAACCACGGGACGTTGCAAGAGAGCTGCAGCAGCGACTCGGAATCCAGCTCCTTTTCTGATCGCATTGACAACGACTCGGACTTCGGGTCAAGCTTGTCCAGTTCCAGCAACTCGGCTTCTTCAGACGATGAGGAAGACTCGCTGTCGGACTCCTCCGATGTGACCTCCGCCAGTGACGAGGACAGCTCGTCCGACTCTGATTCCAGCTCCGTTTCAAGCCAAGTTTCCATGCAAAGCATAAGATTCAGGCGCACCAGTTTCTCGAGCAGCTCCAGCAAACCCCTGGTCCTGTCGCAGCCGACTTTCCACTACCAATTCCAAGCCAAAAACAACGTGGTGTTTGACACAGCTGCCGGTGGATTCCTGGAGGGGAAACCCTCCCATTGTAATTTAAAGTCCGCGTCCATCGTGAAAAGGAACGAGCTGAACTGTACTAACAAGCCACACAGCGTGTGCTGTTCTGCCGGCTCTGTGAGTTGTTTTGCTGAGCTAAGTAACGACAGGCTATCAGAAATCGCATTCCCCCACTCCGAAATATCACATTATCTAAGGAGGACTGAATCGACAATTAACTGTGTTAAAGAGAGGGGGGGCGCACCGAGCCCACAGGGAAACACTGACTTTCCACAACAAAGAACATTAACAGAGGCGAAGGAATGCCTGGAAGCATCTATATCACACTGTGCAGAAGACAACGATGTGGCAATAGTTTCTGAACCGGCAGAGCACGATCCTGCACCAGCAGCAAACGCGGAAAAAGAATCGAAAATCGGCAACTTCATCAAACTCTCCTCGGCTCTCCAGAGGTTAAACGCGGATAACAGCAAAGGCCCCGCGGTCCAAGATCAGGGTAACGATGCGGAGATGGGGCAGACAATTCTGCACAATGTTACAGTCAAACTGGAAGAAAATAGCTGCGAAGAAGAGTACGGAGGCGTCACTCAACAGCCTCGAAAGAAACTAACGTACGGGTGCAATGTCTCCAAGCCAGCAGTCACCACTTTAAGAGAAAGCAAAACGCGAGCCTGTTTCCTGACAAGAGCGCAGGAAAGTTGTACGTGCACTGAAAAAGCCACCACTTCCCAAACCGTACCCGGACCGAGCGAGGAACTTCAACGCACTTTAAGCGCCCCGGTGTTAGAGGACTACGAGTTTCGAAACGGTGCTCGAATCAGAAGGAATTACAGGACTCTGGTGTTGGGGAAACAGCAGACTTTGCAGAGCGCGTCAGTCAAAACACTTGTGAAATCAGAGAATCCGCGGCTTACAGGTAAAACAGATGTGCATGAAGGAACACTGGAAGAATTTGCTGGTGCAAGTAAACGTAAGCGAGTAGCCAACGGTGTAGCATCTTTAGTGAAAAAGCCATTTAATTTCATGGCAAATTTTCCCTCTCCACCGTCACTAATTATTGGCAAGGATGGAGATCTGTGCCCTGCCTATTCACTGAACACTACTAAGGATCCCGATTCACCTCAGAAGGCCCATCCTGTGTGGAAATGGCAGCTGGGAGGTGCTCCTGTACCTCTCCCGCCTAGCCATAAATTCAGAAGGTTTAACGTGTAAAATGGATATTTTTTGGGATGGCCAAACTTCTCCACGAGCACATTTACACTAAAGCAGCACACTCCTGCTTTTGTTTTTGTCACACAGACCCTGACCGGATAAGCATCTTCAAGATCCAGCAACATTTCATCAATACTGGAAAAATGTTTTTTTTTTAAAAAAAACACACAAAAATCCCAAACGTTTTCAGTGTGGATAGGTCTCTGTTTGATTTGCCAAACGCCACTGTCCGCTGATCAAGACATTCCACACCACCACACTTTTTTTCTGAACTACTGATGTCACTTTGAGGTTGTTTTACGGCTGTTTTCGAAGAGTTAAATTAAAATGATACTAAAATGTTCAAATGATAAGCCAGTACCTGCAGAAGATTAACTGCAAAAATTGTACGTCAAAAAATCGACATAGTGAAATGTTAGAAATGAGCCATTAAATTTATGCACTACAGTTTTAATCGCAAACGACTTGCTGTTTTGCCTGAGTGATTGATTGCACGATATTGGGTCGGTAGCAAAGTAAGAATGTGTATTTAACTTTTTTTTAAAAAAGGTGCAAAAACTGTACTTTCTATCTGAGTCAATATGGCCGTCATTCTATATTAAAAAAATAAGCTTTTATCTTGAAAGAGTCCCTATCAGGGGTGTTCAGTTAGATAAGCGCAAGCAGCCTTCTGATTTAAAAGCTTTGTTGTCTTTAGTTCTGAAACGTAAAATAACTGCTTTAAACGCCCATCACTGAACTGTTCGAGAATAGCCACAGAGTCAATCCTAGCTATAGCCCTCATGATTCATACATATTTTCAGTTTATTGCACAAAATGACATTATTTTTTTTTAAAAAAGTAGAGCCAAATAGATGTTTGAAACAAATAAAAAGTGGGGGTCACTCAAAAGTCAAGGATCTTTCATTTTAGGGAAATTAGATTTTTTAAAATATTTTAATTTCTAGACAATGAAGAAATAACGCAGGCACGTGGCTAACGTTACAACTTGCAGGGGTTTTTCGGGGCCTTACAAAACAGCACGAAACAAAACTAATCCTGCATGTGGTGCAGATAACAAACCCTCGCCAAACATACCAGGAATGCTGCAAATGACAATCAGTCAACATATTACCAACCTCTCAGAAAGCAGAAATCCGAAAATATAAGCCTTAATGCAATGATTTGAGCATTTTTGTTTACTATAGTCAAGGGGCCCAGAAAGGTCTGGAGAATTTTGCACTGTTAAAATTTATTTCATTTTGCCTTTCATTTGAATACACCCCAGTTGTGTAGCATAAATACGTGGTTCCTCTTTATGGAATCAAGTATGCTGTTAAAAGTATACAGTACTTTAAAATGTAAAAGCTAAGTTGAATTAGCATTTTTATTTAAGATTTCCAGTTAAGTAGATCGACAAACAACATGTTAATTAGGTATTTTGCACACAATAAGAACGTTTTATAGTTCTGAGATACGCAAGATAAGTGTGATTGTTTAACATAAATGTAGTGTCAACTTTGCAAATCTAAGGGAAATGTTTTTTTAAAAAAGTTAAAAGATTTAGCAAAGCAAATGTTAAGTATGTACTTTGCACAAGCTAAAGTGTATAGATTTCCCAAAGCGCAGAACAGAGAGTACATGCTGGTGTTTGTGAAATAATTTTCACAATACATCAGCATATCCAAGAACTTTGTATAAATACATCAAAGGGAATTTCAAGAGCATGAGCTGCCATGTGCATTAAGAAGAGTATCTCGAATGAAAGTTGTTATTTTACTTGTGGTGTGAGTATTTGTCTTCTGCACATCTTCCCATGTAATTTCATTGTTTAAACCCAGTTATTGCAATTTAAATTATGACTCAAAACAGATAGAATAAAGTACAACTAACTGCGGTTAAGCAGTACTAGTGAACACCAATTGGAATCCCCCTAACACCACAGACCTGTCCCTTGTTATATCTCCCAAGGTCACTCGATATTCGAACCAGACAGTGGGTAATTTCAGCTCTCGATCCTATCCACAATGCTTCTCATACTCCATTACTACACGTGTTTTTCGAAACGTTTTACTCTAATAGTTAAAACAGAAGCTTCCACTGCAACTATTATAGTTCACAATCATGTTATCCACATCCCATGTACGTAAATAGAGCGAAATATTCTACCAGCAAAAAACATGACACATTGCTTATTTAAGTTAATGTGCTGCTAACTGTAGAGCACTTTGGCATTGTTGACATATGTGACTTATTAGCAGTCTATATTGCAATGATTTATCCTAAGAGTGTTTTTCTTAAAGAATGTTTTATTGGTTAACCACCGATTTAAAAACATTTGAAATACTGCACAAATCAGCTGTGGGAAAACCATCACACAAATGCTCCCCTCAACAAAAACAACTACGTTTCCTGTTATTTACCTTAAGACACAGTAATTACTCTCCAAGCAACCATAATTTAATTAAAGCAGGTATCTCTAGGTTTGTAGATGGCTGCTCAAAAGGGTCAAACTATGTTTTCAACTATATTCATATGGATGATGAGAGTTAAAATGCATTTTGATGTTGAAACAACAGCGCAGCCTTGTATAAACAGTGAGCACATACGTTTGCAAAGAGCCATCTCGTTTCTTTTCAAAAGTTTTAAAATAATTGTTGCCGTCCTCTTCTACTTTTTAAAAGTTTTCTTTATTGTTCTGCTAATGCAGTTATTGGGGGTCTGTCTTAACATGCAACTACTTTGAGGCGGCCTGAAACTAATGCAGTAAAGGCTGGTAGATTTTTGCATGAAGCTTTCACAATAGGGGTTTAGTGGACTGACAGTTTCAAAACAAGACTGCCTGTCCTCTCCAGATGCCTGATTTCTCCTCACATCAACCTTCGTATTTGATTCTCTGCTGGTGCATACCTTAGTTTGCAATGTAAAGATTGCAACAGCTGTGTTTGCAAACAAAGGCCACTTTCAGGGTCAGTGCCACTTATTTTATAGTTACTAAAACTGGTATGATCTGAGAAACTGCAAATGCCTATGCGTGTCCTATAGCAAGTATAATGAATGGACTACATTGTTTAGCTAGTTAGTGGGCATGATATTTAAACCTGAGCAAAACATTTGGCATTATGAAATTATATATAGATGTATATATTTGTACATGTGGCATAAATATTACTTGGGTGCCAGAATTCAAGGCATTCACCGTAAAATAAGTTGAAATAAACAAGATAACAGTCATTTTTTTCAACTAAATCTGTTAGGAAATACTTCAAATTGCCGCCATATTGCTCCACTCAGCCCCATGTCTTTGTTGTCACTCAGTTAGAACTAGTGTTTACTGAAATTGTGACTACCTCATTAGTTTAGGCGGAACAGATCTTCCTTTTATAAGTTTGATTTATAACATACGCCTCTCTGACATTTACTCCACGTATTAAGCTGCAGCGTGTTAAAAAATAAACTGGAATTTAAACTCCATTAAAGATGGCGAGGCTGTGTGTGTGTGTGTGTGTGTGTGTGTGGTTAGCAATTTGCCCTCTCTGTTTCCTGCAGTTCACATGTTAATTTCGCTGTTATAAGGAGGTTTCTTCAGTTTTCTTTGTGCTTTCCTAGTTTGCTGCTCCACACCCCCTCCTTCCCCAAAACAGTACAAATTAAGCTAAATCTCGCAAATTCAAGGATTGTTAGCAATTGCTCCGAATCCCTCCTTTGCGGAGTTAATGACATTTGACAGTTAATAACGCTGATTAAAAAAAATCCATTTTAATGCCCAACCGTTTCAAACCACCATTTTTAATCTTCAAAGGGTATCCTAAAGTGGTGGGGAATTGTTACATTTTTTTTTAAAAAAATCTCTTATTTTTAAGATGTGTGAATAATTTTGAATGCAGAATAATATACAGTTAAAAGATTTTGGATCACTCCAGGCAATCATACACACCTTAACGACAATGCTGATTCACAAAGTACAACGTCGGAATTCGTGGGAGGTTATAGGGAGAATTTTGTGCTCTTTAAAAAAAATCAGGGGAGAAAAAGGGTGAGGTAGCATTGTTTATGTGTGTGTGTGTGTGTGCCCCTGAAATGAGTTTGCTATAAAGCGTGTGAAATTACGCACTGCTCTCCTAAAGACTGGATAATTTATCGTAAATAGTCAGCTCTTTGTAAACGACTTTATTATGTTGTTTCTTGTTAATTGTGGAGAGAATCCCCATTGTTAGGCGTGAATGGGTTTATGGGCTAACCTGGTCATTGCTGCAATCAAGGAACAGTAAATGTTGGCCTTGCGTGCCTTGCAAAAACAAGGATCCAAACTGCAAGCTGGGCGTCCTCTTCCCAAAACAATAGCTTCATCTAGTCGCTGGATGATCAGTTTTATCAGACACACGTACGTAATACAAAACATGTTATATTTACACTGAAAATTAAAAAAAAATCAAATACACTGCTGGTCAGTACAGAGCCTAAAATGCTAATCACAAGATCCCAGTTTGTTGCCATATATATATATATATATATATATATATGGCCAATTATATATATATATATACACACACACAGTGCAGTTATTTGTTGAATTAGATTTTTAAAAATATCCATATTTGAATTACCCCACGTTTGTGACCTTTCTTTAGAAAATATCCTTTCTTTAGAGTAGAATGTACCGTCTTGTAGTTTCAGGTCAAAGAGGGAAGGATAACTACATTGCTACTAACATATTCTGACCATAAAACAGACAGATATCACATAACGGAGTTCAGATCGCTGCTCCTTTTTTAACAGGAAACATTGCAATTGGATTTGAAGGTTGTGCTTGTTAAGATTCTGGTTATTTGTGAAGCATGGACCATTTGTATAATAGAAACAACCTACTGGGAACACAACTCTGCTCACAGGTTCAGAAACTTTCCACCGAGGAACGTATCGTCGAAACCATTAAGAATCGCTCAGAAAATCGAGGTTCCATCAATATATTGATTTGATCACAATCTCAAAGTTTGCTCCTCATCGCAATTACTTGATTTTCTTCTTTTATTAGAAAGAAGGGGCGAGGCAAGGGGGTGAGGGGGTGGGAGGGGGGAGCCTGAAATATCCGCTGGTTAAATTTATGGTGTTTTTTTTAAAAAAAACTGGGATTTTGAGAACAAACAGGCTACTTTCATTAATCTGCGATCGGTATTCCCAGAGACAGCAAAGGACTCAGCAGGGAAGAGCCCTGGTGACACGTGGGTATGGGATATTTTCCCCAAGTGGAGGCGTGTTGTTAATTTTTTACTTCCAAACTGCCTGTTATTCTGCACTACCCACGTTGCAGACTCGCTTTCCCTTTGGATGGCTTATGGTACCGAAGTTCTGTGTTTCTTTCTTCAAGGGTTTTCTTCTGAAAAAAAGGGAGGGGGGAAACATGGCCAATGTGAGTCTGTACTGTAATGTGGGTCAAGGGACGGAAGAATGTCCTCAACCCCCAATTCCCAACCCACCCCCAACCCACCAATCTCTTCTGATGTCGATATATTGTTTATTGGTAACAAACATCAGTTGATCAGATGTGTCTCAACAGCTGACGCGTGTGAGTGACTGCAGCTCACGTCTTGGGCGAAGCTCTTAATATTGTTTAAGCAACGGTAACTGTTTCCATAAAATGGATTTCAACGTGAGAAAATATTGTGAGCTTGTCGTGAAAATGTGTCCCGTTCTCTTTAATCATTCAACATACACTGTTCTCTGTTTCTGTGTGAATTTTTATTGTCTTTCCTCCCAGAAATGTTTCTAGACTGTAACCAGATGAATCCAGTACACAATCTATACTGCCTCGCTTGGCGTAAATAAAGAGATAAAACACGTTTCATTAGAAGTTAAACTCTGTTCAGGCCGGATCTCTAAACATACCCTGAACAATCTGTTCAATCTTATCGGCGCCAGTCCCGGGTAGCAATCGATAGAAAGTTTGAATGGTTGGTATCCTGTTCTGAAGAGAACAACAAGACTGGAAAGAAAGGCTTTGCCTTGGTTTAAGTTGAATTCATTTTAGAATTACTTTCAAATTGTGCCCTTTTCCCTTTAATCAAATTGCAGTGGTTTTGTTCTTACAGATAACTAAAAATATCTTGTTTGGAATTCAATTCATGTGAAAACAATCTTAGCCTATGGTCATCTTCCCCCCCACCCCCCACCCCTTAAATTGTCTGATAAACCACCAATACGTGTCTTTATCCTTTGTAAAACCTGAATTGGAAACTGCACATCGGTCTTCTGTTAAAGCTCAGTTGCACGTAGCACATACATTCGTGGATATATCCTTCGATGTTTGGCAATTTAAATGTATAATTTTTTTTTGAAACCTAACCCTATTGATGTCGACAAACGATGATTTGAAATCCTATAGATCATGAGGATAACTTGCAGGTCGTCCGCTTAAACTTAAAACCCACATTTGATGGAACGGTAAAAGAGATCAATTGTCATGCATATTTAAAATCCCATCAAAACAAAATGCAGGTTCTGAGTGTCCGAAAATAAAGGTTACATTACTTTTTACAGCATCACAGAAATCAATTAAACTTGCACGAATAAACCCCCCCACCCCACCCCTGCCTTTTTAACTATGAAAGCAGGAAAGGGGAAATGGAGAGGGGGAGGGGTGGCAATCGCTAAAAAAAAAGAGAGAGAAGAAAACACGAGAAAGACCTTCCAATGGATTGGAAAGTTATTGGCGGAACCCATGAGGATTCAGTGGTGGTGGGGGTGGGGGGAAATCAATGAAACTACGTACAGTTTTTGCAAGCGATGTTTTTATATTCTTACGCGGAACCCCATTCATTGGGTATGAACTGCCTATTGTGGTGAAATGTGTATGAACTCGATTACGATCCAGAAAAAAAAACATTTGACAGATTGGCAGGGTTACTATTATGTTTTAAGTAACTTGCCAAACCCAGCAATCTGTTTCGTATTTGAAGATATCATTGCTTTATATATATATATATTACCTTCTACTAAAGAATAACAGGAGGCACACATTAAAGGTAATTGAGGATCTGGATGGATACGCTTCCGTACAAATTAATTTTTCGCCGTAAAATATGTTGTTATCAATCACCAGACAAGCCCACGTAGTCATTAGTTACTCGTTCCTGACAAATAACAAGACTGCAGAATTCAGGGACAGGTTGAGACGATTAAAATGTTCTGGACTGGGGACGAAAATAAGATTTTATGCACCTATCATTTGTGCTGAATGTGGCAGGGATAATCTCGCTTACAGACTGATACTCGCAGTTTGTGAAGGGCTCAGAGGTTACAACTGAATGTACCCCAATATGTTAAAATAGTCCTTTGTATTGAAAAAGAGGGGATTAAGTATCACCCACAATTATAGGTTTAAGGGAAACCAGCAGCTTTGCCCCAAACTCACAGTGGTTAGAACAAACAAGCTGGATACTGCAAGAGGATCCACATCAGTGGGTTTCTCTTTGTTCTGACTCTGCAAGCGAACAGCTGCTTTGGAGAACTCCCCAATTCGACTTCATGTTAGCCTTTAAAGTATTAAAAGCAGATCCAATTTTATTCTCATGCAGACCTGAACAATGGGTACAATATATTTAAAGACTTGGACCATTGCAAATATAAACCTATTCCCTTCTTTCTCCGTTCTGCATCCGCGAGAAAGCAAACAGATTGGATTGCAGTGCGTTGTGAGTGTATTGCACGTCTCCCCCCCCCACCCTCCCAATGCATTCACAAAATATAAGAACGATTGGAGATGGAAAATAGAAATTGGGTCCATTTATTCAGTCCTCTTCACAGATGACGCGCAATTTTGTGGTGACACGAACCCTCCCTGACTTATTTAATATGCTGAAGTAATGTATAATCACAGGTAAAGCTTTTATGGTGAAATTTCTTCCTAACTTCCGCTTCCCGGCAATTAAATGCACGCGTTTGACTGTTTTACAATGCAGAATAAATACAACAAGAACGTGAAGCCAAAATAAATTCGCTTGAAGCACACCCACACATTAAATTTATGCTGTTACTGATATATTTCACTTTTGGTCATGATACGAATCTAACTGGCTTTCTGGACTTCATTGTGTTAGGTCTCTTGTTTTCTGTGTGAAAAGTACATTTCGAGGCACATCTCGACAAAGGCAATATTTTTCTTTGAAAATATTTTATTTAAAAACAATGTTATCAACGGCATGAGCACAGTCTTTTGACGGGACAAATATCAGGTACAGTTTTGGTACCAAAGTGTGTTAAACCATATCCCCTCTGATTCCCTTTGGAGTTTGAGGCAAAATAAAGGTAGTTTGGGGAAGGCAGCCTCAACAAATGGGATAAGGAAAATTTCTTGTTTTGCATACATAGATATTTGTGACAAAGAAGCGTATTCAAATCGGGGGTTAAAGTCGAAAATTAAATTGCAATGACCTTTCCCTGTAACCCGCTGTAGTCAATGTCAATTAATATAATTGCTCTGCGAGACACTGAACTTTTTGCTTATTTATACATTTCTTCTGCATATTCATTGTAAGTCAGTCTCAACACATCGGCGTTAATTTTAAAAAAAACCGTATAACTTTTTCCAACAAGAACAAAATGTGGATTTTGTGCCCCTTTTTTAAAACAAAATACAGCGATGGAGACTTCAAACCTTCAAGAAACAGTAGTGCTCTGACTCGGGGAGTCACCTGCCATCGCTGTTGCTGACTGACACAACTCCACAATTAATAATAAAAAAAATAAGGGCACTTTGGGTTCAGTGAGTTGTGTGATGAACTTTTGTAATCTCGAAACAAACCCGAACTGCGAGGGACGCCTAAAATGCGCTGTGGTGTTGACCATCAGCAAACATTCCTTCGACTTTACTATTAATACACACATTGTGATTAAACGTGGCTTTTTTTACGTGGTTAGTTTCAGTGATCCAACCACAGGACAGTTGACCATTCCTGACACTTGAATGTACTGATTGCTGGGATTTCTTTCCTTTGCAATCTTGCTTACGTTTCGACGTGCGTCTCTCTCTCATAATATCACTCTTTGGGAAAAATATAATGGGGTCAACATTCATCCAATTTTAATTTTAGGAGCAGCGCTAAAAGAAAAATCAATTCTGAAGGGGCAACACGGTGTAACGCATCGCTTTTCCTCACTTTATTTTTCAGCAAAAAAGAGAGAAAAAAAATCTCTTGTTCCCTTTTCCCCCCCAACCACTCCTCCTCTTCTCAAAGCCACCGACAGACATCAAACCTGTGGACGGCTTTTACTGTTCATTTTGAGTTTGTTTTGCGATCTCCTTTGACAAACAAAAAAACCCCACACAGAAATGGATAGGAAGGAGTAAACGAGCTAATTTGATCTCCACTATGTGGTAGGAACCTGCACAGAACAGTCCGCAACATTGTTGAGAATTTTCCTACAACTCCTCTCCGCCCTTCTTAAGAAGCTTTTCAATCGCCAAATTCTTTTACAGGTCCAACTGAAGCGGTTATCTGGTTATCTTGGTAACTTGCAGTGCATGTCCCTTGACTGAGCTATCTTGGAAATATAACGATCCCTGTGAGAAAGCTGCATCCGCGGAAACGTGAGGCCAATGTATTGCCTCTGACAATCCATAAACGCTCAACGCACGGAATCATCACAAGAATAAGTGTAAGGAAGGACGAGGTAAATGCATAAATAATATCAAATGTTCTATTTGGAGAACAACCCCCCCACCACCCCAAATTATCATTCAAACCTTTTGACTTGAGTCTGAAGAATGAAGGGGACCTTTGAAAAAAGAAGTCATGTTACCATTCCAAGCACCCCAATCGACCCAATGTTTTAAACTTCTGTGCATTAATCTAGTTTGTGAAACCATAATTACCACCCGATGAAGCCGACAAATGACAGTAATTACGGCTTCAAATGGTTGCTCTACGGATAATGAAATCACTCGCCTTCCCAACGTATAAGAAAGTACAAACCCCTCCACCCCCCCCCACACACACACACACACCTTCTTATTGGTGAACCTTTATTTAAAGAAAACAGAATGAAAAACCTCTGCTGCAAAAAAAAGCAGGCGCGCATTACTTTAATGAGCTGAGCCATCCTGCTGCAGCTTCTGGTCAGGGCTTTTCTCTTTCCCTCCCTCCCTCTCTCTCTCTCTCCAGTCATTGTGCCCCATAGCAGTGGCTGATTTAAATAAACCCGGGGTAATCTAAACGTGCTGAGTAAACACGCTGCTGTTTGTAAAGCGTCAGGCATCATCTCTGGCCCAGAGATTGGGACATTTCCACACCCATCCACCCACCCACCCACCCACCCCCACCACCACCACCACCTCTCTCTCTCCCTCTCTCTCTCTCTCCCGTGGATTTAGCCAAATAATGACCCACATTACGAATGAGTGATCAGGACGGGCATTGCATTGTAAGTTAATATAAGAGGAAAAGCAGTGACGTGAGTCTGCAAACAATGGCATCCTGAATCTGCTGCTCTGATTGACGTCCAGGGCCGCCCGACCTCAGGGAATAGGTTTCATTACGGGGGGTGGGGGTGGGGGGGGTTGGAAAGCACGCGAACATGAGGTGGGATTATTATTTCAGACCCGCTTTAACAGCTCCCCGGTTTTATTCCGAAAATCACAACCAACCGGCACGCAAAAGCTCAAAGCGCCCCCCCACCTCGTTCCCTCCCCACCAGAATAAAAACAACACCCGCCCCCCCCCCCCCCTCCAAAACACACACACACACACACAGTGAATTGCACGATTGGGCGAGAAACACGCGTTCCTTCCGTACCCTCTCAAATAGTCTTTTGCAAAAAGCTGAAATAAAGCATTCAGTTCCATTGTTTGTGTTGCAAAACTAATTGCATCTCCTCCCTGGGGAATGGGGGTGGGTGGTGAGTGTGGGGGGGGGGGGGGGGAAATAAAGGATTGCAAGTAGCCCCTTCTACAATATTATTTTTCCACCTGGCAAACGTTCAATTAATTGTACCGAGATTGTACGGGGTAGAACAAAAAATGTCATGTGCAACATTTGAATCTTTTTTTTGAGGGGTGGGGGGGGGGTGGACAGACTCGGAATGTCGGTTCCCGAATTACCTGGATCCCAGGGAGCCAGAGATCAGTTGGATTCGCTGCTTTGCAACAGCTCAAACCGGCTCATCAAAGAGAGAACCCCAGAGTTTATCCGAGCAGTGATGCTCAGAGGATTTAAATTGTTCGTAATTTAAAAAAATAACACTTGAACATGAGGTCCACAGGTTTTTTTTGGGGGGGTGGGAGGTATTCCTTTGCCCTTGTTCTATAGTGTCAGTGCTGTATTTCATGACTCTACCATAACATAATGTTAGTTGAGAGAGCTCAGTCTGAACAGGTATTGCATGGCCCCATGTTCCGCTTCACAATATTTGAGCAATATGTAAGCAAACAAACTCATATGATCGGCTTCACCAATCCTGCAAACCAACGTTAGGAACACCGTGGGGTGGTGGTGGGGGGGGGGGGGGGGGGGGGGGGGAACCAAATCCCTATCAGATTGATTGTTGGGATTTAAAATAATTGTTGCAAAGTTCGTGGGGGGCAATTGGCATTTTAAAATAACTTTTTTTTAAAAAAAACATTTGAAAGCCACTAAGAGTTTATTCAACAGCTTGAGAGACGAAGGCATCCCTGCGACCTGAGGTGCAAACATAGTTTTTTTTTGCCATCTCTTAAAAGAATATCGGGGTATACATCGTCCTTGGACAGTTTGGGTGGTTCTCTCTCACGGCTGTTTATAGCAACACCCTCCCCCCTCCCTCACCCAATTTTGCTTTGCTGTAACCTCCTAAATCACAGACCTGTTTAAAATAAACACTCTCCATCCACCCGGAGTGCAATTGCTGCTCTATTCGTGAGAACAACCCTGCAGCACCCCGCTCCGGCCAGGGCAGGGACTGCAGCCCAGCAGACACAGCACTCTGTCTGTCTGTCTGTCTGTCTGTCTGTCTGTCGCTGTCTGTCTGTCTGTCTCCCGTTTAACCCTGTCCCGACATGGACGATTCCGCTTTGCAATCCTCTAAAAATTTCAACAAACTCTCCGCCTGTGTGTGTGTGTGTGTGTGTGTGTTGTGCTGTGTGTGTGCTGTGCGAGAATAGAACTGTTTTAAAAATATATACATAAATAGATACATAATCTGAGAAATGCAGGTTTTGCCCAGCAATTCTGCTCTCCAGTTATTGCCTTGTGCGACCATGCGATGTGCACATGGACTGCAGGAAGCCGCTCATTACATTTTTCAGATGTTGCAATTCTGCAGGTCCACAGAAGTCCGGGATACTGTCGGGAAAATGCACTCAGTCTCTCATCCGACACCTTCCTTATAACGTGTGGAGGGAGAGGACGGTTCGGTTGTTCTACCTGATCCATGTCACACCTCCGAGTGAAGATCATCACTGCACTTTTAAGGTGAACCAGAAACCGATGAAGGTCGAACCTGTGGAAGGAACCCGACTTTTTTTTTCCACCCCCCCCCCCCCCCCCAACAGTGCAAAATAGGCGTTCAGAGATCAGATCGGGAAGGATCTCACGAGCGACTGTATCGTTAAGATGCCTTTCCCGATCCGGACGAGATTCGGGTGAAAAAAACATCAACGCGTTTTTTTAAAAAAAAAGTCAACCCCCACACACACACACACACACACACTCACACACACACACAACCCTTTTGAATACAGTTTAAAAACGTAAAAGCTCCGATTCGGTTTAGCGGAGGATTTGCCGGATTCGCGAGCTGTTAGCGGTTGCAGCAGCGGAATTTAACACGATTCCTCCCTTTAAAATTGCAGGCAATTCAGTGAGGACACGAAGCATTGGGGGTGCAATGGTTTTTTTTCCCCCCGGGGGGGGGGGGGGACAGCGTTGTTTTCCGGCAAATGTAACTTCTGGACTGCGAGGTGAGAGGGATAGCGATGACACTGCGCTGGAGACTTATTCCAAACACCAGCGCGGTTTGCACCCCGAACCAGAATGAAACGTGTGCCTGAAGCTCCTGTAAAAATGCACTGTTTTTTTTGCTTATACCGCTTATGTTTAATACTGTTTATGCAGCGCTAACACTGGCACAAATGCGGGGGGTGGGGAGGTGGGGGGGGGGGACAATTAGGCACAAATCTCCATTCCGAATGATTTGCTCACTCAAAAGCCAAGCGATTTACAATTTGCAAATAAATACGATCGGATGTGTTGTTTGAAAGCAACACAGGGACTCGAAAACTAAATGCACAACTCGCGAAAAAGAAAGAGAGAACACGTTGGAAGGGGAAAGGGTACGTCCCAACAGCTGAGAAAGTTCGACTAATTCTCTGCTGTCTAAAAAAAATAGCACAGTCGTGCTCTTTTTTTATTTGCAAGCTGTTACTCGTGGTCGTCCACAGAATTTACACGAATAAACAGGACATCACATCAAAAAAAAACAATTAAACTCTCGCCTTCACGCCAAGAGAAAAATGTTTTTTTTAAAAAAAAACGATGTGGTGTTGTGATCGCAATTATCTTAGAAAAGCCTCACCGCGCAAAAAAAAACCCCTAATGAATCACATCATTGATCTTCGTTAAAAGTTACCAAGAAAATACAATTTGTGTCCCCCTCACCCTAACTGTGTCTGAACTTTCAGCAATGGTGCATTGCTTGCTGACCATTAAAATGCAGTTGTGCAAGAATAGTGGAACCAATATTGTGAAAAGCAAACAACCTGGGGGTGCTGGGGGGGGGGGGGGGGGGGATACCTTTATCTTTCTCCCCCCCCCCTCCCCCCATTTATCTTCTAATTTTCTCCCCTCATCCCCCTGAAGGCAGTTGACAAATGCTCCTTCTACTGGGGTTCCACAGGTGCCGGGCACACTCTGGTATCTCACTCAAATGGCCATTATTCATACCCTGTCAGTTGGCCAGTTATTTAGCCCCACGGGGCATAGCAGCTGATCAAAACCTTATCCTCAATCCATATCCACACATGCACTTCTCAGCTGGGTCAGAAGAAAGCGATCAGAAGTGGGAACCCTGGCTGATTTTTTCCCCCCTCCCTAGCTCTGAAGTACTGAGGCCAATTGCAGTGCCCCTGATTGATTTCAGTTAACCCAGCACACAACAGGATTCATCCTCTACTGAAATGAAACGTGCACATATTTTTTCCCCCCACAGAGAATGTGAATTAAACATCCCAACATTAACCCACAACCTTCTGACTCTGAGACCTGTTTTTGTTCTGTTGATTCCTCCCCCCACTCTGCAATCAATGAAGCAGCGCAGCCCCTGATATAACAAACTTTATTGTTATTGTATTCCGGTTTAATAAACACAGTTTTACATTAGACCGTTTGTTAAATGTTTACTGGCATTTGTATTAATGAACCTCTTATAGTGAACACACGGATATAATTGCTCTTTCTCCCGAGTCCCCAGGGCATTCGTTATACCGAAGTCAGCCTTTTTGTTGTAGTCAAATTCAAGAAACTGAAAATTGCAAAAAAATTATAAATTCTCACTCCACCTGAGTTCTCAAATCGCTTTTAAGGTTTCTAATGTTATTAGAGAGCTGGTCACATTCTTAGCTCTTTAATAATATGAAAACATTGACCAGCATTTGGTGCTAGATAGCAACATTCTGCATTTGCTTGTTTAGTGTCTGCAACCTCTTCCCTAGTCCTTGACAGGAGTTAGACTGAGTGGAAAATACAAATGATTTGTATTTGCTGTATTTGCAAAATGGTGTCCTGTAGCTTACTGGTTAGAGCACTTGCCTCACAAGCGAGGAGACCTGGTTTTGAGGGTAACTATGGTTTCAGAAGATTGTAACTGATTCAAGCAATTGGTTTGAGACAACCTCAGGGAAATAATCTCACATTGATTCAAAGTGCCTGTAGTATAACCAGAGTTTCATCCACAGCCAGTCAAAAGCCAAATTTCAAAATTGAAATAAGTTGAATCATCCTTTTCATGCATGAGTTTTCCTCCCTCCTCTCCTGAAGGTTGGTGTTGGTACAGATTACTCGCTGGTACATTTTTAATAACCATTCTTCATGTGTGGTCCTAAACAGTGAGTGTTAGCACAAACAATTGAACTAATTTAGTTACAACAGCGAAAGTGATTTTTATATTAATCTCTTTCAAAAATAGTTTTTATCATTTGATTTTTTGGGGTATAATTCTTTTTCATGGACCTTACTCAAATGGGCAGCCTTCAAATGTGATTCCAGATAATGTGTGTAAGCGGACTAATCATCTTTTGAATGGCCTCATACGTTTATTTAAATACATTGCATTTATTTTTTATAAAATGGTACGCACCTTAAGTTTTCTTTTATAAATTTGTTTATTTTCCCTGTTTTTTATCTTTCTTCAAACCCTAACTTTTGCTGGGCATAAGAACATAGGAACAGGAGTAGCACATTCGGCCCGGTGAACCTACTCTGAATTCCACCATCCCACAACACTACTTTAGAAGAGTAAAATTTTTTTTTAACAGATTTCATTAACATATCTTGCTCTAATTTTTAGATTATGCCCTCTTGTTCTGGATCTTACAACCAAAGGGAAAGTGTCGTCTTTATTTGCCCTGCCAATTCCCTTTGCTATTTTAAGCACCTTGTTCACACATCTCTCAACCTCCTCTGTTCAAGGGAGTATAGCCCCAGTTTGTCCATCCTGTCCTTATAACTAAGGCCCTTCAATCCAGATATCATCCATATATTCAGGTATTAAAGTTTCAGCCTGGTATCACACTATATGGGGACTTCAAGCTCACTGTCTATGTCAGGGGCGGGACACTATAGATCCCATGGCACTATTTTAAAAGAGAAGTGAGTTTCTCTCGATGCCCTGGCCAAAAATCCCCCAAATAGCATCGGTTTAGTAATGGCTGTTTGTTGGACATTGCTGTGTAAATTCTTTGAAGCACTTTGAGACGTCTCGACAATGTGATAAGGCCCTATATCAAATGCAATTATTTGATATAGGATTATCATATACAATTATCATTCTGGTGAATCTACATTGCACGCCATCCATATCAGTATTGCATTTTCTAAGGTGTGGTGACCAAATGAGGTCTGACATAATGTTATATAATTGTAACATCACTTCCTTTGTTTTATATTTCAGTCTTCTTGTGATAAAGGCCAACAACCCATGGACTTGTTTGATTGCTGCTTGTGTCTATGAACTGACCTACAGTTAACCTCATATGTGGAACCTTATCAAATGCTTTTTGAAAATTTATCTATCCACATAGTTCCAGTATCTTACTCAAGTTGAATGCAAAACAATGCAAAGTACCGCATATTGTAGGTAAACATAAGAGTCACATATAGTTCATGGATGGAATGGAATTTGCCCAGGGAAATATAATGAGACTTTAGACATTAGATAACATTAAGTATCATGTTCAATCAGTGCAAGCAGCAACAAACAAATTGAACAGCATGCTGGTTTATCTACATTGCCAAAGTCATGCTCAAGCTGTGTACCATGCTGGTTTGGCTGCAAATGGAATACAACAAATAACAAATTGTATTTATATAGCGTCTTTTATGTCGGAAGAACGTCCTAAGGCACTGGACAGTAGAGAGTAGCGGTCTGGTCACTATGACATAAGGAGACCACCCAGGACTTAGAGATGGTGCAGAAGAGAGCAATGAAGCTAATTCCCAATATTAGAAGGATGAGTTATGAGGAATGACTAGATAAGCTACATATTTTTAGCTTCTAAAATAGACAATTCAACAGGCTATTACGGATGTATATGCGATGCTTAGTGGAATAGAAAAAACAAATCAGAACAATACTTTTGGAAGGCAAATGCAGCAGGACTAGAGGCATAGGTTGAAAGTTCTGAAAGGCACAAGGAAGTATTTCCTTACTCAGAGTTTAATTAACAGCAACGGGATGTCAGGAATATAAGGATACCAGAGACCAAAAAAGTGCACCCATTTAAGAAACAACTTGAAACTATAATGGTAAAGAGGATAGGGTTGGGAATCTGGAAGGCTGAATTCAAATGAGCCAAAAAACTTTCTTCACCCAAATCTCTCTTTTGATCTTGTGAAGCAAATGAATTAAAGCATAAAGGCAGGAATGTATAGCAACCAGAGATAAAGGAGTGAAAGATTGAAGTCAAACAGGCTGAACAGACTTCTTTATCTGAATCTTTCTGGTGATCTCTTGTGATTATACTGTATTAACCTTTTCCAACTGTGTTTATCAACATGCAATGCAATGAAGTAATTTCAGCCTCAAAATGATATAGGTATGAAATAAAAAAAAACATTGTGAAATTTCAAAAATCTTTTGATTCCCCAAATGGGGATGTTTCACCTTTAAGGTGGATAGTCTCAACATAAATTAAGAAAATTCATGGACTTCTGCCTTTTGTAAGGAATTTTGACAAACTGAATACTGGGCCACAACTGATCACGATGTATTGTAGAAACATGCACAGTGTGGTCATAAAGCAGGCTAATCCGAACACTGAAAATGAGCATCAATTAAATGGTCATTTTGCTCTCCCTTTCAGGTGGGCGTAAGGAAAACCCACAACCTAAGGTAACCTATGAGCAAGCCATACAGTTTTTAATAGAAACCATCAAAAGAAGAAGACAGAAAGGAATAAATCTTTTTCAGAATTTATTTTTTCGCTTGCACCATGGTTTTGTTGTTTGAGAGTTTCACACCCTCGGGCATAAGGATGAGGATTAACAAAGTAAAGGAAGTCCATTTATAAATGTTACTTGAACCCCGAGATGGAATTACTGCTTTCTAAGTCCTGCTCTGTGTTATGTTAATTGAGTCTAATATATATTTATATATATATACTATGTATGTTACTTAATCATTTACTCCAGCTGTTTCTTTCTGGGAATGGGGGAGCTGCTGATTGTGCTACTGGTTGGCTAGGAGGAAGATCATTATATTAGTGCAGTAGTTTGAAGGTCACACATTTTTGGCAGTGAGAAACACAAATGTATTTTTGGAAGAAAACTAATCCGTGGGATGAGTAACTTCAAAAAATATAGACATACTTTTGAGTTTCTAATGAGATTTTGACTGTTTCCCCGTTCAGAGTTTTGCTTTGTTATTTTTCTTTGCTTTCCTTTGTATCGCCTGGGCTGCAGATCCAACTGCAACTGAGAGGCTGAGAGAATAATCCCCAATAATTGCTAATAGGTGTGGAAGACTGGCCTTAAGATGAATTTCCCGGTGATTTTGTCTCCTTTGGGAAGTTCAGTATCTGAGGCTTGAAATCCCTTTGAGTCTTATCCTGAAAGACCATAATGTCTTAAAAGTTAAGATTGCACAGAATATGTGGAAAAGTCTTAAATTAAGAAGACTTAATTTGGAAGCCTTTTTTTCAAAAAATAAAGAACTGCAGAAAAATAGCTTCCAATTTAAATCTTAATTTAAGACTTTTTCACAATTTTGCATGATTTTAAATTCGAGGAGAAAATGGTCTTACAGGATGAGATGAAATCGAATTTCAGTCTGTGGAACTCTGGAAAGCACCTCAACACACTGTTGTGCCTAAGATTGAGGCTCAGTGGTAAAGCTGAAATACAATCACAATTTCCTGACCCAGTGCTCTGTAACATTGCTCGTTGATACTTCAATAATCTTTAGCATCATGCTGCAGTAGGATTGGTAATTAATGTGTAGTAGTTGCTGGGACCTCATGGATAACCGCAGATATTTTGGTACGAGTACTTTGTATTTGTCCCCTCCTTCCCTCCCCACCTTTAAAGCCTGTGTTAAAGCCCATCTTTTTGTCCACATTTTCCCACCACCCTACCAAACCCCACCCCACAATGGACTCCCAGTCAGATGTGTGAAGTACTTTGAGAGTCCTATCAACGTAAAAGGCAGGCATTATATAAATTGTTGTTATGATCATGAGACCTAATTTGCTGGTTCAGTTCACAACTAAAGTGGAAAATTGCTGCCTGGATTAACCAAGGGCAAACACATACAGGTGCCCTTAATCATAATCATACGATTAATAATAATAATCCTTATATTTGGTATAGCGCAGTGATTGTTTTCTGGGTAAATGTAGGAATACAAAACTTGACAGGAGTAGACAAAAACATTCCAGATAATCTGACTGATCCCAACATTTTAAAAGAGTAACTAACTTTTCCTCATTTTTTTATGCTCCTCACTTTAATTTTTTTGTTAAATAACAATCTAATTTCCTTATGAATTTGCTGACAACACCTCATACTGCACACATTCAGCACTCTCTATGTAACATGATTCAATCTGAACTGTCCGTTCACCTTCACAAGGTCATAAGAGCGGTTTGGATGAAGAATACCATTGTTTGACCTCAGCGCTCCAGATAGCAACTTCACAAGATCATACGAGAACACCAACCCTGCAAAATACCTGCTGGCAGAAGTATTGCCAACTGTGTAACTAATCAGACTTACGAGGTAGCAGGACAAAAGTATTAATTTTATTTTCTCTAATTTACTATATTTGCATTCTCATTACCTATTTGGGACCAAGCAGCCTGGGAAGAAAAAATGATCAGGAGGTGGCTGTAGGAAGCTGGGAGGCAGAAATCAGCACCATTCATGAATTCTTAATTCTGTGTATGAATTATTGTAGACAATTATTGTGGAGTCCTGTAGTGTATTTGTTAGAGCACTCACCACGCAAGTGAGAGGATCCAGGTTCGATTCCCGGCAGGACAAAACATTAGGCAAATTTCCTTATTCCACATGCTTCTGTTTACCTACCTAGCAGTAAATATGAACCTGGCTGTTAGTCGATTGGTGGATTGCTTTTCTGGGGGTAATAATCCCTTAAAAAAATAGCAATTTGGTCATTCAATGGGACTGTTTGTGGGACACCGCCTTCCACAATTGGCTGCTGCGTTTCATCCACAATATATACAGTTAATTCACTTTACAGTAACTTCTTTGAGGCACTTCAATTACATGATAAGGCACTGAATCAAATGCAAGGATTATTATTCATCGTTAGACAAGGGATATCATGAGTTTAGAGATGTGCATTTCTAAGTGTGTCAGGAGTGAAGGAAGCATCCTCATGAAAAAGTGCTGTTGATAAACTTGTTATAAGGCCAAACTGCACATAATAAGTTTTGTTGGAGCATTATTGCATGATTTGGGCTCATAGGTTGCTAACTCCCTCGAGGCGGTACTGTAAACTGGTGGAAGTTGTAACACCATGGCTTTCTGTTGGTCCCCATATGCCCACTTCAAAATGTTGTGTTGTGTGCAGCATACAATATGTCAAGAAGATATGGCATTCCAGCCAAAACATCAATGCAACTAAAACATATCCCAGATTTCCTTTGTACAATCCCTTGATACAATTATTCCTTTATAGAGATCTGTGGATTTAAAATAGGAATGATCAACCATAACCACCATCTTCCTAAAGGCAGCCCAGAAATTTCCTGTGCTACTCAAATATCTTAGAAGTGGATTGCGAGAGAATGGAGCAGATTTAGGGTGGATTTGGGTGCTTTAGTTGATCATGCATGGTTTGATTTTTTACATCTGCAGTCAGTTTTTGCTTTTTCCCCGCTCACCAATTTTCTTCTCCATTATTATCCATCCCCTTCCTTCCTTTCCTTTCTTAAAGAGTTTTTGAATTATTTTTCCTTGTAGCGGGGAATGGTTCTATGTGACCCTTTACTGCTTTGCCCAAGCACCAATTATTCAATTACAGTCAGTCTGTTCAGCCTTGTGTGTGTGATCAGCTCAGCTAAGTTGAACCCAGTCCCCTCCGTGGTCCACTACTCACTATTCACTGAATAAACCTGCTGACTCATTGAGGAAACCTATTGATTGTACTGAATGGCAGGCAAGGTGCACATAGTTCGAAATGTATGCAGTCAATGGTTCCCAGTACCCTAGGGAAATTAACAATGTCACAGGGCTGTTGTGTTTGTTTTTGCTGGAGGCTTTTAGAGAAGTAGATTTGTCTCTCTACTCACTTCACCGACACAGCTGTGACTTGGTGGATACATTTACATGTGGTGCAGTGGCCAATACTTGTGTAATTGCTGAATGCAGTTTGAAAAGTGACAGTAGAGTCGGATGTGAGTGTTCTGGTTTCTCTCCCAAGGCTGTGGTAACTACAGACTTGCTAATAAATCTTGCAATTTATAGCTGATGCCCTTGATAGTTGCTTGCTGAGTTTGAGCCACCTGGCGTACCACTGTTCTGAAGAAACCAAAAGTCTGAAATTCTTCATGAATTTTGCCTTAAGACGATTGTTTTAAAATTTAAGCGCGGATAGATCCAGTCTTAATCTGGCAGCTGTTATTCCACAGTTCTTAATAAGAAGTGGAATATCTTGAATTTTTAGATAATGGCATTAAGTTTAAGATCATGAGGAATTTTGGACCTCAGGAGGTTACTTTTCTTGGAGTTGGAATTTCCTTTTGGGGTCTATCTCTCCAGCAGTGATGAGGTAACTTATGATTGTAACTACTTGGTTGCCTGAGCCCACCAGCTCCTTTTCTACTGTTAGATTCACTTTTAACATCAGCAAACAATATTGCAATTATTGGTTTGGAAAAAATCCAGATGTGGCATAATTAAGCCTGTAATGGCCCCTTTTTATGTGTAAATTGGCATTACATTGAAGGGGGCATAAACAACCCAATTCATTATGTCAGTCATTACGTATCAGTTTGGTTCAGTTGGTAGCACTCTTGTCCTGTTTGAGTAATCAAGCCCCATTCGGGACTCTTACTTTTAGATCAGAGGAATGTTGACACCCCACATCCTGTAGTGGAGTCCTGTAGCTCAGTGGTTAGAACACTCGCTTTGCAAGCGAGAGACCTGAGTTCAATTCCAGGCAGAGGGCGAAACCTTGGGCAAGTTTCCTTACTCCACACGCCTAATAATAATCCCTCCAAAAAAAAAAAACAATAATAAATTGGTCATTTTCAATCTACGGCTGTTTGTGGGACATTGCTGTGCGCAATTGGCTGCCGCGTTCGCCCACAAATATACAGTCAATTCACTTTACAGTGTGTTCTGTGAAGCGCTTTGGGACGTCCTCCCGACGTGAAAAGCGCTATATCAAATGCAAGGATTATTATTATTATTATTATTATCCGGTCCCTTTATCAGGACGCCTTCCTCCACCTCCGCCACATTGTCCACCTCCGGCCACACCATACCCCAGATGCAGTCGAAAAACTCGTCCGTGTGTTCGGAACCTCCTGCCTTGACTACTAAAAAAACCCTCTTTGCCCAATCTCCCCAGCTCCACCATTCACAAATGATCCAAAACTCCGCTGTCCACATACTCACCCGTACTAAACTCTGCATTCCCATCACATCTGTTCTAGCTAGGCTCCACTGGCGCTCCAAACGGATTGATTTCAAGATCCTCACACTTGTTTCTGAATCCCTTCATGCCCTGACATCTTCCTATCTCTCCGACCTGTATACCCCACAACCCATAACCCGCTGCCTCCCCTCGACTGGCTCCGGCCTCCTGCATGTCTCTTGTGCCCTCCAAACACTCTTCCTCTATTCCTCCGCCTGGGCCCTTCCTTCCCCATCTTCGGATCATACCTGATGACCTTCCTCTTCAACTGTGCCTATGGTCACTTCCCACTCCCCCTGATTCGGGTTTAGGCTCTGCCACTGTCAAACATTCTGGGATACTACCCTGTGTAAGGGGTGCTATATAAATGCAAGTTGTTGTTGTTTGTTGCTGGGGGAAGGCTGTATTGCTGCTTAACTTTGAATGAGATGTTAAACAGAGGCCTGTCTATCTGTTCAGATCATGACACTATTTAAAGGGCATTTCTCCAGTGTTCAACAATCCTTCAGGGAAATTTCCTATAGGGAAATCCTTTAGTGAAAATTTACTTCCCAGTTACTTGTGGGTCCCGCGGTGTGCAAAATGATTATCATGTTTACATACAAATACACAATCACTCCACTTTAAAGAAATATCAAATGTTGCAACTTTAAGCACATAATTTAGGCTGTCCCTAGCCTGATCTGTCCTACCATTGGTGGGCAGGATTTCAGCCATTCTATCCCCGCTCTCCATCCCAGAGTCCCTGTGCCTTGCACCCTTCCTCTCCACCTTTAAAGTCCACCTTAAGACCTACTTTTTAATTTGCACTTTTGGTCACTCTTATGACTCCACCCTCTTCAGCTCCCCCAGCCAAGATCATTCTCCCAGTCAGCTGTGTGAAGCATTTTAAGACATCCTCCCGATGTGAAACGCAATATATAAATGTAAATTATTGCTGATCCAAGCAGGGATCATTGGATTTCATTCAGAAATGAAAACCGTGTCTGATTTTACCTTTCCCAGTCCATGGGAACTGAGCTCAAATGCAACATCCCAACTGATGCCCTGGTTAAAATCAACTGACTCAACACAGACCAGGGGTTGAATCTGCCACTTCCCATGTCTGTTTTATTTTCTGGTCAGCAAGGACTATGGCACGTGGGGAAACCCTTTGCTTTGCTTACAAATCTCCAGTTTGAGCCACTGCTAACTTACAGAAGCAGAGGTTCTGTTTGCCAGACCAGAGTATTTAACCCCACACCTGAGGGTACACGCACAATGCTTTTGTATATACAGAGAACACCCCACAAGTACGGGGTGCCAGAAGCCAGAAGTACTGGAGACCTCAACGTACACATTGATGTTTTTCAATGCCTTGGCTTCTACTGCTGGAATAGAACCAACCAAATCACTGGCTGTCTTCAAGGCTTTCAGGGTCTGAGTGGTAAGGATCTATCCCCTAGTTTCACGTGTGCCCCTCAAAGTCTTACTGGTGAGATAGACAAACTGGACAATCATCCACAGTGCCCTGGAGCACTGTGAACCTGCCTGACTCATGCATCGGTTCACCACCTCTACCACATAGAATTGTCACTTTGCTTGGCATCTTGGAGCCAGCTCAACGTCCATTCAAAGAGTGAGCGGACATTTAACAAGTGTGACTTCGAACCCTCGCTAGATAGATAGCTGGTAACAGGAATTCCTCTACGAAGAGTATGTTTAAGAACACAGCTGCACATGAAGTATATTACTGCAATGCCACGACCCTCCAGATCACATCGGGCGAAGGTTTTATCAGCTGATCATTGAGGAAGTTAGAACATGTGCGTTTGAATATCAATGTTTTTAAAGATGTTTCGTCCATGTACGCCACTGGGGAGCAGAGGCTGCTCTGTGGCAATTTAATGCAGCTAAAATTCCTTTTCCAGTGCGCCCTGTTAAAAAAGCCTGGAGCCCGCTGATCTCATTTAGATACCATTAACATATAATTACACTGTTGCATTCTCCGTCCTTGAAAGGCATAAACGCATTCTGAATGGATTTGAAAAAAATGTCCATATCAATAATTAAACCATGAGCCAATTAATGTATACATTAGCTGCATGAAAGAAAATTAAACCAGGAAAAGGTTTAGAGGAGGTAAGTTTTTTTTGAGTAAAAAGAAAAGCAGACATTTTAGATTCTTCTGTCTTTCCAGAGTCAGGCCCCAGGTCTCTCATGGTTCTGGAACAGCTGTTCCATTGTGTTTGGTGATAAATTTCTTCTCTAGGAACCCAAAAATTCTATGTAAAGTCTGTGCAGTCACTTTTATTACATACAGGAGAGTGCCATTCTTTCAGGACACATATGGGCATTCTTTTATGAAGTGAAATTGCTGCAGGCTTACAAACCATATGTGAGTCTCTAATGCAAGTGAAATATAACCCACATTTGGAACGAAGATGAGTTGCAATGGGAGACTGAAGATCTACAGAGATATATATTATTGTCATAATTGTCCACAATTTATGCCCTGTCCCTCAGTTTTACAAGGTTGTGTGAAAAATGCATTGACAAATGATGTATCCAGTTTAAGCATGATAGAACAGACACGCATTTCACAGTTCACTTTTTATTTTACCATGTTAAGCTTATAAATAGAAATCGGTAAAATTAATAGATGTTTTCTTTCAGGTGTTTATTAGATTCAGCAGAATGGAGATCACTCACTACAGTTTGATGAAGGTTCTCCTATACTAATGTCTCCTTGAAGCTCTGCTCCTATTTGAATGGTAGCATTGAAAAGTAAATAAGGCCTCTGAAAACTCAAAAACTCCAATGAAAGAAGCATTTTAGCACGTGCCTATGGGGTATTGCCGCTCTTGGCAGCAGTATAATCACTGCTGTCAGAGACAGTGCCAGGCATGCCTCAGCCCTGTGAAGCCTTTGTTTTGTAGCTGGTCAGTTCAGATCTTCACCAGTCATTAGGGAAGGTACAGTGATCCGAAACAAACTTGCTAACAGGCCTCCTTTTGTACGTAATATTTTACATTTGGAAATGTCAAATGTACAATGCAGAAAGTGTTAACATATGTTATTGACAGGTGTCAACACGTGTTATTGACAGATGCTTATAAAAATCTACCATTGAAATTAAACGTGGCATAAATTATTTTACATTGGATTGGATGTTCCTCACAGCACAAGTCGGCCCCATTAGAATGTGTCCGGTTGAACATGGGTTTGCTTAGAGTACAGGCGTCCAGTGGTGACCAGCAAGATCAGCCAGAGCAGTAACAAAATCCACAGTTACTACACTTAACACTAAATACTGTGAAGCTCTTTAAAACAGCTCGGTGATGTGACAATACGACAACAACAACAACAAATTGCTTTTACGTAGCACCTTTTATGTCAGGACATACCAAAGCGCTGGGCAGTCAAGCTGAGGGTTGGATTCGGGAGAGGTGGGAGCCAAGGGGGAAAGGGCATAGGGTGGAAAGATGTCTGAGGCATGGTCAAGAGGAAGGTCTTGATGGACCTTGAAGGAGGTGAGAGAATGGACGAGGCACATCTATGTAATTCATACTTCAAATTCCACACATTTATACTTAAGGAATACCTTAATTTATATTGTAAGTTTTATCACATTATAAGGTAATACTGTATTTATAATGCTGGGAGCAAATCTGGTTCACTCCCAGCAATACAGCAATATGAAGCTGAAAGTCTAGTTATATACTTCCTGCTTTACATCCTATCAAATCCAGGTGCATAGTATGCGTGTTCTTATTTTAATGTTATAAAAGAGCCTGTAGCTCAATAGCGTGGGGGGAGTTCAATCCCTAGATTTTGTTGAAGTTCATAATCTACTCTTGTTGTGTTCTCACAGTTTATGATGTCGTCAAACCTCAAAGGCTGACTTTATAGCCTTGTAACTCCATCCACAGCATTCACTATCCTAGGGACAAAAAGAAATTCATTATCCCACCAATACATATGGGACCTGGATTTCCCAACCAAACTTAATGTTAACAATAACTGGACAAGTGGAATGCAGACAAATATTAATGTTGTGTTTCTACACAATGATAGTTTTTTCACAAACTATAAAATGTTGTGTTGCTTGATCTTACAGTTGAGAACAGAGAGTAATTTTCCCATAATAATACAATGATAATGACAGCTCACTCTGAGATATTTTGAGAGTACCTGTCTAGAAATACAGTAAAACTCGCATATGTCTGATCTGTATAAATTGTATAATTGCCTAAGTCATACATCTGCCCAAGTCCCATTCAAGAATTTATATTCTATGCAAGTTTGACATAACTCATACTTTGCATAAGTCATATTATATGTATGGTCCCAAATGATACAACTTTTGTGAGGTTTACTGTATACGTAGATATTATTAAAACACAAGGTCCCTCTTCTCAATGGTAGCTCAGATGTATCACTTTACAATCTTCACAATGGAAATCTTCCTTTGAGGAGAGGGGAACAAAAACTGCCCACTCTTTCAAGTCTCAATAGCCACAAGACTATACATAGCCTTCAGGGGAAGGGAGGAGAAAGTCTTTAAACAGTTCCTTCACCCAGAAACCTTTCAAACAAAGAAATTCCACACGCGGCTTTTATCATCTTTTACCTCAAATTTTAATAAAAGTTAATAATTTCTCTGTCTATGGCCTAAAGGGAGTGCTACCTTTATTTTTTCCAGATAGTCTTTTCTCAGAACAATATATTCCCATAAGGATTAATCAACTATTTTGTCGTGGACTAAAGAGCCAAGCTGACTACTCAGAATCATAATAATAAGCCTTATATTTGATATAGCGTCTTAGCACGTCATTGAGATGTCTCGAAGTGCTTCACAGAATGTACTGTAAATTGGAGTGACTGTGTCTGGAACTCTATCCCCCAGTGCCTTCGCCTTGCTTCCTCCCTTTCCTCCTTCAAGGCCGGTCTCAAGACCTTTCTCTTTGACCGTGCCTTCGGCTCCCCTCTCGACTCTCTACCCTCTCCTCGCTCCCTCCCTTCCCTCCCCTCACCCTGACCATTTCCCCCTGCTCGGGTCCTGACCCAACTGCACAGCGCCTTGGGATGTCCTTCCGACGTGAAAGGCGCTCTATAAATGAAATCTTGTTGTTGTGTATTTTGTGGGCGAAATGTGCACAAACAAGTCCGCAAACAAAATCATGGTTTGAAGCTTTTAGAAATTCATATCTTAATTTATACCAGAAGTCAACTTTGTCTGTCAAAATATCAGGGCCAATTTTGTGAGCTTTGTGTTTTGTAACAGTTACTTGAGCTTGGACTCCATTCTCACATTATCTCATATAGTACTATACCAAACAAGTCTGAAGGGCTCCCTCTATGGCTCAATGAGTAAATGCGCCGTGTGTTGTGGAACTGAACCAGAGGGAGGTCTGAAAGACTCTTTTGTGTTAATATTTACGATTAAGGGATTTGTAAAAAAAATCTTAAATTCAGTCTTAATTTAGAAGCTGATTTTCTATGGTTCATAAAAAGAACAGGTTTTGAAATTAAGACTGAATTGCAGAATTTTCTACTATTTTGTTCAATCTTAAATTTTAAAACAAATAGTTTTACAATAATAATATTTGTTGCATTATATATAACACATTATCATATTGAAACATCCCAAAGAGCTTCACAGTATTGAATGTTAAGTGAAATGTTTATGTATTTGCAACAAACACGACAGTCAATTTGCACATAGCAATGTCCCACAGAAGCCAGGAGATGAATGACCAATTTAACTGTAGTGTTGTTATCCAGACTTTAGTTTAACATCTCACACTAATAATAATATTTGATATAGCGCCTTATCTTCGAGACGTCTAAAAGCGCTTCACAGAATATACTGTAATGTGAATTGACTGTCTATTTTGTGTGCGAAATGCAGCAGCCAATTGCGCACAGCAGTGTCCCACAAACAGTCGTGGATTGAGTGACCAATTAATTACTTTTTTTAAGGAAATATTAACCCGGAAAAGCAATCCACCAATCAACTAACAACCAATCTAAAACTAGGGGAAAATGCAGTCCTTAGGAAGTTCCCAAGGTTTGATCCCTGGTCTGTGCTGAGTTAGGTAATGTTCGATGACGTTGGGCCATCATAATGGGCCTCATCATCCCTAGGGATAGGGAAGTGAAAGAACATTCAGCAGTTAAAAATCTGTAAACAAGATTTTATTATGTTTCTGAATGTATCTATTATATAATTTCTCTGCTGCAATTGGACCAAGTCAATTTCCTCTGAATATATTATGCTTAACATACAGTGCCTGCAAGAGGGTACGCTGGGTGGGTTACATCTGTGATATAAAAGGCAATCCAGGCTGTCGAGAAGGTACAAAGAAAAGCAATGATATTTTCCTACTTTCCTGAAGTAAAACGTGATTCTCCAGTGAGGTCTTTTAGCTCCTCCCTAATAGTTTTTCAATCCCACTTTGTTAGATTGGACCATTCACCAGGTTGCCTGTTCAGCCACGTAATGTGACTGGTACATTTAGTCACATGAAATAGTCTCTTATCATAAGACCAATAAAAGTGGTTCAGATGAAGCAAGCTGGATGAGTGCTGAGGAATGACACAATAAGCTAAGGCTCTTCGTCTCATAAAGAGATGTCTCAGAGGGACTGTATAGAGAAAATGTAAGATACTTAACAGGATAGAGAAAACAAACCGTGAACAATACTTTTAGTTACACAGGGTAAAAGGGCATAGGTTCAGGGGTGTGAATTGCAAGTTTAGAACAGATACCAGAAAGTATTTCTTTTACACAAAGGCCAATCAACAGCTGGAACAAGTTACCAGGAAGGGTGGTTGAGGCAAGAGCATTTAAGAAACTCTTAGATGCTACCCTGAGAAGATGAAAGGGTGCGTACTGTAGAAGGATGAGATCAAATGGCCTGAAATATCTTCTTCATCTGAACTACTCTTATGGTCTTATGACAGGGGACCTTTTCATGTAACTAAACGTACCAGTCACATTACGTGGCTGAACAACAACAATAAATTACACGTGTATAGTGCCCTTCACGTCGGAAAGACGTCCCAGGGCGCTAGAACACACTAACCTGGTGAAGGGTCTAATCGAATGAAGTGGGATTGAAAAACTGCTAAAAGACATCACTGAAGAATCACATTTTATTTCAATAAAGTGGGAAAATATCAAAGACAATTGGATAATTCATTATCCAGTTTATTAGAAAACCAACTACAAATGAGGGCATTGAATTACTTTTCACAGAGTGTGATGAATATGAGGAGGTGGTAGAGGTAGATTTTTTCAGCAGATTCCAGAGAGAACTAGATACCTAGTTAGCAAAGAAATCGATTGAGGGTATGAGACACAGATGGATTGTTACAATGTGGACTGATTTATCAAACACAGCTGTTGAAGCAAAATCTATAACAGCATTTAAAAGGGGATTGGATTAATATTTGAAAAAAAATTCTAAATACGAGCAAAATGCAGGGGAATGGGAGTTGTGGAGTTCTGTAGCTTAGTGATGGGGCACTTGCCTCACAAGCAAGAGCATTTGGGTTTGATTTCTGGAAGAGCGAAACATTGGCCATGTTTCCTGTTTTTTTCTGGTTCTACATATTCTTAAAAATGTAGTATTGCAAAAACAAGAAAAAAAATCACAAGTTTTTTTGTGCAATATTACAGTGGCCCAATAATTCTATTCATCATAGAACAATATGTACATCAGTTACCTTAGAAATGTCATTTTATCAAAAAAGGAGATTTGGGCATCAGTGTATTAAAATCTTTTTACTGTATTATTCGTAAATTTATAAAGTACCAGGCGCTGAGAATCTGAACTGGAAAAGTCCTTCACAAGACACACTCTGCATTAGGGCCACCTCAGCCACAAAGGAAATAAACACTGGTGCCAAACCCCCTGCAGAAAACCTTTCAGGTGGCAATGTCCCAAAGTAGCAGGAATGAGAGTTGCTAGTTTTGCAGGAGTTTGGTGAGCAAATTGACAGGGAAGCAAATCTGCTCTGCAAACCACCGCCTAATTGCAGAAATTATGTAATCTGGATGTGACTAAAGATACTGATAAGGCAAATAGTCTGATTCAGTTGCTAATGTACCTTTCTGTAGCACTCATCTACAAACAAAATTCAAACCTGTGACTTTCTCCTTATAATTTAGAGTCCTAATGCCAGAATGATTTTTGTTGCTCTTCTTTAAATTCTTTTTTTTTGAACCCTTTCCGGGGAAGGTATCTCACACTGCACACAGTAATGTTACGCAAAGTAACTTGATGAATATTACAAATAACAGGGGAACAAGAAATGCAGCAGACCAGATTCCAAATTAAGGATGAAATGAAATCAAAATTTATGCATGATTTTAAATTTTAACACATTGGTCGTAAGATTAAGACTGAGAAATATGGGCTTTGGATTCCTTTACAACTCTAGAGTTGCCACTCCAAACAAACTTTCTCCATTTACAGTAATATTATACTCCCTTTTCTATTGCTAAGAGAATTTTAAATGTAAATGACTCATTTTACATTAACACTGTGAGACTAAAATGTTCTTGATATCATCCTCTACCAAATGCTTCTAAAAATCAGAGTTGTTTGTTTCCAATGGATTGCCCTCATTAAGCAAACAATGAATTCCAGTAGATTTGCGAGATGCGACATGTTGCTTCTAATCCGTGCTGAATAATCTTTATGGCCTCTTCACCCTTTAGCTAAACATTGATCACATCTGGTAAAATGCTCTTGAGAATTTTCCCATTTACTTCACTCTTTCAGAGTCTCTTTTAATCTGTCTCTCTGTTTCCTTGTCAGTATGTGATTAGCTGTTGCAGGAAACTGTAAGCCCCGAAATTCCACTTCATCTTAGTCCATAAAATTGTTCTTCCTTAAAATTTAAGACCACGCAGAATGGTGGAAAATTCTTAGAACTCAATTTTAATTCGAGACTGTGGAAAAGCAGCTTCCAAATTAAAACGGAATTTAAGAATATTAAGAATTTAACACAAAATGGTTTTACAGACTAATAAAGAGTGGAATTTCATCTTTCGACATTTATTCTCTTTGAAAAATTTGTACTGGATTTTTTTTATTTTTTATATTTTCCGCATCTCTTTCTGGTAGGCGTTTGCTGAGAGATTTCATTAATTGCAGGTGTCAACAAACTACTTTTCCAACTTTTTTCCCCCTGTTTTTCATCTCTCCCTTCATCTGCCTTCACTGTTTTTCTTCTTTTCAATTTATGTGTTCACTCACTTGGATCCCTTTTCCCCCCAAATTCCTTTCTGGAATGTTGGTTCCACTTATTCCCAACAAAACCCTCCTCCTTCACATGCAAGTGCCTGAGTGACTGACCTGAAGTTGACCCAGTCCTGAGAGCTTGACCAAATGGTGACCCTAGCTCCTTTTTATTCAGTCTTCCAATTCCATCCACTACTCACCGGCATGTGGAGAGATTTTCCCACTGTCTTCAAATACCAGGAGCCACAGATATTGGGTTCGATCATTGTTGGCACATAGCTGTAGAATGCAAAACATGTTTCAGTACCGTGTTGGCTTTCAGAGGCCTGAAATTGCTCATGGTCTTATCGTTAAGCCTATTTTCAAAAAAATGTAAGATTGTGTAGAATTCTAGAAAATTGTTAAGAATTTTGCTCGCAAATTTTAAAAGGCTGGTCCTAAGACAATGAAAAATGTCAGGCCTCTGAAATTTTTTTAAAAAAGCAGTAGCTGCTGAAGTTTGGCATGATATTACAGCCCACCTGATTGAGCGAGTTACAAGAAACTTTATCAGGTAGAGGATTATTAGAACATGGAATGTTTTGTTGCAAATTGTTATTGCCATAGCGTGTCAACCAAGCTCAGTTGGTAGCGCTCTCTCTCCCTCGAGTCAACTTCTGTTAACCCTGCAAGCCAAAGCCCTAATGGGTGGTCCTAGCTGGACAAGCAACAGGTCATTGCCATACAATGGTTTCAGTGGCAAGCTATGTAGTTTTAGCTGGTTAGACTCCAGCAACAACAACAACAAGATTCCATTCCACTTGGGAGGATGTCCCAAGGCGCTGTACAGTTGGGTCAGGACCCGAGCAGGGGGGAAATGGTCAGGGTGAGGGGAGGGAAGGGAGGGAGTGAGGAGGAGGTAGAGAGTCGAGAGGGGAGCTGAAGGCACGGTCAAAGAGAAAGGTCTTGAGACCGGCCTTGGAGGAGGAAAGGGAGGAGGCAAGGCGAAGGCACTAGGAGATAGAGTTCCAGAGCCAGCAGTACATCAATGCACACTCTGGGGTCCTAAGCCTTGGCTCTTGCCAACCAATGCTTAATGCGCTCCAGAATTAGGTAAGCAGGATGCATCCCTCCAGGGTGAGAGTGCGCATTCCATTCCAATACACATCTCTGGAACTTCCATGTATAGGTGGGATGCATGTAACTCTCAGTTTATTTGGATATTCTTAGGCAGGGTGATGGGCTTCTGCATGTGTCAGACACCTGGCTGAATGCCATAACATCACATTGATGTGGTCACATTTCATTTCTGTTATAGAATGCCACAACTTTCACCCCATCATCTCTGTTTTGTATGAAATTGATTTTTCTAACTGTCAAATACTTAAGAATCTCGGGGCAATTTTTAAAGTATTTGATGTGCCTCCAAATTCAGGAAATAATAAATGTGTAAACGTTACCCTCCAGAAGAGTTGCTATTGTGTGAAAAGAGCTTAGGTATAACAGAACACATGTGGGCAGTGCCTGCATCGTTCATCATTCATCTGGTTTAAGTTTAACAGCATGTCAGATCATAGCAATGTCGTATAAAGCTTTGTGTATTCCAGGTTTCAACCAACAACAACAACTTACATTTATATAGAGCCTTTCACCTCAGAAGGACGTCTCAAGGCGCGGGACAGTTAAGTATTCACACCCGATTTGGGGGCTGGAATCAAGAGGGTTGGAGTTTGGTTGACAAAAAAAATCATGCACTTATAGCTGTCTACTGTGAGCAAATTGGCTGCTGTGTTTGCCTGCAAAATACACAGCCACTACACTTTCCAGTAAATCCTGTGAAGTGCTCTAAAACTTCCTCCTGATGTGAATGAAAGAAGCTATATCAAATGGAAGGATTTTTTTGGTCCAGAGACCAAAACTATACCTATATTTTAAAGGGAGTTGAATGAACAATTGAACAGGAGCAATATAAAACAGTATGCAAAAGGAACAGGGAAATAGGATTCGGGTAGAGGAGCTGACTACCCTAGAAACATAGACATCATGGCCCAAATGCCCCCCTCCTAATCTCTTTGAGAATACATTTCTCGGTTACTTGCATTTACTTGGATAAGAGATTGCTCGCTGTTGAAGATTATCCATCACCAATCTCTCGTTTTCCCATCAATATTGCAATCTGCACAGTTTTGCAGAACTGCCTCCAATATTCAAATGCCCTCCTTGTTGGTCTCCACCATCCACAAAGTCCAGCTGATCCAAAATTCCGCTGCCTGAATACTCACCCATAATAAACCCTGTACCCTCTAACACATCACTGGCTCCCTATCGTCGAGTGGATCAATTTCAAGATCCACACAATTGACTTCAAATCCCTTCATGCCCTGGCATCCCTACCTCTCTGACCTGTTTACTCCCCAACCCACTGCCTCCGCTCGACTGAATCTGGCCTTCTGCATGTCCCTCGGACGTACTTTCTACCATTGGCGGCCGCGCCTTCAGCCACTACGCCCTGAAACTCTGGAACACTCTTCCTCTATAACTCCGCCTTGTCCTCTCCTTCCCCATCTTTAGGTCATGCCCGAAGACCTTCCTCTTCGACCTTGAGGAAGGTCTTCGGGCTTTGTGTCGTGCTCCGCCACTCTCCAAGCACTATGGACACAACCCTGCTCATTTGCTACGCAGCCTAATTATCGGTTGAACCTGGAGCCTACCAGTTTGCACTCTCTGTTCAACTCCAAATTTCTTGCTGTGGCGCTCCTTTGGTGTCAGCCAGTACAATGGTTTCTGTCAAGTGGACTGGAGCTCACCCTATGTTGACCTCCAAATAAGCTCAAAGTTGTTGTGTGAGAACACAGGAGCCAGGCACCTCCTGATCCATCTGCAGTCATTTTCTTTCTCTGAAGGCACTGTCTTATTTTAGAGTTTGGTACCCTGATGCCAGTAAATATCTGCTATATCAACCAAGTAGGCATCCTGCATGTGTGATCCGAGACAGCGAGTATTGCCTACAAATACACAGTGCCTATGCTTAGTCAAATCCGGTGAAGCGCTTTGAGATGTCTTGACCACCTGATCAGGCACCGTGTTATATGTAAGCGTTATTATTAATGGAAAGCTATTTGAGCATTGTAGGGGTTACAACTTAGCCCAACCCAATTCCTATGCAACATCCACATGTATTAACTTTCTAGTGGGAAAATGACTGCTGAGCGATTGGAGCTTGATTTTTCCTTCCCAAGCTCAGGGGTGTTCAGGCCAAAGTAATGCCCCAAGTCTCACTAGTTGAGATTGACAAACTCAATACAGCCGAGAAATCAAATCACCTAAGTGTCTGTTTTGTTGAGCATTACTCTAGGCAGTTGCTAAATGAGCCATTGGAGTATGTGAAAACACCATCTTTAGTTGATTCCTATCCCTTGAAAGAATTGCAATTGTAAATAAATATTTTCAAATGAAACAGATTATTTTTGCGCATGGCTCACAGATGCATCTCATTACTTCAAAAACTAATAAAACTGCCCATTAAGGCCAGATGGATCAAAAGCTTCAGGGAAATTGCAAATCTGACAAAGAACAGCCTTTGTTTAGTCTCTATGAATTGAGCAAGATTCTTTAACATATGTTCCTTTTTTTTGCAAAATTACCCAAAGTGGATAACTGTGCGCATCAATATCCTCCTGCTTTCCTTTTCACTGAACAGAAGAAAGAAGATACAGTATATTGAATAAAGGGGTGGAGGAGTGGGAAGTATGGTATTGATAATCATAGAAACTCATCAAATGAAATTTCAACTTGTTTTCCATTACTACTGTTACACAGGTTAAATATTTTGGATTGAATTTTGCTCTATTGTTATTCTTATCCTACTGCTTTACACAATTTGCATCATATTATACATTTTACACTTATATGTTGTTGAATGTATGAATTTACATTTCTTTCATGTTGGGAGGACGTCTTAAAGCACTTAACATGGCAGGCTGGGCACCTGAGCTAGAACGGAAGCAGAAGGGGATGGGGAGGAGAAAGATGATCAAAAGCAGTCTCCATATTCCATGAGGAAGTGTGTGACATGCAGATACACACCAGATTAGTGTGCAATTGTGCAGTGTGTAACATGAGTGACCATTAGGAGAAAGAGGGCAATTGTCAGGGGTGTGAGGGAACATGGAATACATCAGTCTTCAGAGCCCTGGACAAAATTCCAACAAACTTTTGACTCACTAGAAAATAGAATTCTATTTAGTGCAGGGGGATCAAACCTCATTTGTTATCATTTCTCAATAGTGACCAACTAACAATATTGTAATGATGAGATCCTGGTCAAGGTCAATGGGTTGAAGCCAATGATTATCTGTGAAAGGAACACTTCAAAACAGCAAATATGCTCTACCATCACTGTCAAGTACAACACATCACAGATCTGACAATAGAGTTGGTCATGGATGTGGGAGTGCTGAAATGACTTGCTCCTGAGGAAAAAAAATAGCGATGGAAATTGCTATGCAAAGAACAGGATTAACATTTAGAAATTCTAATTAGTATGAAGTATTATTTTAGGATTGGCAGAAAAAGCATGAATATCACGCAGAGAATGAATTGTTATGAAGAACAACCAGTTAATTGGTACTTGTCTAACTGTGAGTGAACTTCACTGTGTGGAAACAAGACTGTTTCAAAGGATGTACAAAGCTGGATAGCGCATCAAGGTAAGCACATCTCCTATGTAAGTTTCATCAATGTCAAAAAAGTATTGGCTTGCCTTGGTACCTATACATGGGTAACTGTATAAGGGCTCCTCATGTCTCCAGAAACATGTATAGATAATGCTGCCTTTGCAGATCAAGTCCAGCAATGATTTTTCTGCCACATGCCACTGCCCTGCAGTAGATAATACTGCACAATCAATACACACAAATGCAAGTTGGCCTTCTCTGTCTTATTAAAAAAAAGCCTATAAATCTCTCAACCAGTTGAGATATTGCAAGGACATATTTAGCCAGGAGTAGCTCCTTCCATCAACACCCAGGTTGAAGCTGAATATATAACACAGTCTCTATGTGAGTTAAAGATACATTTCCAGACATTCTAATGGCTTTGTGTTCTTGATGTGTCTGGAAAATTGGCAGAAAATATCTGAGTTTTTTTTCCCCATATCTATTTTGATCTGACGTTCCTGCACAAAGTATTCTACCCCAGAACATCCTAATCATTAATCCAATGTGGGAAGTGTGCAACCTCACAGGATGAACTATCACAACTGTTAGAAGTGATCATACATGCTACTGATAATACTCACCCTGGTTTACTGCCTGTGCACTCGTATGAGTGCAACAGAGATTCAACTATGTACTCAAAGCAGTTGCTGAAACTTTAAGAAGGAACTTGAGGTCCATTTATGACAGTGGAGGTTTCTGCTGATGCTTTGGAAGGCATACTGGCAAAGAGCAGCAAGGAAGAGGGTGTTGTTGTGGCGAACAGGCGGCATTGCCTGCAACCTCTACCACTGAAACATGAGATTTCCCAGGTTGTAGTGAAACAAGTTAGGTGCCTCTCCATTTGGCAACATTGATCTAGGAATATGAGGGACAGGCCTGCTAATTTTCCACCTTCCTGGTCCAGGTAATACAGAGCCTGTTATAGCACCTCCACCCTGGCTGAGATCAGCTAATTCAGCACAATCCAAGAAATTGGAAACTTCCTGATCTGTTTGGCTTATTACCATAGCAGAATGTGCCTTTAGACACTGAGTTTGCAAGGATTATTATTATGGTTGCCAATTATTAAAAACACTATTTAACACAGTTAAACAGTGTTTGTCAAACACAATAAGAATTGTGATATTCAGAAGCCTAAGCAAGCTTCTTCAGCAGTTACATATGGCACTTAATAGGCCATCAATATTAGCTTACCATCAAAAGGCTATGTTGATGGATTTGTAAAGATAGCGTTTTACAGGGAGGTGCACTGTTGACAAGGCTTTTGCAAAGTACTAGAATTTTGCAGAGTTACTTCAGCTAGACAATAGGATCCAACACATGCTGATCATCAACACTAGCAAACTTTTCATTACATTTCTATAATGGGATTTCTCACTAGAAACACATAACAAAATATCCACAGTATTAGCAATTATCATGTGGTGGACCCTAATTACTTTGCTTTGACTCTGACTCAGGCTGTAACACAACATTACTAGTACTACTGTTGCACTTCAGATTTTATTTTGTACTTTACTGTTTTATTTCCATCTTGATGGTTGACTACACTAGCAGTTAAACTATCAAGGACTGTAGCAATTGGTGTAGTGTAAAAATGCTGCGCTTTTCCTTCTCGAAGCTACAAATTGGGTCATTCGCTAAAGTCAGGTGGTGGTCTTTTAATTGAAGACTGGTCTCACAAATTACTCTGCAATATCATTAAAAAAACAGTCTCCCTGGACTTTCAAGAAACAGACCGAGAGCTGTGAATAAACTTTGTGGGAATGGCACAATGCAATTCATACCCAGTGTGCCAATATTACATGGGTGCAAACCACAGTGCTCCTGAAACCATCATTTATGCTGCATGCTTGCTATTGAATTGCTGCCAAAATCTTGGTGATTCTCTGGCAAATGTACAGTATAATTGCAGCGTTAATACATTATTTGTTGAATTTTAATGTTATTGTATGTTTCATGAGGAGTGTGCAATACAGATAAGGCTACGTAAATGAAAGAGTATACTGTATATGTAGTATGTTTTAAAGAAAGGGGAGGGAAATTGTGCATTACGTGTCATTGTGTATGTGTAGTGGGAAGTATTTACAAAACATATTAAGCAGGCAATATTATAGCTGTGTTTCTGTATAACTTTTAATTTTTTTAATTTGGGAAAAATAGATTTCATACCCCTCAGGTTGCCTAACTAGGCACTGCACACCAGCTGAAATCAGATGGCTGTTGGAATATGTCACTTTAGCTGGGGAGATAGATATAAATGTACATTTGGGGGAGAATGTAAGAAAGTCCATTCAAGAGGGTAAGATAAAGTAGGAGGAAAGCCAGTAGGAGAGCAGCTGAATGGGGAAAGCAAAGTGACAGGAATTTCACAATTGTCTTCAATGGCGCAATTACTTTTAGCTTGAGAGGTGACCTCAATGAATTATAAGAACAACAACTTACATTAATATAGCGCCCTTCACAGGGGACAGAGTGTTGGAGTGCTTAACAGTGGCGGAGCCGAGCTGGAGAGAGGAAGGAGGTGACTAAGCACGGTCGAAGAGTAAGGTCTTTAGTCGTGATCTAAAAGAGCAGGGCAAGCTGGAGGGATTGAGGGAGAGAGTTCTAAAGCTTCGGGCCTTAGTAGCTAAAAGCCTGCCGAGTGGAGGCAACAGGTAGAGGAGTGGGGAGAAAGCAGATCAGAAAGGTAGGGAGGTGCCAGGACATGAAGTGATTTATAGACAAGTGAGTGGTTCTTGAAATCGACCTGTTCTGTGATTTGAGAGCCAGTGGAGCCTGGCGAGGACTGGTGTGATGGGGGTACAGAGTTTATTACGGGTGAGACAAACGCAAAGGGTATGAATGGTCAGAATGCCTCCAAAGCAGAGACATACATGTCAAATGTACAGTGCATTTGAAACACCTCCCCCCCACCCCCCCCCACACACACACATTTTACTTTTCAACATGTGTGACTGATTTTTTTTTATTCATATGTCTATGTCTGACTGAGAACATTTTTTTTGAAATTGAAATATGATTTTTAAAGCTTGTCTTGGGGCTTGGTATAAAATTACATTTTTGACTGTCTTTCTTGGTGTTATTACTATCGCTCTTCTTTGCAGTCATCTTCTTAAACTTTGAATTTGATCCCCTCTTTAATCTGTGCTGAGTCTTGATTCTTCAAGGTGATATGTGCCTATGGCTAGCACCTGTTCCCCCTCAAGAAATGCAGAGAGTATTAGTCTTGCTCACGTCCGTCCTTATTAATTGCAAAGTATCTCGTGCAAGTAAGTGACCAAGCTGGACAGTCTCCCTCGGGAAAAGTGATTACTGATGACAATGTTAGAAATATCCTGAGAGTATCACACTCTCACTCTTGTACCGTTCGCTGCTCAACCCTGACAGCTCGACAATGATCTTGCTGTACATGAAGTGACAGGTAAGTATTCACAGACTTTCCTGGTGCATCACTGCAATGGATTCCTTATGAATTTTATACCAAAATAACTAATTTTATCAATTCCAAATGTGTGCTCTGTTACACTTCCTTGTTGCGTGTGCCCCATTTTTACCAGCATTACGGATGTGCCATTGAAGTCCTGAGCCATGGCTTCAGACGATCACTTCTGTCACTTGTGAAATTAATTAAAAAGAACACAGAGCAAAGACTGATATACATCAGTTAATACCTACTAGTGATCCATTCCTAAGCCTCCCGACTAGATAAAAGAATCATGAGTAGTGCCAAGGTAATTGAAATGCACGTCTATAATTATATTTCTTGGCAACGTATATCAGCTTGATGAAAGAGAACATAGCTATCCTGTTGCCAAGCGTTTGCTAATGCTGCTCTATAACACATCACCTCAGGGTGAGGAAAGGTGGCACAATGGATAATAATTTGCTCTTAGATTTTTCCTCTCCCTCACTATTTCGCCCACAAACTACACACAGTCATACCACTTTCAGTACATCCTGTGAAGCACTTTAAGACATCTCAATGGCATGATAAGGCACTATATCAAATGCAAGGATTATTATTATTATATATGTAAATGGGGAGTTGTGCTTGCCTTTGCCTAATGCCTTTTCCATATGATCCAGCTGTTATCTAGAACCAATTGTTTGAGAAATAGTGCCCCATGACTACACAGATCAGAGGGTCACAAAAGGAGTTGATCATTTGCCTTTAGAGTTTGTGGAACCATTTCATTAGTACATGGCAGCTATATTTTTTATTTTAAATCCCACTTTTCCATCTATTATCAATTCCTTAACTTTTCATTTCTCATAGCTCATGTAACACTTGGAATCCTCCTCATGACATTGCACTGCCTCCAGGGCCCAGACAACACTCTCATGTGGCCTAATCAGAGTAAATATAGCTTATGCATGACTCCTGATACTCAGTTGACTTAGCAAAATAGCTCAAGATTCTGTTGTCCATGCTTATTGCTCTGTCACACTGTTTCAATATAGTGAGTGATGATGAGCCAACACCCCAAGTTCCTTTCCAAGTTATATCCCATCCACCAATTACTTGTACCTCCTGCTTTGGTCTTTATAAATGAGAACTATTTTCTCAGTGATTAGTTAGGACTCCAGTGGAGCCCTGTAACACAGTGGTTAGAGCACTTGCCTCGCAACCGAGAGACCTGAGTTTGATTCCTGGCAGGGTGAAACACTGGGAAAGTTTCCTTAGTCCACATGCCTCTGTTTACCAAGCATTAAGTAGGAACCCGGTTGTTAGTCGATTGGTGGATCGCATTTCTGGGGGTAATAATTCCTTACCATAAAAATAAAAAATTGATCACTCAATTCACGACTGTTTGTGGGACATTACTGTGCACAATTGGCTGTTCGTTTCGCCCACAAAATATACAGTCAATGCACTTTACAGTATATTCTGTGAAGCGGTTTGCGATGTCTTGAAGACATAAGACGCTATATCAAATGCAAGGATTATTATTATCTGTCCAGGTATAAAACCTGTCAATATCTGTTTGTAAGAACTTTACTTCCTCTTGATGTTACAGTTTCACTTAAAGTTGAACTAACTCAAAATCCAAATCATTAATGTGTACAAGTAACACGGAAGAACCCTCCATGACCCCAAGATACCTCCACAATTATCTCTCCCTCCCCCTCGAACATTTTGACTTAGCTCCCCTCTTGATTACCTTTTGCTTTATTCCCTTCAGCCAGTTACTAATCCATTCCCATTATCCTTGATAGACATCACTTCATAAAGAAGTCTTGATATTTTGCCAAAGGCCTTTTTTTGGAATTCTAGGTGCACTGTATCATATGGTTTCCCAGTCACATTAATAATGTTTACATTTGATAGTGCGACTTTCATGTCACCAAGATGCCTCAAACGCTTAACAGGATGTACTTTAAAGTGGAGTGATGGAGTGACTATGTATTTTCGGGCGAAAGTGGCAGCTAGTTTGCGCGCAGTAATATTTCACAAACACCCATAGAGCGAATAACCAAATTTATGTGGGAGATTGCTCGTCAGCACACCATGAGAAATTCCCATCTCTTTTCAAAGAGTCTATGTGTCATTTAGGATCCTCCACCCTTTCTCTAAAAGCCTCCCAACTCGCCTACTCTGCATAGGTGAAAATATTTTGGGTGGGAGGAGCTGAGTGGATGCTCCCTTTTAAGGCAGGCGCAGACTTCATGCCAGCATCAAAGATGGTTGTTTCTCCTCCCTGCTCCTTACCTGCAGATTTTCTACCAGCTTAAAAGATGCCCCCCCCCCCCGCTCCTCTCAATGCAGAACTCCAACAGAGGCTGCGTAGTGAGAAGCCGGAGGCGGCCATCTTTAAGGTTGGCACAGAGCCTGGCAATGAGAAAGAGGAAAAATGAGAAGCGACTGTCTTTAAGGCTGTCATGGTCAATGTGGTGAGGATAAATTTGGAAGGGGGAGAGGCTGAGCAGTGGTAGACCTTGCCACCAGCCATCTATGCTGCTCCCTCCGCTCGATGGGCAGTTGCCTGCTTCAAGTACCCCAACCTGCCCACACACACACACACACACACACACCACACACATTGGTGGTTGGCCCTTCAGCCTTTCTGCCACCACTCTCTGGACCTCCATCCTGGGGTCCCTTCACCTCGCCCCCTTTCCTTGCATCCTTTAAGGTCTGTCTCAAGACCTTACTATTTAACTATACAGTGGTTAGAGCACTCACCTCACAAGCGAGAGACCTGGGTTCAATTCCCTGCAGGGCAATCGATACCTTGGGCAAGTTTCCTTACTCCACATGCCTGATAATAATCATTCAAAAAAAATTGGTCACTTCAATCCACGACTGTTTGTGGGACAATTAGCTGCCATGTTTCGCCCACAAATATACAGTCAATTCACTTTACAGTCTATTCTGTGAAGCGCCTTGAGATATATAGAAGACGTGAAAAAGCGCTATATCAAATGCAAGGATTATTATTATTATCATTATGCCTTTGTTCATGTTCCCTCCCCACTCCTCTGGTTAGTCTGTAGGGAAAAGTTGGGTAATCCGGCAAGCAGAGCATAGTCAAGCCAGGATGATAAATGCATGGATGCAATGGACAATATGAGTTCCAAGTCCTGAAATGGGGCATGAGCCCACAACCTCTGACTCAAGAGGTGAGAGTGTGTCGAACTGTGTCAGGCTGACAAACAAATTGCCTAGTGCCATGGAGTTGTCACAAAATGGAGTTGTACCCTGACAAATATCTCTAGCAGAGGAGGGAAAAAATTTGGAGGAGTAAGGAGAGGAGAGAAGATCCAGCAACATGATCAAGTTAATAATGTAGATACACTGAAGAAAGCTCGTGGTCAGAAAATGAAATTTGCCAGCATGACTTTGAAGCAATTGACATTAATGAGTTTGTTGATTATGGGGTTGTGTCAATGATGCCACGGCTTTTGTCAAAATTCAATTTGCAGTGTAAACAGAACAAATTTGACAGACGTGGCAGTACAGAATTTTGCAGAGCTGCTTCTAAACCCAGTGATTCCTAAAGATCCTATTTTATAACTGTGCCATCAGACTCTGGATAAAATTCTTTTTGAGGTTATGGGTGTATTGTTCTAAATTAATTCTTGGGGAGAAATTCCACCTGGGCTATTTGTCTTTATCGACCTTAACACTTGAGAGCTTCTAGAGTTTGGCAAATTGTTAAATTCAGTCTTTGAAGTTTTTAAAAACTTTTGAAGTTTGTAGTTCTTAGAGGAACTTGCTCAAAACTCGCTTCAAATTTAAGACAACTTCCTTTGACAACTTCTGGATGGTCCAAAATGAATGGAATAAATCTAAACCCAGGTGGAATGGTGGAATTTCTCTCCATATGTTTTTTGAATAATCCTTCAGGATAATGGATTATCAATAAAATCTATCATTAATGGTAGGTTTCGAACTGAACTTCAAATCTATAAGAGAATGATTTATCTACAGTCAATTGGGGAGCCATGGCTTTTGTACTTAATTTAGCAAAGTGGCCTGAGATTTCAAACTCCAACTAACAAAATTAATAGCTTGTTAAATTTGCATCTTTTTGGAAACCTTTAAAATAATTTTAAGCCATTATCTGGCAAAACCCCACACAATCAGTATTCTCTGCAGCTTGATTAAAATCATTCCCAATCTTTTTTTACACAAAAAAAATGCAACACCATCAAGAAAACCTTTAAATCCAACCCACGATTGTCTGTGGGACACCGCTATGTGCAATTGGCTGCTGTGTTTCGTCCACAAAATATATTCTGTGAAACGCTTTAAGGAGACATGATAAGGTACTATATCAAATGCAAGGATTATTATTATTATGCCGTACAGCTCTGATTTCATGCCTCTTTGCCAGGTACCATCTTAAACATAATTTTAAAAGTTAAAATTCACATTTAAAAGCCATTCTAGTGCCTGGGATTGATGTCTACGGCTCCCCGCTAAACTAAAACAATGATTGCCAGATTGACTGGAAGAAGCCTGAGGGGGAAACCATTCTCCAGCAGTCAGTGGGTGTTCAGAACTAAAACTGTTCTGTTGCGAAGCCCAGATTTCGAGTACACATTTTCAGCACAGCTTCTGTAAAATGCTCCCAGTGATAATTAGGAATGGAACGGGTTTAGGAATTTGATTTTGACTGCTATGTGATTTCCTTGTTGAAATTGAAGAAAGGGAAATCAGCATTTTACCCCATTAATTAAAACCTGTGGCACTATTCAGAAAGAGAAGGGAGCTTCTCCCAGTGTCCTGGCCAACAATCCCCAGCTAAAATTGGTCATTCACTTCATGGCTGTTTGAGGGACATTGCTGTGAACAAATTGCTTACAAATATGTGGTCACTGCATTTCAGTAAAATCCCGTGAAGCATTTTGAGACATCTTTACGACATGATAAAGCATTATATCACAGGAAGAACCATTATTATTATATGAATTATGAGCAGTGGGGGTGAAATTACAGCCATGCTCTTTTAAGCAGTGGGGCATTCCTATGAATGTAGAAATGTNAAAAAATCATTCTACTTTTAACCACATTCCCATGAAAGATAAAAGCTTCCTCTCTTGTCACATTCTTATGTTTCTTTTGGAAAAATGGCTCTATAAATTGATGAACACTTTTCAGATTATAATACAATAGAAGGAGCTTTCATCACAGCTTTGCAAGATTAGTTTAATGGGTTTGAAGCATTCTTTGCACAGGGATAACATTTGAAAATTGAAAATCGTAACCAGACTTTCTCTTAAATGTAACTTTGGTGGACAATGTGAGTTTTCAATGTGCCTCTAGGGGAAAGCTATAATTGTCTGCTTATTATCCCATTGTTTGTTGCAGAAAAACTATTCTTGCAAAGCCAAATAACTCATCATCTATCTTCTTCTATCTATCTTATACTAATAAAACAACAATGTCTGTCGGTACTTCAAGACGGATCTCATTAACCGATTGAAGTAGATAGGTGATGTATATCTCATCGGAAAGTTCTTGCTACTGGGAGTGACATGGGCATATTTGTTGTCAGGTATCTCCTATCGTTCATAAGCTATTTTCAGGTTTGTGTTTTTTTGCTGCAGTTACACTTGGTGGCTCTCGAGTCAAAGTGGGGCTGTGGCATCGTGCGTCACAGAGCACCTACGTATGTACGCACACACTGCAGTTACGTCTGGTGGCTGCGTCGGCTAACTGTGGCACAGAGCCAAGCGGCGGGAACAAAATAAAGAACAGACGAAGCTAAAGTGCGGCAACAACAACAACAAAATTTAATTTTTAAAGCACCGAGTCCTCCCACTGAGTCCTCCCAGATGAGAATAGAGAAAGATGAAATGTCTGTCTGTGTGTCAATCTACATTCCATATTGGATCCTTTGGTTGCAAGGGTAGCTGAACATGTACTGCTAGTCTCAATATATTTAGCTTTGTCAGCCCGGTCCAGTTGGTAGCACTCTTGACTCTGAGTCAGAAGGTTGTGGGTTGAAGCCTCACAATGGGACTTGGAACTCATATCACCATCGGTGGTTGGGCCTTCAGCCTCTCTGCCCCCACCATCTGGAACTCCATCCCGTCTTCCCTCCACCTCGCTCCCTCCCTCGTCTCCTTCAAGCCACGCATCAAGGCCCTCCTCTGCGACCGTGCCTTCAGCCACCCTCCTATCCTCTCTGCCCTCCACCCTCCCTGATCCCAACCGCCCCCCTCGACCACCTGCTCAGGTCCTAATCCCTGACTGTTCAGTGCTTTGGGATGTCCTCCCGAGGTGAAAGGCGCTTCACAAATGTAACTTTGTATCGTATTGTATCACTTCAGTGCAATGCTATGGGAGTGCTGCATTGTCAAAGGTGCTGTCCTTCAGATGAGTCATTAAACCTGTCTATCTGTTCAGGTGGATGTCAATGATCCCATGACTATTTGAAAAGAGAAGGAAATTTTTCCTGGTGTCGGTCCACAATCCCCCTGATAAAACTGGACATTCATCTCATAGCTGTTTGGGAGATATTGCTGTGGGCAAATTGGCAGTTGTGTTTACTTACAAATAGTCATTGCACTTCACAGTAAATTCTGTGAATTGCTTTGAGATGCTGAGAAGGCAAATACAAGGATTATTACATATATTTAAAAGTTGTTGCTTTGTAGATGCATCATGTTTTTCAAAATCATTTGTTGTAGAAAGAGTGAATGAGGAACACTTGTGTTCAAGATGATGTATTCCAATAACAATACAGCATTGTCCTTATCGGAAATTGTTAGCAAGTACCGTTTGCCATTCTTCAGTATTTGTACTGGAAATCATAGTGTGGAAGTTTCTTAGGAAACACTATGAAAAGACAGGAACACAATAGCTCTCCTTCCATGGTGTTGATAACAGGTTTGGCCTCCTTTTAGACTACAGTAACTGTAGATTACAGCACTGCCAATTGTCACTGTGATCGTAATTGTGGCCCGCATAATAGCACCATGAGCCTAATGTAGTTTTCCATTTGTACAGCCAGCTATCAGTTTTCTAGATCAGATAGAAAGAAAATGTTCAATGAAATGCAAATCCCCTGCAGGGTGTGATTTCTGTGCACATTGGCCCATCATCTCACACAACCTATTGAACGTGCCCTCTCAGTGTGAGGGTCTCAACCAACCCCCGCCATTTTGCTGCAGGACAGCATACCTTCAAATGAGCCACTCTGCAGAAATGTCATTATCTTTAAACAGAAAATGTAATACTTTCAGAAGATCAGGAATGTCTGCACGAAACAACACACTCAGCATCCTAAGCATTTGTTCATACGTGCATTGACATTGTAACCAATTTTAACAAAAAAATAAATTGGAGGGCAATCTGGGCAATAATAGATTGTTGCTGCACACCATTATTATGACAACTAAAGCACAACTACAGATGATTACATTTGGGGTGAGGAATTTGTGCAACAGGGGGACTAAACAAAGGATATGAAGGACATAACACTTGCACTGCTTGGATTGTTAGGAACTTCTGTTGAATGAAATGAAGCTTTGAAACCTTGACCATGTAAGAAGTAGCGTAAAGCCATTGTTTTCTATATTTCCAGTACACAGAGTTCGCAAAACATTATGAGGCATGCCAAAAAATTACTTGTTGGGGAAAAAAACATTTAGGTAGCTGTTGAATAGAGACTCGAGGCCTGAAAGTTCTCGAGGTCTGAGCCTTAGGACCATCACCTTAAAATGTAAGATTCTGTGGAGTTTTGAAAAATTCCTAAATTCAGATTTAAGGAATAACAACAAAATTACATTTGTATAGTTCCGTTCACGGAAGTGCCTATTTTCCACAGGTCCTTTTAATAATACTGATAATAATCCTTGCATTTTATCAGTCTCAAAGCACTTCACAAAATATACTGTAAAGTGAATTGACCGTGCGTTTTGTGGGCGAAACGTGGCAGCCAATTACGCACAGCAGTGTCCCACAAACAGTTGAGCATTGAGTGACCAAATTATTATTATTATTTATTTTTGGAGGGAATTTTACCTCCGGAAAACGATCCGACAATCGACGAACAACCAGGTTCCTACTTACTGCTAGGTAAACAGAGGCGTGTGGAATAAGGAAATTTGCCTTAGTTTCACCCTGCCGGGGAATCGAACCTGGGTCCTCTGACTTGAGTCGAACCTGCTACAGGACTCCAATAGATCCCTATAGAAAACTAGCTTGCAAATTAAGAATTTTGTAAAACTCTGAATAATCTTAATTATTCATCAAGTAGATAAGTTTCAAGATCAGGTAATGCAATAGTACAACACAGTATTTAATTATTGGGTGTCTATAGGCTTTGCAGAACACTGTATTTGTTAAGAATGCCATGTAGAGGCCTGAGTTTTCTTTTTTTTTTACACACCAATTTTCCTTTTTATTAAAGAAACCAGAACCTTAACACAAAACAATAAAATAAAAAAGACCACAAAGAAAAGATACAAGAGGCAGGCATGAGTGACATAGCTTTTAGATACTGTATATGATTTTTTCCCCCAAAGGTAAGCATCATTTACAAATCAGTGATACTTTCACTGACTCTGAGCCAAAGGGGTGGGGAGGTGACCGTAAGCAAGGTTGAAAAGGAAGGTTTTCAGGTGGACTTGAAAAAGGGGAGAGAGGGGGCAAGGCAGAGGGATTGAGGGCGAGTGTTTAAGAGTATTGGGGCGTAGTGGCTGAAAGCGCGACCTCCAATGGTGGAGTGGAGGGTGTGAGGGACGAGCAGGAGGCCGGTGCCAGTCGAGCGGAGGCACCGGGTGGTGGATTGGGGAGTGAGGAGGTCAGAAAGGTATGAAGGTGCCAGGGAGTGAAGGCATTTGAACACGAGTGTGAGGTTAATACCTCAGTGTCCCAATTGTAGTCGATCCGTTTGGTGATGGGAGCCAGTGGAGCCTGGCCAGAACTGGTGAGATGAGAGTGAAAAATTAAATTAAATATTTAATTAAATAAAAAATTATATTAAATATCTTCAAGCTCAGTATACACTTCCAAGGGCTAGAAGGTTATGCTTGAATGCTTGAAGGTTCTACACTCAGAGGGTAGTGAATTTATAGAATTCACTATCCCAGAAGGCTGTAGATGCTCAGTCCTTGAACATCTTTAAGGTTGAGACTGATAGATTTTTAAAAAACAGAGGGATTAGGGGATATGGGGATAGGGCAGGTAATTAGAGTTAGGTCTGAAGATCAGCAATGATCTTATCAAATGGCGGGGCAGGCTCGAGGGGCCGAATGGCCTACTCCTGCTCCTAATTCTTATGTTCTTAATTGAGGAAGGACAGGCAGAGGCTCATGTGGAGCATAAACACTGGCATAGACCAGTTGGGACGAATGGCCTGTTTCTGTGCTACATATTCTAATGTATTCTAATGTATTTTATTTTATGTTGGCTTGTGGAATACCGACCCAGCCCCAAGCTTGAATAAAATAGAAGCAAAGAGAAATAAGAGAGTATAAATAAAGAATCATGGAAAATAAATTTTCCAAAGCTGTCTCGCCCTTCAATTTTTCATCATTAGAGGTGCAGATTTGGTTCAGGGCCAGTTAGTATACAGGAGATGGGGGATGGGAGGAGAGGGGCAGAAGGTTGACTGTGACAATAATAAGACTCACATTACCCTGCTGGATAAAATATTAAATACTAACTGGACTTTCTTTTGGATATGGCTTAAGGAGTATTACTTTCCATGTTGAGGCTGAGCCAACTTTTGTTTCCCACTTTTATTTCTTCCTGGGCGCAGTTCCTTCCCCCACAATCAACATTCTACCTCTTAAAAAACAGCAACTTGCATTTATATAGCAACAACATCATCAAAATTACATTTGTATGGTGCCTTTCATGTTGGGAGGACGTCCCAAGGCGCTGGACAGTCAGTGTTTCGGATCCAAGCTGCGGGTTCGGGATTGGGGAGAGTGGGGGGGAGGGGAGGAAACAGGGTGATCGAAAACACAGTTGACGAGAAGGGTCTTGAGATGGGTTTTGAAGGAGGCAATGGAGTGGGTGAGGTGGAGGGACTCCGTGATGGAGTTTCAGAGGGTGGAGCCAGAGTGGCTGAAGGCCCACCCGCCAATGTCAGGGCAGGTGAGGTGGGGATTGTGAAGCAGGCCGGAGCCCACTGAGCGGAGGGAGCAAGCAGGATGGTAAGGGTTTAGGAGGTCGCAGAGGTAGGGGGGAGCGAGGCCATGGACGGCTTTGAAGGTGAGCACCCTTCACGCAGGGTGGAGTCTTGGAGCGCTGCATGATGAGGGTAGGGGTGGTTGACCCTGAGCAAGGAGATGGGGTGGAGAAAGGGGAATGATCAGAGGTGCGGTCAAAGATGTACATCTTAAGGAGGGATTTTAATAATAGATAAAGAGGGTACAGCAATTGAGGCAGGGAGTTCTGGAGGTCCAAAACCAGTAACAATAACCACAAATTGTTAAAGCATATAAATCTCACTCTAACCCGGCTGGCTTCTGAGCTGTCTTAAGGACTTTCACAGATCTACTTTCTTTTAAACAATCACCATTAATGATTTGCCCAGTGTAGCAAGCTCATGGAGCCAATGAAAGTTTGCAACTCTTATAGATGTGAGGGAAATATCACAGTCAATCTCTCTTAACAAAGTTAATCACTTTTCATCCATCAATATAGCATAAAACCTGTCTGCTCAATTGTGCAATTCTGTTATCCTGTCAACCATGTCTTGAGCAGAGCTGACCACCACTATTTAGGCAGTGGTATAACAAGCACGGAAAGAGAAAAAAAGCAGACAACAAAGAAACAGATTGGGTCAATGCACTTTGGTCTGAGATATCTCAACATAGATGTTGCGTCAAGGAAACATACTTATTATAATCAATTATTTTCATCCTGAGAAATAGTTCAGAGTGTTCAGAGTGTTCAGCAGCTCATCCAATATGACATTTTGTTCTTTCTTCCTGTTTGGAATGAATCCTCCGTCCACATTAGAAGGTATTGATGGTTCCTTCAAAATGCAGTGCTCTCACAGACTCCCAACGTAAACATGGCTTGCTGTCCAGTTCAGCGCCTTGGGACATCCTCCCGACGTGAAAGGCACTACACAAATGTAATCTTGTTGTTGTTTTGGTGGGCAGATAAGAGGTGCTGAGGCTCATAGCTTCCTCAATGGCTCAATATAGCTCTCTGCTAGTCACAAGATCAGTTTGCATGAAGGTGGCTCTTTGATCCATCTGATCTCATCCTTCCAGGACACCCATCCCACAAGAACCCTAAACATTGACCTAAACATTTTTGATTAGGGAAAGAAAAAAAACATCAGGCAGATTTTCTGCTCCTGATTTTTATCTGGTGTTTCTAGTGTGAAATGTCGTGCATAAATCTAGTCAATGGATACTGCAAGCATTTTGACAGTACAGCAGAGCTTGAGGCTATAATCAATTGATATCCACACATATTGTCCCACCACCAACTGGCTCCTCCACCCTCCCTGCCATGCCTTGCAGATTCTTTCCTCTGACTCCCACTGCGAAGAAATGCTGGACTTCTTCGAGTCCAAAATCGAGGGAATCCGCTCGGTTGCCACTGCCCTCCCAACTTCCACACCTTCCCTACTCCCTCAACCCCCACACTCCAACCAATACCCATCCCTCCTTCCTCACCTTTGAACCTGTCACCCCTCCTCTGTCATCACCACCATATCCTCCATGAAGATCACCACCTGTTCCCTGAACCCCATTCCCACCCTTCTCCTTAGATCCCAGCTCCACCTCCTTGCCCCACTACTCGCCGACATCATTAACCTCTCCCTGTCATCTGGCATTGTTCCTACCCCCCTCAAAACAGCCCCTATCACCCCCACCTTGAAGAAACTTTCCCTTGACTCATCCCAGCTACCAGCCCATCTCTCACCTCCCTTTTCTGTCTAAGGTCCTTGAGAGAGCCATTGCCTCCCAGCTTCGCTCTTTCTTCTCCTCCCACTCCTTCCATGAGCCCCTCCAATTGGGTTTCAGAAACTGCTCTGGTCAAGGTCACAAATGACATCCTGACCATGTGTGACCAGGGCTCCCTCTGCCTCCTCGTCCTCTCCTTCGCTTTTGATACCGTGGACCACTCAATCCTCCTCCACCGCCTCTCCTCCCACCTCAACCTTCAGGATTCTGTCCTTGACTGTTTCAGGTCCTACCTTTCACACCGCCTCCACTTCGTCTCTGCAAATGGCTTCTCCTCCAGCCCCCGCACCGTCTTATGTGGCGTTCCTCAGGGCTCTGTCCTCGGTCCATTCCTTGGCACCCTCTACATGCTCCCCCTTGGTGACATCATCCACAGACATGGGGTAAATTTCCACATTTATGCTGATGACACCCAACTCTATCTTTCTGCCTCCAGGACTACTGGCGTCCAGACTGACTGTCTGTCCAACATTAAGTCCTGGACGAGGGACACCTTTCTCCAACTCAACGTCAGCAAGACCGAGGCCCTCCTGTTTAGCTTGCACCAGCACCTCCGCACCTCGGGCGCTGGCAGCATCAGCATCCACGGCTGCACACTCAACCTCACTAAGCCAGTCAGGAACCTGGGTATCTTGTTCGACCCTGAACTGTCCTTTCTCCCCCACATTCGCGCCACGACCGGCACTGCCTACCACCACCTCCGCAACATTGCCAGACTCCGCCACTGCCTCACCCCTCAGGCAGCCGAAACCCTTACCCTCAGATTCGTCACATCAAGGCTCGATTATGGAAACTCCCTCCTCATCGGCCTTCCCAACTCTTCCCTTCACAAGTTACAGATCATCCAAAACTCTGCAGCTTGTGTACTCTCACACACCAGGCTTGGTGACCCCATTACTCCCACCCTTGCCCGACTCCACTGGCTCCCCATCCCCCAGAGGATTGAATTCAAGATCCTCAATCTCACTTTCAAGGCCACCCATGGCCTTGTCCCCTCCTACCTCTCTGACCTGCTGACTCCCTACAAACCTGCCCGGCCTGTTCCATGTCTCCCGCCTGAACCACCCTACAATCGGTGGCCGAGCTTTCAGCCTCTCTGCCCCCACACTCTGGAATTTCACCCACGGTCCCTTTGCCTTGCTTCCTCCCTTGCCTCCTTCAAGGCTGGTCTCAAGACCCTCCTCTTCAATTGCGCCTTCAGTCACCCTCCCACCTCTCTGCCTTCCCACCCCACCCCTGTGCTTGGGTCCTGATCCCTGACTGTCCAGCGCCTTGTGACGTGAAAGGTACTCTATAAATGTAATGATGATGATGTTGCTATAGCCAACAATTCCCAATATAAAATTGGCACTTTCACTTCATAGCTGTTTATGGGACATTGCTGTGCAAATTGGCTTCTGTATTCTTTTAAACAATGCAGTCACTACACTTTACAGTAAATCCTTTAAAGCACTTTGAGATGACCTCCCAACGTGAAATATTGAATGGTAAGATTGTTATATGCATTCTCCACAGGGATCAATAGAGTAGGAGCCCTGGTTAATTTTTCCATGTCTAGCATTGGGACACTGAGGTATTAACCTAACATGGAGATCAGATGACTCAGCATAAACTACATTCTTTCTGCTAATTACATGTTAAACTTTTCAGCATCATGTACCTCTGCCAGTGCATCTCTTTAGCTGAGTTTAAGGGCAAGTGCAAGATTAATATAGGGTGAATTGCCTTCAATTATTCACTTCTTTCCTTTTAGGAGGGAAAATTGCCTTGAGTCACTCAAGTCATCCCTCTTTGGCAGTCTCAGTTGTCCATTTCCTGAGCCAGGTGGGTTTGCAATACATCAAGGCATTGCTGATGACAAAGCAGCCTGGATTTCGAGGGGCGGAGATTTTTCAAAATTGGCTGCTATTTATCTTGAAAACCAAAGCCGAACAGGTAGGGTGATTCTAGCCGGGTAAGCAATGGGAAGCTTGCCTGACCTCAGTGCTCTCAAAGGCAAGCTGTGTGGTTTTACCTAATCAAACTCCAGCGGTACTCCAACACACACACACTGGGGTCTTGTAGCCTTCTGTCTCACCAACCTGGGCCTAATACATTCTGGAATTAGATAAGCAGGGTGCATCCCTTCAGGGAGAAAGTAAGTACTCCATTCCAGACACAAGGACATTTCCATGTGTATTGACAAACTCATTCTGGTTTAATACTGTTAAGCATGTTGATGGGTTTCTGCTTTGATCTGGTTGAGCCAAAAATGATATCCACTTTGGCATACCATGGACAGATCAGGAATTTGGTCTGGGAAAAATAATAATTCTTGCATTTGAAATCGTTGAGACGATAAAGTGCTTCACAGAATATATTGGAAAGTGGATCGACTGTATTTGTGGGTGAAACTTGGCAGCCAATTGCGCACAGCAGTGTCCCACAATGAGATGTGGATTGAGTGTTTTTTTGGGAGGGATTATTACCACTGGAAAGTTATCTGACAATTGACCAACAACTGGGTTCCACTTACTGCTAGGTAAACAGAGGTGTGTGGAGTAAGGAAACTTACCTAAAGTTTTGGCCTGTCCGGGAATCAAACCCAGTGAGGTGAGCGTCCTAATGCCAACGCTACAGGAATCGTTGGCTCAGACTGTGTGCCTGGAGCAGCAATGGTAGTGTCCTTACACCACACATAGCAACCTTATTGTGCTGCTTTCACTAAGGGAAAATCAATTTACTGTTCTATTCAGCATGTTTAAAATACCCACAGTGTAGCAAGTGCTCAAGCTGTGGAAGTTGACAAGGATAATATTAGAGGCAGAACTATCATTTTCAGTTTGCAATAAATACTTGGTAGGTTTTCCCTTTGTAGTTAACGGGAGACAGTGGAAGTCAAAGTAGGCAAAGCAAGGGGTTTCTAACAAGTTACATAAATATAAGCTATCCACCTGGAAACAAATGTGAATTGCAGTTCATTCATGAGATTTATGGTCTTTTTGCATAACCAAAGTTTTTTTGGGGGAGGAATTTGATACTTTTAATCAGTTTATTTAATCTAGTGAGAAAATTAAACAAGAACATTATGTGGCACTGGAGTTTTTTTTAAAAAAAAGTCTTTAACATCTACCCTTGTATTCATGATTTTTAGATTACATAGGATACAACCGTGAATTAAATGAAAGACTTCCTGGGATTCAAAATTGCCATGAGTTTGTGCGTAAACTCATGCTGTCAAATTACTGGGACACATGGTGCCTTAAATCCACAAAAGCTTTTTGGATCAAATTACTTTGCACAACATGTTCCACGTACTTTTTAACATTTTAATGGTGTTACAAACCAACCCAAGGAAGGTGAGGAAAATGACTGCCTCTGGCAAACAATAGAATACTTTGCTAATCAACAACGAGAGGGATCAACGTCTATTCTTTAATAAAATCCTGCAAAAAATACAGGGTTAAATAAAATAAATAAGTAAAATACATACATAGTCGATAATCAACACAGCAAATGTGGTATGAGTGTACAAACTGGTTATAGGCTCTTTAATGTATTACTAGTGGCTATGTGTGAAACTGAAAAGTGTCGGGCTTAAATGAAATAGAGGTCAGATGGAGAATGGTTTAAAAGCCTGTGGTGAAACCAAGACACCAATAATACCCCGATGTACACTCGGGGGCCGCTAAGCCTGAGCTCTTGCTAAATTGTGCCTAACACCCTCCGGAATTAGGTAAGCAGTATGTGTCCCTCTAAGGAGAGAGTGCACATTGCATTCCAATAAACATCTCTGGAATTTCCATGTGTGGGTGGGAAGCATGGAACTTTTCAGTTTGGTTTGGATACTCTTAAGCATGGTGAAGTGTTTCCGCATGTGTCAGGCACCCAGCTGACCTAAAAAAAATCTGTCTAGGTGTAGGTTTGAAGAATGGCCACTTCACTGAGGTACCGGAGAGAAAAGGGGAATAAATTGTCAAAACAATTTAATATGTGTGGCGTGAAGAATGATGGCTTCCCACTTGATCTTGTTTTAGCGACAGCTGAAAACATTAACTGACCTAATATTTCTGTGTGTCTAGATAATTTTCTGCAATTCATACCATTATAGTTAATGGGATTGTTATCTTTCATGAAGCATTTAGACATCCTCCTGACATAAACGGCACTGCATAAATGCAAATTGTAATTGTAATAGTATTGCTTATTATAATACTCCTTACATTTGATATAGCGCCTTATCATATCATTGAGACATCACAGGATACACTGTAAAGTGAATTGACTGTATATTTTGTGGGCAAAACGCAGCAGCCAATTGCACAAAGTCAACAATATGCACTAAAAATGTTTGATATTTATTTTTCCCTTTTTATTATTGCATTGGACAGCATTGTTTTGCAGCTGGTTTGAAGGGTTACACCCAGAATGTTAACCAATGTTTCTCATTCAGTTGCTGATTTACCTGCTGTCATTTGTTTTCCAGAATTTGTGTTTCTTTTTACAATTACTATAATGAATTCAACAGTGAAGCTCAAAACTGGATTGAAATATCATATGTGCAATATGTTTGCAAAGTAGAAGTGATTCCATACCCATTGTGCGCTATTTGAACTGCTTCCTAGTGTTTGTATATGCACTATACAAATGTAATTTTGTTGTTGTTGTCCACTGCTTTTTCTTTGGATTCTGAAACAACTTTGTTAGTTGACACACTCATTGCCTTCCAGGGATTGTAGCTAGAATTCCTCTCATTATAAAAAAGCATTAAAATTCAGTAACAACAAAACTTTAATTAAAAGAGCCTAACAATATAAATATAATAATAATCCTTGTATTCTATGTTTTGCCTTTCATGCTGTGTGGATATCTTAAAGCGCTTCACAGGATTTGATATAAAGTGACTGTGTGTTTAATAGGTGAACCTGCACAAAATGGTGCACTGGATGGGTCATCAGCACATGAACTAATCGTGCTTAAATGCATACCCTCAGCTAAGCAATGAAAAGGATTTCAGAATCACCTGTAATAATTTTCATTGTGCCATGGGATCTTTAATGTTCATCTGAACAGACAGATAGGTCCTTGGTTTAATGTCTCGTCCATAGGATGACACTGTGAACAATGCAGTGCTCCCCCAAACATTGCATTTAAGTGGCAGCCTAAGCTGTGAGTTCAAAGTCCTGACGAGTGCTTGAACCTACAACCTTCTGACTCAGAAGTGAGACCCACCAAATGAGCTATCAAATGACCCACCAAATGAGCTAGGCTGGCTGACATGGGAATTGATTTTACAGACTCCAAAACCACATTATAATGCGGCTGCATGTTGATAATAATCCTTCCTTTTGATATAGCGCCTTATCACGGCGAAACATCTCAAGGCACTTCACAGTGATTGTGTTTAGTGATTGTATATTTGTAGGCAAATTGGCTAGTTCTATCATAGTGCAATGATGTGTTGCATCTACCTCAGCATCTTTGGAATCTAAATACATATTTTGCTCTGCATTACATCTTGTTGTGCACATAACAGTTCAACATTGTTTAATTTTATTCAGTATTAACGTTTCGTCCACAAAATACACACTCAATCCACTTTAAAGTATATCCTATGAAGTGCTTTAAGACATCTCAACAATGCAATAAGGTGTTAATATCAAATGCAAGCATTATTCTTAGACAGTCAGTTATGTCAGTTTCATTGCTAAGCTGATCACCATACAACTAATATTTCCTTTATGTATATCATTGTTTAGGCTTCCTCCCACAGGTTTCCATAAACTACAATTCATGTATTTCTCTTGTTTGATGAATCCAACAGGTGAGCAGTTTTAGAATTTCTAGTGATATATTTACGAACCACATTGAGCAAAATACTATAACCTGCAGGCAAAAACTATGGACCTGGTTGAAGCTGTATGTAGAAGCAGGCACAACCAAAGCCAACAAAATGCTTTTAAATGTAAAATACTAAACAAGTGCTTCAAAAAGAAAAATAACCGATAAAATTAAACATTCAATTTATTCAAAATGTGAAAATCTAATACTGACAATAAATTGAAATAGAGTATATATAAATAAATCGAAAAGACAGAATAAATTGGTTTGCGTGTACCACTGTGTTGTCAGGTCAAAGAGCAAGTGTGCTCAGCAAGTGGTTTTAACACCAACAAAGTGCTGCATTTAAAGGGAGCAATGTCAAGTCAAAGAATGTTATGACGTTTTAAGGGAAAGGCTTTAAGGCACCTAGTCCTGAATCTGAGACCAGGTTACAATTCCAGCACATTACACCTGGATCACCACAAAATCAGAATCAAACCAATTCCCTGGACTAGGTTTCTTCCAGTTTCGAGTGGTCAGGTTTATACTTTGGATCTTACACTGCAGTGCAGCAGCCAGATTTTAGATTGTTTCAGAAGCAGACTGTACTAGGAGGGTCAAATATTTTACTGCATCTTGTTTTTGCTTGCGTGGAGTTCAACAGTTCTCGTCACTAGGGAATTCAACAGTTGGTGCCAATTTGGGGAAGGATATGTTGTAATTCTCCCAGCTGACATTCAGTCCTAAACAATTACTCCAAGCACAACAATGCACGATGATGCCATGAATGTGTTCTGCTGGAAATACAACAACTTTCCTTCGTCCCATTTCCCACCTGATTAAATGACCCATACGAACCCAAAAGTCTGTGGAAAAAATGTCATAAAAATGTCAACTAAAGGAGAAATTATCCTCTTTGCTTAAACAATGTTTCTCTGTGCTACTTTTGCTGACTGTTGAACTTTCATTGAATACGCAAATTTCTAACATTCTTTGGCGTGAAAGAGCTAAAGAGTTCTTTGTGCTAAGTACTTTAATTCTTTCCCTCTCATTTTACACAACCGTTTCTGTGACTGTTTGATACTATTAAAATATCCTTTATCCAAAATGCAAACAAAATATGAAATATTTAACTGATCGTGTTTCCCAGAACAAGTAAGTAGATCATTCATTTAACTAGTCATTTAGCATAATAATCATGCAGGAGGATTGTCATGTACTGCCGTTTGATAATGAATAAATGTTCCAGTTACTTACACAGCACAGACTGGCACAGTGCCAATTACATCTTCAACAGTGACGCATGCAGGAAGCTGCAGTTTTGTTGCCTGCTCACAACATTGTTGATCAGGGGACAACTAGTTCATTCAAACAACTGGTTTAAAACACAGATTACCAGTCTCTGATTGATGGTGAGATTTTTTTTAATGATTGAAAAGAACTGATGAGATAGTCGGTTCTTTTCAATTGTTAGGAATTGGATGGTGGTGCGCTCAGCTGCCCAAGTGTTTTTCAAACATTAGAAAGTAAAGTGGAAAATGTGGTCAGCACCCTGGTCGCAATTAATAATAATCCTTCCATTTGATATAGTGAAACAGTTTTGCTCACAAAATATACAGTCAATTCAACACTTTGAGACGTCTCTAAGATGTGATAAAGGCGATACATCAAACAAAAGGATTATTATTATTACTACTACAGTGCCTTATTATCGCGTTGTTCAGACGTCTCAAAGAGCTTCACAGGATATACCGTAAAGTGGATTGATTGTATTTTGTGGGCGAAACGCAGCAGCCAGTTATGCACAGCAAAGTCCCATAAACAGCCATAGAGTGAGCAACTGGTCAGTGAAATAGTAGAAACTACTCTTATCTTACCGCTGGAATAGTCTGATGAATGTTATTACGTTTCTAGTAGCCACCTTACTTTGAAGCAATTTCCATGACGTTTTCAGACATCGATGTATCTAAGAATAATGGGTATACTGTAGAAACACAGATGTATGTCAAAGCATTCACAATATTTTTCACAAACCCTCAGGCAAAGGGTGGAGAAATTGTCAATACATCACCATACATTGATGCTTTTATCATGATATATACTTTTGCAGAATGTCAGGATTACACAGTGGCGGTGAAGTCTTTTAAAGTATAGAAAACCTCCATTCAATGCTGCTTGAAACAGGCTATTAATTTCCATTTCTGACCCGTTTTGAAAAGGTGATCCTCCAAAAGCAGAACTGCGTTAAATAAATCAATGGCTGGGAGACAATGTGCAGACCCTCACAGTAAATCATTAGCTAATGTTTCTCTGCATCAGTCTTTTAATATTATGCATGTAGTACTTAACATGCAGTTAGAAAAATCAATTTCCATTTATTAAAAATAATTCTCTCCACCTTTTCTGAAAGTGCTGACTCATGCGGGAGTGGGATTCCGAGAGCACCAGCAAGGCATTTATTGCCTAAACTAAGTGTCTATCCTTCATGCATGAGCCTAGACTGCGAGTGTCAGTCTGCAAGCTTGCGTGCGAGTGTGTGTATGTGAGAGCACGAGGGCATGAGCATGTGAGTGTATTTGCACGGGACTTGACCGTGCAAATCTTTCTTTTGACTGAGAAGCAAATGTGTTATGCGCACTCATACATACACACTCATACAGCATGCGCTTGCGTGAGTGTGTTTGTGTGTGAGGGTCAGTGTGCATGCGAAAGGATTTGAGTGTGTATGTGAGTGTTTGTGTGCACTAAATTTCACATGGTGGGTGAGATGAAGCACCTTAAAATTTAAGATTGTGCAGCATTTTGGAAAATTTGTAAATTCTGCCTCGATTTGGAAGCTGTTTTTTTTGCAGTTCTTTGGAAAGCCAGTTTTCTGTAATTCATCATAAGAACTGCTTCCAAAATGACGGTTTCCAAATTGAGACTGAATTTAAGATTTTTAAATAAAACAATTATGCACAATTAAAAAATTGAGGAATTTGAAGCCTACGATATCTAGATATGTGGACTTCATAAAAGGATTTGCTCTCTTCATTCCAGCCTGGGGGCACGAATGTGAACAACAGCACCCTTACTTGCCAACCTGTCTGAGATCAGGGATTAAACCTACCTGGAACCTCCCGGGGCCTGAAATTGAATCTAGTTTTAGCCTAGAATTAAATTAGAATTAAAGATTGCGCAAAATTTTGAAAGATTTTTAAAAGGAATCTTAATTTGGAAGCTGCTTTTCTACAATTGTTAAAAGGAAGCGGCTTCCAAACTAAGATTGAATTTAAATATTTTCCACAATTCGTTGTGAACTTAAATATAAAGACCAGGCTAAGACTGCATGAAACCTCTCCTCATCTCGAAGGCTCAGTGGCTTTACCCACTGAATCGCCAGGACAGGATATTTCCATTTCCAACTTGATAAGATTGTTGTGCGCGCACGCACACACACAATTGAATGGCTGAATCATGGGAAAGGTAAATACCACTCTTGCTTACTTTCTAACAATCAGCGAGTGTGACCTGCCCACTACTTGCCTAGTTGGTAGCCCTCTTACCTCAGGTTGTGAGTACAAGACCCACATTGATTTCGAACTCACAGTCTCGGTTGACACTCCATTGCAACGATCTAAGGTGACATTCCAGTGCAGTGCTAGGGGTGTGCTGCGTTGTTGGAGGTGCCGTCCTTCGAATGAAACGTTGAACTGAGGTCCCATCTGCCTGTCCAGGTGGACGTTAAAGATTCCATGGCACTATTTGAAAAACGAAGAGTTTCCCCAGTGCCCTGGCCATTAATCCGGCAGATAAAATTGATCACTCACTTCATAGATGTTTGTGAGACATTGCATTGTGAAAATTGGCTACCACACTCACTTACAAATAGTCACAAATTTTCACAGCAAAATCCTGTGAAGTGCTTTGAGATGTTGCGATAATGTGATAAGGTGCTATATCAAATGCAAGGATTATTATGAATGACAGAATGAACATGAAAGGAAACCCGCCTCATTTTCACCCTCTACAGCCTGGAGATACTGAGGTAATGCCCACAGCCATCAAAACTGAGATGACCTATTCCAGCATAGAACTTCGATCAAACCATATTGGTCTAAACTAAATTGTATCAAATCGTCCCATACAATTATTATATAGGAAGAGCAATTGGGAACTCTCTTGTATGAAGCCTGCTGGAAAAGTATTATATTTTAAAAGCAAGTCAATGTTTAGACTTGATTTCCAGCAAATTGTTATGACTCAAAATATTACCTAAAAATACATTGCTGAAGTGAGGCTACTTGTTAATTGGTGGAAGATATCTTGGGCAATTCATACTTAAAAAGAGGATAATAATTATTGTTTTTGATATGGCACCTTTCATGTTGGATGTCTCAAAGCGCTTCACAGGATTTACTGTAGCGTGTAATGACTATGTATTGTGGAATCCTGTAGTGTATTGGTTAGAGCATTTGCCTTAAAAGCGAGAGGACCCTGGTTCGATTACTGGGCAGAGCAAAATCTAAGGCAAGTTTCCTTACTCCGCACACCTCTGTTTACCAGCAGTAAGTAGGAACCCAGTTGTTAGTCGATTGTCAGATTGTTAACCGGGGGTAATAATCCCTCAAACTTTTTGTTATAACTTTGTCATTCATTCCATGACTGTTTGTGGGACATTGCTGTGTGCAGTTGGCTGCCATGTTTCACCCACAAGTACAGTCAATTCACTTTACAGTATATTCTGTGAAGCGCTTGGAAATATCTCAACAACGTGATAAGGCGCAATATCAAATGCAAGGATTATTATTGTGTCGGCAAGATGGGGGCGCTTAGCCCAGAAATTATCCCTTTGCTTTTGCACTTGCATCTTCATAAAACTCATGCAAAATGTTTTGAGTTGTTTCATCTTGATACAATAAATCCATCATCTTATTTTCACACACACACGCATGCAGAGAGAGAGAGAGCGAAATAACATTTTGTTAATTAAGCTCTGCTTTTCCTGCAACGATTACAGAGGTCATGAACATGACTCTGTGAATGTTCGCTATCCAGGGGTTTGCCCTGACAATTATTAGTTGGTTAGTTGTCTGTTTTAGTTTTCTTCTTGGTAATTAATTTGATGGCGTAGCATCTGCTGACAAGGATATCAATTATTCTATTCTATTCTTTAAATTCCATTTCATTATTCCAAACAGTGGTCACAGAACAGCAATCGCAATCTTATCTAAGTTCACATACCGTGAGTTCCACAGAGTCAGCCATCCATTCGCCACTTCCAGGACAGTTCTGTCAATTCTTTCGGTGCCTATAGTCAATCTTCATTAACTATATTGTTAGTGTCCATTACTACCACAATTACTGCTGCACTTAGTGTAGGAAGCATTATGATTCAAATTTACTTAGGTTTACCTGCCTTCGAGTTGGTACAGAGAATCTGGTTCAAGGTATCCAACCAGTTCATTCAGGAAACACTGAGACCCAGTTTTTCAGATTAATAATCAAATTGCTTTATTTGAAGCTTCTGGAATCTTCTTATAGCCCTACCCAGTTGGGAGACTCAAATATGGCTCAATCAAACCTGATATTTCAGTAAGTAGATTCTGAATTCAGTGAATAGATAACTGAAGTGGAGTCCTATTGCTTAGTGGTTAGAGTACTCGCCTCGCAAGCGAGAGATAGGATAAAAAGTTGGGCAAGTTTCCTTACTCCACACACCTCTGTTTACTAGCAGTAAGTAGGAACCCAGTTGTTAGTCAATTGGCAGCTTGTTTTTTTGGGGTAATAATCCCTTAAATAAAAGTGGTCATTCAATCCATGCATTTCGTTTTGCCCACAAAATATACATTCAATTCACTTTATAGTATAAAAGCAGAAGTCACTGGGAATACGCTATACTTTATAATATATACATATACTTTTATATATATACAGTAAACGCTATAACACACTGGGAACAAAATACTGCAGATGCTGGAAATCTGAAATAAAAACAGAAGTCACTGTCAGCATTATGGAGAGAAGAAAGTGAGTTAAGGGTTCAGGTCAATGACCTTTTGTCAGAACTGTTTAGAGTTCGACCTGAAGCGTTAGCTTACTTTCCTCTCTCCATAGATGCTGTCAGCGACTTGGTTTTATTTCAGATTCCCAACATCTACAGTATTTTGCCTTTCCCTTTCTAATACATCCTGTGAAGCACTTTGAGACATCTAGAAGATGTGATAAGGCTCTATATCAAATTATTATTAACTGGAACTGAATAAGGAAAACAGCACAGTGTACAGCAGATAACATGTGGGTTCATCCATGATTGGTCAAGTCATTGGTTCTCTGCTTTTTATGAAGCCCTTATTAATTTCTGTTTAGCCACTGACATGAAAACCCTGTATTGGCCCCGATCCTCCGCTCTTGCTGATAAAACGTTCATGTTAAAACAGCCCGTGGGCCCCCTCATTGATATAAGACAGGGCTCCATTGACACTTTTCTATCCTGCATCATGAAGTTGAAGGAAATGAACCGCAAGTACAGTTATCATGTAACTGAATACTTTGATGATGTAGTATCACAGCAATTAGTCATGGCTTCGACACATCCTCCCACAGATTCAGAAAGTATTCCTCTTTCTACCTGTGCTCTCTCTTTTGATTTTAATTTTTGAAAACATTTAGAAAACGATGCAGTGAAAATTAATCTTCCCCAGAACTTCAAGTCCTAACTTCCTGGATGGATTACTACTTACCCATAAAATGTTGCCAAGCAGAGCTGTTTGTTAGATGTAATCTTATCATAACCAGTATTTGAAGCACTGAAGCAACCTTGGGGATTCTGAAGATGTTTGACCACCCCCAGCCCAGAATTCACAATGTTATCTTGACGTGGTCAAACCTTTTATTTAAAAAAAACTGTTCGCTTTGTGCAGGCATTAATCCAATACTGACAGCACTTTGGCATAAATTTGGAAGCGAAGAAGTTCCTAAATTGCACAGTCTGATCTCTTACTGGCCTAAAGACACATTCCTCAGGGCTTGGTTTCATGTTGATAATAGTTTTGACAGTGCAGCTGTTAATTAACAAGAGCCAATGCCTCTGATCAACCATCCTGACAACAATGATCCTCCCCCTCTTTTTAGTCGCATATTAAATTTTTTATATTTAGAGTTTGCACCCGTATTTTCTTTTGATTTCTATCCCCAGAATCACACTGTTTGCAGAAAAACCCTGATTCATTTCTGCAACAAACACATTTATAATCCTTTAAGACTTCAGTTTTACAAAATTTCTTTAGAAACTGTCGGATGCTATTTTTTCCATTTCCACTGGTGACTTAGTGAGAAAACTGCTCTGCAGCGTTCGGTACCATCGAGAATCAGAAAGTCCCAGCTTCCACCTTTGGCGGGTGCTGAGTTCGCTCAGGAGATGTAAGCGGGGCGTAAATTGGACTCAGTATCTGGGGTCAAATCAGCCACGGTTCCTGCTTTCTAGCCACTGCCACCTGCTGGAAAAATGCAGATGTGCAGGTGCCAAGTTGTGCCAGGCCCTAGACTGGATATGATTTCCACCCACAGTCCAACAGCCTAGCGATAGCTCCTCCGATAGAATGAAATGAAGCGTACAGCGCTGGATGGCCACAGGTACCATCCCCTGTCTGTGCTCTGTGTTGGCTGACTAATTTGGGGCAGCAGTAGTGGTATTATAATTGGTTTAAAGCCACAGAAACGTATGGCACAGGAGGAGGACGTTCGGCCTGTTGTTTCTGTGCAGGCTTTCACTGGCTCCAAAGTGACATGCTTGGCAATGGAATATCGTAAATGAGTCTATTCTCGGTGGTGGTCTCGGTCATCCGGCTCCTGAATCTCCGGCTCCACAGAATTCCAGGGCACTGCTAATGACAGCCTGACCCATTGGAAGGGCTTGGAATGGCAGACCAGTCACTGGGAGCAGGGATTCTTCCCTCTTGGCTCCTTTTACCCCTGCAACCTAATGGGTTGTGTGATCCCAGCTGCACAAGCAGCAGGCAGCTTGCCAGACAGTACTTTCAATGGTAATCTACGTGGTTTTAGCTGGTTAGACTCCTGCTGTAACCCAACCACACATTCTGAGGTCCCCACACTAGGCTCTTGCCAGCCTACAATACCTCCAACATTAAGTCAGTAGGATTCATCCGTATAGGGAGAGAGTGCACATTTCCTTTCAGATGCAGGGAAATTTTCAAATGTTAGTGACATACATATGTGGAACTCTCACTCTGGTTTGGATACTCTAAGCATAGTAATGGGTTTCTGCATTTGTCTGTTATTCCTACTCTGATTAAGTTATCTGTTTAGTCCTAATCTCTTGTTATATAATAATAATCCTTGCATTATTAATCTCTTGTTCCTGGCTCTCTGAAAGAGCCATCTGTTTAGTCATATTCCCTTGTCTTTTCCCCATATTTTTCTACATTTTTCCTTTTCAAATAGCTATCTTAATCCCTCTCTCAAGATAACGTAGATTGTGCTCACTCGTTTTTCCAGATAGAGTTTTCCATGTCCTAACAACCCACGCTCTCTTTGCCTTTTGGTGATTACTTTAGCTCGAGTTTCCAACTCACTGACCAGTGGAAATTATTTAGCAAAACTCTTGCCAATTTAAAAAAAACTTCCATCAGGTTTTCTCTCAACCTTCTCTATTGTAGGCAAAAAATCCCCGGTTTCTTCAGTCTTTACTACGTAAATCGTCTGGTTCCTGGTTTCAGCTTCCCTTATTTAAGTGGGGGGGAGAGGAAAAAAAATCAAATGGAGCTGTTGCTGCTCTTGGTCGTTCTGCAGAAACCTAGCTTGAAACTACGTGTGTGTGGGAGTCAGGCAAGGTCAGGATTGGACTCGGCTGTGATGTTCTACACAGTTGAACAATTGGCTGACAGTTGCTGCCTAACCTCACACATGAAGAATGGTCACTTAGGTGAGTTATACCAAAGGGCACTCTGCACCTGTGAATTCTTCCGAAAGAATGAATGAGGGAAGGAAATTGGAGGAAAGAGGTGGGGACATAAGAAAAGCTACTTTTGTTTGAAATGGTAATTACGCAAGTATGTTGAGAAAAGTATATTGAGACACACAAGTAGGTACACTGACTTTCAAAATGGCTATATTGGGTATTGGCTGCTCGAGAGTGCCTCCTGACTATTGGGGCAAAGACAAATAATGCTATCAAGTGGAATGAGAGCTGGGAATCCAAACTTCTATCAATAAACAAGGTATCAGTTTGATGTGAAGACTGCCTGGAGTGAACAATATTATTCCTTCAGCTTCTGATAACTGGAACAATTATCTTAACGGACTCCCTGTAGAGAGAAAGGTTTTCCCTCTTGCACTTGATGACAGGAATGATTACTTAGCTGACTACACTATCTCCAAGAGATTTACAAGCTCAGTTCACCTTTACCATAAGTAATGTGCCGGAGGCACTATTGAGGAAGGGGTCATTCTTCTTTGTCCGACTAAAGAAAACTATTTAAAAATGCAAAACCTAATAAATAAATCCAAAGAATAACTATAATTAAGCTAATGCAAATAGTGGCAAATTTCCGAGTCAAAATTTCCCCAAGCCTAAGGAGGATTGGTGTCATTATTGGTGGAACATTCAAACAAATGTAAGTATGACAGCCATTTTGCTTGAGCGCCCCTCTGTGTTTCAGGTGGAGGAGGGGAGAGGAACATTAACCGTGAATCAGATCAGAAGGAGATTCTCATCCGCTTGTGGAAAAGGCCTTCACAACAGGCTTGCACTTGAAACGTGCGTTTTTTTTTATTTAGACCCGGAAAACTGTCAACTTTGTTTTCAGTGCTCTGTTCCGATTGAATAGACTTTTGTTAATAAGGTAACAGAAAGCTACCAGTACCTTCAGGATAAGGGTACTGATAGTCTCCATGAGGCTATGTCTCTGTGGATGGTGGTATCTTATTTAAGTGACCCTTCTTTGCATGTGAACCTATTCAAAAAACACTTGAAGCCCACTGGTAACTAGTGCTTCATATAATTTGGTTAAAGCTTTAATGAATTGATTCTGCTTCAAGAAAATTAATTCACTAATTTGTATACCAACCTGAACCGAGCTTTGGAAACAAAGGCTAAATAAAGATGCATATTCACAAATTATGTAATATTATTTAGATGCAGAATAGCACTATAAATAATAATAATCCTTGCATTTGATTTAGCACCTCAACACGTCTTAGAGATGTCTCAAAGCGCTTCACAGAATATACTGTATGTAATAGATTATGCTCCATCTTTGTTTAATGCAGATGATCCAGTTTAAATTGGTTTGTTGTTTTGTTTGAGTTCAATACACTGCTTCTAATTTCAAATTCTGGTCTTAATTGCTAGTGATAAAATACACATGAAAGAAAATGAAATGATTTTGCTTGTAGATGGCAGCTACAGGTTGCTGTGCACACATTTACAATTATTTTGCAAATTAATTACTGCAATTTCCTTTTGCTTTCTTTCTCCTACTAAAGGCGGTGATCTGTCCGAGGGTATGGCTCTGTGGGCGCTGGTAGATTTCTTATTTAAGTGATTTATTTGAGTGACCCTTCTTCACATGTGAATCACAATGAGTGTTGGCAGTTTATACAACGGTGGGAAAAATCCAGTCTTCACTCAATGTCCTCACACTAACACACATTCTTTCCTGCAGGGGTCACTAAGTAATGAGCAATAGTTGGTGCTGTGTCAAATATTCTGCTTCATGACCCAAGCACACTGAGATCAATCGTCATGCCTCACTAATGTCAAGGATGAGGTCAGCTAACTCAGCATGGAACAGGATTAACAAGCCAATGGAAAACAAGCTTTTATACCTCTGTCACTTCTCCATTTCCAATACAGTGCTCCACAATAGTGGGGGGGGGGGAGGTTTTGGGACCAACATTATAACAGAGTTTGGGGGGAGGGTAAGGGGTGGGTAAAAAAAAATCACACATACACACAAGTCAATATTTTTAGTATTGACTCACAGCTTTAGCTATTTTTTTAAAAAAACAACTTGATAATTAACACTGGTGTAAATGAATACATCATGTTTTGTAATTTTCACCCAACAGTTTATACAGGTTCTAGCGTTCCATTCCTGAAATACAATTGCCGTACGTTAAAGTTTCACTCCATGTTAACTAGTGCTGCACTGCACCAATGCAAGCACATTTCTGTTGCATTAGAATCTATCTGCCATCCCCAAATCGATATTCCCCACTTGCTATGATCCTTCCACTATTGTCTGCTGGACTGTCAATGAAAAATAAGTATTATAACTCTGTCGTTCCTCCATTTCCATCAATAAGTTCCACAATTCCCAGCTTTATTTGCTGGCAACAACAACTTGCATTTATACATGATTATATTTGGAGCACTGCACAGAGATGGGGTTGGATGCCAAACAAGGAGGGGGGGGCGGGGGAGGTGATCATAAATGTGGTTGAAGAGGTACAACAACAACAAGATTCCATTTATAAAGCGCCTTTCACGTCAGGAGGACGTCCCAAGGCGCTGCACAGTTGGGTCAGGACCCGAGCAGGGGGGAAATGGTCAGGGTGAGGGGAGGGAAGGGAGGGAGCGAGGAGGGGGTAGAGAGTCGAGAGGGGAGCTGAAGGCACGGTCAAAGAGAAAGGTTTTGAGACCGGCCTTGAAGGAGGAAAGGGAGGAAGCGGCGAAGGCACTGGGGGATGGAGTTCCAGAGCCTGGGGCTGAGAGGCTGAAGGCCCGGCCACCGATGGTAGGGCGGTTGGGGCGGGGGATGTGGAGCAGACCGGAGCCGGAGGAACGGAGGGTATGGGCAGGTAGGTAGGGGGATAGTAGGTCAGAGAGGTAGGAGGGAGCAAGGCCGTGGATGGCCTTATAAGTGAGGATGAGGATCTTGAAATCAATCCTCTGGGGGATGGGGAGCCAGTGGAGGCGAGCGAGGGTGGGAGTGATGTGGTTGCGAAGCCTGGTGCGGGACAGTACACGAGCTGCAGAGTTCTGAATGACCTGCAGCTTGTGGAGGGAGGTGCCGGGAAGGCCGGCGAGGAGAGAGTTCCCATAGTCCAGCCTTGAGGTGACAAAGGCGTGGACCAGGGTTTCAGCAGCGTGAGGGGTGAGGTAGTGCCGTAGTCTGGCGATGTTCCGGAGGTGATGGAAGGCGGTGCCAGTTGTGGTGCGGATGTGAGGGAGAAAGGACAGCTCAGGGTCGAACAAAACCCGAGGTTCCTGACTGGCTTTGAGAGGTGGAGAGTGCAGCCTTGGATGCTGATGCTGTCAGCGCCTGAGGTGCGGAGGCGCTGACGTGAGCCAATCAGGAGGGCCTCAGTTTTACGCACGTTGAGCTGAAGAAGGTTGTCTCTCGTCCAGGACTCGATGTCGGACAGGCAGCTGTCAGGACATCGGTGGTCGTGGAGTTGAGAGTAGAGTAGGAAAGGTAGAGTTGGGTGTCATCCGCATACATGTGGAAGTTAACCCCATGTCTGCGGATGATGTCACCACAGGGGGAGCATAGAAAGGGTGAAGAGGAGGGGACCGAGGACAGAGCCCTGAGGGACACCACATGAGACAGTGCGGGGGGTGGAGGAGAAGCCATTTGTAGAGAAGGTCTTAAGGTGGGATTTAATGATAAAGAGGTGGTGAGGCAGAGGGACTGAAACAAGGAGTTCTATTGCATGCTATTTCTACAATAATAAGGTTGCCAAGACATCTACCAGGACTCATCATTGGGCCACTTTCATGTTGGCTCCTGCTTTAGTTGCTTGATAATAATAATAATAATATGGTAAATTTATGTGGGCCAGAATATTGCCAATCGGATTAGGTGGCATTAACATTTTTATAGTGAAGTACACACCACTGCTTTACTGCATCTCACCGAATTGCTGTGGAATTGTGTTCCGATGGCTGACACTGCCTCAGAGAATGTGCCTTCATGTAATGTTGGCAGATTTCAAAATCTATGAAATAACCAACGAGCCTTCAGCTACAAAACCCCATTCAAGATTTTTGTTTCAATCACCTTTAACCTGGCAATACAGGAAGAAGGTTAAATTATTTTACGAAGCCACCTGTTACAGTTGATATTCTATTTTCAGTCCACATGCCAAAGAGTAATGGAGTTCTTGATCAAAACAACATTCAAACCATTAAAAAAGTACAACTTAAAGATGATGGCTGGAATTGTACAAAACTACTTATATAACCTTAAATGTTCTGCAGAAAGTTTCTCCCAGATTTTCAATGCAACCTTTCTGATTCACTAACCTCAAGGGCCTGTTTTTAATGATGTACATAATTTGCATAATTGTTCAAGGTTTTGAATGTTCCCTCCTATTGCTGTACACCAAGCTTCCTGACCAGCTACTATTTCACATTTTATGCAGACATTTATCAGTAAATTTGAAGTTAATCTGGTCCATACGTTGAATAGGACCGAGCCTCGATATGCTGAAATGACTTTCTTTGAACAGACTGTGGATTTCCGGTATCATTGTCTAGCTGAGTAGACTTAAAACAAGACTCAAACTCTGGAAGATCTTTTTCAGAGATCATTTGACACATTTATGCTATTTTGAGTTGGGTTGATGAGTTTGAAAAGGACAAAGAAAACAAGCAAAGACAACTTTAGGGCTCAGATTTCGGCCTCACACCTGCCAGAAACATCACAATCCTTTTGCAAGGAATTTTAGACTTTTTGAAAATGTTATTTGTTTAAATAAACCAAAGAAGGCAAAAATATTACCTATAAAACTGCCAGCGATTTGCCCCAGGTTGCCATTTAATATACAATATTTCAAACATCACACATTCTAAATCTAAGTTGCAGCATCAGCAATTTGCTGATCAGTTCTCTAGGAAAACATGAATACCTGTAACAGTCATTTGCAGCAATATGGCTTGGTGGGTAAGCCTGCAAGAATGCAGATGCTGAAAAAAGGAAGAAAAAAAACTTTTGTAAATTATACATAACTTTTACTCAATTCAGAAGAATTTGCAGAAACGTGGATTTTTTTTAAAAAAGACTTCAAATTTCGGCCCAAACTTAATTTTATTATTTGCTGGAAAAGAATTGGACTTTGGAATTCTATAAAATGCATCAATTTTGGGTAGTGTTGAGGTTTAAAAATATTTTAATGAAAGCATGTTATATTACTACAGCATTTTGTTTAGGACTTAGTTAAAACCAAATTGGTAACAAATGTGCTGAGAGTGAATGTAGCTCCATAAACTCAGTGAACTGTTGACCTGAATCCTTACAATCACAAAACTGCAGTATTGTAACCTTTTACGGTAATTATGTTGTTGAGTGCAGAGTTAAGTGATTCAGTATCTGTCATAGGTCACTTATTATAACTAATGAAAGGGTTATTATAACCGATGGAATCAGTTGTATCCTCCAAGGGCAAAACTTCCTACCTAGTATATTTCAGGAAAAATATTTGTATTGTTAAAACATAAGAAATAATATTTACTATTTGGGTATAATCAACGAGTTCTAAATTGGCTTGTTTCTTGATGAGATTTGTTATTAACAACTCAGTCAAGAAAATGGAAGCACTTTCCACAACCAGAAGTAGATCACATCATTCCAAAACAATTATATTGCAATACAAACTAATTTCGGAGTCCTTCTGCTTACAGGAGGAAACTATTAAGGATTCCTGTTAAGAAATATCACAATTTAGACCCTAGTATACAATATAGTTATGAATAAGAAATGACATTAATAGGCAAGATTTCTTTGTCAATTAAATGGTGAGTATACATCAGTGCCCTTCAATTTTATGTACAGTTTATCATGCACTAAGGTTAATAACACAGCTATTACAGCCTTTCTGTTATCCTAGAGATACACCATTGCTTAAAATGACCAAAAAGAAAATTTTACACAAGTTTGTACTATACATATATAAAAAAACTTACATTTGATATTGAGCCTTTCAGGTCAGGAGGATATCTCAAAGTACTTCACATGATATACTGTAAAGTGCAGTGACTGTACATGTTGGAGGTGAACGCAGCAACCAATTTGCATACAGCAACATCCCACAAGCAAACATGAAGATGAATGGCCAATTTTGTTTGGGTACTGTTGACCAAGACACATGGAGAAACTGTCCTCTCTTTGGCCTGATGGAGGAGTGAGTATCCTGGAACGATTGAGATTAAATGGGTTGAAGGGGTTCATCGGAATCAATCTGTGAAACTGTTCAGGTTTAAACCAGGTTAAAGGGATTACTTATTGTGGTGGAACAGGTTGGAACATTGAGGTCTAATTTGCAGGTTGGGTTAATCATGGGCAAATGTTTACACATGGTTTTAGTTATGTAATTAGCAATCAATGTGAAGAATTACAGTCACCTGCTGTTTATTAGAAAGGAAGAAAAATTCCTTGGGGAGGAACAAGACTGGATTGAGTCCTTATTTCAAAAAGCAGCTGACTTGGTTTTCCTCGAAGCAGATTTCCCCTCTGTAGTAACCTGCTTTCCCCTCCTCTCTTTCAGACAATGATTAACTTGCTATTCAGTATTTTCTGTTATTATTTATATTGATTGCTATCTGTTGAAGCTCTGCTCTCTTCGGAATGGGCGATAACTTCAAATGGTACTGTAACATTTGGACACAAAATGGATGTTTTCCATAGAACAACCTCTTGCTAGCTTTAAATTACATAACATTCAAAAGTAATTCAGAGCATCCCTGATCGCACAATAGGTAAAGACACCATTGGATAAGGCATTGGACCATACAGACTACAAAAGTTGTGGGTTTGAATCCCAGTTTGCATTAGCTGATGGGAGCAGTTGAACTGCTGCAATTGGGTAAATTAAAACAAGATTTCCTCTCTTGAGTACCATCCAGAGACTCCTGCTGGAAAAGGTGATTGTGTAGAAGCTTGGTGAGGACAGGATTGGTTTAGGATATGGTAGCCCCAGAATCAAATACAGTACTCTGCTGACATTGAGTACTAATGCATGTGATTAATAATTACCTGAGCAAGTTATAAGAGAGTGCCTGGTGCCTGTGGAGTCATAGAAGGAAAACGTAAGGAAGTCAAATGCCTTTGGGAGGGAGAGGAGAGAAAAAATGTGAAAGGGAAAAAGTAAAAGTGCAATCATGAAGGATATTACACATTGGAATTCATAACTTGTATATAATAACTGTTCATGAAGCCATGTTTCCATAGATAAGGTGTAATTTCAAAATACTGAGCATAATGAAGGTGCCTGAGGGTCCGTGAAGTCTAGCTGTCTAAAAAGTATTTGAAGTTATTCAAAATAAAGATGGATGTTGCTTGGACCAATTGTACTGCATGACGGATGGTTGATATTTAGTGGTGTGGCTAATTAAACGGTTCATAAAAAAGAGTGACATGTATGAAGAGCTGGAATGGTGCAGTGGTTGTGAATTTATTTTTTTAAAATTAGGAATTGCAGAGTAACAATATTAATTAAAGAATACGGGTGCTTTGGTTTCTTTCTCATGAATAAAGCATTTATCCCTATGGATCTAACATGTAGTATCACTTGGCAATGGAAAATATACACCGTCAGAAGCAATGTTTCATCCAGTTTCGCAAAGGTTTCCAATTTCATGTTCAGTACTGGAGGTTATTTTGTGAATACAATGTAACATTGAATTCCTAGAGAGATAGGATTATTGTTTTTGTATTGTATCTACTTCCAATATTTACATTGGACGTTTATCTTCCAGTCTTAGTAACAATACTTAATATGTATTTTTACTCACCTGTCCATTTCTTTGCATTCTCTGATGGTTTCATTCATATTGTCTGTTTCTAATCCCTTTGTCTTTAGATATTCCCAATAGTTGTTTTTTTAAAAAAACTTTCTTTTCTGACCGTTTCAACTGATGCTCTGCAAGAACAGCCTTAATTTACCTTATCTATATTAACTTACCAACTTTCCAAATTATCTGTGTTTGCAGCAGAGAACAAAGTACATTAATAGGTTGAGACATGTACCAGTGGGGCCCGAATGGCCTGTTTCCTTGCTGTGCAATCTATGTGGGTGTCAGCTTGGTTCAGCTGGTTGCACGTTTTCTACTGAGCCAGAGATTGTGGGTTCAAGCCTCACGTTAGATTATGAGGCTCATATATGACAACTCACGATGTCTAGGCTCACATTTCAATGCAGTGCTGAAAGTGCATTGCATTGTCAGAGTTACTGCCTTTCAGATGAGATGTTAAAGAAAGATCCCGTCTGCCTGATCAGGAGGACGTTAAAGATCCCATGGCAGTAATTGAAAAAAGGTGTCCTCCCCAATGAACCTCCTAGTAATATTGAATATTCACTTCATGGCTGTTTATGGGACATTGCTGTGTGTAAATTGGTGACCACATTTGTCCACAGATACTGTACATGGTCATTGCACTTTACAGTAAAACTCTCATGAAGTGTTTTCAGACGTCCTTCCAATGTGAAAGTACTATACCAAAAGCAAGTATTATATTTATTATATTGCACTTGATTAAATATTTTTAAAAATGTTCTGCAAATTCAAGTTTGACATTGAATCTGAAAAGAATTAAATTCATTTTCCTCTCAGATTTGAATTTAAAATTAATTAAATTTGAATTTAAATTTTTTAAAGTTTAAAAAAGTATATATTTTTTTCAGCCAGATGTCAGGGCCAGAGGGGTTATTCCTCAGCTTTCCTCATATGAGAAACAGACCAATTCTTGTTCTGATGTTGCAGCAAAATTCAGACATTCCATTCCAATACTGGTACATTATTCATCTTTCGCATAAAGTGTTACCAGGAGTATACGTGACAATTATAAAGCTTTCTGGTTCACTAGAATCAACGTCAGAATGTCTGTACCACTCAATAAAGTCACTGTGTGCTTATATTTTAACCATTTATTTTGTGATTGAACTTCTACAAAAAACTTGCTGTGATGTGCTTTGACGCATTTCAGGAAGTGAACTAAATCCAGGGACAAGATATAGGTTTATTCTGTAACCTGCCTAGCAAAGTTACAATATTCAGTCATTGGAAAAAGAAACATTTTGCAGAACACAAACGTTGTTGAAGGTAACAAATAATGTATAAGATTCTCACTGTTATATCAGTTTTTTGAACTATTTGAAGAGGTGTCCCCAAGCGAAAGGCACTATATAAATGCAAATTGTTGCTGTACCTGTTTCTTAGTATAGATCGATGAGAATAATACTTCTATTTGTTATAGTGATTTTTACATCTATACATCTCAAAGTGCTTCACACAATTAATTAATTTGAAGAGTAGGGAAATGCAACAACTAATCTGCAGCAGAAGTATTAAAAATATTCTATCAATCTGCTTTAGCCTATGACAGGCTTAATTATACTATTGCTGGAAATAAAACTCATTTCATTTAAGATAACAGAAAACAGACTGATTCATGTCTGGCACCTCAAGGACATTTTTGAATCAGAAAACACTTTAGAAACCTGACCTTGATCTTGGCCACTATATCAATACACTACAGACAGGGAGCATCACATTCTGGGCTAAGATTGTGTTAACACCCACACATGCTACTACAATTTCTCATGCCAAAAAATAGGTTAAGTAAAGCACTGTACTTAGATTAATAGGAATCAAAATGAAGTGAGGTTTGTGTAACTCACTACTGTATATCCTGGAACAAACGAGGAGCAGTTTATGTTTACTGTTTATTTTCATTAAAAATCCTATGTTTCCAACTATTATTACTGTTATTATTACATTGATGAATACATGGTGAACTTTGAGATGTAAAATCAACATGTCGTATATAGAAAACTACTGTATTGTGAACATTTCTTTTCAATAAGATGTTTAGTACTTGGGAAGTTGCAGTTAATGCTTTGGGCGACTTTATACAGAAATCTAAAAATAATGTTTACGTCTGGGATTTCCTGTCACCTACTACACATAAGTAGCCAGTAAACCTGCCAAATGTTATCTGCCAGAAACCAAACCTGGCAGCTAATTTGTTCATTGCGACTTGAATCAGACGATGTATAACACAAATGCGAATACTTAATTTCTTCATCAACTGTAAATTGATTTCCATCAGCTGATTTCAAAAAGCCCAACAGGAATAAAGGCATTTAGAAAGAGCCTCAAATAGACATTTTAATTGTCCCTTTGTTGTTGAGATACAGTATTTGGATCTTGTGGTGTCCTGAGGAGAGATCGTCACTGCATTCTTTTATGTCCAAAGGAGCCTGAAAGTACAACCCAGGAAGAATAGGTGATTTATTTTACATTTATGGCAGGATTAGTTTATTCAAACTTGGTTCTCTGGGAATTCTACTGGTGATGCTGACCCCTGATCACCAAATCACTTTTACCAGATGTTCCTCCTGCTGGGGCCGATCAGTGTAATTTGTGATGTGGGCATGGGTCTGCCTTCAGCTCTGTGTTTGTGCGGAGAAGCATTCCATCCCCGTTTCTTCTCCTGACTAAAACTTATGCTGTTGGGATGAGCGGAGGAAAGCAGGCGGTGGTTCCCACTGGAGGAGGCTTGAAAATCTGAAGATGTTGGTTCGAGGTTCTTGCTTGTAGCATTTTGTGTGCTGTGATGTGCTAATTAATATCAATAATCAATTTAACAATGTTATGTTAGTTAACACAGGTAGTGGGCAATCCAATTGTAAATTGATCAATTTACATTTATATTGTGCCTTTCACATCAGAAGATGTTTCGAAATGCTTCGGACAACTGAGGAGGGGGGAGGGAGCTGTGGTAGGGGGAAAAAGGTGGCCACTGTCGGAAAGATAGGTTTTAAGGTGGGGTTTAAGGGTGGGGAAGGAGGGGGTAAGGCATGGAGATTCTGGGATGGAGTTCCCGAGGACAGCGACAGAATAGCTGAATATGTCCCCCACACCCACTCTAATTGTGGGGCAGAAGGGGTGGAGGACATGAAGCAGGGCAGTGCTTGCTCGGCCGAGGAATGGTTAGGGCAGTGGGGTCACAGGAAGTCACAGAGATAGGGTGGACCGGGTCTAGAGGGATTTAAAATTGAGGATGAAAATCTTGAATTTGATCCGCTGGGGGACAGAGAGTTGGTGGAGCTAAACAAGGATGGGGTAATGAGCTTTTTCCCGCCTGGTGCGGGAAGAAGACACAGGCACCAGACCTCTGGATATTCTGTAGCTTGCGTATGGAGGAGCTGGGGAGTTTGGGAGAAAAGGATTGTTTGGAAGGGAGCTGAATGAGTTGGTGGTAATAATTGCTAAATGAATTATCAATGTTAATTAGCATAAAAGTGGTAACAGCACAATATTTACCCATTGTTTCTAAACTAAATAAATGATCTGGATAGTAAAACCAGCTGTAAATTGATCAAATGTAAAGCGACAACACAATGAAGGGGGAACAGAAGAGGACGCAGAAAGGATTTTAGGCCAGTTAATCAAAAGGATGGACATGCGGGAAATATATTGATCAGTGTTAGCTCTTTCAAAGTTTTAAAAAAGCAGAGGTGTTGAACATGATCAATTGAATGAAATTAGAGCAGGGATATTAGATAGAAATCTTGCAATAATAATATAACATTACTTTCAATGTTCAGATATGTGGTGAAACAATCAGGCCGACCAGCAGGGAGTTTGGATAGTTGAGCCTCGATGTTATGAATGCATGTACGAGGGTCTCGGCGGCCTGTGGTGTGAGACAGTGGCAGAGCTGGGCGATATTGAAGGGGGGGGAAGGCATAGCGGGCCATGGCATGGATGTGGGGTAGAAAGGACAGTTGAGGGTCAAACAAGACCCCAAGGTTCTGGACTGGCTTAGCAAGGTGGAGTGTGCATCCGTGGATGTTGACGCTGTCAGTGGTTGAGGTGCGGAGGCACTGACGGGAGCCAATCAGGAAAAACGTGGACTTGTTGATGTTCAACTGTAGAAAGTTAGCTCTCATCCAGGACTTGATGTCTGACTGACATTGAGTCAGGACAGCAGTAGTCCTGGAGTCAAGGATGGAGGCAGAGAAGTAGAATTGGGTGTCATCCGCATACATGTGGAAGTTGACCCCATGTCTGCGGATGATGCCACCAAGAGGAAGCATATAAATATTGAAAAGGAGGGGACCAAGGACAGAGCTCTGAGGAACTCTCTATCTCAATCCCTCCACCTTGCCCCCTCCCTCCCCTCTTTCAATTTCTGCCTAAAGACCTTTCTATTTGGTTGTGCTTACGGTCACCTTCCCACTCCCTCTCCCCTTGGCTCTGGATCAGACTCTGCCACTATCAAATACTCCAGGACGCTGCCCCATGTGAAGGGTGCTTTATAAATGAAACTTGTTGTAATTCTCATCAATCCATTTTGAGCCATGTTCCTGAAACTACCAACAACTTGCATTTATTTAGTATCCTTCATATGGGGCAGCGTCCCGGAGAAACCACCAACACTGCTGTGATCTTTGCATCAGAATTGATGTAAAGAACTACAGTATAATTGAATGAATATTGGTGTCAAATCCAAACAAACATTTAAACTTATATTTTTAAACTTCTCAGGCTCTCCAAAGACCCAAATTCCATGTATTGTTAGCCTTGAGACCTTACGACAGTTTCTGCAGTTCTTAAACATTGCTGTGCAAAAGCGGATTTGAAATTAAGATTGAATTTGAATTGTCAAGAGTTCTGAATGATGACCTTAAATGTTAAGAAAATGGTTTTGCTTGACAGGGTAGGTAGAAATTTGGGCCCAGGTTCTTAATGTTATTGGAGAGTTTGTTTCTTTGGTCACACTGAGGTTTAATTGTGCAAACCCAGAGCTCTCTTCAGCCTCAGGCAGCAATGATTTCAAGCAGGCAATATAACTGCAATTTTGCATTCTACAAGGGGAAGCGATGTTACCTTGCTTCCGGAGTACAAAATGAACATTATAATTCTGTTCAATCTGGGTTACCACACCATAAAAAAGCTAGACTTTAATTAGAGAAGTTATAGAAAAGAGCAGCAAACTAATCCCAAGTGTAAAGGGGATGAGAGACGAAGAAAGATTGAAGAAATGTAAGCTTTATGATGAAGGAAAGTGATGGTTAAGAAGGGACTTCTGAGTACATAAAATTATATAGATAAGGAAAACCTAGACCATTACATCAAAGTCAGTCACAAAAGTGGGACCAGAGGACATAAATGGAAATTAGTGAAAAGTAAATTTAGAACAGATGTCAGAAAAAAAACACTTTACTCAAAGAGTGATAACAATTTAAAAATCATCTTAAACCGAGCAATGAAATCGATGCAACAGCATTGGGGTTATTGAAAAAGTAATTAGATGACATGATCTGAAAGTTATATCCAAAAGCAATGGGCTTCAATTGGCGAAATGACCTTTTCTCATTCTCAACTTTGTTTACTTTCTTATTTATTTGCCATAATAAAAACAGGCTTCTGCTGCTTTTCCCCAGTGGGTACTGTAAAAACAATCACACATAATTATGCAGCACTGCTGTGAAACTCTGAACCCTAGTTGGATTCAGTTTGGCATGCTGTGAATTTGCTGCTTATTTGGCTCTCATGTTGAATAAAACTTTGCAACTTCAGCCAAAACCAGACTTTTTTTTATACGTCGATGACATGACAGTCTTCCTTTCAAGATAATAGCCTCAATGTAGCACACTCGTCTGTTCTAACCTCTCACAACAAAAGTAAATTATTTGACAGAATTTCCAATTATAGGTACTGGAAAGCTCCAGCTAAAGTTATTTTGTCTTAAATTATTAGACAATAGCGCAGAAGTATGGAAAATCTTAAATTCAGTACAGTATTAAGTCTTTAAAGTCAATTGTTTCAGTTCTTAAACAGAAACAGCTTCCAAATTAAGGCTGAAGTTCACAATTTCCCACGATTCTAATTCTTGTGCTGATTCTCTTTGCGTTGTGCTTCCTTGGTATTCTGCTTGCAGCCAAAATAATTGCCTTAGGCTAAAACTAGGTGGAATTTCAGATCTCGGGTCCTGGTGCAAAGGCCAAATTGGTAACAATGTCTACCACACAAGACCAAAGAATGTTTTCAGCTGATGATACTTAAATGGAACATTGAATAATGCATCATGTTGCAAATAGTACCGATTTATATGATCTAATTACATTTTAAATCTACTACTAACTGGAAGCAAAATGCAATCATTAAACACTTGGATTCAGGAGATTTTAAAATGTCACTGGGCAATGGACTCATAATTTATCATTTGGATGTTTATGGGAATGGAAATTTTATTGTTGCATTAAAGGAGTGTTAATCTTGGCCTTTTCTTGAGCGCTTATTATGATAACGCACAAAAATGAAACATTTTCTAGTTTTTGAAATCTCATGTACTCTCAGTTCTTGTTGTTTACCCTTTTTATATTTTCTGCATCAAGCACGCAGAAACAACAACAACAACATGCACTTATATAGCGCCCTCTTCGCAGGTTAGTGTCTCAGAGCACTGAACAGTGGCGGAGTCTGACCCCGAGCCAGGGGGACGAGGGGAGGTGGCCATAAGCACGGTTGAACAGGAAAGTCTTCAGGTGGGACTTGAAGAGGGGAGAGAGGGGGCAAGCTGGAGGGATTGAGGGAGAGTGATCCAGAGTTTTGGGGCGTAGTGGCTGAAAGCACGACCTCCGATGGTGGGGCGGAGAGTGCGAGGGATGAACACGAGGCCGGTGCCAGTTGAGCGGAGGTGCCGGGTGGTGGATTGCGGAGTGAGGAGGTAGGGAGGTGCCAGGGAGCGAATGGGTTTGAACAGGAGAGTGAGGATCTTGAAGTCGATCCGTTTTGGAGCCTGGCCAGAACTGGTGAGATGTGGACAAGAAAGACAATGCGGTTAGAATGTGAAACTAAATATAACAAAATATACAGTCAATTCACATTGCAGTATGCACTGTGAAGTGCTTTGAGACATTTCAACAAAGTAATAAGGTGCTATATCAAATGGAAGGATTATTATTAGTTTATTTAAACTGATGGAGTTTGTTATGCTGATTTACAATTTAATATTGGTAAATTATAGAACATTTTTATTGTTAGCACTTACGTACGGTTGGTACCGTATTATTTCAAATTCAAGTGATGCTAGATTAATTAAAATATAACAACGTCAACAACAAGATTCCATTTATAGAGCGCCTTTCACGTCGGGAGTACGTCCCGAAGCGCTGGACAGTTGGGTCAGGACCCGAGCAAGGGGAAATGGTCAGGGTGAGGGGAGGGAAGGGAGGGAGCGAGGAGGGGGGCAATGGTCAGGGTGAGGGGAGGGAAGGGAAGGGGCGAGGAGGGGGTAGAGAGTTGAGAGGGGAGCTGAAGGCTCGGTCAAAGAGAAAGGTCTTGAGACCGGCCTTGAAGGAGGAAAGGGAGGAAGCGGCGAAGGCACTGGGGATAGAGATCCAGAGCCTCGGGGCTGAGAGGCTGAAAGCCCGGCCACCGATGGTAGGGCGGTTGGGGCGGGGGATATGGAGCAAACCGGAGCCAGAGGAACGGAGGGTACGGGCAGGTAGGTAGGGGGATAGTAGGTCAGAGAGGTAGGAGGGAGTGAGGCCGTGAATGGCCTTGTAGGTGAGGATGAGGATCTTGAATTCGATCCTCTGGGGGATGGGGAGCCAGTGGAGGAGAGCGAGGGTGGGAATGATGTGGTCACGAAACCTGGTGCGGGACAGTACACGAGCTGCAGAGTTCTGAATGACCTGCAGCTTGTGGAGGGAGGTGCCGGGAAGGCCGACGAGGAGAGAGTTCCCATAGTCCAGCCTTGAGGTGATAAAGGCGTGGACCAGAGTTTCAGCAGCGTGAGGGGTGAGGTAGTGCCGTAGTCTGGCGATGTTTCGGAGGTGATGGAAGGCGGTGCCAGTTGTGGTGTGGAGCGGATATGAGGAAGAAAGGACAGCTCAGGGTCGAACAGAACACTGAGGTTCCTGACTGGCTTTGAGAGGTGGAGAGTGCAGCCTTGGATGCTGATGCTGTCAGCGCCTGAGGTGCGGAGGCGCTGACGTGAGCCAATCAGGAGGGCCTCAGTTTTACGCACGTTGAGCTGAAGAAAGTTGTCTCTCGTCCAGGACTCGATGTCGGACAGGCAGCTGTCAGGACATCGGTGGTCGTGGAGTTGAAGGTAGAGGAGGAAAGGTAGAGTTGGGTGTCATCCGCATACATGTGGAAGTTAACCCCATGTCTGCGGATGATGTCACCGAGGGGGAGCATATAGAGGGTGAAGAGGAGGGGACCGAGGACAGAGCCCTGAGGGACACCGCACGAGACAGTGCGGGGGTGGAGGAAAAGCCGTTTGTGGAAACAAAATGAAGACGGTGGGAGAGGTACGACCTAAACCACTCAAGGACAGGGCCTTGAAGGTTGAGGTGGGAGGACAAGCGGTGGAGAAGGATAGCGTGGTCGACCGTATCAAATGCTGCTGATAGGTCGAGGAGGACGAGGAGGCAGAGGGAGCCCTGGTCGCAGATGGTCAAGATGTCATTGGTGACCTTGACCAGGGTGGTTTCTGTGCTATGGGCAGCACGGAAACCCGACTGAAGGGGTTCGAATAATGCATGGGTGGAGAGGAAAGAGCGCAGCTGGGAGGCGACAAATCTTTCAAGGACCTTGGACAGGAAGGGGAGGTTGGAGATGGGCCCGGTAGCTTGATAGCTGTGACACATCAAGGGAGGGTTTTTTCAAAGTGGGAGTGATGATGGCAGTTTTTAGGGGAATGGGAACAGAGCCAGAGGAGAGGGACAGGTTGATGATGTCAGTGATATGTGGTGCAAGGAGGTGGAGCTGAGGGATAAGGAGTGGAGTGGGGATGGGGTCAAGGGAGCAGGTGGTGGGTTTCAGGGACAGGATGAGTTTGGTGACAGAGGGTGGAGAAACGGGTACGAAGGTGTGCAGGGGAGGATGGGTAGGAGTCGGAGTGTGGGAGGGAGGGGGTGGGCGGAAGTTGGAGGGGGCGTGACCGCGGAGCGGACTCCCTTAAATTTGGATAACTAGCACTACTCTAAATCACTAATTAAGCATTTATTCTATTTATTCTCCTTACGTCGTATATCCTTTGTATTATATGAATATGAAACCTCATGTTCCATCAATGTAACATTGAGCAATACAGTACTTCAGTTTGTCCACCAGATGGCATCATTATGGAAGTAATGGCACAATTGCTGATGTTTCAGCCGCAAAGCAAATGGTCGGCGGTAATATCACTTGTGCATTGATTAAATAATTTTAGTGGCAAATAACTGAAAATAATAAGGTTTTTAACTTCCTTGTTTCTTAGGTTTCAGAGTAATTTTTGAATCATAACTCAGTTCTGAAACATGACACCAGTGTTTGCCATAGAGCGAGCACACAGTTACCACAGAGAGGCCACAGCCTAGACTGTGAGCTCAGAGGTCCAATTTGAGACTTGATTGTATGTATTATGCATGTGTTCATGTCTGTGAGTAAGTGTATCACTGCAGGTGTGTTTATGTGGGACAGTGTGCTCTAAAAGTGGAACGTCACAATCCACATGATCCATTATGGAGGGTTGGTTTCACAACCTGAGATTGGAGAAATAATTCCAACTGAATCAAGAAACTTTTTCAAATTGATGAGGAAAACTTCTAAATATAAAGGCTGCTATTCAATAAGCAAACACTAAAGATCCCACAGCACTATTCAAAATGAATTTGTCCTGGATTCCTTGCCAACAGCCCAAATAAAAATGTTTATTCCTTCCATAGCTATTTGTGGGATATCACTGTGCGCAAATTGGTTGAAGGAAAATCCATGGCATTATAATAATTATTATCCTCACCTTTGATAGAGTGCCCTATCACATTGTTGAGCCATCTCAAAGCCTTTCACAGGATATTTACTGTGAACTGCAGTAATTGTGTATTTTGTAAGCGAACACAGCATCCAATGAAGTGAATGAGAAAGTCCTTTCTCTTTTCAAGTTGTGGTATGGCATCTTTAAAGTCCACCTAAACAAGCAGACTGGGCCTGGGTTTAACAAAGGACTTCCAACAATGAAGCACAGCCCTGACATTGTACTGTACAAAGTCCCAATTGTGGGGGCTTCAACGTTCTGCCACAAAGGTGACACCTGAAAGAACACTATTCACAGAGACAAAGAAGAAATCTCTCTCCCGGTGTTCTGGTCAACTGTTCCCTAGATAAAATTCGTCATTCGTTTAAAAGCTGTTTGAAGGACATTGCTGTGAGAAAATCAGCTGCCTCATTCGACATTGCGGTCCCAGATGGTACCCTTTCTGAAGGGTGTTATATAAATTCAAGTTATTGTGGGGAACACTCAGCAGGTCAGGCAGCATCTATGGAGAAAGGAAAATGAGTCAACGTTTCGGGCCCACGACCCTTCTTCAGTTCTGACGAAGGGTCGTGGACCCGAAACGTTGACTCACTTTCCTTTCTCCATGGATGCTGCCTGACCTGCTGAGTGTTCCCAGCCACTTCTGTCTTTGTTTCAGATTTCCAGCATCTGCAGTATTTTGTGTTTTGCTTCAAGTTATTGTAGTTGACAATAAATACACAGTCATACACTTTATAGTAAACCCTGTGAATTGCTCTGAGATATTTTAGCAATGTGATGAAACACTATATCAAGTGCAACTATCATTTGTTATTATGTTGATAATGATTATTAGAAAATATCTAAGATGAAAGAGAAAGAGAATGATACACTTATTGAGCAGGGAACACAAAGTACATAGTATCAAACCATTAACCACAAAATGATAGGCATGGAAGAAGTGTACTGTACATGAAAAAGATTTCTCTCAGAATTTTGCCTACTTTGTTTCAGATTTATCATCAAAGGGTATAGAATACTGTATTTGGATGTGGTAAATATATATTCTATCGAGGATGTAATTACTAGGCCAAAAGTTTAATGATATTTGGCTTCAAATGGAAAGTAAAATCGATCAGTTTAACAACTTAGATCCGAAAAACAATTCATTTTCAGACCATTTTAAACACAATAACACAAGCATTTCATATAGAGTCTTGTCAGGTCGTCAAAGCATCTCAAAGCGCTTCACAAAATTTATTCTAAAGTGGAGTGTATTTGTAGGCAAACGTGAGAGCTAATTTGCACACAACAATGTCACACAAAGAGGCATGAAGCGAGCGACCAAATTTATCTGGGGATTGCTGGCCAGGACACCAAGAGAAACTCCCTTCTCTATTTGAATAGTGCCATGGTATCTTTAATGTCCACTTGAACAGGCAGCCGGTCCTCAGTTTAGCATCTCATCCGAAGGATGGTTCCTCGGACAAAGCAGCAACTTCTCCCAGCACTGCATTGGAGTGTTGGCTGACGATGAGTTCAAAGTCCTGATGTGGGGCTTGAACCCACATTCTTGCGACTCAGCCAGACTGACCTGTCAGAATAATGGAATTAGGAACAATTTGTCAAATTTTAGTCACATTAATTTTGTGTGTCAGGAAATAACATTATCAAAAAAAATTCTACAATGATGTGTTGTTTTTAAACATGTATGGCACACACTGAGGTCAATAAAATACTCAGAGAACAGATTATAAGTTATCATGTACAATGAGATGCAAATAAACTTCAACAGAGCAATAAAACTAGAATGACCTTTACGCAGTAATGTTACTTATCACATTAACGGTACATCCCCACTTTAGTGAAACTGTCTTTATAGTAATTACAAGCTCACATATTGAATTGACTAAATCAATAATGCATTTCGAGATAATAACCAAGGTTCCAGTTAAGTGAACCATTAGAGAGTGAACGCAGACAACAACAACAAAATTACATTTATAGAGCCCCTTTCACTTCGGGAGGATGTCCCAAGGCCCTGGGCAGTCAGGGGTCAGGACCTGAGCATGGGGGAGGGAAGGCAAAGAGGTGGGAGGGCGACCGAAGACATGATTAAAGAGGAGGGTCTTGAGACTGGCCTTGAAGAGGGCAAGGGAGGAAGCGAGGTAAAGGGACTGTGGAATGGAGTTCAAGAGGGTGGAGGCAGAGAGGCTAAAAGCCCGGCCACCGATGGTAGTGCGGGTCGGACGGGAGATGTGGAGCTGGCCGGAGCCCGCTGAATGGTGGGAGCGGGCAGGTTGGTAGGGAGAGAGCAGGTCAGAGAAGTAGGAGGGGGCAAGGCCATGGATGGCCTTAAAAGTGAGGATGAGGATCTTGACTTCAATCCTCTGAGGGATGGGGAACCAGTGGAGTCGGGCGAGGGTGGGAGTGATAGGGTCAAAGAGAGCACATCGCCTTTTTTTTGTTTGCAATACGAGAATTCAGAAATTGTACACTTGTTATAAACATTAAACACGGTGAATTTCTTTTAAAAATCAAAACTCTAAAACCTCTAAAATGTACTCAAAGCACAAGTTGGAGTGTACAGTTTAGGAGTCTTGTGATTAGAGAGGACTACAGATAACAAACAATAATTATATTTGATATGTAGTTATAACATCACAATGCATTTTAAACCTGAGGTCTAATTTATTGTATTTCTTAATGGCATTCCTGAATAAAAAATACAGAGAACCGTAGAAATTTACGTCACAGAAAAAGGCCATTCGGCCCATCATGTCTGTGCTGGCTCAATCCCAATATTACTTGCATTCAAGTGGTGCAAATAATCATAATTATCCTTGCATTTGATAAAGCATTTTAACACATCTTCGCGATGTCTCAAAGCACTTAATAGAATGTACTGTAGAGTGAATTAACTGTATATTTTGTGGGTGAACATGGCAGCTAATTACGCACAGCAGTGTCCCACAACCAGTCGTGGATTGAGAGACCAATTTTTTTTGAAGAGATTATTACCACTGGAAAAGCGATCCACCAATCAACTAACAACTGGGTTCCTACTTACTGCTCGGTCAACAGAGGCCTGTGGAGTAAGGAAGCTTGCCCAACGTTTCGCCCTGCCAGGAATTGAACCCAGATCTCTCGCTTTTGAGGTCAGTGCTCTAACCACTGTGCTGCAGGACTCCATTGAGAGCAAAAACACACAACGGCAACCTAGAGAAACTTTGCTCCGGCCTATTTGCGCATTAGTTTCCTGGACACAGACCAGAGATTCAATCTGGTTCCACTGCTTACTGAATATTACTTGCAGGGTCATCAGGAAAGCTAAACAGTTTTTCTTTCTATTTAGTTCTACTACTACTAAAATATAGCAGAGTCGTTTTTGTAAAATCAAATATGTTCCTGGTTTTAGTTCAATAGGAAATAGATATGCTTAAAAAGACCGATTCCTATATTTAAAATTGTAACTGTAATTTCAACACATTATACTGTAGCAGCAATTATTTATTTTTTATTTACTTATGTGTTTCCCAACATTTACGTTTCCAGGATAATAATAAGTGTTAAAATTATTATTGACCTATGGAAAGTGTAACTAGACAGTAACTGTAAAATAAAGATTTATTCTTCAACATTTATTAATGTAAATATCGTCAATAATGTTACATTCTGCTAGAGGGCCACAGTACATAATTATCCATATCTTCTTGTGTGGAATCTATTGCAGAATTCTTTCCACTACCAGAATGAATGTAATGTTCTCTATTATATTCTATTTCTTTTTAAAATGAATACCATTGTCATATTAATAAGCTCACATACAAAGTACTAATATAATTTACATAATGATTCCATGGTCTATGACTACAGATTTGAACCCAATCATCATAATTGTCACCCTCAATTTGTTCCTTTCCCTCCTCAAAGTAGTGGCATGGTTTCAATGTTGCCTCCTCAGTACCAGCTCATTATCACTGTTGAGAATGAACACATATACACATCACAGTGTCCACCCCAATATAAATATATTTACATTTTTTAGCATCATTTCGCCCACAAATATATGGTCAATTCACTTTACAGCATATTCTGTGAAGCTCTTTGAGACATCGAGAAGACGTGAAAAGCGCTATATCAAATGCAAGGATTATTATTATTATTATTATCTCTCATGCCAGGAATGCCTCCTGATGTGAAAGAGTTGAGGAGGGGATCTGAGCAAGGGGTGGGGGGGGTTATCAAAGGTTATTAAAGACAGAGTGGATAAGATGACTGATAGACAATTGGTCAGACAGTCCTGGAATCAAGCGTAGAGGCAGAGAAACAAACTGGTGCCACTCCCATACATGTGGATGTGGACACCACGCATATGGATAATGCCACTGAGGAAGTATACAGATGATGAAAAGGAGATAACCTAGGATAGAGCCCTGAAGTATTGAAATGTTGAACTGAGCCGCATTTGACTGTGTGGGGGCATAAGGAGAAGCCATTTGATGAGGCAAAGTGGAGGCTCTGAGATATGTAAGAGTGAAACCAGGACATAACATTGCCTGCAGCAATTCTGTTCTACTTTCCCGTGCTGGTGTTACTACCTCTGCAATCGTTTTGTTGGAACATATTATGAAATTTGTGCCCTCTGAATCAATAAGAATTACATTAAACAAAATGGATTTTTCAGTTGTGTATCCACACACATTTTGTTTGGCTCATCCACAGTATAAGGTAACAAAATATTCCATATTCTGATCATAAAATTGCATTAGTAATTCCATAGGGAATATTGTAATCAGGCAAATATGCTCTAATGAATATTAAGAAAAATATTTCATAACAGAGTTGATATTATATTGCAATAAATCTGTTATGAAAGATCGTATTTTTCACCAATATTTTTTCCCGTTGAATAATTCAAACCTCAAGAAAGCTATAGTAATTGTCCTTAAGGATTAAAAATTGTGATATAAACTCTTTCTTTAGGTTATTGAGTTTTAATGCAAATATTAATAATAATAATGCTTTCATTTGACATAGTGCTCTTCATGTCAGGAGGATGTCTCAAAGCGCTTCACCACATTTACTGTAAAATGTAGTGACTGTGTACTTTGCCGGTGAATATGGTAACCAATTTGCATAGAACAACATGTCGCAAACAGCCATGAAGTGAATTTTATCCGAAGGATTGTTGGCTTGGACAGGGAGTAACTCTCTTTTCTTTTACTTTGTATCATGCAATGGAATCTTTAAAGTCCACCTGAACAGGCAGAACCTCAGTTTAACATCTCATTCGAACAGTGGCACCTCCGACTCTGCAGTATTCCTCCTGCACTGTATTGAAATGTCAGCCTGGACGTGAGTTCAAAGTCAAGACAACGGGTCTGAACCTATACACTGCTACCAACTGAGAGAGCCTGACAGCTTTATATATATTATATATATCTATATAATTATATATATATATAATATTCCTCACATTTGATATAGCGCCTTATCATGTTGTTGAGACGTTTCTAAGCGCTTCATAGAATATGCTGTAAAGTGAATTGACCGTGTATTTTATTATTCAGTTAGATACAAGATCAAAAGCAGATGATATATATATTTTAAACTTTTTAAAGTAGTATACAAAAAGCGTAGAAGCAGTTTTTGGTAATAATTTGAGACGTTTAAACCATCATATTTTCTAGAAAAAAATCTTTCCAATAATGGTATGTGCAATTGTGTTTTTAATTAAATGTGCGTCCAATAAAAATAATGAGTTTTCGACTACAATTGACCAGGCTGTTGTAATTTTGTTATAAATCAAAGACATAATCCTTTCAGAAAAATAATTATGCAGTGTTTGTGTTATGTAATGCCAAGAAATAGACACAGAACAGAAATGGTATTGCATCTCTTGCGAATGCAAGCTATAAGGGCAAAGTACAACAGACATTTCAATACTGTGTTACTTTTTTCATCTATGGAGATTATTTTTTGGATAATACATTACTTATTTTGCATTATACTCTAATAGGCTTATAGCAAATATGGGCCAAGCTATCTTTGACATACAAAATGATTTAAACCAGTGGTATCCTTGATGTACTGGAGTAAAGCACATGCAACCTATATGCCCTGTTACTGCTAGGAGTGGTATAATTTTCATCAGGAAGCCTGATTTACACCCTGGACATCTTCACATTGGTTTATGCTGTTAAAAGAAAACACCTGATATCCAATGTCTGCTCATATGCAACTGAACACATGTGCAGAATTCTGAATTGGGTGGGCGATTTGTTTGGTGTTATAAAAAACATTTGGGGTTAAAATTCCAGCTGTGCTTCGATTCCCTCAATTAATGTTGCATTTCAGAGCATCCAGAATTTGCAAATTGTTGAATTCAGTCTTAATTTAAAACTGGTTTTCTATACTTAAAATAAATGAAAGAAAACCTGCTTCACAATTAATAATTTGCCAAAATTCTGGACGCTCCGAAACACTATGTTAATCAAGTAAACCTACAGAAGGGTGGAACTTTAAAGTCAGTAGGAATCAAATCCCATATACCCGATTGCTTCCCATACCCTTTAATATTCCTGTTTTTTTTAAACATCAATCTAATTCTCTTTAAAACTAAAACATTCTAACCATTCTCTGTGTAAGGATTTTTTTTCTGACCTCCCCTTTAATTATTTTTGTCATTAAGGATTTGCTCCCATAGCATTTCTGCTGCAGTGTTAAGAATTGATCTACTACTGAAACCAGATCTCAAGGTTGCCTTGGCCCCTGGATACATTTATTTTTGTCTCTTTGCATATCTCCTCAGTCTCATGTTCATTTACATATTCATTTCTCTCCATGTCTTTTTCTCATTTCTTTCCAGTCATTGAGTAGCAATGTGTAGGAATGTGAAATCCCTTAGGTCAGGGTGGTCTAATCTTCAGGCTGCCACAGGCCAGAATTCCTATTAGAGAAAGGTCCACGGGCCCCATGAGCAGTATTTTGGGTTTCCCTTCCACGTTTTTCATGTTGAAAGGACATCATAAAGTGCTCGACACTGTCGGCCGGGCACCTGAGCTGGGGGCGCTAGCCAAGAGAGGTGGGATGGGGAGGGGAAAAGATGACTGAAAGCGTGGTCAAAGAGTTAGGTCTTGATGTGCCTTGAAAGAGGGGTGAGAGGGAGGGAGTCCAGGAATGGAACTCCAGAAAGTGGGGGCAAAATGGCGATGGTGGGGCAGATGGGTTGGGAGGAAAAATAAGAGAACGGCTGGGTCAGGAGGGGGCAGGGGACATAGCAGAACACAGAGAGGTTTTTCACTGGGGCCGAAGGAGATTCCAGTCTTCTGTCCTGACAGTGAACCATGGAACGCTGCCCTCCCTTCTCTCTCTCACTCTGCTCTCTCACTCTTTTTGTTTCTCTCTCTCCTCCTCTCCCTCATATTCTCTCTCTCTCACAGTCATTCTCCTTTCTCTCTCTTGTGCTCTCTCTCGCATACACTCTCTCTCCCTCTCTCACACACACACACTCTCTCACACTCTCTCTTCCCTCTCAAACTCTCAATCACTCTCTCGCTCCACTCTCTCCCACTCGCTCTCTCTGTTTCTTTCTCTCCACCTCTTTCTCACATTCTCTCTCTCAATCACTCTCTCTCCCTCTCTGTCAATCACCCTCTCTCAATCTCCCCCTATTGGACCACGCTGCCTTAGGTTATGCCAAAAATTAAAGATGTATAAATTAAAGAAAAAGTAGTCACGCAAAGAGTGCATCTCTTTCTCCTGTGAGAATTTTTTAAAAATTCTGCCTATGACAAATGTACCCATAGCATTAATTGTCCAATTAAAACAAACTAGACAAATGTCAATAAGAGACGCTTAAGCGTTTACAGAAAATACAGGAACTATAAATTATCAATGAAATTAACTAATCTAAATTTCCTGAAGAAATGGATGCTGCTGCACAATAACATTCCTTGTAATAATAATTTGGTGTAGCACCTGTCACTTTGGAAACATCTCCAAGTGGTTCACAAAGTTTCTATAAAGTGCAGTGACCATGTATTTGTAGGCAAATGTAGCAGCCACCAGCTATGAAGTAAATGATCAATTATATTTAGATGTTTATTGGCCAGGACACCAGAAGAAACTCCCTTTTCCTTTTGAATAGTGCTATGGGATCATTAACTTCTATCTGAACAGACAACAACAGCAAACTGCATTTATAAACCCCCGATGGTTCTTGGGATATCAGGAGGCTGGCCTAAGGACAGTCGACAATTTGCACCTGAGTTAGGGGTTGGAGGGGGTGGGGGAAAAAACAGGGAAAGAGGAAGATCTTGAGATGGTCCTTGAAGGAGGTGAGAGAAGGGCCAGGTGAAGGGCTGGAGTTTCAGAGAATGGGAGCTGAAATGTTTTAATGGTGGAGACGGTTGGAAGCGTGGTATAAATGTATCACCTGAAAGAAGGCACTTCTGACAATGCGGCACTCTCCCTTCACTGCGTTGGAGTGTCAGTCTGCCCTAGACTATGAGCTGGACGTCCTGACCTGGGGCTTCAACCCACATCCTTCTGATCCAGAGACAAGAGTGTTACAAACTGAGCCGGGCTGACAACTGTTCAAAAATTATTGTAGTTACAGTATTTATTACAAATCAAATATGGAGACATGAGTAACTTCTTTAATGGTGCAGGCATAAGCGACTTGTTTAATGTACACAGGCGCCAAACAAATTATGTATAATTAAGATGTAAATTATAATGGAGCTTTTGCTTATACGCCTGCAATTTGTATTAATAACTTCCATTTGCGAATGCCTTGTGTAACTGAAGAGACTTTGGTCAAACGTATATTTTACTTTAAAGCTAAAAGATCTGTTCTCTTGTTCAAACACATTTGGTTTTCAGTGTTTTGCAGATCTATGAATGTATCCGTTTAAATTCAAAGGCACTTGAGCATTATGGCACCAATGCAACATCATGATTTTCTGGAGTTTAGACAATAAGTTATAATAGGGTTTTTTATATTTTTTATATATATCTACATGAGGAAGGAATTCTTCCAACCAACTAATCTGTTTGTAGCAACTCCCACCGACTGCATCCAAACACATAAAGTGTCCAAGTGTCTGATTATTCATTATTGCAGTTTAAGGAGGCCGGTTGACATATGTCAATGTTCTTGTTCGGCACCAAACACAAAAATAGGTAGGTTAAGCACTTCGCCAAGTTTTTCCTTTCTTACATTTTCTTTGCACAGAAAAATAGCCTCCCATCAAATATATGTTGCATTCAGTCCATCTTGGTATTCACAGTAAATTGCAGGACCTCATCTGAAAATCATTCTTTTTACTTTTGTTGTTGTGCCATTTTCGTCCAGGAATCTGCACTCCACAGCTGTATTCTTGGAATTGTTTGGAATTCATTGGAGTCAAATTCGCTGCTTCTGGAAAATGAAATTCTTATTATTACAGATGTGTTGGCTTGCAGCTGTGGTTCCATTAAACATTAATCATTAACATTGCTCATCTCACAATTACCATTCAGCAAGGATAGGCACATTTGCAATTTTGTTAGCATTGCATTAACATTTGAAAGGCATCCTATCTCTTGTTTATTATGATAGGAGGGATCTAAATCGTCCTCCCCTTTCCCTGGCTATGGGGAAGCTGCATGGTGGCTTCTTCTCTCCCACATTGCAAAATAATAATAATCTTTGCATTTTATAAAGCGTGTTATCATGTTGTTGGGAATGTATTGTGAAGTGAATTGACTATATATTTTGAGCATGAAACATGACAGCCAATTGTGCACAGTGACGTCCCACAAACAGTCATGAACAAATTGTTTTTTTAATCGAACCCGGGTCTTCTTGCTTGCGATGCGAGTGCTCTAACCAATACACTACAGGAAGTTGAAAAAGAAAAAAGAAAAAATCGTTGTCCTAGATGTCATGCTTTGCTTGTGGTAGAGTGTTACTAATATTACTTCATCGTATTAGGTAATATATAATACTGGGGACTGCAGGAAACAGTATATGGGAAGAAATAAAATGTTGGAGGTGCATCTTTCAGATGAGCCACGAACCTAAGGTCCTATCTGTCTGTTCAAGTGAATTTAAAGATCCCATGACACTTTTTGAAAAGAGAAGAAAATATCCCACTACTTCTCTGGTCTAGATTAATTGGTCATTAATTCACCCCATGATTATTTCTGAGGATTTTGAATGTGCAGAAAGCTGCTACATTTGTCTACATTACACGAACAGTCACTACGCTTATAATAAAATAATAAATAATCCTTGCATTTGATTTAGCCCCTTCACGTTGGGAAGACATCTGAATGGGCCTCACAGGATTTACTGTGATTTGTATTGATTGTATTTTGTGGGAGAACAGTCTACAGCAACACTACAGTTACTTAAGAAACACTTTTGAATTGTTTCAGGAATGAAATCAAGCTATAAAAATGCTAGGTCTTTCTTTCACTTGATTGGATTTGCATTTTAGTTCACTGGCTAAAAGAAATCACATTTTAACCTGCTGCGCAAAGTTATGTGGAAAAAGGTGCAACAGGATGAAAGTGAATTGAGCACTGATCAGAAAAGCATACCCTGAATGTACAATATAATACAAAATTACATTTGGATCTGAGCGGGATGGACGGTGGGGGGTTGAGGATTGTGTTGGGATTAGATAGGGTGGAGTGCAGGGAGGGTAGGAGGGTGGCTGAAGGCATGGTTGAAAGGAAGAGTCTTCAGGCGTGCCTTGAAGGAGGCAAGGGAGGGAGCAAGGTGAAGGGAATGTGGGATGGGGTTCCAAAGGGTGGGGGCAGAGGAGCTGAAGGTCCGATCGTTCCAGAAGCAGCGAATTTGACTCCAATGAATTCCAAACAATTCCAAGAATACAGCTGTGGAGTGCAGATTCCTGGACGAAAATGGCACAACAACAAGAGTAAAAGGAATGATTTTCAGATGAGGTCCTGCAATTTACTGTGAATACCAAGATGGACTGAACACAACATATATTTGATGGGAGGCTATTTTTCTGTGCATAGAAAATGTAAGAAAGGAAAAACTTGGCAAAGTGCTTAACCTACCTATTTTTGTGTTTGGTGCCGAACAAGAACATTGACATATGTCAACCGGCCTCCTTAAACTGCAATAATGAATAATCAGACACTTGGACACTTTATGTGTTTGGATGCAGTCGGTGGGAGTTGCTACAAACAGATTGGTTGGAAGAATTCCTTCCTCATGTAGATATATATAAAAAATATAAAAAACCCTATTATAACTTATTGTCTAAACTCCAGAAAATCATGATGTTGCATTGGTGCCATAATGCTCAAGTGCCTTTGAATTTAAACGGATACATTCATAGATCTGCAAAACACTGAAAACCAAATGTGTTTGAACAAGAGAACAGATCTTTTAGCTTTAAAGTAAAATATACGTTTGACCAAAGTCTCTTCAGTTACACAAGGCATTCGCAAATGGAAGTTATTAATACAAATTGCAGGCGTATAAGCAAAAGCTCCATTATAATTTACATCTTAATTATACATAATTTGTTTGGCGCCTGTGTACATTAAACAAGTCGCTTATGCCTGCACCATTAAAGAAGTTACTCATGTCTCCATACTTGATTTGTAATAAATACTGTAACTACAATAATTTTTGAACAGTTGTCAGCCCGGCTCAGTTTGTAACACTCTTGTCTCTGGATCAGAAGGATGTGGGTTGAAGCCCCAGGTCAGGACGTCCAGCTCATAGTCTAGGGCAGACTGACACTCCAACGCAGTGAAGGGAGAGTGCCGCATTGTCAGAAGTGCCTTCTTTCAGGTGATACATTTATACCACGCTTCCAACCGTCTCTACCATTAAAACATTTCAGCTCCCATTCTCTGAAACTCCAGCCCTTCACCTGGCCCTTCTCTCACCTCCTTCAAGGACCATCTCAAGATCTTCCTCTTTCCCTGTTTTTTCCCCCAACCCACTCCAACCCCTAACTCAGGTGATGCGGGGGACGTGGGGCAGGCCGGAGCATGCTGAGCCGAGGAAGCGGACAACTCGATAAGGGGTTAGAAGGTCACAGAGCTCGGGAGGGGCAAGGCAGTGGAGGGCCTTGAATGTGAGGACGAGGTTTTTCAACTCTGAGGAATGGGAAGCCAGTGGAGCCAGGCGAGGGTGGGGGTGATAGGGTCATTGAACCTGGTACGGAAGAGGACATGAGCTGCAGAGTTCTGGATGATCTGCAGTTTGTGGAGGGAAGATTTGGGAAGGCTGACAAGCAGGGAGTTGGCGTATTCAAGCCTAGATGTGATGAATGTATGAATAAGGATTTCGACGGCCTGAGGGGTGAGGCTGTGGCAGAGCCGGGTGCTGTTCCAGAGGTGGGGTAAGGCAGAGGAAGTGTGAGGGAGAAAGGACAGTTGAGGGTCAAACAAGATGCCCAGGTTCTGGACTGGCTTAGTAAGATGGAGTGTGCAAACATGGATGGAGATGCTGTCAGTGCCTGAGGTGAGGAGGTGCTGATGGGAGCCAATCTGGAGAGCCTCGGTCTTGTTGACATTCAACTGTAGAAAGTTAGCTCTCATCCAGGACTTGATGGCTGACAGACATTCTGTCAGCAGAGCAGTTGTCCTGGAGTCGAGGGTGGAGAAGAGATAGAGTTGGGTGTCATCTGCGTACATGTGGAAGTTGACCCCATGTCTGCAGATAATATCACCAAAAGGGAGCATATACAAGTTGAAGAGGAGAAGAACAAGGACAGAATCCTGAGGAACACTGCACTAGATGGTGGGTGGGCTGGAGGAGAAACTGTTTGTGGAGGTAAAGTGGGCAGGGAGAGGTTAATAAGGTCTGTGAGTAGAGGGCCAAGGAGGTGGAGCTGGAAGGTAAGGAGAGGGATAGGGAGGGGGTCGAGGGAGCTGGTGGTGAGTTTCATGTGGGTTATATTGGTGGTGAGAGAGGAAGGGGAGACAAGTTCGAAGGTGTGGAGGGAGAGAATGATAGGGGCCGGAGTGTGAGGGGGAGATGTGGAGGGTTTAGCGCTGAGGAGGGCAGAGGTTGGTGAGCAGTTCCCCTCGATTTTGGTCTCGAGGAAGTCCAGCATCTCCTCACAGTTGAGAGAGTGTGAGAGTGTGAGTGAATGAGTGAGAATGAGTGTGAGTGTGAGAGAGTGTGTGAGTGAGAATGTGAGAGAGTGAGTGTGTGTGAGTGAGAGTGAATGAGAGTGTGTGTGAGTGAGAGTGAGTTTGAGTGAGTGTGAGTGATTGAGTGTGTGTGAGAGATTGTGAGAGTGTGAGTGTGTGAGTGACTGAGTGAGTGAGTGTGTGAATGAGAGTGAGTGAGTGAGTGTGTGAGAGTGTGTGAGTGAGAGTGTGTGGATGACTGAGTGAGTGTGAGTGAGTGAGTGAGTGAGAGTGTGTGAGAGTGAGTGAGTGTGAGAGTGAGTGTGAGAGTGAATGTGTGAGTTAGTGAGTGTGAGTTAGTGAGTGTGAGAGTGAGTGTGAGTTAGTGAGTGTGAGTTAGTGAGAGAGTGAATGTGTGAGTTAGTGAGAGTGTGAGTTAGTGTGAGTTAGTGAGAGTGTGAGTTAGTGAGTGTGAGTTAGTGTGAGTTAGTGAGAGTGTGAGTTAGTGTGAGTTAGTGTGAGTTAGTGAGAGTGCGAGTTAGTGAGAGTGTGAGTTAGTGAGAGTGTGAGTTAGTGTGAGTGTGAGTTAGTGAGAGTGTGAGTTAGTGAGAGTGTGAGTTAGTGTGAGTTAGTGAGAGTGTGAGTTAGTGAGAGTGTGAGTTAGTGTGAGTTAGTGAGAGTGTGAGTTAGTGTGAGTTAGTGAGAGTGTGAGTTAGAGTGTGAGTTAGTGTGAGTTAGTGAGAGTGTGAGTTAGTGAGAGTGTGAGTTAGTGTGAGTTAGTGAGAGTGTGAGTTAGAGTGTGAGTTAGTGTGAGTTAGTGAGAGTGTGAGTTAGTGTGAGTTAGTGAGAGTGTGAGTTAGTGTGAGTTAGTGAGAGTGTGAGTTAGTGAGAGTGTGAGTTAGTGTGAGTTAGTGAGAGTGTGAGTTAGTGTGAGTTAGTGAGAGTGTGAGTTAGTGTGAGTTAGTGAGAGTGTGAGTTAGAGTGTGAGTTAGTGAGAGTGTGAGTTAGTGAGAGTGTGAGTTAGTGAGAGAGTGAATGTGTGAGTTAGTGAGAATGTGAGTTAGTGAGAGTGAGTGTGAGAGAGTGAGTGTTTGCAATGGGAGTGTGTGGGAGGATTGGTTGGACCGCGGGCGCGCGCACGGGGGGGGATGCGGGGAGGCGGAGCGAATCAGGAGGCGGGCGCGGCGCGCGTGCACCAACCCCCTCCCTCCCTGTCCTCGTGCACGCGCTCCCGCGAGGAGTGGGGGGGGGGCGAGAATCTCCGGAGCCCGCGCGTGCACTCAGCACAGCCACAGACACACACACACACCACACAGACACACACAGCCCCACACACAGACACAGCCATAGACACACACAGACACACACACCACACAGCCCCACAGACACACACAGACATACACAGCCCCACAGACACAGCCATAGACACAGCCCCCCACACAGACACAGACATACACACCACACAGACACACACACCACACAGACACACACAGCCCCACAGACACACAGCCCCACACACAGACACAGACATACACACCACACAGACACACACACAGACACAGCCACACACACAGACCCACATACAGACACAGCCCCACAGACACACACACCACACAGACAGACAGCTACACAGACACAGACAGCCACACACACACACACACCACACAGACAGACAGCCACAGACACACACAGCCACAGCCACACACACAGCCCCACATACAGACACAGCCCCACACACAGCCCCACAGACACACACACCACACAGACACAGACAGCTACACAGACACAGACTCACAGACACAGACAGCCACACACACACACACACCACACAGACACACAGCCCCACACACGCACCACACCACACAGACACCCCGCAGCCCCCGCGCTGCACGGCAGTAGCCCTCCCGGATCGTTGCCCGGCAGCTCGGGACCCGCCGCCCCGCTGCGAGAAAATGAATCCGCTGTGTGCGCGCTGCGGGAAAATCGTCTATCCCACCGAGAAAGTCAACTGCTTGGACAAGGTAATCGGTTTTTCTTCTACCCTCGAACCTGCACCTAAACCTGACCCTAATCCACCACCTCCACCTCCAGCAGCTGCACCACCTCCACCTCCAGCAGCACCAGCAGCTGTGCCCACACCTCCAGCAGCAGCTCCAGCTGCAGCTTCTCCCATTGCCGGAGTGTGCGGGAGGCGGCGGTCGGCGGCGGCGCATCGCGGTCACTGCGGTTTTACGCGTTGAAGCTCATCGCCCGTCCCCGAGAGCAGAAAGTGTTAAGATGAGAGCGAGTGAGTGACTGCGTGTGTGTGGCTGTGTGTGTGACTGCGTGTGTGTGGCTGTGTGTGTGACTGCGTGTGTGTGGCTGTGTGTGTGTGTGTCTGAGTGTGTGTGTGACTGTGTGTGTGTGACTGTGTGTGTGTGACTGTGTGTGTGTGTGGCTGTGTGTGTGTGTGACTGGGCGTGTGTGTGTGTGACTGTGTGTGTGTGACTGTGTGTGTGTGACTGTGTGTGTGTGTGGCTGTGTGTGTGTGTGACTGTGTGTGTGTGTGTGGGCGTGTGTGTGTGTGACTGTGTGTGTGTGTGTGTGGCTGTGTGTGTGTGTGTGTGACTGTGTGTGTGTGTGACTGTGTGTGTGTGACTGTGTGTGTGTGACTGTTTTTTTTGTGTGACTGGGCGTGTGTGTGTGACTGTGTGTGTGACTGTGTGTGTGTGTGTGTGACTGTGTGTGTGTGACTGTGTGTGTGTGGCTGTGTGTGTGTGTGGCTGTGTGTGTATGTGACTGGGTGTGTGTGTGTGACTGTGTGTGTGTGTGTGTGTGGCTGTGTGTGTATGTGACTGGGTGTGTGTGTGTGACTGTGTGTGTGTGTGGCTGTGTGTGTGTGTGGCTGTGTGTGTGTGTGACTGGGCGTGTGTGTGTGTGACTGTGTGTGTGTGTGGCTGTGTGTGTGAGACTGTGTGTGTGTGTGTGTGGCTGTGTGTGTGTGAGGGGGTGGGGGGCAGTGAGGGGTGAAACCGTGCTGGGAAATGCAACCTTTCGGTTCGCGGCTCAGCCAAAGTGTTCATGCAGACACCGAGGAGGCGGAGGCTGGGATGCGAGGCGGAGGCTGGGATGAGAGGCTGAGGCTGGGATGAGAGGCTGAGGCTGGGATGCGAGGCTGAGGCTGGGATGAGAGGCTGAGGCTGGGATGAGAGGCTGAGGCTGGGATGAGAGGCTGAGGCTGGGATGAGAGGCTGAGGCTGGGATGAGAGGCTGAGGCTGGGATGAGAGGCTGAGGCTGGGATGAGAGGCTGAGGCTGGGATGAGAGGCTGAGGCTGGGATGAGAGGCTGAGGCTGGGATGAGAGGCTGAGGCTGGGATGAGAGACTGAGGCTGGGATGAGAGGCTGAGGCTGGGATGAGAGGCTGAGGCTGGGATGAGAGGCTGAGGCTGGGATGAGAGGCTGAGGCTGGGATGAGAGGCTGGGATGCGAGGCTGAGGCTGGGATGAGAGGCTGAGGCTGGGATGAGAGGCTGAGGCTGGGATGAGAGGCTGAGGCTGGGATGAGAGGCTGAGGCTGGGATGCGAGGCTGAGGCTGGGATGAGAGGCTGAGGCTGGGATGCGAGGCTGAGGCTGGGATGAGAGGCTGAGGCTGGGAAGGAAAGGGTTTTGTATTTGTTCAGCATATGACGCATTGCCAAATGATGCAAAGCCTTTGACCGAACGCCTTTCCTGCTGACAGATCTGTCAGTGACAGTGACTGTGGCTACACCTGAGTCTGCCAACCTCTGGGAAAGCAAACAGTGCACTCACTGTCTGCCTGTCTGCCTGCCTTTTAAAAGTGGTTCTAGACCCTGCTCTACAATATTTCTACTTGCTTCTTTTTTTTTTTGCATTCACTGGCTATGTGTTTCTTTTTCAAACCTATGCCTTAAAAGAAACCTTCCTTTGCCAGTTGCATTTATGTCCACGACCCATAAGTTATTGACGCAGAATTTTTTTTACACACACTGATATGTTGATAAGGAAAACGATTTAGATTTGCAACAAACACCTGTGAGATAGAGTATGTGTGTTTGAGGCTGTTTTCAGCGAGCCTGTGGTTAAGACGATTAAAATGTTTTTTTTATCCGAGTTATCTTGTAGTAATATTGTCTTGGTAACAGGGCAAATCGGTTGATAAAGAATGGTCCTGCAATTTTGTTTTTATAGTACTGGCACAAATCATGTTTCCACTGCGAGATCTGCAGAATGACCTTAAATATGAAGACATATAAGGGATACGAAAAGAAACCCTATTGCAATGCGTAAGTAAACCTGGTTGGTGTACGACCCACGATGTACAACAGAAAAGCAATCTTGGCATTGTGCTCTCTTACAAATAACACTGTCCTGTCATTAATTTCAAGTGGCGACACTTGGGAAACAAATTGAGTTAACATTGCCCAGTAAACTGAGGTTGTACTCCACTCAGAATTTGTTTTTCATCGTTTACATAGGAGCTACATGCCTGTGTAGCTGGTGATGTCTGTAAGGTACAGTTTTTTTTAATTTTTCAATTACGAGCATTTTTATTATAAATTTGAGAAGCATTTTTAAAAAAACAAAGCTAGAGTAGATTACAAGTGATTATCAATAATAAGTATAATAAATTGAAGTTTCATAGTTAACAGTACTCATCAAAACACTGACTAAACAATGTTTTCCAGTTCTGTACTTTCCTATTATCCTATCTGTAATTCTAATTATTTTGTCTGACACATGGGCACATGGGAATAGAAAGGAATGTGTCAATTTCAATTCAGAATATTTCTTGTTTTTTTTCCTGTGTTGATTGATGAGGATTGGTTAGCAGTAAGACTATGGAAGTAATTGTTACAACTAGCACCACAGTAAAATTAAATTCCAGAATTAACTCGCCAGAGCAAAAGAAGTACTCAAGTCTTTCTTGTTCCCAGTAATGTGTGATAAAAGAGACTCTTCTATAACTGAGCAGCTTGGCAATGAAAGTGAGTCTCTTGAAATTTGATCTAATTTGGTATCATTCGAAGTTGTTACAAATGTGCCTTTTTCTGTGACTATGTTAAATCTGTTGATTTGATTGTATGCTTGCTTTCTGTTCTCTCGCTTTGTCCCATTAAGTCACAGATCATTCTCAGCTTTCACTGAATAACCTTTCTGATTTCTTTTGTGAAAAAAATTAAACTGTGGCTGAGTGGATCAGCTGTGCTTTCACCTCTAAGCTTTCTAGGTTAGGATTCAGCCCAAATTGATAGGATGATATTAATAATAATAATCTGTGCATTTGATATAATGCCTTAGCAGGTCGTGAAAATGTTTCAACTGAAGTGCTTCACAGGTTTCACTGTAGAGTTTAGTGATTGTATATTTTGTAGCTAGCCAATTTGCTCAAGGCAGTGTCCCACAAACAGCTGTGAAGTTAATGATTTGATTTTATCTGGGGGATTGTTGGCCAGGACGCAAGGAGATACCCACTTCTCTTTTTGAATAGTGCCATGGGATCTTTATCACCCACCTGTACAGGGCGAGGAGGCCTCGAAGTATGCTCCCCTTGCACTGTATTAGTGAGTTAGCAACAACAACAAAATTACATTTGTAAAGTGCCTTTCACGTTGGGAGGACATTCCAGTCAGTCTCAATGTTCTGATATGGGGCTTGAACCCACAATCTTCTGGGATGAAAGTTTATAATTTTTCTGCATTTCTTTCATGTTTCCATGAAATGTGGTCTACATTTAGTTTACAGTAGGTTTAATTGCACCACTCAAAATTACAAAACTAATTGACACAAAAAAGTGGCCAATAAGAATGGCTTGTGAAGACTCAGAAAAATGTACACTAGTTGGAGCCAGTCGGTGTCTAACCACACTGAATATGGACTGTGAGTACTTGATACTGGGTGCTCAAACTCCAACAAAAGTGTTATTTATAATTTGAATAAAAATAAGAATGAGCACTTAAAATATACTTTGAAGAAAGGACTCCAGCCTTCCTTTTAGTCAACATTTGAGTTCTGTGAAAAGAAACTGTCGGATAAACACGACAAAAAGTTTACATGCAATTTCATGATGTTCGTTACAGACGCAGCCAAATCTCATTGCAAACTGAACAGACCCTCCACGTTTGCCGGGGGAATACCAAATTAGTTTGCTAATCTCTCAATTGATAAATGCACTGACAACGGAGCCACACAGAGTTGTTTTGTGGGGTCGTCAGAGTCGATTTTAATGCCTCTCATCTAGCGAGGGGAAAAATGAGCTAGATTTTCATTCCTGATTGCTGTCCAGAGACCCCTTTTGGAAAGTGCATGAGTATCATGAGAATAGGATTGGGCTCTTACTGGGATGCCCCTCATAATTGAATGACATGTAATAATAACACAATGGTTAATACTTGAACACTGATTTTGGGAAGGGTTATGGAGGATGGTTGATACCCATAAAATGGTATTCGAGGTGAAAATGTTAGCGGTAATGTAATTTCTCAGTCTCTCCAATAGTATAACATTGATATGACTGTAACCAAAGGCGAATGAACAAATGTACACAAAAAAATCAGTTTTAAAATGATAAGAATTTCCAAGATCAATTAATCCCAGGAGCAAATTGGCATCCTCTTGGGAAAAGAGAGGATTATCAACTGAGGGAGCCAGGGAGCATTGAGAATAATTTTATATATTTAACATTTTTTTGCAAAATCTAGCCTTTTAAACAATCTATAAAAAAATTCTTCTCCTATGTTTTGGTAATTTTTGTAACATCAATCTCTGAAGTCACTTTGGCTGACTCTAGGTTGACCCGCCAATACAGTGATTGGGGTGTGCTGCAATGTTGGACGTGCCGTCCTTTGAATGAGACCTTAAACGGAGGTCCCGTCTGCCTGTACAGGTGGATGTTAAAGATCCCATGGCACTATTCGAAAAGAGAAGATAAATTTTCCTGGTGCCCTGACCAACAATCCTCAAATTAAAATTAGTTATTCACTTCACAAATGTTTCTGGGACAAAATATTTCTGTTTCTTCATGGATGTTAGCTGTGCGCAATTTGCCTGCTGTGTTCACCTACAAAAATACAATGGGTTCACTTTTACACTAGATTCTGTGAAATGTGTTGACTTTCCTCCCGATGTGAAATGCGCAAATCAAATGCAAGGATTATTATTCATTGGTATTAATTTTGCTAACTCCACCCTCCCCCATTTCTCATCTGCTCTATTTTTCCATCCTTCCAGCTCTTTGCTGCTTCTCAACAGCAATACTTGTTCTTTATCAGAATTGCTTGGTCACTTAATGAACTGCAGCATTGGGAGCTTCTGAAATCACATTGCAGTTCCTTGACTGACTGAGAGTGTCACTGTGGAGTACAAATGGTATTGGAGTTTTAAACTTATTTTTAATGTTGCAGCAGATGCACCATTTTTTGTTGTTAATCCAGTCATCAGTGTTTCTGTTTGAGGCAGAGTATATGTTTTAGTTAACAATGTCTGGTGTACTTGTTAATATTTGGAAAGTTCCCAAACTGCTGGATATTCCTCAAACCAAACTCCTTTTCAGTTAATTGACCTAATACTTTGTTAGCATCTGAACTGTTTCTTCCTTAACTGATTCACCAATATAAATTTGAGATGTTCAAGGGGCATTGGAATTTCAAACCATGAAGTTTTTTTAAAAAAAGGTTGCGTTTAAAATTATTGGAAAAATTCCAGTGTTTTCTCAGGGCAAATTGAACATCCTTGGACAAAACTGGCTATTAAAGACGCATTATTTTGTAAACTGAGAAGGGAGGAGGGCAACAGAATTTTAAAAAAATGTGCATTTGGGTATAGTGCCTTTCACATCAGCAGAATGTCCCAAAGCACTTCACAGGATATATTGTAAAGTGGAGTACATGTGTGTTTGTGGGCCAAAGTAGCAACCAATTTTGTGCACAGCAATGTGTCACAAACAGCCATGGAGTGAATGACTACTTCTCTTGGAGGGATTGTTGGCCAGGACACCAGGAGAAACTCCCTTCTCTTTTCGAATAGTGCCATGGAACGTTTAATATTCATCTGAAGAGGCAGCTGGCACGTTGGTTTAAAAATAATTGACATTTATGTTGGAATTATTGATGCCTGGAATAATTCCGCAGTGTTGTTGCAGCATCTCTTTGTATACCTAAAGTTAAATAAACATGAGCTCCTCATTTGCGGTTCTACAGGTGTGGCAGTTTTCATGATATCAAGTCTGATGCAACAGTATTTTTAGGAGCACATTTACAGTTATTATGTCGCTTATGACTTGTGCTGAAGGATGGAGAAACGTACAAATGTGTAAATTTCTAAACTTCCATTGAGTCAGAAATGCAATGTGCAGAGCTTATGTTACAGAATTAATTTGGGGTCTCTTGAGTCTGGGGTGTATGGTGCGGTATTTAATATCCAACACTTTTAGGATTCTTATTAATATTTTTTTTTAGCATTTTGGAGGAGTATTTTCAGAATATAGATGTACAGTTCCATCAAGAGATTGATTCACAGTCTCAAGAATACAGTTATATAGTATGCAGAAACAAGAGTTTCTGTTACGTTGAGTGAGTTGAAATGCATTATCCTTTTAGTTGATTAGTAATTAATGAGGACATAAAGGTCACCAGAGGGTACCATTGTAGGTTCACACTGATGATGGTGTGAAGAGTTATAGCTACAATGAAACATTTGCAAAATCGGGGCTGACAAGGTCAGGAGGGGATTTAGTGGATGCCTTCAAAGTTATAAAAGGGTCTGAGGTTGTTCCTACTGATTGGTGAATTGGAAATAAGGAGGCATAAATTCAGGATTGTCGTTTAAATTAAACGGAGGTTAGACATTTTCGTTCAAAGGGTGATTGGAGCGCGAAACACTTTATTCCGAGTGGTTATTGACACCAAGGCCGTAAGATTTAAAAAGGAAATCGGTTAGGTTTTCAAAGATAAAACAACATAACAGGGTAATGGGAAAGAGCAGGGAATTGTGATTTGTGTATCTAGCTCCAGTGGAAGACGAAACAACTGCATCAGCTTAGCTGCTGGGCCTCTTTATGTGATATAAATTTTAAAATAATCCAAGAGAATGGCCTAAAATGTTCTGCAATGCACAATGTATGTACGCCCCCAGTCCCTTTTTTTCTCTGCTGACAATTTCCTTGTTTCATACATTCCCTGACCTATATGAAAGCTAGAGACTCAGTCACAGACCTCCAAAGATGCATTTTATAGCTGGATGCAGGTAAGGTCAGGGAAGGAAGGTGTTAAATCCTAATATAGAGGTGCTTAAATTTTGCATGCTTCATTCCACAATAGAATGGACCTCTGCATGGAGAATCTCCCATGTGTCTTTGTCTTGACATCCGATGCACAACCATTTTGAACTCTTGTCAAGTGTTCACGCTTGAACACCAAATATACATAACTTCAGAAAGCATCTTTTGCACGTATGGCAGGCACTGCTTGCTGAATAAAGATTTTGATTTAATATGTATTAAAATAATTGGTCAGCTTTTACTTTTCAGATGTAAAGTTACTTTTTTCAATTTGTTTTTGTTAACCATATTACATCATTAACACAAATCAAGAACAAAACAGCTCAGAAGAGTATATATTTATGCATGATTAGCGTTTACATGTCACCAATATTGTACAATATGTTCCAAATCTAGTTATAGCAGGTGTTTATCTGCAGAATTAGCAATACAATAAGTTAGTTCAGGAATTTTCGTTGATTTATTGCCACAATTATATTAGGTGCTTCTGGCCTCCATGATAATAGGATAATATTTTGCTGACAATTCCAGATGATTACTGTAACAATACCAACTGGTATTTTTCATTCATGCAGACTAATGATTCAGAACAATGCTAATGTTAGAATATTGCCTCATGCAGAAGATCACAAGTTAAGGTTTTATTCCAGAAATCAAAAGACTCATGGTTGATTGCTGGTAGGTTGACTTGTGACTGAAATTTAGAATATGCTATCTTAAAGTGGGTCAAGAAAGGAATACCATTTTGAATCCCAATGGGTTTTACCAGATACTGGCTGCCAACATTTGTGGCAAGAAACATATGGATTAATGTTAAAGGTGATCAATAATAATTTCTTTTTCTTTTAAATGTTTTTTTTTGACATTTGTTTGTCCCTTTGGGGATAATTTACTTTGAATTAGAAATTGAACATTAGCTTTCACTTGTAAGATACAAGATGTAATAATAATAATCCTTGCATTTGATATATTTCACGTCTTCGAGACATCTCAATGCGCTTCTCAGAATATACTGTAAAGTGAATTGACTGTATACTTTGTGGGCGAAATGCGGCAGCCAATTGCGTACAGCAGTGTCCCACAAACAGTCGTGGATTGAGTGATCAATTTATTATTATTATTTTTCTTTTTCTTGAGGGATTATTATCAGGCGTGTAGAATAAAGAAACTTGCCCAAGGTTTTGCCCTGCCGGGTATTGAACCCAGGTCTCTTGCTTGCGAGGCGAGTGCTCTAACCACTGAGCTACAGGACTCCACAAAAATGTAAAAATTATAATGAGTTAGTTATTTATGCTGTATAATGTGCATAGTTTATTCAAAACTTTGATTGTTGCATTTAGTTACTGAGTGAATTTTCAGACTTTATGAAGAAAATTACATTCAAAGTTTGGATATGATGCCTTTGAGTGTCCTGTGAAGGTTGCTACATATCTGATTATTCAGCTTGCACCATCATATATATGGGATTGATAGTAGTGTCACATTTGAAAGGTTTTGACAGAAAATGATTCGTTAAATGATACTATTTTCTGCAAATGTCCCTAGATAAATGCAACTCTAGTTTTGAAGTGATGTTGTATAAAAAGGTATGCTGATGATTCCTCATAACGACAATTTTGTTCTCAGTGGGGGAAGGGCAAAAGATTGTCGGTGAGCTTCATTCAATGTACTGTTCCAAGTCTAGCTGCGTAGAATCTGGGATATGGCAACTCCCTTGACACCTCATTACATTTTTACAGACACAAACCTTTTCTGAATTAGATTTTTTTTACTGATTCTTCGCACAGAAATTTCAAAAGGGAGTAGGTTAAATATTAGCCCAACCCACGACCCCCCTCCCAAAAAAAACCCTCAGTGGGTAACACATAACGTATGTATTTCAAATTGCAAATATATCAGGTTTTTGTACAAGTTCTTTTTTGGTATTGTTTTATTGCACACATCTGTTGTACCTCAAGGCTCTTGAAATACAGAACTTTTGTTAATGTATGGTTTACATCACGTGTACGGAATTTTTGAGAAAGCTCTTTTTTTAACAATTCCCTAAACGTGCTGTAAATGATACATTAACAAAAGTTTAATCCAGAGAAAATCAACAAAAAACATTTATTTTGTATTCATTATAATCTGGACAATAATTTAGTTTCATTTGTACAAACGTTAGATGTTAGAGCCTTGGAGGAGGTGTAGTGGAGGTTTACAAAAATGATTCCAGGGATGAAGGGCTCGAGTTATTATGAGCAGAGGCTGGACGTGTTTTCACTGGAGCAGAGAGGGTTGAGCTTCTGATTGAGGTGCACAAAATCATGAAGGGTTTTCTTAGGGTAAATTGAGAGAAGTTAATTCCATTGAGAGGGGAGTCATTAACTGGGGAATATAGTCATAAGATAGCCACACGAATAGCGAAAGGAGAATTTAGGAGGATTTTTTTTCACCCAGCGAGTTGTTGGGATGTGGAACTCCCTGCCGCGTAAGGTGGTGGAAGCGGAGACCATTGTAGCTTTCAACAACAACAACAAAATTACATTTGTATAGCACCTTTCACATCAGGAGGCCATCTCAAGGTGCTGGACAATCAGTGTTGGGGGTCGGGATCGGGGAGGGTGGATTATACCCAGGAAATTTCATCAGGGAAGTAGACAGGCATTTGAGAGAGAGGAGCTTGAAGAGGTTTGGGGATAAGGCGGATGGGGTTATTGAAGTAATCTCCCTGCCAGTGCAGGCTTGATGGGCCAAATGGTCTCCTTCTACGCTGTCAATTTTTATGTTTTCATGTTTCTGCTTTCCAAATGCTCAGGAAGCTAGAGTGTGCCAGGACATAAACCTTACCATGTATAAGGTTTGATTCTCTCAAATCTATCAATATTTCTTCTTCAAATTTTAATTGGTTTATTTCTATCTCTAGTCTCCCAGAAGATAATTACTGCATTCTGCACAGTCAGCCCTGTGGGAAATTTCAAACTTGTTTATTGATGAAAGGGCCTCTGTAATAATTGCTGTAGACCTCTTTAAGGAGGTTCATTTTTTGAATGTCTGGTTTATATGTTTTATGCTTGAATGGGACACAACGCAGAGATAACTATACTGGAACGTTGGAACCTTATCTGTAGAACAGTAAATGTTTCTTGATTTAATATTTCTTGATTTATGCCTTAAGAAATTGATGGCATTGATTTATGCATTTATTTTCTTAGTCAGCACTGTCGTAGAATCTGAAATGTTCCACAATGATGTGGCCTTTTGGACCAGTCAGGACATGTTGTTGACACTTTAAATAGCTTTCATTACTCTTCCAAGTCAAAGCACAAACGCTTTGCTCATGTAAAAGTTTTTATATTGCATGGGCTGTATTGTTTTACATCACACCACTTCTGCAAGGGATTACATTTGTTTCCTTGAGGGATGGTGCAAGCAATAGAACTGATAATCTTTGTATTTGATATAGCATATGGTGTCAAAATGTCTCCAAATGCTTCACAGGTGTACTGTAGTGACTCCTTGCTGCAGGCAAACTCAGTAAACAATTTGTGCATAGTAATGCCTCACAAGCAGCCATGACGTGAATGACCAGTTCTGTCTTGAGCAGAACACCAGGAGAACACCCTCTTCTTTTCGAGCAGTGCCATGGGATCTTTAATGTCCACCTGAACAGTATTTGGTTTAATGTCTCATCAAGGATGGCACGTCTGATGGGACATCTGCAGTACTCTCCCAGTGCTGTATTAGAACTATAGGACCATAGAAATTTACAGCACAGAAGAAGGCTAGTGGCCCATCATTTTGATAAATAATAATAACCTTGCAAGTAACAAATTGTTGCACACGAGCTCCTGTTGAATTTACTATCCATGCTTTTCCACGATCCTAAAAGGTGGGGTTGATTACCATTTAAATATATTTGTGTATGGCAACTTAAAACAAATTCTGTATCTTTTTGCAATGATATCTTGTTGCCTGCTCAACTCTTTTGTCCCCTCCCTAAACTATTTAGAGAGATGTTTATGTAGAAATGTAGCTCAGAATGTTCACTGTGTCATAAGAGAGATGAAAACAATTCTTGAGTGCACTGATTTGATCTTTCTAGATCATTCCAGACCCACTGTCATCATTTGTCTCTCCAATGTAAATCTGAATGTGTTGTTCTAGGTTTCCGTTCTCTATCCTTTGAATATTTTGTACACTTAATGTCCTAAGGTAATAATGACAACAGTCCTCACATTTGATATAGTACCTTTCACATGGAGGGGATGTCAAAAAGTGATTTTAGTAAATGGATTTACTGTGTAGTGATTATATAATAATATTAATAATCCTTGCATTTGATATAGCGCCTTATCATGTCTTCGAAACATCTTCCCAGAATATACTGTATATTTGTGGGCGAAACAAAATATATATGTTGAGAATAAAGAGTCTTGTGCTATTTTTTATGTGGCAGTTGGTAGTGTGTTAAAAGCAAAATTATTGTTTCTTTTGGGGAGACAAAGCGGGAAGTACGAAAGCAGAGATGGTATTTACTTATATTTCTAATTATCTTTTTTGGATTTCTTTGTTGATATTATTTTATGTGGTATACATATTTTGGAGTCCTGCAGCTCAGTGGTTAGAGCACTTGCCTCGCAAGCAAGAGACCTGGGTTCGATTCCCGGCAGGGCGAAACCTTGGGCAAGTTTCCTTACTCCACAGGCCTGACAATAATCCCTCAAGAAAAGAAAACAATAATAAATTGGTCGCTTCAATCCACGACTGTTTGTGGGACACTGTTGTGCGCAACTGGCTGCCGCATTTCGCCCACAAATATACAGTCAATTCACTTTACAGTATATTCTGTGAAGTGCTTTGAGATGTCTAGGAGACGTGAAAAGCACTATATCAAAAGCAAGGATTATTATTATTATTATTCTTTGGAAGCTGCTTGAAATTGTTTACCATCGCGCATGTCTTCTGGTTCCATTTTCCCTTTCTCCTGCATTTACTTCTGAGTTCACCATCACTGCTACGCAATTAAGTTTTGTTTAGAAAAAAAATGAAACTCACAGAACTGCAAACTGATCACAACAGTGGCAAAACCAACATAAGGAATATCAGTGGCATCTTGTTGCCAAGGAAACTGCTGTTGTACTGCCTTCTTTTTCTCACTTCTCTCGGTGTCATGACTGTCATGAGCATCATGTTTCTTACTGCTAATTTCTGCTTAAAGTACGATTTTCAGCCCGGTTCTGTAATGAGGGGGATTCTGCAATCAGAGAGGATGGTCTGCGTTCTGGTTATTAACAATAATGATCCTAATAATATTAATTAATAATAATAATGAGTGGATAGTAAAAAGATGATTAGAAATGTAAGGAATTGAAGAAAAATGGGAATCGTAAAATCACACCACAAAGTAATATAAAGTGTACTGAATGTGGCGGGCATTATCCTCGAAGTGTTTCCTTAGCAACTGGACTCCATTTGGTTCCCATATGTTGCTCCTTCTGCTGTAGCTGTGTTTGTTGCATTGTGAGGCCACTTAAGTGGCATGAAGGCTAAAGCTGCCAGCAGCAGAACCTGACTGTATCTTGACTACCTCTGAAACTTTTGGTAAACGTCCACAGAAGAAATTGGGATGCCGATGATCAGAGGTGGTAAAAATGAACAGAAAAAAAAACCTTTGCGTTTGATATCGTGCTTTTCACTTTGGGAGGAGCTCTCAAAGCTCTTCACAGAATCTTACCGTAAAGTGGAGTGATTGTTTATTTTGTAGGCAAATGCGGTAGCGAATAATTTTATCTGGGGGATTGTTGGCCAGGATGCCGGGAGAAATTCACTTCTGTTTGCAAGAATTGTCAATCGGATCTTTAAAGTCCATCTGAACAGGCAGAGGAGACCTTGGTTTAATCTCTTATCTAAAAGATGTCACGTCTTAACAAACCAGAGCAGCCCCAGCTCTCTAATGGAGTGTGAGCCTGGAATATGTCAATTTGAAGTCCCAACATGGGGCTTGAAATCACACTGTTCAGACTGAGAGGTACTACCAACTGAGTCATGCTGACATCTAGTCAAATACGTTAAGTTGCAAGTAATCGAATAGTCGATATTATTTTTAAACAAAAGTCAAGAAACAATAATCTTGTTGACAAAACAATGAGATCTCAATTAAAACAAAATGTATTGAATGGGCTAATCTCACAATAGGTTCAGATTAAGATCGCCCTTTGCTTTTATCCTTCAGGAAGGCCCACCCAACTGCCCTCTCATCTCTGCATCATTGTATCTTCATTGGAATTGGCCTTATGTCCTCTTGATTTGATGTCCCGGTACATTCGGAAAATATTGCTCTGGGTTTACTTTTACAATCCCATTTAAAGCTTCTATCAAATTCTTTCTGAGATTTCTCCTTTGAAGACCGAAGAGCTCTAGGTGTCTAGTCACTGTTCACACCTCATTCCTCTAACATTGGGGATCATCCTCATTGTTCTGTGTACTGCTCCAAGGGCCTGTGCAGCTCTTTTATGTCGCAGTGGCCAGGTGTGGCTTGCCCAGACCACTACACGTTTTGATTATGATTTGTGGGGTCTGACCCCAACTGATTTGGCAACATAGCCAACATCTCTGCTCATCTGTTTTTTCTTGTTCATTTCTGCCTCATGCTGCTTTGACATTTTTTTTCATCAGTCAGGTGCCTGACACATGCGGACAATTATCACCGGGCTTAAGAGCATCGAAAACAGACAGGAATTCCACATCTGCTACCTCCACGTAGACATGTCTCTGTGTCTGTAATGGAATGCACTCTCCCTGGAGGGTTGCACCTTGCTAATTTGGGAGAGCATTAGGCAAATTGTGAAGAGCCAAGATCCCAGACTGTGTGTTGGGATACTGTTTGGGGTGTAAAAAGCATCTTGGTAAATTGGTCCAAAGGTCTTGTGTGAATAGGAACTAAAGTCTCTCTTTTTTCAGATAAGAATCTGAATAACTGGTTGGATGTGTACTATATAATTATGTATTGTTATGTAATATTCTTATGCTGGGCTTGTCTGTCTGGCTAGCAGAGTTTGCTTCCTGTTGATCTAAAAAATCTATACTAACTATTTAGTAAGATGTGTGAAATGTTAATCATGGGTTTTGGTACTGGTTTGGGTGAGAATGAGATGCTGAATCTAGAACTTCCATTTAATTTCACAGTAAGTACTTTGTAAAATGAGAACGTAAACTCATCGAGGCGCAGTCTATTTAGAAATTAAATGGAGAAGAAACAGTAGTGCAATTGTCCCATCTGTTGCTACAGTGTTCAGACGAGAGGTAGAATAAAGGAGCTCATATGACATCCCAGAAAGAGCCAGTATATTTCTGTGGCTTTATGTAATTATATCCAAATTGACTGAACTTTGATATCCAAGAATAGCAAGGAAAGAGGGAGTTATAATAAGATTCCATTTTATTCAAGGAATTAAATACTTGCATGCAAAAAGCCTCGTGTTTTTTATGGGGATTCAAATGTAAGAATGAACTTAGTGTACACAGTGGAGGATTGTGTCCTTGCATCAATTTGAAATGTACAAAACTGGTCTGGTGTCAACGCTGAATGAAATATTGATTTGGAAGTTGCAGATCTTAAGATTCCCGGTGCCTAAGACAAATGTCCCCCTGTACTCTATATATTTTCACAATCTGTATTTAATTCTGAATAATCTGAGATGAAACATGCAAGAACATATTTAAGAAATTTTCCTGATTCCCTGGGTAATCAAACACAATTTCAGAATGTCAGTATACAGTACAGTATTCAGTTCTACCAGTTGCATTTCATAAATGACATTCCTGTAGTCTCAGACTTTTCCAACAGCAACTTGCACTCATACAGAGCCCTCCATGCAGGGTAAGGTCTCAGAGTGCTTAACAGTGGTGGATCCTGACTCCGAGCTGGTTGGGCGTGAAGTGACCATAAGCACGGTCGAAAAGGAAGGTTTTCAGGCGGAACTTGAAAAAAGGGAGAGAGGTGGTAAGGCGGAGAGATTGAGGGAGAGTGTTCCAGAGTTTTGGGGCATAGTGGCTGAATTCGTGAGGGATGAGCAGGAGTCCATTGCCAATCAAGTAGAGGCCACAGGTGGGGGATTGGGGAATGAGAAGGTCGGCGAGGTAGGGAGGTGCCAGAGAGTGAAGGGATTTGAACAAGAGTATGAAGATCTTGAAGTTGATCTGTTCGGTCATGGGGAGTCGGTGGAGTCTGGCCAGAACTGGTGAGATGTGGGTACGGAGTTTGGTCTGGGTCAGTATGAGCTGGATTTTTTTGAACAGTGGAGCTGGGAAGAACGGCGAGGAGTGCGTTTGAGTAATCCAGGTGGGAGGTGACAAACTCATACACGAAGGCTTTGGCTGCGTTTGGAGTCGGATACGGTCAGAGGAGGGCAATGTGGCGGAGGTGGAGGAAGGCGGTCCTGGTCAGGAACCGGATGTGGGGGAGGAAGGCCAGTTGGGGGTTGAACTGGACGTCTAGATTGCACACTGCTTCGGTGAGTCCAAGGAAGAGGCTGAGGAGATTTAGGAGTTCAAATCCGCAGGAGTGAAGATGTTGATGGGAGCCAAGAAGTATGGCTTCCGTCTTGTCCATGTTCAGCTGCAGGAAGTTTGCACTCACCCAGGGCCTGATGTCTGCCAGACAAGCTGATAGAACATTGGCGGACCTGGAGATGCAGCTGGAGGAGGCAAAGTAGATTTGTGTGTCATCTGCATACATGTAGAAGTTTACTCTGTGTAATGACATCGCCAAGAATATATGAATATAAGTGCTTTGAAACGTCCTCTTGACATGAAAGGCATGACGTAAACGTATATTAATAATAATAGAATAATCCTTGCATTTGATATAGCGCTTATCACGTCTTCTAGACCTCTCAAAGCACTTCACAGAATATGCTGTAAAGTGAACTGACTGTATATTTGTGGGCAAAATGCGGCAGCCAATTGCGCAGAGCAGTGTTCCACAAACAGTCGTGGATTGAAAATGACCAATTTATTATTGTTTTGTTTTTTGGAGGGATATTGTACTGTAATATCTATTCCGAGACGTATTCTTGGGACATTCATTCAGTCTTGATTGTAACTATTCATTTTTCCAGTAGTTTCTTTCAAGGAGATAATTGACTACATGGTTAATTGAGTTTATACTCGGATGTTTGAATCAGCGCTAGAACAGATCTGTACTTTTATCTCAATACCTACCTCTGAGCAGTGATCCTCGTAGTGAAGAGTGGGTTTGGCTTGCAGAGGCATCAGATGCTAAAGTGAAACAGCAAAAACATGCTATGCTCCACTAATATAGTAATGTACCCACCTGCCCCACAATTGGCGGGAGAGCCTTCAGCCACTCTGCCCCCAACCTCTGGAATTCCATTCCCCAGTCACTCCGCTTCGCCCTACCTCCTTAGCCTCCTTCAAGTCCCGCCTCAAGACCTTCCTCGACCATGCCATCGGCCACCCCCCTTCCCCTCCCCTCCCTTCTCCCTCCCCCTGACCCCACCTCAGGTATGAAATACTGTACTCTGTCCAGCGGCTTGGGAAGTCCTCCCGACGTGAAAGGCGCTATACAAATGTAATCTTGTTGTTGTTGTAGTGTTTCTATATGAAACTTGCTTCTGTTGAACCCAATCTGATGGTTCAAGATAAATTTGAAACCTTCAGACAACTTGATCCCATCTTCCCAGAATCCCTACACGACCATTTTCTCATCACAGCATACAGCTGTTTTTTGAATGAAGTCAGCATACTGGCTTCAACCACCCTTTCTGGTAACCCGTTCCATTCATTCTTGTGTCATGACGCGATGGATAAGTTGTTTTGTTAAAACTCATGTAACCCCACCCCATGGATCAATGCACAGGTTTATTAACATGGTAAAACAACAAGCCAACTATTATTGATGTTATCCAGGTTTCTGTTAACTGTCTTGTGGAGACTGATGACGTTAAAAGAGGACAGATGAAGTGGATGTCAGCAGGAGTTTAATAATATTGGTATAGGTATATTATATACATAATGCAGGCAAATTGTGGAGCAAAACATTATCTGATTTGTCTGTATGTGTGGGGGTGCACGAGAATGTGAATTTGCCTTTAAGAAGTTGTACAGTGAAGTCAAGACATTAATAATGACCGTGGCCCTATCTTGATGACAATGTAACAAATCTTGCTGTTTGTTATTCTTTTTAGATATAAAGTACCTGTTTTTTCTTTCAACCCAGGCACATTATTTTAGTACTGAGCCCTTTGAGCCTTATTCCTTTCGTAAACCATGGACATTCCACAGGCAAGTCTTTGAGCTGATTGGATTGTATAAGAGAAGTTGTTCATCTAAAGTTAAACAAGGAACTTCATTCCCAAATTAAGAAAAAGACAAAATACTAATTCACCAAATCTGTAAGGAGAGTTTTGTGACTGGCATGAGAATTTAAAAGCAGTGACCAATTCACAAAAGGGATACATAGTAACTCATTAAAAATTCTAGCTTGCTTTTTAGTGTAAATCTCTTCTGACATATCTGTTTCTTACTTGTATTGTATTTGTTTATTGCCATTTTGACTGTAAATGATATAAATGTAGCAATCAGTCTGAAAACTGGTGGTCTGTTATGTGCAATATGCTTTTTGGGGGGAGTCTGGTAGCAAGATTGAAATGTGCAAGATCCAGAAGCAAATTACTCTACTCCAATCAGGGAAGTATTTAGCGCTCGAGATGTAAGGCAAACAAGTAATAAAGAGCAGAGTTTTGTATCAGAATGAGGCCAGGTAAGTGAGAAGAACAGTTTACAAAGATCTCAAAACTCTTAACACGCAGGATCCAAATGACTCTTGCCAGCAGAAATGAAAATGTTGATGAAAGAACAAGCTGCAATTGTCCTACAATTGCAGAAGAACTATAATTTCTGTAACTATTTGGTGCATATTAAAAATGCATCACAGAATGTATCAGATGTATGCACGTACAAATGTAATTTGCATTTCATAAAGCTGTAAGCACATATATAGCTCAGTTTTTTAAAAAAAGAAATAAAGTCTGATTCAAAGATATAGGATCGTGAATCATGCTTATGTATCTAGACAGATGATTCATCTCCATCCGAGGCCTCTGAAGAAACTGCATCCTTTGTTCCTGAAGGCATGGGATGAAGGTGAAACTGAAGTGTGGTTAGAGATCACTGGCTCACTATGATAGCTCCTTCCAACATGCACAAATATTAGCAAGAACAACAAAGAGAGCCTTAGGACAACATCTCACTTGCAGTGTTGCGTTAAGGATCGCTTAACAAAGTTCTTGTATGTGATTGAAAAGTTAGACAGACAGAGAAACTGCGGGGGCTACAGGGACAGCCTCCAGCCTGACCCTGGGAATTTAATAACCAGCAAGTAGAGTGTGGTCAGAAGGTATTGAAACACCAACATGTGTTTCATATTGCAGAAATGGTCTTCGGCTTGTTTCATGGGGATATTCCATTCTCGTATCATGGTATGAGGGTGACTGTGCACAGCTAGCCAAGCAGGTTGTTGAACTCACCATCCTGCTGACTACACTAATCTGCCATCTGCCATCTTTCACCTTCATGCAGCTCAGGGATGTCTCTGTTGTTGTGACTTTCCATGAATTCTAATAGTCGTGTAACTTTACAGCTGTTTCATATATAGCTGAATGTCAGGTGCTGGATTTTTGACCAAGCATTTGTTCTGTTTGTAGGGTATAAAGCAGACTTCAAATGTGTTGAGTTTCCTGCTACAAATTTGATCTTTTATCACAGAATGTTTCTGAGTAGCTTCAAGCACTATATCGGGTAAGATGTCAGCTTTGCTTACGTGCTTGCCTTCTGTGTGGGCTGTGGGTTCAATACCCATTTCAGGACACTCATGCTGGCACAGTGCTGCATTGTCAGAAGTGCCATCCTTCAGGTGAGACGTTAAACCCAAGTTCCGTCTTGTTGCTTATACAGGTGGACATGAAGATCCCATGATACTACTGTATTTGTGGGACCCACTGTGCACAAATAAGCTGCTGCATTTGCCTACAGTTACTGTCCCTGCAGCTATTCAGCTATACATGTGAAGCACCTGGAGGTATTTCAGCATTATCAGGTGCTATATGAAGTGCAAAGATTATTTTGCTAAATGGTCAATATTGGAATTTCATTACCAGTTATACACAGTTAATATTTACTGAAACAGGATTGAAAAAGCAAACCCAGAATAGTATTTTGTGAACCACTAATACAGTAGAACAATGGGACATAGGTTTGGAGTTCAGGACAGTTTTTCTTTACCCAGAGGGTTATTGATGACTGTAGCGGGTTGCTCAGAAGGGTGCTTGAGACCAAGATCCCAGACTCATTTTTAAAATAAAGTGCTAGGAGGATGGTAAGGTGGATATTCTGTGAGGATGAGATCAGAAGAAGGGCCTACTTCATCTGAACTAATCTTGTGAAAAACACCATCATTCTGTACCTAGGTAAATGTGGACCATTTTTCTTAAATTGGATTACTTGTATCTATTCAGATAGGATTAACTAAATCCCTGATTTGTGTGTGAGTATGTATGTGTATGTGTCCCTGTATAATTTAAGAACTGCTTTCCTTATATAGTGGATTTCCTGTTTTATTTTGAGCACTGAGGATTGTTTAATAATTTATATTTAATAATTAAAAAATGATTCCCTTACTATTGTGTAATTGACAATTTCTAGTTGAGTGAAGTTACTACACTAAATATCATATTGTAGTCCAAAATATATTTTAATGCTTAAAGACTTTTTTTTACTCCGAGGATTAATAGCACAATGCTTTCTCTACTGCAGACAGAACAGTTGCAACTCATTTTATACCACAGACATATGGAGAAATAATAACTTCAAGCATTGCAATTCATATTGTCCATTTTTGCTGAAAAGCTTCTCTAAAAATATATCTTATGGAATCTTTCAAACTCTGTGGACCTATTTCTATCATTTGTTGTGAGACCTGAATGTACATTATGGTGGAGAAGAATGTGGGGAAACATAAAGCTTTGTTTGTTTTTAAAAACAATTTTCTTTGAATAGAATCAAAAGCCCATTTGATTTTGCTTGTAGCTGAAATGGTAACCTTGTCCTTAGACCTTGAAGAATTAATTTTAAAAGCAAAACTCTGTTTGCATTGTTGCTAATAAAATTACTGGATTAGTGCATCTGAAAAATGAATTGTTTGCAAATCAATGACTTGATTTTACTAGTACTTTGCTATAAATTGTGATTCATTACACAAGTCTGTGCATTGAACTGAGAAGTATCATAATGTTTGGTGCTGGGCAAGAAGTTTCTGTGCCACTGAATTAATATGCCAGAAGCTAATTCAACTTCATTGATGTGTTGGAAGTTCATAATTGCAGCATGGAGAAAATAGTCTCACATGGTGCTGAAAGATTAAACAGAACATTTCCTGTCATTCTGTGTCCCCAAATAAAATCTCATCTTAAGATCCTACTGGCTCTTAACCTGCTGAGATCTGAACTCTGCAAATAGTTAATTATTTTTATGTTCACAAAGATAAAGCATATTTATAATAATATATAATAAACCTTTCAATTGATACAACCCCTTATCACGTCTCGAAGCGCTTCACATAATATAGTGTAAAGTGAATTGACTGTATATTTTGTGGATGAAATGGTGCAGTTTATGCTGGGAAAATGTTCTCGTTTCAGTCACCCAGTATTAGCTTCAAGCACTTTCGAATGAGTTATGAAGCAGAGCAAAGCTCCCTCTACTCTGCCTGGACAATGTGCTTTGTCCCAACTCCAGAAGACAGTCTCATTCTGTACCATTGTTTTGGTTTCCTATGCCAGTCACCATTACGGTTGTTCTGAGCGAGATTGTTAATTTAGGGACACTTTTCCGTGTGCCTCTGTACTCAATGGGAACTATGTTCCAAGCAAGTAGAATCCTTACAAGTCACAAGAAGGGAGACATTTTCATCCCATTGGTCTGAGCTGCATTTGAAATTTGGGGCTCTTTAATTCCAGTTTCAGTCTTTAACCTTAATTTGTTCTAAAATTTAAGTTTGCACAGAATTGTGGAACATTTTTCAATTGCTCAAAAATTTTGGAAGGTCATTCTTTTTAATAATGGCACAAAACTGACTTTCAATTTGAGTGAATTTAAGAATCTTACATTTTAAGACAGAATGATTTTATAGTCTTAGATTAGGTTGAGTTTCCTGACTCAATCCCTAAAAAGTTTCCAGACTCAATCCGTAAAAGTTTTTTTCTGCTAATGCTCTTGTACCACTTATTCCACTAATATTCCCACCCCTTCCCAGTTTTAAAAACATGTTTCTATAAACGCTACAGTGGCAGAGAGAGCTTCATTGCCTCATTCTAAGAATATTAAAATAATGGTACAACTATGTATTTCATTTAATGCTCTATGTTTCCTCAGTGGTAGCACACAATACATTCTGTTTCTAACAATATGGAATAAGTGGAAAATAATGAGAATCTGCTTTTATGTAAGATTGAGATACCCAATCGTCTGGTTTCTTCAAAGATTAGCTGTCTATTAAAAAATGCATGTTCCTGGTTTGTGACCAACAAACATATTCTTAATCATTTGCCTTGTGTACGCATTGATACAGACACTCACAAGAGTGCAGACATATTCCTCAATACTATTTTGAGAAGTAAGTTACACCCTATACATGTTTTTCTGATGAAACAATGACTGGCAGTCATTCTACTAGAAGGAAATGCAGTTAGCCAAAAGAGATTTATAGCGTGCAATTCAGCTGTGTGCAGAATTAGTGACTATTTAAAACAAACTAAGCATGTGATTATAGAATTTAGTAGTATTTCATTTTTTTTAACACATTCAAGTCTTGGAAGTCAAAGCCAGTATTAGTTACAGTATATTCAACTACCCCAAAGTCTTTGAACTTAAATAAAACAGATTATTTAATTAATGACCTGGATCTCAGATTATCTGTAAAAACTGTGTTAATGGTCAGGTTCCCATGGCTTTCTGGGCTCCAGTGTTCTGTAGGTGTGCAATGCTGAAATGCAGAACCAACTTTACACATTGAATTATTGAAAGGAAGTTTGTTTATTCATTTTGGATTTATTCTTGATTTGTGCAGAAGAGATGCAGAGATAAGACCTAGTTCAAATATTTTTAAATTGAAGGAGAGGCCATAATGCAGTTCCTCCCTGTTTAAACAACCAAATCACTTAATGGAAGTGCAAGAAAACACAACACCCAGTTTATTGTATACAGAAATATGCCACTGACAGGAAGAAGTTGAACATTTGAGAACTAAAAGGGAATGGGCTTGTGCCTCATGACTTTTTCCTGTTGTGAAACAAAATCGGCTAAATTAATGCACAATTACTTATGATCATGTGAGCCGAACTGTACTTCCACATCATTGACACAAAATCGGGTTTCCGTATTTGAATTGGAAGTAGCCTTTTACGAGATAAAGATGAACGATTGTCTCATTTGAAGGAGCTTTTTATGGTTGATTTACTCTTATTTAAAGCTCTCCTGAGAATAAATTAATCTCTCTCTGTCCTCTTCTAGAAGGCTAACCTGACAGCTAAATGCCTACAGTTGATGAATTCAGTCAAAGGTTGTCCTTTTTCCCAAGCCCTGTATTGATGTTTGATGGAATCCTTAGTTGCAGCTTCTATTTCTTTCAATGGCTGTGATTCGACATTAATACTGGGAACGGTGTATAATATGATAGAAATCTGTAAACTTGAAATCTGCAGCAGCTAGTCATGGATGACATAATTTTTTTTAGGATAGGAAAGAGGTTTGTTATCTCCTAGGCAACAATGTGATGCTGAGCTGACCCAGTGATTATAGAAGCTGAAATTAAATAATTGAAGGGGGAAATGGTGTTATGTTTTAAAAGTCGGATTTTGATATTCAGTTTACATAGAGGAAATATCCTGGACACCCACATTTAAAACCTCAATGGTTAGTGACCCTAATCCATCTGAAACTGATTGCATTTGCCCTTTCGCCCAGTTAATTTAATGCTCCTGCATCAGATCTCACTGTACTCTTTAAAGTTGGATATGTCAGTATGCATCATTTGCTACATAATTGATTCAGTGCATCTCCTTCATTGTTTGTTTTTGGTGAGCAGACATGTTTCAGGTACTGGTTAAAAACCATGTTTCAGAAGATTGAATGAAATCAACAAAGAGGAAAATGAGACCAGCGTACATTGGGATCTAGTACAAATGAGACTAATACATTGCAAATAATGGAAAATTTCTCAAACGTTTTTAAATAAATATATAAGTTTTTTTTAAAGTCAGATTTTGTAAAACAGCAAATATTTTTCTTTCCTGCCTACTGCTATTTTAATTTCATTGTAAACACACAAGTATTTCTCTGCAGTAATTTAACTATGCAATGCGTAGAAAAGGAATCAATTTCATTAAGGAAGCAGGAAAAATTTAATGCTTTTCTGAATAACAACAACTTGAATTATATTGCGCCCTTCACACAGGGTAGCGTCTTAGAATGCTTGAATAATAATCCTTGCATTTAATACTTATCATGTCTGCGAGACATCTCAAAGTGCTTCACAGAATATACTGTGAAGTGAATTGACTGTATTTTGAACAGTCACCTGTGGTTAAAACTTGAATTCTAAACTGGAACAATTTGTGAAGAAATCCACAATTTGAAGATCTATAGGAGTGAAAAAGTTAAATCAAGGCTTGGACCTCCTTTAAATTTCTAAGGGTTGTAGTAACTACTAAATGTATACTCAAGTGTGGCAGGTTAAAGTGTCTGCTGCCATTTAACCTTCTCGACTTTGTTATTGAGAATCTGGCTGTGAAACTCTGGATATGAAATTATATTATGTCCTTTCCTGGCTTATATTACTTTCAACACTTAAAAAAATATTTTCTGACCGTTTTCTGCAAAATGAAATTAGATTTGAGAGTGCGCTGTAGAAGCTGTTCAAAAGTTATGCTTATAAAACTGGCCCTAAAGTACTATTTTGGAATTCACATATTGGTAGCTGAAATCTGATTTTTAGTTATTTTCCAGTTAGAACGCCTGGAGAACAGTGAGGAAATAGTAAACTCGACTAAATTTCTTTCACAGTCCCTCACCTCTTGTAGCTGAATATATCCTTTTCTCCACTGTGGGCTCTGTTTTTCTAACTATTTTATTTTGCTCTGCCTTCTATGTGTGTGTCTCATTGTTTTCCTTAATCTGCATCTGTGTGTGTGTCTTTCTGTCTCTCTCACTCACTTTCACCGTCACTCTGCCTATTGTACAAAAGTAAGTACCCCTGAATAAGAATTTAACTTCGCTCTACTGGAGGAAAAATATGTGGGAAGTTGCGCAAATGAACGCAAATAATAATAATCCTTGTATTTGATATAGCGCTTTTCACGTCGGGAGGACGTCCCAAAGCGCTTCACAGAATATACTGTAAAGTGAATTGACTGTATATTTGTGGGCGAACGCGGCAGCCAATTGCGCACAACAATGACCCACAAACAGTCATGGATTGAAAAATGACCAATTTTTATTATTGTTTTTGTTTTTTGGAGGGATTATTATTAGGCTGTGTGGAGTAAGGTAACTTGCCCAAGGTTTCGCCCTCTGCCTGGAATTGAACTCAGGTCTCTCGCTTGCAAAGTGAGTGCTCTAACCACTGAGCTACAGGATTCCAGAGTTATTAGGGATGCAGTTTATTATTGTCCGTCGTTTTGTAGCACTCTCACCTGTGTGTCCGGTTCCTACAAGTGTAAATATGTTGCATTATTGAACTCCAGACACTGAGGAGGTGGCATTTTTGAAATGGAGTGACTGAAATTCAACTCGTGAATGCTGATAAAAACTGCAGCACAATAGAAGCTAGCAGCAACCCAGGACTGAGCACACCAGTCAGTTAGAGCTACAAGAGAGATAGGAATGAAAGACATTCTGAGAAGACATGAAAGCCCGAGGCAGAAAGTCCAGATCTGTAGGATGGGAACATATCATTTTAGAATTTTACTGCACAGAAGGAGACCATTGGCAAATTCTGCCTGTACCAGATCATTGAAACAGCTACAACATGGTAGAGGAGTAACACACTTTGAAGAAGACTTGGGGACCCTAGAGTGTGCACTGTGATACTGCTAGAGTCTCACCAGCCAAAACTGCATAGCTTGCTATTGAGAGCAGTGCCTGGCAAGCTTTACTGCTGATTCTCCAGCTCGGACAACCCTACGTGTTAAGGCTTTGGCGTGCAGGGTTCATGGGAGTTGAGTGGGAAGAGTCCCTAACCCGAATGACTGGTCAGTTCTTCCAAGTCAATGAGCCGGGCTGGCTAGGCTGTCATCAGCATTGCCCTGGAGTACTATGGACTCACCTGGCTCAGGAACTGGCCTACCGAGACTGCCATAGAGGATTGCCTCAATTCTGACATTCCGTGCCAGACAAGTCACCTTGGAGCTAGTTCAGCTCTAAGGAAACCCTTACCCTCTCTCTTCCCCCCCCGGGAGCAAGGATATCTCAAAGCGCTCCACAGGATATACTTCAAAGGTGTCATGACTGTATTTTGTAGGCGAATGCCACAATGAGTTTGCACACAGCAATGTCCCACTAACAGCTGTGAAATGAGTAACCAATTTTACTTGGGGGTTTGTTGGCCAGGACACTGGGAGGAACTCCCTTCTCTTTTAAAATAGTGCCAATGGGATCTTTAATATCCACCTGATTAGACAAATGGGACTTCGTATTATCTCTCATGTGAAGGCCAGCACCTCCAACAATGGAGTACACCACCAGCACTTGAACCCACAAACAGCCTTCTGACTTTCTGAGAGCGCTACCAACTGAGTGAGGTCGACACCCTAAATCTTGTCTGGAAAATTTCGGCAATTGGGAAGCGATGCAGCCAATCACCGCCTGCCATGTGATGGACCTTCTGGCAGCCTATTTAGTGAGTTTAACACGCTCCTGTCACCCTAGCAACCACACATTGGAGAGGAGCCATGCTACATTTCCACATTTTCTTTTTTTTTTTTCGCGTGTTGTATCACGGGAACATAACCAGCTTGTCATTCCCCCTCCTGCTCGGTAGAGCTGAACAAGACAGGACAGCTTGAAAAACTTAAAAGTACAGGTCAGGGGTCAAAATATTTAATCACGCATTGGACCTCAGTGCTTCATGATCTGTTAAAGATACCTCCACCTTGGCAGATGTCATTAGTGAAAAGTTCAGACACTTTTTATTCATAGATATATAGTACTTGTGTGAATCAATATCAGATATGGTATATATTTCAATCTCTTCCTCTAATAGGGCATTGAAGTTGCAAGATGGGGCTTAAGGTACATTGTAAATTGCTGGCAGAATACAAGTTGAGTGAATAATGCTATGACGAGCATTGTCCCCAATGTTAACACACCACTAACAAAATGTAGCTAAGTCTATGAATCTTGCACAAATATACAGATGTATATTTCTCGCACCGCCCCCCCCCCCCTCAAAAATGATTTCAAACATTTAAAATAATGGAAATAATGGTAGCTTTATACCAATCATTTCAATGTCTTCATCAGTTTTGCACAATCATGTATCTCTTTATCTGCAGCCATGTCTCAAAACAGTTGTCTTCACAATATCCTGAGGGGCGGTATTTCATGTGCTACAACCTTTCGAGCGGGGTCATAAAATAATGTCCCAATATTTTTCAAGCCATTGAACAGTTATCTTGGTTGTAACTCAAATCAGACTCACTATAGGCGTGAGCAGGTGGGTTTATATCAAGTCGGTTTATATTCTTGGCCAGTTCAGGCTGCAGTTTGCAATTAAGAATGTGGGGTATCTTGGTTTCTGCATACCTCTGCCAAGAAGGCAGCGAAGCAAGTCTAAACTTCCCACATGCTGTCTGGAGAACTTGCCTACTGCTCCCCTGTCTCCTCGGTGGAAGTCTGCCCATTTTGGATGCCATTGTGGAAAGTGGCCACCTGCTCCTGGTTGTTGGGGAAAGTGCTGTTGTTTGCAGCACTAGGAGATGACACAGGAATTCCTTGGGAAAAACAAAACCGTTCCAATTGCTGCGGGTCTGGCAGACAGTGAGGTGGGGGGTGGGCGGGTGTCTAAAATCAGCAAAGTCCAAGTGAATTCTCTGAGGAGAATAGGAATCCACAGAATCCTCACGTTTTTCATCCATCAAGCATTGGGTGCACTGGTCTGACATATTATAAGGTGTGGTGTGCCAGCTGGAATTAGTAATAGAACCGTTACCAGACAAGTGTGCCTAGCTGCAGATGACGATCAGATAAGTAAGGAGCTGTACTTTATTGCACACAGAACTAACTTTGTCTGAGAGATAGATAACTGTGGCCACAGGTTGCAGTAGCTGAAAATAAAGTTTCACTTATGCGTATTACATCCTACCTGTTGAATCTGCTATGTTGGTCCCTTTGTACTGCAGTAGATGTCGCTTGTTTACCACTAACTTGTGTCAACCGTAAGTCATCACTGGTGTTAAAGCAGTGAAATGATTAAAGTTACAAAATAAAACTAATGTTGGTCTGTACCTCACCCATGAATGAGGGCTAATTATGTTTTTTTCATTAATGACATGGAATTATTCTTACACTACAAAGAAGGCAACAAAATTTCTCTTGGATTTTAGGAGAGTTGAACTATTTTACTCTCCAAATTCCATCACTAATTACACAAGGTAAGGGTGGATACACTTGGAGATTTGGGGCCTCTTCTTTTGGCAAGTGTAGTGAATTTCCTATTTGTCTCCTTTGATTGTATGATAAGTAGCAGCAACATTCGAAGCATGAAATATTGCAACTTTCCACTGATCTTGTTGCTCACTGATGCCAATAAAAATACTGTAAATGGAGTGATTTGAAGCAGTGTTGAACTATTTGACTACAGGGTGCAGTTAAAGCGCTGTAAATAAAAACCTTAGACATACAAATAAATCTTGCATCTAATTTGCACAAAAATAGTTCATATGGTTTTGGAAATGGAGGATTTGTATTGTTTTTCTGTGTTTTAATTGTTGCAACTTTCAGGCATTGTACTTATAACAACAAATTGTATTTATACAGCCCCTTTCACGTCGAGAGGACATCCTAAGGTGAAAAGTTTGCATCCCACCTGGGGGTTCTACCCCAAAAAGGGTGGAGGGCAAGGGGAGTGGAGGTGGGAGGGTTACCAAAGGCACGTTTGAAGATGGAGGTCTTGAGACTTGCCTTGAAGGAGTCGAGGGAGGGGATAAGGCTGAAGGGCTCTGGGATGGAGTTCCAGAGGGTGGGGGCAGAAAGGCTGAAGGTTTGGATGAGGGTCTCGGCAGCCTGAAGGGAGAGAAGTGATGATGGAGGCGTTCAGGGAGGCGGAGGCGGGCAGGGTGACCGAGGCAGGCAGCATGGCCGAGGCGGGCAGGTTAATGGTAGCCAAGCATGAGGGCCCCCATCTCATCAACATTCAACTGGAGAAAGTTAGCTCTCATCCAGGACTTGATGTCTGACAGACAATCCATCAGGACAGCAGTGGTCCTGGAGTGGAGGGTGGAAGCAGAGAGATAGAGTTGGGCATCATCTGCATACATGTGGATGTGAAGTTGCAAATTCGACACATATTGGCAGAAACAGATTTTATTTGGATACATAAACTGGATTTTGGAGAATTGGACCCTTTTAATGAGTTAGATACTTGTAGCACTTGTGAGGGACATGTTCAAATATCATGATATTGCTTGATTTGGGAGAGCATTTTTCTTCTTAGCTTTGAATTTGCCTTTTTTAAAATATATTTATGGACCCTATGTTCTGAAACTCATGCAATTGGTTCAATGCTGGCATCAGCTGCTTTGCTTTTTCAGTGACTTCTGCCCTTTTCCTGTGAGCATTTTTCATATAATCAATGGATGTCATCTGCAAACCACATGTGATGTGCTCTGCTTGGATTGTGCAAGTTTATTATCTCACATGAATTCATCAATCTGTATTATAGTCATATAACACACAAACCATTTCTATTTTGTGGAAAGCGTCTGCAACCTTCTTATTCAGGTATGGAGACAAACTTTTCCAATCAACCATTAACCTGAGGGAAATAATGCAAAGTGTTTACTGTCACTGTTTCTGTGGTTGGTTGTAGTCTTACAATTGCTGAAGAAGTAAAATCCATTTGTGATCTTTTCAAGCTAATGCCAATACACTTTGATCTTGGCAGGAATTGCATTGACCGTGCCTTCAAGGCAAATTAGAGGTTGTAGTCAGGATCTATTTGAAGGCAATAGAATTTTTCCACGGCCATAACAAGATGGTATTAGCTAATTCTAATGGTGTAGGCGTATAATGACACCCAATCATGTAACTAGCGATTACAGCTGGCACACTATTTAGTGCCCAAATAATGCAACAAGTAGTTCAGGATAATGCTGTTGGTACTTGTTTGTGCTTAAATGCTCGCTCACTTTCAGAGCTGAGTTGTAAAGTTAGGTAAAGGCCAGGTTAGGGAACATTTCATTTCTTTCATGTAATTCATTATACAGGCAAATTATAAGGAATGGTACTTATTTCCCCTAACATAAATCTCCATAGTTACTTTAGTTCCATGCTCCTCTGTTTACCTTGCACTAAGTAGGAATCCGGTTCTTTGTCGATTAGCGATTAGTGATTGCTTTTGGGGGTAATAATCTCTCCAAAAACAAAAATTTGGTCACTCAATCCACGACTGTTTGTGGGACACTGCTGGGCGCAATTGGCTGCTGCATTTCATCCACAAAATGCACAATATATTCTGTGAAGCATTTTGAGTCGTCTCAACAGCTTGATAAGGCACTATCTCAAATGTAAGGATTATTATTATTACTACAGGTTTCCTTAATGACTGAAATAGTATTCTTCAGTCTAAAAAACAATTAGACTAAAAATAATTTTATTGTAATGTGCCAAAACACCTATTTAATCATATTTAATTTGTTTAGGAAGTTGCTTTTGAGCCGTTTGGAGTGCATAGACCTGTAATAAAAGGGGTGTTGAGCTTTTAAAACATGTAAATGTAACACCCACAACACTGGAGATAGTTCTGATCAAACAAGTACTGTGTTTGTTTCTTCGTTCCTCAGATTGAGCTCTGTCACAGTAACTTGCTATGACAACAAATGTCTTGCGGCAGAAAAACAGTTCATATATTTTGTTTGAAGATTTTATTCTCATGTGAAACCATTCAAAAGATGAACAGCCTGTTGATGGCCTTATTAAAATGTGCTTATTAAAAATAATTCATGGATGTATTGCTCTTTACAAATAGCTTTCCTGAAGGGGTCTGGGTTTAGAGTGGGTGGTACTGTTCTTTCTCCTGGGCTAAAATCCACCCCCTGCTGATGCGATTTACTGTTTGAATTTACTTTACCTGTTTGAAATAAGTTTTGACAATCTCAAACACATTCCTAGATGGGTCTCAGTTCAGCACATGAAACTGACCATAATTTGGCACTGTTTAGCATTAACCAAACTAGTTTAAAAATTGTCCATTTTTATAACACCTTCTCAAATCACAGGAAATTGCTGTAAGATGTAACAACTTTTTGTTTGCAGTCATACACAGCAGACATTTTCACAAAATAAGGCCCCATAAACAGGGATGATGGCCAGAACACCAGGAGAAATGTTTTTCTTTTTTTAAATAGTTTTTTATGGGATTGGAGGACGGGACCTTGATTTAATTTCTCATTGGAAAGATGGCATCTTTGACAATGCTGCACTCCCTCTTCCCTATCCGCAATATTAGACTATGACTACATTGAGAGTTTGGCACACAGCCTTCTAACCCAGAGGTGAGAGTAATATAACTAAGCCAGGAAGACATATCATTGGTTTCACTTAGAGAGATGAGGGTGGTTAGTGTGCAAAGTGGAAAATAAATCACACTGATGCATTAAGGTGTGATCTTTTGAGTTCGGATTAAAATACAATAGGCCGTGTAGAGAATTTTATCCTTCATCTGGTCTATGCAATTAGCTAACCAAAGATTGCTTGAAGCTTATTGCAAAAAGTTCATGTGAACCTGTTCCTTCAGTACTGGCTTCCTTCATTAAAAATACCATTAGTTAGTCACTTTTCAAATCTTTTATTTATGCCATCCTAAACCATAAGGCGTAGGAGCAGGAATAGGCCATTTGGCCCCTCGAGCCTGCCCACCATTTAATAAGATCATGGCTGATCTTCTAACCTAATTCCATTTACCCGCCCTATCCCCGTATCCCTTAATCCTGCTATCCTTTAGAAATCTATTAATCTCAGTCTTGAATATGTTCAAGGGCTGAGCATCCACAGCCTTCTGAAGTAGAGAATTCCCCAAATCACTACCTTCTGCGTGAAGAAATGTTTCCTCAACTCAGTTCAAAAAGGCTGACCCTCATTCTTGAGACTATGACCCCTATTTTTAGATTCTCCAACTAGGGGAAACAGCCTCACAGCATCTACCCTGTCAAGACCCATAAGAATCATAGGTTTCTATAAGATCACCTCTAATTCTTCTATATTCTAGAGAATATAGGCCTAGTTTACTCAACCTATCCTCATAGGTCAACCTCATCCCAGGAACCAACCTAGTGAATCTACGCTACACCCCCTCTAAGGCGAGTATGTCCTTTCTTAAATAAGGAGACCAAAACTGCACACAGTATTCTAGGTGTGGTCTCACCAAGGCCTTATACAACTGTAGCAAGACTTCCTTACTCTTGTACTCTAACCCTTTTGCAATGAACGCCAACATGGCATTAGCCTTCATAGATGCTTGCTGTACCTTCTTGTGACCGGTGTTCAAGAACATCCAAATCCCTCTGAAAACTAACACTACCTCGTCTCTCCCCCTCTAGAAAATAATCCAACAATAATAACTTGATCATTTTCAATCCACGACTATTTGTGGGACATTGCTGTGTGCAATTGGCTGCCCCTTTTGGCCCACAAAATCCAGTTTACAATATATTCTGTGAAGGGCTTTCAGACGCCTCAATGACGTGATAAGGAACTATATCAAATGGAAGGATTATGTCTTAGGCTGTGTTTCTCAACCTTCACTGCATTAGTGAATTCACTCCAATGGATCTGCTAAAGAAGGGAACAATACTTGTGGTACACATTTTCAAATGTGAGTGAAGGAAGCCGCTGGGAGTTGGGTTTGATCGTTAAAACAGTCAGTAAAGGGGAATGATTAGTTATGAAATAGGAAAGGGAGGAACTATTTAGCCCATTGAACCTGTTCCACCAATGGATCTTTATAGATTTATTTATTGCAACACCCCACCCTTTCACCAACCTCTTGATACCCTAAGTACCCAAGAAGGTGATCTGTTTGTCTTGATTTCACCTCTGCAGCTTTCTGGAGCAGACCATTTCACACCTTCACAACCTTCATAATATCTGTCAGACATCAAGTCCTGGATGAGAGCCAACTTTCTACAGCTGAATGTCAGCAAGACTGAAGCTCTCCTGATTGTCTCGTGCCAGCGCTTCCGCACCTCCGGCACTTGCAGCATCAGTATCCACGGTCGCACACTCCACCTCTCCAAGCCAGTCAGGAACCTGGGCGTCTTGTTAGACCCTCAACTCTCCTCCATATCCATGCCACGACCTGCACTGCCTTCCCCCACCTCCGCAACATTGCCCGACTTCGCCACTGCCGCAGGCCACCGAAACCCTCATACACGCATTCGTCACCTCAAGGCTCGACTACGGAAACTCACTCCTTGTCAGTCTCCCCAACTCTTCCTTCCACAAACTGCAGATCATCCAGAACTCTGCTTCTCGTGTCCTCTCCCACACCAGACTCTGTGACTCCATCACCCCCACCCTCGCCCGGCTCCACTGGTTCCCATCCCTCAGAGGATAGAATTTAAAATCCTTGACCTCACTTTCAAGGCCCTCCATGGCCTTGCCCACTCCTGCATCTCTGATCTGCTGACTTCCTATTAACCTATCTGCTCCCTCTGCTCAGCAGGGTCCGGTCTGCTCCATGTCTTCCGCCCGACCCATCTTACCATCGGCAGCCGGGCTTTCAGCCTCTCTGCCCCCACTCTTTGGAACTCCATCCCAGAGCCCCTTCAGGCATGACTCAAGACTCTCCTTTTCAACCGTGCCTTCAGCTGCCCTCCTACCTCTCTGCCCTCCCTCATGCCAAACCTTCCCCCCTACACTTGGGTCCTGATCCCCAACTGTTCAGTGCCTTGGGACATCCTCCCGATGTGAAAGGCACTTTACAAGTGTAATTTTGTTGTTGTTGTTTCCTTACCTCAATTCTAACTATCTTGGTTCTGATTTTAAGGTTATGCCCCGTGCAATGGATCCCTGGAATAAACGATTCACCCACTGTTTAACCTTTGCTTTCAGTATTTTAAATATCTCAATCAAATGACTGTACTCTAACTTCCTCTGCTCTAAGGAATATAATTCCATTCTAGCCAGTTTCTCATCATAGCTAAACCTTTTCATGCCAGTTATTAATTTATGTCCATTGCTGGATAGACACCCTACAAGGATAGTGTATCCTTGCTAAGATTGGGTGTCCAAATTGGAACCCAGTACTCCAAATGAAATCGGACCAGTATTCTATATTATTGGAAAAACACTTCCTTACATTTATATATAAATAAATCAATACATGTCAGGATCAAACTTACTGTAACTGCTTCTTGCACTCGAGAGCTAGATTTTTGTTATACAGTGGAAACTACTTAATCCGGACACATCGGGCGGTGGGGGGGGGAGAGCAAGGGGGTTTGTCCGGCTTAAGTGACGTCCAAGGTTAACAGATATTCCCTTACCTCTTCCTGCCCAGCAGTGCAGTGCCGCCGCCTCCTCCCTCCCATTGCCATTCCCATTGGACGGGAAGGGGACCAATTAGCGGCAGCTCTGAGGTGAGTGACAGCCTGAAGCCGCTTGTGAGTGGATGGCCTCCACCCATTCACAATCGTCTCAGCTGTCAATCAATCGCAATTTAACTCCTCCCACTCCCTTCCTTGTTTCTTCCCCATCCCTGGGCTCCTTCACTGATTGACAGCCTGAAACTGCTTGTGAATGGCTGGAGTCCACTGTCAATCGCAATTTGACTATGCCCCCACCCCTCCATCCTGGAACTGCTTGTGGCTGGATGGAGGCACTCAAGATACAGAGTGAGTAGACACAGTGGTGACCCGCTTGTGTTAGGAGTAACTAGATTGTTGTCCGAATTAATCGCATATTTAAAACTGGTAATAATGCAAATTAATCTGTGCCGGGCGTTAACCGGCATCCAGCTAAAGCGGCTTCCACTGTATTTTAAATATTTTTACAAGTGGAGTCCTGTAGCTTAGTGGTTTGAGCACTCGCCTCGCAAGAGAGAGGACCTCGGTTCGATCCCCGACAGGGCAAAACGTTGGGCAAGTTTCTTGACTCCACAGGCCTTTGATTACCTAACTGGTAGTAGGAATCTGGTTGTTAGTCGATTGGTGGATCGCTTTTCCTCAGATAATAATTCCTTCAAAATAAATAAAAATAATTTGGTCACTCAATCCATGACTGTTTGTGTTACACTGCTGTGCGCAATTGGCTGCTGCTTTTTGCCCACAAAATATGCAGTCAATTCACTTCACAGTATATTCTGTGAAACGCTTTGAGAAGCTCTTTGAGAAGTCTCGAAGACGTGATAAGGCACTATATCAAATGCAAGGATTATTATTTTTAAAATGTCCATTTATTTTGTATTTCCTAACCATTAACGTAAGCCAGTCTTCTTATGTTGGACAGTTGTTCCACCAGCTGGTTGCCCTCCGGTGTCCTCCTCCACCAAAGGGACCTATGTTAATGTGTAAACCATAGTAGCAAGTGTCAGCAAGCCACACAACTGTATAGGGGCAAGTCCGAGTTTGACCTCATCTCATTTGCTGCCATACACACACCCACAAGACCATTAGGGGATGCTGAAGAGATAATAAGAAGCAACAACAACAAGATTACATTTGTATAGCGCCTTTCACATCAGAGGACGTCCCAAGCAGAACCCGGGCTGGTTTTATCTTCCCCAATCAATGGAAGGCTAGGGCCAATTTAGTCTGGTGAAAATCCTGCTGAGATAGGCAAACTCAATGCAAAACGGGATTCAAACCAGCGAGTTTGTAAACTGCAGCTCAGTCTGCTGCTCCATTGGAGCTGTGAACTAAATTTTAATGGTGTATGGACTTGAATCCCGAGATCTCTCTTGAACCCCTTCACAAATCCACATCCTAATCTGTGCATATTTTTCAGGATGCTCAACTATTCTGTCCCTGATGATAGATTTTAGTAATATGCTCACCCATGATGTTAACCGCACAAGGCCTTTATTTGCTTTCTCCCTTCTTGAATGGTGCCATTACATTTCTGTTTCCCAGCCCTCTGGTACAACTCCCAATATTGTTGAACTTTGGAAAGTAATAATTAAGGCCTTAACAGTTTCTTCCTTTGTTTCTATTCGTATCCTGCGGTGGAAACCACCTGGGCCTGGAGATTTGTATGATTTCAAGCCCATTAATTTATCCATTTCTAGTTTTCTCTTTATAATTAGGCTTTTAAGTTCTCCTCTTTCCTAAACTCTAGCCTTCCCTGAACCTCTGGTATCTCAACCTCTTTTTCCACTGTGAACTCTGAAACAAAATGTTTATTCAGCAATTCTGCGATGTCCTGATCCTCTACAACTATCACACCTGTATCTGGTTTCAATGGACCCAGCACCTCCTTTACCAACCTCTTTCGCTGTATATATAAAATGATTTGATGTTACACTTGATACCATGGACTCAACACTGCAGAGAAAACAAAAGTCACTCCATGTGGAATTTCTTGTGAAGGTGATGGCCAATTTAAGCTCCCCATGAAGCCTCTGCTGGGTCTAAGTGCGAAGGAATAGCAATTCTGCTTTACATCTTATGGGTGTGGGAATTCAGCAGAATCCAGTTGTGAAGAATTATAAAATGTTTAGATCGCACAAAGTGAGGCTGCCAATTAGCCAAGGTGTCTAGTGCGTCATCAACAGGGTCTTGGAGAACTGTGAACCTGCTCAGGAACTTTAAAACTAATACTGCTACAACTTGACTCCGTTATTCAATTGGCAAACATGTCACCACGCAATTAGTTCACCGCCAAAGTTAATCTGCTTATCTTTTCATTCCTCCATCCCCTGGGCAGTCACTCTTAGGTCATCAGATAGCTTGGTGCACAACAATTTACATTTATACAGTACCTCTTATATCGTGAGACATGTCAAAGCACTTCACCCAGCATACCTGAGCTGGGGTTAGGGGAGAGAGCTGAGGAGGGTGGGTGGGTGGGTGTGGGGGGAGACGGGTGGGGTGGGGGTTTAGGGGAAAAGGTGACTGAACAAAATATCAACGCTGACGATCACAGTTTTTAGATTACACGTCTGTGTTGAGTTTGCTGATTTCAGATGGGAAGCAATTCGGATGCTACAGTTATCTTTAATATTCTTGGGCTAGGGAAGGAAATGAATCATCTAGGGCTCTGACTTCCGATAGTTATCCTATTCAAAATTCTATACATGTCGATGTTGGGCAAGGGAATAATTGAGCCTGACTGTGATGAACCCACGGTTGAATAGCTTGATGACATTCACTGAGGCACGGTCATGAACAATGACATCTTTGGCTAGGACTGGAGGATAATAGCACCCATGGAACTGTCAGAGGAAAAATAAGTCAAAGTACCTTCAGAAAGGAGGAGGGGAATAAATTGATGCAAAGGAAGCTGAAAGGTGTTCCTCATACTCTTCAAACTACTGCATTGCTGTACTGCAGCTTTGCTTTCCATGTTTATGAACACTGCCGTTAACTAAGTACTGTATTCCATCAAACTGAAAGTTCATAGAATTATAGAATCATAGAATCTTACAGCACAATAAGAGGCCATTCGGCCCATCGAGTTTGTGCCGGCTCTTTGAATAGAGCAATTAATGTCAGTCCCACTCCCCAGCCCTTTCCCCATAACCCTGCAAACACGTCCTCCTCAAATACCTGTCCACTGCATTTTTAAAAGTAGTTATCGAATCGAGTTGTGACGTAATCTGTGATCTTCAGTGTATCTAATCAAAAAAAAACAATAATAAGTTGATCACTGAATCCACGACTGTTTGTGGGACACTTCTATGCACAATTGGCTGCCATGTTTTGCCCCAAATGCAGTATATTCTGTGAAGTGCTTTGAGACGTCGCCAAGATGTGATAAGGCGCTATATCAAATGCAAGGATTATTTTTATTATTATTATTAAGGGAGGGCTGTTGAAACTGCGGACTTTCAGGTCTCTATATTAAATTGTGGTTACACCTGTCTGTTTAAGGTGTGCCATAGAGTGCCGCTTATACTATTCAAAAAAGAGTCATCAAGTTAATTTACATTGCTCGCTCTGAGGCAACAATCATCTATTTTACACAGATAGTAATTTGGTTGGATCACTGTGTCTTTAACTCCATCATGTACTTCGTTAGAGCAATGAATTGTTTAAACTTTTGATCAACCATGGCATGGTCCTGCACTAAAAGCTTTGGGCCTCCAACTTGATTCATGAATTTAAACACTTGTTTAAATATATATATGGGAGTTCTGCTGTTTCACTTGATTTTGACCGGCTTCAGTGCTTGGGTATTATACTATATTAACATCCACCTAGTATAATAGTAACTTCTCTCCTTCCCCAGTCAGCATACATACCTCATCGAGAGAGATACCTCACATCTTAAACAGGGACAGATGTGGCTGGTACCCATTTCTATTTTATTTACTATTAGGTAATGAATGATGACCACTGATGACTTCTGGATGTGTCTTGAAATGGATTAGCTCATTGTTATAATACAATATGAATTTACATTTATATTGTGTCTCAATGGGATGTAGCAAGGAGCTGGACATTGGGGAATGAGTGGGGGAAAGATCCTGAAAGGGCAGTCAAAGAGAAAGGTCTTGAAGCAGATTTTAGAGGAGATGAGGGAAGGGCATGAATCAGTTCACTTTCTGATCAGGGGTCAAATCTGTGAGCTTTTAGATGCCTTTGACAACTCGTTGGTTGCTTTAATTTCATATGAAATATGAAGCGAAGAGATTTTATACATCCCGGGCTGATAAATAATAATAATAATAATAATCCTTGCATTTGATATAGCACTTTTCACATCTTCTAGATGTCTCAAAGCGCTTCACAGAATATACTGTAAAGTGAATTGATCGTATATTTGTGGGCGAAATTTGGCAGCCAATTGCGCACAGCAGTGTCCCACAAACAGTCATGGATTGAAAATGACCAATTTATTATTGTTTTTATTTTTTGGTGGGATTATTATTAGGCGTGTGGAGTAAGGAAACTTGCCCAAGGTTTCGCCCTGCCTGGAATTGAACCCAGGTGTCTCGCTTGCAAGACGAGTGCTCTAACCACTGAGCCACAGGACTCCAATGATAGGATGGTGGTCTCATGGTTTGTCTGAAAAATATTAGTTCTTACTGGCAATCCATTGTTGCATTGTGAGCTTCATGGCCAGGTTAAGGGATCGGGGGGGCCCTAAACCAACAACAACAACTTGCATTTATACAGCACCTTTCACTCAGGGTAGCGTCCCGGAGGGTTTAGCAGTGGTGAAGCACGATGCCGAGCTGGTGGGAGGCAGGGGGGGAAAACAAATTACATTGTGTGGGCCCGTTGAACTATGCAGTCAAAATATGCAACAATACCTTTTTAAAGTACTCTGTTGCGTGACTTCATAGTTGTGAACATTCATTGATGATGAAAACTTAGTGTACTTGTCAAGTCGTGCTCAGTAGACAGCAATGGCAGTGCATTGAATCTTTCCTGGATCATCGTAGATCTGAGTGAGTTTTTGATGAGATTCATCTTTGAGAACGAACTTCCACCTTCACAGACTGTTACTGATACTGTAGTGTTAGGAACGTACCAAGAACAACTGCCACATTTGGAAATGTTGATTAAACCGAAGTGATTCTGTTTCATGTACTTTAGCATTTCTCACTGAGTTTTCTCACTCTTAATGTGATATGAAATTCAGAAAGTGCGCAAATTCATCAACACTGATTGCATCCAAATCTTTTTACAGCCCTACTGAGCTCTATTGTTGCTAGATATGGCTTGTGCTCTCTATACTGCCTCTTACCTTCTCTTGCAGTGTTGGAGTGGTGGGATGCTGCATTGTTGGAGGTGCTATCCTTTGAATGAGACGGTAAACCAAGGTCCCTCCTGTCTGTTCAGGTTGACTTCAAGATTCCACAGCAAGTTGAAAAGAGTTCCTCCTGGTGTCCTGGCAAGCAAACCCCTGGATAAAATTAGTCATTCATTTCAGGCCTGTTTGTGCTACATTGCTGTACGCAAATTGGCTGCTTCATTTGCTTACAAAATACAGGAAATAATTTGTTAAGTTGTACTGTGACGTATGAGGCCTTTTTCTCTTGTTACATCTCGTTTAAAAACTTGTGGGAAATGTACGTCAATAATATTCACTGAGTGACGTTAAATGATAGAGCCAGTGAATAAAATAGGTAAATAGTACTTTGCGATTGCAAATGATTGAGAATAAAATTTAGAGGTTTGAATTCAATAACTATAGAAGCGCATCTATTGAAACTGGTGACTTATTTTCGGTACACAAGGCAAATTATTTGTGCTTGCCGCAGTCGATACCCTTGCTCAATTTGCAGTTGTGTTTTAATTATTTTTACACAGTGACTGCTGGTCAGCATTTGTCAGTTTCACAATCGAGCCACAGTTCAGTGTAAGTTTCCAGGTATTATTGAAGACTGCATTTTGCTTTCAGAAAGATATCATGTTTGATGACTACTTGGTGCTGTATTTCATCTGCTTATAAAATGCAACGCTTTAATACTAACAGTTTCGTCCACAAAACATACAGTGAATTCACTTTGGGAGGAAATTCTACTTGGTTGGAAGGAAGTCTCAAAGTGCTTCACAGGATTTACTGTAAACAACAGCAAGTGGCATCCAACCTTTCCACTGCAGTCTATGATGTAATCCTACATGATGGGTGTTGTATACGTGCATTTCTTGTATTTGCTGTAAAGTATAGTGACCATGTAAATCTAGATCCAGAAGGAATTTCTAATCCCATGGTCATCTTTCACTAAAGATTTTGAAAGATCCACTTTGCAATTAAGTTTTAATATTTATTTTGCAAATAACTATAAAAAGAAAAGCTGGGGAAATATTTTTTATTCATATGCAATAATACTGTGAATATTACCTTGAACTCTTTCCTATTAAGTTCACAATTCGGGCCCTGAATAAAGAAATATTGTTGTTCTATTCAGAATATGACCATCAATACTATTTTCACTGATCTATTTGTGAGACAAATATCTACAACTGTTTGTGGGACATTGCTGTGCACAATTGGTTGCCCACAAAACATGTAGTCAATTCATTTTACAGTATATTCTCTGAAGTGCTTTGAGATGTCTTGAAGACGTGATAAGGCGCTATATCAAATGCAAGCATTATTCTTACTAACCATCAGCATGTTGATCTATTAAAATGTAAGTAAAAGTAATTAGGTGGGTAATTAAGTGGATATTTATTTGCATTTATTTACATTAACAAAGGAGAAAGACAAAAGGAGATTAATACCTTAGTTTCCAAGATAAAATGATAGTATTTTTGTTTTGCCTATTTCCCTCTCTTTCCTTTTGTTAAGGTGCAGCCTCATAATCGGGTACAGTTCCACTGAATGACAGCTCTTTGATCCCTTATACCCAGGGTGGTTTAACTGGCAGCCCACGGGCCACATCCGGCCCAGTGGATGATTGCATCCAGCCCGTGAACCATTTCTGCATCCAGTACCCGTGGCTCCATTATCCGGGTCCCTACTTCCCCTCCTATTGCCCGGGTTGCTTGTTATCAATACCCCAGTCCCTCAATCTCTATACCCAGTTGGCCAGTTTCAGTATCAGTGACCCCAGTTCCTGTGCTCTTCGATCCATGCTCGGCTCCTCGCCCCCTGTTCTGGGCTACCCAAACACATGGCCACCCGTATCCTAGCACCAGCCCTGTACTTAGTGCATGGCAATTCCATGGACTCGATATGGTGAGTTGATATCTTGTGAAGCCCAATGCACATTCGAATCCACAAGCCTTAGCCAATCCCCTAGCCAAATAACATTGGTCACTCACTCCATGACTGTTTGTGGGACATTGCCTTCCGCAACTGGCTGCTGTGTTTTGCCCACAAAATACACCGTGAATCCACTTTACAGTATATCCTGTGAAGCTCTTTGAGATATCTCAGCGATGTCATAAGGTGCTCTATCAAATGGAAGGATTATTATGTACAGCAACAACACCAACTTGCATTTATATAACACCCTCCATGACAGGTGGCGTCTCTGAGCACTTTATTATTATTGTACATTTGGCAAATATTAAACTCTGAGGGAGGGAGCGAGTGGAGGAAACTTTAGAATGGAGTTTCAGAGAGTGGAGGTAGAGCGGCTGAAAGCCTGACTGCCTGTTGAACTGTTTTCAGACCCCTGAATCAACTTGGATGGTGCAATTGGTTACAATCATTTTCTCTCTCACAATGATACTTGAATTGGTATATGTAGTTTCTAATGTATTCATTTATTTATAATGGATTTCTCTTCTATTTTGCTTCTGATCATTGACCTAAACTTGTGTTTTGTAAATGGAGAAACACCCTTCCTTTCAGTGAAAAATGCAGCTGTTTATTTTGGTTTTAATAAAAAGGGTTACTTGATTTATTTGTTTTTATTAGGTTAAATAAGCAGACACATCTACTTGGCGCCAACAGGAAGTGTCTCTTGCAAATTGCAGTGAACTTCAGATCAGATTTTTAGCATAAAGATATACAAAGCATTCTGCCAATCTATTTTGTTTGTGCATCTTACTGCAACGACTACCTTTCAGAATGCATTTTCTCCAAAGGTGAAGTAAATCAACAGAGAGAAAATAAACACACAAGACAAGAGCTATTGTCTAAAATGACGAGTGCTTACATGTTTATTGAAAGTAATGTTCTGTCCTGGACATCTTCCAGAAGCTGCATTTGTTTCATATTTGACCTGTCAACGACAGATCCTGTTTAATATCCAGTCATCCGTTTACTTGTCAAAAAAAGGAAATTCAAATTATTATTTTAATTTGGTATCATTCTTGTTTTTTTGATAAATCAATTAACGTTACATTTCCCCCTTGTTCTTGTTATTGATTCATTGCCCACAGGAAGGGAGGTGAAATGGTCAGAAGATTAAATAATAATGAAATAATTAACCCTTACATTTAAACCAGAAAGTGTTGCTGTTGTTTTTTGATGTAAAAGCTTGGAAGGAGTTGCTTAGCACAACCGTACAAGGTTGCTAAATTTATACGATTTTTAAATATGCTACAGTCTCACTGTATCAGGGTCAGTATCCTCTCCAGTCTTGTTCTCTCGCTGATGTTCTCAGAATTTGCCATTTAATTGATAGAAAAAATCATCAGAAAGTGACTAAATAATTAAATATTCTAGCCAAATCTTTGGAACTATTCAACTGAAAGAAATACTGATAAGAGTCCATAGTGCAATTTTTTTTTAACCGGTTGCAATTTTTTTTTAACCGGTGGCAGTCTTTTGGAAAGATCTTGAAGAAGGATAGCTTGAATAGTAAATCAAGTGAAGAGAGGCTAAGGGAGCTAAATCTATTTTCACTTGGAAAAATCTCAAGTGGAGATGATCCTAGTATCAAAATGACTAAAGGGAATAATCAGTGGATGGATGTGCATCAGTTTTCTGAACCGTGGGAACTGAAGGGCATGATAAACTGAGAAGTCTTCAGAAGTAACTTAGAAGTAAGAGACTACATTTGGGCCTTTTTCATTCTTCTGTAGGACTGACAGTGCTTTATGCTTTAAAACAGCTTTACGTAGTCAGAATATTTTTAAATAAGAGATTCCCTTTCAAATTATTCGAGGCTTTGAAATGTTTCAATATGTTTTGTTCTTTTTCCCCCATTTCTAGATTGTACATTTTCCCCCTTGTTCTTGTTATTGTTTCACTGCCCACAGGAAGGGAAGGTGAAATGATCAGAAGATTAAATAATTAATCCTTACATTTGATACAACTCCTTATGACATCTTTGAGATCTCTCAAAGCGCTTCGCAGGATTTTTACTGTAAAGTGCAATGATTGTAGTTTGCAGGCAAATGTGACAACTAATTTGCTCACAACCATGCCTCACAAACAGCCGTGAAGTAAATGATCAATTTTATTTGTGGGGATAGTTGGCCAGGACAACAGGAAAAACACCTCTTTTTCGATAGTGTCATGGGATCTTCAGTGTTTACCTGACTAGGCAGGATTAGGGGGATCTCAGATTATCATTTCATCGGAAGGGTGCAGCACACCCCTGCATGGCACTGGAAAGTCTAGAATCAACCTGGAGTTGAAAGTCCTGATGTGGGGCTTGAACCCACAATCTTCTGACACGAAAGCGAGAGTGCTACCAACACCCAAATTGATCCCCTTCTACCCTTATGTATCCCTTGATGGCCTGTCACTGACACTGACCGAGGCCTAAGAGTAGATTACCTGCCCATTGTTTCACAGTAGCATTTACAAGGAAGGGTGAAAATTAAAAATTATTCTCATGCTCATTTTTGGATTCCTTTTAAAACCTATTTCTAATGTATTTTTAGCAACAAGCATATATTGTACTTAGAAAATGTAAGGATATGATAATTATTTCAATATGATGGAAGTGCTAACCTAGCAAATGAACATTTATTTTAGAAGGGCATTTTTAAAAGTGGAACAAATGCTTAAAGCTAATGATTAATTGCAGCAATTATTGTGAAATAACCAGACTGGAAATCTTCAATATTGGCCCATACTTCCATAAACATCATTAATAATACATGTCTCCTACTGTAAAACTGTGGTGAATATATTCTATTAATTATAATAATTAATATTACCACAATTAATATACAGGTAATGTATTTATAATATAATAATAATCAATAATAACAGTTATTAATAGCACATGTAGCAAATCTATTCAAAAAGAGTTTTAAATGGCAAAACATGGGCTTTTTAACCGAACAGAAGTTTTCTTGAAAGGGGATCCAAATACATTTTAAATCGTTCACTGTTCTTTCAAATTAATTACTGTGATCTTTTCTCAGCAAATTTATTATTCTTCTGGTTAAAAGACTACCTGCATATCAGAAAATATGTTATGCAAATCATTTTGTCTAAATAATTTCTATTTAACAATTCGAATTTTATAATTTTTGAATTGGAGTTTCTATGTAAAAAAATTCCCATTTCAAATAATCGGTCAGAGATCACAGGGCTTTATTTTGGAATTACATGTCAATTACATTAATGTAGGATTCACAACAGCAAAAATATTTCAATATCAGCCCATATCCATCTCCTGCAGGTAGACACAGAATATTTGTGGGGATAGATTAATAATAATAATCCTTGCATTTGATATAGCGCTTTTCAAGTCTTCTAGACGTCTCAAAGCGCTTCACAGAGTATACTGTAAAGTGAATTAACTGTATATTTTGTGGGTGAAAACGTGGCAGCCAATTGCGTACACTAGTGTCCCACAAACAGTTGTGGATTGAGTGACCAAATTATTATTGTTTTTTCTCTTGAGGGATTATTATCAGTTGTGTGGAGTAAGAAAACTTGCCCAAGGTTTAGCCCTGCCGGGAATCGAACCCAGGCCTCTCGCTTGTGAGGGAGTGCTCTAATCACTGACTCCTACAGGACTCCTACATATAGATGAGATTTATTAAGCACTGAATGTCTTAAACTTCAATAATAATAAAGTTTCAATAATAATAAGTTTAAGAATAAACTTAAACTTTACCTGTTCCACATGTAGTGGAGTCCTGTAGCTCAGTGGTTAGAGCACTCGCTTTGCAATAGTGGAGTCCTGTAGCTCAGTGGTTAGAGCACTTGCTTTGCAAGCGAGAGACCTGAGTTCAATTCCAGGCAGGTCAGGGCGAAACCTTGGGCAAGTTTCCTTACTCCACACGCCTAATAATAATCCCTCCAAAAAAACAAAACAATAATAAATTGGTCATTTTCAATCCATGACTGTTTGTGGGACATTGCTGTACGCAATTGGCTGCCGCGTTCGCCCACAAATATACAGTCAATTCACTTTACAGTGTGTTCTGTGAAGCGCTTTGGGACGTCCTCCCGACGTGAAAAGCGCTATATCAAATGCAAGGATTATTATTATTATTATTATTATTATGTAGATCCGATTAAGCCCACATAGACCATATAGACCAGAGTTACAATTAACAGAAAACTTGTAGAGGATCAAATGGCTTTTATCTCATTTTTTATGGACAGAAAAGACATCATTTAACTTCCAACTATTCATAACTTAAGATTACTTTTGATTTTTCTCTTTTTTTAAAGGAACATTTAGTGTGTCCAATTATTTTCTAATTTTCTCCCCAATGGCATGGACCTCTCTGTTCCTGGTTCTGATTGCCTGCCAGTTGCTAGGTGGCATTTGTTCATGTGCTTTTTTTGGTCAGCCTGGTGTCTGACACATACAGAAACCCATCATCAATCTTAAGAATATCCCAACCAAACTGGGAGTTCCATGTATTCAACCTACACATGGAAATTCCAGAGATGTTTATTGGAATGGATACATGGTTAACAGAGATTTAAGTTGATAGATAATTATAATAATAACATAATAATCCTTGCATTTGGTATAGCACTATATCACGTCTTCGAGTTGTCTCAGGGCGCTTCACAGGATATACTGTAAAATGGATTGACTGTGTATTTTGTGGATGATTGCGGTAGCCAGTCTGAACACACAAACAGCCATAGAGTGAATGACTAGGAGTAATATGGGGGAAAAGTCGAGATATAGGTCTTGTGATAAGATCTAGGATAGGCACTCGTTTACCAGCCAGACTGGGTGGGCTGATTGACCTGTTTCTGAGCTGTTTTTTCTATGAATGGAAATAAGCACTGAGACATCCTTCTGACATAAAAGGTACTATATAAATGTAAATTGTACTGTATTGTGCAATTAGATGAATGAAAAAGCAACATTCTTGATATGGTATATGGTATGTTTGCCTGCTTCCTGTCCAGTTGATGCTTATAATAAATTCCTTATTTTTCACCAAAATGCCTCCCTTCCCTGCAGAATACAACACAAATCATTTTGGCTACTTCAATTCAGTCTGACGAATATCTAGAGAAAGTATCAAAAGACTTCACAACAATCATAATCCAGTGCTGAAAGATTGCTAGACATTTTAAATAAGATATCAGACAAAGTAGCAAAATAAAAAAAAATGGGATTATTAAGTACAATCAGATGATATAATGGGAGAGAAAAATAAACTTGAGGGATGAGCTTTGGTGACCTCAATGGCCTACTCTTCTCTCCAACTTTTCTTATGGTCCAATCCTTCCATTTAATCAATTCATTATTATTACAATGAATAAAATAAGTCTGAATATTGTTCACAATATTGAAAGAACGTGTTTCTAACATAGCAAAATAAACAGATTGATTCTTAAAGAAAAAAAAAATCTACCTATTTAATTGAGGACATTTGTGATCGAAGGATTTGGCATTTTCTCTTTTGTTGGTCTGCAAGTAATTTCATGCATGTATTAATTTGGATAAAACAATATGTGCAATTCAAGATCTAAAGCCAACAAAGTAAATGTTTTCCACTTTTATCATAAGCCAAAATGTTCTGATGTGGTTTTATCTACCAGTTACAAATTGTCTGGTATTATTGTACACCCAAACAAATCAGTTAGAAAAGTTTACATCACTTATGTGGACTCCACCAAACCCCATTAATCTACCAAAGGCAAATGTGTATTTGACTATTGAAATAAAAAGCAAATTCTAGCGAGATAAAAGGGACCTTGTTCAGATTAACTGGAGGAAGAAAACTGGCAAGCAGAAATGTATATCAGCTGGGGGAAAATTTTAAACAGGAGATGGAAGCAGTATAAATCAAGCATATTCCAGTAAGAAAAAGGGGCCGTATTGAAGGCCAGGATTCTGTGGATGAATAAGGAAATTAGATCAAATATGATTTTTTGAAAAAGAGGATTCAGGGTTTATAGGCAGACTAATCAAATTAAGAGAAAATTGAAGAATATTTTAAAACTGCAAAGAGGGAGACTAGAAAGGCTACAAGCGAGTACAAAAACAATTCGTGAAAGATAATTGTAAGGCTTTAGATATTCATATTTGTTGTAAAAGGTAAGATCAATTAGGGGTACATTCACAAGCTTTAGACTTTCAAAATACAATCTATTCTTTTTGCTTAAAAACAAACAGAAATAGATTTAAAGAAATAGAAAAATGAGCACGAGAAGAATTTTTAATTTTCACCTTTTCCTTGTGAATGCCACTGTCTGAGACAACGGGTAGATAATCCGCTCCCAGGCCTCTGACAATGTCTGTTGGACAGGTGAATGCTGATCAGAAGGGGTTTATTATGGAAAGTCATTCAGGACTGTTCTAGGATGGTTGTTGACAGCAGGTGCTTGCTGAATAGAGGTGGTTACTTCAGCAGGTTTGACTGTGGATTATTTCCACTTGTCAGTGGATCAATTATCTCCCTTTCATTTATATAGAGACTAACTAGAGATAACAAATGGAAAGCAGAAATGTTTATCAACAGGGAGAAATAATTTTAAACAGGAGATGTAAGTATAAATCAAATATATTCCAGTAAAAACAAAGGGGGCTGTTTTGAAGGTGAAGATTCTGTGGATAAATAAGGAAATGAGATCAGTGGGATTGGACTGTGAAATTCTCTACCACAAAACATTGTTGAAACAGAAATCCATAAATTCTTTCAAAAGGAAATTAAATATATGCTTCAAGAACAAGACTATCACCATTTTATCATTTACGAATACACATTCCTTACACTTTACAGTTAAAAAAAATCCTGTAAAAAGTTTGAGATGTTTCAACGATATGGTGAAGTGCTGTATCAAATGCAAGGATTATTATTAATATTACTTAATTCGAGTAGGAAGAGTGGCATTAAACTAGAAGGCTCAAATGGGAAAAAACTCACCAGCACAAATTTGGTGAGATGAATAGTTTCTATGCTGTAACACTATGATTTCATTGATGTCATGGGTGAAATAAATTGAACAAAACTCCTGTATATTTATTCAAGTTTATATTCCACTTTCCTTCCTGCCTTGACATGGCAGCCCAAGGTCCAGCATCTCCCAAGTAATCACATTAGCACAGAGCTACTCTATTTATTCAGCCCTATTAACTTTGGGTCCAGACAGGTATTCATTCAGCTTTTTTCCAAAGCTATTGATTGACACAACATCAACTGTTTTAGCTTTAGATTTAGATCTGAAATTTCTGGTGTTTTCCAGGATTTGTATCATTTGACACCATAAATCCCATACATGCATAGAAGGTTATGTGTGTTTTTTCCCCCCAATGAAATGCTACATAAATAACTGTAGCAGTGACTTGAATAAGAGTTGGCTTTGCTCCCTGCCTTTTCTGCCTCTCACTTTTTTTGATACAATTTTAAGGAATCACGGACCGGAACTGTTTGTCAGGAGAGAGTCCCATAGTCTTGTGGAGGCCCGTAGCGTAGTGGTTAGCGAGATTGCCTTGCAAGCGAGAGGACCCGGGTTCAATTACAGGGCAGGGCGAAACCTTATGCAATTTTCCTTGCTCCACACACCTCTGTTTTCTTAAGCCTTCCTAAGTAGGAACCTGGTAGTGAGGCGATTGGCAGATCGCTTTCTGGGGATAATAATCCCTCCAAACAAAAGAAAAAAAATGATCACTCAATCTACGAATGTTTGCGGGACGTTGCTGTGTGCAATTGGCTACTGTGTTTCATCCACAAAATACACGGTCAATTCACTTTACAATATATTCAATACAAGGATGTGATAAGGTGCTATATCAAATGCAAGGATTATTATTATTAAAAGTGGTAGAGGTAGACTCATATAAAAAAGCAGTTTGATGTAGCGATTGGGGTATGCTGGAGTGTGTGTACTGGAGGGATAAGATCAGATGGGGCCGAAAGGACTTCCTTCATCCAGACAGATCTTGTGATCTTGTGATAAGTACTTGGCTAATAAGGATATCAGAGGGTATGGATTAAAGGCATGCAAATGGTGCTGCAGTACAACAGGATCAGCCATGCTCTAAGAAAATGACAGAGCAGACTCAATAGTTGAATAGCCTACTGCTATTTCTGTTCTGTTCAACCACAGGAAAAAGTGGCTGCTGCAACGGATAGCAGAAAAAGGCTTCCAGCAGCAGAATGTGTTCAGTCACCAGCGCCTTAAGATAAGATGCCTCACTTTCACTTGAAGTTGTCCCTCAATGACAAAAGTGGCATCTCTGACAGACGTGTATCATAAAAACAACATTTAAGTTCATTCCACAAATCTACTGCTTTATGCTTACAAATATTTCTTATAAACCAAGTCTTTTTTCTTATAAACTTATTTGTTACTGGTTAACTTTATGCTAGTGCGTTTTAAATCTGAACTGAGAAAGCTCAAAGTGTGCTTACATTTATATTGTCCAAAAAACAATTTTAATTTAGTCTGTTTTAGGCAACAGCAAAATCTGTTGTGACAACATTCTTTGAAAAACAATGAGGAGACCGTGTTTCTGGCACATAAACCTTATTGTGATTTGGTTGTTTGAAGGTCACTCAATGTGAGAAAAAAATGTGAAGACTCCAGAACTTACCTACAAAAAAAAACGATCATGTTAGCAATAGTTAAGGGTTTTTTTCAAGCCAAGAATGGACATGTGATCAAATGTAATGCCGCCATCCTGAAACATACCTCGTCTGCATTGCCAGTTGCCAATTACCAGCCTGTGCAATGTGATGGGTATGCATTCCCAGAACCTGCTCACCTGTGTGTGCATCACATTCTGTGTGCGATCACACAACCAGCAGTGAGCACAGTCGGGCAAGTTTCGGGCAGCACACACATCATCACAGGCACTGAGTAAAATCAGCCAATGCGGGTCTTAAAAATGAAATTCAGGTTAAATTGAGCTTTACCTGAGTTTCATTTTTAAGAAATCCATTGGGCATTTTTGATGAAAGCCTTTTTTCCAAAAGAAAAATAATCTTTTTAACATTAATCTGAGCTAAATTATTCCAGGATTAATGCGTTTACAATACAATGGCAGATAATTATGTAAGTTATAATGTTTAGGCTACAACACAACATTCGAACATTTATCAGTTGTAGCATTAACAATTCATTTGTCTTCACAGTATAATTTTGTACCGTGCCTGTTAATTGCTATTATATAGAAATGTACATGTTGATGCTGTTACTTCAGTGTACCATTCCATCAAGTGCTACATGGACTTTGATCTTCATAGCGATGCACGTCAGCATGTGCAGTGCGAGAAATGTGATTATGAACAGCAGCATGAGAAATTAATAAAACAAACAATCCATCATAATGCTGTCGACATCCCTCAGTGAATGTGTCTCCACGTTTAGCATTGTTTCCTGTACATGGGGAAAAATTCGAACTTGTGGAACAGGCTCCCTCAGGAGATGGTGGAAGCAGAAAATGTTGTTTGTTTCAAGAACAAATGAGATAGATTTCTGCTGGGAACTAATATCTCGGGATACAGTATATAGTTTGGGACACAAAATGTCAAGCGACTGCCAGTATAGTGGAAGGCGAACTAAATGGACATTGGTCTTCTTTCGCCTAGCAAGTTCTTAAGTTCTTATATTCTTCTCACTCTTGTCAATTACCATTTCATAAGTTCTTAATTTTTTTAAACAAAATACCTTATAGAATCGACCATGATGGAATCGACCGTGCCTATAATCACCTCCAATTTCTCCCCAGCTTGGCGTCAAGCTCCATCATTGTTAAGTGCTCTGAGACCCTATACCCATGTGAAGGGCGCTATATAAATGCAAGTTGTTGTTGTGGAATCTCAAAGATATCAGGTCCACCGATACAATAGCAAAACATCTGTGCACTCCAATGGAATTTTAAAATTAAGTGCTAAGCAACTTCAGCTCATTATCAGATAAACAATGGATCTGATCTACATACTCTTATTTCTCCTCAATGGGCTTCCTCCTGTCACAATGAATTCAAAATCTTCCAGAACACCGGGTGTGTTAGATCCAGCATCAGATGAGAATTTAGTATCATCCTCTCTTGAATATATTTTATTCATTTGGTGTTTTAGCTGTTCACTCCCACAGTTTTTTTTCTCACTTTTTTGACTTCATTTTCCAGCCACTGCTCATTTACCGTTTCAATGCTTCAAAGAATCTTTTAGTTTATGATGCTTGGGAGGCATAACAGTGCTGATCTCTAGGATCCTCTTTGTATTTCTCAAATAGTAGCTCTATTAACCTGTTTGCACAGGGGAGTTAAGTGAGGTCTCCTTGGAGCTGAACTAGCTCCAAGGTGACATGCTTGGCAGCGGAATGTCAGAATCGAGTCAGCCCTCTCTGGTGGTCTCAGTAGTCCGGTTCCTGAGCCAGGCGGGTCCACAGTATTTCAGGGCACTACTGATGACAGCACAGTCAGCCTGGCTCATCGGCAGGACCTGGAAAGACAGACCAGTCACTAGGGGCAGGGAGTCATCCCATTCAGGTCCTACCCTGCAAGCCAAAGCCCTAACGGGTAGGGTGGTCTTAGCTAGGCAAGCAGTCGTTTGCATACATTTTGATTATCCTCCGAGAAATCTATACTTCCCTTTTTATCATCTTATTTTCCTCATTCCCCCCCACCCCTATTTTAATTGACTTATTTCTTCAGTTTGCAAAGTGCTTATTTAATAAAGGGTGACCTTCACGCAGGTATTGATATGACTATTTGATTGAGCAGCATTTTTAGCATTGGTAGCATTCTCAACTCTTGAGTCAGAAGGTTGTGGGTTCATGAGCCACATAGGAACTTTGAGTTCACAATGTAGGAGTATTGCATTGTTGGAAGTGCCATCCTTTGAATGAGTTGTTAAATCAAAATGTCTGCCATTTCAGATGGACTTTAAAGATCGGATGACATTACTCAAAAGAGAGAAGGGGGTTTCTCTGGGTGTCCTCATCAACAATCCTTCAGATAAATTTGTCATTCACTTTATGGCTGTTTATGGAACAGTATTACCACATGAATCTAGAAATACAATCCTGTCACTTCACTGTAATTCTATGAAGCATTCTGTGATGTTTTGGTGCTATATCGAATGATACTATTATCTTGCATTCATAGTTTGCAGTGACTGGTTATTTTAGTTCAAAACGTATAGCAGTGAGGGAAATAAAGATATTCAGCATTAATTGCAGTGGTGTGGATGGATTGCAACAAGGAAGGGCTAACGTAATGACATGTCATATTTATTCTGTAAATAGATAGAAATTAGTATTGATTTTTAGCCAGAACTTTATTTTTATTGCGTCTTCTCTGTGATACCGGTTAATGTAGGTCAATTAATGAAGACTGTTCCTTCCATGTATAATTTTTTGCAAAGGTTGGATTGTGGACTTGAAAAACATTATTGGGAATCCATACTTCTTAAGCAAAGTAAAAGTCTTCAGGTGAACATATTGCATTGCCTAATCAGGAGTTCCTGGATGAAGTATAAATATTTATATGCAGATTGATGAGCTCTGAAAGGGCACTTGTGGTTTCTGTGTTTGAGTGAATACATTGCATTTCTCAAAGCATTGAAATAGAGTCAGCTTGATATATATAGTGCCTTTCAGGACATCACAATGCTTTAAATAATAAATGGGTGGGGTGGGGGGGTGGGGGATGCATGGCGGGGGGTGGGGTGGGGGAGGAAGGAATTTGAATGATTAGTAACAAAACCGTGGAAACTAGTTATGCAGCAGCACACATTTTTATTGTGATATTTCACTTTACAGGCAATGTTCAGAGGCTGCAAGAATGCTATGAAAAGCAATTTAGTGCATTGCGTTGAGAACGATTCTACTTTACCCCTTCAGTGAGTCATTCTCAAACTGCATTTGGTAGGAGAATGGAGTGGTTTGAAATCAAATGTCAGTTTAAGCATTACTGATTGAGGTTATAATAAGATTCATTGAGACTCTTTTACTGGGACTACTATTTGATATAGCGTCTTATCACATCGTCGAAGCGCTTCACAGAATATATTGGAAATATATCAACCATTGTATATTTTTGGGGTGAAACGTGGCAGCCAATTGCACACAGCAATGTCCCCAAACAAAATTAATTATTTGTTGAGGGGATTTATTAGCCCTGGAATGCGATCCACCAATCGACTAACAATCGGGTTCCTACTTACTGCTAGGTAAATGGAGGCGTGTAGAGTATGGAAACTTACCTGAGATTTTGCCCTGCCCGGAAATCAAACCCAGGTCCTCTCGCTTGCTAGGCGAGTGCTCTAACCACTAAGTTACAGGACTCCCATGATTAATCAATGTCAAAATCTTTCCGCTAGTGGGAACATGACCCTTAATTGAATTGTTACATTATCTATTGATTAGGTGAGTCTTAAACAGTCAAGGGTATAAGTAATGAAAGTGAGAGTTACTTAGTGTTGCTGATTATGGTGATTTTATGAAAAGGATATGAACATTACAACATTACAACAACAACAACTTGCATTAGTCAGGATTTGAAAGTGGGGAGGGAGGGGGCAAGGTGGAGGGATTGAGGGAGAGAGTTCCAGAGTTTCGGAGCATAGTGGCTGGAGGCACGGCCACCGATGGTGGAACGGAAGGCTTGAGGGACGGACAGGAGCTAGAGCCAGCCGAGCAGAGGCAGTGGGTGGTGGAGTCGGGGTTAAGCAAATTGGATTGGGTGGGATGGAATTGAAAATGAATGGGAGGATATTAATGAAACTGTTGTATTGAAATTGTATTCTAAAGTTGTTTTATATTTAGCTGTGATTGTGCTGTTTTATTTAATATGCTGTTCTATGCTTGTAGAGTAGATTACTATTTTTTAGCTTTAAGTTTATGTGAGAGAGAAAAACACTCTGAGGAGCAGCTTCTACAGCAGTATCGACAGAATAGAAAGACAAGGAATACTGCAACAGAGTAGGAGAGGATGGGAGAGAGAGTAGAGGACTGGAGACCAGAGGTAAGAGGAAAAACAATGATTAGACATTAAGACTCTTGTGTTCTGAATAGAATGCAAGAGTAGTGCTAAAAGAAAAAAACTTTATCAAGGACAAACTTGGGAGATGTAGACATATCTTCAACACTGAAAGCCAAGCCCCAATAGTTAGGATCGTGCTAGATGGGCAAGTATTGTGCTGAGCTCTGAAAAATCCATGGGAAAAAATAATTAGGTGATGAAGCGTTAAGTACAGCACAAAGAGAACAGTTTAAAAAGGAAACTATTATGAAGTCCCATTATAAAACAGAAGTGGGGTTCATAAAATCCCAAACAGTGTTATAACAGGATGCAATTGCTAGTTAGCCCTTCTGCATTCCCTATGTGTGCATGCTGAAAGACAGACGGCTTAATCAATGGTTCATAACCAAACCAAAACAGTTGGCTTACGAGTCATTAGGTGACCACTGACGTGGCTTCCTCTGCACACAACTGGGGGATATATTAAAGAGCCGATAGAGAGAGCTAGACTCTGATTTTTAGGGTAAATATCCATTTCACTTTAGAAAATTAACTTGCAATAAGTGCTCCGAGTCGCCATCCGGCTTGAAGGGCACTATACAAATACAAGTTTTTGTTGTTCTTGTTGTTGCATTATAACAAAGCATGCTACACAATGACAAGGTTCTACTGTATCTAGCCATTATTATAACTTTGGAAAAACAACAACAAGATTACATTTGCATCGCGCCTTTCACGTCGGGAGGACGTCCCAAGCCGCTGGACAGAGTACAGCATTTCAGACCCGAGCTGGGGTCGGGGGGAAAAGGGAAGGGAGGGGAAGAGGGGTGGCCGATGGCATGGTCGAAGAGGAGGGTCTTGAGGCGGGACTTGAAGGAGTCTAAAGAGGGGGCGAGGCGGAGTGATTGGGGGATGGAATTCCAGAGGTTGGGGCAGAGTGGCTGAATGCTCTCCCGCCAATGGTGGGGCGGATGGGTCGGGGGACATGGAGCAGACCGGAGCCGACTGAGCGGAGGGAGCAGGTGGATTGGTAGGGGGTTAGGAGGTCGCAGAGGTAGGGTGGGGCGAGGCCATGGAGGGCTTTGTAGGTGAGGACCAGGATTTTGAACTGGATCCTCTGAAGGATAGGGAGCCAATGGAGTCGGGCGAGAATGGGGGAGATGGGGTCACGGAGTTTGGTGCGGGAGAGGACACGGGCTGCAGAGTTCTGGATTCTCTGCAGCCTGTGGAGGGAAGGCCAACAAGCAGGGCGTTTGCATAGTTGAGCCTGGAGGTGATGAAGGCATGAACAAGAGTTTCAGCGGCCTGAGGGGTGAGGTAGTGGCAGAGTTGGGTGATGTTACGGAGATGAGGGAAGGTAGAGAGGGTCATGGCTTGGATGTGGGGTAGAAAAGACAGTTGAGGGTCGAACAAGACACCTAGGTTCCTGCTTGATCATAAATGGCAGCCCGTTTTGAAGTGCACAGTTCTTTACCCATCAAAGTATGGGATATTTTCAACAAATGAATCAGCATCGTGTTCAAAGAAGAAATATTAACTTAGATGCTTACGACGTATGATGATTGGAAAATTGGTTGAGTCAAGCAGTGAGCCAAAAAAATACAGACTGAAAATTGAATGTTTCAAAACAGGCGGAATATATTTAAAATGTTTATGTTGCAATAAGGATGCATGTTCCCTGCCTGAGACGGTTGTACAAGATCTGATAGCTATTCAGTGTTTGTTTGGCTATAAGAAAGAGGCTGTGTATAGAACTACTATTTGTGTATGATGAATCACGATGTGACAGAATCAACTTATTTGGCTATGAATAACTTTGCAAGCTCTAGAAGATACTTTATAACCAAAGTTCACATGTCTAGACCTGTTGCCCCATTTAATGATTTCCATGTTAGTCGTTTATGAAGGTTGTTGGTGTACTATACATTACGTTTCAAACAACCTCTCTTAACACTCAACTTGATGTGAAGCACTCAAACAGTGCACTACACAATGCTTCCATTGCATAACCCTGTAAACCCATGTCATTCATGTTCTCTCCATTGTTGCTATTCAGGTTAGACAGATGGGCTCTTCCCCAGTGATACATTTAGCATTTAAAAAAATAATTTAATCGATATTTTCTCACAATCAGACAGATCCTTGGCTTGTGTTATGATAATGGCACCACCTGGTAACACGTGACATCACCAAACAAGGTCAATGCACTTCAACAAAAAATTGATAAGTGTAGTAATCCCAGTCAGACTAGACTGATATCTTGTTCTATTTTCAAAATGTGTCCACTGTTCTACATTGTATATATGGATTTCAGATCAACTTTCAAATCTTTTTTATCCAGTAGTTTTAGAGTTTAGAAAAGTTTTTTTTCACGGAATAATGTAAACAGTGTTTTCTTTTGGTGTGACAGCTGGTTAGGGAAAACAAGGTAAATGTGTGAGCTACTTTTCATCTTGCACAGATGATTCCTGGATCTTTTTCTGTCCCTGCGTTTCCTGCAATACTGCTGGGGTTTAACCCATGAGAAACACTGGCAAGCTTTCTGCTGCTTGTTCATATCAGACCATCCTACCAATTAGGGCTTTGGCTTGCTAGGCTAACAGGACCTGAGTCAGAAGAACATTTGAACCAGTTTACACACGGTAATTTATACATGTTTATAAGTATATTTATAAATATATTTATTTACAAGTATAAATGTGTAATTTTAAATTCAAATTTTATTTGAATAGAAGAAAAATTTGGGTAGCTCAAAACAAACGATCATTTATATTATGTAAAAATATTCAAAACACATTATTATCATGTAATGTCATTCTGAACCGTGTATATGTGCAGTACTTCATACATACTCCTGAAAGCCAATTATGGTTTAGCATTGAAGTATAGATTTATATTCTCAGAAAAAATGCAAACACAGTATCAGCCATGTGTCAATAGCAACACGAGTGGTAATGGGTACTTCAATCATTGCAGAGACCCCAGAAGGGATATTTGTCTACTTTTTTTATGTAAGTAGTTATTGGTTTGGGCACCCAGGTACGATTTGTGCCATGACTAAAACATTCTAAATTATCTTCAAGCAAACAAGCTCTGTGAAATCTGAAAGGGATCAGGTGCATCTTATTAATTACATTGAGATATTTTTGTTGAAGACGTCATTCAAGCTAAGGAAGTGTCTCCACTTTATTCCATTTCTGGGTCTTTCTCCCACATGCCCATCAACCTCAGCAAGATTTGAGGTTGAGAGTTTGCATGATTAACTTGCTGATCATCAGGGTCTGCCTTGTGATTCCTTGCTGCTCGCAATCATCACAAAATATTTTCAAACATGATCACAGTCATTTTAAAGCTGGGATACTTCAAGAATGCTTCTTGGTTGGCATAACAGCCAGCACAGCTATTGCTGTTAGCATGGCAACGGGAACCATCGATTATGGTTTCCGCTCGCACCCTCTGTCGGCAGGCACTGGCTTGCATGACATCCCCCACCCTGCCTAACCCACCATCGGCGGTTAGGCCTTTAGTATTTCTGCCTCCACTCTCGGGAACTTCCACAAAATATACAGCAATTCACTTTACAGTATATTCTGCGAAGCACTTTGAGACGTCTCGAAGACGTGATAAGGCGTTATATCAACAACAACAACAAGATTACATTTATAGAGCGCCTTTCACGTCAGGAGGACGTTCCCAAGGCAAAGCAAGGATTATTATCATGATAACTCCGTACCTTTGCCTTGCCCCTTCCGTTGCCTTCTTCAAGGTCTATTTCAAGACCTTCCTCTTTGACCGCACCTTCGGTCATTTTACCGCCATATCCCCCATTGGCTCCCTCATGAATCCAACCCCCAGCTAGGCCCAATGAGCCAGCCTGAATCCAACCCCCAGCTTTGGGACGTCCTCCTGATGTGAAAGGCGCTATATAAATGCAATTTGTTGTTTTTATGGATCTCAGTTTAAAAATGATCATTCTTAGGGCAGTCAATATTTAATTCAAAATAAATATATATAATTTAAAAAAATTAAGATAAAATATTGTTGAAAGCAAACTGCTTTAAGAAGCCCAACATACCCTGAACTAATTGTTTTCAGCAGGTTTCCCAGTTAGAATATGTCATCTTAACGTTACTAGGATGGACTATGAATTGACCTCATTGTGTTCAATCCAAATATTCCTAATCCATCTTCTGGTCCAAATGAAATATTCTTTTATTTACAAAAAAATGATTCTTTACCTGGCATCCTTGGCTGAAAAGCACTAGCTTGTAAACAGTGACACGGTGCATATTGACTGGCAATAGTAATGGGATTTTATTTGTTTAACACAAACCACAATGCATAGTTAAAACTGGGGATGTATTAGGGATGTTTTGGATCGAACAAGGCAATTTCACAATTTATCTTGCGTCTCAATGGTGTGAACTGCTCTAAGAATGTGACAATCAGGGCACAGTAGATTAGGCTAATTTAATTGAATAAGTGAGAAGAAGGAAGAGAATATTTGAGATGAATGTTCACTAGACTGGATGCTTTCTCCTAGCAATCACCTCAGTTTGACATTGGCAGAGGCCTGCAAGTTTATTGCCCATTTAGGATTTGTGTCTCAGAATTTCTCGTGGTCTTAATCTTGAGACCATCGTCTTAAAATTACAGTCCAATTTCAAGTGTTACAAGAGTTAGAGCACTCCAAGATACTACACTGCATGAAGGGCACTATCTAGATGCCTGTTGTTATTAAATTAAAACTGCAATCTCGGATCAAGTTAAACTGTATATCTTTGTCCAGGCATTGGTGTTAACATATGTGCTTGTATCTGGGTAGGTGATGGCACTTTGTCTTCATCATTTACATTGTGTATTGCCCTTTAGCCTGATCTTAATTTCTCTTGCCTATTATACAATTTCATCCTTGTTCCAATAAACTCCTTAACACTGACAACTATTCAGTAACTGCAACTACAGTTGCTCCATTGACACAATGCAGTCCTTTCAAGGGCCTTTGTAACTGGAATATAAAACTGTTTATCGCCTGCATTGCTGTGATGTCTGCTTTTAGCTTTAAAGACACTCAGGGGAAGGGAGGAATCATTCTCTTTTTGTCCTTATGAAAGGTACCCCATATTTATTGCCACCGACCAAACTAAATCCTTCAAACTAACAGTTTAAATTTGATTCTATTCAGAATTGCATTTCCCTGCTGCAGAACCTCAGAAACAAGCTCTCTGTTATCCTTGGAGTATTCATCCTGGATAAACCAACGTCCTGGTTATTCATGAGAAAAGCTCTGAGTTAACACTTGTGAGGACGGAGATTTTGCCTTAAATTCTGTTTTGAACAAGCATGACATGTCATTCATCTTCTCTCATGGGTTGATTCTTAACTCCAACCACAACAATTTGGACTTATACAGCTAGCAATGTTATATTATAGCTATTACAAGCTATTAGATTTATGATATCGGCTGCATGTCACTGAGCTTCAGGCTTCTGCCTCTTCCCCCCCCACCAGTTTGTAGAAATACTTGGACTGTGTTGCCTAAAGTCTCAAACCTAAATCTTTTGCCAGAATGGCCTCTAATTCAATTCTGCCAATACGGGATAGATTGAATTGCAATCAACTAATCAGATTAGTATATAAAATGTGCTCTTGTTTGTTTTGTGCTGTTTATTTTATGCGATCCATTACAAATCTTTACGGGGTAATCAATAAAAGAGGAAAAAGCTGTTCCATCTCCAATCAGCAGCTTTCAAAATGAATCATGGCACTGTTGTATACTTCAGCTGTTGAATCTTGTTCAGCAAACATCACAGACAAGTTAGTGTGGGGATAGTGCGGTCTATTTTGCGAGATTTGTAAATGGTAAAACCTGTGTGTATCAGGTCAAAATTACTTGGATGCCAATGTCAGTATGACGTCCCTGAAGCCAATTTATGGCTAAAGGACAAATTCTATGTACCTATCAGATTACTGTTGATAGGTGTCTATTAAGTTCCAGAGGAATGGCTTTAGATGTATCCGAATACCTGCAGAATTTGATATTTTAAAAAGTTTTTAACTAATTTTGCAATTCAGACCACAGTCCCTCCCACATGCAGCAGAAGCTGCATTCCAATAGCCCAGGCAACTCATGTCAATTTACCTTCTGGTTTTCGATCTTTTGTTTAATCTCGATGGATAAATTGATATTTTGCTGAGGTTTTTTTTCCGAATTGTTTTGATTTTCATTGAGGTTTTTGACTTCAAACTGCGGTACTAGTTTGAATTTGCATGTCACTTCTTGCACAGTGTGTGTGTGAACAAATAAACAATTGCAGCAAAATATTTTATCACAATTTAGTGCCTCTAAAAGTCACGCTTACAACAATCATTTATCTTATGAGGTCAAATAAGCAGCCATTCATTGAAGTAGTAAGCACATAAGGTACTTTAATACAAAGTAAATTTTCGGCATCACTTTCCTGTTCTGCAAATAGTGAAATTATCCGCAGATAGTTGAGGCAGCAGATGGTTCTGCAGTTTCAAAGCTCAAATATTTGATGTGTCCTTATTGTGTTGTGAATTCAAGTTGCATTTCGGTGAAGCACACCCTTCACTTGTCTTGAACATATCTAAGCTGGATGAATGCCATTTCAACAGATGCGAAAGTGACTGGTTTTGTGAGAGCATGTAGTGCCAACACCACAAGCAATGACTGGGTTTGATTCCTCCACAATTCAAGAAGTGTTATACGTTCAGCGTTGATCACATTACGAGCTACGTCAATGGCAAAATCACACCTGATTTTTTTTATTGCAAAGGAAGACTTGAAGAATATTTTCACAGTCGTTAGCATCGTGTGAAATCTGAGCCGTGGATCAAGTGTTCTGCAATTGGCAAAGAAAGAACTTGGTCCATAGAGTCCCTTGAGAGGTGTGATTGCCTTCATTTTATTTTGGAACGCTGCTGCAAAAAGCCTGCATTGCAGATTTCAGGGATTGCTTCCTGGAGCCAGATCATTGTTTGGTGTTCTAGTTTCTTCGTGGCATTTTTGCATTCATCAGCAACCTGGAGGCTATAGATAACCAGTGTCTCAATGCGGTATATCAGCAGTGCTTTTGTTTCCATCTGTAGCTGTATCTGATGGATGTTTGTCAGAATTGCACTGAGAAAAAATAACTTGCAAAGCATCTTCCACTAGCCATCAGATGTAGTTTCTTTGCCTTCTTTGAGGTGGCTGTGCCTTCTTCGTTAATTAAATTGTCTAATGGGGTTCCCAATACTCATGGATATACCCTGCTTCAAGTTAGGAAAGAAACCCACTGCAATGTCACAACAGGAGCCACATGGAATGTAATTTGCTCCCAATGGTGGACGCACAGAGTCTGAACAGTGCTCAATTCTGCTTCTTTGCAAACTTGAATATTATAGGAAAATGAAAGACAAACTCATCGATGTCATGAAACTCGTCAATTTTGATTGCACAATCACAAGATTGGTTTGGATGAAGAAGGCCCTTTGGTGCATCCGATCTTGCCTTCCAGAACACCCCCCCAGCCGATCCCCCCGTCCCCCCACATTCCCCCTCACAGCATCAAGTTGCTTTTTAAATCAGTCCAGTGTCCTAGTAACCTTTCCTGGCAACCTGTTCCAGTCATTGATTACTCTCCGAGTTAAGAAAAACTTCCTGGTATATCTCCTGAATTTGTCCTTCAGAAATCTAAACCTATGTCCTCTTGTTCCACTGACTCATTACATCCTGAAGTATTGGTCTGGGTTTACTTTTTCAATTCCATTTAAAATGTTGTACACTTCTACAAGGTCCCCCATGAGTCATCTTCTCTCAAGACTGGAAAGCCCTTGTTTTTCTAGTCATTGCTCATAGGTTATTCCTTGAACCGTTCAATGGCTACATGCAAAAGATGGGTAACGATGGGATGTGCAGCAGGTGTTGGTGCACGTTTTGCAGCATCTTTACTGAGCCTTAAAATTGTACTGCAGAATCACTATTGATTGACACAGTTTTCCCATGCCAGGCTACTCTCTCAAGACATCCGGAATCCATGCAGAAATGACACTCACATTGCACAAAATGAACAGATGATTTAAAAAAGATTACGCATTGATTGCTTTTTTTTTTACACACTGTAATAGTGTGCAAAGATATTGATTGCTGGTTGCCCTCCAAAGAGAATTTTTCATCCTCCATAAAATCTTAATTTCTGCTTGATAATAGCTGAAAACTTCTGGAAGATATTTGTCTTGTAATTGATGACATTCTGGGCATTCATTGAAGAGCCATGAACATTCATCTCAAATATTTTCTTGCTTTTAGCTATTCAGCAGATATGCCTGAAAGCACAAAGTGCATACTAGGTTATGTGGAAAATCTGCTGCTTCCTCCTTTCTTTGTCTGATTCTTCCCAGACAGCGGGAGTCAGGCCTCCTTGGAGCTGAACTGACTCCAAGGTGACATTTCTGGCAACAGAATATCAGAATCGAGCCAGCACTTCGTGGCAGTCTCGGCAGTCAGGTTCCTGAACAAGGAGGGTTTGCAGTACTCCAGGGCCCTGTTGATGATAGCCAGCCTGGCTCATTGACAGAACTTGGAGGGGGAGATCAGTCACTGAGGGCAGGAAATCCTCCCATACGGCTCCTGTTAACCCTTCAAGCTAAAACCCTAACGGGTAGGGTGGTCCTAGCTGGTCAAGCAGTGGGAAAGCTTGACAAACGGTACTATCAATGGCAAGCTTTGTGGTTTTAGCCAGTTAGACTCCAGGAGTATACCCCAACGCACACTCTGGGTCCCCAAGCCTTGGCTCCTGCCAACCTGTGCCTAATGCTTTCTGGAATTAGATAAGCAGGATGTGTCCCTCCAGGGAGAGAGTGCACATTCTATTTCAGAAATCTATCTCTGGAATTTCCATGTGTAGGTGGGATGCATGGAATTCTCAGTTTAGTTTGGATACTCTTTAGCGTGGTGATGGGTTTCTCCATGTGCCAGACACCCACCCGGCTGACCACAATTTTTTTTAAAAATTCCCAAACAAGCCTCCATTACAGACCAGGTAATCTTTGCTTGAATTTCTATCAGTCTTATTCATTGGAGTCCTATAGCTCAGTGGTTAGAGCACTCGCTTTGCAAGCGAGAGGCCTGAGTTCAATTCCAGGCAGGGCGAAACCTTGGGCAAGTTTCCTTACTCCACACGCCTGATAATAATCCCTCCAAAACCAAAACAATAATAAATTGGTCTCTTCAACCCACGACTGACTGTTTGTGGGACATTGCTGTGCGCAATTGGCTGCCGCGTTCGCCCACAAATATACAGTCAATTCACTTTACAGTGTGTTCTGTGAAGCGCTTTGGGACGTCCTCCCGATGTGAAAAGTGCTATATCAAATGCAAGGATTATTATTATTATTATTATATGTTCAGCTACACAAAACTTCTGTCTTACAGACTTATGGTGCAAAGTTGTCTCTTCCTCTCCCATTTCCAGACCTTGTCACTGTTTTTATTTCTAGGTCAGGATATTCACTACAATATATCTCTGGGGATTTTCTCCTGCAACTCATTCACAACACAACAAGCAAGGAGAGATTATGTACTCCAAATAAGTCCGAACACAGTTTTAAAATTGGACGTCTGTTGATCTTTCAAGTGACCGTCAGTCACACTCAAGCCTCCCTCATTCCTGGGTCTCCTCTACCTTCTCTGGGGTTATTAGATCCACTATCACGTCACTTCTGGCTTTGCGCATGCACAGCTGACTTAGCACAGGCAGAACGTAATGGCAAGTGAGTGGCTGCTTGCAGTGAATTGAGTTCACAGATAAACTGTTATAACCAAATTCATGCTGTAAGGAAGCATGCTATAACGGGGCTGAACTGTACAATGATACTGTTGTGAAGTCTGCTTTAATTGCTCAGAATTGTCATTTGATTCGACTATTAAGACTGGATGTCTATAATCAGATTATAAACTGATTTCTGCAATGGTTCAGCTGCATAATTAGAAGAGAATGGGGACCCGCATGTCAATAACTTCAACTGTAATGATAGCCCTCTACCAAAACCATCTTATTATGTAAGGAAACACCAGTTTAAAATATTATTAAATGAGCATTGTAATGTTGCAGAGTTTTTCAGCTAACTCATTTAATGGAGCATCCTCTCCTAAATGCTGCTGAATTGTCGCCATTCTGGTTGCTAGGGGAGGTTTTGCACTGGATTTCCTTCAGCACAAATGCTTTTAGTATATACTTAGTATGAAGCCTTATGCTTGCCATTTGTACCTTTATGCAATCTTCTGTTTTCAAATCAAATGAAGTATCATGCAAGATGCCTAACCAGACAAAAATGCCTGTACGTTCTCTCACAGAAAGAAAAAAATATTGCTCTCACCTTGAAAATTAGGGCCTCAGAAGGATAGAGATTTATTTAATAACCTTTTAGGATGGAGAGTCACCGGATATCAACCCTTCAGCACTAGCTCAGTGGGATGATTCCCTGCCCCCAGTGACTGGTCTACCCATCCAATTTCTGCCAATGAGCCAAGCTGACTGCGATGTCATCAGCAGTGCCCTGGAGTACTGCAGACCCGCCTGGCTAAGGAGCTGGACTACCGAGACCATCAGTTCAAAGTCCCACCTGGGGCTTGAACCCATAACACTCTGACTCAGAGGCAAGAGTGCTACACCTGAGCCAGACTAACACACGAATAGTAGGCCTAATATTATTTTCTCTGCCACAGCATTCCCTTCTCCAAATCCAGTTTAAATGAAACACAATTGCGGCTTATATTTTTTGTTCACACTTGTTGAGTCTTATTAAATAACACAGACAGGAAATCTATTAAAAATACATTAGAGAGATAACTGAATCATTGCTACTATGATTGGTAGATCACTCCACATTTAAAAGTAATAATTGTTTGCTTTTGTTGTTGGCAATATTGCTAGCATTCACAATTGCATGCCAGATTAATTTAAATGGTTTGTGAAGCACATTTAAAGTCAACCCAAGCAAATATTTTTATACTTATTTTGTAGTTTAACAACGGCTACCGCTATGGTTTTATGGCTTTAGAATCTTAACATCAAATTCCCATCAATTAATCTGTAAGATCAATGTCAGCATGAGGGATGGAAGGGCAGTCTGAGTTCAAGGAACTTCTCCTGTGAATATGTTTTTTCATGGATAGTATTCTGTTCTGGCCCTTACCTCTCTTTCTTCCCTAATCTAATGTTGCAATAATGGTTACAAACCATTTTTGAAATCAAAATTATCTGCAACTTTACCAAAGATTCTGTGCGCATTTAGATCCTGATTAAATACTCTTATGTTCAGTTGCATCAAGGTTGGTGGAAAATTTTAAGAATGTGTTAAGAAAATGGTATTTCTATTTCTAGGTAGAAAATTAGAATTTTTAATTTAATTGAAGAAATTTTCATGGTGCTAAAACTCCAATTTTCTTCCTGTTACTAATCCTACAAACATTTTTGGAAGAAATTTGCCCTTTTGTTTGCCTTGATTAAAGTATTATTTATTTTTTGTGCGTGCGAGTGTTACATTATGATGATGATAATAATAACAATAATAATCTTGCATTTGATGTAGCACCTTATCACGTCTTGAAACGTCTCAAAGAATATACTGTAAAGTGAATTGACTGTATATTTTGTGGGCCAAATGATGACCATAAAGTTGCCCATTATAATGCCCATAATGAATAAATAACCTTCATCAGCATTTAGTAATTTGCACGGAACCATTGAATGGTTTTCCAGAGAAGATGGATTTGACAGCTGTGATTATAGTATTTGAAATGGGCTCCCAGAATGTTTTTAGAAAATTCTCAAGATGGGAATTGCTTTTCGTTTATTTTCAATGATGTAAATAAAAATTAACCAAATATTATAAATCCTAACACAGTTTTTTAAAAATGTTTTTTAACGCCGGAAGGAACGAGAAAGCCATTGTAGCACATTATCTTGAAGTTTGCCTTTTAAGGGAAGTGATGCACAAAATGAGATTAAGTAGAACAAGGTATCCAGTGGGGCTAAGTATTGCATTTGTCCTTACCAACAGGTTCTGTGTAAGATTAATAGGAAATTGCTACGGCAACCAAGCTCTATGGCTTCTTGACCTTTATTGTTTGAAGGAGGCAGTTTGAAAAAGTTTACTCCTGTAATATAAAATGTCAAAATTGAAGTTGGTTTGCGAAGAAAGGTTGGAATGGGATGAGTCATCTGTGAGTGTGCTCACTCTGGAAATGCTTCAATAAAATATCATGGAATGATTCAGCACAGAATCAGACCGTTTGGCCCATTGAGTGTCTGACAGTGTTTGATTCCGTGTGAGCTCATCTAATCACGCTCTATTTGCTCCCCTGCCCTTTAATATTCTTCCTCTTCATCTCTCAAGGAGATGGCAGCTGAGGCAAACATTTCTTTCCAGGAACTTGATAAATATTGGAGACACTCGTCTTGTAATAATGGTTATTTCAGAAAGCAGGAGATTTTACACCTGTGTTCCTGTACAGTTTAGATTTACTTCAAAGAGAATTGTGACTATGTGAAATGGACTACCTGGGGGGGGGAGGGGGGGCATGGATATAGATTATATCAGAAAATTCAAGAGCAAATTGAATCATTATTTGGCGAAGAAATCTACTTAGTCGTACAAGTGGAGGGTAGGACTTTCAGACTGACCAGCTGGCCCATAATATTGGTCACAATTCCAGTCCTGCTCATTTATATGTCCCTCTGACATTGATGGACTTTTATTGAGCTGATATATTTGTGACATTGCACGGCCATTTTTTTATTTGTATTTTGATTTTCTCTTTATACTGAACACGATTACACATTCTACCCATTCAGCTCAAACCTGTTATTAGGATGGGCCCAAGAGGATCAACGTTGATTGACATTGCGTATGTGTGAATATGTAATATCAAACAATATATTTTTAGCTGTATCTCGTTTTGACTGCAGATTGGAAACCGGATGTGTAAAGATCAGTCATGTACAGTCCACCAACTTGCATTTTACCACTTTGAAACCATGGATAGGATGAACACTGCAGACTGTTGTTCTTTATTTGTATGATAGAGCCATCTCCTGATCTGTAGAATGCACTTTTTCTGTTTGGCTGGTGTTCCAAACAGATGAAAGGAAAAAGGACTTGCTTCATAAAATTCAGAAGCAGTTGGTTTGTAAAAAATACAATGTTGAATGAGAATTATTTCCTATCTCTGGGTTTATTCTATATATAATAATGATAATAATCCTTGCATTTGATATAGAGCTTTTCATGTCTTCTAGACGTCTCAAAGCACTTCACAGAATAGAACATAAGAACATAACAATTAGGAGCAGGAGTAGGCCATTCAGCCCCTCGAGCCTGCCCCGCCATTCGATAAGATCATGGCTGATCTTCAGACCTAACTCTAATTACCTGCCCTATCCCCATATCCCCTAATCCCTCTGCTTTTTAAAAATCTGTCAGTCTCAGCCTTGAAGATGTTCAAGGACTGAGCATCTACAGCCTTCTGGGGTAGTGAATTCCATAATTCACTACCCTCTGAGTGAAGAAATGTTTCCTCAACTCTGTTCTAAAAGGCTGACCCTTAATTTTAAGACTGTGACCCCTGGTTATAGATTCTCCTACCAGGGGAAACAGACCCTCTGTGTCTACTTTATTCAGCCCTTTAAGAATCTTATAAGTTTCAATAAGATCCCCCCTAATTCTTCTGTACTCTAGAGAATATAGCCCTAGTTTATTCAGCCAATCCTCATAGGTCAGTCCCCTCATCCCAGGAACTAACCGAGTGAATCTACGCTGCACCCCCTCTAGGGCAAGTATGTCCTTTTTTAAATAAGGAGACCAAAACTGCACACAATACTCTAGGTGCGGTCTCACCAAGGCCCTATACAGTTGCAGCAAGACTTCCCTACTCTTGTACTCTAAACCTTTTGCAATGAACGCTAACATGCCGTTCGCCTTTTTAGTTGCTTGCTGCACCTGCAAACTAACTTTTTGAGACTGGTGTACAAGGACACCCAAATCCCTCTGCACACTAACACTATCTAATCTCTCCCCCTCTAGAAAATAATCTGTTTTTCTATTTTTTCTACCTAGGTGAATAACTTCACACTTCCTCACATTAAATTCCATCTGCCACCTACTCGCCCACTCCCCTAGCCTATATATATCCCGTTGCAATCTTTTTGCATCATCCTCAGAGCTTACTCTCCCACCTAGTTCAGTGTCATCCGTGAATTTAGATACGTTACATTCAATGTCCTCGTCTAGATCATTGATGTAAATTGTAAATAGCTGAGGCCCAAGCACTGATCATTGTGGCACTCCACTAGTCACATCCTGCCAATTCGATAATGACCCGTTTATCCCTACTCTCTGTTTTCTACCCGTTAGCCACTCTTTTATCCTTTTTAAAATCTAAATATACTACATCTACTGGTTCTCCCCTATCTAACCTGTTAGGTACACCTTCAAAAAACTCTAAAAGATTAGTTAAGCATGACTTCCCTTTTGTAAAGCCATGTTGACTCTGCCTAATCTTGTTATGGTCTTCCAGGAATCCCATAACGACATCCTTAATTAAGGACTCAAGAATTTTCCCCACCACTGATGTCAGACTAACTGGTCTATAGTTTCCCATCTTTTCGCTCCCACCCTTCTTAAATAGTGTTGTCACGTTTGCAATCTTACAATCAATGGGAACCGTTCCAGAATCCAGAGAATTTTGGAAGATCAAAGACAAGCCATCCACTATCTCAGTAGCCACCTCTTTTAAAACCCCAGGATGTAGGCCATCAGGTCCAGGAGATTTATCAGTTTTAAGACACGATAATTTACCTAAAACCATTTCTTTACTAATATTAATTCCTCCAAGTTACTCGCTAACATTTTCTTCTTGGTTCCCCTCTATGCTTGGTAGGTTTTCAGTGTCTTCTAAGGTGAAGACAGTAGCAAAGTACTTGTTTAATAACTCTGCCATGTCTTTGTCCCCGACTATAATTCCCCCTGTCTCTGACTGTAGCGGACCCACATTTACCCTTGACAGCCTCTTCCTCTTTATATACTTATAAAAACTCTTGCAGTCTGTCTTTATGTTCCTCGCTAGTTTGCCCTCATATTCCATTTTCTCCCTCTTAATCACTTTTTTGGTTCTCCTTTGTTGATCCCTAAAGTTCTCCCAATCCTCGGGTTTACTACTCATCTTAGCTGCTTTATAGGCTTCTTCCTTTAACTTTATACTTTCCCTAACTGCTCTAGTAAGCCACGGTTGGGCCACCTTTCCCATGGCATTCTTATTCCTCAAAGGAATACGTGCTCGCTGGGAATTTTGCACTATCTCCTTAAATGTCTGCCTTTGCTGGTCTACTGTCATATCCTTAAATCTAATTTCCCAGTTTATTTTGGCTAAATCCTCTCTCATACCAGCACAATTGGCTCTACTTAAATTTAAAACCTTTGTTTCAGACTTAACTACTTCTCTCTCTAACTTAGTGCTAAATTCCATCGTATTATGATCACTTTGCCCTAGAGGAGCCTTAATTTCCAGTTTGCTGATCAGTCCTGCTTCATTGCACAAAACAAGGTCTAATATGGCCTGTTCCCTGGTTGGCTCCTCGGCATACTGATCTAGATAATTATCTCTAATACATTCTATAAACTCTTCCTCTATCATACTTTTCCCAATTTAGTTGTCCCAATCTATGTGCAGATTAAAATCACCCACAATTAATGTTTTTCCTTTACTACATGCTCTGCTAATTTCCTGATTTATACTTTGAGAGATACTGTGACTGCTGTTCGGGGGTCTATAAACTACTCCCACTAGGGTTTTCTGTCCCTTGTTGTAAAGTTAATTGACTGTACGTTTGTGGGCAAAACGCGGCAGCCAATTGCGCACAGCCGTGTCCCACAAACATTCATGGGTTGAAGTGACCAATTTATTATTGTTTTTTTTCTTGAGGGATTATTATCAGGCGTGTGGAGTAAAGAAACTTGCCCAAGGTTTTGCCCTGCCGGGAATCGAACACAGGTCTCTCGCTTGTGAGGCGAATGCTTTAACCACTGAGCTACAGTACTCCACTTGTTATTGTATTAATTGTTCACACATTGGCTAAATACCAGCTGAAAGTTTACAGTTCATATTTACCCCAACTGCATGCTTGCTCTGGAAGCAATCGTTTTAATGAACTGTTTTGGCCATGTGCAAAGATGATTTATTTTCAACCTGTTCAGAATGAAACACCTTCAGTACAAGGCCAATTAGAACACGTTATACAACTGCATTGCTGTGCAAAGATTATTTTTAAAAATAGTGGTAAAATAAATCTAATCCTTGCATTTTGTTACATAGGATTTGCCGGAATGACAATGTATTTGTAGGTAAACATGGCAGCCAATTTGTGCTCAGCAATGTCCTACAGAAAGTCTTGAAATGCATTACTGTGGAAACTTTAGACCAGGACTACATGGGAAACTCCCTTCTCTTTTTAATTTAACACCATGATTTTTTAATGTTTATCCAAGCAGGCAGTTGGGACTTTGGTTTAACTTCTCTTCTGAAGGACAGCACCTCCAATAATGCAATACCACCCCAGCACTGTATTGCAGTGTGAGACTAGACTATGTGAGTTCAAAATTTCACCAGGGGCCTTAAACATACAATGTGCCTTCTGACTCGGGGGCAAGAGTGCTACCAACTGAGTCAGGCTGATGGCTAGCAAGAATTCTGATGACACCATAAAAAAATGTGAATAAACATCCAGTAAACACACCGAGGTCGCCTATACAACGATCACTTTGTTTGGAAAAAAAACAACTTTTCACTGGAAAAAAAACAACACTTTGGGGGAAATAAACTACAAAAATACAAAAAAATTACAGGCACTTTTAAGTGCAAAGTCAGGTATTGAAAAGAATAACTTGTATTTTGCTGGTACTTTTCTGTTGCATTTTTAGTTATGTTGATGATTGTTAAAAAATGGGAACAAAGTTTAGTGAAATGTTGAGGCTGTTTTGCGTATTTTAGTAATGCATGTCTGTGGTTTAAATATTGTGTTAGTCATTCCAGAATCCTGCTGTTTCATAGTGTAATTATACAAACTGTTAGGGGATTACATATCTGCTTTATTCCTTACAACTGTCATTTATATTTTCTCTAGAGAAATCAACAACATTTAAAGCTTTATGTTTTAAGGGAAACACTTCTACATGAACGATTACATTTTTATATTAAAACGATTCCCCCCCACCTCCATCCAGTGGATTGAGCTCTGTCCCTGTGTGTTGTGCATATTTGATGGTTCTCAGCAAATTGAGCTGTTTTCCAGTTTCCTTTCCTGCCTTTTACTTAGTTTTACTAACAATCAATATGCAAACCAAAACTAATCGGGAAGCTACATATCAGACAAAAAGCTATCTGTTTTTGTCAAAGAAATTATCGAATGCCAGGAGGATGTTCTAGAGCTGCCACAAAGAAAATAATAATAATCCTTACATTTGATATAGCGCCTTATCACATCATTGATACGTCTCAAAGCACTTCACAGAATATACTGTAAAGTGAATTAACTATATATTTTGTGGGCAAACACGCACAGTGGTGTCCCACAAACAGTCGTAGATTGAGTGTTCACATTTTTGTTTACTGGCATCATACTGGCATCATTTGTGGTTTGTGATGTGAGGGAAGCTTTATTTTTAATAAATTAATTGAAACGGTTGGCAAAAGTTGAAGCGACCCATAGGCCGGGTTGAGAAAAAAAGCAGAGTTCTCTGTAAGAAAGTAAGCTTACTTTCAAAATGATATTGTATTATTGATTTTATACAGATTTTAAGAACACTTAATGTAGATTTGCTTGATTTTGATACCAGTATAATTTTATACTCTATGATTCATTTTAACTTCATAGAGCTGTGCCCTTTTTAACTTACATTCCTTATACTGCCAAAAAAAACGTCAAAACAGTCACGGCTAAGACAAAAGGACACAAACTCAAGCTGAGAAGAGGGAAGGTGAACAGAGTTCAGATTTAATTTTTTTTCCACAGAGCATGATGAACGTGAAATAGACCACTCAGAAAGTCTGCAGAGGCAGAACATATCAGGAAATTCAAGAGGGAATTCTATAATTATTTGGTGAATTGAATTGAATGGTACGAGAGATTGGAAGTCTATTATGCACCATGTGTAAATGCATGTGTAAAGTTGGAATTACAGGTGCCCTTCATTATTTAATTAACAAACAATGGAAAGGTTTGTTAATCACATAATTAATAAAAACATTTCAATCATTAATTACGTTTAGTCCTCTGCACATGTGTTTTCACACAGTTCAGAAATCGTAACTAAGACTGATGAAGTAATTGTCGATTTTTTTAAATACTCATTTTTTTAAACCTCAATATGGGCCAATGATCATTTTGTGTTTTGAGTCTAATGTAATAGGCCAAAGACCATTTTGTGTTTAAAGTCTAATGCAAAAAAAATCACTATCATCTGTATAAAGTCAAACACTTTTTACATTTATGTTTCTTCCGATGGTTCATTCACATCATGACAAATATTTAAATGTTTGGAGGAAGAATGATGCTCTGTACAAAATCAAAATAATCTAATAGGTTGTTTAGCACAAACTTCTTTATGCAAAGGCTGGTGAGACTGTGGACCTTGTTGGAGAAGCAAAAAATCATCAAAGTATTTAACAAGAAGCTTGATGCACACCTGAGGGAGAAGGGAATAGAGGTTTATGGAGAGGAGATTAAGATAGGTGGAATCTCATGGAGGATTAACCCCAGAGTGGACTAGTTGAGTCAAATGGCCTGTTTGCACGCTGCAATGTTCTACGTAATTCAATGAATGACGTGAAAGATGCTTTACAAATGTAATTTGTAGTTGTTGTTGATGCTGCAGTCTGCCGTTTAGCAGCAGAACACTGATAAAACACCTTGTCTTGATATGCATGTGACCTTGTACAGTGAAGTGCAGCAGATTGACTAAATAGTCTAACCTCCAGTGGTACCCTGTACTTGTCTATAATGCCTTCCATTCAGCTCTGACCTGCTTGAGTTGTTGATTTGTTTGGTAGGATTACCGAGATACAAGAGTTCCAAAAGTTGCTTGTCTTATATTGCGAAATTTAAAATTGTGTTATTGGTTCTCCTTTAATTGCTTTTAAATCAAGTGTAAACATGTAAATGTTGAACTATCATGTATAGCTGATAGTTCCAAACCATAACAAACTTGCGGCAACGTGCAGCAATCGATTCAAATTTAGCAGATATTAAATCCCACTTTGAATATGACTAATCTGGTTGGACCCGGAATGTGGATAAACGAGTCCTGATGTTTTCCAATGAGATCTACCCTAATAATCAATCAGAAATGCGTGGCATTTTATTTTTCGCTTAACTGACAAGTAGTAGGTAATATTCACACCACATTTGCAGTAAATGTAGTTGTGCCATCGAAGGTCAGGGTTTCCCTCTTGCTGGACATGGTCACTGCCTCAGGCTTAACATCCAGTAAATACGCCTTATTGGTACAGAACTGTCAATTATCATTCCTTTCCTACACTTGATTTAATGGAGGACTGATAATACAATTACGTGTAGCCACATACAAGTGCAAGTTAACCGCATGTCTGTGGATGAAGTCGCCAAGAAGGAGCACGTAGACAAGGAAAAAGAGTGAACTGACAGTACAGCTCTGAGGTCACTTTGCGAGGGTAAGGGTAGAAACTATTGGAGGAGACAAAGTGGAAGCTGGTGAGTCAAATGGGATTAAAAGGCAAAGTAAAAGACACAGTGGGCAAACAGTGTTTCTTTTTTTTAAAAAAAAGCACAGCTTAGATTAGTTAGGGAAAAATAAAATGAAAGTTATAAAAACAAGACAAAAGAATGAAAGAAAGAGAAGGGTGACAGGGTGAGCAAACATGATTGTTTAGAATTTTTAATTTGTGCAATTTTATTTTAACACCTAGATACTATTGTAATATATATTCTGTGGATTTGATATGTATCCCCTTATCACTTTGTTGAGATGTTTCAAAATGCTGCACAGAATATACTGTAAAGTGGATTGACTGTATTTGTGGGTGAAACATTTTATATTTTATCTTGTTCCTGGTATTTGAGCAGTGTTATTTTTGTAGTATTTTATTATAATCTTTTGGTTTGAGGGATTGTCAGGTTAGCAAAAATCTGAAATAAAATTTGACGTTATTACATTTGTTTATTACAATAACCTCGATGAAGTCTCTTCCAGGTGTATTTCTTATAGTTCCTTTACATATTTGATGAGTCTGATGCTGTGCATGGACTTAGCAGAAGTCATGAAGGAATGGTGCATGCTGTCTGCCGTATTCACAAATCCTTTGTAAAAGTTTCAAGATGAAGTTTTACTTAACATTTGTAAGACTCTTCCAGTGGTGGAGATTGAATATCCTTGTTCTCATTATTAAAAGCATATGTTTATGTAGTTATTTTAGTGACAAGCACAATTAGGATGCAATGAGGAAGCAATAAAGGCAATATTGATGTGTTCTGTGGACTCTAGCATTGAATGTTACATGTATTCACCTTGCTAAGCCAGTCTGGAATCTTGGGGTCTTGTTCGACCCTCAACTATCCTTTCTACCCCACATCTGCGCCATGATCCGCTCTGTAATTTTGTTGTTGTTGTTGTATTTACTTGTAATTCTAGGCGATTAAGACCCTCAACATTGCTGAACTCAGCTGCATGAATGCTGAGCTTTGCACATTTAAAATCTTCATTCGTTTTTATAATACGTCATGTATAAATACAATTTTCGTAAAGTGCCTCAGTTTGCAAGTACTTTCTGTACCAATCTGTGAAATAGCAACACATGTGCTAATCTAGTGCACAAACATGAGAATTATGATGAACAGTTCCTTTGTGGAAGCTAATTTTAAGACTAGAATTCGTCCCTGTAATGTCTAAGATCCATTCCATAAGAAGGCATAATAATAAAAAAATACTGCTCTAAGCACCTTATTCATGTTGAAATATCTTAAAGCATGTTGTGTAATGAGTTTATTTTGAAGTGTAATGACTGCTGTCATGGAAGCTAAAACATGCCAGGAATGTTCTGCAAGTGACAGAAGTAAATCACGTATTGCAGTGTCATTTTGGTGAGTTTGCATGTTGGTTCTGTTGGTCCCATATCTTCCATTGAAGTTTAAATCCTCTGGTGGACCTCAAACCCACAAGCTTTAACCTGGAAGCCAAAGTGCAGAGTGAGCCTAACCGACCCATATGGTGCATGGAATAAAAATACCTACACAGCACGCTTTATCAAACCATATCCAATCTACTTAGTCATTGACTGTCTCACTGAATTTAGTTTGCGAACGTTGAGAAGTTGCATACCAATTCCATACCAATTCTAGTTAGAGCCAAACAACAACAAATTACATTTGTATAGCGCCTTTCACGTTGGGAGGATATACCAAAATGCTGGACAGTCAGGGATTTGGACTGTATACTTTTGATGCGAAAGCAATGTGTACAGATACTTTTAGCTAGTTTGCTGCCTGTGCAGTTGTAAGAATTGTATTAATAATTGAAGATACATTAGAATACATTAGAATATACATCCCAACTGGTCTATGCTGGTGTTTATGCTCCACATGAGCCTCCTCCTGCCCTTCCTCAACTAAGTCTTCAAGCATAACCTTCTATTCCTTTCTCCCTCATGTACCTTTCCCTTAAATACATCTATGCTATTTGCCTCAACAACTCCTTGTGGTGGCATGTTCCACATTCCCACTACTCTCTGTGTGAAGACATTTCTTCTAACTTCCCTACTTGATCTATTTGTGACTATTTTATATTGATGGCCCCTGGTTTTGGTCTCCCGCACAAGTGGAAACATCTTCCCTATGTCTACTCTATCAAAACCTGTCATCATTTTAAAGACCTCTATCAGGTCACCCTCCTCTTTTCAAGAGAAAAGAGTCCAAGTATGTTCAGCCTTTCCTGATAGGTATACTAAGATATTTTTCTCTTGTACATCTCCTTTGCATGTCCTGAAAGTGTGTCAGACTTATATCAGTGATGTCTGAATCAAGAACTGGGCTAGTTTCTCATCTTTACCTTACGGGATCTGTGACTTGCTGTTTAGATGTGTGAAAGGAAAAAATAACATGGAAAGACATAGCCCATTGTTGAAGGCAAAACAAAACACAGTATGTCTAGTGCTTTACCATGTTGCAGCCCTTCAATTAAATACCTTTTCAAAATAATAAACAAACCAATAGGAGATTAACACCATTATCTTGCAGGAATGTTTGTGTAAGATAATACTGTTAACCTTCTCTTGGGTTTGGATATCGTCTCAACTTAACATGACAGCAGAAGCAGAGCAAATCTTTTGATGCTGTGCCAATTATTTTGAATAGCTGCTGTGTCAGTTTGGCACAAGTTTGTAGCATTCTTGCCCCCGGGCCGAAGGTTGTTAGTTTTAACCCTATACTAATATTTGTGCTCATAATCTACCTTGACCCTCCAGTGTTGAAGCCTTCTTTCACTAAGTCCTTAACCTTTGGAACTCTCTGCCTTGTCCCGACTTTATCGATCTTTGAACCCCAGCTAAAATAATAATAATCCTTGCATTTGATATAGTGCCTTATTGCATCTTTGAGACGTCTCAAAGTGCTGTAAAGTGAATTGACTGTATATTTTGTGGGCGAAACGTGGCAGCCAGTTGCATACAACAGTGTCCCACAAACAATCGTGGATTGAGTGACCAATTTATTATTATATTTTTTTGAAGGAATTATTACCCCTGGAAAAGTGATCCGTTAATCAACTAACAACCGGGTTCCTACTTACTGCTAGGTAAACAGAGGCGTGTAGAGTAAGGAAACTTGCCCAATATTTCGCCCTGCTTGGAATCAAACCTAGGTCCTCTTGCTTGCGAGGCGAGTGCTCTAACCATTGAGCTACAGGACTCCACAAAAACCCTACCTTTTCGACCAAGCCAATGGTAACCTCCCTCTTCTCTCTTGCTCAGCCTCACTACTGTAAAGCATTCTGAGACACTATCCTACATGAAGGGGCTATGTAAATGCAGGTTGTAATTGTTACTTACCTGTGGGGGTGCTGCACTCTTGAAGCTGCTAATTTTGCGGATGAGAAGTTAAACCAAAGTTCTGTTTACCTGTTCTGACAGGCTTTTAAAGATCACATGACAATATTTGAAAGAAGATTGGGGCGTTCTCACAGTGAAATGGAGAATATGCCTCTCTCTTCCAAAATTCACCTCCCCCAGATTAATTGTTCATTCATCCCATTGCCATTTGTGCTACATTTCAGGTGCAAATCAGCTGCTGCATTTACCAAATAATTAACCTTGTGTGAAGTACTTTGAGATTTGATACGATGAAGGCAGTGTGTCAAATGTTGCTATCAGTTATTATAACAAGTGGTGGTGGTGGGCAATGAACATTCAAATTATAGCCTTCAAAATGCATAGCAATGACACTTGTGATACATTTGCACAAGGTATTTGGATTGATGCCAATTTCAGTGAAAACATTTCCATTTGAAGGTGGGGAAGGGTTTGGAGCACCAATGCAGTTGAATAATCGGAGATGCTCAACCCCTCACCATTTTGTTACAACATAAAGTTACCAGTCTTAGACATGCTGTTAGAGAATAGATAGAGAATGAAATTACAGTTACGTTGGACATGCACCATTGATAATATAGTATTGTCAAAGTGGATACATGTAACACTGATAGGAATTTCAGTTCTCGGGTGCATTTTCACAGGAGGAGAAGGTAATTTTAAGAAGTAGCTCGTACATCACTTGTAGCCAATTTGCAGTATTTGTAGAGATTTCAAAGCAAGTTGCAACCTCCACTCCCTCTTCAACCAGCACAAAATAGTAGTATTTTTTAAGAGAAAGTGAATATGTGTAGTGCCAGGGCTAAAATGAATTGTATGTTTTTGTATCTGCTTTAATTATTTATAAATCTAAACTAGTGAAAGGGGAATATGTATTCTTTCATTCCTGTATTTAACCTAAGCTCTGTGTTTTTTTATATATGAAAAGAATCTGATTGTCATTTTATCTTGCTGTTTCAGGCACTACCCAAAGCAGTCGTTCACTATAGTTGCCGATACACCAGAAAACATTCGTCTGAAGCAACAGAGTGAGCTCCAGAGTCAGGTAGTGTGATTCTTTACTTGAGGGAATATTTTGCAGAGGTTTGTCAGTTCATAGAGGTTTTGCTTCAGCCTCTTATCCTTAAATTTAAACAAAAGTTAAGATCTTACTTCTGTTTGTATTTCTCCTTTGTTTTCACCACTTCACACGTGCTGGATTTTATTTTTGTTGGGTAGCGCAGAGATTTGATATTTGTGTACGTTCGTGGAATAAATTGTCTTTCTATTCCAAGATCATTCTGCTGGCCAAGGACAACCCCAGACTCCTCTTTTCCACCACCCACCACCTCCTTCGCTCACTTTCTCACGCTGTGCCTTTTCTCTCCTCCAAATGTGACTAGATGATGTACTTCATTGGGTCCAAAATGGAGAAGATCTGCTCTGCTGCTCTAATGTCGCCACCCTCTCCCACTCTCCCATCCCCTCTGGCCTCAACCCATCCCTCCCTCCACATCTTTGCTTCCGTTTCTCCTCTATCATTCATCTCCCGCATGAAATTCACCATGTGTTCACTTGACCCCACATCTCTCTAACCTGACCTCCCACCTCCATTTGATGATGTCCATTGCCCACTTGCTAAAGGACATCATCAACATCTCTTTGTCCACCGACATACTTACACCCCTTCAAAAAGGCTGTCATCAGCTTGCTTCTCAAAAAAACTCTCCCTCAACTCATCCTTGTTCTCCAACCACCATCTGATTTCTAACCTGCCTTTTAAGGTATTCAAATGGGTCCCTGCTTCCCAGCTTCACTCATTCTTTTCCCGGAGCTCCATACATGAATCACCCCAATCTTGTTTCCACTCAGCCCATAGTACTGAGCTTGCCTTGTTCAAAGTCTCTCCATCTGTGACCAGGGCTCTCTCTACCTCCTTGTTCGTCTCAGTCTCTGCCACATTCGTCACTGCCAATTATGCTATCCTTCTCTGATATCTCTCCTTTCATCTCCACCTTCATGGTTCTGGTCTATGCTGGTTTCACTCTTACCTATCTCAGCATCTCTACTTTGACTGTTCTAACAGTTTCTCCTCCCGCATGTGACTGTCACACGCAATGTTCTTCAGGGCTATATCCTTGGTGCTCTCCTTTTCAACATCTGTATCCTCCTGCTCGGCGATGTAATCCACAGGCATGGAATTATCTGCCACATGTGTGCGGATGACACCCGACTCTATTTCTCTGCTTCTGCCCTTTATTCTAGGACCATTGCTGTTCTGACTGATTGCCTGTCAGACATCAAGTCCTCGATGAACTTTAAGTTTCTCCATTTGAATGTTGGCTAGACTGAAGCTCTCCTGCTTGCCTCCAGTCAGCAGTTTCTTGCCTCAGGCACAGAGAACATCAATATGCTTGAATGCACACTCTCTCATGGAGCCGGTGCGCAACATCATTGTGTTTTTCGACTCCCAACTGTCCTTTAAACCTCACATCCATTGCTCTGACCTGCTCAGTTTTCCTCTACCTCTGTAATATTGCCTGCCTATGTCATTACCTCTCCCTCAGTCTGCCAAGACCCTAATTATGCATTTATCATGTCCAGGCTGGACTGTGCAAATGCTCTGCTTTCCTGACTCCGCAACTGCCCTACACAAGCTGAAAACTCTCCAGAACTCTGCAACCATGTCCACTGTCAGGCTTTCTGACCCTATTCTCTGGAATTCTTTCCTGGAGTCCCTTCGACTCGCTCCCTCCCTCATCTCTTTCAGGTCCGTCTCAAGATCTTCCTCTTTGACCACGCATTCGATTATCTTTCCCTTGCCCAACTCCTCCGCTTCCACCCTCAGCTCAAGTGCCAAATCAGGGCTGTCAGGTGACTTGGCAAAAGACATCTTCTTGATGTGACCCATGCTATATAAATGTAAAGTTGTATTGTATTTGGGGAACCTTGGGGTCTTGTTTGACCTTCAACTATCCTTTCTACCCCACATCTGCGCCATGACCCGCTCTGCCTTCCCCCACCTCTGCAACATTTCCCGGCTCCTCCACTGCCTCACACTGCAGGCCACCAAAACCCTCATACACGTCTTCATTACATCGAGGCTCAACTATGCAAAGTCACTGCTTGTCGGCCTCCCCAACTCCTCCCACAGCCTGCAGATCATCCAGAACTCCACAGCCCGTGTCCTCTCCCGCACTAGGCTCCGCCACCCAATCACCCCCATCCTCGCCAAACTCCACTGGCTTCCCATCACATAGAAGATACAGTTCAAGACCCTGGTCCTCCCCTTCAAAGCCCTCCATGGTCTTGCTCCCCCCTACCTCTCCAACCTCCTAACCCCTTACCACCCTGATCGTTCCCTTCGTTCAGCGGGCTCCAGCCTGCTTCATGTCCCCCAATTGCTTGCCCCACTATCGACCGGTGGGCCTTCCTCCACTCTCGCCCACCCTCTGGAACTCCATCACACTGTCCCTCCATCTTGTGGAGTCCTGTAGCTCAGTGGTTAGAGCACTCGCTTTGCAAGCGAGAGACCTGAGTTCAATTCCAGGCAGGGCGAAACCTTGGGCAAGTTTCCTTACTCCACACGCCTAATAATAATCCCTCCAAAACCAAAAACAATAATAAATTGGTCATTTTCAATCTACGACTGTTTGTGGGACATTGCTGTGTGCAATTGGCTGCCGCGTTCGCCCACAAATATACAGTCAATTCACTTTACAGTGTGTTCTGTGAAGCGCTTTGGGATGTCCTCCCGATGTGAAAAGCGCGATATCAAATGCAAGGATTATTATTTTATTATTATTATCTCGCCCCTTCCATCGCCATCTTCAAGACCCAACTCAAGACTCTCCTCTTTGACCGTGCTTTCGATCTCCCTGCTTCCCCTCCTGCCCTCCCTCCTCCCCCACCCTGATCCTCAGCTCGGGTCCTTAACTTTGTCTGTCCAGCGCCTTGGAACGTCCTCCTGACATGAAAGGCGCTATACAAATGTAATTTTGTTGTTGTATTTGGATTGTATTGTACAATGCAGGTTTCCGAGGAGAATTTGTGTTGGTCAGCCAGGTGTCTGAAACATGCAGAAACCCAGCACCAAATCTTAAGTGTGTTCAAACCAAACTGAGAATTTCATACATCCCATCTGTACAAGGAAATTCCTGAGATGTTGGAATGGAATGCTCATTTTGTCCCTGAAGGGATGCATCCTGTTTACTTAATTCTGGAAAGTATTAGGTGTAGGTTGTCAAAAGCCAAAGCTTGGGGAACCGAGAGAGTGTGTTGGGATACTGCTGGAGTCAACCAGCTAAAACCGCATAATAATAATTAATAATCCATGCACTTGATATTGCGCCTTATCATATCGTCTAGATGTCTCAAAGCGCTTCACAGAATATACTGTAAAGTGAATTGATTGTATTTTTGTGGGCAAAGCACTGTGGTATCCCACAAATAGTCGTGGATTGAGTGACTAACATCCTTGGTCAAAGTGACACATGACATTTTGTCCACCTGTGACAAGGGCACCCTCTGTCTCCTCATCCTCCTTGATCTATCCTCCACTGCCTCGTCTCTCACCTCAACCTTCACAGTTCTCTCCTTGACTGGTTCAAATTCTACCTTTCACACTGTCTCAACTTTGCCTGCAAAAAACGGCTTCTCTTCCAGCCCCCGCACTGTCTTGTCCGGTGTTCCTCAGTGCTCTGGTTCCCTCCTCTTCAGCATGTGTATACTCCCCCTTGGTGACATCATCCGCAGACATGGGGTCAACTTCCATATGTATGCAGATGACACCCAACTCTATCTCTCTGCCTCCAACTTGTTTGACCCTCAACTGTCCTTTCTGTCCCACATCCATGCCATGACCTGCTCTGCCTTCCCCCACCTCCGCAACATTGCCCGGCCCACTCAACCATCGGCGGTCGGTCCTTCAGCCTCCCTGTTCCCTTTGGAACTCCATCCCACACAGTCCTTTCACCTCGCTACCTCCCTTGCCTCCTTCAAGACACAGCTCAAGACCCTCCTCTTCGACCCTGCCTTCTGCCACCTCCTACCCCTACTCTCCCTGCCCTCCACCTGCCCCCAGATCCCAACCCTGTGCTCAGGTCCAAATCCCTGGCTTGTCTTGGGGCGTCCTCTCGACGTGAAAGGCGTTATACAAATGTAATTTGTTGTTGTTGTTGTTGTATTCCTGGTGGACAGTCATACTCTCTTAAGAAGAAAAAGAGATAGAGACTATTATAGAGCAAAAGAGAGAATGTTGGAAACTCAGTGAGAAAGATAGAAGCAGAGGCTAACCTCAAAGGGGGCTTGGATTCCTAGGCAATAGCCAAAAGGAACAGATTATTTCTTTTTCGCTGTGTTTCTATTGGCTATTTGCAGGGTCCCAAATTCCCCTTTTGAGCGTAGCATCTGCTGCTCTTGTTCTCACTCTTCTATCCCTGAGAGAGATTACAGTAGAGTCTAGGCTCAAAAGAGGGTTGGCATTCTGGTGCAATTTGTGAACTGAGACAGACTGTTTCTATTGGTTATTATCCAGGAATCCCAACCTTTTTTGAGGCTAGCCTCTACTAATCTCTCTCGCTCTCTCTCTGAGAAGGAAAATAGGCTAGACTCAAAAGGGGCATTTGGGACATTAAAGACAGGATTTTTATTTTTACAAAAAGTTGCTGCTATGGAAGCAACAATTGGCCACCCAAGTACTTATCTCTCTGGGAAAACTAATGTAAAGTGGGGACCCAAAAGAGGCTTTTTTCTGAAGGGTTTAGAAATTTCAAATAATGAGTTGTTTTTCTTCTGCAATGTGTAGAAAATGTAAAGACAAAGTAACTTCAATGTAAGGCCAACAAAAGTTAATCGGAAGTGCAGGAGATTTTATTAAAAAGTAAAACAGTTACAAGCGTGTAGAACAAATTACTAGTCTTAAGCAGAGCAAAAACACTCCAAAACAGAACTAAGTAATTGAGGTTATCAGATGATGAGATGTGTTGAAAGAATCTTGTGAAAAGTTGTGTGGGTAGGTTCAACAGATCAATAGACTATTGGTCGCTGTGTTTTTGTTGCTATGTGGTTTTTGAAACATTGCATTTCATTAATAAAAAAATTGGTGAAAATCAAACAGGGAAAATCAAAATAATGGGAGGACAAGCAAGCACAAATGAAGGATTAAGTTAACAACATTTGCAAGTATAATGCAACTCAATTAGGCAAATGAAATGAGATGCAAAAAGTAAGAGCAAGTGCATTTGATTGAATGCAAAAATCTTCAAAAGGTGCAAATTTTGCTATAGAAAATGTGTTTTCACCTTGTACTGTGACGAAAATGGGGTCAGACAGCACAGGTGCAGGATCTCACTGTTCATGTAGGTCTAATTAAATTACTCAGCCCATTGGGTAATTCAGTAATTATTCATGAATATGACAAATAACATGATTATTTTTTAAAATGTATAATGCCTTTTGTGTGACTTGAATGTACTAACAGATGGTTCATATACAAGTTCTGCAATTCATTATATCACACTGTAATTTTAAATAATAATTGCAATATGATGTTATATTCAACCCTGCTGCAGTCATCGGGTTTCTTGAAATTCAAAGTATCGATAACACTCATATGATGACTAAACAGTAACCGAACAGTGCAGTACTGTGTGAAGTGTGGAAATAAAGTAGAACAGTCTAGAACATCCGATGTTGGCACTAATTGTGAATCATTTATTTAACATTAGATCATTTTTGGAGAGACGGTCACTGTTGAGAGATATTTTAAGACTGATGTCACAATAAGTATATCTAACATAGTTTGTATGAGTGTAGTATATAAGGTTCAATTTTGTGTTTTCATTTGAAAATTAATAACGGGAGAAGAAGTAGGAGAGGAAAATGGTTATAATAATAATCCTTGTATTTGATATAGCACTTTTCACATCTTCTAGACGTTCTCAAAGCGCTTCACAGAATATACTGTAAAGTGAATTGACTGTATATTTGTGGGCGAAATGTGGTAGCCGGTTGCGCACATCAGTGTCCCACAAACAGTCGTGGATTGAAGTGACCGATTTATTATTGTTTATTTTCTTGAAGGATTATTATCAGGCGTATGGAGTAAGGAAACTTGCCCAAGGTTTTGCTCTGCTGGGAATCAAACCCAGGTCTCTCGCTTGCAAAGCAAGTGCTCTAATCGATGAGCTACAGGACTCCAGGCTACAGATTATAAGAGAGTTGGAGAAGCGAACTGAGCAGGAGAGTTTGGAGATCAACCAATTACTTGGAATGGGTGGTAGGGGGGTGGGGGAGAGGTGCACACAAAGAATAGTAAGCTGATTTGGGGGGTTGGGGGGAGAAATGAAAAAAATCCTTTGAGTCCTTAAAGTGCTGCCTACGCCACTTTTTAACATGCTGTATATGCAAGATACATGCATGAAGCACATGCATGTCGAGTGCATTCGTGTAGGAAGTGATGTTGGCAGCAGCCTCATGACCCAGAAGTGGGCAGTTTTTGTTAGCATGGGAAGCTGACACACATGTGCAGCATGTAAGTGATATTGTGGTGCCCATTTTGGCATTGTGTCTTGCTATAATGTGGTGTTAGTCATAATAGGTTTTCTCTGTATAAAAAGGCAGGGGAGTGGGACTACATGGATAGTTCTTAAAGAGAACGGCAAAAGCACCATGTTGTATTCTATGATCTATGAAGATGTGAAGATGTCTAAATATTACTAATTTCAGTCTGTCGCTCCTTTAAAATGTACAAGTCGTGTTGCTGGACTAGGTCTTGGAGTATCCGACCTTTAATAACTGGAAACAGATTCAATAACAACTTTCAAAAGGGAATTAGATAAGTACTTGAAAATGAAACATTTGCAGGGGAATGGGGAAAGAGTGGGGGAGTGGGAATGATTGGGAAACTCTTCCAAAGAGCTGGCACAGGCACGATGGGCCGAATGGTCTCTTTCTGTGCCGTAATATTCTATGATTTGTGAACTACATTAGACACTATTTTCATAATGTATACTTCCTACCTATTATTTATGGAGTCTGGTTTGTGTTTTAGGCAAATGTTCTTTTTTTCCTCAGTCAATTGAAAGCAGGAAAATCATTTAGAGGTTTGCGAATTTAATGTCTGGTGTTTTGCCATCTACTAACCTCTTTATCTGTTGAGTTTTCCTGTCTTTCCTCATGCCCAGAAAGTCTACAAAGATCCATAATTCTTTCCTTTATTGTCCTTGACCTCTATTTACATTGTCTGTGCTGTGTCAGTCAAGTTGACAGTATCATTTTTAATTTACTATGTGTAATGTTTTTGACTTGCTTCTGCAATCATCAGTTGATGCCATATTTTTACGAGATGAACTATTCTACAGAAATCAGTACTACAATAGAAAGTCCCAGGGCTGAATTAGTTACTCCACATACTAACTTCAAAACTATTCAAGTTTGTAATTCTATTAAGATTCTCATCTATTAGTTGATATTGTGTACCTTCCCATATTTGCAAAAGGACAGAAATAGTACACCATCACAAGGGACAACTGTGCTTGCAGATGCTATTGCCTGCAGGATATCAGTCACTGTTTACCATCTGTGCATTGCAATAAATGAGTCTCTTGTAAAAATATAAGCAACCAATGAGATTATATATGTTTGTGCAGCAAATTGAAAATTGCTTAGTGTTTGACACAAACATGCTATCTATTTTATTTATCTTGTCTTGAAGTAATACTAAATATTTTTATGATGTTTGTTGATGTAAACTGTGAAATATGCTTGCAACAGAGGAGAGTGGGGAGGAAGTTCCAATGTGACAGCTTGGAGCCACCTGAACTGTTACCATAGTGATGGTTAAGAAGGAGGTGAATGTGCAAGTTCACAGCAATTTGTTTAACAGTATAGTCGTATTATTTATGTAATTTCCATTCAAATCATCCTCGAACAATATTGTTCAAAAGGCCAGGTATTGTGCCAGCAGCGGACTAAACAATTCTGTGTTCTGTGCCGTTGTAAGTGGAGTCCTGCAGCATAGTGGTTAGTGCGCTCACCTTGTAAGTGAGAGGACCTGGATTCAATTACCAGGTGGGGTGAAACCATAGACAAGTTTCCTTAATCGACATACCTCTGTTTGGCTAGAAGTAAGTAGGAACGTGGTTGTTAGCTAACTTGGGGGGATCGCTTTCCGGGAGTAATAAAACCCCCCCCAAAAAAAGTCACTTAATCCATGACTGTGGGAACGTTGCTGTACACAATTGGCTGCCGCGTTTCACTCCAAAAATACACAGTCAATCTGCTTTACAATATATTCTGTGAAGTGCTTTGAGACGTCACAACGTGATAAAGCATTATATCAAATACAATGATTATGTTATGTGCCTTTTTTAATATCAGAAAGAATTGTTAAATTTCTTTTCAAGGTTAAATTACATTGCATGTTTTCAGCACCTTGTCATGTAAAAATTTCTCCCAAGTGCTTCACATTAATTACTGTTTTTTCTATGATTTTATGATTTTTTCTATTGGTAAACATGGCAGCTGTTTTGTAAGGTCCCAAAATCGTCCATAAACTGAATGACCATTTTATCTGAAGGAATGTTGGTTAGGTCACCAGGGGAAATTTCCTTCTCTTTTTGAAATGGTGTCACAGGCCTTTGGTTTAACTACTTTCCCTAGCTCCATCCTCCAGGTTCGAGCACATCCATAACTCCGTAGCCCATAACCTTCTCATGCCTATCACTATTCACCCGCATCTTCAACTATCTCCCTGTTCCCCCTTCCAATGGATTGACTTCATATCCCTCCATGCACTTGTTCCACCCCAATTCTGCAGTCTCCTCCAATCTCACATTCCCACCCACTCCCTCCGCTTTGCAAACTGCACAAAGAAATATACTATATAAGTACAAATGTTGTTTTATTGTCTCATTGAAGATCAGCACGTTGGATGATGCAGCATTGTACTGGATTGTCACCTTAGGCTATGAGTTCAAGTCCTGACATCATCTGTTCAAAGCCTTGGGATGTGCTCCCAATGTGAAAGGTGCAATATCAATGCAAGTTGTTGTTGTTGACGTGGGCTTCAACCACAACTTTCTAACACAGAACCAACTGAGCCTAGTTCACCCTGTATAAATAGTTCTAATTAATCCATAAATTGGTTCCTATGACAAGTTGTGTTTGAAGCAGAAAACATCAATGAATTTTAAAGGAAATGCGATGGGAATATGAGAGAGAAGGGAATAAAGTTGCGTTGGTTGGAAGGTGGGGATTTGGATGGGTGGAGGCTCAAGTGGGATATAAATACTGGCACCGAGTAGTTGGCCTGTTTCAGTGCTGTAGATTCTGTATAATATGTCTGATATTTTTCAGTCTGCCTCCCCCAAGAATTTTTTTTGAATAATACATGAATTTGATGCCTTTGCAGTCTTTCCCTGATTACCTGAAAGCTAATGCTATATTGGCAGTTGACAAGAGCATCAGGATTCAACAATAGTCCAGCTGGTAGCATTTCTTGGCAAGCAGATATTCCTCTGTTACGTGTTTGTGAAATGTTATGGGACACCATGTTTGGCACACCATTTAAAATCGTTTAAAAATAGTTCCACGTTTTCTGCATTCACAAGCAGCAAGATTTCAGTAAAGAGTGCCATTGGGTCATTTTAAATGTGTTACAGTATTAAGTGGGAGGACAATTAGACATCATAGAAATTCTTCCTGCCTGATGTTACTTGCTGTCCTCCGTTCCTGGGGATTTTATGTATAATGTATGTTATTATGCATGTTTCAAAATGCTTCACAGAGTTTGCTCAAAAGTGTAGTGAAGCCATGGGTGTAAAAATGGTCCCTTGTGAATGTTGATGTGGGAGATTGGAGATCAGGTTTGGTGTCTGGGAACAGATTGTTTCTCCCACCCTGTTGAAAATGCTGCTAAATTCTCACAAGAGCATCACATGTTGGTTCTAAATAATAAGGAAAAACACAAAGGATTTTTTGTTTTAAATGAGGAGATTGGTGAAGGCAGATTCACAAAATTAGTTATTTCACTACATTGATGCTTCTTTAATAGAATATGCTGTGGAACTGTGCATCTCGTGCCCTAACAGCTAAGCTTGAAATTTGGAATTCAGGTGCAGTCATCGCAGAGAATGAAATGGCAATAATTTACCTGAGCAAGGTTTAACTGGGAAGTGGGATAAATGCACTATCCTGTTGCAGAACAGAATAATAATAATCCTATAATAATCCTCACCCCCTTCCCGTTGAGAGGACGTCCCAAAGCGCTTCAAAGGATTTACTGTAAAATATAGTGACTGTGTGTTTCATAAATGGACACTAGCAGAATGTGTTGAGTTCTAATGGTACTGCGTCATATTCTCTTTCCTTCCTTCCTCTACCCTCCACCCTCCATTTAGCATTTTGTGCTGGTTGCCACGACACCATAATGCAGTACATAAGGTGGCTGGAACAGTTTTATTTGACTGCAGTGCTTTAAGTTATTATATGTCATATAGTTGATGTAACATGATGGTGCAGATTTGTTTAATTTCCTCCATGCCTTTGATCTCACTATACAGAAACATGGTGAAATTTATATTATGGCATCGACCATCCGTATCACTAATTTCACATCAACATCTTAAAGGAGTTGTACAGTTGTACTGTACAAATCTGGCCTGTTTGTTGGACATGGTAAAATGGATAATATTTAGTAACAAATTGCTGCTACATTTATCTCTTTGTCATTGAATGAAATGATTCAGATTTTTTTTGTTCTAGCAACTTGCATTTATATAGCGCTCTTCACCCAGGGTAGCGCCTCAGAGTGCTTCACGGTGGCGGAGCCTGGCGGGGCTGTGACTATAAGCGTGATCAAAATAGGACCATTTTGGTGCACTCCTGTTGTTCAGTTTCAGTCCCTGAGACGCTACCACGTGTGAAGAGTGCTATATAAATGTGTTGTTGGTGAGGAGAAATGCATTGACTGAAATCCAGCCTTGATGTTGAGCTGAAAGACTCCCAGCTGACAGAATGGCCTCCGCCTTCAATTCATGTTGTGATGAGCAGAGCTGATCTTGTATTCTTGTAGCGAAGCTGGCAGTGTTACAACTCAGCTATTGCGTGCATTTCCATACAGCAAACACTTTAAATAATCTGTTGTTTGGGAGAGAAGAAAATTCTATTTTAAAATCGGATGCGTATGCGTCATATCAGTTTCTTCTTCATCTGTTCTCTCTCCGTTTCTGGCCGTTTTAATTTGATAGCTCCTCCTTTACTTTGTGACATGGCCTCCTTGAAGTCTGTTTAGTGACAATTGTCTTTAAGCTTGTTGGATTCCTTCTCACTTGAGCTTCACTGCTCTCATCAATTCGTTCACTCCTGGCAGGTCTTGCTTTACTTTCGGCTTCACTCCTAGTCATGTCAAGTAACTCGCAACTTATTTCCATTTCCTTCCTTCCTGCATTTCCATCTGCTTGGTTTTCTCTGTTTATTCCCTAGTAACTGCAAAGAGGAGTATATAGTGCATGTCAGTCTTCTAACTGATGTTGCTAAACTGTTTGCAATGTAAAGTCAGATGGTTGCAGTTCTCTAGTAAAAGTAGAAACGATGTTTAACCTTTGAGAATAGCTAAACATATCGGAACATCTTCCGCATTTTTACACAATTGCCATCACCACCAATTTTTCTTTATGAATAGATTTCTTCACTAATAAAGTGTAATTAGAAGCAGACCATTCCAGTAATAGCTATGCAAATATCCTTTTACATTTTAATAATAATACTCGCATTTGACATAGTGCCTTTCACATCTGGAGAGAGTCTCAAAGCGTGTCACAGGATATGCAATAATATACAGTAGGCATACTGTAGGCATATGTGGCAGATAATTTCCACATAGCAATGTCCCACAAACAGTCATGAAGCGAATGACCATTTTTATTTGGGTCAGAATACCAGCAAAAAACTCCCTTCGCTTTTTGAAAGGTGCTATGAGATGTTTAATGCTCATCTGACCAGGCAGGCAAAACCTTTGTTTAACTTCTTATCCAAAAGTGTGGTGCCTCCGTAGAACCTGGTGTAGGAGAGGTCACAAGCTGCAGAGTTTTGCTGCAGAGGGATGAGGTCAGAGCAGCTGCGGAGTCTGGCAAGCAGGATGTTTTAATAGTCTAACATGGACGTGATGAAGGCATAAATAAGGGTCTCAGCAACTTGGGGTCAGTTGAGTGTCGAACAGGATACCAAGGGTGCACACTGGCTCCACGAGATGAAATGAGCATACATGCAGGTTGATGCTGTCCTGGTCTGAGATAAGAAGGTACTGATGGGAGCCAAGCAGAAGAGTCTCTATCTTGCAATGGTTTAGGTGGAGGAAGCTGGAGCTCATTCCAGGGTTTTGTGTAATCAGTCAGTCGGAACATCAGTAGCCTGGAATTAAGGTTAGAAGCAGAGAGGTAGAGTTGGATGTCATCTGCATACATGTGAAAATGGACCCATGTCTACAGATGGTATCACCAAGGAGTGTATAGATGGTGAGAAGAAGAGGACTGAGGATGGAGCTCTGAGGAATGTTGCAAGTGGCCTGTGGGAGTGGGAGGAGAAGGCATTGAAAGTGACGATATAAAGTTGCTGAGGTAGGAAATAAAAAGATAAGGGATATTGGGATAAGGCAAGCAGATGGAGTTAGGTTAGAAGATCAGTCATGATCTTATTGAATGGCGGGGCAGGCTCGAGGGGCGAATGGCCTACTCCTGCTCCTAATTCCTATGTTCATATTGAAAGGACAGAACAGGTGGTGGAGCAGGGAGGAGAGATGGCGGAGAAGACTGGCCAATGGTATCAAAGGCAGCAGAGAGCAAAGAGACAGAGAGAGTCCTGGTCACAGATGGTGACAATGTCATTTGTGACTTTGACCAGCAAAATCTCAGTACTGTGAGGGCCATCTCTCTGGCTTGTCTCCTCCTGCCTTTAGACCTGTATGAATAGGGTTATATAAATAGAACTGTTTGTTGTTACAAGCTCGCACTTTGTCTTTAGTTGTATAGGTGTTGGCAGCTCTCAGGGTCTCATAAATCATATAACAATATGGTACATTTAACCACTGAGCCAGGGAGGAGCACAATGAAAACAGATACAATTCTGGTTATTTATTGCAAACTTCTGGGTGCAACATGACTCCAAAACAGTCAAACATTGTCCAATACCCATTATAATACTTTGCAGTTATATTCTCAAAGCAGACTGTTGACTGCGTGTTCTAGAAGTGGGTCCCAGCTATTTACCTGGTTCATCTAGTACTTGGACATGTGCATAGAGAAGATTATTTCTAAATTAGAAGGTGTAAATTGTAAAGAAGACAGGTTAAAAATGCAGAGACAATTAAGCAAGTGGGCAGTACTATGGCAGGTAGAGTTTAATATTGAAAGTGCGAGATTTTGCACATTGGATGGAAGAATAATGGTTGAGAGTAGGTTGTAAATTGTTGCACCGAGATATATAGGGGTATAAATCCATTAATTGGTCAAACTTAGTTTGCAAGTGCAGAATGTATTCGTTAAGGCAAATGGTTTGCTGACATTTATTACAAGACACTTGTAATATAAAGGGAGATGCTCCAGTTTATATAGAGTTCTGGTCCGATTTGGAGTAGTTCAATTTTGGGCACCAAATTGTAGGAAAGATGTATTAGCCTTGGAGGGTGTCCACTGATGGTTCCCTAAATTAATGTCTGGACTGAAGAGGTTTCTGGCTACGATGAGAGGCTGGTAGACTGGGATTATATTCTTTAAAGCAAAGGTTAAGGGGTGAGTTAATTGAGGAATTTAAAATATTACAAGGAATTGACAGGTTAGATAGTGGATGACTCTTCCCTTATATCCATTATAAAAGGGCACAACCTTAACATCTGAGTCAAGACATTTTAGAACTGAGGGATGAGGTCAGAGTCAGATCATATTTCTTCACACAAAAGTTCATGAAAAGCCCAAAAAGCTCTAGAGGTGGAATCAATAGGGACATTTAAAATAGAGATTAGCAAATAGTTGTATACTAGATGTTTTAAGGGATAATGGCAAAATGGCAAGATATTGGTATTAAAAACCTGCCAAAATCTAATGAAATGGTGGAATAGGTTTGATAAGATGAATGGTATCCTCCTGGGCCCCTGAGTTGGAGGTGGATGGTAGGGAAGGGAAAGATCACCCAAAGTGTGCTCAGAGAGGTACATTGTGAAACATGACTTGAACGATGGGAGGGAGCGAGTTTGAGGGACTCTGGAATGGAGTGCCAGACACAGGGGCAGAATATGGTGTGTAATGTGGCAACACCACACGTATATGTTATAGTACAGGAACACTACTTCTTTAAATGATTGATGCAATGTATAGGTAACAGGTCGTGTAAAGTTTAACAAGATGGAGAGTTAAGAAGCATGTAAGAGCCAAGTAGACAACAGCTTTGATTCCAACATTAACTGTGTGGCTACTTTCGAGCCACTAAGATTGAGCTTTTGGTTTTGTGGTATTTTCCTATTGATTGATTGTTTTTTCAGTTAACTGATTGGAGACAAAATATCATTGATGTCTTGATAATGTGCCAATTCCCTCCGCTCAGCCGGCTCTGGCCTGCTCCACGTCCCCCGACCCACCTGCCCCACCATTGGTGGGAGAGCCTTCAGCCACTCTGCCCCTAACTTCTGGAATTCCATCCCCGAGTCACTCTGCCTCGCCCCCTCCTTAACCTCCTTCAAGTCCCGCCTCAAGACCTTTCTCTTTGACCATGCCATCGGCCACCCCCCTTCCCTTCCCCCCACTCCCCCGACCCCAGCTCGGGTCTGAAATGCTGTACTCTGTCCAGCGGCTTGGGACGTCCTCCCGACGTGAAAGCCGCTATACAAATGTAATCTTGTTGTTGTTGTTGTTGCTGTTCTGCCTTTGAGTCAGAAGGTTGTGGGTTCTGGACCTCGATGTCTTTTGTTGAAAATAAAATCACATTCAATGTAACTAAATTCAGTGTGCTACCAACTGAGCAAAGATGTCGCAGTGTTAATGATCACATACATCGGTGTGGATATGTGTTGGTGTGTGATACATTAGAATACATTAGAATATACAGCACAGAAACAGGCCATTCGGCCCAACTGGTCTATGCCGGTGTTTATGCTCCACATGAGCCTCCTCCTGCCCTTCCTCAAAAAAGCCTTCAAGCATAACCTTCTATCCCTTTCTCCCTCATGTATCTATCTAGCTTCCCCTGATCATCTATAATGATTACTTTCGTTACATTAAAAATTGTAACCTGTGTCGCTGATGATTCAATGAGTCCCCTAATCAATCAGTAGCAATTTTGAGCAGATCATTGCTTTTGCGCTTGCAGAGAAATGCAGCCACTTTCTCGGAATGGGTTTTGTTGCAATTTCAACTGTAGAAGTTTGTTGACATAAAATAACTACAAGTTTTTTTCAGGCTCCCCCTGTACTAATGCCATGAAAGGCTTAAAATTTTAAACAAGCTAAGCTGATTTCACAGTTCTTATTTCTTCTCATTGTTTGGTGCTACTGCTTTCAATTACGATTTCCTTCAGGTTTTCTGTGATTTATGAACATTTTAATTCTTTTGTCTACAGGTACAGTTTCTATACATCTCAAAGTGCTTCACAGGATTCAGTGTATCGTATAGTAACTGTGCATTTGTAGGCAGATGTGACAACCAATTGATGCACAACAATAACGGCATCTTTCATTGATATAGCACCCTTTACCCAGCATAGTTTCAGAGCACTCAAGCAATGTCCCACAAACAGCCATGAAGTGAATGACCAATTTTATCAGGGGGATTGTTGGACAGCACACCAAGAGAAACTCCTTGTCCTTTTCAAATTGTGTCACAGAATGCAGAGCCAAAGATCTGTTTACAGTTGATATTAATTGATTTAAGGCTCTCAATTATGTAATAATTTTAATGAGGGAGGGAGGTTCCACCTTTATAGCACATAATTGAGTTCCAGTGTTGTCTGTTTCCCTCTGATGGGAGTGACAGTAGAATGCTGATTATTTGCCAATTATCTGCATGATCCATTTGGCTGTACTATGGCCCTGGCTACATAGTGATCCCAGTAACCTTGTATGCATCTGCATTACTTCATGTGCGCACAATAGTTGTTCTTGCTGGAGGAGCAGTGGGAGACACCGGCAGAGTGGGAGAGACCGAGGAAAGATGGTGGAGAGAGGAAAAGGGCTGGTACAGTGCGATGAAGAATAACTATTTGCTGCATTCCAGTGCTTTATGTTAGATATTCTTTTTTGTTTGGACTTTTCCTTCTACTTGCCTTTCAGCTGGTCCTTGCCCCAGGCTGAATACAGTTTGCTTCAAACCTGACCATGGTATGGTGTGATAATTCAGATATCCTAGATGATATCCATTTATTTGTTCATTAAGTAGTAACTAATTAATAATTCTGCATTTGTGACCTTTGTTTTAAAATCTGCTCTTTCTGTTGGACGTCTCCAAGATCCTAAAGTTCAAATTTATAAGAAAAGCCACATTTGTGCGTCACATACTTCCCTATTATTAAAAGTCTTCGGCCATGTTGGCATTAGACTATCATGTTAACATATTCAAAAGTTTAATTTCTGTTCTGTGACCATTACTTGCATTGTTTCACCATTTATGCTGTCAGATGGAGCCTATCCTGTACCAAGTCTAGAAACGGTGATAAAATATGCTTAGCTCTGACATTGAGGTAACCTCCTAGATGATATGCCTTTATTTGTTCATTAAGGTCTAACAGTCTGCAACACGCCCTGTGGACTTGCATCATCTGCAAGGGGTTTAACTCCACCTCCTACAGATGGTGGTAATTATTGACCCAAAATGTGTTCCCCTTTTGGAAACAGCATGGACCTATTTTCAAATTATTTTGCCCACCTTGTTGGTTAGGTGTGTTTAGTCAATCATTCCCTTTGTTTAATTAATTTATTGGATTGTAAGTAATAATTCAGAACGACTCAAAGGCAAGTACAGTAGAGAGCCCAATGTCACACAAATTGAGCATATAAAACAGTGCAAATATCAGGTCATCAAGCAAATGATATGTGCACCTGCAATACTAACCAATGGCTTGTTACATCAGGAATTTTACTGTCATTGTAGTGCTTACGCTATACCAGCCCTTCCATCCACAAAAATAGTGATCCCCTCCCCCCCTCTTTGATTATCTCTGTGACTCACTTTATCAAATCGAACCATAGAAATTTACAGCACAGAAGAAGGCGATTCGGCCCATCGTATCTGTGCTGACTCCGTCGAGAGTGATCCTTTCGGTCTCACCCTGCAGCTGAGTCTTTTTAAGGTATATGTCTAGTTCCAATGCCTAATCTCCCCATTTGCTTGCTTATTGACTGCAGTGTATCTTAAATTGATGCCCTCCAGTTACATGCTCTCTCTCTCTCTCTCTCTCAAACTCTTGTTTGCTCTCTTGTTTTCAAAGCTGGATAGCTTTATCAAGAGTGGCCCATGCACGATGGGCTGAATGGATTCCTTCCGTGCATGTAAGATTGTATGATTCGGCTACCAGTTAGGGTGTTAAGCCATGACACTGAACACATTTAAGAAAAGGTTTGCTGTTTTGGGAAGCTTTGGAAAGCTGTTCTGGAAGCATGAGGTTAACGGACCTTGATCGTTTATACCTCTGTTGTGATCCCGTGAAATCAAGTCATGGTCAATTTGGACAATTGAGGGACTTAAAGAGTTTGCCATTGTTAACTGTTTGAAAATAAATGAATTAAAAGCAGGTTACTGTGTGCTGAATACTTATTTAAACATTCGAGGACGCAGAGAGAAGGAAAAGGTGGTAGAGCCTGGTTTTCAATGCTTGAGAGGAAAATTCAGAGGAGACAAGTGCCAAACCAATCAATATCAATAAATTGGTAAAGACCAGAAAGGTTGCAACAGAGAGAGAAATGCTGGAGGCAAGATGGGCCTTTTTGTTGCATTGCATTCACGTCTGAGAGAATTGCTGAATTTTTGTTTAACACATGTAGAAGGCTATTGCCCAGCTTAAGAATATCCAAACGAGACTGAGAGCTCCACATACCATCTACACTTGGAAATGTCCCTGTGTCTGGAATGAAATGCCCCAGTGGGAAGCATTCTCTTTACCTAATTTTGGAAATTATTAGGCGCTGGTTGGCGAGGCACGAAAGGAGGAAACTAAACTTTTTTAAGGCTACCTTTGGCTGAGGATGAGATAAATTATATTTTGCATTGATGTAAAAAGTATAAAGGAGACATGCACACTTTATGTGGAAACTGCTAATTTGGTGGTACGCTTTGCACATTTGAGTAGCTTGGGAGGAAGGTCACAAAAACATTTCTACCATATGCTTTTAAGTATTTTTTTTACCAAGAATGATTATTTTAGCATATGTGTAGAAACTAATAGCACAATTGTTTGACTCTGGAGACAAACATCTTTCTTGGTGAATTTAATGGCATAATTGCTTTCACCTGCAAATAACATCTGCTGAAGAATCCATTAATTCTGGGATGATAGTGACTCACTTGGTTGAGGCCACATAGTTTACTGCACATTAGTTGTATAGCAGTCAAAAATGATACTTGGATTACTGACCTGACTAAATCCCTTATGTCCAGCAATTTTTCACACACAGCTCCTGAAGCCCACTAAAACCTGCTGGTTACTTTTCTTTCACACAAACAGTGGAGTGATTATTGCACATGTCATTTTAGCTTTGAGAAACTGTGAGAAATAACACTGGTAACAAACTGAGATTGAGTTTGGGAACATAGAGTACTGCATTGCTGCCTTAATCAATGCATGAAGTAAGTTGTCAGCAACAACAATTTGCACTTGTTTATAGCACCTTTTCACATAGGGTGAATGAATCATTGTGCTGAACAGATATAATAGAGAGCGAAAAGGGAGATTTTAAGGATGTTGATCAAAAGCGCAAAGAGATATGTTTTAAAGAGAGCTTTGAAGGAAGGGAGAGAGCAAGTGAAGCAGAGAGTTTGAAAGAGTTCCAGATAAACAAGAGTTTAACTTGGTCAGTTTGTTCATCTGTACTTTTTGTGAAGGGGTATATTATAGCTACTAACTATCAGCAGAGTCTAATTAAAATATAAACTGGATTTTAATACCTGGTTGCTCTGTATCTTAATACTGTTTTCCGGGTAACATTTGGGAGAATTATTTAATGTTAATTTTTTCCCATCTGAACAATAATAATATAATTATTTGCATTTGATGTAGTACCTTTCACATTGGGAGGATGTCTCAAAGCAACTCACAGGACTTACTGCAAATCATAATAATAATCCTTGCATTTGATATAGCACTTTTCATGTCTTCTAGATGCCACAAAACGCTTCACAAAATATACTGTAAAGTGAATTGACTGTATATTTGTGGGCAAAATGTTGCAACCAATTGCGCACAGCATGTCCCACAAACAATTGTGAATTGAGTGACCAAATTATTATTGTTTTTTATTTTTTATTAGAGGGATTATTATCCCCGGAAAAGTGATCCGCAAATCGACTAACAACTGGGTTCCTATTTAATGCTAGGTAAACAGAGGCCTGTGGAGTAAGGAAGCTTGCCCAACATTTCGGACTAAAGTGTAGTGACTTTGCATTTTGTAGGCAAGCGTGGCAGGCACCTTAACCCATGCTATGTCCCACAATTGGTCATAAAGTGAATGATCAATTTTATTTGAGAAATTGTTGGCCAGGACATACATACCGGAAGTTTTAAGTTCTAAGAGTTTCAAAGAGAGTTTTTTAAGAAATGTTAAAAGGGTCAAGAAGAATATATGTATGTGTGTGGGGGCAGTGTGAACATTACTTTTCATTGTGAATCTGATGGTCACTGCAAGGTCAAATGTCCTCAGAGAGAAAGATGTCAAGAGTGAATTTGGGTAGGAATCTGTGACAGTAAAGGGAAGAAATAAATAATGGGGAACTGCTGTAAACTATTGGTACAAAGTAATTGAATTCACAAATGAACTGTTTGAACAAATGTCTGTAAAATGTGTTTTCAAGTCATGAGAGGCTTACATTATAGTATTTTGAACTAAAATGCACTGAAATTGAAAATCTCTAAACAAGTAGAGAAACTCATTGAATTTGTTTACTGTTGATTCAGCCTGATAAAAGAAAGACCAGAAAAGAGCCAATCTGAGCATTGAATCAAACGTGATTGCCAGTCATTTGGTTCAAGAAGCAATAAATCTAAGTCACTGTTGGCTTATAAGTCTGTACCTATGTGATTCTTGTAATATAAAGATAGGGGTCCAAGAATTCTTCAGTTCCCTGGTGAAACACTTGTTTTTCAATTCATTTTGAAACAGACACTGGATTTAGTTCAACTCACATAAAACAAGTGATCAGTTTCTCTTGCTGCCAAATATGGTGACTTTGAAACATCGCATCAGGAGTAAACCTGATCAAAACTGCTGAACAAGCAGGAATTTTTCTTCCCAAATGTTCATGTTGCTTCTGGTTTGTTTATACCCAGTGTATTTTTATATAAGCCAGCAGGTAGGGGAAAATAATTCCCCTCTATTTGACTGCCAGTGCAGCTGTTTTTCTTCTATTTATCTTGGCCGCTAAACAACAACTGGACAAATTACTCGAAACAAAAATTTATGAAAAATATTGCATATTAAAATTTCCTGATCCCTGACTGTCCAGCGCCTTGGGATGTCCTCCCGACGTGAAAGGTGCTCTATAAATGTAATTTTGTTGTTGCTACACACATGTGGTAGTTTGTATATGTAATTTTCTTTCATTTAACCTTGAAACATGTTTTTGCTCAAGAGAGGACAATTTGTAGGAGGTAGCAGTGGTTAGGGACTGACAACTTGTAAGAGAATGATTGAGGAATAAAGTTTCTGAGTTCATGTGGTGGCTTGAACTTTAAATTGCCCTGAATTGCAGCCCAAGATCTCCAGTGGATCCAACTCACACGGCTGAGTTTAGGATGTTGTGCAGATATAGTGACTTATCATGGCTTTGAATCGTCTCAAAACTTTTCACAGAATATACTGTAAAGTGAATTGACTGTATATTTTGTGGGCGAAACATGGCAGTAACAAGTCATGCCTCTCCCCAGGGATTACTGTTGTGGCCTTAGCTTTTCATCCTGTCTGTCAATGACCAGAATACCAGAATGGAGAGAACTGTTTTTAAATTTGCTGATGACAATTTGCTCGGCGGTGTTGTGAATTGTGAAGAGGAAGTGCTAAAATGCAGAGATGTAGATGGATTAAGTGAATGGGCAAAACTGTGGCAGATGGAGTTTAACATTGCAAAGTGTGAGGCAGTACTTTGGACAGAAGAATAGTGTTTGGGAGCATGTTCTAAATGGGGAAGCACTAGGAGGGTGGATGAGGATGAAGATCTAGGGGTTCAAGTCTAGATCACTAAAATCTAGTTTGCAGGTTCAGAAAGCAATAAATAAGGCCTTTATTAAAGGAATATAAAAGTAAGGACATGCAGCTCCAGCTATTTATTGTTGGTTAGACCTCATTTGTAATACTGTGTTCAGTTTTGAGCACTTAACCTTGAGAAGGATATATTAAGCTTTTGACATATGCAGAATCCCATCTGCATCCTTAAGAGTATCCAAACCAGACTGTGTGTTCCACAACAGGCTGTATTTTTAAACATTTAAAAAAATGCAGGCTTGCAGGAGGGTAAAGCTGTGAGTGTACATGGCCACTTTCAGAAGTGCTTCTGTGATAAATGAGGTGCTTGTCCTGCAGTTAGTGATTGCTGGCAATCAAATTGTTCTGTCTAGCCATTTTTTAACTCAGCAGGTGTCTATCTGAGAAATACCGAGCCTGTTCCCTAAGAAGCTCTAATTTGGCCTTTCTGATGTTTAAAAGTCCGCTGCAAATCAGTGCCATATTGTGAGAACTTTACAAACCCATAAACCGTTCTTTAAAGCCTCCATCTAAGTTGATGAGCTACCAAATCAGTTGATGTGTGGTTAGAGCCAGAGCAAATAAATGTGAATGCTGGAAATCTCTAATAAAACCAGGCGAAGGGTCACATCACACCGATCGTTTTTTTTCACATGCTAATAATAATAATAATAATCCTTGCATTTGATATAGTGCTTTTCACGTCGGGAGGATGTCCCAAAGCGCTTCACAGAACACACTGCAAAGTGAATTGACTGTATATTTGTGGGCGAACGCGGCAGCCAATTGCACACAACAATGTCCCACAAACAGTCGTAGATTGAAAATGACCAATTTTTTTTATTTTGTTTTGGAGGGATTATTATTAGGCGTGTGGAGTAAGGAAACTTGCCCAAGGTTTCACCCTGCCTGGAATTGAACTCGGGTCTCTCGCTTGCAAAGCGAGTGCTCTAACCACTGAGCTACAGGACTCCACAACGTCATTGAAGTGCTGTACATTTTACTTCAGGAGCATGGAGATATTTTGTACTTTTCCGTATGAGCAAGCCAGGCTGCAATACACCAACACTGCTCTTAGTCTGCCAAAGAAGAAAACTAATGTGATGATTGTCATGATTGTGGACAATTGGTCTATTAGCTTCTGAACGGTACAATGCGTTCAGCACATCTCAAATGCTGCTTAAAATACCATTTTTTTTAGCAGCATATGGTTATTTCAAATACTGTATTAACGAGGAGCAAATGGTTTTGTTAAGTGGTTATAAGAGCTTGGGATAGCTGATTTTTTTTCCTACAGTACCCAACAGTGTCTGTAATCATTCCAGACCATTTTGAAATTGAAAACACATCTTTGTGTGGTGCTAGCAATTTAAAGGGATGGTACCTTCAAGGAAAAATATTCAGCCGACCTGGTTGAAGAAGGGAAGGATAATTCCTCTTTTCGTTGTTGTGATGTGTTTATAATGTAAAAAGAACTTAAATTTGATACAGCGCCTTTCACATCGGGAGGACATCTCAAAGTGCTTCCCACGTCTTACTGTAAACTGTAATGATTTTATTTTGACGGCGAGCATTGCAGCCAATTTACACCCAACGTTCTTCACAAACAGCCATGAAATTAATGCCCAATTTTATTTTGGGGATTGTTGGTCTGGACACCGATAGAAACTACCTTCTCTTATGAAATTGTGCTATCTGGAGCAGTCAGACATGTCCTCAATTTAATGGCTCATCTGAAGGACGTAGCTCTGGCAATGCAGTACATATAGGGTTTTATGCCAGCGCTGTATGAATGAGAGAGGCTGACCAAATGCATTACCAAAAATAATGGATCTTTTAAATACTTTTGCTTTAATACTCACAGTTACCTCAGTTCCACTGATGTAATAAACTGATGTACAATAAACAATGTGGAACTTTAGCTGGCATCAATGAGCACTGCAGATCAGAAGTAATGTAAGTCTAGGCTGATGCTCTAGTGCAATTCTAGGGTAGTCACTGTATCGATGGAGGTCCCATCATAGAATTATACAGGACAGAAGGAGGCCATTCGACACATTTTTTCTGTGCCTGCTCTTTGAAAAGAAAATTCCTGCGATGAGTTGTTGAATCGAGGTCCCACCTGTCTGCTCAGGCAGTTAAAGATCCTTTGACAATGTTTCAAAAGAGTAAGGAATTTTCCCCTGGTGTCCTGACCAATAATATAAATAATAATCCTTGTGTTTAATATTCAGATTTCATATAGTGCCTTATCATATCAATCCCAAAGTGCTTTTGCAGAGGCTTCCTGGTTTTAATATTAATCAGAAACTTTTAACAATTTAAAGTAAAAACATTTGAAACTTTACTGATGCTCTCCAGCTACACCTCTTTTGTTTTATTTAGTATGTCCTGCTTTTTAAAAAAGCTTTATACTTGTTTCAAACCCCCTTTGTTCTAACTTTTCTACCTCTTAAAAGCTTCCACTTACTTTCTTGCTGTCACCTTCCGTATTGGGAGGTGGGAGCATCATTTTTGGTAGAAATACCCTGGAGCTGCCAATTGACAAGATCACACCACAGTCATTGACCCTATATATCCTATAAAAGAAGGTTGGGAAAGTGAATGTAAATGCACGTCAGCATCTCCAAGAAAGATGCTGTGTTAATACATAAATATCTCTCAGTAGGCCCAACGTGTTAAACCAGAGAGACATGTGTTAAAAAGATGAAGTTATTTATTTGGACGCTGCTTTTAATCTGATAAAATGCAATTTTTTTCTTTTCTTCCAGGTCAAATACAAAGAAAACTTTGAGAAGAGCCGTAAACTGGGGTTCAGCATTGTTACCGATACTCCTGAAATGCAAAGATTAAAAAGGACACAAGAACAAATCAGTAATGTATGTAATACTCTGCGTGCGGCGCCTTCAGTGAAGGATATGTTCTCTATGATGGTTTAAAAATATTTCTGTGTGGACTGAATGGTTTAGTAAAAATATGTTGCATTCTTGTGTGGAAGGGTTAAAGTAGACTGTTCTGAAAACATTGATTGCCTGGTGGGAGTGAGTGAGAGGGAAGAGGGGTAAATGTGTGGTGCAATGACCATGTCTGAACATGGACGGTGGTATTATTTGATAATTTCAGATGCATTGGAGCTGCATTATAATACTGTAGTCTGGGTTCAACATTTGCTGTAACAGGGCACGAAGGCTGATCAATGCTTCCCTATATGTTTTGTATGTGGAAAGTCGGCTCGCTTCAAAATGTCACTTAATAATGGCTGATTTTGAAGGATCATGTTGCCGTTGATAGCACTTGCTGCTCATTGCATATGTGGTCATTTTTAACATGTATTGGGAATCTTGTTGGGATTTTGAAGCAAGCGATTTTGAGGCTTTCCGTGCCTATTTGTTAGTAAGTAAATGTGGGATCCACACTGTTGCCTTCAAGCGAACCTGGGCTATGATGAAATGCATTATAACGGGATTCTACTTTGATTAGCTCGTAACATGCTGAAGTGTCAGCCTGAAAGAAGTACCATGTCAGTATGTTTACATAAGTGAGCGGAAATCACCAGTTTTAGTTTAAATCGAGTCTGGAAGTGCATGTGATGCTGTGTGATGTTCTGATTGTTAACATTTTTGACGTATACATTCACATACATCTTCACGCACACATTCACACACTGGAACAAACTGGTGTCAGTTCTGAATGCAACAGTCATGACTTTGCTGCAAAAATATTTAAAATGATGGTCATCCTGATTTTCCTTCTAAAATTGTATTTGATTGCTTTCTCATTTTTTGATCTCTGAAGGTCTGTGTACACCGAGGGAGATGTTTTAGGCTTTCATTACCTGCTACCTGAAATAATTCAAGTTTGTATATTTCATGTTGATCAAAGATACCAGCACACAATCTAATCCTCTATCTGTGCACTATTTGTTGACGACCGCATGAATAGATGAATGCATAAGTTCTTGCAGTTTCACTCCCGAGATATTTTGTCTTTGTAGAATGCTTAATTTGCATTAAATTATTTGCAACAATATAAAGATTAAATATTTTTTGTGGTCTTTAAAAATTGTGTAGACGCAGTGGATCACTTAACCGTGAATTATTAACAAAATTAACATTGAAATGTTGGATGAGCACATTGGATTTTTTCAGATGTTTGTCATTATCAAGTATTGTATTATACCACTCAAAGGCTCAAAAGATGTTGATTCCCATTGACAACACAATTAATCATTTGAAATGAATGTCTTGAGTTTCACACCAGTTCACAATTTTCAGTGCATCTATGAAGAGTAACGGATATTGAAGAATACCTTACAAGGTAGGTCTGCTTTCATGTTCAGTTTAATTTCTTTGAAATATTTCATCAAAATTCTTTTTAAATCATGAACCAATTAGTATTACATAAATCCAAATATATACCATTTCCTGTGTCTCTAACAAATCATATTTTTTGTCTTCTGCTTTATTGCAGAAAGGCCACAGTCACTGAAATATAACCCTGAAGGCCACAGTTTGAGAAACATGTCCCACAAGTCATTTAACTTCTACTTGAAATGGTATGCGGACACAGCAGGGGTATCAACCATTTAAATAAACTTGCATCTGTATATCATTACATCTCATAAAATGTATGGAGTATGGATTATATTAGTATTTGTTAATTAATCTTCAACAGGGAGGTTAACTCAATGAATAATAAGTTAACGGAAAGTCAAGTGAAACCAGCTGGTCTGGTGGGAGTGTAAGGTTAGTGCATTGTATGGTAAGAGGATGTAACCAGTTCTTAAGCTAATGGTCAGATTTAAACTTTTCTCTCAATGTGATGCATTTGTTGTTGCTCTATTGATCTGATTTTTGTTTAAAATCAGCAGATTTTCAAGATGAACTTTTATCTTTAAAATCCCTCACTCGTCATGGAAGTATCTTAAATATCTTACCAAACTTTTGTCAAAGCTCATAAATCACTTCCTCTGAATCAAATTGCTAGGATTTGAACATGTTTCTATATTGTGTGTGTTTCTGTCATTTTTATACCCTAAAATTTAATAAATGTGATTTCTAAAAAAAGTTTGCTTGCAAAAGCATAATTTGACAGTAATAACTTGTGAAGCACTTCAAGATGTTTCAATGCAATAAGGAGCTATAAAAATGCAGTTTATTTACTTCACGTCTTCTAAATTCTTTCAAAATGGGATAATGGGTACGTTATGTATATCTGTACAGTATATGCTGTGTTGAGATTCTATACTGTGGTTTGTTAAATTCTTATATTCTAATCAGTGAGCCATGACAGAGATTTGAAATGTGAATACTTCACACATCTGTCAACTACTAGTTTTCCTGCATTTAAAGGTAAGATACAATATGGATAGTTAAAGAGTAAAGCTCCCTCTGCTGTATCCCAACAGTATGCTGTATCCTCACCTGATAATTCTATCAGTAAAAGGGAACACTAAATATTTGTTAATGTCAATAGAAATAATTATTACCTCACATTTGAGAGGTGTGATCTGTCACAAATTATATGCTAATTGTACAGCACTAAAATTTTTATTTCTCAAGGTAAGATGTACAGAAGAACTTATTGGTACAACAACTCACCAATCAATGTATTTATATAGCGCACTACATGTGGGGTAGCGTCCCGGAGCACTTAACAGTGACGGAATCTGATTATAATTTTAATTATACATTAAATATGACTCGCACAATGAACTTGAATGATTAATTTAAATAACTGAACAACATTGACTTTCTTTTTTATCATTTGTCCTTTTAGGAACTGTCAGTCTTTATAAATCAATGAGTTTTGCTTAAAAAGATGAACTTTCAAATGCTGTTGTCTTTACTGCAGGCAACAGAAGGATCAGGAATCAAGAACCTGAGGATATTATGACATCTATTCATTCCATAAGTAACAGCCATAACAGTTGGTTATCTGATGAGACGTTAAAATGTCATATATTGATTGATTAATGAATGATGATCAAAACCCCAAGTTGTCACAGAAGGAGATAAGTCCCTACAGATTTGCAGCTGTTACTCTCCTGAGGCCATTATGAAAGGTATTTCTTTTTTAGTCTGAGTCCACATGAAAACCGCTTTATTACATATACGTTTTCAACTTGTTCCTGGAGTTATGTTAATTAATCTACCAAGCAAGCATGCCAGAGGAACTGTCTGTATTTGCTCTTCTTTTCCGAACCAGTAAAACTGTCACCCTGATTTGTTCGAGCAACATACATTGATTCAGCAATAGAAAAGGCCTGTAGACACATGATGGTACTTAAATGGTTTTAGCCAAGTAAACAAAAGAAGCTGGGAAGCAATGTAACGTAACCATATAAAGATCTCATAAGGATACAATATTACTTTTCATTATTAGTACCAGGATAAAAAAAATCATCGTAAAGCGATTTCCATTTCAAGTTCTCTTTTTATTTACCAAACATACACCCGGAAAAGCAAAAAAAGGCCAACGGAAACAGGTATTTTGATAAACCATGTCTTTTGAACAACACAGAAAAAAAACAAGAATTTTCAATAAACTGTTGATATTTGGAATATTGGTTCTTGTGGTAACAATGAGAAATACCATTTGACAGAAAAATAATAATATCGGTAAATAATATTGAACTTGATGCATTATAATGGCCTGTTCCAGGATTTTTTGTAGGTCTGTTTCTTTAGCGTTAGGCTATAATGAAATGTTAAGCTGTAAACAAAAGGAAACCACCTCAAGTCAAAAAATATATTAGAATGATAATTTCCTCACATTTTATGATAAATGAAAAGTGGCAGTACTTCTTTTGGTGCTGAGTTGCGCATAAGTGAGATTTGAATGGTGACTGATCAAAAGTGTATTCATTAGAATGCCACTTTGTTGTTTGCTGGTTTCATTTTCTCTTGTCGTACAGTACAATTTTAAAACAAGTGCACACACAAGCTTATTGTTTGAGTTAGATTGGGCAGAGTTGGGGATGGGGGAGAATTCCAATTCCACATGGTGGGTATTGTAAAGTAAACTTAAAGATTCAACAACGTAGAAGATAAAGGTCCATCCCTGGAATAGCTGACTATTTAATCCTACTTCCTTGCTCTTCCCTGTACCCTAGATTGTTTCTATACATAACATCCATGCTTGACTATGCAAACTCCTTGCTTGTCGGCCTCCCCAACTCCTCCTTCCATAGGCTGCAGATCATCCAGAAACTCTGCAGCCCATGTCCTCTCCCGCACCAGGCTCCGTGATGCTATCACCCCCATCTTCGCCCGAATCCACTGGCTTCCCATCACACAGAGGATACAGTTCAAGATTCTGGTCCTCACCTTCAAAGCCCTCCATGGTCTTGCTCCCCCCTACCTCTCCTAACCCCGCTACCATTCTGTCCATTCCCTCCGCTCAGTAGACTTCAGCCTGTTTCACATCCCCTGCCTCGCCCGCCCCACCATTGCGGGCAGGCCTTCAACCATTCTGCCGCCACCCTCTGGAACTCCATCCTACAGTTTCTTCGCCTCGACCCCTCCCTCGCCACCTTCAAGACCCATCTCAAGACCCTTCTCTTCGACTGTGCTTCCAATCACCCTACTTCCCTCCCGCCCTCCACCCTCCCCAATCCCGAGCCCTAGCTCGGGTCCGAAACTTTTGACTGTCCAGCACCTTGGGACGTCCTCCCAATGTGAATGGTGCTTTATAAATGTAATTTTATTGTTGTTGTTGTCATGATGGGCCTTGCAGGAGGCAAGGGAAGGGATGAGGTTGAAGGGACTCTGGGATGGAGTCTGTGTGGTGGTTTGCGCATCCATGTAGGTTGATGCTGTCAGTGCCTGAAGTGAGAAGGCGCTGACGCGAGCCAAGCAGGAGAGCCTCCATGTTGTCGACATTCAACTGAAGAAAATTAGAGAGAGAAGAGGGAGAAATAAGTTTGAAAGCGTACAGAGAGGATTGGGTGTAAGTGGGAGGGGTGGCAGCAGCAATGGCAGAGGCAGCAGAGTGGATCCTCACAATTTTGCACCTAAGGAAGTTCCATCACGGCCTCGCTTCAACAAAGCTGAGCAGAAGAGAAAGGAATGGGAATTTAATAGTTGTACCAAAGCTAAGGTCAAAGAGCTACATATTTAATTGGGTTTTCAAGGCGGGGGAAGAAATATTCTCATGATGATTATCATCAAAACGAATACTTCCATCTAACAAACTTATGGATTTCTGACCCTGACAGTGACGCTGTTATTAGTATTTCCAGACCCTTGCCTCCTTCAAGACCCATCTCAAGAGCCACTCTTCGACTGTGCTTTTAACACGCTGCTTCCCCCACCTGCCCTCCACCCTCCCCAATCCCGACCCCCAGCTCAGGTCCGAAATTCTGACTGACCAGCACCTTGGAACGTCCTCCTGATGTGAAAGGTGCTTTACAAATTGAATTTTGTTGTTTCTTTTTGTCTAATATCCTTTCAAAAGTTGTTCTATTTTAGCCATGTTTTGTCAGGGCATTCTATGTCCCAACTGCTCTCTGTTTTATTTTTTTTAAATCTCGTAACTTCTCCTTTAGTTTTTTTTTGAATTTTCTGAATTTATGCTCCTCAGTCATTGACTTACCATACAGAACACTGGAAATAGTATTTCTTATGTGCCTTATCGAAATCTCCTTATCGAAATATGCAGTTTTAGCTACTTAGATTCCAGCAGTATCCCAACGCACATTCTGAGATCCCCAAATCTTGCCTCTTGCCAACCTGCAATTAATACTCCCTCCAAGGAGAAAGTGCACATTTCATTCCAATAAATATCTCTGGAATTTCCATGTGTAGTTGGGATGCAAGGAACTCTGTTTACTTTGGATACTCTTAAGCATGTTTCTGCTTGTGTCAGACACCTGGCTGACCCCCCAAAAATTCCTTTATAGTTCTGATGCCTTCTCTCAATTGTCTTGCCATCCCATTTCTAACCTGTCCTTCCTGCCAAAGCTCTGGAAGGTGTTGCTGCTAACCAGCTTTACTCTCACTGCTCCCTCCACTCCTTCCTCGAGCCCCTCCAGTCTGGGTTCTACCCTGTCCATAACACAGAGACGTCACTTGTCAAAGTCATGAATGACATCCTTCACCTCTGTGACCAAGGCTCCCTCTGCCTCCTCGTCCTCCTGGACTGCTCCATTGCATTTGACACAGTCGACCACACCATCCTCATCCACAACCTCTCCTCCTTCATCCACCTCAGTGGGAGCACACTATACTGCTTCGAGGCTTTCCCAACAAACTGCCTTCACTTTGTCTCTTCAAACGGTTTCCCCTCCTGCCCCTGCCTGGTCATCTGTGGTGTACGCCAGGGCTCCATCCTTGGCCCCCTCCTCTTCCTCAACTATATGCTCCCTCTGGGCAATATCATCCGCAGACACGGGATAAACTTCCACATGTATGTGGATGACACACAAACCTACAGCTGCGACTCGAGGTCCGCCAATCTTCTCTTGGCTTCTCTGGTGGACATTAAGGCTGGATGAGTGCAACTAAGTGTACATTGGCTTCCATCAACAGCTTCTGTCCTGTGATAATGATGTCTTCAACCTCCCCGGCCTGTCCCTCAGACTCACCGAACCAGTGCGCAACGTAGGCGTAGGCGTCAGGTTCGACCCACAGCTGTCCTTTTTTCCCCACATCTGGTCCCTGACCAGGATTGCCTTCCTCCATCTCTGCCACATTGACCGCCTCCAACTATACCTTACCCCAGATGCAGCTGAAACACTCGTCCATGTGTTCGTCACTTCCTGACTCGACTTTTCAAATGCCCTCCTTGCCGGTCTCCCCAGCTCCAACATCCACAGCTCCAACATCTACACTGTGTGAGAGGAAATGCAAGTTGTTGTTGTTTGTCTTTGTGCTAGTTTAAAAAAAAAACAACCGGAGCCAACTACTCAAGTTTGTATTCTTAACTGAAGTGTCTCATCCCTGGAATCATCTTGGCGAATCTCCTCTGAACTCTCTCAAGGCCTTGACATCTTTCCTAAGGTTCGGTGCCCAGAAATCGACACAATACTGCAACTGATTCATAAGAATCCAGCAGTTCTTTCATGAGCTTAATGACGTACATATCATCCTGAGTGTACCACCCTTAACAGTGCTAGATGATGTCCTGAGTGAATATATAATACTTTTTTATGTATTGTAGAAGTCACTCCAATCATGTGGAACAGTAGATGCAAACTATTTTTCTAATGCATCTTGCATGTGGATTTTAAATAGTCAAATCCATTAAAATACATATTCACTGCATTCGGTAATAATGAAAACACTTTTGAGTGATTTTACAAGAAATACATGGTATTCTGCTACATTCATATACAAAAACAGATGAGATACATATTTATGTCAATTGTTGTATTTGTTTCTCTTTACGACCTTCTAATCCCATCCTGTGGCTGTGAATACAGAAAAGTCTTTAGATGTGAATGTTAATTCATACTTATCCAAATCCTCCTGGTAACCATTCCCATGTACAAAGCAATGCTTTTGAATTCACTAGATTAAGCGTCAGTAGAAATGTGGCTTTTTCTTTTATTTTATAATCAGCTTGTGAAATTTTAAAGAGATTGCAGTGACAAGTGTTGGCATCAAAATGTCTGTACTTTTGTTTGAGATCCAATTTTGTTGATGTTGGCTTTCCATTAATTGCAATACATTGGTGGAAAGCACATGATTAAGAAACTTACTGAGCACCTATTATATGCAGCGAAACAGACTTTCCTTTGTTTTCTGTTTATGTTCTTACGACTAGAAATTATACAGGTGATCCAAAAGTGGCTGTTTTCCAGACATCACAAAATTCTGTGTCTGCTTTCGACCAGGCAGAAAAAGCTAATTTTAGTGAATATTATTGAGGCCAAATATATCAGCTCTGTTCGTATTGGTCAGGGAGTTTTCCTATTGTAAATGTTTAATCCCCTCTTCCAGATGGTTTCCAGTAAAGTAGATGCATCATGATTTTTCCATATTTATATATAAATAATGGGGCTAGCTTGCCCACTTGAGCTCTGTTCTTAATCCTATTCTTATACTCTTTTTCCAAATCCTTTAATATTACTTTTTCCCCCCAAGATTTATCCAATTCCTTTTAAATGTTGTCACGGGCCTTGTTTTTAACAGCAGTTTGTGGATAAACCAGTTCACATTTCTTCATCCTAAAAAATATCTTGCAAACTCACCTTATTTTCTTCTCAAAATAATCCTCACATGTGATTGACTCCCAATCGGGGAAATAGTCTGTCTTTCTTTACTCTTTCAGAAACACTTCGGAATTTTAATCTGCTGCAGCGAAAATAATCCTAATTTTTCAAACCTCATTACGTAACTATAATCTCTTATCTCTGATATAATCCTTGTGACTGTCCTCTGTATTCTTTCAATGCACTTTCCGTAATGAGGCAGCCAAACATGGAAGCAATGCTCCCAACTGTGGCCCAACATCTTGAATAAACATCTTTGCTATTGTGTTCCAATACATAAAACCTAGAATTCCATTTGTTATTTATGGTCGAATCTACTTGCACGCCCACCTTTAAATTCCAATGTATCTGTACTCTAAGGTCTCTCTGCTTCTCCACTCCGTTAAGAATTGGGTAATTTCTCACAGCTTTCTTTTAATTTTTCAGTGTCTGACTCCAAGAGCTATAGCCATAGCTTTTTCTCAGGAGCATTACAAAGAGCACCACGTAAGGAGGAGAACCTGATTGAGAGGAGTGGTTTATGGGCAGAAGGTAAATTATCTTGACTTATCTGAGGATGTACTGAACTGTAAAGTTACATTTAGCAGATCTAATAGTAGAATTACAAAAGTTATCAGAAGAGATAAGGTTTCTTGGGTGACTTCTGAATGATTAAGATGCCACAAGCTGAAGGCAGAATGACAGTGAGCAGTGAATCATGATGCAGCATTCAATCTGATGGTGAGGCAAGGATGAGATATGAAGCCTTCTGTGCCACTTAGCAAAGCTCGTTACTTCCCTCGGGCTGATGGAAGGCTCATGGTAGCGAAAGAGGCATTTACGCCAAGAGAAGACAGCAAAGGATTCTCCTGGACTATCCAGTACAAGACATGTCAGGTTCATTGACTGGTTGAGGTTTGTTGGAGGGTGTTTTTCAAGGTAATACTTGAGAGGTAATAGATAGCAGGTAGGAACAGGGGGCAAGAAAATGGGTAGGAGATTCGCTAAATTAACTGACTCGTCAGCGATATGGATAGGTTGGTGCACACGGAACCAGTAGAAAAAGGTGATTTGCTTCCTCTGAAGATACCTCATTGGACGATTCAGTTAATCTTTGCAAAATATTTACAGCGTATAGTGTTCTGCATAGTTTTATCAAGGGATTGCCCGCTATTCATTAATGAGCAAACGATGTGTGCCGAGAAACTTGACAACCTGCTCTAGGGATAATGCCCTAAGAAAATAAAATCAGCTGATAACAAATCACTCCAATTCTAGGTATTAATCTAATAAGAATGGTGATTTTTCCCTTTGTTGGTGTGTACATTGCCCAGTGCTGCCTGACATGGCTCATAATTACATTTTATAAATGTGACTTTGAGCATGTTTATTTACAGTATCCCCCATCATCCCAGTCCTTGCCAGGCTGCACTGGCTCTCTGTTGCAGAACAGATTGATTTGAAGATCCTCGCACTTGCCTACAAATCACTTCATGCCCTAGCACCTCCCTACTTCTCCAACCTTCTAATGCCTCACTCTGCCCACCCCCTTCTGTACATTCCTCGACCCCTCCTTTCCACCATTGGCAAACATGCTTTCAGCCACTATTCCCTGAATCTCTGGAACTCCCTGCCTCAGTCCCTTCACCTTGCCCACTCTTTGCCTATATTCAGATTCGATTTGAAGACTTTCTTCTTCGGCTAAGCCTAGGGTCATCTCTTTCTCCCCTGCTCAGCATCAAACTGTACTATTGTTCAATACTGTGAGACTCTATCCTGCATGAAGGGTGCTATACAAATTGTTGTTGAGTTGTTTGGCACAACCACGTATGATAACAGTTGTAGAAGCATAGAAACAGTGCCCAAGTAATTGTAACAAGTACACATTAGTAAAGGATGGTGACCCTGTGGATAACCTGGCTTTGTAATGTCAGTTTTATCAACAGGCAGATACTCCATTTGTGGGGTGCGGGCAACCGCTATAGTAGCATGAATGGATGATGATTGAGTATCAGATCAAGTGATCTTTTTAAACCTTCAGTATGGCGGGCCTGATATCCATAAAACAATAAAAGTCCTTGCATTTAATATGGAGCCTTTCACGTCAGGAGGACATCTCAAAGTGCTTCAGGGTTAACTGTAAAATGGAACGACTGTGTATGCTGCAGGCAAAGGCAGCAGCCAGTTATGTGCACAGCAGTGTCCCACAAACAACCGTGAACTTTGTGAAAGGAGCTATTTAAGTCTAAATTGTATTGGATGAAGTGAAGAGCTGATTCTGTAATGATTGGAATAAGTCACGATACATTAGGGCCCTGCAGGCTTGAAAAGAGATGCCTCAGAGGGGATCCTAAAGAGGTACATAAGATTGTCATTGGGATTGAGAAATCCCAAACAATACTTTCAGATATGGCAGGACAGCAGAACAAGAGGGTGTACATTCAAAATTATACATCAGAGGTCTGCTTCTCTAGATAAAGTGTTTGAACGAGCCATTACTGAAGATGGATTGCTGATGCGAACACCACATCCTGACTGCAGAATCCCAAGATCTGTTCCATTCTGATTTCCATGTGCTCGGGTATCTTAAACCAGTCTGCATCGCGTCAGATAAAGCCATTCATCAATAACCGCAATCACTTTGGTGCCAGCAATCCGTCTTCAGAATTGGCATTCTGTCTCTCACTTCATGGCCTCAGATGATTGTCGAGCAATCACCATCTTTAACTTTTCTTCTTGAAGTAAAAATAGGAGGCACGCATACTTTGTGGATGTATAGAATTTGCCAAGGGAGAAGCTGAAAGATCTAGTATTTTGTTTCTGATCAGGCTGAACCTGGAGCGTTGCATAACATTCTGACGTAAGGGAACTGCCTACGTCCTTGAGGCAGTGCAGAGGAGAGCTATAAGCTTTGGAGGAATGAGCAATAATATTAATAATAATAATAATACTTGCATTTGATATAGCGCTTTTCACGTCTTCATGATAAGACAATTTAGAAGTCTTCACCTTGAAAAGATGTCCGGAGGGGCCTTATAGAGCTAAATAAAGTTTTAAGTGGGATTGAGAAAGTAAACCCGAATCAATACTTTTAGATATGGCAGCAGAACAAGAGTGCACAGATACAAGGTAACAAAGGCTAGTTTGTGTGTGAGGTATGCTCTGGACTCATTTAAGAAATAATTCAATCCTGTAATGGTAGGACAATAGCACGGGTGTTCCCTAGAATGGTGAGTTCAAATGGCTGAAGAGCTTTCTTCATCCAAATTTCTCTTGTGATCCACAGTGGACTAAAATTGCAGCGATTTCAGCAGCTTAATATCAATAGAAATCAGAGGATTTGGATTATATGAGCACACTGCAAAATCTCAGCAAATGTACCTGCAAATGGAGAGTATTCTGTGCTTGCTGTCGAAGATTGTTGAAACGTTATCAGCAAGGAGAGAACCAATACTAAATGATTTAATTTTCTGACAGCAGGTTTACCTGATAGCCTGGTAGGTTAAAGGCCCAGTGTAGCACTTAGTCATGAAGGTCACAGGTTTGATCTCTGGTCTTTGCTGAGTCAGCCACTTGCAGTTAGGGAACCACAACAAAAAAAAGAACTAATGCGTGGGGGCGCAATTTCAGTGCAAGTTGTTGTTGCTATTATTACAGTTGGCTTTAGTGTGGAGCTAGTAGAGTCCTGTAGCTCAGTGGTTAGAGAACTCGCCTTGCAAGCGAGAGACCTAGGTTCTATTCCCGGGTGGGCGAAATGCTGGGCAAGTTTCCTTACTCCACATGCCTCTGTTTATCGAGAAGTAAGTAGGAACCCAGTTGTTGGTTGAATGTTGGACTGCTTTTCTGGGGATAATAATTCCTTAAAAAAACAATAATAATTTAGTCACTGAATCCACGACTGCTTTGCGTAATTGGCTGCCGCATTTCGCCCACAAATATACAGTCAATTTACTTTACAATATATTCTGTGAAATGCTTTGAGACGTCTAGAAGACGTGAAAAACGCTATATCAAATGCAAGGATTATTATTATTTTTGTGCTTTGGGCTCAGGAAATGTCTATCTATTTCCTGCCCCTGATCATTATGCAGGATTGTCTGGCTGAAGCAGAAAGAAAGACCAATTTGTGTGAAGGATAGAAGGTGCTTTTACAGATGTACCCAGCAGAAGTCCACGTCATCATGAGGAGTGGAAGGGAGAAATTCGACATTTAAAAAATTTACATTTGCAAGCATAACTTTCTGCATTTTTTTAATGTTTGGCAAATATTTGACTGAAAGTGTCTAAAATCCGTCCACTGTAGTAATCCACTAACAATTGGAAAATATTCACAAAATATATTTTTATGATGTGCAACTGGATCAGGTATTATTATTTTAATAATAATTCTTGCACTTTGATATAGTGCTTCCATATCAGGAGGATGTCTCAAAGTGCTTCATAAAGTGGAAAGTGTGTTTATTGTGGACATTTGTAGGCGAACACAGAAGCCAGTTTGCACAAAGCAATGTCCCACAGCTATGAAGAGAAGTGATCAACACTGGATGAGGAATAATATAAAAAGGAACAGAGAAAGAACAGGGAAATGGAATTAGAGTATTAGCTACAATAGATACATTAGAGACCGTTTTGCAATACATCTATGAAATATCCCAGAGCGATTTTAAGGCACTAATCTGTCTTAAGGCACTAAGAATATCCTTCCTGGGGAGGAAATAAGCGGGGTCTCTTTGGAGCTGAGCTAACTTCAAGGTGACATAAATATAAATTGTGCTTATTCATCAATTTGTTTTAGTGCTTATACATCTGCAGTGCTTGTATATTTACAGTTATAACTTTTTTCTTTGTCACAAGAATATTAAAAGTTTTTCAGGATTCTGCCTTTCCCAAAACTGCAACCCTACTCTGTTTGAAAACTTCATGTGCCTACTTTCGATCTTTCTTGTTCGGTTCCTAAGTCTTCTGATTGACGTTTGAAAATAAGACATTCCCATGAATGGTGAGCAATATTAAATGTTTTGTGCACATGGATAACTTTTTTATATTAAAAAAAAGTTTGAAAGAAATCTCTGAAATTTGCAAATTAGGCTGGGATAAAAATATTTTCCTTAGGCGATGGGTTGGGCTGGTGAATTGTTTTGTTGGGTTGGTGAGGTTGTAAACTATTTTACAATAGGGTGTAGTTCATAACACAGGTGAGGTTGCCACCCAGCCAGATTCCCCCTGCCTTCCTATGTTTCTAAGATAAACAAAGGGCTAGATTTTATTATAATCTTTCTCTCAACACCACACCCCCTTGTGAGGTTCCTGGTTTGCGGAATACATTTGTGAAATGTTGATTGGCAAGTTGCAGCTCAGATGAGCAGGATTGTACAAATACAATAATTTGCACTTATGAAGCCCTTTTCACTCACGATGACTTAACGACAACTATCGGAGCAGTTAACAACAACAAATTACATTTACGTCTTTCACATAGGAATGATGTTAACAGTTGTGATGGGAAGAATCAAATAGGGAGGGACAGGAAGGAAACATTTTGCACTCGCCTTGCCAGCGAGACACCTGGGTTCAATTCCTTAGTTTCCTTACTCCACACGCCTAATAATAAGCCCTCCAAAACAAAAACAATAATAAATTGGTCATTTTCAATCCATGACTGTTTGTGGGACACTGCTGTACGCAATTGGCTGCCACATTTTTCCCACAAATATACAGTCAATTCACTTTACAGCATATTCTGTGAAGCGCTTTGAGACGTTTAGAAGACGTGAAAAGCGCTATATCAAAATGCAAAGATTAGTATTATTAAAAAGGGTACTTACGTGTTTTTTTTGAAGGCAGGGAGAGTGGAAGCAAGTGGAAGAGAAGAGATTCTTCTTCAAATTCAATTTCAAATTCAAATTCAAAGCATTTAAGAAAGGAGGGTAAGACCGCCATGGTTCCTGTTCTATTAAAAGATTTTTTTTTTTCTATTGAAGAAAATGACAACTCCCTGAGTACAGGTGAGATTTTGTTAGATTAGATCAGATTCACTGTGTCAAAAAAATTGAATAAACTGGGTTTAAGCAGATAGAGGCTGGGCTTGGAACATTCTGAAGATCACTGGGCGAATCAAGCAGAACTGTGAAACTTAAACTCATGCAAACTTGTAAAGAGCAACAATGTTAATCAGTATTCAGTCGTACAACACCAACTTGTATTTATATAGCACCCTTCATGTGGGTTAGGATCTCTGAGCGCTTGAACATAAAGTAAGAACAGTAATAATAATAATAAAAATCATTGCATTTGATATAGCGCCTTATCACATCTTCCAGATGTCTCAAAGCGCTTCACAGAATATACTGTAAAATTAATTGACTGTATATTTTGTGGGCGAAATGTGGCAGCCAATTGTACAGAAAGCTATGAGGATTTTCGACGTGGAAAATCACTTTTGATTTCATATTACAAGTGTCAGCAAAGCTTATTGTACCAGCAGTGTTGCAAACCACTGCCGGAAACAGAATTTTGTTTTAATTTATTTGCCGTTAGTTATTTATGCATATACAGTGTAAGATTTTAAGCCAAAAATAAAAATGAGACTAGAGACAGAATAAGATAAGAGCTTGGCTAATATTCTTTGGATTTATACACAGTTCCTTTAATTGGTTCAACCGGACACCCAGATGATTAGCTTGTGGTGGGCCTCTTGAATTAAACTGTGGCAATGGTCATGTTCTGCCTGTAATCTAAGAAGCAGTTTTTTGCATTGTACTAGCTTCTGTATCATTTCTAAGGTCTGAAATTTCTCATGGCTTTAGCTTTATTGCCATTGTCTTAAAAATTTGAGACTATGAAGAATTTTGGAAAATTCTATTGTGTCAAAATATGGAAGCCATTTTTCTGGATTTCTCAAAATGAAATGCAGAAGACTAAGAAATTGTGGCCTTCAGTTGCCTGCTTCAGTTGTATCCAGCACTAGACATTCGTAATTTCATGTTGAAGGTCTCCAGACTCTTGCTGCTGATGTGAGAAGCTGTCATTCATCACATCTGTATCCCATAGTTACGCAACAGCAAGTCAACTCCTTGGGTCTACAAATAATAGGATTCTCAAAGTTTAGGATATAAATGTTTGTATGTATAAAAGCTCTGGAATGACATCAATAATGAGTGTGAAGGTGATGTGATTAGTTTAAGATCATTTCTATTTACCATCCTTTAAAACTTCAGAGATTATATTGATCTGTTTGGACTCAAATCTGTAAACCTGAATACAGTACTGGAAGTATTCTAGAGCATTATCTGTGATTTCAAATGCTGAAATTGCTGACAAGTTTAAAGCTCTAGCATTTGTCTGTGGCACTTCCGTATCCCTGTTTTTATATATTTGCAAGAATATTCCAAGGTAAATCGCCGTAAAGATGGAGAATATATTTAAAACATGTGCAATTGTTATACTTTTAAACAGAATCACCATTTTGTCTTCTGAATGTAGGACCTTTCTCATAATTACAAGGCTGAGGGCAGAATCAAGTTGTGCTGTTGTGTAGTTGTGCCTCTCTTTGCATCCCGTCTCACACCCCCTGTTCCTTGAAAGCATTGAGTGGTGGGGAGGGGAGGAATGGTGTGAGAGGAGCCAAGGTTAGTTTTGTTCCTAGAGTAATTTTCAGAATGTGAAAAAGTTGGCATTAAGAAGTCAGCCACCTTGTGGTGATATTTTATATTGAAGAATTGCATGCTATTTTGACACTATTTTAGTGACAGAGCATTCAATCTTCTTTTAATGTGATCTTTCCACCCACCTCTTTAAAACTCTAGCTATCATTTTGAGGTGATGAATTGAACTACCTGATGAAAATGGATGCTTGATGAACTCTCAAGTGTGTGATTAGGATTACTATAGTGAACACTGTTCAATAAGATTAAAAGGCATTACGCCACTCTTGACAAATTGGTATTCTGTTTACCAAGGTAATACATTTTCGTATGTAGATTGCGTAAACATTCCTCTTTACATAATAAACTATGCCAGGGTACTTGGAACTTAATGTGTAAAGAATTAACCCCCCCTTCCTCAAATCCACAGCCTTGTTTGATTTTTATAAAGCTGGATTTTATTTTATTCAATGGAGCATATTTTGAGCTTGTTACATAATAATAATTCCTGCATTTAATATAGCGCCTTATCATGTCTTTGAGATGTCTCAAAGCACTTCACAGTTTATACTATAAAGTGAATTGACTGTATATTTTGTGGCCGAAACGTGGCAGTCAATTGGGCACAGCGAAACAGTCGTGGATTGAGTGACCCAATTTTGTTTTACGTCCTTGTTTGTCCTACCCCATCTCCTGTAAACCATCTGGCCCAGCTTGTACTGTGTATAATTGGGATGCCGGAGCAGGGTTGATGGGCCTAATGGCCGATTCCTGTTCCATTGCTCCTAAATACAATGCAGTAAGTATAATGTTAAATTATATGTAATCGCACATGAGCAGATTCACTAAGTTTACCAAAATGAACCAAATAGCATTTAGCCCACATCAAAAAATCTGTGACATGGAGTACACTGACTACAACAACAACAACTTGGATTTATATAACTGCACTCCGGACGGCATCTCAGGGCGCTTCGCAGGGTAGCATCTCTGAGCTCTTAAATGACCTGGAAGTCACCATTTTTTTTAGAGTGGGAAGTTGCTTGGACATAGCATGCGTGTACAGAGTACAAGAAGTAACATAGCCTATGACCTGAAAGTTGGCCCCTTTTTAGTGTGTGGCAAGCCAGCTGGTCTGAACTTCCAAACCAGCCGTGTGGGTTCACAGGACACCCACCTTTCCCATCTTATAAGTGAATCAGCATACAAAAGGGGCATCTTCAAATTGGGTTTTACTGTATTTTTCTCCTTGATCTTTTATTTTTTCTTTTATGTATTATTTTATGTATTTTTCTTTTAATTTGACTTGTATGTTTTCCAAATTGTTATTCTAATTATCATTCTAATTTGGGTTGATTCACATATAGATTATAATCTAAAAAACAATAAAATTACATTTATAGAGCGTCTCTCACGTCGGGAGGACGTCATATTACAAAATAAACAATCGTATCTGGAATTCAGGACATTTCACAGATGATTTCAGTTCCTACTTCTTTAGGCTTTGACATCATATGACTATAAATGCCAGCATTCCAAGCATTTTTAACAATTATATTGACATTTTTTAGAAATTAATACAATACAGAGGTCATTCACAAAAAATTCCAACCTATTTGCTATTGTGCATGGACTGAAAGATCAATTGTCACTGAAGTGGGTTTGGTTTATATTGTTTTGTAATGTAGGACAATCAGTAGGTGAATGAAGCGCTGTTTGATTTTCTTTGTTTAAAGTGCATGTTTTTTTAAAAAAAATAACTATACAGCTAACAAAGCACGATAATTTTCATGGTACATTTTACACGATACCTATCTAGAAACCGCAGGGTTGAACACACGCCTACTCCTCCAAGTTTCATTGATGAGTCAGACAGTTCAGAACATGTCTACACCTCTGAGTCTAATTGGTGAGCTAAAAAAACAATGCCTGGGATTACTCAGGAGTTAAGCGGTTTCAATCTGTCACCCTTCTTGTAAGCTTTTCAACTCCAGTGGAATTGTACTTAAATAAAAATAATCTTTACAATTGATATAACACCTTTCAAATCTGGGGGATGTCTCAAAGTGCTTCACAGGATTTACCGTAATGATTGTATTTTGTAATTTGGAGTGAGGAGTGTTAATCTGGAGTAACCAGTTTACTCTATGTCGCAAATTGTTTGATGTGGGCTAAATTCTATTTCATTTAGTTTGGCTGGGACACTGGGAGAAACTCCCTTCTCTATCTAGTGTGCCCTGGAATCTTTAGCACTCACTAGAACAGGCGGACTTTCGTTTAACATCTTGTTCTTATATCGGTACTTCCAACAGTGCATCGCACCTCCAGAACTTCACTGGAGTGTCAGCCTAGATCACGTGAGTTCAAAGTCCTGATGTGGTGCTCAAACTCACAACCTTTTGACTCGAAGGTGAGAGTGCTACCAACTTTTACCCTCCACGGGAGAATATTTGTAAACAAGGGTCGAAAAAGGAAAGAGCTGAGTGGACTCATTGAAATTCAAACCCAGAACCTCTGAGTCCTAAACCTACTAAGCTACCTTAGATGATTTCTATTTTTTTTAAATCACTTACTGGGGGAAATGGAAGTTTTACCACTATTTGTTTAAAACTTTTAATTTCTGAATGAGTTCATTTCAAGCTAGGGAAAGTAATTTTAGAATTAATGTTTTCCCTGCTGATTTTCTTTCCTGTATTTTGACTTTCCATTTCCAGAACGGGTAATGATAAAGAAGCTCCATCAGTTTAATGCCAAATAAAATAAAAATGTTACTCCTGTAATCTAAACCCCTTTCAGGAGCTAGCATTTGTCAGACATCGGCTTCACCTTATTAGTATGTGACCTTTTAGTTAACAAGCTATGATAATTAGAATGGTATTGCCCTCCAAGGCTGTAATAACCATTTTTACTTCAAAGAAAACTACAAAGAGATGGGAGCCACTCAGAACATTAACAAAATTAGAGCAATTTTTCTGAAGCTTATGATCCTTGACAATAAGACCAGCGTTAAGATTTGACAGATTTTGTAACTGAAAAGCCATATTTATGTTTTAAATCTTGATTCGAATAAGTGGCTAATGCAGAATATTTTTGCAATGCATAAAAATCATTCATGAAAATGAAGTGGTTAATTATCAGGAAAACCTTTGAAGGCACAACTAACTGCAATGGAAGTGCAGAGAGAAAAAAAGGAAAATAGCAAATCGGGAATGAAAAATTGAGTTCAGCAAAAACGTTTAGATCAGAATAATGTCAGCCGCTTGAGCCTGTTCCACCATTTTATAAGATCATGGCTGATCTGTACCTCAAGTCCAGTTACTTGCTCTTGCTCCATATCTCTTAATGCCCTGACCTAACAATTACCTATTCGAAGTGCTCTGAGACGCCATCCGGCGTGGAGAGCGCTATATAAATCCAAGTTTTAGTTGTTGTTATCTATCTCCGTTTTAAAAATACGAATTGAAATGTCCAACCAGTGACCATACTGCTTGGAACAGAGCTAGTTCACAGTGCTCCAGGGCACTGGTGATGGTGGACTTGTAGGGCTATGCTGTGGCCAGGGATTATTCTGACTTGGTTCTATTAACACTGCAAGCCAAATCCCTGATAAGTCACTATTTCAAATGCAAGGATTATTATTATTATTCTTTGCAGTGGTAAGATGTGTGGTTAAGCTGCTTAAACTGCAGACGTACCCCAATGAACACACTGGGATTCCCAAATCATGCCCTTTGTCAACTTGCGCCTATATAAATGGAAGCTGTTGTTGATCCACCTAATTTTCTGTGATTTGGAAAACAGGCAGTTCCTCAGAGAAAGAGTGAGGCCCCTCCATATAGAAAGCCATACAAATCTGGAAATCTCAGTATTTTGGAGACTTTTAAGCATGTTGATGGGTTTCCACATTTGTCAGATAACTGACTGACTAAAAAAAATCATCAGGGCCACACTAATTGATGTGTCTTGTTTGTCGGAGGAGGAAATCTTTTTTCAAACAACTGTAGCAACTGAACTGCTTCTGGTAACAGCAACCTTGAATGCCCTTGTCACTGGGAGATTCCAAGCACCGTTGTAAGACATTGGTCAATCCTCTTTGTCCAGACAATATGGTGCTATACAGCAAATGTTCTAATTTTATCCTTTTCTTGTAAGCCGTGGAGGAGAGAAAAAAGGCAACTGCAGTATTTTGCAATATGATGTGAAAAAATGTCATGTGTAGCACATGTTGCCAATAATAATTGAGATACTACCTTGTGTGGACGGGCTATACAAGTGCAAGTTGTTATTGTTGTAGTTTGTCCATGATTAACAGGAATTGAAACCTCTTGGACCAGGTTGTGAAATCCCTAGATTTATTGCATGACTAAGCCACAAATTTGTGCATAAGTTTCTTCTACTGGAATTCAAATAAGCACCTTGATTAATTATCCTTGAGAATTAAAAATAAATTAAAAGCCATTTTGTTGTCGCCTTCGTACTTTCAAAGTACTCTGATGGTAGTGTATTACCACAGTAGAACAGATAGTTTTATATTCCTTTATCAGTAGGCTCTCATTTTAAAATTATTTTGCATGAAACATTTTCCTGGAAATATCCAGCATCTTGAAATCTGGATTTAATTTAGCTATTTTGAATCAATTGTAAGAATACAAGATGTATTTTGGTCATTTACAGTTCAAGGTTTGTATTGATGATTTCCACCCCAATTGTACTGCTGGAAACAATCTGAAATCACTTCCAACGATTCACTGCTAAATATGATAATAATAATAATAATAACAATCCTTGCATTTGATATAGATATAACATATCCTCAAGATGTCTCAAAATCGACTTATTTCCTGCTCCAAAATTACTTTTGAGGTTATGTGTGCTAAGCTTCTTTAACGGGTGGTGAACGCAGTTTACTTTTTGTTAAAGTGCTGATAATGTGATAAATTCTTGAGGGCGATGTAATCAGACTACCCAAGAATGTTTATCGGACTATTTCAACAACAACAACAAAATTACATTTGTATAGCGCCTTTCACATTTGGAGGACGTCCCAAGGCGCTGGAAGCAACAGCAACTTGCAATTACACAGCACCCTTCAAGCGAGGCAGCATCTTGGAGAGTTAAACAGCAGCGGAGCCTGATGCTGAGCCGGTGTGGGGAGGGGGGGGTGGGTGGCGAGAGGAGGTAACCGTAAGCAAGGTCAAAGAGGAAGTTGTTGTTGAAATGGGGGTTTGTGGGCTTTGTCCATCCTTTCTGCTGTGGATTTAACATAGCTTTGTTTCACTAAATCGATTCAAAAAGCAAAGCATAAATAGAACATTAGGTTGCTCTTGTTGTATCTACCAGCTCAGTAGGGGAAATATTGCATTGTTCTATGTAGGGAATAAGAAATTATTAAAAACTGCTCTCAGCAGGCGTTTTCAGTGTTTATTGGAAAATAAAGTCAGGCCCAGCTTTATTGGAAAATAAAGCCAGGAGTCACAGTGACGATGTAATGATAGTCAGAGGCATTGCATTGCATTTAGCTTGACAATGTTTGCACCAACAACCTTTTTTAACACCTTTAAAATTTCCTGACAGAGAACTCCATTATCTCTCTTAAAAAACTTTATGATCCAAAACAATTTAGAATCTGGGTGGGCTGAGCAGAATGCAGCAGTGCTTCACAGCTATCGTTTGGAACAATTACAGCCATGAAGAATCACCTTCACAGGTGTCTTATCCATCAAGCTATAGTCACTCCCCCCACCCCAACCACCACCACCACCACAAGTGTCGAGAAAAATAGTGCTCTTTGAACTTAAATAGAACAGTCAGTGTCATTTGTATCTACACAAGTTCTGACAACCAGTCTGTTGCAAAAGAAGCTTTGCAATGCTCTTTAAAGGGTATTTTTTTAAGTGGCATTGCAGGGCTTCAATCGTCGAAATGTCCTGGATATTGGAAAATCCATTCACTGGAGCACGCTGGAAGTGATGTCTTCTGTTGCTATTACTCAGCCAGAATACGCAGGTTTCGTGCATGTTTTGTTGTGTGGCAGCAATTTTGTCTAAAACATTTTTGTTGATTGCTTTACAGATGCTGTGGAATTTATACACCAGCTTCCAGCTTTAGAAAACAAGTAAAGGCAAGTTACCACAGTTTTCCTTCCCCTTGAAGCTAAAGGAAAGGTTGTGAATTTTACAGGTAAACCATCGAGAAGAACAGTTTTTCCAATCCATCATTATGTCTCAGTACTCATTCAGTCACTTTTCTCAGGGCAGTTTGATTCAGTTTAGCTTATAAAATGTACAGTCAAAATGTATAGTCAATTTTCTTTAGAGCATAGAACAAAACACAAAATACTGCAGATGCTGGAAATCTGAAAACAAAAAACAGAAGTCGCTGGGAACACTCAGCAGGTCAGGCAGCATCTATGGAGAAAGGAAAGTGAGTCAATGTTTCGGGTCCAGACCCTTCGTCAGAACTCAAACCCTCAGCCCTCAGTTCTGACGAAGAGTCGTGGATGCGAAACATTGATTCGCTTTTCCTTTTTCCATAGATGCTGCCCGACCTGCTGAGTGCTCCCAGCGACTTCTGATTTTGTTTTCACTTTTGAGTATTGTCTGTGAAGCACTTTGAAACGTCTCGAAGATGTGAAAAAGCGTTATATTAAATGCAAGGATTATTATTATTAATGTTCAAAATGTATTTTGAATTATAATTGACGAAACTGACAATCGCTCACATCTTTTTACAATTGACAAACCTTAGGTTGAAAGGGTTTTAAACGGTTTAAAGGAAAAATACTGACAGCTTATCAACCAGATCAAAGAAAATATTTACGAAGGAAGAGATATAGTAGGTAATTTTGTTGCTGGATTTCATTGATCAGAAAACGACTGTCTGTTTACATGATGCCTAGCTACGCTCAGGCTTAGGTGATAAGGTGATGATTTAAATCACTTTATTGATTTTATAGTTACAGGCTTCTTGGTGATTTATATACTATTGACTTTACTACCACGAAAATGGTTAATATCATGGGTGAACATTTCTGAGGTATAATTTACAGAAACTAAAGCTAATTCCACATTTATTGAAACATTTATTAATTTAATTAGTTTCTGAAAGATTTAACATTACATTAAAGATTGAACATTAAATGTTAAAGATTTAACATTAACAATCTGCCTGGATTAATGTATTTATGCCTGGGTAGAATCAAAATTTAATTTTGTCAACGAGAACAATTTTGTTGACAGGCTATTTTAATTGTGCAAATAAAACCAGAAGTTGGATGCGATATTTGTGTGTTGGAAAAGAGAACAAAGTTTGTTACTATGTCTTTGCAACAACCCTTCCCCAGATAAAATTATACAGCATAGAAGGTGGCCATTCGGCCCATCGTATCTGTGCTGGCTCTTTGAAAAGAGCTATCCAATTCAATCCCACTCCCCCGCTCTCTCCCCATAGCCCTGCAAACTTGTCCTCCCCAAATAATTATCTACTCTCTTAAAAGTTGTTATCGAATCGACTTCCATCACCCTTTCAGGCAATGCATTCCAGATCCGAACAACTCGCTGTGTGAAAAAATTTCTCCTCACCTTCCCTCTATGTCTTTTAACAACTATTTTAATCGGTGTCCGTGGGTGACCGACCCACCCGCCAGTGGAAATAGTTTCTCCTTGTTCACTCTATTGAATCCCCTCATAATTTTGAAAACTTCTATTAAGTCTCCTCTTAACCTTCTCTGCTCCAAGGAGAATAATCCTAGCTTCTCTAGTCCCTCCTGATAACTGAAGTCCCTCATTCCTGGTATCACCCTGGTAAATCTCTCCAATGCCTTGACATCCTTCCTAAAGTGTGGTGCCCAGAGCTGAACACAGTACTCTAGCTGAGGCCTAACCAGTACTTTGTTCATCATAAATTCCTGACTTCTGTATTCTATGCCCCTATTTATAAAGCCTAGTATCCGGTATGCTTCTTTAACAGCTTTATCTACCTTTCCTGCCACCTTCAAAGATTTACTTATGTGAACCCCCAGGTTTCTCTGTTCCTTCACCCCGTTTAAGATTGTACCATCAGCTTATATTGCATTGTGTAAATTTGCTGCCACATTTGCCTACAACATACACATTTATTTAACTTTATAAGAATTCCTGTGAAGCGCTTTGAGACATCCTCCTGATGATACTATTGACTATCATCTCATTTATTAATGTGTTTCGAAGTTGCAGAGAGAAGAAGGAAGATTTCAGCCAGCCTCAGGCTCAGGGATGTGATGCAGATACAATTCAGTCCAGTTCTTGGGGTTGAAAAAGTTGAGTTCAAGCATCAGTTGATTTGCCTCATTCTCACTTGTGGCCTGAAAGAATCCTTCCAAAACAACAAAAAATTGGTTACTCAATTCACGACTGTTTGTTGTACATAATTGGCTGCTACGTTACATCCACAAAATACACAGTCAATTCACTTTACAATATATTCTGTGAAGTCTTTGTGACGTCTGAACAACGTGATAAGGCACTATATCAAATGCAAGGATTATTATTATTAAGTCAGATTCAAATTGTAGTTCTCAAAACCTAAGTTCTACTCTTTGGGCAGTACTCAGAACATTTGGTGCTAGTGGAGCAGAAGACATCGTAAACATCTTTAAGCATTCAAAACAGTATTACTGCTGGCAGTGTTCCTTCATTTCCTTTTTTTCTTTTTCTTTGACTTGCTCAAGCATGACAGTCCATGCATCTCTCAGCTCTCTCTAGTTGGCACTGTTGCGACAGTAGATGATTAAGCCATCACAAAGTTAGCAATTCCAGGAGGGGTTTTGAACATTTTAAAATTCTATTAAACTTGTTGATGAAGAAGAAAATCAAAAATGTCATTGTTATTTTACAGAGCAATTTAATAGATTGATATAGAATTGTCTAACAATGCCATCATCAAACAATATTGTCGTCAAAAGAGGCTATTTCAATTTAAATTCCCGCATATATTCATTCCGGCTAAGATTATGTACAATTTCAGGCCTATTGACTTTTTAGGCAGGTAGAGTTATGGTCAGGACTGCTGGCTTGATTTCAATGTTGTTCCAGGGAGGAGGGGTGTTCTCATAATCTGACTGCACCATTGATTTAAAATTTAAAAAATCTATAGGTCTCTGGGATGTTGTTTGGTTCCCTGTTTGACACATTCCAGTCAGGTTTTTGCTCCACTCATACCATTTAGACCATCCTAGTCAAAGTTGACATTGTGTCACTGTGACCACATAACACACTGTCCCTCTTCATATCCCCAACCTGTTTGCTACCTTCAAAGTTGACCGTTGCACTTTCATTGTTCCATTCCAACCTGTCGCAACACATTCACTACTTCCAATACAGTGGCTCCTTATCTTGTGCCCACTGGTACACCACAGGGCTCTATCCTTGGTCGTCTCCTAGATTTCAATGTGGATACTGATTTGTCATAGCAGCTTCCATAACCATGTGATTAGTTTCAGTGTGTGTTGCTGATACTCAACTCTACCTGAACTACTACCTTTGATTCCAGGACTCTTGCTGTTCTAATCCATGGCTGTCTGCTAGTAAATCCTGGATAAGATCTAACTTTCTGTAACTGACTGTCAACAGGATTGAATCCATCTTGTTTGGTTCTCCCCTGCAACTATGTGACTAGTTTGATTAGCTTTCCTGGTTGTTTACTCAGACTGAACCAGTTGGTGTATATATAGTGTTGGTGTTCAGCTTTTGATCCTCAGCTGAGTTGCAAACCCAACATTCAGTCAGTCTCAAAATCTGCTTTCCTCCACTTCCACAAGAACGTCACCTATACCTTACCTTACTTGCACTGTTGCTGAAACGCTTATCCCTGTCTATGTTATCTTAAGGATAGATATTTCCATGTTTTCCTTGCCAGTCTCCGTAGCTCCAGCCTCCCAAAAGCTTTAAGTGATCCAGAATTCTGCAGTCTGTGTTCTCTCTCACACAAGGATCATCACATTTATTAAACTAATTTTTGCCAAACTGTATTGGCTTTTAGTACCTTCAGACAATAAAGTTCAAGCTACTTGTACTGGTGTTGAAATTACTCCACAGTTCTTTTGCAAACTATGGAAATCTTCTTTACCTCATTGTTCCATCCCGTATGTTCTACTGTTCTGGTCTGTTGTGCATTCCCCTTGCTTCTATATAAGAGGCGGCTGAACTTTCATCCACAATATCCTGCCCTCTGGAAGTCTCTTCCAAAATCATTTTGCCGTTCTACCTGAATTTCCGTCTTCATAAACCTCCTAAAAACGTACATCTTTGATTGTGCCTTTGGTCAACATCTTTAAATCTCGTTTCTTTTTATTATTTCTCTGCTTGGTGTCCACCACTTTATTGAGCAATTTGAGATGTTCTTTTATATGAAATCCACTATTTAAATGCAAGTTGTTTTCTAACTAATGCACAGATTGCAATCTGTTAAAGTATTCTTAATAATCCATCTTATTTGTTAAACTTCAAATTATTATACTCTTACTTTGAAGCACCGACTAATAATTGAGTCATTTTACTTATCAGACATAGTGATGCTGACAGGCAGATTGCAGTTTTTGATCATTTAAATGCAAATGCACCGCTGTCTTCCCTTTTGGCAGTTAAACACATAAATTACCTTTTGCAGCAACAACAATTTAATCCTGTTTATTTGAACATTTTGCAATTTAGTCCTTGTAAACGATGGAGAGCTGTAAATGCATTCCCAGTTGAATGCCTCATCCTCTCCCCCATGAATTGCATTATTTGTGACGTGAGAATAAAAAATAAAAAAGGGGGATACATATTGCTTGCTTTTTGATGAGTTGTGTGCAATCCTGTGCACATTGGAGTAAATTTCCTTCTTGGGATGTGCAAGTTCATTTATCAGTCTTGGGATGATATAAAGTTCTCCTGGCAAGTGTGATAGCATTAATAATTCGGAGCTCACCTGTTTTCATGGAACAACTCAACTCTTGCTTCATGGTTCTTTGTATTCAATATACATGAAGGGTGCTATATAAATGCAAGTTGTTATTATCCTGTGAAGGTGAGTTTTTATTTGTTTTTAATGTTCTGTTTAATTTCAGGCAAAACATCCAAGTGCAAATATACTGAAGTTTAATGGGCCATGAAAATTACTGGCAACATCAAAAGCTAGACTGCATAAGCAACGTTTAAATAAATTTACTCCCAACAAAATAACGTAACTAAAAACAAAGGAGAAAGTTTCAATGACCAAAGGACCTAAAAGACAATGAGAACGGGTTCCCTCTGCATTCTAATCTTTACATTAATAAACCACATCTGCCAACGTCTTTCAAAGATTTTGTTATTGTAAGAGATGGAGCTTGGATTGTATGATCAATCCCACGCTGGGTTCAACCAGGCTCGGTTGGTAGCAATGTCACCTCTGGGTGAAGAGGCTGTGGGTTAGAGCTCACATGGGGACTTTGAACTTACAGTATAGGCTGAAACTCCAGTGCAGTGCCAGCAGAGTTGTGCATTGTCGGAGGTGGCATCCTTCAGTTTAAGATGTTAAACTTAGGTACAGTCTGCCTGCTTATAATAATAATATTCCCTGCATTTGATATAGTGCCTTATCACGTCTTTGAGACGTCTCAAAGTGCTTCACAGAATATACTGTAAATTGAATTAACTGTTTTGTGGGCGAAACGCAGCAGCCAATTGCACACAGCAGTGACCCACAAACAGTGGTGGATTGAGTGACCAAATTATTATTATTATTATTTTTTGAAGGAATTAATACCGCTGGAAAAGCGATCCGCCAATCGACTAACAACCGGATTCCTACTTACTACTAAATAAACTACTAAGAGTGTGGATTAATGCCACTTACCCAATGTTTCGCTCTGTGTAGGAATCGAACCCAGGTCCTCTCGCTTGTGAGGCGAGTGCTCTAACCACTGAGCTGCAGGATTCCAGTGGATGTTATAGGTCCCATGGCAATATTCAAAAAGAGAAGTTTTTCTCGGTGACCTCATAAAATCACAAGATTAGTGCGGATGAAGAATGCCGCTCAGCCCATATGATCTCATCCTCTCAGAATATCCACTCTCCCGTCCTCCCATTACAGCGTCAAGCTGTTTTTTAAATAAGTCCTGTGTCCCCACCTCAATATCCCTTCCTGATAACCTGTTCGTCATTAATTACCCTCTGTGTATAGAAAAACTTCCTGGCTTATTCCTGAAATTGCTCCTTGAACTCTAAGCCTATGACCTATTGTTCTACTGTCTTGGTGCATCCTAAAATATTGTTCTGGATTTACTTTTCCAATCCAAACAGTCCCTCGGATAAAATTGACATTAATTTCATGGCTGTTTGTGGCCTTTCATGACATTGCTGTGTGCAAATTTACTGCCTAATTTGCCTACAAAATCCACAGTCACTCCACTTTACAGTAAATCCTCTGAAGCTCTTTGAGATGTCCCCCTGACATGTTAGATTCTATATCAAATGCAAGATTATTATTATAAGAACATATGAACATAAGAAATAGAAGCATGAGTAGATCATGCAGCCTTTCGAGCCTGCCCCAGCATTTAATAAGATCATGGCTGATCTTCTAATCTAATTCCATTTACCCGCCCTATCCCCATATCCCTTAATCCCGTTAGTTTTTAAAAAATCTATTGATCTCAGTCTCGAATATGTTCAATGACTGAGCATCCATAAATTCACTACTCTCTTGAGTGAAGAAATGTTTTCTCAACTCAGGTCTGAAGGGCTGACCTTTAATCCTGAGACTGTAACCCTAGTTTTAGATTCTCCAACCAGGGAAACAGCCTCACACTATCTACTCTGTCAAGACCCTTAAGAATCTTATAGGTTTCTATAAGATCCCCTCTAATTCTTCTGTATTCTAGAGAATATAGGCCTAGTCAACTCAACTTCTCCTTGTAGGTCTTATTACAAGAGAGGCATTTGATAAGTGATATTTACACAAAGAAATAAACCCATAAAGTTCAATTGCACTTGGATTATGGTTTGTAATTCATCAACTGAGAAAAAATATTTTATAAGATTCATTAATTTCCACCACCGACTTGATAACTTTTTGATAATAATCCTATTATTTGTTTACACCAAGGTTTGTAAATGTGCCAAACTTTGGAGAACCACTCCTAAAATTCTTTCTTTCTGTTTCATTATGCAAGACCATGACTCAGTTACTGCACACACAGTAATAATAAGTAATAATCCTTGCATTTCATATAGCTCTTTAATGGTTGAGATGTCTCAAAACGCTTCACAGAATATATTGTAAAGTGGATTGACTGTGTATTTTGTGGGTGAAACGCTGTAGCCAATCACCAGTAAAGCCACGGCTTACCAGACTCCAGTTATAATAATAATAATCCTTGCATTTGATATAGCCCCTTATCACACCTTTGAGACGTCTCAAAGTGCTTCACAGAATATACTGTAAAGTGAATTAACTATATATTTGTGGCCTAATTATCTGGAATTCAAACCTAGCTGGACAGGGCTCAAAAAGGATAAATTAAAAAAAAAATTCTGCGAGCCCAGGATTGTGCGCCCCCACTTCACTGTGCTCGCTGGGCTCCAGTGGCCAGGGATATTGACTTTAACTCGGTTTGAATCCTGCAAGCAGAAGACAGCTTATTGTCTATCCTCTACTTGCAGGATTTAAACAATTACAAAACTGGTGCTAGCATTTAGCGGCAGTTTTAGGCACTGAAACAAAGAGGGCGCTGAAAAATGCCGGCATTAGCATTTAGCTGGAAATCGCTAAATTTTAGCCCCCACTCCCATCAGTCAGGCAGTGTTTTAGTGTCATGTTAGGAATGCTGGCAGGGAAAGTAATAAGTGAGTATTCCAGTCTTGAGACTCGAGGTACTAATAAACTGCTCAAGCTTTGCTCTTGAAATTTATGAAGTCGTGCACCCTCGACAACTGCTGCCTTGTTATCCATTTCCACCCATCCACTAACCTTTATTTGTTTATACTTTATGTTATATTGAAACCTAAGAATGTAAGGAAAGGCAAGGATTAGAGGAAGCAATTTCACTACCATTCCTCTTCCTCCCCCTTTCCTATATTTTAATTTTCTTTCTATGGCACCTAACCGCTATGCGTTGACCATTTCATTGTAAATACTATTCAGCTTTACGCAGGCTGGTAACCACTTCTGGAAGTAACAGACCACATAAACCTTGTCAATGACATGCATTAAAAGCGGCTACAACAGAGAGGTACTTGTACTGAATGTCAATGGCATTCACTGCAAAAGTAGCGACATAGAGAAGTAGTTGTACTAAATATTCAACGTTTCTCCCACAAAATATACAGTCAATCCACTTTACAATATACTCTATGGAATGCTTTGAGACGTCTCAATGACGTGGTAAAGCGCTATATCAAATGCAGGATTATTATTCTTATTCTTATTCCATTGTAGCATCGAGAAACAGCAGGCAACACTTTTTTTAGAATCTTGCCTTTCTAACAAAATTGGAATGGGATGAGGTGATGGAGAGGAGGTAGCAGCCACAGAAAAATAATGGTCCAAATATTAGTGGCAATTGAAGGGAATAGATCATATAATAATTATATGTAATGTAGTTATATTTAATGTGTAGAACAACAACAATTTGCATTCATATAGTGCCCACCATGTGGTGTCTTGGAGCACTAGAGTTAATCAGGTGAATATGTGGGTTACATAGAGTGGTTTCAAGAAAGGATGGCCTTAAAAGAAAATCGAACGTACAGACTGGAGTCTGGTATTAAGGCGGATCATAGATCACGCCCTTAGAATCTTCTTTGTAGTTTTTTTACAATTGCCTTTTAAAGTAGCCTAATAAATCACTTCACATCCTGGCACCTCCCTGCCTCTCCCATCTGTATAGCCTGTACCACCTGCCACCTTCACTCACCCTCCTGCATGTCCCTCCTCCCCTCCGCTCCACCATTGGCAGTCAGTGCTTTCAGCCACTACGGAACTCTTTACCTCAATCCCTCTGCTTATCCCCTCCTTAACCGCCTTCAAATCACACCTGAAGACCTTACTCTTTGACAGTGCCAAGGTATACCTCCCGCTCCCCCACACAGGTTCAGTGCCGAGCTGCCCACTGTTAAGTGCTCTGAGACGTCGTCCCACTTGAAGTGCTCTGTATAAATGCACATTGATGTTGTTTAATGGTGTGTTTCTCCATTTAAATCTAATCAAGATAAATTGTTTAATGAAACGTAGAGAGATTACAGCAGTAAATTTTTATGGGGGAACTGACAATTAGGCAGATGAACTGGATCATTTTAATGGTACATTTTCCTCTCTCCCTCACTTTTCCTGGATTGTTTTATTTCTTTTGAAGTGGAGCTCAGTAGGTGCTGGGTGCTTTGCAGTCCGTCTGAGCCTTGACAGACTGTTTGATCACAGGGGGATTGTTTCCTCACCTGATGTCACGAGATCCCACGAAAAATTTGGATGAAGAAGGTCATTTGACTCACTTGATATTATCCTTACAGAACACCAACCCTACCATCTCCCCTTACAGCATCAAGCTGTTTCTTAAATTAATCCAGGATCCTGGCCTCAATTACTCTTCCTCGCAATCTGTTTCAGATATTAATTTCTCATTGTAAAGAAGTACTTAGAACCAGAGAAATGTACAGCATAGATGGCAGCCTTTGGCCCATCATGCCTGTGCTGGCTCCCTTAAGAGCAATCCTTTCAGTCCCATTTACTGATTTAAGATATTTACCTAGTTCCCTTTTGATGGGCAATGTGGATGCTGCCTCAACCTCCGCTCCCAGCAGGGTATTCCATATTCTCTGCATGTGAAAAAAATCTCCTGGTGCTTGTCCTGAAATTGGCCTTTGCAACCCTGAATATGAGCCTACTTGTTCTGCTGTCTTAGTAAATCTGAAAGTAAAGGCTATTTAAACAAGAAAAGGTTCTTTGGTGTCACCATTAAGCAAGTATATGCAGGAGTGAAACATGATATTTTGGTTTGATTAAATAATAAATAATAATCCTTCCATTTGATATAGGGCCTTAACATGTGATTGAGATGTCTCCAGGCGCTTCACAGGATATACTGTAAAGTGGATTGACTGTGTATTTGATTGTCGGTCATTCGTTGAATCTGTCTAATCCGTATGCAGCTGATAGGAAGGAGGCTACTCAGATGCCAGGTTGCACTTTGTACAAGGCACTGTTGAGACCACATTTGCAACGCAAAAGGTATCGACAACCTACCTCACAACAAGGGTGAATGCAGGACTTAGAACTTGATGTTATAAGGAGAGGTTAACAGAGGTGAGCATGCTCTCATTTAGAAAACAGATAGACTTCTTGTAAATTAATGACTTGTGCCATAATCTTGTTAATTGCTATACAATTACTCTCCCCGACCCAGAAGTTACCCTTTAGCTAATTGAGTTTGAGGTTCTGAGCTCAGGACGGCTGCTGGGTAAAGAGTGATCCCTGAAGTGGGGAGAGTGCTGACTGCGCTACAATTCTCAAGATTGTGAAAGCAAGGAATTAATTTCGAAGTCAATTACAGCTGTAATTTGGAATACATTTTATCTCTGATATAAATCAAACATTGGCGTCCATCCCGATCTGAAAGTCAGGAGACGCCTTTCTCAGAGGAAGGGGCACCGCCACCTTGTGGTCATTTAGCGTTTGACACCGAAGATTGCAAATAATGTTCAGCAACTATTGGCAACTTAAATTATCATTCCGATAGTTATAAAATGTCACAAATTAAAGCTCATTATTTCACCACCTGGGTTTCCTAATACCCTCGATGGTCATCGTCCATTGAAAACAAAATAACATCATGTAAATCTTTGGACCATAGCATTGCACGAGGTCAGAATAACCTGCAGGTAAGCTTTAGAAGTAGGAAAATTGCAATGATTCATAACAGGTTCAATAACAAATTTGATAATTAGCCAAACTATTTGAAGCAATCCATTTTTGACTCCATAAGTGAATACAATTATTATTATTGTTAAAAATAGAGCAATGCCAATCACTTTATAATGTAATAATATAATAATAATCCTTACTTTTGATAAAGCGCCTTATCTCATCTTCAAGCCGTCTCAAAGGGCTTCACAGAATATACTGTAAAGTAAATTGGTACTAAAACTGTCAACTTTCTGTCCCTGTGAATGATATGGCTCCATTTCTTGTTGCATTACCCTTTCCTGCAAACTTCCTAAACGTTTATAAATTTACTTTTCAAATTACATATGCAACTTGTTCTTCAACTGTCTTTTTAAAAAAAAAGAGATTTAAACATTCATTTGTGTATAAAGTACACACGTGTATTGCCCCTACCTTCAGCAAGGCATGTGAGTGAAGTATTTTGACTTCCCACTCTGGACCCAGGACAGTCTCAAAACATACAGCAGCAGTAACAATAAACAAAGATATACTATAAAAATGCAGCAGAAATCCCTTTCCCCAAGGAATATTTAAACTGTTCCAGCTTTGACAACTACTGTACTTATTCCCTCTTTCCAAAAATAACAGCTGAAATACAACACTACTGCTTCAATGAGTCGAGTAGAAACTCCACTATAGACCTCCCATGCTGTACAATAACAGCACAAAGATCTTTAATCTCCTAGCCCTCTAAACTGAGACAAAAACTGAATCCCAAAATGTCTAACCTGACCATTTTAATTAATTTGACGTTCATTCTCCTTACTCGCAGTGTAAGAAGATTCGGGTAAGGAAATGCCTTATTGGACATAATATGGGTAATAGGTTCATTGAACCAAAAATGAGCTAAACAGCTCACTTTACTACAGTTGGGGAAAGTGTCTCCAAACGTGGACTTTCAGTAGGGGCTACTGAATAGCATGATCAGGAAGAGAAACCCTGGCTGATTTTCTCATCTTAAACCCTGGGAGCTAAAGCTAATTGCAGCATCTTAACTGCACCCTTCGCAGATTAGTTGACTCTGTAGAAAAGATTGAACCTCAGACCTTTTTGGACTTAGATGTGATGGCCTTATCGCATCTCAGAGTGCTTCACAGATATTTGTTGTCAAGTATAGTGACTGTATAGAAAATCACAGCAGCTATTTTGTACATAGCACAAGATGCTAAAATGAGCAAGAAGTAGCTGACAACAACAACAACAACAAATTATATTTGTATAGCACCTTTCACATTGGGAAGATGTCTCAAGGCCTGGATAGTCAGGGATTTGGACCCAAACAGGGGCTTGGGATCAGGAGGTGTGGGAGGTGGCAAAAGTGTGGTCGAAAAGGAAGGTCTTGAGACGAGCCTTGAAGGAGGCAAGGGAGGGAGCGAGGCGAAGGGACTGGGATTGAGTTCCAGAGAGTAGGGGCAGAGGAGCTAAAGGCCCAACCACCAGTGATGTGGCGGGCATCATGGGGGATGAGGAGCAGGCTGAAGCCTGCTGAGCGGAGGGAGCGGACAGGTGGATATGGGGTTAGCAGATCATAGAGTTAGGAAAGAGCAAGGCCTTGAAGGCCAGGATGAGGATTTTGAACTCTTATCTTCTGGGGGATGGGGACCCAGGGAGCCGGGTGGGGGTGATAGGGGTAACGGAGCCCAATGCGGGAGAGGACAAAAGCTGCAGAGTTCTGGATGATCTGCAGCTTGGGGAGGGAAGAGTTGGGAAGGCCGACAATCAGGGAGTTGGCGTAGTCGAGCCTAAGATGTGATAAATGCATGGATGATGGTTTTGGAGGCCTGAGGGGAGAGGCAGTGGTGGAGCCGGACGATGTTGCAGAGGTCGGAGAAGGCAGAGCGGACCGTGGCACAGGTGTGGGGTAAAAAATTTGTGGACGGTGTTGCTGCCAGTGCCTGAGCTGACAGGAGCCAAACAGAAGAGCTTCGGTCTTGTTGACATTCAACTGGAGAAAGTTTGCTTTCATCCAGGACTTGATGTCTGACAGACATTCTGTCAGGACAGCAGTGGTCCTGGAGTCGAGGGTGGAGGCAGAGAGATAGAGGTGGAAGTTGACTCCATGTCTGCGGATACATGTGGAAGTTGACTCCATATCTGCGGATAATGTCACCAAGAAGAAGCATGTACATGTTGAAGAAGAGAGAGGACCAAGGACAGAGCCCTGACCAATTTATATGGAAGGTTTTTGGCGCAGACTCTTGGAGAAACTCTTCTCTTTGTCGAATAGTACCATGGAATCTTTAAAGTCCTCCTGAAAAAGCAGCTGGGACCTCAGTTTAACATCTCATCTGAAGGACAGCACTTCCAACAGTGCATCATTTCTCCAGCATGCACCGGACTGTCAGCTTAGACTATGAGGTGAAGCTCTAAATTTGAGGCTTGAAGCTAAAACCTATCAATCTCCAGGTGAGAGCTATGAGTTGAGCCAACTTTCTACAGCCAAATGTCAGCAAGACTGAGACGCCCCCGATTGGCTCGCGCCAGGGCCTCAGCACCTCAGGCACTGGCAGCATCAGCAACCATAGTTGCACACACCACCTCACCAAGCCAGTTAGGAACATGGGCATCTAGTTTGACCCTCAACTTTTATTTCTTCCCCGTATCCATGCCATGCCCCATTCTAACTCCCACACCTCCACAACATTGCCCGACTCTGCAACTGCCCCACCCCTCAGGGCATCGAAACCCTCACATACGCATTCGTCACCTGTGGAAACTTCCTCCTTGTCGGCCTCCCCAACTCTTCCCTTCACAAGCTGCAGCTCGTGTTCTCTCCTGCACCAGGCTCCGTGACCCCATCCTCGCTCAGCACCACTGGCTCCCCATCCCTCAGAGGATAGAATTCAAAATCCTCGTCCTCACTTTTAAGGCCCTCCATGGCCTTGTCCCTTCCTACATTTCTGACCTGATGACTCCACGCCCCCCCCCCCCCCCCATCAACCTGTCCACTCCCTCTGCTCAGGAGGCTCTGGCCTGCTCCAGGTCTCCTGCCCTCGGTGGCTGGGCTTTCAGTCTCCCTGCCCCCACTCTTTGGAATTCCATCCCACAATCCCTTCGCCTTGCTCTCTCACTTGCTTCCTTCAAGGCACGACTCAAGATCCTGCTTTTTGACGATGCCTTCACCTCACCTCTGCTCGGCTGGCTCTGGTCTCCTGCTTGTCCTTCTTCCACTTTGCTCCACCAGCGGCGACCGCACCTTCAGCCACTATTCCCTGAAGCTTTGGAACTCTCCCCCAGACCCTCTGCCTTGCCTCATCCTTCCCCTTTTTTAGATAATGACGAAAGACCTTCCTCTTTGACGTGCTCAAAGTCATTTCCTCTCTCCCCCCAGCTCGGCTTTAGGCTCTGCCACTGTTAAGTGCTCTTGAGACACTATCCTGCGTGAAGGGCAAGCACAAAGAATGCTGTTCTTCGAATTAATCAATTAATTAATTTGCATTTTAACTTGAACATGCTCCCTCTTGGTGACATCGTCCACAGACATGGGGTCAACACCCAATTCTATATCTCTGCCTCCACCCTTGACTCCAGGACCCTCTGTCAGACATCAAGTCCTGGATGAGAACTAACTTTCTTCAGTGGAGCCTCAACAAGGCCGAGGCTCTTCTGATTGGCTTCCGTCAGCGCCTCCACTCAGGTGCTGACAGCATCACCATCCAAGGATGCACACTCCACCTTACTGAGCCAGTCTGGAGCCCAGGTGTCTTGTTTGACCCTCAACTATCCTTTCTACCCCACATCCTTTCCATGACCCGCTCTGCCTTTCCCCCATCTCCGCAACATCGCCCGACTCCGCCACTGTCTCACACTGCAGGCCACTGAGACCCTCATACATGCATTTATAACATCCAGGCTTGACTATGCAAACTCTCTGCTGGCCAGTCGCCCCCAACTCCTCCCTCCATAGGCTGCAGATCATCTAGAACTCTGCAGCCCGTGTCCTCTCCCACACCAGGCTCCATGCTCATCCCCATCCTCGCCGACTCCACTGGCTTCCCATTACACAGAGGATATAGTTCAAGATCCTGGTCCTCAACTTCAAAGCCTTCCATGGCCTCACTCCCCCCTATCTCTGCCACCGCCTAACCCCCTACCAACCTGCCCACTCTCTCTGCTCAGTGGGCTCCGGCCTGCTTCACGTTTCCCGCCTTGCCTGCCCCACCACTAACGGGGCGGTCACTCTGCCTCCACCCTCTGGAACTCCATCCCAAGGTCTGGGATACCCTCTGCCTCGCCCTCTTCCTTGCCTACTTCAAGACCCATCTCAAGACCTTCCTCTTGACCCTGCCTTCGATCATCATCCCTGCCCTCCACCCTCCCCGATCCCAGCCCCCAGCTCACGTCTCAAACACTGACTGTCCAGAGCCTTGGGACGTCCTCCTGATGTGAAAAGCTCTATACAAATGTAATTGTGTTGTTGTTGTTGTTGATGTTGGGGTCCTCATGTGAAACACCTGGCTGACCACAATTGAAATAAATCAATGTCTTTGGACCAGCATTTGTAATAACAATAATAATCCTCACGTTTGATATAGCACTGTATCGAGTTATCGAGACGTCTCAAAGCACTTCACAGAATATACCGTGAAGTGAATTGATGTATTTGTTTTAGCAAAATGCGGCAGCCATTTGCGCAGAGCAGTGTCCCACAAACAGTCATGGATTGAGTGACCAAATTTAGGAACATAGGAATTAGGAGCAGGAGTAGGCCATTCAGCCCTTCGAGCCTACCCCGCCATTCAATAAGATCATGGCTGATCTTCTAATCTAACTCCGTCTGCCTGTCTTATCCCCATATCCCTTAATACCTCTATCCTTTAGAAATTTAAAAATATGTACTTTTCAAGGGAATATTACCCTCGGAAAATGATCCGCCAATCGACTAACAAACGGATTCCTACTCACTGCTAGGTAAACAGAGTAGTGAAGATTATCAGAAGAAATGATGAGCACTATACAACAATAACAACAAAATTCCATTTATAGAGCACCTTTCACGCTGGGAGGATGTCCCAAAGCGCTGAAGCACTATATTCTTAAAGTCGAAAGAAACTTAATCTATTATTTACAGAAAAAGTGTTTTGAGGGGATGGTTTCACTAGAAAATTGCCTATAAATATATCTGATGTAACTGGATTCTGTCTCTGCTCAAATATACCTTCCAAATTCTTGGTATCCATGCATAGCCTAAAAGAATTTCTAAGAGACCATTTTTAATATTATTAAAGTCAAGATATTTTTGAGTAAAAAAAAAGTTTAACCATGTTTCACGTGTAGCCTTACAGAGTCAAATCATTCTACCCTATGCATCTAGTTTCAGTGAACATTAGTGCACTGCACAAAATTGCCAGCAGTTAGCACGTCACTAACTTTGGTACATTGTTTCTGAAAGGGTATAGTGATAATATTAGATAGCAGTGCAAGAATGTGATGGCATAGATGTTGAAGTCATGTTGAAGCAGTATAAGCGAATTGACATTTTTGAAACGTTTCAGTCATTTGTGAGTTTTATGAAAAGCAATAAAGTCAAAAGAAGATTTGCATAGATCACAACATATCTGTTTGTCAAAGTAAAATAATGAACATTCATATAAAATATTCAGTGTTGGTGTGTGCAGGGTGCACACTTGCCACCTAAATTGAATAGAATATGCAGCAACCTTCAGATAACAATGTTCCGCAGATTGACAACACTCATTCCAAAGTAATGAAATTCTCTCATGCCTCTTTTGTTCTTTGGAGTTCTTTTAAGTTTGGCAGCATGGCAATCGGATCTGAATTGTTTAGTCTTACAGAACTTAATTAAATCTTGCATTTTAATTCTGTAACTCATGGTGACAGAGTTTAGGGAGGATGCAGAAACACAATTTAGAAACGTGGCCACACAGAGGAGTCACTCGAGCCATCTGCAAAGTTTCCCATTCACTTGTATTAAATTCTTAAGATAAAAGCCATCAGCTTATCAAGTGGTTTCTAAATTAGTACGGAGTCTTGATAAGCCATGCCACAGGAAACGCACTGGAGAATACATTAATGCAGAGTAGTTGGGGGCAGTGAAGCATTTGTGTGGGATTGTGTGCTCCTGTCCTTTTAATTAGCTTTTTATTTTAAAAAAATGAGGATGCATGTTATTTACGATTCTAGAGAAGAAGAGGGAACTGAGGAACAGGAGGAGGTTAATGAACCACAAACTGATCTTAAAGTTGTATGTTAAGTGTCCGTTGAAGGAAAGCTATTGAACCCATATTTGTTTTCTTTTCAGGCGTTTGGTAAACCCTTTGTGGAAGACAGGGGCATTGAATTTGCTAAGAAATGCAGTGACCAGATAAGTGATGTAAGTATTTCAGCTGGTTTCTATGCAGAATCTTGATTAAATACATGAAGTCAACATTCTTTTTGGTTTAGAGATACTATTAGGAAATTGATAATCATCACTTAGTATGTCATTACATAAATGCGATGAATTACTGAGACTCCTTCAAATACTGACTTGATGGGATCGATGATGTTGTGTTACGATAGTTTCTGGTTCGGTGTCAAGTTCGCAAATGTTCAGTGCTCTAAGACTCTACCCCATGTGAAGACTGCTATATGAATGTAAGTTGTTGTGTTTTTGTATTACTTTTGAGTTGCATGTTTGGCTTTTCAGATTAAATACAAAGAAGAGCACGTAAAGTCAAAAGGCAAGTTTACCTTTGTCCCGGACACACCTCAGCAGCAATGTATGAAAAATGCAACTGCTCTCATTTCTGAGGTGAGCTGCTTGTGAAATCATTCTAAATTAATCTTGGATGATGACTGATGATGACTTGTGTCCTAATAGGGTTATATATCAAGATACCAATTATACTGCAGCTTCCCTCTGGGTTTACTTAGGCAAGTGAAGCATCTACTGCATTTGTTAAGCTCTGCTCATTACAAGCCCAAGACACTTTATGATTATGGTGATTAAAGTGCCAGAAACCTGAAAAACCTCACAATTTTATCCTTTAAACTATTCTCTTAAATTTACAATTGTGCAGAGATTCTAGAAAAAAATCTTAAATCTTAAATCAGTCTTGATCCTGAAGCCAGTTTTGCAGAGAAAACATGCTTCAAAATTAATACTACGCTTTAGGATAAGTTCTTCAGTGCAAGCTTAAATTTTAAGGCAATGGCCTTACCATTAATTAAGTTCCTGAGAAATGTAGGCCTGTCTGAATCTGCAGTTATTTCATTCAGTTTGTGTCTATTTGTGATGGATTGTTGTAAATGATGTTATATCTTAAAAGGGTGTGAGTCTGCCTCAGTTAGTAGCACTCTCGCCTCTGAGTCAGTAGGTTGCGGATTCAAGCCCCATGTCAGGTCTTTGAAATCACAGCCTCAGCCGACTCTCCAGTGCAAGGCTGGGATGTACTGCATTGTTGGAGGTGCCAATCCTGAGATGATAAACCAAGGTCTTGTCTGCCTGTCCAGGTGATATTAAAGATCCTATGACCATTTGAAAAGCAAAAGGAGTTTCTCCCAATCCTGGACAACCATCTCCCAAATAAAATTAGTCATTTACTTTGTGCTTGTTGTGTAGCATTTCTATGTGCAAATTTGCTGCTTGCATTTTGCCTACGAAACACAGTCACTGCACTTTACAGTACATCCTGTGAAGTGCTTTGAGATGACATCCTGACCTAAAATGTGCTGAACAAAATGTAAGGATTATTATTATATTCTTGCTGTGTAAACTTGTGCTAATCAGTAAACATCAATGAGTTTGTACAGAATTGGAACATCTACTTCATTCAAAAGTTTACACAGCTCATTCAGAATTCTGCCGCCCGGATACTGACCCCGACCAAATTCCGTACCCACATCTCATCAGTTCTGGCCAGGCTCCACTGACTCCCCATCACCGAATGGATTGACTTCAAGATCCTCACATTTGTGTTCAAATCCATTCACTCTCTGGCACCTCCCTACCTCTCCGACCTCCTCACTCCCCAATTCAACACCCGGCGTTTCCGCTCGACTGACACTGGTCTCTTGCTCATCCCTCGCACCCTCGCCCCACCGTCAGAGGTCACACTTTCAACCACTACGCCCCAAAACTCTGGAACACTCTTCCCTCAATCCCTCTGTTTTGCCCCCTCTCCGTTTTCAAGTCCCGCCTGAAAATCTTCCTCTTTGACTGTGCTATATCTCAAAGCAAGATGAATTAAGTAAAAACATTGTTGCCACATGGGACCCTCTCAGTATTGCTTTCAGGGATAGAATGAATTACATAGCCATTATATTCAGCCTATTCCCCAAATACTATTCGTTTATTGAAGGAGCTTGTATAGAAGATGTTCAATTGAAAGCAATATCAGGTGAACTGTTGCCAGAAATGTTATTAGTAAAACTTGAGTTTCCTCTTAAAGGAAATGCATCCCTTAGATATTATGACCTTTATATGAAGTATAAAAATAACTTCCATTGCACCATACCAATACAGAGCTTCCTTCACAGCCTGAAAATATACAAAGCCATATAATAATAATAATCCTTGCATTTGGTATAACGCCTTATCAAGTCTTCGAGACGTCTCAAGTGCTTCACAGAATATACTGTAAAGTGAACTGACTGTATATTTTGTGGGCAATACATGACAGCTAATTGCGCACAGCAGTGTCCCACAAACAGTTGTGCATTGAAGTGACCAATTTATTATTATTTTTTTGAAGTAGTTATTACCCCCGTAAAAGCGATCTGCCAATCGACTAACAACCGGGTTATTAGCCAATTGACTAATAACTACCGGGTTTCTAATTACTGCCAAGTAAACAGATCCGTGTGGAGTAAGGAAACTTGCTTAACATTTTGTCCTCCCGGAAATCGAACTCAGGTCTCTCGCTTGTGAGGCGAGTGCTCTAACCACTGAGTTACAGGACTCCGAAGGTGGAGCGGAGGACTTGGGGGACAAGGAGGAGGCCAGACCTGGAGGAACGAAGGCAAGGGTACTGTGCTGAGGAGAGAGGAGGTCAGAGAGATAGTGGGGTGCAGAGAAGTGCAGGGACTTGAATACGAGGGTGAGGATCTTGAAATAAGAGCGATCATTTGGCATGTCAAGCTCACTCCTTCTACATATCATGCAAAACCTTTCATATCATGCAGCCAGTATACTGACTGTCTTTGACTTCAGTAACAGACTTTCTCTTGAATTGCAATATAATACTTAATTAACTTTGGGTTTGGTGTTGGCAGCTTCACATTGAAACTTTCAGCGAATGTTCAGTGATCACACTTAATTCTTTTGCCTTCTTTCGGACCCAATATATATTAGGTTACATTGTCTACATTTAAAATTATCAGAATAAATTCCTTGAGCCATCGGGAATCTTCTTTTAAAATGGTTGCAGAGATTTGGTTAAATGCCATTCTTAAAATCCATGATCTTAGTTAACGTCAGACGCAAAAGACGTACCTCACTGGAATATTCAGCTCAGATTATTCACTCAGGTTGCAACTCATAGACTGGATGTCTACTAACTGAATGGAACTGATGTATGTTATGAATACCTAATCAAGATTCTCCTAGAAAAATATGAAGCTTGTTTTGTTGATGCAAGAAAGTGAAGGAGAGAACAAGGAAAAATCCCTCTTGCCATTAAGTGCACTTGTTATTGTTATAATTGCATGAAAATGCAATTATAACAATAGCAACGGGCATTTATACACTACATCCTTCCTATGGAATAATGTGTTGGAGAACATATATATCATAAGTAGTTGGTTAAAATCATTGCATCAAATATTGGCCAAGATTGTTAAAGACAACCTTTTGAAAACTTCTGAGTCATCATTATAATTTTTGGTTAAAATGTTGAGTCTCATTTTCCCATTGTGCAGATCAAGTACAAAGGAGCTGGGAAAGAAGAAAGCTCCAAGTGTTTGTATGCACAGATGCCAGCAACCATCGATACTGTCTTTGCCAAAGAAGTTTCACAGATTCAGAGTCAGGTATGATGATTTAATTGGTCTGGTTCTGAAGTGTGCACTGAAAATATTAGTGTTATCTGTACTGTAAAGGTCAAATGGAAGTTATATTCATGTGGTGACAGTTTCAACATAACACTTCTCTTAGTAATTATACTTCCAAATTGTATTTCCATGGATCCGATCTTAATCTTGAGGGAAAGTAGCCTTATGATTTTTGTGCTGGGTTTAAAGTTACGTTTATTAATGTCATTTCTGCACAAGAAGGCAACACCCTTGCATTGTAACTGCTACAAGAGGACTATTACATGGAAAATCTAAATTAGTTCATTAGTTCAACACTGAATATTCATTCAGTGTTGTGAAATGCAACTTTGTTCAACCAAATAAAACATCTATTTTGAATTGATGCCCGAGCAACACAGATGGGTAGAAATTTCACCCTGCTTCCACATTTTCTTCATGTCTCAGAGCACTGTAATTTGGCATTTTATTAAACGCAGTCTTAATTTTGTTGCTGTTTTTCTGCAAGTTCTGCACAAAAAACGGCTTCATAATGAAAACAATTTAAAGTGCACATTGTGAAATTCTAAGAACTTGGAGTAAGTCTAGACCCAAGTCGAATTTCTACCCTACATGGTGAGCATGGATGCTGATGCATTTATTACATATTTATCTATGTGTTCAAACAACTCTTCCCAGAAATGTGGGTGAGTCCTAATCCTGGGATTCCACCAGTATATTACTGCCATGATTAACACGAGCAGTTTGCAGCAAATTGCATTTATATAATGCCTTACACTTCTGGTGAATGTCCCGAAGCACTGGAAACAGTGCTCATGTTAAGAAATGCAGAATTAAGTTGCAATATAATTATGCCACTTTGGACTTTTATTTTTTCAAAATTAACATTTAAAACTTTGCAACATATAACGTCAATAACAGTGTGTGATCCAAAAAAGACGAAACCAAAATGAAACTTCCCTTTTCATTACAGACTGGTTAACTTTATTTTCCTTTATTTGTCAGAAATATTATAAACACAAACATGACGTTGAGAAAGGAAAATCAAATTACTCAAGCATGCAAGAACCACCGGAGGTTAAACATGCGATGGAAGTCAACAGAAATCAGAGTACTGTAAGTCAACTATCTATTCTATTCTGTTAGGAAAAATACCTTGAGATATAATACATAGATGTATCATAGGGATACAAATGACATGTCAAGCGACTGCCAGAATGGTGGAAGGCGAATCAGATGGTCCTTGGTCTTCTTTCGCCTAGCAAAAGGTTCTTGTTTGTTGAAGAATAATAGAATAAGCAGAGATTTCAAACAAGATTCTTCAATTAATTAGATAATTAAGGAATCCATAAAAGCATTATGTCAATTTGTGGGAACTGCATTCAGACTCTCTTTCTGTAGCAAAGATCCCAGAAGATGGCATGAAATAACTTCTGTTACCAGAATTTTATTTTTGGTCAGGAAACTCCTCACCAAATATAGGAGTATCCAAACAAAAGTGCCGAGAGTTCTACGTATGTTTAGAAACTTCCATTTGTTTGGTATGTAATGTGCATTCTCTCCCCAGTAGGGACACACTTTTCTCATCTAAAATAGCAAATTATTAGGAGCTGATTGGCAAAAGACAAATTTTGTGAACTCTTAGAGTGTGCATTGCGGGTACTGCTGTAGTGTAAGCAGCTTGCCATTGTGATCACAGGAAAGCTTCCTGCTGCTTGTCCAGCTCGGATCTCCCTACTCCTTAGGGCTTTGGCTCCAAGGTTTGCAGGAGCTGAGTGAGATGAATCAGTGCCAGAGATGGTTAATGAGCCAAGTAGGCTTGTCAGTCTATATCAGTGCCCCAAAGTAATGCAAATCCGCCTGGCTCAAGAACTGAACTACCGAGACCACCACAGAGAATTGACTTGATTCCAATATTCCTTGCTACGCAAATCAGTTTGGAACCAGCTCAGCCCCAAAGAGACCCTGGTTAGCTGCCCTTCCCCCCAAAGGATAGAGTCCCACTCAGACCCCAGAATCGTAAAAGTATTCCTGCAACATGATCTACCAAGAAAGAAAATCTGGTTATTGATAAATGAGGAAAGCTCTAGTTTATATCATATACTTATTTTTTTTGGTACAAACTCCTCATTGGTGTTTTTGCCATCTTTTCATTGATACGCTTGTTCTATAGGAAATGCACTTATAGGAAAGTTTAATAATTGTTTGGGCATGCAGTGTGAAAACAGTGATTATTCTTTCTCGGGTAAAATATTGTGAATAATTCAATTTCTTTGGAAACTAATTTGACTAAATTTTCCTTAAGTAGTCCTTTTAAAACACTACGTTTTCTCAGTGGCAGAATTTTTTCATCCAGTTTATGACAAACAGTGGGGCATTTATGTGATATTTTATTTCCTGCCAGATTTTTTCCTTTTACTTTATCACTTAGGTTTGGCAGTAAACAATCCTGACCAGAGTTACTTAAGGCAACAAGTACATTAATTAATGCAGGTGTTACTGTTAATAGCATAGCACAAGGCTTTCTTTTCCCTGAGCTGTTCATCACTAAAGCTTTGGTGTTAATTAAATGAACAGACAGCTGGTCTTGATAATGCCAGAGCCACATAAAATAGCACTAAAACCTTCAGCAAGCAAAACCTATCCTGCACCAGAGTCACACTCAAATAAATGGAGCAGCTGTTGTCAGGGGAAAAAAAAGGAAGGAGGTTCCATAACATCCATTGGATTTATGAGCTCCTCTGGCGTTTCCTGTTTATTAGTGAACATCAAGTCTGATGTCGACCCGGACTGGACAAACAAATTATAATTGATTTATAGTTGACTTGGAGAAGAGTTGCAAACGTAATCTGTGATTAACCCAGCTTTACCATTACAAATTGACAACTGGTCATATTGGGAACAGCAGGAAGCCATTCAATCCTTCAAGGCTGGTCTGCCAGTTTGTCTTTTAATCTCATTTTTCTGTCTTTTCTCCATGTCCCTTTTTCCATAAACCATCTTACTCTGGTAGAGTGCGACCCTGTTATAACTCACTTTTTTATAGCGAGAGTAACATCACCTCCCCCTCTACCCGGCTTGGTGTCAAGCTCCAGCACTGTTAATTACTCGAAGGCACTATCCCGTGGAGGACTCTATATAAATGCAGGTTGTTGTTGTTTTATATTCCAAAAATCACTGTATAAAGTTCAACAGTTAATTAGCATTAATTGATTTCTACATCTGCAATCTAGATTTTAATGAATTAGGAATTTGGATTCCAGAATTATTTATCTCTCCTTTTGCTGAACTTCCCAATATTACTATCTGTCATTGTTGTGTCCATAGTGTCTGTCAGAGATTTCTCTGGCATCTGCTAAATACAATATAGTCTTTCTAGCCTTTCCAAAAAGTCTTATGTATAAGTTGAATGATTTCCGATTGTCTTGTGTGTTCAGGACACCAGGTACAATCGTCTGTGCATATAATTGCCTCCACCTCCGGCTCGGGCTCCTATACAGTACTCCTCTGTGAAGTGTTTTGAGAAGCCCTCTTAAAGGCTGATTATAGTTGTAAAATTCTTGTTGGTTGTAGTTTGCGCATTTGGAAGGATGTCTTCCCATGTATGTGATGAACACAAGTGTCATTACCTATGTGATTCCCTGGGACAGTGGAAAAGTGCGGAAATATTTGCCAAAAGATTACGGGGAAATTTGTAGGGAAGTGCGGGGAGTTGATTGGTGCTGTTGGGGTACATTTTACTGCCAACATACATTTTTTCACTTTATTGATAAAAACTAAAACACGGGGAAATAACACATATTACAAAAAAAATATGAATTGCTTCTTTAACAAAAACTGGGTGGCCCATTTTTTTTCTCAGTGGGGTGGGTCGGTGGACACCAACGCATTTCCTGGTCTGCCCACAGTGACGTCAGGTAAACAGTGAGAGGCCTGGGTCCAGAAACAAAATTTTTAGCATGTTTATAGCGGAGGAGGGTGTTTGTAGTGGATTCCATGGAAAAAGTGCGACCGCACTTTTCTGTTGACCCAGGTGATTACCTAGAATCCTGTTTGGATTCATTTTACTTGTACCGGTTTGCTATCCCAGGAAAGATAAACCCAGACAAAAAGAGTGATTTGTGGGAGCTACTTGATGTTGCCTTGAATTGTCAATGCAAATTCAGTGAAAATTTCAGCACCTTGTGATGTCCTTCTGACATGAAAGACATTATATAAATATAATTTGTTGTTGTAAATCCCACTCCAAATCCACAAGGTCCAGTGCAGAAAATTATTTTTTTTGCTCTTCTCTGAACCTTATGCATCAGAGTCCCTTTCACAGTTGCGTGTCCAAATAGCATAGAAATGCAAATTTAGATTCACTCCTGATCTGTATAGGAATGGAATAATTTGCTTCAACTGATAATAAACATTCTTGTATTGCATCCTTATACTTGATTTGCTTTGCTGCTAAATTATTGATCATTCGCTGAAAGATAGACCAGTTCTTTAAGTGAATGATCAATAATCTCAAACCTTATTCAGCTTTGCTAATGGAATCCTGTTCAATATAAAGGGTCTAGCACATAGATTTGAACATGCATGGGAATGGCCAAAGAACAATGTAGTAGATTGATCTACACAGATTTGCAAAGAAGGTCACTTGGCCCAACCTGTCCGTGTACTCCACACGAGCCTTTACACTTTCCTTATTGTCTTTCATACCCTTCTAATCCCCTCTCCCTCAGATTAAAGTAACACAATTTAACTTTGCGAAGTTATGTTTGTAACAAACATTTAACAACTGATAAAATAGCAGAAATAATGAACAAACTTGTGCAAACTTAAAAAATTTAACTTGAACTTATTGTGATGTTTTTCATGAAAGTTTTGAACGTCTCATAAAGTGCTTCAAAAAAATCCTGATAGGGATCCTTGAGCAGAGAGAAAAGGTTGTAACTTTGTTGATCGAAGACCTGATTTTTTGGGATTAGGTGCAAGGTGAAGACATTTTGGTAGAGTTTTCCATAGAGTGAGGGCACAATGACTGAAGCCTATGTCACTGATCCTGGGATAGTGGGAATGATGAAGCAGTTGACCAGATTTCATCCCCATCCCCAACCCCCAGGCCAACAAGTGAGGTGGAGGGATTTAGAGGGTTTCGCCCACAAAATATATAGTCAATTCACGTTGCAGTATATTTTGCGTATAATCTAAGCGGGAGTCTCCTTGGAGCTGAACTGGCTCCAAGGTGACATGCCTGGCAATGGAATGTCAGATCGAGTCAGCCCTCTGTGGAGGTCTCGGTAGTCCGGTTCCTGAGCGAGCCGGATCCACAGTATTCCAGGGCACTGCTGATGACAGCACAGCCAGCCTGGGTCATCAGCAGGACCGGGAAGGGCAGACCAGTCACTGGGAGCAGGGAATCCTTCCACTTAGCTCCTGCTAACCCTGCAAGCCAAAGCCTTAATGGATAAAGTGGCCCTAGCTGGACAAGCAGCGGGAAAGCTTGGCCGGAAAGCAATATGAATGGCAAACTATGCGGTTTTAGCTGGCTAGACTCAGCAGTTTCCCAACGTACACTCTGGTGTCCCCAGGCCTTGGCTCTTTCCAACCTGCGCTTAATACTTTCCGGAATTAGGTAAGCAGGATTCATCCCTCCAGGGAGAGAGTGTGCATACAGTTGCAACAATCTATCTCTGGTATTTCCATGTGTAGGTGGGATACATGGAAATTCAGCTTGGTTTAGATACTCTTAAGCACACTGATGGGTTTCCACATGTGGCTGACACCCCCCACCCCAAAAAAAATTCTGCGAAGTGCTTTGAGACGCCTCGAAGACATGATAAGGTGCTATGTCAAATGCAAGGATTATTATTATTATAGACCAGAGCAGGAGGATCAGAGGGCGCAGGCAAGATAATCGGTCTTGAGTAGATTACAAAATTGGGAGGGCAAGATTATGAGGCGATTTGAAGGTTATTTGAAATTGATTCACTGAAGTGCAGGAAGCCAGTTAAGCCTCACAAGTATGGGACTAATGAGGATTCCAAAGGCATACACTGTAATGAGACATTCTGTAGTGTCATATGTTCAACCAAAAAAAGTCCAGTCATGAGGTGATAAAACTCGAGAGTGTCAAGTAATGACAGTATTTAAATCCATTATTATAGGGGCTGTGAAGTAAATATTTTGACTGATATGTTACATGGTTGTTGATTAAAACTTCTCGTTGTGACAGTGACTTTATCAACATTATTTAACCTAGTGATTAAATGGAGTTTGTGGAAGAGCCGGTAATGAGGGTTGTGTCAGAGCTTGTATCTATGATACAAAGCCGATATGCTATGTGTTGACATGTTAGATGCCAGAGGGACGAGCTGTGTTCTCGCAGCCCCATGCTATTTTGAAACAAATTGGTACTGAGGGGCTCGCTCATGTGTAAAGAAGTTATAAATTTCCGTTGTTTTTTGGGTCTGGTTTCTTCCTGTGAGTGCATTATTACATAATATAACTGCCAATTAGAGCTTTTTCCCCCTCTGGACTTTTACTTAAGATAAATATTAATCCACAGTATATATCTGCAAAATGTACTAACAAATAAAATTAAAATATCTAATTCAATGCTTTATACCGTCTCCTTTTCAATATCTGTATGCTCCCTCTTGATGACATCATCCGCAGACATGCAGTCAACTTCCACATGTATGCGGATGACACCCAAATGCCTCCACCCTCGATTCCAGGACCACTGCTGTCCTCACAGAATGTCTTGTTAGATACCAAGTCCTGGATGAGAGCTAACTTCCTGCAGTTGAACGTCAGCAAGACTGAGGCCCTCCTACTTGGCTCCCGTCAGCGCCTCCATACCTTGGGTGCTGACAGCATCACCATCCATGGATGCACTCTACATCTCATGGAATTAATATGGAACTTCAGTGTCCTGTTCAACCCTCAACTGTCTTTCATACCCCACATTCGTGCCATGGCCCGCTCTGCCGTTCCCCACCTCCGCAACATTGCTCTCCTCCGCCACTGTCTCACACCGCAGGTCGCCCAGACCCTCATACACGCATTCAAACATCCAGGCTCGACTATACAAACTCCCTGCTTGTCGGCCTCCCCAACTCTTCCCTCCACAGGTTGCAGATCATCCAGAACTCTCCCGCACCAGGCTCCACGACCCTATCATCCCCATCCTCGCCCGACTCCACTGGCTTTCCATCACACAGAGGATGCATTTGCAGATCCTGGTCCTCACATGTAAAGCCTTCCATGGCCTTGCTCCCCCCTACCTCTGCGACCTTCTAACTCCCTATCAACTTGCCCGCTACCTCCTCTCAGGCAGTTCCGGCCTGCTTCACATCCCTGTCTCGCCCGTCCCACCCTTGACGGGTGGGCCTTCTGCCACTCTGCCCCCATCCTCTGGAACTCCATCCCACAGTCCCTCCGCTTGCCCTCTCCTTTGCCTCCTTCAAGACCCATCTCAAGTCCCTCCTCTTCGACCTGTGCCTTCGTCAGCCTCTGCCCGCTGCCCCTCCACTCTTCCCGATCCCGACCCCCAGTTTGGGTCCGAAACACTGATTGTCCAGTGCCTCAGGACATCCTCCTGATGTGAAAGATGCTATACAAATATAACTTTTTTGTTGTTGTTGTAAATCAAAAATCGTCATTCATCCATATAAGTTCCAGTCTGGCATACATTACGTTTTCAATAATTAGTAAACGTTTTATTAATTAGCAGGTAAAGTCATTCCATTTTGGCAAAAAAGGTTGTACATGCAGGAGAGACAAACTACTTTTGTTTTGCTGGTTGAATTTTTGATTTTCCAGTGAATGATGATGATAAAACATATTGTTTGCTTTGTTTTGAATAGGTTTTGTACAAGAAAGATGCACTGAGCATGCACAGATACACGGAGATTGCTGACAGACTGGACATCAAAAAAGCAACACAAACATCGAGGCTTGTCAGTAACGTAAGGAACCCTTAGTTTTACTCACAAGTAAAATTGAGCAGATTTCTTTGTGTTGAATACTGAGCTCTGCCATTGGGCATTATTTGCAAATTGACACATGTACAGTCACAACGCTTCTACTGAACACCCCATTTAGTTTTTGCTGCCTCGTGCATGTCTGTTTTTATTTTTCATAACTGAGTACAAAGAATAATGCTCGCCTTTGTTTACCTAGCAGTAAGTCCGGTTGTTAGTTGACTGGCGGATTGCTTTCTGGGGATAATGTTCCCTTCAAAATACTCTGGACTGGTTGTGTCCATCTTCCAGTGGGTACTACTTGAAGGAGTAACATTGGTGCAGATAACTGTAGAGCTGTACTGATGCAGAGCGCCTGCTGTCTGTATCTGTCTTTGACCTTGGTGGATCTGCGTCAGTAGCGGGGGTGTCTGGTGTTATCATCATTGTCTGCTCAGTGCTCTCTAGAGGTGAAGCCTGCTGTCATTGGATAGTGTTATGTTATGCTTCAGAGCTGCCACTGACACACAATACCATTTCTGAATGGAGAGCAAAGGTAATGGTAAACCTGTAACAATACATTTTACAGGTGATGTATATGTATTTCATTTTGTCGGCATTTATCAACACTACTTACAAATATTTTAATTCCTTACACTATTAGACATTCAGACACTTTGACATCTAAAATGCAGACATTTTGCTTAATGTAATTAATAAGCAACTACAATTTTAAGAATAAACTGAAATGTTATTATAGAGGTTATTTATAATTATGATTCATTTTTATAATCTTAAAATACAGACACTGCACTTTACAATATATCCTGTGAAGCACTTTGAGATGTTTTGACGACATGATAAGGTGCTATATCAAATATAAGGATTATTATGATATTGCTGGGTATTAAAGTATTGTGGCTGCATTATTTAATTGCAAGAAATCTTAGAAAAATTGACATCAGAGACTCTGCTGCCTCCAATGAGAGAAGTGTAATCACAATGCTCTCGCTAACTGTGAGCAAGTGTCAAAAGAATAAAAGCTTCACCAGGATTGGCACTTCTCATATAAAATCAGAAGTCGGTGCCAATAAAAAGTAATGTAGCTGCATGTTCTTGTTTGTCCCCGGGTATTTTACTTGTATTTGAAAATTAATTTAGGAGGTATATTAAGATAAATGTTTAAATTCCAGTGTTTGCTGTTGTGTGGAAATTATTCTTCATTAACACTTTAAAGAAAGTTTTGTGGCAAGCAATCTGTCATTCTGTTGAAACTCTTAAGAAAATGAACCAAGGAAATGCAATCAAATCAGTTTCAATCTGTTAGGTGACAGATTGTTGATTAAGACTGAATGCGATACTTGCTAATATTTAACATTTAAATGTTTACTAATTAAATGTTATGTTGTTTTTTTTACAGGTAGAATATAAAAACGACGCTAAAGCGGCAGCAGCTATGAAAACATCCATAATAGGCAGACCAGACATTGAACACGCTAAGGAGGTTTCCAAATTAACTAGTCAAGTAAGCCTTCTGTTGACTTTAGAATTGTTTAAAGGGAAAATATATGTGCACAATAGAGACCCTGATATCCATACTAATTCTAGGATCCACAATGTCCACACACTCCTCCCTCTGCCACGACCTCATTGTCCATGCAGCCAAAACCTTCATCTCTACCTTTGTCACCTCCAGTCTACTTTTCCAATTCCTACCCACCAGCCTCCCAGCCCCAACCTTCACACCCACGAACTCCGCACTCATGTTCTCTCCTGCACTAGACTCCTCAAGGCCATACCTTTCATTCCAAATCTTTAGTTTCACCGGTTCCTGATCATTCAGTGAATTGACTTCAAGGTACTTGGCTCATTCTTACCTTTAACTGCCTTTGTGATTTTTCCCCACCCTAACTCTGCAATCAAATGCAATCCTACTCCCTTGATACTTGCTCTGCTCTGGTTTGCTTCATGCCCTAACCTGCTCCACCCCATCTTTGATGAATGAGCTTTCAACCACTTTTACCTCTGCTCTTGAAACCCTCATCAAAACTTACGGTTAAAAAAAGTTGACCGCACTAACTCTCACGCTGTTTGATCAGTCGTCAACAGTGCCTTTGAGTATTGCAGACCCGCCAGCTCAGGAACTGAATTACTGATATTGTAACAGAGAATTGACTAAATACTAACATCCTTTGCTAAGCACATCACCTTTGAGCCAGCTCAGCTCCAAGAAGACCCTGCTTTACCTTCATATCAACTTAGCAGTAGAAAATGAATAATGATGATTAATTGAAAAAGCTATTTGGGGATGGTGAATGGCAACAACAACTTGCATTTCATAGCGCCCTTTACGCAGGATAGCATTGCGGTTTTGAGTCCCCTCTGTTCACACTATTCATATATGACTCGGAAGAAAGCAGTATGTCCTCCCGATGTGAAAAGCGCTGTACAAATCTGCTATTTTAACATTTACTGATTATTGCAATGATGTGGGCAGGTGAATAATATGAAGAGAAGTTTAAAAAAAACTTCAAGAAAATCTGTATGCATCCAGCAGATGACTCAAGCCCTGAAACATCGATTTTTAATGTAGATAAATGTAAGTTAAATAGAACACAACATTGTAAACTTGTATACATAATAAAATATGTCTATTAGCAGAGGCAGAAAAAAGAAAAATGACCTGAGTGTGGTCAGTGATGGCTCTCTGCAGGTTTCCAGTTAATATTGAAATGCTGTTCTCTGTCCAGCGCCTTGGGATGTCTTCCCGATGTGAAAAGCGCTATACAAATGTAATCTTGTTGTTGTTGTTGTAATATTGAAGCTGTTGTCAGCAAGGCAAGGTTACTGTTAAAAATAATAATATTTGCTTTATCGTGTCATTGAAACACCTCAAAGCTCTTCATGGGATTTACTGTAAAGTGAATTGACTGTGTATTGTGCACACAACAATGTCCCAGTTTTATTTGGGGGATTTGTTATCTAGGACATCGGGAGAAATTCCCTTTTTTTGAATAGTGATCTTGACTTACACTACACTTGTTCGAAGAGAAGACTTCATTTGGAATATTGTGCATACTTTTGAGAACGGTACCTTCAAAATGGCATTAAAGCATTGGAACTGATTCATAGAAAAACAGCAATCATTATTCCATGATTCAGAGTTCTTGAGTTATGAGAAGACAATCAGAGTGTGATAATGCTGTTTGCAAATTGGCTGATGAGGTCATCCACAAAATATAGACAAACACGCCACTTTACTTGTATCCTGTGAAGCGCATTGAAATGTCTTGGTGACATGATAAGGTGCTGTATCAAATACAAGGATTATTCTTATAATAGAGCTGAAATTCCCATTGAAATAAAGACCAATGGTGTAGAAGTGACTAGGCTGTTTGACTTGTACAGTGAGGAGAGAACTAGATTAAAAAAAAACTTTGCATTTGATATAGTGGCTTTCGCGTCACGAGGTATGTAAAGTGTAATGATTGTTCATTTAATTGGTGAATCTGGCAGCCAATTTTCATGTCCATTAGAATGACCAATTTTATTTGGGGGATTGTAAGATAGGACACCAGCCAGGATGATGGTGTGAGAGCAAGAGGCAAGAAGGTCCTGGTGAGAGACAAGTAAAATTGGGGTGCTTAGAACAATATTTTCCAAATTAATTTGTTCCTGAAACTATTTTAAACTGGCATCAAGAATTTCAAGGCAGTCTCAAATAATGTAAACACTGTTTTTCAATCAAATATCCAATATATTTTCAGCAGATCTGAATTTGGAGCAGTTCATGTTGTTTTCTATTTATTTGGTTATTACAATTAAGTTTCCATTATTCAGTCATATTACTTTCAATTAGTTACATAACCACAAGTTCTATTTTATCTTGAGATCAAGTCATCAGATGGTTACCACTTAATGAGCTGAATGGGATAAAAAGGACATTCTCCTCTTGTTGACAGGAAATGACAAGTGGTGATCCACAGGGTTTTGTACCGGGACACAGTGTTCACTCTATATATAACTGACCTGGTTGTGGAAATAAATAGGAGCATATCCACCAAGCTGAGAGCTTTAGTCTTTTGTGAAGAAGAGAGCTAAAAATAAAAAAATGGACATCGACAGATTAAGAGAGCAGAAAATTGAGAAATGTATAAGAATGTAGTGAAGTGTGAGTTAGTACATTTTGGACATAAGAATTACGAATGGGAACACTTTCTAATTCAGGATGTCTTGGGAGGGACCCAGATGGAAATTAGGGGTCTTCGTATATCAATCAATAAAGGCTAGTTTGCAGGTACAAAAACAATCTAGAGTAAGGTTACGAGTATGTTGAGCTATATTAAAGAGGTATAGAACACAACAGCAAAGAAGTATTACTGCCGGCACATAACCCTGCCGGTTAGATCTCATCTGAAATGTGTTAAATTTTGGTAAGCAAATACTGGTCTTGCAGCAAGGACAACAGCAATTGCCAGAACAATACCTTGGATGAAGGGACTTAGATGATAGACTGGGAAAATGTGGATTATATTCACTAGACCTGTGGAGTTTTAGCAATGATTTGATTAAAGTATTTAAAATAATATTTAGCATGATGAATACAATGGGAATTGGGAAGATGGATATGAATGGTTTTGTCAACATTGTCTACAAGGATAATAATAATAATAATACTTGCATTTGATATATCGTCTTATCATGTCTTTGAGATGTCTCAAAGCACTTCACAGAATATATTGTAAAGTGTAGTGACTGTATATATTGTGGGCTAAACGTGGCAGTCAATTGCACACAGTAGTGTCCCACAAACAGTTGTGGATTAAGTGACCAAATTATTATTTATTTTTTTGAAGGAATTATTACCCCTGGACCACTGATCCATCAATCGACTAACAAGAGTTCCTACTTACTCTAAGTAAACAGAGACGTGTGAAGTAAGGAAACCTGCCTAAGGTTTCATCTGGCCTGGAAATCGAACCTAGGTCCTCTCACTTACGAGTGCTGTAACCACAATGCTACAGGACTCCATAGAGAATCTCAATAGAGATCAGGAGAATATGAATCTTCCGGGGTTTGGGGGAAAGAAGTACATGTTTAACTCTATAGTTTTGCCATCTTAGAGTAAGTAGACATGATGACTCCTGAGAAATGCTTTGCTTTTGGTAAACTGCTGAGAATGAGGTGGAGTTCAGTGTAAAGATATACTGGGTGCAGCAAGAGTATTTCACTTCAATTGCTGTAACGATAAATGTTATCCGAAATGCTGTTGGAATCTTTAATTCTTTAAGTTTAATTTAACAGTAATAACAATTGTTACATTTGTTATAGCTCCTTTCACATTGGGAGGACCCCTCAAATACTTCACAGAATTTACTGTAAAGTGCTACCACCGTGTATTTTGAAGGTGAAATCTAACATTTGAAATTTTGTTCTGTTCCAGATTAACTACAAAGACAAATATATCAAAGAAGGAAAAAGACATCACTACAATCCTCAGGAAAGTGCCTCTTTCAGACAATTGCAAACAGCAAATGCTCTTGCCAGCAATGTGAGCACCCTTTATAGCAATCAATTTCGTTCTCTTCCCTTCTGTAGCTCAGGAATTTGGCATAACGTTTGCGCTTTATATTGCTTGAGAGAATTCCTTAATGGGATCTAAAATGCATCATTCTAGTTTGTGACTGAAATTGCGCAATTTTCTCACAAAAGGAAATTGAGCCAGATGGGTATGAAATACTCCAGGTCACTGCTAATGACAGACAAGCCTGCCCTCTTGTCAATAAGACAAGGAATGGGACACTGGTCACTGAGGGCTGTAATTCTTCCTATTTGGCTGTTGTTAACCATGCAGGCTCTAATGGGATGGTTGTTCTCAAAATCGACAAAAAGCAGGAAAGCTTGTCAGAAAGTGCTCTCAATGGCAAGCTATTTGGTTTCAGTTGGTTAGATGCTAGTAGTACCCCAAACCTTGGCTCTTGCCATTCTGTGCCTAATACTCTGTGGAATTAAGTAAGCAGGATGCTTCCCTCCAGGGGAATAGTGCGCATTCCATTCTAGAAACACTGACATTTCCATGTGTATGTGGACCTCTGCCTGGTTAGGACATTCTTAAATATGGTGCTGTGTTTCTGCATGTATTTTTCACAGAAACGTTAAAAGGAATCGGAACCCAAATCTCTATTAATACTCAAGCTTTTCTTATGTTTTCAGGTAAAATATAAGCTTGATCTTCAAAGAATAAATCGCACAGCCTCGCATTTGCCTAATTTGTTGCATCTGGAGCATGCGTTAACAGCCAGCAAACTGCAAAGTGCTGTGAGTTTTTCATAACTTTGCTGTACTGTATTTTTTTGAAGCTGTAAATAATTGTGCAGCAGTCTGGCTGCAAAATGTACAAAGCAAATTAAACTGAAGGGTAAGAGCAAAATTCTTGAAAATGGGTAACATTGCTCATTTTGATGAGCACAAATCTGTGCCAAAGTTTATCATTAGCATAACACAATAATCCATCCACTACTAATTTACATGCACATTGGAGGAAGATTTTCCTGAAAGCTGATGAGTTATTTGCAACTTGCAAAGGGAAAGAACTTGGTGATGCTGACAACTGAAGTGTGGGAAGATGTGATTTGTAAATTGCATGCTTCATTTCAGTAATAGGTTTTTAAAGCCATCAGAAACCAATTGGAAAACAAATCATATCTAGTTTGAAATAAACTAATTGCTTAGTGTGTGTTTGAATCAGACTCTTATCAGTTGTGTGCAGAAGCTTGGGAGTTGTGAGTTTTTTCATTTCCTGCCCTTACATTGGGCTGTGGAATGTTCTGGGAAAGGGTTAACGATCCAATGACAGTTTCTGCCAATGTTACCTTTTCACCTGAGGGAGAGGTTAAAAGGAAATTCTTCACTGTGAAGTTTTGAAGGGGTAGAATTTATTACAACAAGTGGTTATTGAGGCTGGGTCAATAGAATCATTCAAAAAGGGACTGGATAGGCACTTGAGAAGTAAAAAAAAGAAAGGATATAAGGAAGAGCTAGAAAGTAGGATTAATCAAAATTGGTGACTTAAAAATACAGAGGATTCAAACATCAGGCTGACACCTCTAAAGAAACGTGAAGGTCAACTACTCCATGACTGTGGATCCATTGAAGAAACTAAACACTTTGCAAAATAAAAAGCCACAAAACCAGGACATTGTTTTTTCAACTTCAACGGATATCTTGCTCAGCGTGCTAAGTCCTGGCGACGTTCTCCTATTTAAATGCAGAGGTATCAGTGGCTCAGACATGATGAGCCAAATGGCCTCTTTCTGTGGTGAATGTTTCCGTGTTTCTGGTCAACAATCCTTCCGATGAATTGTTCATTTAGCTGCTTGTTAGCTGGATTTTGCTGGTGTAAATGATTGCTGGATTTGCCTCCAAAAACAGTCATTGCACTTGATGTTAATTATACTTTTTTTCTCAAATATTTAAATGTAATATATACTATAAAAATGCATGGGTTTTCCTTTTTAGTGAAATATATAGATTGATTTGCCGGCTCTGAAGTAGTGGAACAAAGGGTTTAACATTAGAAATGTATTTTTTTCTTGAAATAAAAACAGAAGTAACTGGGAGCACTCAGCAGGTTGGGCAGCATCTATGGAGAGAGAAAAGTTTCAAGTCAATGAGTTTGAGTCAACTCACTTTCCTCTCTCCATAGATGCTGCCTGACCTGCTGAGTGTTCCCAGCGATTTTTGTTTTTATTTCAGATTCCCAGCATCTGCAGTATTTTGCCTTTTACTCTTTTCTTGATGTTGATTGTTTGGCTTTCAAAGTATTTCATTGCTTTTCCAATTTGTTTGTATAAGTGGATGAACCACCAGTCCTAGGCCATTGCCAATACTGCTCTGAAACTGTCTTCGGTGACCCTTCCCACATAGAAGCACCGTGCTGGTCTTATATTTCAGGCAGGTTACCTTAAGGAGGATTTCAAGCATTGACCTTGATTGGTATGAGCGCTAAGCAGTAGCTGCTGCTAAAGCTTCACAACTCCAACTAGTGGATCTGACACTCGATCAGTAAGAGTGTATCAGAAGAACGGTGGCAATACTCTAACACGTTTGATGTTGAGTTGTACTGTTCACTATATAGCTTGAGGGAGTTCTTGCTGTTGGTGTTATTCAATTGTGGGAGTGTCACAGTAGAGCGCAATCCTTTCCTTTTTTAGGTTCCCAAATTCTATCCAGTCTTATCTGGTAAGACCAATTCATCTTAAAATTTATGGAAAATTCTTCAGTTCAGTCTTAAATTGGAAACTTGTCTTCATAAGAACCCTAGAGATCGGTCTTCCTGACTACGACTGAATTGAAGAATTTTTCCCCAATTCTACGTGATCTTAAGTTTTAAGATAAACTAATCTTGCAGGCAAAAAACTAGTTAGAATTTCAGGCATCTCACATCTACAGCAGCAGCAACAACAACAATATGCATTTAAATAACACCTTTCATATAGGAGAATGTCTTGAAACACTTTACAAAGACAGAGTTGTAGCTATGAAGGAAATGTGGGGCGGTGAGGGTGGGTGGTGTGGTGGGGAGGCAGACGAAGGAGCTGAAAAAGAGAGTTCTTTAGAAGGGTTATGAAAGCACAGAAGGAGAGAGTGGGGTGGAGGGGTTTCAGTAGAGTTCCAGGGAGTAGGACAAAGCAGCTGAAGTAACAGAACAATGTTATTGAATTCTACTTTGGAGCTAAATTCTATACTAATGTCTGACAAATTTCCTTTTAGTATGAATACAAGAAACAATTTGAAAAAAGTAAAGGTCATTATCACCTGGCATTGGATACTTCAGAACAATTGCACCATAAGGAAAATAAAATACTCCAAAGTCAGGTACAGTAAGCTCGAGATGCTACTAAATAGAAAAAAGCTTTGNTTTTTTTAAACATGGCTTTTGTCAGAGTCTTGAAACTTGAATCATTTTGTACACGACAGGTCAAGTACAAGGAAGAGTATGAAAAATCTAAAGGAAAATCAATGCTGGAAGTTATGGAGACTCCAAATTATTTAGCAACAAAAGAGGCACAGAATCTGCAGAGTGAGGTGAAGAAGTGCAGATTTTTTCAAATTTTGGACATTATCCATTACTGTCACTTATTTATGCAGAATGTCATTTTTACACTACACTGACAATGAGGCAGAATGTACTGTAAAGTGAATTGACTGTATATTTTGTGGGCGAAACATGGCAATCAATTGCGCACAGCAGTGCCCCACAAACAGTCATGGATTGAGTGACCAATTTTTTTTTTTTTTTTAAGCAATTATTAACCCCGGAAAAGCGATCCGCCAATGGACTAACAACCGTGTTCCTACTTACTGCTAGGTAAACAGAGGCGTGTAGAGTAAGGAAACGAGAGTTTGCTAGGGGAAAGAGGACCAAGGTCCATCTGGTTCACCATTCACCATCCTGGTAGACGCTTGACATGTTGAGTCCCAAACTATTCACTGTTTCCCAAGATATTATTTTCTAGCATAAATCTATGTAATTTATTCTTCAAACAAACAACATTTTCTGCTTCCACTGTCTCCCTTGGGAGCCTGTTCCATAAGTTTACTACTCGCTCACTGAAGTAGTGTTTCTGCAGATTTGTTCCGAATTTCCCTCCTTTATTTGCAGGCCATGTCCTCTGGTTCTACTGTTCAGTACAAGATAAAACAGCTTATCATGGTCTACATTATCTATTCCCTTCAGAATATTAAAGACTGTAATCATATTGCCCCCCAACCTTCTCTTCTCAGTTAATAGACCTAATCAACTATAAAATTAGTTATTTCACAAAATAGTTTTGTCCTAGATCAAGAATCATTGCTGACAAAAGTTAAGACTAAATATACTATAATGATTCCTGAAGCTTCCACCGGTTTACTATTTTTGCGATTCAAGCAGGAAATGCTGATTCCTTCAAACGCAGATTTTATTTTAGGAAATAATATTATGGAATAGAGTACATAGGTTGTTTGGGACATAAGTGCATGCGACCGCCAGGCAGGTGGAAGATGAACTAGTTGGACCTTGGCCTTTTTTTTTGTCTCGCTTTTGTTATGTTCTTATGCTCTTATGAAACTGATCCAAATAGTAATGGCAGACTGTTTTTCATTTACATGTCCACTGACAAATATGGTTCGTTCTATATTGAGCTGAATAAACAAATGTTTGGAATTTGAAGGTTTTCGCAGTATACATGAAAGCAGATGTCCAATGCAAAACAACATCCAGAGATACCTCACTTACTGTGCTTGTGAACGATTGTCACATCTTTTGTCACGAGAATGAAATATGTAAACTGCACATGGAAACATTGACACGTTTCATATTGTGCCAATCATCAGAAGGAATACAGAAGAGATTATGATGAGGCAATCAAAGGAAGAATGTCGGTGGATCTTGATATGACCCCGAGCTACTTACATGCCAAACATGTCTCCAGTCTTCTTAATGAGGTAACTCTCACCCTTGTTATTCATATACAATGGCACCTCTAGTTAATGCAACTGAGGAAGCATATCTGATGCACAGATGAATGTGTAAGATGTCAAGCAATCAAACATTTATAGATACTGTTTGTTTCTGCCATAATAGACAGAAATATATTTGATAGATGTAGTTGTTGTTAAACTTGTGATATACACATATTTTGATCCATAAAACCTGTTTCTTTGACCATGCTTTTGGTCCGTACCTTCAAATCCTCCCTCTTGCCCTCAATGATCCTTATTATCTTGATGAAGGACTTCGGCAATCATTCTGTGTGGTATATTAATGTTGCTTGTTCTTTTCATTGCATTTTTGCCACCATGGCTTCCTCAATAAAAAGTGAGGGCAGCTTATTAAGTTCCATCTTTCTGTGTCTAATACACATGCATATCAGCAGATGGGAATTTTATTTGATAGATATTGTGGTCTGCATTGATGGTTTTTGCCTCCTTTGACCTTGAGCAAAGCTCCATCTAGTGGCTTGGACCGTGCCTTCAGCTCCCGTCTCGACTCTCTACCCCCTCCTCGCTCCCTCCCTTCCCTCCCCTCACCCTGACCATTTCCCCCCTGCTCGGGTCCTGACCCAACTGTACAGCGCCTTGGGACGTCCTCCTGACGTGAAAGGCGCTCTATAAATGAAATCTTGTTGTTGTTGGAAAGAATGGACAAAACCTAACTAAACAAATGACAACTGAATTTGAAATTGGAATAAACAGATGTATTTTTTGTTGGCTTGGTGTGCCAAATATTCATCAAACCCTACCTTATAATAAAATTCAACTTTTTCTTGTTTACATTATTGTTTACATTATTGCTAAATCATGCCTTAAAGTGACAACGTTCTATTTTCAGAAAGAATATAGAAAAGAATGGGAAGAAAATATTAAAGGAAAAGGGCTGGCTCTGGCGGGAGACACACCTGACAGGGTTCGAGTCAGAAATGCATCCCAGATATTAAATGAGGTGAGCGTACACCATCCCAAAATGATTCAAACATTCCTGAATTCAACATATTATAACACGATGATGGCAGACTGTCCAAGCCAACTGGATACTCAACACATGGAGACAGAATTGGTCAACCAGAATTTGTTAAATATGAAATATAATACAAAATTACATTTGTATAGCACCTTTCACATTGGGAGGACATCCCAAGGTACGAAACGGGAAAAGCCTCAGTACCCTCCAGGATCCCTAGCCGGGATTAGCAACACTTGCTACCTCTAACAGACCAGGAGGGATGCAGACACCTGGGTTTGCAGTGAGTGGCTCTGTGCCTTGCTCTCACTAACAGTTACCACCTCCATGCTCTCTCAGGCATCAAGTACAATAGCACCGATCTGGCCTTGAAGCTAGACCTCATGCATCTGCTGTTCTACGCAATTGAGAAGGCATAGTGCCAGAGGAAAAGAGGACAGGGGGTGGTGGGGGTGAGGGGAAGAAGGTCGGTTTACAGCTTTTATACCACAAGTCTCTGTGCCCCTTCCCTCTGCCAGGCAGAATCCAAGGTCCCTTTGGAGAGTCCCTTCACTCAGCAGGCCAGTTCCAAAGCCTGGTATAATGTCTATCCAAATGCCACCTTTTGTTTCATAGTGAAAGATTATTAATTCTAGATACTAATTTCACTGTTGCAGAGAGAGTACAAAAAGGATTTTGAAACCCAAATTAAGGGCAAAGGAATGGAACTAAGTGCAGATGTTCTTGATATTAAACGTGCCATGAAAGCATCAGAAGTTGCCAGTCAGGTCAGTGCACATTAAGGGATATTTGTGTCTTCACGGTGGTTTTACTTATATTAACCCTTTGACCTGCTCACTGTTGTGATAATGCAAATAGCCTTATTGCAGATTTTTTTTGGTGCTTAAGGTGTTAATTATGGCAAATTCTTATGATAAATATAAAATAATTTCGCTAAAATTTTTGTTTGTTTACAAAAAGTTAACCCTAAGATTATTTTCTTTTAATGAAACATGACACAAGGGAAATAGAGCGCTGCCTAAATTATAGCTGACGGCATAAGTTTCCCACTCTCAAAAAAATGGCTGACTTGTGGTTCTTTAGGTTGCTTCTGAAGTCACCTCCTGCCTTCGTTCCTCTGGGTCTGGCATCCTCCTTGTCCCCCGAGTCCTCCGCTCCACCCTCGGCGGCCGTGCCTTCAACCACTATGCCCCGAGGCTCTGGAATTCCCTTCCTCCCTCCCTTCGCCTTGTTCCTTCTCTTCCTATTTTCAGGTCCCTGCTGAAGACCTTTCTTTTTGACCGCGCCTTTGGTCACCTTCATCCCCCTTCCCCTGGCTCGGCCCCGGGATCCGTTACTGTGAAGTGCTCTGAGACGCCGTCCGGTGTGGAGGGCGCTATGTAAATCCAGGTTGTTGTTGTTGTCGTTCTGCGTTGTGTGCAGGAAGCACTGCTGATGTTACCTCAGATGCTCTGTGCATGTGTGAGATGCATAGGAACCATCATTGACAGCAATCCTTGCACGTAGTGCCCAGGAAGTGACACCAATAATAATAATAATGCTCCTTGCATTTGATGTAGCGCCTTATGACGTCTCCTAGATGTCTCAAAAAGCTTCACGGAATATACTGTAAACTGAATTGACTGTATATTTTGTGGGAGAAATACGGCAGCCAATTGCGCACAGCAGTGTCCCACAATGGTGACCTGATGACCCAGAAGTAGCCATTGTTTGGTGCCTCACTGTGCTCTAATGAGGTTCTCAAGTATGAACAAAATTATAGGTTAATGCCATTTCTAAGCAAAAACTCAAAGCTAAGTATAGGTTTAATATTTGCAACAATTCTCTATCAATTCTTAACATAACTAGTTTTCTTACTTTTAATATTTGTATGTTACTGAGAAATGCAAGTATGTAATTCAATGTAATGAGCCAACCTTTGTGATTTCTGAATGCCTATGGCAACAAAGAACTAAAATCTCGGTATTTATTTTCATTTTTTCTCTGTCTTAGGCAATGTACAAGCAGGTTTCTGACTTGGGTCAAAGTAAATATGGAACTGTTACCAATACACCAGAGTTGATGCATGCTGCACACATAAAGGATATTTACAGTCAGATAGGCAATAATCAGATTGAGTTCTGCTTGAGAATTAAAGTCAAAACATTTCAGGGGATTTATCTTACAAAGATTTACCTTGTAAACATATATTTTGCTGCCCACAGAAAAAATACAAGGATGAAGCAGAAAAAATGCTCAGTACTGTTACCACACTGGCAGATACTCCAGAAATGGAGAGAGTTAAGGAAAACCAAAAAAATGTCAGTATGGTATGTATAATTTGTTTCTTTTATTAATGCCTGCAGAAGTAAGAGTTAATTTTCTGATCTGCTCTTCTTTTTTAGCTCTATACATTCATCCACAACATGACTTTCAATGAAATGTGATCGAAACATGGGTTTAGTTCCCACATGTATGCAGATTGGACCAAGCTCTAATCTTCCGCGTTTAGCCTTTGACTCCAGAACCATTACTATTCTGACTGACTGCATGTCAGATATCAAAGGCCCAGATTTCCACCTTTTAGCCTATTAGACCTTTTAATCTTAAAATTTAAGCTTGTGCAATATTGTGAAAAAATCTTAAATTCAGTCTTACTCTAGAAATCTGTTCTTTTTAAGAATTACAGAAAAGAACTCGCTGCCTGAGGCAGTGGTAGAATCAGATAGTATTGATGCATTCAAGAGTAAGCTAGACCGTCACATGAGGGAGAGGGGGATGTGAGGGAGCAAGTGAATGATTGGAGACTCGTGGAGTATGAACATGGACTGGTTGGGCTGAATGGCCTGTTTCCAGGCTGTACATTCTTTGTAAATCTTCGTAAATTAAGAATAATGTTTGTTTCTATTCTGCAATCTTCTTATGGTTTCTGTTGGATAAAGTTTGTTTTCTTGAACTCCACGTGGTCCTGGTTCGCATCTGGAATATTGTGTGCAGTTTTGGTCTCCTTATCTAAGAAAGAATATACTCGCCTTAGAGGGGGTGAAACATAGTTACTAGGTTAGTTCCTGGGAAGATGGGGTTGACCTACGAGGACAGGTTGAGTAAACTAGGCCTATATTCTCTAGAATATAAAAGAATTAGAGGTGACCTTATTGAAACCTATAAGATTCTTATGTGTCTTGACAGGGTAGATAGTGTGAGACTGTTTCCCCAGGTTGGAGAATCTAAAACTAGGGGTCATTGTCTCAGGATTAAAGGTCAGCCCTTTAGAACTGAGTTTATAAAACATTTCTTCACACAGAGGGTAGTGAATTTATGGAATTCTCTACCCCAGAAGGCTGTGGATTCTCAGTCATTGAACATATTCAAGACTGAGATCGATAGTTTTTTAAAAAAAACTAAAGGAATTAAGGGATATGGGGATAGACGAGTAAATAATAATATAATAATAATAATCCTTGCATTTGATATAGCGCTTTTCACGTCGGGAGGACGTCCCAAAGCGCTTCACAGAACACACTGTAAAGTGAATTGACTGTATATTTGTGGGCGAACGCGGCAGCCAATTGCGCACAGCAATGTCGCACAAACAGTCGCAGATTGAAAATGACCAATTTATTATTGTTTTGTTTTTTTGGAGGGATTATTATTAGGCATGTGGAGTAAGGAAACTTGCCCAAGGTTTCGCCCTGCCTGGAATTGAACTCAGGTCTCTCGCTTGCAAAGCGAGTGCTCTAACCACTGAGCTACAGGACTCCAAATGGAATTAGGTTAGAAGATCGACCATGATTTTATTAAATGGCGGGGCAGGCTTGAGGGGCCAAATGGCCTACTCCTGCTCCTATTTTTTATGTTCTTATGTTCATCTGCAGAGACGATGTTAGAAGTGCATTAGGCTACCTTCATGCTAACAACAGTAGTAAGACAATAATAATAAATAATAGTCTTTGGATTTAATATAGCACCTTATGATATCAAAATCACTCAAAGTGCTTTGTAGTAATAAATTACTGTTAAATGTAGTGATTGTATTTGTAGGTGAATGCAGCAAGCAATTTATGCACAGCAATAATAATAATACTTGCATTTGATAGAGTGCCTTATCACATTGTTGAGATGTCGCAAAGCTCTTCACAGAATAAAGTGAAGCGAATGTATATTTTGTGGGCGAAACAAGGCAACCAAATGCGCACAGCTGTTTTGGGAATCTTAACAGCCTTTGGTTCTGCCTTCTGATTGCTCTCCTTATAATAATCCTTGCATTTGATACAGCGCCTTATCACTTTGTCGAGATGTTTTGTGGTGATTGTATCCAATCCTCTCCTCAGTGATCACTGAGTCTTATTGAACCTCTTCTGCTGCCAAGTTCCTGATCTGCTGCCAAGTTCCTTCATTTGTTGAAATTGTATCTAGCCACTTAGCAACCTCTTCCGAGGTCACTCTCCAGGTCCTGTGAGACAGGTTGAAAGGGGTGGGATGACGCAGAAAGAAAATTCAGCCAACTTTTGAATATTTAAAGCTTTCAAGCTATGATGGTGCCCATAATTAGGCCCTCTCCAGACCTTCTTACTTTGGTTTCAAACATTTCTGTTAAAATTTATAAACAGCCAATTTTATTATTTTCTGCTTGCTTGGGTGCTTATCGGTGAATTATGAGGAATTACATGTTTGGAAACCTTGATGTATCACTGACAGTAAATGTAGAAGCTATATTTTGGCTCATGATACATTTCCAGCTAGGCAATGAGTTAATCCAAATAACATTGCATAACTATCAAATGCATAAAAATGTAGTTCGAATGATTTTATTGTTTGTGTTTCTTTTTTCACTCGTATTAATCCAGTTCCATTTTTCTGTTTCAGATCCAGTACACTGCAGACTTAAAATCACTTAAAGGCAAGGTAATAGCTGTAATTGAAACTCCTGAAATCCGCCTTGCTAAAGAGAACTGCATGAAGTTCAGCAATGTAAGTTATTGTGGAGAAGAATTATTAACGTTTCAAGAAATAGGCATTGGAGTCTTAGTTTACTAAAAGAAAAGATCAATTGGATAATGTTTGACTTTCACGACTTATAATAAAACTACTAATAATAATCATCCTTGCATTTATTATAGCGCTTTATAACATCTTTTAGATGTCTCAAAGTGCTTCACAGAATAAACTGTAAAGTGAATTGACTGTATATTTTATGTGGAAACACAGCAACCCACAGCAGTATCCCACAAACAGTCGTGGATTGAGTGACCAAATTATTATTTTTTTTAAAAAAAATTTGAAGGGATTATTACTTCTGGAAAAGCGATCTGCCAATTGACTAACAACCGGGTCGCTACTTACTGCTAGGTAAACAGGCATGTGGAGTAAGGAAACTTGCACAATTGTTTCGCCAGCCTGGGAATTGAACCCAGGTCCTCTCGCTTGTGAGACGGGTGCTCTAACCACTAAGCTACAGGACTCAATAATTATCATTTTATTATGACAACATATCAATCCTGTAAGGTCATGGGCATTCATTCTAACCTCTCTTTGTACTTGACTAGTTAATCATGAAAGAATAAACTCACGCAGACAGGTTATGATCTTCAGTCAACCTAAAAGCAATATGATATGTAAAAACAAACAAACGAAAAATGTAATTAATAACTGCAGACAGTCATGTAGAAGAAATGCAAATATTTTTTCTCGGGTGTTGCTAGTGTGCTGTCAGACTTTGTTTTATGGACCATCAAAGCATTCTGTTGTCCACAGCTGGAATCCTGTCCCAATTCCATGCTCTACTCATGCATACAAGTGCCCTGGGAGCTGACATTATCTACCATGACAGGAATAAGGCCAGTGTCCTTTACTAGAGGAAAAAAAAGGAAAGATTGGGAATTTGGTGTCAGGTTGATATTGTTATCATCCCATTTTCTTGCAATGGCCATGTGAAACCTGAATATCAGGCGATATTTACTATTTTACCATTTCTCCCAGTCGTCAGGTTCCAATTATTTTTGTTGGGGGAGTGAGGGATAGATAAGAATCCTTTTGTACATTTGAGTATTAGCTATATGGTGGTGGTGGCTGTTTTTGATATTAGCTTTATTCATGGTTCTTACCTGATTATTATTATTGTTTATGCATCAAATAACTATTGAAGCTCCCTGTTCACAACCCCACAGAACGTAGGGGAGTGGGTTAAGCTGGATTATTGTCTATTGGAATGGGAGTGGAGAGTGTAAGACTCTTTCTGGTTGTGGAAAGGTAGAGGCATTTTATTTGGATTCTTTTTGTAACTCCACCCTCCCCAAAAGAAAAACTGAGATTTTTTTTAATGTGAAGAAGGGGGTGAAGAGACTGCTATCATGAGTTATGGTACCTATTTGCTCCCACGTGTTCAATGTTAGTTGCTCATAGAAAAATACCTCTTCATGTGAATAAAACCTACGGCAGTTAACCTTAGAAAGGAATTGTTCCATTAACCCAAACATTAGATTGATGACGATGAACCTGAAAACATTGAGATTGATTCCCAAAATTAGAGGAATGAGCTAGGAGCAATGATTAGGTACATTAAGAGATATTTCAGAAGGGGACCTCATATTAGATTTTAAACAGAATTAAGAAAATGAACACAAAAATTCTTTCAAATATGCCAGGACAGCAGAATAGATTCAGGGATGCAAAGAGCAGTGTGTGGGTGACCACGACGTCATTCAAAAAAAAAGGACTTTTTCAGAGGGTAAATAATGACTGGATTGGGTAACTGGGGAGGGTTCTTGAGGCTAGGGCGCTGCACTCATTTAAGAAACAGCTTGATGCTGCAATGGGAGGATGATAGGGTGGATATTTTAGAATGATGGGACCAATTGGGCCAAAGGACTTTATTCATCCAAACAGAACTTGTGATCTTGTGATTGCCAAGTCCAGCCTTTTTACAAACTTATTAAAATAGAACATTTCTGTGTTTGACAAGGTGAAATATAAAGAAGAAGTTGGGCAAGGAACAGCAATTCCAGATCCTTTTGACTTAAAACGAGTCAAAGAAAATCAGAAGAACATCAGTTCGGTGTGTAAACGATTAAATATATAAATCAATTTCTAAAACGACAGTATTAATGGATGTAATTACAGAAATTTGAAAGCATTACTTCAAAATACTTAAATTTTTTCCACTGGAGTCCAAACAACTTAAACCGTATAGTTTTCTATTGAAAGTACTGTCTAACAAGCTTTCCTGCTGTTTGCCCAGCTAGGACCATCCTATTATCAGGGCTTTGACTTACAGGGTTAACAGGAGCTGAGTGGGAAGAATCCTTCCCACAGTGACTGGTCTGCCCTTTCAGGTTCTGCCGATGAGCCAGGCTGGCTGTGGTGTTATCAGCAATGCCCTGGAGTACTGCAGATTCACTTGGCTCAGGAACTGGACTACCGAGATCGCCCCAGAGGGTTGACTCGATTCCAACATTCCATTGCCAGGCATGCTATTTTGGAGCCAGATCAACTCCAAGGAACCTACACTTAACGCCATCACACACACACACAGATGATAAATGAGAAAGATCAAACAGGCCGATGGGCTTTTCTTTCCAAACAGAACTTGTGCTTGCTAAGTCTCGCCTAATGAGCGTGACTGTTTTTTAAATCTATTAAAGTAGAACATTTCTGTGTTTGACAAGGTGAAATACAAAGAAGAAGTTGGGCAAGGAACAGCAATTCCAGATCCTTTTGACTTAAAACGAGTCAAAGAAAATCAGAAGAACATCAGTTCGGTGTGTAAACGATTAAATATATAAATCAATTTCTAAAATGGCAGTATTAATGAATGTAATTATAGAAATTTGAAAGCATTACTTCAAAATACATACATTTTTTCCACTGGAGTCCAAACAGCTAAAACCATATAGTTTCCAATTGAAAGCACTGCCTAACAAGCTTTCCTGCTGCTTGCCCAGCTAGGAACACTCTACTGTCAGGGCTTTGACTTACAGGGTTAACAGGAGCTGAGTGGGAAGAATCCTTCCGGCAGTGACTGGTCTGCCCTTTCAGGTTCTGCCGATGAGCCAGGCTGGCTGTGGTGTTATCAGCAGTGCCCTGGAGTACTATAGATCCACTTGGCTCAGGAACTGGACTACCGAGATCGCCCCAGAGGGTTGACTTGATTCCAATATTCCATTGCCAGGCATGCTATTTTGGAGCCAGTCCAGCTCCAAGGAAACTATGCTTAAATCCCCCCCCCCCACACCCCCCTACACACATGCGGATGATAAATGAGAATGATCAAACAGGCCGATGAGCCCTTTTTTCCAAACAGAACTTGTGATTGCTAACTCTTGCCTAATGAGTGTGACTTTTGTTTACAAAAGCTATTAAAGTAGAACATTTCTGTGTTTGACAAGGTGAAATACAAAGAAGAAGTTGGGCAAGGAACATCAATTTCAGATCCTTTTGACTTAAAACGAGTCAAAGAAAATCAGAAGAACATCAGCTCGGTGTGTAAACAATTAAATATATAAATCCATTTCTAAAAAGGCAGTATTTATTAATGAATGTAATTATCATTTGAAAAATAATTAGATGTGCATCAATCTTTTCCACTCGTTAAAGCCATATCATTTAAAAAAAATCTGAACCAAATGTATGAGGCAGGCTCAACATGAGGTGTGTTTGTCTCACCATAACAACAACGACTTGAATTTGTATAGCGGACTTCACTTGGATAGAGACTTAGAGTGTTTAATGTTAGCAGAGCTTGATTAGGGGAGCGGGTGGAACTGGATTACAGTATTTTGTAAGAGGAGTAGATAGAACTGGATTACAGTGTTGTAGAAGGGGAGCGGATGCAATTGGGTTGATTGTGGAATGGTAGAATCATTTTATTTGGATTTTGCATAGCTATTTTTTTCAACATCTATTAAAGTAGAACATTTCTGTGTTTGACAAGGTGAAGTACAAAGAAGAAGTTGGTCAAGGAACAGCAATTCCGGATCCTTTTGACTTAAAACGAGTCAAAGAAAATCAGAAGAACATTAGCTCCGTGTGTAAACAATTAAATATATAAATCAGTTTCTAAAAAATGGTATTTATAAGTGAATGTAATTATAGAATTATTATTATTGAAAGGATTACTTAAAAAATCATTCATCTTTTCCACCAGTATAATAGTAATAATCCTTGCATTTGGTATAGCGCCTTATCACGTTTTAAAGATGTCTGAAAGGGCTTCATAGAATATACTGTAAAATGAATTGACTGTATATTTTGTGCGCAAAATATAATAATACAATTTTTAAAAATCTACACCAAGTAAATGAGAAAGTATTAACAAGACATGTTTGTCCCAATAGATCAAGTATAAAGAGCTGGTTGGCAAGGGCACTCCCGTCAGTGTTACTATTGAAATGGAACGAGCCAAGAAGAATCAAGCAAATGTCAGCTCGGCAAGTCCTCGTATCCTTTTGTTTCTGACAATCTCATTCTGAGTTTTTGCTCAACACAATAATAACACGCATTTATATAGCTTCCCTCATGCAGGCTAGCGTGCCACATTGCTGGACAGTGGCAGAGCATGACACTGAGCCGGTGGGAGGGGGAGGTGGCTTGAGCCGGTGGGAGGGGGAGGTGGCTGTAGGCACGGATGAAGACGAAGGTCTTCAGGTGCGATCTGAAGATGGGGAAGGATGGGGTAAGGCGGAGGGACAGAGGAAGAGTGTTCCAGAGTTTCAGGGTGTGTTGCCGCATCATGCAAAGTATAGATGACAATGTTGCAGCATCCTGATAAGTACAGACGATAGAATTACAACAAGCACCCAGGTGAACATAGCTCCCTTCACCCAGGTGTGCCAGGCTGCTCATTCCATTCCAGACACAGGGAAATTTGTATGAGGCACACATATATGCAGCTCAGTCTGGTTTGTATACTCTTAAGCATGGTGGTGATTTCTACATGTGCTAGACACCTGGCTGACTAAAACAATTTTTTATTTGAGTTGATTACATGAACATTTTGAAACTGGCCTAGTTGATTTCATGTAACTTTAAAGTTGCAAAATTGATTTTGCTTATATTTGTTTCCTGCAGATTCAGTACAGGTATGACCTGAAGGAAATGAAAGGCAGACCGGTTCTCCTTTTAGACACACCAGAAATGAAACGTGTCCGTGAGACACAAAACAATATCTCCATGGTACAGTGGAAGAAGCTCCCCAGAGCAGCACATAGAAGAGCTGGCACTTGCGCACTGATTTTAGTACTGACTGCACTTGACAGTAATAAACTTGGGTAAACTAATAGAAACCCATGTGTGGCAAAGCTGTTTCCAAATTAACACCCAAGGCATGTTTTTGTGCAAGAGAGTTTTTAAACCATTCTCTATGGATGAGATCGTCAAAAGAATTCATTTTTTTTAATAAACTTTGAATGAAAACCTTGTCTGTTTTTTTGTTTGTGTCACAAGCACTGCTTGCAGAACCAAAGCATTCACACCTGATCCATTGCACACAGTCTGAGAGACTGCACGTATGAAGTGTGTATGCCTGGTGAGCTCTGTGTGGTTGTGTATTAGCATATCTGACTGCATGCCTGCATTTTGGGTATGAAAATTAGCATTAAATATATGTGTAGGTATACTTTAATATTTTCGATAAGATAAACTGTGATATGTTCACTATGGGAAGAAATAATAATTGTCCACATTATCAACAATTTCTGTTTTATTTTGTTAACAGATTAAATATCACGAGGACTTTGAAAAGACAAAGGGCAGGGGCTTCAATCCAGGGCTTGATGACCCTGCAATAGACCAGGCACGGAAGAACACTCAGTTTGTGAGTGATGCTGCCTACAAAGGAGTGCATCCTCACGTGGTGGAGATGGAGAAAGGCAGACCTGGTGTCGTGGGTGGTAAGTTTTCTGATTTTGAAGCTTGTGATTATCTCCCTCCGTTGGTGGTTACTAATCACTTCAGCTAGTAACCTCTGGAATTTTATCCCTGTAGCCCTATTCCCTATACCCCTCCATCTTGCTAGGCCTTTAAATCCCATTTACAACCTACCTTTTTGACTACTATGGTCATCTCCCCTCTCCACCTTCTCCCTTGCTAATGTATTTGTGAAGCTCTTGAGATGTTACCTTACGCAGAGAACGCAATAGAAATGTGCAAAATTTTTATAACCGCAGAATAACATTTACAAGGCAGGGAAAGTGTGAGATGTGTTGTCATAATTATCACCATGGGATTGGGACAATCTTGTGGAGAGGGCGCATTTGGTGCTTTCCCCCAGATACTAGCCTAAGCATAATTTGAAAAAGCAACAAATTGAAGCTAAAGTAAAATGATTAGCAGTTAGCAATTTAAAACAAATCCCTGTTGCTCTGTTAAAATTAAAAATGGTGCTCACTCAATTCTGAAAAGGCAGAAAAGGCTGAGGGAGAACCATTCTTCAAGGGGAAGGGCTTTAAACTTGTATTTCTTTTTGCCCCTAATGAAGTGATTATTTCAGCAATAATTATATCACAGACAGCTCTCCCCCTCCACCCCTACTGAATAGAAGCTCAAAACTTAGCTTCCCTGTTAAATGTCACATCCTGCAGGTAAACATCATGCATCGTTACTTCTCTGGAGATGCATCAATCCTGTTTCCATTCAGCTTTAAATGTATCCAACTTAAAGAAGCTCTGTATTGTTTTTAATGTAAGGTACAGATAAAACACTTCTTTTTTTAAAAAAATTCAATTATAATGGGTTTAACTTCTCTATAGTGAGTTTTTAATTAAAATAAATTTTCACTAGCCTTGGGAAAAGGTGTGCCATGTTTTAATGCCATGAAGATTGATTCTGTCCAGAATATCATAAGAGATTAAATAGGAATTTGGGCTGCATTTTAGTTGCAGTATGTGGCAAAGAGGTACAGTTGGGAATGATTGATAGCTGCTGGTGTGTGACTTTCATTTTGGGAAGCATAATAAGGAGAGCAAGTATACTTTAGGTGATAAAACTTTAAAAAGGACGTGGAAGAGATGAGGGATCTAAGGGTTAACATACATAAATACTTAAAGGTGGGAAGGCAGGTGGGAAAAGTTGTCAAGAAAGCAAATAGAATCCTAGGTTTTATAAATAGTTACAGAAAATATAACCAAAGAGCTAATGCTAAACCTGTATATATCTTTAGTTGGATCGGAGTTAGAATATTGTGTCCAGTGTTGGGAGGATGTCAAGGAATAGATATATACAAGATTTTGATGGAGCCAATAGCGAGAAATGATTTCCCTAGTTAGTGAATCGGTGACTAGAGGGCATCAATTTACAATAGCAAGCAAATGGGGAATTTGGGAGAATGTTTTTCACACACAGAGTGGTTAGGACATGGAATTCTCTGCCAGGAGTGGTGGTTGATGCAGAATCCATATTAACTTTCAAAAGGGAACTAGAAAGATATCCAGAGAGTAGTGAACTACAGGGGTTAGGAGAATGGGACTGAAATGGTAGCTCTTTGAAAGAACCAGCACAGACATGATAGGCGGAATGTACTGTAGATTTCTATGGTTCTCTCCAGTGGTTGCAACCGAACATTGTGAAAGCAAATGCAAATATACAAGATGCTGACATTAACATAATATTTTCATGTTTCTGTTGCGGAGTGCTGCTGAATACCAGCGCAAATTGTGATACACTTTCAAAGTCTGTGCTATAGCATTCCTAAGCCATAGGTCTATTTGAAAGAGGCAATTCTGACAGGCAATTAAAACATGGGTTAGATCCCCTGTAAAAACAGTTCAAGTTGCTTGCTTTAGGTTTAAATGTTTGAAAGGATAATGAATGTTCATCTTATGAGGTCCTAGACTTGGTAAATTTATATATAATTTTAAAAGCTGATTCAAATAGCAGAAGTACCAATATATACAAATAAAGCGTATCAACTGCTTATGCTTTGTGAACTTCAACCATTTTGGTTTAAGTTGTATGTTGGATTGTTAACACTGGCTTATAAAGTGCTTATAGTTTAGGCTCTACTGTCTAAACTATTAGAATCTCTCATAGACTTTCCTTTTCTGCTAAAAGAATTTAAAGTATGGCGCACAGATCCTGGTTCCATCTTTGACTTTGATCCTCTTGAAGACAACATCCAGTCCCGGAGTCTACATTTGCTTTCTGGTATAGCTCCTGTCTGCTTTTCAGTTTTATTTTTAGTCTTAATTATTTTGTGTAATGGGAATGCAATGAGAAATACTATATGATAATCCTTGCATTTGATATGGCGCCTTATCACGCCATTGAGACGTCTCAAAAAGCTTCACAGAATACATTGTAAAGTAGATTGACTGTGGGTGAAACTCGGCAGCCAATTGCACACAGCATTGTCGCACAAACAGTCGTGGATTGAGCGACCAAATTTTTATTTATTTATGAAGGGATTTTACAAATTTGTAAATATTGAAAAACATCTTATTTCAATAAAAAGAATAACAGCAGCATCATAGGAGTAATGATTTTTTAAAAAATCAATGACCGCAGGCTCAGCTCTAATGAATAAAAAGCCTTAGATTATCATTGAGCAGAATTTCCTGGAGACCTTGAGTTACACAGAACCAATAACTCCAAATTATTAAAGTTTGAAGTAAGAAATGACTGACCCTGAGGACTATAGGTAAATCAATGCCAATTTGCATCATTAGATAGGATTCAATAGAACTACAATAAAAATCTAAAGTGCGTAACAAAATAAATAGCTTCATATAGGCTTTCAAAAACCGCACAATACAGTAAAATTAATCGTCAACATTGTGCTATTTCTACTTTAGTAATTATTCCTCATTTTGTTTAGTATGGTAGAATATCAAAGGGCCTTTACTCTTACACTATCAGCTTGGCTCGGTAAACAGCTGAATCAGAAGGCTGTAGATTCAAGCCCCATGCCACAACTTTGAACACACATAATCTCGCCTGACACTCCATTGGCAGAGGTGCCATCCTTCAGATGGGATGTTAAACTGAGGTCCAATCTGCTTGTTCAGGTGGACGTTGTCATGTACTCAAAAAGAAAAGGGAGTTTCTCCCAGGGTTCTGACCAAATCCCAAGAAAAAATTGGTCATTCCCTTCATCGCTGTTTGCAAGACATTGATGCGCGCAGATTAGCTGCTGTGCTCACCTACAAAATATAGTCATTACACTTCACAATAAATTCTGTGAAGTACTTTGAGATGACCTCTCGACGTGAAAGGCACTTTTGGATCTCAAATGCAAGGAATATTATTAGAGTTATTAATAATCCCCAGAACTGGTCTGCCAGCATAGCCAGGCTGGCTCATTGGCAGGACTCAGAAGTGCAGATCAGTCACTGTGGGCAGGGACTCTTCTCACTCAGTTCAAAGCTCTAAAAGGGCCAGGTGAACAAGCGTCCCAGGCGGTGCTCTGAGTGGCAAGCTATGCTGTTTTATCTGGTTAGACTCTAGCAGTACCCCAATGCACACTCTGGGGTCCCCAAGCCTTGGCTCTTGCCAACCTGCACTAATACTTTCCGGAATTAGGTAAGCAGGGTGTGTCCCTCCAGGGAGAGAGTGCGCATTCCATTCCAATAAATATCTCGAGAATTTCCATGTAGAGGTGGGATGCATGGAAATCTCAATTTGGTTTGGATGCTCTTAAACATGGTGTTGGGTTTCCACATGTCAGACACCCGGCTGACCAAACAAAATTAGGACAATGATTAAATTGCTGGCAGGTTTATGGGAACTCCTCTCCATGAGCTAACTGGTTCTGTACATTTTCAGACCTTGCAGTGAATACATACTAATGTTATATTAATAAAGCGACTCAAATATCAAGACAGCTTTATTAATGTAATATTAACAACAGCAAACTAAAACTAAATACAAACTTAATTTTATTGTTTTTTAAAAAGTTACTCCTTTTGTCATCACTCATTTTCTCTCTATCCCTATTCTCTTGTTTTTATTTTTAGATTTGTTTTACTTTCTCCATTTATTGAACCTTTTTTTTGCATGGTTTTCTGATTGTTGATTCTTCTTTATGACCGCAGGCATCCAACCTCCCAATTGTACAGCATGCACATTCTACAGAAATCATTAGTTATCAATATATACGTTTATAAGTTTATAGATTTGGAACTGGTGCTTTCCCAAAACACAAACAGAATATTATAGTTCTATTTGTATTGGTAAATTGATTGATTGCTTTTCTACAACTATAATCATCATTTGACTTTTGGTAAGAAAAAAGAAATAGCTTACTTTGTATTTTTCACATTTTATTTTATTCTTTTCAATGTATTAGCAATTATCTCAAAAGCTTGCAAAACAACCCTAAATGTATACTGGTTATTACAGTCGTTGAGCATCAACTGTGAGCAAATAATTGGAAATATAGTCGTGGGGATCTTAACGTTGAAGGTAATTGTTAGACTGGAAACATCAGAGTACCATTTGATTTTTAAAACGCAGCCCAAATTAATGCTCGTTTTACACTATAGAACTTCAGTGCAATGTGGTTTCTATATCAGATCATATCTGATTTGACTCGGAATTGAATTGATGCATCAATATAATAATTATTTTAAAAGCAAATACATGTTCAAGAAAGTTGAAAAGTTTGGTTAACTGTGAAAAGGACTGTCAAACCCCCAGCTCTTTAATTATACTTTTTATAAAAAAGTTAACCATAGTTGGTTGGTGGTTATCAGGTGTGCTATTCCAACCTGTCTAATGTCACTTAATTTAGTTAGTGTGAGAAGGTTGTCCTCTTTGTCAGTCCAATATGATGGTGTGATGGTCTCCATTTGCTGACTTTAAGCTTCCTATTTGAAACATTTTGGCAAAAGTCCAAATTTGGTTCATGTGATTGTGAAACCAATGCAACACAGTTGTCTAATTTGGTTCTGAATTGTTAATGTTGTTCAGGGAGGTTGCTGGAATGGCTGGTGTGAGAACTGGGGTATAGTGATGAGTTTAAGGCACATTTGGAGGTAAAATTCCCCAGGGTCTAGTTGTATTCCAGCAATGTAGCATTTCAAAGTGTGCAGGATTTAGCAAATTAAATTCAGTTTTAACTTTGAAACCTGTAGTTAGAATCATAGAATTATACAGCAAAGGGGGCCATTCGACCCATCGTGCCCGTGCCAGCTCCTTGAAAGAGCTATCCAAATTAATCCCACTCCCCCATAGCCTGGCAAATGTGTCCTCCCCATAGTTCTTAAAATAACTTACTGAAAACCAGCATCAAAAATAAAGACTTTTAAGAATCTGACAAATTCTGGATGCTCCGAAAAGCTGGAACTTCAACACAATTGTTTGGATAGAATAAAGGGAACTATGGTTTGCAGGTATCAATTTTGTGTGGTCTGACCTAGTAGTATTTGATCCTGACATGAGGTGTTTGAAATGAAAAAAGTGTTTAATTCCCCTGAACTAACATTGCTCACCTCAATCACAAAGGAATTTACTAAAAAATGAAACGCTGGTTGGCCCAATGTGACTCAAGAGTGTAAAACAAATATTTATTAGTTCTGTTGATTAAGTGGAAAGAAAAGAATGCTCATTGTGTTCTCTGATCTGTCATTTGCAAATAAAACATAAATTTATGAAAATGACAACTTATTTTAAACGTGCAGAGAAATTACAGATTATATATATGTTCAATTGGCCATGGCTTTGTACACAATCTTGTATGTAGGTAACATATACACCTACACATTTATGGTTGTTTGGTGAAATTTTGAGATACCACTTTAATACATTTTCTGTTATCTTATTTGGCTTTACATCAACCCTGCTTTGTGTGCTTTCCTTTCCTTGCTGTAGAAAAGGTAAAACGTTACAGTAAACAATCTGAGTCCACAAGCGTGGGCAGTGTAAGTGTTGCCGGTGAAAAGTCAGAGGTAACTGAGCTTAATCACAGCTTCTCCTGCTACAGTGAAAGTACATTGGAACTATCTGAAGAAGGAGGTACATAAAATATCAATCTTGAAACAGTACTAACATTTACTGCACACTGTTGCATGTAAACTGCAAAAATCTTTTCTAGTATAAAACGGAATGGTTCTACCACACTTAGAATTTAGGTGCAATTCGTTTTGCTTTGGGTTTTGCAATATTAGTTATTCAATTGTTATTCACATTATTCCTTTGTTTACCAACCTTTTTCATACTAATATCAGAGAGTTATTTTGTGTGGCCCATAATATACCTGGCTTAGTCAGTTAGAAACGAGTGTAAATAAGCCAAGATAAAATGCACCTTGCTTGCTTTTGCTTTCAAATACGTGGCACTTTAATCCTAATTGTATATGAGATGTTTCTTTCAGCAGACTATGGGTTAAAACTGAATTAGCAATTTTCTTGGTTTACAGATGAGCAGGAAATCTCATGAGAATTGAGAATTGGTAATGTAAACAGAAAATGGCTAGAAAGAGAAGATAAGAAGGTCATTGTTGATGATAGGAGCACGTTTTACATGTGAACATGAAATGAGCACTGCTATTGCAAACAAAAGATGGCTAGACAGCTTGTTTTTTTAGTCTCTGTATTGGTAACATAGTTATGGAGCATCTGTCCTTTGGAGATGCACTTAGGGCCTGCATTTATTATCTTTGGACCATCAAGTCAAGACAGATGCTTGTAATGAGGGCTCAAGGGTAAAATTGAACCTGGAATATCTGGGCTTTAGCTTAACCAGAGAACTACTTGTCTTCTACTCTACCATTGCTAAAGAGTAAATTACCCCTGACTGCAGCAGGATAGCATTATAATATGGTGTCTTGTACCCTATAAGCTTCTGGTACACATTCTGCTTTCTTACAGAAGCTGTAAATGTTTGAGAGGAAAAACGGAGAGCAGGAAATAAATAATTTAACTTCAAAAATGAACCAAAAAGGGCAGGAGCAATAGTGTAGCGGGGAGAGCTGCAGAGTCACTGGTTGGAATTCTGGTCCCTACTGCATTTGCTGGTCTTAACCAGGAATGCATGGAGAGACTACCTTGGCCCAGGCCTTCCCGGGTTTATAGAGGTGAAAGCCAGCTGGAGCTCCTGCTCCCCATCCCTCTACCACACCCGCTACTGGTTCTGCACATGTGGCAGATGGGTGGGGAGATGTCAGGTTTAGCTGTGACACCTTTTATAATCGAGTAGCCTACCAGCACAACTTGCATTTATATAGCGTTCTACACTCTGTGAGCTCTGAGACGCCATCCGGCGTGGAGGGCACTATATTGTTGTTGTCAACAAGTTGTTGTTGTCATTGTTGTAACGTCTCTGACAGTTACATAACGCACAGTGCCAAGGCTCACACATGAACAATGGCCAAAAAGCAACCAGTGCCTGTGGAACTGCACCCCAACAAGAGAAGGCCAGACCAGGAACAGAGAGGCTTATGCCAATGGAGAGAAAATTAGAAAAATGATTGGACATACTATGTTTTTTCAAGGAACAATCAAACTATCTCTGTTTCTAGTTCTTTATTGCACAAGTCTTCCACTCCAACATTGAGAATGCAGTTTTCTAGTTGGCCCTATTCCATACTTAATGTTTCCTACACAACATTTGCCCTTCCTGTTAATCACTTATTGGATGACAATGGGATGCAGACTGTAGAGATACGCCAGAGATCTGTTGATGAGGTGGAAAGGCTCTAGTTATCCTGGTTATGTAGCTTGGGTTGGTGTTTTTTTTTAAAATCACATTCATCCCAATCTCCTGCTCGCTCTCCATACCTTTATCTCTACCTATGGATCAAAAATTCTAGAGTCTGGAAGATGAGGTAATATCGTTAGATTAATGTTTACCCAGATATTTCAGCTGTATACAGACCTAAAAAGTGAAATGGACAGCATTTTACATGGTGACCTGATATCCACACTTTTTGTATCTACAATGGGGGCAGGTCCCAATTCATGCAGATATCAGGCTCTCTGGTGCATATATAAAAAAACCAATAATATCCAAACTATGATACTCTTCCGCATTGTTGAATTAAGTAAAATGATCACTCTCAGCCTGCAAATGTTTTTCTACAAAGCAGTATTTCACCAAGAGAATGCAGTGTTAATAAACATAATCATCTTATCTCAATCCCCGTAATGGCTACCTACTGAATTCTACAGTGGCAAAATGCCTTATTGATGAACACCAACGTTTCAAGAGGAATATTAAGTTTAACATTTTTATATAAAACATGGAAGCTGGTGCTAATTTAATATGGGTTCTGTAATCCAATATGATTTTCATGCTGACATTTAAGTGCCTTTTGGGCAGAGGAAAATCACAAGGGAAAAAGAACAACACACTCAAATTTGATGAGAAAACACAGGAGGAGGCAATATTCTCATCTTGGGTCCAGTACTGTGTAACTAGGGATCATCAAAATCAATTGATTTGAAGCTTTGTGTGAAACTTTCGTAAAGCAGAACTAAAAATAGTTCTCTTGATGATGATTACAAAATGTGCAGTCACTGGATTTTACAGTATATCCTGAGAAGTGCTTTGTGAAAAGCACCATATCACATGTATGGAATGTTATGTAATTTTTTATAATTATCTTTCTGTAGCTGCTGTCCTTCCTGGGGCATACCAGCAGGTACAGTCTCCTCATTCCTCAGGTTTTGGCTACATGCACCAGTCCAGTGTTTCCTCTATGAGGCCTCAGCATTCTCAATCAGTCTTGTTGGTGAGTGAACTAGTTGTACTTTTCTTCACTGGTTATAGAATGACGCCGGTGAGTATTCACTGAGCAATGAGTATTCCTTTTCAGTCAGTTGTGATTTTTATAATCGGAGGCATAATGATTAACTTACTGAGTTTTAAACATGATTTTTCACTAAGAGTTTGGGTCTAATTTGCAGTATTTAACACATTTCTTAAATGAAATCTGGAAATCCACAACAGCCAACCCAGAGGAATGTCACTTTGAATTTAGTGAGTGTGATATGCATAGTGTTCTTCCTGTTGCTGGATGGAGATTTAGATTTATTTAAATTTAGATTTAATGTCTATTCAGATTTATGCATTTAAAAAATACTGCAAAAAGACCCCAGTTGTGATTATCTCCTCCACAACTACTGGCACATATTCAGGTGTTGCACTCAATCAATAGTGTAACACGTGTCTGGAGTGTCCTGGATTCTACCATCAGCTGATACATACGGTACCTCTCTTTGTGGTCTTCCATTGTTATGTGACTTTTTTTATGGAGTACTCCAGAATCAGCAGAAGTGCTCAACGTACCCAGGGTATCCACTGCAAAGTTATTCTGTGAGAATTTCAAATCTTATTTGTTCTTCGTACAAAGAGACTTTGGTATCCAGCTTAGCTGATGCATTATATCATGAAAAAGAGAATCAAGTTAGACAGTGACTGGTTGCAAGATCTGCCCGCTAACTCTTAATCTGTCAAACAATTTACTGTAACTATTTGTGTTTTTATTACACAGAGGACATTCAGGGCAATGTATGACTACACTGCAGCGGATGATGATGAGGTTTCCTTCAAGGATGGCGATTTTATCGTCAATGTCCAGGCGATTGATGAGGGTTGGATGTATGGCACTGTCCAGAGAACTGGAAACACTGGAATGCTTCCAGCAAACTATGTCGAACCTTTTCACTAAATCTAGTTTCTTGCCGTTTGTGCTTAATCCTTTATTTTTATTACACTAAACGGTAATTCAAATATTAAAAGGGAGCAATGAATCTGTTAAGTATAATAAACCCATATTTACTATCTAGTGGCTTTTCATTATTGTATTCCTGATTATTGTACACCTAGGACTTTCCAACTACCTGTTCTTCTCAATGACCAATGTGGTCATTCACTAAGAAGGGTATCTTGCAGTCAATAAAGCTTTTACTAATGTTATACTTTAATATAAACCGAAGTAGCAACATTGATTGGGCTAGTCCGTAACTGCATAACAAACTTTATCAACTGTTGGGTGTAGTTTGCAGCTTGTGATCAGCCCTGATCATAACTGGCTGCAGCACAAGTGTGATTTAAAAAATAAATTAAAAAGTAGCTATAAGCAATTTTGCTTAGTTTGCTTTTAGGGTATTTGCAAATTCCTGTTTTTGAAAAGTGATTTAAGTTTCAAATACTCATATCAAATATGGTATCTTCTGTTACAAATGATTGTTGGCTAATTTTGAAAAGATTGAATACTAATCAGTACACATTTGTATCTTCAAATGCTTGTGAGATGCACAAAATGACTAAACTCTGCTTTATAGTATAGTACATTGAAGGTATTTCCTTGATGGAATTATGTTTTTCTTTCTATGCACTGCGGATATCTCAAGCACTTTCTTTGCACTGAAGTGAATTGTCTGTGTACAGTTCAATCAACAGTGTTTTACTCCAAAGGAAATGTATGCCCCCTCTGGCCTAGAGGACTCTGGGCTATTATAAAATGGGGTCTGAAAACGTGAGCGTCATCTGGTTTGCTTTGCTTTGGTTGTTGGTCATGCATGCTTTGTCTGCAGTGTATTGTTAGCCAATAGACTGTTTATTAAATTGGTTATAAGATAATCCTTATTAACATTATCCTGATGAATGAACAGGAGTTCCATATAACTGGCACACTGCTGTGACTAGTACCAATAAGGGTCAAATAAAGTTTATCTAATGTATACACTAGTGTTTTGATTGGTGGTCATTTTTTTCTTTGAAACAGGAGTTCTTGTCATCCATTTCATATCCATTGGTAGAGAGACAACTTTAAAAATGCTCGAAAATGTTATCTAAAACCTGGACCCATAACGCAAACCAACATCTTATTCACAGGATGATTGAACTGAGGTGTATTTTTGTCTTTATTTCATTAAATCTTTAACAGATAGGGGCTTTATTTTGGAGGCATTTCCATTTACACTGCAAAATACTGTCCTGCATTCCTACCCTCTTCCTACCCCTGTGACCTACTAACCCTTTATCAACCTGTCCACTCCCTCTGCTCAGCAGGCTCTGGCCTGCTCCACTTCACCTACCCGGCCTGCCCCACCATCAGTGGTCAAGCCTTCAGCTTCTGCGTCCCCTCCCTTTCGAACTCCATCCCACATTCCCTTCGCCTCTCCCTTACCTCCTTCAAAGCACTTCTCGAGATCCTCGTCTTCGACCATGCCTTCAGCCACCCTCCTATCCTCCTTGCTCTCCACCCTCCTTTAGCCCAACCCCCACGGCCCCCCCACTCCCCCACTTGGGTCCAAATTCCTGACTATCCAATGCCTTGTGACGTCCTCCCGACGTGAAAGGCGCTATAGTTTGTATTGTATTATAGATTGAAAATAGCTTTTATTGTTTTGGTTTGTCAAACAACAAATCAGAAATGAGGGTACGATTGTGATGGGGTGGGGGGTGGAAATGGCAGGGTGAGTGTTCTGGACGAATGAGATTGGATGGGCCAAAAGGCCTTTGTCCAATTCTACTTTTATAGCATAGAACTGTAAGAGATTGGAGCCTAAGTCTGATTACTAAAAGGTAATGTTTTTCCCATGTCTTTCCGGTCGGAATTTCCAATATAAAGATTTAATGGGGAATATAGCTATTTTTAATGATCACGTATATTGGACTCTGTTCATTAGGTGCCCCCTCAGGGATGTCCTATCTATATCTGTAAGAAATGTGCTGAATACTCCAACTACATAGAATTTTGTAGAACCAGCTCAACTCGTTCATGTCAGTGTTTATGCTCCACATGAGCCTCCCTTCTGATTCCGCTCTCATAGTATTTTTTTGCTATGTTATCTCAGCTTTTACAACAACCTGTAACCCAAACATCAATTATTACAACAATTTGTAATTATATAGCACCCTTCACGTGGTGAAGCATCTCAGACCACTTACACACCCTCTTGCTAGGTGACACATTTGTTGGCTATTGCTAACTAAAATTATTGTTCATTTTATTTCTGGACAGTGAAGATTTTTTAGATGCCTTACTAAAGTGGTCACACACAAAAAAAATTACTTCCAAATACAAATGGGAGTCAAAAGTTAACTGGAACAACTAGAATGAACAAAACAAATTCCTTCACCAATAAAAGCTGTATGCTGCTGTGTATCTATGGAGATGAACAGAATGAGTGCATCTTTTGTATGAACACTAGCCCTGAGGTCCAGTCTCATGAGGTAATATGCAAACTTTCAAAATTCCCTCCACACTTTTGACCACAACTCCCCCGTCTCTCACCTCCAACATTTCCCAAATGAAGCCCACCACCTGCTCCCTTGATCCCATCCTTGCTCTTCTTACCTCCCAGATCCACCTCCTTGCACCCCTACTAACAGATATCGTCAACCTTTGTCCACTGGCACTATTCCCGCCTCTTTATAAACACCCCCACCCTCAAAAAACCTTCCCTTGACCCATCTCTATTCTCTAACTACTGTCCCATCTCCAACCTTCCTTTTCTTTCCAAGGTCCTGGACTGAGACCTAGCATCATTCTTTCCTGCCACTACCTGGATGAACCCCTCCTTTCTGGTTTCTGTGCTGCCCACAGCACAGAGACAGCCTTGGTCAAAATCACAAATGACAGTCTGTCCATCTGTGAGTGGGGCTCTCTCCTTGTCCTTCTCAATCTCTCTGCTGCTTTTGACACTGTTTACCATTCTATTCTTATCCACCACCTCTCCTCAGCTTCACCTTCATGGTTCTGACCTTGCCTGGTTTCATTCTTACCTTTCCCATTACTCCACATTGTATCTGCTAACGGCTTCTCCTCCAGCACTTGCACCGTCACATGTGGTGTTCCTCAGGGCTCTGTCCTTGATCCTCTTTAATATTTACATGCTCTCGCTCAGTGATATCATCCACAGGTATGGGGTTAACTTCCACCTGTATATAGATGACACCTAACACTATCTCTGCCTCCATCCTCGACTCCAGGACCACTGGTGTCCCCTGCTCGGGTCCCAACCCAACTGTCCAATGCCTTGGGACGTCCTCCTGACGTGAAAGGCGCTCTATAAATACAATCTTGTTGTTGTTGTTGGAATGTCTGACAGGCATCAAGTGCTGGATGAGAGCTAACTTTCCCCAGTTAAATGTCAACAAGACTGAGGCTCTCTTGCTTGGCTCCCATCAGAGTTTCCTCACCTCAGGTGCTGACAGCATCACTATTCACAGCTGCAGTTTTCACCTCATTGATCCAGACGGAACCCTTTGGTGCCTTGTCTGACCCTCAACTGTCCTTTAAACCCCACATTTGTGGCATAACCCGCTCTGCCTTCTCTCACCTCCGCAACATTGCCCACCTCTGCAACTCCTTCTGCCCTCAGGCTACCTCTGCCACCTCCAAAAAATTTACCAACCTACCCACTCCCTCTGCTTGTCAGGCAGTGGGCTGCTTCATATCTGCCCCCTGCCTACTCCACCATCAACGGACGGGCTTTCAGCCTTTATGCCCCCACTCTCTGGAATTCTGTCATGGAGTCTTTCTGTCTCGCTCTCTCCCTTGCCTTCTTGAAGGTCAGTCTCAAGACCTTCCTTTTTGATTATGCCTTCGATTATCCTCACACCCCCTCCCATCCACCCATCTTCATTCCAACCCCCAGCTCAGGTCCTTGACTGTGCAGCGCCTTGGGATGTCCTCCTGAAGTGAAAGGCGTAATATAAATGCCATTTGTTGTTGTTGTAGAGTGATATATTCACAGTATTTACATTAACAGTAGGTTACATTTTACAATAACTTATTGCATAACTTTGCCCTTATCATCCTTCATTCTTGTTGTGGATGCTTAAAACTACTTTCCCTGTAACTATTTTCTCTCGCGTTTTGTAATGCTACTCTGTGTGAAGGGTAATCTATAAATGCAAGTTGTTGTTTCTCTGCTGCACACCATATATTCAATCTGAATTGTTTAAGTAGCTGCTTCAGTTTCTTATAGAGCTGCAGTATGTATCATTTTCACCCTATTCAGATTAGATCTGCTAAGTCACCTCAGTTGCATGAGATTTTGTTTATCTGCTTTCAGTGTATACGTGTCTTAATTACTGAACACTCCACACGCCTAATAATAATCCCTCTAAAACAAAAAAATAATAAATTGGTCATTTTCAATCTACGACTGTTTGCGGGACACTGCTGTGTGCAATTGGTTGCCGTGTTTGCCCACAAATATACAGTCAATTCACTTTACGGTATATTCTCTGAAGCACTTTGAGACGTCTAGAAGACATGAAAAGCGCTATATCAAATGCAAGGATTATTATTATTATAGAGTATATATCCTTTGAGACGGAGTGGGGGGTGGGTCTTTGAGATTCAGAATGCTGCTTTACATTTTTTGACTTAACAAGTTATCACAACACAAATGACTTGTGACATATTAAAACCTCTAGTCCACCACTATTTCAGCAAAGAAGTTAACTCTGGAATTGCATTAAGGGATAAATATATTTGAGTGCATTTGTCTTTTCACATTTGTGATCTGTGTTTGCAACAGTGCATAGAGAAATGCATTCTAATTATATATCTTTGTTCAACTTCTGCCCTGAGCCTCAGTCATTGTCAGCCAGGAGTCAGCTAGCAATCTCACCTCTAACACAGAAGGTTGTGGGTTGCTTAGGACTTTTGTTGTAATCTAGGCCGATAGTCCAGTGTGTTGTTGGAGGCGCCTTCCTTCGAATGCAATGTTAAACCCAAGTGCTATATGCTTCAATGCCATTATTCGAAAAAAGAAGGGAGTTTCTCCCATTGTCTTGATAAACAGTGTCCCACATAACTGATCATTCACTTCCTTGCTGTTTGTGGGACATTGCTGTATTGAAATTTGGTGTCACGTTCGCCTACACAATAATTGTTATACAATATGGTAAAATCCTGTGAGATGTCCTCCCAGCGTGAAGGTCACTATATCAAATCCAAGTATTATTATCATTATCATCTGGCTCTCTGGAACCCTCCGCCAAATCCACTTGGCCATGAACCTTTCCTCCCTGCCTGATAATTTCTCTCTGAAGTACTTCACGATATTTCATTCTAAGTGAAAGTTTTTATATAAGTGCAATTATTTATCTACTATGTATTGATCTGAAGTGGATACATTGTATCATTTACCATAGAAGATCTTTTATTTGTAGTTATTAATTTTTAATATGTATCATATGATTTATGGGAAATAAATTAATATGTCACATGTAATTTTTTTGTATTATCTTTCAAACCTAATCTCTCAATAAAGAAAATAAGGTGAACTTCAAGCTAATTTCTCCAAAATAACATTGTTTTACAATTTCTAATAATCAAAAACAAGATGTTCTTTGTGACTGCCATGTTAAACTATAAAGATCTATAATGCAGTAAAATTTACATTTATTATAGTGCCTTTCATGTCAGGAGGACATCTCAAAGCTCTTTATATAGTCAGCTGGATACCTGGGCTGGAGAGGGACTAGCTGAGCTGAGTGAAAGTATCGTCAAAGAGGTAAGTCTTAAGTCAGTCTTTAAAAGTGGGGAGAGGGGGGATGCATCAGAGAGACTTTGGGATGGAGTTTCATAGAGCGGAGCAGAGTGTCTGAATTGGGGAACGAACATGAAGCATAATTAATCAATCAATTTGGAAAATAGCAAACTCCAACTGTCCCTTGGGTGCCTAAGTTAGTAGGAAGCTAACACCTCTGGTTTAGAAGGTTGTGGGTTCAAGCTGCGTGCCAGAAATTGAGCTCATATTCTAGGCTGATTCTGCAGTACAATACTGGAGGAGTGCTTCATTGTTGGTGGTGCCATCCTTTGGATCAGAGACCTATTCTTCAAGTGGGTCATTACTCATTGCACATCCCTTGAAATATTTGAAAAGGGAAAGACTTCCTCTATCTCCTCCCCTTCCTCTCTCCTCCCCTCTTTCTCCCCACCCATGCCCTCTCTCTCTCCCCCCTCTCTTGCTGCCCCTCCCTGTTCCCCCTTCTCTCTGCCCTTCCCTGTCCCCCCTTTCTCTCTGCCCCTCTCTGTAGCCACCTCTTCCTCCACCTCTCAATCCCTCTCTCTCCCAATCAGCCACGTGCATCCCTATCTGCAATGACAGGAGCAGTGGTTGCTGAGGACACGGGTGGTAAGAGACGCGTTTGCTTCCTGACAGACTGCACAACTGCAGACATTCTTTCCACTCTCCGTGCTTCGTCCATCCCAACCGCTCCTGTTGCTGCTGTGGAAGGATGTTCACCAGGAGGGAGGGAGGGAGGCAGGGAGGGAGAGGAAGTTGGAATGTTTGAAATGGTCTCAGGCTGGATAAAATCACCCACCGGGCTGGTTGTGGCCTGTGGGCCACCTGTTGGATCATGCTGGTCTAGATAATAGAAACGATTGGAACAATTCCTGGATCCTTAAATCTTGGAAATATAGGATTTGGGGATCAGGTGGGTGTCTGGCACATGTGGAAACCCATCACTGTTTAAAGAGTATCCAAACTAAACTGAGGGTTCCATGCACCTCATCTACACGTGGAAATTGCCGTGTTATGGAATTGAATGTGTACTCACCCCCTGTAGGAAATCATCCTACCTACCTAATTCTAGAAATTATTAGATGTAGGCTGGCAATAGGACCTCAGAGACAGCATTGGGGTACTGCTGGAATCAAATCAGCAGAAAGCACAGAAATTGCCCTTGAATTATAAATAACATACAGATAAAGATATAACCTGTGTTCATATAGTAATCCTTCTCTTACATGATTCAAACGCATTGACTCAAATCTGCCACATTTCGCCCACAAATATACAGTCAATTCACTTTACAATATATTCTGTGAAGCGCTTTGAGACATTTAGAAGATATAAAAGCGCTAAATCAAACACAAGGATTATTATTATTATAAATAGCATAGATGTATTTGAGGGAAAGCTAGATAGGTACATGAGGGAGAAAGGAATAGAAGGTTATGCTTGAAGGCTTAGTTGAGGAAAGGCAGGAGGAGGCTCATGTGGAGCATGAACACCAGCACAGAACAGTTGGGCCGAATGGCCTGTTTCTGTGCAGTATATTCTAATGTATTCTCATGTAATCCGAAAGTGCTGGAAATATGGAGTGTATCAACCAGAATCTGAAAGAAAAAGGTAGGTTAATGTTTCAGAACAGAAGCAATGGGTCAGAGAAGCCCCTTGATAGGATTGAGAAAGATAAATCTAAAAAAATCAAAACCAGTTGTAGGTCATATCTATTCAAACAGCCTGCAGTTACAGAGAGACGGCTAATGGCTAATGGGTCATTAACAGATTGTGAAAGGCTGAGTAGAGGTGTTAAAAGTGATGTACGTGTGCGATACAATGACAGGTTCAGAAGGAATCTAATTTGCAGGGATTAGGATAAAGGCATAAGAAAGATCGGTGAGCAAGGTAGCGGGAATATATTGACCCGCTTTGTAGGTCAGGCTGGAAAAGCAATTACAACACCTATGCCTTCATTTCTTTTCATTGTCCACGATTTCCATGTGAGGTTTGGTTCGACTTTAGGCAAATTTTTCTGTATGTCTTTCTAATGAGAATTCCCATCATTTTTAGTGAGGAGATTGAGTTAATCACCAGCGAGTCTTGGTATATAAAATCCAGCCTGTTATGGGAATGTTCTCGGGACATTCTGCAGGGAGTTGTGACTTATTCCTTGGTGAAGTTTGAGGATAAATCTACTTTGCTTAAGATAAAGCAATGGTGTGATTAAGATGTGACGTTATTGTCAGGGTGTCAGCCCTGGGTTGGTTGGTAGCACACCTGGGGATTTGGGGCATTTTAATGTCCCAAATCCTGGGATACTGGTTCCCCAATTTTACCTTATCCAGAAAGTCTGTGGTTGTTCTCCACAGCAATGGGATACCTCAAAGAGTGCATCCCTTGGAGGGGAGGACGCCTGAGAGGATTAAACACCCACTTGTCTGATCCCAATGGCTCCTTCTCAACAGCTTAGCAGGAAGACCTGTCCTTCCCTTCTGTCCAGACTCAGCCTTTATACAATCTGCAAATCCCAGCATTCTCTTCAATGAATCCCAGGATTTGGGGAGCACTATTACCATATGAGATCCCGGGATCCCAGCATCAAGATTCCTGGAATTGCAACCCTCCTCCCGCCTCTGAGTCAGAATGTTCAAGCCCCATGTCGGGACTTGGAATTCGTATAGTTTTAGTAACACTCCAATGCGCTGCTGGGGGTGTGCTGTACTGCTGGAGGTGCCATCCTTCATCCACCTGTTCAGGTGGACACTAAAAATCCTAGCCACTATTTAAAAAGAGAAGGAAGTTTCTCCTAATGTCTTGGCCAACAATCCCCCAAATAAAATTGTTCATTCACTCCATGGTTGTTTGTATGACGTTGTCATATGCAAAACTGGTTGCCCCGTTCACCCACAAAGACAAAAGTCACTCCACTTTACAATGAATCCTGTGAAACGCTTTTGGACATCCTCCTGATGTGAAAGGCACTATACTAAATACAAGAATTCTTCTTCTACTTCTTCTGCTTATTTAAACTTGAAGCAAAGTTGATACCTTCGTCATCATAGGACAAAGCTGTTAATTCAGTTCATGATTTAAACACTTTGAGATGTCCTCCCGACATGAAAGCTGCTATATAAATGTAAATTATATTGTGTGAAGAAAATATCATGAGCGTGGAAAAGGAGCCTAGCTTGTTATTGACTTTCCGACTGTGAACACCAGCAGAGCGCCAACATCATTATCTCAGTAAAATACAATTAATGAGAAGCAGGGCAATCACACGTCAAATTCAACTCTGCATTCGTCAGCTTCTACAAGTACTTTATATATGGCCAGGCAGCTGTCCAGAGAGCAAACTAATAAACTATCCTTCTGAGCTCAATACGCCTGAGATTGAATAGACTAATAAATCAACTCTAAATTTCCCAATAAACATGCAGTAGGTTGCTAGACCTATCTCTAACAGAGCCAGAAGGTAAGAGTGCAAAACCAACGATCTGTGTGAATATTTTAAAAATAAGAAATTTGCAGGTTTGTTAAGATTTGCTCTGCTGGAGGATGTTTGTTACTGGTGGGAGCTTCAGTGTCAGAATATGGAATGTATTTTTTAATAATAATGTATTATTATTCCCTATTTGAATAGTGTCATGGGATGGTTAACACCCATCTGAAGAGGCATATATGATCTTAGTTTAAAATCTCATCAAAAGGATGGCACCTCCTAAGAACATAAGAAATGCTAGATAAAAGAAGGCCAAGGTCCATCTAGTTCGCCTTCTACCTTTCTGGCGGTCACATGCACATATGTCCCAAACTACCTATGTACTATATCCCATAATGTTATTTCCTAAAAGAAAACTATCTAATCTGTATTTGAAAGAATCAAGACTTCCTGTTTCAATGTCTTCCTAGGGAGCCTGTTCCGCAGGTTCACTATTCGCTCACTGAAATAGTGTTTGAGTAGATTCATTCTGAATTTACCCCCTTCAATCGCAATGTAGCTCTTCTCCAACATTCTGCAGGAGGGTTAGCCTAGGCTATGAGTTTAAAGTCCTGATGTGGGTCGTGCACCTGCAATTTCTTGTCATATCCCCTTCTCTGATCGCCATCTGAGACTGGTATTAATATAGGAATGGAAGTGTATTTCGCACCAGGTTCCATGACCCCATCACCCCCACCCTCTCCCGGCTCCACTGGCTCCCCATCCCCCAGAGGATAGAGTTCAAAATCCTTGTTCTCGCCTTCAAGGTCCTCCACGAACTTGCCCCTCCCTACCTCTGCAACCTGCTGACCCCATATCAACTTGTCCGCTTCCTCCGCTCAGCAGGCTCTGACCTGCTCCACGTCCCTCACCCAACCCTCAGCCTGTCTGCCCCCACCCTATAGAACTCCATCCCACATTCCTTTGCCTCACTCCCTCCCTTGCTTCCTTCAAAGCGCATCTCAAAACCTTCCTCTTCACCCGAGCCTTCGGCCAACCTCCTACCTTACCTGCCCTCCACCCTTCCTGATCCCGAGCTCCAGCTTGGTTCCAAATCCCTGACTATCCAGGACCTTGGGACGTTCTCCCGACATGAAAAGCGCTACACAAATGTAATTTGTATTGTAATTTGTGTTGCATTGTATTTTGTATTTGTATTGTTGGTGGGATACATAAGAGGGAACTTGGAACTAAAGTTAAATGATATTTTATGTAGGGACTTAGTAAACTGTATTGACTGCATATGACATGAATATACTTAAATATATTCGATGTATGCCATGCCCATAGTTTCATGTTGCTGCAAATCCACAGACTTAAAGTGGTATGAACATAAAGCAGAGCAGTGGGATTGAAAGAGCACGTTGCTTTGAGAGCTGAGTGGCCTCCATCTGTGCTGTAAATGTCTATGATTCTATGATTTCTGTATTGGAAGTCAGTAAAAAATTTGCTATTAAATTAACAAGAAAAAAATGCATAAAAGTGAATAAGTTGCAGCTAGGAAACTATAGAAACCCATTAGCTACAGTTGAAAATATGAATAATGGAACAATTTATCAAGCGCTGAGATTGAATGTGAAAATAATCATAGGTTCCAACTTCATTATAAGCCTTTATAACAAACAAAAATTACATTTATATAGTGCCTTTCATGTTGGGAGGACATCCCAAGGAACTATTTATAAATATATGAACCTATTTATAATCCATCTTCTGTAATGCTCCAGAATCTATTTGGAATATTTTTACTAATGCTTATTTAAGTTTTGACATACAATTAATTCTGTATTCTACTTGAAACCCTGTTTTGTCCTTTTATTTGAGTGTATTGTATTGCACTCATTGCTCTCCAATTACATCCAGCACTACATAATCACAGTGTGCAGAAAACCTCTGAAAGCTACATGTGCCAGAAATAGAGTAGCTGTAACTGTATAGAACAAATAATAAATAATAATAATCCTTGCATTTGATATAGTGCCTTCTTGTCTTCGAGACGTCTCAAAGTGCTTCACAGAATATTCTGTGAAGTGAATTGAAGTTGAAAGCAACTATGTCTCACAGCAGCAACTATTGAAGGGTTGATCCAAAATATGCTGGCTTTAGCTATCATGTTTAACTGGCTTTATCTGCAGCCTGGGTGTCAGTTTGACGCAGTCTTAGCACTCTTACCTCTGAGTCAGAAGTTTGTGGGTTGTGGGTTCAAGCCCCACGTCGTGTCGCGGAATCACATAGTCTAAGTTGACGCTCCAATGCAGTGCTTTTGCATTGTCGGAGGTGCTGTCCTTCGGATGAGATGTTAACCCGAGGTTCCATCAGCCTGTTCAGGTGGATGTGCATTATTTGCAAAGAGAAGGGAGTTTCTCTTGGTGTCCTGGCCAACCATCCTTTCAAAATAAAATTATTCACTCACTCCATGGCAGTTTGTGAGACATTTCTGAGCTCAAACTGACTGCCGCGTTTCACCTACAAAATACACAGTCAATCTTCTTTACAGTATATCCTGCAAAGTGCTTTGAGACATCTCAATGACATGATAAGGCACTATATCAAATACAGGTAGTTATGCAATATTGACTCCCACGTTTGAAGAGAGTTTAATAGCAAGTCATAAGTCTTATGACTATCCAATTGACAGAATAATAGGTGCTAATTAATCAGTAATGGACAATACCTTTGGCACGTACCTTTACTAGTTTAGGGATGTGAGAACACACAGAATCCTACTCGTAGGGGATAAACATCTGTTATGAGAGGTCATACAGTACAATGCAATTTACATTTATATAGTGTCTTTCACATTGGGAGGATAGCTGATGGTACTGCAGTTCTCAGACACAGGAATACTATTTCATATTGTTCATGGATAATTTTTTAAAATTTAAAAATGCTCTAGAAACTGACATTTAGATAATTTTAAAAGAGTCTTGCAACTTTTAAGGTATCCACTATCATCTCTGATTGCTCTGCTCAGCTTGTTCATTGGGGAAATTAATTTGTTTCCACTGGTAAGGAAATGAGAGTGTATAGTGGGGAAGCTAGAACAGTGCAGGTGGTCTAATTCTTCACTGAAACCTTTACCAGCCTGTTCGCTCCCTCTGCTCAGCGGGCACTGGCCTGCTCCATGTCCCCGCCCTGCCTGATTCACCCAGACCTTCCTATGGACGGGTATTTGAGGAGGACGGGTCTGCAGGGTTATGGGGAAAGGGCTGGGGAGTGGGATTGACATTACATTGGTCTTTTCAAAGAGCTGGTACAGACTCGATGGGCCGAATGGCATCTTTTTGTGCTGTACGATTCTATGATTCTATGATTATAACTGTGCCTTTGGTCATCTTCCCACCCCCACCTCCTTTGCTCTCCACCCTTCTTGATTCCAACCCTCAGCTTGCGTGCAAACTGTCCAATGCCTTGGGATGTCTCCCAACATAAAAGGCGCTATATAAATGCAATTTTGTTTGTTGTTGTTTGTTTCTTTGTTCACTGAAATATCTAGGTTTGAAGTTGGATCAGGCTCCATATACCCATTAGTTCCCGGCAGCTGTTCCAGAAAGGCATGATAGGACTTGATCGTTTATTGAAAATACCACTTGAAATGCCATTCAGAAATTTGAATGTTCTGCAGGCCCAAATGTACTGTATAAAGCAGCAATCATCATGTACTTGATTTTAATTCTACATTTTGTATGTTGATACTATTTTGTGTAAAGGTGTCCTGAATGCACATGATTATAGTAAAAAACAATCCTTGCATTTGATATAGTGCCTTACCATGTCTTCGAGATGTCTCAACGGCCTTCACAGAATATACTATCAAGCGAATTGACTATGTATTTTGTGGGCAAAACACAGCAGCCAGTTTTGAGGTGAAGAAGTCTAGGAGGACCTCTTCGCACTTGCCGTTTGATGTCAGCATAGAGGGAGCTTGAGAGGGTGCATGGAGGAGGTGGAAGGTTGGAATCAAGAAGGGTGGAGAGCAAAGGAGGTGGGGCTGGAGGAGGTGGAAAACAGTATCTTTGCATTGTTTTTGGCCTCCAAGATGACTTGACAATAGGTGCGGAGGTGCTCGAGTCACAGATGGCAGTGAATTGTGAGGCTGGATCCCTGACATCTGGACTCAAACGTCCAGCTTTGTGTTTTGAATGAGTGGAGATGACTGTTGTACCAGTGGGAGTGGGTGGATTTGGAAACAACGCTGGATTTCAGGGGAGCTAGAGAATTAAAGGAGAGACAGTCATTCAGCAGCTTGATGGCTGCATCAGGATCGCTGTGGGGAGGGCCAGAGGGAGAAGAGGTCCGAGGAAGAGAAGGCATTTGTGAGGTACTAAGGGGCAGGCTTTTTCCAGGGACGAAAAAAGATGTTGAAGTGCTTGGAACTTGGAACAACAACAACAACAAATTGTGAGGGTGGGGGGAAGATGACTGAAGGCACAGTCAAAAAGCATTTCAGTGTTGAAGTTGATGTATTGAAAACTATTTAAATATTAAATTACCTGTTCTGGGTTGATTTTTCAAGAACCAGGCTCAGCTCTTGTGTGAGGAACTAGAATTGAATCTTATTTTGATTGTCTGCAGGTGGCAGTGAAATACCTATGAACAGCTCCCTGCTGAATTTCACAGCTGTATAAGATTTAAAAACACATTGAATGTTCTGTAATGTACCTACTGCATGCGATCACCACACAGTTAATGACAACATTGCTGCCAGGGTTAAGTAGCGGTGACAATAAGTCCAATATGAACTGTTAGAGTTGTTTGAGCACTTATCACGGTCCTAAATATAAAATATTGTTCTGTTCAGAAATGTTTTTGAATAAAAGTTGACTGCTGAAAAATGGTGATACATTTCTCAGGTGCAGAATATCAAATGACTATTACATATGAAAAGCAGCCCACAGTTTTGGAAAATACTAAGCAATATTCCATTAATTAATACCAGCCACTGCCTCCTGCAACCCTACCATCCAGCTGGCACCCTCCATTCAGCAAACTACTTTGTGTGGGTGAATAAACTTTCAGGCAATCTGCCCCCACTTCTGGAACTCCATCCTGGAGACCCTCCACCTCACCCCCTTCCTCCCCACATTTAAAGCTTGTCTTAAGATCTTTCTTTTCCACTGCGTCTTTGGTCATAGTTCCACTCCCTCTCCCCTTGCAAATAACCTAGCAAATGGAGTAAGCTCACCTCCATTATTGTTAATGTGTTAATTCGAAGTGTGTTTGAAACCTGACTGGTTCAAAATACCATGCTGTAACTGTAAGTACATGGGTGATGCTGCTTCTCAGTGCAATGCTTCATACCAATGGATTTCTTTCAACAGCTCTTTAACTGATGAACCTTGGTCACCAAATGCAACCTGCTTCATTCAATACTAGATTTACTTTAACTGGAGCCATTGGCACTCGCTCAGTCTGACAAACAGTTGAAAGTTTGTCAGACAACTTAAATTAGGCATTCCATCAAAGGTAAACTCTTTGCAATTGCAGCATCTAGACTTGTGATCAGTTAACATTTACCCACTCTTTCTTTCTTTCTTTCTTTCTTTCTTTCTTTCTTTCTTTCTTTCTTTCTTTCTTTCTTTCTTTCTTTCTTTCTTTCTTTCTTTCTTTCTTTCTTTCTTTCTTTCTTTCTTTCTTTCTTTCTTTCTTTCTTTCTTTCTTTCTTTCTTTCTTTCTTTCCAAAGTAAATGTCAACATTTCAGAATAGCCTTCCTCGCTTCTGTACTGTATTGAAATATTTAAAATAATTGCCCATTTTGTATTTTCACCTAAATACCAATTTTATAATTTGTAATCTTTATTTGTGAACACAAAGCGGGGTAGTTTTAGTACAATTTACAATACAATTTACAATAACATCAGGAGGATGGCTCACAGCATTCAACACAATAGTGGAAGGGAACAGGGAGGGTTAAAACGATTGAAAACATGGTCAATGAGTTTGTAAATTATAAAATTGTCTTTATTTATTCAAACTTTATATACAGTTACATGTGTATCCACACCAAACTGAGCGTTCCATGTATCCCACCTATACATGGAAATTCCAAGAGTTCTATCTCTTTCTCAAACCCTTTAATCAGTTTCTCATCCATGGCTTTCTCGGGCACTTCACTCTAAAACTATATCACTCTCTCCAAAAAGAAGTTCACTGTTTCCTCAGTCCTAAGGTGGTTTACGCTAAGTTCCTCCTCTACATTCTGTACTTTGGCAGCTTGTAGGTGGAAGGGATGTCTGTGCCTTTGTTAAGCGAAGTCTTCGACAGAACTTTTATTGCAGATCATTAGAACAATTTATGGGCTTTCAATCTTCTGAGTCCTGCTGGCATAAGGTTCCAGGTTAACCAGGAATTGTAGAAATCGACAGGGCAAAGCACATAGCGCGATTGCACATTGATGTCATATCAACTAGTCAGAAATCAGAAATCAGTACAGCTGTGCTACTAAAGCAAAACCTTTTTCATGCAGTGAGTTGATGTGGAGGTTTCATGAATTGGAACTGGTGTCCCATTGCGTTTACCACCCTGTGGATTTTGCACAACTGTACTACAAATGCAGTGGGTTCAAATCACTAGCGAGTTCAGCTTCTATATGATATCTTAAAAGTTCCCAATTGTTCAGTGGAAAGAATTCCCATTATAAACAAGGCTGGTGAGTTTGCCAATCACTGAAATGTCACTCCAGTAGCATTCTGTTGTCCTTTTATTAATATAATACAAGTGTTCATATCAGTCAGTGACCTCTCTCCAACAACAGTCTGCCAGGTTATCTCATAAGCAGACTATTTTGTCCCCCTTCTGGACTGCTACGATGTATTTGGACTCCGACCCAGGTTCACAATAAACTTTTACATCACTAGTACTGCATATGTTCTCTTGAGGCTACCAAATCTAGTGTGAGATGGACATTTAATTAAGATCAGCAAATTGTTTATTTCAACCCCCCCTCCCCCTCACCCCAGACTTCTGGAGCTTCCCTCCTGTACACCTCTCCCTTGCCCCCTCTGTATGTCTTCAAATCCTGCTTTAAACCCCAGATCTTCGACTGTGTCTATGTTCACCTCCTCCCTTCCTGCCTCCACCTCTCCCTTCTCTTTTGCTCAGTGTCCGAACCCTAATTGTGAAATACTCCACTGTGAAGAGTTGTTGTTCTTGTTGTAAAAATAAATACTAACTTATAATTCCAGTTAATTATGCTGCAAGTCAATTTTTCTGACTGGGAGATACTGTATATCTAAAGTACACCCCTTAAGTTAACTTAACCACATCTTCTATACTATAACAACTTGCATTTAGATAATGAGCTTCATGTGAGGTACAGTCTTGGAGCGGTTAAAAGATGTCAGAACTCACAGGTCTTCTGAAAGAACGAGTTTCATTGCACTTTCTTTTGGAAACTGAAAAAGCTCTTTCCTTTTGAGGGTTAACTTTGCGCAGTTGGCAGCACACTTCAATGCTGGGTCAGAAGATTGTGGGTTCAAGCTCCAAGTTGTTGCTTTGGGCTCTTCTGGACTCCAGATACTCCAGTGCTGCGGTGGGGAGAACTGCAGTGTCACAGGTGCTATGTTTCCGATGAGACATTAAAATATGGGCCCTGTCTGCCTGTTCTGATGCACGGTAAAGATCCCACTTTTGAAAAAGAGAAGGAAATTTCTCCCAATGTCCTGGACAACAATTCTCCACATAAATTGGCCATTCATTTCATGGTTTTTGTGGGATATTGCTGCAATACAATCACAGCAACTTTGTTGCAAACATTTTCCAATTGGACACTTTCTGTTCACACTTTTTATATTGTACAGAAAATAATTTATTTACGCTACTCAGCTTGTCACCCCTGGGGATGCTGTAACTCAATGTCATTTCCTATTTTCTTAACCTCTTGAATCGCTAACAAAAAGGTGTAAGTGCCATTCCACGTGAAGGGTACTATATAAATACAAGTTGTTGTTGTTGTTTATAGTATTTTTACAAACATGTGAAGATATTGCCAGAAAATTAACCTCTTATATCATCATCATCATCATAATCTTTAGTGCTTATATTGTTGAAACTTTTTAAAGCACTTTACAGCAATTACTGTAAACCTGGGTCACAGCCCCTATGCGTGATCGGAGTCCAAATACATCATAGCAGTCCAGAAGGGGGACAAAAAAATCTGTTTATGAGATAACCTGGCATACTGTTGTTGGAGAGAGGTCACTGACGTTATTGTGTGTTTGTAGGCAAATGTGGCAGCCAATTTGCACACAAGTTCCCAAAAGCAGGCCAGAGGTGAATGGCTAATTTTATGGTGAAGGATAAAATTTAAACTGTGTCATTTTCTTTTAACGTCTACCTGAACAGACAGATGGACCCTGGTTGAATATTTCATCTGTTCCTCGTTGTCTTTAATTAATCATTCTACCTCATCCTCCTGCAAATGCAGTCACTACCCATCGACAATGTGATACGGTGCTCTATCAAGTGCAAGGATTATTAATATTATAATGGCTTGAATAAAATTAGCTACCAGCTTGCTGACAGAATTTTGTCCTCTTGTATATTCTCCAGCCAACACATTTGAATTTGTGTTTTGAGCATCTGGCTTTGATTTACTTTGTAGCAAACAGGTGCAATGCATTTTTTTCCCCAATTATGTTAGCAGAATTTTGGAAGTTACTGTCACATTCAATATCTCCTTTCACGTGTAAGTGGTTTGAGACATTCTCCCGATGTGCAAGGCACTATACACATGTAAATTATATTGTAAAATAAGCAACACCTTACAGTGGTTCCAATTTCAGCCTTAATTTGACTTTTACAAGCAGCTGGAGAATGAGGTCTTTACATTTGTGTTTGGATGTTTAATCTTGAAAGCAGCAACTCATGGGAGAATTCCTCTCATTTATTATCACAATGCCTTTTTAATAAGATCTCTTGCAGAGCAAATAAGACCGATATAAATGAGACCAGTTCTTTATCCCTACCACAAGGTGGCAGGAAAGGAACATTCTGCAGGACATGCACAGCTCAATTTTAACAAGTGACTAAAAAATATTTTGGTAAGAAATCTATTATGCCTGTATTATACTAGGATTCTTGTTAAGAAATATTTGTAGCTCTGGTAGTTAATTATTAATTCTAGAATGAATTATAAAATAAGATTTTAGAAGATGTGATGTAACCTTTATCAGTGAATTGGCAAATGGGGCTATTCTTGGCATTGAAATTATGACTAAAGGAAGGTTGGCTCCTGAAATGTAACTTCACCTCTGGACCCTGAATTCAAGCTAATGGGAGAAAACTCTTGTTGTTGTAAGCTGTAAACACATTTCTTCACCCAAAGGGTTGTGAATGCACTCCAACAGAGGCCATTATTAATTCCATCAAATTGGTGAGATATCTAAAAGGAAGATAGATGGATGCTTGGGAAGTAAGAGTATTACGTGATGCAGAGAAAGTTAGGCATATGGAATTAAACAATCTGCCTTGATCTAATACACTCACGACATTTGCCTACAAATAAACTGTCACTACATTTGACAGTATATTCTGTGAAGTGCATATGAGAGGTCTCCCCGACATGAAAGACGCTGTATCCAATGTGAGGACAGGTTTGACAGAATCAATAGCTTCCACCTCTTGCTGTGTTCACAACAGAAAGCATAGAAAAGAAAGGGCCTGTTTTGTTCACACACCAGGTTCTGTTTACCATAAGGCCCTTCCCAATACATTTAATCACTGGATGCTAGCTGATCACAGCATGATGTAACGTGGTTTATATTTCTGAGTTTTAAATGAGGAGCAAATTGACCTGACATAGTGAAACCTATTGGCACCTAATATATTTCTGAGGTGAGTCTCACTTATTCTGGGCTTGGTATTGGATGAATAAAACTGTAAGCAGTCTGAGACGCTACCCCACGTAAAGGGCACTATATAAATGCAAGTTATTGTTATTGTATAGTTTAGGCATCATCCTGGCTCAGTTGATAGCATTTCATCTCTGAGTTACAAGGTTGTGGCTACAAGACCCATGCCAGAGTTTGAGCTCAAAGTCTCGGTTTAAAATTGAAGGCAATTTTGGAGGGTAGCTGCATTGTCAGAGACTCAATCCCTTGGAAAAGACATTAAACTGAAGTCCTGTCTGTCTGTTCAAGTGGTTGTTAGAATCTATGGAATTATTCAAAAGGGAATTGCTCTTGCCACCAAAACACCAGGATAAAAAAATGGTCATCCACTTTATGGTTGTTTGTAGGACATTGCTATGTGCAAATTACCTGCCACATTCACCCACAAATACCCAGTCATTTTACAGCCAACTCTAAAGTGCTTAAGACATTTTCTGCATAAGATGCTATATCAGATATGAAGATTATTGTTATTATAGTTATAGCAGTAAAAGGAGATTGGAATAAAGGCTAAAGCTGATCTTTTCCTAGTACAGAACGATGATTATACTGTACAATTTGTACTGGAGTGAATCTGGTGTGGATGAATCCTACTGGGTGCAAGATTAATACAACTGCAATACCCATACTGCAGGAATGTTCCACGCATATGTGGGCTGATATTAGTTTTCCATTTCACTGTGCTTGATATTCAGTGTGCTGTAATGACTGTTCCATTGGTCTATGACTCCTGATAAAGCAAGTTTTTTGTTTTATCTGTACATTGTAAAATTGAAACAATTATAGGGCTGCACAGATGTGCTTCAATGCATTTTTTGTTGTATGAGATAAACTACTAGTTAGAAAAAACATTCTTCCCAAAACAGTAGTGAATGTTGGCAGCAATGGCTAATCTCAAGACCATTTGGCTTCTGTACTCTGTCTTTTGCTTCAAGTCCCTAGTCTGAAATTTTGAGCAGAACATTGCAAGGGGCATAGCCTTAAAACCAGGACCAGGACAATTAGAAATGAGGTCAAGAAACATCTCTTCCCACAAAGGTTTGTGAAGATGTGCAATGGTCTGCCCCAGAAAACTGTACAGGTGGAATTAATAGATATGTATAAAAGAGAGATAGACAAGAGACTTGGGACTCTACATAGGAAGATAGTTAAGTTCTTCCCATAACAAATTCATGAATTATACATTTATGATACTGTTTCAGGTACTAAAACATTGTATTTCTATTAAAACAATCTTTTAAGAAGTCAGTTTGTTTAAATCTCATGCCCCATTGGATTGAGTTCAAGATCCTCGTTCTCACCTTTAAATCCCTCCATGGTCTTGCTCCTCCACTGCAACCTCTGTCAACTCTACTGACCCAGCCACTGGCTTTGTTGAATGAGCATTGGTCTGCTTCATATCCCCTGCCCTATCCTCACCATTGGAACATGGGTTTTATGCCCCACTCCCTGGATACCCTCTGACTTGCTCCCATCCTCCCCTCTTTCAAGACACATTTCAAAATATGATCATCTTTTTCCTCTAATGATTTGTCTATGCACAAGGTCTCCAAAAACTGGAAAGTAGAATCGTGTTGTAAAATGGTAAAGAAAAAGGTTAATTTTGTTTGTTTTTTAAAAATAAATAATAATAATCCTCGCTATTAATATCACATTGTTGAAACATCCCCAAATGTTGCTGTAGAATTTTTATGGGCAACGTGGCAACCAATTTTCACAGAGGAATGTCCCACAAATAGGCATGAAGTGAATGACCAATTTTATTCGGAGGATTGTTGGCCAGGTCCATGGGAGAAATTCCCTTCTCTTTTCGAAAACGTCTACCTGAACAGGGAAACCAAAGTCCCACTGCTTGGTAATTTACACTACACTTGACAGTTATTACATCCCAATGTGAAAAGAAATTATTAAAATGCTAGTTCTGTTCTAAATCAAAGTTAAAAATTTATGTAAAATACTACTGTTTCAACAAGCCTTCTAACAGATCTCAAGGTTGAAAACATGATATTTACAAACTGGAAAAGTGTTTGTTATGAAATTTGCTTTTGCCAAAATAGTTTCAGTATATCCTGTGAAATCCTTTAAGTCATCTTTCAGATTCCAGAGAGTAAAATGGGCTATATCAAACACAAGGATTATTATTATTTTTTAAAAAGAAATCAGGAAAACATTATTGATTCCCAAATTCCTGCTTTCTGACCTCTTGTTTAGAGTTTTCAAGCTATGAAACAATCCGATAGCAAAAGCCAGCTGTGATTGTAAACCATAATAATAATAATAATCCTTGCATTTGATATAGTGTTTTTCACATCTTCTAGATGGCTCAAAGTGCTTCACAGAATATGCTGTAAAGTGAATTGACCGTATATTTGTGGGCGAAACGCAGCAGCCAATTGCGCACAGCAGTGTCCCACAAACAGTCGTGGATTGAAAATGACCAATTTTTTTTTTGGAGGGATTGTTATTGCGATAAGTTGCAATCCCAGCAGTTTTGCTTTCAAACCCCACCCCCCAATTCTTTGATTTAAAAATTTCATAGTGAATGATGCCAGGTTCATTCACAAATTAGAAGTGGCTGTCAGAACAGTGACTTGCCGTCTGCAAAGCACCATCTACAATTCCCATGATCGTTGTTAATCTATGGGCTTTGTTAATCTCCAGAGAGAGAGAGAGCAATTGCCTATAAAAGATCGAACAAGGTGAAATTCAGTGAAACAGCTACTTCAACCCTAAAGTGATCGAGTTGTAGCTCCAGGTGGTATTGGAATCTAGGGAGTAATCAATCCTCCCTCAAAGCTGTTTACATTCAGAGCACATGTTCTAACTGTAAATCATGAAAGGCTGTTTCAATTAGTCCAAAATAATAAACCCAGAGGACACGGCCTGTGATTGAAGGGAGTAAATTCAGAACAAATCTATGGAAACACTATTTCAGTAAGAATGAAATCAGGAAAGGATGGATCTATGAAGGTGGAACTGAGAGCAGAGGTTATAAAAAAAGTAGGACAGAGAGTGTAAAGGATACAAGGTGGAAAGGGATAACCAGATGAGCCCAGTTTAAATGCTTTACCGTTAGTTACATTTTACATTTTACAGCGTTTAATTTTGCTTAATATTTACTTACTTTAGTAGAGCAATTCCTTACAGTTGAGAAGGTTTGTTATTTGTGATTTTAGCAAATAATCACTTTGGCACCAATTTATACACTTACCGGCAAGCTAAGGGTTAATAACCAACCAATTTGCTGTTAGAATTAAAACCAAATGCTGTTTGGTTGAGATTTCATTTAAATAACAGAAATGACGGAGTTTAAAGATTAAGTGATTGCATTTGAAACCGAAGTGGGAAGAAGTTAATCCATTTGAAATGAAAAATTAATTGGATGTATTTTTGCAGCACAGCAAATTTACATGGTCTGAATTTTCCTGCCATTTTCTCATTTGCTTTGAGCACACAGGAGTATCACACTTAAGGTCACAAGAAATCAAGAATTAATGAAGGAAACCCATGAGTAATTGAAGATTGCAATTAATTCGACTCACAGCAAGTGTGAAATAAGGCTGAGAGCTGAAATGCTTTCTCTGGTTTCTTCACGTGCCAGGCAATACGCTCTGTCCAGCTTGCAGAAAGCTTTGTTTAACCAAATGGAACAACTTCAACTGACAAAATAATGAATTGCTTCATCCTTTCAGCCAGCTGATTTCCTGAGATCTTCTAAGGGAAAGTCTCACAATTAATTGACTTGCAGTTTATCTTACATTTGTTTTAAATATATAAATGTAGTTGTTAATATAAAATACTGTGCTATTCCTGCTTCAGAGAGAAGCACTGAATCATAAGGCAGGAATATTAAATAGAGACATATAATTGGTTAATTCATCATGTCAGCACTACTGATAATAAACAATGTTGTGAAACAGATATGGATTTATGTTGTTTATTAGCAATAATGCAAATTAATTGTTCATTGCCAGTGAGCTCCCAAACGAAGGCATTCAGCATTTTCTTTGTGACCAGACTAAACTATTCTATTCAGAGTCTTAAGCTATACAAATACTCTTGCCCTCCACTTGTCGACATAAACCAATGTTAAACTGGGGCTATACTTACAGACAGAGTAAGATGGTACTACTGTGCAGTAATTTGTGGTGAGAGCACAATGTGGTTCGTGGAGAATACATAATGCGCTCCAGTTTCTGTTAATTATGGGTTGGTTTCAAATGCAAACTTCAGAACGTGCTTCCCAGTGGCCAGAACTCTGTGCTGTAACAAATACTTTTCAGTCAGCACAATGGGTGGCTGAAATGGCCTCGATGGCTGAATAACGCTTAACTAAGATCAGTTAAAGACATCCGCAGCAATCTAGCCTAGTTAATCAAAGCATTTATTCTACATGTAATATATTTAAATAATGATGCTGTGATCTGTGTCAATAATACTTCACTGTAATGCGTATTAGACCCTGAAGTGGCCAGTCGAACGTGTGATACATTGGTCATGATTTGATTGTACAGCTGCCCTCACTAAGTACTGTTTGGTGGACCAGGAGCCTTGAAATTTTAATGTAGATAATACTTCCAGCCAATTGAGGTCACCCATCTTTGCCCATCATTAGCTAGCACTATTTGAGAATCAATGAGGTTACTATTGGGGCAGATATTGGGGCAGATAATTTGGTATTTTGTTATTAAAGGTACATTGAGACATTTTGGTTTTCTTTCAATCTGTGCTGTGGTTGCAAGAGAGCATCCCTTCAGTATCTCAGTACCTGCCCGTACCCTCCATTCCTCTGACTCCGGTCTGCTCCACATCCCCCGCCCTAACCGCCCTACCATTGGTGGCCGGGCTTTCAGCCTCTCAGACCCTAGGCTCTGGAACTCCATCCCCCAGTGCCTTCGCCTTGCTTCCTCCCTTTCCTCCTTCAAGGCCGGTCTCAAGACCTTTCTCTTCAACCGTGCCTTCACCTCCCCTCTCGACTCTCTACCCCTCCTCGCTCCCTCCCTTCCCTTCCCTCATCCTGACCATTTCCCCCCTGCTCGGGTCCCGACCCAACTGTCCAGCACCTTGGGACGTCCTCCCGACGTGAAAGGCGCTCTATAAATGCAATCTTGTTGTTGTTGTTATTGTTGTATCTCGACCTTGTCGCTTCTTTTCATGTCAAGTCCTATAGTGTATCAGTTAGAACACTTGTCTTGCAAGTGAGAGGACCTGGGTTCGATTCCCGGGCAAGTTTCCTTACTCCACATGCCTGTTTACCTAGCAATAAGTAGGAACCTGGTTGTTAATCAATTGGCGGATTATTTTTCCAGGGTTAATAATTCCTTCAAAAAGAAATAATAATAATTTGGTCACTCAATCCATGACTGTTTGTGGGACACTGCTGTACGTAATTGGCTGCCAAGTTTCGCCCACGAAATATAGTCAATTCACTTTACAATATATCCTGTGAAGTGCTTTGAAACGTCTCTAAGTCGTGATAAGGTTCTATAAGAAATGCAAGAATTATTATTATATCAAATGCAAGGATTATTATTATGTGTGAGCCTCCACACTGTACACTGGGGGAGAGTAGGGAGGAAGATCGAAAGATCAATGTCTATCTTGGCAGCTGCAAAGAATATTCATGATTTATCAAATTATTACATTTCTCTAACCCCAGAGAGCCAATAATTTTCAACTGTCTCAACTACACTCTTGAGAGTGTGAAAATCACTCACGCTCACCTTCTGTTCACTCATAAAACAGCAAATCATAGTTGTTATGCCCTGTATATTAATCATCACAAAAATATACATGCAAGCCCTTCACAGTATGTGACATTATACTCTTTTCTTAATTATTTGCTTTTATTGAGAAAAAATTTTTTGCTTTTCAATACTGACCAGAATGGATAAGAACAACAGGCAAAGTCTAAAGCACTGCCATATAAAAGGTGGCATAACTAGAGTAAAAGTTCCTAAATCTCAAGGCACCTAGCTGAGTTACCCTTTATGAAACTCTCCATCTCAAATTCTAAACTTAATAATCAGAACACTTCTTACATTTGGTAAACACTGTGAAAGTGTCTCAAACCGCTTCACAGTAATATGTAGTGATTGTGTATTTTGTAGGTGAAAAGCAGCAGCCAATTTGCGCACAGGAGTGTCTCACAAACAGCCATTAACTGGGAGATTGTTGGCCAGGACACCAATCAAGTAGTGCCATGGAATTTTTATCATCCTCCTGAACAAGCAGATAGGATCAAGTTTAGTGTCTCAAGGATGGCACCTCTAACAATGCAGCATTCCCCAAGAACTACATGGGAGTGTCAGACTATTTGATTTCAGAGTCCTGATGTAGGGCTTGAATGCACACCTTTTTGATTCAAAGACAAGCCTGCTACCAGCCAAGCTGACAGCTATAGTTTGGTTTATAACCATGCTTTGCAAATGCTCCTCCACAATAGATGATTGCCAGGTACAGTATATAGAACTATGCATATGTGTTATTTTCAGTCTGGTTTGGATAGTCTTATGCAAGGTGATGGGTTTCCTTGTGTCAAGGCACCTCGCTGAGTTGCCCTTTATGAAACTGTCTTTACTTCTGCGAGACATCTTCCCTTGATAGCCCATCTGAAATAAGAAATTCAGCAAGCAGAAAATTGCAGACAAATCTGCATCCTGCTGCTTCATGGCACAGACTGTTAAACAGCCAATGTATTACGGTGCCTACAGCAGCACATTGATATTCCTTTTAACTCTGATAAATAAATAAAACCTGTTTTAAAAAATGCTTTAAAGAGCAAAAATCCCTTTAATAAATTAATGCACACTGTAGAAATTGATAAACATGAGGTGCAAAGGTGAAATGTGGACTGGGTGCAAAGTGGACTGCAGACTGGAGCATCCAAGCATAGCATTACAGACCAAAGCAGCTTCAAGCTCTGTTTTCCAGAGTTCTTATTCACAGTCTGCCAGGGTGGGCGAGGCACTCAGTGAATGAAGGCATCTTTTCACAATAAGGAGAGGATTGGAAGAAATCCTTAGAGTGGAAAATAGTAATATAATAATACGTGAATTTGATATAGCGCCTTCTCACATTGTTGAGACGTCACAAAGCGCTTCACCGAATATACTGTAATGTGAATTGACTGTATATTTTGTGTGTGAAATGCAGCAGCTAATTATGCACAGCAGTGTCCCATAAACAGTTGTGGATCAAGTGACCAAATGATTCTGATTATTATTTAATTTTTTTAAGGTATTAATACCCCCAGAAAAGCGACTCCAACAATCTCCTAACAATCAGGTTCTTACTTTACTGCTAGGTAAACAGAGGCTTATGGAGCAAAGCAATTGATCAGAAACCCCGCTGACCAAATTAAAAACAATGCTTTCCCTTTGTAATTAGGAAAACTCCTGCGGAATAAAAATACTGGTGTGGACTATCTGGGCTGAATTGCTTGTTTCTGTGCTGTACAGTCTATGTAAAATATACGTGTATCTAGACTTTCAAAAGGCGTTTTGCAAAATATAACCTGAAAGATTTGTTCACAGACTGATGTTACTGAGAATTAAGGACAAGAGCAGTGTAAGGTAGTTAAGTTTGCAGTTGACACCAAGTTGGGGGAAACTGGAATCAGAGGAGACAGCAAAGGTCTTGTAAATAGTGCTTGATATGATATGAAATGTACGTGGGCTGAAGACTGGCAAATGAAGTGCATTGACTTAAGAATAAAAAAACACAGGTACTCCGTAGATGAAATATAACTTGCCAATGGGAAAGCTGAGAGAGATCTGTTCCCCCACTCTGGAATTACCCCTGATTTCTGGAATTCCTGGAGCCCCTTTCCTTCTTTCAAGGCACATTTCAAAACATAATTCTTTGACGGTGCTTTAAGTCATCTTTCCCCTCCCCACCCCACCCCCTTCAGCTCCCACTCTCATCTCAGGAGCCTATCCAGCTCTATGAATTGCATTGAGATGTCCTCCGGATATGAAAGACGCCTTGTAAATTGTATTTTATTGTAACTAGGGATGTTAGTTGGCTCACCATCTGGCATGTCAAAAAAGTGTGATGCAGCAATAAATCAGGCAAACAGGATGATGCTAGGCTATGCTAGACTATGGATTGTGACAGCAGAACAAGATAACATAGGTTTAGGATTGCAAAGGGCAAATTTAGGACAGACACCAGGAAGTATTTCTTTACCCGGAGGCTAATTAGAAACTAAGCCAGGACACTTGATTCATTTAAAAAACAGGTTGAAACTGTGATAGGAGAACGGTAGGTTAAGTGTGAGATCAGATGGTCCAAAGGGTCCGCTTTATCCGAATTGCTCTTGTCATCTTGTGTGCTAACTGAAAACACAATTAAAGAGGTATGTTTTCAGAAACATTTTGAGAGTGGGGAAGGAGAGTTCAAAGCAGAGGAATTTAGTGAGAGTTCCAGAGAGTGGGGAAAAGGTGCAGGGGTGGAGGACATGGAGCAGGTCTAAGTTGACAGAGAGAGAGAGTGGGCAAAGAGTAATACTCTAGGAGATCACAGAAATAGATTGGGCGCTTGACATGGAAAAATTTGAAAGATTGAAAGAATGTGATTATTACTTATTTTTCTTACATGTTTATCATGGGAATTCCCAATATAATTCAATATAGTGATAGCTCTAGAAAATGAAGTGTGATAAATCACATTGAGTTTTAATTTGGCACATTCAGAGACCAAATTTGTTGCTTGGAAGGTGAGATGAATTGTTGTGGACAGAACTACTGACCTGTGTTTTTCTGACCTGTGTTTTTCTGAATTCCAGGAAGTGGATCCCTCCACATAAAGAGCTAGGGCGCAAAGCAGTGACATGTTGAATTAGGAGATGACATGTGCACCAAAGGGTTGAATACATCTGACTTAAAATGAAGAATTGTACTTCCAAAGAGATTCTGTTATCTCAGGATGAACAGCTGATGAAATAGCACAAGTGTCTAATAAAGGGAACCAGTGAGGTGAATGATGCATCTGATGATGTCTCTGTCTAAGTAAAAATAATTTGTCTAAGCTTGAAAAGGACCAATGTGGTCCATTCAGCTGGTCCCAAAGTAAATATAAATAAATAATCTTACATTACTTGTGGCTCATATGCTTCAGTTGATTTATTTGCCAAATAGCTATCTAATTCCCAACTGAATTTGCTAACACAATCTAGCTGCACTGCTTCCCTGGGCAGTCAATTCCAATAATCTCCCACACCATTTGAAGTAGAAATGTCTGATTGTTTACATGTAAAATAAATCACCTGACTCGACTTACTGGAGGCGTTTGGTGCACAAGCTGCTGGAATGTGCCCTTTTACATTACATTAATGGTCAGATTAGGACCACTGAGAAAAAGCACACAATCTCTCTCAGCGAGCTATGAAGAACATGTATATTGTATTGTTGTATGATGCCCACAGTATTAGAGCTTTGGGTCTTTCATACAAACAGGAAAAACTCATTCAATTCTGAATCTGAACGTTTCCCTGGTAGGAGGGAGCTGTTTCATGCTCTTCGTTAGATTGTCTGTGGGAGTAAATGATGGGTGAACAGAAAATCTTTCCCCACTGCTTACACTGAAACACTGGCAGCAACTGGAGTAATATCTTTATTGACTGTCTATCCTGTACTAATCTGGGTTTAACTTTCTCAACCTCACGTAAAACCTTGTATACCTCAATCAGGCCCCCTCTAGTAGACTGGAACCAGTTAGGAACTACAAACTAGAAGAAAAGTAAATGCCTTTTTTTCATTTAAAATTGTCCATTAAAGTTGACTCTAATTGTAGAATAACACTAAAGAATTAAATGTCAACATTAAAGGTTAAATGATTATGAACTCATCAATAACCAGTTGTCCAAAATGGGATGCCTTAACACAGTTGTCCTAAAACAACAACAACTTGCATTTATATAGCACCCTTCATACGGGGTAGCGTCCTAGAGCGCTTAAGATGTAATAATGTGCAAAAGTTTGGAAAATTCCTCAGTTCAGTCTTAATTAGGAAGTCAGTTTGAAATAGTTGTGTGTGTAAAGAGTTTTATTAGGGAAGGGTCTGGGGAATAAATGTAAACAATGAGATCATGAATTATTCATTATCATCAGATATGGTCCAGCAGACTTAAAAAAAATAAAAATTCAATCCGTGGCTTTCAAACAATCCAGTCACTTCTTTGAGGGAATACTGCCATAGTTGAAAAAGATTAAATTAATCTGTTATGGCTTTGGTGATTTGACTAATCGTTCTATAATTATTTCCAGTTTAATGAATCTATCAGTATTAATGGAATGTAGGAGGCTTGTGGCACACACACACACAGTTGGGTCTAATTTGCAGTATTTCTTAACAGATTTCTGAATAGGAAATGTGTAATAATCATATTTTGAGAATATTTGAGATACTGAGGAACTGATTCATTCTAAAGCATAGGCAACGTTTTAGAAATTTGATAATTACGTTTTTTTTTATTAAAGATCTCTTAGGAAATACTCATAAATTAGACCCCAATATGTGATTAATGATTCTGTTAGAAATTGTTTCACATTAGAATCAAGTGTAAACAATTTATAAGTTAATGGTTGTATATCCTAATTGTGTTGTAGTCAAAACTCATTGTGCTAGTTCCTACTCAGACTCATTCTCTCTCAGGACCTTAGGAGTGTTGAACTGGTCTCTTCTATAACCTCTTTCTTTCCCTTCCAATCGTCGAGCTGCTAACCCAAGCTTGACATCATTTCTTCTTGATTTATCTTGCTTTCCCACTATCCTGTTCAACCTTGGTGATGTACTGTACTATTGCCTTTCAATTAAGTTCTTAATGATAAAAAAAGTAGTCCATTATTGTTTGAGTATGAAAAATATTTGTGATTTTACTCTGTGTGTTTCTTTTATATAATGCATTCATGGAGTCCTGTAGCTCAGTGGTTAGAGCACTCGTCTTGTAAGTGAGACACCTGGGTTCAATTCCAGGCAGGGCAAAACCTTGGGTATGTTTCCTTACTCCACACACCTAATAATAATCCCTCCAAAATATGGTCAATTCACTTTACAGTCTATTCTGTGAAGTGCTTTGAGATGTCGAGAAGATGTGAAAAGCGCTATATCAAATGCAAGGATTATTATTATTATTATATGCTTCTAGGCCATTCATTTTCATCATGACATATGTCAGATGTTTAATCACCTTATACATTTGTAGTTGTACAAGAGGAAAGATGTGGTTACATTCTGTCAAATGCAGTCCTTCATAAACTTGCCTGAATACTCCTTCAGGCAGGTAGTTGGCTGCTGTCAGTACAATTAGTGGTGCATGGCTGTCCTCAGGAACTGTGTTGAAAAGTAAAACAATGATGCACTGCGTCACTGACTGGAGTATCCCATATGTCCAAGTCTAAATACAGTGTCAGGCAAAGGCCTGGAAAGATAAGTCTCTGTATCTGTTGTTGGGAACTCTGAATCTGATGTGACTTCAATGAGTACTGTGACACTTTTGTGGCTATTTTTAAAACTGTTGTATAAAATTATATGGGAAGCTATCTGCAACCAACCAATGGAATAACGCAAATTGAATTCAGATATTTTTGATATATCAAAGTCTTACATCAAAGTGATATATCGAACATGTCATGGATTGTAGTATGTTTTCATTAATTAACTAAATAGGTGTGAACCTCTTCTTGATCTATATGAAAAATCTGGTAAATATTGAATATGATGAATCAGGACATTGAATTTAATCTACTCAGAGGCTCATTTTAAGAGAGTGCTCACCAGAGTATAAATATGAGCTGGAAATCAGATTTACTATTTTATTTTGATGAACCATGGCACATGCAGAAACCCATCACCATCCTTAAGAGTATCGAAACCAAACCAAGAGTATCGAAGCCAGACTGAGAGTGACATGTTTGCCACCCACAAATGGAAATTTCTGTGTCTGGAATGTAATGTGCACTCTCTCTCCATGGAGGGAGGCACTCTGGTCACCTAATTCTGGAGAATATTATTATTGTTATAGTAATATTAGGCCCATTGCCAACTGATGCATTAGGCGCAGGTTGGCTAGAGCCAAGGTTTGGGGGCCCTAGAGTGTTCGTTGGCGTACTGCTGGAGTTTAACCAGCTAAAACTGCACAACTGTCTATAGAAAGCACAATCTGTCACGCTTCAAGCTGCTTGTCCATCGAGGAACACCATTAGAGCTTTGCACCAAACATTGCGATTTTTATTAAACTTGGCACGAGGACACAACATACCTTTTATTCTGTTTTTGGAAGCAAGTATTGCTTTAAAGCAGCTTTTGAGTTGGCCAACAAAATAATCAGAAAAACAAAATAGCGTAGATTTATACCACACATCAAGAAATATTCAATCAAGAAACATTTATTTTGTTGGCCAACCAAAGAGGTTGGCCATCATTGCTTTAAAGCTTCCATCCATTCGAAGATAGATACATGGTAGAGTCTACCAATCAGTAACAACAACTTGCAGTTATATAACACTGCTCACACAGGGCAGCATCCCAGAACAACTCTGAAGACACTCTTTTAGATGGATTATTATTTTTATAGTGAACGTTTGGAACTGGAATCACTCTGAGAATTTATTTACATGATACAATTTTGTTCTTGTATGAATTGCATCCAGTGATAGAGTAAGCTGAAAATGAAATTAGTCTTCCTACAAAACACCATAATATCCATCTTCAGAAAGGCCTCGTTGGGAGACTTCCAGTAAAGCACTTGTCTGAGAAACATCAATAAAATGATTTTCAAACTAATCTTGGATCGTGCAGATGGGCCAAAGGGCCGTCTTCATCCAAACCAATCTTGTTTGTATCCGAAATTCTTCTGGACTCAACCATAAACATTACTGTACTAAAGTTTAAAAGAGTACAAAACTTTGGAAAATTTTGAATTTTAAATAGTATTGAAAATTTTACAATGCTATTGTAATGTAAACCTCCAGAGTAAAATAGTTTACTGATTTTACTCCAGAGTGAAATCCCCAGCAATGCAATTAGAAGCTTTTCACATCTCGAAGATTATTATTATTATAATATAAAAAAAGACTATGCAGAGTACAGGCTCACAATAGTAGTTCCCATCGCAACAAATGAAAAACTCTGCTCACAGGAAATTTAATGAAAACATTACAGTAGGATGCTTCAAGACAGTAGAATGAGAGGTCATAGGTTTAGGGTTGTGAAGGGCAATTTCAGGACAAATATCAGGACATTTTTATTTTCTCAGAGGCTAATTCATAACTGGGACAGGGTGGATGCTGCCAGGAAAATGGACTGATGGTATTCTGCAATGATACAGTACAATACAAAATTACATTTGTAAAGTCCCTTTCATATTGAGAGGACGTCCCAAGGCACTGAACAGTCGACGATTAGGACCTGGTGGGTGGGGGGGGGGGGGGGTGGGTGATGTTTGGGATCAGGGAAGGTGGAGGGCAGAGAGGGTGGCCGAAGGCATGGTTGAAGAGTAGGGTCTTGGGGAGTGCAGATGGGCCAAAGGGCCGTCTTCATCCAAACCAACCTTGTGAACTGGTGATAACAGAAAAAAGATTTCCAAATTTTCCAAAGTTTAGTATAATGTCAAACTTTAGTACAGTAATGCTTATAGTTGAGTCCAGAAGAACTTCAGGTACTTGGTTATCAGTAATGGTTTGTGATTATTCATCCATCAATTTCCTCTTCCCTCTAGAGGGAAATGCCTGACCTCTCAACCAGACCTCCTATTGAAAACTAATGGAACCAGTGGCCCATCAATATGTAATACTGCCTGCTGATACTTTCATGAACTCGGCCACTCTATTGTTTTGTAAACCTCCAGCGTAAAATCCCAAGTAATGCAATTAGTTGCAAATCATATAAACAGCAAAACAAATAAATCCAAAACCGCTAAAATAAATTGGTCCCATGAAGTTAATGGAAATTAGGGTTTTGTACAATGGTAAGCATTAGGAAATGGAAGCACTGAGTAATACATCTGAATAAAGATAACAATGTAAAGGGCATTGAGTGCCGAAATCTAAAGTTTGTTAATAACAGCACAGAAGTTGGATATTGAATGGTCTCTCTGAAAGAAAGCGATGTGAATTGGGAAACTGAATTTGTAATCTTGCTCCATATTGCATCAAGGAACTCTGAAATATTAATGTTATTAAAGAACATTAAAAGTGTGAAAAAGCTCTGTGTGAAAAATAAAATTCTAACTCTGACTCTACACTGGTGTGTCAGCCTGGCTATGTTGGTACCACTCTCGTCTGTGAGTCAGAAGTCTGTGGGTTCAAGTTTCATCTTGGAACTTGGAGGTCATATTGCCTAAACTGACTAACCATTGCAGTGCTGGAGGTATGCTGTATTGTTGTAGGTGCTACCTTTCGGATAAGACATTAAACTGATGTCCTAACTAACTGGCTGTTCAGGTGGGCATGAAAGATCCCAAATGTAACATTCAAAAATTATTTTGAATAGAGTTTCCTGGTTAACAAACGCCCAAATAAAATGGACTATTGGAGTATATCATGTGAAGTGCTTTGAGACGTACTCCCATCGTGAAAGGTATATAAACAAGTGTTAAAGTCTTACCTTTGTGTTCTAGCACAAGATTCAGTTATGCCAATGAGTGTGTGGTTACTGCAGTCGCTTAGTGAACTTGGCTCGACTTCACATGGTTGTACTCGTGGATTTTCACAGTGTAGTGTGTAATCTATCCTTGAAACTGATCACATGTACACTATTTTGACACTGGAAACAAAATCTTGGTTAACTAATTGTTTTATGTATTTAGGAGAAAATCAATTTGTTACTGTTTGAATTCCACCAAAAATTATGGCAATCAGTATAAATGGCTTTAATGGTTCTTATTCCTGAAGTATTCAAGGGTAATTACTCCACTTAAATATGGCTGAAATAAAACCGTATATTTTAAAAAAAGCTATTCTAGTACTAATCTAACTGCTTTTTCTGATTTGGGCATTTTTTAAAAAAACAATTTGGTCATTGGGGTGTCTGACTCATGTGGAAACCCATCACTGTGCTTAAGAGTATCTGAACCAGACTAAGAGTTCCACATATGGATGCCACCTACAAATGGAAATTTCCTTCTGTCTGGAAAGCAGTGTGCATTCTGATCTGGAGGGTTGAACCTAGCTTTTCTAATTGAGGGATTGGAACAGGTTTAGGTTGGCGAGAGCCAAGGCTTCGGGACTCCAGAATGTACATTGTGGTGCTGCTGAAGTTTAACAACCAAATGTTTCCAATTTGCATTGGCAAATGCTGGCAAACTTCCAGCTGTATGTCCAGCTAGGACCACCCTTGCCATTTGGTTTGCAGCATTAACAGGAGCCGGAAGGCGGAATCCTTGCCCACAGTAACTGGTGATATAATTACCAGTGGAGTTGAGAGAGTATAAGAAGGCAGATGTTATAAATTTTGCTGAATATTAAGATGGTTGTCATGGCAATGTTATCTCATTAAAATCCATGCGACCAAAAAAGTTACATTTTGACTATTGCTTCAGCATGATTTCTCTGAGAGCGAGATGTGATGTTAGCTCTCTGTTTCTTTAAGATTTTATCGTGTCCAAACACAGTAAATGTGCATCTGATTTCTTATACAGTTGGAAGCACAGATGGTCATTGTACCAGTGAGTTTAAGGCTGCATTTATAATATCTAACACATAATTATAACACAAAAGATCATTAGTAACATCATTAACAATGTAATTATAGCTATGACTCTCGTATCTAAATTAGAAATTCAGTTTGTCATGCAGTATTAGGTACAATTGTATTACCAGTTGTTACCCTTGACTGTTTAATTGAATAATAATAATCCTTGCATTTGATATAGTACCTTATTATCTCATTGAGACACCTCAAATCGCTTTGCAGGATTTACTGTGAAGTGCAGTAACGGTAGTAGGAAAATGGCCACAAAAGACACAATCACACCACAATATAATATATACTGTGAAGCGCTTTGAGGCATTTTGATGATATGATAAGGCGCTATATCAAGTGCGAGGATTATTAAATGTGGCAGCCAATTTGCCATAGTAGTTCCCACATGAAGCCATGAAATAGTGTTTGAAAGGCATCTGAACATCCAAGGCATTCTCCCTGGGAGCTGGCATTAGAAACCAGGGTTAATGATGCAGTCTGAATAAATTATAAATCTATTTTTTTTCTTAATACACATTTGACTGAAAGCATTCCAATTTGGGATTGGAGAACTTCATGTTAATGCTATAAATCAGTATTGATTTGTGGCTTTAATGTTAACCGGTAACAATACAAATAATTTGGTTAATCATTCATGGCTGTTTGTGGAATATTACTGTTTGCAAATTGACTACTGTGTTTGGCTTCAAGTACACAGTAACTGCACTTTATATTAAATTATTTATCATAAATCAGAGTGTTCCTTAATTTTGAGAGTGTATTGGCAGGTGCACACTTGTGAGTGTTGGAGCTACAATAACGGGTTCAGTTTAAGATAGGTCTCAGTGTATTTAAAAAAAAGCTGGTTTGAAAAGCGGCTCTGAGAGGGAAAGATCGTATGAGGTTGTATTGAAAGATTGTATTGTGCTGTTACTCTTCATCAAATCTCAATATGTCTGAACCTCTGACTCATTTTTCATGACCAGTCATGAATTTCTAACATTTATGTTCATTTTGGATTTCCAGCAACCACTTCTTTACTTTTCAGTCGGTGCTGCCTGGTGATCCTGATGCGTCTGTATCATAGAAGTTGGCTCGCAGGAAGGTTGGTTTTCTGTAATTATTTGAACCAGATCTCCTAGGATGTGTTTATCGTGTTGTGGAGTCCTGTAGCTCAGTGATTAGAGCACTTGCCTTGCAAGCGAGAGACCTGGGTACGATTCCTGCCAGGGCAAAACTTGGGCAAGTTTCCTTACTCCACACATCTCTGCTTACCTAGTAGTAAGTAGGAACCTGGTTGTCAGTCGATTGGCGGTTCGCTTTTCCTGGGGTAATAATTCCCTCAAAAAAACAATGATAATAAATTGGTTACTCAATCCAAGACTGTTTGTGGGACACTGCTATTTGCGTTTCGCCCACAAAATATACAGTCAATTCACTTTATAGTATATTCTGTGAAGCGCTTTGAGACATCTCGAAGATGTGATAAGGCACTACATCAAATGCAATTATTATTATTGTTATCACCATCCTCACTGGGTCAAAGTCCTGGAACTCGATACTCAACACCATCATAGGAACACCATCACCACAAGAACTGCAGGGGTTTAAAGAGAAGGTCCTGTCACCACCTTTTCAGGGCAACCAGGGTTGTGCAATAAATACCAGCGTGACCCACTTCTTGAGATCAGTAAAAAAAGATTTTGTTAGCTGTGTGAGAGCTGAGGCCTTGGGAGCAGCCCTGATTACAAGGTTGAATTTTAACACCAGTGATAATCAATGTCAAATTTTTATCATAAATCTTAAACCATTTCATTTTATTTTACATCTGTGCTAACTCAAGCAACAAGTTAAGGAGCGTCACACATTTTACCCCTTTGCCCTTTCAAGCTCGACAGAATTCATTTATAACAATTTCATTTCAATCAATCATACCCTGAATGAAACTTAGTCTCTTTAGAAGCTTGATGCAAACACTGTACAAAGACATTTATCTTCAAGCTATAGATGGCATGTTAGAACATTTGATTTGTCCTCTGTGCGTGAATGCTGCCAAAAAGATGGATTGGATCTCTGTCACCTGTTTAATCGTGCAGTGTGGAAATAAGATGTCATTTACTATCCACTACCTCCTGGACATTAGCAAAATGATTCTCATAATTTATGCCTTTTAATTATGAATGAAAAGCACTAGTGATAATCTCTGAGCAGAATTTAGACTAATTCCACTTCACCATTGGTCCATTCCATTATTGGCGGTTGCACTACACCCCCAAGCTTTGGAACTCTCTCCACCAATCCCTCCACCTTGTCCTCTCCTTCCCCTCTTTTAGATCGTGACTGAAGACCTTCCTCTTTGACCATGCTCAAGACCACCTCCTGCCTCCCCCTGGCTCAGCGTCAGGCTCAGCTATTGTTAAGCGCTTTGAAACTCTGCTCTGCGTGAAGGGTGCTATATCAATGCAACCTTTTGTTGTTGTAATTCCAGACTTTCTGATGTGGACTTTACAACAACAACAACAACTTACATTTATATAGCGCCTTTCACGCAGGGTCCAGGAGCTCTTGAGTAGAGGATATAGGGATGTAAAGATATAGGAATGGACCAGAAAAAAACATTGCGGTTCATTCAAAAGTACAAATAAAAGACTGAGGGATTGAGCGAGCTTTCAATGAAAGGCTGTAGTCGCGGGCAGCACAGAAACATTATCTGGAAGTGATTGAGTGATGGACCCAGAGTTTCAATCTCAGCTGCATTATTCATGTGGTCAGGAGGGTTGGGGGTATGAAGAAATATGATTGATACTCTTCGGTCCTTTCCCCAGATAGTGTCAGTGGTGGACTGGAACAAGACTGTCTGTTTCTGTCTTGACTGTGTTCTACATGCTCCCTCTTTAGCCATGTCATGTGCAGACATGGGGTAAATTTCCACATGTATACGGATGATACTCGAATCTACTTCTCCTCCTCCAGTCCACCAATGCTCTCTCTGCCTGTCTAGCAGATATCAGGGCCTGGATGAGAAAAAACTTCCTACAACTCACTGTTGACAAGATGGAAACCATGCTCATTGGCTCGCGTCAATGTCTTCTATCCTGCAGCTCTGACCTCCTTAACTTCCCCGGCCTATCCCTCAGACATACCGAACCAGTGTGCAACCTAGGCATCAGGTTTGGCCCACAGCTGTCCTTCCTTCTCCACATCTGGTCCTTGACCAGGACCGTCTTCCTCCACCTCATTGCCTGCCTCCAAACGTACTTTACCCCAGACACAGCCAAAGCATTTGTTCATGCTTTCGTCACCTCCCGACTCGACGTTTCCAATGCCCTCTTTGCCGGTCTCCCCAGCTCCACCATGCACGCGATCCAACTGATCTAAAACTCTGCTGCCTGCATACTCACCGAGTGCTAAACTCCATACCCCTATCACACCAGTTCTAGCCAGGCTCCACTGGCTCCCTGTAGCTGAACAGATTGATTTCAAGATCTTCATGCTCGTTTTCAAATCCCGTCATGCTCTGGGCACCTCCCTGCCTCTCCGATCTGCTTACTGCCCAACACACAACCTGCTGCCTCCGTTCGACTGTCTCCGGCCTTCTGCACGTTCTGCATGTCCCTCCAAGCTTTCAGCTACTGTGCCCTGAAACTCTGGAACACTTTTTCTCTATCCCTCCGCCTTACTCCTACCTTTGACGGTTCCTACGGGCAGCACCCCCCCTTCCCCCAGCTTGGCGTCATGCTCCACCACTGTCGAGCGCTCTGGGACGCTCCCCTGTGTGAGAAGTGCTTTATATATTCTTATTGTTGCTGTTGTTGACCACAAAAGTCTGCAGCCCAGGAGAGGGTTTAAAAAAAGTGAACTTACTCTTTCATATAGTTTCATGCACTTAATTGGTTTCACATCAGTACTGTGAAGAATGGATTAAAATGGACAAAATCAAGAATATCAAAGTTTATAGACTTAATTTAAATTGCAGAAGGGCATTCACCGACTATAGGAATTTTATTTACATTTTAGATGTGATCCTTGATCGTGAAACCCGCTATATAAATGTAATTTGTTGTGTTAATCCTGATAGTTTATATCCAGTAATAACTTCAGTCGTATTTATAACTACAGAAACATTCCTTCTGCTGTATAATCCTTTCTTGCACTATGCTTCCTTGAGTTTTTAATCAATGCTTAACTGGGCACACAATTATGCCTTCCGATTATATGGAATGGATCGATTGAATACAGGGATCTAATAAAATAAATAATAATAATAATCCTTGATCATGGATTGAAGTGACCAATTTATTATTGTTTTTTTCTTGAGGGATTATTATCAGGTGTGTGGAGTAAGGAAACTTGCCCAAGGTTTCGCCCTGCCAGGAATCAAACCCAGATCTCTTGCTTGCGAGGCAAGTGCTCCAACCACTGAGCTACAGGACTCCACTGTCCTGTACACAGGAGTTCATATAGGTGAACAGAATAGAAGGCTCATGTCTGAGTATAAACACCAGCATGGACTAGTGGGGCTGGACTGCCTGTTTCTGAGCTATATCACTCTGTATAACTCTGTATGAATTGTACCTTTTTAATCCGGGTTCCAGTAGGCCAGTTTCGAGCCTTTAAAAAACACATAGCATAAATGAGCCTATTGACCCAGAAAGTATTCTTTACAAAGCGACTAGTGATGCTATAAACATAATAATAATAATAATCCTTGCATTTGATAAAGCGCTTTTCACATCTTCTAGACGTCTCAAAGCACTATACAGAATATGCTGTAAAGTTTATTGACCGTGTATTTGTGGGCGAAATAGGTAGATATGCCTGCCAATTGGGCTATAAATAAAATATTGAAATAGATTACTAGTTTGTACCTGTAAAACAGCGACCGTATTTTAGAAATAAGACTAGTTTACATTTTTATAAAGTAACTTAAAGTATATGTGGTATGGTGTCAGGTTCTACTCCCAGCTGTCCTTCCGCCCCCACATCTGGTCCCTAACCAAGATCACTTTCTACCACTTCCGTCTCACTGGCCGCCTCTGACCATACCTCAACCCATGCAGCTGAAACCCTTGTTCACGTCTTCGGCACCTCCCCCTTCTTTTAGATCAAAACTGAAGACCTTCCTCTTCAATCCCCCTCCCACCCACCCCACATCACCCCGGCTCAATGTCAGGCTCCGCCACTGTTAAGCGCACCGGGACACTGCCCCGCGTGAAGGGCACCATATAAAAATGCAAGTTGTTATATATGCTCACACCTTTTTAACACACAGTCACTGCACTTTGCAATATATCCTATAAAGCACTTTGTGACATCCTCCTGACGTGAAAGGCACTATACCAATTGTAAGGATTATTATTATATTATTTTAGTTTTAATATTCTGTGGATGTGCCAAGGATTACTACAGTGGTGTTCATTACACCCTTTGCCCCCTGTGCTTTCACTGTCTGTAGCTCTTGACATATCTTCCTGAGAGGTTTGCTTTGGCTCACTTGTGAAATTCAGAACCAATTGGTGAGGTGAATTTGTGGTAAACTGAAGAAGAGAAGGAGGGCTCCAGCCTATACTCATCTATATGCTCCCTCTTGGTGACATCATCCGCAGACAAGGGGTCAATTTCCACATGTATGCGGATGACACCCAACTCTATCTCTTTGCCTCCACCTTTGAGTCCAGGACCACTGCCGTTCTGACATGAAGTCCTGGATGAGAGCTAACTTTCTACAGTTGAACATCAACAAGACCGAGGCGCTCCTGATTAGCATCTCCACACCTCAGGCACTAACATTATCACCATCCAAGGATGCACACTCCACCTTTCTGAGCTAGTCCGAAACCTTGGTATCTTATTTGACCCTCAACTATCCTTCCTACTCCACATCCATTCCATGTACTGCTCTGCCTTGCCCCACCTCTGCAACATCGTCCGGCTCCGCCACTGTCTCACACCGCATCCAGAACTCTGCAGCCCGTGTCCGTCCTCTCCAGGCTCCGCGTTCCTATCACCCCCATCCTCGCCAGCTTCCCATCACACAGAGGATACAGTTCAAGATCCTGGTCCTCACCTTCAGAGCCCTCCATGACTTTGTTCCCCCCTACCTCTGCGACCGTCTTGGAGTCAGGAAGGGAGATAACATGGCTCAGTTGGTAGCACTCTCACCTCTGAGTCAAAAGTCCTGGGGGAACCTTGGATTGTTACAGGTGCTGCCTTTGAAATGAGACTTTAAACAAATTTGTTTCTGCCTGTTCTCCCTTGGAAAAGTGGAGTTTTCCCTTGTTAACATCATCACTGGCTAAGAATCTCCCCCAAAATTGGTCATTCGCTTATATTACTGTGTCTAATTGGGTGCCTCGTTCATCTACAAATACAGTCACTCAACTTTCAGTGGAAGTGCTTTGAGACGCCTCGACAACATGGAAGGCACGATATCAAATGCAATCATTATTGTGAGGGAGATCACAAAATGGTTCAAGATAGCTTTGTCAGAGATGGAAATGGAGACCTTGAGTGATGTGCATGTAGTTCCAACAGGTCACCACTTGGGACTGATATACTTATGTTTTTAATTTGAGAGCGTATAGCTTCTATTACATATTCTTCAGCACATGTTCAAATTATGCCCTTTTGGAAAACCTGCATATCCTTTTCAGTTCATGCTAAACAAAATGTTGCAATTTTTCAGAATCGGATTAAACAGGATTAACGGGTTGAATAACAATGATAAATGTCTAGCAAATAAAAAGAAAATTGCCTTGACCTGCAACAAATGTATTTCTCAAACGAACCAGCTCAAGTGAAGGATGTTTTAGTAAATCTGTCTAACCTTTTTTCAATTATATGCTATGGTCATCAATCTAATTCAAAGTCTAGTTGTTCCTGTAAACTTTTGCTGTCTGAAATTATCGAGTGCATTGATAAAATCCTATTTTACCATTATAAATTAATCATTTAATGGCTCTTGAACTTCATTATACCTGTCGTATTTGATATCTCTTATGAAATATAATGATACATGAAGCTGAAGGCCCCATTAAGCAATCCTGATTCATTTAGCACCAGCCACAAAATGAACTTTATATTGATTGACTGTGCTGTTGATGTGTGATTTATTATGTACATCATAATGTCAGATTAAATTATGATATAAAAGGAAATATTTCGCAGAATGAGCCCTCAATGTTTTCACTAGGGTTCAACGGTTACTTTATTACTCATCAGTTAACTTGTAAGATCCATATGAACGTTTTTATTTTTGGACACGTGGAAATTGTGTGATAAGAAAGGGAGCAAAAAATGCAATATTTCATTGCAGATTTGCTGTAATAAATACATCTAGTTTATTATTGAACATCACATTTCTGTCCCAGTACAAATTAATGTAATCCCTTATGCAATATCACATTTTACACTCCTATAGCTTAGTGGTTAGAGCACTCACCTCGCAAGCAAGAGGACCCGGGTTCAATTTTCGGGAGGAGCAATACCTTTGGCAAGTTTCCTTACTCCACAGACCTCTGTTTACCCAGCAGTAAGCAGGAACCCAGTTGTTAGTCGATTGGCGGATCGCTTTTCCAGGGATAATAATCCCTTTAAATAAAGAAATAATAAAAATGTGGTCACTCAATCCACGACTGTTTGTGGGACACTGCTGTACACAATTGGCTATCACATTTCGCCCACAGAAATATACAGTCAATCCACTTTACAGTGTATCCTGTGAAGCGCTTTGAGACTTCTCGAAGACGTGATGAGGCGCTATATCAAATGCAAGGATTATTATTATTGTATTTTAATATGTCCTTCTTGGACCGGAAGGTATGTGGGCTGATCTAGCTCCATGCTTGTCAGTGAAATGTTGGAATCAAGTCAACCTTCTGTGGCGGTCTCTGAGCAGGGATTCTTCTCACTTGGCTCCTCATAACTCTGCAAGCCAAAACCCTTATGAAAAGGGAGATTTTTGCTGGATAAGTAGTGGGTAGCTTGCCAGGGAGTGCTCTCAATGGCAAACCATGGGGTTTTAAATGATTAAACTCCAGCAATATCCCAGTGCAAACTCTGGGTTCCTCAAGACATGCCACTCATGAACCTGCACTGAATATGCTCCAGAATTAGGGTAAGCAGTGTGGGTTCCTTCAGGGAGAGTGTGCATTTCCATTCCCAGCATAGGGAAATTTCCATGCTTTGGTGGCATACATATGTGGAACTCTCTCTGGTTTGGTTATTCTTAAGCATTGTGATCACTTTCCTTATGAGTCAGACACCCAGCTGACCAAAAACACACCGAATAGCTTTGGGAACCTTAGATTCAAAGTTGCCCAGTTCTTCTAAGCATACTGCACTTACCATATGTCATGCCTCAAATTACTGATATACTGTCTTCCAAAATATTATTTTCTAAATTAAATATTATTTTCTAAAAGAACTTGAACCCTATTCAATTATTTTCGAATGCCAAAATAATTGCTGCAGATAAATGATTTCTCAACGGACTATTGCTAAGAGGTGTATTTAAAATCCACCCTGTATCTATTTAGTGATGTAGTTATTTGTGCACTGAATTTTAATTCTCTCTTGAGCAGCAATATCTCCCAAAAGCACAAATTCACATTTCTTTGGAGGATCCAATTCAAATGAATTAAATTGTTGCTTTCATAAATGAATTTTAATAATCCGACCGTAAATTATTAACCTTTTCATAAAACAAATACAGAACCTTTTTTAACAAGTGTGAAAATCGCAAACCGATATCCTTCTATTTTCTTTTCTGAGACTTCTTCTGAGTCCCACAAGTTCAAGATCACACTAAATATTCAAGGTCAGATCCAGCCAGAAACAAAGGTCTGCCTATTACTTTCTGAGGCTGAGATGCTGACTGTCTAGAGACTGAGACTAATCTGCTGGAGGGAATGAGTTGCTGATTGGCATAGAGGAAAACGCTATTCTTGACACTTCAGTCCCAATGATGGATCTTGTTCATTTACAGGGCAACCAATCAATTTCCATCAGCTTTCACCGAACAGAAAAAACTCGACAAATTCTGCAGTTAGGAAGAATTTAAATGTTAGAAACAATTAAGTTACAAAGAAATTCTCCTGGAATCATAGATTGCAGGCACAGTGCTGAGATTAGGTCATGGTAACTGCTTATAATCCAAGACTGGTATTCGCCTTTTATCATTTGTTGGCTGTCTCCGTTATCTTCAATTTGCCCACAATATATACAGTCAATTCACTTTACAGTATATTCTGTGAAGCGCTTTGAGACGTGATAAGGGGCATTGAGACGTGATGCATCAAATGCAGGGGTTATTCATTATTTTCAAAGTCTAAAGCTGTGTATTTGTAGTCTGGAGCTCATGAATATTGAAAACTCATTAATTATCAATCTAATAAAAAGCAAAAATTTGCAATATGCTTCTAGCAGTAAACGTTCTGATCCATTGGGAACAACTATATTACTTTAGGCTCCAGGAACTCAAAGTACTTTGTTATTATTAAGCATATTTTTTCTGTTTGGTGAAAAACTCTCAGTACTCATATTAGTCCTCATTGATACACATCATCGTGCTTATGAAGTGCCGTAAGTGAAATTGCTCTGATCAAGCTTAGAACAAACAAAGCAGCACCTTGGTTAAGAATGAACATCTAGAAGGCATAAAATTTCTGCTGCTGCTAAAATAATTGAACTTTTAAGTTATTTTCAGACTAACAAAATATACAGTCAATTTACTTTACAGTATATTCCGTGAAGCGCTTTGAGACGTCTAGAAGACGTAATGAGGCTCCGTAATCAAATGCAAGGATTAATATTGCTAATAATAATTTGGTCACTCAATCCGCAACTGTTTGTGGGACACTGTTGTGCGCAATTGGCTGTTGTGTTTCTCCCGCAAAATAAACAGGCAATACACTTTACAGTATATTCTGTGCAGTGCTTTGAGCCATCTCAAGGATATGATTAGATGCTATATCAAACACAAGGATTATTATTATTACTTCTTTATTAATCGATGATCTCAATTTCCAGATGTAACCATTCACTTGACATCCAGATGGGGAAAAAGATGCAACCAAGAAATGTTACTGACCACAAGGGTGAAACCCTGCAATTTCTGCTAAATGTTTTTGTGCTTGAAAATGGCTCAGAAAATTTGACCCTCTTTGCTCTTCTTAATTGCGGAACGTAGAGACAATCCTGCCATCCGCATAGTGCAGTTTCAGTGCTGCTTCACTAAATAGCAGCTTAAAAGTATCACATCACAAGTCCGAATTTCGTCCATTTTTATTATATAAAAAAGGACAATCACCACCAGGACGTGGAGCCATTGCTAAGAGATGTAAAACTGGGTGGACTGAGTTTCGTGATGGCATTTTATATCACCAGAGAGAATAAAAACCAACGATTAGTATCACCTTGTGTGTAGTTGTTAAGGATTTTTTACACATTAGGGCCAGAGTAATTAATTGCAATTATTGCCTCAGCGACAAACTGTGATTTACTGCTTCTGCATGTCTTATTTTATCATCAGCAGCAAAGTGAAGTCATAAAATGGGATGTTGGATGTAATCATGTAAATCAAATGCTTTCACAAGAAATTAATCATTTGGCCTTTGATATCAAATCAAATCAATTTTCTTTGTGATCTTTGTGTGTTCCTCAAGGTGAAAGGTGCCAGAGTCCAGGAAGAAAGACTATTCTACACAGTGTCAGCACTCTCAGGTCACATGCAGAACAATCAGAAGCCCAGTGCTTTTGCTCTCGTATTGAAATGGTACCTGTTTCTTAGTCAGTACAAATTGTTCACACCAACCACCCTTATGGCATCTGTAAATGAGATTGTTACATTACATAAAGGCAGATTTGTGCTTTGGGCCATGATCACTAGGAAGTAATTCAGTCTACACTGGATTCGAACCTGGGATGTAGATGTGAAAGGACATTGGGGATACGATGCAGTTAGCATTTGCCAAAGGGATGTCCTCTGCCTGATGATGAACAAGAAAAAGACAACATCCACAAGCTCTCTGACTTAACTTTGGATATCAGTTTGAATTTAGACATTTCTAATGCATTAATTGGAATTTACCCAATTTGACACTGTCCTATCAAGTTGTATTTTGCATTCAACTTGCATATTGTGATATTTGACTGGCGGCTATGGGAACTGTGGATTACACTGACATTTTGCAGTTTAGCTAGACAAATTACATTTACATTTACATATAGGAGGTCATCCCAAGACGTTTGAAAATCCTGGCTTGCCAAATGATCTCAGGGTGGGAGCTGAGAGGGTTGGGGAGGGTAAAGGTAACCGTAGGCACGATTGAAGAGGAAGGTCTTAAGATGGACTTTGAAATAGGTGAGGGGGAAGGCGAGTCAAAGGGATTATGGAATGGAGTTCCTGCAAGTGGTGGCAGATAGACTGAAAGCTCAGCCGCTGAGGGTGGGGTGGTAGGACAGGAGATGTGAAGCAGGCTGATACCGGCTCAGCGAAGAGCTTGGCTAGGTGGAACTGGTTGCACATGGAAATGAGAGATAGCAGCTACTTGGGTATTGGCAATGTTAAGGAGTATGTTAAAGGGTGGGATAATGGAATCAAAAGATATGTCAAGATCTAATAAAGTGGTGGAACAAGCTTGATTGCCTCCTTCTGGTTTTATTCTGAGGTTAATCTAGAGAATTCTGAGATTTTTTCTCTATTCTTAGAGAAGGGAATTTCTCATGGTTTCCTGGCCAACATTCCACAGATAACATTGGTTATTCACTTCATTGCTGTTTGTGGGACATTGCTGTGCGCAAATGGGCTGCCACATTCACTACAAATATAGTCACGACACTTTACACTATATCTTGCTTTGAGATGTCTTTCTGATGTGAAACTCTCAACACCAAATGTAAGGATTATTATTATTGTTATGCCCCTGTGAAAGCATGACCTGGCTTCACAGACAATAGCATTGAGGTCAGTGTTGACATATCCAGCAATTCAGATAATTCCTATTACTTTGTAGATAATAATAATAATTCTTGCATTTCATACAACTCCTTATCACGTCTTTGAGAAGTTTCAGCTTCACAGAATATACTGTAAAGTGAATCGACTGTATATTTTGTGGCAACACAAGGCAGCCAATTGCACACAGCAGTGTTGTACAAACAGTCGTGGATTAAGTGACCAAATTATTTTTGTTAAGGGATTATTACCCTCGGAAAAGCGATTTGCCAATCAGCTAGCAAATGGGTTTCTACTTACTGCTAGGTGAACAGAGGCATGTGGAATAAGGAAACTTGCCCAACATTTCACCCTTTCTGAAATCGAACTCGGGTCCTCTCGCTTGTGAGGCGAGTGCTTTAACCACTAAATTACAAGACTCCTCTCATACATTACAATTTCTAAATTTAAACTGTGTGTTAGACATAATTATCGGAACAAGAAAACAACTTCTATGTAACGTTTATACGTGCTCTTTAAAGTACAAGAAATGTCTTGGAATATTTTGTAGAATGAGATTAATTGGAAATGAAGTGAATATTGTTATGAATTCAAATGCAGCAACTACTTCAACCTAACATTGACAATTTAAAGTGTTGATCACATATTCACATTATTCGACTATGAATGGGAATTGAAAAGGGGTGTTTTAAGAGCTCCGACACACTACCCATGTGAAGGTTACTATATAAATGCAAGTTGTCGTATTGGAGAGCAAAAGCACAAGTTCATTGATCACTTGATAGAGATTTCATAACATTTTATTTTAAATATATCCTAAACCTATATTGAATTCTTTCCTGATATAAAACTCTTTTAAATTATCTTCAGCTGAAGTCAACTCGAAAATCATACTTTCGTTGATGAAGCTTTGCCCCCATTTTCTTGGCCCTTTCTTGAGATGTTGATTTATGCTGGAGTATATCTTGCACCATAGCTGTTGCTGGATGATGTCCAACTGCCTCATGAATGAATATTGAGAGTTGAGTTTTGGCAGGATGGTTGACCATAGGAGAGGCATATGCTTTTCACAGCCAAAACCGACAGTTATATTCTTAATGATTATAATCAGTTACAAAATGATTGCGTTTATTTTATCTGCATTACAAATACACCTTTTACAATAATTCCTGTGAAACAATGAGACCATTGATGATCTCAGGGCATACACTATACTTGCACTGAGAAACTATCTCCATGTCTAAAGGACAGTGTCTACTCGAGAGTTAGTCAAAACCTCTTATCTTCTTGTCCACAGTGTGATTGAGGAATGGAAGATCGACTGAACAGCAGTAGAATGGTTAAGTATGTTGTGCAACAAAAATGAAGTTGAGTTGTTCTTTTGCATAAACAGTGACAGATGGCTTTGTTCAGAATTTCTTTACCGTCACAATGTCATGAGTTTGGGAATTCAATTTTCTACATTACACGAGCAAGGAATATATTGTTATAGTAATATCTTCATGTAAACCCTGGAACTCCATGCTTATATTCTTATCTGACTATAATCACTTACACCCGATTACACATTTTAACTGCATTACAAGTAAACAGTCACTACATTTTACATTAATTTCTGTGAAGCTCTTTGAGACATCTTGATGATGTGATAAGACATTAGATCAAATACAAAGATTATTATTATTCATAGCTTACACTGACTTGAGTTCAGTATTGGGGGAGTGCTTCATTGTTGTAGGTGCCGACCTTCAAGTGAGATGTTAAATCAAGATCCTGTTTTTCAGATGGGTGCAGACCTTGGGACGTCCTCCCAACATGGAATACACAACATGATATACAAGTGTAATTTTGTATTGTATTGTTAAAGATCTCATGGCACCGTCCTAAAAGAGAAGGGAGATCCTCTTGGCAACAATCCTCCAGTTTAGTTGATCATTCACCTTTTTATTTCTATATACTTTTATTTCTTTGGTTCTGTTAAAAAGAGTCAGCTACAGAGGTTGGGAAAAGGCAGGTAAATAAGACTGAAAGGATTGCCTTGAGGAAACCGGCACAGACACGATGGGCTGAATTACCTTCTTCTGTGCTGTACATTTTTTGGTTCGGTGGTATTACCTGATGACTGTGCAATCTTGCTGTGTGCAAAAATAGCTACAGAGTTTGTTTAACAAAAGCAGCCATTACAGTTGACAGGACTTACTGTAATGCACTTTCAGATGTTTCACTCTTTTAAGACACTGTAAAAAGAGAAGTTTTGTCTTCTTGATTCACTGTCTATCACTCATTCAGAGTCAGTTCCATCCATTAGAGATTAAGCAGTTTTGTGGGGTTATACTATTACTTTAGACATAAAGCAGCTAATGCAAAGATTGCTGTTTTTAACAATTGGAACATAACAGACTTAATTGCTTCACTTACAATGAACATTAAGGGGATTCAAGATAATTATCCATGGTACAGATTCTTTAGAAAGAGTCTTATGTAAGTTTAAGGTCATGTTTTATTTTTATCAGTGTCTTAACTTACCCTCACTAGTAAATCAAGATATTCAGTCCGAGCAGTTACTCATTCAAAACTATCTCTCCAATAAGCAGTAGATATTTTAGGAAAAGCATGATGTGTATTACTAATGTATACAGAATTGCAGAATACCTACAACCTTTAATAACCCACAAATACACAATCACTACACTTCACAGTAAAATCTCATGGAACACTTTGAGATGTTTTGATGACATGAATGGATTATTATTATTAAATATCCAAATAGTCTTGTGTACAATTGACCACAGTTTTACGGCACCTACTTTTGTAGGTGTCCTTGAAATTAAAATCTGCAGCTGTTCACATTCAGTTCTCCAATATCTATGTAACCAAGTAACAGGTTACAGAAGCTGCTTTTGTTTTCCAATGAATTACTGTCTTCTATAACAACAATGTGCATTTATATAGTGCCATTCATGTGGGTTAGGATCTCAGAGCACTTAACAAGAGTGTAGTTAGAGCCCAGGCACACAACAACAACAACAACAAATTCACATTTATAAAGCAATTTTCATGTTGGGAGGACGTTCCAGATGGGATCTAAGTTTAACATCACAATGCATAAAACAAGGAAGATTGGCAGCATGGCATGAGACAGGATGCAGGCATTTTTATGAGAAAATGGCAGGATTATATGGTGCTTAGCATAAACAGATTCCTATTTGATAATGACTTTCAAGATATCAATAAACACACACAAGGTTCTAACAACCAGTCTATGAGCCTGACTTGGACGAATCGCTGACATTGAAGAGAGTAAAACTATTTGTTTATTAATGGCTGTCCATCAAAGAACAAACCTGTCTTGTCCTGCTTTCAAAATCATTATAAAAAAGCTGTAGAAATTCCAATTAAACTGCAATAAGCATGCAGTTAACATTCCGATGGGTAAATTGCTTTCATCAGTCAATATTAGACTTTACTGTCCAAGAAGCTGGGTTTTTAAACAGTAAATAACTGCCATCATATCACTTAGGCTGGTCCCTCTATGTCCTATCTAGTTTAATGTTGTGTTCACCCCACTGAAATAGAATGGAATCTCTGCAGCCTATTATTCACTAGGAATGTGCATTGAAAACAATCCTCCACCTTCATTTGTCAACATCAATGGCCACTTATTGTCGAACAAGAAAGAAGGCCAAATTACTTCTTATTTTAGCCTCCTTTAATTTCCAACTGATAGATTTCCTATGCTCTTCTATATTTTGTAAGTGAAAACAAATTACCTTCAGCTGCTCCGCGTGTTTCTATTGTGCCAGAACATCCATCAATATGAAGGTACTGAATTTGAAAAATATATATAATTAGGTGAACTCATTGAGCATCTGAGCATCCTTATGACGTATTAAATGCCGAGCCTGACAATCAATGCTGACAAGGATTTTTTTTAGGGGGTTGAATCTTCCATTATGACTGCAGAGTATCAAATGTAAAGAAATGGCAAGTTTGATATATCAGAACTAAATTAATTGGATTCTGCTGGTGGACTATCAAATGTTGGTCTGGCTCAATCGGTAGCACTCTCGCTTTTGAGTCGGAAGGTCGTGGGTTTAAACCCCTACCTCCCCCATCCTCACGCAGCTCCACTGACTCCCCATCACTCAGAGGAGACAAGATCCTGGTTCTCACCTTCAAAGCTCTCCACGGCCTTGCTCCTCCCATCTCTGTGACGTCCTAACCCCCTACCAACTACCCGTTCCCTCCACTCAGTGGGCTCCGGCCTGCTTCACATCTCTCGTCTTGCCTTCAGCCTCTCTGCCCCTACGCTGTGGAACTTGATCACAGAGTCCCTCCACTTTGTCCCTCCCTTGCCCCCTTCAAGAGCCGTCTCAAGATGCTCCTCTTTGACTGTGCTTTCAATCACCCTCCTACCCCTACCCTCCCTGCCCTCCACCCCTCCTGATCCCAACCACCAGCTCGGGTACTGATCCCCGACTGTCCAGCTCTTTGGGACGTCCTCCTGACGTGAAAGGCGCTATCAAATGTAATTTGATGTTGTTGTGATGACTTGGAGGGCACTGGCTAGATTGACATTGCAGTGTTGTGCTAGGGGTGCGCCACGTTGTCGCAAGTGCCATCTTTTGAATGAGATGTTGAGACGAAGTCCTACACATTGCCGGTTAGATGGATGATAAAAATCTCATGACACAATTCAAAAAGAGAAGGTAGTTTTTGTCATTCACAAATGGTGGCTGTTTTTGGAACCTTGCTATTTGAAAATTATCTGCTGTGTCTGCCCACAAATACATGTTATAAGTACTGTATTAACTGCAAGGGTTAGCTTAATCTTCTTCTATCTTTCTATATATTAATAGAATGCTGATGTCTGACTGCGCTTCAAGAAGAATCTCAAAAAACGATTGACGTAGATACCTCATCGGAAAAGTCCTGCCACTGGCAGTGACATGGGCATATTTCTTTTCCGGTATCTCCTATTGTTCATGAGTTATTTTCAGTTTTGCATTTTTCGCTGCAGTTGCTCCTGGCGGCCGTCGAGTTAAAGTGGGGCTGTGGCATCATGTATCACAGAGCACCTATGTATGTACGCACACACGCCAGTTACCCCTGGTAGCCACGCCGGCTGACTGTAGTGCTGTGGCATCCTGCATCACAGAGCATGCATGTAGTCAAACGGTGGGAACAAAATAAAGAACACAGACGAAGCTAAGCCATGGCAACAACAAGAAAATTATATATTTAAAGCGCCGTGTCCTCCCACTGAGTCCTCCCAGATGAGTATAGATAAAGTCTGTCTGTGTGTCAATCTACATTCCATATTGGATTCTTTGGTTGGAACCGGTCCTGCAATGGGTACAGCTAGTATTATATATGCTTAAGCATTCCAGTTAAATTGCAGGATTTGATGGAACAGTTTGTGTTTAAGTACAGAATTGATGCCAGTTTCAGCATTGATTCTATTCATTGAAAAAAGCTCTGCTAAAGTAATATAGACAATGACATTTTTCTAATATTCACCACCAAGGGATTGTTATTGTAAGTCTATGTCTGTAAACACAACAGAATAGTTTTATTCCCCTTTTCAATGTGCCAAATGTTTAATGCTAAACTGTTACGCAGTACAAGCCTGGAGAATCTGCATACGATAGTAGCATATTTTCCAAACAGGGTTATGATTATTAGATACCTAATAATGATCACAATCTTTGGAAGCTGAAGATTAGTAAACGTATTGACAATCCCTTAATTTGTATTGTTTCTTTTGTAAATATTTTTTGCACACGTTGAATCTAAATTCAACTCCTTGTCCTTGTGTCCTTTCATTCAACCCATTTTCCCTGAACCATAGAGGGAGTATCTGCTATTCACTGTTGTATTGATGTTGGCTCTCAGTTACAAAGTCAAAAGAATCTTCCTGGAACATATATATATAAATAATAATCCTTGCATTTAATATAGCGCTTTTCATGTCTTCTAGTCGTCTCAAAGTGCTTCACAGAATATACTGTAAAGTGAATTGACTGTATATTTGTAGGTGAAACGCGGCAGCCAATTGGGCACAGCAGTGTCCCACAAAAGGTCGTGGATTGAGTGCCCAAATTATTATTTTTTTTGAAGGATTATTATCCCCGGAAAAGCAATCCACCAATCGATTAACAACCGGGTTCCTACTTACTGCTAGGTAAATAAAGGCGTATGGAGTAAGGAAACTTGCCCAGCATTTTGCCCTACCGGAACACAATGAAACTGCACACGAATGAGACTAATTGGCCACCGGTTGATATGAATAATCCAACACATGGGTGGATGCTTAAAGGGTTATTTGTAATGAAACCACTTTCAAATATTGTGCCACAGTTTTGTAAACTAAAGAAGCCAGATTAAGGAGTAAATAGTACAGTACTTGACAAATGTTTATTTGCATATCAGAGAAAACCTTAACATATCGGTTTGGTTTGGTTGAACTGGCTACATTTCAAATTCTGAAGGAAACCATTTACTGCCTACACAAAGGTCCATTTTCTTGTAATGATATTTGCATGAGCTAAACTGCATGCTGTTGATGGAAACAGCTGTTCTTGCAATCCAGAGTATCAGTCTTCATGGCCCAAGGGCCAAGTCAGTCCACAGCAATCTTTAATATTCACAAGCTGCCAAATATGTGGATGAAAACTGACCCTGTTTTACCCGCCTGATTGAATCCAATATTTCCCAATCTCACATAACATCCATTAGTCACTCTAGCCGACAAGCATTGCTCCTGGTGTGAACCTTGTAGTCAGACATCGTTCATGCCTCCTTCACTTGAACAAAATTCTACCCTGTGCTTCAAGAGTAAATTAACTTAGGAACAAAATCCTCTAAAAAGGGTTCTGACTCATGTCCTGCCAGGTGGTGTTAAACTCCAGGTTATGAAATGGCATTATTTCAACTATGGGGGAGGAGACTGGAGATAATTTGTTGTTTCTCCTGCTTGCAATGCATTGCTAGCTTATACTGTGTAACAGTCCAGCATTAAATCTTTGGCACATTGAAAAAACGAACCAAACTATTCTGTTGCGTTTACAAACCCAAACTTGCAATAGCAATCCCTTGATGGTGAAAACATGCAATGTTCTCCACAACACATGTGGCTCAGAAACCTCAGTGGAGATGCTTGCTCAATAAATGTTGGATTTTTCAGGGGCTACAATAATAATAATCATAATCCTTGCATTTGATTTAGCGCTTTATCATGTCTTCGAGGCATCTCAACGCACTTCACAGAATATACTGTAAGATGAATTGACTATATTTTGCGGGAGAAATGCGGCAGCCAATTGTGCAGAGCAACGGTCTTGGATTAAAATGACCAATTTATAATTTTTTTTTGAAAGAATTATTACCCCTGGAAAAGCGATCCGCCGATCAATTAACAACCGGGTTCCTACTTTCTGCTAGGTAAACAGAGGCGTGTAGAGTAAGGAAACTTGCCCAACATTTCACCCTGCCGGGAATCAAACCCAGGTCTCTCGCTTGCAAGGCGAGTGCTCTAATCACTCCGACACAGGATACCTTAAAATCTTTAACCTCATCAGTGCCACTGGTGAGTTTACTTGCTGGGATTCTGGTGGTTGCTGATGGGTACACAGGGTTGATCTACAAATTAATGGGTTAAAAGTATATCAACAGATTAAGGAAAATGGATGTCAGCCTGGATCAGTTGGTAGCACTCTTGCCTCTGAATCAGACGTTTGAGGGTTCAAGTCCCACGTCGGGTCTTTGAACTCATGACTCCCAGGCTGGCACTCCAATACAATGCTGTGTGCTGTACTGTCAGAGGTGCCGTTGTTTGAATGAGCCATTGAGTCGAAGTCCCTTCTGCCTGTTCAGGTTAAAGATCACAAGGCACTATTCGAAAAGAGAAGGTGGTTTCCAGTGTCCTGGTCAAACACGCCCCAAATAAAATTGGTCACTCATTCCATTGGCTATTTGTGGGACATTGAGTGCAAAATTGGGCTGCCACATTCGCCTGCAAAATATACAGTCACTACCTTTACAGAAAATCCTGTGAAGCGCTTGGACGTCTTCCTGATTCGAAAGGTGCTATACCAAATGCAAGGATGATTATTATTTTATTATTATATTATTTAGCTGAAATAAAAGAAAGAGCTCAAGGAAGAAGAAATATGGGGACTGAAATTCCCGTTTGTTAAAAATGGGCCAAAAAAATAAAACTATTCATTGACAGATATTCCTGGACGGCCAGTCATGAGAAATACAATTTTATTGCCATAATTAAAATCCTAACGACCCATGAGGAGAGACCATCAGTAATGGGTTGCCAAAATACTCAACGGGAAAGAGACGAGGTTTGTTGTCATCGTGTGACATGGACTGTGTATTCTACAGGGAAATCTCTGCACACTGTCCTGACTTTTGAGACCTCAGCCTCAGAACAGTGAAACCTGTCCCCAGCATGCTGCCAAAGCAACAAAAGTATGTGGAATGCCCTTTCAAGTAAAGTGGCAGAAGCAGAGTCTATTGTGGGTTTCAAGAGAAAACTAGACAAGTATATAGAAGATAAAGGCTTAGAGGGGTATGGGCATAGGGCAGGGCAGTGGGGATGAATGACAGCTTGCTCCGAGAGCCTGTGCAGACCCAATGGGCCATATGGCTTTCTTCTGCACTGTAAATGGCTATGATTCTAAAATTTTAGTCAAGCACTATTGCAAGGGACAGGGCTCTCAATATCAAGCTATGTGGTTTTAGCTTGTTAAACTCCTGCTTTAAAACCTCAATGCGCACTCTGAGCCTAATACATAATACATTCCATTTTGGGCAAAAGGAAAAGCTATGTGTAGATATATGTGGTCTGTCTGAAAATAATAATAATCATAATCCTTCCAGTTGATTTAGCACCTTAACATGTCATTGAGAGGTCTCAAAGACCTGTGAGGTGTAGTGACTGTATTGTAGGAAAATGCGGCAGCCAATTTGCACACAGGAATGTCCCTCAACCTGTCATGAAGTGAATAACAACAACAACAACAAGATTCCATTTATAGAGCGCCTTTCACGTCAGGAGGACGTCCCAAGGCGCTGTACAGTTGGGTCAGGAGCCGAGCAGGGGGGAAATGGTCAGGGTGAGGGGAGGGAAGGGAAGGAGCGAGGAGGGGGTAGAGAGTCGAGAAGGGAGCTGAAGTCAAAGAGAAGGGTCTTGAGACTTATAATAATAAGCAGTTAATTTATTTGCAATCCATTCTATTTTGAGTGTAGGGTTTACGTATTGATATTGTTTGTTTCACCTTTGAATCTCTCAGCCAGGACTCACTGGGACTATAACATTGTTCCCTCTCCCCATGATGTTCCACATCAGAGGGTTAACCATGCCTCTCTGACCCCCACACCCCAGCTGTTCGCTCTTAGTCTCGGCGTGCGCATTTTGACTGTCGCCACCGATCTGAGCTGCTTCCCCCATAAGGCTTCCACCCCTGTCCTCTACCCTCCATTACTCCCGCATGGTCCTCCTCTGCCGCCGCCCTCCCCGACTCCTATCCCTGCTCGACCGTCCCACAGCTTCCCTCTGCTCCAGCCTGCGAACCCTCCATCTGCGGGAGACGCCGCGGGCTGTCCAACAGCAGCCACTCTAAATGCCCTATCCCCCATTCTCACTGTAAGGCTCATCTGTCCCTGACCACAGGGGCCAACCTCTGCTCCCTCATCCACATCCCACCCTCAGTCCTCCCCCTCGGCTCCCACATTCCGCCACCAACTGTCCCCTCTGCAAAATGTCCGCTCCCTCTCCAACAAAACACTCACCATCCAAGAAGTCATTGTCGATGAAAACATCAACATTCTTGCCCTCACTGAAACCTGGATCACTCCAGGTGACACCTTCCCCCGATAGAGGCCACACCACCCGGCTACACCTTCCAACATACCTCACGACCTAACTGCCGTGGTGGCGGTGTGGCTCATGTCCCAGTCCCCGCTTGGCCTATCCCCTTACTCCTCTGGAAACTTCCCCTCCGTTGAGCACTTTATCCTTCATCACCCCTCCAAACTTTCCCACAAAATTCTCCTTATCTACTGCCCCCCCAAGCCCTCCCCCACCTTCATCACTGACATCTCCACCCTCCTATCTTCCCTTTTCCTCTGCTCTGAACGCCTCATCATCCTAGGCGACTTCAATCTTCACTTCACCCCTCCTGCTCTACCTCTGCTGACTTCTCCTCCCCTATCTCCTCCCTCAATCTCCACTGTCTTGGAACCTCACCACCATCAACAAAGTGATATCCGACCATCACTTCATCTCCCTTACCTCCTCAATCCTTTTACCCACCACCACCCAACCCACCTCCATCTCCCCTGGAAATCAAATCTCCCCCACCTCCCTCTTGACTACCTTGGAGTCATCTGAACTCCTTCCCTTCTAGGTTTCCTCCCGCAATGACCTAACCTTCTCGGTCACTCTTCTCCACAGCTCCCTCTCCTCCACTCTCGATTCCCTCGCTCCCCTCTCTTCCCAAACTATCTCCTATTCACGTAAGTCACCATGGTATACCAGCCACCTCTGCTCCTTAAAGCACAGGTGCATGCCGCTGAATGCACCTAGTTTAAATCAAACTTAAGGGTCCATCAGCAGATCTGGCTGGACCTTATCAAATCTTACCGCTCTGCCCTCACCTCTGCTAAATCATCGTTCCACTCCAAGAAAATCTTGGAGGCCAAGGACAACCCCAGTCTCCTCTCCATTACCAAGTGGCTCCGCCGCCCACCCTCTCACGCCTCGCCCAGCCTCACCTCAAATGCCAACTGCATGGTGGACTTCCTCAAATCCAAATTCAAGGGGTTCTGCTCAGCTGCTTCTGCTTTCCATCTGCTACACCCTCCCCATCTCCCCCTCCCACCCCGGCCCCTACCCATCCCTCCCTTAACACCTTCGAACCTGTCTCCCACTCCTCTCTCACTACTATTATAAACCGCATGAAATCGACCACCTGCTCCCTCGACCTCATCCCTAACCCCTCCTTACCTCCTAGCTTCACCTCTATGCCACTCTACATCTCCCTGTCCACTGATACTGTAATCATGCCACTAAAAAACGCCGTCATCTCCTATCCTTAAAAAACCTTCCCTGGTCCCATCTCGACTCTCTAACTACTGCCCCATCTCCAACCAACCTTTCCTCTCCAAGGTCCTCGAATGAGTTGTTGCTTCCTCTCCTGCCACTCCCTTCACAAACCCCTCCAATCAGGTTTCCGTGCCACCAACACCACAGAAACAGCTCCAGTTAAAGTAACAAATGACATTCTGTCCATCTGGGACCAGGGCTCCCTCTGCCTCCTCGTCCTCCATGACCTCTCTGCTGCCTTCGACACCGTTGGCCACTCTATCCTTATCCACTGCCTCTCCTCTCACCTCAACCTTCATGGCTCTGTCCTTGACTGGTTCAGATCGTACTTCTTACACTGACTCCACTTCATCTCCACAAATAGTTTCTTCTCTAGTTCCCGCACCGTCTTGTGTGGCATTCCTCGGGGCTCTGTCCTTGGCCCCCTCCTCTTCAATATCTATATGCTCCCTCTTGGTGACATCATCCACAGATGATGTACGCGGATGATCTCTGCCTCCACCCTTGACTCCAGGACCACTGCTACTCTGACAGAATGTCTGTCGGACATCAAGTTCTGGATGAGAGCTAATTTTCTTCAATTGAACGTCAACAAGACCGAGGCTCTCTTGATTGACTCCCGACAGCGCCTCCTCATCTCAGGCGCTGACAGCATCACAATCTATGGTTGCATATTCCACCTTGCTAAGCCAGTCCAGAACCTTGGAGTCTTGTATGAACCTCAACTATCCTTTCTACCCCAAATCTGCGCCATGACCCGCTCTGCCCTCCCCCACCTCCGCAACATCGCCCAGCTCCACCACTGTCTCACGCCGCAGGCCACCAAAACCCTCAAGCATGCTTTCATTATATCGAGGCGTAACTATGCAAATTCATTGCTTGTCGGCCTCCTCAACTCTTCCCTCCATAGGCTGCAGATCATCCAGACCTCTGCAGCCCGTGTCCTCTCCTGCACCAGGCTCTGTGACCCTATCACCCCCATCCTCACCCGACTCCACTGGCTTCCCACCACACAGAGGATACAGCTCAAGATCTTGGTCCTCACCTTCAAAGCCCTCTATGATCTTGCTCCCCATACCTCTATGACCTCCATTCTGCTCGCCGCTCCGCTCAGTGGGCCCTGGCTTGTTTCATAGACCCTGCCTCGCTCGCCTCACTATTGGCGGGAGGGCCCTCTGCCACTTTGCCCCCGCCCTCTGGAACGCCACCCCGCAATCCATCTGCCTCGCCCCCTCCCTTGCCTTCTTCAACACCCATCTCAAGACCTCTTCGACCGTGCTTTTGATCTACCTGCTTCCCCCCTGCCCTCCACCCTCCCTGATCCCGAACCTAAGCTCGAGTCTTAAACTCTGTCTGTCCAGCGCCTTGGGACATCCTTTCGTCATGAAAGGCCTATACAAATGTAGTTTTGTTGTTGTTGTTGTTGTTTCATTTTTGCTAGTTATAAATGGAAATCATACACTACGACAAGACTACATCTCCTGCAGTGCAGTCCTATGCTAACCACCAGGCCACTGATATGCCATCAGTCTGTTAAATATCAGCACAAATTATATTACCAAGTGTGTTACTTTCTTTCCAATATTTGCAGAATCGTATTCCAAACTTTCAATAACGGTATTATGAGAACTATACTATAAAATTGTAGAGAACTTTAGTTATTTTCTTCTACCAATTTCAGATTTGACACTGGACTAAAGTCCGATCGATTTAAAGCCACAGTAAATAAGTAGCATTCCTTTTATTCAACAGGAGTTCAGATTATATTACATCTCTGAGGTTATAGTCACAACACTTTGCAGTAAATCCTGTGCATTGTTTTGAGATATTTTCCTTATGTGAAATGTGATACATCAAACGCAAGGATTATTATTATCATTTCCAAAAGCAACATTCTCTAGAGTTATAGAGTCTAATTGTAGTCAGAATTAACATGCATACTATTTGAAGACAATCCTTTAATAATGACAATCATCATTGCATTTGGTATAGCGCCTTTCACGTCAGGAGGTCTACTGAAAGAGTTTCACAGGACTCACTGTAAAGTGTAGTGACTATATCTAGTAGGAGAATGTGGCAGCCAATTTGTGCACAGCAATGTCCTAAAAACATCCATGAAGTAAATGGCCAATTTTATTTGTGGCATTGTTGCCCATGATTCCGAGAGACTTAACAACAATAACAAATTACACTTGTATAGCGCCCTTCACATCGGAGAGACGTCCCAGGGTGGTTGACAATCAGACAATCAGAGGTTTTTGCACCCGAGTTAGAGTCAGGAGGGGTGGAGGTCGAGAGTGGGGGTGTGTTTGGGGGAGGCAATGTGGCCGAAGGCATGGTTGAAGAGGAAGGTCTTTAGACTGGATTTGAAGGAGGCAAGATGGGATGAAGCGGAGGCATTGAGGGATAGAGTTCCAGAGTGTGGGGCAGAGATGCTGAATGCCTGAATCACCAATGGTTACCCAGGTTTTATGCTATTTCTCATTCATATCATGTACATTATGACATTGTATCTATTTCTATCATGTAAGTTGTTTAATTTATAATATAGCTGTTGAATTGTGACAGACATATTTGTCAGTATTTATTAATAATAATCATAATAATCATTACACTTGACATAGCGCTTTTCACGTCAGGAGGACGCCCAAAACGCTTCACAGGATATACTCTAAAGTGCAGTGACTGTGTATTTTTCGACAGATTTGTCTATATTTTCTATATTACCATGGTGCCGTGGAAATGTCCACAGATTATCAGAGATGGAAATGTTCAGATTAATTTTAATTTGGGGACATGGGATTCTGAGTAAAGTTCGAATATTTAATAGTTTGCAAGTGCTCACCAGTGGTGATATGTAGATGTTATTCAGCAGACACTCATATTAATTTCTGTTAACCCTGTGCTAGGTTCCTTGTGTTAAGCTCCTTAACAATTTTGTCATTTTGATGTGCGATTTTGCACAGCTTCATCCAGATTTTTCTTTAAAAAGCTCTTGACAAGCTCAATTAGTCTTTTGTTGTAAATCATTTTTATTTCATTTTAAAAAAACATTTGGAATCTCAGGAGTAGTGTTAAACCAACTATTTAATGTCATCCAAAAATAGGTCCACGGCCAGTTCTTCAATAATATTAGAAACGTAAACTGTTAAGTAGACCTCTGTACATACAATTAGTGGTCCTTTCACAGAACTCTGCTTAGCTTTGGCTAATATGATTAGGAACAGGAATAATAAATCACGCTCCCAATTGCTTCATTGCTGGAAGCGGTATTGTACCTTAAGCAGGGCATGAATGATTATTTCACCATCACACCTTTTAGCACAATTCTCCAAAGGAGCAAAGCAGACATTTCCCTAAAGCTGCTGGAAACATAAGTGTTAAGAATAAATCCTATGGGATGAGTTGAATAAGTTGAGTTTATAAAATAAGATTTGTAGCTCCTTGTTTAGTTTTTTTTCCCAATTGTTATTTGTGTGTGGAATATGTGGTTTGGGATGAAGAATATAATCTATCCATTTGTTTTTGCATTTGATATAGCACGTTGTTGAGAAGTCTTAAAGTGCTTCACAGGATATAATGTAAAGTGGATTGACTGCATTTTGGGGAGCAAATGTGCCACAAAGGAAACAAGACTGCGTTGTTTGATGGCCCAATGTGCCATTGCCATTGTAGGTCGTAAGTCATCACTAAGAGATTCAGCCTATCAGAGGCTCAGTGGATTTATACTTTGAGCTGTCATAAGTAATACTTGTAAGAAAAATGGGCAGGATTTGCAGTGAAGATATCTGAAAATCTTATTCTTTATTGGTACAACAATTGAATTAACAAGTGATTTCAAATGTGTTCAGAGCTTTGTCAGTTAATTGATGAACAGGAGCAAGTTGGGCCAATGTGTTTGTGAAAGCTGGTAAATCTGATCACACCCATCCAGATCACTACTCCATACTCCTCAGGTCATTCCTTATTCATTGTAGTTATGAGAAAAATAAAACCTGTCCAGGAGCGCTCAAAAACCTGCTAAGTGCTTAATTTCTTTTAAGGACACAGGTTGCAATGCAAGATTTTCGATATAAGTGTTATAAAAGGTGAGGCAGTGGACTAATAAATCAGGTATTTGAGCTTGGGCCCACAATTGCTACAAAACGTAATAGTTAGTGATTATATTAATAATAATTCTTGCATTAGATATAGAGCCTTATCACATCATTGAGATGTCTCAAAAAACAGTTCATAGAATATATTGTAAAGTGGATTGACTGTGTATTTTGTGGGCGAAAAGTGGCAGCTTAAAAACATCCCACAAACAGTCATGGATTGAACGACCAAATTTAATCTATTTATTTTTTGGATAGATTACATACCCCCGAAAAGTGATCCGCCAATCACTAACAACCAGGTTCCTACTTACTGCTGGATAAACTGAGGCTTACGGAGTAAGGAAACTTCCCTAAGGTTTTGACTCACCCAGGAATCCTCTCGCTTGTGAGTCAAGTCCTCTAACCGCTATGCTACCGGAGTTAACAGTTAGTTGCAGCAATTCAACTATTTTATTTCTGTATAGGAAAACAAAAAAAAGTAATTATGTGGAATAAGCTATTAGGCACTATTCTGAATCTCTGTCTCTACCTTCTCCGCTGCTTGTATGATGATGTAGTGTCATGCTAAATGTGCACAAATTCGCTGTTGCATTTACCTACAATAAGAAAGTATTTTATACTTAAGTGTAATGATTCTCAATCCATAACACCGGCGTATTAAATAACTCTTTTATTCTTAGGTTAATTGACTCGGTAAAAAAATATACAAAATTCATAAAACAAATCCCACAACTAGGCACAGAATTGCCCTTTACCAAACCAATTCAAAACAAATAACAACAAAAATGACATTCACACAGTGCTGCTCTTCCAACTTCTCACAGAAAGTTCATCTGCTGCTGTCAAGGACATTTGGAGTCCTTCCTACTCTCCTTTCTTTTGAATGTTTTGCCAAACGTAGTCCAGCACACTCTTGCCCACCTGCTGTACCACATTCATCTTCATTAACTTACTTTCATGGCAGACCAGCCTGTTCCTTAACTATCATAATGCCTCCTTGTTGCACATATCACCAACCATGCTTGCCTTGCTGCCTCCTTCTTCAGTCTTTCCTTGAGCCTCCAAATAATGTTCTCTTTGACCATCATGTCTGTTTGCACACTTTCCTTTAACCTCCTTGACCCCCTTAACTCCCCTGAACCTTTTTCTTTTTTGGTTTCCTACTTTTTACCTGTGCTTCCATCTCGGGTCTTTCCACCTTCAATAATTCACCCCCCACCATTTTTGTCAAGTCCAATGCTCTTTCCACCCCTGACGTAGAAGGCTTCTCCTCCTCCCTACCTCTCTGGGATCTCCTCAATTTTTCCCCTCAATCTTTCTCCCCAACTTTCTCTCACACCTTCTAACATGCCCTCTTCTCCAGACTCCTCCTGGCTTCGCCTCATGTTTCCTTATTTCTCCCACCGCCTGTTCCAATACCTTCAACCGATCCTCTCCTGAGCTCCCCTCACCTTATCCCTAAGACACCAAACTGACCTTTTGAATTCCTACTACTCTGCCAGAACCTGCTTGAATAGGGTATGTGCCTGGTTCACACATATCATTTCCAGCATCTAGTGTGGTAACAGCCAGTTCCTCATAGATGTGATGAAATTTGGGTTAGTCTTAATTATTTTGTGTAATGGGAATGCAATGAGAAGTTGTAATAATAATCTTTGCATTTGGTATAGCAAATATTTCACGTTGTTGAGACATCTCAAAGTGCTTCATAGAATACAGAGAATACATACAGAATATATATTTCGCCTACAAAATAACATACAGTCAATCCACTTTACTGTGGAGTACTTTGAGATGTCTAGAAGACGTGATAAGTCACTATATCAAATGCAAGGATTATTTATCACTGTAAAGTGAATTGACTGTATATTTTTGTGGGCGAAATGTGGCAGCCAAAAAAATCCCATAAAACATTTGAATGACCAAATTATTATTAATTACTACAATATACAACTGGGTTGGGGACAGATGACTGAGCAGTTTGCCTTGTTGGTCTGTCAGCTTGATGCCCTGCTTCGGTATCGGTAACCTTCCTCCATCCTGCTCAAGAAATGCTCCCAAGCAAATAAGAATTCTAGATTTGTAATATTAGAGCAGGGTGTTCATTGCTCTTATATTCAAACATTCATTTATGTAAATAGCGCTATATAAATGCAAGCTGATGTTGATAACAAATATTAAGTTCATCGCTACCAGCTCTGAATTCTTTCAGCACAAGTTTAGATTGAGTCACAAGTTCAAATAATGTTCAGCTCCATTTGTGTTTGTAAATTGCTTGCACCACTCTGCGCAAACAGAAAGCAATATTAGCAATATGTGTTGAGCTGTTGTGAGTGGTGTTATTCACTGTATTGGAGATGTCATATATCTGAGAGGCACAAGATGGTTACGATTACAACCATTAGTGTACGATTGCTTGCAAATCAGGGTGATTGCTAGAAGATAATAAGAAAAAAAATCATGCATTCTTTAGATTGCTACATTGAAGCGTAATTTGAAATACTGTTTGATATTAGAAATAAGCAACCTTGTAAAGTTATGAATAAATAAGAAAATTGTTGTATTCATTAAATAAAAGAACGGCCATGGTTTTTTAGATTGCAACGACTGAAAATCAGAGTTAATTTAAATACTTTCAATATATTTACAGAGAAAAATAAATTGCAGNAAAAAATAATTGCATTTTTAGAAATTGTTTTCAATAAGTGCACCTTTCACTTACCTATTTATATGCAAATAGTTACATCATATTCTTTTCTAGAGATATTGTTTTACTATTTATAATAATAATCCTTGCATTTGTTATGGCACCTTTTACGTCAGGAAGATTTCTCAATGTGGATCATGGGATTTACTGCAAACTGTATTTTACATCCAAATGTTTCATCACCTCACAGAAGCTCATCCCTCTGTTATTACAAGTGCTGTCATGTATCAACTGAGTATATCCCTTCCTGGAGACAACTATGGTTCAAAACTATCCTTATCAAGAGTCCTAGAGAAGCCTGCTGTCACTTCCTCAGTTGAGGAACTATTCTGGGAGGATGATTAACATCATGTGAGCATCAAACCTCAATGACTGTGCTTTGCCCATCTTTCCCCGCCCCTTCCCACTTCTCTCCCCCCACCCCCCCCCCCCGACCCACACCCACAATCGAGCCCAGCTGGAATTGTCAAGCGCTTTGGGATGTCTTCCTGCTATGCATTAATAGTAATCCTTGCATTTGATATCACACCTAATCAAGTCATCGAGACTTCTCAAATCACTTCACAAGATGTACTGAATGACTGTATTTTAATAATCCTTGCATTTCATAATTCTTGCATTTGATATAGCACCCTTTCATATCATTGAGAAGTCTCAAAGTGCTTCACAGGATATACTGTAAAGTGGATTGAATTGGTTTGATGTCAACACAACTGGTCGTGGAGCTTGAACCCACAACCTTCTGACTTAGAGGTGAGAGTGCTACCACTGCACCAGGCTGACACACATGAAAGACACTAAATAAATGTAAATTGTATTGTAACAGCATACATATGTGTTAGCCTGGCTCTGTTGGTAGCACTCTTGCCTTTGAGTCAGTTGTTTGTGGGTTCAAGCCCCACATTGGGACTTAAAACTCACTGTTAGGCTGACACTCCAGTGCAGTGCTGGGGGTGTGTTTCATTGTTGGATATGCCGCCCTTCAGATGAGCTGCTAAACCAAAGTTCTGTCTTCCTGTTGAGGGTGTTATAGATACCACGGCACTATTTAAAAAGAGAAGGGAATTTCTCTCAGTTTCCTGGCCAACAGTCCCCTTGACAAAATTGCTCATTCACTTCATGGCTCTTTGTGGGACATTGCTGTATGCAAATTGGCTGCCGTGTCTGCCTACAAAATACAGTCACTGCAGATTACAGCTAATCCTGTGAAGGGCTTTGAGATGACTTGAAAAGGGCGAGGATTACTTGCTATTTATGAGATTGTAAAATGGGAAAGGCTTCTTGCTTGGTAGACCTTTATTAGACTTTGTCTTGTGCCGACCTGCGATTTCTGATTCTTCGACCATAAATCTTGTCACAAATTTTTACAAACCAGAAATAGGATTTCACAGAACTAGTCTAGTTTGCAAATATTGCAAATTAGACCCCAATAGCTTTTGGGGTTCCTAGTCATTTTGAAATGACTGTGATTTAAAAAATTAAAACCCTTGTTAAAAGATTCGGAAACACACGTTGATTTATTTAAATTTTTTTGGCATTAAATTCAGACTCGTGTTAAATTCACACCTCAAGCAAAGTAATCAAGTCAGTTCCCATTTCAATCAGAATCTTTGTTGCACAGATTCTGTATGAAGTACGTATGACCTTAACGTTAATGATGTGCAAGCGAGCTATGAATGTGAAGCTGGCATATTAGAATTCCTGTGAAACATCTTGCTGCCATTGTTAAATACAAGCTTTTGGTGCTCCCAAAATAGTATGTTGCTAAATTGTTCTAGCAAACAATAATATCTACCATTATTGGAGTCCTGTAGCTCAGTGATTAGAGCACTCGCCTCACAAACGAGAGACCTGGGTTCAATTCCCAGCAGGGCAACACCTTGGACAAGTTTCCTTTCTTCACACGACTGATAATAATCCCTCAAGAGAAAAAAAAATAAAATTGGTCACTTCAATCCACAACTGTTTGTAGGACACCGCTGTGCGCAATTGGCTGAAAAGACATGAAAAGTGCTATATCAAATGCAAGGATTATTATTATTATTACTACAACAATATCGACTATCCAGTAATGTTTGCTTTCAAAATACACAGCCACCACCACTTTACAGTATATCCTGTGAAGCACTTTGAATTGTCCTTCTGACATGAAATACTTTACATCAAATGTAAGGATTATTGTTATTATTTCTTATCTTAAGAACATAAGAACATAAGAATTAGGAGCAGGAGTAGGCCATTCAGCCCCTCAAGCCTGCCCCGCCATTCGATAAGATCATTGCTGGTCTTCAGACCTAACTCTAATTACCTGCCCTATCCCCATATCCCCTAATCCCTCTGTTTTGTAAAAATCTATCAGTCTCAGCCTTGAAGATGTTCAAGGACTGAGCATCTACAGCCTTCTGGGGTAGTGAATTCCATAAATTCACTACCCTCTGAGTGAAGAAAGTTGATGATGTCTTGCTCTGCTTGGGAATCACTAACAAAAAACCAGAGCTCAGGATTGCTTAGATTGAGTTAATCTTTACTATAAGGCTTTGGTGAGAGCAATTTTTGTAAGATGTACATAATTGAGGGAAAGTTTCCCATTAGACCTTTTTCCATTGGTTTTACAGCACTTGGCACAAGTGACTAAGAATGACTACTATGGATGGGGACTCTACAGTACTTCCAGATGTTGGAAACACTTTTCCGAAGATGCCAACCAAAGAATTAGGCTCCTTTTAACTGGTTCACAATTTCAGGTATTGGGGTCTATGTACACGTTTCCACTTGTAGTTCACCTATAAATACAGTTTAGACCTGCCACTGTATGAGACTGAATTCAAGAATCTTCCATCATTTTACTTGATCTTAACAATTAAACTAAAATGATCATCAGGTGCAATTTGGAGCATTCAATCTAATACGGAATCTGTCTAATATGGCACTTTGCTTTACATTTTAGAGTCACAGATTACTTGTATCCAATTTCTCCTCCATTTTAGTTGTTGCTGCTACGACCACTTTAGGAAATTGAAATCGATCAGGGTTATTACATTATGTTTTCTTGACAATTTTTTTTACTTGCCTGAGCAGCTCTCTGTCTCTACTGGCAAAATTTATGCTGAGGGTTGATAACGGTTGCCAATTACTGTTTTTTTTTGTCCTTCAGTGTCTGAAGATTTCCAGTAAATAGGACAATTGCTGTGAAGAAGGCTAATCAATTACTAGGTTGCATCTTGAGAGCATTTGGCTATAAGTTAAATTATAACTTAATAATATAACATTGAATAGATCATCAGTGAAGACCAGGAGGATTTTAATATTTACAAGCACAGATTCCACCTGGGTTTAGATTTACCCTATTTTCTTAGCATTTCAGAATGTGCTAAATTTGGAAAATTGTTGAAATCAGTCTTAACTTTGAACCCAGTTTTGAGCAGTGCCACAAAGAACTTTAAGAAAAACAGATTCAAAATTTAAGATTTTGTCAAATTCTGCAAGTTCTGAAATGCTTTTAAAACACTCTGAAAATCTAGACCCAGGTGAAATTTCTCCCCTGAGATCCTAGGTTATGAAAGGCTTGTAGAAATGACCTTGTTCGTTTTTTAACACTCCAAGTCTTAAAATAAATAATCTTTGCATTTATCTGGCTGAGTTGGTTATCATTCTTGTCTCGGAGTCTGAAGGCTGTGGCTTCAAGCCCCATGTCAGGATTTTGAGCTCATCACCTAGGCTGGCACTCCAATACTATAGCGGAGCTGCATTGTCAGAGGTGCAATTCCTCTGATGAGCTCTTAGTTGCCTGTGGAGATAGGTGATCTTCCAAGCTCCTATCTGCCTATTCAATTGCAGATGTTCCCATAGCCCTATTTGAGTTTCTTCCAATACCGTAGTCAATAATCCCCCAGAAAAAAAGAATGGACCATTCAACAACAACAATAAGAACAACATTGCATTTATATAGCGCCCTTCACACAGGGTAGGGTCTCGTGGCACTTAACAGTGGTGCAGCTTGATGCTGAACCAGGGAAAGAGCGGAGGTAATCGTATGCATGGCCGATATGGTCTTTAGGTGCGTTATGAGGATGGAAAAGAAGGGAGCAAGGCGGAGGGATTGAGGCAGAGAGTTCGAGAGATTCTGTGCATAGTGGCTGAAAACATGGCTGCCGATGGTGGAAAAGAGGGAACAAAGGATGTGCAGAAGGCTGGAACCAGCTGAGTGAAGGGGGCAGGCAGAGACGTGGGGGTGTAAGCAGAGCAGAGAGGTTGGGAGGTGCTAGGGCATGAGGCGATTTGTAGGTGAGTGTGAGGATTTTGAAATCAACGAATTCACTTCATGGCTATTTATGGGAAGTTGATGTGTGCAAATTTGCTGTGGTGTTTGCCTGGATATACAATCACTACAATTTAAAGAGAAACTCTTTGGGAGACTTTTAGATGTTTTTATGTGATAGTGAACTATATCAACTCCAAGGATTATTTATTATTTTGATATGATGCCTGGAACATCAAAACACCTCAAAATGCTTTATCGAAATTTTCTATAAAGTGTATTGTCAATATTTATAGGCAAATGTAATTTGCATACGTGAACATCCCACAAACAAAACACAATAATTTTCCTTTGCTGAGACATTTGTGCATGTAAGTTATCTCACAGTTTCTCTTGGTGTCCTGGCCAACAATCCCCCAAATAAAATGTTTTTTATTTTTTTTCATTGCGCTTCTGTGGGACATTGCTATGTGCGATTGGGCTGCTGTGTTTAAGTACAAATGCAATCACTACACTTCACAGTAAATCCTGTAAAGTGCTTTGGGATGTGCTCATGACATGAAAGGCGCTATACAAAATGCAAGGATTATTATTTATAGTTTCCAATAGTCTGCAAGAAAGTCCTTTTCATTTTCGTTCAGTAGATCAGGAAATTTGAGCAATTTTTATTTGGTCAGCCAGATGTCTGTCTCATGCAGAAATCCATCACCATACTTTACAGTATCCAAACCAGATTGAGAATTCCACATATTTATGGAAAATTCCATACATGAAAATTTCCCTGTGTCTGGATGGTCATGACACTGGCAATAAACCAGGTTGCATGGACTGAGATATTCAGGGTTATTGGTTTGTCATTAAATGTTTATGCTTAATGCACCCAAACAATTTAAAGTGGTTTTGTAGCTAACACTATAAATCTGATAATTATTGAGCTGCCACTTTCTACTCTTCAGAACTGTTAGACATTATCTTGAGGGGCATAATAAAATCAAACAGCTACTGGCACAACACCACACAAAAAACAGCAGCATTGCACACATACTATAATTATTTGGTAACGTGTGTTCATTTTAAGCCCCGATATAAGGCCTTCAATTATATTGCTAACAGATGCTAAAGTCTCATTAGTTCTTAATGAATATTATTTTACTCAGCATTCAAAGCAGTTTTGATCATCAAATTCATATGCATATCCAACACATGCGTTTGTCAACCAGTACAAAACAGTATTAGCTATAAATTAGGCAATTTGGTCTGTTCAGCTGTTTGTCTTTGGCAACTCTTCAATGCCATTTCCTAGGCTTTTCTCCAATATCCCTTAATATCCTTAATTAACTCTGTGTATAGTCTTCATTGGATACTCTTTTTCATACTTTTCTAACCCTTTGTGTAAAGACATGAAATTGAATCATTAACGTGATGCTTTCTCTTTCTCTTCCTCTAAGGCTGGATCAACATCTATACAGGGTTAAAAGATTGGTTCATTCCATCGGACATCTGCAGGTCTTGAAATACTGAAACTAGTGACATAACATTACAAAGCCCCAAATGATTCTGGCAGCTAAAATGGATAAGAAAATACTCCAGAGAGTTTTCACCAGATGGTATATTCTCACTGCAAGTATGTGCCTGGCGGAGACCATAACCTTCTAATTTTCCCCTCCAAAAACAATTGTGCAAATCGACTTATCTGCAAAGAAAAATACTTTTATTGTCCCCATTTTACGCTTGAAATGCAACACTAATGGGCTGTTATTTGCCAAAACACCATGGTCAAATGTGCAGTGAGAATCCAGCCAGTAATGGGAGTTGAATATCAGTTACAATCCTCAGTAGCTGAAAACTCAAAGCAAATGTCTCCAGGTGAGGCAGGGAGGGACTTGGAAAGAAACTGTGACAATGAGGCTACATATTCCCCCACAAATTATCATGCTGCTGATATGAATACTGTTTTAAATAAATTTAAATGAAACAATTTCACCTCTCAGTGCAATCAATCCCTGTGATTTTTTGCAGGTCTTCCTATTGCAGGATTGAAGTAAATGGAGACTTTTTGATGATACAACAACAACAACAAGTTGTATTTATATTGCATCCTACATGCAGGACAGTGTCTTGAGGCACTGTACAATGATGGGTTGGACACTGAGCAAGGGAGAAGGGGAGGGGAAGGTGACAATAGGCACGGTTGAAGAGGGAGGTCTTCAGGTCGGATTTAAAGCTAGATAAAGAGGGGATGAGGCAGGATGTTTTAGAGGTTAACAGCGTAGTTGCTGAAGACAAGGCCTCCATGATGATAATAATAATAATCCTTACATTTGATGGAGTGCCTTACACATCAGGAGGGCGTCTCAAAGCACTTCACATGATATACTGTAAAGTGTAGTGACTATTTTTGTAGGCAATACTAATATGAAAGTAGGATTTGATTCCTTTGTCTGTGGATCACCCTAATGTAGACCAACTTTTTTCTTGTGGATTCCATACCTGGTGATCAAAGAGAATTCCACAGACTTGGTGGCTCACTCATCTCTGAGTCAGAAAGTTGTAGGTTCAAGTCCCACAACAGGACTTCAACTCACATAATCTAAGATGAAAATCTATTGCAGTACCGGGCGGGGGGTGGGTGTTGCATTGTTGGAGGTGTTGTCTTTTAGATGAGACTTTATAGGTCCCATATGTCTGTCTGGGTGGGCTATTTGAAAAGAGAAGGAAGTTTCTTCCAGTGTCCTGGCCAAAAAATCCCTTAAATAAAATTGATTTTACGGCTGTTTGTGCAGCAACTTGGGACATCTTCCTGACATGAAAGGCGCTATATAAATGCAATTTGTTGTTGTTGTGGGCAATTGGGCTGCTACATTCGCCTATAAATACACAGCATCTCCATTTCACGGTAAAAAAATGTGCTATGAAGCACTTTGGAATGTCCTCTTGGCGTGAAAGGCACAATATCAGGTAAAATGTTAAAAAATTGATTTCACATTTGATACAGCATCTTTCACCTCAGGAGGACCTCTTAAACTAAGAGATTCACAACAACCTGTATTCACCCACCTATAATGGAGTCATTAACAGAACAACAACTTTATTTATATAACTCCTCTCATGCCTTGAGGGTGTCTCAAAGCACTTCACACCACTTACCCTGAGCACGCCTGAGCTGGGGATGGGGGATGTGAAAAAAGTTGCAGGAGAAGGTAACCAAAGATGCAGTCAAAACAAAAGATCCTAAAGAAGGCTTTGAATGTGGGGAAGTAGAGGGCAATGTGGAGGATAATCGGAGGGACTGGGTTACAACAAGAACATCTTGAATTTATATCGTATCCCTTACACAGGGTAGCATCTCAGAGTTCTTAGGGAACTGGGTTAATACAGCTATGAGAAAAACCAAGGTATGCTTAGGTAGAACACAATCTCGTGACTGGCTTTTTAATAGCATCAAAAACATTAAAGTTTCTATGCGCAAGACAGGTCTGAATGTAATACAGGGAGCAATCCCAGGGTATTTCATACGCAGTGGGTGGTCACACTGTCTGAGCTCCTGTTTATACTACATATTGGACAGTTAGAATAATGAGATTGTTTTTGCTGGGGCAGAGAAGGATATAATGGAAGTTTGTTTTTAAATTCTGAATGTGGGATAATTTGCTAAGGAAGGACTATTTCTAATGATCGGTGAGTCAATAAAAATGCAACATAAATTGAGGATTATGATTGAGCAGGGGCATGGGATTAGAGCATGTAGCTCCAATAAGGAAGCTAGCACCAGAACAGAACAAATGGGCTATTTAATAATAATAATAATTAGTAATAATAATAATTCTTGCAATTTGATATAATGCTTTTCATGTTGGGAGCATGTCTCAAATCACTTCATTGGACATATTGTAAAGTATATTGTCTGTGTATTTTTGTGAGACAATACTAATGTGAATATATGATTTGGCTCCTGTTTCTTCAGTTTAGCTGATTCAAAGCGCTTTGCAGGATTTTACTGTGAAGTGTAGTGACTGTGCATTTGAAGGCGAAATGTCCTGGTGGTCCTCCTCCTGTTGTGTAAACTCTCTTTGATTCCATCATTCTTGTAACAAAGACATTCTCTCATTTCTTTTGGCATATCAATTGGCCCAGTCAAAAATGACTACCAACATATAAAGTGTTCTTAGATTTTTCCTACTGCTTGATACACACTTTGCCAGATCATAGCAAACATGCCAGTGTAAACCAGCAGCAAGGCTTAACAAAGGGAGTCGCTGCCAGTTTATTTTTGGAGGATAGGTCAGAATTCAACTCTACCAAATAACACATGGAATCAAAGATGTCTTTGAAGATTAGGTTAGTGGAATCCAGCACATTATTGTTATCCGAGTTCCAGTATTATGCACTTATTCTCACCAAAGAAGCCAATTATGTTTTGCAGTTAACCATTCTAGAACCAGCCAGGTAGTTTCTACACAAATTTCTTTCTTCTCCGTAAAGGCATCTTTTCTGTTTTTCTGTTCTGTGAGTCAGCCAAAACAAAATAGTGCATACTAAAATAATGCCAATATGCACCATATTTTCGCCTGCAAAATCTGCAAAGTCAATTCACTTTACTGTATGTTTTGTGAAGCACTTTGACACAGGTCAATAACATGATAAGGCACTGTATCAAATGCAAGCATTATTATTATTATATTTAAAATAATGTGGACTCATTCTTACTGGAAAATAAGTTGAGCTATCATAGATTAATTTCACCTGGGAGCTTCACAATCATCAGAGAATGGGAACTGTCAGGGTTTTTGTCTTGGCTCATTCTTCAATATAGCTGCCCAAAATGAAATGGTTAAGGTTCCATACCATTACTATGCAAGAATAAATATTGGATTTCATTGGCAATTTGGACCACGTTTGGCACAGCTCAGGCCAATTTAACAGAGGTTTCACCTTGCTGTAAGTGGAGTGAACTGTTTGTAGGTATAGGATGAAACAACTCCGGAGATTGAGGTGTGCAGCAGCATGTGGCTGTTTATTAAACTCTAAATCCACGTTTTGTTTAAACAATGACAAGGTAGATGCATCACAATTTGAATGAATCAGTATGAGGACAGTCTTAAACTAATTAAGCTAATTGAAACCAACCTGTATTCACCCACATATAATGGAGTCATTAATTGAACAACAACAGTTTTATATTTATAGAGCACCTTTCATGATGTGAAGGCATATCAAGTGCTTCACAAAGCTGCCTGGGAGCCCAAGCTGGGAATGGCAGGAGGTGAGAAAGGTGTAGGGGGAAGGGGAAGCACAGTTGAAATTAAATGACTTTAAACATAGGGAGGATGGGATAGAGGTGGAGGGACGTAAGACTGGAGTTCCAGAGAATGGGGGCAGAATGGCTGAAAGCTCACCCACCAACAGTGGGATAATAATAATAATAATAATCCTTGCATTTGATATAGCGCTTTTCACGTCGGGAGGACGTCCCAAAGCGTTTCACAGAACACACTGCAAAGTGAATTGACTGTATATTTGTGGGCGAACGCGGCAGCCAATAGCGCACAGCAATGTCCCACAAACAGTCGTAGATTGAAAATGACCAATTTATTATTGTTTTTGGTTTTGGAGGGATTATTATCAGGCGTGTGGAGTAAGGAAACTTGCCCAAGGTTTCGCCCTGACCTGCCTGGAATTGAACTCAGGTCTCTCGCTTGCAAAGCGAGTGCTCTAACCACTGAGCTACAGGACTCCACTAGATATACTGTAGCCACATCACATCAAATCTTGGAGAAGGCTCACTGGGTATTCTAATTCAGAGGAGATTCAAATGTTCAATGAGAAGGGGATACCAGGGATAAGATATCACAATTTAATGCCACAAATCAAGAAGTAATCAATCAAAACAATTATTTTGTTGGCCAACCATTAAGGATGGCCACCCACTGGTCTAGGCTGACGTTAATGATTCCATAGCACTATTTGAAAAGAAAAAAGAGTTTCTAATGGTGTCCTGGCCAACAATCTCTCAAATAAAATTGATCATTCACTTCATGGCTGTTGGTGGGACATTGCTGTGCCTATAAAATGCACTCACTGCACTTAACAGTAAATCATATGAAGCTCTTTGAGACGTCTGCCTGACATGCCAAGAAGCTACATCAAATATAAGGATTATTATTTTTATTTTTTTACGAACACTCTTACTGATTACCTACTCTAGCTGTTAAGTCTTCTCTGTTAAAATTGGGATCTCAGCTCCTCAGAGCTTTAACCTTTAAAGATCTCACATATGGAACTTTATCAATATTTCCTCAAGAATTTCACAAAATTTATGGTACATGACCAATGTAAATCTATGTTAACTACTTATTGCATCTATTGTCAGAAATTCATATGGGATGTCAGAGGAATTTATGATGGAATTTAAAGAGTTAAGTTATTATTTCTTATTAATAAGATAAGAAATTCCAGTGGCTTTTTCTGACATAAACCTTAAATTGACTTTATTAACTGGTACCCAAATCTATCTCTCTGCCTCCACCCTCGACTCCAGGACCACTGCTGTCCTGACAGAATGTCTGTCAAATATCAAGTCCTGGATGAGGTCTAACTTTCTACAGTTGAACATCAACAAGACCGAGGCTCTCCTGATTGGCTCCTGTCAGCGCTTCCTCACCTCAGGCGCTGACAGCATCACCATCCATGGATGCACACTCCACCTCACTAAGCCAGTCCAGAACCTTGGCATCTTGTTTGACCTTCAACTGTCCTTTCTACCCCACATCCGTGCCATGACCCGCTCTGCCTTCCCCCACCTCCGCAACATCCCCCGGCTCTGCCACTGTCTCACACCTCAGGCTACCGAGACCCTCATACACGTATTCACAACATCCAGGCTCAAATACGCAAATTCCCTACTTCTCAGCATCATCAACATCTCCCTCCATAGGCTGCAGATCATTCGGAACTCTGCAGCCTGTGTCCTCTCCCCCACTGGGCTCTGCGATCCTATCACCCTTAACCTCGCCCAACTCCACCGGCTTCCCATCACACAGAAGATACAGTTCAAGATCCTGGTCCTCACTTTCAAAGCCCTCCATGGCCTTGCTCCCCCCTACCTCTGCAACCGCCTAAGCCCCTACCATTCTGCCCGCTCTTTCTGCTCAGCAGGCTCCGGCCTGCTTCACCTCCCCCGCCTCACCTTCCCCACCATTGGCGGGCGGCCATCAGCCACTCTGCCCCCACTCTTTGGAACTCCATCCCGCAGTCCCTCCGCCTCGCGCCCTCCTCTGCCTCCTGCAAGACCCATCACAAAACCCTCCTCTTTGACCGTGCCTTCGGTCACCCTCCTTCCCCTCCTCTCCTCCACCTTTTCCCCGATCCTGACCCCCAGCTCGGGTCCGAAACACTGATTGTCCAGCACCATTGTCTGGTTTATCTCTTATTGAATGACCTGAATAGCTCCTTTCTCCTCTTCACTCCTTCGCAGCTTATTGTGTCGCCTGCATATTGCATATGCATATGTATTTGCATACACAGACAGAATAACAAAATAGAAAGTTTTAATGACAATCTGGTTCACTTTGTAAAATGATACTTTTTTTCAACCAACAACAACAATTTGCATTTATGTTGCACTCTTCATGCAGGTTAGCATCCTAGAGAGCTTGATAGTGGTGGAACATAGGCATAGTCGAAGAGTGTCCACAATACACAATAGGCCTCCACAGTACGGAAAACAATCTGATCAGGTCTCTTTTCTCTCTCTCTCTCTCTCTCTTTCTCTCTGTTATTCCCCTTCAGACCTGCCAATCTGCCTGTCAAAGGCCCCTCCAGACAAACAGCCCACAATTGGCAAAACAGTGTTTGAACTTCAACAAACCGTTGTTTCAAGTTTCAGGGCTGCTTCAAAGAAATGTTGAATTTTATTTCCGTATGGACTAACTGAGGACTTCACAGCACACTTTTATATTATACAGTACCCAAACTGTCACTGAAAAGGAAAATTGCTCATCCAGATTTTGGCTGCTATTAAATGCTGGATGAAAAAAATCTAGACTCGGGTGGAATTTCTCCCTGTGACCTGCATCAGTACTCATATCGAGGATAAAATTCTATGAGTCCAATAAAGAGTGAAAGGAAAGGTATTTTAGTTTTGCATCAGTTCAGTAGTGCGGGATAACTACATGGAAAGGTGCACAACAGTTGCTCCCCACCTCATAGCACAATGACTATTTTCAGAAAAGGCAGGGAAACTATCACATAATATAATATCTGACTGCTTTGTAGTAAACTTAAAGCATGTAAAATATTACTACACAGCACATGCAATATAGTTAGTATCTAAATCTAAATAAATAATGAAGGCAATGCTAATAGCTGCACAATAACACAACAATAACAAAAAGATTCCATTTATAGAGCGCCTTTCACGTCGGGAGGAAGTCCCAAGGAGCTGTACAGTTGGGTCAGGACCCGAGCAGGGGGGAAATTGTCAGGGTGAGGGGAAGGAAGGATGGGAGCGAGGAGGGGGTAGAGAGTCGAGAGGGGAGCTGAAGGCACGGTCAAAGAGAAAGGTCTTGAGACCGGCCTTGAAGGAGGAAAGGGAGGAGGCGGCGAAGGCACTGGGGGATAGAGTTCCAGAGCCTAGGGGCTGAGAGGCTGAAGGCCCGGCCACCGATGGTAGGGCGGTTGGGGTGGGGGATGTGGAGCAGACCGGAGCCAGAGGAACGGAGGGTACGGGCAGGTAGGTAGGGGGATAGTAGGTCAGAGAGGTAGGAGAGAGCAAGGCCGTGAATGGTCGTGTAGGTAAGGATGAGGATCTTGAATTCGAACACAAGGCAAAAGCCTCTTTTATTGAGTGTTAAGTCTATAATGACTAACTCCAGAAAGTCTAAGTATATATATATATGCCTATTTTCTGCTATTGAATGTCATTGTTTCCATTGAACCCTGCAGAAACTATTGAAATCTGTTCAAGATGGGAATTAGTTGACTGATTTGGGCAAACATTCAGCAGTGTCATTGGGAATCACCAACTTCTCTTTCTTTAATAATAAACATTCACAGGATTTATAAGAGAATTGCATTAAATAAAGTAAAGTAAAAGCTGTGCTATTGGATGACCACAGTATATTGTTTCTTTCTCCTCCCCCCCACCCCGCCCCCCCGCACACAAAAGAAATTTGAAATAAACCATGAAATTTGGTATACACCAGGGAAATGTGCTGACATCATTGGAATCATACATTCCTCATGTGTCATCAATACGGACTGGAAATTGGGAACTCAATGATGACGAGAAAAATCTCTGAAACAGACTGATTAGAGGGGGTCCCACAAAGTGCTCATGTATGATTCAAACATCTTGAAGACAAGAGAAAAATAAATAAAAACAGATGAAAGTTTGGCTTCTGCATAACACACTGCACTTCCCACACATGGTTAAAAAATGTAAAGTTGGAGGCTCTTTTGGCACACTGATAAAACCACTTCATGTCATAAGATTGTATTTATAGTAGCAAAATTGCAGTATTCCTAAAGACATCCCTTATTTAATCTCATGTGGAGCATAATCACCCGCACAAACTAGTTGGGCTGAATGGCCTGTTTCTGTGCTGTATGACACTATGGACAAGGTTAAGATATATTTTGAAATGCTCCTTAATAATAAAAATAAACCTTGCATCTGATATAGTGCCTTATTACATCTTCGAGACGTCTCAAAGTGCTTCACAGGATATATTGTAAAGTGATTTGACTGTATATTTTGTGGGCGAAAGCAAGAATGATGAACAATCAGAGCATGAGCTAACTCACACTTATCACGTGGCTCACAGCAGATTCAGAGAGTTACAGGAAGAGACCTAACTTGCTGGCCCATCCAGGGACATAACAGAGGAGTAGAAAACCAATGTAAAACTGGTAAAAATACTTAACATTGAGCAGAACATTCAATTTTCCTACTTAAAATGCTTTATAATAAATAGTCCTTTCATTTGATATAGCACCTTATCACTTTGTTAAATCGTCTCAAGTGCTTCACAGGAGTTACTGTAAACTGTAGTGACTGTGCATTTGTAGGAATACATGGCAGCCAATTTGTGCAAACAATGTCCCACAAACAGCAATGAACAAAATGACCAATTTTCTTCTGGGGAATTGGTGGCCAAGATAGTGGGAGAAACTCCTACGTCTTTTTAATTAGTGCAATGAGATCTTTACCGTCCATCTAAACAAGCAGACAGGACCTGGAATTAACATCTCATTCAATGGATGGCTCCTCTGACACTGCAACACTCTCCCCACACTGCATTGTACTGTTTAGACGATGGGTTCAGAGGCTTGATGTAGGACTAGAACCCATAACTGAGCAGACCGACACCTTTATTGAATAGAATGGTGTTCACCTTCATAATAGATCATTGCAAATAATAAATAATCTTTTGAAAAGTTTAATTTTTCAATTATGCAATGGCAGAAGACTTTTTGTGTAAGCCATCACAGATGAACTGATGTATTGCACTTTAAGATCCTTTAGCAATCGGGAATCGGGCAATAACATAACAGCTGAAACTTTAAGAACCAACCAAATTCCAAATTGGGTAAAGACTGTCTACTTTCAAAGCACCAAGTCTGAAGAGTAGATTGCAAAAATGTGTTCAGATAGCAAGTTGGTTATAAAAGCTGGCTGCATCTTGTCTGTTACTGAAGATTAAGATTCATCAAACAGTTGCTCTATGAGGCGTTGGAGTCCTATAGCTTAGTGGTTAGAACACTCACCTCGCAAGTGAAAGGACTGGTTCAATTCCCAGACAGGGCAAAACTTAGGCAAGTTTCCTTATGCTACATGCCACTGTTTACCTAGCGGTAAGTAGAGGTAACCCAGTTGTTAATTGATTGGTGGATTTCTTTTCCAGGGGTAATAATCCCTTCAGTAAAAAATATGTGGTCACTCAATCCATGACTGCTTGTGGGATACTGCTGTATGCAATTGGCTGCCACTTTTCGTGGATAAAATATACAATCAATTTACTTTACAATATATTCTGTGAAGCGCTTTGAGACGTCTTGAAGACATGATAAGGCACTATATCAAATGCAAGGATTATTATTATTGTAGGAGGCTTGCTGATGCCAGTGAAAATGACTTCAGATGTCAATTTCTATGGCACCGTCTTTCAGATCCCTGGAGGAATCAGCTAGCTAGCAGGATCAAAGGGGAGGTCTGAGGTTAGTGCTCCAGTGAGTTTGTTTCATCTCTCCTCTTTGACTCTCAGAGCAACTGAGAGCAAAGTAAGAGAATTGTTTTCATTACTGCAGGACATTTGTTACCTCCTGCGAGCCATTGAGTGTACTCCCATGCCCCCTGGAGCATCTCCCCTAAATAAAACTTTACTGAAATTTTTCTGTCCAGGTGATATATGATGCTAGTGATTTCATTATGGATCTATTTGCCAATTTCCCCAGCTACTGCTGTGACTGATGTTCTCAATCAGCCTTAGGCAGAATATGTGAAGATAGAGCTTTGTTTGTGGGCCAGCTGGCTGGCTGCATTCTGTCTTTCTGGCCCACTTATTCTGACCATATTATAGTTTATAACTTATTTTAAAAATATATATGAAAGAGAGTGTTGCCTTTGCTGACGATACTCATACCCAATCCACAGGGACAGCAGCAGCACAATCCAGCACCGTGACTTATTATCCACAGCACTGAGTTACTGATCCCTTGTTTGGACTTTTATACAGTGTCTTAAAGAACATTGCTTAGAAAGTTTGCCAACATATACACTGTGTTATATTATAGTATATTATTCAAGTACCCGTGAGATTTGGTGTTCCAGTCTTTTAGCAAAAGGAACGATTCAGGGCAGAACGTACAACAGCAGAACAATTGTCAACCAGGTCAATGCAAGTTATTCACGATGACTTTATTCTGGATTGGTGAGATGAGACAGGTGCCTCCTACCACTGGAGTAATTGAGGCGAGATGTTCGGTGGCATTATTTGAAACCTGTTTTGTTTAGCTTTGGTTTAACTGAAGTGCATAAGATCTCTAGGTTTGTGGATATATAACCAATAAGTGTATTTTGAGGACAAACAAATTATTTTCTTCAAGGTTGTTTCAATTTGACAATGGTGTGAAAACACCCAAGACAATTGTTTGGCCACAAAACACACAGTCGCTATATTTTAACATGGTGTCCTCTGAACCCACAACCTTCCGACTCAGAGCGAGAGTGCGCCTGATGGAACCAGTCTGACAACTAAAATGACATTAAAGGGCATAAGTCACTGAAATAGAAGCCTGATTCAAAATCATGTGCCCCAGTGAACGAGATTGAGACTGTTTGCTCAGAAAGTGGCCATTTTAAATGGAATTGAATCCTTTTATTTGAGTAATTCCCGAATTCCAAAAGGTGCTTGTTATCCTCATGGGTTGCATTGCGGAAGAAAGTCAACCCAATTTCCCCAATTGAATGAATGCTATAGGTTTTCAGGAAATGGATTCATGACTTCAAACAGCTGGTAATAAAGTTGTGGAATGGAACAAACAAAGGCACTAAACACCACACAGAAACCCAGAGATGCCAAAATAAATCACTCATATGGGCTGAGGAAACAATCATAGAGCTGTTCCACATGCCACATTCCATGTCCATGTCCTTGCCCAGGGTCTCAGCAATGTAAATATAGTTTTTTTTCTCCAAAATATACTCTTAGAAATAGTTCCAGAATTGCTTGAAGGTGTCGTCTTAACATTGACTGCATTCACCTTGCTGATTGTAGTTGCATGTTGTGAATGTTTTTTTTAACAATATAAATAATTATTTAATTTGATTGCCACAATCGTCTACAAATACACCATCACTATACTTTACAGTAAAATCTTGTGAAGCACTTTGAGGCTTCTTAATGATGTGATAAGGCACTATATCAAATACAAAGGTTAATATTATTATTATTATTATTATTATTATTATTATAGTGGCTTATCATGTTGTTGAGATTTCTTAAAATGCTTCACATGATTTTACTGTAAAGTGCAGTAACTTTTTTTGTAAGCAAACATGATAGAAAATATCCCACACAACAATGTTCCACAGCCATGAATTAAATGACCAACTTTTTGTAGGGGGTTGTTGGCCAGGATACTTGGAGAAAACCCCTTCTCTTCTTGAATGGGATGGTTGGTATGGGAATCACCTGAACAGGCAAACAAGACCTTGGTTTAACATCTTATCTGAAGACTACCACCTCCAGTTAATACAACGCTCTCCTATCACTGATTGAAGTGTCAGCCTGGACAGTGACCTCAAATTCCCAATGTGGGGCTTAAACCCACAGCCTTCTGACCCAGAGGCAAAGAGTGCTACTAACTGAGCAATGCTAGCACCTTTTAGGGACCAGCTGGTTGCACCCCTTTCTGGGTAAATAGTTTGTTTGCTTCAAAGTCCTATTGCTGAGATTTTGAGCTTTCAGCAATTAGCCTGAAGGTTTTGGGCACAGCCTACCCAGTTGCTAAATATCCTAAAAAAAATCCTAGGAGAGCAGGGTTTCTGCCCTCCTAAGGCAAATTAACCCCATTAAATCAAATATTAAGCAAGATAAAAACCTAACCTGAATCTCGACGTAAGGACCCAAAATATACAGATTAAAATAGTTGTCACCTCAGGGTCTCAAAATGTTGCGACTAGGACCTTGGAGAAACAAGCCACTAACCAGGTAAAACTGGTCATTCGCTTCATAGTCATCTGTGGGACATTTACTCCATGCAAATTGGCTGCTACATTCACCTCCAAAATATAACATCACCATACGTAAATTTGTATTTATTATATAATTTTTTTAAGAATATTTTAATTTAGTAAATTTTATCTCAGAATGTCTTAGATCCATATTTCTTAGACAGACTAAATTTTGATCATTCTGGGAATCTAGCAGACGTTCTGTGCGCACCACTTGAACTGCGTATAGTCGCAAATATTGAAGGGAACCATTCGGGAAAAATATGAGTTGTGATGTGACAATTAATCTGGGCAATAATAATTACATTACCAAAAACAGAGAGCAAACCAGTTGTTAATCATTCATCAGCTTCAGATTTGAACCTATCCCTCCACTTCTCTTCTCTCCCCCTCCAGAACACTACCACTGCGTTCAGCACAATGGCTTGTTCTGAAACTTTCTGCCACTATTAATGTTACTGTTCACATCTCAGTGCCTTTCATGGGAAGCCAGCCTGAGTCTGATTGAGCTGGGACCAGCACAGACACAAAGGGCCGAATGATCAATTTTTGTGCTCTAAACGTCTGATGGCTCTCCTGCTGTGCAAAACCCTTCTCGGAGTGTGTTATTCTTTGTGTTGTCTAGAAACAGTGATTTCTTCTCTGTGTTCAGTTTCTTGTTCTTTCATCAGTGGGGTGCCACACACACTGTGACAAACAATAAGCTCCTGCTTAACTACTATGTTACTGTGGTAAGAACGATATTGCAGCACACACAAGGGTTATCGGGATTTATTTTACTGCTTGGTGTGTTGAAATACCATAGCTTTTATACATTAACAATGAGCACCCTAAAAAAGTATGTCTGTCCTTAAATCAAACTATTATCTCTGACCACACTCAATACTCCAGACGCCTATGCAATAGAAGAGCTCTCAAAACAGATATAATGATAACAATTCTTATATTTGATATAGCACCTTTCTCCTAGGGAAGACGTCTGAAATTGCTTCACAGGATTTATTGTAAAGTGTAGTGACTGTGTATTTGTTGGTGAACGCAGCAGCCATTTTACTGACAGCAATGCCTTCGAAATACCCATGAAGTAAATGAGTAATTTTATTTGGGGGATTGTTGGGCAGGACACTGGGAGGAACTCTCGTCCCTTTTTGAGTACTGCCATGCGATCTCTTTAATGTTCACCTGAACTGGCAAAGGATGGGACCTCTAACAATGCCGCACACCCCCAGCACTGTATTGGAGCAACAGCCCATACTATATGGGTTCACAGTACCAACGTGGGGCTTGAACCCACAAACCTTCTGACTCAGAGTGCTGCTAAATGAGCTAGGCTGACATCTGATGAATACACACAGCAGAAAATAGAAAAAAAGGACTGATAGTTATTGAAAAACATATAAACATTCAGAATAGAAAATAAGCCAAGACTATGCAACCAGAAAGCTTGCAGGGGCCCCTCGAATAAATAATAAATAATGATAATGCTTGCATTTGATGTAACGGCTTATCACATTATTGAGACATCTCAAAGCGCTTCACAGAATATACTGTAAAGTGAATTGATTGTATATTTTGTGGGCGAAACGCAGCAGCCAATTCCAAACAGCAGGATCTCACAAACAATTGCGGATTGAATGACCAAATTATTTATTTATTTGTTTATTTTTGAAATGATTATTACAACAACTTGCATTTATATAGTGCCCTCCACGCAGGGTGGGGTCTCACAGCGCTTAACAATTGCAGAGCCCGAGGTTGAGCCAGGGGGAGGGGGAAGGTGACCGTAGGCGCGGTCAAAGAGAAAGATCTTCAGGCGCGACATGAAGATGGTGAAGTAGGGGATGAGGTGAAGGGTTGAGGGAGGGAGTTCCAAAGTTTCAGGGCGTAGAAGGCACGGCCGCCGATTGTGGAGGGACACGGTGGAGGCTGGACCCAGTGGAGCAGAGGCAGAGGGTACTGCTGTGGGGAGAGAGAGGTTAGAGAGATAGGGGCGGTGCTAAGGTATGGAGGGATTTAAACACTAAACACTATTATCCATGGAAAGCGATCCACCAATCGACTAACAACCAGATTTCTACTTACTGCTAAGTAAACTGAGGGGAGTGGAAAAAGAGATTTGCCTAAGGTTTTGCCCTGCCTGGGAATCAAACCCGGGTCCTATTGCTTAAGAGGGTGAGCACTCTAACCAATATGCTGCAGGACTCCACATATAAATGACCCAAACCCAAAGCTTTGGAATTGAATAACATCAGCAATCTAATAAAAACCTGTGCAATACAACTAAAAAAAGCAAAACACTGTTTTACACAAGAAAAAAATGACAGTGAAATCCTTCCAAACAATATTACATTGGATATAAAAAAGTAGGAACACATGTTGATAAAGGAAAATACGTGGCACTGAACAAGATCTATTTGTTTGATATCCTTATTGGATGATGGGCACCTCGTGCAGCACAAATAAAAAATTGTAAAATATTTCACAATAAAAGGCAATGCTGACCCCAGTGAAACACTGTCATACCTAGCCCTGGGGGTACTTCTTATGGAAACTATGATTGTTTATACTGGAAAGAAAAAGCCTCTCGGGAGATCTTATTGGATTTGTCTAGATAAAATCAACCCAAATATGGTCTGACATGCCAGAAATTGAAACAGGATATACATTCAAGCTCAGCAGAAAAGGGAAAGTGAGCAGATAGTTTTGATGTAAATAGGTTTTACACAGGGTGTGGTGAGAATGTGGAGCAGACTGCCTGCAGCAACAGACATTGGCAAATTCAAGAGGGAACTCGATACATATTTGGTGAAAAAAGCGATTGATAGATATAAATGTCGAGAGATAAAAATAATTGAATTTAGGGATTAGACAGAACCACAATGTTTGTTTCTCTTCGGTCTAGTCCCCATTCCTATTTTTAAATGTTTAATATAAACATTCATTAAACTCAAAGCATACACGTGCTGAACTACATGCAAATCATTCATTTCAGTGTGAGCGTAACTCACTCAAGCACTCTGAACCTGAGTGGAATCTGAATGGGAATCTGTTGAGAGGGCCAGTTATAAAAAGAATCCTTGCATTTGATGTCTGGAGGTTGTCTCAAAGAGCTTCAGAGTGTAGAGACTGTATTTTGTCAGCAAACACGTCTGGCAATTTGCACACAACAAAGTCTCATAGACAAGCTATGAAATGAATGCCTTTTTTTTTTGTTTGGGGGGATTGCTGGCTAGAACACCGGGAGAGACTCCCTTCTCTTTCCATATTATGCCATGAGATCTTTAATGTCCACCTGCACAGGCAGATGGGACCTCAGTTTAATGACTCATTTGTAGGACAATTGCATTCAATGGTTGCTTTTCCATGCTGAATGGTGTGTGTGACCTTTCCAATCATCGGTTATTACCCATTAATGGTGACATTTCAATATTTTAGCATTCTGGCCAAGTAACATGACAGCATGAAAGGCAACAGACAGGATAAGAACCAGTTCCACTCATGTATGCTAGTAACTTGCTGCACATAAATATCTCCTAAAATATCTTATTGTTGACACTAAAACTGGTACCTGTGACATTTAAAAAATTGAATGCACAAATTCAGTAATTATTCTTCCTGGCGACTCAGTCTAGCAATGGGGATAGCAACAAACAGTGGATTGTCCATGTAATAACAATAATCCTTGCATTTGATATCGCGCCTTATCGCGTTTTTGAGTCAACAACAACAACAAAATTACATTTGTAAAACGCCTTTCACGTCGGGAGGACGTCCTAAGGTGCTGGACAGACTGAGTTACGGACCCGAGCTGGGGGTTGGGGTGGGGGAGGGTGGAGGGTAGGGGGAGAAGCAGGGAGATCGAAAGCATGGTCGAAGAGGAGGGTCTTGAGATGGGTCTTGAAAGTGGCAAGGGAGGGGGAGAAGCGGAGGGATTGAGGGATGGACTTCCAGAGGATGGGGGTCGAGTGGTGAAAGGCCCACCCGCCAATGGTGAGGCAAGCGAGGTGGGGGACGTGAAGCAGGCTGGAGCCTGCTGAGCGGATGGAGCGAACAGGATGGTAAGGGGCTAGAAGATCGCAGAGATAGGGAGGAGCAAGACCATGGAGGGCTTTGAAGGTGAGGACCAGGATCTTGAACTGTATCCTCTGTGTGATGGGAAGTGGAGTAGGGAAAGCATGGGGGTGATAGGGTCGCGTGCGGGAGAGGACACAGGCTGCAGATTCTGGATGATCTGCAGCTTGTGGAGGGAGGAGTTTGGGAGGACGACAAGCAAAAAGTTTGCATAGTCGAGCCTCGATGTAATGAAAGCATGTATAAGGTTTTCGGCGGCCTGTGGTGTGAGACAGTGGTGGAGTCGGGTGACGTTGTGGAGGTAGGGGAAGGCAGAGTGTGTCATGGCGCAGGTGTGGGGTAGAAAGGATAGTTGAGGGTCAAACAAGACCCCAAGGTTCTGGACTGGCTTTGCAAGGTGGAGTGTGCAACCATGAATGGTGATGCTGTCAGTGCCTGAGGTGAGGAGGCGCTGACGGGAGCCAATCAGGAGAGCCTTGGTCTTGTTGACATTCAACTGTAGAAAGTTAGCTCTCATCCAGGACTTGATGTCTGACCGACATTCTGTCAGGACAGCAGTGGTCCTGGAGTCAGGGGTGGAGGCAGAGAGGCACAGTTGGGTGTCATCCGCATACATGTGGAAATTGACCCCATGTCTGCAGATGATGTCACCATATAGCATATAGATATTGAAGGGGATGCGACCTAGGACAGGGCCCTCAGGAATGCCGCATGAGACGGTTTGAGGTCTAGAAGAAAAAACATTTGTGGAGATGAAGTGCAGGTGGTGTGAGGGGTACGGTCTGAACCATTCAAGGACAGAGCCATAGAGGTTGAGGTGAGAGGAGAGGTGGTGGTTGAAGATAAAGTGGTCAACGGTGTTGAAGGCAGCAGAGAGGTCAAGGAGGATGAGGAGGCAGAAGGAGCTCTGGTTGCAGATGGACAGAATGTCATTTGTCACTTTGACCGGAGCTGTTTCTGTGCTATGTGCAGCACGGAAATCTGATTGGAGGGTTTTGTGAAAGGAGTGGCGGGAGAGGAAGGAGTGAAGCTGAGAAGTAACAAATCGTTCCAGGACCTTGAAGAGGAAATGGAGGTTGGAGATGGGGCGGTAGGTAGGGAGGAGAGAAGGGTCAAGGGAGGATTTTTTAAGGATAGGTGTGATGACAGCAGTTTTTAATGGGGTGGGTGGGCTGCATGAAGCTCTGATGACTGAAACTGCTCCTACTGTTTCATTTCACGGCTGTTTATAGGACGTTGCTGTGCATAAAATTTGTTACTGCATTGACCGACAAAATACAGAGTCTCACTACATGTGAGGTCTTTGAGAATCTCAATCTCTTCCCCCACCGTGTGAAAAGCACGAATATCAAATTCAGGGATTCTTAATACATTATTATTACTATGTATTTGTTACTATGACTACATTTTTTTGGTCAGCTGGATGTCTGACATATGAGGAAACCCAGTGGTGGTATCACTTATCTCCATCAATTGTTTTTCCTTTTCAATTTCCTCCTATTCCTCTTCCCAAAGGTTCTTGTTGGGATACATTTCCACAGGTGGCACAACCCTCTGCTGTCTCACCCAACTTTTCTTTCTTTATTGGTGAAGCCAAACACTGAATGTCGACACACTGTTTGATTTGGGAACAAACCCACTGGCAAACTTAGGGGTGTCTTGATCCTAAGGATTTAAGGCAAGCACCACCTTTAAGGCAATCGAATTTCATGGGCTTGACAAACGATGCTTTTGCTAAATGACAAATAGGATGATTAAAAACAATAGAAAACAAATTGACTGTGATACAAAATTTAATGTCAAATATTTAAACTCTACAAATTAGGAGAGATTAATACAGGGGGAATTGAAGGTGATGAGATGACACTAATGAATGGCAATATCTCCTGAATTGTGCCATAAACCTCTTAAGTATATCACATCAAATGCTTTATGAAAATCCATCCAAACCCTAACAGACTACATTTCCTTTATGTGTCTTCTTTGATAGCGCTCTGAAACACTATCCTGTGTGAAGACTGCTATATGAGTGCAAGTTACTGCTGCTATTTTCTCAAAGAATTCTAGAATTCAGCACCCTGGGACGTCTTTCCAACTGTAATTTGTTGCTGTTGTTGTTATATAGTTGGGCAAACATGACCTGTTTGTAATGTGCGATAAAAGGCAAAAGGTTTGCCTTTTATCGTACATTTGTCACTTAAACTCACAGCTCTACTGTCATAGTATGTCAGAGGATGTAACTAAATGAACCAGCATTAAGAAGTGTTGTGTCAGATCCTCAATATTCTTGTGGTGAATTAAGATCAATTGGTAATTCTTGTCAGCTCCAGCACAATAATAGGTGCTGTTGGCTGAACTATCTATCTTCAAGGTGACTAAATTGGTTTTTTGCAGAGCGAGTTAAAATGCAAAATATAAATTGCAAAGTAACTCTCGACACAGCTTCTAAGTGAATTTTTGCTACAAAAATACAACAGTAAATTCCCAAGAGCCATTTAAATATATTTCCCTTCCAATGCTGCATGCTTGCAAACTGTGGTTAGTTTTATTTAATAAAACTCTATACAAGGTGACCATAAAACTCAACTCTGTTTGGGTGAGGCATGCTCAAGTGTATGATGCTTCCTTGTGTTTCAGAAGATTATATGTCTAAGATCATTTTTTTAATCTAAAACCTATTGGATTAGGTCTTTCAGCCACTAAACCCCAAAACTCATCTTCTATCCCTCTGCCTTGCCCCTTCCTTCCCCATCTTCAGGACGCGCCTGAAGATCTTCCTATTCGACCGTGCCTGTGGTCACAACCACCTCCCCCTGGCTTGGCGTCATGCTCCATGGTCAAGCGCTCTGGGATGCTACCCTGTGTGAATAACAATAATAATAATCCTTGCATTTGATATAGTGATTTTCACGTCAGGAGGACGTACCAAAGCGCTTCACAGAACACACTGTAAAGTGAATTGACTGTATATTTGTGGGCGAACACGGCAGCCAATTGCGCACAGCAATGTCCCACAAACAGTCGTAGATTGAAAATGACCAATTGTATTATTGTTTTTGGTTTTGGAGGGATTATTATTAGGCTGTGTGTGGAGTAAGGAAACTTGCCCAAGGTTTCGCCGTGACCTGCCTGGAATTGAACTCAGGTCTCTCGCTTGCAAAGCGAGTGCTCTAACCACTGAGCTGCAGGACTCCACACAAGCTGTTGCTGTTGCTAATAATAATAATTCTTGCATTTGATGCAGCACCTTGTCATGTCGTTGAGCAGTCCCAAAACGCTTCACAGAATATACTGTAAAGTGAATTGAATGTATATTTTGTGGGCGAAATGAGACGGCTAATTGCATATTTGCCTCTTTTTACAGCAGGGAACAAAAATAATCCTGATTTGGTGAGTGTTCTTCTGGTGAAAAGAGATGTCATGCAAATTAGTTTTAAGGCTGCGGTTATTTCTTCACATGTCACTGCCGCAGACTGATTTATTAATATTGGACAAAGCCGCATTGTTAATTACTGGAGTGAGGATTGAGCCTGTCACTTGCCTTTCACACTCCCTGTCAAATACAATCTGCAATGCTTCAAAGTTGTTTGCATTTTGTAATAATGTTAATTGAAAGTGTGTGACAGGCTTTACTTTTTTAAAAGCTCAAAATGCACGAACCGTCCACTTGCAGTTACAAAATCTGTCTTGCAGCTTGGAAGCAAAATAGAACATTTTTTGAAAGTGTAAATAATGTTTACGTTTAATACATACTAAGCACAGCCTATAGCTAAGCAGCTGAGCACTGAATAATGCTGTTTTATCTGACAGTGGTACACCTAACATTTCACCTAGCTTTAGCTTCTCAGACCATTTTTCCTTCAAATTTGAGATCACGTAGAATTGTGGAGAAGTTTTAAATACAGTCTCAATTTGGAAGCTGTTTTTCATAGTTCTTAAATTCTATAATTCAGTTTTCAAATTTGAAGACAAACTGCTCTTACAAGTTTGGACTATGTGGAATTTGGGTATAACCGATCTAATGGAGCATTTTAATGATCAAAACAAGAATATTTTCATTCCCCAAAACAATGAATGTCATCTTTCCTCTCCCCACCAACTCTTCAGTTCCCACCCCAGTTCAGTTGCTCATCCAGCACTATGAAGTTCTTTGAGATGACATGAAAGGTGCTTTATAAATGTAAATTGTATTGTATTTCAAGGTCTTTTGTTAAGTCAGTCAGATTGACATTGCACTGTGCTTCATTGAAAACATTGAAGACTTTTCAATATCACTAAGTGTGGTGAATCCTGACACAAAGCTTAGTTAACATTTTGAATAATTTCACATATTTATATCTTTTACTTATGTGACTGATTTTTTATGATAAAGTTTATAATACATTCATGTGTGAGTGGTGGCAGAGGGTAAAATGCAGGAAATGTTGAAAAAGATCATTATCTAACTGCGGATTCAAAATGGCTGACTATAAATAGCTGTTTAATATTGTATATACATTCCGAGCTGTCATTTTTCCATTAGCTTCCATTAGTCTACAAGGATTTCTAAAGTCTAGTCGAACATTAGTAAGCTCATTATTTTTAACTCTTTNAAAAATAGGTCTTCTGTGGAACTTTGGAAAGACACATCATGGTTGAAAAATGTGATATGATTATCACTTCAACTAAAATCAGACCAGTATCGCTGGAGAAAAGTTGGACTGAGATAATAATAATAATAATACAATAATCCTTGCATTGAATATTAGAAACACTGGGGAATGCTTTCATGTCAAAAAGAGTTTAAATACAAATCTTGAAAAAACAAACTCCATCATCCATTGTTTTCCAAGTCTCATTTGAATTAAACAATTTAATTAAAAAGTTTGAAGTCAAACTATTTCTTGGCTTCCTGCAAGTGCAGGAGTTCAGCAGAGTGAAAATTATGAAATCTAATTTCACCAGGCACGTCCAAGTTTTCAAACACAAAAGCATAGCTGAGGAAATTGAAAAAATAAAATAGAAGTATCAAACCTCATCCCTGGAGTTATGTCTGTAGGTTTAAGCACATGAGCTAGAAAATGCAATTCAATGTAAATATGCATGAAATAAAAAAACAAGTTAAATAAACAGTTACTTGCATTGAAATTGTTTTGAAGAAATGAAGGCTGAGGAATGGTTTATTGATGTGGCAACATGATTTGGAAAATTCAACATTTAAATTACAAGTACTGTAAAATGAGTTGCAGATGGCTGGATCATGCAGAGTAGGATATGCATAGGAAAAACATTTTTATGCCTCCAAATCCTACTTCTGAGTCAGGCTGTGCTGCCATCAGCAGTGTCCTAGAGTACTGAGGACCCACCTGGCTCAGAACTGGATACCAAGACCAACACAGAGGGAGGGTTCTATTCCGACCTTCTGTTGCAAAGTATATTATCTTGGAGCCCATTCAGATCCAAGGAAACCTTGCTAATCTCAAAAATGTCCACACATGTCCAAAGTCCAGCAGAGGGAACCTCTTCTCTAACCTGGGAAGCTGATGCCATTTATAGCACTACCACTGTTGCCCTGGCTGAGATCAGAAAACTGGCACGGACCTACAACTTTATTTGGCTGTGGGTGGTTATTGAATAAACTCATTGAGCCTTTGGGCTACATAAACTAAATGAGTTTGTATAAAAGCAAAGAGAAGCTAAACTCTTTGATTTTATATATATTTTCTTTTATTAAAAGTTCATGAAACAGATTTCTTCTGATCCATTTGTCTGCAATTTTTTCCGAAGTTCTCTTAAATGTAAAGAATTTAAAAGAAGTACAACACATCAGAATTTGATGAATGTAGATGTTTCATTGTTATAATTCATAACAACCTTTGAATCTTCAAATGCTTTGATAATATTGGTATTATATTTCGATAATAGCATCACTTATAAATGGAATAAAAGGTTTAGGAATATGTAAAACAAAGATAAATTGATCGAAATATTTGGATATTTTGATCCCTCTTCTTTTTATAACAGGTCAAAGCATTTTCGTGTAAGTAAAGGATGCCATTCCACAAATTGTTATATGCTCTGGTCTCTTTGTAACCACTGAGGGTGCTTGGGATTAAATATTATACTGGTAAATTGTACATACGGGACTAAATTATATTATTACATGCGATTAACTATATAAAATGATTAACTACTTAATCTTAAAATATGAATTGATGATTTTTTCTATTGTATATAAATTTTTAGTTATCACAGTGTACAATAGCCCAATGAAATGAAATCGATCGATTCTGCAACAGGAAGACAATCGAACCTGGCAAGGACTGGAATGATGAGGGTGCGGAGTTTGATGTGGGTGAGGATACGAGTGGCAGAATTCTGAATCCAATAGGGACCTAAGACGTATTCATGTTGAACCGAATAGCCCCTTTGTGTGTTGACAATTCTCTGAATGTAAACCTACATGTTTTCTAAAGTGTGTGGTTACTAACGGATATCACAGACGTGGGAGAAGATGAATCCTAATCATGTTGATCTAACCCAGCATTCTAACAAGGAAAAAAGTTTTAATATCTGGGTGATTGAACTAATAACATCTCCCCAAAGTAATGCAATGTATTTTAGATACCTAGATAATTAACTTCTGAGTTTCAACATTTTGTAATCTTAGGTTATGGTCTTCCCTGAGGACATGATCTTGATTCTAGTCGTGTGGGTTGGATACCTTGATTCCTAATCACATTTGTGCAGAACACTTGTCATATTTGGAAGATTTGTTAAAGCACTGGAGATAAACTAGATTATCATATCACAGAATAATAGAAATCACAGCACAGGAGGAAGTCATTCCACACACCAGTTCATCCACCAGCACTAACTGCTCCAATTCCTGTTTTTTTCCTGTTCTCTTTTATTATGTTACTTTTTGAGTAAATTTACTGATGCTGTTTCAAGACAGATTTATTTTGATCTCAGACTCATAGTTTAATAGAAAATACCTTTCTGGCCAGTTATTACTTTTTGTTATGAATTGGCACATTTTCGTTTGTTACTTTACTCTAAGTAAAGGGCACTATATAAATATAAATTGCTGTTGATTTCAATTGTTCCATTCCCATTCTGTTATTGATTTGATTATGGTCTCTGCTTCAGCCCCCATTTGTGCTAAAGCACCCCATGTTTTTATAACACTCTGCATGAAAATGTTTGTACTAATCTCACTCTTAAATATTTTCAGACAATCGTGAGTTTTATATCCTCTTTTTGCTGATTCACTGTCAAATCTGTCCCTTTCAGAATTTTGAACACCCTTTATTAGGTCTGCTTTTCAGCTTCTCTGTTCTAAAAAAAAATAAGCCTATTGCCATAACATTAATGCCTTACCATCCATATTACGCTGCACTATACTCTTTGCAATGATGTCCTTTTCTATGGCCCTTTTTTTAACATGCATGCTGATCTTTAAAGATCTATATATCTGCATTTTTTAAATCTCTCAGTTTCTCTACATTATTAAGAATGTTACTATTTGGGATATACTTATTTTTGTGCCAGTCCCATTTAGTGATAGCCTGGCTCTGTTGGTGTCATTCTCACCTCTGAATTGGAAGATGTGGGTTCAAACCCCACAATGGGACTTTGATCCCATAGTGTAGGCCACGGATGGTCAACTTGTGACCCACGGGCTTCAATAGTCATTGTAAAATAGTCACAAGTTGGCCATCCTGGTCTAGCTAGGCTGACACTCCAGTGTGGTACTGGGAGTATGTTGAATTATCAGAGGTGCAGTTCTTCAGATAAAATATTAAACCAAAGTCCTGTCTGCCTATTCAGAGGGATATGAAGATCCCATGACACTATTTGATTTAAGAAGCAAGTTTCTCCTGATGTTCTGGCCAACAATCCCCTTGATAAAATTAGTCATTCACTTCATGACTGTTTGTGCCTTGTTACACTTGCCTCGTTCATCTAGAAAATATAGTTACTAGATTTACGAAAAATCATCTGAAGCACATAGAGACATCCTTCGAATGTGAAAGTAGTTATATCAAATGTAAAGCAGATGATTATTTATATCGGCATATATAGAGGTGATATTACCTAATATTGCTGCCTGTACAGAGCATTGTTACTAGACGTTCAAATACTGGTGAAGAAAGCTAGGGCAAATGACATATTTATTGGATACTGAAATTGATATTATGTGAATGAAGCCATTTGCACAAATGAGTACAATTGGACCTAAGAGTATAATTATCCCTTTGAGACTTGTTCTATCCAAGGTGTTTCATGCACCAGTAATTTTACTGGATGCTATTTTAATCCAGTCTTATTTTTTCTCTCAGACTCATAGTTTTATAGCAAATACATTCTGGCCAGTCATTCCTTTTTCATCTATTGGTTCATCTTCATTTTGTGAAATGTAAAGGTTTAAGAACAACTCATAAAAAAAATTCAAAGCTGTTGCTGTGTTGTCTTTATATAAGGTACCGTAAAGCATTACAAATACAGGGGGAGAACATTTCCACTAGTTTTAGAGCTGAGCTGATAACGTTTTAGAGCTGAGCAGTTACAATGAGTTCTTTCCATTGAGGGGTGGACAATGAGGCATTTCCCTACTGATTTGATAATTAGCAAACATGTTATTAAATCCGTTACAAATCGTGGTGAAAGTGCAACAGATTCAATATCCAGAAGCTGTGGTTCAAGCAAAACACTTCAATGTATTTAGGAGGAAACTTGATACATACATTAGGGGAAATAGAATGGAGGGGCATAGGAAAGGATAAATAGGAGGGATGGGGACTTGTGTGGAGTATAAAGACTGACACAGACTAATAGACCAGAAATGCTTGTTTTATGCTGTATCATTTATGTAATTTTATATAATTCCCTCTGCCAAGGGTACGGCAGCCCAAAGATGATGCATTTAAATAATTGTAAAAGCAAAGATTGTGTTGTGCTGAACTCAGGGAAATTAATCCTGTTGTAAATCCAATACAATCAGCTATCATCAAAGCAATTGGTAATTTATACTTTTCTAAACTTATGTCAACCGTATTTTTTGTTTAAAACAAAACACATGGCTTGAGTTAAAATTGAAATGAATTTCTCTGTAGCTAATGATTTATTGATTCGAATGAACCTTTCCTGCCCTATTTTAATCATTTCAGGTTATTATTGAGGAATTTTGTGGGAATAAATAGTTCATTGTGGTGAGACATGATAAGCAGAGATAATTGTGGCAGCGTAATACTTAGCCTGGCAGGGCAATCAATCAAAGCATCACCTAATTTAAGTCATTTGAATTGATAGCAGTTTCATGGAACCATAAAAGACTTATCTTTAACCCTCTTATCTCATAATCTTCCATCAGGAATTCAGGTGGGAGAGACTGATCTGTATTAAAATCCTTTCATTTTAAATACCATGAATTCTCGCATTGGAATAATCACAGCGAGTGAGTGAATGGTTGAATGGGTGAGTGAGTGAGTGAATGAATGAATGAGTGAATGAGTGGATGAGAGAATGGGGGCTGAATGAGTGAGTGAGTGAGTGAGTGAAAAAAAAACCTTCATTGAAGGAAACCGGGCTGCTTTCCAATGCTTGAATATAAGATGGATATGGCTGATTTAAAAATTTGGGCCAAATTTTGTTTGCCAACTCTTTAGATCAGTGTTACTCATTATCTTTTTATTTATCGCCTCAATTCCAAATTGTATCCTATTCAAGGGCCATTCTCAGGAATGCTCCAAGATCCTACACCACTCAAAGATGGCGTCTACACTTCTCCATATTGTGATCTCCATAGAAAAGGGTTGAACCTTTACTCTCACTGGATCACAGTGAAGGAGAAGGAACAATGTTTAATATCAATACTGGGAATAAACATAGGGTAAAATTTGCACTGTTTATGAACCCACAATTGTGTTACTTAACACAAAGAATAGGTTACAGAACATCACACATTTTCCCCTACTACTTAATTAAAGCTACTATTCCTTAATCAACTGACTGTATCCGGTCAGGTTTTCCTGATGTAAATTGTAGGAGCATTGTTGTAACTCCATATCAGGTCTTTTCACTCAGGTCAAGAGAATTCTCAAGTTAAAACAAACCACAAACAAACAAAATTACATTTGTATAGCACCTTTCACGTCGGGAGGATTTCCCAAGGTGCTGGACAGACAGTGTTTTGGACCCAAGCTGGGGGTCGGGATTGGGGAGGGTGGAGGGCATGGGAGGGGGGGCGGAAGGAGAACGATTGAAGGCACGGTCAAAAAGGAGGGTCTTGAGACGGGCCTTGAAGGAGGCAAGGGAGGGGGCGAGGTGGAAGGACTGCGGGATGGAGTTCCAGAGTGTGGGGGTAGAGTGGCTGAAGGCCCGTCTGTCAATGGTGGGACAGGCAAGAAGGGGGACATGAAGCAGGCTGGAGCCCACTGAGCAGAGGGAGCCGACAAGTTGATAGGGGGTTAGGAGGTCGTAGAGCTCCTTAGTTACTTAAAATTATCTTAATTCCAATCGTCTAAGTCACCATATAAAATCAGATTACTGTGTTTTTTCACCAACATGCAGGCAGTTGACAGGGAGGAGAGGATCAGGGGCCAGGAACAGAGCACAGAGTACAGGCAAATGTCGATTAAGAAACTGTGGTGCTAATTAAGTAATAGGAAGAAATATGTGATGTTTCTTGTGCTTTTTAACATACACATAAATTTTACCCCAAAGCAATTTTCAGCATAGCGGGGGGGGATAGAGTAGATATTTCCATTGGGGGGACTAGCTCCAGCACAAACACAATAGAGAGAAAGAGATGAGTGTTGATGCACCTGTGAAGAAGCGAACAGTGCACAGGCACGGTACAGCAGGATGAATAACGTCAACCTGTGCTGCAAAATGTTCCGTGAATATATAAATTCAAAAAGGGTCTGAAAGGCATTTCTTTCCCGAGCTGTCCTTCCTATCCCACATCCGACCGTACCTCACATCCAACGCAGTCAAAACTCTTATCCACACATTCGTCTCCTCCCGCCTCGGTTATTCCAATGCCCTCCACACCGATCTGTCCAGCTCCTCCATTCATAAAATCCAATTAATTTAAAACTCTGTTTTAAAACTCCATATCCCATACCAAATTCTGTACCCCATCACTCTCACTCCTTGACAGGCTGCACTACCTCCTTATTGCAGAATGGATCAATGTCAAGATCCTTACACTCGCATACAAATCACTTCATGCCCTGGCACCTCTCTACCTCTCTGACCTGCTTAGAACCCACACCACTCCCCTGCCTCTGCTCAGCTAGCTCTGCATGCCCCTCGACCCCTCCACTCCACCATCGGTGGCAGTGCTTTCAGCCATTATACCCCGAAACTATGGAACTCAGTGTCTCAATCACTCTGCTTTGCCCCCTCCTGCCCACCTTCAGATGACATCTAAAGCCTTTCATCTTTATTGGTGCCTACGGTCACCTCCCCCACCTCCCCCTGGCTCAATGTCAAGCTCTGTCCATCACTGTTAAGCGCATCAAGAAGGGCTCTATATAAACACAAGTTGTTATTGTTCTTTGAGACACTTCATCAACAGTATCTGTCTCCATTGTAAAAAATGTGAAAACTCATGAAATTTATATTGAGCCTTTAATGGTAAACATCATTTAAATGGGATAAAAAAAGAGTTCTTTAAAACACTGAAGCACAATACCTCCCATTTAAGGCAAACAATTGTTTTTATTGATTGATGTAATTAAGTTCCTTGAACCTTAATTCTATCATCTAATTAAATTATGAGCCTTTAATGTGCAAAGATTGCCCCTTTTCTATTGTCACATGCATTGCAAGAATAAAGAATTTACCTTACTTTATTTTTCTCAGCTGGATATCTAAAATATGTAGAAATGCATCAGTATGTTTAAGAGTATCCAAACCAGATTAGGAGTTGCACATATATGCTAACTATAGAAGGAAATTTAACTGTGTCTGAAACAGAATGCACACTCTCTCCCGAGGCACCCTGCTTTACCTCGTGCTGTAGAGTATCATGCAGAGGGTGGTGAGAGCTATGTCAATCTCATAAACACAAGTGAATGACTGAGCTCTCCTGTGGTTAGGTTTGAGACTAGTGGTAGACTGACCCCCTGAAAGAGCTCGGGATTGTCAGGTAAAATGGGGCACCGATTTATGGGGGCATAAACATCCGAGTGTTCAAAAACTTTGTCGGACTTAAATGGAACTTCTGAACAAGGGGTGGGAAGCAATGAGAGCCATTCACGGGGAGGGGGGGTGGGGGGAGGGAGGGGGGATGGAGCTCGGGAACCATTAATGAGGGCACCCGGAAAATTTCTCGTTTTCCCAATTGAAAGTCTGCCCCTGGTTGAGAGAAAATCCCAGGCAACGGAAAGAGATTTATTTGATGACTGAGTCTCCCATTCTGTATCGTATTTCATCACCTCCCATCAGCCTGTGCTGTACATCCTCACCTGAACGTTACCAACACAGTGACAGAGTTGGTTTCATTTTCCTACACCGCTCTCAGCCATCATTGTGGCCACCACCTGTCAACGTCTAGTTGGCTATTTTTAATCCATTTTGTAAGGCTTCTAACTTATCTGTGTGACCACCCCCACTATGCCCCCACCTCGCCCGTCCCAACACCACCCACCGCCCACTGAGTGATTTATTTAGCATTCTCCTCCTCCCCTCCTCCTAACCTTCCTCCACATTTACTCACTGTTAAATAGACTATTTAACATCTTAATCCAGGGATTAATTTGGAAGTAATTGCCTGCCATTTAAAATATTATTTGCAATCTTTAATTTCATCGCCATAGTATCTTGAACCTTGAATATTTTGAAATGTTAACATTTAACAATTTGTGTCATCTCACTTTGCTCCCTCCATCAAAGGTTTCCATTCCCCTGAAATGAACGTAAGTTCATCTGAGTAGTTTATCATCATAATATAGTATTGTAGTACATAACTCAAGACACCAAATCAAGTTAACCCCATTCCTCTTCTAGGAAACATTTCATTTTTACTGTTCATTTTAACTGCTTAAAATATATTTTTCTCTGAGGTCCAGCAGTTTTAACTGTAGGCAGAAGAAAATGATGGGCAAAATTAAGGTCAGCAGCAGCCCATGTCCTCCCTTCTATCCCAATCCATATACTGCTCCTTTTATAGTTAATTCACTTTACAGTATATTCAGTGAAGCGCTGTGAGATGTCTTAAGACGTGATAAGGCACTATATCAAATCCAAGGATTATTATTATTATTATTGTTATTATTATAGGGGTACATCTCCTATCCTGAATAGGTTAGATGTAATGGAATAAGAAGCCCATTAAAAAGGTCTTGAAAACTGTGTACACACCAGCTAAAGTGACATACTGATATTTAATAGGGTTGAAGGTTTTTCTGCGGTTACCTGGCCAACAATACCCTAGATAAAATTGTTCATTCACCGTGTGTGAAACATTGTTGTGCGCAAATTGGCTGCCAACTACAAAATACTCAGTCATTACACTTTTCATTAAATCCTGTGAAGAGCTTTGAAGCATCCTCCCGATGGAAAAGACACTACATCAATACAAGGATTATGTTATTGTGAAATGACCTCAGAAACCATTCAATATTGCTTCTTTAGTAACACGTCATACAAGTCACACAAGCCAACTTATACCTAACCATATGACTTGTGTATGTCTGATCTAGCAAAGGCTTGGAGCATTCGCCCAGCTCAGAATTTGAAAAACTGCAAATAAATCTTTCACAGTGTTTCAAAAATTGCAATACATTCTCCAAAGTGCTATTATTTGTCGAGTTTTTTTAATGTATAATACATATTCGTGAGGATGGGGGTGATGGGCTCGCAGTCTATTCGCAGATCTTGCTTCAGAAGCCACAAATAATGAAGTCACAAAAAGATTACGCAGGGCAAATAACAAACTATATTATGGAACTATGGGCTATCATTCACTTTGCTGCAGTGTGCATTTTTAAACAAATGGCCACATGTTCTGGGTATATCAGCTATTACACTGGGTTTTTTCCTTACCATAAGAAAGTAAAAAGTGATTTGGGAACAGTTGTGGACATCAATATAATACACTACAGCTTACACTTATACAGCACCTTTCACATTGGGAGGATGTCCCAACATGTGTTCACAGTGCTGGATGGGCACCTGAGCTGGGGATTGGAACTGAGGTAGATGGAGAGGGGAAAGATGACCAAAAGCACAGTCAAACTGGTATATTTTGAGACGTGCCTTCAAAAGACAGGAGGGAGAAGGGGCTCCGGAATGGAATTCCAGAAAGTGGGGGCTGAATGGCTGAAAGTCCGCCCATCAATGGTGGGGTTTGGATATGGTGGGGGGACATGAAATAGGCCAGTGCTCCTTGTTGGTAGGATTGAAAAAGGTTGCAAAGATAGGGTGAGATGAGACCTTGGTGGGATTTAAAAGTGAGAACAAGAATTTTGAACTCGATGGGGGATGATGAGCTCATGGAGTCATGTGAGGATAGTGGTGATATAGGCTCATAGTCCATTTACTTCTATATTTCTGGGACAATAATGAATAATAGTGAGCTTGTGCTTTTATGTCTTACCATGTATCAAAGCTCTTCACATTAATCATTGTCAAATGTGATGAATATTTTTGTAGACAAATTTGGCATCCATTTGTGGCACCAACAAACTCCCACAAATGTGATGAATAACCATTTTCATCTAGAGGATTGTTGGCCAGGATACTGTGAGAATCTCCTTTCTTTTTTTGAATAGTGCCATGGAATAACATTCATCTGAATAGGCAGGCGAGACCTCAGTTTAATACCTTACTTCCTATTCCTGGAGGATATAGGTGTCAGCTTGGCTTAGCTGGTAGCATTCTCAGCTCAATGTTAGAAGGTCGTAGGTTCAAGCTCCAAGTCAGGATTATAGTTCAAGTTCGAGGTTGACACTTTAGTGAAGTGCTGTGCTATTGATGCATTCTTAGAGGCGCTGACCTTTAGGTGAGATGGTAAACCAAGGTCCTGATTGTCTTTGAAGGTGGAAGTTAAAGATCCCATGACACTATTTCAAAGAGAAAATGCTTCTTCCGTTGCCTGCTCACCAAATCTCAAATTTAATTATAATCCACTTCATAGGACTTTGCTGGATCAAATGGCTGCCAATTAACCAACAAAAACAATCACTACACTTGATATTAATCATTTGTGAAGTATGTCGAGATGACTAGACAATGGCACATGTCTAATCAAAAAATGAATCAAAATAAATCTCAAAATAAATTTGTAGTAAAATGCTATAAAAATATATTATTTTTATAGATGATAAAAGGGAAGTAATGTTGATTTTAAGAGCAATTAGAGGAAGATTTGAAGAGTCAAATGCTTAATAACCATATTTTCTGGAAACAATGGTAATTGATGGGCTACGAATCTAGACTACTGGCTTGTTTTACACTGCTCTTCTGTTAGGGCAATAGATAAATATCTGATAAAGAGAAATATAAGGGGGCTTGGGGAGAAGGCAGGAGAATGAGATCAAATATATAGCTGTTTCAGAGAACCAGCTCAGGCATACGAAAGAGATGACATCAGTCCGTGCTGTGAATTTCTGTGGTTGCATTGTTCTAAACTGAGTTAAGACACAAACTGGCACTAAAATGTTATGATCAACCAACCCTTGACTGACTTGATTGCCAGCTTGGGCAGATTTAGGTCTAGCCATTTTCACGAAGTCGGGAGCAATGTTTACCATGGTCAGACATGAAGGACAGTGACATCGGCAGAATTTCTAATGATGTGGGAATATCACTACCACCACCACCAACAGAAAATTGCATTTGTATAGTGCCTTTCATGTCAGGAAGATGTTGAGGGTTAGATTTAGACAACAAATCTGATACAAGGTGCTAATATATTCAGCAGAAGATATAACCTCCACATTACTCTTGGTTGTTAATGAATCGGACTAGTTGTTCATTAATGTGGGAAAAAACATCCATTGTCATGTTTTATTCACCTACAAAATACACAGTCACTCCATTCTACAGGAATTGCTGTGCAGCACTTTGACATGTTTCAATGACATCTCAAAGTACTTCACAAATAATTAATATCACGTGCAGTGATTGCTTTTGTTGGTTAATTGGCAGCCATTTGATCCAGCGAAGTTCTGTATCAAATAGCTATAATAATAACATTCCTTGCTTTTGATATAGTGATTTATCACATCATCAAAATGTCTTAAAACTCTTCACAGGATTTTGACTGTAAAGTGCAGTGACTGTGCATTTGCAGACAAACACGCCGGCCGATTTGTGGAGGATTGAAATTCCATTCTCTTTCTGAATAGTGCCACAGGATTTTTAACATCCACCTGAACAGGCAGACAGGGCCTCAGGTTAATGTCTCATCTGAAAGACCGTACCTTTGACAAACCAAAGGATTATTTACATTATTATTTATTATTCATAATGCAGGAAGATTCCTTCTATGTTTATTCTTTAAAGTTATGTACATATGAGCTAACATCAAATCATCTTGGGTGGACTTTTATGTGATGTCAATAGATACAAAACTTGAGACACCATGAAACTGTCTCTATTTGTTTATCACCTTCTCAGCATGTGTTTCTTTTCAAGTTTCCAGCTGTAAAAGTCATGAATAATCAGTAGTTTATGGTGGCTGATTATTGCGTTTACCAGGGGAATACTATTAAGCTTGACTGAAGGTCAGTTGTGTTTAACTCATTGAAACACTAGTGAAAAAGGCACACCTGTTATGAGGGAAATGGGAATGACTTTTGTTTGTTTACTTCTTGTGAATAGCTTGTGATTGATTGTAGTGTTCAATGGAGGCTTTCCATACAATGAATCACATACACATTAGAAAATAAAATAGAATATGCAACATCAGAAAAAAACAATGCAGTCCATCTGGGCTGAGCCCACTATTCATACCTCATTGATCACTGGGGATCTGTCCTGGATTTTGAGGAAGAAATAGCAAATCTTATATTTCAACAACAACAACAACAAGATTCCATTTATAAAGTGCCTTTCACGTCAGGAGGACGTCCCAAGGCGCTGCACAGTTGGGTCATGACCCGAGCAGGGGGGAAATGGTCAGGGTGAGGGGAGGGAAGGGAGGGAGCAAGGAGGGGGAAATGGTCAGGGTGAGGGGAGGGAAGGGAGGGAGCGAGGAGGGGGAAGAGAGTCGAGAGGGGAGCTGAAGGCATGGTCAAAGAGAAAGGTTTTGAGACCGGCCTTGAAGGAGGAAAGGGAGGAGGCGGCGAAGGCACTGGGGGATGGAGTTCCAGAGCCTGGGGGCTGAGAGGCTGAAGGCCTGACCACCGATGGTAGGGCGGTTGGGGCGGGGGACGTGGAGCAGACCAGAGCCAGAGGAACGGAGGGTACGGGCAGGTAGGTAGGGGATAGTAGGTTGGAGAGGTAGGAGGGAGCAAGGCCGTGAATAGCCTTGTAGGTGAGGATGAGGATCTTGAAATCAATCCTCTGGGGGATGGGGAGCCAGTGGAGGCGAGCGAGGGTGGGAGTGATGTGGTCCCTAAGCCTGGTGCGGGACAGTACACGAGCTGCAGAGTTCTTACACATTCCACATAAATATGCCACATACACATGGATATTTCCAGGTCTCTAGAATGGAATGCACACTCTCTCCTTGGAGGAATGCACCTTATTTACCTAATCCTGGAATATATTTGGCTCAACTTGTGAGAGCCAAGGTTTGGGGATGCGAGAATGAGCATTGGACTATTACTTGAATTTAACCACCATCCCTGCCCTCCACCGCTCCTGACCCCAACCACAAGCTCGGGTACGGATCACTGACTATCCAGTGCTTTAGGATGTCCTCCTAACGTGAAAGGCGCTATAATAATGTAATTTGTTGTTGTTAACCAGGTAAAACCATTAAGCTTGCTACTGAGAGCATTGTCTAGCAACCTTCCAACTGCTTGTCCAGCTAGGACCACATCACCAATTAGGACACTTGCCTCGCAAGTGAGAAGACTGGGTTTGATTCCCGGCAGGGTGAAACATTGGGCAAGTTTCCTTACTCTACACAACTGTTACCTAACAGTAAGAACAAGCCCAGTTGTTAGTCGATTGTCTGATCTCTTTTCCGGGTATAATCATCCCTTCAATAAAAGAGACATCTCAAAGATGTGATAAAACGCTATGTCAAATGCAAGGATTATTATTATTATTATTATATTTTTCCTTGCAGGGTTAACAGGAGCTGAGAGCAAAGAATTCCTGTCCCGATTGTTTCTTCATGTCCTACTGACAAGTCAGGTTTGCTAGTCTGTCATCAGCAGTGCCCTAGGGAATTGTAGACCCACCTGTTTTAGAAACTAAATTATTGAGACCACTACAGAGGGTTGCCTCGATACTGACACATTGTTCCCTATAATGATCACTCCAGAGATCTGTCTACCAGCACCCCTAAATCTTTCTCATCTTGCGTTATATTCCTTAAGTTGTTAAACTTATCAAAGTGTTTCACACAATTTACTGTAAAGTGTAGTCTATTTGTAGGCAAGCTCGGCAGGCAATTTGCTCATCTGTTAGGTTTGCCCTCTGCATCACTTCTTAAGTCCTATTTCCAAATGGATAGATGGGATGTTTTCAGCACAACATCTGTTCACCCTGCACGATGGAGCTGAAGCTTCTTCTGCAAGGTTTTTTCTTTCCTCTGAGTGTCCTGCTATTGCAATAGTTGCAGCAGAGTAATTATTTCCTCCATGTATTTGTGATGCATCCATCAAATTTTTAATGGGTGTGTTTAAAAGAATGTGCTGTACTAACAGATTAGCTAAATACAGCGATGTCTATTCCAACATTCATCTGCTGAGTGCATTATTCCTCCAGAACATTACATTTATATAGCGCCTTTTGCTTAGAATAGCGTCTTGGAGCACGATACAGTGATGGGGCTGGACATTGAGGAAGGGATAAGGAGGTGGTCACAGGTGCAATCAAAGTGTTAAGTTTTCAGGTGGGATTTAAAGACAAAGAGGAGCAAGGCACAGGGATTGAGACAGGGAGTTCCAGAGGTTAGGGGTATTGTGGTTAAAGACACAGCCACCGTTTTGGCACAGAGAATCGGCCTGTGTTCGCTGAGTGAAGTGGGGGCGAGCAGAAGAGTGGGATATGAGCAGGTGAGAGGTAGGGAGATGCTAGGGCATGAAGAGATTTATATGTGAGGGTGAGGATCTTGAAGTTGATCCGTTTGGAGACAGGAAGCTAGTGTTGCCTGGTGAGGACTGGGGTGTTGGGTGTGCGGAGTTTGGTGTGGGTGAGGAATATAGGCGGCGGAGTCTTGTATTAGCTGAGCCTTGTCGATGGTGGAACAGGGAGGAGTGCAGAATGTCAGTAAAGAATCCACATTTAGTTTAACCGAGAATATTCTATATGATATGTAAACATTCAACTTCCTTTAAGAGCTTGTCCCACGGTAAATTATACATGTCACAGGTAGGATGGATTATGTGCTGGAGTTTCAATGACCTGCAAAGGGTCATTGAGAGGGCAAGTGCTGCAGCTGACTTGTCTGTATATCTACAACTGTTCCAGAGATCGCAATATATTGAGACCCAGTTGAGAATAACTGAGCAAAACTCCATTAATAAATAATGATGGTATTCTCGGCATTTGATACCGTGCCACTTAGATTGCAAAAACCATTTCATATTAAAATTTGAAATGGTGCAGAATTGTGAAAAATTAAATTTGGTCTTAATTTGGTTCATTTTAAAAATTGCAGTAACAGCTTCCAAATGAAGACTGAATTTAACAATTGTTCACAACACTGGGAGAGGTAAGGTCAGAGAGGTAAGGAGGTGAGGTAGTTTGCTATTTGTACTTTAGGGTGAGGATCTTGAAATTTCGCCCCAAAATATACAGTCAGTTCATTTTACAGTATATTCTGTGAAGCGCTTTGAGACGTCTCAACGACATGATAAGGCGCTGTACCAAACAAAATTATTATTATTTGACTCAATGGAATTTTGAGGTTTAAATTTCTTACAGCATATTTTTAAGATTCTTATGAAATTCTTCGTTTAAAAGTCAATTCAATGGCTTGACAACTTTATGACGCAGGGGCGAGAGTACTGCCAACTGAGCCAGGCTGACGCCTAAACATTGGCATGAAACTACTGCAAAGTTTACCTCTTTGCATTTTTCCATCCACGCCTAAAGACTGGCCACAGGTGTGAAATCATTATGTTTCTGTGTTGCTTCAAATCACCTCAGGCACTACATTTTCCATTTAATCAAGCCTGGAAATGGGATTTAAATCTCTCGCCATCTTTCACTGATATCTACTCACAGATATTGTTTTTATTCACCTAATTTAAATCAGCTATTTGTTAACACTTTCCATTTGATTTGAGATTTCACATTGGGAANTTTTTTAATTATATATAAAACAAGCTACTTACATGTAATCTGACGATCCGTGTGATAAGCAAATCAATTGGTTGGTGTTTAAAACAGACAATATTTAGATATGGGTTTAGATCAGCGGGTTACGCTTTGTAACTAGTGGAATGATAAATCACCAGTTAATACTGAGTAAAGCGATAAATTGAATTACCATATGGGATGAGTAGAAGTGTTCACATATTTTAGTTCGGCACAAAAAATGTTCTTATTTAGCATTAGTTTCTTGTTTGTTTTATAATCTTATTTAATCTGTCATATAAATGTAATTAGTGTTAGTCTGCAAATCTGTTTTCTCCAGGCAACATTTTCTGAAATAGATTGGTGATACAGCCAGAGGCTACACTTAATCCTTTCCCTTCTGTAGTCTCAAAGGACTAATTATCAGACTCGGGCTGCTTACTGTAATGGCCGATAGGAAAAGCCAGAACTTTCTTTTCATGAGGGAAACAAGGGTCAAAATTCCATTACATAAATAGCGACAGAGTTAACAGTGCCAGTTTATTATTTTTATTAATGTTGCTTCAGTTGCTCTGAGTTATTCTGGGGGGGTTGTACATCTACCCTAGCACTGTTGGTTAGTGGGAAGGGGTGCAGTCAATCCCATTCCAGGAGTCTGACTGCCTCGTCGGGGAGCTCTTCAAGGTTGCATCTCCCAGCTACCATGTAAGGGGCAAAAGCTGCCCAAGGCTGGATTACAGAGTGATCCACACATCCCGGTGAACAGTGTTTCACAACATCACAAGGTCGGTTTGAATAAAGAAGGTTCTTTGGGCTCTTATACCTCCCTACATCACAGCATCAAGCTTTTTTTTTAAACTGAGTCTAGCATCCTGGCCTGAACCACCCTTCCTGGTAATCTATTCCAGTCCTTAATTACCCACTGGTTAATGAAATATTTCTTGGTATCTCTTACCCACTGCAACTCTAAACCTATGCCCGCTTATTCTATAATAATAATAATAATCCTTGCATTTGATATAGCACCTTACCACATCTTCAAGATGTCTCAAAGCGCTTCACAGAATGTACTGTAAAGTGATGACTGTATATCACCAAATTATTATTATTATTTTTACATCTTTTTTGAAGGGATTATTATCCCCGGAAAACCAATAAACAGGTTCCTACTTACAGCTAGGTGAACAGAGATGTGTGGATTAAGGAAACTTGCCCAACATTTCACCCTGCCTGGGAATCGAACCCAGGTCCTCTTGTTTGCTATACCAAATATAAAGATTATTATTATCATCTACCTCTATAAGATATGATGTTGTACAACAAGTTACATATTTCATTGTGAAGAAACATATATGTAGAAGACCCACCAAACCAACGACTAGGATTGCCCTGCTAGGAGCGGTGGTTGAGGCAGAATTCATATTAGCTTTCAAAAGAAAACTAGATAAATACCTAAAAACTCAGAAGATCAGTCTGGATGAAGAAGGCCTTTGGGCCCTTCTGATCTCAAGAACACCCACCCAACCATCCGCCCATTACCTCATCAAGCTGCTTTATAAATGATTCCAGTGCCCTGGCCTCTACCATCTTTCCTGGCAACCTGTTCCAGTCCTTGATTACTCTCTTTGCCTTGTTTGTTGCTGCCTCGCAATGCTTTGACATAGTGAGCAACAAGTCAACTAACACTCCTGGATCTATTTCAGCTTCCCCCTTGGCAAATTCAATCCCATCCATGGAGTACCTTTGTTTCCTATTCTTGGAACCTATATATTGGTACCTTGCATTTTTCTGTATTAAATTCCATTTGCCAGTTATCAACTCGTGTGCATATCCTATCGAGCTCTGTTTGTAGCACCTTTGCTGCCTCATCTGATTCCACAGTTCTCTCCAACTTGGTGTCATCTACAGATTTAACTATCTTAAACTGTCTGTGAATCCAGGTCAGTAAATGTATCTAAGAACTGAAGAGGTGGGATTCCAGTCAGACCCTGCTCCAGGGGTATGGGAAAGGACAGCTAATCAGACTGAAAGGATTGCTCTTAAAAAAGCCAGCACAGAAGCGATGTGCCGAATGGCCTCTGCTATTAATTTCTATGGTTCTATGTTTGTGCCGTACTGTTCTTGAAAGACATAAATATGCTCCGGTCTTAAGCAATCTATAAAAATGCAACGCCCAGAGGAACGGAGGTCCACAGCTCACCTATTAATGTGGCCTACTTAAGGTTTGCACACTGTTGGTGGGAATTTTTGAAACATTAGCAAAAAGAATAATGGAATTTGATGAGGATTTTTGAATGAGTTGTAGGAATGTACCATTTCCCCACCAATTCAATCAGTTTGTTCGCGATTTTCTCCCACAGTCTTCAGACGGAAACTGTCATCAAGCGATTAGCAAGGTAGCAATAGAGCCCACAAAAGTGGTAACAGCAAACCATCTAACAGACAGATAACTCAAATAATTTCAGTGTTCGACATTGCCTTGGTATCTGAAGTGTACGAGCAGTGTACACAAAGCTAATGGATTATAGAAAGTTGAATAATCATCAAAGAGTCATACTTCGTTTTATTAAAAGCATCATCTGCTTCATTGGAGCAACAATTTGTTATTTTTATTTTGTTGTTATTTTATGCACATCACATGTCGGCAGAACACTTTGACCACAATGTAAGGGAATGCTTTAATTATGCATCGCTTCATTTTCTTTTAGAGCAATAAACAAAAAGAATCATCTTTATTTACCTTTATTCTTCCCACTTTTATAATCTCCCATCTTCACAAACACATTTGGTTTTCAAACAGATTTAAATCCAAGACATTACTTCTAACCTACACAGCTACCAAGTGAAGACTCCCAAAGTCATTCTGAACAGAGGAATAATTACATCATTGAACCATGAACCTCTTTAGACCAGCACTAGTTTATTGAAAGTGGATTCCCAGTTACTGTCCTAGATTTTTGCAGTGAGGAGTTGGGAGAAACTAAAGTTTAAAATCTAACCGCTTGCTTAAGTTTACAATCTACAAACTATCTACAAATTGCCCACATTAAGAGTGCTTTTATCATGAGTCAGTGGTGACATTGCCAGAATGCTGAAATACAGTAGAACCCAGTTATATCATGGCCTCTTACGGGTGCCCTATTGGGTTTGGCTTTCTGCACATTACAAATGGCCTACTTCTGGGTTGTCAGATCTCCATTGATGTCAATTCCTGTGCATCTCATACGCATGATATGTGCAGAAAACCTGGGATAGATTCCCAGTAGGAAGAAGTGTCGGCAGTGATCTGATGACTCAGAATTCAGCTATATTTTAGTGAAGGAAATATTGTAGGTTGAGGGAAATTACATCAGCAGTTGTTCTTTTTCAGGAAATGGTATTAGAGGCATTTCTCTCACATTGAGTACACATCCCGGTGGCCATTATAGCTTTGTACTCTATTATAATACAATGTTTGAACTTACAGAACCAAGACATCAACAAATTACATTTGTATAGTGCCTTTCAAGTCGAGAGGACGTCCCAAGGCATATTATAATGGGGTTCTTCTGTGTCCTGTACAATTTTGTTATGCAGTGGTGAGTTTAATCCAGCTGTACACAACAGGGTTAAAAAATGTTCTATTCTCTGCCTTGTTTTCGTAAATAGTGACCTTGACTCTCAAATAGAGATTCTTGCAGGTAACCAGGAACAGGTCACAACTATGGGAATTCGATAGCAACAGCAATTTACATATAGGTTTTAAAATGGCGGGTAAAATTAATCACGTCTTATGTATCTTGTTCCTCCTGTTGCTGGAGTTATATATGGTGTCAGCTTACTACCTTGGGCACTATTCCTCAGAATATTCAAACTTTTATCTTTTATTCAAATAGGTATCTGAGTAATCAATTCTATAGTGTTTACTCTAGTTCTTCTGTGTGTGAGGCAATCGCTCTGACTTAAACAAATTTATTTTATATATAAAGACTCATTATTATACCCTGATGGAAAGCAAAGCTGTTATATATCCACATTCATTCAGCCCTTTAATATCCACCCTTCTGGATCTTCCTACAAATTCCATTTTGTATATTAGATACTTGATTAAAAGAACATCTGTGCAGTAAACATCAATTTATTACTCAGTTACTACACTTAGCAACGTCAAGAACTCAGCCAACACATGGGTGGAAATGATAGAAAGGACAGTTTATTGTAGAAAACAATGTATGCATGTTATCACCCTTAACGTTCTATGGAAGTGAAATAAAGCTATTACAGACCTATTTGCGTTCAATAACTTCAGTTGTTCAAACCAGAGTGTGTCACGCTGGTGTTTCCATTATTAGAGTTACACAAATGTGGCTCACAAAAGCTGTCCTTCCTCTCTCCAAGACTGTAACCAAAATATGTTTCAAGACACAGTGAAGCATGCCTATTGACCCACATAAGTCGTATGTTAAAGTTGTCAGTGGCAAATTCTAAAGATAGTTTCTCCCAGTTTTGCCATGACCTTCTTTAAAAATGTGCAGTGTGTTCATCATTTATCTTTTGAAAATAAAATACTAACTGCTTGAACAAAGTTTATTTTTTGACCTCTTAAGTGGGTCCTAAACTTCTACCGAGCAAATGTCAACCTAGTCGGGGGAAAATCCAAGACCCACAGCGGAGGACACCACCAATGTTGAGTAAATGTATTTACTACAATAAAAAATTTGTGAGCAGTATTCAGATGTCGCGTGTATCAAATGTTTAGATTAACGGAAAAATACTGTTTAAGCTGTAGCCTTCTGAATTCAGATATGTGTACAATTTTATGCAATGTCATAATGACCAAAAACATATATAAAAAATCTTAATAGGGAAAAAAAGCTATAGTAATGTATCCAGAATTGCCGGCATCTGTGGCAAGCACTGAAAATGGTGTCCTGGGACACATAGATTTCAATTGAGAACGTTTGCCAGTAGCCCTGGACATCGGTATAAAAAGTTAAGAGGCCGTTAGTTAAATAAGGAGTGATGGGCTGTAACAGAACGTTTTCAGCTAAATGAACAGTCTTTTTCTATGTACTTCAGTGCAAATTCTGTCACAATGACATTGAATTTGCAAGTTCAGGTCATTCAGACATATTCATTCAGAAAATAACTTCACACCTATTGTTGAAGAATTGTTTTGCTCTACAAAATAAATTTACTATGAATTAATACTAATCAATTATCATCCAGAGTACATGTTTAGCAAATGAGGCTATGGTGAGATTACACCATCTCCTATGATTGTAGGAGAGACATTATATTTGTCAAACTGTATTTTAATCTTACTGAAAACAAATACAGCACCACTGAAGATTTGGCCAGACATGCATCTTAAATTTGATTGGGTTCTTCCTTCCTTTGTCAAAATTTCCACCGTTACAATCTGGATTCGGGAGATTGCAAATGCTTCTTTCTTTAGTATTCTGCAATCTACAATGCAGCCAGAAAGATAAGAATTTAAACAAGATTGTCCAATTTTTACTTTAGAAACATTTTGGTAGGACTTTACACAAAAGTACAATAAGATAGAAACAGTTTACAGGAAGAGTCGTTACAGCCGAGACACCGGACTCAATTAAGACACAGGTTGATGCTGCAATGGAAGACATGGATGAGTTGGCCTTCTTGAAGGATGAGACCAATTGAACTGAAGGGCCTTTTTTGAACCTCTCTTAGAAACTTGTGAAAAGAAAAGTGTGATTTAGTATAATTCCTGGGAGTGTTCTGATTTAAATGCTGTCTGTAAACGTTGCTTTTAATTCTTGAGGTTTCTTTCTACCCCTTCCAGTGTATATGCAAGGGAATGTAGTTCTGGCAATAAGGAGGTGAGAGGTTGGCAGAATAGGGGTGGGAAAAACTATTGCAGTTTGGTTTGCATGATACCAGCAAAGGAAACTAGAGGTTAATGACTGAGTACAAGTGAATATTTCATAAGATCCAGCTCTAGACCAGGGTTGTCCAACTGAATTCAACCCCCAACTCCCCTCCATTTCATCTGGCTCACCTGCTCCCTCCATAACCCGTAAAAGTTATGTTATGTTTCTCGGTGGAAAACACAAACATATTGCTTATGTGGCCTGCGGAAATTTCTCAAATAGGGCATCCAGCTAATTTGCTGGATTTAGCGAGAAATCTACAGGGTTGAACATAAATAATATAGTTCACATTCCATGGTCTGAGACATCTGAAGGCAGATTTGAAAATAAGGTTATCTTCACAGGACCATTCCATTGAATGTTGGTGAACTGCATCACACTGAATAAGAAGCAGATTAAGAGGCCGAATATCATTATTACTCTATTGAAATTGTTCTTAAATGCTGGCAATGGATTCTTCTAACTTACTTGAAACATAGGCATCAGTAGATTGTAACATATCTGTCCAAAATTCAGGTATCAATTTGAAATTCCAATACAATGAATTACATTTTTGTGATTTGATGGATTAGTGTGGTTAGTTTATCTGTTGCCTTTGCTATTTGCTGGTTATTTCAAAAGTGTATTTGGAATATTACACCATTTAAAAAAATCTTAACATATATCTTTACAAAACTTCTTGCAAGTCCAGGTCAAGTCTTCTTTCTAACCATGGAGTAAAATGTGAGTAATATTGGCCCTCAACTGACTTCAGTGTAAACGTAATTAATTCTAGTTTGGTGGCTTCAGTTCTTAAACTTGCTAATTTCCACTCAAATTAAAATAAAAATTTCTTGAAAAGTTTTATGATAGAATGAAAGCTAAAGCACTCAGACTGGAGTTTGGTGATTTTCTGAGCTACACTCAAATTAGTAGAGAAATGGTTAATTCTAGAGATGACTGTGCGCTGATTATACAGACGTTTCTCAACTGGACAAGTTGGGTTGACTTATGTCAGACTGACATCTTAATTCATGCCTCAAAAATATTTGTTGAGATTCTTTTAAAATATAACTGTGGCTATGTTAAATCAGCAATTGTGCTCATTCTTAGTACAGTGAGAAGTGCACAGAATGAGGAAGGAAAATGCCCAGACTGAAGACATGTAGTTTTGAAGATGGCATTGATTTGTTTATTAGGCTGTGGGTATGTACTAAAGCATCTGTTAAGATCTTTATTAGCAACTTCTGGAATTTGTGTCTCATTCTGCAAGGTTGTGGGATTTTTCAGTGTTGTTTGGGAGAGAGTTTGCTCTGCAATAGTTTGTGTAGCAATGGCAGGAATGGTTACTGCTGTATGTCTCAGGAAAGAGTGGGGGGAACCCTAATTGGGGTCTCAGGAAAGGGAGGACACTTTGATTAAGCTGCCTTTTTGAAACTCTCCTCTGTAAGGGTGCAGAAGACCTATGTATAAGTGCTCATGGATGCATTAACAAACTTTAACAAAAGTGCTAGGCACAGAACCAAAGGTAGATAACCTTACAGATGTTTGTATCAAGAACTGATCTTAGTAATAGACAGGTTTTGTGTTAAGACCTCATTGACTAGAGTTTAGATGCTCCATGCGATGTACTTAGTTTTAAAGATGAAGTTTGTGGAGCACATGCAGTCATGTAGGGGAATTTTAAACTCGTTTATCTTTGATGTGGCTTTTCAGATCAAATCATTTCCATTGAGAGTGAGGTGAATGTGAGTGAAATGAATACATTTACCAACTAAGGTGAAGGATTCCATTGTGCACTGAACATTGTGAAGTGATGCACAAGAAAGCCAATAATCTGGAAGTGAACCTGAATCTGCCGTTTGTCAAGATTTCCTAACAATTTCAAGTGCCTTTATTTGTAAGCCTGGAACTTATCATCTACAAGGATTTTTATTAAAGAATACATACCTGAATTTAAAAGTTTCAACAGCTCGGTCTCACATCACAAGAGAAGCTCACAAAGAAACCAATCCACATCACTAAAGGCAGTTTAAGGTACAAATTCTTTGCTGTTAATTAATAAACTGCTTTCTCTTGCCTTAATTACTATTTTACAAGCCATTTTATGTATGTCATAATCCATGTTGTTTTCCTCTTCTGGATGGAAAAAAAATACACTCAATAATTTCTTCACAATCTGGAGCACAAGAACCTGTCTTGTGTAAACTATCAAGAAACAAACAAAATATATTCATCTATGTAATTAAGGTGTCCACCACAGAGCTAGTATGATGTGCAAACGGTATCCCAACATTTGGTTCTAATAAGGGCGTACTTCAACCTTCCCAGTCCCACCACCTTTAGGAGTCAAAATGATGCTATAGTGCATGTTTGGAGCTAAGTATGCAACAGGAATCTTACCAACCTGTCACCGATAAAGTGGCTTCCTGTTGTGGGCAACACATTGAAAGAGAACTGAATATGCATATACTAGTAATGACTGCAATGATTACTAAAAGAGAGTCATGGGAACATAACAAGGTTTTGTGGTTATCTGAGATGCATATATGAAGATTTACGGTATTTAATTCATTACGTCTGTATAATATCACCTTATAAAATTCTAACATCTTTAACTGTTACCTGAAACGTATACAACCAAAGCCAGTTAATTGAAAATCTCCACTTTTAGCTCGTCTAATCAGTCAATGTCAAGAAATCAGTCCATATTAATTTAAAAACACTAGCAAAACAATAGTGCCATAGAAAATGTCTCCAAAACGAATTTACTCACTATCTCCATCTTCATCAACTGGTGTCAACTGTATGGCTCATATTGAAAATATACACATCTTGGCAATTGCAGGCAATGTTGAACAGATTGGGTACATGAATTCTGATAACACTTATGATTTTATCTGATTGATGGTTGAGTTAACATCACATTGTAAGCACGTTTGTTGCATATTTAGCCCGAGAACAACTGGCATTGAAACTGAAGTGAGCTTGCTTCCTCAGTATCGGGATTATATGCATCTCTAATGCTCAGCCAATTCTCTAATACTTGTCCCACGGGGATGGAAGTGACTTGATCATTGAAGTTTGCAGATTTACTAAGGAAAGCTACTGACTAGCAGGTCAAATCATTTCTCTTTTGTCTATTCAGGGTGATCCAGAAGTAGGTATTGCAATTTGTGGACTGCGGGCTTGAGCTGGTTTCTTTTATCTGTTTAAAAGCAACAATTCCACACCTGTAGGCCAGTACTGGTGCACTGTCTTTCTCAGTTTTCAGCACTGTTCAGACACAATGAAACCCTCTTTCTCCTGCCCAACAGGTTCCACTTCGGCATAAGCAGGGTGACCAGAACCACGTCGGAACTTCATCGCAGGCCATCGACTGGGGCGGCGCTAGGTACAAACAAAGGAACCATCAGAAAATAATAATAATAAACCTTGCATTTGGTATAGCGCTTTGTCACGGTCTTCGAGACGTCTCAAAGCACATCACAGAATATGCCATAAAGTGAATGGACTATATATTTTGTGGGCGAAACGCGAAAATACATGATTGCGTCAATTCCAAACTGAGTGCTTAAAGTTGGACAAGGACAAGTAAGCTAAAAGGTCGACTACTAATAATAAAGTAGGAAGTAAATTATTTTTGAAATAGATTCTGTGACAGTTGGTTATTTCCTGAATCGTAAAATGTTTTAATGTAAACCTGAGATTTTAGGCCTGGTCCTAGAGGATATTTTTTACAGAGCTACGCGCTCTGCCAGTTAGACAATCTTTTTAAACCAGCTCGCTCTGCTGCTGAAAAACAACAACAAAAATAACATAATAACACAATAACGTAAGAATTGCCAGACGAAAGATGACCAAGTCCATCCATTTCGCCTTCCACCATCCTGGCAGTCGCGTGACATGTTGTGTCCCAAATTGCATATAGCACCTTTCACGTCGGGAGGATGTCCGAAGGAGCTGGACAGTTGAAGGTTTGCACTCGAGCTGGAGGTTGGAGTTGAGAGGGTTGGGAACCAATGGGGGTGAAAGTGGGAAGATGACTGATCAAAGGTCAAAAGCAAGGGGCACAGTCAAAGAGTAAGGTCTTGAAGGAGGTGAGGGAAGGGGCGAGAGCGAAGGGGCTCTGGGATGGAGTTCCAGAGAGTGGTGGCAAAAAGGCTGAAGGCCCAACCATCGATGGTGGGGCGGGAAAGTCAGGGGATGTGCAGCAAGCCAGCTTCTACTGAGTGGAGGGAACAGGCAGGTTGGTAAGGTTTTATAAGGTCACCGAGTAGAATGGGGTAAAGGTGAGGACGAGGATCTTGCACTTGATCCTCTGGGGATTGGGGAGCAGGGGTGATAGGGGTGATCGGCTCATGGAGCCTGGTGTGGGAGGAAACATGAGCTGCATGCAGAACTCTGAATAATCTGCACCTTGTGGAGGGAAGAGTTAGGAAGCCTAGCGAGCAGGGAGTTAGCATAATCAAGCCTGTACGTGATAAAAACATTGATGAGGATCTTGGCAGCCTGAGGGCAGAGGTAGTGCCCGCGGAGGTGTGAGAAAGTTGATACAAGGATACAACAGAATACAGAAAAACAGAATACAAACAGAAAGTCAAACTTACAAGCACTTTGGTAGAATACGAACATACCTCGGTTTATGATAGAAACATGATATTTGTTCACACAAAATTCCTACAATAGTTCTCTGATGATTTTACTTTTAGGAAAATGCAATGGTTACTTCGTCAAAGCACCAGAGCCCAAATTTTCACCTACGCTTGACCTGCAAAATCACTTTCTCTTAAAACTTTAGATCAGGCAGAACTGTGAAAAATTCTTTAGTTCTGTTTGGATTTGGAAGCAGGTCTTTTTCAAGAACTGTGGCAAATGAATTCCACATTCTGTTGAGAGCTGCTTCACAAGGCATCAACTTAATTTAACTGTTCATCTCACTGTTTGTGTGATACTGTTGATGCAGATTAGCAGCTGTGCTTCCCCACACAGCACCATTCTCTATTAAAGTCATCTTTATTGTTTGTATACTCTATATGCATGCATGCATGCATGTATGCATGTATGTATGTATGTATGCATGTATGCATGTATGCATGTATGTGTGCAAGTACATTTGTGCGTGTATGTCCAGATACTCTTGATTTTATTTTGATTTTTTTTTTAATTGAGCCTTTAATTTAGATCCTATCTTCCTTGTGATGTATAAGTTGTTGATTATGGAAGAATATAGGGATAGGTCTGCAGGAAGGTGGAATGCAAACTAGATGGACCTTGGCCTTTCTTTTGTCTTGGGTTTCTTATGTGCTATAGGTGCAGACTGAGATTAAGAAGACAGAATGGTTTTGTGGCACCAGGCTGAAAGTGGATGGGGAGGGTGGGTGCAACAGTGCAGATGTGGAAGTAATCTTCTGTAGCTTTTTCTCTATTAACTGCTGTTACCAGCCATATGTTGTTAATACAGCAAATCATCTACATGCAGCTTCTGCCTTCAAGGGTGATTATGGGCTTGGTTCCTATCCTGCTGTGGTTGTCATTTATCAGCGTTGCAAAAGGTCAGACAGAGAGAAATATGGCTGAAAAATGCAATGTTTCATAACAAAATCAATGTGTTTGATTATCACATTGATGGGGAGAAATTCCATTTGGGTCTAGATTTACTTTCTTTTTGCATCATTTCAGATCATTCAGGTATTGGATTAATTTCTCAGATGCAGGCTAAATTTTTTTTATATAAGTTCCTTTAAAGAACCTCAGAGAAATGGCTTCAAAGTTATAACTGAATTCAACAATTTGCCAAATTCTACATGTCATAAATGCTACGTGAGTCAAGTAAATCTAGACCCAGGAAAATAATCTTTTAAGAAACAATAGAATTTCTTATCGACTGGTCTTGACCACAAAACATATTCACTGCACTTTACAGTACATCCTGTCAAGCTCTTTGTGACGTCCTCCCAATGTGAAAGGCACTGTACCAAACGTAAAGATTATTTAGTGACGGGGTCAAAAAACAACTAAGGCTCTCGCACTTGCCATCTTTGTCCCCTGTCATTGTTTCCAATCATCCTGAAGAATGGCATTCCACTGCTGCTTCTTGGAATATCTCACTTATTTGAGTACTTTCAGGCCGAACATTTGCATCAACCCTGACCAAAATTCTGCTGTTTTTTGACAGAATCGATATGACACACTGGATCTGTTATGAAACAGTGCATTTTTCACCCCATAGAAGTTACAACACAGGAACAAGTCGTTCAGTCTGTCAAGCCTAAAGTGGTGCTAGCTCTCTCACTGGTGCTGACTGGTGTAATCCCAATTTCCTGCTTGGGCCCCATACTCTTTTATGTTGTTACTCTTTGAATGCCTAACCAATTACCTTGCAAAGGTTGTTATGATTTTAGCTTCAATAGCACTTTGACACAGCATATAATGCTCTAATAACCTTCTATTGGTGGGGGGGTGGGGTGCAAACAGGACCTCTAATCTCATTTTAACCTTCCAGCGACAATTTTGATCTTATGTTCCCTTGTTACCAGCTGGCAGAAATGATCTATTACTTTGAATCCTCTCAAATCGTTCAAGAATATTGAAGACATTCTGTGAGATCCGCTCTTCACTGACTCTGTTCTAGTAAAAACACGTGCAATTTACTAGAATCCTTGATATTATCCATACACATAAGCTTTCCACTGAAAAATGGATTCTGTATTCAAGTCAAGGGCCATTAACATCATTAATGTTCACTGTATTGTGATTAAATCTCCATACACGTATGAAACATAACTGGCCAGTATTGTGCTTCTCCTAATATGCCTTATTACAATGATATTATTCTGGCAGGTTGCCAACTCTACCCAAGGTTCTATCTTTCTACCTTTCAAGTCAAAGCATGAATCTTATAATAATGAGAAGCTTTGCATTTCATATAGCACTTTATCACGTCTTCGAGACGTCTCAAAGCGCTTCACAGAATATACTGTAAAGTGAATTGACTATATATTTTGTGGGCAATTCATGGCAGCCAATTGCACACAGCAGTGTCCCACATACAGTCGTGGATTGAGTAACCACATTGTTTTAAAGGAATTATTACCCCCGGAAATGCGATCCGCCATTTGACTAACAACCATGTTCCTACTTACTGCTAGGTAAACAGAGGAGTGTGGAGTAAGGAAACTTGCCCAACGTTTCGCCCTGCTGGAAGTTGAACCCAGTTCTCTCTCTTACGAGGCGAGTGTTTTAACCACTGAGCTACATGACTTCACGTCCAAGGTAGGGAGGAGCAATGCCATCAAGTTCTGTCGAGGTGCTTCACATTCAATATAGCTACAGATTCCCAGGACCAAGCTCTAGTGAAAACAGAGCACAGAGCAGAGGTCTCCATATAGATATTTGGACACAAACACAGAGCTCTTCTAACCTCAATCAGGATACTGGGTGATATTCAGAATGTTTACAGAGAGTCTGTTGGCTTTTTCGTAACATGAATAAAATGGATCACTTGTCTTGGATTTTAAGAAGTTTGGTTTGCCCATTATCCCAGGGTTGCAGTAATACTGCAGAAGATATGAAGAAAGTACGATGCAAGCACCAAACTGCTAAAACACACAAGTGCAGTATTGTTGTTCTTACTGAGGGTAGGTATTCTTCCCATTCAGTTCCTGTTAACCCAAGAAAGCAAAACCCTAATGGGGAGGGTAGTCCTAGCTGGACAGACAGTGGGAAGCTTGCAAGATAGTGCTTTCAATGGCTAACTGATTTTTTGCTGGTTAAACTCCAGCAGTACTGCAATGCACACTCTAGGGTCCCCAAACCTTGGCTCTTGCCAACCTGATCTAATACTTTCTAGAATTAGGTAAGCAGGATGCATCCATCTGGGGAGAGAATGTACGTTCCATTCCAAACATGAGAATTTCCATGTGTAGGTTGAATGCATGGAATTCTATTTGGTTTGGAAAATCTTAAGCATGGTGCTGGGTTTCTGCATTTGATAGGCACCTAGCTGACAAAATAAATATTACTTTCCTTGTAATGGAATAATTTCCCCTTGGTGACAGAAACTCATCATTTGATATTACTGGGTGTATTCACGTATTAAAGTAGAGCAGCCACAATAAATCAATGATTTAACAGCATAAAACAAAATGTATTCAATTCCTGAGGAAAACCTTTGGAATTCACTGATGATGACTATTAGAACTTGAGAAATTTATGAAGCCATTTCTTGTGTTGGAAATTGAACTGGATGTTTGACTTGTCTCTGTTGTACAGAAGTTATAATTTGCTCCCCATTCATTTTCATAGTTAACTCCTGAGATAAAGTTGATTTATTTTACTGCATATGTCGAGGCGAGATAGCAGCTTCCAATGGTGATGGGAAAAGTCAAATGCATCATTCAGATCTCTGCAGAATCATTTCTCAACCGTTTAGTGGTTATCAGTTTTATCATCTCAGTTTTCCATCTGCTTTCCTTGAAATAAATTTAATGGATCAATTAAAGTGAGCAGATGCTTATCTTTCTAAAACTGCACCAGATCTACTTGCAAACTGCTCAAGGAGACGCTGTTCACCTAACAATGTTCGCTTCCAGTTCTGAGAATTTGCAGAAGCCCTTTCAGGCGTAGGTTTATAATAATGATGCATCAACCACTGTAACAATGAGCCTGAAAGCACTTATGTTAACTCCATCTTTGCCAAGCTTCAGGCTGTCAGTACGAACAGCTTATCCATTTAAAGTTCCTCACCTTATCTTCAAATCCGTTAACAATCTTGTCCCTCTCTATCCTCAAGCCCTATTCTCTTTGGTGTGCCCTCTGCTCTTCCAACTCCGTTCTGCTGCTTGTTTCTCACTTCCTCTGTTTTACTATCAGTGGCCGAGACATAAGCCACTATGCCGCACTCTTTCGAACTCTTTCCCAGATCTCCTTGCCTTTCACTTTCCTTGCATTCAAAAAACTTCAAAACGTCATATCTATTTGACCGTGCCTTTAGTCAACACTCTCAAACTCCCTCTTCTTTCCTCATGTTTCAATGATCCTCATTATCTTTGCCAAGCACTTTAAGACATTCATCCTATGTGAAAGGTACTGTACACAAATCAAATAAATAATAAACAAAGTCAATCATTGAAATGGATATAGCACTTATAATGTTTTGGTTTTAATATCATCATTTCCATAATAGTATTACTGAAACCCCCATGTCCCCTTCCACCCCACCCAGATCATCCACACCACCTTCTCCCTCCGCCACGGCTCCTGCCACTTGACCCTCCTTACACTTCTTTGCCCCCATTCCTCCTTCCTCCCTCCCAACCACAATCACTCAGATGAAGTTCACCACCTGCTACTCAACCCCCTCCCCATCCAGCTGCTGGTCACTCAACTCCCCTTCTCTCGCCCTTGATGGCCGACACAATCAATCAGTCTCTCTCCTCAGGCTCTGAAAACCGTTGTTACCACACCTCTCCTCAAAAAACCCACCCTCCATCCTTCTTATCTCTCACATTACCTTCCCATCTCCAACCTACGCTCCCTTTCCAAAGCCCTGGAATGCATTGTTGTCAACTTCAGTCACACCTCTCCCTCCACTCCCTCCTCGAGCCCCTGCAGTCTGCTTTTCGCTCTCCCCACAGCACAAAGACAGTGTTTGTCAAAGTCACAAACGACATTCTCTCTATCTGGGACCAGGGCTCCCTCTGCCTCCTCGTCCTCCTGGATCTCTCTGCTGTGTTCGACACAGTCGACCATGCCATCCTCCTCCATTGGCTCTCCTTCCTCATCTACCTTAGTGGGACCACACTCGCATGGTTCGAGTCCTGCTTAACCAACCGCCTCTATTTCATCTCAGCAAATGGTTTCTCCTCCCGTCCCCGCCTGGTCACCTGCAGGGTACCCCGAGGCTTCATCCTTGGTCCTCTTCTTTTTCTTATCTGTATGCTCCCTCTGGGTGATGTCATCCCCAGAAGAAAACTTCCACATGTATGTGAATGACACACAAATCTAATTTGCCTCCTCCAGTACCGCCGATGTTCTATCAGCTTGTCTGGCAGACATCAAGGGCTGGATGAGTGTAAATTTCCTGCAGCTGAATGTGGACAAGATGGAAGCCATATTCCTTGGGCTCCCGTCAGCATCTTCACTCCTGCAGATCTAAACTCCTCAACTTCCCTGGGCTCTCTCTCAGACTCACCACACCAGTACGCAACCTTGGCGTTTGATTCGACCCCCAGCTGTCCATCCTCCTCCACATCTGGTCCCTGACCAGGGCCGCTTTCTTCTACCTCTGCCACATTGCCCACTTCCGACTGTACCTTACCCCAAATGCAGCCGAAACCCTCGCGCATGTGTTTGTCACCTCCTGCTTGGGTTACTCCAGCGCACCCCTCACCGGTCTCCCCAGCTCCACTATTCACAAGATCCAGCTCAATCAAAACTCTGCCGCCCGCATACTAACCCGGACCAAATTTCATACCCACATCTCACCAGTTGTGGCCAACCTCCACTGGCTCCCCATCACCGAACGGATCGACTTCAAGATCCTCACTCTCGTGTTCAAATCCATTCACTCCCTGGCACCTCCCTACCTCTCCGACCTCCTAACTTCCAAATCCACCACCCGGCACCTCTGCTCGACTGGCACCAGCCTCCTGCTCGTTCCTTGCACCATCCGCTCCACAATCGAAGGTCACACTTTCAGCCACTATGCCCCAAAACTCTGGAACACTCTCCCTCAATCCCTCTGCCTTGCCCCACCTCTCCCCTCTTTCAAGTCCCACCTGAAAACTTTCCTCTTCGACCGTGCTTATGGCCACCTCCCCCCTTGCCCCAGCTCGGAGTCAGGCTCCGCCACTGTTAAGTGCTCCGAGACACTACCCTATGTGGAGGGCACTATGTAAGTGCAAGTTGCCGTTATTGTTGTTGAAACAAGTTAGAAACAGAGATATGCAGGGACATAAAAGATCATTTCAGTCCATTTGGCTGGTAAATAATGTAAAATAAAATGTTCTCACTTTCTGTGTAAACCCATTAAATCTGACCTGTCTGTTCCCCTCTCTCTTCCAAGCCTGAGTCCATGTCCCCTAGATGTTATGCTGATGCAAAACATATTAAGGTAACCAACAACCCAGCATTTGTTTGACAGGGAGGGTCACCAACTGCATGACTTGGCAGCAGGTTCAAAACAGCTTTAATAATGCCAAGAGAAATGTGTGGAATTCTCATTCTGGCTTGGATACGCTTCAGCATGATGATTGGTTTCTGCATGTGTTGGACTCAAAAAAAAAGAAAGAACTGTTGTATTCAACAATCAGCCAGGACAAGCTTGGCTTGCATCCTCAACTTGTGGATTCACTGCTTGAAATGGACATAGACTTTATTAAAGAGCAATATTTAATGACTGGAATGGCATTGTTCCCCTTAAAATAGATTCCTCTAGAGGCGAGAAAGTCATCATGCTGCGAAGTATAGTGGTTAAGTGCACTAGTTCCATGCCCCGATAAAACACATCATCAATGTTGCTAGAATTAGTGGCATTCTTTACCCTTAGTGTTTCCAACCAGCATTGCGGATGGTTCCACTGTGTTATACCTCAATAAGGAAGAGACTGGCTGCAGATGTCGGATGATGGTACATATAAAACGTCACAAGTAAGCCTGCTGCAATCACGATGACCACCAGGAGAATCCCCACAATCAAGCCGGTATGGACACCCTTCTTCTCTGCAGTGCTGTCAGATGTAGAAGCTGCAAGAACAGGAGGGGAAAATGTGACACTTCAATAATTCCAATTGTAATGTATGGGCATAAAATTAACACACATCTGCTGATATTTTACTGGCTTCAAGTATTAAACCTAAAACATTAGTGCAATTAATAGTGAGGCCTGTTCGATGCACAATGTCCCCTGTGTGTTTGCTTGTGTATTGCTCCGTGTATGTCTGCTGTAGCAACAGATATTTAAGTTGATGAAAATATTCCTGTGAATATGATAGTGTTGTTGACGGACATCAGCAATTTTATCCCAACTCTTCATCATTACACCTATTATACCAGCTGTCAGATGGTCTTAGTAATGCAAGAATCACATAAGAGAGCACTGAATCACTCAGCAAACACATCTGTTTCATCGAAAAGTCAATTTTCATTGGGTTTACTGCCCTGACTCTTAGTAAAGGACACACCAAAAGCATCGTCTGCAGTGGTGAGGTTCAACGGTTTCTTCCTTTCAATCTCCAGCTATGAATCGCTCTGCCATCAGCTAATCCACCATATACAGGTGTCAAAATCAGGCTACTGATACCCAAGTAATGCCAGGGAGATAGATTCTCCTTTTAAAATAATTTTTTTTACTGGTTAAGTGTTGGTGGAATTTCGGAACTATAATAATAATAATCCTTGAATTTGATATAGCGCCTTATCACGTCTTCGAGATGTCTCAAAGTGTTCCCAGAATATACTATAAAGTGAATTGACTGTATATTTGTAGGCAAATCGTGGGAGCCAATTGTGCACAGTTGTGTCTCACAAACAGTCATGACAGTGATTGAACAAATTATTTTTTTTTTTGAAGGGATTATTACCTCCAGAAAAGCAATCCGCCAATCGACTACCAACCGGATTCCTACTTACTGCTAGGTAAACAGAGGCGTGTGGAGCAAGGAAACTTGTCCAATGTTTCGCCTTGTCGGGAATCAAACCCATGTCCTATGATACAGGACTCCACTATGATGTCCAATGAGAGTTGATGTGTAATAATTATAATTTATCAACTAAACAAGGCTCTTAATCCCAGCAACAGGTGGTTGTAATCCAGATGTGCAAATTCATGGGGCAGAAAATACAAAAGGTGCATGCTGTGTGCAATTGTCTGCCGTGTTTCGCCTACAAAATATACAGTCAATTCACTTTACAGTATATTCTGTGAAGGACTTGGAGATGTCTCGAAGATGTGATAAGGCACTATATCAAATCAAGGGATTATTGTCATTATTTTACTGATTCAGAAATACCCTTCTTCATCATCCCTTGGGGAGAGATCTATACTTGAAAATGGCAATGTGCTTCCCCTTTCCCTCACTTCACATACCATGAGGCAGGCCTGGAAAGATATAACAAGCTGTTTAAACACCACATCCACCAACTGCAGGAGTTGGCAGAAGGATCAAAAAGTTTTAACAATGCCAAGAGACAAACAAGGAAAATATTTTATTCATTGTCGCGCCAGGAGAAGCACCCAGGAGGTTCATAGCAACCAAAAGTGCTTAGGGAGTTGGAAAATGCTGAGGTCAAACTTCTTGTGCACCATTTGGCTGCCGTTTTCACCCTCAAAAAATACAAAGTGAACCCACTGTACAGGAATTCTGGTGAAGCTCTTTAAGACATATGGACGACGTGCTAAGGCATTATATCAAATGCAAGGATTATTATAATACAGTAATGTCCTCTGTCATTGAATCCAATGAGGGGCTCCTTTTTATGTGATATTGTCTACCTCAACTAATGCATACCTTAAACTACAGTAACTTTAATTAATAATAAAATAACAATTCATAAATTTGGTATAACATCTTTCACATTAGGAATATATCTGAAAGCACTTCACAGGATTACTATAAAGTGTGGGTGCTGTGTATTTTGTGGGCAAACACAGCAGCCAATTTGCATAGAGCAATGAAGTCTTACAATGAACAGGCTTTCGAATAGTCTTAAGATAAGTAACCAATTTTATTGGGGTATTGATGGCCAGGACATTGGGAAGGTTTCCCTTCTCTTTTTGAATAGTGCCATGGGATTTTTAATATTCACTTGAGCAGGCAGACTGGACTTCAGTTTACTGTTTACACAGCACTTCCAACAATACAGCAGTCCCCCAAAACTGCATTAGGGTATCAGCTTAGACTATGTGAGTTTAAAGTTCTGCCATGTGGCTTGAATCCACAACCTTCGGAGGTAAGATTGCTACCAGTTGATCAAGGCTGATACCTCTAATATTTGGAGTACATATATGCTATTGGTTTGCTCTCTGTATAATACATGAAACACTCCTCTGGAAAAGGTAACATATGGCTGCCTGATCATCAAAAATAGCCTTGATGATAGAAAAAGTGTTTTCTGCATCACTAGTGAGCAAGATAAAGATCAATCTAAGCCTATGGGGAAAGCGGTGGATACAAGTGATCATACTCTTAAAACCTAGCTGATGCCTGCTGTTCTAAATCCACACAGGCAATCCAATAGAAGGAAAATATAATGAGGCACAGTGGGACAATTATATAGAGGATTTTTAGGATACAGATAATGTGCTTTAAATGACATAACTACAATGTGGTGGTATTTATAAGCTAATGCAATTTTATATTACATCCTACAAATCACACTCTCATCCTTTGAGATGAAGGGGAATTTCTGAGTAGATTTAGAGTATTGCTCTTTGAAATTTAAGTGCTGATCTATATGTACTAGTGGTGGTTGCAGCAGACTTTCTAAAACAAAAAGTTAGGGCTAAAGAGCATTTTTCTTAAGCCTCTTATTCATATTCTTTGAACTTTAGCAGCACCTGCTTTCTCTCTCGATTCCATTATTCTATATTTAATAAGCCTTACATTTGATACAGCACCTTTTCGCTTTGTAGGATTTATTGTGAAGTGTAGTGGCATTGTAAAGGGCTCCGAGATCTTATCCTAGGTGAAGGGTGCTTATATGAATGCAAGTTGTTGTTTTAGTGATTATATATTTTGTAGGCAAATGTCCTCATGAGGAAATATACATGTTTATATATACAGTTTGTGTCAACATGTTCAAATCTAACTCTTAATTGAACATGTTTTGTAAACCCCTAAATCTTAGGCAAGTTTCCTTACTCCACATGCCTGATTATCTAGCAGTAAGTAGGAACCCAGTTCTTAGTCGATTAGCAGATCACTTTCTGGGGATAGTAATACCTTCAAGAAAACCAAAAAACCAATTATTTGGTCACTCAACGCACAACTGTTTATGGGACATTTCTGTGCGCAATTGTCTGCTGCGTTTCACCCACAAAGTACAGTCAATTCACTTTACAGTGTATTCAGTGAAGCGCTTTGAGACATCAATGACGTGATAAGGCGCTATATAAAATGCAAAGATTATTGTTATTATTATATAAACCTGTCACTAGGGTCTGGATCATGATGAGCTTTCCTTGGATATTGGGAGGAATGAGCTGTTGATATTGGAGGATGGAATAGCCAGGGCTGGTGTTTCCACAATGATGGCCAAGTACAGAATCAGCAGCCATCCAGCCCAGGAAAACCTCTGAAATGTGCCAGATTTAACAGGATACATCTGCTGTCTTTTCAATCCTTGGCATAAGTCAGAGTAATGACATTATTCACTGAAGCCAACTTGGAGCTATGCCTGTACATGCCTCAGTTCAGACCAAATGGTTCCTCATCTGATCGGGCAATAGCCCTGCGGGTGCTTAGGTCCCATCTGTAGATGATCTATTGGGAAGTGTCGACTGGAAGGCTTCCTGAAAGAAACCCACCAAACCATATCTTGTCAAACTACGACTTCTACAATATTCAGGAAATGAATGAAGAGAGCCACAAATTGTCTATGACAAGGATAATAATTGTGGTGCTCTTCCGGAAATCTAGTGCCTTTGTGGGTAAAGTCAGGCAAGGGAATTCCGCTATTGATATGCCTGTTAGCTTCAGGAGGCTGGAACATCCCTTAGTTTTAGCTTTTGTCTAAAAACAAATTTTGTAACATTTTGGAAACTCTTGGTGGACTTGCCTCTCTTGGAGTTTTAATGCAGCAATTTCTGTGGCTCTGTGTGGAGGGAGATTTTATTTGCTTCTTTTTTGCTTAATATTGCTTTCCTGGGGTTCATTTGACTTGGTAATCCAGGCCAGAAAAGTGTTAGATATTATCTCTGAAACTTGGGCCAAGCCCAGCTAATAATAATAATAATGCTTGCATTTGTTACAGTGCTTTTCACGTCTTCTAGAGGTCTCAAAGCGCTTCACAGGATACACTGTAAAATGAATTGACTGTACATTTGTGGGCGAAACGCGGCAATTGCGCACAGCAGTGTCCCACAAACAGTCGTAGATTGAAGTGACCAATTTATGATTGTTTTTTTCTTGAAGGATTGTTATTGGGCGTGTGGAGTAATGAAACTTGCTCGAGGTTTTGCCCTTGCTAATTGCTAAAAGTAATTTTTTTTGCCAAGGAGAATGTGGCCTTAGCCCCTCCTAGAGTAAATTTACAAGTTAAACCCCATCATATAGATGTTAGCCATATCTTTAAGGACAATGGATGAACATTTGTGTAAAGGATGCCACAACCTTTCCCTGTTTTGAAGTAAAGGTGGGTAAAATTAATGGTATACATTAAAATGTCACTTATTTTAGATTTAAGGAAAATAATGGTATTAAGGTGGATGGTGAAAGGGTGATACATTAGGATTAAAAGGTCTGTCGAAATCTAATAAACAGGTAGAACAGACTTGATAGGCTGAATGACCTCACCACGAATACCAGCAGATGTCACTGCTGCGCAGGTAAGTAGTTGGTTCCTCCCAAGATCCAAGTGAACCAATTTTTTGACACCAAGATAAGAGCAAATAAACTTTGTGAAATATGGGATGTCCGTTGGTCTCTAGTTATTTTTTTGGTTATTATTGCTTTTGTGGAGTTGATCTGCCAAAGAAAAACATCAGCACCTTGGGACATCCTCCCAACTCCAAAGGGTTGTATAAATACAATTTGTTGTTGTAGCAATCAGACTGTCTAGACCTGAAGTCTTTGAGCCAATCACTAAAAGTAAACGATTTGTCCTAGGCATTTCCACCTGGGGAAATAAAAACAACCTGATAAGAATATCCACCCAAGTCTAAATTTACTTTATTTATGTAGCATTTTCAGAGCATTCAAAATTTGGCAAATTCTTTGCTGCCAACAGAGAGTACATCTTAGATTTATAATAATTCTCCTTGCATTTGATTAGTGCCTTTTAAGGAATAGTACAAATCCTGTTACACAGTTTTGAATTGGTCAAACCAAAGGTGGCTGGTTTGTGCCAATCATTTTGTAAAGACGTCTCAAAGTGCTTCACAGGATATGCTGTAAAGTGGTGTGGCTGTGTGTATTTTGTGGGTGATGTTACCAGGGATACAGCCAGCAAGAAAGATTGAACAGGTTGCACCTTTTTCTCTCTGAAATTGAGACGACTGTGAGGAAATCTGACAGAGGTGTTTAAGATTATGAAAGGTTCAATAAAGGCAATTTTCATAGGTGTTCTCACTTGTTGGCAAGTCCAAAACAAGAGGTCATAAAATAAGAAAGAGACCCAATAGCAGATCTAATAAGGAGTTTAGGAGAAACATTTTAAGGAATAGTACAAATCTTATCGCACAGATTTGAATTAGACAAACCGAAGGTGGCTGGTTTGTGTCAGCCATTTTAAGGACGTAATAATAATAATAATCATTGCATTTGAGATACCGCCTTATCACATTTTCGAGACATTTGAAAGTGAAAGATTATATTTGTAATGTTTAATGTTTTTTAAGGATTTTAATTAATTTTTATATATGTTTAGAATGTATTCTACCCATAATTCTTTGTTTGATTTAATGACGAGCTTAGCAGGGTTTAAATGTAGTTGCACTGGACCCGTTGAGGTTAGCTTCTGATTACATTTCATACTTTCCTGGGAAGATGTTCACTCCTCTGAGATAATGTGCAACCGGGTCCTGGATGTAAGAACAATGGACCACAGAAAGAAAAGGCTGCAGCGTCAGACACCTGCCTATCTCAAGGCTGAGAAACAAGCAGGCTCTGCCCAGAAGTTGTCCATATCTCTCTCTGTGCAAAGCAGCCTGTGAAGGATGGGAGCTATCTCTGTGACAAGGGGAGGTGGAGTTAGAAACACATAAAAGAAAGATGTAACTTTGAAATAGTTGAAGTTGTGTAGAGCAGGCCGGAGCCGGCTGAGCGGAGGGAACGGGCGGGTTGGTATGGGGTTAGGATGTCGCAGAGGTAGGGTGGGGTGAGGCCATGGAGGGCTTTGTAGGTGAGGATCAGGATCTTGAACTGGATCCTCTGAAGGATAGGGAGCCAGTGGAGTCAGGCGAGAATGGGGGAGATGGGATCACAAAGTTTGGTGCGGGAGAGGACCAATCATATCAACGTTAATGCAGAGACTGTTGCTGCTTGTGTGTGAATAAAGACCTTTTCTTTGAATCTTTGTGGCAACTCGTATTGAATAAACTGGGGCTCCGGCAAACCTTACAAAAGCGCTTCACAGAATATACTGCTTAGTGAATTGACTCTATATTTTGTGGGCGAAACGTGGCCCCTGATGTAAACAGTTTGCTCAGTTATTCTCGTCTCCTGTGTTTGTAACACATTATTGGACAGGAAAACAGCTTCAAGAAACAGCTGTACTTCAGAAGTTGCCAAAGCCAATGAACACTGAACAGTGAAGATAATGATGCCAGACACGTTGCTGCCACCTCCGTGCGGTTCACTCATCCGTGTTGTGTATATGAAATTGACGGAGAAACTAAAATGAGGTAGAGTCAAAAAGCTGCTTGGCAGACATTTGAGAAAAATGATTTTTTGGAAAAAATACTTTTATATCAGGTTGAATTTTACAATTTTTTTCAGACTTTTTTCATGGGTCCTGATCAAAGAATTCTAAATGTAACACAGCAACAGATTTAAACAACAACAAAATTACATTTGTATAGCGCCTTTCACGTCGGGAGGATGTTCCATGGCGCTGGACAGCGTATAGCATTTCAGACCCGAGCTGGGTTTGGGGGGGGGATGGGGGGGGAGAAGGGAAGGGATGGGAGGGGAAAGGGGGTGGCCAAAGGCATTGTTTAAAAGGAGGGTCTTGAGGCGGGACTTGAAGGAGGCTAAGGAGGAGGAAAGGTGGAGTGATTGGGGGATGGAATTCCAGAGGTTGGGAGCAGAGTGGCTGAAGGCTCTCCCGCCAATGGTGGGGAGGGTGGGTCGGGGGATGTAGAGCAGGCCGGAGCCGGCTGAGCGGAGGGAACGGGCGGGTTGGTAGGGGGTTAGGAGGTCTCAGAGGTCGGGTGGGGCGAGGCCATGGAGGGCTTTGTAGGTGAGATCAGGATCTTGAACTGGATCCTCTGAAGGATAGGGAGCCAATGGAGTCGGGCGAGAATGGGGGAGATGAGGTCACGGAGTTTGATGCAGGAGAGCACATGGGCTGCAGAGTTCTGGATTATCTGCAGCCTGTGGAGAGAGGAGTTGGGAAGGCCGACAAGCAGGACGTTTGCATAGTCGATGAAGGCATGAACAAGAGCTTCAGCAGCCTGAAGGGGTAGTGGTGGAGTCTGGCGATGTTACGGAGCAGACTGCAGACAACAACTGATTTATACAGCGCAATTGCATATTGTGTCTCAGAAACAACTTGCAATTTTAAAACTTTCTATTACGTCAAAACAACTTCACAAGTAATTACCAAAAAGTGCAGTGAGTGTTTTTCTGTTGGCAGATGCAGCAGCCATTTCCATTAAACGGGCCTTGAGGTTAGTGATTGATTAATCTGGAGGATTGCTGGTCAGTATATAGGGGAGAAATTTCACTTCTCTTTTTGAATAATCCAAGCTCTGAGACTCCCTGCCTCAACCTCTCCACCTTACCCCATCCCCCACCCACCTTTATCTGTCTTTAAATCCCGTCTGAAAACCTACCTCTTCGACTGTGCCTAAAGTCCACCAGCCCTCCCCTTCTTCCTTACTTGATGTCCACCCAAGCCATTGTACTTTGTTCCAAGGTGTTATCCGACAAGAAGAGGCTATATACATGCGCATTGCTATTGAATAGTGTCAAGGGCTCTATTATGTCCCCCTGAACGGTTAGTTGGGACTTCGGTTCATGTCTCATCCAAGAGATGGAACCTCTGATAATACAATGCTCCTTCAGTACTGCACTACAGTATCAACCTTTGGACTATGAGCTCAAACCCTCAGTGGTAGATGCTGCTGCAACATTTGTCTTTGGAAATACTTGATGGCGTGTTGAGAATACAGATACCACCAGTAAAACATGAAAACATAGGCTATTGTTCACCTGGACCAGACCTTTCTGCAGTCAGGAAGCAAATACATAACATCAATCAGAATTATAAGGTACTGGAAAGTAAATTTGCAGAAGTCTGTTGAAGAGAAACAGTCTTAACTCTTAAAAAGACTGAAAAGTGAGAGATAACCATTAATCTCCCTTCAAGCCCCATTTACTACTTCTTGGGAACAATTGCTTTGTGATTGTGACTCAGGTTTTCACACTGAAGGCTGACCTTGTCAATCTTCCAAATCTATGTTTTTCAGGAGAAGCTAAAATTGCCTTTGAAATTGGTCTTCAAGTGGATGTTGGGAAGAGGGAGATAGGAATAGGCTTTAAGACTTTAAAAAAAAGTTAAAAATTAGATTGAAAAAGTAAAAAAAAGTGAGAGCTAGAAAACAGAAAAGAAACACAGAGATCTCAGAATGTGCATAGTAACATTTATTGAATTTAAATAATAGTAATAATTCTTGCATTTGATATAGCACCTTATCACGTCTTGAGATATGTCAAAGCACTTCACAGAATACACTGTGAAGTGAATTGACTGTATATTTGTGGGCAAACCTTAAAATATTGTTTTTAATACTAATTTAAGTGGTGTCAGTTTATTATAATAATAAAGCGATTCTTGGAGTAGCTGAATTACAATACAAATTACATTTGTAAAATTAATATATTTTCCTCTCTCCCCAGAGAGAGTTTTTACCCTCTCTCCCTGAATGGGTAAAAACCTCAGAGCTGAGACCTGGGTTTCCATGGAGCTGCTGGAAAATACACCAAATCAGAAGATAACAGCAACAACAACAACTTGATTTATATAGCCCCTTCACACAAGAGTAGATTTGAAGCACTCCATTTTGGAGTGCTTAGACCAAAACCTCTGATTCAGATGAAGACAGCTTTGGTTCATCTTTCCAGAAAATCCACCCACCTTTCTCCAATTAAAGTATGAAACTGTTTCGTAATGGGTCCACCACTTTGGCCTCAACCACCCTTCTTGACAAACTGTTCCAGTTGTTAATTACCTTCTGGGTAAAAGACGTGTTTCCCGGTATCTGTCTTGAAACTGCTATTTACTACAGTGAATCTGTACCCTCTTGGTCTGGTGTATATCTGAAAATTCTCTAGGCAGACCTGAAAATATTGTTTTGGATTTATTCTCTGAATGTCATTCAAAATCTTATGTAACTATAGCTCTGTAAGTTCCTCTCTGAAATATCCCTTTTCAAGGCTGAAGAGCTCTAATTTGTCTAGTCGTTGCTCTCTGACACCGGGAATAATCTTTGTTGTTCTTTGCCATTAAGGCCTGAGTGACTCCCTGACCCAGCAATATCCAGAACTGCAGATGTAGCCTGACCATTGCACTGTACATGACTTGAGAGTGACTTCTCGGGACCGGAACTCAATTGATGTGGCGATATAGCTCACCGTGACATTTATCTAGTTTATCACTGGTACAGATTATTATTACACTGAATCCTGAAAATACTGGTTCATTTCCAATAAATGAAAGCCAAGCAAAAATAAATTCATAAACAGTATTAATATCATATTCCGTAAAGGTGATTCAGTGCCTGGCATAATAAAACCTCAACTTCTCAGTGTAAAAGAGATAAGAGTGTGTGTGTGTGTGCGAGGGAAGAGCGATTAGAGGCAACAAATGAGCGTGGAACAATTTGCAACAGAGAAAGCGAAAGACTGACAAAGAAAGAGAGAGAAAGTGATTGGCACAAAGATAGAGAGAACGGATCCACAGGGTGTCAGATAGGCATAGAGAGGGGGAGAAAAACGACATGAGGGAGAGAAGGCAGAAGGAGACACATGGACAAATAGGAGTTAGAGACTCTTTCTTAAACAATGTATACTAAGCTCACTGTCAATTTACCTTCATTGCTAAGTAAGCTCTGTTGCCTATTGTCTATTCTGGGACAGATCATTTTATTAGCTTGATAATAAAGATGGTATATTAAATGCAATGTTATTATATTTGGATTACTGTGGTTTTGCGATCACTCCATAGCTTCTTGTATCTTAACGATTGAACTGTCGGACTATCTGACAAAAGAATTAGAATTAGGATTATTGACTCTTGCTTGGATCACAGCACCATCAACTGTCAAGAGTCATACTTTCCCCCAAATAAAAGTGCCATCAGAGCAAGTGTGTCCTATTTCCAAAAACATAGAGACCAGTAAAATAGAGCCTGGTGTCCTATATATGTGGAAACCCATCACTATGCTTAAGAGTATCCAAACCAAACTGAGAATTTCATGCATCCCACCTACACATGGAAATACCTACCTGGCTCAGGAACCAGACTACCGAGACCACCACAGAGGATTGACTCGATTCTGACGTTGCATTACCAAGCATGTAATCTTGGAGCCAGCTCAGCTCCAAGGAGACCCCAATCTCTTCAGCCCCCAACCCCAGGAAGGTTAGTCATCAACTGGTTATTTGGCATTCTGGTACATTCGGCAAATTCAGGTTTGTGCCCTTCAAGGAAAGTTCAACGGTGAACTGTAAACAGTTCTAAAATTAAATCTCTAACATTGTTTCAAACAGGCTTTGATTATTTACTTTGTCTTTATTTCAGATGCAAAACAAAATGATCTTTGTACACCACAGTAACGATACCTACAGTTATTGTTATTAACCTTTATAAAATGAATAGGGGAACTCACATTAAAAAAGACGGTCAGAAAAATATGTTTCATAACAATTCTAATGTGACACATAGAACCTGTTGTGAAACATTGCATCTTTACCTCTAGATCTTTGAAACATGAAAAGCATTTGGTATCTTGTACCATCTTGTACGAGTCTTGTATCTTCCATGATCAGCAGGCAACCTTTGCACGTTGAGTTGAATAACTGAGAACCACCATCAGTGGACGCAGAGGGCTGCATTGCTATTTTCTGAATGGCAGCTTTGCACTGTCCATCCATAAAGAACAATAATAATAATAATGCTTGCATTTGATATATCGCCTTATTACGTCTTTGAGACGACTCAAAGTGCTTCACAGAATATACTGCAAAGTGGATTGATGGTATATTTTGAGGATGAAACGCGGCAGCCAATTGCACACAGCCATGTCCCACAAACAGTCGTGAATTGAAGTGACCGATTTATAATTTTTTTAAGGTATTGTTAACCCCTGGAAAACTAACAACCGGGTTCCTAATTACTGCTAGGTAAACAGAAGCGTACAGAGTAAGGAAACTTGCCCAACATTTCGCCCTGCCCGGAATCGAACCCAAGTCTCTCGCTTGCGGGTGAGTGCTTTTACCCCTGAGATACAGGACTCCACTATATAGTACAACAACAACAAATTACATCTGCATAATGCCCCTCACTTCAGGAAGACGTCCCAAGGTGCTGGACAGTCAGGGATCTGAATCCGAGATGGTGGTTGGGATCAGGAGAGGTGGAGGGCGGGGAGGGTAGGGGTAGGAGAAACAAAAGCATGGTCGAAGAGACAGGTCCCAAAGGAGGCAAGGGAGGGGCGAGGTGGATGGACTGTGGAATGGAGTTCCAGAGGGTAGGGGCAGTGAGGCTGAAGGTCCGCCCGCCAATGGTGGGGCGGGCAAGCCAGAGGATGTGATGCAGGCCGGAGCCCTAAGACAACAGCAATAATGGTGGTAGTTAAGATTTTATGAACCTAAGAACTTAACATTTGAAGATTTTTAAGTGAAAGGATAAACTGAAAGTGTAATTGCAATAAGGATATTTCTACCTCAGAATTGCATTATGATCGTGATCTTGCATCAAGGAGGAAGAAAAGACATGTTCACCAAACACCACACTTTTCCAATGTTTACAAACTTAAACAATGTCTTATACATAAGAGATGTTACACTTTACTGATGTTCAGCTGAATGCAATGCCACGATTGACCTGGTTATACATTGAGTAAATTATGTTCATTTACGATCAATCAAAATCTTATAAAAATCAGCAGGATCATAAGATTTCCCAAAATTATAAACCATAACCATAATCCCAAATAATTTCAAAATCAGAAATTGGTTATTTTCTGTAACTATTTTCAAATTGATCAGATTTTTACACCTCTGTAAATCCTACTTTTTCTTAGCAGTAAATTGAATGTGACATCAGCCATAGCAATATCCTCAACAAATGTCATAGAAGCATGTACTGCAGTATTTAACTCAGCAAATCAAAGATTCTATAGCGCAGCTATCTTACTGAAATGTAATATATGCAGTGAATATGTCAAGAACATGCTTGCAAAAATATCATCATTTGTATTTACAAGAAGGTTTTCCCATGTGGTCTCCCCAAGTCACCTCAGCTGGGAAAGAGAGAAGATGCACATAGCCTAATCCCAATATCAGTCTGGTGCAGAGTGAGTTATGAGAGTTTTCCGACAGAATTACCTGTCTACAGCAGAGTGGAAATCATGCCACTCCAAACAAAAAGCCTCCTGAGCTCTGAAAACCTGGCTGCTTCCGATTAAAATATGTTACTGATGTCTAATTCTGTGGAATGAACCCAATACTCTAAACTAGCATCCATGCTAACTCCTCTACCGGGTCATCCACTAACTTGTGATATGCACAACAATAATTCTTACGTTTTTATAAACCCTATAATGTCAAACTGCTATCAAACCATTATAGGGGCTATACCGAAAAGGGCTTTAAATAACATCATGCGTGCATACTGTTTATGTAGGCAAACAGTAAGCTTCCACAAATAGCCATGAGAGGATTGACAAATTAACTTGGAAAATCGCAGGTCAGGACACTGGAGNAAAAAAAACATTTATTTTCTCAAATTATTTCATGGGAACGTTAACGTCCACCTAAAAAGGCAGATGGGACCTTGTTTTAACGTCTCATCTGAAGGACATGTGACAATGCAGCTCTCCCCTAGGGTTGCACTGAATGTCAACTTGAACAGAGGCATCAAGCGCTGCAAACAGACACGTCAAAGAAGAGTCTACCCTAATTTGCCGTTAGTTAATATAGGATCAGGCAAAGTACCTCATGAAAGCAAATCACCTAGTCAGACTTGATAGGCAGAAGGCCTGTGTCTGCTAACATTCCAACAGTGTGAAATTTTGTAGCCTGTGAAATGTCTGGCAATGTTAATTCTAACATTGTTAATAAACGTAATCAACAAAGCTAACTAATGACTGCTTAGTGTGAGACATCCACTCACTTCAAAGCTAGCCTTGTATTGCACTTTTTATCCAAAGCATCGGTAAGGAAGGTACTTGTCTAAGTGGGAAAAAAAATTATGAAATAGTATTCCACTAGAAAATTGCAAGGATGTGGTGGCACAAGTGTAATGGGGGAGCACGATTTAAACGTTGTAATAGATTCTGATCTAAGAGATGTTCCGAGCAAAAGTAATTTTGTAGCATTACTCACTGCTACCTTTGATGGATATGCCAGTGATTTAAGATAGATAAATGTCCCCATTAGTGAAAGAGATAAAGTATTATACCTGTCTCCTGTGAACAATCAGCTGTTTTCCACTAGGTTAGGAACTGAAGATTTGTAGAACGAGGCTTGCCAAGTTTAATGATAGATCAAATATCCAAGCCCACTTGTGGAGAACAGGTGGCTGTTTCATAGGGTGAAAGCATAATTCTGTTTATTGTATAATAATAATAATAATAATCCTTGCACTTGATATAACGCTTTTCACATCTTCTAGGCATCTCAAAGCGCTTCACAGCATATACTGTAAAGTGAATCGACTATATTTGTGGGCAAAATGCGACACGAATTGCGCACAGCAGTGTCCCACAAACAGTCGTGAATTGAGTGACCAAATTATTATTGATTTTTTTGAGGGATTATTATCCCTGGAAATATTAGATTGTGAATAATGTCACAAATAAGAACAAAGTGAATAGATTAGAAAAAGCAACTCCAACTTCCCACAGACAAGGAATACTGCTGACTAGAGTCTGAAGTGTCCAATTTGAACTGCGTCAGAACATGAACTCCTGAGAGAGAATCAGACCTTTTGGATGAAAATTGTTAGGTGGGATGTGATGATTGTCACCTGTGATGATAATTATCACATCGCTGAGCTTTGTAGTCAAAGCCCATATCATTGAATTATAATGGCTCACAGAATCAATCATAAACCGATCCGCTACAGAAAATCTTGACGCATGTTCAAATAGGTGTCACTTTAACATGACAGCCAATGTTCCACTGGCTCTCTCTCATCGGGAGACCCTCATGGTGACCCTAAATCCCTTCATGCTCTTGCCTCACGGTATCTGTGTAATCTCCTCCAGTCTCTCTCCATTTTTCTCCCTGTATCCTGTGCTTCTCCAGCTTAAGCCTGCTGCTTGTCCCTCGCCTGCTCCAACCCACTGTCAGTAACTGAACTTGATCTCTGGAACTCTCACAAATCTCTTTGTCTTGCGCCTTTCCTCTCTGCCTTCAAAACCCTGCAAAAATCTATATTAATGCACCTTTGGTCAACATTCTCAAACCCTCTGTACTTTCCACCCTGCTCAGTGATCCTCACTGTCTTTATAAATTGCTTTGATACATTATTCTATGTGAAAGGTATTATTTAAGTGTAACTGTTGACCTGATGCTATTATATATTTGGTATAGCACATTTGTGCTATAGTCACTCAATAAGTCAGCTCAGTAAGTCAACAGTAATGCTAAAAAATGAATGTGCACTGATTTAAGAATCTCTGTTACCCATGAAGCCCGCAGAAGTTATAAACATGATGTATGATACTGGATAAATTGCTTGGAATATTGTATTGCTTTTAGAGTTTTAACCTGGAGGGTTATACACTTCAGTTTAAATGATCTTCAGATAAATCACCTTGAACAAAATTCCAGCAGCGTGATGCAGACAAGCAGAAATCATTTATATGTGACAAGAGAAAGAGGAAAGTTCCAACAAGTCATCAGTCCAATAAATGAATGAGATTTAAGCAACAAATGGATCCCAAGGCACTAAAGAGAAACTAGTGCAGGGCAGAGTGGGTAACAGGTTCAGCAGACTAAGGGAAGCTCTACAAAATTTTGAATGAGCTTCTGGTGAAATTTCGGGATGAAACATGGGGCATTTTCATGATTGATTTGATGTGATAATCGTGCCTGGTTGATAGCTATCAAGCGATGATTCTATTGCAACTTGTGATAATTATTACATCGTCAGTTAAAAAACGTGTTTTATTGTTTAAACTTATACAGGAGGATTCTCGTACTTTATCTTCAATCAATGCCAATATACAGCTAAGGAAGAACTGGTCTTGGGCTCATAATGAATTTAATAAAACCGACCACATTTATCTCCCATAGCAATCACTTTTTACTCCTCATTCACTCTTGCTATACAGTGCTCCAACATGCTATCCTACATGAATGGTGCTTTATAAATGCAAACTGTTGTTGTTTTTGTTGCTTGGTGTCTAACCCCACCACTCTGAAGTGCTTTTAGATGTCAGCCTAAGCAAATATAAGGTGCTATATCAAATGCAAGGATTATTGTTATTATATAAAGCATTTGGGGTTGCTATGTTGCCAGTTCCCCTCATCTGCCTCAGTGTATTTTATGTAAATATTCCAAAATAGCACACATTATTGGACTGCAAAGCACACATCAGGCCACTTTTATACAGCAGACTTTGTGCTAGAATTGTGATCATTGCCTAAACTGTCAGCAGAAGTTGATCTGGAATTGGAGGTTACATCGGATTCAAGATTGAATAACGATGAAAGGTTCAATCACCATTGGAGACTGGATAAGGATCAGAGACTAAAGCAAAGTGGAGTGGATAATAGTGATAACAATAATCCCCTACATTTGATTTAGCACCTTTCATGTTTGTTGAGGGGAGGGGCGCAAAGCATTTCAAAGCATATATTGTTCAGTGTAGTGACTGTAATGTAGTGACTACTGCATCTTGTAGGCAAATGAGGCAGCCAATTTGCACACAGCAAGGCCCACAAAGTGAATTACAAATTAAGGTACAGAGCAGAGTGAAAATCAGATCTGGAGTTTTCTTTGTTAGATCTCTATTGAACAACAACAAACAACAACAAATTACTTTTGTATAGCGCCTTTAATGTCAGGAGAAGATCCCAAGGCACTGAACAGTCAGGGGTTTGGACCCGAGTTTGGGGTGGTGGGCAGGGAGGGAAAGGGTAGGAAGGTGACTGAAGGCCCGGTCAAAGAGGAGGATCTTGAGACGGGACTTGAAGGAGACAAAGAAGGGAGTGAGGCGAAGGGACTGTGATGGAATTCCAGAGGGTGGGTGATCTACTTGTGATTATTACAAGTGTGAAGTGCTCGCCGATCATTACACCTGTCTGTGAATGCATGACAGAACTTCATTCAATTTCTGTTACCTGTCATTCAGCCTCTGGTTATAGGAATACATGAATCCTCTTATCTTTTCTCTTTCCAAAGCAAACCTAATGATTCACTCAACTTGCTCATTTTTCTCTAATCTGAAAACATCAGTAAAACTTAATGGAGACTTTACTGTCAGAATGTTTTGAACTTTCCCTCAAAATGGAACTAACCATTAAAGGCTAATTACATCTTGTATAATTGGAATGATTTTGTGCCACACGTTAAAAGCACTGTATTTTTAATACAGGTCACAAAACATCAGATAGGAACAGATTTTTCTTTTACCCCTTTTAATTTGAAATCAGAATAATCCTTGTATTTGACATAGCACCTTTCACATCTGGAGGATGTGTCAAAACACTTCACAGGTTATACTGCAGAGTGGAGTGACTATATGTTTGTGAGTCACTTTGGCAGTCAATCTGTGTATAACAATGGCCCACAAACAGCAATGAAGTGAGTGACCAATTTTATTTGGAGAATTGTTGGCAAGGACACCGGGAAAAAATATCTTTCTATTTTCAAATTGTGTCATGGGATCGTTTAACATCCACCTGGACAGCCATATAGGATCTTGTCTCATCCCAATGATGACATCTCTGACAGTAAGTGGAATCCTTGTACGTCAGTGGTTAGAAGCGAGAGGAACCGGGTTCGATTCCCAGCAGGGTGAAACCTTAGGCAAGTTTCCTTACTCCACACGCCTCTGTTTACCTAGGAGTAAGTAGGAACCTGGTTGTAAGTTGATTGGCGGATCACTTTTCTGGGAATATTAAGAATCTCTCAGAAAGCAAAAATAATAAAAATAATAATAATGGTTTGGTCATTTAATCCACGACTGTGAATTGGCTGCCACGTTTCACCAACACAATACACAGTCACTACACTTTACAGTATATCCTGTGAAGTACTCTGAGACCTCTCAACGACAACAACAACAACTTGTAGTTATATAGCGCCCTCCACCCCGGGCGGCATCTCAGAGCGCTCAGAACGACGGGGTAAGGCACTATATCAAATGCAAGGATTATTATTGTTATAAACAAGGTAATATAACTTGATTTGACTGTAAGGTTGATTGTTTGAAAAGGACAAGCACTGAAAATTTAAGAATTTTATTAAGTCTGTATAATAACAACAACTAGCATTTCTATAGTGCCCTTCACGTGGGGCAGTATCTTGGAGTGCTTAAAAGGTTTAATAATAATAATCCTTGCATTTGATATAGCATTGTTCACATCTTCTAGACATCTCAAAGTGCTTCACAGAATATACTGTAAAGTGAATTGACTGTTTATTTGTGGGAAAAACGCGATAGCCAATTGCACACAGCAGTGTCCCACAAACAGTCGTCGATTGAAGTGACCAATTTATTATTGGGTTTTTTTCTTGAGGGATTATTATCAGGTGCGTGGAGTAAGAAAACTTCCCCAAGGATTCCCGCGAATCGAATCCAGATCTCTCGCTTGCGAGGTGAATGTTCTAACCACTGAGCTACATACTACCAATTACCTGAATGTACAAGGAATATTTATCTGAATGTTAGCTTTGCAGTTCAATCAAAATCATCCATCAGATATATGCAGTGCTGAAAGGGTTTCTTACTTCAAGTCTAATATGCAATTAACCTTTCACTTTTACCTCTGCTTTGGTACTTGCTGCTGTGTTACCAGTTATACTTTTGGCTTGAATATTGCTGCTGAGTTGGCCGGTCCAGGCTGGGCCAAGCTCATCACTTGCTCAGGTTTGTAATGATCCATGAACAGAATCATGACATGTTAGTTGACACGTCATCTTATGTGTCAGCCTGGCTCAGTTGGTAGCACTCTTGCCTCTGAATTAGAAGGTCGTGGGTTCAATCCCCTTGGAAGTCTCTGGACTTGGAATTCATATAGTATATGGTGACACTCTAATGCAGTACTGGGGATGTGCTACATTGTTGGAGGTGCCGTTCTTCGGATAAGACGTCATGCGCAGACATAGGGTTAACATGCCGATGACACCCAACTCTATCTTTCTGCCTCCACCCTTGATTCCAGGACCACTGCTGTTGTTACTGATTGCCTATCAGACATCAAGTCCTGGATGAGCTCCAAGCATTTTTCCATTGAACGTTGCCAAGGCAGAGGCTCTCCTGCTTGGCTCTTGTCAACAGTTTCTCAGCACAGACACAGACAGGATCAAACTACTTGGATGTACACTCTACCTCGCAGAGCCTGTGTGGAACCTCAGTGCCTCTGCCATTTCTCTACCCCCAGGCTGCCGAGACCCTAATCCATACATTCATCACATCTGGTGAATAGTTTCTCCCTCCAGCCCATTTGGAATTAAAAAGTGCCGCTTTTAGTTTAGTTAATTTCTAAAACCTTTTCCCAGTCTTTTAACTTATAATATTAACATGACAACTTAATTTTAAACTGCACATCAGGGTAAAATTACACCTGGCATTAAAATTATTCTTTTCATGTAGCAGTTTTGGTAAATTTTTGAGGTCAGACTTTGAAGTCTATTTTCTTCTGTGTGCAGAAAACTGGCTTCAAAATTAAGGTCCCTGCTCCCAAGTAAACTCTAATCCCTGCTCCAGAACAAATCCTGGAGCCCACTCCTAAGTCAACCCTAGTCACTGCCTTAGAACAAATTCCAGGCCCTGTTCCTGGACAGCTCTAGATTGTGCTTAAGAGCAAACTGTTCTCTCCCCTCCCGAGAAAACTCTAGACCTTGCATCAAAACAATCCCCTGTCACATATCCTCTGCTGAGTAAATTCAGTAATATCTTCAGATTAGATATTTTGTACAGAAATAAATAATAATACCAATGAATAATAATAATAATAATCCTTACAGTTCTCCCACAAAATATATATTTACTGCACTTTACAGTGTCTTCTGTAAAGCGCATTGAGACGTCTCGAAGACATGATAAGGCCCTGTCTCAAATGTAAGGATTATAATATATTTGATGCAAAAATACTAATCAATTTAAATTTATATAGTACCTTTTATATCAGGAGCACATCTCAAAGCACTTAACATTGCTGGTTGGGCACCCAAGCTGGGGGTGTGGGGAGGGGAAAGATGATCAAACGCTTGGTAACAGACGTCTTGAGATGTGCCTTGAACGTGGGGAGGAAGGGAGTTGAAGGGACCCCAGGATGGAGGGTCAGAATGGCTGAAAGCCTGCATGCCATTGATGGGTTGGATAGAGTGGGGAACATGAAGCAGGGCGGTGCTTGTTCAGTGAAGAGAGTGGCTGGGTGGGTAGGGTTGAAGGGGATTGCGGAATAACATAATAATCCTTGCATTTGATATAGCGCTTTTCACTATATAAATGTTAGACGTCTCAAAGCGCTTCACAGAATATACTGTGAAGTGAACTGACCGTATATTTGTGGGCGAAATGCGGCAGCCAATTGCGCATAGCAGTGTCCCACAAACAGTCATGGATTGAAAATGACCAATTTATTATTGTTTTGTTTTGGAGGGAATATTATTAGGCGTGTGGAGTAAGAAAACTTGTCCAAGGTTTCGCTCTGCCTGGAATTGAACCCCGGTGTCTCGCTTGCAAGGCAAGTGCTCTAACCACTGAGTTGCAGGACTCTACAAGTAGGGATTAGGGAGAGTATGGAGGGATTTGAAGTCGAGATCAAGAATCTTGAATTTGATCTGCTGGGGGAACGAGGAACCAAGCAAGGATGGGAGTGATACACTCACGGATATAGAGGCTTTCACATTGAGGGGACGTATAGAGAAATACGAATCGTAATTTCCGCCAACAAATTAAATGGTCAGAATGAAGAATGTCGGCAAATGATTAATATCTTCATAAATGTGTCTGAAAGAGCGAGTCACATGTAGCAAGGACTAGAATTATTGTCTGCTTCACAAGATATCTATGATTTCTCACTCTGGCCTTGACATTCTAATTATTATTTTCTTTCAAAATATATATTGAATTATTGGGAACTCAAGAAATATGACAAATATTTCTCCTGTTCTTCTATTTAACTTTTTATTCTGCACATTTGGGATGTTTTATTCCAGGTAAAAATAGACAATGTAAATAATAATAATAAAAATAATAATCCTTTCATTTGTTATAGCGCCTCATCATGACGTTGAGACATCTCAAAGTGCTTCACAGAATATGCTGTAAAATTAATTGACTGTATATTTTGTGGGCGAAATACAGCAACCAATTTTTTTTTTGCAAGTAATTGCTGATACACTTTAAATAATTGTACAAATTATTAACCATCACTTGCAGTGAAATTCAGTGTTGCTCTTAAGGCTAATTTTATTGCTGTAGGTGTTCTGCAGTAGTTTCTCAATTCAAGGCTGAAGCATTTTCACCTACTAAATATACAGTCCCTGACACTTTACGTAAATCCTGTGAAGTAGTTTGAGATGTCCCCTCAATGTGAAATGCGCTATATGGTCTATAAGAAAACAGTACTGTAGAGAATATTCTTGTTGAATTTAACCATGGCAAATATCTAAAATCAAAGGTGTCAAACTATGCCACTGTCCAGGGTTCCGAGACACTGCCCCATGTGAAGGGTGCTATATAAACATAAGTTGATGTTTTTGGAGGTCACTAGCTCAACAAGGCTGCTTGGCAAATTTGTAATTGGTTAAAAAACAAAATGCTTTTCTTTGTTTTTTATTCCCTTTACCATCAGCTAGGAGTGCTGCCAGCTAGGAATACAACTGTGTTGTGGACAAAAAAAATCCCTAGCGGTGCTTAGTCTAAACCTGATTCCCATTTCCTCTAATCTTATGAAAATAAAAAGTTAGACGTCTCAATTATTTGAAAATAATACTTGCCGTTCCTGCTAGTCAACAGTTTGATTCACAAACACAAATCTAGGGGAACTCTGTTTATAGTGGCCTTCAGTATAATGCTGCCACGTTTATTCTCCACTGGCTCAGCAGCAAAGTACACCATTTTCCAATGCCGTAAGATGTTACCCTTGCATGAAAGGTGCTATACAAAGGCAAGTTGTTTCCGTTTATTTGCGAAAAATTGCCAACATCCAGGCACCACCAGGTTACTGTCTGGATAATGCGTGGATGTGTGCCATGTGCAGGAAGCACTGCGTCATACGTCACAAGGGAAATGATGTCAGCAACACTCCTTGTGTCTAACTGCAGGAGGTGACGTCAGTGCCGACCTAACAACACAATACAATACAAAATACATTTGTATAGCGCCGGAAGGATGTACTAAGGTGCTGGACAGTCAGGGATTTGGACCCAAGCAGGGAAGGGTGGAGGGCAGGGAGGGTAGGAGGGCAGGGAAGGTAGGAGGGCAGGGAGGGTAGGAGGGCAGGGAGGGTAGGAGGGCAGGGAGGGTAGGAGGGCAGGGAGGGTAGGAGGGCAGGGAGGGTGGCTGAAGGTGCAGTCGACGAGGACGTTGGCAACTCAGAAGTTGGTTATTTTTTCATGCATTGTCTTAAAAACATGTCCATTTACCCCTTTTGATTTGCTTGTGGGATTTTATGCACTTTTCAGTTGTGGGATTCTCAACCTGACATTTGCAAACTGGAAGTCACAATCAATACAAAAATCTGGTTTGTGAATATTACAATTTCAACACTAATCTATAAATACCATTCCAGACACAGAAATTTCCATGTGTAGGTGACATGGATGGAGCTCAAGCTGGTTTTCATACCTTTAAACATGGCGATGGGTGTCCATATGTGTCAGACAGCTGACTGACCCCCAAAAAGTATCAGCCAAGCTGCACAACAGTAAAGAGAAACTCTTTCCCAGTTACAACAATAACAAAATTACATTTGTATAGCGCCTTTCACATCGGGAGGACGTCCCAAGGCACTGGACAGACAGAGTTACAGACCCAAGCTGAGGGTTGGGGTGGGGGAGGGGGGAGGGCAGGGGGGAAGCAGGGAGATTGAAAGCAAGGTCGAAGAGGAGGGTCTTGAGGTGGGTCTTGAAGGTGGCGAGGGAGGGGGCAATATGGAGGGACTGTGGGATGGAGTTCCGGAAGGTGGGTGCAGAGTGGCGGAAGGCCCGCCCGCCGATAGTGAGGCGAGCAAGGCAGGGGATATGAAGCAGGCCAGAGCCCGCTGAGTGGAGGGAGCGAACAGGTTGGTAGAGGGTTAGGAGGTCGGAGAGAGAGGGGAGAGCAAGACGGTGGAGGGCTTTGAAGGTGAGGACCAGGATCTTGAACCAAGCTGTATGGAAGAACCATTTTATATTGCAAACATCCTTCTACTACAGTTATTCACATTTAAATACAATAGCTGTGTGGGCTGCGTTTTGCCCACAAAATATACAGTCAATTCACTTTGCAGTATATTCTGTGAAGAGCTTCGAGACATCTTGCAGTCGTGACAAGGTGCTATATCAAATGCAAGGATTATTATTGTTATTTTTATATAGACCCAGGAAATATCGTTCCTTGATTTTTGCTTCATTTTGTTTGTAATAACTTTAGGATATCACTGTCTGTCTTTGTCTTCAAACTATCGTTTTAAAATGTAAAATTATGTAGAATTTTTTTGGACAATTCTTAAATTCACCCTTAATTTGAAAGACGTTTTATTTTGCAGTACTTAGAAAGGGGTGCGGAAAAACTGAATTTGCAAATTTTCCGAAATAATTCAGATCGCCTTAATCCAGACAAACTGTAGCAAAGTAATGGCTTCAAATATGAAGGAAAACAAGCTAAAAATAGGGGAGTTAGGAGTATGTGGGGGATGGACATAATAAGGTAGATTTATTTTAATGCCAAAAGTAACAAATGTACAGAAAGAGTGCAGTAATATTCCTTTGCTAACTTCTCCAGGGGTAGAGGGTGGGAGTATTCAAAAAGAGTTGCAGGATTTTAAGAGAAGCAAAAAGTTACGCATTAATATTATTTTAATGTAGGACATATAATCACATTAAGAAAGGTTATGTAGAAACACTGCACTGACACAAAGAAATGTTAGCAAGAATGGTAAGCTGATGTAAATTACATTGTACATGACATGATGAGATAGTGAATGTTCTGCAGGGAGGAATTTAAATATGCAAAATGACTGTGGCTCAAACCTCAGCACTCTTTATATTTAGAAAGGGAAGCACATCACTTTAAAATTAGAACTAAGATGGTACATCCAGAAAATATTTCTTCACACAAAGAGTTACAGGAATGTGGAAAATACTGTCCCAGAAGGTCGTAGATGCAGAATCAATCGAAGCATTGAAGGAATAGATTAATGGTCAAGGAAGTCCGAGTATTAAGGGATGTGGAGAAAAGGTAGGGAGATGGAAACAGAAGATAAAGAGATGCCATAGGCGAACAACATGGTGGAGCAGATTTGATGGGGCAAATGTTTCCCTTGTTCTTACACCAACTCCACCAACAAGCAGGCAACAACTCATATACTAGGGCAATGTTGGCATTGGTGAGGATTAGGAAGCTCAGGGAAAAGCGCTGAACAATGAGGACCTCCTATTGAGTTGTATGAGGCTACGGACTTTATTGGACCCACTTTCAAATAGAGGTTGTGCAGCAGCACACCCACACAGAGGAATCACTTGCCTCACTACACAGGGGCTTTGAGAGGTTGTTTGCATGGTGTGGATAACCACTACAACAATGACGCATTTATACCACATCCTTCACTTTGGGAAATGTTTCAAAGTGCTTCACAGGGATGGGGTTGGACACCGAACAAGGGAGTGGGAGGAAGGGCGATGGTGATAGGTGGTTTCAAAGAAATAGGATTTGAGCTGGGACTTAAAGAAAGACATAGACGGAATGAGACAAAGTAGTAGAGGGATACGGTTCCAGAAGTTAGGGATGTAGGAACTCAAGGCTCAACCACCAATAGTGACGTAGAGAGGATGGTGGATGCACAGTAAGCCTGAGTTAGCTGAGCGGAGGGAATCAGCAGAAGAACAGGGTAGGAGGAGATCAGAGATAACAGGGGACACAAACTAATCGAATTGTTTTTCTGTACGCCAGATAACAGTTTATTCGAACTAAGAGAATTTAAAGAAAAATCAAAGAGCTATGTGATTCCTCTCACCTTCGTAAGTGTAACCATGTAACCATGGCAACTCCCTGCTATGACCTCTTCTGAGCTCTCTGGAGCATCAAAGGTGTATAAAAATAATCCATTGGCCATATGTAGAAAAATGGAAGATGATTCATAAATGTATATAACTACCAGTGAAATAAGATGAAATCATAAAAAAGCCTCACCAAGTCAGATGGTAGTAATCAATAGCTACTCAATCACTACATCTCTTTCAACCAAGTGAAAAGGGAGCCACTGTGAGTACCATAATGATGCTTGACCTGTGCAGTCTGCTTTACTGACAAACGTTACTTTGTACTCTGTGAAATGAAAGAAAAAGACTGCCACAATGGGCCATCAACAACAATAGCAGTTAAAACTTGTGCATCATAGAGTAAAACACTATACATTGAAACCTGGTTCCACTCCCAAAGGAGACCTACACGACTCTCTTGTCAGTAAGTTATAAGTGTTCTCTGCGGAGAAGCTCAGAGTACTTTATTTATATTGGGAATACGATTTGGAATATTTTCCCCTATGCTTTCCTTCTTTTATATACATTTTTAATGCAGATATTCAACTCCACAGTAGTGGTGCAGTGAAGAACCTGTACTGTTAGAGTGCCTTAATAAAATAATAATAAGCCTTACACAATACCTTTCATATCAGGAGACTATCTCAAAGCTATTTACAGGATATACTGTAAAGTGTAGTGATTGCGTGTTTTGTAGGTGAACCAACAGCCAACTTGTTGCACAGTAATGTCTCACAAACAGCTATGAAATGAATGACCTATTTTCTTTGCTGCATTGTTGGCCAGGACACCGGGAGAAACTTCCTTCTCTTTTCAAATTATGCCATGGGATCTTTATTGTCCACCTGAACAGGCAGATGGGACCTCAATTTAATGTCTCATCTGAAGGACTGCACCTCGAAGAATGCAGCACACCCCCAACAACAAGAACGACTTGCATTTGTATAGCGTCCAGTGCCTTGGGACGTCCTCCCAACGTGAAAGGCGCTTTATAAATGTAATTTTGTTGTTGTCCTTCATGCAGGATAACGTCTTAGAGCACTTAACCCCCAGCACTGCATTGGAGTGTCATCTTAGACTATATGAGTTCCAAGTCACAATCTGGGGTATGAATCCACAATTTTCTGACTTAGAAGCAAGACTGCTGCCAACTGAGCCAGGCTGACAAATGCTTATCACATCAAAACACCACAAAACACTTCACTATTACTGCCAGATTTGGTGACCATATTTGTAAGCAAACAAAGCAGCCATCTGTACCATTATAATCCCACAAATAGCAATGAGAATAACCAATTAATCTGGAAGATTGTTGACAAGGACACCAGAAGACACTCTTCTCTTGTTGAATACTGTCCTGGAACCTTCAACTTGAACAGGCAGACAGGGCCTTGATTTAACGTCTCGCCTGAGGACGGCATCTCCAACAAACCATGGCTGTTCCTGTAGTGCAGTAGATCATAAGCTCCAGTCCCAAACCCACAGCCTTTTAACTCAGAGGTGATAGTGATACGAACTGAGCCAAATTGACAATACAAAACTGGATCAAGTACTGCAGATAGACATAGCAGCAGCTATGATGATCTCTCTCTGAAGCCCAAATGGTCCTATATGCCATTTCATTCAATCATGCCTCCCCTTGGAGATCCAGGAAGTTTCCAAATATGATGAAGTGTTGGCAGAAACACACATCTTGCCTCAAATAGTGTAGTTATTTGTATGGCAACGTGTTGGTTCCAACTGAACATCCAACTGAATTATTCTGAAGATGCTGTAATTAAGACAATGTTCATAGTGGTGAAAACACACACAGGAGTAGTTACCGACATGCCCATTTGCAAAAGGAACCCAGTATCCCAAAAGCCTTTGGCATTTTGAAGTGAGTTAAAATCCAACAAAATCTTTTTAATTTATGTGTTTGACAAGCTTTTTTTGTGGTTGCGCACCAGATGAACAGCACCATAACATAAAGTCCCCCCACACTGGGGAAAGACAGGTCTGCAATAAAAATAAATGAAGCCTGACCTGAATTAATCAAGCATCCTTAAAGTCGATTTTGATCACGTTGCAATTGTGGTTGGATTAAAGATGTACAATTTCATTCATCACCAAGATTTAATAGTCACTTCCCCTGAGCATTTGTTTCTAAATGAAACTGCTCCTGGAAGAATCGTAGAATCAAAGAATTTATACAGCACAGAAGGAGGCCATTCGGCCCATCGTGTCTGTGCCCGCCATTTGAAAAGAGCTATCCAAATCAATCCCATTCCCTCGCTCTCTCTCCCCATAGCCCTGCAACCTTGTCGTCCCCAAATAATTATCTACTTCTCTCTTAAAAGTTGTTATTGAATCGGCTTCCATCACCCTTTCAGGCAATGCATTCCAGGTGAACAACTCGCTGTGTGAAAAAATTTGGAAGGTTCCCAGGTTCCTAATACCACAAAATCCCACAAGGTTCAAAAGCAGGACTTTAAAAAATTATAATAATCGTGCTCAAATGTAGTTAAATAATTATACTAATCCTTACATTTGATAAGTGCCTTTCATATCAGGAGAACGTCTCAAAGCCCTTCCCAGGATAAAGGGAAACTATTTCCTTTGGTAGAGGAATCCAGAGCAAGGGAAGCATAATCTTAAAATTAGAGCTAGGCCATTTAGGAGTGAAATCAAGAAGCAGTTTTTCACGCAAAGGATGGTGGAAATCTGAAACTCTCTCCCTCAAAAGGCTGTGGATGCTGGATCCATTTACATTTTCAAGACTGAAGAGGTGAATAGATAGGTCAGGGTATTAAGGGATATGGGGCAATAACTGGTTTTGAAGTACAGATCAGCCATGATCTTATAGAATGGTGGAAAACCCTCGAGGGGCTGAATAGCCTATTCCTGTTTCTATGTTTCTATACACTATAAACTATAGTGACTGTGTATTTTGTAAGCCATTAACACAGTCAATTTGAACATAGCTACATCCCACAAACAGCCATAAAGTGAATGAACAATCTTATTGGGGGGATTTTTGACCAGGGCACCAGTATGAACCCAATTCTCTTTTCAAAAGGTCCCATGGCATCTTTAATGGCCACCTCAACAAACAGACAGGACTGTTTGGTTTAAGGTCTCATCTGAGTTAATCAGGCAATCTTAAAGTCAATTTTGATCACTGTTGAAATTGTGGTTGGATTGAAGATGTACGATTTTATTTGTTACCGAGATTTAATAGTCACTTCCCCTGAACATTTGTTTCTAAATGAAACATCTGTGGAAAGATCTCAGGCTTGCCAATCCACAGGAGCTGAAGGACGGCAGAATCTCCCACAATGTAGCAATAACAACAAATGCCTTGACATACATTTGAGTGTTATCCTAGCCTCTGTGAGTTCACAGTCTGGATGTTAGAACTCCAACCCTCAACCTTCTGACTCAGAGGAGAAAGCTACCAAATGAGTCTGGTTGATAGGGCATTCAGAGATAGGTTTTGAGAAAATAATCATACCCTTCCTTCATGTTTCTGTAAAGGGGCCAGGATAATTTGCTAAAAAGTAAAATAATTTTAAAAGTATTGCACAGAACTGTAGGTTTTTATTCAAATTTTGAAACACAATGTAGCATTGTGTATTGTGTTCAACTGGCAATAATTTGCGCTTCGAAGGACATTAATTCTGCCGAAATATGTAGGTTTGTTCACAGCTTAAAGGCTTTTGACTGCATCAGGCCAATTGAAGCCACAGTCAAAACAAATGTCATTGACCACTATTTGGATTTATTCAATAATGTTCATATTAAAGAGAAGGGCTTGAAGAGTTTGTACTGAATCATTCAGAACCCTAAAGGGTATTGGTATACTGAACCCTTTAACATGGGCAAAACATTCTATAAGGGGATAAAGCTCAGAAGAGGGAAGATAAACAGAATGTTTTAATTTAATTATTTGACACAATCAATTGTGATTAAATAGACACCTTCACGACTGTCCAGGGAGATGATGGGGGCAGATTGTGTCAAAAAATACAAGACAGAATTAGAACAGGATGTGCCAAATAATTCAGTTAAAAGGTATGAGAAATAGGGGATTTTTAAAATTAAATGATTCTTGCTTTGTTAAACAATGTCTCACCGACCGAACCCATTAGACAGTGCTTTGTGGGTTTCTACTTTCTCTTTCCTGGTTTTCTCATAATCCAGTTTAAATCCTTACTCTTTCATTCAGAATGAATACAATAGTTCAGTTTACTCACCCCAGAAATCCCAATGCACAAACACTTTCACGATTTCATGTCTCAATGGTTCCAGTGCCCTGGGATGTCTTTCCGACGTGGAAGGCACTATACAATGTAATTTGTTGTTGTTGTTGTTGTCTCAATGTTTCAGTTTTTATGGTCAGCTGGATGTCTGACACATGCAGAAACTCATCACCTACCTGGACAAGCAGGGGAAAAGCTTGCCAGACAGCAATATCAATGGCAAGCTATGCGTTTTTAGCTCATTAAGACTCCAGCAGTACCCCAACGCACTCTGGGTTCCTCAAGCCTTGGTTCGTACCAAACTGCACCTAATACTTTCATGAATTTGGTAAACAGGATGCATCCCTCCAGGGAGAGAGTGCACATTCCATTCCAATAATCTGTCTCTGGCTTTTCCATGTGTAGGTGGGATGCATGGAAATCCCAGCTGGGTTTGGTTACTCTTAAGTGTGGTATTTCCACACGTGTCAGAAGCCCCTTACCCATCACCACCCTCCTCACCCCCCAAAAAAAATATTTTATCATGTAACAGAACCCTAATAACCAGGAAACAAACTATCTGACCTTTGGGAACAGCCTACGTTCCTTTCCTATGACAGTAAGGTTATTCTGGATATTGCTTCTCATTGGGCAAAATCTATTGAGTTATCAGGAAGGCAAGTCTTTAACCTGTACAAACCATGTTCCCATGTCAGGTCCCGCATAGTAGTCCAGCATAGATCTTTTAAAACTTGCATTTTTTTTAACAAAATGTGGATATTTAAACACTTTCCTACTTTATTTTTGAAAAATTGTTTGGTTGTGGCAAGACAGGTTTGACTATTAATTTAAATCACATGGTTTATGGAACAAATGCCTTTTGGAGCCAATTAAACTTTGCAAAAAGAATGAACCTCCACAATCCTCTCCAATGCTGGGTGCAAGATAGCTGCAGAAAACCCTATACTAAGTTATTTGGTGAGGAAAAAAACATCTGTGGAGTCTTTAGCTCAGTGATTAGAACACTTGCTTCACAAGTAGGAGGACTTGGGTTCGATTCCCAGCAGGGCAAGACGTTGGGCAAGTTTCCTTACTCCACACGTCATTGTTTACCTATCAGTAAGTAGGAACCCAGTAGTTAGTCGATTGGGGAATTGCTTTTCTGGGGGTAATAATCCCTTCCAAAACAAAAATACATAGTTAATCCACAACTGTTTGTGGGACACTGCTGTGTGCAATTGGTTGCTACGTTTCGCCCACAAAATACAGCCAATTCACTTTACAGTATATTCTGTGAAGCGCTTTGAGACGTATCAAAGGTGTGATAAGGCGCTGTATCAAATACAAGGATTATTATTATTATCTGACCTGGAGGTATCTGTGGAGGTGTCCATTCTCCAGATGGTACTTCATCCACAATAGGGACATACTGTGTTGCTGCCTGTAGGATAGCTACAATTGTATCTCATGACTGAGCCAAAATAAAACACTGTATTTGTTGCAGACCCTTTCATCAGCAGCAGTTATGTCACTGGAGTGCTTTTTACCTACTTCTCCAATGCAGTGCTTGGGGTTGCATTTTTGGAGTTGTTGCTCTTTGAATGAGATGCTCATTCAAGGTCCTGTTAGCGTGTTCAAGTGGATGTGGAGTTTCTCCCAATGTCCTGGCTAACAACTCCCCTAAATAAAATTGGTCATTTGCTTCATCACTGCTTGTGAGACAATGCTGTTTGCAAATGGACGACCAGATTCACCTACAAATACACACTCACTTCACTTCACAATAAATTCTGTGATGCGCTTTGGTATGTCCTGAAAGATGCTATGCCAAATGGAAGGATTATTTTTATTAGTACTATTAATAATTATCTTGGATTTAAGATGGTTAAAAATTAGATAAGGAAACATTTATTTGTGCAAAGGTTTGTTTTGGATTCAATTGCCGTTAATGTCCAATTCCTGCACACGTGCCTATATTGCAATGGTCCATTGAAACACATTTGGTGCATATGTGGTGATTTCTATTCATTCTCGTTTGGACTGACTGGAAAATACATCTGGTAAAAATTACATACTGTTTTTTAAATACATGTTTGGAGGTGAAAGTCACCTTGTCTGCTCTCAATATTACAATATATTACTTGTTCAGCTGTACAGACCAATGTTGCTTCACATTGTGTCACAGATTAAAGAATGAGGTTTCAGAAAGAGGGATAGATAAATCCATGGCCATAATGGTGACATGTCCAACTTAAATCAGTTTCTTACTGTATTTATTAGTAACATAAATGCCGAAAGACAAAGCCTCAGTGCCCTCTACAATACCTAGCAGATGAAGATATCGAGGATCATGTATAACTCAAATGGTTGTTGAAGACTTGGTTGCTGATGAAAGGAGTCAGGTGAAAGAAATGTGAAATAAACTCAGCATAAATCTCAGTTAAATTACCTTTCTTATAATTGCGAAAGCCCTGTGGCTTTAATTGTACTCCTTTACAGTGAGGGATCTGTATTGGAACACATTGACTTCATTGCCTTATTATCTTGCCTTGAATCTGTCCCATATTCAAAACTAGGATTTAGAAATACACAATAACCACATGCCTTGATAGTGTTAGATTTGCAAAATATAAACTGTAAAGAGATCACAGGACAGTATTTATGTGAAATCATCTTATGACCTTAGCAATTATTGATTTCATATTATCCAAGGACAAATCTAGCTATAGGCTTCCATCTAATTGGTCAGATTCAGGCAAACTTTTCCATTACAAGACTTTTCTCTGATGAAAGAATAAGGGTTTTTCAGGAATTGCTTTCTGAGGCTAAACTTTATTTTGAACATCTGCTAGAATTGTTTGTTCCATCTGAAAGGTTTGATGCCTATCACAGGGTGTCGTGAAAACCAAAACAATATTTCAGTTGAGGATGGACCTAATGGTGGAATCTGAAGATAGTCAAAGCTATTCCCACTTTCTGGGTAGAATTTAGAATTTTAACGCTAACACAAAAAAATGCTTCTTGAATTTAGTCAAAACATAATCATCGAAAAAACAGCAGATTATCCCATGAAGACCCATCAATTTACGATAGCAACATTTAGAGATTATTTTCATTCTTCCCTCAAGGCTCTGTTCGTTGTTGATTTATAACACTTTAGAAAAAGCAAATCTTTTTACGAAGCAGCTATTGTGCTCTGCATAGTGACAGATTGAAACAAGCTAACTGCTGCCAGCTGCATTACTTTATACCACATTCATTGGTCTTTGGTTGCTGAAGCATAATATTGCATAAGAGCAAGGGAACTCTATCCCCAATATTACATTTTCAAATCTAATTTGCATGCAATACATTTTTTATATCTCTTTGTTTGTGGCTTTCTGTTTATATATTATATATATATATACATACATACATGACCCCAGCTTTATATATGTACTTTTATTAAAAACATTGCTGACCATATCCTCACCCGTACCAAACTCCACATCATTATCACCAGAGTCCTTGGCAGGCTTCACTGGTTCCCTATTGCAGAACGGATCCATTTCAAGATCCTCACATTCATGTATAAATCACTTCATTCCTTATCACCTCCCTACCTCTCTGACCTGCTCACAACCCACTCCAATAACCCCTCCCCATTGCTCAGCTGGCTCAGGCCTTCTGCATATCCTTCACCTCCTCCGCTCCACCATCGGCAATCGTGCTCTCAGCAACTATGCTCCGAAACTCTGAAACTCCCTGCCTCGATCCCTCCACCTTGCCCTTCCTTGTCTGTCTTCATATAACACCTGCAGTGCTGATGGTCATCTCCCTTCTCTACCAGGCTCTGTGTCAAGTTCCACTAATGTTAAGCACCCCAAGATGCTAACCCGAGTGTCCCTATCTCTGTGATCTTCTCCTACTCCATTCCTTTTTTCAGAGAGGTAGAATGGGCAAACGGTAGGGAGGCATTTGTAAGTAAAAATAAGCATCTCAATGTCGATCCACTGGGAAATAGGAAGCTAGTGAAGCCTGACGGTAATGAGGGTTATTGCCTTATGGAGTATGGGGTGCAAGAGGATATTGGCTGCAGTTCTGCTTGTGGAAGGCGAATTAGGAAGGCTAGCGAGCAGAGAAATCAAGCCTGGAGGTGACAAAGGATGAATAAACATTAGCTTCACAAGTACTTAGGAATGAAAGATTGACCAAGATTGTTAAAGAGCATTACAGCCCATCCGGACTGTACCATTCTAAAAATATCATTGTGCTCATTCCTTTATAATATCCCCCATTTCCTTTCTAATTAAACCAAGGTCCCATCTGCCTCCTCAGGTGGACAATAATAGCATGATACTATTCGAAAAGAGAATTAAGTTTCAACTGGTATTCTGCCCAATAACCCCTCCCTCCCCCCACGCCCCCGCCAGCTATAAATGGCCATTCATTTGCTGGCTGTTTATGGAATGTTTCTGTGTGCAATTCGGATGTTTGCATACAAATACACAGTCACTACACTTTACAGTAAAATCTTGTGAAGCACTTTGAGATATTTTGACAATGAAATAAGATGCTATATGAAATTCAAAGATTGTTACTATTCTTCTTATTATATACGTACATAAAAGGATCTTTGAAAGCAGGCATGAGCGATTTCTAGTAGCCAATGCCTCAGGAGTTATCATGATCACAAGAAAGTTTTGGTGCAAACGCAGGTAGTCAATTTGTATACTGAATCAGTATCTCCTGAAAATCTGACCATAACCTATTTCGTCCTTTTGTAATTAACTTGAAACAGACCAGTCCGTTGACAGAGGTGAAATTAGGGCTAGATAATCCCTTTCACGTTACTGTCTTGTGGGCACTGAGGAAGAAGAGTACATTATAAGAAAGGAAATCAATAGTTAGACTGCACTTTACTTGCACTGCTTGTGGATCAATAACAAGAGGTTGAGGTTCCTGGAGTTCAATTCTCTTCATGTTTTCACTGTGCAGATCAATCTGTAGCTCAGAAACATTTTGGCAGTCGTCTTGAAAGTTGTTGAGATGCTACACACCGAAAATCTCCTCAATAATATTTCCTTGAAGTTTGCAGAAAATTAATAATAAACCTTGCATTATTTATAGCGCCTTATCATGTCACCTCATCAAATTGTTGAGATGCCTCAGAATGCTTCACAGGATTTACGTAGTATTTCTGTATTTGGAGGCAAACTCAGGTAGTCAATATTTATATGGTGACATCTCACAAACAGCCACAAAGTGAATGGCTAATCTTACGTGGAAGATTTTTGGCCAGGAGAAATTGTGCACAACAAATATTATAAGTGCCAGAAGAGCTTGCAGTTTAATCTTAGCCTGTGTTTGATATCTACTGAAGATTAAAGTGTCATCCTTCTTTTCTTAACTAATTTCAAACAGATAAAGTATCTATAAAGTAGGATTTGAGGGGCAGGGATTCTTTCCACTCAGCTACTGTTATCCCGGGGTGAGCCAAAGCCCTAATGGGTAGCATAGTCCTTTATTGGACAAGCAACGGGAAGCTTGCCAGACAGTGCTCTAAATGGCAAGCTATTCAGTTTTAGTTGGTTAGACTCCAGTAATACTTCAATACAAACTCTGGAGTCCTGAAGCTTTGGCTCTTGCCAACCTGCTCCTAATACTCTCTGGATTTCGGTGAGCAGAACGCATCCCTACAGGGAGAGATAGTGCATTCCATTTCAGACAAGAGAATTTCTATGTGTAGGTGGCACAAATGGTCCTCTCAGTCATTGGACACTCTTAAGCCCTTTGATAAGGTTTCCGCACGTGTCAGGCACCCGGCTGACCAAAAATAAATATAGTGTACAAACCAATGATGATAGGATTATTTATCACCATATATTAAACTGTGTCCCGTATTCCAAAGATGCCATTATTTCCTGTGAACAGCCATGAAATATGCATGGTTTTCATAGTGGTTGAGATCGGTAGAATGGAGTGCTGCCTTTCTAGCCTATTCTGGGACTTCCTCTTCTATGAAAGCAGGTCCTGTATTTTCTGACTGTAACAAAACGGAGTTAAGAAAAAACATTCACTTTCTAAAGTCTAGAGCCCGACTGGTTTGAAGAGACTAGAAAATCTTGAAGGCAATCGGTTGGGTTGTTCTAAAAGCTGAGGTAAATGTCTCCACTGTAGGGCTCCTTTAATAGGTTTGATGCTACAGGTCAGGATTACGAACAGTGGGAGAGATTCTAGTCTTATAATTTCTTCTTTAAATGCCTCTACCTGTGCTATCCCTTATACATTTTGATAAATGAAGTAAACTGGAACATGTCACTCAGTGCAGTCTTTGCATTCACAAGTCTTTTCATTGTTGATGCTGTTCCTCTGGGGATTAACTAAAGGCAGCAGGGACAAAATTAGACTAACTCAGTCTGTAGAGACACCAAGGGTCATATTTGCACTAGACAGGCAATAAATGCACTTGCTTGCCTAGGAGCAGCATAGTGCATTAGTTCAAGATTTTCTGAAGCAAAATATGTTGTGTTCAGGATTCTGTGGTCATAACAAGATCATACTTTTTAAAAAATGTGTATTATTATTATCCGTTGAACCGAATAAAAATGAATCACAAAAGTGAGTGAGGTGGTTACAATTCAACCTGCACAGTAAGTTACTTTTTCTGCTAATGAGAAATGCAAAATTCACAGCGTGAATCACTATTTCAAATAGATTTGAACCACATGTGAAGTACAAGATTGGCACAGTAGCTGACTGATGTCTGACAGGATTACAGGAAATGTCCACTTTCAAGAATTTACAAAGCTCTCCAGATTCACTGCATATGTAAAAGTCTTCAGGTAGGAATCTCAAAGACCATTTATAAGCACATCACATCAACAAAGAGGCAAGTTAGCAAACTTACCTTTAGCATGATTACTTTTATTGATCAATGCTATTTAAAAAAATGTACAGTGACTTGCAATTCAAAGCAGTTGCATAACACTCAATGTAACAGATTCAGTTTATGTGACCAAAATTCCCAAATCCCTCATAGAAGTTGCATTTACATGGTCCCAGCTTCAAAAACATTGACTTAAAATTTAAGATTAATAAGAATTTTGGAAAGTTTCTTCATTTCAGTATTCATTTGGAAACCAAATTAAAATTGGATTCAATTGTGTTCCAAATTTCAAGAATTCTAACTGATCTTAAATATTACAATGCTATTGAGCATGTTATAATATTATCCCTTAATCGATGAATAATATCATTTCATAAACTGTTAAGTGCAAATCGTCCTGTAATATACTATTGAGTTTAATTATTCCTAATTCTGGACAGGGTTTTACTGCAGCTATAAAATGATTGTTAAAAGACATGGATGACTTGTAAAAGATTTTGAAAATGTGCTTCGAGAAAAGGTAACTGCAAACCAGTGACACCTCCATTATCTTCCAATATGTTTACACTGTGAAACTGTTAGGCAGATGTAAAGCACCAAAGATAGTTAAAACAAATAAAATTCAGCAAAAGTGGTTAAATACACTGAACACTTACCTCCATTGTCCTTCAGATGCAGAGCAATCTTTGTGTCATCTGCAAGAGATTTGAAATGCAAGTTACTGTCAGCTTCCAAGAGAGACCTATATTTAAGTGCGCTTATTAGCTTATCAGTACAAACACATGACAATTCCAGCAGCAATATTCAGGAAGCCACTGCATATTTGAATCGATTGATGTTGACAGTGAAGTTTCACCTAATCTATCTTGTACAGAATTTGCAGAGATCAATTTTGGTTCACCATAGGGAGTAAACGAGAACATGGCGATTCCTGTACAGGAGTTACTTAGCAGCCAGATTTGGTAAAATGTTGGTTATATATGACAAAGACCAATAAAAACAGCTGGACTGAAAATGGTCCAGTCAGTGTTTAGTTACACCACAGCATAAAAATTTGCAGGAATTGAGAAAAAAAACTATAAATACAGTAAAGTCCTATTATAACATGGTGTTTGTGATCTATAAAATCCCAGCCTTGCTACAGAGAGGCCCGATAGTGGAATTGACAGTGAATAAGCACAGCTGGCAAGAAAAACTGCAATTACGTTGTGATACAAAGAGTTTAACATTTTTACCTCTTACATAATTACTTTTATTGAAGCCAAATATTTAATATGCAACTTGATTTGACATATATTGACAAGCATAGAAATCTGAGGCACAATGCTCAAATGTTCAATGAGATTAGGTTGTGTAAGAGTATAAGGACTGAAATTGCTGTCAGAGTTAATGCATGGGTTATTAACAATGTACAATAATGGAAATCCCATTAGAGGTCTGATATTGTCAATGCTGTTACTCTCAACAATGACAGTACTCTCAGCCTTCTGATGTGCCTGTAGAGAGAAAAAATAATGGTAAATTCACAACATACCAGTATGAAACACTGATATGTTTTGAAGCAGTTGTCTTGCTGGGATGGCACTAACAGGGTTGTGGCTCGCAGGGCTGAAGACATGTTTGCAACTCCAAGTCTTATTGTTGAGGCAGATGGGCTGGGCAACCATCATTCCGTGCAAGATGTATTTATTTTCCATGATCCTCATTTTAACTAAGCATAATGTAATTTTAAATGGGAAGGGATGTGATAGAGTTACTTAAAAATTTAAATGGGATTGAGAAGGTAAATCCAGAACAATATTTTCAGATGTACCAATACAGCACAAAAAATAAAGCTATTTGCAAATATATATGAAATATATATATGTATATATGTTTCAAAGTGATTCAACAACTGAAGTATTAGTGGGGGGGAGAGGCAGACTTTAAAGGTGGGACGGATGAGGTGGAGGGCCTTCAGGATGAAAGCTCGCCCAAATGGCAGAAACATTTGAGTTGCAAAGGGCAATTTCAGCACAAACATCAGGGAATAGGTCTTTACTCAGGTTGCTACAGGATTCACTGGAATCACAACTCTGACAAATTAAATCCTTATGGAGACACTTATGGAATTTGTAAAAATCCAACAAGTCTAGAAAGGTTTTATAATGGAGTAATGTACACATTCTAATTCACATTGTCTACTCTACACAAAACAAGTATTAAGGAAATACTGTACAAGGGAAGTTTTTAATATGCACCTGATTTCCATCTTTCTTCTGCAAATGTTCTTAATGCAAAGTCTCAGCCTCTATTATTAGTCAGTATCAGCTTTGAAATTGAACAGTCTTTCATGCAAAACAGCTTTTAATTCTGCCTGAAAATAATCCAACAACAACAACTTGCATTTATATAGAGCCCTTCATGTGGGTGGGTGTCTTGTAGGGTGGTGGAGGTTGATGCCGAGTGCAGGAGAGAGACGATATGACTATAGGCATGATCAAAGAGGAAGATCTTCAGATACGATTTGAGTTATCATCTGTCACCCAGCCACGCGGTTGTGTTTATTTTCATCCAGAGACAGTAACTAATTACTTTGATATGCAACATTTGAATCCAACTAACAAGACATGATGTAGCTGTCAAGTTCCAGGGGTTTATTTTGCTGAGCGTTCTGCTAAGATGCACCTTCATCCTTCTCCCTCTTAGTCTCTAAAACGCTCTTATGTGAAAGCCATGTGGTTTGTTGTGTGATTGCTGGAGGGGAGCTGTATTGTATTAAGCTTAAAAAAAATGTAAAAAATATGCTATGGTTTGGTTGTACAATCTGAAAATGAAATATTTCAGGTAATATCTGGAAATTAACTTCGCGATGGGTGATAATCTTAACCATCCAGTCATGACTGGAATGTGTGCTGCTGCTACGTTTGCTCATCCATTGACAGCTCTTCTCAAATGGACTGTGGGGTTCCTTTCCAAGTGACAACAATAACCAATACTTTGCTGCATACCTTCTGTAGTTAGGCAGGATGTAGGAATACCAGATGTGTAAGCAGTTGTGGTGGCGGTGCTTAGCACTCTGGGTTTTGTAGTTGTTGTAGCAACAGTTGGTGTGGATGAAGAAGCAGGAATCCCTTCTTCAGAGCTGGTGTCACAGGTTTTATCTTTAGACTGTAACAGAAGGAGATACAGGTTTTCTTCAGCAGAGTAAGGAAACCAACCGTCTCGGGTAAGCAACTTCTCGAAGAGCAGTAGACAAATTACAAAGTCCAAATAGTGCAAGGAAACCATTGTCTGGACATAATACTTATCATAATGGGTGCAATAAGATAAGATGGTTCTTCTTAAAATTGAAAGCCATTCATCCTTTCACTTCAATACCTTTAACGTGCTTACACGTGTTATAGCTGATGGCTTTCACAACGACGATTTAATGAGGTGGAGAAACTAATAAAATTCTATTATCACTTTCATTTTGTTTTATTGCTATTTCTGGGACCAAGCACTATTGTACCTCATCTGGACAGCCATTATCAACCCAGTCCTGCCGATGACGATCAAATCCACTGGAACATCTGGATAAAACAAACAAAAAGGAAGAATGTAATTTGATACATCACCTTTTACTGTGATATTTAGAAAAATTTGGAAATAATTCCATTACGGTTTGTGCTATTCATTTTTGTGATTTTGTTTTGAGTGCATTTGAGACTAGTTACAGTAGCTCTTGGAAATAAATTAAACACATTCCTTGGGTGTCTCGTAGGTTGGTGGAGGTTGATGGAGTATAGTGCTCAGTGATCATTATAAAGAGATTTCACGAATGACAGTGTCACGTAACAGTTTCATATAAACTTCCTCCACGTAATTGTTCACAGTTACGTTAGGTCAAATTATTTGCCAAAAAAACATTTCTGAACTCTTCCAAAGATAGCTCAGCCAAGCCAACAGAATTATGCCTCAAACATCTTCTCAGCTGGGAAAATGATTTTGTTGAAATAAATGATTATTGAACATTTTTCAACTTGTCTGAAAGCTTCATAGAGAAAGCTCAATTACTGTATGCAAATGTCTCCAACATCTTTTCTCTTTGTGCATTGAAATGATATTGATAAAGTCAAAGCAATCTGCATAACCATGGTGTAAAGAATTTTCCGCTTCACAAAAACAGGTTAATTTTCCTCTTCTTTCCTTTAGCTTGCACTTAAATGGGTTTAAAAGGCTGTTCAGAACCTCTACTTCTGTGGTCCAGAGAAAGGATTTTAGATTTAGTGGGCCATAGTGGGTTAGAATTAGTGGCTCCCGAATGACAGATCAAGGTCCAAAGGTATTTTAACTGAGGCACTCAGACCTTATGCTGATAACCAGTGTTTTACATATTGAATCGCCTTTACTGTGTTTCTGCAGAGCTCGACGCCTCTACCCTGATTATAGTTATGAACATTTTTTTTGAGGTGGGTTCCACAGACCTAACCAGATTTGTTCATAGGATCCTGCCCTATCTCATATTTGGGTTGAAATTCTGGGCTGTGTTACGTGCCGTGCCTTTGGAAATACACGATAGTAATGGGTGGAATCTCACTAATAGCAAACAACAGTAACAACTTGTGTTTATATAGCACCCTTCAAGTGCGTGTCTTGGAGCCCGTGGTGCGGTCTGATGCCGAGCAGGGAAAAAAGGAGAGGTGACCATAGGCATGGTTTAAGAGGAAAGTCTTCAGGTGCGATATGAAGGTGGACAAAGAGGGGGGTAAGTTGGAGGGATTGAGGCAATGGCAGTGTAATGCCAACTGAAATTTTAACCCAATTTGAGTTAGGCCAGTACACTCAGCAAGGTAGTTTTCGGGATTTGAAAACTTAAGTGAGAATCCAAGATGGTGGCTCTCGAGGCTTTTTGCTCCCCTTAGTCAGAATTCGTGAGGAGGGAATTCCAAAGCACATTTTAAAATCATTACTTAAATCTGAAACAAAATGTGTTTTAAGAATTTCACAATTTTGACCCTGGTAACTCAGGTAATGACCCTGGTAATGAATTCTTTTCATTCCCAGAAATTGTTTACTTTAAAAAAAACTAATATAGTATTGTCTTATAAGCTGTGAGCTGTACAGATAGTTTCTTTCGCACACTTTCCCTGAAAGAAATGATCTTGCACTACCTATTCACAGATGATCCTTATTTGAATTTAAGACCGCACAGAATTGTGGAAAAATTCTTACATTTTCAAGCTGGTTTCTGCAGTTGTTGAAAAGAATTCATTTCAAATTTAGAATAAATTTATGATTTTTCCATAATTCTGACATCTTAACACAGATGTTTTTTCAGACTAAATGCAATTTTGAGCCGCAGGATGGGGTGCCCTTGTTCTGGGGAGAATTTCACGAATAGAACAGAACATTGCTTTGCAGAATCTATTAACAACCCTGAATGTGTAAGATTTCTTGCTTCACTCAACTGTAATGGTGATTAAGCACTAGACATTGAGTATTTGTTGTTGTTTCACTGTACTTTGATGATTGTTGGTAGAATACGAATTTTAACAGGTTGCTTCACAACTGGCTCAAAATACAGCAATAAGAATGTTGCTAAAAGTAGCACTGAGCTCAGGAACAGCTTCTGAAAATTGGCTTACAAACACACGTCACTTCACTTTACAGTGATTACTTGTAAAATGTTTTGAGATGTTACAATTCTATAGCTACATTATCAAATGCAAGGATCATTATTTTTATTGTAATAAAATGTAGTTTTTCCTGCATTGCGTGTTATTTTATCAGGTTTGTATTTAGCAGTAAATAGAGAGGGGATTTTGACATCTACGATGTATTAAAACTTAATTTAAACAATTTAAAGATTCAGACAAACTCCTTGTTGGTTAGAAGCAGCGGAAATGTTAGCAGTAGCCAATATTGAGTTCTCAACCTCAGTTGTCCAATATTTTCTTCTTGGTCTATTCAGAACTCCTTAAAAACTCCTAACACAATATTTGCAAACATTGACTCCTGCCAATATTTGGAAGTACATTACACCACTCAAGTAGATTGCTTTGGAGCAAAGTTCCCTCGGGTTGGAAGACACACTTCCAATTACTGTCAGGATTTTATTATTATTATTACTGCTTAGAGTTTGTATTTGTAACCTGTGGTCAAAAATTCCAAAAAAATTAAGATTGTACCTAATTGTTGAAAATCTTCAGCCTTAATTTCAAAGCCAGTTTTCAGATACTATGACCCTCTGTCTCACACCCTCTCCCTGTATCTTTAAATCCTGCCTAAGACCCTTCCTCTTCAATTGGATCTATGGTCATCTTTCACCTTTCCCCCTCTGCTGCTCAGCATACAACCTCATCTTTACTTTATCTTATAGCAAAGACGTTATCCTATGTACTATATAAACGTAAATTGTTCTTGTTTTCCATGGTTCTCAAAAGGAAACAGCTTCCAAATTGAGAATGAATTTAAGAATTTCTATGATTCTGTGTGATCGTAAATTTGAAACCAAAAAAGGCTAAGTAAGAATGGATTCCGAGTTACTATTTGCAAATATTGCATTTTAGATCTGAATGTGCTTTAAAGTCGTTCCTTATTTCAAATCTACTTCCAAATCTACCTCTGCTCTTCAGCTGCGAATCCATGTCTGCTGATGTTCTGTCAGCTTGTCTGGCAGACATCATTATCTGGATGAGCGTGAACTTCCTGCAACTAGATGTTAACAAGACGGAAGCCATACTCCTTGCCTCCAGTCATCTCTCCTGCATCTCTGATCTCTTCAATCTCTCCTGGAGGGACACATCCTGCTAATCCCAAAACGTATTAGGCGCAGTTGGAAACAGCCAAGGCTTGAAGTCTAACCAGCTAAAATCGCATAGCTTGCCATTTAGAGCACTGCCTAGCAAGTTTTCCCACTGCTTGTCCAGCGAGGACCATCCCACCTGTTAGAGCTTTGGCTAACACATTAACATGAGCTGAATTGGAAGAGTCCCTGTTCCCAGTGACTGGTCTGCCCTTCCAAGTCCTGCTGATGAGCCAACCTGGCTGTGCTGTCATCAGCAGTGCCCTGGAATACTGGACTCCTAAGACCGACTGTCACAGAGCACTAGCTCGCGGAGCAGAACAAAGAGATTAAAAAAACAGAAGAATTAAATTGTTCGCTAAGCATGAAGACCAGTTGGAGGGAAGAACATTTGAAATAAGTTCGGCAAATGCGAATAAATGGTGCATTGTAATTCGCAGTGAACTCTGGATCATTACCCTTTGGGATTTTTACAGTTGTTGTGTAAATCCAAATGCTTTTCTTTTCCGTCGAAATATGAGACAGAATAATACCTTGATATATTAGTGAATTACCCAGTCTGTGCTTCAGAATTTCCAAAATGTACTAAAACTGCAACATGCAGGTTCCACAGTATCCACACTGAAGTCAGATAAATTACTGTCTCATAATGCTATTAAAATCAACTCAATGAGTATTATTGGCATACTTGGCATTCCAAGCAAACTGAGCCCAACGCACAATCATCGCAAGAGTTTAGAATAAAATGCTTCTGATTTCTTACCTCCCAAATGATCACAATAAGTGTATTTTGCACAGTACCCGTTTTCACTGAACCTAGACAATGCTTTGCATTGTAGAATAGGTACAGTATTAACAAGTGTGGGTTAGTAAGATAGAAATGTATGCAATAACTTGTTTTTCTCCTCATTATTATGCTACACTTAAAGCTAGTGATTGATATTAAAAATTACAAGCTTTGGACAGACATGAAGCAGACATTAAGCTCACTGCCTTATCAAAATTAGGCACCCTATCATGAATCTTTATGAGATATTTATAGATTTCAATTTTTAGTTCCTTTCTCACAGTCATCCATTTTCCTCTTCATGAACTTGAATCTCCTTTGCTTTGTGTGAATATCAGGCACAACGTAATATAGGTGTAATGCTATTCAGTGCTGACTCTCCACCACAAGTGAGCACATGAAATGTGTTGAAAGAACAATAATATGAGTTATGGTGTAAACGGTGTTATTAATTGGTTTCCACACAATGACAGTATGCACAACGGGGTGCCTTTCCGTAGAATCAGGAGATGGATTTTAATTTATATTTGTGTGTTTTTCAATGTGAGGGATGTCAGTGCTCAGGGACAAAACATTTTTCTGTTGTTGTCAGCAGCAACCATTTCAAATGAGGATTAGCATCAGTCAACGAGTGATTACACCTCGCTGTATTGTGACACGACAGTATGCCTCAACCTCAAAAGAGAGGCCCTCTACTGCACCAATATGAATTTACCCATTTACCATATCAGCTATCTTTACTGTATTCCTGAATGCGATTGCTAATTTAGTTTCAATTCATATCAATCTTACTTCCTATTGCAGCCCCTGTCCCCTCCTTTTGATCTCATTCTGCAATCTCCTTCAGCTGCACTCTCCCGCAAACTTTCTCTGCTCTGCAAACTCAAGCCTGTTGGACTTCCCTTAGCCTCTTTGTCTCAACATCGATGGCTGTGCTAAAGATCCCATGGCACCATTCAAAAAGAGAAGGGAGCCTTTATCCCAACGTCCTGGCTATCAATCTCCCAGATACAATCATTCACTTAATGGTTGTTTTTGGGACTTTGCTGTGTGCAAATTGGCTGCTGTGTTCACCCATAAATACACAAGTCATTAAACCATACAAAAACTTTGAAAGTGCTTTGAGACATTCTTGGTGTTATATAGGCATTATAAACATTATAGCAAATTTAAGGACTATTAGTATTATTATAAAATTCCTCTATTCAAATATGTGAAAACACAAAACAATGTATTTTTGTACTTTTCTCCTGAACTTCACATTCCAGTCCATATCGGAACTATATTAACAATTATAGGCCGAAATACAGGAAAAGTCTGATCATAATATGAAAGATCTGGATCTTTGAAGTAATGATTACCATAGGATCACAAGGGAGATCATAAGTAGAAAGCCTCTTGGTCCAATTAATTTCATACTTCCAGAATTCTAAATCTTCCACCCTCCCTTTACAGCATTAAGCTAATTCTTAAATGAGTCCAGTGTCATGGCCTCAACTATCCTTCCTGGCAACCTGTTCCACTCATTAATTACCTCTGGGTAAATAAGTACTCCTCGGTGTTGGTCCTGAAATTGCTCTTTGCAACCCTGACAATGTACTCTCTTGTTCTGCTATCCTAGGATATGTGAAAGTATTGTAAGGGCAGATCAGAATATGAAAGCATATCCCTAAGTTAGACACATATGAATACACACAGTCATATTTCAAGCAGTACAGGTTCATCCTCACAGTGGAACACACCACACTCTTTACACAATACGATCACAGAGGAATGCAAGCCCATGGGTTCTTTTGCAAATCCCTTTTCACCCTGGCAGCTCCTTACCTCTCCGACAGTCCAGCAGAGGCAGCGGGTTGGGGTAAGCAGGTCGGAGAGTTAGGGAGGTGCCAGGACACGAAGGGGTTTGAAAACGAGTGTGAGGACAGAGAGGCTGAAAGCCCGGCTGCCAGTGGGAGGGCGAGTCCTGTGGGAGACCTGGAGCAGGCCTGAGCCTGCTTAACGGAGGGAGCGGACAGGTTGATAGGGGGTTAGCAGGTCAGAGAGGTAAGAGGGGGCAAGGCCGTGGAGGGCCTTGAAGGTGAGAACGAGGATTTTAAATTCTATCGTCTGAGGGATGGGGAGCCAGTGGAGCCGGGCGAGGGTGGGGTTGATGGGATCCCAGAGTATGAGTGGGAGAGGACACGAGCTGCAGAGTTCTGGATGCTCTGCATCTTGTGGAGGGTAGGGAGGCCGACAAGGAATGAGTTTCTGGAGTCGAGCCTTGAGGTGGCGAATGCGTGTATGAGGGTTTTGGTGGCCTGAGGGGTGAGGCAGTGGCGCAGTTGGGCAATGTTACGGAGGTGGGGAAGGTAGAGAGGGTCATGGCATGGATATGGAGAAAAAAGGACACTTGAGGGTCGAACAAGATACCCAGGTTCCTGACTGGCTTGGTGAGGTGGAGTGTGTAACCGTGGATGCTGATGCTGCCGGAGCCTGAGGTGTTGAGGCGCTGGCGCGAGCCAATCGGGAGGGCCTCAGTCTTGCTGACATTCAGCTGTAGAAAGTTGGCTCTCATCCAGTACTTGATGTCAGACAGACAGTCTGTCAGGATGTCAGTTGTCCTGGAATCGAGGATGGAGGCAGAGAGATAGAATTGGGTGACATCCGCGTACATGTGGAAGTTGACCCCATGTCACCAAGGGGGAACATGTAGAGGTTGAAGAGGAGCATGTAGAGGTTGACTGAGGACAGAGCCCTGAGGAACTAAGACTGTGCATGGGCTGGATGAGAAATCGTTGGCCGAGACAAATTGGAGACAGTGTGAGAGATAACACACCACTTCAAAGTACTTCACAGGATTTTACTGTAAGATTACTGCATATTTGTAGATGAACACTGCATTTGTGCTTTGGATTGCCACCAAAGCGTATGCCTGAAGCATTCAGAGGACATGCCCGTCAACTGATCTCTGAGCAGAGCTGAGTGGATCAGCCTCAGGAACATTCTGTTATCTGCAAGATTCGCTAGTTACAATTCCTTTTGCAAATCTCACAAATTAGGTGCTATTATAGGATTTAATTTTAAATGTCAATATTATAGAACTTAAAAAACAGGCATTTACCAAACTAGCATCATTACAGCTGCTGCTATCGGGCTCTGCCTAGAAGCTGCTGAATAAAAATGGGCTTCACAACATAGAATATTTATTTGGCAGACATTTGGATGTTTAAATTGATGTTACTCACTAGCCAAGGGGGTATTAGTATTTGTGAGTGCTAATTGCATTTCACTAGCCAAAAACATCAGTATGTACGCCCATCAACCCTAGAGATAAACACCCGCTTGATAACAACATACACACAGCACACATTACAACAAACTTGTTTATATCAAGGTTTGCACATCTTTAGTAGGGTTGCCTTTATGGACTTGCAAAGCGCTATGGAATAGAAATGTGACACAGGAGGGGTAAAAGGTTAGAAACAAATATGCAACAGAAAGCACAGTAAGTGAACTAACAGTACTAAATTGTTATATTTCACTGAAACTCTAGAAAAATACACTCATTAATACCATATGTGTTGCAGCAAAACATGCTGCGCTGCTAGCAACATGGGCATTATAAGCAGGTGGACCTCTTTTCCATATTACATGAGAAGGATGAGCACTGAGGTTAAAGGTGTTTTTCTGAAGTGACAGGTGTAAAAAGTTTAGTGGAGTAAAAAAACATAAATCCTAACCGAAAATAGTTTGATCTTATTTTTTACAAACCTGTGGCCTCTTACATTTACTTCCTGAAGCAAGGATTTCTGGAGTAAAATTCTGGAAAATGTCTATCTGAAAGACTTTCGCACCACCACATCAAAAAAAATTGATTGATCACAACAGTTCGCTTTGCTATAGTGTTGCAGAGCTGTACCAGATAAATGGCGACAACAAAACAACAACAACAAGATTCCATTTATAGAGCGCCTTTCACGTCGGGAGGAACTACACAAATCACTGCACTTTGTCGCAGACTGAATTGAATCACCTCTGTGCACAGTCTGCTGTCTCTTAGGCATTGGCCAAGATGAGCCACAATACGAGGATGAAAGGCACACAGAGCACAACGGCAAACTATAGGCATTCTTGAATGCATTAAACTCATAGCTGCATTTTGAATTTAATGCAGCAGCTTCCATGCGGGGATGGAAATCTCGAAGGACTTCACATGATTTTCTGTGAAGTTTAGTGACTGTATTTTATAGGTGATTGTGGTAGAGTTTGCACACAGTAGTATCAAGCATACAGTCATGGTGTGAATGACCAATTTTATCTGAGGGAATGTTGACCAGGACACAAGGAGAAACTCTTCTCTCTTTGAATGGGATCTTTAAAATCTGCCTGAACTTACATAGCTAGACTACACGGATCCAAAATCCTGTTCTGGGGTTTGTACATGCAGATGGGATCTCGGTTTAACGTCTCATCCAGAGGACAGGACCCCAACATAACCTTGAGGTAGCCTATTAAGAAATACTGGCTCCAATGAAGAAACCAGCACCAGCATAGGCACAATACTGTTGCTTTGATTAAACCCCATTTTTATGTCTGAAAGGTAGTTTGGGAGTCATAAGAATGTCAGGCTCGAAGCACTTCAGAGGGATTACTTTAAAGCATTCTGACTTTGTAATTTTTTGGTGAAAGCTTGATCTTCTGGGGGAGGAGTGGGGTGGGGTTAAGCAATATTTTTCTGGTTTGAGATGATTCTCAAAGACGTGATAAGGTGACAAGGTGCTATATCAAAAGCAAGGATTATTATTATTATTATTCCAGAGTGAGACAGAGGCACAGGACTGAAGAAACTGCAGATACTTATTATCTAGGCTTAATCATAAATAAAGGTAACTGGATGAAGTGTGGGAGGGATGCCAGGACAAGTCACTGCCTCCAGGGGGACAATAATAATGATAATAGCTGTCATCCTTTTATGTCAGGAGGACGTCCCAAAGCACTTCTCAGGATACACTGTAAAGTGCATTGACAAGAGGAAGAAAGAAATATCACTGCACTAAATAATGACGTCATCACCAGCACGAGCCCAGTGCTGAACTCTCCTCTCCTTGTGTATCAAGCTGCATAGAAATCCAATGAAGTGTTTTCATTTTGTGACTGAGAGATAGACAGAAGCAATGATTGCAATACCCCATATTCCTCTTTCCATAATATTTTACAGAAAATACTTATTGAAAGAATGAGGGACAAAACAGGCAGCAATATTAAAATGTTCCAGTCCAGTTACTCGGAGAGTAATTACCTTGCACTATGGTAATATCACAATAGCAGTCATGTAACTCATTTACTGTTCCTATCTATTACCCTCAATTCCTCCACTACTACAGTGTTGCATTGTGGCGATACGTTAAACAATAATTTCAGATATAAGCTATTTAGTAAAAGTTAAATTAAAGGGTTTGGCAGGCCCCATGGGATGGACTGTTCGGTGTGCTTGCAGTTTCATTTAGTGATGGCAAAAGACAAATCCTTTCTTTCCTGGCTGTTAATTTTAATAATGGAAATGCAAACTTGTTTCACCTTGGAGGTAGACAGGAAAACATTCTGGAGTAATCTCAGAATATATTTAGTTACTGTAAGCAGCTCTGTGTTCTTGAGCTGCACAAGAATAAAATGTAACAGGAGTTTCAGAGATTAAAGTGGAGAATACATTTTCTCAGTTATTTGTATGAGAATCTGATGTGCAATTTGTTATTACCTTCCTGGGAGGAAATGCTGATGGCAAACTCGTCTCTTGAGTCAAAAGTTTGTGGTTTCGGACTCTGAACTCACAGTTTATGCTGACACTCCAGTACAGTACCAGGGGTGTGCTGAATTGTTGGAAATGCCATCCTTTGGAAGTGATGTTAAACAGAGGCCCCCTCAATGGCACTATTCCAAAAGGGAATGGAGTTTGTCCCAGTGGTGTGGCCAACAATTCCTCAATTCCTTCATGGCAGTCTCTGACCCACTGACTCCCTACCAACCTGCCCGCTTGCTCCGTTCAGCGGGCTCCAGGCTGCTCCATGGCCCCCTCCCGACCCACCCTACCATTGGTGGCCAGGCTTTCAGCCTCTCTGCCCTCACACTCTGGAACTCCATCCCACAGTCCCTTCACCTCGCTTCCTCCCTTGCCTCCTTCAAGGCCGGACTCAAGACCCTCCTCTTCGATCGTGCCTTCAGTTGCCCTCCCACCTCTCTGCCTTCCCTCACCCCTACCCCACCCCTCCCCCATGCTCGGGACCTGACCCCTGACTCCAGTGCCTTTTGATGTCCTCCCGACGTGAAAGGTGCTCTATAAATGTAATTTTGTTGTTGTTGTTGTTTGTGAAAGTTGCTGTATGCCAATTGGCTGCTGCATTACCCATACAGCAGTCACTGCCCTTTATAGTCTATAAAGACTATAAACATGCTTAGGGACATCCGCTCAATGTGAAAAATGCTTTAACAAATGTAATAATAATAATCTTTGCATTTGATTTAGCGCTTTTTACGTCTTCTCGACGTCTCAAAGCGCTTCACAGAATAGACTGTAAAGTGAATTGACCGTATATTTGTGGGCGAAACACGGCAGCCAATTGGGCACAGCAGTGTCCCACAAACAGTTGTGGATTGAAAATGACCAATTCATTATTGGTTTGGAGGGATTATTAGGTGTGTGGAGTAAGGAAATTTGCCCAAGGTTTCGCCCTGCCTGGAATTGAACCCAGGTGTCTCGCTTGCAAGGTGAGTGCTCTAACCACTGAGCTACAGGACTTCACAAGGGATATTATTAGGGATAAGGGATATTATTATTATAAATGGAGCCGGGGGTGGGGTGGGGAGAGTAAGTGATGCTTCTCTGGGTTGAGCTGGCTCCATGGTAAAATGCCTTGTGAAGGGGAAGAAGATCTGAGTCAATTTTCTATGGTGGACTGAGTGATCCAATACCTAAGCCAGGCAGGTCCACAGTCCTTCAGGTGATGATGATTGATAATGATGATATAGTGACCCACCAGCCTGGCTCTTCATTGTGACTTGGAGAGACAAATATATCAGTAAGAGTTGGGATTTTTTTTATACTTAGACCGCTGATAATCCTGTCTGTCAACACCCTAACATATAGGATATTCCTAGCTAGACAAATAGTTGAAGCTTACTAACATCTGAAAATTAATAATAATCCTTGCATTTGATATAGCACCTTATCATGTCATTGAAACGTCTCAAAGTGCTTCACAGAATATATGTAAAGGGTAGATTGACTGTGTATTTTGTTGATGAGACAAGGCAGCCAATTGCACACAGCAGTGTTCTACAAACAGTTGTGAATAGTGTGACCAATTTTTTTTTCTCTAAGTGATTATTACTCTCGGAAAAGCAATCCTCCAATCGACAAACATCTGGGTTTCTACTTACTGCTAGGTAAACAGAGGTGTGTGGAGTAAGGAAATTTGCCCTGCCCAGGATTGAACCTTATGTTTTCTCACTTGCGAGGTGAGCATACTAACCACTATGCTTTAGGACTTCAAAATGGTAAACTGTGCACTTTGAGCTGGTGAAGTTCCAGCATTATCTCCATTGCACACATTGTATGTAATCCCTACAGCAGGCGTGGTGGAGGGTCATATAAACAGTAGTACGGAATGAATGGCATGTTTCTTGATTATAACGTTCAATTTAGTTATATGTATTAATTCTCTTTCAATAATAGAGAAACCAGCAAAGCTTGTGCATAATATTCTCTCTACAATAATCTTGAAAACCTATGCAAATATATCTGCCTATAAATGTTGTAATTCCTCTCATATCTAACCAGCAGTGATTTCTTTGTTTGATATGTTTCTCCATTAAATTGCCCAAGGCATTTTCTGCTGCCTGTTGATGACATTGCAAAGCCCCCTTATCTTCTCCGATTTATATTGGACGATCAGATTAATCTACCTGAGGTTACGATGAACAACACTTGTCTGCTTTTACAGTTTCTCTTGCCTGAGGCTGGAATTTGTTCCATCTGCAAAGGCAATGGAATTAGCAGATCTTGCTATTGCAAGTCTCCAGTTGTGTGTGATTATTTTATGGGATACCGTTTTGTAATTTTAATGAAGGAGTATGCTCTTCCCACTTTTGAATGACAACAATTCATTCATTTTTAAAGCTTCAATTTGCATGTTTAGAAACCAAGGGATGCAAATTGTGATAATTAACACCAGAATTAAATTGAGCAGCCTAATGGTCTTTAACACATCAACTGGTCTCCGGATTTGCTGACAGCTCACTTTCAACCTCAACGTCCTTCCCAATATCTACGCCAGTGTGGACCATGTAGAAGCCTGTCTAACCTTTGCTTCCCTGGTGTATGGCAATGAAATCTTAGCACAAATAAATTTGGATTCCAGGCACCCTATTTGAAAAGGGAAGGGAGTTTCTCCCGGTGTCCTGGCTAACAATCTCCCAGATATAAGTTGGACATTCACCTCATGGCTGTTTGTGGGACATTGTTGTATGTAAATTGGCTGCCGTGTTTGTCTACCAAATGCACAGTCACTATACTTTACAGTGTATCCTCTGAAGCGCTTTAAGACGGCCTGTTGGAAAGGTGGTATATCACATTATATTATTGAAGAGAAACAATTGTGACACTATAATTCTGAAAAGCACTAACAGTTACTGAGTTATTGTGTTACCTGAAAAAGAAGCAGAGTAAAGCCAATATCATGTAAACCCAATGCTACAATGTGGAAGTTCAATGGTGTTCCCAGCTTCTCAGAAATAGGGTTGGGGATAATTGAGGAGTTCATAAGTATAAAATAATAATCCTTGCATTTGTTACAGTGCCTTATCATGTCAGTGAGATGTTTCAATGAGCTTCACAAAATATATTGTAAAGTAGATTTGATTGTATTTGTGGGCGAAACACGGCAACCAATTATGCACAGCAGTGTCCCTCAAACAATCATGGAATGAGTGACCAATTTATTTTTTTGGAGAGATTATTACCCCCGGAAAGCAATCCGCCAATCGCCTAACAAGCGGGTTCCTACTTACTGCTAGGTAAAAAGAGACGTGTGGAGTAAAGAAACTTGCCTCAGGTTTTGCACCTGCCGGAAATCGAACCTTGGATCCTCTCGCTTGCGAGGCGAGCGCCCTAACCACTACACAACTCCCTTCACCAACTCAGATAGTCGATAAGTATAAACGAAACACAAAATACTGCAGATGCTGGAAATCTGAAACAAAACAAGAAGTTGCTGGGAACACTCAGCGTCAGGCAGCATCTATGGAGAAGGGTTGTGGTCCCAAAACGTTGGCTCACTGTCCTTTCTCCATAGATGCTGCCTGACTTGCTGAGTGTTCCCAGCGACTTCTGTTTTTGTGGTCGATAAGTACAGTCTGGTTTGACCTCAATTTTTAGTGATTTAATAACACATCACCTTTTCCATCCTCCTGTCATTTTGAATTTTCAGGTACTTTTCAAACAAGCAGACCCAATGCAGTATATTGTATGAAAGATGCAGACAGCAACAGCAGGCAAATTCATTTTAATGCAACACTAATATTTCTATGTTTTCAAACGCATCAATTCAGCGCTGGATTAAAAATGAATGTGATTTAAGAATTTTTCTGTCCAAACTGTACACAGTAAGGAACTGATTTACATTTACAATCTATATTTAAATGGTGCCTGCCTTTCACAGCGGGAAGACATCTCAATGCACTTCACACAGATAACCTGGCACCCAAGCTGAAGTGGGGAGGCAAACTGTGGTGGGTGGGGAGGGGGGAGTTGAGGAGGGTGGGGGAGAGTGGGAGTAAAGATGACCAAGAGATATTCTATGGTAGAAATTTCACTTGGGTCTATTTGTTCTTTTTGGGACTATTTACCAAATTCTGGATGTTCTAAAATTCAAGCTTAATAGAATAAATCCAGACCCAGGTGGAAGTTTACCCCAGAAACAGGTAAGCTTTTCATTTATGTTTAAATTTTGTTTCCCTGCCTTTGTTAGAATTTTTCAAAATATATATTTTCTAAACAATTTGTTACGTACCCATTATTTTCTTTCTTTCTTAAATGGTTAGGGCCCCATTCGCATTTTATGTTTTAAGCCATTACTGTTCTAGATAGCAAGTGACTATCCTCCTTGGGGAGGAACGGGATCTCCTTAGTGCTGAGATGGCTCCAAGGTGACATGCTTGGCAATGGAATGGAAGTTAATCCCCTTGGCAGGCGTGGTAGTCTGTTTCTTGAGTCAGGATGGTTGGCAGCCCTCCAGGACATTGCTATAACCAACCTGACTTGGCTCATTGGCAGTATTTTAAGGGCCAGACCAGTCACTGGCTGCAGGGATTCTTCCCATTAAGCTCCTTTTAACCATGCAAGGCAAAGCCCACATGGGTAGGGTAGTCCTAGCTGGACAAACAGTGGGCACGTTTGCCAGACTGTGCTCGAAATGACAAGATATTTGGTTTTAACTGGTTAAACTCATGCAGTGCCCCAATGCACACTCTGGGATCCCCAAGCCTTGGCTCTTCACAATCTGCACTTTTTTACTCTTTGGGATTAGATAAACAGAGCACATCCCTCCAGAGAGGAACTGAGCACTGCATTCCAGTCACAGGGAAGTCTCCATGTGTGGGTGGCATACACATATGGGCTCTCAGTCAGGTTTGGATACTCAGATTCTTGGTGATGAGTTTCCCCATGTTTTAGATTGATCTAAAAAAAATGTGGTTGATTACCTTGGTGACACTGACACATCAAGAAAAGCCATTTGGGCAAAATAATGGCATATGACCAATGATTGTGACCAGCAAGAGCTAGCTTCTTAAGGAGAGGAAAAGAAGAAAAAAAAACAGGAAAGGGGGAAGCTTTAAAATAAATGTTAGTTTCACAAGCCCCCGCCTGCCCCTCAGTAATATTCGTAATAGAACCCAGGGGTCAGCTACAGAGCAGTATTAGAAATGTTCATCGTTGCTGCTTGGTCATACTTTGGGCAGAGACGTAGGCATGCAAGAGCTGCTCTTATCCCTGCCACTGATTTTGGAGTAGCTTGCTGGTACATGGCAATGGATTCTAATCCTGGCCTGGATGTGTCTGAGCTGCAGCCAGCGTTACGTACTTCCCATTTAAAAAGCAGTCTTAAACTAGCTGTCCCTTACCCAACTGGTGCACAGATTGTCCATTGGCAGACAGCAGTAAAGAATGCAGAACTGGTAGAACATTTAGCGCTGAAACTATTTTAAAGGAATTGAGTTTGGGAATTTACCTCCAGAAATGCTGAAACAAAATCCACTGCTAGATTATAATGGGTAAATTTACACTTATATTTCTCTGTAACGTGGATAACATCTGTGCATTTTCCATGGAGTCCTGTAACTCATTGGTTAGAGCACTCGCCTCGCAAGCGAGAGACCTGGGTTCAATTCCTGGCAGGGTGAAACCTTGGGCAAGTTTCCTTACTCCACACACCTTATAATATTCCCTCAAAAAAATAGTAATTTGGTCACTCAATCCACGACTGTTTGTGGGTCACTGCAATGCTCAATTGACTGCTGCTTTTTGCCTACAAAATATACAGTCAATTCACTTTACATATATTCTATGAAATACTTTGAGCCATCTAGAAGACTTGAAAAGTGCTATATCAAGTGCAAGGATTATTATTATTATTATTATCAAATGGAAATACATGTTCTGCTGCATTCATAATGCACCTTCGGTAATGAAGCTCCACAATTCTGGCAACAATTTTCCAGCAAAATTGCTATATAAATGTGCCAAGGTGATTGTGTGTGTGTGTGCGCAAAGAGCACTGAAATTAAACATTTTTTTGCTGCCTGATTTGAAGAGTGACGAACAGGGAGATTCAGTCTGTTCAGGCAGATGTTATATGTTATGATCCCATGGCACAATTTGAAAAGGGAAGAGGTTCTCCCAGCGAAATTGGCCAACAATTCCCCAAATAAAATTGATCATTTGCTTCATGGGTACTTGTGTGCAAATTGGGTGCAGCTTTCACCTACAAAGTACACAGTCACAACACTTCGCAGTATGTGAAAGGTGCCATATCAAATGTAAAGATTATTCTTATTATTATTCTTATTACACCAACCAGGCTTCACAATCGACACCTCTAAAATGGTTGGACTGTATTCAGGATATTAGATCACTTCCATTTCAATATGTTATTTAGAAAGGTAATTTGAACACAGCCACAGCTCTAAATGTAGATAAGCTTATGAGTCTAAACCTGAAGTCAAAAACATTCAAATGCAAATTGTATTGTACATTACCATGCATACATATGTATATGCAACGAAGGCATCAGCAATGACCTTCAGTTTTCAAATGGCCTTCTGTTCTATTCATTTTCTCTTGCATTATTATTCCGTTCTTTTATGAAGCTAAATCGTAGACACCACCATTTAGGAACATATATTATGATTCTATAAGCTCGAATATTTATTCATCCAGTGGTATGTTAGTAACATCAATCTTATTTTATCAACATAAACTCTTGGAAGGATATATTATCATTTTGCATTAAATACAAATTGGCCGAGAGCCTGTAACTGTGCTGTAAGTGACAAATGGAAATCATAGAAGGTTGATAGCACCCAAGACGGCAATTTATCCCATTGTTCGTGTGCTGTTGCTATCCTGACACTTTCTCTACTATTCCCCTATACCCTTAACTGATATTTTAATGGCTGTCCTCCTTGGAGAGGCGGTATGCAGGGGTCTCCTTGGAGCTGAGCTGCTCCAAGGTGACTTGCTTGGCAATGGAATGTCAGAATAAAGTCAACTCTCTGTAGCATTCTCCATAGCCTGGTTACTGAGCCAGATGACCGCACAGCCAGCCTGGCTTGTTGGCAGGCATTGAAAGACAGACTGGGAACAGGGATTCTTTCCACTCTGCTCCTGTTAACGCTGAAAGCCAAAGTCCAAATAAGTAGGGTGTTTCCAACTAGGCAAGCAGATACAGACTCATCTGATGCCATCTCAATGATTCTGAAGATGACTGAGTCAACAGGTTCAGTTGGAATAGCCTGACAAAGGATTTGCAATCAAACTGAGTTCAGGATTTTGCCAGTGATTCTTTAGGTTGGACTTAAACAAACCAAATGTGCATGTTTTAAATTTTTCCTTACAGTGGCTATATTTTTGTGAGTGAAACGTGCAGTCAATTGCACACAGCAGTGTCCCACAAACAGTTGTGGATTGAGTGGACTAGTTTATTTTTGGGGGGAGGGATTATTACCCCCAGAATGTGATCCTCCAATTGACTTAACAACCGGGTTCCTACTTAATGCTAGGTAAACAGAGGTGTGTGGAGTAAGGAAACTTGCCTAAGATCGAGGAATCGAGGTGAGTGCGCTAACCACTACGTTACAGGACTCCACATCTAGGCAACACATCCAATAGTTCATTGCCTGTATTTAGCATATAAACTACTGGCATTCGATAGTACAGAATTTGGCCTTCATAAAGGTAATTACTGGGAAAGGTCCAATTGGCTTTCCTCCAGCATCACTGGCAGATCCAACTGAGAGCAGACTACTGCTATCTAAAGGACAGTTTTTCAGGAACCCTCCTGAGATTAAATCTAGGATGCCAATTACCTCATTAAGGAAAGACAAGTAGCTTTTGAAATGCATTTGGGCAGCTATTGCTGGCAGGCATTTGGCTGGCTGTGCTAAATGCTAGGTGCCATAGGCAAATCTAGGCTGCAATTAATGGCTCTCTGGGTATTTCTGTATGAAAAGCTCTATGGATGGCAAGCTGCCTAATATAATGACTGGATGTCCTCTACTTCTTTGTGAGGCCCATTGAGATGAAGTCCTGGAATAGTTTTTTTTTGACTTGTTAAATTTTGTTTGAAACTCTCAAGGGATTCCTCAAGGGTGAAAACTGCCAAAGAGATTTTTGCTGTTACAAAAGTTCCACTTTGATGCAAGATTCTGAAACAACACGGCCATTTTCATAGTATAAATCTGTAAGCCAAAGCCCTAACAGGTAGGATGGTCCTAGCTGGATAAGCAGCCGGAAGCTTGGCGGAAAGTGCTTTCAATCATAAGCCATGTGGTTTTAGCCGGTTATACTCCAGCAGTATCTCAACACGTACTCTGGATCCCCAACAATAGTTTATGCCAACTTGTGGTTAATACTCTCCATGATTAGGTATGTGGGATGCATCCCTCTGTTGAGAGAGAGTGCATTTTATCCCAAATATGGGAATTTCCAAGTGTAAGTGAGTATATGGCACTCTCCGTCTGGTTTGGATACTCTTTAAGAATGGTTATGGGTTTCGGGATGTGTCAGACACTTAATTGACAAGCAAATGCACCTCTCTACGACTAATAAAGTTAGTCAGAACAGCTTGTGCACTGAAATAATGGCCCCAATTTGTAGCAAAGTTATATCTATGGGCTTGCCTTGTATGATCTGCGCTATATTTCTCATTTTGCCTATCTAGTGACAGGGTACTTTTGTCAGCAGTATTAATGATAATAATTCTTGCTTTTGATATAGCACCTTATCACGTAAGATATCCCTAACATCTCAAAGAGGCAGCGAATTGATACGGAGAATTGTGCACAGCAATATCCCACAAACAGTTTTGAAGTTAGTGATCAATTTTATCCGGGTAATACCAAATAATTTTTTGCTGGCCAGGAGGATACTGGGAGGAAATTCACATTCTTTTGTTGAATAGTTCCGTGGGATCTTTAATGTCCATCTCAACAGGCAGATGATCAGATGATACCTCAGTTCAAAGGATGCGATACATAAGTGACACAACATAAAGTTTAAAAGTATTTTTGCCGTAACTAATCCAATCATTGATGCTTCATTCTGATTCTTAATGTAGAGCAGCCACATTTTTTACCATTTGTTGCTATCGTTTAGAAAACATTTTCAAGTTTACATAATACGTGTGCATCACCCAACGGTGTAGAGACCCATGCGGCCCAGAAGCATCCCAATTTTAATCCATTTGAAGTAAGAAGTGAAGGTAACAATGAGGAATATACAATTAGCCTCAATGTCCCTGACATATGAAAGAGAAAGAAATCAACCAGGGTTCACTATCCAAGTCCTGAGGAGTAAATAGAAGGATACAAAACCCATTGTTCACTAGCAAACTTTTCTTTCCATGCTCTCAATGGGATCAAAGGTTTGCTAATGTTTGTGAGCAGATCATGTTAGGCCCCAATACCCCTGCAATGCGTTGGTCTTTACCATTGATAAATTATAGTTCACTCAGGTCTTGAAATAAGGCAATTATTTGGAAATTTTGGTACCAAAGGAAATTTTTAAATAAAATTAAATCTCACAGTGTGATCAATTTCAAATTCTCAGAATTTTTTGTCCTTTACGCACATATGGTAGTATTGCAAATAATAATAATAATAATAATAATCCTTGCATTTGATATAGCGCTTTTCACATCGGGAGGATGTCCCAAAGCGCTTCACAGAACACACTGTAAAGTGAATTGACTGTATATTTGTGGGCGAACGCGGCAGCCAATTGTGCACAGCAATGTCCCACAAACAGTCGTAGATTGAAAATGAACAATTTATTATTGTTTTTTGTTTTGGAGGGATTATTATTAGGCGTGTGGAGTAAGGAAACTTGCCCAAGGTTTCGCCCTGCCTGGAATTGAACTCAGGTCTCTCACTTGCAAAGCGAGTGCTCTAACCACTGAGCTACAGGACTCCACAAATGTAATTCACGCTGACAAGAGAAAAATCACTAACATAGTTATTTAAGGCACAACATACAGGCATGAATGGGTGGTTCACAGTTTTGCCTTGAAAGGCTTTAAATGGCCGAATCGCTATCGTGATTCACATTTTGCGTTGTGAAGGATTATAAATTGATAGCAAACTGTTTCTGTTGTGTTGCGTATATATTTGGAATGCTGCAAAATGACCTCCAACTTTTATATGTGTAATCAGATATGTTGTGTCTAATATGTTCAAGCTTTCAACATTTCCATCAGCGCACACTCTGGGGGCCCCAAGCCTTGGCTCTTGCCAACCTGCGCCTAACACTTTCCAGACTTAGGTAAACAGGAAGCATCCCTTCAGCAACAATCTATCTCTCAGATTTCCACGTGTAGGTGGGATGCATGGAAATCTCAGCTCGTTTGGATACTGTTAAGCATTGTGATGGGTATCCGCATGTGTCAGACACCTGGCTGACCCAAAAATAAATAATACAATTGCGTTGACCTTTCTGTAGTTTCATGTGGTTCAGCAAATGCTTCACAGTCTCAGGCTCATTCCGTAATTAATGCCACTTTTTTTAATGGAAGAGGCCAAACTAAATATACTTCCTTTTAAATGCAGACTGATCCCCACCCAAACAATCCTGCTAAAAAAAAACATTGTTCCATATTTGCTCAATGCCTGTACTTTTCCGTTCTATATAAGAGCGGGGGGTGAATTTAGGTATGCGATGTGGTGATTAACACAAGGCCAGAATTTTGTGGAGGGTTTTGTCTTCTACTTTGTGTCTGGTGAACTTAGTGACTTAGGACTTAGTGAAAAATAGAAACTTTTCCCTTTCCTCAGTGAGCACCAGCCTTTTTCATGTCCCTGCCCTATATGCCCTACCATCGGCATCCAGGTTCGGTTATTTTGCTACCCATTCTCCAGAATTCCATCCCGGAGTCTCTCCAACTTGTTCCCTCCCACCCCACTTTTAAGGCATGTTTAAAATGTACCTCTTTGCCCGCGCTTTTGGTTATCTTTCCCCTCACCATTTGCCCTCGGCTCCCAACCCTAGCTTGGGTGCACATCCAGCACTTTGAGATGTCCTCCGGATGTGAAAGGTGCCATATAAATTTAAATTGTATTTTCAAAAGAACTATTTTCATCAGTTCCGAATGCAAAAATACAAAATCAAAGAGGCTAGGATCACTTGGATGTAATATTCTGCTGCTAACCGTCTTATCGATTTTGCTGGTGGTTAGAAGATTTTACCACTTAAAGCAATGTCTGGTCTGAAATCAGTTAGTAACGGTGAAAAGGGAAATAGTGACAAGAGCGATTTCTGATTGATACCATTTACCACCTAGTTTGGGACTCCATCGCTTCAATTTAACTTGCTTTTGGAGCTGACTGTGTAACCAATAATTTTTCACTCAAGTTGTGTCACATAATTAAGCCAATTTATTCAGGAGTCATAAAATTAATTGAGTGCTTTTGTATAGTCGCAGGCCTGCTGCAGGAAAGCAGAACACAGCATACAGTTACCAGAACCATAAAGTGGAGTCCTGTAGCTCAGTGGTTAGAGCACTCGCTTTGCAAGCGAGAGACCTGAGTTCAATTCCAGGCAGGGCGAAACCTTGGGCAAGTTTCCTTACTCCACACGCCTAATAATAATCCCTCCAAAACCAAAAACAATAATTAAATTGGTCATTTTCAATCTATGACTGTTTGTGGGACATTGCTGTGCGCAATTGGCTGCCGCGTTCGCCCACAAATGTACAGTCAACTCACTTTACAGTATATTCTGTGAAGCGCTTTGGGACGTCCTCCCGACGTGAAAAGCGCTATATCAAATGCAAGGATTATTATTATTATTATTATTATTATTAAAGTATAAGTGGTTAAGGAGTGCTTTAAATTCATCCTGAAAGATCGCAGCTTGGGTTTTAAAACACGATTAATAAAGGGTTCGCATTTGAGCTCTGCAAAAGGCAACTTAGTCACGCTCTACAACTGGTCAGTGCAGGTGACAAAACATTAGCCACGGTATTCATTTCACAAAATCAGATGCAGATATCAAGAGCTGAGAAGTGCAATAGGCTGCTTCACCAGGTTCCTTCAATTTCGCAGCGGTTCCGTGAAATGACCTATCTCTCTGGTACAGATTCTTTACAGGAACAGCAGCCTTACCTTTGGAGCTTGTTGCACCATGTACAATTGAAGGTAATCTCCGTATTGATACAGGTGGCACAGCTCCTGTACTGGAGACAAGCTGGAAGTGACAAGTCGAAGGGTCAGAGAATTAGGGTAGAACAAACATGGGATTAAACACAATCCTACCACAAAATGCAATTATGATATTATTCCAGGGACCAATATAATTCTAAAATGTTTTGACAAAACTCGTTTCTGGCAAGAGACATGGGAGATAGTTTACAAAAACTCTTCCAAGTTTCAGATGCAATGAAACCACTTGGGAGCTGGAAAAAGCTCACACATCCATTTGATCACACAAGATCAGTCTTGATAAGGAAGGCTTTTCAGCCCATCTGATCTCATCCCTTCTACCCTACTTGTCCCCCACGTCATAGCATCAAGCTGATTTTAAAATGAATTATACGGACTAAAGAATGAGATCACTCCCTAATTTCAGTCCTCATTTAGTTCTCAGGAAACTGATTTGCAGCATCCTTTTGCAACAATTATAAGCTCCCAGTGTCTCTGCCTATAATTACCACAAGCAACAAAAATGCGTTCACTTGTGTCCATTTTTGTTTTTACTTAAGGATGGATTTTAATTCTGAATCCCGGCATCTGGGACTAAAGTTTAGCTTTGATTATTTTGTTTTATATTTTCATGGGTGACTACACTGCACTCCCTACATTCCACACTGATTTTTCTGATCGATGAGCTGATCTATTGTAGCCGACTGAGATCAGCCAACTCAGCATAGACCCAAGATCTAACCTTGGGAGTTTCCTGGTGTGTGGTGGCCCTACCCATTCATTGGGAGCAGGGACTCTGCCCACTCAGCTCCTGTTAACCCTGCAAGCTAAAGGATTTAATGGGTACAGTGGATTTAGCTGGGCAAGCAGTGGGAAGCTTGCCAGACAGAGCCCCAACCTTGACTCTTGCCATCCTGTGCTTAATATTCTCAAATTAGATAATCAGAATGCGTCCCTCTAGGAAAAGAGTGACATTCCATTCCATATACAGCAAAGTTTCCTTGTGTAGGTGGTATGCAAATGTGTTGGTGGAACTCTCAGTCTGGTTTGGATCCAGCTAAGCATGGTTATGGGTTCTCTCGTGTGTTAGAAACCCAGCTGACCCTTAATAAATTAGGATAGTCCCAGTTTGCGTGTTATCATTCCCATTGCTTTAATTTCACCGAGTCAAATCAGCTATTGCAGTTTTGTACATTCAAACTTCCACAAAATAAAGAATTAAAATCAAAAGAAACTAACATTGAATTGACAAACTGGTTACTTACTGGGAAGAGGGAACATTTCAAAAGCAGACATGTTAGTGACCTTTGACATCGACAGTTCAACCCGGTGGTATTCATAAATTGTTCTTCTCCGAACATCTGCAACAAAGCAGTCAAGAGTTTCAAAAGGTTTGAAATTCATTTTAAGTTAAATCCTGTAGTTATTTGTTGAAAACATCTGATTTGCTCTATTAACAATTATGGTTCCCAAAATCTATTGCTAATACAGTTGGACCCCATTACAAAGCAGTGTTTGGGTACACAGAATCAGAGTGTGCGATACAATGAGGCCCGTTATAAAATGGCTACTTCAGCTGTCACTTCCTGTGTGGAACACTGGAGGTGATGTGTACAATGATGTACCACAAAAAGTTTGAATGCCCAATATTATTGGAGCATTGTTGACCAAGACACTGGAAGAAACTCCCTCCTCTTTTTTAATAGTGCCATGGGATCTTTAACGTCCGATAGAACAGGCAGATGGTAACCTCAGTTTAATGTCCCAACTAAAAGATACCACCTCCAACAATGCAGCACACCCCCAATCCTGCATTAAGGTTTGATAAAGTATAGCATTTACGAACTATAATCTTGGTTTCCTTCCAATAAAGTCAGTTTTATTTTTTCATCATTTCTATCATTACCCTGTAGTTTTACAGAAAATATCTCGGATCCGAGCTACAAACTAGGACAAAGCAGACATTTAATCATCATTAAGAAAGTTCACTAATGTAATTGATATTTCTAAAGATATTCTGTTGAGCTGCTAAATGCTTCCTTCAGACGTCAACTATTCACCTGAAATGGATTTATTTGTAGCTGTTCAAACTGAGAATTGGTTCAATACCTATCAAAGCAATATCTGCATTTCTGTGTGATGCTTTAAAGTTGTTGATTTTGTGACTGTGCACGAGACTTGATTAATCCATCACTTAAATTGCACTTTTTTCTTGAATATGTTGCCTATCGATTTATCCCAGTAAGAACATGAACCACAAATGTCCACTTATTTCTTTGAGTACTGGCTTCAGAACATGTGCATGGTTTAAGTGAAGCTTTTAAAAGAATGTAGGAGTACAAAATGAGAATAAAGGCATTCAGCCCATTCCTTCCACATACCATGTTCACTTACAAAAGAACCTTACCCACTCCATTTACTAAGAGGCCACTCATCCCAACCAGTCCATATCGGTGCTTTTACTCCATACGAGTCTCCACCCATTCCTTACTCCTTCCCATAACCTTTTATTCCCCTCCCCCTCATGTAGAGGTCAAGCTTCCTTTTGAATGGATCTTCACTATCTGATTCAACCACCATTTCGTGCAGTTAGTTCCACAATCTCACTACCCTCTGCGTGAAGTAGCTCCTAATAAATTCTCTTATAGATCCCCCTTGTCGCTATAGTATATTTCTGTCTCTGGTTACAGACTCCCCAATCAATTATGCTCACCTTCTCAAACTATTTTTATAATTTTAAACACCTCCATTAAGTCCCCACTTAAACATTTCATCTCTAGCGAAAATAGGCGGAGCCTATCCAGTCTATTCTGATATCAGTGACCTGCCAGCCTTAGTGTTATCCTATGCTGCATTCCTTCCATCGGTGCTATATTGGTCTTTTAGTGTGGAGGCCAGAAATGGACAAAACACTCCAAAATGTAGCCTAAACAAGTTTCTGTACAAATTCAACATCACCTGTTCACTTTTCTACTCTATCCCTCTGGTTATAAATCCCCAAACCCCATGGGCTTTTTACATAGCTTACCTGTGTGGCTACTTTTAGAGATTTGTGAATCTGAATCCCCAAATGTGCAAAATTACATCAAGAACAACACTGAACATCTCTGTATTGTTACATCCTATGTTATTGATCCTCGACTGGTTGCTTTCTTTGTCACAAGAATTAATAGCTTTGCACTCATATATTGAAGTAAATTTTTTTATTATCTTTTACTTGAAGTACAATATTTTTCAAAGACAGCTCCATGTGTAATGTTACTTGAATACCATTAAAATACATGATGATAGAATCACCGGATCTAATCACTCTGGTGCTCAATTATCCACTTTCCAAATCGACATCAGAGTCAGAGGTATTTTTTTTGAAGTTGGGTTGCTTTGTTGCAAAGTGTGGGGGCTTTAGATTTTTCTGCTACTATTCTTTCAACTGACTGCCATTGAATCAATGATTAAAGTTGCCATTTTATATGGAGTGTAAAGAAAAGAGTAATTAAGGTACAACATTTCTAGGTGAACTAATTGTACATTTAACAGCAAACGACAATATAGCGCTCGCCTTCTGAGAAGAATTGGCTTTTCTCAATAAGCAGGATTGATTATTTGAGGCACAATTATTCGAGGGTTGCAGCCTCTGACAATGAAGCATGGCTCCATTCCTACTCACTGAGAATAGGCCAGCTTTACTGAGAACAAAGTCATGTCCATTTACCTCCTTCACTTTTGTGTGTGTGGCCATTATTGATGACATTCATGAAGAATAGCACAGCAGCACTTATAATTGCTGGTTAGTAACTAAGCTATTCTTCAAGGAGGTTCCTGCCAGAACATCATTAAGAATCATTACAACTAGTCACGCTATGTTTGTCCAATGGGGAGTATTGGTTCCATTGACAGAATGCACTGTATAGTGCTTGAGAGGTGCGGGGAATACATACACTCAGACAGAATGCATCCCGTTTCCATGGGAACTCTCAACCATGTGCTTCGAAGGTTCCCTGACAATTTTGCCAAGAAGCACCTTATTCATCAGTGTTGGTTTATTCCATTAACATAGCAACTAAGGAAAGCACAGGCCTGGAAATTACCAGTTGTGAGTCCATGGAGCCATCTCTCTTGGTTCATGGATTCCAAAGTGAATGAATTGTGGAATTCACTTCCTCAAAGGACTGTTAATGCAGAGTCAGTGGAAATGGTTAAGAGTGAAGTAGAAAAATACTTGGTTAGTAAAGATATCAGGAATATAAAGAAAAAGGTGGGCAAATAATACTAAGTTGCAGATCAGCTGTGGCCTAACAGGATGGTGGATCAGGCTCGATGGAGTCTGTGGAGTCCTGTAGCTCAGTGGTTAGAGCACTCGCTTTGCAAGTGAGAGACCTGAGTTCAATTCCAGGCAGGGCGAAACCTTGGGCAAGTTTCCTTACTCCACACGCCTAATAATAATCCCTCCAAAACAAAAAACAATAATAAATTGGTCATTTTCAATCTACGACTGTTTGCGGTACATTGCTGTGCGCAATTGGCTGCCGCGTTCGCCCACAAATATACAGTCAATTCACTTTACAGTGTTCTGTGAAGTGCTTTGGGACGTCCTCCCGACGTGAAAAGCGCTCTATCAAATGCAAGGATTATTATTATTATTATGGGCTGTATGACCTACTCCTGGTCCTATTCTACCTCTCATCATCCAATGCTACAGATAAAAAAATGATTATTAAGCCTGGCTAAACTAGTAGCACTCTTGGCTCTGAGTCAGAAGGTTGTGGGTTCAAGCCGCATATCAGGATTTGGAACTCTCACAGTCTATGTTGGCAAAGCATATGTTGGTAACGCTGCATTGTTGGAGGTGTTGTCCTTTGGATAAGACAAACCAAAGTCCTGTCTGCATATCAGATGGATGTTAAAAAAATCCCATGGTGCTTTTTGAAAAGAGAAGGGAGTTTCTCCTGGCATCCTGGCTAAGAATACCCACGATAAAATTAGTCATTCACTTCAAGCTGTTTGTGGGACATGCCTAAATTGTGCACAAATTGGCTGCTGCATTCATCTACAAAATATACAGCCACTGGACTTTACAGTGAATCACTTTGAGCTTTCCAGTCAATATGAACGCAGCATCAGCAAAGAGTGGCAAAGTAAACACTAATCCTTGCATTTGATCTTGCACTTTTCATTTTTCTTTTGGTTAGCCATGTGTATGTTCATGTCTATTTTGGTTTGGAAGCACCTTGGGTTGTCCTCCTGGCGCTATATAAATGGAATTTGTTGTTGTTGTTGGATATTCTGAGCAAGGGTCAGATACCCATCTGACCAAAACAAAAAGGTGCCATACCAAATGCAAAGATTATTATTTACCTTGCCATTGCTTTCCAAATGCTGCATTGCTACCATGGAACTGTTTCAAGCAGAAGTGGTTCTGTGATCCTCTGGGTTCTCGGTGCTACACTGTTATACTGCCAGACACATTCCACAATGGGAGAACACTCAAACTGCACATCCTGCGAGTGCAGACACGCAGTTGTATGAAAGTCGAATTTGCCTAACTTTCTTAATGTGATGTTTGGAGAAGTGCACGCACACCCCTGTGATCTCTCTGTCAGGATGGGTCGCTACCTCTCAAACCACTGAAGCAAAGACATCTTCCATTATAGCCTTCTAATCTCTGGCACTTAGTGAAAATGATGCTTTCACTAATCGCCTCCCTGTTCATGCCATTTTTCGGACTTCCAAACAGGAAATATTTCATTGCCATCTCTGTCTTGTGCCCAAAGATACAACAACTTGCATTGATACAGTGCCATTTCACATAGGATAATGATTTAGGAGTGCTATTATCCTACAGGAAGTCTTGCTTGTTATATTTATGTCCCTGGTCTGCTAAATTTAAAACTCTTCCAATGGTTATGTTCGATGGTTGGTTATCACTGTCAAGTGTCTAACTGGGTTTCCAGACCTGAAATTTTTCAGGTTTGATCCCCAGTCTGTGCTGAGTTAGCTGATCTTAGACAGTCAGGTGTTACAATTAGCCTTATTACTCCTGAACTAAGGAGGGAAAAGAATTCAGTCAGAATTCCCATTCCAGCTATTGAGCAGAATCATACCTCAACGTGAATCAGCTCATGACTTTAGGAGAGAAGAACAAGATGTATTCTTAATAAAGTATAGATATTTAGTTCAACATGTAATTGATTGACAATATAATATTTTAAATTAGTAAATATTTAGTGTTTGGGTGATGTTTTGAAACAAACAATAATATTAAATAGCTTTTAATCACAGGATAACTAGAATCCTACCTAAGTAGCTTTGCAATGGTATAAGCATTCAGCTTAATGGCACTGAATAGTGTGCTACACTGCAATAAAAGTAATGAGAAATACAGTCCAGATACAGTGAATAAAATAAAAGTGTCTTCTTCTAATGAATTTTTAGTCATTAGCTAGTAAGATGAATATTAGAATGGTGGTAAACTGTAATATCAATTTCCAATAATTCATAGATTATTTAACTCAGTTAATGTGTCCCTGTGAGTAGAATATAAAACATGAAAGAGTAAATTTAAATCCAGCCTTTTAAGTTTGATACATGTTATAGTAAGAATATTCACATTTAATATAGAGACTATAATTTTGAAACGTGTCAAAGCATTTCACAAGTAATTGGGATGGGATTTTGAACATCCACCTCCTGAACAGGCAGGCAGGACCTCACTTGGTTTAACATCTCATCTGAAGGACGGCATCCACTGGAGTACCAACATAGACTGTGTGAGGTCAAAGTACCAACTTGGAGCTTGAACCCACAACCGCCTGACTCCCAGGTGAGAATACTACCAACTTATACCAGGCTGACACCTAACAAAATAATAGTAATCCCTTACAGTTAATATAGTGCCTATAACACCATTGGAATTCCTGGCAAGTATAGCCACTGTGGGTCTGAAATCTCTTAGTGTGTCTCAAAATTTAACACTGTGCAGGACTGTGGCTTAATTTGAAAGCTGGTTTGCCCCGGTTGTTAAAAATAATTGGTTTCCAATTTAAAACTTCATTTAAGAATTGTCCATAATTTGGTGAGATCTTACGAAAGTCTTACAAGCTAAGAATTGGTGGAATTTCAGGCTTTGTGTGTTTGCTTGGCAAAGTTTTGAACCTGATGTGGGTTTACAATCACTACTTTGAGGGAAATAAGTTCATTTTGGAGCCTTAGAACTAATCGTTTTCCCAATACAAATTAAGTCAGGCAATTTGCCTTTTGCAGCTGTGTAGTTTATAATTTAAATGGGCATAAGAACAGATTATAGCCAATCATTGTTAAGAGTTCAGCTTCCACACTGACAGACCCTTAAAACCGATTAAATTTCCAGGAAAACGATCAACTGCTCCTCTGCCTCTGGTGACACCATAGGATAAAACATGCATAAAACAAAGCTGCATTGTAAATTATATTTATAGCAATCAGTCAGAGCAGGATTGCTCTGAGGGAACATTCAGTGCAATAACTTCCAGAAAAATCAATGCCAGAGTTGACTGAACAAAGAAATAACAACATATCGATAGAAATTATTAGGTGTATTACCAGCAGACAAAAGCCAGGCAATTGAGATTCTCTCAGCATTTCAATGAACCTACAAATAAAATGAGGCAACTAGTCTTTCACTTCAGTTTGGCAGTAATTGACTAGAGCCATGGTTGATTTAACATCTCTAAAAAGAAACCACGAAGAGAACACACATACTTAAGGAACAGCCGACACTTGGAGTTCCTTGGGCCAAAGTTATTTAATAGTTCAGCCAAACCCCAATCTACTTGCTGATGCTGCCAGCCTCCTTGCCTGTGTCTGGGAAGTTCACAGCCTTCTTTAAATTACTTGTCTATCACCATTATGCTCTAAAATCTTCTGTCATGAATCAGCACTATGCTTGAGTATTTTCGCAAGTGGGTCAGCTGATTTCACTTACATCTCATGACTGACCAGTGTGCTCTATGTGAGCTTCAGTGTGAAATGAATCCTGTTGCCAATGGAAGCCTTTTTTGTTTAAAAACCTGGCACAAAATGTTCCTACACTACATGATTTGTAAAGCAGAACCAAAATATTATTTCTAATGACCAGAATCCCACTGTTTGCACTTAGTTTACAAATGATAAATAACTGAGGAAACTCGGGAGGTATGGGGCGACAGCTACTGGAAGGTGTTACCCGAGTCCAGGTTCACGAACACACGTTTGTAAATCGAATCCACCTTGATTGGCTTGCAGAGAGTAAGCAGTTGCTGCTCATGCTCTACACTGCCAAATTGTGGAACCATCGCTCAATGGGAAGGGATGTGTGACTGGGCGGCAATGCTCTCATGTATTTCATGCTGAGCTCTGTGGCTCATCAGGTAGCTCACCTGGTACCCACCACCCACCTCGTGAGGGCTTAAACCTAGGCTTGCCGGATGTCAAGTGAACAGCTGGGGAGGGGGCAGGCAAGTAGGGTTCTACTTGGAGCTGAACTTGCTCCGAGGTGACATGTTTGGCAATGGAATGTCAGAATCAATCCAGCCCTATGTGGTGGGCTGAGTAGTCCAGTTCCTGAGCCAGGCAGGACCACAGTACTCCAGGGCATTGCTGATAACAGCACAACCAGCCTGGGCTCATAAGCAGACCAGTTACTGGGGCATGGACTCAATAAGTATCTTGGCAATTTCCATGTTTTGGTGGGATGCCTAGAAGAACTCTGTCTGTTTGAATACTTGTAAGCATGCTGATGGGCACTTGGCTGATGAAAAAAAGATAATTCTGCAGCTAGTTTGATTTGAGGTAAATCTCTCCACTGAAATACATTGATATCTAGCTCCTAGCTCAGGTCATCCACTGACTGTCCTGTCCTGAGTTCCAACCCTTGACTGAATGATTCATGTCACGTACTGGGAATCTGTTGGATCCGGTGGACGACCACAAATGCATCGGAGAGTCCCACTTTGACAGGATGATTGGCTGAGCTTATCTGCATCACGGAAACAGGAATCTGAAGGGCAGAAAAATAAATGCGTGTCATGTGTTTCAAACTGAATCTCTATAATTATTCAACATGGATTTTTTATATAATTTGGGTCCGCTATTTATATGCGCTAGGCAGTTACACTGGAATAAAACAGTACTTTCTGTGCACTGTTTAAAGAATGTAAAACACTCCAAACCATAATTTTTCAATTATGAAAACAGTGGAGTACCAACACCCTGGCTGTATGTAAACGAATTACAATTCTCAATGGTAACATATCCATAAATCAAAGCTGGTTTCAGAATCCACCTTGGGTAGCTCCCATTTATCACTCTGTGATTGATTCTTCAATTCGAACAAAAATCTCTTTATAAATAAATAAATATTTACTATAAATAAATGGGCTGAAGTCATGTTGATAAAAATGCTGTCATAAATAGTGAATGCCTGAAATATATTTGCCGTTTCAATGCAAAACACAAATGATGATTGGATCATTTTGCTGCATTCTTATTGTTGACAGTCGATTATAAATAACATTTTTTCTTGACATGTTAGGCAGGTCAGAGTGGTACAGATAAGCAAAGAGAAGAATGTCTCAGATAGCACTGAAGATTGTTTGAAGATTGTTTGCTAACCTTTTAATTTACAAATAACCAGGCTTTCTTTGCTGCAAATACAAATGTTATTGATGGGATATAATTGTTTTGACAAAATTCTCTTTGCTCCTTTTGAAATAGAAGGGGTATGGGAAGGAATAAGGAGTGAGTGGAGGCTTGTGTAGGGTATAAACACTAGTAATGGGCTGGTTTGGCCAAATGCCCCATTTCTGTGCCATTCAGTCTATGTAAGCCTATGCAGATCTGTAAAACTTGTGAAGAAATGATTTGGCTTTTGGAGGTAACTGAATAATGCACAAAAATGGACAACCAAATTCAACATATAACTTGTCTTAATATTGTAGATGTACAGTACAGATTAATAAGCAACGCCTGAAATTGTCAAACGATATGCAGGCCCATGCAATTCTTGGTGCAGAGTTACATGTTGCAATATACCAAAGCACTATATGTCATTTTATGGACATTTATTGTTAGAGTGTAAGAATGGTTGTTTTGGGTCTTAAATCATTGGAATTCAATTCTACTATGTGTGTGAGAGGGGGGTTGGGGGGAGGAGAGAAGGGGTAAGAGGGAAGAATTCAACTGTGCTACTTGCTGTACAGTGAGTGGTGCTCAAGTGACAGAGCTCAACCTTACGTTTTGCACATTGTTTTACCCTCGCCTCATCTTTTACAAATCCCAATGTTTCTTTGAATTTTATTTTCAATTTGCTGACAGAACTATGGTATAAATTGGGCATTAAAGAGAGTACAGCATCTTGAGTAACTGAAAAAGCATATTGGGTGTCATTAATTCCATGTTATAATAATAATCCTTGCATTTGATTATAGCCCCTTATCACGTCTTCGAGACATCTCAAAGCACTTCACAGAACATACTGTCAAGTGAATTGACTTTTTGTTTTGTGGGCAAAACACGGCAGCCAATTGCGCACACCAGTGTCCCACAAACAGTCGTGGATTGAGTGAGCAAACATTTTTTTTTAACACAGAACATATTTATTCCATAAACTTCAGAGAGGGACAGGAAAGATAGATGATTTAAATAAATAATTAAATGAATGTTTACAGTGATGCAGCACTCACCTCTTTGTAACTAAAGACAATTCGGCCATCACTGTGGAGGATGGCCTGGAAGGTGAAGCTTCCCAAATCGTAAGTGTCTTGTAGGTGAACATTGTCCCACTGCACGACCAGAGTTGTACCTACACAGCCACGGAAATGCCCAACATTAGAAACAAGTAAAGCACAAGTAGGATCACAGCCTTGTGAAGTGATATCTCAGAGAGAACCCAATAATATAATAATAATAATCCTTGCATTTGATATAGCGCTTTTCACGTCGGGAGGACGTCCCAAAGCGCTTCACAGAACACACTGTAAAGTGAATTGACTGTATATTTGTGGGCGAACGCGGCAGCCAATTACGCACAGCAATGTCCCACAAACAGTCGTAGATTGAAAATGACCAATTTATTATTGTTTTTGGTTTTGGAGGGATTATTATTAGGCGTGTGGAGTAAGGAAACTTGCCCAAGGTTTCGCCCTCTGCCTGGAATTGAACTCAGGTCTCTCGCTTGCAAAGCGAGTGCTCTAACCACTGAGCTACAGGACTCCACGACAGGTTAAGATGCTGAATGGGATTGAAAAAGTAAACTAAAAACAATTTGTTCAGATGTGCAACTTGCACATCTTACCGCACCCTTCATGGAGGCTAACATCCCAGAGCTCAACAACAAGATGACAACAGGGCAGAAGCTTACACAATGTGTTACTGAGAGCTTGACCGCAAAGCTATCTATCAGAAATTTACAGCACAGGAGGTCATTTGACCCATCAATTCTGCACCCACTCTCACCCATGTGGGAGGATTAGTCGGTGCTATTAAAGAGCTGATCATGAAGAGACAATTTCATAATTTTGTGCTTGATCAACTAAGGTGTGAAATTTCATCTCTTCTTAGGCTGTAAGTCTTCAATTTAAGATCATGCAGAATTATGGAAGATTCTTCAATACATTCTTAATTTGTAAGCTGGTTTTCTGCAGTTCTTTAAAAGTACCAGTTTCCAAATCCTGACTGATTTTCAGAATTTTCCACAATTCTGCGGGAGCTCAACCTTTAAGACTAAATAATTTTACACGTGAAGATCACATGGAATTTCGGTTCTCATATTTAGAAACAACCCCAATCAACACAATACTGGATGGAGGATGAACTGGCTGTTTTGCTACATTAAAATGTTCAATAAAAATGTTGCTTACCATTGTCAAAGTATCTGACTGTGGAATTCCTGGACACGCTGGGATCAAAGTTAGCCATCAGTGGCGCTATGTACTGGGTGGCAGTTAGCATACGGTGAACAACTTCACCCGTGTATATGAAACCTGCAAGATGATAATAACAATAAATAATAACAATAATCCTTGCATTAGATATAGACACTTTGGGAAGACATCTCAAAGTGCTTCACAGGCCAAGACAGAAGATGCCATGAAAGTAGGCCTATTTGCTTAAAAACAACAAATTCTATAAATTCAAACTTTAAAATCCAATCGTAACAAGTCAATAGCTCAACAAATCTGTCAATTGTTACAGAAACAAAATGTAGACATTGTCCAGAAAACAATTCACGAACATTTTTATACAATGGCAAATGGACATAAGAATATACCTTAAAGTATGTAATATCTATTTAACATCCACATCTGCTATGAAACAAGTACAAGTGCAAAATATACAATACTTATACTAAGGAGCTGTTTCTAATAAATATTAAATACTTTCTCTTTTGCTCTTGTTAATTTTTTAAATTATAAAGTACCAAGCCCTTTCTCTAGTGAGATTCCTTCCTTGCTGCAGTTTGATATACTATGATTTGCAACAAAATTTCTGATAAGGGATTCAATTGGGGATTCATTCAAGAAACCAGAGGAATCATGCTCTGTTAATACCATGGTTAATAATAATCACAATAAAATACTAATCCTTACATTTGACATAGTGCTTTTCACGACAGAAGAATGTCTCAAAGCGCTTCACAGGATATACTGTAAAGGGTAGTGACTGTTTTTGTTGGCGGACACGCCAGTCAGTGTTATGCAAAACTTCACTATTAATGGGAAAGAATCCATTAATTATACACATGCAACTGGCTGTCCTCTTCATGAAGGCAACAACCACAAAAATATGGCTGACTACCAGGTCAATAAGTCACTGCTGACATCACATCTTGGCGTTGAGGTGCACAGCGGGCACAGGAAGCAAGCAGTTGCCTGCGTACATTCCCAGTGAAACTGGCTACTGTAGCTCCATTGTAACGTGGGTTGGCATTTTTTGAACCCAAACCACTGAGTTATAATAGAGCTCTACTGAATACGACTGGCAACAAACAGCCTTGTGGGAACTCTGCTCCAAATGCACATGTTTTTTGGAGTGAAGTTCCCTTATTAAAGAATCCTATTTGAATTAGATGTCAGATTTCTCCATCGCTTCCCGTTATCCTGACAATTTCTCCAGCTTCCTGCATAAGGATCGATCAGACAACGTTCTTACATCTTGACCTATTTATTATTCAGTAGATTCAATCAGTATTCACCTGAAAATTCCTTTATCTTTCTTTATTAGCCTGAAGCTCTTTAGAAGAGATGCCTGTTTGGGATATAGTTCTAACCAACCCCCGTGAGAAAGCTGACGAACAGATTCTGTGACAAGCAGAATAAAGTGATATTGCTGGCAAGACTACAATGTGCAGGTCATTCATAACAGTTTATCTGAGCAGTAAGAGACAATTTAATCCCTGGTTCAAACCATTGGTGGCCATATATTCTTCGAAACTGCAGGGCGTAGTGACTGTTTTCAATTCTCATTTCACACAGTATTACTTCAGGAAGGGTACTTACTAAATATTAATCTGCTGGAAGCCTTTTGCTTTATAAATTGTCTCAAATGTCACAGTGGGCTATTGCTTTGAAAGTCATTTTATACCCAAAGCTGGATGGGTTAATTAACAACTAGAATAGTTTGTCAGGAAGGTGGTTGAGGCCAGGAGGCTAAGCTCATTTAAAAACAGGTTGATACTGTGATGTGAGGATGGTGGGGGAGGGGAAGGCAGTGTTCTGCAAAAAATGAGATCAAATACGGGAAAGGACCTTCTTCTGAATTTTTATAGGTCGAGTTGTTAAGATTTCTCTGACCTTAAACCTTTTCCTATAATAGAGATGAATCTGTGCTCTACCAAAAAAAAGGAAAATACATTTTCGAGAAAATTATTTTCAATTTATTTGACTCTCTTGATTTAATATTGTTACAGTATCCAGAATATTTTAACCAAATATTAATGTTAAACACAATACACCAAGGTTTGAAATACATTGTTCGGATTAAAATATCATAATTAACTGCCTGAAACAGGGAGCACGGAAATCTTCTATTACATGAAGGAAATGGAATTATTTGTGCATGGTACATTAAATGATCAATGTTTTATGCATTTGATCGTGCTCTGGGGTTGCTGTGCTGTATTCTAGTCTATTATTCTGTGTAATTTTAACAATCTTTCATATCTCAGCACATAATGTCAGTTTTGAACCTGGTTATAACAAAGTATGAACGCATTGATCACTGTTCTCAGGTCCTGATGCTGAATTAACTGGAACTATTTGCCTTATGCTACAAATTCCCAGTTGGTCACTTGCATTCCTCACTGTTAAATTGAGGCTACACTGGGTGACTGAAGCAGGAATCTGTAGGCCATGCTCATCATTCAGACATTCAGATTTCAGTCTAACAAAATATTCCACACGATTCCATGGAAACCCTGGAATCAGAGAAGGCAGCAAAGGTCCTACAAATAAAGTTTGATAGGGTATCCACATAAGTGGCAAATGAAGTTTAATACAGGTAAATGCAAGCTACCACATATAGGATCCAAGAATACAAAACAAAAGTATTCAAGGGATGGGATTGAAGTTGCCAAAGAGAAAATTCAAAGACATCTAGCGGGTGTTAGTTGACGTGTGGCTCACTATGTCAAATCATAGGATTATAATTGTAAAGGGCAATTTCAGTGCAGATGCCAGGAAGGATTTCTTTACGCAGAGACTAATCAATAACTGGAAAAAGTTGCTAAGTAAGGTGGAGCCCAGAGCACTTGACTCATTTAAAAAGCTGGTTATGCAGTGATGGGGGATGGTAGACTGGGTGTTCTGGAGGGTTGAGATCGGATGGACCGAATGGCCTTCTTCATCCCAATCAATCTTGTGATCTCACCTCCCACCTTCTAGTCACCTCACATCACCAGTCACTTCACCCGCTTCATCTGTATTCTCCGTTCATCTCTTCACTTATGCAGACACTACTCTGCACCTGTAGAGTAACTCCAACTCTTCACATCTGCAGTCACCTCACATCAATGTAATTCAAACCAAAGACAAACAAAAACAATTCAAATCTTTATTAAAAAAAATATTAAATTATTAATTAATAGTGGACAACTTCCTATATTTTTCTTCAAGGCTGAGGATATACAGGCAGTGTATTCAAACACAGTTTCAGCTATTGCCTTGGTTTGATTTTTACATCCCTTCCACATTAAAATGAATGCAGTCCAGCTTCAATCAGCTGCAGAACTCTTTGTTTCCACAGATATAAACATCCTCAATGAAGTTTTATCTTACCAGATTCCATCAATCAGAATGGAGGTAACTCTCCTCTGTAGTTCACCTTGACCTTGCATTATGCTACACATACATACTCAATATTAGAAAGGTAAAGCCTTTTCTGCTCTGGGATTTAGTCATTCTCTAATTAATGGTATCAGGCAAAAACTGTAAAAATATTAATGTGCTGACAGATATTCCTCATCTTGAGTTTTATAGGCAATCACTAATGAGGTCACATATGTTGAATTGAATAGATGAAAGTATATTCCTCTTGATTTAGCAGAACAGTACGATACCATACAATAGGATTCACAACAAGGAGATCTTGGATTAAATCTGACCAGTAACTGAGCCTCTTTTAAAGGGACAAGTTGACAAGTCTCTGGCTGGGAGTGAGAATAAAATGACTCAATACTTTGACCCTTCCTATTCATGGTCTTTCCTCCTAAGACATTCATCAAATACAAAGATTTACAAAGAATATACAGCACGGAAACAGGCCACTTGGCTCAACCAATCCATGCCGGCGTTGAAATTTCACACAAGTCTCAACCCATTCCTTTACTCCCTCCCTCCCTCCCTCCCTCCTGTGGAGTCCTGCAGCTTAGTGGTTAAAGCACTCGCCTCGCAAGCGAGAGGAACTGGGTTTGATTCCTGGCATTGTGAAACACTGGGCAAGTTTCCTTACTCCACAAGCTACTGTTTACCTAGCAGTAAGTAGGAACCTGGTTGTTAGTTGTTTGGCGGATCGCTTTTCCGTGGGTAATAAACCCTTCAAAATAATTAATAAAAAAAATTTGATCACTTAATCCATGACTGTTTATGGGACACTGCTGTGCGCAATTGGATGCTGCGTTTCGCCTACAAAATACAGTCAATTCACTTTGCAGTATATTCTGTGAAGGGCTTTAAGACATCTCAAAGACATGATAAGGCACTATATCTATATCAAATGCAAGGATTATTATTATATACCCTTCTATTCCACTCTCCCTCATGTGAAGATCTATAAATGCATGTATATTATCTGATTCTACCACCACTTCAAACACAATCTCCACAATCTCACTGCCCTCAGCGTGAAGTAGCTCCACCTAAATTTTCTTTTTGATCCCCTAGTTACTATCTTATGTTTGTGTGCCCTGGGTGTGGACTCCCCAACCTGTGGAAACAACCTATTTATCTTAACCTTATCAACCCTTTTATAATTTATATACTTCTATTGGGTTCCTCCTTAAACATCTCTTCTCTAATGAACAAAGGCCTAACCTATCCCGTCTATGCTGATAGCAGTAATCTGCCAAACCTGGTATTATCCTTGTAAGCCTTCACTGTACTATTTGCATCGCTGATATATCCTTTATATTAGCAGCATAGCAAAACTGTACACAATACTCCAAATATGGTTAAGTGAGATTTTGTACAAATTCAACATCATCTCCTCACTTTTATATTCTATCCCTCTGGATACAACCCCAGGATCTCATTAGCCTTTTTTGTAATAGCCTCTGTGGACATTTCCATAGTGTGGGCTGTTCTGGTTGGAAACTATACAGAAATATGAAGAAATGTGTGGAACAGAATACTCTATAGGGTCTCATTATTCCACATCCATATCACAATGGGGTCTAAGCTGTGGCAAGTCATGTTCAGCGTTGTCAACGCAATGTTTTGCTCGGTATACTCCATGGTTATTCCCTACACAAGCAGACTATCCAGAAATATGCAGCACATGTCATCTCCCACATCAGGCTCTGAGAGCCTATCAGCCTCATCCTCACTCATCCCCACTGGCTCCTTATCCCCTGGAAGAACAAGTTCAAGATCCTTGTTCATGTATTTAAATGCCTCCACGTTCTCACCCCACCCTATGTCTGTGATCTCCTTCAACCACAAAAAGCAGGCTGCTTCCTTCACTCAACGAATACTGGCTTCACCTGCCCACCATTGGTAAGCAAGCTTTCTTTCATTCCTCTTCCACTCCCTGAAAATCTCTCCATCTCGCTCTGTCCCTCACTTTGTTCAAGGCACATATTACAATGTACCTCTCTGACTGCACTTCTGGAATCTTACCTCTCCACAACCCATTTGGGTCTCACTCCCAGTTTGCATGTTCATCCAGCATTGGTATGCACTTTGAGACGACCTCTTGACGTGAAAGGTGTTATATAAATGTAAATGGTGTTGCATTCAGAGCAACTCTCTTGTGACATTGTAGTTTTAATTGAATTCCTTATTAAGAAATCGTTGTGAACTAGAGTCTATTCTAAAACCTCTGACCTCCTGCATTATAGAATAGTGGGACATGGGACTCAGACTCCACGCAATGTCAGTTCCCAAAACATCAGTTGTCAACCAAGTGCGTTGTTGAGATCAACTTTACTTTCCATCCCCCCCTTCCTTCCATTCCCAGCCTGAGAAGAGAAGGAAAAGTAAACACTGAATACCCCACGTTCTCTCATATACCTCTTACAGTCAGGTTTGAGTGCAGCATTAGCAGTCACAGTAGTCGATTTGGGACAATACAGTGGAGCATGCCTGGGGAGATCCAATAAACTGGGATCAAATAGAATGCATTTCAAAATCATCTCAGAAAACTATTTCATCAAAGTCAACCCACAAAAAAGCACCGTGCAAAAGTATTTATTTTAGTTATTAACTTTAAAGCCAGACTTCTTTAATTCTTAAAAAAAAACCCAGAACGAACTGCTTCAAAATTATGGCTGTATTTAAGAACTTGCCAAATTTTGGAAGCTCTGAATTGCTACGTAAATGGAGTAAATCTCAACCCAGGTGAAATTTCTACTGCAATTTGTGGAAAAAAACTCTCAGATTTCAATTGTACTGATTGGCTCTTTTAGTATATTTGTAGTTTACTGAATAGTTTTTAACAAATACTTAATGTAAGAGAGAAATTATGATAATCCTTACATTCGGGATTGTACCTTTCACTTTGAATTACCCTTTCAAATTTGTTATGAGATTTCATATTTTTATCGTATGATTACCCAATAAGAAAGCACACTACAAATGATGACGGATAGACAATTTACAGTGCTAATGATTCTTAAATATTTTCTATCATTAAACAGAAACATTCAATGAGGCTGAACCAAAGGTCATGTCAAATTTCATAATCACACATCCTGATTGCAGCGCATCTCTATTCTCCGAGCTGTGACAATCAGATACACCATTCCACACGTCAAAGCCCAAACATCTAACTAAACTTATCCTAGAAGACCTTTTCTCTTAAAATTTAAGATCTCACATAATTATGGAGAATTCTTAAATTCAGTCTTAATTTAGTAGCCAGTTTTCCACAGTTCTTAAAAAGACCTGGCGTCCAAATTAAGACTGAATTGAGGAAAATTGAGTCCCATCTTAAATTTTAAGACAACAATAGATTGCAATTATATGCCTACCCTTTGTAGTGGGTAGCGTCTCACATGGACAAAATGGTTTTACAGGAGTTGCAATAATAATTGCCCTTTCATTCCGGTGACAGAATGTAATTAATTTTAGGAAAGTAGGAAGGAGGCTATTCCATCCATCAAGTCTGTTCTGCCATTTTATTAGATCACAGCAAATCTTTCAATCCATTTCCTTGCAGTTTTCCCAGGTATCTTAGTACTCTTATTTAACAAGTAATAATTTAACAATAATTTAACGATGTGATAAGGCTCTATATCAAATGCAAGGATTATTATTACTCAGTTTCCCAACACACTACCCCACGTGAAGGGCGCTATACAAATGCAAGTTGTTGTTATCTATCCAGCACTTTTTTAGGAATCCCTATTGAATCAGCCTCTATGACCATCTGAGGCAATGCATTCAAAATGTGACATCTGTACACTGGACCTCATGATCTCAGGGCAACAAGTCCCAATAATAATTGGCAAAGAAACAATAAAGCAAGCTTGCCTTAGTCAGCCTTCAGGGATATGATTTTATAGCAGGTTTGGTACTCCATTTGATACAAATCCTGCAATTTTATTAGCACAAATGCTATATTTTCAATCATATTGTGTCTGGGTTGACCAGCCAAACAGACAATGAAAGACACGGAGTCCCATAGCATAGTGGTTAGTGCGCTCACCTCGCAAGCGAGAGGACCTGGGTTCGATTCCTGGGTAGAGTGAAATCTTAGACAAGTTTCCTTACACCCCACGCCCCTGTTTACCTAGCAGTAAGTAGGCACCGGTTGTTAGTTGATTGGAAGATTTATGTTCCTGGAGTAATAATCCCTCAAAAAAATTATAATAATAATTTGGTCACTCAATCCACGACTCTTTGTGGGACACTGCTGTGGGCAATTGGCTGTTGGGTTTCGCCCACAAAATATAATCATTCTGTGAAGCACTTTAAGACATCTCATTGACATGATAAGGTGCTATATCAAATGCAAGGATTATTATTATTATAATGCACGAGTCGGAACTAAGATAGGCATGTGAGCGGACCTTCAGAGAAATGCAGGATTTACTTATCCTTTTTGCAAATTCCTTTCTTTTCCAAATTAGTGCCCAATATGGATCGAGTGTCCACCTAGACTGCAAAAGTTCAAAGTCCCGACATAGGGATTGAACTCAGAACCTTCTAATGCAGTGGCAAGAGTACTACCAACTAAGACAGGCTGACATCTAATCCCTTCCTCCCCCCACCCAGGATATAATTCAATAAATCCCAGTTTATTTAGAGAGGAGATCGCCAACCTCAGATTTGAGATGACTACTGTAATGGGAATCTGAAATTGCATTTTAGGTATGACACAATGCACATTAATTGCTCCAATTTTGCTACTTTCCTCAGGATAGATCATTCAGCCACCTTGAGGTGTCACAAGGAGGTTTAGAGTTTCAGTAATATTTTCTTGCGTGGTTCATTCAAGCACATATAAACCTGTCACAGATGTGGACAAATAGACCTATGGTACAAATTTACTACCTTATGTGGTCATTAAAATTGATAGTTTACTGTTCAAGCCAAAACTCATTCATGAAAACAACAGCCACAAAAATGACTCATTACTCACTGAAAAAACACTAATGGGTTCAGATTAACTGCATTAATGCAGTATTTCAGAATATGCAGAATTTGGCAAATCGTTGATTCAGTTTAAACTTTGAAGCCAATTTTCTTTTTAAAAATGTCTTTATTTAAGAATTGGACAAATTCTGGATGACCTGAAATGTTATGTTGATAGAGTATAGCTAGACCCCTATCTAATTTCTATGTATCAATGAGCACCAGTAAATAAGGCTAGTACATATTGTGCATACTGTCACAGTACATGTAATCCTTGCATTTGATACAGTGCTTCATAGGATTTATTGTAAAGTGTAATGATTTTATGCCAAACATGGTAGCTAATTTGCATACAGCAATGTCCAACAAACAGCCATGAATTGAATGACCGATTTTTTATCTGGGGAATTGCCACGGGAATCTTCAACGTCCACCTGAAAGGGACCTCAGTTTAAAGTCTCTATCTAAACAATTCCACTCTCCCAAGTCAATGAAGCACTCCCCAACGCTGCGTTGGAGTATCAGCTTAGACTGTATGTTCAAAGTCACAACTTGGGGCTTGATCCCACAACTTTCTGAGAAGAGGAAAGATTGCTATTAACTGAGCCAGACTGATCTGAAAATAGATAGCAATCTCTTCAAATATCAGAATGCAAAGCTGATTCTATTCATATGGAGATCCAGCCTTCTGAGAGTTTTAGCTTTCAGTAAAGTGGCCTTGAAGGTGTTGCTAATTGTCTGCTCTGCAGGATCTTTAGGATAGAAAATCCTAGTTGACTGAGCTATGGTGCAACAATAAATGTAGTCATGTCCTATTTCGCGCAAATTGGTCTGGGAGCAAAATAAACTTTAAGTGCATTTTCCTAATTACTACAGCACAGTGTTAGAACTGCTCAGAAATCAATAGCATTTAAATGACCTGACAGTTGTTTATCAGCAAAGGCTGATTTGTCAAAGGTCAACAAAAGGTTCTACCACAACTCTGATTCTGTTATCTTCATTATCTATCCGGGCTAATTGCACTAAAGGTTAAGAGATAACCTTCACCTCAATTGCCCGATTGCATGATGATACTGTGTGTACAGATGCTCGGCTAGGTGTCGGATGTGATTCCTCTTGCCACAAGGTCCTGTGGGTTTGACAAGATTGCGTATTTATAATGGAAAAAAATCCATATAAGATCACATCACTCAAGTCAATACACAGAGACAAGAGGAATTTCAGGCTCTCAAGTGCAGAAGATTCTTACGTTCTGGAAATATATGAGAACACAAGAGGCTAATGGCAAGAAATATGTCACAAATGTATGAAAACTAGCGAGGAAAACCAAAGGGAAGATGAGTCTGCAGAAGGGGGCTTTTCCTGACCTGTACCTCTTCTATATATGGAATTGTATTTTGAAAACCACATATAACAGTTATGTGCTTTGATGTTAGGATGGATTGCTTGACAATCTGAAGTGAAGTTCTTTGGGAAATAGGTGAATGGAGTTCTTGATGCTGAAGGAAATCTCTTCCGTCTTTCTTTGCTGCTCTTTTTCCTTATTAAGATTTGGGAAATTATGAATGGGAGGTTTGGGCAATTTAAAATAACGCTGATTCTAATTTGGTTTGACATTGCCAGAGATATAAAATAAATAATCATTTGCCAACAAAACAATACACAATCACTCCTTTACACATATCCTGTGAAGTGCATTGAGATGTTCTCCTGATGTGAAAGCCGTTATTTCAAATGTAAGGATGATTATTATTACAATAAACAATTTGCTTTTATATAGTGCCCTTCATGCAGGATTGAGTCTTAGAGAGCTGTACAGTGGCAGGATTGGATGCCAAGCAAGGGAGAAGAAGAGACGACTATAGGCATTGTTGAAGAGGTATGTCTCAGGGTGGAATGTAAAGATAAATAAAGAGATACAAGGGGAGGGGATTGAGGCCGGGTTTGGGCTGCAGTCACTGAAGGCAGGCTACCGATTGTGGTTCGAAGGGGTCAGGAGACGGACAGCAGGCCTATGTTAGCTGGCTGAGCTGTGTTAGTTCTTAATTGTGTGCATGACAGAGGAGCTGCGTGTAGCTGTAATAGCTGCACAATATTTTCTGTTTCTTTACTTTTCTTCCCAATAGGTAGCACAACTATTTTTAAATTCAGAAATTAGGGTGATGATGATACAATAAAGCGTTCTCTGCACAACCAGAAAAATGTCTTAAGAATAATCTCAAAATCTACTCCTTGAACATCTTTGTATTTTGTTGTCGAGTATCAATTTGTGAACAATTTTGACCTGTGATTGTGTATCTACAAGGACGTGAGTGAAAACTGCTCAAACACATTTAGAACATTGTAGTTGACAAAAAATAAACTTATATCTCTTCAGTCTAGACTGCATTCATACCAGGAACCTATGGAAAAAAGCAAGTGTCTGTGCACTCTGCATCTCAAAGCAATATAACAACTATAAAATTGACAGGAACTTTCTAATCATCCTTGCATTTGATATAATGTTTTTCACACTAGGAGGTTGGATCAAAGCTCTTCACACTGTAAAGTACTGTAAAGTACAGTAAATATATTTTATAGGCAAACACAACAGCCAATTTCTCACAGCAATATCCCCACAAACAACCGTGAAGTGAATGAGGAATTGTATCTGGGAGATTCTTGGCCAAGACACCAAGAGAAACTCGCTTCCATTTTTGAATACTGCCACGCTACCTCTAAGCAAATCCATATTAAAATGAGGCATGTTGAAACAGGGTCACACAGTAATTCAATGCAGTGGCATATTTAAACTTCCAGAGTATTGCCTCCAAAGAGACATTTAGAACTCAGCTGTTTCAGTGATCCTTCAAAGCTTAATCCAATAAACGCTACAGTAAATGGACAACACATTTTTAACTGAAGTGGAACATTTCTGCGGCCCTTCAAATTTGTTTTCATAATCTGAAATAAACATTATACCATGTTCTCTCTGCTTGTTCAAATGCTCAGATGTTCTGCTAACAACTACAAACAATTAAATCTGGATTGAAATCAATCGTTATGAATAAATATGATTGACACACGGAGTGGGTCTATGTTTAAAATGCACAAGAGAGGTTTGGATGAAGAACACCGTTTAGCCCATTTGAATTCATCCTTCTAATCCTTGGGGAGGAGGTTTGCAGGGCTGTGGGGAGAACCGGGGAGTTGGACTGATTTGGATATCTCTTTTCAAAGAGCTGGCACAGACATGATGGGCCAAATGGCTTCATTCTGTGCCGTATAATTCTATGATTCTCTGATGATTCTATAATTCTAGGTGTCAGCTTAGCTCAGTTGGAAGCTCTCTCACCTCTATGTCTGAAGGTTGTAGGTTCAAACTCCATGTTCTCTGAACTGACATCCTAGGATGACACTCCAATACAGTGCAGGGAGGCATTGCATTGTTTGATATAGCGAATATATACGGTGAGTTAAAATCTCACACAAAGGACATCACGAGCCAGCGCTGCATTTGTAGTATCAGCCTGGACTTTATGAGTTTGAAGACCCAATGTGGGGCTTGAACCCCAATCTTCTGATTTAGTGGCAAGAGTAACTTACGGTAAGACCATGTTTTTAGTAATGGTGCTTTCGCAGCAAATGAATGGACCTTGTAGGCAAATAAATAAAAAATAAATACAAACAATGCAGTTATCTTTTACTGGAATTCATATTTACCCTATTATGAGTGGATACTACCTCCAAGCTGTGACACCAGCAAATGGAACTCCTGGTGATTCTCGAAATAGGACAGTCGTTTAATTATTTATTTTCCATTTGTTGTGCAACAACTCCTTAAAAAAAGAAATTCTTCCTTCTAAAAGGTTCTTCGCTGGTTTTTGTTTAAGTCAATTTAAGCTCGTTTCCTTGAGGGGAAAAAAAATCTGCTTCTAAGATACAATTAGCCTCACTTCAACAAGAAAACCAAATTTCTACCACAATAGGAGGTGTAAACTTATTCATATTTCTATGCTGGTGTGTGCTGGCCTACACTAACCTGTCAATCACATACTGTGGTTACATTCTTGAAAATTCTCCCCAAAGCTGTGGGTGGAGATGGTTCCTCCTACAATCTGACAATGGTAGTGTCCAAGAGCCATTATCAGATGGAATCTGTTAGATAGATTTGGCTATTCGTCTAGTCAGCTATGCAATAACACTTTTGCTGCTAGCTTTTATCACTGTACATTCTGTCTTTAACTGCTGTATTTCATTCAGGACTAATTAAAAAGCAGCTCACTCTGTACACTCTTACACACAGAGACAGCTTGCTCTTCAGTACTGCACTGTGTTAATAAAACAACATTGAACAGAATGACCTTTCGATGTCTTAGACCAGAGAGATTGTTCCATGTTTTTTTATCTGATATTAACCACTAGTCGAATGACAAATTGAAAAATCAGAAAGTCCTGTAGTCAGAGCAATAAATATGAAATTGCCTCTGTGAGCGTACTTTTTAGATATCAAGAGCCTTTATGTTCTACAGTTCAGAGGTCGGGCAATCCTAAAGGTATTAAGATACAGTAACTCTACCTTTCTCCAATCCTCATCAATCTCGAACATAGACAGCAGAAACTTGTCAGAAACAAATATAACAATAGCCCTGGACACAAATGCTGTGTCAATGGCATGAATTTATTCTGTGAATAGGGTTATCCATTCAGCATCTATGTTCTTCAACAGCAAATCAGATTGAATACACTAAAGGCTGTTTTCATTGATTTTAAGAGTCCTAATGCTGTAACATTCTGCTTCGTCTTTCAGATGAATCATTAAACAAAGCTCCCGTCCGCCCTGTTTAGGTGGATGTTAAAAGACTCCATGGCACCATTCAAAAAATGATGGCAGTTTCTCTCGTTGTCGTGGCCAAAAATCACCCAAATAAAATTGGTCTTTCACTTCATGGCTGTTTTTGGGACACTGCTGTTCGTAAATTGGCTGTCACATTCGTCTAAAAAATAATACTTTACACTAAAGTCTGTGAAGCTCTTTGAGACATCCTCTCGACATGATAGGCGCTATATCCAATGCAAGGATTATTATGATTATTGTTATTATTGCAAGTTACTGAGTTGGATTAATGAGGTGTGGTGTATGTTTAGATTTTTGTGGCCATACTAAGGCAAGATACCTGAAGCTCTGACAATGGTTCAAGCCTGAAGTCAGTACTTGAGTTTATGTTCCAGATTGGCAGTTTAGCCCAGTACCGTATAATCAGACATCCTGTCTTTAGGATGAGACGTTAAACCAAGGTCCCAGTTGCTTCTTCAGGTGAATGTCAAAGAATCCATGACACCCTTTTGCAAAGAGAAGCACGTGTTTCCCAGTGTTGTGGCCAAAAATCTTCCAGATTTATTGGTCATTAACCTCATGGCAGTTTGTGGGACCTTGTTGGTGCAAATAGCTGCCTTTGATGAACAGCCTGACAGTAATTAACAGCAAAGCTCTTTGAGGCATTTTGACATGATAAAGTGCTATAACAGTGCAAGTTCTTGTTTTTTGAACTCCTTGCCAATCATAAGTGTAAAAAGGTGATGACTAGAGGTAAGCAGCATGAATGCACACACTAGATGTTACAGACATGAATGAAATGCCTTTCATAAATGGTGCCAAGGGGAACATTTGAACAGGAACACTGCCTGAGCTTTAATCTACAAAACAGGAACCCTTGTGAAGATGGGATCTAAAAGCAGAGGATATTGAATTTGTTCCTCTAATGATTCAAATGTTTTCCTTCACAAATCTTCTTAGCTTTTTTTAACAATAATGGAGCACAACGAGATTGACTCAAAGAAGCTTACAAAACCAGGCCTATCTCAATATTGCAGGGCTCAGAAATACAATGGGTATTTTCCGCTCTGCTTGCTTCATGTAGCTCACTCATTGATCTGGTTTAGCGCTATTCTCCTTGCTGGCAAGTTTCAGGAATTTGTCACTGTGGTCTTATAAATAAACTGTATGCTGTTTAAAAAGTAAAGGTTCATCTTAAATAAATAAATACATAATCATTGCCGTTTACCCAGCTCTTCCCTCCACAAGCAGCAGACCATCTGGAACTCTGCAGCCTGTGTCGTTCCCGGATTAGGCTCGTGAGCCTATCACTCTCATCCTCGACTGGCTCCACTGGCTCCCCATCCCTCAGTAGATTGAGTTCCAGATCCTTGTTTTTAGCTTTAAATCCCTCCACAGTCTTGGCCCACCCTCGCTCTGCAACCTCCTCAAACTGTACCGACCCAGCCGCTCCCTTCACTCAGCAGCCACTGGCCTGTTTCATGTCCCGCTCTATCTTCCCCAGCATTGGCGGCAAGGCTTTCAGCCTATATGCTCCCACTGTCTTATAATTTCATTGTGGAAACCTTCGAATTTCCTCCCTCTTTTATCTTGTTTAAGTTCTGCCTCAAGACCTATCTTTTTGACACCTCATCCAACAACAACAAAATTACATTTGTAAAGCCTTTCACGTTGTGAGGACATTCCAAGGCGCTGAACAGTCAGGGATCAGGACCCGAGCATGGGGGTCAGGGTTGGGGTGAGGGAGGGCAGAGGGGGAGGAGGATGACTAAAGGCACGGTCAAAAAGGGGGGTCTTGAGTCATGCCTTGAAAGGGGCGAGAAATGGAGCAAGGCGAAGGCATTGTGGGATGGAGTTCCAAAGAGTGGGGGTAAAGAGGCTTAAATAGTAGGGCACGTCGGATGGGAAACCTGGAGCAGAAGCCTGTTGAGCGGAAGGAGCGCACAGGTTGATAGGGGGTCAGCAGGTCAGAGATGTAGGAGGTGGTAAGCCCGTGGAGGGCCTTAAAAGTGAGGACAAGGATTTTGAATTCTATCCTCTGAGGGATGGGGAGCCAGTGGTACCAGGTGAGGGTGGGGTCAAGGAGTAGGAGAGGACACGAGCTGCAGCTTGTGGAGGGAAGAGTTGGGGAGACCGACAAGGAGGGAGTTTCTGTAGTCGTGCCTTGAGGTAATGAATGCGTGTATGAGGGTTTCAGCGGCCTGAGGGGTGAGGCAGTGGCAGACTCAGGCAATATTGCGGCTGTGGGGGAAAGTAGAGCAAGTCATGGCACAGATATGGGGGAGAAAGGACAGTTGAGGGTCAAACAAGATGCCCAGGTTCCTAACTGACTTGGTGAGGTGGAGTGTGCAACCATGGATGTTGATGCTGCCAATGCCTGAAGTGCTGGCGTGAGCCAATCAGGATGGGTTCAGTATTGCTAACATTCAGCTGTAGAAAGTTGGCTCACATCGAGGACTTCATGTCAGACAGACAGTCTGTCAGGATGTCAGTTGTCTTGGAATCGAGGATGGAGGCAGAGAGATAAGAGTTGGGTGTCATCCATGTACATGTGGAAGTTGACCCCATGTCTATGGATGATGTCACCAAGGGGGAGCATGTAGAGGTTGAAGAGGAGGGGACCGAGGACAGAGCCCTGATGGGAGATGCAGTGGAGAATGATGGAGTAGTCCATGGTATCGAAGGCAGCAGAGAAGTCGAGGAGTACGAGGAGGCAGAGGGCGTCCTGGTCATAGAGGGACAAAATGTCGTTTGACTAGAGACGTTTCCATTCTGTGAGAGCACGGAAACCTGATTGGAGGGTCTTGTGAAGGGAGTAGTAGGAGAAGAATGAGTGAAGCTGAGAAGCAATGACTCTTTCAAGGACCTTCGAAAGAAAAGGGAAGTTGGAGATAGACCGATACTGAGAAGGCAGGAATAGGTCCAGGGAAGGTTTTTTCAGGATGGGGGTGATTGTACCCACTTTTAGGGGAATGGGAACGGTGCCAGATAGAAGGGCGAGATTGATGGTGTCAGAGCATAGAGGGGCGAGGAGGTGGAGGTGGGAGGTAAGGAAAGGGGTGGGGATGGGTTCAAGGGAGCAAGTGGTATATTTCATGCTGGATACGGTGGTGATGAGAGAGGAGGGGGAGACAGGTTCAAAAATGTGGAGGGAGGGATGGGTAGGGGTCGGAGTGTGAGGGGGAGATGGGGAGGGAGTAGCCCGCACCTGACTCTTGAGGGAATTGAGGTGGCTGGTGTATCAGGATGAAGTTCATGAGTAGGAGGCAGTTTGGGATGTGAGGGGGGTAAGGACACCAAGAGTCGAGGAGAGGGAGTTGTGGGGGAGAGTGAGCAAAGAGGACAAATCGGTGCGGGAGGTAGGCCAGAGGGGGAGGAGTTCAGATGACTCCAGGGCAGCGAAAAGGGATTGCGGGGAGATTTTTTTCCAGGGGTGATAGGAGATGGAGGTGGGTTGGGTGGTAATGGGGAGAGGGATTGAGGAGTTAAAGGAGATGAAATAGTGATTAGAGATGGCTTTGTCTGTAATTGTGATATCCGAGACACTGAGGCCCCGGGTAATCACCAGATTGAATGGGTGGCCATGAACCTGGGTGGCAGAGTGGGTGTGCAGTGAGAGGTTGTGAGAGGAAAAGAGAGAGGAGAAGTCTGAGGAGATAGATTAGGAGGGGGTGAAGTGAAGTTTGAAGTTGCTGAGGATGAGGAAGAGTTCAGAACAGAGGCAGAGGGAAGCTAGGAGGGTAGAGACATCAGAGATGAAGATGGGGGAGGTTTTGGGGATGCAGGTACATGAGGAGAATTTTAAGGGAAAGATTGGAGGGATGGTAGAATGTAAGGTGCTCAAATGAGGGGAATGAGCCAGAGAGTAAGAGAATAGAGCAATTGAGGTCCTGGAGATGAGGGAAACACCACCGCCACAGCGGTTATAACTTGGGGCATGGTGGGAGGTATTGTTGGGTGGTGTGGCCTCAGTGAGGGGAAAGATGTTGCCTGGAGTGCACCAGGTTTCAGTGAGGGCCATGAGGTTGACATTTTCATCAACGATGAGGTCATTGATGGTCAGAGCCTTGTTGCAGAGGGAGTGGACATGTTGCAGGCCGGTGAGAAGGGGACAGTTGCCAGGGGAATGTGTGAGATGGGCGGGCGTAATGGACTGATTGGCAGGGAAGATGGGGATAGGGATGAGGGAGGAGAGGTTGGCCCCTGGGGTCTTGGTCCGATGGGGCTTGTGGTGATAGTGAGGAATGGAGCAGTCAGTGTGGCTGCTGCTGGACAGCCAACGCCGAGTGCCACGATGAGCCCAGCAGAGGATTTCCAGGTTGGAGCAGAGGGAGTCTGTGGGACAGTCAAGTGGGGATAGGAGGCGAGAAGGACAGAGAGAGAGAGAGGAGGACAGAGTGGGAGTGTTGCAGGGATGGGGGCATTTTTGGGGAAGGACCGCTCGGGTTGGGGGCGGCAGCCAAGATGTGCATACCGAGATTTGAGGCAGGCAAAGTCAGCTCACTTGCATGTAGACGGGTGGTGGGGGGTGGGTGGGGATGGCTAGAGGTGGCACAGAGGTGGGAGAGGGCACTCATTGTGAGGGATTCAAACCTGGTGGGTGGAAGTGACATTGGGAGGACATCTCAAAGCTCCTCACAGGATATATTTAAACTCTAGTGAAAGCAGCCAATCTGCACACAGCAATAGGTCACAAAAAGCCTTGAAGTAAATTACCAATTTTTGGGGGGGGATTTTTAGCCATCAGTAGAATTTAAAATAGTGCTTTAATGTCCACCTCAACAGGCAGACAAGCCCTCAGTTTAATTTCTTATCTGAAGAACAGCAGCTCCTACAATGCATCACACTCCCAGAACTGCATTACAGTGCTAGCCTAGATTGTGAGCTCGAAATTCCGACGTGGGGCTTGAACCCACAAACCACAGAGGTGAGAATGGTATCAACTGAGCCAAACCAACACATCTTTAACGCAAAATTATTTACTCTTCAGTTATTTATAAAAAGCACTTTGACGCACCTCAATCATATGTACTTTTTAACACAGTCCAGGTTTAGCACTTAACTAGGGAATAACTAGAGATCTGTCTACCAAAGCCATGATGTTGCACTGAAGGCAAAGCTAAATTCAGAAGTGATACAAATGGTACCTCAGCTGAAATAGCAGAAATCCCAAACCATAAGTGACAAAGACCGAGTGAAATTGAAATTGAATTGAAAGCTGCAATGCTAAAGAGCAAGTCTTGAGATCCGTTCAAAAATCAGTCCAAGTGAAAAATATCAGGATATACTTGTCAGATTCCTTAATTAGGAAATTCATTCAATCTACAGGAACTGCACTTTCAAATAGGATAGAAATGGAGGGGAGTTCCCAGAGGTCAGAGTAACCAGAAATAGTCCTCTGACATGATACGGATTCCTTATGAAGGAATTTCATTTAGAAAAATCATAGTTTAGATTTCACTATTGTAAAGTAAAGGAAACACATTTGTGCAGAAATATACAGTTCTATTTTCTTTCAAGTCTTATCCTTGTGCAGTTTTCAAGTTTATTGGAAGTTCAGCCTTTACATTTTAAAAAGGTTTTCGGTTTCGAATGGAAGTTGACAGTCGTTGATCATTGGGATTAACTTTGGAACTCCCTCCCTCAACCCCTTTGCCTTGTCCCCTCCTTCCCCATCTTCAGATCGCGTCTGAAGACCTTCCTATTCGACTGCACCTACGGTCACCTTCCCCCTCCCCCTGGCTTGGCCTCGGGCTCGACCATCGTTGAGCGCTCTGAGACGCCGCCCGGTGTGGAGGGCGCTATATAAATGCAAGCTGTTTTTCGTATTGTTGATGAAGTTAACTAGGCACTTCTATTGTTTTATGGCTTTTTTTTATTGATTGCAAGTAACTGCTGTTTTCAGCAAGATTAAACATTACATTTAATGAAATACCAGTCACCGGGTCACATTTTAGACTTTCTTGACATAAATATTAAAATATCACAGAAGCACTTTACATTTCAACGTGATGAAATAATGTTGACCCTTTCAACTCTGCAAGCCAAAGCCCTGAAAGGTAGAGAATGATGTTGTCTCGCAAGCAGCTGAAGAATATATGCAATCACAATCATAAGCTGCACAGTTCTGGCTGGTAATACTCCAACAGTATCCCAGTGCACGCTCTCGGGATCCTAGGCTTTGGTTCTTGCAAATCTGCACCGAAATTCTCTGGCATTATGTAAGCAGAGTGTGTCCCCCGGGGGCAGTTCATACTCCATATTAGCCCACTGTAAATTTCTATTCTACATGCATATATGCGCATGAAAGTACATAATCATTACACCTTTCAGCCACATAGACTTGTCCGCTCCCTCCGCTCAGACCTGCTCCATGTCCTCTGCCCATCGTGCTCCATCATTGGCTTTCAAAAAAAAGAGGCCTACCTCTGCCCCACCCTTTGGAACCCCATCCCAGTCTCTTCACTTTGCTTCCTTCTTGCCTTCTTCAAGGCATGTCTCAAGACCCTCCTCTTTGAACGCGCCTTTGGTTACCCTCTTTCCCCTACCCTCTTTGCCCCCCACTCCTCCTGATCCCAACCCCCTGATTGGATCCAAATCCCTGACCGTCCGGGGTCTTGAGACATCCTCCCGATGTAATTTCTTGTTGTTTACAGTTTACAATTTACAGTAAACCCTCTGAAGAGCTTTGAGCTTTGAGACGTTTTGAACAACATGATAAAGGGATATAATAATAATAACTTTCAGTATTTTGGTTCGGGTACTGTTAAACATGGTGATCGCTTGATTAAATCAGACAATCAGCTGAACAGAAAGAAATGAATTGGTGCTTAAGCACAAACCTACTGATCACTTCGAATGTGGTATCTGGTAAATTGAGTTTAGGAAGGAACTAAGCAGAAATGTTCCTTTTGATAATGAGTAAAATAATGGAAACTCCCACTGTAAATGCACATGGTGAAAGTCATCACAGAGTCTGGAGAAGGTTTCACTTATCAAGTGATCAATATCCAATAATCCATTTGTAAATTGTTGATCTTACAAATTAATGTGTAGAGTAGTCTGTTTGTAGACAAAACACTGAGGCACTGCTCTAATTTTAAAAAGCATTATTATTATAAATTAGTTCACAGAATTAGTTACATTTTAATGTTATGAATACTGCCGTATAGGCCAATGCAAAGCTGAATTTCGTCAACACTATCCCACAAACAACGATGAGACCAATGGACAGTTTTCTCTTTTTTGGGTGAATTTGGATGAGGGAGGAGAGTTGGCCAGAGGCGAGAATGCTACCCAACTGTACTGATACCAGAGCATACTCACCCACCCACACAATCGTAAGAAACTTAAAAGCAAAAGGGATAAAAAAAATGGATTTACTATTTGCTTCTCATCCCAAAATCCAGTTAATGGGCAGCAACTTAAATCATGGGGCTCTGACAACAGTCCTTTACACGTTACATATATTCATGAGTATATAATAATAATAATCCTTGCTTTTGATATAGCGCTTTATCACATCTTCTAGACCTCTCAAAGTGCTTCACAGAATATACTGTAAAGTGAATTGACTGTATATTTTGTAGGTGAAAGTGCAGCAGCCAATTGAGCACAGCAGTGTCCGATAAACAGTCGTGGATTGAAGTGACCAATTTAATATTATTATTTTTTTGAAGGAATTATTACCCCCAGAAAAGCAATCTAGAGCATAGGAAGTAATCATTTTATTGACTGTGCTGTCGCTAACTCTCTTACAGGAGCTGTGTGCTCCAACCCCTTTCCCCATCTCGTTCCGTACACTCCTTCCTATTCTTTTCCCTCATGTAATTTTCCAGTTCCTTTTAAGTGTTCTAATGGACTTAGTTTCAACAGCAATTTGTGCTAAAACATCTCGCTTTGTAAAACTACATTCTTCTAAACATTTTTTTCTACTGTTTATAATTCTTAGTTTATTTGTTTTGTGAGACCCTGTCAACAACAACAACTTGCATTTATACAGTGCCCTTTTTAGGTGGGGGGCACGCAGAGCAACAATCCTCCAGATAAAAAAAATGGTTATTCACTTCAGGGTTAGTTGTGGAGCATTGCAGTTCGGCAGAATGTTATTTGCCAACAAAATAGTCATTACACATCACAAAGAACATTAGCAAGCACTTTGAGATTTTATTAGCAATAAACTCGGTAATTGTAAGTGAAAACAGCAGTCAATTTTGCTACAGCAATGTACCATATTCATCATGAAATGAATAACCAATTGTATCTGGGATATTGTTGACCAAGACAATGGGAGAAATTACCTTCACTTTTCGAGCAGTGCCACAGGATCTTTAAAGTCCACTTGAACAGCACATTGGACCTCGGTTTAATCTCTCACCTGAAGGACACCATCTCTGATAATGTATGACTTGCACAGCATTGTATTGACTAGATTATGAGCTCAATATGGGGCTTGAACCACCATCTTCAGGTTCAGAGGCAAAAGGGCTACCAATGAGCCATGCTGACACTATTATTATACCTGACACATCAATCAGAGGCAATATTTTCTCTCTATGTATCATATCAATACTCTCCACCCTGTCCCCAACCCAGGGCAAAATGTTGGACAAGTTTCCTTACTCCACATGCCGCCATTCATCTGGCAGTAAGTAGGAACCCAGTTGTTTGTCAAATGGCAGATCGCTTTTCAGGAGGTAATAATCCCTTCAAAAAATATATAATAACTTGGTCACTCAATCCACGACTGTTTGTGGAACACTGCTGTGCGTAATTGGCTGCCGTGATTCGCCCACAAAATATACAGCAATTCAGTTTACAGTATATTCTGTGAAGTGCTTTGAGATGTCTCGAAGACATGATATGGCACTATATTAAATACAAGAATTATTTTGATTGATTTTGAATATCCCTAGTCAATTCTCCCTTAATTGTTTCTGTTCTAGCAAAAGCTCTTCCCACAAATTGTGATATCTTATCCCTGGTATCCCCTTCTCATTGAACATCTGAATCTCCTCTGAATTAGAATACCCAGTGAGCCTTCGCCACGATTTGATGTGATGTGGCTACAGTATACCTATCCATCAACTGTCCATTACTATGGCAGATGAGCAAGAGATGACTTAATAAGTCAAGATGTCAACTTGCTTTTAAGAAGGTACCAACAATATCATGTTTCATTAGACATGAGATATTTTATCCAACTCCATCAATGAAAGACACTGAAAAATATAAAATAAAAAAAACTCTTGGCAAAGTCTCAAGACAGAAACACTGACAACACATGTTTGCTCAGTCAATAAAACTGCTGAGTTAAATTTCCCACTTTTGTATTTGAACACTTTGAGAGCTGTAGAAACACCTGCACCACAAACAGATATCGGGCAATGGAACTCCCTCCACTTACATTCACAATGGACCACTATCAGATATGATTCAGGCATTACATACGTACAGTAGTTAACATTGCAATATTGAAAGGCTGGCTCTCTGATTTTGGCAGCTGAGTGCATTTCATTCTAAACACAGTAAATTTCCATGCGTAGGTGTAATGCATAAATGGAACTCGCAGTCTGGTTTGGATACTCATCAGCATGGTGATGGGCTCCTCAAATATCCAGCTGACAGATCACAAAATACCCAAAAGCGCACTCAGTGACTTTTGAGGGAAAAAGATGCATTAGTGGTTTTGACACATTGATATCATGCTACCGGCACATTGAACTTTAAAAACAACCTTCTCCCTCCCTCATTTTTACAGAAAGCAAAAAAGACAAATAGAAAGTGTTTGTTGCAATTATACCAACCATTAAAAGTCGAATCTTTCCACCTCATTATCAGTTGGTCCCTTTAGACTGAGGCTTTTGTCCACTTTGTTGCTTTATCAATATGATTTTCTGTAACCTTGAATGCTACAAGATTCGCATTAAAACCAGCAAACTCTAGACAATTTGACCCAAATGGGCGTATCCAGGAATGAAAATATACATTTTTTTTAGTGTTTATTTTCCTTCCCCTTGGCTTTTCTACTACTCTTTGTTCACTCTGTCCCTAACCATATTTGCCTGTTGATGCACATCTCTGTTTCACTTGCTCCTTCTCTCACTCATTACTAGGAAATTATAATAATCTTTGTGATTAATGTAGCGTCTGTCATATCATTGAAACATCTCAAAGAGCTTCACAGGAATTTTACTGTGAAATGTAGTGACTGTGTATTTGCAGGAGAATGCTTCTGCCAATTTATGTACTGCAATGTCCTTGCATTTGATAAAACACCTTATCACGTTGTCATGATGTCTCAAAGCGGTAGCCAATTTGCAATGTCCTGCAGAGAGCCATGAAGTGAAAGACCAATTTTATCTGGGGGATTGTTGGCAAGGATGTCAGGAGATACTTTTCTCCTTGCACATAATTCCATCTTTAAGATCCACTTGAACAATCAATGCATTGCACTGTACTCCCCCAGCACTGCACTGGAGTGTCAGCCTAGACTGTGAGGTCAAAGTCCCGATGTGGAGCCTGAACTCACAAAGCAGGAATCCTGGGGGTCATTTTAGCAGGAAAACAGTGCTTAATATATGCTAATGGCATACTTCTATTCTTCTTAGTAGGTGGGGCAAATATTGGAGTTACTGGGATACGTGTGCAATATTTTAAGCTTGGTGCTGTGTTAATTTACACCAGATGGCAGTGTTCCCCTGGTGTGAAGTGGAATTTTCCTTTTCAGATCGCCGCCATCTTTATTAGTCTTGAAGTGGATGTGTACTTAAGTTTTAGATCCTTGAGTGGCTTTAAAATATTTTGTTCATTTTCAAACTGCTGAAAAGAGTCAAAATCCACACATTCCACAGCCAATAATGCCAATAGTTCTCGCTTTTGATATAGTGCTTTCACTTTCACCTTTTCGCCCCATCTCCGCAACATTGCCTGCCTCCGCCACTACCTCTCTCCTCAGGCTGCCAATAATAATAATAATAATAATAATAATAATAATAATAATAATAATAATAATATAATAATATGGAGTCCTGTAGCTCAGTGGTTAGAGCACTCGCTTTGCAAGTGAGAGACCTGAGTTCAATTCCAGGCAGGGCGAAACCTTGGGCAAGTTTCCTTACTCCACACGCCTAATAATAATCCCTCCAAAACCAAAAACAATAATAAAATTGGTCATTTTCAATCTACGACTGTTTGTGGGACATTGCTGTGCGCAATTGGCTGCCGCGTTCGCCCACAAATATACAGTCAATTCACTTTACAGTCTATTCTGTGAAGCGCTTTGGGACGTCCTCCCGACGTGAAAAGCGCTATATCAAATGCAAGGATTATTATTATTATTATTATATCTCAGGCTGCCAAGACCCATATGCATGCTTTCATCACATCTAGGCTAGCCTATGCCAACTCTTCTGTCCACAATTTGTAGACCATTCAAAACTCTGCAGCTCATGTTCTCTTCCACACCAGGCTCCATGAGTCTATCAGCCCCATCCTCGTCCAAATCCATTGGCTCACAAATTGTGAGATACTAAACCAAGGCTGTCCAGGTGGACACTAAAGATTCCATAACACTATTTGGAAAGAGAGGGGAGTTTCTCTCAGTGGCCTTGCCTACAATCCCAAAGAGGATCGAATTCAAGATTTTCGTCCTCACTTTTAAATCCCACCACCTTGCCCATCCTATCTTTGTGAACTTCTTAAGATGACCTACCAACTTTCCTGCTTCATGTCCCCTGCCTGCCGAACCCACCATACCTAGTCAGGCTTTTAGCCTAACCCCATTCCCTGGAACTGCATCCCAGAGTTTCCTTTGCCTCACCCCTTCCCTCGTCTCTTTCAAGGCCCAACTCAAGACCTTCCTCTTTGACGGCATCTTCAGACATTCCTACCTCCCATTGGCTCTTACCCTTCTCGAATCCAACCCCAGTCTCAGGTGCACACCCTCCACTGTCCCATGCCTTGGAACATGAAACACATCACATCAATTCAATTTGTTGATGTTGTAGTGCTTTTGATGTCAAAAAATCTCAAAGCACTTCACAGCTAATTAATACTAATAATTCTTGCATTTGATATCGCATCTTATCCCATCAACAAGATGTCGCAAAGCGCTTCACATTTTTTTTTACTGTGAAGTGTAGTGAATGTGAATTGTAGGCAAACACAGCAATTTGGGCTCAGCCAATTCAATAACAACTTTTAAGAGAGAAGTAGATGGGTATCTGGGGAGGACAGGATTGCAGGGCTATGGAGAGAAAGCGGGTCAGTGGGATTGAGTTGGATTGCTCTTTTATGAGCTGGTGCAGACGCGATGGGCCGAATGGTCTCTTTCTGTGCTGTCTGATTCTATGATTCTATGATTCAATGTCCTCTAAATAGCCATGAAGTGAATGACCAATTCTCTCTGAAGGATTGTAGGCAAGGCCACTGAGAGAAACTCCCCTCTCTTTTCAAATAATGTTATGGAATCTTTAGTGTCCACCTGGACAGCCTTGGTTTAGTATCTCACTCGAAGGGCAGCACCTAAAACAACGCAGCATTCCTGCAGCTCTGCATTGAAGTATCAGCCTAAATTTCGAGATTAAAGTCTGTATGTGAAGTTTGAACCCACAACCTTCTGACTCAGAGGCAAGTGTGCTTCTGAGCTACCAACTGAGCCAGCCTGACACCGGCTGTCAAATCGCAGAATCATAGAATTATACAGCACAGAAGGAGGCCATTTGGCCCATCGTGTCTGTGCCGGTTCTTTGAAAAGCGCTATCCAAATCAATCCCACCGCCCCGTTCTCTCCCCATATCCCTGCAAACTTGTCCTCCCCAAATAATTATCTGGTGACTGTGCACTTGTAGGCAAACGTAATTGCTAATTCACATAACGCAGAGTGTCCCACAATCAGTTATGAAGTAAATGCCTGATTTATCTGAAGATTGTAGATGAGGAACCTGCATATAACTCCCTTCACTTTATTGTCTTTCCCAAGGCATCCTTAACATCCTCTGAGCAGGCAACTGTTCAAATCTTGACGTGGGTTTTTGACCCAGAGTCAAGACTATTCTCAATTGGGGCAAGTTCAGCAAAAGCACCCGGAACATGAGCTCTCCATGGAAATCCCTGTACAGTACACAGTCACCAGACTTCAATTTAGGTCTGAAAACTTATCAAAGCCAAAGTCTTGTGACTCTGCGACCATGCATGAGTTTCCTTGGAGAAAGCGTTGCTATACATTGCAGCTGCTCATGCTAACAGGCTTGCCAATACATGCAACCTTGTAAGGCGCTGCATTAAAGTAGCCTTTCAGATATAATGTCTAGACAGTGACTGTATTTTACAAAAAAACTATCGCTATTTGGCTGCATTGCCTTCGGGGAGCTGAGGCCATCTGCTTTATTCAATTTAAAAATACATCAATTGGACAAAAGATTCAGTGATGCTTTGTCATTCAGCCCATACAGGCCACTCAATGTGCACAGTAGAAGCATATATATATCCTTGCATTTAGTTTGGCGCCTTTCATGTCAAGAGTTCATCCCAAAGCTTCTCGCAGGTTATACAGTAGAGTGGAGTGACTCTATTTTCTGGGTGAATGCGGCAGCCCAATGGTGCACAGCAATGACCCACAAATAACAATGCAGTGAGTAACCAAATTTACTTGGGGAATGTTGGCCCGGACACTGCCTTCTCTTTAACGTCCATCTGAACAGGCAGACACGACTTTGGTATAACAGCTCATCTGAATGACGGCATCTCCAACAATGCAGCACACCCCCCAGCACCGCCCTGAAGCACCATCTTAAACAATATGAGTTCCATGTCCTGACCTGGGGCTTGAACCCACAACTTTATGACTCAGAGACAAGAGTGTTCCCACTGAGCCAGGGCTGATAGAAAAATAACATTAAAATAAAAATTTGGAAAGAACGAATAACAGAATGCTGAAAAATCATGGTGATAGCATTTAAAGGTTAATTTTTCCATTACCTTTCCTCAGATTTTTTTCCACAATCAAAATCTGATAAACGTTTTTTCCCGTAATCTAATTTTGAAGCAACAGGGCAAAAATTCAACCATCCCCAACGCTCAGTTCTCAGAGTTAAGGAGAAAAATCTCCAGAACATTAAAAATGTTGAAATAACCCAGCAGCTCTCTCACTTATTTTTCTCCAAGAAGTTTGTTACTGCCAATTCTCCAATGGCCAAGGCAATTTCACTTTTAAATTGTACACACGAGTCCGAAGATTGACAAGACAAGGTCATCGCCAAGTTTGAGTTCCAACCGTAAGTGAATGAAAATAAGTGGCCGACAAAATTACTCCAACTGTCTGCCTTCTGCTGATAACCAGTCATTGCTCTGCTTGCCATTAAACCTTCCCTCAAGGGGCACACTGTTTTTTTTCCATTTAAAACATGGTTATCGATTCTCTGAATTGCTACGAAAATCCCAAAAGGTTTTCAAGTGGCAAAGGCAAACACACAGGTCCCTATCTGCCATCCACACTTCCCTTCCAATCCACAGGAGCCCTCCAATAGAGGTCAAGGTTTGTTGGCCATTGACTGCTTTTAATCTGCTTTATATTTCAATATGATTTACATCCTTTGGTGGTTTTGCTAAAGCAGAGCTAAATCCCCACGAGCAGTTGTAAACTTAGAGCTGAGCTGGTCAGAAGTGCCATTTCTTCACTCTAAGGGTTACGTGAATGTGGAATGCACTGCCTCCAAAAATCTGTGCATGTTCAAAAGGGAGAGACACAGATACTTGACAAGTAACTCTATGAAGAAATTTAGGGGTCTAATTAAAATATCTCTGAATGGGATTCCCAATCTCTAACTCCATCCCAACTCGCTCCCTCCCCTTGTTCAAAACAAGTCTCAAAACATATCTTTTTTATCGTGCTTTTTGTCATCTTTTTCCTACCCTCTCCCCCCAGCTCAGGTGCCCATCCAGCATTCTTAAGCGCTTTGAGATGTAATCCTGACGTGAAACTCAGCCATTGTCATTCAGAATTTTAACCTTTCATTTAAAAATCGATTGCTGAAAATAAAAAAGTGACTTACCGCCAGTAGCCACTGTGATCTCTTTCAGGAAATGGCCATAAAATGGAAAATCGAAGGACAAATTTACTCTCTGCATGAAGCAAGCAAATATGCTCGTCAATAAAGGAAATAGTTGTCAGCAACATTTAAAGTCAAATTGCTAAGCCTTCTCAATCATTTAATGACGATGAATTGTGATAGGAGCTAGTCACCTGCTGAAACATTCAGGAAATAACTTATTGAATAGATGTTTATTAAAGTAAAGAATAACAGAGAGAGAGAGAGAGAGAGAAATACTTGCAGTACAAAACACAGAACAACAGCCACAGAATAAGTAGCGCTCTGCGTAACTCAATGTAAGATCTTAGCATGTTTCATTATGTGTGCATTGATATATGGGTAATGAAGATGGATGGGGTTTAATCTGTCAGGAAAAGATTTACCCCTAAATCTGTGATCAAGCACTGGAAATTAAGCAGCTAAATTCATCAAATTACAGACTTGGTTTGTTTCATTGGAATTTGATTGAATATAATTTACCGCAGCTTGCCGGTGGGTGTTAGACAGAATGCCATGAATCTTCACTTTCTCTTTTTCCATCTGATCAATGTTCACCCATAGTTCCTTGGTCACTGGATCTGTAGGACCGTACGTTCTAGATGTGTAATAGTTGTGGTCTGTGTCATCCTGCAAATAGATGAAACATGTTTTTTTTAAGGCATGAGAAACCCATAGAGATAAAAAACACCTCTGGAAATCTGTTCTGACAACAGAAATGTGCTGGAAATGCACAGCAAATTATTAGCAAGTAGGAGAGAAAGATATGTTAACATTTCAGGGTCACAATTCTCCGCTCCACAGGGTTATGTTCAAATCCACAGGGGTCCACCTTACAGAGATAGTTCAACTCACACTTCACAAGAGAGGTACAGATGAAGAAGGCCCTTTTACCCATTTGATAAAAGGAAATTAGGACAAACATCTGAAAAGAAAAAAAACATATGGATGAGGGAAAGAGATAGTGGGATTAAATATATATTTCTTGTGGAGAGCCAGCAAGGCCCGATGGTCTGAATAGCCTTTTTCTGTGCTGAAAATTACATCCTTATGGTTCTATGATCCCATCCTTCCAGAATATCCACCTCACGGTTTCCTTCTTACAGCTCCAAGCTGTTTTGAGGACTGACTTCTGGGGTCAGGGAAGAGACAGCATATTCAAAAATAATTTGAAACCAAGGTTTATAGGATCACATGGGCTAATGGAATACTACATGTAACACTTAGGTGGCAGCCTGACTCAAGTTGGCAGAACACTCACTCCTGAAGGTTGTGGGTTCAAGTGCCATGTTGTGACTTTGAGCTCACAGGAAGTTTTTCCCTGTGTTCTGGCGTATCATTCCCTGAATAAAATTGTTCACTCATTTCTTGGCTATTTGTGGGACACTGCTGTGCACAACTTAGCCACCACGTTCGCCTCCCAAATCCACGGTCACTACTCTTTACAGTAAATCACGTGCAGCACTTTGGGACGTCTCATCATGTTGCTTTATTTGATATAGCGACATGAGGAGACGTTATATCAACTGCAAGAATTATTATTAATTCACTTGACTGTTTCATCACCACATGACATAGCAACTCCTATATATAAATTTAAAACAGTGCTTAACAAACCTCAGTACAATTTGCTTTACAACTGAATTTATAAAATCTGGAGAATATCTTAAAGTGAAATTTGTGAACTGTGCAGGGCCCTTTCAATTTAGCTTGAGCTGAACAGATCCATACCACACTTGTCATGAAATTGAGCCTAGAGATGGTTTGACTCATTCATGAATCATTACTCAGAACTTCAGCCCATTTTATAATAAATCTTCATGTTTCTGGGATTATTGAAATTGCAATATTTTAAAAAAAGATGAAATACTGTAGTATTGTAAATTAAATTAAAAAAGCTTCTTTTAGGGTTGAAATTACTTTTTTTTACATTAATCGTTCAATTGACCTAGACATTGTACAAAATTTCTCAGAGATACCTGACAGAATCAATCAGCAATTGAGGAGTGAGACTACACTGACAGAACATCCTAAATGCAGAGACTGATCTGTGTGAACCTGAAGAAGATTAAGTACAGAACCAAGCGCTTTCTACATTATCTCGGCAGAGTGCCATAAGGTTCTCCAAACTCAGAAAACACTCTTTACTGCCTCAGTGTGACATTTTCACTTTGAATAAGACGTTAAACCGAGGTCCCATCTCCCTGTTCAGGTGAACGTTAAAGATCCCATGATGGTACTCGAAAAGAGAAGGGAGTTTCTCTCAGGTATCCTGGCCAAAAAATCCCCCAAATAAAATTAGGTGTAAAGTGGGAGCGGAACCAAGTCTTTCCACTATTTAAGCATGGTATCCTGACTGAGTGGTGCTATATAAATGCATGTTGTTATCATCGCTGCTGCTTTTAAATCTTTACTCTAGGTTTACTTTTTATTTTGCAAAATTCCTTTATGAACTACACTACAGTTGCTTTCAAGCCAAGGCTGATCCTCCAATGCAATGTTAGGGAGCTGCACTATTAGAAGTGTCTTTCAGATGAGACATTAAAAGAAGGTCTCATCTGCCCATTTAGGTGGATGTTAAAGATCCCATGGCACTATACGAAAAGAGAAAGGAATTTCTCCTACTATTATGGTCAACAACCCACCCCAGATAAAATTGGCAACTCGCTTCATGGCTGTTTGTGGGACTTCTGTGTTCACCTGCAGAAACACAGTCCCTACACATTACTGTAAATCCTGTGAAGCATTTTGAGACCTTTCCTCAATGTGATAAAGCACTATATCAAACACAAGGATTATTATTATTGGAAGGATGGTGTCAATGCAATTATAGGTAAACAGGACTTCTCTGCATCAAGTGCATCTTTTCATATGGAATAAAATTTGTATGAAAGCAATGCCATTGGGAGACTTTATCAAAGCTCCTCCTTATCTCTTTACAAGCTATTTATTGGTGACTATGTTTGTATTATATAAATTATGCACATCGTTAATATTGAGAGGAACTAAAAATAATGCACATAAAAGCAAACACTACAGTCCAAGTAATGTTCACAATTTTGACTGGCAAATCGAAGTTTTCAGCTGATAATATTAAACATGAATGATTTGACTTAACTGACAACACAAAAATTAAGCCAATTTACACTGCAAGATGTGTTAAACACAAGACCACATCAAATCATTGCTTCTACACTACTAAGATGGATTGATTGCTTTATAAGTGACTTGTAAAAGGCACCTTGATCTACATTCAAAGCTTTAGTGTCCAACATTATGATAATCAAACACTCTAACTACAATCCATGAGTTAGCAAGAAGGAACTGGTATGAGTAATGTCAATTCATTAACTACATGTCTTATAGCCTTGCTGAACCCCAATGTGTGATGCTGCTTCAATAGCACGTTAGAACAAAGTTAGTCACTTTGTAATGCAGCTGTAATACTACAGTCAATTTAACAAAGGAAGAGTTTCAATTAGGACTTTCAAATACATCAGAACCTGTTTCCCTAAACTGAATCAACAGTTATCAGACTTACTTAGTGAGATCAAAGAAAAGTGTCTGTCAAAGATACTACTTTTTTTCACAGCTGGTCAGATAAGCATTCACTTTTCTGGTATTGCAGTACTTAAGGCAATGTCCTTGAAAAGGTATAGGAGGGCTTTATGTTTTGTAACTGTCAAGCTGTCAATTGATTAACATATGTAATGATATTTGGGTATATTAATCAGCTTTTGACAAGTTGGGAAAATGTGAATTAACTTGCCATTTCTGGATCCAATTACATACTGGAGTGATTAACAAAATAATTATTAGCATTCGTTGCCCCACCCCTCTTCCCTATTATTTAAAATGGATATTTACCCTATTAAGACTTTGAGCTTACTCATTTTGGGTGCTATCAAGCCCCCAGAATGAGTAAACTCAAAGCTTTAATAGGGTAAATGAACTGCTCTATACCGGACTGCGAATGAGTATATTTCAGCAGAACTCCATCACATTTGACAATACATCAAATGTTAAGCTTCTGTGGTGTGGCTAGATCAGTCTTCAAGAGGTTCCCATTGGATCGAAAGCTACAGCTAATGACACACAGGCTGAATCTGAATTTAAAGTCGGGCAGTGGAAGTGAGGAATGTTAAAGTGAAAAAATGCTCAGGAAAAGTAAGGTTAAAAATGAATGAATGCATATTCAAGTTAAATAAATTAAAAATAGAACAAAAATAGAATGGGAAAGATGAAAAAAAGGGCTATGGGTTGAGCAGGCCCAGAGTATCTATTTTTTATTTAAATTGTGCTTTAGTGTATGTTTTAATAATAATAATTTGCAGTTGATATATTTGACATGGTGCTTTATCTTCTAGATGTCTCAAAGCGCTTCACAGAATATACTGTAAAGTGAATTGACTTTAATCCAAAAAAAAAATTGGTCATTTTCAATCCACGACTGTCTGTGGGACATTGCTGTGCGCAATTGGCTGCCGCGTTCGCCCACAAATATACAGTCAATTCACTTTACAGTATATTCTGTGAAGCGCTTTGGGACGTCTAGAAGACATGAAAAGCGCCATATCAAATGCAAGGATTATTATTATTATTATTATTGACTGTGTTTTGTGGGCGAAACACAGCAGTTAATTATGCACAGCAGTGTCCCACAGACAGTTGTGAATTAAGTGACCAAATTATATTATTTTTTGAGAAGGGATTATTACTGACGGAAAAGCGATCTGCTAATCGACTAACAACTGGGTTCCTACTTACTGCTAAGTAAACAGCGATATGTGGAGTAAGGAAACTTGCCCAACATTTCACCCTGCCAGGAATCGAACCCAGATCCTCTCGTGTGTGAGGCGAATGCTCTAACCACTGAGCTACAAGATTTCACTGTAGTTTTGGTCATATAAGATTAATAATGCACAATGATATTGGAGTAGCTTTCTTACTGAAGTATTGGCCATTCCTTCGAAGTCACAGAATGTGAGCTTCAAATGTACAAAATAACTTGGTTGGCCCAGTGATGATCTTCCCCAGAGCTGTCAGAAATTTAAAGGGCTAAAATAAACTTATATTTGATATATTTCTTCACAATTAAAATATTTTGCCAAATGTTCTGAGCTCTGTGACGGTAAATTACACACTTCATTTTTTATATCCCACTTGAAAGTTTCATATTTTGCTTTTCCAGATCCTTCGCTTAATCCTGGATTCCTTTAATACATTTTAAAGATGCAGACACACAATGTCAACATGATCTGAAGATGCTCATTTCAGTGTGAAGTTAGCCTGATTTCAATCAGTGTTTGACTCCTGTCTTTGGGATATCCTCAGTTTTAACAGGACTCTCCAATTGAACCCACTGAGTGCTATTTACAATTGAGCCATAGATTTACGCCCCATTCTCCAAACTCTTGGATGTGATAGCTCTTAGATCTGGTAGATAAAGGCCTTATAGCTATCTGTGCTCTTCAGTGATTCCAGCCTCCAAGAAATAATAATAATAATTCTTGCATTTTATATAGCGCTTTTCACGTCTTCTAGACGTCTCAAAGCGCTTCACAGAATAGACTGTAAGGTGAATTGACTGTATATTTGTGGGCGAAACGTGGCTGCCATTGCGCACAGCAGTGTCCCACAAATAGCCGTGGATTGAAGTGACCAATTTTATTATTTTTTTGAAGGGTTATTATCAGGCACGTGGAATAAGGAAACTTGCCCAAGGTTTCGCCCTGCCGGGAATCGAACCCAGGTCTCTCGCTTGCGAGGCGAGTGCTCTAACCACTGAGCTACAGGACTCCATAATAATCAATTTTTCCTACACAAGGTATTTATTATGCTAAGTTTGTGTACGAGATATGGGAGCCTTCCTGTTCCTGTTCTATCCTCCCCAGAGAGCTATCCATTGGTATGCAATTCATCCCTCTGGCTGTGCCTTTGATGCCATTCAGAGATGTAAACAGGTACCTTGACTGAAGCTGGAGGCAGCCTTTGTTCTCACAGCTTGCGTCCTGGTCACCAGGACAGTGATGTGCTGACTTAAAAGTCAACCCACTGACAACCGTGTTTTGATCCTGCACTGGTTGGATTTCAAAGGGTTGAAGTATTTGCACACTTCCTCCTGGTATCCAGAGAAAGACGGACAGTCGGAGACACTCTTGACACTGATTCGAATGTACAGGGTGACCCAGTTATAATGCGGTGGTCTGGGTCCATTACCTCAGACCTCGGCACTAAAACAAAGCACAAAAATGTTTGCTTTCCATGTCAACAGCTCACCAATGATGTAACTTCCTGAACGTTATCGCATGCACAGGAAGCATTGCTGGTGTCATTATGTCCAAGAAGTACCACAATAGGGAAGATGGCAGCAAATCTCTCACACATCTCTCACACATTCGCTGAGCTGTATGCTCACCGGGAAGCTCACAGGGAGTTTCTGGTACCTGATATCCACTGAGCGAAGGCTCAAACCAGTGCTTTTCGGATGCCAAATGAATGCATCATGAGTCTTGTGGGAGGTAAGCGGAGTTTCCTTGGAGCAGAACTGGCTTCAAGGTGACATGCTCGTCAACAGAATGCAGCAGTCTCAAAAGTACGGTGCCTGAGCCAGGCGGCTCTGCAATAATTCAAGGCTCTGATGATGACAGATCAGCCAATGTGGCTCATCAGTGGGCAGAACAGTCAGTGGGACAAGGATTCGTCCCGTTCAGCTCCTGTTAACCTATCTGGACAACGAGCAGGAAGCCTGCAAAACAGTGGTCTCAATGGCACGCTATACGATGGGTGGAAATTTGGGTCTAATATTGCACATTGTGCCTGTACATAGGTCATGGATATGTTGCACAAAGCTCTACTGACCCCTTGATATTAGTTACCCCTTGATATCAGTCTTATGGTCAAAAAAAATCATCAACAATGAGGCTGGATTAATAATAATATGAACATTTTATATCTTGCTTTTCATGCCGGGAGGTCTCAAAAGCGCTTCACAGGATTTATTATGAAGTATAGTGACTGTGTGTTTTGCAGACAAACAAAATCTAAGCCTGAAAGAATTTCAGAGGAGTTAGCTTTCAATGCAATCGTTAAAGATTTTTTCCACAGTTTTAACATTCCATTTGATTCAGTGGTTTTCTTTTCAGTTTCACTGCATTAGCACCTTCTGAGCAATCCTGCAATCTCACCATTTTCTTGTTCACTATTTACGGCTGGTATTCAGCTCAAGTTACAACAATAAGGCTTTAGACTGAGCTTGTCAGCACCATTTTTTCAAAAGTGACCATCGATCAGACGTGAGAAGTGGCTGAGCAACAAAGGCATTCCCAAGTAACAAAGAGAAGCCAAAACACTGCATGGGAGGCACATTTTATTATCAAAGGCAGATTCTGGGAATTGTCTTAGACAGGTCAGAGTCAGTTCACTTTAATTGCAATAACAGCAACACATATCCGACTTAGGGAAAAGTCTAAGGAAGCTACTTGATATTCGGATAACTCTAAGAAAACAAAATCCACTAAAGTGCCAATATTGTCAAATGACGTCAATAATTGACTGAGACAAAAATACCAGAAAATACTACAGTTGGGATAATTTGTGGAGTTTTAAAAAATATATATTTTAATTTAGTCGTTTGTTTTCTCCTTTCTCCTGCTGGAGCCACGATTCTTGCTGGATGTGGTTCCATCTCTCATCCCACCTCCAGCTATACTTTCCTGCCCATACATCCTTCACTCATCCAGTTCTGGCTTGCTTACCTCCTCTGTCCCACCATTGGTGGTTGAGCTCTCAGCCACTGTGACCCTGCTCTCTGAAACTTCCGCAATCTCCCTTCACATTGGGTCTTCTCTTCCTAGCCTTAAAAGCCCTCCTGAAAATCCATTTATTTGATGATGACACTAACTTGTATTTACTGGCTCCCTTCATGCGGGGCAGCATCTTGGAGTGCTTGACAGTATCTTGGATCAACATCCTCAACCCCCCCCCCACCCACCTCCATTCTAATTCCATTTCATGATCCAAAATATCTCTGTAGCAACTTGTTATGATCATGAAAGGATATTAGTAGGTAACTGAGAAAAAAAACAATTTTAATCATTTTGCCCACAAAATATACAGTCAATTCACTTTACAGTATATTCTGTGAAGCGCTTTGAGATGTCTCAAAGACGTAATAAGACGTTAAATCAAATCCAAGGATTATTATTATTATTATTTGATTGTGTGGAGAATCTTTGGCTAATCTGGTTGACCAAAAAATGGTCTAGGTGCAGAATCCCAGCCAGAATTCCAGGGCTTGCGTGAGATCAGTGTCTATGTTTCTGGTACATCGTTGTGCAAATGAGAAGGACCAAGACTGCAAAACGGGATTGTCCATTTGACGTTGCTCCATTCTGAAACTGAACTATAATGTAGCAAGATTGCCCACTGGGTGATCAATAGGCGGGCCATGCAATATGATCCAAACTACTGGGCTATGCTGAGCTGCAGAATATTGGGACAAATTTCAGTGAAAAAGAACGAATATTGATGAAAAACAATTTGAATGTGATTACAATTATATATCTGGTTACACAATTCTGGCATTAAGAACAAGCAATTATTCTCTAAATAGCACTTAGGAATTGATTTGATTGTTAGCTGTTAAAGCTGCCAGGCAAAAGATGTTGATGTAGAGTTATGTAATGAACAAGACTTTTAATTGTTTGTTCTATTAGCTAGTGTGGCTTTGAATAGCGATCCTGTTGCAAACAGTTCAAATGTCAACCAATGCTAATGACAGTATGAGGAGACACACAGAAGCACAGGAGTGTATAATTTACTCTCTAAAGGTTCTGCCGCGTGTTCTGAAGGACCACATTAATCATGTTATGAGAAGATACCATGTCTGGCTAAAAGATTGATATGTAAGGAACTTAAAATGTATGGAGGTCAAACAGCTGATATGGGCTCTGGAACTAGCTTCAACAAACTCAGTGCAGATTGAAGAAAGCTAAGGGGAATGCACAGCAAACTAATCCCAGTAGATGGCTGTAAAATCAAAGAGACATTGATGATAATTTTTGGTTCAGTTTGATAATTCGTTTTATTTTCAAGTAATTGCATAGTTTGGTGTATCTGCAAAACTATACATTTCAACTTTCATTTAAAAAAAGTCTGATAAAACAACTGATTGTTATTTTATTATTAGGTAGAAAGGCGATAATGTATTAATCAAAAAGATTTGACAATATGTTCCACCTGATAGAAAATATCAGGCTTGCTAACAGGACGGGTATTGTGACTAGGTTTAAAAACAGACTGACGCTGGGTATTCTGGAAGGATGAGATCAATGAATCAAAATGGCCTTTTTTATCTGAATCTCTGTTGTGATGCTCAATTTTTTCATTTATTGTTTCCACCTATAGAGACCAGGTATTTGTGATCTGTGATCACTTTTAACTTGCTTTGATTAGATAACAACAACAACAACTTGCATTTATGTGGCACCCCTTATGCAGGGTAGCTTCCCAGAGTGCTTGGTGATGGCAGAGCACGTCGTTGAGTGGAGGAGGGGGAAATGACCGTAAGCACAGTCGAAGAAGAAGGTCTTCAGGCGTGACCTGTAGATGGGGAAGGAGGGGGCTAGCCACAGTGATTGAGGGAGAGTGTTCCCAAGTTTTGGGCTGTAGCGGCTGAAAGCGCGGCCATCGATAGTGCAACAGAGCTCATAAGGGACATGCGGGAGGCTGGAGTTATTCGAGCGGAGGCAACGGATAGTGTGTTAGGGAGTAAGCAGGTTGGAGAGGTAGAGAGGTGCCAGGGCATGAAGGGATTTGAAGTGATACATGATATTTAATAGATACATGATGGAAAAACAATGGAGCACCTCACATGCTTGTAGATGTAGACATCTCAATCCTGACAACCAAAGCCCTATTGGGGAAGATAGTCTTAGCTGGCCACATTGCTGCATGGTTAGCATTATGCTTCAGAGAATTCAATCAAATATCTCCACAAAAAAAAAAACCCAAAGCTTTTCGATTAGTTTTGGAGCGCATTGAACCGTATTTTTCAGGGGATAGAAGAATAAACCAGTAGGATGTCTTCAACCAATAATTCAGAAAGAAAATCAGAACAATTTAAAACTTAATTTCTTCCCACCAAATGATATATTTCTTGACAAGTAGTAACCTCAAGGTATGTTATTTTATAATTTTTGTTTGAAAAATACTTGTAAGATTTGTCAGAGAGAAAGAACATGTTTATTTTGGACTGACGTTTGACAGAAAAGTGTAATGTTGTTTCAAAGGAACATCCAGTGTGTGCCTCAGAAGTGCAAGTGGCCACATACTTTGACCTGTATTTGAGGTACAGCCAAAATAAAGCCAGTCTGATATTCATCCTCCTTTACCAACGAGGTGAAGTCAGACTGCTCTGAAATATTTAACATGGAATGGTGAGTTTTCAAGGGCAGTGAAGTGAGATCCAAAAGCCCTACCTTCACTGCTTTGCTGATCAGTTTTCATTTCATTTGAGAGGATAACTTGGGCTTGATAAATCGATCGCAAGTGGACATAAGGGTTAAGGGGTATAAACACTTAAAATTATCACCAGAAAAATTGAGGAGGAGGGTTATTAGAACAAGGATAGCTTTTGCCACAGTGGCTATTAAAGCCAAGATCACAGAAATACACAGAAGGGAATTGGACATATATTTGCAGAGGAACATTTTGAAAGGGCAAAGGATAAAAAAAGATTATAGTTGGAGTGTATAGCTGCAGTGGATGGTCTGGAAACAGCATAGGCTTGATGGGCCGAATATTTTCCTTCGTTTTAGCTTCTATGATTTTCTGATTGAACTGAGAAGGAATATAGTCAACAACATTGAGGATATTGGTCATATTTAAAGGGAGCAGTGTTTCCAGCTGGGCAATCTGAGCAGCATCTCAGTGCATTGGCTGCTTGCTGATCATATAGTTCAAGCTCCCATCGTTTTACCAAGTGACTGACTCGATACAGCATTGATGAAGGACAACATTTTCTCAAAAGGAAAGAAATAGCAAAAAAGATGTGATCGGCCTAAGGAGACGTCTGTGTCACGATTGATCACTCAGCTAACTAAAATGTAATCTTGACAATGGATTGATTAAAACCTGCAGGTCAGAGATTTCTTGAAGCACCTTTGTGACGATTCCTCTCCTCATAAGCACATTTACTGTATGGGAGCACATACAGTGCAAATCCCAGTGTCAAGGTCAGCACATTTACTGACCATCAGAGAATCAGATACTCACTTGGCAAAGTGGTTTACGTATCTCCAAAGAGCATGGCCCTTTAGAGCCTTATGATCAGTAATCTGTCATAACAACTATTCAACAAGTGCGTAGTATTACCAAATCTTGGTCTGAACTCTGACAGGCAATGTTTGTTTTCGCTCACTGGACAATGGCAATATTTCCCTTATTTCCCTATGTTTGTATGTCAGCCTGACTCTCTCACCTCAGAGTCAGAAGTTTGTGGGTTCAAGCCCCATGTGGGTACTTGCTGGTGTGCTGCATTGTTGGAGTTGTCCTCTTTCAGATGAGCCATTAAACAGAGGTCCCTCTCTGTTGATTCAAGTGGACACCAAAGATCCGTGGCACTATTCAAAAAGATAAGGGAGTTTCTCCTGCTGTCCTAGCCAACAATCTCCCAAATAAAATTGGTCATTTACTTTATAGTTATATTTCAGCTATCTTTCAAACCCCACATTCATGCTGTGACCCGTTCCGCCTTTCCCCACCTCCGCAACATTGCCCCCCTCTGCCACTGCCTCTCACCGCAGGCCACCAAAACCCTTATCCATACTTTCATCATGTCCCACCTTGACTACGCCAACAGCACGCTTGCTGTATTTCCCAACTCTTACCTCCACAAGCTGCAGATTATTCAGAACTCTGCAGCTCATGTCCTCCCCTGCACCAGGCTCCGTGACCCCAACACCCCCACCATCACCCGGCTCCACTGGCTTCCCATCCTTCAGAGAATTGAGTACAAAACCCTTGTTCTCACCTTCAAAGCCCTCCATGGTCTCACTACCCCCTACCTCTCCAACCTCCTAACCCCATATCAGCTTGTCCGCTCAGAGGACACTGGCCTGCTCCAGCTCCCCGCACTTACAGCCCCACCATTGGCGGTTGGGCATTCAGCATGGCTGCCCCTACACTTTGGAGTCCTATCATGTAATCCCTCTGCTTCACCCCCTCTCTTGCCTGTTTCAAGTCCCGTCTAAAGACCTTCCCCTTTGACCGTGACTTTGGCCACCCTCCCACCTCTCTGCCCTCCACCCCTCCTGACCCCAACTCCGGTCCCAAACCCCTGATTGTCTAGCGCCCTTGGACGTCTTTCTGACATGAAGGGTGCTATACAAGTGTAATTTGTTGTTGTTGTTTATGGCTGTTATGTGGAAGATTGCTGGGAGCAAATTAGCTGTCGCATGTGTCTACAAAATGCACAGTCACTACACTTTACAAGCTTTCCTGTAAAATGCTTTGAGATGTCCTCCTGATGTGAAGGCCACTACTTTAAATGTAAGAATTATTATTGTTATTATTATTCCCATGAGGACATTGAGACAGTTGCATATCTTCTAGGTCTATGCAGCTCGACCTCTACACTATTTCCCCCTGTGTCATTAGGGTAAAAGCTTCCTATTATTCATATCGTCTTAAAGGCCACTTGTGATCTTGCTGTAACATGAAACTTCCATTTAGTCTGTGTGCTCCACCTCAATGTAATTGCTCACCTCTGATTTAGAAGGTGTGGTATTCTGAGCATTAAAAATTCCGACTGGTATTAACTGTGTAGCAATATACTCACCTCCCACCCCAGCAGCCAGTCAGTCTACACCCTGGGTTAAATAGCCGGAGGTACAACACTCACAATTGCATGCGAGAAGAATCATTTCACACCAGCATTTTTCCTTTAAGACAGCTGGCTGCTTATTATGCCAAGTTCACTACACATATGAATTCATGCTGAATGAACGCTGTGGTGGGAAAAGCAACTGGTTTCATAACAACCCATTAGTCATTACACTTTGCAAACTAAGAAATACCTCAGGAAGGGAGTAATACTTAGAAAATACTTTCCAGCAAGTGTACAAGAAGCTAAGCTATAAGTTATAACAAAATAAAATGTAATCCTCTCATTTTTAAATGTTGCTATCTCAGTATATAAAAACAAATTACCCATTTAGTCAAACAATACTACTGACTGCAAAACCTTGCGGTTTTGTTTTAAGAATATGTGAAGATGAAAGAAACAGTCACGTTACACAGCAACATGAATGAGTAAAATGCCAATTTCATTCAAAGTTTAGTATTCTGTGGTCTTTACCAAAACCTCATTGAAACAGTTTTATGTTTGAAATTCTAAATAAAGTCGGTGCCTCCGCATGCGGATTTAATTATTTTCCAATAATAAGGGTTTTTGATCTACCACTGTGTGCTATTTAAGAATCTTCATGGCTAAAGATGACTACATTTAAAAAAGAATTAGCAGACCTTTGTGTGCCGATCCTGTCAATTACACTGGTTGTTACAAAGGCCTGACAGCCAATGGTACAACACTGAGAATGATCCCCAGTGTTAATGGGAAGAGCTGTGAGGAACGGTTAGCTAAGCTAGAGCTCCTCATTATTTCTCGAAATGAAACACCTCAAAGGAGACCTTAAAAGGTATATAAAGTGGTAAATGGGATTGTAAAAGTAAACCCAGAATAATAGTTTCAGATACCCAAGGCAACAGGGTAAGAGGGCGCAGGTTCAGGTTTCTGAAGGTTGATTTGGGAATATAAACCAGGAAGCATCTCTTTAAAGAGAAGGTAATTAATAACTGGAAAGGGTTATCAGAAAGCATAATAGAGGTCAGAACACTGGAATTATTTAAACTAACAGCATGAGGCTGTGATGTAGAAGATAATTGGATAGGTATTGTGAAGGAATGAAATCAAATGGCATGAAGGTTTTCTTCACTTGAAACTCTTTTGCGATCGCTCATAAGTAGGAGTGAAAACCCTTTATTCACACAATTTAACAAACTCAAACAGTATTTTAAGTTTAACCAATGTCATTGTGTGGGTGGCTAAATTGAACAGAAAAAGGCAGGGAGAGGAAGGTTTGTTTCAGTGAGACACTAACACAGGTCTTGTGGATTTTCGTTGCCCACCTCAGCCAAGTTTGTGCTTAAGTGTGTAAAATACATAAACATTATTGTATCCAGCAGACACAATTTGCAAAAATACTGTTTGCAAGTTCAAGATGTTCTGGTTCAAAACAAACACTGGAGGCAGAGACCCTGCATAAAGTTGAGTTTTTTTTACAAACCACAAAAATGTGAAATACATCAGCAGCCAAAACATTTTGCCGTAGGGAAGTGTCACAGTGAGAGGCAGCTGGGGTACATGCCTGGGAGATGGAGTATTCCACTTCATAACAACTGTAACAGCAACTGTGCAACTAGCAGGAAACTGCAGGGAAAACCATGTTATAAAATAGCGAGGTGGGTGTCCTGGAGCGTTGAGAACGTATGGACCGAACCAGAACAATTGTAAGATCTTGTCTGATAAGGCTCCCCTTACAAAACCGTTCCGCTTATAATCCCTGTGGATTTACATTTGACTCCCTAAGCGGTCAACTTCCCTCATGCTAAACAATGGCTGACTTCCAGGTTGTCGGATCACAGATGTCATTTTCTGTGTGTTGCGTGGAGGAGGTGCCACTCACATCACTTCCTGTACATTGCATATGAACATTATGTGAAGGACTTGTCACTGATGTCACTTTGAGAAAGCTTTTCAGTCGCTTTTCTTGCACAAGGCATACACACACGATGCACAGGAGTGACGTCAATCTGACAACATGGAATCCAGGCATTTTCAGAGAGGGAAGCCAGGGCAGGTGCAGAATCTCGCATGAAGTGATGTGAAATGTGTCCTGGAAGTCAGCCATTTTTCTGTGCTTTGTTGTAATGCAAGGCCTATGACATTGGATTCAGGTGACTGTAGGTTATCCCTTTAAAAAGTAAAAGGCAATTAAGAAGAGCCAATGCGATAATGGCTCAATGGCTGCTTGTGAGATATTGCTGTGCGCAATTGTCGACAAATACATTTGCTGGCAAATACAGTCACGTAACTTCACAATAAATCCTGTAAAGTGCTTTGAGACATCCTTCTGACCTGATAAGGCGCTACACCAAATGCAAAAATTATTATTAAAGACAGGAAGTACAAAAAGACACTGGGAGCGAAACAAATCGGTGTGGTTATGGTTAATGGATTGGAGTGCTCTGAGTTAAGAATAAAGAAATTTTCTAACACACCCGAATTTTGGATTGAGAATTGCAATGACTGCATTATCGCAGGGTTATCTTTGCTTAATTCATACACCCTGGATGTAAAATACACAAACATTCCCAGAGCATATATCATTAGATCAAGCAGACACATTTTATAAAGTCTGCATTGGATCAATTTCAAGATCCTTCCAAACAAATTCCTTCATGACTGAGCAATTCCCATCTCTCTGACCTACTCATAACCTGAGCCAATAGAAAAGTGCGGAAATATTTGCCAAAAATTGCGAGGCACTTGTCAAATTTTGCAGGAAAATGCGGAGGCGTTTGGTAAATTTTGCAGGGAATTGCGGTTGGTTGGTGCTGTTGAGAAAGGCATTTTGTGAAACAACCCAGATTAAAACTCTAGGCATATATTTCCTGAACATGTACTTATGTTTAAAATACTAAAAATGTTAACTTGAACAGTACAGCACTTACAAATAATTTGCCATTATTGTTTAGACCAATTTCTCGCTCGGGTCCCTTCCGCGATCCCAACTCCCCACGCCGTGCATGCGCTACCCGAGCTGCTCCGCCCACAGTAGCAGCGTCGAGCAAACAGCGCGAGAGGTCTTGGGCCCAGCAGACTGTGTGCACAGGTTTGTAGCAGAGGAGGGCATTTGTAGCAGATTCCGCAGAAAAAGCGTGGCCATGCTTTTCTATTGGCACAGGTCATACATAACCCATTCCTCTGACAGTTCCTTTCACTCAGCTAACCTGCTGTTCTGTTCCTGACCCCTCCGGGCCACCAGTACATCCCTAATCTCTGGAACTGCCTAATTCGATTCCTTTCCTCACGCCCTCTCTACCTGATTTTAATCCCCACCTGAAGACCTACCTCTTCGACCCACCCTCTAGTCCCCTCCCCCTTCTCCTTTGCAGCGCCTTGGGACGTGTTCCCGACGTGAAAGGCGCTATACAAATGTAATCTTGTTGTTGTTGTTGCTTGGGAGTCCAACCCTGCCACTGTACAGCACTCCAAGACACTCTCCTGCGTTAAGAGCACTATATAAATGCAAGTTATTTTCTTACCACCCGTCCCGACCCAACTGTCCAGCGCCTTGGGACATCCTCCCGACGTGAAAGGCACTCTTGTTCTTGTTATATACACAAAAGTGCCATTACATAGCATTTAGCCACTACAAGTTTAGCCTAAAGTAGCTAATTAAGAGCCCTGTCTTGTCTTTGCTCCTAGCTCATTTTTCTAACACTGGGGTTTATCCTCTTTGCTCTCCTCTGCACTGCTTCTAGGGTTACATATCCTCACTATGTTGCAGTGACCGCAACTGTGTGCAGTACTCCAGATACAGCTTGACCTGAGCACTGCTTTCTTGCACAAAGCGCTGCACACCCATTACGTCACATTTGCCAAGCTCCATTGACTTCCTCAACTGTTGGAATTCAAAATTCTTCTCCTGATCTTCAGGTGCCTCTAGCCCTAAATTCCAGCTCATATTGTCGCATGTTGCAACTTGATCCTTTTCCACTTCCTTCACTCCACTATTGGTGGCCCAGCCTTCAGCTTAGCAATTGCTTGTAACCTGGAACACTTCTTTGCCTTTTGACTTTGCCTTTCTACCTCAATGCCTTAGGTTAACATTTCTGAATCTCTTATTTTCCTGCTGGGGCACACCAATACATTTGTCAAGCCCTTGGACACTCTCTGTTATGTGAAATATGTCCGTCCAAATACAAGTTGTTACTGTTGAATGTCTCAAAGGAAAGTCTGCCTTGTTGAAAGCCTAACATTACTTTTGCCTTGCAGATAAGTGAATATGAACAGTAAATCATCTAAAGCATCTGGGAATAGGCGAATTGAAAACTTGCACTGCATTTCTTGTTCGCCAGGAAAATACTATGTGTGACCCTTGATAGATCATGATTTGACTTTTACTACAAAGCCCACAATTGTGAAATATTCACATTATCACAGGCCACATTTCAAGGAGATGCTTGTGCAAAACAGGAAGAAGTACTGAACTCAGTAAAGTATAAAATGTTCTTAGTCTCATGTAATTGTAAGTCAGAATTAAGGTCAGCGACCTATCTTCAGATATCTGTTGGTAACTATTTTCGGGAGTGATTGCTCAGATACCCATTCACAGCTGTAAGCAAGTTCATTGCAAGTTTCCTTAACTCCACATGCCTCTGTTTAGCTAGCATTAAGTAGGAACCCAGTTGTTAGTTGATTGGCGTGTCTCTTTCCGGTGGTAATAATCCCTTCAAAAAAATTAATCAATAATAATTTTGTCACTCAATCCATAACTGTTTGTGAGACACTGCTATGCACAATTGGCTGCTGTGTTTCACCCATAAAATATATTATATTCTGCGAAGAGCTTTGTGACGTCTCAACGACGTGATAAAAGCACTATATCAAATACAAGGATTATTATTCTTATAAGAGAGAAAGTTTCTCTTTTGTTTTCTTTCAGTTTCCTCACCTCGACCTCTACTGAAGGCACTGACTCATGCTATGACACTGGTCTCCTTCAGGCACCTCATCCAAGCTGTAACGTTCTTTATTTACAGGCAGTGAAGAGTGGCAGAAGATTCAACGGGGGGAGGAGGCAGCACAGGCAAGCTAAATGTTGTCCTCACCCAATATTCCCACACAAGTACCATCCAATTAACTTCACTGGATAGAGTCAGGAATGGAAATCCTGCCTAATTTTTCTCCAACTTAGACCAGGACACTAAACTCAATTATATTGTCCCTAATATGAACCATGAAAATTCTTTAAAAAAAAGCATTATTATCAGGGTCGCATTTAGTGTTATAGACACAAGGATGGATGTGTAGTACTTTACAGAAGAATCATGGATTTGCCTGAAGGTAATGACTTGTGACGCTCAGACCAAAAAAAAATATACAATGCAATTTATATTCGTATCATGCCTTACCTGTTAAGAGCATCTCAAAGTGCTTAACCATGCTGGATGGGCAGCTGAGCTGGGGGTGGAAGCCGCGGAGTGTGGGTTGGGGAAAGATAACCGAAACAGCGGTCAAAGAGGTATGTTTTGAGATGCGCCTTGAATGAGCTGAGGGAAGGAGTCAGAGAGACTCTGGGATTGAATTCAAGATAGCATTGGCAGAATAGCTGATAGCCCGCCTGTCGATGGTGGGGATGGGTAGGGCGGGGGACATGAAGCAGGCCAGTATTCACTGAGCAAAATATCTATCCAGATACATGACATGTTTCTTACGCTGTGCAGATAAATTCCTGGCCAATGATTTCTGACACACATTTGGATGCATTGGAAAGTTTCCAGCAACTTCTATTCAAAGGCAGTGCCTGATGGAAGGCAGGGAATGAAAGAGGTTGGTGAAAAGCCAATGAGGCTGTTGTACTGCACAAGTGGTTTATGGTTTGCAAACACTTCTTTTTCAAAGAAAAGTGATCAGGCAAATGTGATAAACTGACTGAACATGTTAGCAAAGAGACAAATCAATGTCAAGACGGACACAGATAATTTACTGCCATCCTAACAATTGCAACAAAACCACGTCAGCAATAATGGTTGACATTAAGATTTTGGATATACTGTGAACCTCAGATTAAAAGAATAATAATCCTTGGCTTTCACGTCAGGATGTCTTCGCGCAGATTTTACGGTAAAGTGTAGTGACTGCGTATTTCGTGGGCAAAGAATTGTTTTTATTCTTTGATGCTATGAAATCTTTCTTATTATCTTAATCTTTCCTTACTAAACTAGGATTGCCACCTTCTCCAGTGAAACGGAGAATGGGAGTGGGGAGGGCAGCAGAGCTGGGAAGTTGTCAGTGAATAGAACGTAGCCAATGGTGGGGGAGGTCACCTCTATTTTTGGCAATTGAACTCTGTTCCCTTCCTTTTTGTGGAGTCCTGTACATCAACAGTTAGCATTTGTCTCACAAGCAAGTGGACCTGGGTTCAATTCCCAGCAGGGCAAAATGTTGGGCAAGCTTCCTTACTCCACACGCCTCTGTTTACCTAGCAGTAAGTAGGAACTTGCTTGTTAGTTGATTGAAGGATCGCTTTGCTGGGAGTTATTAATTCCTTCAAAAAAAGTAATAATAATAAATTGGTCACTCAATCCACAACTGTGTGTGGGATAGTGATGTTCACAATTGGTTGCCGCGTTTCGCCCACAAATATACAGTCAATTCACTTTACAGTATATTCTGTGAAGAGCTTTGAGACGACTCAAAGATCTGTTAAGGCACTATATGAAATACAAGGATTATTATTATTATAATTATATACACACCATTCATTCACTTTGGCAGTTGTTATTCCTCAGGTACTCGTGCCCTCATCCTTGTCGTTTTCTGATCCATCAATAGGACTACACTAACCGAAAGCAGCAGAACTATACTGACCCAGCCGTTCCCTTCGCTCAGTGATCCTGCTTCATGGCCCCAACACACTATCAGCGAGCGGGCTTGCAGCCTCTCTACCCCTGCTCTCTGGAACTCCATCCCGGATGCTCTCCAACTTGCTCCGTCCCTCTTGTCGCAAACGTGACTTTTTGATCGTGCTTTCAGACATCTTTCCCCTCCCAGTCTCCCTTGGCTCCCACTCCCAGCTGGGAGCGTATTGTTATGTGCTTTGAGATGTTCTCCCGACGTGAGATGTGCTATATAAATGAAATTCTATCGTAAGTTGAATTAATGTAGCCCAAATATAGAGGTTAGCATTAGTGAAGTGGTTGATTTCATATGCTTAAGGGGTGACTTTATGTTTAAATAGAGTATCAGTAAGTAACTACCTATATCTGGCAGACTACAAACACCGCAACGTAAATCTCCCCCTCTCACAGGAAAGAGGCAATAGTTAGAAACGAGTGACAGAAAATCATAGTATTTATCAAACCAAACATATCTCTTCCTCCTCAAAAGGTTAAGATATAGATGAATGCTGTCTGAAGAGGATATTCAAGGCAGGAAGAAAATCCAGTGGAGCAAATTTTAATCATACAAATAAAGGGATAAAATCTGTTATATTCTGAAGTATAAAAGTTAATGTTAATTATAGCTGCAAATAAGGAAGGGAGTTTCTTCTGGAGTCCTGGCCAACAATCTCCCTCGCCACCCAATAAAATTACTGACTTCATGACTATTTGTGAGACATTGTTGATGCAAATTGGCTGCCATGTTTATCCAGAAAATACAGTCACTGTACTTTCCAGTATATCCTGTGAAGTGCTTTCAGATGACCTCCCAATATGATAAGCACTAAACCAAATGTAAGGATTATTATTGTTAGGACTGTGATTAAATGGCAGTATATAGTGTGAACCAAACATTCCCACACTTAACCTGTTCTAATCTTTTGACTGGCCACCAATGGTAGTGTCCTAACATCTCACCGCAGCCTCCCTACCACACCATCTCCCAATATGGCCTTTGACTGTCCAATACAATATGAAAAGTTACAGGGAAACTGCAGGGAATTGGGATTAAAGTACATATGGTGATTCTAATATAGAAAGGAACACCATCATAAGGTCAAGGTATAGTTATTATAATAAACAATTGATATAGAGCATTATCAACTATATGATAAGGCGCAATATCAAATGCATGGATGATTATTATTTATTAACAATGTCTTGTGCTCATTTTTAAGATTCTGCTCCATTCACCAAGTTTAGAACATTTGCACCCCATAAATTCCTGTAATGAAACATTAGATTTATAATTTAATTTTACATTCAGAATGTCATTTATTTACACTTTTGTACCTCAGAGAAAGTGATTTTTTAAAAGAATTATTTTCTGGGCCAGACCTGCATAAGAACAACAACATTTGTACTGCTACTTGCCCAGAAAATGGTTTCATACTTGAGGTTGTGCCCTGATTTAGTGGTGAGTCAGAGTATAAGAAGGGAGTGTGAAGCTCAGATTGTTAAGTTCACACAAAACACAATTAAGGTTGACGTTCATTACAGAATACCTTTTTTAAAAAAATGTATTGTGTGTAAATTAGTTTCTGATTTTCTCTCTATTGTTTATGCCTCCCTGCCTCTGTCTGGCTTCCTCTTCCTGGGATACAGTTCCACAGGTGTCGAATGCCTTGGTTTAATAACAAACAATGTGCTTCAGTCGATAAGGACTTCTACACTGTGTGTCTTTCAGCAAATACAAAAGGGTAAAAGGAAAACTGCAAATACTGTAACTCACTTCAATTTTGGATATCCTGTGAAGTGCAGTGAACCATATATTACCTCACTGCTTACAGGCAATATTATGAATACATTAATGTGATCTCTTTCATGCCATAGATTGATTGCCTAACAATTGTTCATTTAGTTACCAGGTTAACAAGAAAGCTGTTATCTTGAAAAGTTAGCCTGGTGTATCTCCCTGTCAGTGCTCTGCACATTAGTTTGTTATTACTTACCCTCGGTCTCTAAAACCATTTTCAATTTGGCTTCCTGGATATCCAGAACTGAGAGTCGAAGTGATTCTACCCCAGGAGCTATTGTTTGCAGCAAAATGGTTATTGAGGCTGAGACCACAGCAACACTTAAAATGGATTTGAGAAATATTTTGAGAATAAAGCAATACAATATGAAAGGTTCCGGGGAAAGCGCAGGGAATTGAAATGAAAGTACTCTAATAGAGCAGGCTTGTCCAATACATTTGCCATTAGCCCCGTGTGGCAGATGCGGCTAAATTGCCTTTTTGATTAATAAATAAAAATTGAGTAACACACAGTTGGGCACATGATCTCATTATTCATTTGTACCTTTTGGGGATTTGTTGGTAAAATGGTTAGAGGAAAAGCAGCGTGTGAGAGTGTGTTTCGATCATCTTGTGTCCTTTACTTCCTCGGTCACTGTTTATTATCTGCTAAAATGGTATGTAACCATGGGTGAAAACAATGGATCTGGCACAACTAATTTCTCTAAAGAGAAGACCCATCCCTGCTCTCCATCCAAAAAGCACTTGAGTGCTGCTCATCCTTTGCTATAACATGGTCTGTTGGAGCTGCTCATTATTGGCTGGGCTTGCTTTCATCTGCTGGTTATTCCAATTGGTCATGGTTGACAGCTTCCCTCTCCATACAATATTGCTGCTAAAATCTGGCGTTTTCTCCCTGGTTGCAGGTGAAAGGTAAAGTAGCCTACCGATTTGGTGCAAAAGAAAGACTGCTAAGTTTCGCAATGAATGGTGGTCGATGTTTGTTAAGTAGATGTGATATTAAGTAAATATATATGTAAGCAGAAATGTGAAGTACATTTACCTGTTTTGTGTGAGTGTATGTAAGACCTGCCCACTCCTTCTGATCCAGCAGGCTCCTGCCTGCTCCATGGCCCCTACCCTGCCTGCCAAACCATCAGTGGTTGGGCCTTTAGCCTCTCTGCGCCCCCCAAGCTTTGGAACTCCATACCACAGTCCCTTTGCCTCATGCCCTCCTTTGCCTCCTTCAAAGCCCATTTCAAGATCCTCCATTTCGACTGCACCTTCGGGCATTTTGACCCCTACCCTCCTTGTCCTCCAATCCCCACTATTCCCAACTCCCAGATTGGGTCCAAATCCTTCAGCGCCTTGGGACGTCCTCCTGACGTGAAAGGCGCTCTATAAATGGAATCTTGTTGTTGTTGTTGTTGTTGTTGATTGTCCAGGACCTTGGGACATCCTCCAGACGTGAAAGTAACTATACAAATGTAAATAGTTTTTGTTGTTTTCTACTAACATGGGTACATGTGGCTAAAATGATGTTGCGGTAGCCACACCCGTGGCTTGTAACAATTTCTATAGGACCACATTGTAAGAGGGACAAGCACCAACATAAACTCAAAGGGGTCCAATGCTAGAATGTTTTGGATTCTGCTCTATTCACCAAGTTTGGAACATTTGCACTTTATAAATTACTGTAATGAAACATTTTGATTTATAATTACATTTTACATTCATAAAGTCATTCATTTCTAATTTAAGATTCTATTAGTTATTCATAAAATCATAAAGTCAAACTCACTAAATGGAGTAGAGAATGGCTAAGGCACATGGACACTGTTATTTAGGACATCGAGCAGAATGACCTTTGTCGAGATTAATCTTTAAACCTGGTTCAATTGGTTAGAAGGTTATTTCCAACAATCCTCCGGTTAAATTGGTCAATACGACCTGGCTGCTTGTGGGACGTTGCTGTGCTCGAATACACAGGCACAACACTTAGCAGAGATAACTGTGAAGTTTTTTAATTTGGACGAGATATAGGGCCATGTCAAATGCCAGGATTATTATTATAATGGGATTGAAAGAGCTCTGTCAGAAAATTGGCAGCGTAACTGATGTTTCGCCACATGAGAAAGCGACTCAGCACGTAAAGTGGAGCTTTTGCCGGGAACCTTGTGTGATACCATGCCAACCCACATGAACCTGGCTCAGACTGGAAATTGCATCAGAGGTGAATCTGTATCAGAATCACAAGGCTCTTTGTAGCAGTTGCACTTAATGTCCTGGAGATGTACTTTTCCGTCAAGCTGAAATTCCTGCTTCCATTTTTCCAATGACGCCTTACAAACCTAGGAACCATTGATTCCCACGATCCGAGCAGTATTTTATACAGATATATTATTGAAATTGCTGAATAATTAGTTATGAATAATGGAAAGAAAAGCAATGATGTATGCTCGATTAGCAGAAGTCTAATGCGGTCACATTGGGTAATTGAATGGACACTATTCTGGACTGTGGCCGATACTGGAACAAGTAACTAGCAGCTGCGCAACAGACTGAGCCTGCGATTCCACCGTTCAAAAATTTTTGGTTTTGCCCTATGTATTTACAGACAAGAGGTTCTTCGAGTTAATATTTTATAGGCAAAGCACAAACATTAGATGATGGGAAATGGAGTCTTGTAATGTACTGGTTAGCGCACTTGCCTCACAAATGAGAGAACCCTGGGTTCGATTCCCAGGCGGCACAAAATTAATATTATAAATGCAAATGTCAATGTGGGGTTACAGTATCGTACTGTGGTTGAGTGCAGTGAGATTTAACTTGAATCTGACCTGTTCTACACCTCAATTAGGAAATGATTGAAAGACAGTTCAATTCCAATCACTTTAACTTCTGCAGTTTTTCAAACTCACCGTGTGTTTGGATTTATCTTCAATCAACAGAAGGCTTCAAAAAAAAAGCAACCTTTGCTTTTGCCCAGCACGTTGCCTATTAGTTACAGGTTACAACCACTCACTGCGAAATTATCTGAACTTTTGAATCCAAAAATTGCAGCTGGAACGTCTTGACAACCACTTCCATCCTCTCTTGGCTTCACCGTCTCCCCATCCCCCAGGGGATTGAAAATTCAAATTCTCATCCACACTTTTCAATATCTCCATAGTCTCGTTCCACGCCCTCCCTCTGTGACCTCCTGCAACCCTGCTGCCTACATCCCCTCACTTTGCTCAACAAACACAGGCCTGCTTCATGTCCTCCACACACTCTCCCGCACCATCAGTGCTATTTAAGGCATCGTGCCCCCACTGTCTGGAAATCCATCCTGTAATCCCTCCTTGCCAGATCCTGCTGCCTTCAAACCCCAACCTGAGACATATCTTTTCACCTATGTTTTTGACCACATTTTCCTACCCACATCCAGCTGTGGCTTTCAGTAAATTGTGGGACGCTTTAAGTCTTCCCAATGTGAAAGGCACTACATCAATGTAAAATGTTTGTATGTCTGTTTAAATCTGAAACAGGTTAACACTCAACAACAAATGACAACCACAGTAATTTTATATTTAGGTAGCATTTTGCACTTTAGAAGGACATCTCAAAGCATTTGAATTAATATTTGTAGGTCAACTGTAGTTATTCGATTTAACACATTTTAATCATTAAAATAGTCATCTTTTTGCTAACGTTTTCGTGGAAAGCATCACAATTTGTAATGGAGTTTGTATGTTAGACCTATCTCACTGTGGCAGACCAGGATCTCATACTGCATTTACAAATTCTCCTGACACTACTGCTGCAATGCAAATACAAGAATAATTATAACAACCCTTGCATTTGATATTGCGTCTTGTAACATTGGCGAGATGTCTCATAGTGCTTCACTGAATATACTGTAAAGTGGTGTGACTGTGGATTCTGTGGGAGAAAATACATATACATTTTTACAGTCATATTTTGAATGAGCCCTTATATTTTGTGCAATTCTGTATTGTAAGCTGTGGGTGAAGCAGAAAGCATCAATGTATTCAAGAGTAAACTTGGTGCGGGGAGAAGGTATTAGAGGGGAATAGGCAAGAGGATTAGAATGGGCGGAGGCTCATGGACTAATTGGTAAGAAAGGCCTTTCCGTAATTTTATCCATATATTTGATGGCGCTTCATCCTGTGAATGGCAACTGTTTTGTTTCATTAGAATACATCCACATGTATTCGAATGGTCCAGTGTTTGGGGAGGTCTGATTCCTTAATCTGGGTTGACAATAAAGTCTGTGTCCAGTCAATTTAATTTTAAAAACAATCTCTCCCTTGAAACAGCTGGAATCGTATTTTGAATTGAACGCATTGAGATGATGGAAGGTGGTGACAGACAGTAAGAGAGAGTGAGAGAGAGAGAAACAATGTTGGAAAAAAACTGGCTCATCATGTCTATTGATGCTGATTGTATTCCTCATTTCAGATACAAAAATGCTACAATACAGCAGTTAAAAAATGAGTTGAAACCAGTCACTTCGTACTGGTAGTGTTAGATAAAGGCATAGCTACTTACTGCCACAGGCCTGTCCTCAGGGCAATACTCCCTGTGGACTTTAACTTGAAAAAAGTGAGTGGGAATCCCAGGAACTGTGGAGGTTTATGAGAAATATTTTCAAAAATGCAGTATATCTCTGACTTTAAACACAGGCAATTCTACCAAACATATGGAACTCAGGGGCAAATTTAGAGTAGAGTATTAATACTGAAGCACAGAAAGGATAAGGCGAGTATCATTCTGTGGCAAAATTAAACCCCCAGTTCAGTGATTGCGGAACGAATCTCCATATGAGTGAAGTTAATTTGTCGTTAAAGCACAACAACATCCTTTTTTGTTCACCTGCTCAGCTGGAAAGATCTATTTGTACACAGGTACCCCGACTCATAAAACACAACACTAATAGTTTCTGCTGCATATTTTTCCAATCTTTTCTGTTTGTCCAATTTATTATACAGCCTTGCAATTGATTTTAAATTATAAAATTCCTAAAGCAGCCAATTTAAGTCTAGGAGCCAGCTGTCCTCATTTGACCTTTTTAAAGAAGGTGAAACAAGCCTTATTTCAGGGCTGCTGAATATTTGCTGTCTGTGTGTAAACTGCACACTGCCTATAAATGATCTGAGACAAAATAAAAACTATTTTACGTTGAATTTAACTTCGGGGACTTCAACATGTTGCATATCTCACTTCCTTTACTAAAACCCATGGCTATTCCTGTTGCTAATACTATTGATATTAATAAAAAAATAATCTTTTTCATGTTGAGAAGATATCTCAAATCAATTTACTATAATGTGCAGTGACTGTGCATTTTGTATGGAAACATGTATTAACATATCAATGTATTTAAATAAGTGTAGTCAGAGTACAGTGTACTGAGATTGCGGTGGAACGTAGCAAGTTAGGGTTGAATGATAATACAAATCGTTTTGCTTTCCTGAAGGATCATCAGATTTATTACAAGGTTCAGAGAGGAACTTCACAAAGCATTTCAATTCTTGAGATTTCGATTGCAGGTTAGCTATCTCACTCTGGGAATTATATAACTGGCTGGGTAGCTTGCTTTGATACATGTGTCATCAGTGGAAGGAATGGGCCAAATGGCCGTTTCTCCTTCCTTAATTATTGGCTCTGAATGGTTTCTGTTTGAGCTTCTCTGTGTTTATTAAGTGACTTAGAGATACATGTCGGAAGTTCCGGAGGAGGGAATGGGAAGAGCAGCTGTGGACATATGAACACAAGGTCAAACACTTTTACTGGAAAACAAGTTGTTATGTGCACACACTGTTCCCTTACAGTGACATCAATCAATCACAGTTCAGACAAACTTTTTCCCTAAAAAACAGGAATGATTTGAAAAATCTTCTCCACAAAGGAATGCTAATATTGTAACATGTGTGCGCATAGATGCCCCTACTCTCCTATCATGTGCCCTCACTTCACTGTGCTCGCTGGCCTCCAGTGGCTAGGGATATCGACTTTGACTCAGTTTGAATTCCACCAGCAAAAGACAGCTTATTCGCTCTCTTCATTCAGCTCACGGAATCCAAACAATCAGAATGCCTATACCAGCATTTACCAATGTTTTTGAAAGGTATCGTAATCACACTAGCAGGAAATTCGGTCTCACTTCTCCCTCCCCACCCTCTTATCAAACAAACCTGCTAACTTTCAAATAATAATAGGCATAAATCGTAGATCCAGTGATAGGCAGTTTTGTGCAGTTAATGCTGTGCACTTTGATGTAAAGCATTAAGGGTTAGATTAACTGCGTACAGATAATTCCTAATTGACCACAGAAAGCAGAAACAACAAGAATATATGGAGCACATTTCCATTATAAATGCACATTTTCAAGGTCAGTAACACTACTGACCCTGGTGAGTTCATTTCTTTCAGTATGACTGAGTGTTTGGGGAAACAAAACTGGAAACTGGACCAATGTGCATTCTTTGGTTAATTGAGAGACAAGAGATATTGCAGTCAAATTTGCACCTGTTCATTTCCAGAGCAAGTTCTCTTCAAACTGAAGGGGCCGTGAAGATGCTCTTGACACTAAGCATAGAGCCTTTGACAACAATCACTTATAGTGGAATCCTGGAAAGATTGTAATCTCACATTGCCAAATTTGTTGCGATCTGAGCCCAGAAGAATTTTTCACCCTTGGGGATTGACTGCAACTGCAATGACTTCCAAGTCGTACCAAAGTCTGGAAGGGGTGGGGAGATGAACATTCAATTTGGTGACAGTCGATATCTATTGGTCTATACTGTTCTCCTTGTGGGGTCATAAGCGGGGTCTCTTCAAGACTAAGTTGGTTCTAAAGTGACTTGCCTGGCAATGGAATATTGGGATTGAGTGATCCTCTGTGACAGTAATCCTCAGTAATCTGGTTCCTCTGAGCCAGGCAGGTCCACCGTACACCAGGGCACTGTTGATGACAGAGCAGCCAGCCTTGCTTATTAGCAGTACTTGGAGGAGAAAAGCAGTCACAGGGGACAGGGATTCCTCCCACTCAGTTCCTGTTAACCCTGGAAACCAATGATCTGATGGGTAGAGCAGGTCCAGTTGTACAAACTGCAGGAAGCTTGCCTGTCAGTGAAATGGCAAGCATATGTTTCTAGCTAGCAAATTCCAGCAGTGGTTTAGTTTAGATACTGTTCAGCAGGGTGATGGTTTAGGTGTATCAAGATATGTGGTCCGTACGATAATTATTACAACATAAGTCTTAACTCCTTCTCACAATTGAAACTCGAAGGTAGAATTAGATGAAATGTCACACATTTCTGCAGGTGTAGCTACCACTATCAAATAGAAACCACATGAACCAGCTTTCTCCAATTGCTTTGTAATTGCTTGCAAAATAATGAATGCACACACTGTACTTCAAAACAATGGAATTCTTCATTTTCAACAAGTGTATCAACTGGGAAATCCACAGCTGGGAACACTTACTGCTTTAACAGACTTGCTGCTTTAACTGCAGATTGAACTAAGTACAGTACATATACATGGGTTTTCGCCTCACGTGAAGTGCTTTGAGATGTCTTGACGACGTGATAAGATGCAATATCAAATGCAAACTTTATTATTATTATTGCTACTATATCGGGGGTAAAGAATAGGAAAGCAGCAGCAGCAATGGTGAAAATACATCCACATTTCCACTTAGTGTTCTCTCCTTTGTCCTCTCTTGAAAGCACTGAAATGTGGTTGAGTGCAGTTCCATTGGACACTGGCTGCATATCTATTCTTTATGTAGGAGCCCTGACAGTAAGTGCCAGCAGATTAATAGGCTGTGCCTGATCCTGTCCTCATCCGAGAGGTCACTGGATAATGATCAGGATCAGGAATCAAAGCTGATTTTTCCTCTGCCTAGCCTGGAATACAGAGGTAACCAAGCCAATCATTATCCCAGCTGAGATCAGTCCATTAAAGGCTCAAAATTGGGACCTATTGGTCTATGTGGCTCAAATAATCACGGATTTCAGGCACCCATTACAGGAAGATGTCAAGGGCATAGAGAAGGTGTGGAGGAAATTCTCTTGGATGGTACAATATAAGTAACATTCATAGAATGCCTTTTACATGAGGGTGAATCAAAATACTCAACACTGCAGGCTGGGCAATCGAGTTGGTAGTGGGAGCTAAAGGGAGTGGTGAGGGGAAAGATGATGGAAAGCGTAGTCAAAAGGTGCATCTTAAAGCGGTCTTTTAAAGTTAGGAGGGAAGGAACAAGTCGGAGAGACTCCAGGATGGAGTTTTAAGGAGCGAGGGCATAATAGCTGAACGGTCACCAATTGATAGTGTGGCAGAGAACACGAAGCAGGCTGGTGCACACTGAGCGAAGAGAACGGCAGGGTTGGGAGGGTTGTAGGAGGTCACAGAGGTAGGGTGGGGTGAGGCGGTGGAGGGAATTAAAAGGGGAGGGATGATACCAAGGATTGGAGCATTTGTTTATGAATGTGGAAGAAATGGGGCTATTTTCCCTGGAACCGAGAAGGTTGAGAGGAGACCTGATTGGTGTTTTAAAATGAAGAGGGTATTTGATAAAAATAAACAAAGAGAAATTATTTCAACTGTCTGGTGAGTCCGTAACTAGAGGACATAGATATAAAATAAGAACAGAAAGTAAAAAAGAAAGAGAAGAGTTCTTTTTTACACATAAGGTTGTTAGAATGCTGAGGGCCTTATTTCGAACAATAGTTGAGGCAGAATCTGTCAGTTTTTAAGAGCGAATTAGAAAAATACCTGAAAAAAAGAAATATAATAAGATTTAGGAAAAATGCAGGAAGAAGGAATAAACAGCTGGATCTTTCAGCCAGCACTAACATGGATGGGATAAATGGCCTTCTTCTGTGTTCTAAATTTCTATGGCTTTATAAGATAGCTTGGCCTCCAACTCCTGAAACAAAAACATACCTCGATCTGTGTATCATTGGCATTGTCATCTTCAGGTAGAATATCAAAGATCTTAGTGGGATCTTCAAAGTCCTGCTCTGGACTGGCACGGTTTGTATCCACTGACTTGGGTGACCCTGGTGGCTGCTGTCGCTTCAATCTGTGGTGGTAGCTTTTCATATCTACCAGGACATCTGAAGGTAACCTCTGACTAAATGTGTAGAGTGCCCCTAGAATGAAGAAACACAAGCAACGATTAGGCAACACATCATCACACGTTCACACGACATGTTCGTTCTTTTATCTTTGTAGATTATTACACAAAGATTTGTTTATGTAGCATTCTCAGTTACAAAAAAAATCTGGAAAGAGGTTTGCTTACATAGCAATGCAGGTACAATAACAACTTGCATCTATAGAGCATCCTTCACCCAGGAATAGCATCTTGGAGCACTGCTCTGAGATACAATATTTGTGGTGCAGTGGTTGTGCTCCAGATTTTGTGTTCCATATTTTACAATACTTTCCATATTCCATATTTTACAATAATAGAACAGTTGTTACTTAGAAAAAATATAAAGGTTGTCTTAGATCATCTCCCATTATAAAAAACACATGCTTTATTACTGTGTTCTCCTGGCAGCTCTGCTGTCTTTCCTGTTAACTCTGTTTTTCTTATTTTATCCCCCTGCCATCCTCCATCCTGCGGATCAATTCTTGGTCCAATACAGTTCCAAGCACCCAAGCACATATTGCTTTTTTGGCACAACAATTGGGAACTATCACAATAATGCAATTTATGTTGTGTCAAGAAAAGTAGGACACAAATGTTGATGCAGCAATTCTGTTGAAAACAAAGCGAGTCTGCCCAGCCATGTTATATTTATAACCATTCCTGTACATTCAGCAGTCCTGTATAAAGATACCTGGTTCACATGATAAATGAGCCTGCAAGCATTAGCTAAAATTGAGGTTTCTTCAGAAATGAGCTAGTGCTCTACTTAATTCTGCCTTCATTATTCAGGCAGTGATGGAATGAATTGAACAGGGTCAGTTGCAAGCGAGTCCAGTTCAGATTTATAGGCAGTGACGTTTCTAACATACGTTCCATATGACACCCAAGTTAGAGAAGTTAAGTGCATAAGAACAGAAGGTAAATGAGGCATGAGAAGATTACTGACCCACAGAAACTAAAAATCAACTCTCCATCATATCAACTAGTTGAATCGCCTCAATGGTTTTGCCGCAATCATTTTGATTTTTAAAAAAAAGTTTTTATTTGCATCCATTCATCACATCAAAACTGGTGATGAAAACGGCTTCAATCGAACCATTTGCAATTGTAAAGATACGGGGAAAAAAAGATCTGAAATGAGGACAGAAAATGCTAGATAAACACATCTGGGTCCTTCATCATCTGAGAGAGAATGAGAGATGAAAAGCTTTGTTCCTGATTCACCTTCTCTATCTTGTCAGCCTGCATAGTTGCACTCTCACTCCTGAGCAGGTTCAAGCCTTATATTCCAATGCAGTGTTGAGGGGTGGTATTGTTCTGTATTATTGGAGTTGCTGCCTTTGAGATGAAACATTGAATGGCGGGCCCATCTGCCTGTTCAAATGGACGTTAAAGATCCCATGGCACTATTCAAAAAGACAAGGGTGTTTCTCCTTGCATCCTGGCCATAACCCTCCAGATAGAATTGGTCATTCACTTCCTGGCTGTTTGCGGTACATTGCTGTATTTGTCTAGAATTGGCTGCTGTGTTTGTCCACAAAATACACAGTTGCTACACTTTACATTAAAAAAACTTTTGAGATGTTTTCACAACATGCAAGGATTATTAATGTTATTATGGGGTGGTGGGTAAAGTCTCCAGCCATATCACTGCCATCCTAGGAAAAGTCACATCCAAAGGATTAGCCTGTCTTTCAAGTGCTGATTGATTGGTTACGCATTGCAGCATTATTCATTTTTATTTCAGGTCAGGGTGTATTTCAGTTCTTGGCTCCCATTATCCCTGCGAACCAAAGCCCTAACTGTTGGGGTGGACCCCATTGGACAAGCAGCAGGAAGCTTGCCAGTGTTTGCAATGCCTTAGTTTGGAATCCTGTTAAGAAGCACTCAACTGCAAATTGGGCCCATTCATCCATTTCCTGCGTGCCATCAAATTATAAGAAGATAGAAGTCAAGTCAGCTGATCCAGTTCACTTTATTAAGGGGCCATGCAGACCATTGCAAATTCTCTGCTCTCTTGACAAGAATGGAATTTTCGCCAAGCGACATAGGATGGCGAGGGAGAATTCTGCCCTAAGTACCACCAACAACAAAAAATTACATTTATACAGCGCCTTTCAGGTCAGAAGGATGTCCCAAGGCTCTGGGCATCCTAGGCAGATATTTCCTCCTTCCATTTCAAACGTGAATCTGTCCAGGTTGGCTTCTGAATGTTTCATGGGGTGACTCTGTTCTGTAATTAAGAAAGAGTTAGCTTCCTGATGCTCGAAGGCACACAAGTCAGAAGGTCACACAACCTTAAAATTAGGGGTAAGTCCTTTCGCACTGAGTTGAGGAAAAACTTCTTCACTCAGAGAGTAGTGAATTTATGGAATTCTCTACCCCAAAGGGCTGTAGATGCTCAGTCCTTCAACATATTCAAGACTGAGATTGATAAATTTCTTGTGGATAAAGGGATCATGGGGATAAGGCGGGTAGGTGGAGTTAGAATAGATCAGCTGTGATCTTATTGAATGGCTTACTCCTGCTCCTAATTCTTAATGTTCTTATGTAAGTTCACTCAGGGTAACAGATGTGGGGATATAACTGGCTCCTGCTCCACTAGGGTTCCCACCCTATTCTTCACTGTACAAAATGTAACCCATGGCATGAATCAGCTGACTCTCCTCAATGGTAAAATAACAATAATAATAATCCTTGCATCTGATATAGCGCCTCATCAGGTCATCGAGATGTCTCAAAGTGCTTCAGAATATACTGTAAATTGAATTGACTGTATACTTTGTGGGTGAAATGCAGCAGCCAATTGCGCACAGCAGTGCCCCACAAGCGGTCGTGGATTGAGTGCCCATCAACAACAACTTACACTTGTAAAAGGTCTTTCACGTCAAGAGGACATCCAAAGACAAAATTATGCCACAAACAGGGCAAGAGCAGGTGAAATTTCAGGCTACCCTGGCCAGGCAGTGAGGTAAAAGGTTTCCTCTTAAGGGTAAACAATCAACTCATACTTTATTCATGAATAAGGGAACAAGAAAAACAAATCCAGCGTCTTCACTTACAGTACTGAAAAAAAGTTATTTCTCACTCAGTTGTCTGAATTACCAAGGCAAACAGATCTCCTAACTACTGTTGCATCCCTTTGCTCAGAACATCGCCGTACAAGTTCTAAGTGTATTGATCTTCTATGGTAGATTTTAGAATCATAAAGTGTTTCAGCATAGTTGAAAGTCATTTGGCCCATCTTGCCTGGGTTGGCTCTTTAAGAAGTTTTGCATCCTTCCCTGCCTTTTCCCCATATGCTTTTTTGGGGGGTTTATGAGCATACTGTCAGATATACCAAGGCAGCAGGACAAGATACCACACAGGTTCAGGATTATGACGAGCAATTTTAAGACCAACACCAGGAGGGGTAGTTGAAACCAAGATACTGAACATACTCAATGAACAGTGCAATACTGAAATGAGATATGGTAGGGTGGATATTCTGCAAGGATGAAATCAAATGAGCTGAAAGATTTTCATTATCCTAATCGCTCTTGTGATCCTTGCATAAGGAACTTAATTCAAGCAAAAGGAAAATTAATGTAATACAAATCCCATTTCAATGCGTTAAAGTTCAATCCTAAAGGAAGAACCTCTATACCCATCTGTTTTTAAGTCAAACAGGGAAACCTTCTGCAGTATTTAACAATTTTCCTCTCTGTGTACTGTCTTTTTACACACCCAGAATTATTATAGAACTTATAGAACTGTATGGTACCCAGAATTGACACCTTATGGGCACTTCAGGAATTAAGTTAAATTACAAGTATCCTTTTGATACTGATGGTGACCGAAATCTAAACTCAATAATGATGATTTTACATTGACAGAGGCAAAATAGAGCAATCTATTGCCTGACTTGACAGCAAGCTTGCACTGAACCATAGTAACATTCACAACAAAGCCGGGCAATGGAAGCTCCATACAAAGAAAGTCTATTACAATAAAGTAAATATTAGTGTCATTCTTTGAAGCACACTCTAAGCACACAGTGACCCATTAGATATTCTATGCAAAGAGCAAATATATTTCAAGAGACCTCAAAGAGTGGTGGATGAAAGAGAATTGGGTATTAAAATGCAGACACCAGTTAAGGATGAAGCTTATCCAAAAATCTGTTTTTAACCACAATCAATGATAACAAGAGTCTGGAGGGTGATTTGATGCTCTTTATATCGGGTTCCACCACAATTATTTGCACCTCCAGCTTCTCAACGATGTTGCTGGAAGGGATGAGTCTTCCACACAAACTAATAATGCACTGAAGCTTCATGCTGAACTATCATTTTCACAAGGCACTTTCATTAAACATGCGGAAAATTGCACTGTCTGCTGCATTAGGTATTAATATGAAATCTAAATGACACTGCCATCATGTCACCAGCTGGTGCAATGGACCTCTGGAGTAAGTGCCTCATCAGAACAGGAAATCTTCAGGAAATTAGAACGTATACACAGTGTTTTTTCATTACAGTCGCTCTATAATGTGTTATCAGAATCTAATCTGCTTGCTCAGACAAGAACGGAGCACTCATCATGCAACTTCATTTGTATGCAGTGGTATGATTCTTAATCATGACACACCAAGTCATAGATTTAATGATCTCTGAAGAGGCTGGAATTCAGGGTTATATCGTGAAGTTAGTGCCAAATTTCTTGATGGATAATTTTTTTTCCATTAACTCAGATGTTTACTTCAAATGAGAAGGAGCACCTACCTCTTCATTTTACTTGGAGGCAACAGCTGCTGTGAGTTCTGCGCTCGTATAAACATAACAATAATAATCTTTGCATTTGATAATGCACCTTATCACATCGTCAAGATGTCTCTTTGCGCTTCACAGAATATAGCTTAGTGGTTAGAGCACTCGCCTCGCAAGCAACAGACCTGGGTTCGATTCCCGGCAGGGCGAAACCTTGGGCAAGTTTCCTTACTCCAACACGCCTGATAATGATCCCTCAAGAAAAAACAAAAAAATTGGTCACTTCAATCCACGATTGTTTGTGGGACACTGCTGTGTGCAATTGGCTGCTGCGTTTCACCCACAAATATACAGTCAATTCACTTTACAGCATATTCTGTGAAGCACTTTGAGACATCTAGAAGACGTGAAAAGCGCTATATCAAATGCAAGGAGTATTATTATTAATATACTGTAAAGTGGATTGACTAGATTTTCTGGGTGAACGTGGTAGCCAGTTGCGCACAGCAGTGTCCCACGAAAAGTCATGGAATGAATAACCAATTTTTTTTATTTAGGGGAGTTATTGGCAAGGATAACAGGAGAAAGCCCCTTCTCTTTTCGAGTAGTGCCATGGGATGTTTAACGTCAAGCTGAACAGGCAGACGGGACCTCGGTTTAACTTCTCATCCGAAGGATGGCACCTCTGACAATGCAACACACCCCTAGCCCTGAAATGGAACGTCAGCTTAGACTAAGAGGCGAGAGTGAGACAAACTGACACATGGTGGAGCATACCTAGCAATGCGGAGGGGCGGAAAGGACCACTGCAGTCTGTTGACTGGTCCCGAATTTAAAAAAAACAAGCACTACTCCATCTCTCATACTTTCATTCCCACCTCGCTACCCAATTCCTTCTTATACTTTCTGTTACATTCTGCCTCCATCATCTCTCTGAATGATCCTTGGAGCAATGAGCGTTTGATGTAATAAAGTGCTATGAGAATGCTATTCATTTATTTATTTCCTTCCCTCCTATGCCTCCATCTTGGTAGCCCTTTGAGCTTTGAGAGTTTCTATGTGATAAGGTGCGATAAAAATGCAATTTATTTCCTTCCTTGTGTGGGAAAAAGGGCAGAGGAGTGGGAGTAAAAGGTTAGCTCTTTCGGAGAGACAAGCACAGGCTCGATGGGATGGATGGCTCCAGGCAAAGGAAATCAGAGAGGCAAAGGAAATCAGAGAAGATTTCTGCACTGGGCGAGTGAAAATCGTCTTATCTCTTAAGTGACTTTGATGATGTGATTACAACTGGGGAAATCCTGTTTTATGTCTGAAAACATCAGATTTCAAAGACCCTTGATCCAGACTATTACTTGGTCCTGCGGTTTTCAATTCATCAGCATTTTGTGCGTTGTGATCAGCTGTGATCAATTATGAAAACACATTGCAGCAACAGATTCCATTCAAAACTCTCACCTATCCTAAACACCACCAAATCCATTGCAGAGAAACAAGAACAGCTTTATATTAACCACTTACAAGTTCCTCTCCAAGTCGCTCACATCCTGACTTGGACATAGACCACCACTTCTGCGTCAAAGTCCTGGAACTCCCTTCCCAATGTCATCCATGCAGGTTTAAAGAGAAGGCCTCACCATCACCTTCTAAGGGTAACCATCGATAGCAATACAATTATGCACATTCTTTCATGGCTGTTTGTGGGACATTTCTGTGCACAAATTGGCTGCTATGTTTGCCTACAAAATACACAGTCACTAATCCTGAGCAGTGTTTTGAGATGTGTCAATTATGTAATAAGATCCAGAGCTGAGTAAAAAAAATCTTAACTTTACAGAAAGTGATGTTTATACTGCTCCAGTCTACTATTAGCATTGCCCACTTGGCATAAAAACTAGGAGTCTGACACACTGTTTTTCAGTGAGGTAGATCCTTCAACAAATTACATTTTAAAAAACCCAACAGTATGCCACTTTCTTTAAAAAATTAATCATTCAGTTTATTTTGCTTTTAAATGTAATGATCTGAAATTAGTTTAACTAAAATATTGGAAAGTGGCTGTTTCCTGGTCCCCTGTCTGACACTTGATGAATTCCCACTGCATGAGACACTCAACAGAACCAAAACACTTCCTTATCTAAGTGAGTCAACTATGAAGCACTTGTATAGCTCTCAGAAACTGAATACACATCAGAGGCTGAGACCTGGGAGTCACCACTAGGTGACCACCATTTGGCTACCAAATTGAATGGAAGTTCTGTAGTTTGAGAACTGGGATTTCAGTAAAACAATGTTTGGTGTATGAAAGTTTTATATAATTATAAATGTTTTGCTACCAAACCTCTGTCTGCAGCTTGAGCCAATTTCATAATGCTTGTCCAACTAGCTCCACCCTACTTATCAGGATTTTGTTATGTTCTCAACAAATAATCTGTAGAACACTCTTTTATGTTAGGTCTTCAGTTATACCATCCAACACCTTCTACTCAGTTCTCCCTGCTTTCTCTCCCTCCTGATCTCCTTCCATTAGTCCTAGTCAATTGGTCCTTATTTCTTAATTAACATCCAACAGTTTCACCAGTTTGAACAAGTGTATGCCTTCAAGTCTCATTATAATAATCTTTGCATTTAATGAGACAGACAACTTGGTCAACTATCAACATTGCCTCGAGTTACTTCAGACTTACATGCCATCACCAGCAGGTAAATGACATAACAGCAAGAGAATCACACAAGAATCACATAATTGTAGCCCTTTACAGCGCAGAAGCCATTCAGCCCTTGACACCTACCACAATGTCAATGTGGATGAGGTATCTAAACAAGGTTAAGAGCTTTTACTGTTTTTTAAATTCAAACAATTATATTTATAGTTCAAATTAATTTATTAGATGCAGTTGCCAGTCACTGTAAGATTCTGATATTGCAGATAAATGATACTCCAGTTCACTGCCTCCTTATTAAAACTATAATCACACAAAAATTCATTGCACATAGTACAACAATAGGCTTCCTAAAATCAACTTAACAAAATGTGTCTGTTGTACTATTAATTTGACTTTGGTTATGTCAATGTTCAGGTCCTGAACCGAAATCTGCAAAGATCCAATTATTAGAGTGAATATCGTTGTTGTCCTCTTTTTAAGTGCTGGAAATGTGTTGAGTACAGATGAGATGGATGACTCTGTCTTGAACATTAACTGCAGCAATTCACTGCAGCATACACTTTCATAACCAAAACAAGCACTTTTAAAGCCCATGGGAACTGGTACTTTATATGAAGCTGTCAGAAAACATTTTAGATAATGTTTGTAAAATATATAATACCAGCAAAAATATCAGTGCTGTGTTTCACAGTTCAATGTAGTTTAGTAATTGTAACTTGAAACAGGCTGTAACTATTGAAACAACAGCAAAGTGTAGCTGTCTGTCACCATGCATTACTGTGGATGGCTCTAGTTATGTGTAGTACTTCAGAAGCTGTTCCACAGAAAGATACTTCCAATTACATTGACCACAATGGGGCTTAAAATGCGATGATTTCTAATGTGATTTCTTAACAAGGTCTTTGAGTCACAAATAGGAAACTCTTCTGACAAACAGAAGTGCACCATCCAGTGGGAACGCTGCTCTGAAGCAGACTGTGACCACGCGCCGCTTCTGCGGATTGTCATTAGGTCCCTCAAGTTACGAGGATCCTCGCTCAGCTCCATTGGCTCCTCATCCCCAATGCATCTAGTTCAAAACGCTCATTTTCACTTTTAAATCCCTCCACAGTATCACCTCATGCTACTTCTGTGACCTCCTTCGACCTACTGAGTCAACCGCTGCCTCCCATCCTATCCACCCCACTGTCGGCAGGTGTGCTTTTAGCCATTGTTCCCCACTGTCCCCTAAACTCCATCCCTGAGTTCCTCAGATTCGCTCTTTCCCTCCCCTCTTTCGAAACATAACTGATTGACCACACTTTTCGTTATCTCCCACCCCCACAACTCCCAGCCCAGTTCAGGCACCCTGAATGCGCTTTGGGACATCATGCCAATGTGAAAGTTACTATGTAAATGTAAATTATACAGCATTATACAAAGCATCTCCATGTTTAACTTAATAATCTTTATTAAGAAATCCCATTAGGAATGGCGACTACCTGTATTATTGCAAACTTCAGTCAACAACTTGTATTTATATCATAGAATCATAGAATCACACAGCACAGAAGGAGGCCATTCGGCCCATCGTGTCTGTGCCGGCTCTTTGAAAAGAGTTATCCAATTCAATCCCATTCCCCTTTCTCTCCCCATAGCCTTGCAAACTTGTCCTCCCCTATGATGTCCTTCACGTGGGGCAGCATCTCGGAGGGCTTGAATAGTTTGGTTCTTCATGAACCATTGAATGGTCAATGGTTCATGAAGAAGCAAACCACATACAGTATAAACTAAAGTCAAATGAAGCAGAGAGCAGGGGCTGTGTATACTTTCAATGATTTTTTTTGCTTCTTTTCCCTCTTTTTTGCGGCTTTTGGATACTACATAAACGTTACACTATCCTTTTTGGAAGAACATTTTAAAATTTTACATGTTTAATTTACAAACATAGATTTTTCTGTAAAAAGAATGCACGGGTAAAAGATTTGTATTAGTAACTGCCCAGTGGTGAACACCCCTCCTGGTTAAATCTAAATTATCATAACCAGTGCCAGTTTGGCTCAATAGGTGGCACTCTTGCCTCTAGTCTCGGAATGGCTCACTTGATTGGGTCAGGAACTGTTCTTTCTAAACCTCAATTTGGGGTGTCGTGGGAGGGGAATGAGTTTATAATTCATCCTGATGTTCCCTTGCAGTACTGCAGGAACTCTGCCTTTTTGGAAGCCTTGGTATTGGAAGAGATATAAAACTAAGAGCTGTTAAACGGTTGTGTATTCAGATGCCTGCTATGTTTGCCTACAAAAATGCATCTGTTTGGCAATAAAACTAACAAGTTAAATTGATGACTCTGTGTGTGCACTATTTAATTTTTTTTAGTGATGGGGAGTAATTAAAAATGGAATTGGATAAATGTTTGGAAGGATCAAAGAACATTGCAGCCCAGAGACAGAGACAGACCATTCAGACCATCAACTCTGGTTATTTTCTTTCTCTAAACGAGACACCCAATCTATTCCCCATGCTGCCGCTCGCTCTACATGCCCTTTACTGTTCCTCTGTTTGAACCATCTGTCTTATTCCTTTTAAAATTATGCATGGATTCTCTTTCAACTATATTGTGTCAGAGAACTCTGCGGTTCAAGCAACTTTGAAAAGGAACAAAAAAGAATAGGTACGAGGAAAGAGCGTTGAAATGGCATTAGATATTTGACATAATAACATGTTATATCAAATGTAAGGGTTATTATACAATACGTCAGTGGATGAACCAGTTCAAGCTCAGTGAAAAGAATGGCCTCTTTCAGTGCTGTAATTTCCATGATTCAAGTCACAGGGACACACCTACTGATGTCAGTGGACCAGTAGCCCTTCAACAAAGAGCAGAAGAATAGTGTTCTGAATTACCTAGTTAACCTCTAACATCGACTGTTACAACCAAGTTATCTACTCATTGTACATAAGCAGCATTACCATATTGTAACATTGCACACGATACTAGAACCTGTAGATTACAGATGGAATCTGTAGATTATTTCGATTTAGTAAAATATGGTAAACAGGAATGGAGAAAGTTCCACTGTTCTATATTTGGTAGCACAATTGGCAAGGCATGTTTGAACGAGCATCAAGTGCCACGCAATGCAGGACAAAGGTATGTGAATAACAAGCCTTGAAAGTCGCCAAAGAGCAGCCTCAGACATGCTAATGAAAAATAAATGCAGGCTCCAGGTAGCGTTGACAGAAATTCTGTACTGGGGAAAAAACACTTAAGATCATTAAAAATAAGGCAAATTTAGTGCTAATGGATAAGATCAAAGATCAAAGCAACCTTCAGTAAGACGTGATTCCCTTCTGTACAGTAAGCAGCAAAACAGAATCAGTTTGAAATGCTGCACTTAATAATTGATACATTAACATAGTCATTTATCATTTCCAAAGAAAGCACTTGTGTGGCCTAACTTTCCAAAGGCCTCCGGCACTGAGAGGGATAACTGAAGACTTATGTACTTTTGGAATAAAGTGCACTCAGGACCTTGAAATGAATACATTCCCCTTCTGCATAATGTGGTACCACGCCCACTGAGATGCAAATCTCTTGTTTTTACAGTTGCAGAAGTCTGTAATGATTCAAAAAAAGTATAGGAGTCCTGTAGGGTCGTGGTTTGAGCACTTGCCTCATAAGCGAGAGGTCCTGGGTTTGATTTGATTCCCGGTGGGGCGAAACCTTAGGCAAGTTTCCTTCCTCCACACGTCTCTGTTTACCTAGCAGTAAGTAGGAACCTGGCTGTTAGTCGATTGGTGGATCGCTAATAATGCCTTAAAAAAATTACAATAATAACTTGGTCAGTCAACCTACGACTGTTTGTGGGACACTGCTGTGCACAATTGGCTGCGTGTTTCGCCCACAAAATTCACTTTGCAGTATATTCTGTAAAGTGGTCCTCTCCTCTCCTTGGTCTTCTCCTCTTCAACTTGTCTGTGATGCCTCTTGGTGACATCAGCTACAAATATGGGGCCAACTTCCACATATAGTGACAGTGTATGAACCCACCACTTGCACTCCCTGCATCACCAAGCTGCCTATCTGAACTTCACTAATGTCGGAAAACTCTATTCTGCTGGAAAACTTCAAGCCTCTGTATATAAATGTAAATAAACTCCTGAAATGTTCTGTATCTCTCTGTTGGATTATCATGAAGTCACCTTTTTTAAAAAAAATGGATCTCAAATTTATCTCAATTGCAACTAATATTTTCATCCACATTAACTCAAACTATTCAGAATACAAAATTCATATGAGGGTCAGACAGTTTGATGATTCACAATATCTGGGAGGCAAAGGTTCCCAAACATTAAGCCCACTAATTGTTCTGCAACCACAACAAGATTACATTTGTATAGCGCCTTTCACGTTGGGAGGACGTCCCAAGGTGTGCAGCATTTCAGACCCGAGCTGGGGTCAGGGCTGGAGGGGAAGGGGGGTTGCCGATAGCATGGTCGAAGAGGAGGGTTTTGAGGTGGGACTTGAAGGAAGTTAAGAAGGGGCTGAGACAGAGTGATTAGGGGATCGAATTCCAGAGGTTGGGGGCAGAGTTGCTGAAGGCTCTCCCGCCAATGGTGGGACGGGTGGGTCGGGGGACATGGAGCAGACCGGAGTCGGCTGAGCGGAGGGAGCGGTCGGGTTGGTAGGGGGTTAGGAGATCACAGAGGTAGGGTGGGGAGAGGCCATGGAGGGCTTTGTAGTTCTATTTACTCATGAACACTTCAAGGCTATTTGTGGGAAATTATTGTGTACAAATTGACAAGTACGTATCAAAGCAGGCACAGGGAAGTTCCCATGGATAGGTGGCATGAATATATGGAGCTCTGTCTGGCTTGGTCATTCAGGTCATTCAGAACTCTGCAGCTCGTGTACTGTCCCGCACCAGGCTTCGGGACCACATCACTCACCCTCGCTCGCCTTCACTGGCTCCCCATCGCCCAGAGGATTGATTTCAAGATCCTAATCCTCACCTACAAGGCCATTCACGGCCTTGCTCCCTCCTACCTCTCCAACCTACTGTCCCCCTACCTACCTGCCCGTACGCTCCGTTCCTCCGGCTCCGGTCTGCTCCACGTCCCCCGCCCCAATCGCCCTACCATCGGTGGTCGGGCCTTCAGCCTCTCAGCCCCTAGGCTCTGGAACTCTATCCCCCAGTGCCTTCGCCTTGCTTCCTCCCTCTCCTCCTTCAAGGCCGGTCCCAAAACCTTTCTCTTTGACCGAGCCTTCAGCTCCCCTCTCGACTCTCTTCCCCCTCCTCGCTCCCTCCCTTCCCTCCCCTCACCCTGACCATTTCCCCCCTCCTCGCTCCCTCCCTTCCCTCCCCTCACCCTGACCATTTCCCCCCTGCTCGGGTCATGACCCAACTGTGCAGCGCCTTGGGACGTCCTCCTGACGTGAAAGGCGCTTTATAAATGGAATCTTGTTGTTGTTGTTGTTGGAAATTCTTAAGCATAATGATGGGTTCCACATACATCAGCTCCAGCCTGACCAAAACCAATGCAATACTGGATAATACTATATATACTATATAATATATATAATATATAATACTGCATTGTTGAGGTTCCATCCACCAAATGAAACGTTAAATCAAGGTTCTACCCACTTGTTCAGGTGTTGCTTAAAGATTCCATGGCAGCATTGAAAAAGAGAAAGAAATTTATCCTTGTGTTCCGGCTCAAACTCTTCTCCCATTAATTCATCAATCAACTCATGCCTATTTTGGGGACTTTGTTGGAAGACATGGCACATCTTTTGTGAAGTGCTTTTGGACATAAGGTATATCAAAATCTTTTGTTCTATCAAATTTTCTGATTTGACTGACAGACTAGATAAAATTATTGCTTTGCTCATTCAGCAATACTGTATATCCTAGATAAAGAAAGGTGTAATGAATAAAACACCCTGTAATATGTTCCAGGTACCCATTATTTTCTCTATTGCTATTACATTGAAAATGAGCTGCCGAGTTTCTCTTGATAAATATGCAGACATTATATAATAGACATTATTCTTTCAATGACCCAGAGTATATTGATCCATATATATCTAAATAAATAATAATAATCCTTGCATTGGATTTAGCTTCTTATTATGTTGCTGAAACATGAATACATGAGAATTGTGCACGTCCAGGATATTGGACTTCTCAAAAAATGAAGCAAGTTTCTCCCACTGTCCTGGCCACCAATACTATAGATACAATTGGTTTATTCACTTCATGGCTGCTTGTGTGACATTGCTGTGTGCAAATTGGCTGCCACCTTCACCAACAATATATACAGTTGGTACCCTTTATAGTAAATCCAGTGAAGTGTCTTGAGACTTCCTCCCAACGTGAATAGTGATATCAAATGCAGGGAATATTATTTAGTTTCAGACATACCAGAGATTACACAGCAGAAAGGCATTGTTGTATTCATTCACTCATTCATAAGAAAGGCTTCAACGTTCATCTAAACTGAAATAATTTGCATGCAAAATATAACAGCATGTGGGGAAAAAGGTAGGGGTCTAAATGGATAATATCCTTAATAATCCTTGAATTTGATATAGCATCTTATCATATCATTCAGATGTCTCAAAGTGCTTCACAGGATATACTGCAAAGTTATGTCTGTATATTTTGTGCGCAAATGTGGCAGAGAGCAATTTCCTACAAGCAGTGACCGATTTTATTTGGTGGATTGTTGGTCAGGCACAGAGGAAAACTCACTTCTATTTTTTAAATTGTGCCAGAGAATCTTTAGTGTCCACCTGAACAGGCAGACATGACCTTGATTTTACATCTCTTATGGATAGTTCTTAAAGATAGCTGGCACAGGCACTGAGGGTTGTGAACTGCTTCTTGTGCTGAAAAAATTCTGTGATCCTTCGTGAATAATGATGAATAAAAATGCAATATCCCTGACAGCTCCCTGAAATATCCCTGAAATTCTCGTTTATTGAAAACATTCAGTTAAGAGGAGAAATATAATATAAGTAGATTGTAATATGTATAGCAAATTCACATACCAGACATATCTTTAAAGATGACATCAAACCTTTCAGGTAGATTTATTAAACAACTTTTTAAAGTACTTTTTTATTTTAAGTTGAAATTACTGTTGTGCCGAGAGAAAGATAAGTTGTTACTTCAGATTTGTGTGAATCAAATGGATTAAATCTTCAGCTGAAGGCAAATGAGCATTGGATCAATATGCAGCTCAGGGAAGACATGGAATTCCTTTACTCCTAATGCTCGATCTATGTCACTCAAAGGTACATGTGCCTGAAAAACAATCCACCAAATAAAGTTGGTCACTGCTTGTGGGACAAAGATACTACCTGGCAGTCAAAAGCGACGACTCCGAAGTTATAAGCCTTGACTCGGCTTCATAGATGTTGGCACCAAGAATAAAAGAATTTGCCTCTTCTGGCTCATCTGGGTGATTCTTGCTCATTTCTTTCATTATTTCCAAATGTAAACCACATGTTAATTCCCCAAAACATACATAGAGTGCTGAAGGAAGTTTTGTTACACCATTTGTGAATAAACAATTCTTTTTTTGGTTAGCCGAGTGTCTGCTAAGTGCAAAAACCCATCACCATGCTTAAGATTATCCAAACCAAATTGAGAGTTCCACATATGTATGCCACCTACACATGAAAATGTCCCTGTGTTTATAATGGCATGCACAAATCAATGTCAACATTTTAAAACCTTAGCGGTAGGTTACAACAAGGATAATTTACTAAAAAATTTACTGCCATGGCACCAGGAAAGTCACTTGCACTTCACTTAAATAGCTCAGCTCTGTGTATAGAATGGCCAGAGTAAGGATTAAGAGTCCTGTCTTGAACCATAGACAATAAGGGTCAAACTACTCCCTCCACTGATTTTGGAGAATGCCCACATCACACATATTGGAAGGCATTTACTTTAAAGTGTTCAGAGCAGTTGTTTCGCCCGCTCATTTTCTTCTCATGTTCCACTGCAGAAAAAAAAATCCAAAATTTGGAAGCCAGCACGACATTCCGAGCAATGATTTATGCTCCGTGTCCAGCGCGCACTCAGTCTCCAAAATCCCAAAACACAGAAGCAGNAAAAAAAGTGATGCAGAGAAGTGCCCGATGCACAACACGGATGCCTGGTATAATAGAGCAGAACAGACAAATCACAAGTGGTCAGAGGTTAAAACATGCTTCAGTATCACAGCCTGTCAAGGCCATTAGCTGCAGCTGGAGCTACATTTAAAAGTAACAATTGCCATTCCTGTAATGTGGGCAAATTGCAGTTGATCAGGATCTTTATTTCATGTGATCACTTATAGATGCCATTTCTCTGAATGGAGGTTCAACACCTGCTTTTCATTTGCTACATAGGAATTAGCAAGCATGTGCTATCCACAATGAAAAAGGACGTCATTGCAATCAACCATCTGCTGCTGTTAACTTTGGAAGCATATTCAGGACTTTCAGATCCATGCCTTTTCAGAATATTTAGGAGTGAACTGGGTTACATCCTTAGTGGTTCACAGTTGCCGCAGATATAAGAACGAAACTCAATCTGCAGAAGGCCAAACTGTCTGTAACCACTGTCTCACACTGGAAGATGTGAGTTAATTTCTAGGTTGCTTGATCTCTTTTTGGACTCACTGGTTTAAAAATGCGGGATACGCAAAAGTCTGTGTTAAATAGACGTAAGTACGGGTTACAACCAGGATTAGGTATTTATGACATTATTTGCAAATTATGTTGCGACAGATTCATTTCAGACTCCATTGTTGATTGAATTTCACTGCAGCTAAAAGTAGGCCTAGATAATTGCTGGGCCACAGTCTGACACTCAGCAGAAGGCTCAGATGAAGTCACTAAGGTGTTTGTTTGTGTCCTATTTTTACTGGCGCTGTCGTGGTGGACTCAGTAATCCTGCAAATACATCTTCAGCAATCTGTTGCTGGAGATGGATAAAAAGACACTGGAATGTTGCTTTTTTATTGAGAAACCTAGAAATGCTAATCCTCATAGAGCAGACCACCACTCAACTTGATAAAAGTAGGAAAGATGATGCGATAAAACAAGAATCGCTCGGGTGACACCAACCTCAACTATTAAATGATGTTGTTCTCTCACTGATATAATTTCCCCCATTTTTCATGCTGCAATTGAAGAGTACAATGATGGAACTCTGATATGAACAGCTTTCACCTCACAGTGATATTAGAAACACTCCATCAAGTTATTTTTCATCTAGAATAAAATGTACACCTAATCTTTTAGCATTTTTAGATGCATGATTACTATAAGGAATGTAGGGAATACAGAAAGACCAGAAACCAAGCAACACATAATAGATATCTCTTGATTGTTGATAAAAGATAAAATGCCATTGTGTCTGATTGCCAGTTATTGAACGGTAATAGACTGCACATTTTAACTCAATAAACTTCTACTGGTTAAATCACCATCATTTTTCATGAATGGAGGACCTAACCGTGGAGCAGTAACATGCAAGACTAGTGGCAGAAGGAAAGAACAATGATTAATGTGTCAGCCTGGGTCAGTTTTCAGCACTTTAGTCTCTGAGTCAGTGTGTTGTAGGTTCAAGCAAGTCCCATGTCATGACTGTTTGCCATTGTTCACCATCCCCAACAATCTGCCTGCTCCCTCCACTCAGCAGTCACTCGCCTGCTTCATGTCCACTGCCCTGCCCATGCCACCATCAACCTCTCTGCCTCCACTTTCTGGCACTCCATTCTGCAGTCTCTTCATCTTGTCCTTCAAGAACGTAAGAACATAAGAACTTGCTAGGCGAAAGAAGACCAAGGTCCATCTGGTTCCCCCTTCCAGCATCCCGGCAGTCGCTTGATATGTCGTATCCCAAACTATACACTGTATCCCGAGATATTAATAGTATCCTGAGATACTCATCTCTTGTCTCCTTCAATGTCCACGTGAAGTCAGACATTTTCGGTCATCTTCCCCCATCCCCACCACCTCTGCTCCCTCCTTGGTGCCCACCAATCCCGAATCCAATCCCGAGCTCAGGTATAAACTCAACTATCCAGCGACTTGGGACGTCCTCTCAACATGAAAGGCTATTTGTTGTTGTATTGAAAACAGCATCAAAGAACCTGGTCTGTCTCCAGGCTATCCAATGTGATAAATAATACATGCACCGCTAACTTGACCCCGCGGTTATTTGATGATGGTCATTTATTGATTATTGATTGATTCTCCTCACACATTCCCATTCATGTCATCATATATCAATAACTGGCAGCAAACTGGCCACTGCTATCAACTGAGGCAGTCAATCCCCCCTGCTAGCTAAAATATGGCCAAGCAAGAAATAGATTATCTCTGAGCTTCACACTGTATACACATCGTGAAAATGATAGGTTCCCTCGAGTGATTTCATGGATGTAATCTTTTCTCAGGTTCAATGAAGGGTATAAATCACTCAGGGCTTACTCTCGCAGTTAATAATGTCATGGTGGCATTCAAAGCAATTACTCTCATGTAATTACTCCCAGGCATCTATTATTCTTTAAATAACACAAAAATTCTATGCAAGAGCGTAATCCTCCTAATCCTGCCAGGGCTGCCATGTTGCATATGCTTGTCTTGAGCAGACTGCTGGCTGTACTTATCTCGCTAACCGTCTACTACTTATCTAAGTCTGAGGCAGTGCATTCTGCAGCAACACACAATGCATGCAACTCTCTGCTCAGCCACTCAAGCTGATCCCTAAACAGACAGGAAGGAGGTGGAACCACCTGGCTAAGGGAATGAGCCGCAGAAGTATCTTTTAAACAAGGTGTGAAATTATATTAATCTTTCATTGAAAAAACCTTTACTAAGCGAAGTATTTAGGAATTTTAAGTAGGGCTTTGTCAGGGGGTATTTGGGAAGGTACCACATTTCAAAGGTAAACTGTGTAGCTTTGAGACGTCCTCAGACGTGAAAGGTGCTGATCAAATGCAACGTTTTTTTAATATGTAGTTAATGTTGAATTCATGTAATTTGTGAGTAACAACATAGATCTTAAAAGCTGTAACACAGGCAAATTCAATGTTATCAAAACCCTGGTGCTGTTTGTCATGCGTGAATCTTCTGTGTGTAATAAAATGAACAGGTTTAGGCTTGGAGGGGATAATTATTTTTATAATTTTCCTAGAAATCTGAAAAACTTTGATCATTTCATCAAATAAGGTTAAGGAAAAACTCACCAGCTGTACCATTCATACTTGAATTTATTTGATAGCTGGACGCAATCTGAAACTAAAGAATATAAATCTGAATATGAGGGCCTATGGCAGTGAATGTTTGTCCAGCAAGTGCATCTGACTAAATAATGGATGATTGACAGCGAGTTATGATAACAAGAAAATCTATTAAGAATTTATTAAGAAAATCTTTTCTGAAAGAAATAAAATAATCCTCGCATTTGATATAGCACCTCATCACAACTTTTTAAAATGCCTCACAATGTAAAATGCAGTGTGGCTGTAAGTTCAAAGTCTGTGTTGTCATTTAGTATCTAAAGTCCTGACCATGAATGTCGCCCTCAGTCGAGATATTAAACCAAATGAAATGAATTTGTCCTGGGGTAAATCCTCCAGATAATCAAGTTTCCCCTCCCTTCCTTCCAATCCATCTTCTACACTGTTTAATGTATAGACCAAGCAATGCATTTGAAATGGGTAATACGGTAGGGGAGGGGAAAAGGTTTGTGAGTGTCTGTGGAGACTGTTGAAGTGTGAAAGGTCATTGTTGAAGTCTGAAAGGTGGTATCTATAACAATACATGGCATTTATGCTTTTTTGTATCATGTATCATTGTGATCCTGTAGCTCATAGAGCAAAATCCTTTGCAAGCTGACGTTCATGCAGGCAAACCTTGGGCAAGTTCCTTACTCCACACGCCTAATAAGCATGAATAACCAAGGGCTGTGTTATTCTTGGATCAAGAATATACAGTCAAGTGTGGTTTTGAGAATAGGAGTTCTATTGATCTCTTCCTTTAATGTATGGATTGGATAAATAACTGCTCTGGAGTCCAGCATGGATCCCACCTAATTTAGTTTGTAGCACTCTTTCATCTGGGTCAAATGGTTGTGGGTTCAAATCCAATGCTGGGACGTTGAGATCATAGTCTAGTTTCCTATTGTCTAGGAGATAGACAGTCCAGTGCAATGCTGGGGTAGCATTACATTGCCAAAGATGCTGTCATTCTATTGTCCCGTATGCCTGTTCTTGCAGTTAGTGCAATAATAATTTTTGCATTTGATATAGGCCCTATAACATGTCAAAGTGTTTCATATCAAAACAAGTTTCTGTGAAATGTCGTGGTAGATGAACCAACAGCCTATTTGCACACAACAATGTTGCCTAAATTGCCATGATGTGAATGAGTTTTAATCTAGGGGATTGTTGATTAGGACACTAGGAGGAACTCCCTTCTTCTTTCGAATAGTACCATTGGGATTTTTAACGTCCATCTGAATGAGCAGAGAGGCCACAGTTTAACATCCCTCACCTGAAGACCAACAGATCTAACAATGTAGCTTTCCTCCAGTATACTCCACTGGAGTGTCAGATTTGACTAGGATCTCAAGAGTCTCAGCATTGGGATTTTGATCCACAAGCAAGAGGGCTACATACTAAACCAGGCTGACACCTGTAACAGGCTGTCTCTTAAAGTACTTCACACAATCAGGTGATATCTGCAATGTTTCATAACCTGTTCTTTGTGATAATTATGGTGGTCTCTGCTTCCCGGTGGCCAGTCTTCTTCCTATTAATCCTTTGATGTCTCATCATCTCTGCCGTCATTTTTAATGAATAAGTAGCGGGAAACAATATAATGTAGTCGGTTTCCTGTTCGGCAGGATTGAAATGCCCCAATTCTGTTCAAAACTGGAGTCTGCCATTGTGTCACTCTGGGGGATTGTGCCACTTTTGATCAGCACAATATAGTAACAGATCCAAGGGAATCTCCGAACTAAGAATGTTTTTGTGCCAAATAAAAAAAATGGTCATTCGCTTATGGCTGTTGAGGAACATTGCTGTGCACAAATTGGCTGCCATGTTTGCCCCCCAAAACACAGTCATTGTACTTTACAAGTACTAGGAGGCAGCTGCAGATCTAACTGTGAATGACTGATGCCTTCAACTGGGGACAAACTAGCTGGGTTTCATACCATGCTGCTTAGAATAATTATCACAAGGAATGCTTTATGAAACGCTATAAATTTCACTCAAATTAGTTATTTTGAAGGGATCCTAATATAGGCAAATATCATTTTTATCCTTTCTGACAGCTTCTCCCAAACAACAATGAGTTGAATGACAAATTTAATCAATTGGGTAGTTCAGAATATTGGCTGGGCCATCAGTAGTACTGCTTGCTCTTTAAAATAGTGTCATGAGATGCTGTTTAACATCCACCAGAACAGCCAGCTGGGAGCTCAGTTTATTGTCTCATCTGAAGGACGGAACCTTTACCAATAAGGCACTCCCTCAGCGTTGTTCTGCAGAGCGAGGATTGAACCCACAGCTTTCTGACCCAGAAGTAGGTACTACCAATTGATCCAAACTGCCACACATTACTTACACAACACATTATAAATATTTATTTACACATATCATGAGTGAAAAAATATTTAACATTTTAAAAAAATTAATTTTACTGTTTTTTTAAAAATCCGCCCTTTGAAACTTGATCCCATCTTGCTCCTTCCCTTGTTTCCATCAAGGCCCATTCAAGACCCTCCTCTTCCACTGTGCCTTCGGTCACTCTCCTACCCTACCCTCCCTGCCCTCCACCCCTCCTGATCCCAACCCTTAGCTCAGGTCCAAATCCCTGATTGTCCAGCCCCTTGGGACGTCCCCCCCCCCGATACACAGTGGAATTGTAACCTTGGATTTGCTGTGAATCGGTCAAAATGCAATAACTGTGTACAGTATACAATAAGTACACAATAAGCACTCCAGCACCCTAAAGGGTGTTGTATAGATGGAAACTGGTGTTATTGTTGTGCATATTTCACATATATTCTAAACAATTTCAATTCATGTTATGGATATGTATGTTGCGGAGTCCTGTAGTGTAGTGGTTAGAGCACTCGCCTTGCAAACGGGTGGACCTGGGTTTGATTCCTGGGCAGGGAACACAGGCACGTTAGGCAAGTTTCCTGACTCCACACGCTTCTGTTTACCCAGCAGTAAGAACTAGTAGGAACCCGGAGGTCAGTTGATTGGCGGATCGCTTTTCTGGGGGTAATAAGCCCCTCAAAAAAGAAAATTACAAAAACAAAATTTGGTCACTCAATCCATTGCTGTTGGTGGGACACTGCTGCTTGCAATTGGCTGCCACGTTTTTCGCACAAAATATATGGTCCATTCACTTTACAGTATATTCTGTGAAGCTCTTTGAGACGTCTCGATGATGTGATAAAGAGCTATATCAAATGCAAGGATTAGTATTATTATATAACATTGAATGAAATATCCATCCCACCAACAGCGAGTGAGCTTTCAGCCCTTCTGCCCTCAGTCTCTGGAGTTCCATCCCAGAGTCCCTCTGACTCGTTCGCTCCCTCCTTTGTTCAAGTCCTGTAGCTTGTGATTAGAGCGCTCACCTCGCAAGCGAGAGGACTTGGGTTTGATTCCCAGCAGGGCAAAATGTTGGGCAAGTTTCCTTACTCTACACGCCTCTGTTTACCTAGCATTAAGTAGGAACCTGGTTGTTAGTCGATTGGGGGCAATAATTCCTTCAAAAAAATAATATTAAATTGGTCACTTCAATCCACGACTGTTTGTGGGAGACTGCTGTGTACAATCGGCTGCCGCGGTTCGCCCACAAAATATACAGTCATTCTTTACAGTATATTCTGTGAAGCGCTTTGAGAAGTCTCGAAGACATGATAAGGCGCTATATCAAATGCAAGGATTATTGTTATTAAGACACGTCTCAAAACGTACCTCTGTAAATTGTATTATATAATAACTATTTCAAGGAAGAAGGAATGTGGTAAATATGCTACTTGACCGTAAACACCGCTCCTCTTAAAAACAATGGGATGAAAAATGCTATGTGTCAAAACAGATTTGAGGGATAACATTTGCAAAATTGAATCTACAATTAAATATCTCATTTATCACCAAAATTGTTTTGTGAGTTGACTGCAGCACAGTACTGTTATTAAACATTGCATTTCCCCCACTTGATTTTAAAATGCACTTCAAAAGTTGCCAAGAATTACATTTTGACCACGGCGTACAGTGTTCATCGTCAAAAAGGCCTGTCAATATTACTTCTGAGCTAGATGCTAATAGATGACATCTGATATTCCTTTGTAATTCAGCATTTCTGACTGCATACACCGCAGGCAGGAACTCCTGTCCTCTCACTCACGGCACAGCATGTGAAGAAATTACAGAGCTCTCTAACTGAATCCTAACTAATTACTTGTTTTAATTATCACACAACAAACCCCACTGTTCACTGGCTGTTGATGTTTGTTGTAACATTCTTGCTTCTACTCTGAATTCAAAGTTCACATATTCAGACTGGGACAAGTTCAGAAAGCGTTCCCACAGGACCAAATGAGGACCAAATGAATGTTTCCCACTGGACCACAAGCCACCTGAGACATAACCACCCACTCTGTTCATAGGAAACCATGTGAAGTAAGATTCATTTGATGCACTGTATTACATAAACCCAAATTATTCCACATGTTGCGCCATACCAATTTCCATCTGAAAACTAGAAGTCGTGACCAAGCAGTGCTAAAATATAATACAATACAAATTTTCATTTATATGGTGTCTTTTGTTCAGATGGACATTAAAGATTCCGTGGCACTTTTCGAAAAGAGATGGGAGTTTCCCCTGGTGTCCTGGCCAATAATCAAACAGCAAATTCAATTCTTAGATTTTTGTGGGACATGGCCAAGCAGAAATTAACTGCAACATTCACCTACACAATACACAGTCACTTCACTTCATGGTAAACCCTGTGAAGAACTTTGAGATCTCCAATTGATGTGAAAGGTGTTATACCAGATGCAAGGATTATATTGAATTTCTGTGCACTTTTCAACTTGTTGTGTGTCCTGCACTACAGGCCTGGATCCTTCTACGAGGCTCTTCAGTTTTTAAGCAAATATGTTTTTATTGCATAATATGAACTGAGCAGTTCAAACTTTACTGGAAACTCTATCTGCAGCCTGAAGATTTATGTTCTCTTCAGTGTGGCTAACAAATCTCTTTTGAAAATGAATAGCACCAGATTAAAAGCCAAGATAAATTATGTGACTTTCCATTGAGTTTATTTAATAACTCTGTCTATTTTTTGTGTCTGAGGCACTGGAGATAAGGCAACCCTCCAGACCAGCATTGAAAGCCAAAACAAACTGTCAAAAGTTCACGTGAGCTTTCAAGTCGAGTTTGGCTTCTTCATCAGGAGAGTTTTACACACACCACAAACAATGCTGCTATAAAGCTCCAACAGTACACCAGAGGGTATGTGCTATTTCAAACTAAAAAAAAGTAATAAATATCAAACTGCAGCCAATTCTTCATGTTTAAATTGTACATTTGGTTTCTTTTCATCCCCGAGTAAAAGACCTCTTGCACAAAGCATTAGACAGCAAATTAAACATTTCAAAGCTCTGTCCCACAGTATTAGTGAAGCAGACATTTGGGTTGAAATTCTATTTGGCTCTAGATTTTTTCCATTCACATTGCATTTAAGATCATCCAGAATCTGACAAATTGTTGAATTTAATCTTAACTTTGAAGCTGTTTTCCTGTAAATTCCAGTTAAAACTACAGATGGACTGAATGGCCTCCTTCTGCATTTTAAGTGTCTGATTCAACAGAAAACTGACTTCAACAACAAGCTTAGATTCAAGAATTTGACGAATTCTACATGATTCAAAATGCTACATCAGTAGGTTAAATTTAGACCCAGGTGGAATTTTATCCCTGTAAAGCGCAAAAAAAGTTTTCTCTTTGGTGTGTGGTCCATGGCAGTCTGTGTGAGAAAGGCAAGTTGTAATTTGTTGCATTTTATTTATTACTGGAATTCTTTCATAAATAACAAGGGTCAGGCGACTTCCTTCTAGTAATGTATGTACGTCATATTTACAAGCTTCCACCGATCTTGCTATGATACAGAGTACAAGTTGAATTTTGAATAGTGTTGGATTTATCTGCATTCAAAATAGTCAAGGCCAGAACATTACTTTCAAAGGCCAAGAATTTATTGAAATCAATGGGACTTCATTTCCATTATGTTCTCAGTTAATTTAAGTGCCATGTGCACAAACGGGAATCTGAAGTGGAAGCCAGTGAGCTTTTCCTCCTGCGGTTTATTATTCACTGAGCTGCAAAGAATTACTGAATTTTATTTCCTTCCAACTTTATCCTGTTTCTAATCCAGCTAAACTAGGAGAATACTAAGTAGAATGGATAAAGAAGATGACTGTAGTAAATCCTTTTCACCCAACACATTGGGGGATAATTTGTAACTAGCAAATCCTTTAACTCACCAGGACATGTTGGAGGCTGATCCACAAGAATTCCGTATTGCACAGTTCCAATGGGTTGGTCTCTGGACAGACGCATCTGGGAGTTTCTTCTGGTGTCCTAGCCAACAATCCCCCAGATAAATAGTTTTTTCACTTCATGGCTCTTTGAGCACCATTGTTGTGTGTAAATTGGTTGACACATTTGCCTACAAAATGTATTTTACAGTATCTCCTGTGACGATCTTTGAGATGTTCTCTTGACATGAAAGGCACTATATCAAATGCAATGATATTATTATTTGATCTCCAGCATTTGCTTGTTCCAAATCAACTTGCGACCCTCCTCAAACAGCACTGGTGTAAATGACATATCTGGTTATCTGCTGAAATTATCTTTTCACAGGGAGACACTTTGATAACTGGGTCAGCAGGTAATAGGGTCATGAGCCTCATTGGGACTGTGTGTTCACAATCCAGATGGACACTCCAACAAAGAAGGGCAGAGTCCTGCATTATCAGAGATGTTATTTTTTTAGATGAGACATTGAAAAACCAAGGCCCTAGCTAGCTAGTGAATGCTAACAATATTCCAGAAAAAATAGTCATTCACGTCATAGCTGTTTGTGGGACACTGCTGTGCTCAAATTAACTCCATGTTTGCCTATAAAATACAAAGTCACTACTCTTGACAGCAAGTGTCAGGCCTGGTGGTCTGAAGGTTGTGGGTTCATGACCCACATAGGAACTTGGAACTTACATAATCTAGACTGATGCTCCAATGCAGGGCTGGGAGTGTGGTCCTTCAGACGAGACTTTGGACCAAGATCACGTCAGGTAGACATTAAATACCCCACAATACCATTTAAAAGCAAAGTGAGTTTTTCTTGGGGTCCAGGCCAATGATCCCACGGATAGAAAGGGTTGTTCACTCGGTGGCTGTTTGGCAATCATTGCTGTACACAAACTGGCTGCCGTATTCACCTAAACAATATAGTCATGACACCTTTACAGTATATCCTGTGAAGTGCTTTGAGATGTCTTCCCTATGTGAAAGGCACTATATCAAATGGAAGATTTATTATTATTATGAGTACTTGTGAAATGCTTCGAGTCATTTTGACATTGTAGGAGCTTTATGAATTGCAAGGATTATTATTATTTTATTATTTTTCTCCTTCATACCTCCACCCTGGCCCAACTAGCCCAAGAATACTGAAAGCCTTGCCAATGAGTAATACCATCCCAGTTTATAGAATTCTGCACTGTAGAGAACTGTGTAATGTGTGACTCATCTCTTGTACCAAGATCAATCGAAGCTTGTAAGCTTTATTTACTTTTAAGATTTTCACTTTTGCAAAAGGCTGTACATAAGTGAAAGTTATTTTCTTTCAAAAATTCTCAATAGCTTAAAGTGTAAGTGATGTGACTGGAGCATCCTAGGTCTGACTTGTGGTCTGTGCTCATTTGTCTTGCCTTGTCTACATGCTCAACCTTTGTGACATCTTCCCCAGGCATGGGACATCTTCCATATGTATGTGGATAGCGTCCAACTGTACCTCTCTGCCTCTCCAGGACCACTGCTGTACTGAAAGACTGACTATCAGACATCATTATCTGCCTTCAGAAATGCAGAACTTTCCCGAACCAAATGTCAACAAAGCTAAGGTTCTCCTGCTCGTCTCTAGTCAGCGTCTGCTCATCTCAGTTGTTGACCACATCAACCCATAATATCGACCGTCTCCATCTTGACCTCACCCTCAACGCACCTGAGATCCTAAATCACATCTTTGTCACCTATAGACTTGATTTTTCCAATTCCATTTCCAATTCCAGGCTGCACATTACATCTCCACAAACTCTGGAGCAGCGGGAAATGTAGAGCTCTTTGAAGTGTCCCGAAGTCATAATAAGACACTATATCAAATGCAAAGATTATTAAATTATTATAACTCTCTCCTTAAAACTGAATATTTTGGGGCTTGAAAAAGGTCATTCCAGCTCCTGCTCACTGTCAGTGATGCCTCCTGGAAAGTGGCCAATTGCAGATATTGAGTGAGGCCTGGAGCAGGCTAGTCTGTGACGGCCCTATGGTTGAATAGCTTGTCAACACTAAACATTCAGACTACGGATGAAGAATGAAATGGAATGGGAGGGTAGTCACCGCCTGAAGATCTAACTCCCAAGCTGAGTTATTACTATCAGCAATAGAGAGGAAACGTAGTATAAAAAAGAAACAGTTCTCCTCTATTTTGGATGAATTTGTAATCCGAAGAAAAAGATAACGCACTTACAGTAGTTTCAGTTTACAGTGGATAAACTGGGGGGAATCATTAAACTGCTTTCCACAAGTTATCATCTCTGTCGATCAGAACATCAACCAGAGCAGTCACACTCCCGCAACATGTGTTTGTGGAATGACTATTATCAGATAAGGATTCCCTTGCCAAGAAATCACTTTGCAATTTCTAAAGTGCACCATCAGCAGACGCAAATTAAGAGCTCCAACAAAATGCACCAAACTAAATGATTTACCAGACAAATCACAAACACAGTGATCCATCTTTCATCACACAAGAGCCTCACACTATATGTCATGCACTGAGCTTCAGTTCAAAGTGTGAGTGTTACAAACGTATTGCTATGCGTGCAGGGGATGTGTGTGCGCCTGAAATGAGCCATTGGCAATTTTATTTGACAGGTGCATGGTATAAATTGTCAGACTTTGGAATGAATCTTTATATTATTCAAAAGCATAAAGTCTACAGTTGCTTCACAAATCTGTGCCATTTTGTTCTGAATGCCACCCAGTTAGTGTTTGTCACAATCTCTGTATGGCTAGAACAGAAAACTAGAAAGCAGCTTCTTTACCATTCGCTCATTTTACTACACTCCTGACACTGACATTAAAGATCCCATGACAAAAAGAGTAGTGAGTTTCTTCTGGTCTTCTGACCAACATCCCCCCAGATAAAATTAATCATTCACTGCATGGCTGTTCGTTGCAACATTGCTGTGCACAAAGTGGCTGCCGCATTCCCCTACAAAGTACATAGTCACTATATTTTACAGTAAAATCCTGTGAAGCCCTTTGAGACATTTTGGTGATATGGTGAGGTGAAATATTAAATGCAAGGATTATTATTATTTATTATAATTCTTTCCACTATTTCCGTCTGTTGAAGAGCCTCACATCTGTTCACAGCACCTCCTCTGGGTGGCCCAGCAGGGATTAAGAGCTCTCCATGTGGAAAATCATCGTGAGTTGGACCAGAATATTTTGCAATATTGATAAAACTGGGGGCATGCATACTTGAGTAGCTGAAAACAAGATGCGGTGCTTAAAGGATTAGAATGAACTCTTTTGACTTTCTCATTACCAAATAAAGCACTGAGATATAAGAAGCAAACTGACTTTCAAGCATAACCAAATAATCCTGTGCAAAGTAATCTATTGTAATTTGAGTGTTAGCAAATATTGAGGGGGAAAAATACTTTCAGATCTAAGAATAGAAATTGCTTAACTAGAAGAATCATAAGGGGGTAAATGCAGTTTGTGATGTGCTAAACATAAGTGTCATCAAGACAAAAAATTTGGTTTCCTTAAAATCTGTCCTGAATGATAAATTTACATTGACTAACATAGACTGTACAGTATAGAAAAAGGGCATTTGGCCCAACTAGTCCATGTCAGTGTTTATACTCCACACAAGTCTCACCGCAGAAACGCGGTAAGATGCAAGTTACCTATGCAACGTCCTTCCAGCGTGAAAGGCGCTCTATACATGTAATTTTGTTGTTGTCGCAAGCACTCTGGGATGCTACCCTGCACGATGGACGCTATATAAATGCAAGTTGTTGTTGTTGTAATCTACCAGATGTGAGTAACGTTACAATTTACCTATGGAGAGCGTGCTCAGCTCTTCCCCCTCTGACCATAAACACTGGACTGTGAAAAGCAAATAACTCCTCAGTAAAAATAAGCAAGAACTCATCACGCAGATAGACTGGTGGCCATTTGCTAAGATTAGCTATGACACTGCGAAAAGGTTTGCTTGGCAGATTTCTTAATACCTAAATACTAACCCTATTCAGAGGTGAACAAATCTTGGGTGGCTTCCGTAAAAGATTTTTACAGATTGCATATGATCTATAGCACCAAAAATAGGCCATTTGGTGTTTGTACTCCACTTGAACTTTCAAAAAGGAATTAGATATCTAAAATAATAATAATCATAATAATAATAATCCTTACATTTGGTGGAGCACCTTTCATGTTGGGAGACATAATAATAATAATTCTTGCATTTGATATAACGCCTTATCGTGTCTTCGAGGCATCTGAAAGCGTTTCATAGAATATATTGTCAAATTAATTGTTTGTATATTTTGCGGGGAAAACGCGGGAGACAATTGCGCTCAGCGGTGTCACACAAACAGTTGTGGATTTTTAAAAAAAAATTGAAGTGATTATTACCCCCGGAAAAACGATCCACCAATCGACTAACAACCTACATACTGCTAGATAAACAGAGGCGTGTGGAGTAAGGAAACTTGCCCATCATTTTGCCCTGCCTGGGAATCAAACTGAGGTCCACTCACTAGCGAGGTGAGTGCTCTAACAACTAATCTTCAAGACTCTACAGGACATCTCAAAACACTTCACAGGATATACTTTAAAGTGGAGTGACTGTGCGTTTTGTGGGCGAAATTGGGAGTATGGGGAAAAGGCAGGTAAATGGCACTGAAAGGGTTGCTCTATAAAAGAGCCATCACACGATGGGCCGAATGGCATTCTTCTGTAGTGTAAATTTCTATGTTTCTACGAGCTCCACTTATCGTAATCCCTCCCCTCTCCACCCTCCCCATGCACTTCTATTCTCATGTCTTTCATGCATGCATTGAGTTTCTCTCTTAAATTTTCACTGATACTTCTTTTGGCAACACTGGGAGTAAATTCATCTCCACCTGCACTGGGCAATGTTCCAACCCACATCTATTTGCAGGAAGCTATGATATATGAACATGGTGGGAACTCAGTAAAAACATTGAGGGCAAAGAGTTGGAAACTGGGATTAATAGAAGCAATAACTTGTACTTCCATTGGATAAAGTTTTGGAACACTTCACCAGGACTGGGTCAAACCCCGAGCAACCAAGGGAGGGGTGGGGGTGGGATGAGGTGGGATGGGAGAAGGGAGGGACAGTCAGTACAGTCGAAGAGATAGAATTTTAAGCAGAATTTAAAGACAGATAAAGAGGGGCGAGACAGAATGGTGGAGGAAGGGAGTTCCAGAGGTGAGGGTCATAGTCTGAAGGCTCTGGCATGGAGTGGTGGGGGACAAGCTGCAGGTATGAGTTAACTGGGTAAAGCTAGTGAGCAGAAGAGTGGGTAGAACACTGCAGAGCTAGTGAGTTGCTAGGTAATGGAAGAGAATGTAGGTGAGAGTGAAGACTTTGAAGTTGATCAGTTCAGAGCCAGGGAGATAGTGGAGCCTGATGAGGACTGGGATGATGAGTGTGTGGAATTTGGTGTGGGCTGTGGGCATTTGTATCACTGTCGCTTGTGGATAGTGGAAGTAGGAATGACTGGATAAGTCAAGTCAGGAGATGATGAAAGCTTGAAGGAGGGTTTGGGCAGAATTTGCCGTAAGATTGTTCTTGCTTTCAAATGCAATTACGGTTTCACCACAACACTATCTCTGTGACTTCTTATCATCCTACTAACTGCCAACTTCCTTTGGTTAGCAAACATCAGCCTGCTTCATACCTCCTGCCCTATCCACTCATCCCTGGTGGACTTTCAGCCATTCTAGCCCTGGTCTCTGGAACACCATCCTGATGCCTCTAAGACTCACCACTTCCATCCCCACATTCAAATCCTCCCTCAAGACTTTTCTCCTCCCACTCTCTTGATCCCACCCCCCACCAACCCACGGTGTCCATCCAACAATGTGATGCACTTTGAGACGTCCTACCAAAGTGAAAGGCACTTTATAAATTATATTGTATTATACAGAGTCAGTAGCAGACAATGTGACAAAGATGAATAAAGGGACAACTTAGTAAAATAGCAAGAAGGAGCAGTCATGATATGCTGAATTGTCTCCCGAGTTGAAAATTTCTACGGGTTGAAATCTGCAGCATGTTATAATGAGTAATGCATTATGGCGCGTCGAAAATCTTACCCCTATAAGTCTCTAATCATTTCTTATATCTATCTGTTTGGGTTTATGGACAGCAGAAACATCAATAGTTAATCGTGGAAGAATGTTTGCAGCTTGGGTAAAACAAATCTCTTGTTCATGGTCAGTTGGAGATAATTTGGTTCAAATCCACCTCACAATCACTGAATGATAGATCACTTCTCCTTGATAATCTAATCACTGTCATAAGTGAAGTGAAAACTGACGGACTAAGCCTGGTTTTCGTTTGACAGAGTGTTTGTGCCACGGAATCACTGTTAACTCCCCATTGTTTTGGACAATAAAGATGTGAGTAGAGAAATCACAGGGTTGAGAAGAGGCCATTTGCTCATCAAGCCCTCTCTCTCACAAATCAAATTCTGTCCAGTACATTACTAATGTTAAGCTGTTGGGTGTCATTTGGAGAGTAAAATAAATAGATTTGTTTGTTGTTAGAAATAAAATCCAATATTAAAACCCAATTAACATGAGATTATATTAACTGTTTGGTAACAGCGAATGGTTAGTTCACTCATCATTTACATATGTTTTAATAGCTTTAACAGCAACCTTTATTTATAGCTTGTAGGGTAGCCATAGGCGTGGATACAAGTCGCTTTGGAAATAATTACAATTGTGAATAGCTTCCTTTAGCGGATTATTATTATTATTATTTATATCAATTCTCAGTTGTATCTCATACCAATTCATCTATCTTGAACTGTTGAAAATATGCTAACCCTACAGTAATTTCTTAGCTAAGACTTTAGGGAAGATTTTCAACTGATATGAACATTCAAGACTATGACATAATGATAGTAATGTTTACATTTAATAGAGAGCCTTTCACATCAGGAGGATGTCACAAAGAGCTTTACAACTGTAAAGTTCAGTGACTGTATTTGGTAGGTGAATGTGACAACCAATTTATGCATAGCAATGTCCCACAAACAGCTATGAAATGAATGACCAATTTTATTTTGGGGAATTGTTGTCCAGGACATGGGGAGAATCTCCCTTCATTTTTATTCAAGATTGCCAATGGATCTTTAATGTTCAGCTGAACAAGTAAGCAGAACTTTGGTTTAATGTCTCATCCAAATGTCGGCACCTTTGACGTTGCGGCTCTCCCTTAGCACTGCACTGGAGTGTCAGCCATGAGTTCAGAGCTTGAACCCATAACCTCTTACTCAGAGGCAAGAATTATTAGAAGTTCCAATTTGTGAAGCATCAGCATTCAGTAAGGAACATCTCCACACAAAACTCCTTTTCCACACCAAGCTTGAACAAAATTGACCTCATCTGATGTTTGTAGATATTCTGGCTGACCTGCTCCATCCATTACAAACAATCTTAGCAAGTGAAGAGACTTCAGATTCTTCTTCAACAAGTCTGAAATCATTTGGCTGATAAACACTGTGAAATGAGCCTGAATATAATAATAATCCTCATATTTGATAAGGCATTTTTCACATTTGATGTAGCACTTTTCAAATCAGGAGGATGCCTGAAAGCCTTTATGTGTAATGACTGTATTTTGCAGACGAAAGCAGCAGCCAATTTGCACATAGCAATATCCCACAAACAGCCGTGAAGTCAATGACCACAGTTTTTATTTGAGGAATTGTTCGTCAGTGCCTTGGGATGTTCTTCCAATCTGAAAGGCACTCTATAAATGTAATCTTGTTATTGTCAGAACACCAGGAGAAATTCCCTTCTTTTTCTAAGTAGAGCCATGGAATTTTTATTGTCCGTCTGAAGAGTTAGATGGGACCTCAGTTTAACATCTCCTCCAACAATGATGTGCAGTCCCACAGCACATTCAAGTGCCAGTGTAAGCAATGTGGGTTCAAAGTCCCAAAGTGGGGCTTGAATCCACAACCCTCTGACTCTGTTTCGTAATACCAACTGAGCCAGCCTGACACCTACAAAAAGATGTTATACCCAAGCTATACAGTGCTCTTAGAGCACACTGTAACACTACCCTCTGTGAAGAGAGCTATATAAATGTCAATTGATGATGTTGTTGCTCTGTTCAGCCCGCACCAAGAGTAACAGACGACCTTTGTAGTAAATAAATAGTTTTAAATCTTGAATAATTCACTATTCACGTGCTGACTATTTAATTCAGTGCATCGATGATAATAATAATAATAACAATAATTCTTACATTTGGTGTAACCTTTCATGTCAGGAGAACATCACAAAGTACTTCACAGCAAATATTGGATACATTCTCAAGATTTATTCCTATGACTGCGCTTTTGGTTATCTTTCCCCTCCCCACTTCCTTGCTCCCATCCCCCAGCTCGGGTGCCAAGCCAGGACTGTCGACTGTAAACTTATTATTAATAATTATAATAATAAAAATCCTTATGTTTGGTATAGCACCTTTCACCTCAGGAGTACGTCTCTAAGGGCTCTACTGGATTTATTGTAAAGTGCAGCCACTGTGTGTTCCATTGGCAAAACTTGTCATCATGGGCGAATTGAAAGTTTAATGTTTGAAAGGAGTAAATTGCGCGTCAGTGTACGGAAACTAAAGTGCCCAAGACTACTCACAGCATTTCAAATGTGGCCTCACGGTACAACAATAACAACTTGCACTTATATAGTGCCCTCCATGCAGCGTAGCGACTCAGATCGCTTAACAGTAACTCCGAGCAGGGAGGAGTGGGGAGGTGGCCATAAGCACGGTCAAAGAGGAAAATTTTCAGGCGGGACTTGAAAGAGAGGAGAGAGGGGACAAGGCGGAGGGATTGAGGGAGAGTGTTCCAGAGTTTTGGAGTGTAGTGGCTGAAAGCGCGACCTCCAATGGTGGGGCGGAGCGTGCGAGGGACGAGCAGGAGGCCGGTGCCGGTCGAGCAGAGGCGCCGGGTGGTGGATTGGGGAGGGAGGAGATCGGAGAGGTAGGGAGGTGCCAGGGAGTGAATGGATTTGTCCAAGTAACTTATTTCAACTTGCAGCAGAATGCCCTTGAGGTAAAATCCACATTAGATTAGCTTTATCGATAACAGCTTCACACTGACCGGAAAAATTCAGTAAACCATCAATAATCAAACCCGGGTTTTCTTGTCCATCTACGCTAATTGCCATCTCTTCACCATTTACAACAACAACATACGGGGTAGCGATTTGGGAGTGCTGAATAGCGGCGGAGCCTGACTCCAAGCCAGGGAGGTGAGGAGGTAACTGAGCACGGTGGAGGGTGAAGTCTTCAGGTATGATCTGAAAAAGGGGAAGGCAGGGGCAAGGCGGAAGGATTGAGGAAGAGAGTTCCAATGTTTCAGGGCATACATTTTCACACAGTTACTGTTCCATATTACAATTGAAATCCAGCGTACCACTTCTTAGCCAACTGGCTTGTTATTTTGCAGAAAGTTTCCTCGGTGGGGTGGATGGGTGGACGGGATCTTCTTGGGACAGAACTGGGTCCAAGGTTACATGTTTGACAATGGAATGTCAGAATTAATCCCACCCTCTGTGGTGTTCTTTGGAGTCCAGTTCCTGAGCCGGGTCCACAGTATTCCAGGGCACTGCTGATGACAGCACAACCAGCCTGGCTTCTCAGCATGACATATCGGCAGCTGGACAAGCAGCAGGGATTATTTTGCAGATACAATGAAAGCTTTCTATTCTCGTAATATAGAATCATAGAATCATACAGCAAAGAAAGAGGCCATTCGGCCCATCGTGTCTGCGCTGGTTCCGAAAAGAACAATCTAACTCAATCCCACTGGCCCGCTTTCTCTCCATAAGTCTGCAATCCTGTCCTCCCCAAATACCCATCTACTCCTCTCTTAAAAGTTGTTATTGAATCGGCTTCCACTACCCTTTCAGGTAATGCATTCCAGATCCAAACAACTCGCTGGGTGAAAACATTTTTCCTAACCTCCCCTCTGTTTCTTTTAAAAACTAACTTAAATTGGTGTCCTCGGGTTACTGACCCACATGCCAGTGGAAACAGTTTTTCCTGGTTCAACCTATCAAATTCTCTCATGATCTTGAAAACCTCCATTAAATCCCCTCTTAATCTTCTCTGCTCTAGGAAGAATAATCCTAGTTTCGCTAACCTCTCCTCATAACTAAGGCCCTTCACTCCTGGTACCATTCTGGGAAATCTCCTTTGCACCCTCTCCAATGCCCTAACATCTTTCCTAAAGTGCGGTGCCCTGAAATGAATGCAGTACTCCAACTGAGGCCTAACCTGCATTTTATAAATATTCAAACATAACCTTCTGACTTTTGAATTCTATGCCCCTATTTATAAAACCTGTAAGTCACCAACCAATACAGCTTTGCATTGGAGTTGAAAATGTGCTTCTTAGGAAAGCAGGTAGTAGCCTTGTTGCTGTAAAAATACACCTCGCAACATAAAATGGGTTTTCTGAAAAAGGAACCCAAGTCTCTAATGCTGATTTCGTGAAACCTGAGATCACGTCACATATGGGGTGAGTGGGGTGGGGGGGTTGGGGGGGGTGAGGTGTCTTTCATAGATTCATAGATTCATATAATGTTACGGCACAGAAGGAGGCCATTCAGCCCATTGAGTCTGTGCCGGCTCTTTGACAGAGCAAGTCACTTTCATTAACCCCAATCACCAGCTTTCTCCCCATAACCCTGCAAACCCGTCTTCCCCAGATAGCTATCCAGTTCTCTCTTAAAAGCTGTTATCGAATCGGACTTCACTACCCGTGGAGTCCTGTAGCTCAGTGGTTAGAGCACTCGCTTTGCAAGTGAGAGACCTGAGTTCAATTCCAGGCAGAGGGTGAAACCTTGGGCAAGTTTCCTTACTCCACACGCCTAATAATAATCCCTCCAAAACCAAAAACAATAATAAATTGGTCATTTTCAATCTACGACTGTTTGTGGGACACTGCTGTGCGCATTTGGCTGTCGCGTTCGCCCACAAATATACAGTCAATTCATTTTACAGTGTGTTCTGTGAAGCGCTTTGGGACATCCTCCCGACGTGAAAAGCGCTATATCAAATGCAAGGATTATTATTATTATTATTATTATTATATTACCTTTTCAGGCAGATAATTCCAAATTCGAACAACTAGCTGAGTGAAAAAATGTCTTCTAACCTCCCCTCTGCTTCTTTTGGTAGATATCTTAAGACTGTGACCATGGGTCACAGACACACCTACCAGTGGAAACAGCTTTTCCTTATCTAGTCTGTCGAAACCTTTCGCTAACTTGAAAAAACCCTCCCTTGATGTGTCCCAGCTATCAAGCTACCGGCCCATCTCCAACCTCCCCTTCCTGTCCAAGGTCCTGGAACGAGTTGTCGCCTCCCAGCTGCGCTCTTTCCTCTCCAACCATTCACTATTCGAACCCCTTCAGTCGGGTTTCCGTGCTGCCCATAGCACAGAAACTGCCCTGGTCAAGGTCACCAATGACATCCTGACCATCTGTGACCAGGGCTCCCTCTGCCTCCTCGTCCTCCTCGACCTATCGGCAGCATTCGATACGGTCGACCATGCTATCCTCCTCCACCACTTGTCCTCCCACCTAAACCTTCAAGGCCCTGTCCTTGAGTGGTTTAGGTCGTACCTTTCCCACCGTCTTCACTTTGTCTCCACAAATGGTTTTTCCTCCACCCCCCGCACTGTTTCGTGCGGTGTCCCTCAAGGCTCTGTCCTCAGTCCCCTCCTCTTCACCCTCTATATGCTCCCCCTCGGTGACATCATCCGCAGACATGGGGTTAACTTCCACATGTATGCGGATGACACCCAACTCTACCTTTCCTCCTCTACCCTCAACTCCACGACCACCGATGTCCTGACAGCTGCCTGTCCGACATCGAGTCCTGGACGAGAGATAACTTTCTCCAGCTCAACGTGCGCAAAACTGAGGCCCTCCTGATTGGCTCGCGTCAGCGCCTCCGCACCTCAGGCGCTGACAGCATCAGCATCCAAGGCTGCACTCTCCACCTCTCAAAGCCAGTCAGGAACCTCGGGGTTCTGTTCGACCCTGAGCTGTCCTTTCTCCCTCATATCCGCGCCACAACTGGCACCGCCTTCCATCACCTCCGGAATGTCACCAGACTACGGCACTACCTCACCCCTCACGCTGCTGAAACTCTGGTCCACGCCTTTATCACCTCAAGGCTGGACTATGGGAACTCTCTCCTCGCCGGCCTTCCCGCACCTCCCTCCACAAGCTGCAGGTCATTCAGAACTCTGCAGCTCGTGTACTGTCCCGCACCAGGCTTCGGGACCACATCACTCCCACCCTCGCTCGCCTCCACTGGCTCCCCATCCCCCAGAGGATCGAATTCAAGATCCTCATCCTCACCTACAAGGCCATTCACGGCCTTGCTCCCTCCTACCTCTCCGACCTACTATCCCCCTACCTACCTGCCCATACCCTCCGTTCCTCTGGCTCTGGTCTGCTCCACATCCCCCGCCCCAACCCCCCTACCATCGGTGGCCGGGCCTTCAGCCTCTCAGCCCCTAGGCTCTGGAACTCTATCCCCCAGTGCCTTCGCCGCCTCCTCCCTTTCCTCCTTCAAGGCCGGTCTCAAGACCTTTCTCGTTGACCGTGCCTTCAGCTCCCCTCTCGACTCTCTACCCCCTCCTCGCTCCCTCCCTTCCCTCCCCTCACCCTGACCATTTCCCCCCTGCTCGGGTCCTTACCCAACTGTACAGCGCCTTGGGACGTCCTCCCGACGTGAAAGGCGCTCAATAAATGGAATCTTGTTGTTGTTGTTGTTGTTTCATGATCTTGAAGACCGCTATCAGGTCCCCGCATAACCTTCTCTGCTCTAATGGGAAAAGTCCTAACTTCTCCAGCCTGTCCTCATAGTTAAGGTTCCCCATTCCTGGTATTATTCTCGTGAATCTCCTCTGCACCCTTTCCATTGCCTTAATGTCCTTCCTGAAGTAAGTTGCCCAGAACTGGACGCAGTACTCCAGCTGAGGCCTAACCAGTGTTTCGTATAGATTAACCATAACCTCCCTACTAATAAAGATCAGTACACCAAATGCCCTTTTTTACTGCCTTATCTACCTGCTCCGCTACCTTTAATGATTCGCTTAAGAACACCCAGATCTCTCTGTACGTTCACCCCCCTTAACATTGAGCTACCAAGTCTATATTGCCTCCTATCATTCTTCCTACCTAAGTGTATCACCTCACACTTATCCACACTGAAATCCATCTGCCACATGTCAGCCCATTCCACCATTCTGTGTATGTCTGCTTACAGTTGGTTACAGTCCTCCTCACTATTTACTACCCTACCTAACTTTGTATCATCTGCAAACTTAGAAATAGTGCTCTCTATGCCCAAGTCCAGATCATTAATATATATTAGAAAGAGCAGTGGTCCCAATACTGATCCCTGGGGGACACCGCTGCACACCTCCTTCAATTTCGAGAAACACCCATTAACCACCACCCTCTGCTTTCTGTCACTCAGCCAGTTCTTAATCCAAACTGCCACTGTCCCCTTAATACCGTGGGCCTCTAANTTTTTTATTAATCTCTTACGCGGTACTGTGTCAAAAGACTTTTTGAAATCCAGAGGTGAGACTTTAAACTGAGGCTCCTATTCAGGTGGGCAATAAAGATACTATGGCACTACTCGAAAAGAGAAGGCGGTTTACCCTGGTGTCACTCACTTCAAGGGTGCCTGAAGGACATTGCTTTTGTAAATTGGCTGCCATATTGGCCCACAAAACACACAGTCACTACGCTTTACAGAAACCGGAGTGATAAGGTGCTGAATAAATTGCAAGGATTATTATTATTATTATATGAAACTTTTATCAAAAGTCTTCTGAATATCTAAGTAATTACAACCATTGGATAATGGAATATTTACCTCCTAAAATATTTGCCCACAGAATATACAGTCAATCCACTTTACATTATATGACGAGCTTTGAGACATCTCAACGACACGATAAGGTGCTGTATCAAATGCAAGGATTATTATTATTATTATTCCAATTGATTTGTGAGGCCATACCTGTTACTTCTGAATCCTCACAAACTCTGTCTGTGCTCTTTAGTGTTATCATACCTCAAGCATTTTCACTCATGACAGACATTAGGTTTAAATGATCCATAATTTCCAGGATCATGTCTCACTGAAGTGCATCACACAGCATACGGGCTAACCAACAACCAATAGTAGTGGGAAGAATTTCCTTTTTTAGTACTCTACTGTCAACTTTATTCACAAAAAGTCTTTCTGGTTTAGCCAAGCAAAATATTGTGACCAGAAAAGGACATATGTTCTCTTACGTGGTTGTACGTTAATGGATTTGAATCTGTTTGCAAGGCAGTGTTTTTTTTTAAATGTTCTTACAACTGTCATTGTGTGTTACCGTTATTCTACAGAGTACAGTATTACTCTGTCTGTTGGACCTTTCAGTGGATCATAGATTCTGCACCAGTTTCATGGATGCAAAGTATCCATCTACTGCCAGGACAGACTGATCATCACTTCTTTCGCAGTTTGTGGGAAACTTAATCTCGGAACAGAGGCCTGACCTGGATTAGCACAAGGTTAGCAGACTGCAATGTCAGCTCTGGCAGGAAAACATGTGTAAGAGAGTCCTTAACCACTTCCCTAAACTTAGAGACTGAGTAAAATTGAGCCTGCAGATAAATTAATTCCAATTTCCAACAGGCAAAAGCATTCATCGATGGGAGATTGAAGTCTCGTAAACATTGCCCCCCGCCACTGATATTTGTTCAAATAGTTAATGTGAATAAAGCAAAGTTGCTGAAACAACATGTTTGAAACAGATCTAAACATTTCCAATGGCAGACACTGAAGCACACTACTTTTGCCTTCGAAATATAATTTTGCTCTCACTCAGATCTTTAGCTGTAAATCAACCAAGGACCTCATGTAGATAAAAGGTATTTGAATCAATCAATGTCTCACTGAGCTCTACCACATTAGAAGTAATCACCTTCAAGCAGGATTTGTTTGCAGCAGATCGCTCGCACATTCTGCCATAATCAAAACACAGGAAAACTCTGCTGAGATTTGCAGAGCTTGCCTCTCTGTCAGATATTGCTGGTTGGTGGAGTAACCAGGATGGTGCGAAAATTTCTGAAGGGTGCTGAAGACTTCTAGTGGAGCTCAATGTGCATGGCTCCATGTATTCAATCAAGTCAGAGTGTGACCCCAGGGTGCTAACTGTATTCTCACTCTAACACCACTGTTAGCAGAAGGAAGATCAACTTCCAGAATGCTTTTCTTGCTTATCCACAGTCAAACACAATAATACTTGTTCCTAAATGCTCATTCACTAGGCTAACACTCCAGTGCGGTGCTGGGGGAGCATTGCATTATTGGAGGAGCCATGACACACTGAACTGAGGTCCCATCTGCCTGTTCACGTGGGCATTAAGGATCCCACTTGCAAAGCTCTCCATGGTCTTGCTCCTTCCTACCTCTGTGACCTGCTAACGCCATATCAACCTGTCCTTTCCTTCCACTCAGCAGATCTGATCTACGTCCCCCGCCCGGCCTGCCCCACCATCAGTAGTCGGGCCTTCAGCTTCTCTGCCCCAACCCTTTGAAATTCCATTATACATTCCCTTCGCCTTGCTCCTTCCCTTGCCTCCATCAAGGCAGGTCTCAAGACCCTCCTCTTTGATCGTGCCTTTGGTCACCCCCCTACCCTCCTTGCCCTCCACCCCTCCTGATCCCAACCACCAGCTTGCATCCAAATCCCTGCCTTTGGATGTCCTTCCTATGTAAAAGATGCTACACAAATGTAATTAGTTATTGTTGTTGTTTCAGAGAGAATCTTCTCGTGTCCTGGCCAATACTCCCCCAAATAAAATTGGTCATGGTTGCATTGCTGTGTGCAAATTAGCCCCTGGGTAGGAATGATCAATAGACTAGTCAGAAGTATAGAGAGTAAAAGCTGGAATGTCAGGCAGGAGAAAATCCAATATAGTACAATTTACAGCAGAGGAGGTATAAGCTGAAGAGGGTGGCGGGGGGAAAAGGTGATCAAATGCATGGTCAATAAGGTAATTCTTGAAGCAGGCTTTTAAAGTGGGGAGACAGGAGGTGAGTCCGAGCCATGGTCCAGAGTCCAGAGCTCATCTGCCATGGTCAGGCAGATATAATAGCATCAATTTGCATTTACACAGCGCCCTTCACGCGTGGTAGCGTCCCGGAGAACTTCACAGTGACGGAGTTTGTCAACGAGCCGGGGGAGAGGGAAGGGTAGGTGACCATCAGCACGATCAAAAAGGAACGTTTTTAGGCAGGATTAGAAGGTGGGGAGAGAGGGAGCAAAGAGGAGGGATTGTGGGAGAGATTGCCAGAGTTTTGGAGCATAGTGGCTGAAGGCACAGCACTGATGGTGGAGCGGAGGGTACGAGGGAGGCAGCGGGTGGTGGAGTGGGGCCTAATCAGGTAGGATAGGTAGGGAGTACGAGAGAATGAAGTGATTTGAAAATGAGTGAGGGGTTCTTGAAATTGATCCATTCAGTAATTGTCAGCTTGTTTGACGGACATCAAAGCCTGGATGAGCTTAAATTTCCTACAGCTGAATGTCGGCAAGACAGAACCATACTCATTAAAAACCTGGCAAGGACTGTTGTGATGGGGGTACAGAACTTTGTGCGGGTGAATATCCAGGAGGCAGAGTTTTTAATTAATTGGATTTTGTGTATGGTGGTCCTGGGGAGACCAGCGAGAAGTGATGAAGCCGTGGATGAGGGTTTCAGCTGCATCAGTTGTGAGGTGTGGGAATGGATTTGGGGTAGAAAGGAAAGCTGGGGATTGAACCTGACACCTAAGTTGCGCACCGGTTCGGTGAGTCTGAGGGAAAGCCTGGGGAGGTTGAGGAGTTTAGACCCACAGGAGAGAAGACGTTGACGGGAGCCATACAATGCGTATGGTTCTGTCTTGCCGACATTCAGCTGTAGGAAATTTAAGCTCATCCAGGCTTTGATGTCCATCAAACAAGCTGACAGTACGTCAGCGGACTGTGAACACAGCTGGAGGAAGAAAAGTAGACTTGAGTGTCATCCGCATACATGTGGAAGTTGACCCCATGTCTGTGGCTGACATCACCAAGAGGGAGCATGTAGATGAGGAAAAGAAGGGGGCCAAGAATGGAGCCTTGGGGTACACTGCAGGTGACCGGGGTCAAGAGGAAAACCCATTGACCGAGGTGAAGTGCTGGCATTTGGTTAAGTAGGACTCGAACCATGCAAGTCCAGTCCCACTAAGGTGGATGAGGCTAAGAGGTCCAACGAAGATAGGGCAAGGAACGTGAAGCAGGCCAGTGTTCGCTTAGCGAAAGTAGAGGCTGGGCTGTTAGGGTTGTAGGAGATTACAGACGGTTGTAGAAGGTCACAGTAGGATGAGCTTGTGGAAGAATTTGAAAGTGAGGAAAGGGTCTTGAAGACTGCATAAGTAGAGAGGTGAGACTAGAAAAGAATATGAAGACCAGCATGGTTCATGTAAATCTTGGACGAGGAGGAGGAGGATGAAGGAGGAGGAGAAGAAAGTAAAAGGAAATTTCCGAAACTAGAGAGTGAGACGACGGAAAGGAGCAAGTGTGGGATAAAGATGAAAGACAGGAAGCCTTTTACAATTTGAATAATACAAAATACCAGACTTTACTCCAACTTCAGTAGTTTCCCAGACATTTGGCAGCCAGCCCAGTCACAAGAGCTTAACACACTGTTCACTTGATCAGCTGTTCTGGTTCCAAGGGGATGAATTTCCATTCCAGTGAACCAGACAAAGGAAGCAGACAGGTAGCTCTGCTTCCTAACTGTAAAAGGGGTGATTCGAGCCAGTGGTGCAGGATTGCTTACACAACATTCCGCCAACTGGACAGATATATATGCACAGACACAGTGGAATGTATGTCGCAAACACACATAAAGAGCTCAGACTTGCTCACAGGCCATGCCTTTTTCTTGAGCAAGCAAATAGGGTGTCAGCCTTGATAGCGTTCTCACCTCTCACTCAGAATATTGTGGGTTCAAGCCCCAGGTTTGGATGTAAAGCTCCTAGTCTATGCTGATGCTTCCATGCACAAATAAAATTGGATGTTCACTTCATGACTGTTTGTAGGACATTGCTGATTGGCTGCCACAGTCACTCTACTTTCCAGTATATCCAGGGAAGCGCTTTGGAATGACCTCCCAGCATGAAAGGCACTATAACAAATGTAAGATTATTTTAATATTAAATTATAAGGAGGGCACCTTCATTTTGTTATAAGAAGGCATTATTGAAGGTGCCCTCCTTATAATATCTAGCTATATGCTGTGTAGGTCACAACTGTTACAATAACAACTTGCAATTATATACTGCCTATAACAAAAGATAATGCCTCAAGCATTTTACAAAGACTGGTTTGGACATCGTCTTTGAAAAGTGTTACACTACTACTATCATGAACACATATTAGGAGGGTATTTGCTAGTAATATCAAGTTCTGGATGCATTACAAGAATAACAATTTTCATTTAAATAGTGTCTTTCATGTCAGGAAGATATCTCAATGTGCTTCACACTGCTGTCTGACACCCCGAGCTGAAGGCAGCTTTTGAAGGTGGGGAGGAGGGAAAGAGGTGAATGGATTCTGAGATGGAATTCCAGAGTGGAGACAGAATGACTGAGATTTGAAAGTGAACTATTTAGCCTCGACAAAATCTTACAACGTAGAGGCGGCAATTTGGACCCATCATCACTGTGCCAGATCGCTGAAAGAGCTATCCATTTAGTCTCAAAACCTATACTTTCCTATCCTGTTTTATATTTCCTTTTGCAAATAGTTGCCAAAATGGTCATGAATTTTGTTTCAAATATCATTTTTGCACGACATTCCACATGTGCAAATCCCACCTGGCTTTCTGAAAGTGTCTTTTGGAGTCAAAGAAAGTTGTATATAAAGAGAAGAATCTATTATTGAACCTGGGTTATGTGTTTTAAATATCAGGATATTCAATATCCTTCAAGGAATAAGGGATAATTATTTAGTGACCAGAGAAATGCAATAGGATCCCAAAATACACTATCCCAGATTCTGTTGACTATTACGATAGGATAATCTATATATCAGATGTTATAGCAGCTTTTCTTTCCCTGAAGAACTGAACAATATACATTATGTCACAGAGCTTTGCAGTGAAAGCACTTTGAGCTTGTGGACTAGGCTGACACTCCAATTCAATGCTCCTACATTTATTAAAAATTATCTCCCAAAGTAACATTGGATTGATGAATTTTACATAATTCTGTGTGACCTGAAATGTAAGATAAAATGGTCTTACAGGCTAAAACTAGGTGGAATTTTGAAACTTAACCAGGTCATATAAAGGAGAAGTAAAGAGGAATGTTGGGTCTGGCAAATTTACAGATATTGATAGTTATTTTGACTTCTTTCAAAGGCACTATATAAGTGTAAAGTTGTTGTTGATGTATGCAGCCCCTCCGGTTTAAAAAAAAGTCACAGGATGCACCATAAAAATGTTTTCCTGATCTAGACTGTGAGAATGGCAGTTCTAATTCCAAATCAAAGTTTAATTGTTGGGATTTCTCTACCAAAACCCACACATTTTCCTTTTAATCGGCCTGTGGCTGCTGAACGGCTGCTGCTAGAAGTCATTGTGGGAGCAGTGCACTAGTGGGGGAAGAGATTCTTCCTACTTGGCACATGTTACCTCTTCAAGCTAAAGCTCTATCCGGTAGCGTAGTCCTAACTGGACAAAGAACAAGAAACTCGTCAGTGTTTGCAATGGCAGGCTGAGTGTTTTTAGCTGCTTAAAGTCTAGCAATATCCCAATGCACGCTCTGAGGTTCCCAAGTTTGACTTTTGATAAGATGTGTATAATGCTTCCTGGAGTTAGGTGAGCAGAGTGCATCCCTTCAGGGAGAGAGTGCGCACTCCATTCCAGACAAATAGAAATTACCATATACATGTGGAACAGTATCCCAGTTTGAATTGGATGCTGTTAACCATGGTGGTGAGTTCCCATGTGTATGAGCTTGAAGCTCATCAAAAAAAAGCAGCACATTCTGAGGTGATACGAGAGAGTTTACCACAAGAACAGAATATAAATAAATTAAGAAAAATATTTGCGGTATTCCTGAATCATCTCGTCTTAATTGGCACAAGATACACTGCAAATATTACCCCATATTTTACACAGCCTTAATATAACTTTTAAAAGTTTCCACTTGCCTCTGTTTTATTTTCCAGTTCCAATCCTCTGTAGCACTCGGCAACTCATTTTGTTTTAAAGAGTTAAAAAATGTCATGAATCATTGATATATTTCGGATGGTTATAATGCAAACTGACTGCTTTCGATCGTCTTTTTTATACCTCCGTCACATTGCCTGCTCCATTCGTACCTCACAACCAAAGCAGCCGAAACCCTCATCCTTGCCTTCGTCACTTCCTGGCTGGACTATTCCAATGCCATCCTTGCTGGTCTCCCCAGCGCCACCGTACCCAAAATACAATTAATTCAAAACCCATCACACCAGTCCTTGCCAGGCTCCACTGGCTCCAAATTACCAAACAGATCGATTTCACGATCCTCTCACTTGTTTTCGAATCCCTTCCTGCCCTGGCACTTCCCCACCTATCAGATTTGCATAGCCCCCCACTCCACCACTCGCTGTCTCCGCTTGGCTGGCTCCGGCCTTCTGTTTGTTCCTCACTCCCTCCGCTCCACCATCGGTGACCGTGCCTTCAGTCACTACGCACTAAAACTGGAACTCTCTCCTCAATCCCTCCCCCTTGCCCCCTCCCTCCCCACTTTCAAATCCAGCTGAAAGTCCTTCTTTTTTGATCATGCTTACGATCGCCTCCCCACTCCCTCTCTGCTGGCTCGGTGTCAGACTCCGCTACTGTCAAGAGCTCTGGGACACTATCACACGTGAAGGCGCTATATAAATGCAAGTTGTTGTTGTTGCTTATTTAATTCTGTAAAGTATTAAATGCAGGTTAGCAAGAGCCAAAGTTTTGGGACCTCAGAGTGTGCAATGAGGTAATGAGCTAAAATCGCATAGTTTGATATTGATATTGCTGTCTGGCAAGCTTTCCTGCTGCTTGTCCATTAGGGCTTTAGCTTGCAGGGTTAACTAAGCTGAGTGGGAGGATTCCTTGCCCCCAGTGCGTGTTTTTTGTATATGGAGAAACTACCTCTGGCTTAACTGCGATCTAGAGGCATAACCCTTACATTTTGCATTTTGATATAACGCTCTTCATGTCTTCTGGACATCTCAAAGCCCTTCACAAAATATACTGTAAAGTGAATTGACTGCATATTTTGTGGGCGAAACGCGGCAGCCAATTGCGCACAATTCATGCTGCAATGCTGAATTTCCAATTCACTGGACCCTTTGCCCACTAACATTGCATTCTGGCTGTATATTCAGCTGTAAAATCTATTATTTGGGGTTACATGGACCTTATTCCATACAGTAATATCTTTGATTATATATTATATAACATGTAATAATGAGACTGTTACAAATAAAGTAAAATGGAGAGCTAGTTCCAACTTTTGGTAAATTTTCCAGAAGTGATGGTAAGTGCTTAGAATGGGACAGTCTCAATGGAAACACATGCTGCCAAGTTCTGTCATTTCACCAACGACTGGAGCATAACCAGAATAATGATTTAAAACAATTAAAATTCATGACTTCAACTCAGATAGTCTAGTAGACACTTCAGTACAGTGCTGGGGGTGCCCTGCATTGCTCGAGGTGCCGCACTCGTGATCAGAGGTTAAAACAAAATCCCATTTACTTGTTCAGGCGGTTAAACATTCCATGACACTATTCAAAAAGTCTTTTCTGGTGTCGTGTCCAATATTTCCCAAGATAAGATTGGTCATTCACTTCACTACTCTTTGTGGTACATTGCTGTGCGCAAATAGTGTGTTCACCTACAACTGCACAGTTACTTCACTTCACGGTAAAATTCCGTGAAGCTCTTTGAGACTTCACAACGTAAAAGGTGCATGGATTATTATTTTAGAATGAAAATAACGAGTGCGTTACACAAAATAGGTTAGCACTCCCCGGGTCGACGGAGTCAGAGACGTTCAGTTTCTAATTAAGGTTGTTAGCCAAATCACTACTTTTATTGCGTTTATTCTGAGAGCATTTTTTTTCCACCTTAAAATGTACTGGAGCAAACTTTCTCAACAAAGCAGGTCACTACAAACCGTTTTATTTTACAGTTATTTACTGGAGTTTAATATTTGTTGTATTTCTTAATGATATTCCTCAATCCAAATACATTACATTTGTATAGCGCCTTTCACGTCGGGAGGATGTTCCATGGTGCTGGACAGTCAGGGATCTGAACCCGAGCTGGGGGTCGGGATCAGGGAGGGTGGAGGCAGGGAGGGTAAGAGGGTGGCTTGGTCGAAGAAGAGTTTTGAGACATGCCTTGAAGGAGGCAATGGAGGGAGCGAGGTGAAGGGAATGTGGGATGGAGTTCCCTAGGGTGGGGGCATAAAGGTTGAAGGCCCGACTGCCATTTGCGGAGTGGGCCGGGAGGGGGATGTGGAGCAAGCCACAGCCTGATGAGCGGAAGGAACGGACAGGTTGATATGGGGTCAGCAGGTCGCAGAGGTAGGGAGAGGCAAGGCCGTGGAGGGCCTTGAAGGATCTTGAGCTCCAATAAGGAATCCTGGTAGAATTTCCACCAGCCTGCAAGGACCATTCTCTGGAAAGCGCTCTGGGACGCTACCCTGCATGAGGTGCGCTTTATAAATGCAAGTTGTTGTTATTATTGTTGGAAGCATTTTGTGTCAGAGCAGAGTTCCTGCAGTTCTGCCTGATGCGCTTCTGGTTACCAGAAGGATTCCCTAATTATGTGACACAGAAATTGCTTATTAAGCAGTCCGTTAAGAAATACCGCAAATGAGATCCAAATGCCTCATTAGAGTTACAGACTCTTTTCATCAATCTGCAGCATCATTTAATGCATTTTGAAGTATAAAATTAACATGTTCTAATTTATTGATATGTTTCACCAAGAGGTATGAACCTTTTTCCTGTCTAGTTACTATGCCCTTTTCCCTCTATGACATACACAAGGTGAAAAAATATTATTTACAGCCGTTTCTCTTCTTGTTAATGCATTCAATATTTTTTTCCACATCGGATATCCCTCTCTGTTCCTGGTCTGGCCTCCTCTTACTTGGGCGTGGTTCCATAGGTGCTGCTTTCCCTCCAGCACCTCATCCAAGGGACCATTCTTAACGTGTGAGCCTTGGTAGTCAGTGTCAATCCCACTTGGCTGCAGAGAGCATTGCATGCAGCCGAGCCTGACCTATCCCCTCCCGGGTGACACAACCAATCGAGGGTGCTGCAGAAGGACTAGGATCAGGAATCTTTGCTGGTTTCCCCCTCCCTAACCATGGTAAAGTTAGGGCCAATTTAGCATTTCTGTGCAGCTAGGCTGAGAGCAGCAAACTCAGCATGGACTGGGATTCAAACCAGCCTGATTCATAAAAACTGCAGCTCTATTCACGACAGCATGAGCTGCAGTTTATGAACCAGGCTGGTTCGAATCCCAGGCCATGCTGAGATTGCTTTTAAGCTATGTGCATGTATATCTGAGATTCAATATTTCAAGTTGTGTTCAAGGGTTAAACCCCCATTGATTTTCTGCAGATCGATAAATTATTGTTTCATTTAAAGTGTTATGTTCCTTTATGCTACAGTAAACCTTGTTGCACACGTTGAGAGATCTCAGTGGGTCCAAAATCTGAGTGATTATCATGAGAGTAACTCTGAGAATTCATAGCCTTTAAATTTAAAATCTCCCCCTCCATCACCCAAGCCTTCATTATGGCCAGAATTTATTATTCCAACTGGCCTCCTCGGCTTCTCCATACATAAGCTCCAGACCATCCAGAACTCTGCAGCCTTTTACCTCTCTCACACCAGTTCCTCTCCTCGCTGGGCTCAATCGGCTCCCCATCCCCTAGCAGATGAAATTCAAGATCCCTGTCCTTGCTTTCAAATCCCTCCATGGCTTCTTCACACCTTATCTCTGCGACCTCCTACATTCCTTCTGACCCAACCGCTCGTTTCACTCAGCAAACATCAGCCTGCTTCACGTCCCGCGCCCAATCTGCCCCACCAATAACGGAAAACTTTTAGCCAGTCTGCCCCCATTTTCGTTTTCGATCAGTTTACTCACAAGCCCCTCCACCCCATACCACCCTCAGGCTTCAGATGTCTTCTCAAGGTGAAAGGTGTTACATAAACGTAAATTATTATTCTATACAACAACTAGCTGATTTCAAAACTTTATTCACAACCCGAAAAAGCTACAAAATACTGCAACTCAAATTTATTAACCAAATTATTCTTAAAAACATTTTTTTGTTAAGACTTTGTGATGATTACTACCTGCGTGAAGTTTTAACACTATGGGTCAAGGTATTGAATGGGAACTTCATATAAAATTACAAAGATGCATAGACCCTGAACCTGACCGCACTATTAGTTCATTTCTTTAGACCACATCAGTTCAATTTCAGTGGTAAATCTTTTTTTTAATTTGCTGGCTTGCATATTCTCCACTAGCCATGCCTTTCAAAATGCACAAAACAATCCAGTGGGAGAATAAATTAAAGGAGCAACTTTTAAGATAAGATAAATTAAGAGCTTTCAAACACTACAGCAAGAATCAGTATGTCAGACGCAACTCAGCATTTCTGTAGATAATATTTGACAGTGGACCTGGAGATGGTAAATACAAATGTGATAGTTTTTGAAAAATATGCATTTGCATGCAAAGACATGCCCTTAAAAAGAAGGGTTTTGAGTAGATTAACCCATTTCAAGACTAAAATGCATTGTTCCATGTATAGTATCTGTTGAATTTTGTTTAATCAGTGGCTGAGCTTTCAGCCTCTCTGCCCCCACATTCTGGAACTCCATCCCACAGTGCCTTTGCCTCGCTCCCTCCCTTGCCTCCTTCAAGGCCGGTCTCAAGACCCTCCTCTTTGATCGTGCTTTCGGTCGCCCTCCCACCTCTCTGCCTTCCCTCACCCCTACACCACCCCTCCCCCATGCTCGGGTCCTGACCGCAGACTGTCCAGCGCCTTGGGACGTCCTCCCGACGTGAAGGGCGCTCTATAAATGTAATTTTGTTGTTGTTAATGGGAAGAAAACGTGCAGAATTTAAAACAAACAGCAGCACTCTTTAACGTGCTATGAGCTTCTGGTTCTGAAAGCATTCACTGACTCTTGTCAAATCTGAATTTACATTGCCAATGAGGATTCAATTTACATCCTGCTATTGCAAACTGGAACCCTTCCCCCTCTCCCTCTACTGGAAAAGACAGGCCAGTTAGCATTCTCTTTCAGTAGAGAAAAGTGACTTGAAATTCTGCTGTTGAATGCAACAGGAGTCTAAAACGTGGAGATTTCTAACGAGATTTCATAAAACGATGAGTCACAAGTCATAATAACTTGCATTTCAATGTAGCTCCTTATGTTGTTGAGGCGTCTTGAAACATTTCACAGAAATTACTGCAGAAATTAATGACTGTGGCAATCAATTTACAGCAAACAATTTGCGTACAGTAATTTCTCACAGGACATGAATGACCAATTTTATCCGTGGGACTGTTGGCCAGCACACCAGGTGAAACTCGCTTCCCTTTTCAAATCCTGCTAAGGGACCTTTTAATGTTCACCTGAACAGGTAGACAGGACCTCGGTGAAACGTCTCATCTGAATGACAGCACCTCTATCGATCCAGCATTCCCTCCAGTGCTGCACTGGAGTTCAGTCTAGACTGTGAGTTCAAAGTCAAAATCCCGATGTGAGGTTTGAACCCAGAACCTTGACTCAACAACAGCTTACACTTATACAGCACCCTCCACGCAGGGTAGCCTCTCAGAGCGCTTAACAGTGGCAGAGCCTGACTCCGAGCTGGGGCGGGCGGGGGAGGAGGTGGCTGTAAGCATGGAGGAAGAGGAAGGTTTTCAGGCGGGACTTGAAAACAGGGAGAGAGGGGGCAAAGCGGAAAGATTGAGGGAGAGTGTTCGGGGATTAGTGGCTGAAAGCGTGGCCTCCGATGGTAGGCGAAGGATGCGAGGGACTGTCAAGTCATTCAATATTTTATACCACTGGAACCATTAAACAGCTGGGGACAGAATCACTTTAATGGACCAGAAAAACCTTTTGTACCTTGTATGCTGCACAACAGGTACAAATCAACTGGTTCACTGGTCCACATCTGTAGCTTTAACTAATTGGAAGTTCCTGACATCAGGAGTTGAATTGTCTGTTAAGGAAATTAGGTCTTCAAGGTCTGAATAGATAGCTTAAATGCCAAACTAAATTCACATAACCACTAGAAGCCTCGCCAAAGGTCTCTTTGGAGCATGTTTAAAATGGAATGATTGTCAGCATTACAGGCAACTTTCTCCTTTTGCACAATTGTTGCTCTGAAGTTTGTGAGAAATTCAAAATACTTCCTAATCCTTTCATTTAATTTAGCGCATTGTCACACCATTACCATGATTCTGAGCTCTCCACAGGATTTCACTGTAACGTGTATTCCTGTATATTTGTAGCCAATTTGCTACAAACAACCATGACGTGAATAACTAAGTTTATTGGAGAAATTATTGACCAGGACACCGGGTGGAATCCCTTCTCTTTTTGAGTAATGCTATGGGATCTTTAACATCCACCTGAAAATGCAGGGATCGTTCCATTGTTGGTTTAATGTCTTGTCTGAAGGATGGCACCTTCAGCAATCCAGCACTGAATTTTTGAGGAACTATTCTAGACTACGAGCTCAAAGTCACAACATTTAGCTGGAACTCACGACTTTCTCCCTCAGAGACGAGAGTGCTGCCAACTGAACAAGGCTGAGATCTGTACTGATTGAAGAAATTCCTGCTCTGACCAAACCCAAATGGATTCCATTTTGTTCCAAGTGTTTCTGCTCCTGTCTCTGAACATGTCCCTTTTTTTCACTCATCTCTTTAACCTCTTTTAGTCATTTTCTAAATTTCCATTCCCTTTGAAATTTGCTTATGTTCATCCTACGTCTAAGTCCTGTACGTGTGGAGTCCTGTAGCTCAGTGGTTAGAGCACTCGCCTCGCACGAGAGAGACCCGGGTTCGATTCCCGGCAGGGCGAAATGTTGGGCAAGTTTCTTTACTCCACACACCTCTGTTTACCTAGCAGTAAGTAGGAACATGGTTGTTAGTCAAATGGCGGATCGCTTTTCCGGGGGTAATAATTCCTTAAAAAATAATAATAAATTGGTCACTCAATCCACGACTGTTTGTGGAACACTGCTGTCACAAAATATACAGTCAATTCACTTTACAGTATATTCTGTGAAGAGCTTTGAGACGTCTCGAAGATGTGATAAGGTGCTATATCAAATGCAAGGCTGATTATTATTATTATTACAATCCATGTTTACCCTTCAAACTATCTCCGCAAATATCCTTATATTTACAAGGATCAAAACTGTGATATTCCTAAATACATTCTATTCCTTATTATAACCTTCAGCCCCCCCACCCAGAGTGACAGAGCAGTGAGGCAATGCCTGATTGGATAGGAGCCACTATCCGGTGAGCCACAGTAACTAGACAACTAACAAAATGACCTTGTGACAGATTCATGCAGAGATTCAGCACAATTACTTTCACATGTTAATGAGGTAGAGAAACACTTTGAAACATCCACATATGAGGATGGGAGAGGTAATGATAGGGTGTGAGTTCACCAAATTCTATCCACTCTTTTGTCGATGACTTCTCTCTCAATTCATCACCTTCAGATCACACACTCAACACACACCACTCTCAGTCTTCTCATAGTGCCTCGACTGACTCACTGAACGTTGACCACCTTTGTGGTCTTTCAGTTCCTCAAAAATACAATTTCTTTGTGCCACTTTCCATCTCTGTCCTTCAATCGCTCCACCGCGAATCCTCCCTCAACCATCAACATTCTGGGCCTCACTATCTTCTCTGACTTGAAATTCTTATATTTTCTTCTATTGCTGATCTCCTCTATAAAGTTCAATTTCCTCTTTCATGTCAAACATTTATTTTTCCCTCAGCAACTCACAAGCCTCTATAAAGTCTACATCTATCCAAGACTTGATTTCTGCTCACGTATTTGTGGGGAGGGTTTCTGACACCTCCTTTGTACAGAATACAAGAAGAAGCTTATGTCTAATTGATAATTTCTTTCTCAACTTTCACCTAATTTTCTTTCTCTACCTCATCAAATATTACTATAAGATAATCCATGCATTTAGTATAGCATGTTTCATATTGGACGTCTGAAAGCTCTTCAGAGGATGTAAAGTGGATTGACTGTGTATTTTATCGGCGAACATGGCAACACAGCAATGTTCCACAAACAGCCATGAAGTGAATCAATCTTTAACATCGACCCAAACAGGCAGATGGGACCTCAGCACTGCATTGGAGGTCAGTATGGACTATGTGAGTGAAAAGTCCCATTTTGGGGCTTGAATCCACAGCCTTCTGACTCGGAGGCGAGAGTCCTACCAGGGAGAAGCTGACACGCAAGTGTGTAAGAACACAGGGACAGAAGTACGGCATACTGCCCATCGAATGAGCTCTGTCACTATGGGCTATGAGTATAACCTTTCTATCAGTCCTAAATTAACACTTAACTAACAATTGACAAGTCATTGAGTTGAGACCATCAGCTCAGAAGACACTGCTTGTTCATGAACTCTTTTTAGCACATGGGGTAAACTCCAGCAGTTGCTGTTCTTGTGTTGTTTCAATTTCATTTGAAGACATAATGCTGAGGTAGGAAGTTTTAATTCTGCTCAACACTAGCCTGTTTTTTCTTCAGATTTAATTTTAACATGTAACATATGCGGGTCAAGCAGAGGAGATATCTTCCCATAAATAACTTCCTCTTTTCATTAAATATCCCCACAAGTGACCTTCCTCAGCAATAAAAGATGTTTGATAACATATCAACAGCGACATATTGGACAATAAATTATTTAGTGTGCAATAGGGAGAGGTGTCCGTTTTTATTTGGAAAGGTCAGGGAAAACATAGATTGCTTTCTGATTTTCAGGGAAAAGACATGTTTCTTTGAACGAACAACAGCAAAAAAATCATCCTTGTGGATTATTCTGTTTGTTGATTCGCCTCGTTTCTTTCCACCACATTACTCTTTAAGATTCTAGTCATGGTTTATGTTTCGCTGACTGGTTGGTAAGAATGTTTTGGGAAAAGTAAAGGTAGTTTGAATTAATCAAAGTTTAATTCTTTTACTGTTATCAGACTAACAGTGGGCCATGTAACAGGTCACTAAGGCAGTAAATAATTCCCAGGTGGGGCGAAACCTTAGGCAAGTTTCCTTACTCCACACGTTTCTGTTTACCTTGCAGTAAGTAGGAACCTACTTGTTAGTTGACTGGCGAATTATTTATGGGGACAATCATCCCTCAATAAAAAATTTGTCTTTCAATCCATAACTCACACCCACAGCAGCCAAAAACCCTCGTCCACGTGTTCGTCATTTCCTGGCTGGACTATTCCAATGCCCTCTTCGCTGATCTCCCCAACTCTACCATATACAAAATTAAATTAATTCAGAACTCCACCGCCCGGATACTCACCCGTACAAGACTCTGTACCCCATCAAACCAATCCTTGCCAGGCTGAACGGACTCCGAATTACTGAACGGATCAACTTCAAGATCCTCTTGCTGGTTTCACGGGATAGACTGTAAAGTGATGTGACTGCATGTATTTTGTGAGCAAACACGACAGCCAATTTGCAGAATGTTCCTCTACCTGCCATGGAGTGAGAGGTAGAGTGATGTGGAGCCGGTGTGTAACCCCGGGCTGCTTGTTCCTGTCGCTCTGCTACAATCACTGGGAAGCACCAGTACCTGTAAGATTGCTGAGGTACGATATTAATGAATTCTATGTGGATTTTAAATTGCAGCAGAGAAAGTATTTGGACAGGGGCAATAAACTCGGTAAAAAGCCACACTAGGTGCACGCAAAGGATTCTGAATGATTTACCGTTGGATACAATTGATGTTCGTGTGCGGATAGCGTGCAGATTTAATGCATGAGTCCAATCGCTCATCTCATATAAATCGTGTATTAACAGCTCACGATCCACTCTTCAGTTTAAGTGAATGTAGAACATGCTACCTTTGGCCTGGAATGTGTAAAATCACTTCAAATTCTACAGAAGTGCCATCCTCCCTCCTTGTCGTTTATAACTATAAGATTTTAAATGACAGTTAGAATTAACCAGATAATGGCTTAATGTTGCACAGAGACCGGACACATGACTCGGTCTGGAATGCAGTTGCCCTGTCAGACATCTCAAACTGCTTACTGGAACGTATTAACTTAAAGCTCTCCTCTGTGTCAATGCACCTGCAACAGTCTGCTGTTAGAAAGAGGCCCCTCACATCGCAGTACAATATAATATAAAAAGCCTCCTTTAATTGCCTGCTAATGGAATACATAAGTTCAGGCTTTTATATGGCCCCCCCTGGCTTTATCAGAAGAACCGATAGAGTATTGTTCTTGAAGGATGAGTCCGTTCAAGTCCCAGCTAAACGCCTTCCTCTTCGACCGTGCCTCAGCCACCCTCCCGCCTTCCAACCCTCCTGACCCCAACTCCCAGCTCGGGTCCAAGAAACTCTGACTGTCCGGTGCTCTGGGATGTCTTTCCGACGGTAATAAGATAACAACGTACAGACTTAATGCATAAGTACATCGCTCAACTCATAGAAATCGCGTATAGCAGCTCACAATCCACTCTTCAGTTTAAGTTGAATGTAGAACATGCTACCTTTGGCCTGGAATGTGTAAAACCACTTCAAGTTATACAGAAGCACCAACCTCCCTCTCTGCACTGTGAGGCTTGTTGTTCTTGTTCATTTTTATTTATGATCGCATCAGATGCCAATTGCACCCGCCTCTATCCAGCCCCAACGACAAACACCCTTCAACAGAGGGATCGTTGTCAATCTTCCATTTCTTCCAAAGAACTTATCCTTCTGCTTTTCTAAGGAAAATGTCACCAAAGTAATACTAATTAATGCCTAGCTGTGGGCTCTCCTCTGTTCTCGCAGCGAACACAACTCCTCTGGGAGTCAGAGTAAGGTTGCCCATTTTCAACAGCTTGTCCGAGACACAGAACCAGATTATACACTCCCTCCCCTTAGACCGCGAGTGCATTAGCCCTTTCAGAAAGGCTCGCTGGGGATTATGTGGGAAGCGGAGGTATTTAAAATCAAAGAATGCTGAGGATTTGAATGCATAGCACTGCTTACTCACAGTGACAAAAAGACAGGTCTCCTCAATGGCAGAATCAGACGAGTTGCATATATTAAGTTATATAGAAGCCTTTGTGAGGGTGTTGTGCCAGGGATTGGTGAACATTGACGGTTTTCTACACAGAACTGAAGGCCAAGTCAGCAGCATCTCTTTTACTGAATCATGTCAGAGTGACAGAAGGTACAAAAAAAATGTAGTTTGACGGAATCATCCAACGTTGAAACCAGAAAAGATTTTGTTTCGCATTTTGTGGAAGCTCTGACGATGGTTGATATTGGAAGATTTGTTATAGGTTAGATTATAGCAGGGAAGTTGCTGTTTTTCTTAGCAAACAGTGCAAAGCAGCAATTAAAGAGGAAAGGTCAGGATAAAGGTCAGGATAAATTACTAGGGAAAGTATGTGCTAAGTCCTGTCCTGTTTAAAGAAAGGGTATTTGGATCTCTCAATGTGCAAACACATTTGTATTATGCACAATGTGTAAACATGTGAGGAGAGGAATTACAGGTGTTCTTAACTGTGTTATTAACAAGCAATGAAATGAGCAAAATGTATATAGCAGTTTCTAAACATTGCCCTTAGCATCACCGTTACATAGAGCTCAACCTTTTTGAGAGGTAAAGCATGCTACACTGAAATGACTTAAGCCGAAGACATTCGTTGTAAGAGAGCATCTCTCAGTCCATTGGTTCCACTTTAAATTTTGTCTGAGTCAGAGAATATTTGAGAACACCAATGGCAAACAGAAGAGTCTCCCTGCACAAGATTGCATCATCCCAACAAGTCCTCCCTACACCTGTTACCCAGGTCAAGTGGAAACTAGTACAAAAAATAGCTCAAGATGTACTGTATTCTACTGCTAATTTAAGTCCTGAGTCATGTACTGACCGTATGTTGCAGGCCGGCTTGACGGAATGATGCTCCCGAGAGCCTGTAGCTTTTTGCTATGATACTTAGCAGTAGAAGTAGAAGCTGTCTGCTGACTGCACATTAACAGTACACATTAACATGTATGATATTCAAGGAAGGCTAGGCTAAAATACTATATTCCCTGTGCACTTTGCCAAAGCCACACGCCTCTCCATCCTTTTGCCAAAAGTATATTTTGTTTGGGGGGGGGGGGTTAAAAATAAATCTATACTATGCACAGCTACCGGTTTCAGCGAGAATAATGGAACTGTTCTCAGTCAGAAGGGTATCACTACCACACACCCCACTTTAATATCCGGCCAATGATCTTTATACTTGTTGGTGTGCAAACATCTTTACCGAGGTTCCGCACTGACTGGCATACTTATGCACCAACATCATGTACTCAAAATATGTTGATTGGATACTCTGCAGCAAAGCATCTGACTGTACATCATCAGAATGTTTTGAACTGGGGAGAAGCGTCAAAGCCAGACATCTGGGCTCTCACTCACTCAGATTTCCCTCAACTCTTTATCATCACCCGCCTCCGCACTATCTCTCCCTCCGAGCTGCCGAAGGCCTCAATCACGTATTCATCACAAGCTGCTGAACATCCAGAACTCTGCAACTCATATCCTCTCTTGCACCTATGAGCCTGACTCCCCCATGCTCCCGGCATTAAAGGTGTCGTATAAATGTAAAACTGTAAACTAAATGTAAGATGGTCACTCTGGGGAAGGCCAAATTTTGAACTGGATGGAAAAAACTTCTGGGCTCGCGGGTAAATGTGCAGCACTGATCATACAAGCAGGAGTGCCTGCTGGTTTGAATGCTAGCCTGAGTACCTTGGATTGGCCAGAATCACTGCTCCTGTTCAATGTCAATAGACCCCTTGCTGGAAGGTATGTGGACAACAGGTGAGAACAAAACCAGGCTTGTCTATATTCCCCTTCCCATTGTGATCAAATAGCTTCCCAATCCTCATCGACAAGACTCACAAGTAAATCATTAACAACAACAACTTGGATTTATATAGCACCCTCCACATGAACAAGGGGTTGCAGGGTAACTGGCTTCTGTGCGACAATGGAGTTATATTTCCTGTGTTCATTGCAAGAAGAAACGAGATGTGAAATATCAATCCAGTAGAAGCAAAAGGAGTTAAAAGCCTCCAGCCGAAGGGGCAAAACTGATTAGAAAATATGCTAAAATATATAATGTTTCATTACACATTCGAATAAGAACAATGATAACAACTTGATAATTATGATAATTATTCAATGTGATAATTAAGGTGTCAGATCAATTATGGACCACCATACTTGCCACAAGATCACGGGATGATATTGTTCGAATGAAGAAGGCATTTTAGCCTATCTGATCTCTTCCTTCCAGAATAACCACCCTAAGGTCCTCCTATCACAGCATCAAGTTGCTGTTTAGTGGGACGTCCTCCTGACATGAAAGACGTCATACAAATGTAATTTGTTGTTATGTTGTTTAAATGAGTCCAGCGTCCTGGCCTCAACTGCAGTTTCCGGTAATCTGTTCCAGTCGCTATTTACCCTCTGGGTAAAGAAATACTTCCTGGGGTCTGTCCTGAAATTGCCCTAAGCAACCTCTTCTTCTGTTGGCTCAGTTTATCTGAAAGTAATTGATGTCTCAATCAGAAAACTCTGGTTTAGTTCTGAAACACTGCAAATGTCTTGCGATTTGATAATTCTGGCGAGGCTCAGTAACCCTCCAACCTAATCACCGTGTTGAGATCAGCCGGTTCGGGAAAGGTTTGCATCATCTTGGTCATTTCAGACAATTGACCTTCTTCAGCCTGACATCCTGGAGGCAGTATCTGAGTTCTGTTTCATTGGAGAGTCACTTGATTGAGTCGGTATCCTCTTCTGATTCATTCCAATGGCCATTATTATCACATCAAACGGGTTTTGAAATGTCATAAACTTCATCTCTTCATTTGAAGCAGCCTTTTTCAGCATGGCAATTGGCAGCCAGTCAGGGGGGACAGTGGTTAGTGGCTTCAAATTGATATCTAAAGACGCCAATCTGTGGCGAGACAGCTCGCTTAAGTCCGTGTGCACGTTCAGCTAACCAGCTGGGCAGTGTCCTGGCAACACAAGACTTTGGCGTGTACAAGAGGATAGACGGAAACAATTAAAGTGAGTTTCCTGTTACTGAGTAGGAAAACTTCAAGTAGATTATAAAAGGGAGTGTAGTACTTTACATTGAAGGTAGCCAGCCATTGCTGAAATGCTCTTTAATTGGGCGAAAAATATGCTTTCAATGGCAGCGGCTGATATTTCTAATGTGGTCAGATAATTGAAACTTAAAAAATATCTATATCTCGCTAAACACCTTTGAAAGACAAACCCTTGACGAACACTTTAATGCGAATGAAAATGCAAAAAAAGTAAGGAGGCGTAAATGAAAAATGAGAATGTGACTGCATGTTAAATGGTGCAGCTTTCTGACTCCAATGATATACAGTGTCTAAGATAAAACAGTTACAGCTTTTTCATTTATAGAAACTATTTGCTGTTCAGCACGCTTCTCTGATTTGTCTGGACAGTACATTATTTTCTTTTTTGCACATTACAGTACGTGCGATGATTGCGCTTATCAAGCACTTGGGTGGTACTGCACTGTAAGAGGTTTTCATTCTTCGGATGAGACATTAATCGAGGACCCGTCTGCCCGTTCAGGTAGACTTTAAGGAGCCCATAATAAATTTTTTTTAAAATATAATAATGCTTGCATTTGATATAGTATCTTATCACGTCTTTGAGGCATCTCAAAACACTTCAAAGCATATACTGTAAAGTTAATTGACTGTATATTTTGTAGGCAAAACCTGGCAGCCAACCGCGCACAGCAGTGTCCCACAAACAGTTGAGTGATCAATTTTTTTAAAAAGGAAAGTGATCCGCCAATCGACACGACCAGGTTCCTACCTACTGCTAGGTAAATAGATGTGTGCGGAGTAAGGACCCATCCCCATCATTTGGCCTTGCCAGGAATTGAACCCAGGTCCTCTCGTTTGCAAAACGAATGCTCTTACCACTGAACTACAGGACTCCATGGTACTATTTGAAAAGAGTAGGTGTTTCTCCCAGCATCCTGGCCATCAGTCCCACAGATAAAAATTGGTAATACACTTCATGGCTGTTGGGACGTTGCTGTGTGTAAATTGTCTGTTATGTTTGCGTAGAAATATACACTTTATGGAAAATCCTGTGAAAGACTTTAAGATGTTTTGTCGACGTGATATAGTATATCAAATACAGGAAATACTATTATTATTTATCAACATTAAAATTGTGGCGTTACCCGATTACATAACAGGTTCAGCACAGTGTGAGGATTTTTCTCCTATTACACTACCTTGTGCTTGTACCATGTACCTTGCAGCAAGCACTTTGAGATGCTTTCCCAACGTGTAAGGAGCTGTAAATGTAAGTTGTACTGCAATTGTATTGTTGTGCAGATGCACGTTACATCGTGCTTTTTCAGATCTAATACTATTCATTCATTTTCATTCTTTGTGTTAACCAATCAAAGATTTCTCTTGAACAAAATACTACCATTTACACACAAAACAAATGTGTTTCGAAAGTCATTGAGCTCTGACTTAGCGATCTCTTAAGTATCGAGTATGAATGATCTGGATATGCACCTCCCAGGTTCTGTTCTCAATATCACAGCCCTGAAACTGGGTCATACATTTGTGTTCCTGCCAGCAAATTCAGCGTAGACTGGGATTCACATCAGCAAGCTACCGGTCTGTAAGATGCAGCTCCAATCCACTACACCAGGGCTGTCTCACCTTTTGGCTGTCGGGGCCCAGAAGCCCCATTTGGGAAATATCCGTGGGGGCATAAGCAACATTTTTGTGTTTCCCTTCCAAAAACATTACATTTATGGGTTCTGGAGGGAGCAGGTGGACCTGTGGACCAGATAAAATGGAGGGATTGGGAGCCAGTTGGACCATCTTGCATTACACCATCAGGCTGTCTATACTTGAGGCTCCTGATATATTTGTCCTAGCAGCTTCTGTATAGCTCATGTAGCTGTCTCACACTTTATTCCATGCTTTCTATTTTTTCGCCTACAAAACACACAGTCACTGCACTTTACTGCGTATCATGTGAAGCGCTTTGAGATGTACTCCTGATGTGAAAGGCGCTATACGAAATGCAAGGATTAATATTATTGCGAAGTCCTGTAGCTCAGTGGTTAGAACACTCGCTTTGCAAGTGAGAGACCTGAGTTCAATTCCAGGCAGGACGAAACCTTGGGCAAGTTTCCTTACTCCACACGCCTAATAAATAATAATCCCTCCAAAACCAAAAACAATAATAAATTGGTCATTTTCATTCTACGTCTGTTTGTGGGGCATTGCTGTGCTCAATTGGCTGCCGCGTTCGCCCACAAATATACAGTCAATTCACTTTACAGTGTGTTCTGTGAAGCGCTTTGGGATGTCCTACCGACGTGAAAAGTGCTATATCAAATGCAAGGATTATTATTATTATTCTCATCTACTCATCATTTTCCTGTCCTCTTTTCCTTCTTTCTTTTCTCCTGCACTGCTGATTCCTCCTTCAGGCATCAGTTCCCATTCCCATGTCCACAGCTTCTTTCCGTTCCTTACTCTCAACTTCAATAAACAGAAAGCACAGTTTTCATTCTCCAACAAGAAAGCTGTCCCTTATCTCCCTATATGTTTCATTTTCTTCTGTATTCAAGCCTTTAATTTACCACTCGTCTCACTGTCCTCTTTGACTAATTCCACTCACAATGTCCAACTGACCTAAAACTCCTCCACCCATATTCTTACCCATACCAGTCTCCGCACCCCCAACAACTTAATCCCAGCCAGGTTCCACCGGCTCCCTATTGCTGAACAGATCAATTTCAAGATCCTCAAACTTATTTACAAATCATTTCACCCCTTAGCACCTTCCTACTTCTCCGACTTGCGTACACCCCTCCCCACCACCCACCTCCTTCGCGCAGCCTTCTGCTCATCCACTCTGCTCCACCATTATCAGCTGTGCTTTCAGCCACTGTGCCCCGAAATTCTGGAACTCCCTGCCTCAATCCCTCCACCTTGAACCCTCCTTGCCTGTCTTCAGATCGCAACTGAAGATCTTCCTCTTTGATCACCTCTCCTGTCCCCAGGTACAGAGTCAAGCTACAACACACTTTAAGAGTTCCGAGAAGCTACTGGATGAAGGGTGCTACATAAATACAAGTTGTTATTGTTGTTGCGCATTTCATATCACGATGTGCTTTACAGGACATACTATAAAATGGAATGACTGACTATTTTGTGGGCAAATGCAGTAGCCAATTTAGCCACAGCAATATCTCACAAACAGCACATTACTTATGTGCTAACTTTCAAGAATCACCCCTATTTGCCTACAAATACAATCACTATGATTAGCCGTAATTATCTGTGAAGAGTTTTGAGACTTTTTGACATATGGCATTATATCAAATGCAAAGATAATTATATGTTATATAAAAAAAGTTGTCAATAATGTCTTTGGGACTGCTAACAATGCTACCTAATTCTTAGCTACCAACTGACTGGGGGTATTTTGCTGCTGAGATTAGGCAAGTTCACTCGTTCAGCATTTACTTGAAGAAAAGCCAACACTGTCTAAGCTCACACACGACTGGGTAAAAATTCTGTTCAGTGTTACACCCTTCGCCTCTGATGATGTGAGACTATAATGGAAATTCCCCTTAATGGCCAACATTGTGGATTTCCCATTAGAGTCAAACATTGCTAAAGATGCTGAGCAAGGAACAACCCATTGGGCAAAGTAGCAGAGGACTGCAGAAACCCAAGGAAACCTGTTCCCCCATTGAGCCTGTGGCCTAGAAGTTAGGAAATAATTGGAGAAGCGGTGGAAAAATGGCAGAGGTATGAACTGCACAAGTCACTGAGTATTTGCTTAATGAGACTATTTCAATGCATCCATGTAAAGGTAATGAAGTGTAAAATATTCCACCAGCATTAAATGCGATGTCTGCCTGATGCGCTATATCCAATTTATTGCGTTTTCCTAATTTCACACTGCATCGGATCATTATTGAAGGGAAAACACTTATGAATATTTACACAGCCTCCAATTACTCTGGGATGCAATTTCTGTGTGCTTTCAGAGTGATGTTTAATACTGCCAGAGATGTTACAAACTTAAGTTACATGGGAAAAAGGAGAAACGAGAACTGAACACATTACTGACTGACACTTCAAGGATACTGAAAACTTTTGCACAAAAATATGCATTATTTATATTGGGGGCTAACGTGCAGTCCAAATTAAGAGATTGCTTAAGTATCGAGTATTATCTGGATGTCCTGGAGTCAGACCCTCCCTCAATTCTGTGCTCAATGCTGATGTACTGAAGCTGGATCCCACATTTTAATCTAATCTTGCATTTGATATAGTGCCCTTCATGTCGGGAGGACTTCTCAAAGCGATTCACAGGATTTACTGTAAACTGTAGTAACTATGTAGTTTGAAGGCGAACGCTTCGCTTGTAATGATGGTTACTAATTATAGTGGAATTGAGGTTTCAATAAAACCTGGAAGAAAATTGCAATCCTAGCAGTCAAGAGCCAGGATCTGTGAGCTGGAATGAACACAAAACCTGGCTACATTGAGAAACATTCGAGGAAGTGTGGGATTCAAATTCATATTCAATAGTTAAGGAATCTCTTTAGACCAAGGTTAGAACCCCCTCTCAAAATATTCTGTGTAATATGGTGTTATTTTTACAGAACTAATGAATAGCTAAATGTTACACAAGTATGTATGAACAATTACAATAGTGCTTATTAATACACGTAAAACTTGTGAAAATATCCTGAAACGTGTATAATGTGAGGTTTTACCAAAGGAATTGTATTGTAGAGTCTTATATTGCTAAAGGTCACATTTTATCATGTCCTAGATTATACTTCTTGAACACAGGCAGCATTGATAGCAACTATCCCAAACAACATTGTGCGATCTGCTTTGGGACATCCTCCCGACATGAAACGATCTTTACAAATGTAATTTATTGTTGTTGGCGTTAAAAAGGTTAAACCTTCACTGGCATCTTTCATACGTTGATTGTTAAAACTAGCAAATCTGTCTATTATAGAAATCATATTATTGTATAAAGACCTGTGGGACAATTTACCATCTGGGTCTAGATTTGCTCTCTAAGCGTAACATTTCAGATCCCACAGATTTTGTCAAATACTTAAAACCATCTTAAATTTGCACCTTTTCTGCGAATTCTTTAAAGGACTATGGAAAATAGGCTTCAGAGTTTAAACAGAATTTAACAATTTGCCAAACTCTGCACACATTGTAATGCTACATCAATAAATCTAGGCCCAGGTGGAATTTTACCTCAGTGGTGAACAGTTGTTTAGCGATCGATGTAAGATACGCTTGATTGTTTTACGTAGGTTACAAATAATAATGTATGACTGTCTGTAATTCAATCCCAGGCGTCCCTTTGGAAAACAGAAGCAACATGCAAATCTTAATTGATTCCTATCATGTAATGCATTTGACAGCTATCCACTGTGTCCATTTGTGAAACTTCGTCCCAGTCCCTCCTTGTGCCCACAATACAAACCGCTTTGTTTGAATCAATTATTTTGTTTAATCTGTGTTCAAACTGCAATGTTCGAAGAAGGCATCTCATTAAAAGGAATGTAAGTTCAAAGAACCTATTTGCTCTGAATCCCCACAGTATTACTTAACAGCAATGAGTGGATAAGGCGAATGGTCTGCTCACCACAGGGCATTTCCGTTAAGCACTTTCGACTGTATTTTGCTGACCCTGTTATTTGCTGGAAAGTGTGACATGGAAGACGAAATGATTTTCAACCAGATGAGGTCAGTGTTTCCAAACAAGGCTGTTTGACCAAATGATCAGCGTTTCCTTGATAGTCATTTTGATGAATGCCCAATGGCACGACATTCGAACCATCTCATTTATTTGTTGACAAACTGTGAACTCTGAATGACAGAATTCTATCCAAAGCTAGCACAGCAGCGGAAGCTGAAAAGTTTGGAGTGCAGACCTGAAGGCAAATAAAGAGCATTCCACTGCTCCGCACTCCCAGTAGCACTCCAAACATTTCCAGGGGAATACGAATGGGCTTGATGGCTCTGTTTCCAGAAAATCATTAACAGGTCGAGGGGTTGCACAGCAAGCCATTAGAAAAGAATGACAGGAGGTCAAAGCACCATGAAAAGTTTCTGACTGACAAGTCCTATATCCTTCACAATCACACGCTAAAGAATTTAAGCAAACTTTGCAGCTATGCGAGATTTCTTACTGGGTTCCCTTGTGCGTAATAGGATTCCATTGGGAACACTTACCTCAGCATCCAGAGTGAATGTGGACGGTGTAAATTAAATACCAGAGAACTGCGTGCCTGAATAGACTGTAGAATAGCCTCCAGTTTTCCGTTAAACCTAAAGTCACAATCCTGTTGTGACCAAAACAACAAACTCCACAAACAAAATCCTTTCCAGGCCATTTCTGCTGTAAAACTGATAAAGGACAACTTTTTCAGTGTCTCAGGCTGCGCGGTTATCCTTGTGATTGTAAACATTGTAAAGCATTCACTGTGGAGCATTCATCAAGAAAGTTTACAGCCAAATTAAATTGCTGTTAAAATGCAGCTAGCATTACACTTTAACTAATGCAATCCCAGAGTTAATGGACTGTTTTAGGTACAAAAACATAAACATCCCTCAGAAAAGTTGCATACAATCCTCAGTTGCATTTTAATTTCTTTTAACTGCGCCCTGTTCTCTTGCTTCCTTCCTGGCTATGCAGTCACACAGAGTGCAGGTTCGGAGGTCATGGGGGCCCAATTTACATTAATATGTCAGTCTGCTAATCCGTCACTCCATGCAGAATAATCTTCCTGTTGCATTAGCTCCATAAATAGCAACATTTGCACCTCTTCCCAATGCATTGGATTTTCCCCTCACTTTGTTCGCTTCTTTATAAATTAAACCAACATTGGATGAAGTTGGAAATGAAACCTGGCATTGGCTGTATTAAACCTATACATAAAGAATCATATAATTTGTGGACATCATTTTTATGGCAAGCTGATAACTAACAATAATCCTTGCATTTTATATAAGCACCTTATCACGCCATCTAAACGTCTCAATGTGCTTCACTGGATTTACCGTAACGTGTAGTAACACTATGTTTCCAACCCCTAGAACTCACGGTCACGATCTCTCGGCCTTGCCCTTCTCTATCTTTATATCCCAACTTTAAGTCTAACTCTCTGGCCGTGCTAAAAGTTACCTCCCTTTCTCTCTTGTGCAGGATCCAATCTTGGCACTGTGAAGTGCTCCATGATACTACCTTGTGAACAGCGCTATATAAATGCAAGTTGTTTCTGTGACTCTGTATAGGTAGCCGAATACAACAGCCAATTTGCGGACAGCAAAGTCCCACAAACAGCCAAGAAGTGGAGGACTAATTTTATCTCGAGGATGGTTGGCCAGGACACCAAGAGAAACTCCCTTCGAAGTCTAACAAGATCACTTTGTGCCATGTTTGAGTCATCGACAGAATAACCCCGGTAATCTCCAGGGATTATCGTACGATTAAAAATAATTGCCAATTAACTAACATTGATATTGAACAACATTGCTCCTTATGAACCATTCCACAAGTCAGTTGCTCACACTTCCATGCAAACGGGCAAAGTGACGTGTACATTGTGTTTACATCAGGACATTCTTCAAATCTGCTTCAGCAGGGAATAAAAATATCAAAGTTCAAAAACGTAAAAGAGGACAGTGCACAAAAGGAAAATGATTACTACTAAGGTCAAATAGATCACGAGGGAAGGACTCCTCTCTGTTTGATATCAGCTGCATTCAATTACTGTTCGAACCACACCTGGTGACAACACTGTTTTTCCAGAACCATGCAGTTGTTTCATTATTTGCTGAAAGTGGATCAGCCTGTTCACACGCTAAGCTCTACATGAAATGTGTATTAATTGCCATGGTAACACAAATCCAATGCATTATTAGTCCCTGGTCTTAGTTAATACATTGGTACCAGGATTTGGGTATAAAATAAATCACCTTTAAGCCAGTCCAGTTCTTCATGTTGTTAGAATTTGTTCTGGCATCCTTCCTCACCACGTTCTTTACTTTTAAAACAGGCCGGTTGCATTTTGCATGGTTAGTGCTCCCCACCTCTGCATGAAGCTGAGCAAGGCAGGAGACCAAAGGAACAGGTGAATGGTGCTCGCAATGGACCTCATAGAACAAAGTACTCAGCTGAAGCTGAGGATTTTTATCTTCCACTTTACCTCATTGGGGTATATTAAGAATTGTTAAATGAGCAATGCATTTCACATGCCTCTTGTGCCCCAGTCACTGGCCTGGCTGAGATCAGCTACAACAGCACAAACATCACTGAATCTTTATCATTTTGTTTATCAAATAAAGATTTTGCCAAAAAGGTAACTTAAGCAACTAATGTAAGTTTGACCTCAACTGTCCCCAGTCCTGTTCTGGAATATGATGGAGACTGGCTGAATGAAAAGATGCACTATCCTCATGTTACTGACCTCATTTTTGATGTGAGTGAACATTGGTGGCTTGAACCATAGTGCAAGCTACTATGTATGTCACACTAACCCTCTCCCCCCATCTCCCATTCCTCCAATTAATACCGTTAGTGCAGCTCCTGTGGCAGTGCTCACGTGAATATTTTCAGCATGGACTGGCTTCAGTGCCCCTGGGTGTGGTGTACAAACAAACCTGTGGTGAAAATTATAGTTAATGGCTCATTTAACTCAGCAAATTGCTGCAGAGATTAGTCACCTGTATCACATGCCACCAGAGTAGCTGCTTGTGGCGTCAGCAACAGTAGCAGATCATGTCTTAATAACAATAATAATCCTTGCATTTGATATAGCGTCTTATCACGTCTTTGAGATGTCTCAAAGCGCTTTACAGAATATACTGTAAAGTGAATTGACTGCATATTTTGTGCCTTCACTAAAGGAAGAGGCCGAAAACTAAAATACAGCCTAATGTCACAAACCCTCTTTAGGCTAGCCTAAGAACCGATCAGGCTTCCTATGCCACACTCAATATGGAACGTTTAATCTCCTTAGCGTCCAACGATAGGCCATCACTGATCAGCACATCCTCTTGACAGCTTAACCACTTGTTGCCTATTATGTTACCCCTCCTGCATGATTCCGTCTGTTAGAAATGTTCATCACCTATAGTGATAATCTTTCCGTTTGATAAAGTTCCTTTCACATCAGGAGGTTATCTCAAAACACTTCACAGGCTTTAGTGTAAAGTTTAGTGATTTAGTGTATTCTATAGTCTAATGCAGCAGCCAATTTGCAGACAGCAATGTCCCATAACCAGCCATGTCGTGAGTGACCAATTTTATTTGGGGGATTTGTTGGCCATGACACTGGGAGAAACGCCCTTCTTTTTTTCCAATAGTGCTATGGGATCTTGAACATCCATCTGAACAGGCAGATGGGACCTCAGTTTAACATCTCATCTTAGCGCAGCACCATAGACAATGCACTGCTCCCCTAGCATGACACTGGGGTGTCAGCCTGGACTACATGAGTTCAAACTCCTGATGTGGGTCTTCTCCCCACAAACTTTTGACTCGGAGGCGAAAGTGCTAACAGCTGAATGAGGCTGACACACAGACCTCTCTGGTTTGTGGTGCTGCAGACCGTCTCGTAATTTGTCTAATGGATGTTTATTGCTTTGGCACAATACATTACTCATCTGATGTATGATGTATGATTTTTCCTCTGCTCTTCATAAATTTTAAATTTTAAACATGGAGTAAACATTTCCTGATTGAACAACCAACAGGATGTCCCCACCTAGGAACTAGACTCTTTCAACTTCCTTTCTGAGATGCCTTCTTTAACTTGGGCAAGTTTCCTTACTCTACACGCCTCTGTTTACTTAGTGGATCGCTTTTCCGGAAGGGTAATAATTCCTTTAAAAAAAAGAGATAATAATAAATTTGTCACTTCAATCCATGACTGTTCATGGGACATTGGTGTGCAATTGGTTGCCACGTTTCACCCACAAAATATATAGTCGATTCACTTTACAGTTTCTCCCTATATAATCTATCAAAACCCCTCTATTAATCTCTGCTTAACCTTCACTGCTTTAAGGAGAACAATCCCAGCCTCTCTAGTCTCTCCACATAATTGAAATTCCTCATCTCTGGTATCATTTAGCTAAATCATCTTTGCACCCTCTCTAAGATGATATTTTCACATCTGTGACTATTGCACCCAATAGTCACTATTGGATATAAATTCCTTCTAGCATTACACACGACACCATTACCGATGTTTGACATTATTGGGAAATTTCATTGGGAGCAAGTTGAGCTGGTTAAGGATGGAGGTCATAGGTTCATGGAGCTTGGAGCTCAAACAACTCGAGCTCCAGCCACGGCCTTGGAGGAGTCGCTCATGGTATTTTGCAGGGACGTTGTTGCCATGGCAAGCTGTCTCGCAGGACATGATAACGTGTTTGTAGGCGGAGGAGTGTGAGATTGTCACGCCCCCCAATCACAACTGGTTCTCGATAACTGTTATTCTCAATCAGAGTTGGGTTGAAAACAAAGGTAAACATCCCCCAAAGGTGACTGCAGATTATGGGCCAAACATTCCAACAGTCAAAACGAGGGGTGTTGGGAGTGAAATTTATACTTCACATTGTGAACATACCTCAGCCTGTTCACTGTAACAAGGATAACTCTTTAACAGGTCTCTTTATCTACCTTTAAAATCCGCTTTAAGACTTACTTCTTCGATCGTGCAACTAGTCGCCTCCCATTGCCCCGCCTGGTATATTGTTAATAATGTTGGAACAATTATTATTTTTAGTATACCACAAAAAATTAATACGACCACTGCACTAAACAAGAATCGATGAAACTTCACCTTGATGCCTCCTTTGTCTCCTTCAATAATAATCCTTGCATTTGATATAGAGCATCTCACATTTTCTAGATGCCTCAAAGCGATTCACAGTCGTGAATTGAGTGACCAAATTATTATTATTATTTTTTTTGGAGGAATTATTACCCACGGAAAAGCGATCCACCAATCGACTAACAATCAGGCTCCTGCTTACTGCTAAGTAAACAGAGGCGAGTGGAGTAAGGAAACTTGCCCAACATTTTGCCCTGCTGGGAATAGAACCCAGGTCTTTTGCTTGCGAGGCGAGTGCTCTAATCATTGAGCTACAAGGCACGTCACTAGAACCTCCTCTTTGACCGTGCATTTGGCCACCTCCTACCTCTACCTTCCCTGCCCTCCACCTCTCCTGATTCTAACCCTCTGCTTGGGACCAAGTCCCTAACAGTCCATTGTCTTGGGACGTCCTCCAAATTGAAAGGCGCGATACAAATGTAATGTCTTGTTGTTGTGGACACATCCTGAATCCTTTAAGCCAAAGCTATATGAGATACGTTGAAAGTGCCATGAAACCTAACTGTACTTCATATAAAGTAATTTATTATTATATTGTCGTAATAAAGATCTTGACATCTGAGTAAGTTTATGTCTAAACTAAAATATCAGGGTTTATTTCAGTTTTGTAAGTTGGAAACTTGACAAAAAAAAATCAGTTCAAGGGAATGCTCTAAGCCGTCTACTGGTTAAAATTGAGACAACTGAAGTGAGACAAAGAAACACAAGCCTTATGGTGATGCGAGTACTTATCGAAAGGGATTTATCCCTATCTGTTCTTTTAGGGTATTTAGAACCACAGAAATGTACAGTGTAGAAGAAGGCCATTTGGCCCATTGTGTCTGTGCTGGCTGTTTTAAAGAGCAATCCTTTTTGTCCCATTTACCTGCCTTTTTACCCCCACCTTTTGGAACTCCATCCCATATTTTCTTCGATTTGCTCCCTCCCTTGCCTCCTTCAAAGCAATTCTTAAGATCCTCCTCTTCAACTGCGCTTTTGGCCACCCACCTACCTCTGCCATCCCTGCCCTCCACCCCTCCTGATCCCAACCCCCAGCTCAGGTCCAAATCCCAGAGAGGAGAACATAACCAAGGTGAAGTCAAAGAGTTTTAAGTTGGGACTTAAAGGTAGATAGAGGAGGGGTAGAGTGAGGGAGTTCCATTGTAGAGGGGTAGAGAGAGGAAGATTTAATGCTTGGAACAGCAAACTATTACCTCAGGTTCCTGAAGTGGTCCCAAGTGCGCAATAATGCATTCAGCCACTGTCTTTAAGTATCAAGCTGTCAGCCATTTCTCTAGCCCTCAACTCAATCATTCACTGTGACGAGCCTCAACAGTTGACTCATATTAAATGTAAATTGAATTTGTTATGCTTAGATTAGGACTGTGCTTGGCTCGGATAGCTTGTGATCTGTGCAGATAAAGAAATAACCAGTCTGCAAATCTTTGTGCCATGGCCATCTGATCATTCATTCAGCAATTCAATCTAAATAAAAATAGAAAGCAGTTGACAAAAACAATATTTGCAAAAGTGATTAGATAGCTAGAATTTGGCGACAGATAATCATGTTGTCTGCACAACACTTTGAGCTTGGATCGGCAATTCAGATTTTTAGTTCATAACAGTCAGATGACAGCGTGGCTCAGTTGTTAGCCTTCTTGCTTCTTAAGTAATTTATTGTCACATTGTTGTAATAAACATCCTCCTGACATCTGAGTAAGTTTATGTCTAAACTAAAATATCAGGGTTTATTTTAGTTTTATAAATTGAAAACTTGGCCAAAAAAAGTCAGTTCAAGGGGCCAGGGAAATGGGATGAGTTCAAGATCCTGATCCTCACTTTCAAAGCCCTCCATAGCCTTGCTCCCCCCTACCTCTGCAATCTCCTAACCCCTTACCAACCTGCCCACTCCCTCCTCTCAGCATTCTCCGACCTGCTTCACGTCCCTCGCCTCGCCTGCCCCACCATTGGTGAGCGGACCTTCACCCACTCTGCCCCCACCCTCTAAAACTCAATCCCGCATTCCCTCCGCCTCACCCCTTCCCTCCTTCAGGACTGCTCTCAAGATCCTCCTCTTCAACTGTACCTTCAATCACCCTCCTTCACCCCCCCCCCCCACCCACCGCTGCCCTCCACCCTCCCTGATCACAACCCCCAGCTCGGGTCCAGCCCCTTGGGATGTCTGCCAGACGTGAAAAGTGCTATACAAATGTCATTTTGTTGTTGTTGTGGGTTCAAGCCCCATGTCAGGTCTTTAAGCTGATGGACTAGAGTGACACATGAATGCAAAGCTGGTTGAGCGGTTTATTGTCGGAAGTGTCGTCCTTCAGATGAGACGTTAAATTGAAGGCTTTTCTGCCTGTACAGGTGGATGTGAAAGATTACATGGGCCCTGGGTGAAAAGAGAAGGGAGTTTGTCCCTCCTGGTATCCCGGCCAACAATTACCTGATTTTTTTTTTAAATGGTCATTCACATCGTGGCTGTTTGTGGGATATTATTGGGTTTGTTCGAATACACAGCCTTTACAGAAAACACTACAAAGTATTTTGACATGATCTAGTACAACAACAACAACTTGCATTTATATAGCGCCCTCCACGCCAGCAGCATCTCAGAGCGCTTAACAATAGTGGAGCCTGAGCTGAGCCAGTGGGAGGGGAAAGGTGACCGTAGGCACAGTCGAAGAGAAGGATCTTCAAGCCTGACCTGAAGATGGGGAAGGAGGGGGAGAGGCAAAGGGATTGAGGGAGGGAGTTCCAAAGTTTGGGGGCGTAGTGGCTAAAAGCACGGCCGCTGATTATGGAGTGGACGATTCGGGGGACACGGAGGAGGACAGACCCTGTAGAGTGGAGGCAGCAGGTAATGCTGTGGGGAGAGAGGTCAGAGAGATAGGGGGTGCCAAGGAATGGAGGATATAAACCATAAAAAACCATAGAAAAAGAGAAGGTTATTTGGCCCATCGTGCTGCCTGAAGTGCAATCCTTTCAGTCCCATTTACCTGCCCTTTCCTCATACTCTTGTAGCTGACTCTTTTTAAAATATTTACCTAGTTCCTCTTGGAGGCCAATATGGATTCTGTCTGAACCTCAGTTCCCAGTAGGACATTCCCACTACTTTGTGTGTTAAAAAAAGCTCCCAAACTCCCCATTCTTGTTACGAAAACATCACAGCTCCACAAGATATTGCATGAAGGATACAACATCTATTTTTCCTACAACACAGTGAAACTCTTGCTTAACTTCACTGGTTTACACATCAACAGATCCGGATCTGAATGTGTAACAGGCTGACAGAAGAACTTCCTGACACAAGCGTCTCTGTATAGGGCAAACACAACCTAATGTGCAGTGCAGTGGTACTCTGTCCAGAGTGGAGTCAGCACACTCAGAGTATTGTTCATTCATTCTAGAATAATAGCCATCTCAAACCGTGGGAAGTTTTTAATCTCCTGTAAATCCTGAATTGCTGATTCAGATATAATAATAATAATAATCCTTGCATTTGATATAGCGCCTTTCACGTCGGGAGGACGTCCCAAAGCGCTTCACAGAACACACTGTAAAGTGAATTGACTGTATATTTGTGGGCGAACGCGGCAGCCAATTGCGCACAGCAATGTCCCACAAACAGTCGTAGATTGAAAATGACCAATTTATTATTGTTTTTGGTTTTTGGAGAGATTATTATTAGGCGTGTGGAGTAAGGAAACTTGCCCAAGGTTTCGCCCTGCCGGGAATTGAACTCAGGTCTCTCGCTTGCAAAGTGAGTGCTCTAACCACTGAGCTACAGGATATTTTTGAAAGTCTTTGTGTTTCTGAGCTCACTAGAACCAATACGTTTCATACATGGGTAGAATGTATTCCTCCTGGTTCTAGATTTACTTTGCCAAGTTGTTGAATACAGACTTATTTTTTAAGCTATTTTTTCCTTAAGTTCCATTGAGATCTACAAACAAGACAACTTCAAAGTTAAGACTGAAGACTGAATGTCATATTATGGATGCTCTAAAACGCTATATAAATAAAATTTTGTGTCCCAGACAGAATATCTCCCTCATAAATCATCAAAAATATACAGTTTTCATTTTTACATTGTGTATATTTCAACTTAGCAAGCGACAATTCTACAACCATATCATTGATAAATTGGAACATTTGTTGAAAAAAATAGATTTGTACTTTCTTTATAACCCAAATAACAAAAGTTATCTTGAATACTCTTATGTTGGTGATGTTGCTTATTATTTATATACACCTTTAATGATAACTATATATATACACAATGATATATATATATACAATGATTTAAAACAATAAACAAAATTGGCAAGATAGATAAATTTAAATTGGAGGAGTATAATAATAATAATCCTTGCTTTTGATATAACATCTTATATCCAGCACCTTGGGATGTCCTCCCGACGTGAAAGGCGCTCTATAAATGCAATCTTGTTGTTGTTGTTGTTATCAAGTCTTTGCGACGTCTCAAATGGCTGAATGGTGTTATATTGAATGGTCCTGATCCTATTTTTAAGACAACTATACAATGTCTAAATTCCTGCCTAAAGGTCATTCAGTTCCAGGCCTCTGCCAATTCTGTCCTGTCAATGTCACTAAATACAAACAAGTGTAACAGAATTTTAGACTTCCAATTATGACTTCCAGTTTGTGTGTCAGTCTGGCTCACTCTGGCCTCTGAGCCAGATTGTGGATTCAAGCACCACGCTGGGACATCGTCGGAAGTACCATCCTTCACCTGAGATATTAACAAATTGTCCCACCTGTCTGTTCAAGTGAACATTAAAGATCCTATGACACTATTTGAAAGAGAAGGGAGTTTCTCCCTGTGTCCTGGCTAACAAATTCCCCAAATAAATGGGTCGCTCACTCCATGACTGTTTGTAGGACATTGCTGTGTGCAAACTGACTGTTGTACACAGTCGATCCACTTTACAGTATACCTTGCGAAGCGCTTTGAGACGTCGTGACAATAGGATAATAGGTTATATCAAATGCAAGGATTATTATTATAACCTCTCTGCATTATGAACATCATACAGAAAAAAAGCTGGTTTGATGCACGATCCCTCCCTTTCCTTCAAAGTCCAAACCTTCTCTCTCTCTGTCTCTATCGATCTCACTTTTTTTTGTCCATCTTCACTTGATTGACACTGAGATCTAATAACAGCAACTTGCCATAGTGAATGAGTTGCAAATCTATTTCCGAATGCATTTGTGTGGAGATGCCCTGATTGGTGTGACACACTTCTGGTTACAGCCAGGAATTGATATTAATAGCTCAGAGTTCAAAATATGAACTCCCTCGTATTACACCTCACTATTACGTTTATTGCTCCTCTTGAATCCTCTTTTGTTCCACCAAATCTCCAAATACGCCACCTCTCCCTCCTCCCTGCATCCTTAGTTATTAAAGTCAAGATTCATTGCACTCATAAATCAATTTTATTATTTATTACAGGAATTATGATTATTAATAATAATCCTTACATTTGATACATGCCTTTCACGTTGAGAGGATGTCTCAAGGTGCTTCACAGGTTATCCTGCAAAGTGTAGTAACTGTAGCACTCCGTATCTCCCTCCTTCTTCCTTCCCTCCACCAATGTATGGTCTTTTAAGACCCAAGCATGTCATCAGCACTTAGTACGACAGTGCTGAAGGCGCCCAGCATTGCCGGTGGTACAATTCTTCGGCTGAAACATTAGACACAGATTCTGTTCAGGAGGACGTTACAGATCCCATGGAACTATTCCAAAAAGAGAAAGAAATAGTTCTCCTGGTGTTCCAGCCAACAATCCCCCAAATAAAACTAGTCATTCACTTCATTGCTGTTTGTGGGACATTGCTGTATGAAATTTGGCTGCTGCACTTTCTCTACAAAAGCACAGAGTCACTACAATTTACACTTTGCTGTGAAGCACTTTGAGGCGCCTAGACACATGATAAGATGCTACTGTATATCAAACACAAGGATTATTATTCTTAACCATTGCTTCCTGAATTATCTTGTTTGGTCTTGGACTTGAATCTGGGTTTCAATGTGATGAAACATCTTAAACATTCAATTTGTTTTTCAAGTGCCTCCTCCTCAAAAGAGATCCTCACGGATTTATGAATGGAAGCCCTTTAACACAGTAAGTTAACATTGCTCTTCCTCCCCCTCTGACAGCCAGAACTCGTGCAAATGATGCTGTCGCCAGTGCCACACATTCCAGACAGAACATGTTCTCACATTGACATCACATTGAACTCCAGTTAACAGATGGGGGGGGGATATAACCAAAAATGCAGTTGTAAAGTTAAGTCTTAAGACTGGCTTTAAGTGGAACAAGCAGGGGTGAGGCAGAGGGGCTTTGGAATGGAGTTCCAGAGAGCAGAGGCAGAATAGTTGAAAATTCACCACTGATAGTGGAGGAGTTTGGATGGGAGACATAAAGTAGGTCAGTGTTCACTGAGCGTAGGGGCAGCTGGGAATGCAGAATCACAGTAGGTAACGGAGGGATGTTGGGGCAAGGCTGTGGAGGGATTTCTCTGCGAGGAGGATCTTGAGTTTGAATCACTGAGAGAGGATGGGGGCGATAGGCTCACTGATCTTGGTGTGGGAGAGGATTTGGGCTGCAGAAATCTGAATGATCTGCAACTTGCCTAGAAGGAGCTGGGGAGTTCAGCAAGCAGGGCATTGGAATAGTCAAGAGAATAATCTGCATAAACTCTTCCCTTCCTCTATAGAATTTAATGCTGAGTCTGCATTGCTGTTCAGCTCACAGGAACTCTACTGGGAATATCGCCTGAAGAGGTATTGGGAGAGGTGGGCAATGTTACAGAGGTGAGGGAAAGTGAGTGAGTAATAAACCAGACGTGGGGCTTGAAAGTCTTTGGAATGTCCTCCCAATGTGAAAGGTGCAATAGAAATGTAAATGTTTTGTTGTTGTTGTTGTTGTTGAAAGGCAGTTGAGAGTCAAATAAGATACTAAGGTTCCACATTAGCTTTGTGAGGTGGACTGAGCATCCATGTAGGTCAATGCAGACAGCGCCCAAGGTAAGAAGGCATTGACAGGAGCCAAGTAGGAGAACCTCTGTCTTGTCAACATTCAACTGAAGGAAGTTAGAGTTCATCCAGCGCTTGATGTCTGACAGGCAGTTGATCAGAACGGCAGGGTCCTAGGGTCAAAGGTAGAAGCAAAGAAATAGAGTTTCACATTACCCACGTACATATGGAAATGAACCCCAGACCTGCAGAAGGTATCACCAAGTGGAAGCATATGGATGGTGAAATGGAGAGGACCGAGGATAGAGCCCTGAGGAACACCACATGTGACTGTCCGGGAGTGGGAGGAGGTATCATTGGAAAAGATGAAGAAATAACACTGGAATAGGTAAGAGTGAAACCAGGAAAGAACAGAACCATAAGGCCGTAGAAGGGAGGTGAGATAGTGGGGAAGGAAGGAATAGTGGACTGGGTCAAAGGCGCCAGAGAGATCACGGACAACAAGGAGGCAGAGAGAGTCCAGGTCGCAGATGGTGAGAATGTCATTGGCTACCTTGGCCAGATCAGTCTTGGCGCTGTGGACATGGAGCAAATGCCATTGGAGAGGTTCCAGCAGGAAGTGCTAGTAGAGAAAGGAGCAAAGGTGGAAGGCACGACTCATTCATTCCAGCAACTTGGGAGAGGATGGGAAGAGCAATTATATTTTAAAAGTAGAAAATCTATCTCTCTTACAGATTGTGTTTACGAATATATATAAATAAATTAAATTAACTGGAGATGCACTTCACAGTGAAAGGTTTCTATCTGCAGTTTCCACACTAGCAGCTCCAGTAAAAGGTCCAGTTTATTTGTTGCTAAAAACAGTTCCTCCACCTCACCACCTCCCCAGCTTTAAAAACGACCTTTAGATCTTTCTTTTTGACTATGCTTTTGGTCACCTTTCCCCTCTCCCACACCTCTCCACCCCAAGCTTGGGCTGTCCCTGTCAGCTGTGTGAAGAGCTTGGAGACATCCTCCCAGCGTGAAAGGTTTTGTAATAAATGTAAAATTGTTGTTGTTGTAAAGTGAACGTAAAGGATCCATTCTTGAGCAGATTGATACTGTGCTTGCTCCGTAGTCAATAGTCACACAATTAAAAAGTGAACCAGGCTCTCTCAGATCAGAAGCAGTAGGTTTTCTGTGCCAAACATGTCTATCCTTCTGAAACATTGCCAGATCCCAAATGAGTTGCTGAGGGAAGTGTGAAAAATTGGCTCTGGCTTTTGTTGAATGAGCTATCTATCAATTGACCAAAGGCAAAAATACTAGTATGGCAGTCGTGTAAGCAAAGCTTGCCTGAACAAACAATATGTTGATATTCCCAGTATAGTTCCTGTGAGCTGTAGAGCAGTGCGGAATCAGCATTAAATTCTATGGAGGAGGCACTGCAGAGCAGAGTGTATGCAAACCATTCTCTTTTTCCATCACTTTAAGTGCCTATTACTTAGTCTATATTCAGACCTCAGCTCACATCATAAATAACGTCAACAAATGATTGGTCAAACAAACCGAACTTTCAAATTAACAGTCAGAGGATGAAGCATTTCAAGAACAAAACCTAAATCCAGCAGCCGAGTAATTTGGATTGAGCTTCATTCAACATTTGTTAAGTCTACATCAATGGAACAACTTATTATGTGGAGCATTGGTGATAACTTACCTGCATACACAATGAGAGTATGAAATGTCTAATAAAATGGTTTGCAAAAATAAAATAAGCCTTGTTTTTCTTATCTTTTTCTAATTTATCAGTGTTATGTTTGTCATTTCTCCACTGAATTGTCCTCTCCTGCTTCTCCTGAGCTTCAAATATATTATGCTCTACATCCTCACTGTATTGAAATCAAGTCAAATTGAACCAGGGACTCAAGATTTTGCCAAGGAAAAATACAGTGCTACACTTTACAGTATATCATGTGAAGCGCTTTAAGCCACCCTCCCGACATGAAAATAATAACAATAATCCTTACATTTGGTACAGCGCCTTTCACATTGGAATATACCACAAAACAGCCATGAAACAAAAAACGCATATTGCCCACAAAATATACAGTCAATTAATTTTATAGTATATACAGTGAAGCGTTTTGAGATGTCGCGAAGACGTGATAATGTTAAATGCAAGGATTATTATTATTATTAATTTTGTAGCCGTTTTTCTGTACATTCCTTTTAAGAACTACAGAAACCTGGCTCTAAAGTTAAGACTGAATTCAATAATTTGCCTAATTCTGCACACTCTGAAATTCTAGGAAAGCAGCAAATCGAGACCTAGGTGGAACTTCTAACTTGTTAAATGAAACTTTTTTGGTTGGATTTTTCCAGCCCACCCCTTCCCCCAAAACACATACTGTAGTTAATATTTTGAGTGTCTGTCAAATGCTGGACAATTGTTTCAAAATAAAATAAACTCAGCAGAGAGGTCCCACACACCAGCATTTTTTCAACAGCAAGTCCCAATAAATCAATAAGTCTCAATTGTCTTTTAATCAAAAACTGACACTGAATTTTAATGCAGGAGTTTTTTTTCTTGTGACAAAAACAGGTTTCTGGTGGAAACTAGCAGACTGTAATGCACATGGTTGACATCAGGTCATGGACTATATGAGAACCAAGTTCTCATATCTGTGTGTCACCCCGGCTTAGTTGGTAGCAGTCTCACCCTTGAGTCAGAAGGTTGACTCAAGCCCCATTAGGGAACTTGAAACCCATATAGTTTATCGCTGCATTGTTGGCGGTACCAACCTTTGAACAAGATGCTAAACTGTGGTCCTGGCTGCTTGTTCAGGTGGACGTTTTTAAGATCCCATGAGACTATTGAAAAGATAAGGGATTTTCTCTCAGTGTCTCGGCCAAAAATCCCTGATATAAAATTCATCATTCATTTCATGGCTGTTTGTGAGACACTGCTGTGAGCAAATTGGCTGCTTCATTTGTCACTCTGCAATGCAATCACTCTATAGTATATCTTGTGAAACACTTTATGAAGTCCTTATGAATGTGAAATGTTCTATATTAAATGCAAGGATTGCACATAATAATAATGGCCTTTTCAAACAGCATGATGGGATGAGCAGGTATACAAAGGAGAACTTCAAAATAGAAAGATTGTGAACAATTAATTCTTGAACAAAAATACTAGAACACAAGGGTATCATATTCAAACCAAAGATTGAAAGAGTTAATGTCAGAATGTTTGTTTCATGCCAGTACAATTGCATTCAGACATTCTGGGGGAGGTATACTATTTCTATTCCCAGAATCGTGTCTACAACAACAACAAGATTCCATTTATAGAGCGCCTTTCACGTCGGGAGGACGTCCCAAGGCGCTGGACAGTTGGGTCAGGACTCGAGCAGGGGGGAAATGGTCAGGATGAGGGGAGGGTGCGAGGAGGGGGTAGAGAGTCGAGAGGGGAGCTGAAGGCACGGTCAAAGAGAAAGGTCTTGAGACCGGCCTTGAAGGAGGAAAGGGAGGAAGCAAGGTGAAGGCACTGGGGAATGCAGATCCAGAGCCTAGGGGCTGAGAGGCTGAAGGCCCAGCCACAGATGGTAGGGCGGTTGGGGCGGGGGATGTGGAGCAGACCGGAGCCAGAGGAACGGAAGGTATAGGCGGGTAAGTCTAGGTCACTGAGTAGAACTGAGCAGTTTGTCTGGGCTCCCTGACAAACTGAGCCAGGAAGCAACTATGCACTGCACTGACAAGCTCAGAGTTCTGCCCACTTGTGCACTCCCAATTTATGTCTACTTTAAATGAAACCTAATTGTTCCCTTTAATCTTTAGTGCCAGCATTTCAGCTCACTACTTTGTTAAATGTAACCCATCCTTCATTTACATGAAACATTTTTTCTGTTATCTACAAATTCAATTTCCTTCCACGCACACAACTTTCCTAACCAGTCATTAAAGTTGCTTTTTTGTACTTCCAGATAATACAGGGAACAACCCAGTTACCTTTGCACTTTTTTTAAACTGCTCACAAACCCCATATTTTCTTTCTTGAGCTCTGCTGATCTTTTATCCAATATATCATTGTCCCTACATGTAAAACAACAAATATATTTACTCCTTCGCCTCTTACTATCTCTTCTGCCCTTATTTTTATATCACTTACCTTTATCCGTGGGAAGTAGCATGCAGTTTTATTTTTATTATGATCTTATACACCTCACTATCTACAAACTAATTTACAGTGCTCTCAGATTTTATTCTGTGTGAAGGACACCATAATGCAAATTGTTGCTATTATTAAGTTCCTTATTACAATGGCTTGTCTGGCTACCTCCTGTGCAACCTTCCCCTCCACTGTGATCCTCACAGATTGTACCCCAGATTGTCTCTCCCTTCTTATAATGGGTCTCATTATTTGTTTCCAAACCTCATCCTGGGTCTCAAAGGTAACCTCATCATCTTCACCATAGGAATCCATGCCATGTACCTGTTTAATATCTCCATAGTCTAGTCTTATAATAATAATAGTCCTTGCATTTGATATAGCGCTTTTCACGTCGGGAGGACGTCCCAAAGCGCTTCACAGAACACACTGTAAAGTGAATTGACTGAATATTTGTGGGCGAACGCGGCAGCCAATTGCGCACAGCAATGTCCCACAGACAGTCGTAGATTGAAAATGACCAATTTTATTATTGTTTTTGGAGGGATTATTATTAGGCGTGTGGAGTAAGGAAACTTGCCCAAGGTTTCGCCCTGACCTGCCTGGAATTGAACTCAGGTCTCTCGCTTGCAAAGCGAGTGCTCTAACTGCTGAGCTACAGGATTCCACTCTTCTGTAAACCATTTGCTGTTGCAAGCAGCTTTTGTTTTTCCAACATTTCTTCAAAGGTTTTCATTTCTTAATAATAAGTAATAATCCTTTCATTTGGAGTGGTATCTTATTCCATCAAAAACTTCATAGCAGATTTATGTGACTATGTGTAAGCAAACACAGCAGCCAATCTGCACACAAATAACCATGAAGCAAATAACAAAAAATATTTTTTTCTGGGGGATTTCTGGTCAAATAGTGCCAAAGGTTTCTTTAATGCCCACCTGAACAGCCTAGATTAAGAGTTCAAATTCCTGAAATGAGGCTTGAACCTCCAACCTTCTGATCTTACAATCTTCTAGCATAAGACAAAAATGCTACCAACTGAGGCGGGCTGACACCCACTTGCGGGTTGAAGCGTTGTGGTGGAAATTTAATGCTATAGTCTAAGCTGACATTTCAATGCAGTGCTGGGAGAATGGTGAATTATCAAGAGTTTCCATCTTTCAGGTAAGATGTCCCAAGGTCCCAAGGTGGATGTTAAAGATCTTGTAACAGTAGTCAAGAAAAGGAAGGAGTTTCTCCTGGTCTCCTGAGCAATAATTGTCCAAATAAAATTGATCATTTACTTCATGTGATCGTTATAAACAGAAATCTTCTCATGAAGGTTAACAATTGGAGAGATTCGCAAAAGGATTTGTAAATGGTTCATCAGGATATCAGGTCAGATGTTCCAGATGCCTGGAACCTCTTTAGCTTTTACACAGAATTGGAAACTGAGATCAGTATCCAAGTTCTGGAGACATATATACAGATACCTGAGGAATTTGCTATTTACAAATTGTTTTGCGAATATCACAAATTAGGTGTCAGCACGGCTCAGTTTGGAGCACTCTCACCTCCGAGTCAGAAGATTGTAGGTTGAATCAACCCCACATTGGGACTTTGAGTTCACAATCTGAGCTGACGCACCAATACAGTTCTGGGGAAGCACTGCAATGTTGGACTTGCTATCTTTCAAGTCAAGGTTCTGTCAGCCTGTTGAAGTAGACATTAAAGATCCCATGGCACTATTCAAAAAGAGAAGGGGTTTTCTCCTGGTGTCCTGACCAACAATCCCCCGGATTCATTCACTTGATGGTTGTTGGAAAGGTGCTGCTATGCATGAATCAACAAATGCATTCGCCTATAAATACATTCACTTTGCTTTAAATCCTGTGAAGCTTTTTGAGATGTCTCCTCAGTATGAAAGCCACTATATCAAAAGTAGTTATTATTATAAATTAGACCCGCGATGTGTCTAACAGTAGGATCCCTCCCCCCACACCGCGCCCCACACACACACACACTCCATACCTTGTAAATGTGTTATTTTGCTTTTTTTTAATCTAAATCTGGCAAGTTTCCAGAGCTAGAACCTAGCAAGAATTGAAGCTATCGGGTTATGTTAATACTGTAAATGTTCTGTTGTATTCAAAATAGTAATTTGCTGTACGAATGAACTAGTCAAGCTCGCTAGAGAATGTAAGATAAGTTCACCTGTCACTAGAATAACAAAGCCAGCAACTTCCCTGGAGTGCAGTAAGCAACCACAACAAGAGACAGCTTCATTCTGTTAACTGGCAGTAATAGGTAGGGCTCAATTTAACAGGGACAAATAATGATGCCAATTTCCTCAGGTATACTGTCTCTATCAAAGGCAAAATTCTTTTTTGGAAAAAACACTTTTATATCACAAACAAAGAACTTGTTAAGTTCAATTTAAACTCTGTCATTATTATGTAGTAAATGCCTTCATATAGTATCTTGCTTTCCAGACAGTGCTCGTTAGGAAACAGATAATAATAATAATAATAATAATTCTTGCATTTGATATAGCGCCTTATCACATCTTTGAGATTTCTCAAAGTGTTTCACAGAATATACTGCAATATACTGTAAAGTGAATATTTTGTAGGCGAAACATGGCAGTCAATTGCACACAATTGTGTCCCACAAACAGTCTTGGAATGGGTGACCAAATTATTAATTTTTTTTGTTTTTGGGAGGGATTATTACCCCTGGAAAAGCAATCCACCAATTACCTAACAACCAGGTTCCTACTTACTGCTAGGTGAACAGAGGCTTGTGGAGTAAGGAAACTATGCTATGGGACTCTATACTAAATATTCAATACAATACAGTACAAATACAAAATTACATTTGTATAGCGTCTTTCACGTCGGGAGGATGTTCCATTCAACACTAAAAACATTATTTAATTTAACCTATTAATTAGATCTCATTATTATGTTATTCTAATCAGTTCTTGCCTTGATTCTGTAACCACAACTTACTGCTATAGTTACAGAATCAAGATGCTATCATAAGGAAACTTGCCTAAGGTTTCGTCCCTCCTGGGAATCAAACCCAGGTCATCTTGCTTGCGAGGCGAGTACTGTAACCACTAAGCTACAGGACTCCAGATGTTTGGCAACAACGCCAACGGGTATGCAGATGACTTCAGAGAAGCCAGGGTTCAACCATAGTGACATGATAAGGATAGCTGGAAAGCAGCTGTTTGTTGTGCCTGGTTCCAGATTCTGAAGGTACTGACTGAAGCAGAAGTTCAAGCTGAAATGTTACCCATCGGAGGAAAGAAGAAATCTTCACTTCCATTGATATACCTGAACACAAATTCGCTAGCAATCAATTATGAATTATTTTCTGATCAATAATGTAACAACATTAATACTCTTGTCTGAATGACAAACACCATTAAGGCCATTAAATTCAACAGATTTCTTAAGAAATCTTTTAGGAAATACCACAACATTGCTTCAATATTTTATAGTTGAGAATATAAAGTGGGAGTATTTTTAAACTTGGCTTCTGATTTTGGGGTGATGCCCATAATGTTGTCTTGTGGTTTAGAGCATGATCTGAATCTTTCTATGAAATGAATATCAATCCTAGCATTTGTGAAAGCGTCTAAAGCCAAAAATCTGTTCTATGCACTTGTAGATGAATATAATAGCCAATTCGTACAGAAATTTCCCACAGCATAAAGTGAATTACCAATTTAACTGAAGGATCATTTGCTAAAACACTGGAAGAAATTTCCCTCTCTTTTCCAGTAGTGTCATGGGATCTTTCACCTTCTCCCGAATAGGGTGGGATGGGATCTCAGCTTAATGCTTTATCTGCATGACATGACCTTTGACATGGCATCTCTTCACCATGACTGCATTGTAATATCAGCCCTTGACAATAAGCTTGAAGTCCCAACATGGGGCCTGAACTTCCAGCCTTCTGACCTAGAGACGAGAGTTCTACCAAGTGAGGCAGGCTGACATGCTTGCAAATCCTTAACTGTCCAGTGCCTTGGGTTGTTCTTCCGATGTGAAAGGCACTATATAAATGTAATTTGTTGCTGTTTGTTGTTGTTGCTCAGTAATCACTCTTGGGATATCAATATTTTTATAATTGGAATTGAGCTGCAGGTAGAACCCCTACATTTTAGAAAAAAATGCTAAAGAGTATTACAACAACAACTTGGATTTATATAGCGCCCACCACGCCAGACGGCATCTCAGAGTGCTTTACAGTAATGGATCCCAGGGCCGAGCCAGGGAGAGGGGGATTATTGCAGTACTATTGTTATTATTTTTGCAGATTTTTTGAAATGTGCATGATAACATCCCTCGTTGAACCAGAGATGCTGTGAGAAACCTGAGATGTCTCTGTTATTGCAAATTCTCATACAATTTCCCGAAGTCTTTTCTACCATCACCGTAAAATCTGTGAGACCCTTGTCTTGGAGCATATCGGATCGGAGAAGAATTCCCATTGTCTTCCATTGCGTGACTTAATAAGGAATACATAGAAAAATTGCCACTAATTAGATTTCACCACTATTTCAGTGTATGTAAATTCCATGCAAGGGTTAAACCTGGATGTACATTGTAATGTGGACCAATATCTCAAATGTAATGAGTTGGTTCTTGCTTTCAACTGGATTTAGCACAACGGCTATGGCACAACGGCTGGAAGGTTTGTGGGGAGTCAATGAGTACTCTCCTGGGGCATATGGAAAGTAACTTAGTGGAGGCATTGAGTGGTAAGCTCTGTCTTTATGCATACGTGCATAAGGGGTCCTGTAGCTTAGTGGTTAGAGCACACACCTTGCAAGCGAGAGGACCTGGGTTCACTTCCCATACAGGGAGAAACGTTGGGCAAGTTTCCTTATTCCACACGCCTCTGTTTACCTAGCAGTAACTAGGAACCCGGTAGTTAGTCGATTGGTGAATTGCTTTTCTGGAGGTAATAATTTCTTCAAAATAATTTGGTCATTCAATCCATGACTGTTTGTGGGATACTGCTGTGCGCAATTGGTGCCACATTTTGCCCATAAAATATACAGTCAATTCACTTTACAGTGAATTTCCTGTGAAGTGCTTTGAGACATCTCGAAGACGTGATAAAGCACTATAACAAATGCAAGGATTATTATTCTTATAAGTGAATCACGTTCTCGGAATAGAGGAACAGGTGGGCAGGGAACAGAGATGCACAGTGCCAACAAAGCGGTGTAAAACCATTGCTTATGCTCATTGGAATTGATACCAATTGATGTGGTTACTAGCACAAAAGAACTGCATCTGAATCACAGAAACATTAGGGTAATTCTAAGAATTACCTTTCTCTTTCTCTTGTGAAATAGTATCATGGAATCTATAATGTCCATAGATTATAGGCAGATAGGCTTCAGTTTAACGTCTTCTGATGAAGGCTGACACTGACGGCAATGGAGCATTCCCCTAGCACTTCATTCGAATGTCAGCCCAATATCATCTTAAAATCCTAATATGCTGTTTGAACTCACAACAATCTGACAGATGAGAACGCTATCAACGGAGTTGAACTGACAATCTAGAGACGGACAAACAGAAAGAGAGATACTGGATGGTTAAGAACATATAGTTTGAGGCTTTATTTTGAGACAGAGAGAATAGCTGTAAAGTGGAAATCAACACTGGTAATCGTCTCTCACGTCAGGTATTGTATGTGCATAAAACAATTGACTGACTATAAGGTTCTGTGGAAATCAAGTGAGCAGTTGAACAAAGACTGCACAGTGAGCCAGTGGCCAGAGCGGACATCTGTAATACAACAGCAACAGCAAAATCCCAAATTACATTTGTAAAGCACCTTTCACTTCAGGAGGCCGTCCCAAAGTGCTGGACAGACAGCATTTTGAACCTAAGCTGGTGGTTGGGGTCCGGGAGGGTGGAGGGAAGGGGGGAAGCAGGGAAATCGAAAGTGCGGTCGAAGAGGTAGGGAGGAGCAAGACCATGGATGGCTTTGAAGGTGAGGATCAGGATTTTGATCTGTATCCACTGTGTGATGGGAAGCCAGTGGAATTGGGCGAGGATGGGGGTGATAGGATCATGGAGCCTGGTACGGGGGAGAACACGGGCTGCAGAGTTCTGGATGATCTACAGCCTATGAAGGGAGGAGTTGGGGAGGCCGACAAACAATGAGTTTGCATAGAGGGTTTAGGTGGCCTGTGGTGTGAGACAGTGTCGGAGCCGGGCGATGTTGCGGAGGAAGGCAGAGCGGGTCATGGTGCAGATGTGGGGTACAAAGGACAGTTAAGGGTCAAACAAGATGCCAAGGTTCAGGACTGGCTTAGCAAGCTGGAGTGTGTAACCATGGATGGTGATGTTGTCAGCACCTGAACTGAGGATGTGCTGACGGGAGCCAATTAGGAGGGCCTCGGTCTTGTTGACGTTCAACTGAAGAAAATTAGCTCTCATCCAGGACGTTCTGTTAGGACAGCAGTGGTCCTGGAGTCGAGAGTGGAGGCAGAGATTATAGTTGGGTGTCATTAGCATACATGTGGAAGTTGACTCCATGTCTGCGAATGGTGCCACCAAGAGGGAGCATGTAGATATTGAAGAGGAGGGGACCAAGAACAGAGGATCGCCGCACGAGACGGTGCGGGGGCTAGAGGAGAAACCATTTGTGGAGATGAAGCGGAAGCGATGTGAGAGGTATGATCTGAACCAGTCAAGGACAGAGCCGTGAAGGTTGAGGTGAGAGGAGTGGAGGTGGATGAGGATAGAGTGGTCAACATTGTTGAAGGCTGTAGAAAAGTCAAGGAGTACAAGAAGGCAGAGAGAGCCCTGGTCGCAGTTGGACAGAATGTCATTCATCACTTTGACCAGGGCTGTTTCTGTACTGTGGGCGTCACAGAAATCCGATTGTAGGGGTTCGTGAAGGGAGTGGTGGGAGAGGAAGGTGCGAACGTGGGAAGTAACAACTCGTTGATTTAAGATACAAATTCCTCTATACTAAAATGGTAGTTTTTTTTGAAAATCATAAAAGAATTTTTAATTAATTTAAAAATATGGTTTGCTTACAAAGTTCATTTTGCTCAAAGGATTTTAAGCTATATTCCAACAAAGCATACATTGGAGAGGATATCCAATGCATGACACAGAGCAGGCAAAAGAACACAATGAATGATAGGAGAAACAAGATTAGGGCTAGAGAGAGAGAAAAAGAGCAAAGGGTTATTTTTATGGTCATACCAAAAGGTAATTTGAACAATTTTGTAGCATTAACTCAGTTTAGTTATCACTGAGTAGATTCAAACCATCTGTCGCCTATCTTGAATTTTATTACAGCATTAGTATAAGCTTAGGCCACTCGAGGAAACAGTTCAAAATCACAGTTCAGCACTTAAAGAATTAAACCATTGAGTCTTATACTTAATCAAAAGAAATGGCAACCATGCAGCTAAGTGGAAAATAGCATTGTCCGATGGAAAAGCGATATAGGAGTAATATTACAAAGTTCTCTGATTGTGTCTAGATCTACTAGGAGATCAACTCTCTTGAGCCAAGTTTTTAAACTTTATTTATGAGACATGTGCCAAATTTAGATAAAGTGGGTCTGCACAAAATTTGACGGCATAAAGGTGGTTAGTCAAGAGAAAATTTACATTCAAGACAAAAACAAATATCAGGACAAAAACAAGAGGAGGACTCCAGGGGCCAGGGAAATTCTCACTTTAAAAAATATTCTATCTTAAAAGATTGTGGGTGAAGCTGAGGTGACTTTCTATTGAACTCCGATAAATGTTTCTTCCAAATGAATTTCACTCTGCTTATAAAATGAATAAAGTTTGCAGTTTTGGCAGCTACTGTTTATGAATATTAAAATGTAACATTGGCTCTTATGCCTTAAGGGATCAAATTATTTCTCCCAACAGATATTACCACTCTATGATAAACTGGTTCTGAGAATCCTATCAGATATTTCTAATGATCATATTTCTCAAATGAAGCCAAATCATCCTTGGGCAACGACGTAATATTCATGACTATACAACATAAACACTTTACACCAATACCCAATATATGAAGTCTGCACCCATGAAGAAGACATGAAGAGGCCTGTACTCAGTTGAAGATGTCTTTATGTATTGCTTTGCACTTCTTTGGAGCATGGTTGATGAAGCAATGCTAGAATTTGTGCAATAAGAATTTATTTTATGCTAATTAAACAGAGGTTGTAGCTCCCAGTGGGACATCCACATTGTCATGCAGGAGAGGGCGGGCACATTCAAAAACAAGCTTCACTAGCAAAAATGTGCTGGACTATTGATTAGCTGTAATGGAATACACCATCCAGGGAATATGGAGACTACACTGGAATCTTCATTGACCCTTAGAATAGAGAAGGAATGTTACAAAGTTCTCTGTTTATGTCTAGATCTAATGAGAGACCATCTCCCTTGAGCCATGGTTTGAACTCTTACAACAAGTTTTGAGATTTGATTGATGACTAAAAGCTCTATCCAAACCTAGGTAGAGATTTAGCAAGTCTCGCATTCTGATATCAACTTTGGGGCTCAGAACCCAGGCCTGTGTCAGGAGTTGTAAAACCTGAGCACTAGAGTACAATATTTTACTATTGACTCCTCAAAGACATTCTTCTTTGAAATGACTCGAGCCATTCTGTTCCCTGATGCCCTAACCCTAGGCACCAAAGTACTACTACTATCTACAATCCAGTGTGAAAATTATTGAGTTCAGGATCAGAGTGAAGCAAGATCAGAGATGGAGAAAGTTGGGCCAAAGCTGGAACATCAAAGCTAAATTATAACATTGGAACCTACTCAAACTAAGCCTTCCATCTCCAAGTCAACATAAACCTCCTTGACTTTATGTCAGCCTGGTTAATAAATTCCCAAATGCTCCCCAATCTTAATCCTTCGGCCCCTAATCATTTTCCAACCAAACTGTTCCTTGAGACTGTAAATATAAAACATGTTTTGAAACACATTAATATTACAGGAAGAAATCTTTGGCGGAATTTCCTGAGGCTGAATTCACTTTCAGGTGGTCTGAAATATCTCATCCATTTAATGCCTTATGCCATCCATAATTACATGTAGAACCAATGTCTGAAGTTCCCAGAAATAGATTCATTTATTTTTTAAAGCATATATATCACTGATTATTAAGAATTTAGCAGTGCCTAGTCTGACCATTTTCTTTTCAAGAATAAATAATTCTTAACACTGCTGAACGATCGTTAACAAAATTATAAATTCCATGATGCATGTCAGATAAAACACTCACTGAAGTAATTAAACTCTCTTTTTCTCATACTGATCTTATCCTTATTTACTGGAATCTCTCACAGCTCTAGCTGTTATATTGATGTGCATTGGTTCCTTTGATTTCAGATCATTAAGGTATTCCCACATCATCTTGAATTATGTTCAAACTGCTCCCCAGACTACATTTTTTTTCCTGAAACAGAGAGAGATGGGAAAACTCAGCAGGTCAGGCAGCATCTATGGAGAAAGGAAAGTGAGTCAATGTTTTGGGTCCATGACCCTTCTGTATCTGGCGTTGACTCACTTTCCTTTCTCCATAGATGCTGCCTGACCTGCTTAGTTTTCCCAGCTCGCTTTGTTTTTGTTTCAGATTTCCAGCATCTGCAGTATTTTGTGTTTGTCCGTTTTTTTTCTGTAGTTCTTTTATAGTTTCTCTGTGTTCGCTTGAGATGTACAAAGCAAAGTGTGACATGGGTGTAGGATATATTAGGCATTTACAGGACTACACCTTGTTAGCCCTGATTCAGACTGCTATACCCCATAAACCCACTGAATTTGCTTCTGTAATAATACTCGCATTTCATATAGCAATTTATCATGTCGACACAACATCTCAAAACATTTCACGGCATATGCAGTAAAATGGTGTGACGGTGTACATTTTATGGGCAAATCAGGCACACAGCAATGTCTCACAAACAGCCCTGGAGTTTGTGATCAATTTTATTTGGGAGATTGTTGGCCAGGACACCAGGAGTAGTGGCTCATTGCAAACTGAGAGTCTGGGGATGCCTGCTTACATTGACATAGAAAGTGTATACCTCTTGTTTGTTCTGTTTCATAGAATCTGCAACATTCCAGTTTTAACATCATGGTTCACAACTGTAGTTAATGAAAATCTGTTTACCAGTACTTCTCCTGGTTTCAAAAGCATGTGCTTAAAAATCACATCACATGTGGATGAGGTCATCTCGAAACAAAATGACACATTTTCAGGCATTTCTCCCTCCCTCTCCAAAACCACAAAACCAAACATAGAACCAAACCAGTACACCTCATTTTTAAAGGAAAAAACATTTCACATCCACAATACCCTTTTAGCAGTAAATACTCTCACATCTGAGTCAAAAGTTTGTGGGTTCAAGATCCACATCTGGGCTTTGAACTCAGAGTCTTGTCTATCACTCCAATACAATGCTGAGGGAACACTGCATTGTCAGAGGCGTCATCATTCAGATGAAACGTTAAACCAAGGTTCTGGCTGCATGCTTAGGTGGATGTTAAAAATCTCATGGCACTATTCAAAAAGAAAAATAATTTTTTCCAAACCAACAACCCTCCAAATATAACTGGTCAGTCACTTCATGACTGTGTATGCGAAATTGCTGTGCACAAATTGGCTGCCGCATTCAAAGATACACAGACACAGCACTTTCCAGTGAATCCTATGAAGAGCCTTGAGGCATCTTCACAACATGAAAGGTGATCCAAGGATTAGTATTATTATTTCTGATTGTGAAATGACCTGATCAGCATTATCTGCAAATATGAATGCCAATAGCAATATGCTATATATGCTATATTATATGGGTGTATTGCTTAAGTAAGCAGCACATGTGCATGTAGAAACATTTATTCTCAAACACTATTGTGGGCAAGATTAATGTGGTAGCTTGTGAAACATATTAAAGTAAGAATAGAGTGTGGGGGCGGAAATGAGAGCTGTCCCAAGGGAGCCAAAGCAGCCTGAAGCATTGCATTCAACTTGACAAATGGGAGTCTCGATAGTCATGTAAGGAAAGTTACAGCTGCATAAAACAAAATCTGGTATCGACAGTAGTTAAGTTACATGAATGTCTTCCTAGAAACATGCTATGTTCTTGCAATGCAGAACAAGGAACACATTTCCCAACAAAAGAACCTAAATCCTGAATACATCGCAGTTTACAAATTCTTAGTAACTCTCAAAGGATATGGAAACAGTGAGTCGATCTGGACTAGCACTGCAGTACATTACAAATCTTTGATGTTTTATGAGTTTTTTTTAATGAATAATTATGTCCAACAGACTACTGTCAGGGAAAAAAAATGTTCTTATTTTCTTCAAACTAATCTACCGAATTCCAACCAAAATAAGTGATAGTAACAACAACATCAACAACAAATTGCATTTATATAGTGCCCTTCATAGAGATCTTAGAGTGCTTAAAAATGGGCAGGAGGCTGTTGATAACTCCCTACAAGCACACTCAGTGTTAGAAGATAATTATCATTATCTGGGTGTCTGACACATGCAGAAACCCATCACCATGCTTAAGAGTATCCAAACCAAGCTGATGCATCCCACCTACACATGGAAATCCCAGAGATAAGATTGTTGTAATGGTATGCACACTCTCTCTCTCTTGGAGGGATGCATCCTGCTTACCTAATTCTGGAAAGTAATAGGCGCCAAGGCTTGGGGACCCCAGAGTATGCACTGGGGTACTGCTGGAGTCTAACCAGCTGAACCCACATAGCTTGCCTTTGATATTGTTGTCCAGCAAGTTTTCCCGCTGCTTGTCCAGCTAGGATCACCCGACCCGTTAGGGCTTTGGCTTGCAGGGTTAACAGGAGCTGAGTGGGATGATGCCCTGCTCCCAATGACTGGTCTGCCCTTCAGGACCGGCTGATGAGCCAGGCTGGCTGTGCTGTCATCAGTAGTGCCCTGGAATTAGTACCAACCATGGGCCACTTATTTGTATCAGCATGACAAAGAGAAGGTATAAGTCTGTTTCTGTAAGAAATCGGTTTGAAAGTCTCATAAGTGTGCCTAAGTCTTCTTTCTCATGTGCTCACATCTATCTTCCATGCTTACAATAAAGGACAGCAAAATGGTTTAGGTTTGAAACCTTTGTAAAGGCCTGTTTGCTGTCCTTAAATTTATCAGAATCCATTCAAGATCAAGACCAAATTGATTTCTCACAAACAGACCATCTTATCTTCTTCACTTTTGCCCACAAAATACAGTCAATCAATTTTACAGTATATCCTGTGAAGCCTTTGGGATGTCTTATGATGTGATAACCCTAACCCTAAATCAAATGCAAGGATTATTATTTATTCTCAGCTAAAACAGATCTAATTGCTGGCAGAAGTCCTACTTTCAGCTAATTTCCAAAAAAATGACTACCTCAAATCATTTCTTTCCCTTAACAGGAAGTCCTATCCTCTCTTGATGAAAATTCCCCTAGTCTCACTTCTGCTAATTTCGACTGAATCTTTCTTGTTAACAGACCTTCCTGAAACACTTAAGAAGTCGCGCACAATGGCACCAGTGATGTGACTCAACCGTGGGTGTCAAGCCAACACGTCAATTTACGTGTGACTGACATGAACAATGATCGCTGTTTGTTTCCATAGAGACGGCAAAGGCCATTGGAATACAAATGCCATTCCATACCACCTCCATCTTCAATCCCAATCCATAATGCATAAATAAGGTTTTTTTTACTGGTATGAAAGGTACACAAGCTTTACACCAGGACAAAGTTAGTAATATAAAAACACATATGAAACAGCAAGGAAAAGCACCATCTGGTTTTTGGTTGCATAAGTTTTCTTTTACTGCTAGTAAATGATAAAGATTGACTGGACAGTACAGTATAACACTACAATTGGTGTCAGAACTGTAAAATTTGGTATCTCTGGGCACATTTGAATCAGGAAACACACTGTATACTCCTGACTCTTCTACATTTCAAAATTCAACTTTTACCAATGACGAGAGCCATCCTACTGTGAATGCCGTGAAGCAGAGCCAGCTCTAGAGCTTGTCAAGCCAACACTGGTACTTGACAAAGTGGCATCATGCTGACACCTCACTGAATACATATTGTAAACAGGATATGGGAAGATGCAAGTGTGAATACAGTACAAAACCAGACGTCAAAAGGCAAGTTTTATACCATGTCTTTGTGCCAGGATTGTTTGCAACTACAAGCTTTAAGACTGTGCCAGAATAGATGCAATAACCCTTTTATATCAGTGTAAAATGAATAGATCAAGTGACTTTTATGAGACACTTATAGTTTGATGAAAGGTGCTTGGACAGGCCCCTGCTGAGTACTAATTGGATACCAATGGAAATGAAAAAGTGCATCTGACAACACACAAAGCGTGTCATGTTTTATTGCACAAACTGTAGGGTGCAAGTGCACTTCCTACTCAAACGAACGCTTCACATAATACATTCTATTTATTATCAGTCGTTTGCTCATCTACAGAAAAATCATCTTTCTGGAGAGAGAAAAGACATCAGAATAACTGCACAATTCTGTCACAGGGAGCACCTACATAAGGCCTAGAATTCCACCTACTCGGAGCCTATACAACCATTTTGTCTTAAAAGATAAGATTTTGCAAGAGTGTGGACACTTTCAATTCAGTTTTTATTTTGATGCTGTTATTCCAGTTTCTAAAAACAATTTCCAGACTTCTGCATTATTCTGGAATTCAGAATTTGAGAATTTTCCATAATTCTGAGCAGTCTTACATACACAAAGTGGTCTTAGAGGCTAAGACTAGGTGGAATTTGGGGTCCATAGTTGAAAGCTTGTAGTGTGATATACTCATCTCACAAAGTGACCCGAGCTCCAGTGTCTGAAACAGAAAGTATTAATTATTCTAGCAAGTTTCCCACTACTTGTCAGTTAGATCCACCCTACCCGTTAGTGCTTTAGCTTGCAATTCTAGGCCTTAGGTAGATTTTATCCTGAGTTATCAGGAGCTGAGTGGGAAAAATTCCGGCTCCCAGAAACTTGACACATACTTGAGGGAGAAGGGAATAGAGGGGTGGGAGGGAGGAAATGGGTGGAGGTTCATGTCGACTATAAACATCAGCACGGTTTCGTTCTACTGAACGTCTGTTTCACTGCTACAGGTTCTATGTAATTTTATGTATGTACATAATTCTACGTAATGTGACTCCACACCCAACCTCTGACTGCACCAATATAACACTTCCATTTCATTGCCCCATCAACGGTGCCAATAAGTGTTTTTACAACATAGATTCTTATCCAGAGGCTGAGATTATTATCCAAACTGATTTCCCTGGGACCTGTAATCACCATCACAGAGATTACATTGTCCTAATATCAGAATTTAACCCAGGAATTCATTTTCTTAACATGATACCTTTGTGGTTACTGTGTTTTGTGTGGGATACAAAAACATATTTGGGCTCTCTCAATGGCTCAGTGAGTTTGTCCAGTAGAGCCTCTACTAAAAGGAAGTTCCCACGTTCCACCCTTGCCTGTGATATTATTATTATCTTAGCTAGGCTTGTGGTAGAACATGGCAATTGGCTTTAGGCCTAAAGATTGAGGAGGTGGTAAATTATCCAAAGCATCTGCTCCAGATCACTATCTTGTGAAACTTACTGGAATGCGTGCAAGTATTAGATAAGTGAGAAAAGGATCAGGTTAGGCTGAACACACACACACACACACACACACACTGGAGTGTGTACCCCAGAAAGAGCCTATGCTTTAAGATAAGAAAACTGATGTGAAACAAACACAACTATCCTTTCAATACAGCAACAGGAAGGAGTAGGCCAGTCAGCTCATAGAACCTTTTCTGACAGCTTAGTTACTCAGGATCCGAGTGGTCATGGAAGCTGCCTTGTGCTTGAAGGAGTCAATTACACATGGATGAACTGTGTCAGTTTTCAACCAGACAATAAGGTGAGAAAGCTACAGAAAAGTAGAGCATAGTATTCCCTATTTTCTCCCAGTGTAGACCACACTATTTTAGGAATTCATGTTTTTTGTAAAAAAAATCAAAATATTACTTAGGATTATATGGGACATTACAGCACGGAAACAGGTCACTCAGTCCAATTAGTCCATGCTGGTGTTTGTACTCCACATGAGCTGCCACCAATCCTAATCCTCTCTCCTATACCCCCCTCTTCCTTTCTCCTTCATGTATCCCCACAAAATATAGTCATTCTACTTTACAGTATATCATATGAAGCGCTATGGGACATCCTCCTGATGTGAAACATGCTTTACCAAATGTAAGGATATTAATATTTTTATGCATCAAGTATCAAAATACACAATTACATTTTCCTACATTTGAAGTCCTAAAAAGATTGTAGGTGCTCACCTCAAAATACACAGTCATTTCACTTTACAGTAAATCATGTGAAGTATTTTGAAGCATCCTTGTGAAATGAAAGGTCTATACCATATGTTAAGGATTATTATTATTATTTATTATTAGGATTATTATTTAACAATGTCTAAACCGGTTTCAAGATCCGTTTCAAGATCACATTCATCTTCATATCCCTTCATTTGCTACCTATATTGACAGAGATATAGGTTATATGTAGACTTTAAGTAAGAACTATTGCTGAACAATAGCGCAATGGTATTCTGCACATTTTATGACATAAACAGGCAGGAGTTGTGTGAGGCTATCTTATGGGATTTTCTATATTTAAAACTTTTTCATAACAAAGTGGGTCAGAGCTTATTATCCTTGCAACTGCTTTGCACATTGACTGTTCCAGAGAGATCACAGCATTTATCAAATATTGTTTGAAGCATTCGATAATTGTCTCTTTAAAGGGAAATATTTTCTTCTTGGCAGTCAAATAAGAACATGACAATTCCTAGACGGAAGATGTTCAAGGACCATTCAGTTCGCCTTCCACCATCCTGGAAGTCGCATGCATCATGTCATGTACTGAACCATAAGATATTATTTCCTAACTAATTTGTTTTTGAAAGAATCAACACTTTCTACTTCCACCTTCTCCCAAGGGAATCTGTTCCATACATTTACATAATCCCAAACATTACTCAAAGCGAGCTATTGGGACACTTTCAATCATTTTTCAAGCATCCAGTATATAATAATAATCCTTGCATTTGATATAGCACCTTTCATGTCGGGAGGACGTCCCAAAGCGCTTCACAGAACACACTGTAAAGTGAATTGACTGTATATTTGTGGGCGAACGCGGCAGCCAATTGCGCACAGCAATGTCCCACAAACAGTCGTGGATTGAAAATGACCACTTAATTATTGTTTTTGGTTTTGGAGGGATTATTATTAGGCGTGTGGAGTAAGGAAACTTGCCCAAGGTTTCGCCCTGCCTGGAACTCAGGTCTCTCACTTGCAAAGCGAGTGCTTTAACCACTGAGCTACAGGACTCCACAGAAGAGAACGTTTAGTCTTAATTTTTTTAATTTAAATGTTGAGCCAAAAAGTTGAATTTATTCCAGGAGAGCACACATTCCATTCCAAAAACCTATCCCAGGAATCTCCATATGAAGGCGGAATGCATGGAATTCCCAGTTTGGTTTGGATACTCTTAAGCATTGGTTTCCGCATGTGTCAGACACCTGGCTGACCAAAAAAAACAAAGAACAGAAATCGGGACCAGGATGTCTTGATTAGAGAAGGAAATGGCACACGTCATTCTCCTGATTCTGTTCCACTGACTCCTGCTGTGAAATGCAAGTATGTAGGTTGGATGGTGTAGGTTAATAAATGTGGGTGTAATAAATAACCACAATTAAGCTTCCTGCAAACACTCACTGTCTACACTCACACTTGAAAAATGTCACTTGTATCACAGGTACATAAGAAAACAGATAGTACACCCTGTTAATGGGAATACTGAGGTGTTCATTCTGACCAGTGATGTAGGAATAAAAAAAAACTAGGACAGGAGGAGGACATTAAGTTTGTTCCACCAGTTTATAGCTCTTGGCAGATCATTTAATCCCAATGCCCCGCTCTTTTGTCACACTTCCGAAGTACTGTATCCTGTCTATCTCTCCTTTAAACATCCCTATTGATTCCACCTCTATAGCTTTCTAGGATTGAGTATTCCACAGGTTCACAACTCTGCATGGTGAATTATACTGTGATATCAATTTTAACTGTTGTTGCTCTGTGATTTTAATGCATCCCTCTACCAAAGGGAAGTGTCATCCATTATCCAATCTATCTATTCCTTTCAACAGAATAATACCTCAATCAAATCATTCCTTAACCTTTTCTCCTCTAAGGAAAATTACTCATGTCTACCCTATCCTCTCATCATAGCTAAGCCCCTTCACCCAGTTATTAGTTGAATGAACTGTCATGGGATAAAGTAATATATCCTTCCTAAGATTGAGTACCCACAACTGATCGCAGTACTCCAAATAAGGTAATTACATCCTTATTTGGGAACATATAGGTGGAGTTAATAGAAATAAAAATAATCCTTGCATTTAATATTTGATATAGCGCCTTAATAATAATAATCCTTGCATTTGATATAGCGCTTTTCACGTCGGGAGGACGTCCCAAAGCGCTTCACAGAACACACTGTAAAGTGAATTGACTGTATATTTGTGGGCGAACGCGGCAGCCAATTGCGCACAGCAGTGTCCCACAGTCGCAGATTGAAAATGACCAATTTATAATTGTTTTTTATAATTTGTTTTTGTGAGCCTTATCACATCGTTGAGACATCTCAAAGCACTTCGCAGGATATATAATAATAAATCAGTAGAATATACTATAGAACGGTTTTACTGTTTGTATATTGTGGGTGAACACATCAATCCATTTGCACTGAGCAATATCCACAGAGTGAGTGGCCAATTTTATTTGGGGAATTGTTGGTCAGGACAGGAATTCACTTGGTTTTGCAGCACAGAGTTCACCTACCCAAGTCAGAACACTCCATGGGGTAAAAATGCTAATTTGTTAACTGATTGCTATGAATTACATCTTACATTCTTATAAATAAATGTTATCAAAATATAAACACCTAAACTATCTCTCCACGGCATATTTCAACCATTTGGTGTAGCAACAAGAGTAAATTTCAAATTGATTTTCATGTAATCTCACTTCTGAGAGTTTGATTTTATGATTTAAAAAAAAAGTTTTTATCTCATCCTTTTAAAATTAAAACATTGATCTATTCCAGCTGGTACTCTCTCCATTTTATCTGTACACCCACTGGAGACACAGATGTGAATGTAAATCCATCAAGTTCATCAATGTACAATGAACTGTTCAGAAAATACATCCCATCTTCTCAACCCATTTATGTTAAAAATACTGACACTTGGGATTGGCAGTGATGTGGGTTAGCACACTGCCCATTCAGCTACGTGACATAAATGCAATTCCAGACAGACTTACAGGCTAAAAGTTTCCTCCCCCACTAACTGGTTTCCCTCATGCAAGGAGTTTAAAACAGCTCAAGATAGTTCCCAATAAACAAAGGCTCACAGTACAAAACTTTTCCAACAATATAATCCAACTTGGCAACCTCGCGCTCAAATGTCATAAGAAGGTCTGGTATTGAAATAGGAATATCACTCTGGTGAATGAGATATTATTTTTTCTAAGCTAAGGCCCACAGGGCCCAAAGTTTTTGTGTTTCCTGGTTTCAACACCAATGTCAATGCATATAAATAGGGATAGAATGTTGGGAGACAGTGCTAATAAACAAATGGTCTGTGTTTGGTACTACTCTCAGCAATTTAAGAAACAGGAATTCAAATAATTTGCCAAAAGGGAGGATAAACGCCAGTTTCTCTCATTCAAACCTTGCTGAAGGCCATGAAGAAGGATCTCCTGCAGCATTATACAGCTGGAATGCACATTGAACTTGATCTATAGGTCAACTTTAGGGGTCACAAATAGCAATATCACTGTGGAAGAGGAGGATCACCAGAGAGGCTGAGGACGCAGTGCTGGGATGTGTTGCATTGTCAGATGAGACAAGATCATGTCTGTCTATTCAGGTGAATTTAAAGATCTAATTTGAAAAGAGAAGGAAATTTCTCCCAGTGCCTTGGCCAATATGGCATAATGTTTTTTTACTTGAAGTAATGTTAACTAACCAAACAGGATACCAAGTATTTTAAAGTAGGAGTTAAACTAAAATTTAACTTTAAATATAAATTTGAAATTTATATTTTGCCCACAAATATACAGTCAATTCATTTTACAGTATATTCCGTGAAGCGCTTTGAGATGTCTAGAAGACATGAAAAGTACTATATCAAATGCAAGGATTATTATTATTATTATTAAAATCTTGTACCTCATAGAATTCAGGAAAATATATTTACCTTTGTTTTGCTGGGAGTCAACAATCCCACAAATAAAATTGGTCATTCACTCCATTGCCATGTGCAAATTGAGTGCTATGTTTGCCTCCAAAATACACAGTCACTTCACTTGATGGAATAGCCTTTGAGACATTCTCCTGACATAAAAGGAGCTATAACAAGTGCAAGGAAAGATGATTATTATCCATAGTCATTTGAAATCTCTATTTTTTCTCTCTGTGTTGCAAATCTTTTACTTTTTGGCTTCAGTACAAACTACCCTTTATCGTCAGCGCTATTAAAGAATGACAGATTGTAAAATATACTGAAATATATTCAACTGAATACAATGGAATCTGCATTTGCCAGATGCCAGTTAATTGCAAACTTCTGGTAAACTGATCAAAATCCCCAGCCCCGAATCATTTGTATTATTACCTGTTTTAAATATCCCGGTTGATTTGGATAAAAATCCAGTTACTCCGGGTAAAATGCTGCGCTGGTCGCCATTGAATATACTCACTCTGACCTTCTGTGTGTCCACAGAAGGGGGGAGGGTGGGGCTTCTGGATGTAAATGGGAGGAGTCTAAGATTGATTGACAGTGGACTCCAGCCATTCACAAGCGGCTGGAGTTGTGCTGTCAATCAGTGAGGGGGCGGAGGAACATGGCAGAACCAGGGAGGGAATATCACAATTGATTGACAGCTGAGCCATCCAATAACAAGCGGCTTCAGGCTGTCAGTCACCTCAGGCCACCTCCAATTGGTTACCTTCCCGTCCAATAGGAATGGCAATGGCCACCCCTCTGCTGGTATTTTGCGGCCAAAGGTGAATGTAGTTTAATGAATTCCATAAGGTACAAGATTTTAAGGTTAACTCCAAGGTTGAAATACCGGATGTCCTGTTTGGTTAGTTAACATGACTTCAAGTGAAACAACATTATCACATATTTTTACATGGCGCTGGGGGTGCTCCTCTGCTGGCGGCATTGGTATTTCCATTACCCTTGGGCACTTCTTATGCCAGACAAAACATCCGTCCCCAAAGTGTACGGCTTAACCGGCTTCCACTGTATATTCAACAACAGCTTGCATTTATATACTGCACTTCACCTGATCATCTCTCGAGCCTTTTCAGTTTATTAAGTTGTGTACATATTTAATGTCATTTAATCTGCTTGTCCTTTGTGTGTTGTGAGCTTCTCTCTACTAGTTATGTAAATGTCCTAATTGGTACTCCCTTTGTTGAGGGAAACTGGTGGATGGCTGAATAGTCAGCTATGGGCAAGCAGAGATGTATGGAATACCTACTATGTATCAGTGACTTGGTCTAATAAACCTACTTCAGTGGCTGGTGTTTCTGCTACTTGCTGTGTGGCCTTATTGCTCTCAGAGGCAGTAGGAAATTGTCACTAGTGCAGGGGCTATTTGAGGGCACAGAACTGGTGTTAACACAAAGGCCAACCTTCTGCATTTGTGCTACTCCAAACATGGGCACACCATAAAAACAAATCCTTGCATTTGATATGTATCACATCTTCGAGATGTCCCAAATCGCTTCACAGAATATACTGTAAAGTGAATTGACTGTATATTTGTCGGTGAAACGCAGCAGCCAATTGTGCACAGCAGTGACCCACAAACAGTCGTGGATTTAGTCGTGGATCCATTCCTGTACTCCATTACCCTGCTAAACTGCCCCAACACAACCACAAGCAATGTATATGAATAAATTCTTGTGCATATTGTACATTTCTATTCTATAAGGTTCCTATCACTATTGTGTTCTTCTACATAAAGTTCTACTGGTCCCAAACCTTCCAAGTTTACCCTCCTGAAAAAGTATACTGCACCTTTATCTTATGATGCCATTAAATGAAATGAAAATCACATTTGATATAAAGTAATGCCTTTTACATCGGATAGATGTATAAAAGCATCTCACAGAATTTCCTGTGAAGTGTGTAATTTTGTGGGGGAACACTGATTGTAGAATAACCCATCTCAATTATTTGAGATGTGAGTTCCACCACCACTTGCTTCCCTCAGCCCTCTTAATTTGTGCACTAACCTTGCCTTTGAACCCAAGTGGTGACTGAGACAGAGTGATGTAACCCGTGCAAAATCTTACCTGTAGTTCCAACCAGTCTCCTTTAGGGAGTAGAAATGTTGAGCCCTGAATGAGGCCATTCAGGCTATAATAACTGTACCTGACCTTTTCCAATAGCTCTGTATTTTACTCATTTTCAGATATTTGTCTAGTGTCCTTACCTCAACCACCAGTCCTGGGAGGGCATTCCGTATCCTAACTACTCTCTGCCTGAAAAAAAACTCTCCTAATCTTCCCATTTGTTCATATGTTAACTATCTTAAATTGATGCCCTCCAGTCACTGATTCACTGAGCAGTGGAAATAATTTATCTGTATTGACTCTATCAAAGCCCTTGCAGCACTTGCCTTATGGGCATTTGATGCTGACAATGGCAAACCAATGTGGAAGGTTGATCAATCCAAGAACTGATGAGTAGAAACATTCACTTCTCCTGTAAAACAAAGGGTGGGAGTGGTACTTTACATTACATTAATCTCTCAAGCACTTTTATTTGGCGGATTATGGAATAAAATGTTATAATAATAATGCTTGAATTTGATATAGCGCCGCATCACGTTGTTGGGAAGTCTCAAAGTACTTCACAGAATATATTGTAAAGTGGATTGACAATGTAATTTGTGGCTGAAACGTGCAGCTAGTTGCGCACAGCAATGTGCCACAAACAGTCATGGATCAAGTGATCAAGTTGTTGTCCTCAATGGCAATTTAAAGGTATTGTCCCATTTCAAACAGTTTGCGCAGGTTTCAGCTGCATGAACAGCAAGCTCTGAAAGTCCATCCTGCACTGCCTTAGGTGCTGGAAATACCTACAAGACGCTCAGTGCAATTTCCACTGAAGCCAAATGCCTGTTGAATGCTGCACAGCACTGTGATCAGTTAATGAACCTTCTAAACATGTTTTGCTACATCTCTGTTGATAAAAGATCTTGAAAAACAGCATCCAGTTTAGTGCGCCACGATGAAAGGGAAGGGGGGGGAGGGTCAATCCCCTTTAAATTGGCATTGCAGACAAGATGTCATCCTACAATCTGCCAAATAAAATGTTAGCGAGATTTAAATTTATAGAAACTATCACTCCCACCCTGGAAAGATTGTCCCTTTAGGCACTGAGCTCATTAATACACTGGCTGTTACTCAAGGGCAAAGTATTTGTTAAGGGTCGCAACAGTAAAATACAGCTTTGTTTGGAAAATTCAACTGTATCTTTGTTTAATCTGAATTGAGCCATGTCCACTGAAGCTGAAGTTGGCCAATCATGTTAAATCTGCAATTCTATGCTCAGCACAGCACATATCTGGTTTGTTCCTATTTAAGCTGCTTCTCAAACTAATTGGAGTGAGATCCAGGATTTCAAACCCATCCAGGAATGAGCCTCGGTGTGTTCTCTGGTCAATTTCATACAACAACAATAGAACTGATGTGTAAACATGTTTAACTCTGTAACTTCTGCCCGCCTTCTCAATTTAACTCAATTTCTCAATCCCAAATCCCTGACTGTCTAGCGCCTTGGGACGTCTTCACGCCTTCAAAGGCGCTGATACAAACGTAATTGTGTATTGTACACTCGGTTCAAAAAAAGAAAGTCCTCTTCTTACCGAATAGGTGACACGGTTAAGGAAAATGTCAGGATGAATTGTAAAAGGTTAGTTGTGGAGAACACAACTGCTGATATGATCGAAGGACATGTACAGAGGATAAGGCTAACCCCCCACCCCCCCCAACCCCACACACCTCCAACAACAATCAGTTACCAACAATTCGCAGCAAATATTATTTTATGAATGATATCTCAAATAGCATACAGTGGTGACTGTTTTATTTTCTGTGAATAATTTTTTTTTGTGTGTGTGTGGGGGAATGGGGTTGGGGGGTGATGGTGTGTGTGTGTGTGTATGTGGGGGGGGGGGTTATGGTAGCATGAATTTGGTGTCACGTTTTGCTGCATTGGGGCTACTGAAAGAGTTAAAAGTATTGTTTCAGACTCCAAAGGCAATCGGTGCGATACATTCCTCCACTCTCTGGAAACCCGCAGACCATCGCCTGTGTCTATAGATATCTATAGGTATATATGTATATATATATATATATATATATGTACACATATAATATAATAAACCAAACCAGTCTGATGGGAGCAATGACACATATCAGGGAGAAAGAGCGAGGGAGGTTTTATTAGGGACAAGTTTATCTGTCACGGTTGGTTCGCTGCAAAGATGATTGATGAGAAGCAACTCAGTGCAGAGTTTGACCCTGTGTTAGATACAGGAGGCACTGGAATAAATGTGTTCCCCAAAAAGAAGAGAGGGAGAGTGTGTGTGTGTGTGGGGGGGGGGGGGGGGGGGGGGGGGGGGGGGGGGGGAGAGAGGGGGTCAATGTGAGCAAAAACCATTAAACAGAGCACATCTCAAGGCTTTGGGAGTCCTGTGGCTTTGATTTGGGGATAACTCCCGAGGCTTCTCTACAGCTCTTCACTGCCTCCACACTCACTGTCACATCACAACAGAACAGCAGTCTCTCCCTCTCCCCCTCTCTCTCTCTCTCTCCCCCCCTCTCTCTCTCTCTCCCCTCCTCTCTCTCTCTCTCTCTCTCCTCTCTCTCTCTCTCCCCTCCTCTCTCTCTCTCTCTCTTCACCCCCCATCCCTCTCTCCCCCCTCTCTCTCCCCCTCTCTCTCCCTCTTCCCTCCCTCTCCCTCCCTCTCTCTCTCCCTTCACCCCCCACTCCCCTCTCTCTCTCCACCCCTCTCTCTCTCTCCCCCCTCTCTCTCCCCCTCTCTCTCCCTCTTCCCTCCCTCTCCCTCCCTCTCTCTCTCCCTTCACCCCCACTCCCTCTCTCTCTCCACCCCTCTCTCTCCCCCCCTCTCTCTCTCCCCCCTTCTCTCTGTCCCTTCACCCCCCACCCCTCTCTCTCCCCCACTCTCCCCCCACCATCTCTCCCCTCTCCCCCTCTCTCCCCACCTCTCTCTCCCCCCCTCTCTCCCCCACTCTCTCTCCCCCCCCTCTCTCTCCCCCCCTCTCTCTATCTCTCTCTCTCTTCACCCCCATCCCTCTCTCCCCCCTCTCTCTCCCCTCTCTCTCCCTCTTCCCTCCCTCTCCCTCCCTCTCTCTCTCCCTTCACCCCCACCCCCCTCTCTCTCTCCACCCCTCTCTCTATCTCCCCCCTCTCTCTCCCCTCTCTCTCCCTCTTCCCTCCCTCTCCCTCCCTCTCTCTCTCCCTTCACCCCCACTCCCCTCTCTCTCTCCACCCTCTCTCTCCCCCCCTCTCTCTCTCCCCCCTTCTCTCTGTCCCTTCACCCCCCACCCCTCTCTCTCCCCCACTCTCCCCCCACCATCTCTCCCCTCTTCCCCCTCTCCCCCCCCACCTCTCTCCCCCCCTCTCTCCCCCTCTCTCTCTCCCCCCTCTCTCTCTCCCCCCCCCCCCCACCCTCTCCCCCTCCCCCCTCTCTCCCCCTCTCTCTCCTCCTCTCTCTCTCTCTCTTAACTACATCTCAGCTCTTCAATACGACTGCATTTTGCAGGGGATCATCCCAACCCGCAATCTACTCGCTGCGTTAAGACCAGAGAAGCGGAGTATTTGCGTGTGTGTGCGTGTGTGTGTGTGTGTGTGGGGGGAGAAGCGTTATTGCACGACTTCGAAAACAAAAGCAGAAGATTTCGAGCTCCAATTTCAATTGCAATGTATTGACCACCAACAGTGGGCATCGACGTGTTTGTGTTAACCCTAAGAGCTCAGTGTTTATTTACCGCGTGAGAATCCCACTTGGCTCTAACTTCAGGCAGTGATGCTTGAGGTTATTGCAAAGGTGTGTGTGTGTGTGTGTAGTGTGTGTGTTTTTTTGGGGGGGATCAACGCAGTTATAACGTTGTGCAAATGTTTTTTTTTGGGGGGTGAAGTTGCAGATGCAATACACAGAGCCCCTCCGAGGGACATCTCTGTGGTGCAAACAGTCCTTTGAGTCCTGGTTAATACAGGAGAATTAACATGATAAGAGTCTCTCTCTCTCTCTCTCTCTCTCTCCCTCTCTCTCTGTCTCTCAAAGAAAAAAAATACCTCTTTTATTTGAATCAATCACTTGACACTCGCGATGAAAAACATCACCAACGTGGAAGCAGCAGAGAACGATATCCCATCAAAGTCACAGTCATGTCAGCAGAGTTTGCTTTTATTTCTTTATGAATTGTTTGCCCCAATCCCACCCCCCACCCCCCACCCCCCCCACACCCCCAACCCCCTCCCCTCCTGAGCTATTTTGCCTACAGCCTGGATCCACAAGGCAATACCTTTGACAAGATGACAGGCAGAGAGTCACCATTTCCTTGCGTTGGTGGTGACAGAAAATTGCACACCAGTGGATCACTGGTAATTGACTTTAAAAGTTAGCATTTTGGAGGGAGGGGGTGCATTTATGTCTTAAGGAAGTTAGTCTTCTGATCCCCCCCCCAACACACACACACACACTGGGCTCTGGAGGAGAAGGCATGTAAACTTAAGGTGCATTTCTCAACCAGGCAACCAAATTCCTTTTGCGAGATGCGATCTCAAGTGTGAGCCGAGGGGAAAGCAACAACAAGACGAAGTAAGTATCTCCTGGTAGGAACCAAAGTGTTGTGCATGTCAACAAAGCCAGCGAGATCCTGAGCAAAACTTGCAGCAAACAGCCCTCTCCCTCTCTCTCCCTCCATCCCTGGTACTCCCCCCAACTCGCCCCACTCAATGTTTCCCAGGGGTGGGGGCGTGTGTGTGTGTGTGTGTGTGGGAGGGGGGGGGGGGGGGACAGATTCAGATCTACACGTTTTCAGAAACTTAACCCCCCCCCCCCTCCCCCCAAACCCACCAAAAAAAATCGAAAACTTCCCAACTTTAAGAGTCCTTGAGGTCCAGCGATCAGTGTGATTTAAATGACTTCATGTTGCAACACTATATATATATATATATATATATACATATATATATATATACATATATATATAGAAAGAAAAGCAAAAAGCAGCAGCATAGAAATCACAACTGGTGAGCTCCAGGAGGGATCAATAGGAATAATGTGTGCAATAATAATAATAATAAATTAGCTCTTACCCTCGGCTCTGTGGCTGACTTGTCCCTGGCTGAGATGGAGCAGGTTCCCCAGGGCTACACACAAAAACACTCCACCAGTCACAACGCCAATGCTCCGGACACCCTCCATAATGTATCAGGGAAGTTTGCACTTGTCCACTTGAAGAATGCGAATAGGAAGGATTTTTCTCTTTTTTTTTTGGGGGGGGGGGGGTGGGTTAGGAGGGAGGGAGTGAGGAAGGAGGGAAGAGAGAGAGAGAGAAAGAGAGAGAGGAAAATGCACACCTTCTCCCACTCACTGATGCTTGCGATCTGATGGCATTTAGGACTTTCCAACCAAACCAAGAGAAAAAAAAACCCAAACCCAAACCTAAACACACAGCAACTCAGAGACAGAGAGAGAGAGAGAGAGAGAGAGCTCGAATCAGGGTGAAATGGAGAGAGAGAGAGAGAGAGGGGGGGGGGGGGGTTAAAAAGCAACTCAGAGAGAGAGAGAGGGAAAGGGAATTAAAAAGCAACTCAGGGGGAGAGAGAGAGAGAGAGGGAAAGGGAATTAAAAAGCAACTCAGGGAGAGAGAGAGAGAGAGAGGGGGGGAAAGGGAATTAAAAAGCAACTCAGGGAGAGAGAGAAGGGGAAGGGAATTAAAAAGCAACTCAGGGAGAGAGAGGGGAAGGGAATTAAAAAGCAACTCAGGGAGAGAGAGAGAGAGAGAGAGAGAGGGAAAGGGAATTAAAAAGCAACTCAGGGAGAGAGAGAGGGAAAGGGAATTAAAAAGCAACTCAGGGAGAGAGAGAGAGAGAGAGAGAAAACGAATCAGAGTGAAAGAGACAGACAGAAAGAGAGAGGAGAGCAGGAGGAGGGGAGTGGGAAAGATTAACCTGAGTGAGGTAGGTACCAGATCAATGTTAAACACTGTCGCCTGTTTGCAAACGGGTGTATTGAGGAGCCGATGAGAAAGAGAGAGGGGAGGAGAGGGGACAGAGAGAGGGGAGAGAGACAGACAGAGAGAGGGAGAGAGACAGACAGAGAGAGGGAGAGAGACAGACAGAGAGAGGGAGAGAGACAGACAGAGAGAGGGAGAGAGACAGACAGAGAGAGAGGGGAGAGAGACAGACAGAGAGAGGGGAGAGAGACAGACACAGAGAGAGGGGAGAGAGACAGACACAGAGAGAGGGGAGAGAGATAGACACAGAGAGGAGAGAGACAGAGAGAGGGGAGAGAGACAGACACAGAGAGAGGGGAGAGAGACAGACACAGAGAGGAGAGAGACAGAGAGAGGGAGAGAGAGACAGAGAGAGAGGGGAGAGAGACAGACAGAGAGAGATAGAGAGAGAGAGAGATCCGATGTGCTGAGTGAGTGAGTGAGTGAGTGAGAGCCACTCGCTGCTCTGGAGGCTGAGAGCTCCCAAACACTGAGACAAATTGTATATAACCGGAAGTGTTCTCTCCAATACCCTCCACACACAGTGCGCTCAGGGCTCAGCCACACCGGGGTTTTATCATCTGGAGCAAATCGGCACGTCCCGGAGTCCCCATCACCTCGGAGAAGGCTAAACCAGACCCCCCCCCACCCCCACCCCACCCACACTCACACCCACACTCACCCCCCCCACCCCCACACCCACACCCACCCCCCCACACCCACACCCCCACCCACCCACCCCCCCCACCCACCCCCCCCACCACCCACCACCCACCCCACCCACCACCCCACCCACCCACACCACCCACTCACCCCCCCACCCACACCCACTCACCCCCCACCCACCCCACCCACACCCCCCCACCCACCCCCCCACCCCCCACACCCCACCCCACCCACACCCACTCACCCCCCCACACACCCACTCACCCCCCCACCCACCACCCCACCCACCACCCCCCACCCACACCACCCCCCCCCACCCCCCCACCACCCCCCCCCACCCACCCACACCCACCCACTCCCCCCCCACACCCACTCACCCCCCCCCACCCACACCCCCCACTCACCCCCCACCCACCCACACCCACTCACCCCCCCCACCCACACCCACTCACCCCCCACCACACCCACACCCCCACCACACCCACTCACCCCCCCCACCCACACCCACTCACCCCCCCACCCACACCCACCCCCCCCACCCACACCCACCCACCCCCCCACCCACACCCACCCACCCCCCCACACCCACTCACCCCCCCCACCCCACCACTCACCCCCCACCCACACCCACTCACCCCCCCCCACCCACACCCACTCACCCCCCCCACCCACACCCACTCACCCCCCACCCCCCACCCACCCACTCACCCCCCCCACCCACACCCACTCACCCCACCCACACCCCCCCACCCACACCCACTCACCCCCCCACCCACACCCACTCACCCCCCCCACCCACACCCACTCACCCCCCACCCACACCCACTCACCCCCCCACCCACACCCACTCACCCCCCCACCCACACCCACTCACCCCCCCACCACCCACTCACCCCCCCCCCACCCCCACTCACCCCCCCCCCCCCCACCCACCAGGATTCCCAGCTCCCAGGCCATCCATCCTCAGATCATCTGTGTGATACTAAACTTCAGCTTCGTTATGTCCTGTCCTGGTCGCTTTCTCCCACTTCGTAGTCCCTGTTCCCCACCCACCACCACCCACCCACCTTCTCACACTCCCCTCCACCCCCCCCCCCCCCACCTCCCACCCCCCACCCACCCCACCACCAAAGCATCTGCCCATTTTCCCTCTGGTATTTGCTGCCACCGCAGCAGAACACAGATCACAGAGAACAGAACTTTTGTCTGACAGCTGTCAGTAACCTTTAACTCTAACCTGCATCGTTTTTTTTTGGGGGGTGGGGGGGGGTTATGTGTATATGTATGTGTGTGTGGTGGGGGGGGGGGGGGGAGGGGGGGAGAGAGTTGTGTGTGCATTCCACAAACAAATAACATTGCGGATGGCTGGTATGTATGTATGTGTGCGTGTGTGTGTATGTGTGTATGTGTGTGTATGTATATGTGTGTGTGTGTGTGTGTGTGTATGTGTGTGTATGTATGTGTGTGTGTGTGTATGTATGTGTGTGTGTGTGTGTGTATGTGTGTATGTATGTATGTATGTATGTATGTGTGTGTGTGTGTGTATATCTGTGTGTGTATGTATGTGTGTGTGTGTATATGTATGTATGCATTGTATATGTATGTCTGTAACCTTTGCATTTGGGGGCACAGTCTAACAATAAGCATCACCAGTGTTTCACGAACGAACCGAGGCTGGACAAGGATTTTTTTGCTGTACAGCAAATTGCGCAAAACACGTTCGCTGTTCAGCGCACAGCACGAGCAGACACAGCGCATAAAGGCGATAGAAACGCGTTAGCGCAGCCACAGCCACCGACTGCTGCTTTTCCAGTCGTGCCTTCTGCCTTGACGTCCCACCTTAACACAATTTTTTTTTTTGCATTTGATTTTGCTTATTTATTTTGTTTTATTTATCCATTTATCTATTTATGTATTTACGCAGCAAGCGAGCAAGTTGTCACAGTTGATACTAACACAGGAGCATCGATTTCCCAGTGGCTGTGGGGTGGTTGGGATGGTGGTGGGGAGGGGAGTGGGGGGTGGGAGGGTGTGGGGGGGGGTCTGAGATTGGTAGGGAAGTTGCACGATTTCTCGTATCTCACGAACAGGTTTGGACAACACACAAATTGCCTGCATTTGGATATCAAAAGAGCACCCTCTGCTGCACAACTGAGGGGTGTTGCAATGTCCCACACTCCACCTCCTCACACACACACACACACACACACACACAACGTTAAGTGTTGCCCGAGTCAACATTCTTGGGCAATTTGGCTCCCTGCCTGGCATCTGGCTTTTCCATCGATCCAGCGTGTCATCCCAACAGTCTTCCAGAAAGGAGGAAGATGGTATCACACCAATGCAGGATTTCAACATCGATCATTGTAATTCTGTACCAACGTTTTCTTTTCGATAGTAACAATACTAATCCTTGCATTTGATATAGCGCTTTTCACGTCGGGAGGACGTCCCAAAGCGCTTCACCGGAACACACTGTAAAGTGAATTGACTGTATATTTGCGGCAGTTTGGGACCCGAATACAAGAAACCGCTCAGATAGGGCTTAACGCAAGAGATCAGGGAAGCCCAGAGAGAACTGGCCAGAGTTATGCTGGAAGTAGCAAATGCAAATGACAACGCCAAAGAAAGTGTTCAGTAATATTGCAGAAACAGAATCACCAGAAAAGGCAAAATCCCAAAAGGAGATTCAACGAAGGTTGAAAAAGAGAATGAACAGGAGACAGTGAACATATTGAACAACTGCACTCCCTGAAGGGTTTCTTTTTTCCCCATAGAGCAGACTATAAAGATGCCTCCTCTCCCCAACATCCAACAAACATTGAGTTATTAAGGAGCTGGGTCACCATGGTTGGAGGTATTTAGTGGGCTGCCTCAGGGGTCTGTACTGGAGCACCTCCTGTTCCTTCTATACATTCATGACCTGGATTTGCAAACTCCACTCAAAGTAACTACATTTTCAGATGACACAAGATTGGGGGCAACTGTGGAATCAGCAGAAGCACCAAAGGTCTTACGAGGCGCGTTTGATGCATGTGAGCTGATGACTGGTAAACGAAGATCAACATAGATAAATGCAAGCCAGGTATTCTTTTTACAGTGATTTGGGACATCCTCTCGACACAAAAGGTGCTACACAAATGTAATTAGTTGTTGTTGAAGTAAAAATCGGAGGCACACATAGTCCACGGGTGGGAGAGAACTTGCTGAGTGGGAAGCTGAAAGAAACCTGGGGTTGTCTTTTGACTCATCACTCATCATATTAAAACAGTGTGAGTAAGCAATAAGCAAGGCAAACAGGATATTGTGCTATATTGCCAAATCAGTTGACTTCAGCTCCCAAGAAATCATGCTCAAGTGCAATGCTTTGGTCTGCTGCATCTGAGGTACTATGCACAGTTGTGGTCACAGCAACATAAGAGACATCAGAGAGGACTTTACAAAGACATAGAAGATTTTAATAGGATTGAGAAAATAAACCAGAACAATACTTTCAGATATACCAAGCGACGACAACAACGACTTTTATAATAGCGCCCTCCACGCAGGGTAGCGTCTCGGAGCGCTTAATGGTGACAGAACCTGACTCCGAGCTGGCGGTGGGGGGTGGAGGGGGAGAGGTGATCGTAAGCACAGTCGAAAAGGAAGGTTTTAAGGCAAGACTTGAAAGAGGGAAGAGAGGGGGCAAGGTGGAAGGATTGAGGGAGAGTGTTCCAAATTTTGGGGGCATAGTAGCTGAAAGTGCAACCTCCAATGGTGGAATGGAGAGTGCAAGGGACAAGGCAGGAGGTCGATGTCAGTCAAGCAGAGGCGCCGGGTGGTGGATTGGGGAGTCAGGAGGTTGGAGAGGTAGGGAGGTATCAGAGAGTGAATGGATTTGAATACGCGTGCGAGGACCTGAAGTTGATCCGTTCGGTGATGGGGAGCCAGTGGATCCTGGCCAGAGCTAGTAAGATGGGAGAATGGAGTTTGGTCCGGGTCAGTAAGTGAGTGGCAGAGTTCTGAATGAACTGAATTTTTGAATAGTGGAGCTGGGGAGACCAGCGAGGAATAATAATCCAGGTGGGAGGTGACAAACGCGTGCACGAGGGTTTCGGCTGCATTTTGGGGTAAGGTACAGTCCGAAACGGGCAATGTGTCAGAGATGGAGGAAAGCGGTCCTGGTTGGGGACTGGATGTGGGTGAGCTGGTGGTCGAACTGGATGTCTAGATTGTGCACTGGTTCGGTTAGTGTGAGGGAGAACCCAGGGAGGTTGAGCAGTTCAGATCCGCAGGGGTGAAGACGTTGATGGGAGCCAAAGAGTATAGTTTCTGTCTTGCCCACATTCAGCTGCAGGAAGTTTGCACTCATCCAGATCCTGATGTCTGCCAGACAAGCTGATAGAAGCAGCAGAACAAGAGGGTACAGAATCAGGGAAGAAAAGAGCAATTTCAGGACAGACACCAGGAAGTATTTCTTTATGGGATGATTAACATCAGGAATGCATTATCAGGAAAGGTTATTAAGGCCAGGGCATTGAACTCAATTAAGAAATGTTGTGATGGTGAGGTGGGAATTTTGGAAGGATGAGATCAAATACGCCGGATAGTCTTCTTCATTCATCTTGTGATCTATGATTGCTCTAGCATCTCCCTACCTCTTGAATCTGGTCAAACCTCATTTACTCTATCTGCTCCCTTTGCTCAGCGGGCTCTGGCCTTCTGCATGTCCATCACCCCCTCTACTCCACCATCAGTAGCCGTGCTTTCAGCCACTCTACCCTGAAACTCTGGAACTTTCTGCCTTAATATATCTACCTTGCTTCCTGATTGCCCATCCTCAGATTGCACCTGAAGATCTTTCTGTTTGCCCGTGCCTATAGTTACCTCTCCTTTTTAGGCACGGTCAAACAGAATCAAGCTTCATCATTGTTAAGTGAATCAGCATCAAGCTTCATCACTGTTAAGTGCTCTGAGACACTAGTCCATGTGAAGGGCGCAATATAAATACAAGTTGTTGTTATTGTGAAAAAATCCTCATTGCTTAACAAACTGATGCTTCCAGTGATCTACATTTATCTTAATTATTTGTCTTTATCGTTTATCTTATTATTTCGATAACATAACTGTAATTTTCTCATATCGTAGCAATGGAAAATTGTTGCAATGCAGAATAATTACAGTTCATCTTTCAATATTTGGCACGGTTCATGTGACCTGACATTTCCAATTGCTAGAAAAACATGAAGTATAGAAAAAGAGCTACTTTCTTACTGCTTTTTAAAAAAAAATCCTGATATTAGACAATGCAATGTATGTACTTCTACATACAGCATACAGCATAGTGCTGGCTGCCTTAGTTATTCCCGCTCCCCCTCCACCCAACCCGTTTTAGAGATTATACAAGGATCCACTTCAGACGATCAATTTTTACAAGAACTTCAGAGCACAAGAAAAGGCAGTGAGATGTCCACATTCACACCCCCATCAGAGACACTCACAAAATCTGTCAGCCTTCCATATGGCTTTTCCTATATCTCATCTGTGTTAAATGAATTTGTCCTATTTTCTTTTGCACTGCGGAACATCTCACTTACTGCTTTTGCATGAATTGCTTTGGTTCAGCTGTGACACCTATTTCTATACTTTCTCATTATTTCGGAGTTTGCTTCTCTGAAAGCAGCTGACCCACTCTCCAATCCAGCCCTGTCTGCACCAATAAGTCTTTGTCTATCCCTTCGTCTTGCACAATTGAAGCTCCAAGGGCAGGCAGCTAGCTATACAGTATTCATAGTTAAGGTGGGTGGATGAGAGGCTTAAAGACAGCACATTATTATGTTAATTTCAAAATCCTCACACTCACTTACAAATCACTTCATACCCTAGCACCGCTTCAACCTGCTTACACCCCACTTCTCTACTTAGCTCCTTGCTCAGCTGGCTCCAGCCTTCTAAAGTTCCCCCTTCCCCTCCACTCCACCATTAAGGGGATTATACAAATGTAAGTTGTTGTCTTGAGTTGTGTGAACTTTTCTCTTGAGGTCTTTAAGTTGTTTAAGAATGGGAGCAGATGGTTTGATGAAAACTCCTGCATAATGTTCTTATAATAGTGATCTAAACATAAGAACCCTACACCATAGCACAACAGTTAGGCATTAGATTAGGACACCTTTATGGTTTGGAAACTCCAGATATAGGTGATAATATTCTTTAGTAGCTTGTCCGCTATAACTATAGAAGCAGTTTCATTCAAAGTGAGGAGAGTTTCAGCAAACTGCAGGCACTGTCCAGTGGATGTTGCTGGCTCTTTTCTATTTCTGTGAGAGAATTAGAAGGTGTTTGCACAGAGATTACAAAATAACCTTACATCATCGCTGTTTGGAAATAGTGGTTAGAGAAGGCAAGGCCTGCCAGAGCTCATAAACGCCGAATTACTTGTGATCTGTAAAGTTTAGCACTAACCCTGTGGACACATGGATCTGTTCAGACACAGGTTCATTCAACCTGATGTCAGAGAAGACACTCAAGTCAACGATTTACATGATATGATTTGCAACTATTAGTCTGTTTTTCATTATCCAGACCCTGGAAGTTTAAGATTAAAAACACATGACAATTGATGTGCTTATACTGAAAATCACCTGGGTTCTGAGTCCACCTGATGTATGCTTCCTTTATTCTGTACGTTCTAATACTGAGCAACTCTGTCAGGTCAATTTATTTTTCATGCATATAACACCTATTCTCCTACTATCCAGATGTTTATCAACTAGTGATTATTCTCCTGGGTGTGGGGGGGAGGTAGGCGATGGTGTCCATGGAGCTTTACTGGCTCCAAGGTGACATGCCTGGCAATGGAATGTCGGAATCGAGCCAGTGCTCTGCGGCGGTCTTGGTAGTCCGGTTTCTGAGCCAGGCAGGTCTGCAGTATTCCTGGGCACTGCTGATGACAGCACAGATGGCCTGGTTCATCAGCAGGACTTGAAAGGGCAGACCAGTCACTGGGTCATGGAATAATCCCATGCCTACTCTTGTTAACCCTGCAAATCAAAGGCTAATGGATAGGGTGGTCCTAGCTGGACAAGCAGCAGGAAAGCTTGCCAGACAGCAATATCAATGGCAAGCTATAATAATAATAATAATAATAATAATAATCCCTGCGTTTGATATAATGCTTTTCACGTCTTCTAGATGTTAATTGGCTGTATATTTTGTGGGTGCAACTTGGCAACCAATTGTGCACAGCAGTGTCCCACAAACAGTCAACAACAACAACAACAACAAAATTCCATTTATAGAGCGCCTTTCACGTCGGGAGGACGTCCCAAGGCGCTGCACAGTTGTGGATTGAGTTGATCAAATTTTTTAAAAGGGATTATTATCCCTGGAAAAGTGATCCGCCAATCGACTAACAGCTGGGTTTCTACTTATTGCAGAGGTGTGAGGAGTAAGGAAACTCACCCAACATTTTTCCCTGCCGGGAATCAAACCCTAGTGCTCTAACAACTGATCTGTCTGTTCCAGCGCCTTGGGATGTCCTCCCGACATGAAAGGAGCTATACAAATGTAACTTTGTTGTTGTTGTTGTTGTAGCTACAGGACTCCACAAATCGGTTTTACTTGGTTAGACTCCAGCTGTACCCCAACGCACACTCTGGGGTCCCCAAGCCTTAGCTATGGCCAACCAATGCCTAATTACTTTCCAGAATTAGGTAAACAGGATGAGTCCTCCAGGGAGAGAGTGCGCATTCCAGAGACAATCTACCCTGGAATATGCATGTGTAGGTGCACAGAAATCTCAGCTTGGTTTAGATACTCTTAATCATGGTGATGTGTTTCAGCAAGTGTCAGACTGACCAAGACAAAAATGCGGATGTTTGGAAAGCCCCAAGACAGACAGACAGTTGGCTGAAAACTGGAAGCTATTTTTATTTCATATGTTTATGCCTTAAATGGGGAAGTGAAGACTTCCAAATTACCCTTCCCTTTTTAAGAACGTAATTATACTTTTTGGACCAAAATGTTAATAGTTAACAATGTTTTTTTTGCTGTCTGTAATGTAACAATTTATGAATCAAGTTTGAAGAAATGTCTGTTTAAGACCTAAAATCACTATTTACCAATAACATTTGATGATATTTGCTCTGTCCATAATTCTGAGGTTCTCAACAATATATTTATTTAAACTACATATTATTTGCAGCACTGTCTGGGATTTAAATTATTGGGTCATCTCTCTGTGGTTTGCTGTCCCGGTCAATTGTAGCTTCACTCCATATAATTTATGTGGAGTCCTGTAGCGTATTGGTTAGAGTAATTGCCTCGCAAGAAAGAGGACTTCGGTTTGATTCTCAGGCAGGGTGAAACCTTAGGAAAGTTTTCTTACCTCGCACTCCTCTATTTACGAGCAGTAAGTTGTTAGTTTATTGGATGGATCACTCTCTGGTGGTAATAATCCCTTCAAAATAAACAAATAAATAAATTATTTGGTCACTCAATCCATGACTGTTTGTAGGACCCAGCAGTGTGCAATTGGCTGCCACGTTTTGCTCGCAAAGTATACATTCAATTTATTTTACAATATATTCTGTGTGGAGCGCTTTCAGACTCTCAATGATGTAATAAGGCGTTGTATCAAATGCAAGGATGCAAATGCAAATGCAACACAATGGAATGTGTTGACAAAGAATATTTACCTGAAATATGACCAAAGAGCATCGAGTTAAGATCATTAGCAAGGAAGCAAAGGGGAGGATTGGGAGGATTTTTTTTTTGCACAGAGAGTTGTTAGGATATGGAATGCTCTGCAGTGGTGAGATAGAATGCATAATGTCTTTCAAGAGGGAACCAGATAGATATCTAAAAAAAAAGGAATCTTTTGCAGGAGTATGGGGAACAGGTGGGTAAATGGGATGCTCTTTCAAAGAGCCGGCACAGACACAGTGTGTCAAGTGGTCTTCTGTGCTGTAAATTTCCATCTGCCTCTCGGACTTACTGAGTCCAACACTCTTTCCATTGGCATGTTGAAACTGCTATTGAATAATATCAATATATAAAGCTGCTAATATGAATTCACATAACTTAGTAATATCAGCAGAAAAACAAGTAGTCTCTCAGCCTTTGATTTCATATCTGGGCTGTGCAGTCGGTGTCATGAACTGAAAGTGGTTTTGGAAAGGTTAACAATGTTTCCCAAATGTTTTTTTACTTAAATGACAAAACAGGATAAGAACTTTAATTAGAGGACTCACAATAGAGAAGTGTGGATTGAGAGGAAAGAGATGTCCTGCTGTGTAGTTGATTATTCAGTCAGTATGAACTGGGCAGACAAGAGCACTGAACGTTGGAAAAAAGCAATTTTCAGAAGAGGTAAAAATGAAGGAACATGCATTTTTATTGCATGTTTTCACATCAACTTGTCTTCAAGCACTTTCAGTAATTAGAGTGAAATGTAGTGACTATTTTTACACACAACCTCCCACAGTCACGTGCTCCCTCCATCCACACATTCATTACACCCAGGCTCGATTGCGTTAACTGCTTGTCGGTCTTACAAACTGTTCCGTCAACAAGATGCAGATTATTCAGAACTCTGGAGGTTGTAATCTTTCCAAAACTAGCCTCCATGATCCCATCACCTCCATCCTCACCCGGCTCCACTGACTCCCCATCCCCAGAGGATAGAATTCAATATCATCGTCCTGGCCTTCAAAGTCCTCCATGGCCTTGCTCCTCCCTACCTCTGTGATTTGTTAACTTGTTAACCCCATACTGGCCTGTCCACTCCCTCCGCTCGGCAGACTCTGGCTTGCTCCACGTCCCCAGTCATCGGTGGTCGGGCCTTCAGCCTTTTGGTACTCCATCCCACAGTCCCTTCACGTCACCCCCTCCCTTACCTTCTTCAAGACCTATCTCAAGATCTTCCTGAAGTCTTGTAGCATAGTGCACTTGCCTCGCAAGTGAGAGGTTCTGGGTTCGATTCTCGGGCAGGGCGAAACCTTAAGCAAGTTTATTTACTACACACGTCTCTGTTTACCTAGCACCAAGTACCCAGCTCGCTTGAAGGGGGTAATAATCTATCCCCCCCAAAAAAAATTGGTCACTCAATACACAGCTGTTTGTGTAACACTGCTATGTGCAATTGGCTGCTGCGTTTCTCCCACAAAATATACAGTCAATTCACGTTACAATATATTCTGTGAAGCGCTTTGAGATATCATGATGACACATGACACATATTGTCCAAAGACGCTACTTTTGTTCTGACAAAGCAAACTTGTTACATCTTTATTCAGACCAATACTGTGGTGTAAGATTCATCTTGAAATCTAGACCTCTACTTGCTGCTAAAAATGATCAAAACTGGTTGTTACAAATTAATACCCACATTGAAAGGCCAATGTCTGGAGTGGGTGTTTCTTACCTTGGGAGGACGACCCAAGATCACAAAATAGGTTTGGAAGAGGAAGGTCCTTCAGCCCATTTGATCTCATCCTTCCAGAATATCCACTTTTCCATCTTCGTTTAAAGTCCTTCACAGGATTTATTGTGGATTTTCTGGAAGGATGAGATCCGATGGGCCAAAGCACCTCTTCAACCAGATCTAGCTTGTGATCCTGATAACCATCAATCCATTTCAGAGCTTCACATCAAAGGCTTTAGGGTTAAACATTGAGACAAAATCAGGTGGGGTAGTGTAAAGTGTAGTGACTGTTTATTTTAGGGGCACAATGTGCATAATATTGATCTGAAGCCATGCTTTGCAATGAATTATACAAGAATATACTAATCTGGTTTTAATTTATATGCAAATGCTACCAAGATGCATCCTTGTATCTGACTAGCCTTGTTGATATTAAATATCAACAACACAACTGCTAGACACTCATTGAACCAAATAAGCTTGCAATTGAAGGACATCAATAAATTCTTCTTTATTTATTTACTTCACAGTAAATTTACTTTAAATCCTATGAAGTGCTTTGAGACATTCTCCTAATGTGAAAGGCTATATCAAATGCTATGATAATTATTATTTTCAATTGAATTTCAGTCTCCTTTTCCCACTGCTATTGTGGTTTGAAAGTATATACATTCCAAACCGGCTAATCTTGTATATTTTGCATGCAATACATACTGTGATTTTTTTTAACTGAGGAAGTCTGGGAAATAATAGGATGAAGATTGCAAGATGTGATGTGATAATGATCACGAGTGTTATTTGTCACATTACACCTTACAATTTTATTCTATAAATATAGTGCTATTTATCAAATCTGCTTGTCAAATCAGTTTTACCATAGTCCCTAATTTATTTTTAAAAGCATATCCTGCAAAGCAAAACTGTAAGACTGTTCAGCTGATGTGAAGGATAACTGAAAATAACAACTCCCAGCTTTTTCAGGTCCTTTGGCACTACTATTATCAGACTGAGAAGTAAAGGGAGAGAGCAAATGTGTTTCAAAACAAGCTTAAATGAGGAATGGAATGTGTTCAATTTTAACCCCATATATAATTTGAAAGGAAATCACGTTAAAAAAAAAATTGCTTGTATCTGAATTGTTAGTTTGCAGAATGGAACTCAGTTGCTTTGCCAGACAGACAATTGGGGGCAATTTCTTGTAATATGGGAGAGAAAAACATCTAATTTATGGAGGATGTTTATGACGGAAAAGAACCAATCGGAGGTGCTTGAGTCTAGTTAGTTGGCATGGTCTTGTTTATGTCTGAATTTTCATTCTATAGTTAATTGTAGCTTTGTCCACCACTTTAAATTACTAGAGCCTGAACTTTTATTCACACTATTGTAGAGTTTGTGGCATACAATGAAGTGTCCATGAAAGCTACATTTTGGATGCTGGAGCCTTAAGTGTACTTAGACACACACAAGCAAGGCAGAAACACCCCAAGGTGTTCAGCAGCTGCTGGAAGGAACATTAGCATATTCTGACATTGTTGGTGGAATGCAGCTTCTACACCAGCTTTGTACCCTTATCATGGACAAAGTGTCCTTCCGCATCTGTAAAGGCAGATGGAGAGTCACCATGACTGCTAAAGGTATAGTTACAGAAAGTTCCCCTCAGACTTAGCTGAAAGATATCTGATGAGGAGCGATTCATTTATTTTAACTGAAGATTTTTACAACCAGTTTATCACAATTTATAAAGATGCATTCTTTGTTGGTTTGCCTATAAGTGTATTTAGTACACTTCTCATTAAATCCTGCAAAGCAATTTGAGACATCTGGATGATGCAAAAATAAGCTATATCAACTGCAGGGATTATTATTGTAAGAATTAGTACTCGGCATGTAACTGATCTGATCAAAAGCATTAGATCACAGGACATTACCTTATAATCACTCATTTCATCTTCGCCCACGAAATACACATTCATTGGATATTGCAGTGTGTCCAATGAAGCGCTTTGAGACGTCTCAATGGTGTGACAAGGCATTATACCAAATAAAGGAGTATTGTAAGAAAGCTCAGAGAAAGAGGTTGTCAAAAATGCCTTGCACTGTTCTTGAAATGGACATGGTAGGAGTTCTATTGGAACTGTTGAGACACATGCTGAATTCAGGCATTGCTTGATGATTTCTTTGAATCATTGCGACACCTGTAAAATGCTAGTTACATTGCAGTGCTTGTGATCATACCTTAACCTTGATTCCTGCAGATGTGCTGGGTGTGTTCAGTGCAGATGCAGAAGCTATACTGGATCCAGTCCAAGAGGGCAGAATGACAGGTTACAATCTTCGGCATGGCCTGGTGAATGGAGAGCACAGCAGATGTAAACCCACTAATTCTTCCTGTCCCATCGTAGTGATGGGGGTGGGGGGGGGGGGGGGGTGGTCCATCGTTCTCATATGAGTAGCTTGAAGAGGTGAACAGCAATTATTTTCACCTGAAGGTCTTGACCTTATGAGGATGTGGATGCAGACAACTTGGAGCAAGTGTCATCCTACACTTTGGTGTTGATAACTGAGCCTGCATCTGAGATGGAATATAAAAACCCTGAGCACAGAACTATCAAGTCTCAGGACAGTGCATCCAAGTCAGATAGAGGAGGTACTTTCAAAGTAAAATTTGCCCTCCAGCATATTGATTAGATAAATTTGGTGGAACCTATCCTTTCACTGTACATAAAATATGTTGATTTAATTTATGAGCATTTTCTTGGCCTTCATCCTTCACAATTTTTACGTTTGAAGTATAAGTATGTACAAAATCTGTAATTTGGGGTATTGTTTGGAGCATTTGGCTTGCAAGTAAGAGGACCTGGGTTCGATTCCTGGGCAGGGCGAAACGTTAGGCAAGTTTCCTTACACCACACTCCTCTGTTTACCTAGCAGTAAGTAGGAACCCAGTTGTAAATCATTTGGCAGATCACTTTTCCGGTGTAATAAACCCTCCCAAGTTTTTATTAAAATAATCATTTGGTCACTCAATCCACAACTGTTTGTGGGACAGTTGGCTGCCATGTTTGATCCACAAAATATACAGTCAATTTACTTTACAGTATATTCTGTGAAGTGCTTTGAGACATCTTGAAGACGTGGTAAGGCTCTATATCAAATGCAAGCATTATTATCATTTATTATTAAAATTTCCACTTTCATTATAACAGGTATTGATTGTGTTTGTATATATAGTGAATTCGTTTCAGTTTTCTTGAACCAAACTACCTCAAATTGCCTTCTGCTGATGCTTTGCTTGTCATGGAAGAAAGTTTCATGAGAGAGTTCAGACCCTAAGAAATGTAAATGGATTTATAATTCCTTCTCTGCACAATGGTGTCCTGCTGGGCTTTGCTTTGGTATGTGAGATGCTGCTGTTTGTTTTCTCTAAACTTCTGCATTTAAGGGAGCCCTATAATCTGCAACCACAAGTAGAAATTACCTACATAATTTACAGTCAATACACTTTACAGTATATCTTATGAGATGTATTCCTGATGTGAAAGGTCCTACATCAAATGCAAGGATTATTTATTATTTTTTAAGTATGCCTGGCTGTACAAACATACTATGATCTTGTGATGACTAAAGTAATTGAGCCAATAAACATTTACTTTGGTTGATATGCCGTGTACTGGGATAAGGGATGGTGATGCTGTGATTTCTGGATAACTGGTCAACAAAGCCCTTTTCTATTCTGCTTTTAGATGCTCACATGCCAGTTGTCTTATGTTTTCTCATATGACTGTTTGTCTCACCTTTACATTTTTATTTTTCACTACAATTTTTAGGCGCTCTATGTGAGTTTGGTAATACTACTGCAGAAAGTCCCACGTCTAAAGAGGATAATAATAGTCGATATGCTGATTGTAGCAACTTTCATACCTGCCTGAACAACAACTTGCATTTATATAGCGCTCTTTGTGTAAGATAACATCTCAGAGTGCTTTAGGTGGGGTGTTTGATGGGGTTGGACACTGCGTGGGTGGTGGGGGAGGGGGGAGAATTGTTGGAATAAACGATTACTGCATCACAATATATTTTGTTAAGATTCTTACCTGGGATTTATCTTGCATGCATTATAAGCATCAATTAAACAGCCTCCGCTTGGTGTTGCAGATCCCCATGAAGTCATGATGTATCGTGTTGAGCGAAAGGGGACATCATAAAACAGGCATTACTAGGTCTGCTCAATGTTTCAGAGAACAGCCTGCTGGAGCCATTCCTTTGTGCAGTTGCTATGTGTAAATTGCTTGTTGCCTTCCTACCTGTTTTAGAGGCCCTCTGTTCTTACCCACTGTTTGGCCCCGTGCCAGCCACTTTTTGAACGTCGGGTTCTGAAAAGTAAGCTGGTCACAGAGTATGTGCACAGCTACGGCCACTATAAAACAATTATGCAGGCTTCGTTCTTTCAACACTCAGCTTCCAAAATTTTGACCCACATAATTTCTTTGAACGCAATGTTGTATTTCCCTCAAAGAGATCTGAAAGCACTATTAGGGTTAGGGTTATGCTATATATCATAACAGAATCTCAGTGTTAGTGTTAGTGTGGAAACATGTTGCAGTTTCCTGCAATTTATAAGTTAGGCATAATATTCTGCTAATGTTTACTTCAAAATAAATGATTTCCATAATGCACATTCATCCAATGAACATTTGTTGATCGGACTGTAGGATTGTATGTTTATTTAGGAGTGCAGCAAACTGCTTTGTGCACAATAAATCCAGGAAAATAGGAATGTAATTTCTTTGGCTATTCTGGGCTTTTGCACAATAGAATAAATTGTCTTGTTTGACAATAATTAAATGAAGCGGAGGCTGTGGCAATCACAATCCAAATAGTTGTGCCGTCATCTATGAAATGCAGTGCATGTTTACTGTCAACAGATAATTTAGTAATTTCACAAAATGGAATGCAAAGAGCAAAATTAATTGCTGAGAATCTTAGTGAATAACTGCCTGATATGGAGTAGGCTGTTGATCGGAAATGACTGCAGCTTTCTTCATGCCCTTTTGACTTCCTGTGTAATAAATAAAGTGCTGTAATGTACTTTCAATGTTGCAAGCAAGCAGTCTAGGAAATTCTCGAAATGTGTCTCTTATACTGGAATGCATTGTACTGAATTGTATTCATTGTGCAATTCAAAAGTAAGTCTCATGGCTGCCAGATTCTCATTCAAAACTTACTGCTGAGTCATTGTTAGGTGGGACCAAACTAGCTTGCGTTTGCAACAACAACAACAAAATTATATTTATAGAGCGCCTTTCACGTTGGGAGGATGTCCCAAGGTGCTAATTCCATTATTATAATGTGGGTCACAGAAAAGCAAGCATGAAACAATTCTGAATTGTCTCTTGTTTTACCGATGTCCAGACTGTTTTTAAAAATTGTGTAATGCCATCATTAGATTTTCCATAAACTCTTCCTTGGCTTCAATTGCTGCCAACATTTTATGAGCTCTGCCTCCTCATCCACCTTGACCTCTCTGCTGCCTTTGACACAGTTGACCACTCTATCCTCATCCACTGCCTCTCCTCTCACCTCAACCTTCACGGCTCTGTCCTTGACTGGTTCAGATTGTACCTCTCACACCCCCTCCACTTCATCTCCAAAAGTGATTTCTCCTCTAGCCCCCGCACTGTTTCGTGCGGCGTTCCTCAGGGCTCCTCTTCAATATCTATGTGCTCCCCCTTGGTGACATCATCCACAGACATGGGAGTAACTTCCACATGTATGCAGATGATACCCAACTCTATCTCTCTGCCTCCACCCTTGACTCCAAGACCACTGCTGTCTGTCAGAATGTCTGTCAGACATCAAGTCCTGGATGAAAGCTAACTTTTTACAGTTGAACATCAACAAGACTGAGGCTTTCCTGAGTTGTTCCCGTCAGTGCCTCCTCACCTCAGGTGTTGTCAGCGTCTCCATTCAAGGATGCACACTCCACCTCACTAAGCCAGTCCAGAACTTTGGCATCTTGTTTGATCCTCAACTATCTTTTCTACCCCGCATCCATGCCATGACCCGCTCTACCATTCCCCATCTCCGCAACATCGCCCGGCTTCACCACTGTCTCACACCACAGGCCGCCAAAACCCTCATACATGCATTCATTACATTGAGACTTGATTATGCAAACTCCTTGCTTGTCGCCCTCCCCAACTCTTCCCTCCATAGGCTGCAGATCATCCAGAACTCTGCAGCCCATGCCTTCTCCCGCAACAGGCTCAGTAACGCTATCACCCCCATCCTCACCAAATCCACTGGTTTTCCATCACACAGGATACAGTTTAAGATTCTGGTCCTCACCTTCAAAGCCCTCCATGGTCTTGCTTCCCCCTACCTCTGTGACCTCCTAACCCCTTACCATCCTGACGGCTCCCTCCACTCATCCGGCTCCAGCCTGCTTCACGTCCCCCACCTCACCATTGGTGGGTGGGCCTCTGCCACTCTGCCCCTACCCTCTGCAACTCCATCCCACATCTCTCTGCCTCGCCCCATCCCTTCCCTCCTTCAAGATGCCTCTCAAGACCCTCCTCTGCTTCCCCACTGCCGTCCACCCTCCCCAATCCTGATCCCCAGCTCGAGTCCGAAACTTTAACAGTCTAGCGCCTTGGGACGTCCTGCAGACGTGAAAGGCGCTATACAAATGTAATTTTGTTGTTGTTATTCAGCTAAAAGTTTTTGATAGTGGCCCTTAAGATTTTGAATAACCCCTTAATCCATTGGCTGGATTAAAGACATGGTGTTTGGAGGAAGAAAAAACAACTTAATGGCCTGTAAACCATTGACCCGAAGGTCGACTAATAAAGCTATTTTCCGACCAAGCATGGTCATCTTGTGTTCCAGCTTTTGGACCCAATAAGGTGAAAATATCAGAAGTCATCCAGGCTTTGATGTTGTCCTTATAATTGCCTGGTAGATGTTTTACATTTTTGAAGCATCGTGGGTTTTTAACTTTCCTGTTACAAGAAACTGTAGCTTATCAGTTCCGTCATGTTGGTGGGGAGCATAATTAAAACATGGTCTTTAGGATGTTTACCCCCAGTACAAGTACAAGGTTGTCTCTTAATGCAGTACGTTTTGTCCAGGGTTCACTTAAAAAAAAGTAGTCTCGTCCACTTTGTAAATACAGACTGAATTGTAGTCCTGCAGAATTTCCTGGTGACGAGCTTTCCACTCCTTGAAGTGAAACATGTCGGCAGACTTACCCTTACGGCCAATTATTTTGTACACAAGATCATACTGAAAGCTTGTAGTGACAATACCACCCGTTGCTGTCAATGAAATTTTCCACACCCAGCTGATTGGCCAGAATCTTGGCCTTCTCAATGAACATGTCACGATCAGTTGTGGTGGTGGGATTTTCAGGAAGTTTTTCATTAAACCATGTTGCTAATGCATCCTCAAATCTTAATATTTTGTAGTTTTTCTTTATCTACAACGCACATGTCCCTGCTTCTTACCCGGCCTTTATACATTCAGCAGATTTCAACCATCCATGTAGGGTGTTGTGTTTCACAGAGAAGTTTTGCAGACTTATTTTTGGGACTTTCTTCACTCTCAATTGCTCTGACTGCACAATATTTATCCTCCAGCGTTTTCAGGTTAAGTTTCCATTTGATTCCAGTTGTGGTATCCATCATGTACAGCAGGCTGAATGGCACTCGCAACACAGCAGCTACTTTATAGGCCTAACTAGCCTAACACTTGCCACATCCACCCATGTGTCACACGCACTCAGGTGCCACTACGCACACAGGGACCGCACTCCCCCGATCACTCACGCACTGACTCACGTGTGTGAGGATAAGGATCTGTCGACAAAAGTGGTATTAACAGAATGCACGTAGTTCTGTTAGGCACTTGAAAATTTGACGACCTAAGCATCCCAAAATTTATGTACACGGTAGCTTTAGTGTGTTCCTATGTATGGCAGTGACCGGGTGCTTAATTTCTTTTGGTCAACATAAGCGGGATATTGAAAAAACGGGTTTGAGATAAATGGGAGGACTGTATTCTCTAAACCCAAGTGATCATAACTCCACAGAACAAAAACTGTCCACAGTTCAATGTACATTGTTGGTATGGAATAAACAAAGGTTTATCCTCCACCTTAGCCATGTTGTAACTAACGTGGCAATGCCTCAAAGTCATACAGGGGTAGAAAGCTATAGTGTTTATGCACAGTGAACACAGTCACACTAGCTTTCACCAGAATATATCAAGGGGGATTTTTTTCACAAAGATTCATATAGATTGTGCAGCATGAAAACAGGCCATTTGGCCCAACTTGTACATGCCAGTGTTTACAATGCACCTGAGTCACCACCCGTTCCTTAATTCCTCGCATACCCTTCTATTCACCCACCCACGTTTTGTGAGACATTGTGAAAATTGCAACTTGTGGTGTGTTAATCATCACTGAGGATAATCATCCCATTGTTATTGAGTGCAATTCACAAAGCCAGTTGATAAGCAGAATTTCTCCTCTCATGTGAGGAACTTACATTAATTACGTGTGGACAATCTCAATTCAGTTCCTGGTGAAAGTAGGTCTACAGCATTGCCTTTAATTTGACACTAATTAGCAATACGTTAGCATTTTTTACTCATAGATCCTTGATGTGGGTAATGAAAATTGTCGCACTATGTGATGTGGATACTCAACTGAAGTCAACTTGTTGAGATAGAAAAGGAGCTTTAATTTTATCCAAACAGATCTGATCTGTAAGTGTTGCGTCAAATACAAAGTGTCCACAATTAAATAAATGCATTTTTATAATCCTTTACCATGTGAAAATGTCTCAAAACACTTCACACACCTGTCAAGCATAGTGATTGTATTTGTTGATCTTACACCATAAAGTTCCAGACACAAACTTGAGGTGAATGATCTATGAACCTGGAGGAGTTTTGACCAGGAGACTGGGTGAATCTCCCATCTCTTTTTGAAAAAAAATTCACTGGATCTTTAATGTCCACAAGAACAGGCAAGTGGGCCTTTGGTTTTGGTGTCATATTCCAATGGTAATATTTCTAACAATGCAGCACTCCCTCAGTACTGCACTGGACTGTCAGTCTGGTCTAAGATCTTATGTGCTGACATCTGGTTTGAACCTACAACCTTCTGACCTTGCGGCAAGAATACTACCACTTGAGCCAAGCTGAGAAAGTGTTCCATTCAGATCCATCCATAACAAAACCATAGAAATTACATTCGGTCGTTCAACCCTAAACTGATGCCAGCACCTCCAATGCAGCTAACTACTCTAATCCCCAAATCCTGCTCTTTCCGCGCACACATTTATATTGCTCCTCTTAAAATGCTTATCCAATTTTTAAATATTATTATTGTCTCCAGAGTTCCCCACAAGTGGCATTGATGCAACGATTCAAACCAATTGGAAAGGAAATCCTGCGACAGATTATGTATGTCATCTATATAAACAAGCTGCTTATGTGTGAAAAATGTTCAGTGCTCACATTTATTCACTGGTATTAGAGGTAGCAGGACAGGCATGAGATTTTGTAATAGAAAAAGGGCTTAGGGCTGCTGAAGTTGAAATGCTTATACAGTCAAAAAGTATCTAAAGAATTGACTGGAATACTAAAATGTTTAATAAATCTTGTGGATATCCAGGGATTAGAGTCAATGCCCGTGGGTCCATTCTCAAGCTCTGTTGAGACGTTCCCCCCAAATTGAAAGGCATTATATAAATATAAATTGTGTTGTATTCTATTCTGATCTGACAACAAATCCCTAGCTGCAATATTCACAATTTTCTGCCTGAGAACTGGGTCCTATTCATTTTAATTTTTCTTAATGCAAATTACTGACACCAAGGATGGGATTTCTTACACCCATAGTCTATATGGGGGGCAAACCAGTGTAAATGGATACGTGAAATTGCTCCTGGTTTGGACCTCTGGAAGGAGGTCTTGACTCAGTTTGATATGTATGTGCCTAGCTTCAACCTGCAGACAATAATATGCCTATAATAGAAGCCATTCTTCAGCACAGCAAGGTGGAAACTGAAGTGCGTGTTGTGATAATTATCAGATTAAAAACAAATGTGGTTAAATTCACCTGGACGAAACTCCCAAGTGTCCGTATTAAAGTTGACAGAAGGGGAAGTAATCCAATTTCAATTTCCCAATGGCCATGAAGAATTTTCAGAGAGTATATTATTAAAAGTCCATTCAGGAACTTGTTGCATCTATTAAATAATCTCATGTTCTTAATTTGGAGATTTGGGTGACTGTTTGTAACAAGCAATTGCGCATAGCATAGCATTTATCGCTACCTCTACAGCTTCAGTTTGGGAGCCAAGCCAGGAGTGTCAAGTACCTTCGGAAGTCCTCCAATTATGAAAGGTGCTACATAAATGTAAATTTGTGTTGTATTGGATGAGCTCACTGATCAGTGAACATCGTCTCTCTCTATTTTCTCCATAAAAAAACATTCATAATTTTGAAAATCTGTTAGGTGTCCTCTCTTCTGTTCTCTCTGTAAACTTTTCTGTTCCAACAAAAACAATCCCAACTTTGGAAGTCTCTCCACATAACTCTCCTCCATAGTAGTCTAGGCTGAAACCCCATGCAGTGCTGGGGGAGTGCCACATTGTCAGAGATACCATCCTTCACATTAAATGTTAACTTGATGGGATTTGGAGGATCGTTCCCTCTCAAACAAAGCCCTCACCATCCACAACCTCATCCTGGACGAGCACCTTGACATTGTTAGGCTCACCGAAACCTGACTCCCCCCCAATGACCCCGTCCCCCTAGTGGAAGTCTCCCCTCCAGACTACACCTTCCACCACACCCCCCATCCAAACCAACGCGGTGGCGGGGTGGCCTTCATTTCCAAAGCCTCCCTTGGTCTTACCCTCCACTCCTCTGGCTGCTTCCCCTCCTTCAAGCACCTCACCCTCTTCCACCCCTCTCTCCCATTGAAAATTCTCCTTGTCTACCGCACCCCTATGGCCCCTGGCTTCTTCCACATAGACATCTCTACTCTCCTCTCTTCCCTGTCCCTCTGCTCCGAGCGCCTACTCGTAATGGGCGACCTCCACCTAAACTCCCCTTGCACTACTTCTGCCGACTTCACTGCCCTCCTCCTCCCTAAACCTCACCCTTCATATAAATTCACCCACCCACAACCGTGGTCATGCCCTTGACCTCGTTATCACCCACAGCCTTGACATTTCCGACCTCAGCATAGTGGACAAGGCCATCTCGGACCACTTCCTCATCTCCTTCTCCTCTCACAACCCTCTCTCCTCCACCAAGCCCTCAACCATCCTCTACTGCCCTTGGAAAAGGCTACGCCTTGAGACCCTCACAAAGGCCCTCACATCATCAAACATCCTATCCCTCTGGCCTTCCACCTAGGGAGATCCTGAAGCAGCCGTCCACCTTCAATTTCATCATCCCCCTAAAATCCAGGACCATCTCCAAACCCACCCGAACCCCCTGGTACAACAGCTATCTCCACTCCCTAATAACCCAAACCCGGTTGCTCGAGCAAAGATGGTGGAAAACTGGCCTGACAGTTCACTGCCAACTGTGGCTTGAGCATCTCCACAGCTACCGTCGTTCTTTGACATGAGCAAAAATGGTTTTCTACTCCAACATCATTTTGGAGGCTAAACACAACCCTAAAATCCTTTTTTCCATCCACTACCTCCTCCGGGCCCCTCCTCAATCTTCATATCAAATGCCAAGTACGAGGAGGTCATGGACCTCTTTTCAACTAAAATACATAACATCCGCCAGGCAGCCTCATCCACCTGCCTCTTGTCACCCACCACCACTCCCTCTCTGCCCCCCTCACCCTCCCCATCATCTGCTCCTACCACCACCCCCATTCTACATTCCTTCCTCCCCATCTCTCCTTCCTCCCTCTCACCCACCATCACCTCCATGAAACCCACCACCTGCTGCCTCGACCCCCTCCCCACCAACTTGCTGGTCACCCAGCTCCCCCTCCTCTGCCCACTACTGGCTGACATCATCAACCAATCCCGCTCCTCCTGATAAGTCCCTGCCCGCCTCAAAACTGCTGTCATCAACCCCTCCTCAAAAAACCCTCCCTAGATCCCTCAAACCCCAACTACTACCGCCTTATTTCTAACCTGCCCTTCCTCACAAAAGTCCTAGAACACGTTGTTGCCAATCAATCTGCGCACACTTCTCCTCCCACACCCTCTTCAAGCCCCTCCAGTCTGGTTTCCGCCCTGCCCACAGTACAGAGACTGCGCTTGTGAACGTCACAAACAACATCCTCTCTATCTGTGACCAGGGCTCCCTCTGCCTCCTTGTCCTCCTGGGCCTCTCCATGGGGTTCGACACAGTCGATCACGCCACCCTCCTCCACCGCCTTTCCTCCGTCATCCACCTCAGTGGGACCGCACTTACCTGGTTTGAGTCCTACCTGACAAACCGCCAGCAGTACATCTGCACAAACGGCTTCTCCTCCCGCTCTCACCCAGTCGCCTGCAGGGTACCCCAAGGATCCATCCTTGGCCCCCTCCTCTTTCTACATGCTCCCTCTTGGGGATGTTATCCGCAGACATGGGGTACATTTCCACATGTATGCGGATGACACCTAACTCTATTTTTCCACCTCTCTTTGCGACCCCCCAGTCCCCTGATGTTCTGTCAGCCTGCCTGTCAGACCTCAGGGGCTGGATAAGTGCAAATTTCCTTCAGCTGAATGTTGACAAGACAGAAGCCATATTCTTTGGTTCTTGTCAACGTCTAAAATCTCACGGTTCTCACCTGGGACCTCCCACTAAAACTCTTCGAACCCATACGCAACCTAGGCGTCAGGTTCGACCCCCAATTATCCTTCCTCCCCCACATCCAGTCCCTCACCAGCACTGCTTTCTTCCACCTCCGACGCATCACCCGTCTCCGCCAATACTTCTCTCCGAAAGCCGCTGAAACCCTGGACCATGCCTTTGTTACCTCTCGGCTGGACTATTCTAATGGGCTCCTCGCTGGTCTCCCCTCCACTACCTTCCATAAAATCCAGATTATTCAAAGCTCTGCCGCCCACATTCTCACCTGCACCAAACTCCGCTACCCGATTACTCCAGTCCTTACCAGACTGCACTTGCTGCCTGTCCCAGAGAGGATCGACTTCAAGGTCCTCACCCTTGTCAAATCCCTCCACTCCTCTGCACAACCCTACCTCTCTGACCTCCTCTCTCCTCAAAACAGTGTCCGTTGCCTTTGTTCCTCCGGGTCTGGACTCCTCCTTGGGCCCCGAGTCCTCCGGTCCACCCTCAGCGGCTGTGCCTTCAGCCACTATGCCCCGAAGCTCTGGAACTCCCTTCCTTGCTCCCTTTGCCTCGCCCCCTCTCTTCCTATGTTCAGGTCTCTGCTGAAGACCTTTCTTTTCCACTGCGCCTTTGGTCACCTTCCTCCCACTCCCCCTGGCTCGGCCCCAGGATCCGTTACTGTGAAGTGCTATCAGACGCCGACTGGCGTGGAGTGCGCTACATAAATCCAAGTTGTTGTTGTTGTTGATCGGACGAGGCAGTGGGAAGTGCGATTCTCCAAGTCAAAACCAGAGTGGATGGTCACTGTTGGACAAGCAGCAAGTAACTTACCAGGTTTTCGCAACGATGTGTGGCTTTAGCTGGTTAGGCTCCAGCAGTACCCCAGATTAGGATGCATCTTCTAGAGAGAGAACAGATAAACAGAAACTATACATATGTGGAATTCCTAATAGTTTGATTCAGAGAATGTTAAGCATGATGGTGGGTTTCTAAGCGTGTCAGAGATTCAGCTGACCAAACCAAATGGCGTGAGTCAAATTATATAAAAGCATTTTTTGTTGTGCACTTCAAACGATATGCACAGTTGGTTACATTCAGAATGCTTCCGGGGTCACACAGTAACAAAACTAACTGAACCAAACCACTCCCTGAACAAATCTGCATTGACCTTCTCTGGTTTAATTCTATTTGGTGCTATTTTCCTGCAATACTATATTGTCTGAGAAACCCAGGCACTACAGGCATTTATTTCATAGTCTGCATTGCCCAGATAGCATTATTTTGATTAACTGTGGTTTATCTCCTTTTAACGTCTTTCATTTTCTCTACAAAACCCAGGCGCTACCGTGTTTTATTTCATCGTCTGCAAAGCCCAGATAACATTATTTTGATTACGTATGGTTTATCTCCATCAACTATTATCGCAGTTTTGCATAAAGTCTTAAAGTCTCTATATTTATATTCAGTCAGAATGTGAACTTCAATTCTACCATAGGGCAAGATGTTTACAAGAAATTCTGGCAATGATAATGTAAATTGGATGAGGAGTTTTGTGGTATGAGTGCAAACTGCTTAACATTTAATTTACCTCTTTTGTAATTACTTTTAAAGATTCATTCAGAACCAGCATCAATTATACGAAGGCAAGCATTTTTATGTTTATTATCCCAAGAATAATTAAACAGCAATTTTGTTATCATTTTTTTCAATTTCCTGCTTTACTGGCATTATCTTAAAATGTATTTTGTGCTTGAGCTCTTCCGACCAGTGAAAGGGAGATAAGGCAGTGATAAAGATGTGTATTGGAACTGTAAGATATATCCTGATTGCTACTTCTTGGGAATTCATTTTGCCCGTGCTCATCGAGACTTAATGTAACAGGCAGAGTCCTTAAAATCCTGCAACTCCTTATGGCAGGGTGGCTCTGCCCGGTCACAGGACCAGTCACCAGGGCCTCACATTCTGCACAGCAGTTTGCATTAACTGTGTATTCTGTAGGCAAACCTGTTGAAGAGGTTGGGGAGGGGTGAGTGGGTGGCCGGGGGGAGGTTGAATAACTTTGCTTTTGAGGCCCACAGAAGTTTCCCAAATCCAGCTTCTGGTTCGGAGCAGCCAAAAAGTTGGCCGACCCTGCCTTATGGTAACTGGAAGCATGTCACATCAATCCATAGGAACTCCGCTCTTGAGATGGAATTTATTTTACCATAAAAATTCACAGTACAGAAGAAGGGCATTCAGTAGATCTCACCGAACGGATCGACTTTCAAGCTCCTCACACTTGTGTTCAAATCCCTTCACTCCCTGGCACCTCCCTACCTCTCCGAACTCCTCACTCCCCAATCCACCACCCGGCGCCTCCGTTCAACTGGTACTGACCGGCCTCATGCTCATCCCTCACTCCCTCCACTCCACCATCAGAGGTCACGCTTTCAGCTACTACACCCTGAAACTCTGGAACACTCTCTCTCAATCCCGCTGCCTTGCCCCCTCTCTTCTCTTTTTCAAGTCCAGCCTGAAAACCTTCCTCTTCGACCGTGCTTACGGCCACCTGCACCCACCCACCTCCGGCTTGGAGTCAGGCTACATCACTGTTAAGTGCTCTGAAACGCTACTCTGCATGGAGGGCGCAATATAGGTTCAAGTTGTTGTCGCTGTTGTTGTTGTTGATCAGGTCAGAGAAGTGTTTGCGCAGGTTTGGTGTGACTCAGTTTCACTTTCCATAATGAGTCCCTATTTGCGACTCCTGTTCTGAACTGCTGCATATTAAATCCCCACTCATCACGTACTAAATCATCCGGCAACCATCTATTAACCAGAAAACGGTAGGAATGAGTAACATGGCATAAATCAGTGTTGCTTCAGTGTCCCAACCATACAGCAGTAGATAAAATAGTGACTTGGAATTACTCTCTTTTTAATAATATGAAATATTGGGAAGTTTGTAATAAACAAAATTAAAAATTGAAGGTTATCGCAAGGAAGGAGAAGCTAGGTCTTGTTTTTAACACCAAGGAATTGTCAGTATATGGAATTCTTTCCCAGAAATGTCTCCCGAGACCAAGTGTGCAACAACATTTAAAAGGTAGTTTGATGAATACTGGAGGGAAAATAATATTAAAAGGTATGGGAAAAGAGTTGGGCAAAGCCATAGCGTACAATATCGGGCTAAATTGGAAAGGCTAGCACCAGCACAAACACAATGGATTCAACAAGCTCCTTTACCATAAAATGCATGACTGGTGATAATTTTCACATCATCAGAATTTCCAGTAAGTGCCAGGAACAGTCAGGATCAATTTACATGGAGGATTCTTGGCCAGAACACAAGGGGAAACTTCCTTCTCTTTTCAATATGGTGCGGAGAACCTTTAATCCAAACAGGTGGACAGACAGTTCAACACCTCATCTGAAGGACGGCAACTCGGGAAGGCAGCGCTCCCCTAGTAAGACACTGGTGTGTCAGGCTGGTACATCACACTGTATAAACTGTGTAAACATGCATGTGCCAGCATCTCGCAAATGCGCCTGCACGAATGGATATTGAAGGGTGCACTGCTGGAGAAAAGCACACCAGTTGCGAAATGTAAAGAGAGAATAGGCAAGGGTGCAAAGAGAGAGAGAAGGACAGAGAGAGAGAGAAAGACAGAGAGAGAGAAGCGCTGAGGCCGGGCTTACTGGCAAGGTCCTTGGAGTTGTGCTTGCGCATCCCAGATCCTGGAGCAACACTCAGGTAGGACAGGTCCGTCGGGGAGGAGGAATGGCTGCACTAAACTCCATACCCCTGTCACACCAGTTCTAGCCAGGTTCCACTGGCTCCCTATCGCCGAATGGATCGATTTCAAGATCCTCACACTTGTCTTCAAATCCCTTAATGCCCTGGCACCTCCCTACCTCTCTGACCTGCTTCCTCCCCAACCAACTACCTGTTGTCTATGCTTGACTGGCTCTGGCCTCCTGCTTGACCCTTGTGCCCTCTGTTCCACCATCGGTGCCCACGTTTTCAGCCACTACTCCCCAAAATACTGGATCTCTCTCCCTCAATCCCTCCGCCTTGCCCATCCTTCCCCATCTTCAGGTCACGCCTGAAGACCTTCCTCTTTAACCGTGAATACGATTACCTCCCCCCGGCTCGGCATCGTGATCAGCCCCTGTCAGCTGTTCTGGGACACTACCCTGGATGACAGGCGCTGTTAAATGCAAGTTGTTGGTGAAGTAGGAGGCAGTGTTAGGAGGGATAGGTCGCATCAGAGGTGGTCGAAGACGGGAAGCCCAGAAATGGGGATGGTGCATTTCCTACAGTTTATCATGAGTGCTGCTATTCCTATCTTCTACTACAAACATGGAAAAAGCGGAAAGATTGATAGTGCGTACCAAAACAGCTAGCCCTGGGTGCCACCATCTCACCTCTTGCAGTAGTGGGAAGTGTGGGGATGGGGGAATTATACACTCCAGCTTGCCCTGAGCGCCGCTATCCTACTCCCTATAGGAAGGTTTCAAATGCGAGGAGGAGAAGGAGAAAATTATGATTTGCTTTCGGTAAATAAAGATAGAAATAGAAAGAAATCTTGTTGTTAATGATAAAGAAATACAAAGAAGTTTTGTTATTACAGTTTAAAGAAATACAAAAGCATTGTTCAGCTCAAAGAAGTACAGAAGAAGAATGTTAAATAGAATAAAGGGTTAATGCAGGCAGGTTTAAAAACTTGAGGTTGTGTTTGTAAGATATGGATTTCTGTGAGAGAATTGGCTGCCGTGTTCGCCCACAAAGTACACAATATACCACTTTACAGTTTATCCTGTGAAGCGCTTTGAGATGGCTCGACGACATGATAAGATGCTTTACCAATGCAAAGATTACAAGGAATATTCTGCTACGTTTCCTTTGACCATTCCGCATTTCCTTGTCTAATCCAGTTTTCATGCCAAAGACAAAGTGAATTCTTCAAAGCAAAACCTAGAGGGACATCAGCACTTACAAATTGCTTAATTAAAGCCATATTGCTCATCAAATTGCAGCTATTACACTTACCACATTTGTTGCTCGTTTTTGCACTGCATTTATGACAAGGAAAATTATATCATTTATATCATCGCTCTGCAGTTTAACAAACCCATGCACAGAAGTCTGTACAACTGTTTGATAACATCTGCAGATTACTTTACAAATTGTTTATATATGTACAAAAATCGGAACAGAAGACATAGTATACAATTTAAAACGGAATTATTACCATATGACCCAGCTTCTGCCCATCCAAGAAATTCATATTTGATGCGAAAGGAATCTTTTAATTTAAAACCCATGTTAGGCCTCTCCTGTTTCATTTCTCACATCATCTCTCCTGTAATTTCAGTGTGTGATTCACAATTAGTAAAAAATTAGGGGACATTTAGTGCCGTGAGCCCACACCACTGGGCTGATATAACCGTAATGCATTTCACACAGAATCTTTATGTTCAATGGACAGAGGTGTACCTCATTGTTGATAACATTACAGATTATTAAGGAGGTGCTGTCCTTTAGATGACACGTTGAACTGAGGTCTATTGAGCTTCTCTCAGTATCCTGGCCTACAATCCTGCGGAAAACATTAGTTATTCACTTCATGCCTATTTGTGGAACATTGTTGTGTGCAAATTTGCTGCTGTGTTCATCCACACAACACACAGATACTTTAGAATGTATCCTGTGAAGTGTTTTGAACATCCTACTCACAGGAAAGGCACTATACCAAATATGATTTATTATTTATTATTATTTGTTATTAAAGTTTAAATCACACCGTAAAAGTAGTTTTTAAATGGTTTTCAGCAATGGGTCAGCCAGACAATAACACTACAAGTTACATATGAATGTATGTCACTTTTCTTAGTATGTTTGAGTTTCCTAAAATAGCTAATTTCTGCAGGAGGTTCATATTTTGTTTGCCAGGTATTTTGTTGAGCTATTTCTGAATAGTTTTATTAATAACCTCAGTTGCACCGATGATTATGGGAATTATGCTTGTTTTATACTGCCAAATATGTCTGCATTCAACTTATGTTTCCTGATCTAGGAATATATGAAGTATTTTCTGATCTTCTCTAGTTCCTTATTTCTTACATTGTAATCACTTGGGATAGTCACATCAATAATACTATATGCACAACCTTATCATTTTATGATAATATCTGGATTGTTATAGATTATTGTTCTATCTCTATGTACTTGTGAGCCTCAGATTATTGTAATGTTATTTTTTGATGTCACTTTTGCTGGTTCCAACCAGTTGGTCTTTACATCAATGTCAAAGTGTTGACAAATTATCCAATGAATATATTCAGCTACATTGTTATGACAAATCAAGTAGTCTGACTGTGCTAGGGCTGGATACGATGACAATATGTGGTTTATTGTTTCTGGTGCTTGATTGCATAATCAGCATTTTGCATTAATGTTTCTCTTTAAGATCTTTTTTCATAATAACAGGTAGTAAGTAATAGCTCGGTCTTGTGCTGGTATTATGAGAGCTTCTGTTTTGTGCTCTCAGATTCTTGTTAGTCAACCAGTTGTAACTTTGATTAATATCTAGGCCTTGGTCTTTTATTCCTCTTGAAAATTCACTGTGCATGATTTTCTTCTCCCATTCAAAATCTTTTTAAGGACAATTTTCATTCCATGTGCCATTTTTGTTGGATGAGATGAGCTACTATCTATTTTAGATACTATCTATTTTTGATGGACGTCACAACAACAAGATTCCATTTATACAGCGTCCTCCTGACGTGAAAGGCGCTTTATAAATGGAATCTTGTTGTTGTTGTTGTTGTTGTTTGATCTTGATTGTTTCTTTAATGATGGAAAATTAAATTTTCTGTTTTTCATTTTTTCTATCATTTTGATACTGCAGTTGGGGTTTGCTTTGATATATTCAACTAATAGCTAATTTGTAAGATGTTTCAATTTCAATCAGGCCTCTTCCTCTTGTTCTTGGGATATGGATATGTTAGACATCAGCTTTTACAATAAGTAGACCATGAATCATGAACATTTTCACATTTTTCTAATGATGTTTTTCAGATCTTTGATCAACTAATCGATTTTACCAAAGCTGTAGGTTATTGCAATTGCATTAATAGCAATTTTTTTTTGACATATAACTTTGTTTTAGGAATATAGGAATTGATAGACGAATATAGACCAAGGCCCATTTAGTTCGCCTTCTACCATCCTGGTAGTCATATGCTACAATAATGGAGATTTTGATAATGATAGTTTTAAATACCAAGCGTACTCTTCTTATATATTCAGAATTATTTAATATATGATATATCTAATTGTATTATATCATATATTATAATAATATCTGCATTTGTTACAGTGCCTTATCGTGCCTTCGAGACGTCTCAAGTGCTTCACAGAATATACTGCAAAGTGAATTGAATGTATATTTTGTGAGCGAAAAAGAGAGGGAAGGCAGTGTAAATTAATTGGTGACATGGATTCAAATATAATTGAACTCCATAGGGGTGAGATCTGTTCTAGCTAGCCGGAATTTCCAGCTGAGTGTAATATTTCACATATATATTCTGTAAATATCTCATATATTATATTTACATTATTAATACAATACAGAATTACATTTGTATAGCGCCTTTCATGTCTGGAGGACGTCCCATAGCGCTGGACAGTCAGGTATTTGGACCTGAGCAGGGGATTAGGATCAGGGAGGGTGGAGCGCAGGGAGGGTAGAAGGATGACTGAAGGCGTGGTCAAAGAGGAGGGTCTTGAGATGTGCCTTGAAGGAGGCAAGGAGTGAGCGAGGCGAAGGGAATGTGGGATGGAGTTCCAAAGGGTGGGGACAGAGAGGCTGAAGGCCCGACCACAGATAATATTATGAGAGGCCTGTCATGGATCCTTGAGGTGAAAGGCTAACAATTCTCCCCAACAACTGCCATTTCCTCAATCCATATCTATTTATTTGTATAAGTCTCAATTCTAATCTCAGCTATAGTTCTCTAGCACTTTTTGCATGGTTCTGTTACATATATCTACTATTCTATGGGAAAAAATTATTTTCTCTTTAATCTTGCTTCAGGCTTGTTCATTTTGTACTTTTCCCCTCCAGATTTGCAATGAGCATTTGAGTTCTATAATTTGCCCGCATCTATATTACACATGCCTCTCGTTGTGTTAAAGACCTGAGTATGTCTCCGCTCAATCTTCACTTGCAACAATTCCCATCCTGTGGGAGTCACAATATTGGTGTGTAAAGTTGTGTTATTTTCAATTTGTTCTTTTAGATGTTACCTCTGAACGGCAGATTAAACCCAGTCATAGAAGGATTGTACCTTGCAGAGCTGAGTCCACAGTAACAGAGCTCTGTGATAAAATACAAGTCATGAAAGGTCAGTGTCTTGAATGCAACTCTCAAATAATGTAAAGGCCATTTTATATTAAATGGTGCAGACGTGATGAGACCATTCGTGGCTAATGTAGTTACCTTGTTTATAGCTGCAAAAGGCAATGCCATAAATTAATTTGAATCGCGTAAGCGTGTCACTTGAACACAATACCACCTACGAGAAATGTACTTCTGAACTCTGCTGGCTCTTCAATCTCCACAGACAAAGACCAGTTTGTCAAACACTTTATCATTACGACAGACCCCTTTAAATTAATAAAAGCCAGGAGATCAATAAAGTAGTTAATCTTTTCCTGAATCTAGAAGGATAGGAAAATGAATTCAAACCTTGAGCTGTATTGGTTGGCATGATTTGTGACAGGAAATGTTGAAGACAGAAGTAACCCTAGAGGTGAAGGAGAAGGAAGGGAGTGTAAGTGAGTTGGTGACATGGATGCTAATAGACTAAAGCCCGGCTAGCTGGACTAATGGGGTGGATGTGGTGAGGGAACCGGTCCGGCGAGCCGGAATTTCTGGCCACTGTGAAGCCTAGCAAGGACAGTGAGATGGGGACATGCGCTAGGAGAGTTGGACCATTGGGAGTCTACACGTTGGCTCGCGGAAATATATGGCCCCTGTTCCGGACTGGCTAGGCTTGAATTCCGGACACCTGGAGCCCAGTAAGGCGAGGATTTCCTGTAATCCTAACATTTGATATAGTGCCTTTCATGTCGGGAGGACAACTGAAAGCACTTTACAGAATGTACCATAAAGTATGGTATACAAACACGGTTGCCAATCTGCGCATAGCAATGTCCCACCAACAGCCTGGAAGTGAATGATCAATTTTATTTGAGGGAATGTTGGCCAAGACACTGAAGAAACCGCCTTCTCTTTTTGAATAGTGCAATAGGATCTTTAACGTCCACCTGAACAGGCAGACAGGACCTTGATTTAAGGATGAACACAGCTGAGATGAATGGTGACAGTGAGCAGGGCTTATTATCTAACTGACGAAGACCAAGGTGGGTGAGAAATAGCCATTGACAGACACTTTAAAATTGGAGTCAATTTCTTTGCCAAATAGTTTGTTCAATTCCATTTCAAGTTTGCTGACACAATCTCCGTGGGTAGTCTTTTGCACATAATCATCCTTCTCCGTGTAAAGTAATTAAATCTGAACTATTGTACATATTCAGCATTCTTTTTCTTCAGCCACTCCAGTTTTTGTGTCTATCAAGTCCACACTGGCTTTATAATGATAGCTCTGAAGGCTCTCCTTCCCTCTGTGAAGGAGTCTGTATCCCCTTGGCTCTGGGAGCGTTGACACAAAAGGCCACAGACATATAATATTGGAGCCAAGCTGTTGCGGTATTAATGGAGGTTCCGAAAGTGACAGTGTGATTCCACCCATGATGGTAAAATGAGAAATCCACCCTTTTTCCAGTGTTATTGCTACATTCACATCGTGTTGACACACTATTAACTATACGTCAAGTATAACTTCTTCAGCTTTTGTCATTTGACAGTTTTATTTTGCTGCAAATTCCTATCTTAACGATGCATTCCATATGTTGACAGCACATAGTTGTTGGTGCACATATTGAACATGGCATCAGTTCAATTTATGAACAACTGGAGAAACCTTTAAGTTCTACATAATGAAGTCAGTCACACTTCCTACCAAGTAGATGTGCATGGAACATTGCATCTTTACTTAACGATTTCAGGTCTGATATACAGTGGGTAGTTTATCCAAGAATGAGTGCCCCCAAAATGATATTTATTCTGAACAAACGGCTCTTACCTGGATGTCACAAGGCAACTATTTTTATTGTTGCATAAAATTCAAACATCACTGCCTTTTCCACATGTTAAAGAGCTTCAATTCTTTATAATAGGTCTGAGATTCATAATTTCACAGGAAGTTATACACACGTAGATTTGGAAAAAAAACACACACATTACTATAATCAATTGAACTGGATTTCAGAAGCTCTGGAAATTTATACTGTCGGCACTTTTGGCTTGTCTGCAGTACCATCGTAAAGAGGGTTGCAAAATGAAAGGGGAATATTGGCTTTGCTGGAGTGGACCTGAAAAAAATTAATAAGAAATGGTGAAAATCTACACATTAAAACAACATTTTAAAATACAGGTGGATTGATGTACGGTTCACTGAAGTTTAATTAAATGCTGACAGATTGTTGGGATCAGTGATAACTTCAGGATTGCTCATATCCCACAGTTTTCTCCTCCCCCACTCCGCCCCACCATATGCCCTGCTCCAAATCTAGAGGTCAGTGAATCACTATGAAGAATGACAACACGTCAAATTCTTAGCAAGCTTTACTTACACACCATTAATTTGGGTAAATTAAATGATTTATATAGAAATACATGGGACTAGACTGGAGCTAGGATTCTGAGACAAATGGCAAAACTCGGCAGCCAACTGCACACAGCAGTGTCCCACAAACACTCGTGGATTGAGTGAACAAATTGTCATTATTTTTAAAGGAATTATTACCCCCAGAAAAGCGATCCACCAATCGACTAACAACCGGGTTCCTACTTACTGTTAGGTAAACAGAGGCGTGTGGAGTAAGGAAACTTGCCCAACGATTTGCCCTGCCCTGGAATCGAACCCAGGTCCTCTCGTTTGCTCTAACCACTAAGCTACAGGACTCAATATTAATAATATTAACAAATGCAAGGATTACTATTAATTACCTCAATATCTTTCCTGACAATGCATTTATGGGGACCTCACCAGATAATAATAGTAATAATCAAAATAAATAATATTATTCAATGTAAAGTGGGACCCCGGTAGCAAATTTGCATGTAGAAATGTCCCATAAAATGCCATGAATAAAATGACCAATTTTATGTGGGGATTTTCTTAAGAGGCATGTGGTAAAGGTCTGCATTGTGTTTCGTACATGCGAAGTAACACTTGTCGTCAATTTAGCGACTTTATGATATTTATTACACTGACTAGTCCCAGATGTGCTGGACTACTAGGTGTCAGCCTGGCACAGTTGGGAGCACCCTCGCCTCTAAATCAGAGGTTGTTGGTTCAAGCCCCATGTCAGGTCCTTGAACTCATAGTCTAGGCTGACACTTGACAATGAAGTGCTAGTGTGTGCGTGCTGCATTTTTGGAGGTGCCGTCCTTTGGGTGAGTTGTTAAGCCGAGGATCTATTTAACTGTTCACCTGATCCCACAGCATGATTTGAAAAGAGAAGGGAGTTTCTCCTGGTGTCCTGGGCAACAATCCCTCAAATAAAATTTAAATTTAATATGTAAATTTTAAATGAAGACTCAACAGTGTGTTACGATAAAACAAATGCAGCAATAACACTGCACAATAAAGTGCACATATTTCTCAATCACATTGTCATTTTCTGAGCCTCCATAAATACCACAANTTTTTTTTGATATAAACTCCATACTAAATGCAAGGACTATTATGACTAAGCTGTCTGATTCTGTGAGTGACCGGCTGATGCACAAATGTCTGCCCTCTAAAACAGCACAGCACACTCATAACTTCTTCACAGGAAAGTAAACCATCAGATCCTCCCAAACTGCACAAACCAAACCTGGAATACCAACCATGCAAAAATATAGATCTCATTTTGTTCATCTTGCTTTGTTTTAATTGGATCAATGATAGCATTTAAATTCCATTAAATCTAATCATAATAATAATTGCTCTTAATATAGTGGCTTATCATATCATTGCAACGTCTCAAAGCACTTCACAGAATCTAATAATCCTTGCATTTGATATAACGCTTTTCACGTCTTCTAGACGTCTCAAAACGCTCTACAGAACATACTGTAAAGTGAATTGACTCTATATTTTTGGGCGAAATGTGGCAGCCAATTGTGCACAGCAGTGTCCCACTAACAGTCATGGAATGAAGTGACCAATTTTATTGTTGTTTCTTTTCTTGAGGGATTACTATCAGACGTGTGGAGTAAAGAAACTTGCCCAAGGTTTCGCCCTGCCGGGAATCGAACCCAGGTCTCTCGCAGGAAATCTATTGTAAAGTGGATCGATAGTATATTTTGTGGGTGAAACAAAATGTACCTTTATATTGAATAAAAATCTACCTTTATACTGATGTTAGGAGAGATTATTGAGCCTCTGTGATATAAAATGTTGCCATTTATTATTGGTCAATCCCAGTGGAGAGAATTTGGTGATAAAGTTGGGAGTCAAAGTAGCAAGGAATTAGCGAGACCGCTTTTAAGAAGGGCAGTAGAGAAGCAGTTGATATTTCCTCTGCTTACCATATGCTGATTGCCCCATGGATACACACTGATAGATTCACCGGTCAAGACATTTTTTGTCGCAAACTGAAAAGAAACAACACAGTAGCCTAATGTTACTTTGGCAAGCAGTCAGTGTCCTTCGACAGTTATATTCCAATAACTGTCAGAGACACCAGCACCACAGCAGGACATGACTAATCACATTTTTATTGAACAAAACTGAACATATCCCAGAATAGCACTCTAACTGAAAGAAACGTTTTGTCTTGAGAATTTAATTTTTAAACTAGGAATTACTGTATTGATATTTTTCTATGCCGCCCCGTGACTTTCATGGGCAGTCACTGGCGTCCTGCTAATATTGACAAATACAGGGATAAGCAGATTTCTTTTGGTAGAGAATAAAAGACAAACCACAGATGCTGGAAATTTGAAATAAACCCAGAAAATGTTGGATCTGCACAGCAGGCACATCAGCATCTAAAACCCATTGAACCTGTCCTCTTTCAGACCCTGAGAACCTGCTGTGCAGTCTCAGCAATTTATTGTAGTTGATTTTGTGTGTTGGGGATGATTCAGTGCCATTATATTTAATGAGCAGGTTTCAATTTCAGGATTTCTTACCAAAAGCAATCGGGTACATAGGGTTATGATTGACTTCAACATCATTTTTTTTTACTGTTCCCTTTAATGTGGATTTCTTTTAAAACCTCCTTCAACTGTACGTGAATATCACATGACTTCTCCGGGAAAACTGGCTAGATATATGCCTGGATCAGTCTTTGTTTTGGAGGACAAAAGGACGGGTATGGACTGAGAAGGAATATAAGAATCTACAGGACTCAAAAGGGACATTGCAGCATATCTGGCCAGTGGCAAAATAGTTTAGAAAGGCTTATTTCGCACATGGATAATTGATAGATGCAGTGTTATCGCAGAACCTACTGAACAGACAATTGGACATTTTGTACAATTTTGTAGGATATAAAATGCGGTGATTTCAAACGGGATTTATTTTTTTAAAATAAAAGGCCTTTAACGTACAAATGGGAAATTTTGCTTGGCACCTGGGATTACTTCACACGGGAGAAGAGGGAACCCAAGCTGGCGATCATCATGTACAGTACAGAGCTGATTATCTGCACTAATTGGGACCGGTCCCATTGTGAACATCACCCAAAATAAAAAATGGTTACGGTGCTAACTATACTGTTTCTTCAGGAGTTACACTGTCATTGTTGTACCACACAGTGCCAACTCTTCTCTCTCTGCTACACTGTCTCTGACTCCCTCTGTTTAACTCCTTTTTTCTCCCTGCTCTCTCTCTCCTCTCCCTCGATCCTTCTTACTTTATATCTTTTCCGTCTCTCTCTATGAATTTATCTCTATCTCTATGACTACCTCTATCTTTTCCTGTGACTCTCAACCTACGCTGCACAAAAGTATGAACACTTTTGTCCTACTGGCAAAAAAAAATGTCATTCACCTGTGTGAAATTGTACATGTGCATTCAAAGGTTACTAGTGACATGCTTTAGTCCTGCTGTTGTTTAGTCTCACTGTGCAAATGAATGGAAACCCTAGTAACCTCATGTGTATGTGCATAATTTCACCTTTAACTGTTTTTTTTCTGGTATCTAACAGCCCTGTGTCTGCTTTCCCATTGGAGTGTAATGTGGATAAATGGTCATGAAGATAGTTGACATGCGGATAATCAGTACTCTCTTTATCTGCTTTCAACACAACAAGATTACATTTGCATCGCGCCTTTCACATCAGGAGGAAGTCCCAAGGCGCTGGACAGAGTAGAGCATTTCAGACCCGAGCTGGGGTCAGGGGTGGAGAAGGGAGGGGAGGGGACAGGGGGTGGCTGATGGCATGGTCAAAGAGAAGGGTCTTGAGGCGGGACTTGAAGGAGGCTATGGAGGGGGCGCGGTAGAGTGATTGGGGGATGGAATTCCAGAGGTTGGGGGCAGAGTGGCTGAAGGCTCTCCCGCCAATGGTGGGGCGGGTGGGTCGGGGGCCATGGAGCAGGCCAGAGCCGGCTGAGCGGAGGGAACGGGCGGGTTGGTAGGGGTTAGGAAGTCGCAGCGGTAGGGTGGGGCGAGGCCATGGAGGGCTTTGTAGGTGAGGACCAGGATCTTGAACTGGATCCTCTGAATGATAGGGAGCCAATGGAGTTGGGTGAGAGTGGGGGAGATGGTGCGGGAGAGGACACGGGCTGCAGAGTTCTGGATTATCTGCAGCCTGTGGAGGGAGGAGTTGGGAAGGCCGACAAGCAGGGCGTTTTCATAGTCGAGCCTGGTGGTGATGAAGGTATGAACAAGAGTTTCAGCAGCCTGAAGGGACAACAACAACAACAAAATTACATTTGTATAGCGTCTTTCACATCGGGAGGATGTCCCAAGGTGCTGGATAGTCAGTGTTTTGGACCTGAGCTGGGGGTTGGGATTGGGAAAGGTGGAGGGGAGGGGGTTAACAGGGTGATCGAAGGCTCAGTCGAAGAGGAGGTCTTGATCTTGAATGAGGCAAGCGAAGGGCTGATGTGGGAGTACTGTGGGCTGGTGTTCCAGAGGGTGGGGGCAGAGTGGCAGAAGGCCGCCCACCATTGGTGGAGCAGGCGAGTTGGGGGACGTGAAGCAGGCTGGAGCACGCTGAGCGGAGGAAGGGGGCAGGTTGGTAGGGGGTTAGGAGGTTGCAAAGGTAGTGGAGAACAAGGCTGTGGAGGGATTTGAAGGTGAGGACCAGGATCTTGAACTGTAACGTCTGTGATGGGAAGTCGGTAGAGTCAGGCAAAGATGGGGGAGATAGGGTCACGGAGCCTGGTGCAGGAGAGAACATAGGCTGCAGAGTTCTGGATGATCTGTGGAGGGAGGAGTTGGGAGGCCGACAAGCAAGGAGTTTGCATAGTCAAGCCTCAATGTAATGAATGTGTGTACGAGGGTTTCAGCGGCCTGTGGTGTGAGACAGTGGCGGAGCCAGGCAATGTTGCCGAGGTGGGGGAAAAGGCAGAGCGGGTCATGGCATGGATGTGGAGTAGAAAGGATAGTTGAGGGTCAAATAAGATGCCAAGGTTCCAGACTGGCTTCGCAAGGTGGAGTGTGCATCATTGGATGGTGATGCTGTCAGCACCTGAGGTGTGGAGGCGCTGACGGGAGTCAATCAGGAGAGCCTCGGTCTTGTTGCCGTTCAATTGAAGAAAGTTACCTCTCATACAGGACTTGATGTCTGACATCTGGAGTAACAGGAGAGGAAGGAGCAAAGCTGTGAAGCAATGACTCGTTCCAGGACCTTGGAGAGAAAGGGAGGTTGGAGATGGGGTGGTAGTTTGAGAGCACCAATAGGTACAGTGAGGGTTTTTAAGGACAGGAGTAATGGCGGCCATTTTTAAAGGGGTGGGAATGCGACCAGTGTACAGGGAGAGGTTTATGATATCTGTGAGTAGAGGGGCAAGGAGGTGAAGCTGGGAGGTAAGGAAACAGGTAGAGCTAGGATTGAGGGAGCAGGTGCTCGGTTTCATGTGGGTTATAGTGGTGGTGAGAGAGGAGTGGGAGACAGGTTTGATGGTGTGGAGGGAAGCATGGGTAGGGGCCAGGGTGTGAGGGGGAGCTGGGGAGAGGGTAGTAGATGGAAGGGCAGAGGCAGCTGAGCGGATCACCTTGACTTTGGATTCGAGGAAGTCCAGCATCACCTTGCAGTGGCATTGGAGGTGAAGATGGGCGATGCAAGAGAGAGTGGGCGAAGGAGCTGGTTGGTGATGGAGAAAAGGTGCCTGGGGTTGTCCTTGGTCTCCAAGATTGTCTTGGAGTAGAATGGCGATTTAGCAGAGGTGAGGATGAAGCGGTAAGATTTGATAAGATTTCCGTTTAGTTCCCTCACAAAGTTACTGTTGTCACCATCCTCCAAAATTTCATGGAAATACATTTTATACACAGCAGTTGCATTCATACAGTAACTTTCACGTAAAGTCTCAAAATGCTTTACAGAATCAGATTACAGTAAAACCTTTTCAAGCAACCACCTCCATTCAACAACCACCCCTGTTAACAATCATCCTGGAACAGCCTAGAGAAAAAAATACACCAACAAACCCATACTCAGAGGCCACCGTTGTATAAAGGCCATTTTGACTCAGTCTCCCGAGGGGTTGTTGAAGACAGGTTTGAGAAATTAAGGTATTTAGAAATTAAGTGAATGTTGTCGATCAGACAAATGGGCAACAGCCTATAAATAATTTGGATTTTTCAGGTCAATTTTGTATGAAGGGGACAAATCTGTCACTTTCCTTTGAACAAAAAGATTTACAAGGAAGCAAACAGAATGTTGGAAGTAAACAAGAGGGCTGAAATTCCATCTGGTCTTACTCCCGAATATTATTTTGTCTTAAAAATTTCAGATTGCACTGAATTGTGGAAAATTCTAAAATTGAGTCTTAATTTTGAAACTGATTTTCCTGCAGTTTCTACCAAGAAACCAGCTTCCAAATTTGAGATTGAATTTAAGAATTTTCCATAATCTTCAATTTTAAGGCCAGATGGTCTTAATAGCTAAGAACAGAAGGAATATTCGGTGAATAATGTTGAAATTCAATGAATTTTTTTGGATGGGTTTGAGTATATATAAATAATGACATTGGCCATTTGTTACAGTACAATGGAATTTAAATAGATTTTTTTGCAAGGGTTTGAGTGTTTATAAATAATGGTTGCTGACATTGGCCATTTGTTACAGTACAATGTTATTGTTGGAATCAGCTGCATTAAACAGATGTGAGGCATCTCGTGGAATGAAACTTACCTCAGCAGACAGATCTGCATTTGGATCCCCGTATAAAATATTGGATATGGTGTTACTTTTGGGTGAAGACAAAGGTATCCTTGAAAGAGAAAGAAAAAAAGAAACAGGTTTCAGATTATTCTATTCAGTTCCATAAAACCCATTAAGGTTCAATTTCTTCCAACACAAAGGCATTTGTAAAGGCATTTGTAGGTAGAGAATGCATTCCTCTCAAATACACTTTCAGATGTTCTGACATGAAATGTCGGCATACCAAATGGGATTGTTATTCAGTTATTTGCCTTGTTTGGTTCTCAAGTTTGTTGCTGTTTCGGCTCCTACACTCCTACAGTTGTAAATTTCTGTCTAACATAGCTGTAAGGTTCAAATACTCTATATTAACTCTAGGCCATGAGATTATTCCCACAGTGCAACTAAAACCAGCCAAGTACTTCAGTTGGTTAAATGGCTGAAAAATAAGTAAATGACTGATTGATTTTGACTGTTTACTGGCAAAAGGGGTACTGTCTTTATGCGAATATATTTGGCATTCCTTATGTTATTTGGTGTCAGCCAGTCTCAGTTGGTAACACTCTCATTTTCTGAGTCCATAAGTCCTCTTCGCCCATGCTTTCAATCACCCTGCTTCCCCCCCTGCCCTCCACCCTCCCCAATCCCGACCCCCAGCTCGGGTCCGAAACTCTGACTGTCCAGCACCTTGGGACGTCCCCCCGACATGAAAGGCGCTATACAAATGTCATTTTGGTCATTCACTTCATGGTTGTTTATAGGACATTCTGTGAAAATTAACTGCCACATTCATCTAAAAATACATCTACAAATACACAGTCATTACAGTTTATAGTAAATCCTGTGACATGCTCTGAGATGTCCTCCTGATGTGAAACAATACACAAATTGCATTTATATAGTGCTTTTCACGTTACTTTGTAAGAATGTCCCAAAACTTTGGACAGCCAAAGACACCTATCAAATGTAAAGATTATTGACAGCAGTCAATTTGTCCAAAGCAATATCCCACAAGCAGTGAATAACTAATTGTATCTGGAGGATTGCTGGCCAGGATACAAACAAACTGCTTATTATTATAACACTATATGTCTTGTTTAGCATCCACCAGAACTGATAGATTTAGTTGAACATTTCATCCAAAGGAAGACAACTTTAAGCATTCCCCCAGTACTGCACTGAAGTGTTAACCTAGACTTTGAGCTCAATGTCCAAGCTGGGACGTGAACCCACAACCTTCTGATGCAGAGGCAAGAGTGCTATCAACTGAGCCAGGCTGCTCTCTCATACCTCTGCAACCTCCTAACCCCTACCATCCTGCTTTCTCCCTCTACTCAGCGGGCTCTGGCCTGCTTCACGTTGCCCGCCTCTCTCGCCCCACTATTGGCGGGTGGGCCTTCTGCCATTCTCGCCTCCTCCCTTGCTACCTTCAAGACCCATATCAAGACGCTCCTCTTCAATTGTGCCTTCGATCTCCCTGCTTCCCCCCACTGCCTCCACCCTACCCCACCCTGACCCCGAGCTCAGGTCGGAAACTCTGTCTGTCCAGCGCCTTGGGACATCCTCCCAACGTGAAAGGCGCTATAACAATTTAATTTTGTTATTGTTGTTGTTGTTGACACCTAAGAGTAAAACATTTGACAATTTTCTGTAAAGTGCCCATGAATTCTGATAGGCAGATTTAGATCAATAGCTGAAATAGATCTGTTAATAATTAACATTTGGTTTAAATGATTATTTCTAAAAATGAGAGCTTGGGTGTTGATGCACAGTTAGACGTTTCAGTTCCCACATGCCTGTAGGCCAGCAATACAGAATGGTAATGAGAGACTAGTAGAGCCGTGTAGGTGGACACACAACGTTCTCTTCTGGATTTCATTCCAGGACAGACTAATAGGATGTGAGTCTCCTGCTGGTTAAAAGAATCATAAATGAATTGGATCAGGGAAATTCAACCAAGTTCTTATTGGGTTTGAGATTATAGAGTAAAGCTATTTGAAAACATGCAGATCCACATAAAGGGATAAGACAAAGGCCTGTGTGGTAAAAGGGTAAAGTGGTGTTTTTGTACAGTTCAGACGAAAACTTAGCTGAGGTAGAAGAGAGGAAACTTTTCTCTGTGTCTTACCTAAGCTGTACTGTACCCTCAAGTGTATGGTAATGACACTGAGTCTCAAAAAGTTGAGGNTTTTTGCATTTTCCGAAGAAACATGGGAATGTGAACATAGTAACCAAAATCCTAAATCCTAGGGGTTGAAATATGTAACATTTTATAGCACAACCCTTATAATTATCACAAGGAAAACATGAAATGTAAATTATTTTATGATGGTTGATAACAACAACTTGGATTAACTAGGTAACTGGCTACTGGAGGTGGACTAACACCTTTCTCAATTGTTTTGCATCTAACTGGTCACTTGTGTGTCGAACCACCTGATACCGGTCAATGGGATGCCACCAAAACTTTGATTTATTTTGTTTATTTTGGCCAGTTCTCTAGTAACTGGCTGTCCAGTGTCTCACAGAATCCAATGCCCTACTTGGTTTGCTTTTTGATTCAACTATTGAGAATGTTATTGAAGTCATGGGATCCACCTTCTGCAGAACAGTAATAATAATAATCCTTGCATTTGATACAGCACATTATCACGTCTTTGAGATGTCTCAAAGCACTTCACAGAATACACTGTAAAGTGAATTGACTGAATTTTTGTGAGCAAAACACAGAAGCCAATTGCACATAGTAGAGTCCCACAAATAATCGTGGATTGAGTGACTAATTGATTATTTTTTAATACTTTTTTGAAGGGGTCATCATCCACAGAAAAATGATCCACTAATTGAGTAACAACTGGGTTCCTACTTAATGTTAGATAAACAGAGGCTTGTGGAGTAAGGAAACTTGCCTAACATTTGGCCCTGCCTGGGAACCGAACCCAGATCCTCTCGCTTGTGAGGCAAATGCTCTAACCAATACTCTACAGTGATGAAACTCCTTGCTCTTATTGAGTAGTGCCATTTAACATTTACCTGAATAGATAGACAGGACCTTGGTTCAAGTCTCAGCTAAAGGACGGCACTTCTTACAATGCAGTGCATCCGCAACACTGCATTGGAGTGTCAGCCTAGACTGTGAAGTCAAAGTCCTGATGTGAGGTTCCCAGGGAGAAGTTAGGGAATGTTGTGATGTTTCAAATTGCAGGGTGGCAATTTGAAACATCACAACATTTAATTTTTTTTTACTGTGACAGAAAGTCTTGCTTAGGTAAAGCACAGAACACACGTGGGTGTGCAGTGCACTGGCAGAGTGGCAGCTCTATTGGTTGCGGCTGGATTTTTAAATTCAGCAACTGCCATATATTATTAATGAGCTGTCCTCCTTTATTTGAAGAATGCTTGTCGTAGAACCCATGAAAACAAAGTTATGATGGGTTGCAATAGACTGGGGCATAAGCTGAATGTATTTTGAATAAAGCAGGAGATCCCATTGGTATTCTACTTATACCATTTGCATTTAGAATTTATTGGTTTACTATGAAAATGAAGTGCAATCAGATCCTGAACATTGAATCCTAATCGACCGGTGGCCACACACTGCACAATATCCAAGTGCTTGGCACAGCGACTGTCAATCACCCCAGTGACACTGATGGCAACAATGACTTGCATTTATATAGTGCCTTTCACATAAAATAAACTTCCATTGATGGTAGTTTCAGGGATCAGAGTTTATCTTTACAATGCTTTGGAGGGCACCGAGTCGATAATGCCAGCTAATAATCTTGCATTGCGGAGGTAGGTATTGTCGTGGGGTTTGGTTGCTATGGGAAGTGCTGTTGTGGGATTTGATTGCCTGGAGGAAAGGTTGTCTCGGCGTTTGATTGTTGGGGCAGTGGCTTTGCTGGGGATGTCGGGAGGAATGCAGCTACCGCCCACGTCTCCCCAGGGAGGTGCACCCCATAGTTTGAGAACCTCCGATCTGCAATCATACAGTCGGGATTTTACAGCACAGAAAGAGGCTGCCTAACCTATTGTGTCTGTGCTGGCTCTCTGAAAAAGCTACCTTCTTAGTTCCATTCCCTCACCTTTTTCCTTATCCCTCTCATACATTTTTCCAATATCTGTGTTTGTCTAATTTCAGTTAAAAAGATATTATGGATTCTGCTTCCTCCACCAGTTTTGATAGACCATTCCCAGAGTTAAAATATGGTGAAGGTTTGATCCGGTGCCTTTGGTGATGGTTGGCACTATTGGGATTTCTTCTATTATATTCGTGTATTGCCAAAGGCGCTTCATGTAATCCCAACTGGAATTTCACAACACTCATCTCTTCATTACCCTCTGTGTAAAGTAAATATCTAACCCAGTAAATATCAGGCCTAATAATAATCCTTCAAGAAAAAATAAATTGGTCACTTCAATTCACGACTGTTTGTGGGACACTGCTGTGTGCAATTTGGCTGCCGCATTTCGCCCACAAATATACAGTCAATTCACTTTACAGCATATTCTGTGAAGCGCTTTGAGACGTCGAGAAGACGTGAAACGCGCTATATCAAATGCAAAGATTATTATTATTATCTCCAAACCTCTCTTTTTGTCAAAAGCTCTGAGCCATGTAAAGATGGTGGATGGATTACGATTGCATAGAAGTACTGTGGCAGATTAGATTGCATTAACATTTCTTCCATTTTCATTGCATTTAAATTTAATGTGAAATGCAATGGCTTCTGCTGTCTGTAAATCTAAGATGCTATAGTTTGATCAAAGAAGACTTTTTCTATGATTCATCATAGCTTCTCTCCTGCTGGAAATGTCATTCCAATGATGCAACAGGAAATGTTAGATCAATATCCCGGAGTTTTTGCTCAATTACCTTTTAGTTCAGGGACAAACTCCACTAAACTCTTTTTGAAAGCGGGTGTATCTATATTTATTCACTAAATTCAGGAAAGTTAATAACAATACAGGATAAATTGCACTGCAAGGAAGAATGAGCTTGATGACCTTTTCTCATTTCATGTTTTCTTTCATAACTGTCATGTGTTTATTGCAAATCAAGAACACTTCAGTCTTACTTACTTAGCAGTCTTCTTTCTAGAAAGTGTGACCAAAACAATTATCACGATAAGCAGAGCAAAGGCCAGGCTCATCCCTATTCCTGACCACTGAGCCACTGGATAAGAAGAAAAAAATAATTATTAGGAACAAGAAATCTTAGAGGGAATCAACTTAAACACTTCTTTCTCTTTACCAATTTTAGTTTCTGTAAGATTGGGGCTGGGAGACTCCGTTGGATTAATATTAAGATGACATCGATTTCCTCTCCATTGACTTGTACACCTGGAACACAACCAGAGCCAACAACAGTTTTATTGAAACCTGAGACCCTAACAATGAAAAGCACATTCTTCTTTTAAAACCATTGTGTACAGTTATAAAATTGTCCGCGTCCACTTCCTGTTTAATTTCCTGCTATTCCACACAGCAGATTCTTTGCTTTATTCGAACTTATAAAACAGGTCTTAGTCATGTGCTGTATGATTGCTCTCTTACAATTTGAGCAAGTGTGCATTTGAAGGAAATGAAGTTCATTATTAACGTGGGTATAAGTAGGTTACAGAAAAATGGGATAGCAGCAAAGACCCTCAGAACATCAAAGGCTGGTGAATACAGTGGGATGTAATACTGCTATGCTTAGATCTCAGTGTGCCTTCAAACTTGTAAATGCTAGTGAGGCAACTTCTGTATTACCAATTACTATTGGAAGGTATTATCACTGGGAACAAGTGTTCTTAGAGTCCCATTAATTAAAAACACAGATGATTATAATTTCTGAAGATGTTATGTGAGAGCCAGGGGAACCATCATCATATGGTGTGACTCTTCCAAGTTCACTGGCAATTTTTCAAATGACTGGCAATGCTTCAAAAACAAACTCTGCATAGAGAAAGTGTTTTGGGGGAAAGCAAAGATTGAATCATTATAACCTAATTATTACTATTGTTACAATGTTACCTGGACAGCTGAATTAAATGTATCAGAGTGACGATAACAAGAAGGGCCTTCATCATCCGAACCACCCTTGTGATCTTGTGAAACACATATGGCCAACTCAGCTAACAAGGTACAATAATAGAGTATTCCATTTCCTTTCTGATGATTCGTTTTTTCTTTAGCTAAGACGGTGTTTGGCTGATGTAAACTCTAGAGGCAATAATTCAAAACAGAAAATAAAATCTGCAGTTTCCTCTGATGACCAAGTTGGAAAAGGTCCCAGTTCAGCTCTAAGTAATTCAGATTTTTGGTTGTAAAGCTAGAATTGTCTTTAGCATTGCTGGACTAAGCTGGAAAAAAGTCAGTCAGTGATTGCAACAACTGAGCACTGGACCAGGCTTGGCTTTGGTGCCTTCCACATGTCAATAACCCATTGACACTCATGAGGGGTTATTTATGTTCCTGGCTAATAATAATGATTTGTTTTGCTTTGGTTCATAATGGGAATTTCCAATTCAAAGATGTAGTGGAAACCTTTCTATTTTCAATAGTTCTCTTAAGTTCAATTGGGATGCTTAAGAGGGAGATGTGCAGATAATTTCTGGATAAGGATATTAAGGGGTATGGGAAAAAGATAAGAGATTTACAATGATCAAATAAAGTGGCAGAAGAGCCCCAACGGGCTAACCAGCCTATTCATGTTCCCATGCTCCTAGGTTAGGACCCACTATCTTGTCTCATGCATTGGCCAGTTGCTTGAGGTCCCAGCAGGTGCTTGTCGAACCGTACTTCAGGATGAGTCAGTGCCTTCGGGAAAGGAGGTGAGGAGAGAATTGACCAAACAAACCTGTATTTCTAATGAGAGGAACAGATGGTTTGATAAAATTCTGCAATTTGCTGAACCCTGACAATCTGTAGAAATTACTACAAGATGTGGAGCGTGAATGTTTTAATTTCTCATTAGACATTTATAAAGGGCTTTTTAATGAGGAGCATAGACTTACGTGCACAATGCAATTTCTTTAGCAATGATGCATGTTCCCCCATTTTTACAAAAGCCATTAGGACACTCTGGAACAAGACAATAAAATTAACAGTGCCAGTCACAAACATGGAGCCCACGGTACGTTTGGAGTAATATTAATTTTCAGAACAATATCATTTGCAACATGAAAACAAAACCCCAATGATTTTGTAATGAAATGTGTATTGCGCCTACATAATACACAGTCGTTACACTTCACAGAATTTCTGAGATGTCCTCCCAACGTGAAAGATACCATATTGAATGCAATGGTTACTATTAGTAATAATAATTATTATTATTGAATGGGCTTGTGCTTTATGTGGTGTGTTCCTACCCGAACAGCTGGATTCATCTTGTTGATAGTCCTTGCAGTTGGTCACATTGTCACAACGTTGAGTAACTGGGATGCATCGACCAGTGGACTCGCAGAGCAATGAGCCATTGAAGCAATTTAAATCAGCTGAAAAAAATAATGAGTAACAATTTTGCAGCACCAGCTGGAATAATATTTTCCATTGAAACAAATGTTGTTGAAAGCCTTTGGGGCAATTTAGTGTGTCTGTTTATAAAGATTAAAAAACTCCCTTATTGAAATATCCTGGCTCTAACTTTTTAATGTTAGTGTTCAATTATTTTTTAATGTTCTCCTTCTTTGCTCCCGGTCTGCCCTCCTCTTGCTGGGATAAAGTTTCACAGGTTGCCCTCTGCCACCTTGCTCAAGTGATCATTGTTCATGCGTGAGCTACTCAACTGTAGAGGATGTCACAGCTGAGCCTGACCGTTCTCCCTCTGGCTGTCACACAGAGTGCCAGACACAATGACACATACAGTGCTTGACACAGTGACACATATAGTGTCACATACAGTGATACACACAGTGTCAATAGAGGGTGCTGTAAAGGGGCCAAGAGCATGAACCCTGGCTGCATTTTCCCCTCTCAAACCCTGAAGGCCGGGGCCAATTTAGCCTCCGCATTCAGCCCTGGTTGAGACAAGCAAACTCAGGACAGACTGGGATTCGAACCAGCTTGCTCCTGGCTCATAAGCTACAGCTCTATCCACTGCACCCTCAGGGCTGCCTCACGTGATATTCTATTTATGTTTTTCCAGCGTCTCTTCATCTGTAAGGTACTGGACACCAGTGCTACAAATGCCAATCTGTACTATCCTGGGTGGTGGTGGGCAAGTGGGAGCTTATAATGGGGCTCCAAAAACAATCAACATTGACAGATTTATAACTCCACTCAGCAACCGAAAATGTCTAACTGTGCTAGAAATACAGTAGCGGTGAATTATCCTACAGGGTGGTAAATTCTGTGCACAGGGGCTTGGAAGATGTAAAAGAGGATGGTGCTCAGTCTAAATAAGTGATTCACTGCTGTGCTGTTTAGTGGCCTAAGAATGGTTCATACATCACAAAGACTGAAAGATAACTTGCTGTTTCTAAACGCAGGAACCTTGGTGCCCAGAACAAATCCATTACTTTCTTTCAGGATATTAAAACCGATAGAAAAATCATGAACTATGCAGTGGCTTTCATTTTTATAACATAAAGGAAAATGAACCACAGTCGTCCTTCATTGCAAAGTACAGGATGGTAACAGAATATTCTCTGTTATTCTGCATTGCCACCGCCACTGGAAATGAAAGACAAACGTTTGCAGTAGAAGAACAGGTCATGCCATTCATTTTAGTATCACTGAGCTTCATAAAACTTGTAATTTTAAAATAGGGCTTTTTAAAATTCTATCTGTCAAGCGTGCAATATTGATAAAGCTTTGATTATCCAATGCTTTTGTTACTGTTAGAATAGTGATAGATGTGTAGATTTTGGATTACGCAAGAGGTTAATCCTTTGACTAACCTCTACTTAATCCTTCTTCTTTACTACAAACTACATACAGGGTCATATTGTCTACCAGTTTCAGTTTCTCATGTTACATTTACCTCACTGCTCTTGTAGTCACAGCCCTTTGAACAAAGCTTTCCAAATACCAGTAGACAGTTAAAAATAGGTTTGCAAGTCAAAGTTACTGAATGTTATACAGGAGAAATGGAGAGTTGTCTGGAAACATAGATCACCTTCATGTTTAGTGTTGCAAACAAACTATTAAATGTGAACAGTTCACATTAATTTACTCTGGGATAGAATTTCTGTTCATGCAGGCATGAAAGAGGTTAATTCTTCACTCTCCTTAGAGATAAAAACGTGCGTCAATTTCCTCTGGCATTTACCTGGGCCAATTTTATTGTGCTCTGGTGCATAATCAGATTTTCATGGCTGCCGTGATGTGGCTGCTGTATGGAAATGATACTGAAATACAACTCAGATCAGCCTGCACTGCTCCATCTGCCTCATTGCTGGAAGCACGTGCCAACTGCAGACATTGCTCATTGCAATTAGAACTTTTAACGCTTCTTAAAAATAACTATTATCTATTGGCATTCATGGAAAAGAAATGTGTTTTCAAAAAAATATTGGTTCTTTGTATTCAAGCGCTCCGGAATGTTTCCCCCTCGTGAAGTACGCTATATACATGCAAGTTACTGTTGTTGTTTTCAGCTGTAAAAGAAAATGTGTTAGTTTGGCTCAGTTGGTTGAACTCTCACCTCAGGACATAGGGAGTGGATGACTGGGACTGGAGGTGGTTCAGCCCCAAATCTATCTACCAGCTCACCAGCTTTTCTCCAGTTTTGGTGAACGGGATGTTGTGGTCGGAGAGGGGCACTGCTCTCACAGTGTGTAACAGGACATAAAGTAAAACAAGTGGATCAGTCAATGAGTTGAGTGAGCTGGAATTGGACGCAGTGCCGGAAAAAACAATAATAAATTGGTCATTTTCAATCCACGACTGCTTGTGGGATGCTGCTGTGCGCAACTGGCTGCCGCGTTTTGCCCACAAATATACAGTCAATTCACTTTACAGTCTATTCTGTGAAGCGCTTTGAGATGTCGAGAAGATGTGAAAACCGCTATATCAAATGCAAGGATTATTTATTTATTATTTAAAAACACACATGCAAATAGACAGAGGCACACACGCACTCCACAGTCTTTAGTAAAGCATGGTCAGAAGTACGAGGAGAACCCATCTCAACTCCCTGCCATCCAGAATATTTTCACCTGCTGCCTATGCCTCTGAATCAGAAGTTATAGATTTAAACAACAATGGGACTAACATTTCAGCGAATTGCTGCACGGCACTTTATTGTCAGAGGTGCCATCCTTCGTCTGAGACAATAAACAGAGAACCTATTTGCCTGTGTAGGTGGATGTTGAAGATCTCATGAACCTACTCAAAAGGAAAAAGGAATTTCTCCTGTCATGGCAATCCTCCACATAGTTTTTTCCTCAACTTCATGGCTGTTCGTGGACACTGCTGTGTGTAAATTGGTTGACAAATACAGCCATTGTATTTGACAGCAATTGACTGTGAAGTATTTTCTGACATTTTGGTACAAAACTGCAACAGCCCGATGCAAGGATTATTATTATAAAAAGCAGTAGAAATGGAATAGGCCAGTCAACCCATCTGACTTGAGGTATTTCCAGGTCCACGTGTAAGACCCACTCAGGCAAGATCCACTTCTATTTACAAGACCTATTTCCAGTTGATGGATCACAGGATTCAACTGTGAGACCTGTAAAACAATAGTTGCAGATCTCTTAGTTGGCTTCTCAGCACGACTATTGATAAGCATTTGGGACAATGGGGCTGCTTTAGGAAGCCAGGAACGTTTGGAATCTCTATTTCACCTTGAAACAGGAATTTGATAAATTCTTCAATCAAACTGAGTGCTTCAGATGACAATCCTTGGCTGCCAAGTATCAGCCAAGGTCAGTTGGTAGCGCTTTTGTCTCAGAGTCAGCAAGTTGTGGATTCCAAACCCCATCATTGGGACTTCGAGCTCATGATCAAAGATGACACTCCAATTTTAATTTTTGGAAGTGTTGTCAGTTGGAACAGTCATTAAACTAAGATCCTGTCTGTCGGGTCAGGTGGATGTTAAAGATCCAATGGCTCAATTCAAAAAGTGAAGGGAGTTTCTACCGGTGTTCTGGCCAACAATCCTCTAAATTGTTTATTCACTTCAATGCTGTTGTGGGACGTTGGTGTGTACAAATTGGATGCCCCGATTGTCTACAAATACCCAGTCCTTACAATTCACAGTAAAATCCTGTGAAACATATTTCAACGTTATAATAATAATAATTCTTGCATTTGATGTAGTGCTTTACTACATCGTTGAGACATGGGAAAATGTATCACAGGATATACTGTAAAGCGTAGTGACTGTGTATTGTGTAACAAATATATTTTATATTATAAATGATATACCAAATGTAAGTATTGTTGTAATTTACAACTTACAACTTCATCTGAGTTCTTGAGAGATGATCCTGAAATTCTTGATATAATTACTGAGCTGGGAGCAACAGACACCCTCACTCACTAAATTCAGGACATTACAGATTCACCCCCTAGAATCAATCCTTTAGGATTAAATTTGTTCTGAGAAACATTATCAAATGCCATCTGAGAATCAGGATGTAACACATGCAACTAATTATCAGCTACCTATAAATTGGTTATGCATACACATCTTTGGATTAAATCATATTATGAGCATAGAGTTAGAATTGGAGTGAAAAGTACCTACTAAATAAACATTTGCCTACACAAGGACACATAAAATAGAATCATAGAATTATAGAATCTAACAGCACAGGAGACCATCATGCCCGTGCCAGCTCTTTGAAAGAGCTATCCAATCAGTCCCACTCTGCCGTTTTTTTTCTCTATAGCCTTGCAAATTTTTTCTTTTCAATAAAAAACAATCAGTACACTTTATAGCAAAACCCTATGAAATGATTTGAGATGTCCTCCCAAAGTAAAAGGTGTTAAATCAAATGTAAGGATTTTATTATAATAATGAAAGTATTTTAATTGGCATGATCTACCTTTGAAAAAGAAATGTGGGCTTAGTCTCAGAACATTTCCTCTCACTGGATGCTCTCTATTCACTTCCTTTATAATTGACTTGAGAAGTTTTCTTTCATAGATTTGAGCTATCAGCCTTATAATTTCCGAGTTCATATTTATGATTCTTTTCAAAAGACTGAAGTCACATCAGCTAACCTACACTCCTCCAGTATACTCCTCTATCTACTGAGCTTCTCCAGAATTCTGCTAATCCATTCATTACAATTCCCTCATTTATTTTAAATTTCTATGAAGCAATCCATCTGTGTCTGCACCAGCCATCAAGTGCTCTGGTTTATTATTGATTGCTTAGTGAAAGCACTGCAGTATATTCTCAATCCACTCCCTAACACTTTACTCCTTGGACGTTAGACTTTAGATTTATTGGTATTGCAACAGTGATATTTATAATCTTGTGAAATCACCCAGCACTGACCGGCAGCTTCCTGTATGTGTGTGCTATGTGCAGGAAGTACCACTGATATGGCTTCCTGCACATGCACGAAATGCGCAGGAAATGATATGCTCCCGACGCCATCAGCATGGCATGGGGTAATGTCTCGGAGTGCTTAAAGTACAGACTGGCCCTGTTATAATGTCAATTCTGAGTTTATGGACGCAAATCCATTGTGTTTTAATATGGTCGACCTGAATGTAGAGGTGAAAAATTAAATGTTTCTTAACAGAATGTATTATGGAATTGATAATCTGTTGAGAAAGATTGCTTTGTTTATTCCATTTTGGAAAGACCAACAGAAAACAGACTGAGTTTGCATTGAATTATCTATGTTAAACAATGAAAACACTCAATAAATATTTCATGATTTAGTTAAACAAAAGGTAGTTAGTTGTTCATTCCCAAACCTGTTGTTAAGAGCAGGTTTTTAGGAAAAAATTTAACTGCAATTTCTGTCCATGTGTTAAATTTATAATTATCACTGAGGATAATTATAGATCACGACCCTCTTCCAATATTTTATTCAGAATTACTGCTGCTACTAATAAATAATAATCATTGCATGTGATATATAGCAGCTTTCAAGTTGGGAGGGCGTTTCAAAACACAAGATTTACTGTAAATTGTAGGTGAAAATGCCCCACTAATAAATCTGCACACTAGGATGCATCTTTGAGACAATTCCTTGCCAGCTATCTGAGAAATGCTAAACTGCTTGGCTGTAATTTGACTGAACTGCTTTTCATACATTGTTAAGTATACCATTGGCAAAACTGCTGTCATGAGCTAATCGTTCAGAGTTTACCACTCTAATCATGTCTTTTATTCCTAAAACAATATTTTCTGTATTTGCGAGTGAACTGTTACAGTCGGCCTATCTGGAACATTGGTACAAATTATACCATCTGGAAACAGTGTAGCGGAATGAAGCTGTAATTGAATAACTGTGCAGATACAATAATATTGGCATGAGGAGGAAAAGCAAGTCAGCCTCTGAGCTGTCTCTTTGGTTTCCGCAAACTAATTGATATACAGACAGTTATCTGTGGGGGTCATAGATTCACCAGGCACAACACGTGCAGAGCTCAACTGTTTACATTGATTCTACAAACGTTTTCACAAAAAATGTTCTTGCCACTGATGCTCAATCGAGTGCAAGTGTCAGAAGTGTCATATTGTATTGTTTTTATAATTGGTTATGAATAATAAAAGCTCCAAGTGCTAACCTAGGAGAAATACATTGAGAAACGCAAAAACCTGGTGTACAATTATTGCTTACATGTGGCCATCTCAGCAAATCACGTTTAGGGCTTCCCAAATTATTCAGTTGGAAAATGTAGCATGGAGGAAAGAATACACCTTTTAATATTATCACCAATACATGTTCTAGAATTCGCCTCAATATCCCCGGACTAGTGAGGAAGGAGAAAGAAGCATAGGTTCCTCACTATTGTGCTTCACCACTATTCAGTGATTAATTTCTGCTGAACAGTGCACATGTGGAGTGTTTATTGATTGTCAACAAGATGGAGATTGGGTTTTGAATAGCCTTCTGTCACCACCTGTTTATACTTATACTAGACAAGATTCTGTTCGAACCTGGCACCTATGGAACTGTTTCGCAATAATGATAACAACAACTTGCATTATATAGCACCCTTCACATGAGTTAGTGTCTCGAGGCACTGCAAAATGGCTTAGTTTGATGGCAAGCTGTTGTTACACTTCAGTGGATGAGGGGAGGAAATTGGAGGGAAGAAGAGTCAGTGATAATTTAGAACAAAGGAACAGGCAGAGTTTATTCAAGTCTACTGAGCCTGTTTTGCCAATGTTTTGGATCTTGGAAGATGCTTGAACCCCATTTCCCTCCCTCTTCCTCATAGCCCTTAATACCCTCATTTGCCACTTTCAACTATTGGTAATTTAAGTCACATTTTCCGATCAGTGAGTAAAACTGTCACAATATGGCTCATTCTTTAATCTACCCTGCTCTAGATGATAGAACAAACACAATCTGCTGTGTGCAATGAAATTGACGATGCATTGTCATAGGTTTGTTGACAGATGAACTGACTTTGAGGGATGTACACAAGGATGAAACGATCAGGTACGGTTGGGGAAGTTTTACTTATTGATGAATCTGTTACCCCTCAGGCACCCAGGCAGTCGGGGGCGGATTCTACACCACACCTTTCAAAGACAGTGAAACCAAGCCGGAATAGCAATAGCAACAACATCGGTATCATAGCCACAAAAATACATAAGGAACACAGGGGTGAAGAATGCAGTTTGTGATGTGATAATTATCACCATTCTAGTGTCATTGTCTGGATCAACCCATCCTGGACATGTTCTTGTCAATGACTTTCACTGGAATTCCCCTCCACTTTAAAAGGTTTTGCCCAATGCCGGTTATTGTTGCCATTGAGATGGAAAGTGGTGCCTTTGATCCTGCTGTCATGCAAATAATAATAATAATAATCCTTGCATTTGATATAGCGCCTTATCATGTCTTCTAGACGTCTCAAAGCACTTCACAGAATGCACTGTAAAGTGAATTGACTGCATACTTATGGGCGAAACGCAGCAGCCAATTGCGCACAGCAGTGTCCCACAAACAGTCACCAAATTATTATTATTTTTTAGCTATTTATTTTTGAAGGAATTTATTACTCCCAGAAAATCCAATCGACTAGCAACTGGGTTCCTACTTACCGCAAGGTGAACAGAGTTGTGTGGAGTAATGAAACTTCCCCAAGGTTTCACTCTGCCTGGGAATCGAACCCAGGTCCTCTCGTTTGCGAGAGCTCTAACCACTAAGTTACAGGACTCAGCATGAATTACATTTTTTGGGGGGGAGGGTAGGGGTGGTTGACGTTCCTATTTGTAATTCTGTTGTTGTTATTGTTGTTACGTTGTAGTCATTGACTGTGACAGAATATCCAACAATGTGATCATCTCCACTGGTGATAAATAACTTTTCACATACCACATTTTTCGCTCCAAAGACTGAGCGTGACTTACGGCAGGTCAATTCATCCTCTGCAGAAAGGCAGTCTGGGACTCCGTCACACCTGAGCAGAGATGGAATGCAAACCTCATTGGAACACCGGAATTCTTTCTCTCCACAAGGTTGCTGAGTAGGCGGGTTCTCTGGTGATTGAACTGGACACTTTGATTCATCACTTCCATCTGCACAGTCTTCTTTGTCATCGCACCTCCATAACAGTGGAATACATTCAGGCCCAACTAGACACTGGAACGTATCAGTAGTACAGTTTGTAGGCGGAGGTATGATTGGCCCTGTAGGAGAAGAAAAATAACCAGGTAATGTAACTGTTTGTTTAGTTGCCGTTTACGTACTCCAAGACACGACCATGCAGGGAGGGCATTATATAAATGCAAATTTGTATTGTATCTTTCTTCCTGTTGCGTTCGCCAGCAAGCACAAAAAAAAGACTATTTTTTCTTTTGGTCAGCAGGGTGCTTGACACATGTTGAAACTCATTACCATGCCTAACAGTATTCAAACCAGACTGAGAGTTCCACACATGTTCCACCCTTCCTCAAAAAACCCACCTTCGATCCCTCTAATCTTGCACATTTCCATCCCATCTCCAACCTACCCTTCCTTGTCAAAGTCCTGGAACGCACTGTTGCAGATCAACTTCGGTCACACCTTTCCCTCCACTCCCTCCTCGAGCCCCTGCGGTCTGGTTTTCACCCTGACTGCCCACAGCACAGAGACAGCGCTTGTCAAAGTCACAAACGACGTCTTCTCTATCTGTGACCAGGGCTCCCTCTGCCTACTCGTCCTCCTAGATCTCTCTGCTGCATTCGACACAGTCCACCACGCCATCCTCTTCCATTAGCTCTCCTCCTTAATTTACCTGAGTGGGACCGCACTCATATTGTTCGAGTCCTAATTAACCAACCGCCTCCATTTCATCTCAGCAAATGTTTCCTCCTCCTGTCCCTGCCTGGTCCCATATGGGGTATACCCTGGCGCTGCATCCTTGGCCCCATTCTTTTCCTCATCTATATGCTCCCTATGGGTGATGTCATCTGTAGACACGGGGTAAACTTCCACATGGATGCGGATGACACACAAATCTACTACTACCTCCTCCAGTACCAACTCCAGGTCCATTGATGTTCTATCAGCTTGTCTGGCAAACAACAAGGCCTGGATGAATATAAACTTATAATAATAATCCTTGCATTTGATATAACGCTTTTCATGTCTTATCGACGTCTCAAAGCACTCAAAGCGCTTCACAGAATAGACTGTAAAGTGAATTGACCGTATATTTGTGGGCAAAAACTTCCTGCAGCTGAATATGGACAAGCCGGAAGCCATACTCCTTGGCTCCCGTCATCGTCTTCACTCCTGCGGATTTAAACTCCTCAACCGCCCTGGGCTCTCCCTCAGACTCACTGAACCAGTGTGTAACCTATGCATTCGGTTCGACCCCCAACTGTCCTTCCTGCCCCACATCTGGTCCCTGACCAGGACTGCTTTCTTCCACCTCCGCCACATTTCCCACTTCCAACCATACCTTACCCTAAATGCAGCCAAAACCCTCATGCATGTGTCTGTCACCTTCTGCTTGCATTATTCCAACTCACTCCTCGTCGATCTCCCCAGCTCCGCCATTCACAAGTTTCAGCTCATTCAAAACTCTGCCGCCCGCATACTGACCCAGACCAAACTCCATACCCACATCTTACCAGTTCTGGCCAGGCTCCACTGGCTCCTCATGACTGAACGGATTAACTTCAAGATCCTCACTCTCATGTTCAGATCTATTCACTCCGTAATCTCCCTACCTACCTCTCCAACCTCCTCACTCTCCAATCGACCCAGTAGCATCTAACATAGCTCATTTATTTTCCTGGGAATAATAATCATAATAATAATAATAATCCTTACATTTGGTACAACACCTACCATGTTGGGAATTCATCTCAAAACGCTGCATGGATATAATGGAAAGTGTAGTGATTACATATTTAGTCGGTGGACACAGCAGCCAATTTGAGAACAGCAAAGTCTCACAGCCATGGAGTGAAAAAAGATGTTTTATTTAGGAGAATGTTGGCCAGGACCTGGGAGAAACTTCCTTCTCTAATGCCAGGTTCATTAATTGCATCAATTCTTCCCAAATTCCATTACCTAACAACTCCACTGGGCACGTATTCCACTAATTTCGTTACATATAGCTGCAAACAGGAACACATAGAAGGCTTATTAATAACAATAATGATCCTTGTATGTCATCCAGTCCATTGTTATGTTATTAAGAGTCTTAAAGAGCTGCACATGACTTTACTGTAAAGTGTATATGTAGACAATGGGAGGGGAATACAGCCATTAATATGATTTTTACTAGTTGTAAGTATAACATGGACATGGTTTAAAAGCTGTGTGTTAGTTAGCAACTGTGAACGCATTTGATAATGCTGAAATGTCACAAAGTGCTTCACAGGTAATTGCTGTCAAGTGTAGTACCTGTGTATTTAAAGACAAATGCAGCAGACAATTTCACACATTAAGATCCCACAAACGCCATGTGAAGAGAATGACCAATTATTCTGAAGGATTATTGGCGAGGAAAAAAAGGGCCTCCTCTTTTCAAACTGAGTTGTGGGATCCTCATCTGAACAGAAGGATAGGGCCTTGGTTTTACACCTGATTTAAAGGATGGATTTGTTCTGTCTTGTCCAGCTAATGCTCTTCGCTGGCGCTGTTGGCTTGTTGCAATTCTCAGGCTGATGCCTTTTACATTTGCAGTTTACAAACCAAGTCAAAAACTATTACACCACTTGCTTTCTGAAATCATGGAATCAGTGTGAGAAATGGCAGAATAGGAATAAAGTCGAAAAAGAACCTAAATAGCATCTCATTCAGCTAACATTCAAACACTGCTTTCAGCTGATCTAAGAAGACCACTTGTGCTCGCAATAATCCTTTGTTTCTCTTTAATAACAGCAGCAATTTACACCTTGTCTCAATTTACTTTCTTATTATGGTTACATCTAGAGCACTGCATCATCTCAACCAACTCAGTGGCATGATAGAATCATAAAAGGTTGACAGCAAAGAAGGAGGGTATTTGGCAAATCAAGACTATTTTGTTGCTGCCACCTCCAATAGAGATATTTCCTCTGATCCAATTCCTCCTCAATCTCCCTTTATCCCTGGATATTTCATTTCTTCAAGTTGTGCAATTAAAAGCTTTAACGCAGTGCATTACATAACTAATACACAGTTGGTATTACCATAGTCATAAAATACCCTTGTTGAAGGATTTCCTTGCCAAATTTACCTTTAAAAGCCAGAATGGTACAACCTGAAGAGTTATAATTTGTTTCAAATGGCTAGAAAAACCTTTGTTTTTATGGTTAGTACTCCGTTTCTCCTTGTTTTTATTTCTTCCTTAGCTGTCAGGCCTTGAGTGCCATGCTCTGAATAAGCTAAACTTTGATCCCAGCTCTGCGCAGACTTGCAGTCAAGCTGTTGTGATACAAGCCTGTAACCGAGGGTTCTTTTTAATGTGAATCAACCACTGTTAACTGCCAGAGGCAGCCTTGACGGCATTGCAATTAAATCAGCAGCACATTGGCACATAAATCCAGCACAGCTGAACAGAAAGCATTTTTATAGTGCCTTATCACATTGAAACATCTCAAAGCGATTCACAGGTATCCTGTAAAATTGATCCCTAAATCTCTTCCCTTCACAGTCCACAGTCTAATGTTTCAATGTTACCTTCCCTTTAATTGCTGTCCGTATTGCATTACATCCCCATAATGATGGGCTGCCTTCTTTTTATTACACGTCGGATGGCATATGGTGCTCCTATGATGATTATTTCAAAAGTGGCAAATCATTAGGGACTCCTCTTGTGCCACAAATAGTGATTCAGATTACATTCCCTCAAAATAGCAGATCTCCACTTTTTATACGGTATCTCAAGACTGAGTTGTTGTCACAGAAATCTCCGTTTACCCTTCTTTTGATCTTGAATCTCCCTTATTCTAAAAGCAGGCAAGCATGAGAAGCCAAAGGCAGAAAAAACCATAAAGAGAATAGCAGACTGAAACTGGATATAGGGACTCTGGTTTTATTTGGCTGCTTTGGCCCTGGCCTTTTGCAAAGAGTCTCCTAAACTGTTCAAAAGGATAACAAGGTTAACAGCATCTGAAGTGTGTGTGGCTGTTCTGCTCACCTAACCTTAGGCAGGGAAAATCGTGTCATTGAGAAGGTACAGAGATGAGCAAACATCATGAATCTGTATATCAGGAACCCAAGGTATTAGGGAAGGTCAAAGAAGCTGGGCTATTCTCTTTGGAAAAGAGAAGGTAATCTAATTGAGCTTTCCAAGACTTTAAGGGAATTCACAATTTGCAGATCACAGGTAGGCAAAATATTAATTACAATGAAATACATGAGGATGCAAAGTGAAATATGTGGAACTTAGACATAAGGTGTTAAGTCAGGCAGAATGAGTTTATACAAAGGTAATAGACTTGTGGAATAATATGCTGGGGCAGATCATTGAGGGATACAATACAAACTGTTTCAAGAAGAAACTTGCAGGAGACAGATTTCTGGAGAGAGGAGATTGGGAGATGTGGTGTCAAGGCAAATAAGTAGCCTTGAGCAACAAAAAAGCCAGGCTCATTGGATCAATTGCCCTTTGTCTGCATCTAAATTTCTTCTACCATTTTTTCTCTCTTGTTGGGCTAAACATATTTCTGGATCATGCATTATGTACCTTCATTTTGTTATATAAATGAATGTGATGCCACAATTACTTTGGCAGGATATATGGAGTTGGACAAGCCCAGTCAAATTACATACCATGCGGTATGTCACACAGTGAGCTGGTACAAGTTAGATCTGGCCTGGAAGACAAACAAATGTGTGTGGCCTCTGGAGCTGACATAGTCTATGACGCATATAATCAGTATTTCACACTACACAGTGCCTGGGTTGCACTTAGACAAAGTAGAAAGGACAGGTAATATCTAACAATTTGGACACCAGAATAACATAAGAAAACTGGCCTTGCACAGCATCTTATTTTGCTGCATTTGTAGCATTTTTATATACAGCATTAGCATAGTGTGAAACTTGGATGAGTGTCTTCAGAATCTGAAGGATGTTCTGAATGTCTGACACTCACACGGACTCCATGCTGGGGGTAGATTGAATTGGAGCAGGGTTTTTGTGGGTCAACATGAGTTAATTCCGGTTACCAAAATAATTCACTTTATTGACTCCCATTACAATTTTTTTAATGTCCATTCAATAACACCACAGGTGTGTTGTGTATATATTTATCACCATTTATGCCTACAGTTGATAAACTGGAAGCTGTGCTATATTCACGTGTAATATGTTAATGTAATTGTTAATGAAACTCATGACTGGAAGCTCGGTCACTTTACAATGTCATCAGTAGGTGCCAATTTATCTTCAGTACTTGCATTAACTGGAATTTTACAATATTGGACTATGATGAGCACAGCATGTTGTAGAGATGTGCATTAATCTGAGAAGGTGGTAGCATTGCGTCAGTTGAAAAAGTGCCAGTAAGTGTTCAATGTCATTCTGGTTTAGTTGGTAGTACTCTCGCCTCTGAGTAAAAAGGATGTGGATTCAAGCCCCGTGTCGGTACTTCGAACTCATATTATCTACTGGTACTCCAATGCTGTGCTCGGAGTATGCTCCTTTGTTGGAGATGCTATGTTAAACTGAGGTCTCATCTGCTTGTTCAGGTGGACGTTAAAGATCCCATGGTACTTTTCAACAAAGAGAAGGGAGTTTCTTTTGATGTCCTTGCCAATAATCCTCCAATAAAATTGATAATTCACGTGGCTATTTGTGGGACATTGCTGCGTGAAAAATGATGTTGTGTTTGCAATCCCAACCCATAAAAACACAATCACTTAACTTTAAAGTATATCCTGTGAAGCACTTTGAGACATCTTCCTGACCTGAAAGGTGCTATATCAAATGTAAGGATTTTTGAAAAATAAAGTTTTTCATGTTGGTTCAGAGCAAGAATCTCACTGGTCTAAAATACAATATTCGCAGATTGCATTTATTGCATTCATTGTGACTTCGGACTTGTGAAATTCACTGGAAGGTTTGTTGATCCCTATGCCTGCAACCTCCCCCAAAAAAGGTGAATGGAAGCAACCAATTCAGTGTAAGGATCCTTCTTTTGGAGATCGATGTTAGACAAAATAATTAGCAGCTCAGTGGAACTAGAATAGTTACATTTGCAGCACATTGCATGTGAAGGGTTAATGCAGTGGATGTTTCAAAAGGTGAAAAAAACAGTTAATGGGAGTTTTATAGAAAATAATAAATGGTTGTTACACATGACCAGAATAAATTAATAGACGTTCTATGCTGTAAAGGGAAAGGCTCATTACTTTTTCCATTTCAGTGTTTACAGAAATATCTTTTGTTCTTCCTATCATAGCTTTCTGCATAGCTTTATGAGATCAGTTTGATGACAGCATCCATTGCTCATACAGTCGCAAAGCTCCTTTGCTCCTTACATCAGGAATTCAATCTAGATGCTTCAGCTTGATGCCTGGCAATAGCTCTCGCTCTTCAAAATCAAATGAATCAGGAATGGGATCTGAATCCAAATTGTCTTCTCTGAACTCAATGCAGGCTTGAAATGCCACTTTACTTGGGCTATGATAGATTTGGGGTGGTCTGTAGAAGCAACAGACTCAATGATCTGAATGATCTTTTCTCATTCCATGCTTTTTTACGGCCATAACATTGGCCAAAACAGTGTGAGGCAGCAATTAACAAGGCAAACGGAGTGCTGATCCTTCTTGCCACATCAGTTGAATTAAGATCTCAAAAGTGATTCTCAAGCTTTACTGTGGTCTGGTCAGACTGAACCTATTTTGTACAGCTCCTCTCTGTGACATAAGAGAGCTGCCCATGCCCTTGAGGCAGGGCAAAACCTTAGGCAAGTTTCCTTACTCCACACACACACATACCTCTGTTTACTTAGCAGTAAGTAGGAACCCACTAACAAAGTCGATTGTTGGATCGCTTTCCAGGGGTAATAAATCCCTTCCCCAAAAACTCATAATAATTTGGTCACTCTATTCATGACTGTTTGTGAGACATCGCTGTACGCAATTGGCTGCCGTGTTTACCCCACACATCACACAGTCACTACAGTTTACAGTGAATCATGTGAAGGGCTTTGAGACGTCACAACGATGTGATCAGGTGCTGTATCAAATGCAAGGATTATTACTATTATAGTGCAGATGAGACTATGTGGATTCAGTTACAGGAATAAGCTATGAGCAGTGATTAGACAGACCGGGTCACTTCAGTCTTGCTAGGATAAGTTTCAGAGGGGACCTTGTAGAGGTATATAAGATGTTGAATGGAATTGAAAAAGTAAGCTGAGAACAATACTTTCAGACTTGTCAAAACAGCACACGAAGAAGGTTCAGGTTTAGGGTTGCAAAGAGCAAGGAAATATGGATTCATTTCAAAAAAAGCAGCTTGATGCGTTGGGAGGATGGCAGGGTAGGTTTCTGGAAGAAGAGATCAAATTGGACAGAGTCCTTCTTCATCCAAACTTGTGATTTACTGAGAGATCTAAACACAGCTCAGGCTGGGATACAGCCAGTCTTGCTAAACCTCAGGATACAACCATTGAGATGCTGTTCCAAATCTAACTGTAATTCTGATCAGTGTGTTCTTCAGTAGAAATAGGTAGACTTGTGGAGTCCTGTAGTGTATTGGTTAGAGCACTTGCCTTGTAAGCAAGAGGACCTGCGTTCGATTCCCGAGCAGGGCGAAACGTTAGGCAAATTTCCTTTCTCCACACGCCTCTATTTACCGAGCAGTAAGTAGGAACCTGGTTATTATTCACTTTTCCCGTGGTAATAATCCCTTAAAAAAATGAAAAATAATAATAATTTGGTCACTCAATCCATGACTGTTTGTGGGACACTGCTGTGTGCGATTGGCTGCCATGTTTGCCCACAAAATATACGTGTCAGCCAATTATTTTTTTCTTGAAGGATTATTATCAGGCGTGTGGAGTAAGGAAATTTTCCCATGGTTTCACCCTGCCAGGAATCAAACTCAGGTCTTTCGTTTGCAGGGCAAGTGTTCTAACCACTGAGCTACAGCACTCCTGTAATACAAGCCTTCCATATAGGTCATTGGAAGGCATTGAACTCATATAAATCGACATTGTGTTGGATCACTGGAATCAAAGGGCATTTGTAGACTGAGCTCCATCACATGGAGAAAGTTGACAGTGGCTAATTCTATTCAAACGGTTCCTAAATCATTTGAAAATGGAAACAGAATCAAATCCATCGAACTGCGCTGATGATCCCGAAGTGCAAATAGCAAAATAAAGCTGGACAAATACAGGGTGATCTGGGTAGATTAAAGTTGGGCCAGCAAGATGGCAAATGTCAATGGATGTGGACAAATACAGAGTGATGAGATTGAGGAGGGAGAATAAACAGCAATAACGTAAAATAAATACCATTAGTTTATAGGACATGGCACAGGGGAGGGATTAGGGGGTAGATAGATCATTGAAGCTATCAGGATAGTAATGTGTGGCATCCATGAAGATAGCAAATAAGATCTTGGATCTCAAGCTAAAGGAATAGGTCATTGGAAGGCTTTGAACTCATAGAGAACAGTAATCTGGCCTATCTGGAGTACTGTACTGTGTACAGTTCTGGTTGCTGTATCACATTAGGGACATCCTGATATTAGAGCAAAGGTCAAGTAGATTGAGAGCTGGAATTAAGCACCTGAGTAAGAATAGCTACAAAAGCTGTGAATATTTACATTTGAGAATTGCGAAAGATCTTATTGAATTATTAAAACACTTACAGAGTAGATATATACCAAAGCCTAATACTATGTTTAACATGGTCACAAACTCTTCCATATAGAGGACACACTCAAGTTCAGAAGGTCCATAATTCACCTTTGGACACCCTCCTACCCTACCCTTCCTGCCCTCCACTCCTCCTGATCCCAACCCCCTGCTCGGGTTCAAATCCCTGACTGTCTAGTGCCTTGGGATGTCCTCCTGACATAAAAGGCACTTTACAAATGTAAGTTGTTGTTGACTGTCTCACTGAATGAAACCACTAGTCACAGAATGTTAAGTTATTTGAGATTTTTGTTTTACTGAGAAGCCAGGTGAAGAGGCATGTCCACTTCAAGGGACTACCACCACCACAACAACAACAAAATTACACTTGCAAAGCGCCTTTCATGTCGAGACGTCCCAAGGCTCTGAACAGTCCGGGATCAGGATCCGAGATTGGGGGGGCAGGGTTGAGATGAGGGAGGGCAGAGGGGGTAGGAGGGCGCCCAAAGGCACGGTCAAAATGGAGAGTTTTGAGTCGTGCCTTGAAGGAGCAAGGGAGGGAGAAAGACGAAGGGATTGTGGGATGGAGTTCCAAAGAATGAGGGCAGAGAGGCTGAAAGCCCGGCTGCCGATGGTAGCTATGGAGTTCTAGATGACCTGCAGCTTATGGGGGGAAGAGTTGGGGAGGCCGACAAGGAGGGAGTTTCCGAGGTTGAGCCTTGAGGTGACGAATGGGTGTATGAGGGTTTCGGTGGCCTGAGGGTTAAGGCAGTGACAGATTTGGGCGATGTTGCAAAGGTGGGGAAAAGCAGAGCCGGAATGGCACCAATGTGGGAGAGAAAGGACAGTTGAGGGTAGAACAAGACTCTCAGGTTCCTGACTGGCTCGGTGAGGTGGAGTGTGCAACCATGAATGCTGATGCTGCCAGTGCCTGAGGTGCGGAGGCGCTGACACGAGCCAATCAAGAAGGCCTCAGTCTTGCTGATATTCAGATGTAGAAAGTTGGCTCTCATCCAGGACTTGATGTCAGACAGACAATCTGGGTTTCTTATTTAGCTTTGTTGGTAGTAGAATTGCAAATATTGTGCACTCTGCTTGTGGAGGGAAGCATTATTAATAACTAGCTAAGGCAAAGGCTGGCACGTTTAGTGCAGGAATGGGTGCGCGCTGTATTGTTGGAGGTGCTGTCAGTCGGCTGAGACACGAAGATGTGGTCCAATCTGCCTGTCAGGTAGTTGTTAAAGATCCCATAGTACGATTCAAAAAGAGAAGGGAGTTTCTCCTGGTGTCCTGGCCAAGAATTGCCCAGATAAATTTGGTCATTCACTTCATGGCTGTTTACAGGATACACTATGCACACATTGGTTGCTGCACTCATAATAATAATCCTTGTATTTGATATAGCGCCTTATCACATCTTCGAGACAACTCAAAGCACTTCACTTTACAGTATATTCTGTGAAGCACTTTGAGACGTCTCAAAGACGTGAAAACGAGCTATATCAAAGGCAAGGATTATTATTATCATATATATTTACAGAATACACTGTAAAGTGAATATTGTGTGTTCTACAAACAGTCGTGGATTGATTTATTTCACCTACAGATACACAGTCACTACACTTCACAGTGCCTTGGGATGTTCTCCTGATGTGAAGGTGCTCTATAAATGCAATCTGTTGCTGCTGCTCACAGTAAAATCCTATGAAGCACTTTGAGACATTTCAATTATGTAATAAGGTGCTATATCAAATGCAAAGAGTATTATTATTAATTCTCACAAAAATAAAGTAATGGCAAGCACAGCTGTGCTCCTGTTATTGTGCAAATTTTGGCAGCATAGGAACAGATATGATAGGCTCAGTAACACATCTTCAGTTTGGAAAGAGCAAAACAATTGATGTGGGTTTCCACTCCTCTTAGCAATTCTATGAACCCCTCCCTACTGAAAATGTGTGGTTGTGAACACGTGAATATCAGAGTGCATAAATTCAACATATATTGAAATTTAAAATTGCACAGAATTTTAGAATGTCCCTCCAAGAGAGAGTGTGCATTCCATTTCAAATGCAGAGAAATTTCCATGCATAGTTGTCTTACATATGTAGAACCCTCAGTCTGGTTTAGATACTCTTAATCATTGTGATTTGAAGGAAAAATTAAGTCAAAATTAAAAGTAAAATAAGGAAAATGTGTTTTATTCTGTTTATGTTGGCATTGTAAGCCTGAAATATTGATATAGCTGTTGGGAAGAATGTTCATTATTGAGTTGTATGTCAAGATTTTGTTTATAACTGGATTCTAATCTGGGGTTAAGCCTCAATTATTTCCTGTCTAATGGAAGATATAAAATGGTGACAGGACTTTGGTTTGTAGTAGTAGCCTTGCTGTGCGGCTATTGATCTTCATTAAGTTGCACTTACACCAAAGAGATAACTTGCATGTTTGTCAATAATTTACACAGTCACTGCACTGTACAGTAATTATGTGAAACTCTTTGAGACGACTTCCTGATGTGAAAGGTGCTATACCAAATGCAAGTATTATCTTTATGAATATGCTGCGTTACCTCCAGAGACACATTCCAGGCTGAAGGAGATGTCATCAATTGCAATGTCTGTGAGATTGTCTCCACCCACTTCAGCTTCGAATGCAACTTGAAATGGATTGTTGTTGGACAAAATCACGTTGACATATTTCCAGCGATTCTCATTGCCAGTCACTGCCCACATCAGCAAATGCATTCCATTCTCTCCAACAGTGTACACCTGCAAGACAGAAAGAATTACTAAAACATTGCCGAGCAAACAACAACTTACATTGATACAGTCGGACTTTGTTATAATGTAGGGATCTGCTCATAGTATGGGTGTGCCATGAACTCACAATACCACACACAGCTATCTGTGTACCATGCATATGTGCAATGTGCAGGAAATTAGATCATTGGTGTCCTGACAGCCCAGAAGCACTGACTGGCAACCATTTTTATAGATCTCTCTCCACACTCTGATTAAAATGTTTGCACCCAAACTAACTTTGTTCTAGTGGGGTCTGACTGTACTGCATCTTTCGTGTAGGAAAACGTCTCAAGGTGTTTTACAAAGACGTAGTTGGAGCCTGAGCAAGGTGGAAGATGTGGTGGGGTGGTGGGGTGGTGGGAGGTTTGAACGGGGGGGTGGGGTGGGGGGTTACGCAGGAAATGGCCAAAGGTAAAGTCAAAACCAACAGTTTTTAGGTGGTTTTGAAACCAGAGAGGTAAGGGAGTAGATCACTTTTCTTTCCCGAGTGACAGGTTTAAATATCATTTTTCTTCCTCTTGAGTTACTTGTCCGAGAGATAGATTTTTCTGAAGTAGCAAAATGAGCTGCCCATCACAAAATACATGGATTAATTACCCCAGGAATTATGAATTCAAACAACCATAAACGATTTAGTCAAATTCGCTTGTTGGGTGTCACATCAATAAGTATGAACAAGGGGAATGAACAGAATGTAATAGAACTGCTGTACACTGGGTAAGTCAATCGTTGAAAAAATATAAATTAATATTTAATATTGTGCTACTTTTTATAATAGTAATAATCCTTGCATTTGATAGAGCACTTTATCATGTTATTGAGACATCTCAAAACACTTCCCAGGATATATTGTAAAGTGGATTACTGTGTATTTTGTGGGTGCATTTGGCAGCCAATTTGCTTATAGCAATTTCCCACAAACAGCCATGGGATGAGTGACCAATTTTATTTAGGGGATTTATTGGCCAGGGCACTGGGAGAAACTCCCTCTCTTTTCGAATGGTGCAATTGGATCTTTAACGTCCACCTGAACAGGCAGACAGGTCCTTAACATTTCATCTGAAGGTTGACACCTCCAACAATGCAACACACCCCGAGTACTCTACTGGAGCATCAGGCTTGGCTATGTGTTTCCAAGATCCGGTGTAGGGCTTGAACACACAATCTTTTGAGTTCTGAGGTGAGGGAACTACCACTGTGCCAGGCTGACACACAGCCATTTGAATCATTTCTCAAAATGTCCTACTTCCTTGACTAGGGATATCAATTACTAAAGCTGTGCATGATTGTTCACCCAAACCTAGTGTCAATGCAGTGCTAAGAAATAGTAAAATATGGGTCCCTCCTGTGTATTAACTTTGGTTGTAAATTCTCTCTTTGAGACAACATTGCTACACTGGCTAAGATCAGCTATCTCAGCATATAATGAGGAACAAATCTTGGGTTTTCTTCAACTGTATGGCTCAGTTCTATACCATACATGGGACTTATTAACTAAGCCACCAGACTCTGATTTTGTATTATTCACTCAATTTCAGGAATATTGCTGAAACATCAAACCTGAATGGATATTAAACTTTCTTCAGCTGAATGTCAGTGCAACTGAAGCCATATTGCTTTGGCGCTTGCCAGCCTTCTTGCATCGGGCTCTGTCCCTATCATTCTCTCAGGCTGCCTGTTAGATAGTTTACTGAGCCAATACATGACCTTGGTGAGGGGTCCATTGTGAAACAATGAGAACAACAATATTACATTGACATAGTGCTTTTCACATCTGACAGTTAAGGATTTGGAGGAGTGGAGTGGAGGGTTGGGAAGTGCCGATGGCACAATCAAAGAGAAAGGTCTTGTGATGGGCCTCGAAGGTGGCAAGGGAGGCGGTGAGGCGGAGGGATCCTGCAATGGAGTTTCAGAGGGTGGGGCTAGAAAAGATGAAGGCCCAACCACCAATGGTGTGGCGGGAAAGGCAGGGGACATGGAGCAGGCCGGTGCTCACCAAGGGGAGAGTGGGGACAGTTTAATATGGTGTTAATAGGTTGCAGAGGTAGGGAGGAAAAAGACCATGGAGGGCTTTAAAAGTGAGGACTAAGATTTTAAACTCAATTCTCTCAGGAATGGGGAACGAATGGAGCTGGGCGAGCATGGGAGTGATCGGTTCACGGAGTTTAGTATGGAAGAGCCACAAGCTGCAGAGTTCTGAATAATCTGCTGCTTGTGGAGGGAAGAGTTAGGAAGTCCATCGATCAAGGAATTAGCGTAGTCAAGCCTGGACCTGATGAAAGGGTGAATGAGGATCTCGGCAGCCTGAGGGTAGAGGCATTGACAGAGGTGAACAATGTTTCGGAGGTGTGGGAAGGTGGACAGGTCATGGCACAGATGGGTTTTAAAGGGTAGTTGAGCATCTAAAGGACACCAAGGTTTCATACTGGATCTGTGAGGTGGAGAATGATAATAACACCATTTTGTCTGAATGGCGATGCTGCGACGCTCTTAGGTGAGGACTAGCTGATGGGAGTTGATCAGGAGGGCTTCCGTCTTGTCAAAGTTCAACTGGAGAAAGGTTGCTTTCATCCAGGACTTGATGTGTGACAGACAAAATGGTGTTATTATCAATGCAAGTTGTTAAATTAAGAGTTGCCTTCTGCGTAGCAACGTTTTCCCCACCTACCTTCAAAGTTCCCATTTCTCTTGAACCATACATATAGATCCAGAAGCGCAGGTGGCAGACTCCCAGACTTGCTGGGAAGTGATGAGTGGTGGTTATTCTTGCAATGTCCCCTTCACGCTGGGCTAAAGAATTCACATACGCAAACATTCCTCTGGCCCCTTCGAAAAAAACAAATCCCATTACAGGTCTGCATTGAAAATTTACAACATCAAAAAGCTGGGAGTTAAATTACCAAATAATAATAATCCTTGCATTTGATATAGTGCCTTATTACATCTTTGAGACATCTCAAAGTGCTTTACAAAATATATTGTAAAGTGGAGTGACTGTATATTTTATTGGCGAAATATGTCAGCCAATTGCGCACAACAGTGTCCCACAAAACAGTCATAGATTGAGTGACCAAATTATTATTATTTTTTTGAAGGAGCATGAAATTGTAAGGAGCATAGAAGTGCTGTTTATCTGTTGCGGCAGACGTTATAAATTGATTTCATGTTGACCTCAGCAGTGAAAGGATTTTAGCAAACTCCTAAAAGAATATTCATCAGAAACTCGCTTTGAGAACAAGGCGATGTACTGAAAAGAATAATCATCCTTTTCATCGGCAAAGGTAGATGTTGGCAAATAGACTTCCGCATTAATGGAAACCATCCAGATGTAATTTCTCCTTGTCTTGTTCATCACCGTATAATCATGCATAGAATTTAGAAGAATTATAACCTGCGGGTAAAAATTCCAGTGATTCGTAACAGATTCAATGTAACTGATTTGACTGATTGCTTTTGGTCTGGAACATGGATCTATCTGTCTTTCGAATAAAACTTTAAGCTGAGGTCCCATCCATCTGTTCAGGTGGATATTAAGCAGCCCATTGGGACTATTTGAAAAGGGAAACTCCTAGTGTCCTGGCCAAAGGAAATCCCCATATAGAAATTCCAGAGGTAGATTGTTGGAATGGAATGTGCACTCTCTGCCTGGAGGGATTCATCCTGCTTACCTAAATCTAGAGACTATTAGGCATAGGTTGGCGAGAGCCCAGGCTTGGGGACCCCAGAATGTGAGATATTGCTGGAGACTATCGAGCTTAAACCACACTGTGTGCTATTGACAACACTATATGGCAAGCTTTCCTGTTGCGTCTTCATCTAGGACCACCCTACCCATTAGGAAATAATTCTTGCCCAAGTGACTGGTCTGCCCTTCCAAGTCTTGCCAATGAGACAGGCTGGATGTGCTATCATCAGCAATGCCCTGGAATACTACGGACCAGCCTGGCTCAGGAACTGGACTACTGAGTCCGGCACAGAGTGTTGGCTTAATTCCGACATTCCATTGTGAAACATGTCACCTGAGAGCAAGTTCAGCTCTACGGAGAGCAAGTAGTGATCATTGATCCTATATATTAGATGTACCTATAACCTCTGCCACAGCAGTACAACTGCCTGTTTCATGTCCCTTACCACATCATCAACCATCCTGTCTTCACTCTTTGGAACTCCATCCTAAATATCCTCCGCCTCACCCCTCTCTCTCTCCACCTTTAAAACCCATTTTTAAGACCTTTTCAACCTACGCTTTTGGTAATTTTTTACCAGCACTCTCCTCAACTTCTCCCCGAGGCACCCTCCCCCACCCTCCACCCCAGCCCCCTACACCCAAGCTAAGAAGGTACTAAATAACCAATAGAGAAAACAATAGGTTTTCATCTTGAAAATCTCAGCCCGGAAACTGCGTAGTAACTGGTCACTCCCCTAGGCCTAAAAGGAATCTAAGCTTGTGTATCTTCAATCTATATTAATAAAATGACAATGTCTGTCTGCATTTCAAGAAGGATCACAATAACCAATTGAAGTAGAGACATTATTTATACCTCAGCGGAAAGATCTTGCAACTCGGAGTGACTTGGGCATATTTGTTGTCAGGTATCTCGTGCATGAGTTATTTTCAGTTTTGTGTTTTTTGCTGCAGTTACACCTGGTGGCCACCAAGTCAAAGTGGCGCTGTGGCATCGTGCGTCGCAGAGCAACAACAACAAAATAATGATAATCCTTGCATTTTCACGTCGGGAGGACGTCCCAAGCACTTCACGGAACACACTGTAAAGTGAATTGACGGTATATTTGTGGGCGGACGCGGCAGCAAATTACATTTCTATAGCGCCTTTCACGTCGGGAGGACGTCCCAAAATGCTGGACAGTCAGTGTTTCCGCCTCACACTGCAGTTACACCTGATGGCCATGCTGGCTGACCGTGGCGCTGTGGCATCCTGCGCCACAGAATACCCGCGTAATAAAATAAAGAACGCAGATGAAGCTAAGCCACAGCAACCACAACAAAATTACATGGAGTCCTTTAGCTCAGTGGTTAGACCACTCGCCTCACAAGCAAGAGACCTGAGTTCAATTTCCGGCAGGGTGAAACCTTGAACAAGTTTCCTTACTCCATACGCCTGATAATAATCCCTCAAGAAAAAAAACTACAATAATTTGGTTACTTCAATCCACGACTATTTGTGGGACACTGTGCGCAATTGGCTGCCGCGTTTCGCCACAAAAATGCAGTCAATTCACTTTACGGTATATTCTGTGAAGCGCTTTGAGACGTCTAGAAGACGTAAAAAGCGCTATATCAAATTCAAGGATTATTATTATTTTTAAAGTGCCGATGCCTCCTACTGAGACTTCCCGCAGAAGTCCTCTGAGAAGAGCATAAAGATGAAATTTCTGTCTGTGTGTCTATCTGTGTGTGAATCTACATTCCATATTGGATCCTTTAGTTGCAAACATAGCTGCAACCGGTACATCTAGTTCTACAATAAAACATTTCTTTGACCCAAGTAAAGTATGTCATCTCCTGAATCAATAAAGCCTCCGCGCCAACAGATTTTACCCTTTTAAACTTAGAGGAGAAAAGTATAAAGGACATATCACTTGTCTGTTCTGCAGACACTGTTTTCCAGATTTATGGGAGATCAAAGAGCTACATGGAAATGAATAGGACCACAAAAGAACACTACAGTCCTTCTGGTCAGCCCCTCAATNAAAAAAATGGAAAATCATAAACTAATGGATTGCTTATTCCCTTCAATCAGTTTGTTCACCACACAATAATTTAATTTCCTCTTAGGTTTTTTGACATGTTTTGTCTCCATTGCCTCTCTGAGATTAAAAAAAAATCAAAACATTGGATATCACCAAAAATGATAGAAAACTATCTGATCTATGCTGGAACAGCACAGCAGGTTGCTCAGCATGAGAAAGATAGGATGTTAAGGTTTCAAATGTTCGCTGCATCTAAACATTCATCTCTCTCTTCCTCTTACAAATGTTGTTCGACCAGTTGTGCATTTCCTGCATTTTCCGTTTTTATGGGATACGGGGACCTGAGCATAATGTTAAGCCAGAGATCTGAGAAGGGAGCAGATGAAAGTGTTTATCTCATGGTATGTGTGACCAGGTAGGACTGGAAATATTGCATTATATATTAGGTGTCAGCCTGGCTCAGTCAAAGGAACTCTTGCCTCTGAGTCAGAATGTTGTAGGTTTGGACATTCAGCTCACACAGTCCAGTCTGTCCTGAAATTGTCCTTCACATTCCTGAACCAGTGCCCTCTCTTCCTGCTGTTTGGCATACATAGTAGTGTTTGCCTACAAAGGCAGAGTCACAACACTTTACAGAAAACTCTGTAAAGTGCATTGAGATATTCTCAATCTGATAAAGCATAAAATCAAAAGCAAGGATTATTATTGTTCTAGGTTTACTATTCTAATTTCAATTAGCATTTTATATACTCCTTAAAATCTCCCGTGAGACATCTCAAAGCTAAAGAGCCCTAGTTTACCAAATCATTCCTATTAGTTGATAACTCTAACAGTGGGAATTATCCTTGTTGCTCTCCTCTGCACTATGTCTAGAGTCTGGTTGCTTATATTGGCGTGACTAGAATTATATATTCCTCCAGGCACGACCTGAACCAAAGTATTTGCAGTTGCAAAATGGGTATCCATTAACATCTGCCTTGGCAAGTTGCATCCCATCCAAAAAATACGGATTGACCCTGTTATAATATATTCTTAAAACTGTTAATGACAATTTAGTAAGACCAAAAGGAGCAGGTATAAAAAGGTATAAAATCACAACGATTAAGATAGGGCGAATGGATGTATTAAATAAATTAGACAAGTTTGAAGAAGACAAAGCACATGGCCCACTTGGACTGCACCCAATGATTCTTAAGGAAACTTGGGAGAAGATAACTGAGACTCTCGTGTATATATTTAAGAACTCTGTAGAGAAAGGAATCGTGCCAGAGGACTAGAGAATGGCCAATGTAATGCTCAGTTTTAAAAAAGATGATAGAGCTAATCTAAGAAACTAAAGGCCTGTCATCTTACAACAACAACTTTTATTTATATAGCACCCTTCACGCGGGGTAGCATCCCGGAGCACTTCACAATAATGGAGTCAGACAACAAGCCAGGAGGAGAGGCAGGTAGGAGGTCACTGTAATCACAATCAAAAAGCAATGTTAAGATGCTCATGACCATCTCATTGTCGGTTCTGAGCAAGGCATTAGAATCTGTAATAAAAAATGAAGTAACTAGTCATCTGGAGAAGGAGAATACAATTATGATACAGCCAGCATGGATTTACGAAAGGAAGCTCATGATAGACCAACCTTATTGAATTCTTTGAGGATGTAAATGATAAAGTAGATGAAGAAAATGCAGTGGATTTAATGTATCTGGATTCCCAGAAGGCCTTTCATAAAGTGCCACATGAGAGGCTCATGATTAAATTAGGGCCATGAGGAATCATGGGAGAGGTAGCAGTATGGAGGATTAAAAGGATTAAAAGATGGTTAGGAAACTGAAAGCAAAGTGGAGAAGTCAAGGGGATCTTCTCAAGTTGGAAAGAAATAGAAAGTGGTGTTCTGCAGGGATCTGTGTTAGGACCACTACTGTTCACCATATACATAAATTATTCGGATTCAGGTATAGGACGTGTGGTGTCAAAAATTGCAGATGATACCAAAATGGGGGACATGGTAAACAGTGAAGCAGATTGCAGAAGAATGTAGGAAGACATATATTAGCTAGCAGATTGGGCAGACAGATGTCAAATGAAGTTTAATGTAGGAAAATGTGAAGTAATTCTTTTCAGCAGGAAAAATAAAGAAGCCGTTTATAGTTTAGAATCTAGGTAGTAGGAACCTAAGAGGAGTAGAGGAGCAAAGAGATCTGGAGATTCAGAACCACAAATCTCTAAAAGTAGCTACACAGATAATTAAGTTTATAAAAAGGCCAATGGGGTCTTAGGCTTTGTATCCAGAGGGATCGAATATAAAAGTGAGGAAGTGATGTTGAATTCCATCCAAAACCTTGATATAGGAAGGATATAACAATGATGGAAAGAGAATAGCCAGGTTTACAAGGATGGTACCAGGGCTGGTTGCTGCTATCAGGATAGACTGGATAGATTAGGCCTTTCTTCATTAAGAAGAGACGTTTAAGTGGGGATCTTCTTATGGGTGAAGCCTCATGTATAAACACCAGCATGGTGGCCTATTTCCTTGCTGTACATTGTAATCTTTGCAAAACGAGGTACGCTACAAACTGCCCGTCTTCCGGTTACCGCTGATGTCCTGGAAAATGGCCACTGTTTAGCGCGGGAAACTGGCCAGTCACTGCTGAATACCAGGTGTAACATTCTCCCGATACAGCATAAATCCACAGACCACCTTGAGCTATAAACAGTAATAAGTCACTTTATAACCAGGGCACCTTGTATCTTCTAATCATGGGGCCATCGGTTTTATCAGCTCTATTCAAATTACATTATTGATGGATTATTCTGTTCACTAAAATAGAGGCAGTTTGTATGCAAGTTGTTTATAATTGTTAAGATAGCTGAAGTTATTTGTCTTGTTTATGCTGCTTACATTACTTAGTTAGCTTGTTTAAATCAAAGTATGTGATAAACTTAATTACTGATATGTTCTGCTTGTGCCCAGTTATTCAGGATGTAATAAAGACTGCTTTGTGCAGCCATCTGAGTTCCACAACATAAATCTGAACTGTTTAAAATTGTCATATAATTGCTCCATGTTATTCACAAAATGTAAAATAAAATTCAAGTCAGCGGATTATGTGCTTTCCTGCTCAATAAATCTATAGAAGTGACCTCAACCGGAAAACAGTGCTGTGCGTTATTAAAAAAAGTTCTGCCCAGAAATCTGAAACATAAGTGTATCTACAACACAATACAATTATATTTCTACAGCACCTTTTACGTTGGGAGGACGTATCAAATGATCAACAGTGCTTACTAGGCATGCAAACTAGTGGTGGAAGGAGAGGGCGGGGAGGGGAAAGATGTCCAAAAACACGGTCAAAGAGGTGCATTCTGAGATGGACTTTGAAGGCGGTGAGGGAGGGAGCTAATCAGAGGGACGCCAGCATGATCACAAGAATTATACTAAAGTGTGTTTGTAGCTGTGTTTGTCCTACAATTTAAAATCATACAGAATTGCAGCAAATTCCTACACTCAGGCTTAACTCGGAAGCTGGTCCTTTTTAACAACGTCAGAAAACTGGCTTCCGAGTTAATACTGAAAATAAAACTTTTCCACAATTGGATTGTAAACTTTAAGGCACGGCGGTCTTAACTGCCTGAGATTAAGTGGCATCTCATGCCTTTTATCTCCGAGCAAAATGTTTTACACAGATAATAATGTTATCTATAATGTCGAAACGGCTCAAAGCGCTTCATGGGGAATTGCTGTCAAGTGCAGTCACTGTGTATTTCTAATTCATAAAGTTAATGAAGCACTTCAGAATATTCATCACGCCATATATCCAGGATGGAATCATAGCCTCTTACCCTTCAGAGACTACACAGTATTCCCCTCTCCCCTTGCTTTCACCCCGCATCATACAGGCATTGAGATCTTAATTATGAGATTGTGGAGCCCCATAGGGCTCCATAACATAACATAGCATAACACAACATAGCCCCATGGTTAGTGTTCATGCCTTGCAAGCGAGAGGACCCAAGTTCGATTCCCCGGTGGGACAAAATCTGAGGCAAGTTTCCTTAATCCCACACGCCACTGTTTACCGAGCAGTTAACTAGGAATCCGGTTGTTAGTCAATTGCTGGATTGCTTTCAGCAGGTAATAATCCCTTCCAATTTTTTAAAAAATGTGGTCACTCAATCCACGAGTGGGACACTGCTGTGTGCAATTGGCTGCCACCTAAATTGTGCTCAGACTCCAATTTCAGTTTTGATTTCTATCAAACTGGATGATAAAATCTATACTAATAAAGACAAAATGTCTGCCTGCCAAGAACGCTATAACCAATTGATGTAGAGACATGATTTATACCTCTTCGGAAAGGTTTTGCATGAGGGAGTGTCATAGGTATATATTTTGGGGTGAATCTCCTATCGTTGATGAGCTATATTAAAAAGATCTTCAATTAAGTCCCCAAAAAGTATGCATGGTATTCTACAACAAAGTAGTGACAGAGGAAATCACACACCCTTCAAGAGAGATACATCTCTACTAATAAACGCAAAATGTCTGTCTGTATGTCTGTTCACCAATAACGCAATAACCGAATGACGTAAAGACATGATTTATATCTCATCGAAAGGTCTTGCATTGGGGAGTGTCATGGGCATATTTTTTTCAGGGATCTCCTATCGTGACCTAAACAAGCTCATCACACATGTATGGACTCCAACAAGGAGTTCTCCAAACCTGAGTTCTGGAGTCCTCCCAAAAGGAGTCCTCCCACAGGAGTCCTCCCAAAGGGATATGTGTGCAAATATGTGAACAAGAAATGCTAACGAGTACAATGGCACATTTTCTTAATCTTAAGGGATAATGATGCCTAGGAATGTTAGACGAAAGAGAGAAGGCCGATTAAATAAAACTGGTTGCAAGCGTAGCTACAACGGGTACAGCTCCTATAGTAGAATCGAACATCCTTGCATTTAATATAGTGCTTTATCAGGTCACTGAGACATCTCAAAGAGCTGCGCAGGATTTGTAGTAAAGCATAGTGACTGTATATTTTGTAGACAAACACAGCAGCCAAGATGCACACAGCAACAGGTCCCCCAAACATCTATGAGGTGAATGACCAATTTTAGCTTGTGGATTGTTATCCAACACATCAGGAAAAACTCCTTTCTCCGGGCTTGTGGCCAAAGGAGGGTCCTGCAGTCTGACAAGAGAGCATTGTCCTAATGTAGTTCAAAGTATTGGCTTGAGGCATAACTGGCCACCTGCAGGATTCACTATTTACAAATTCCTTTGTGAATATCACAAGGATCCCAATGTGCCCCATGTGATAATTGGTAATTTCAGTCTGCACCTAGCCCTACATCATCTAATACTATTCCTAAGCAAATCCTTGTGCAGTTCTGTTTTATTAATCAATGCACCATCAAATTATTTCATTGGAAGCCTGTTCCACATCTCTGTTACCCTGTGGGGAACAAATGTCTTTCAATATCTAGTTCAACTTGACTTTTTTTTAATTTTAAATGATGTCTGCTAGTTCTGCTCTCAAGGTCTAAGTCAAATAACTTGCTTGATTTGCTTTGTGCAAGATTAACCATCTCTCAGTTTCTTCAATATTCACTGACCTCAATACTCCCCTCCCTCCAAAAAATCCCTGGAGATAAGAAACCGCTCATTTTAACTATTTGAATGTTGTAGATGAGTTTCCCTGTCTATTGAGTTGTCAGTATCACTCACTTTTTCGGGTCGGTGATTGACATGGTCTCCAGTAGGAGTTGTGAACCTGGGCTTTTCGTTGCCTGCAGAACCAACCTTAAAGTCAGTTGGTCAGACACTCATAGCTTATTTAGGTTTATTGTTTTTAATGTACTGAATATGCTCCATCATAGGGAAACAGCACATAACATTTTAAAAGGGATTGAAAAAAAGACACCACGACAATAGAACAGGAGTACGTTTATGGTTGTCAGAGACCAGGAAATATTTCTTTACCCAGCTGGTAATTAATGACTGGAATAGGTGGCTAGGAAGGGTGGTTGAAGCCAGAACACTGGACTCGCTTGATACTGTAATGGTAGGAAGGGTGTGCATTCTGGGGTGGACCTTCTACATCAAAACTAATCTTGTGATCTTGAAATCATATAGTTCTTCCACTCAAACACTATTGAAATAACTGATCCTACTCCTTCTCAGACATCAGAACTATGGGATCTCTTTGTCTCCCTCACTCTGTAATTCTTCCTTCAATCCACATAACATAACATGTAGGAGCAGGAGTAGGCCATTCGGCCCGTCGAGCCTGCCCCGCCATTCAATCATGGCTGATCTTCTAATCTAACTACAGCTAATAACCTGACCCTGCCTCATCCCCATATCCTTTAATCCCTTTATCAATAAGAAATCTATCTATCTCTATCTATCACATGTTATTAAAACCTAAGTTTACATACAAACCACTGCTAGATTTATTAAACCTTCTCTCCTACCCTTTTCAACCTCGGTTGTCCCCTGTACAGAACTGAACACTCATCCCTTTCCTGAGCATGTCTGAAAGTAACAGAGCCACAGTGTGGGAGGAACAAGAGGAAAGCTCAGAAAGATAATGACCATACGAAAACTGACACGTTGGAAAAATGCAAAGGGAGATCACATTTTTCATCCGAAGATGGAGAGTACAGATACATTACAAACTAAGCACCCTGTGGTGGAAATATATAGTAAACTCCTGATGACTTGTCACTCCAAGGGAAAAAGACTTAGTGACAAACTATCTGGAGTGGCGAATTAGGCATATATATAAATATATAAATAAATGCAGCCGGGATATTGACAGGATAATGACTTAAGTGATAGTGACACGGTAAGCCAGGGTCGAGTTATCAGGAGTTTATTAAATGTATCTATGGTCAGTAAGGAGAGTGAAAATGTTCAACATGACCTGCTACAAACCATTGAACTTTGATAAACAGCTACTGCACCTTGTTGTACAGTTAGGTTGTGATGCGCTCTTCACACACTCACATTCCACAACAAAGAGAAACTTTTCTTGAAGCATTAGAAGATTATATTGAAGTGCTTATTGAATATAGTTTTTCAATGATGGATTGCACTTGTCATGGTATGCTTACAGTGTCAACTGTGGTGAAAGACTTTTGGGGTTGACAATAGGGTGAACTGTGAAAACAATTTCCAGTAGTACTGGATATAACACAATTTGGGTTACATATGGGACGGTGTTAAGTTACTTGAAGATGTTTTATATGATGAATAAGTATAGTTTAATATGTGGAAATATATATGAAAGTGACAGGCTGAATTGTAGTCATGGGTTGAATGTCATCTCCGGACAGTTTTAAAAGCTGTGTATTGTCAAACATCAAGTGAAATGTCGTCACTTTCATTCACTACAGCAAAGAAAAGAATCAATTCAAATTTAAATATCAGAATGTTTACAAGTTGCTCTGCCTCACTGAGTGCATTGAGGCAAACCTTATACAAGATTGGTAATGCACTGTGAAAATGTTCATAAAATATTTCGGAGCAGACAAGTAAATACAGAGGTCAGAGATGAGATCTGATACAGGGTAAATCAACCAGATTTCTCTGGCTCCATTAACCAGACAGTGTCAGCCTGACTCAGTTGGTAGCACTCTTGCCTCTGAGACAGAAGGTCGTGGTTCAAGCCCCATGTCGGGGACTTTGAATTCACAAAGTCTAGGCTGGCATTGCAGTCCAGTACTGAGGGGAGTGTTGAATTGTTGGAGGTGTTGTCTTTGAATGAATTGTTTAACCGAGGTCCTATCTGCCTGTTTAGATGATATCAAAGGACGCACAGTACTATTTTCCCAGTCTCCTGACAGATAATTCCCTGAATAAAATTGTGTGTTCACTTCAAGGCTCAATGTGGGTCATTGCTATGTGAAAATTGATTGCCACATTTGCTTACAAAATATAGTTATTACATACTAAACACTACAGTAAATCCTGTGAACTGCTTTGAGACATTCTCCCAACGTGACAGGCCCTTATATCAAATGTAAAGAATCTTCTTTTTCTAACCAAATGCATTCTCTAATCACCTTTTTTTAAGCTATCATTTTCAGCTGAATCCAAGGTCATCGGTCTCCAGCACATATGAAGTGCTCTCAGTTCCCGATTGTATAAATTTAAAAGTACCAGGATTGGACAATAGAAAAATGAGAACAATTATTGTCATTTCTTCCTTATGAGGCAAAGTATCAACAAACTCTCAAGTGGTAACAATTTATAAAAGTTAATTGATAAATTACTTAGATAAAATACATTATAGAATGTATTACTATGTAGAATCTAAAGGATTACATGAAAATAAAAGAAACTTTATACAGAGATTTTACCAAGTTCTTCAGTGGTTTGAAATAACAACAATTTACAATTATATAGTGCCTTTCATGTTGGGAGGAACACCTCAAAGTGCTTCACACAGCTGACTTGGAGACTGAACTGGGGCAAAGCTGAGGGGAAGTGGGGAAAGGTGACCAAAAGCACTGTCAAAAGAATAGGTCTTAAGGTGGGTTTTAAAACTGGGAAGAGAAGGGTGAAGATGGAGGAGCTTGTGATACAGTTCCAGAGAGCTGGAGCAGAATGACTGAAAGCTTGCCTAATGATGGTTTCAGACGAGGATCTCTTTAAAATACAGACTTTCTTTGCCAAGTAATGTTTTCTCTCTCTCTCTCTCTCTCTCTCTCCCATTCCTGCCCTCAGCTTGACATGTGTCTGCCTCTGGGTCTGTTTTCCCTTCCCAATTAAGCATATTTCCCAGACAGGTTTTGCACTGTCAATGTTTTTTTAAACCTTGACCTGTTCAATTTGTGAGCTGGATGCAGCATTTCAGACTCAAAATGGTTTGATTATAGCAAAACAATGTAAACACATTTGTCTCATTCACAGCAAGGTACGAGCGAAACTTGAGAGAATATTTCCCAGACAATGACATGTTTTGAAACACGTACAAATCTTTCCCTGGCACCTCCATATCTCTCCAATCTTCTCCTACTCTAATCTTCTGCTCATTCCCCCAGTTAACTTGGACTTTGTCTGCACCACCATTGCAGTTCCTATCCCACTAATCTCAGCCCCTCTCACTCTGTCTTTAAGTCCTTCCTCAAATCTTACACCTACCACAATGAATGCAGCTATGGCAATGCCTCCGTCCACCTCTTCCCCACCCCCTGGAATCAGCATCCAACTCCATCCCTGCAAAATGCTCTAAGGAGTGAAGGGTGCTATATAAAGGCAAGTTGTCGTCGTTGTTGTTGAAAGTCTGACTTCCTTTTCTGTTAATACAATACAAAATTACATTCTTATAGAGACCTTTCAAGTCGGGGGGAGTCCAAGGCAATGTTAAGACAGTTTTAACACTGTTACCAGCTGAGTGTTTGCACCTGGTAACTATAATTTGATAATTTGAAAAATTTCCTGAGAACCTTAATACCTTGTGGCTCATCAGGCAGACTAGGATTTCCTCAACAAGTTATTGTCTGGGAATTGTTCTCTGAAGTCTTGTTCACAGCAATTCTTTAAACAAGCCATTTCTCTAGCATCTCTAGTGCATTAAACAGTTTGAGGTTCAACAAGAATGGTGTGTAGTGACATTAGGAAAGCATTGTTTAACAAAAAAAAACTAAAGCCCGATGTAAAACTACCCATGCAAGGATCTTCCCATTCAAACCATGTCAACCCTATAAGCTAAAGCCCTGATGGGTAGGCTAGGGCTAGCTGGACAAACAGTGCAAAAGGTTGGCAGGCAGTTCTTGGAATGGCAAGCTGGTACTGCAGCAGTACCCCAACGCACACATTCCCCAAACTTGACTCTTGCAAACTTGTGTCTAATACTCTCCAGAATTGGGTAACTGGATAAGTCCTTCTGGGGAGAGAGTGTGTATTGCATTCCAAACATGGAAATCTCCATGTGTAGTTGGCATGCATGGAATTTTCGGTCTGGGTTGGATACTCTGAAGCACGGTGATGGGTTTCTGCATGTGGCAGATACCTGTCGGATGAAAAAAAATCTACAGAGTGCAGGTTTTTCACTGTTTCCTGATTGATCTCAGCCAGTCTATTACTCCATTCAACCTTAGTGATTGCTTACACTGTGGGCCTTGGTCCCTCACCTAGGCTCTCCATAAAAATTATTATAGTCAATGCTCCAAGGGTAACCTAAAGAGGATTCAAAGAGAGGTACGAAGATCATCTACAGATAAAATAAATTGAAGGAAAAGGTATACCATTAGCTGCTCTGGGAGATTGTGAGCAGCTTTTTATTGCCAGATGCAGAGATTATAACCATGAGGCAAAGTACATTCAGGGTTGGTTTGCTCATCCAGCATTCCATACTATTGAGGTAATCTTTTTGACTGTATTTCAGAGAAGTCACTATAACAACAACAACTTGCATTTATATAGTGCCCCTTATGCAGGGTAGCATCCCAGAGTGCTTAAACAAATGTTTGTGTATGAACAACAACAAGAACTTTATATGCAACTATAACCATCTTGTAATTTGCTGGAAGGAAGGGTCAACAATTGTGAGTGTAATGTGATAACTATCCTAAGGGCTTCTGTTTAATAGAAAGAATGAAGAATAAAATAAATCAACCTTGCATTTGATATGACAACATTCACATCCACAGGATGTCTCTAAAGCGCTTCACAGGATTTACTGTAAAGTGTAAACCAAACACAACAGCCAATTTTGCACATAGCAATGTCCCACAAATAGCCATGAAGTGAATGAATAATTGTATCTGGAGGAGTGTTTGCCTGGAAGAAACACCCTCCTCTTTCCAATAGTGCCAGGGGATCTTTACTATCCACCTGAACAAGCAACAGGACCTTGGTTTAATGGCTCATCTGAAGGACAGCACCTCCAGTGATGCAGCACTGTCCCAGCACTGTATTGGAGTGTAGGTCAAGACTGTGAGTTCAAAGTCCCAGCATCAGGCTTGAACCCACAACCTTCTGACTTAGAAACCAGAGTGCTGTCAACTGTGTCAGGCTGACACCATTGAAGGACAAACTGCAGGAGAATTTACCTCCTTCCATCCAGATTATTATTCATTGAAAATAGTCAATTTTTCCTTTGGATCTCCTAGATACAATTTTATGGATTTTTAAACTATAAGTATTTACCAGGCGTGTGGTCGGTGATGGGACCGGTTTCCGTGGAGATGGTTTCATACCCAATTGTCCAGTTAAAGTCATCGTCAGTGTTTTGCACCAAGCCACAGTCAGAAATGCAGAATCCTGTGTCAGGCCCATCAAAGCTACAGCTTCCTGGAATGTTCACAAACTGTGCTGAAGAAGGAAAATGGTCACAATAAAAAAATGGTTAGAAAGTGCAACTTGTGATTCAAATCAATCCATATGAAATTTAAATCCAATCACCCATCCTTTACAACGGTGGTGTGTGGTCACTGCTCTGTGGTCACTTGTAGTGTCGTCTGTGGTGTAGTCACTGTGGTGCAGTCACTGAGGTGTGGTCGCTGTGGTGTGGTCTGAGGCATACCCATTCATAGGGATGTGGCAAGTGGAGGTTGAGCTATTCCCCACAGGGAGGGCTCTGCTTTATGCTTGTGAATGACCTACTGGTCAGTCACTGAGCGCCATAGCCAGACAATTGGAGGCAGATCACCCCACAAATCAGACAGGAATAGGGAGAAAGAAAGAGGAGTGACTGTTTAATTGCTTATCAGTTACCATGGAAGAATAACTGTCCTGGGAATCATAGTGATAAATGGATATATTTTATGATAAATTTTATGATAAATGGAAATACATCACGCACATCACACTGACCTGCAAGTCAACCTAAAGTTTGCTCCAAAAGTGGATTGTGCCACAGCAGAGTTCCCAGGAGTCTTTTCTCCTGCCAGGTGTCTGATATATGCAGAAACCCATTATGATTCTGAAGAGTTTTCAAAACAACCCTATTGAGTTCTGTGTACAGGTGACTCTGCTATAATATTTTCAGTATAGTGCAGGTTCATTTACAGCATGATCATACCAGAAGTGTAGTGATAATAAATAATAATCCTTGCATTTGATATAGCACTTTTTACATCTTCGAGATGTCTCAAAGCGCTTCACAGAATATACTGTAAAGTGAATTGATTGTATATTTGTGGGCAAAACGCAGCAGCCAGTTGTGCACAGCAGTGTCCCACAAACAGTGGTGAATTGAGTGACCAAATTATTATTCTTTTTTTTAAACACACCATTGTAAACATTGGCAAGCTTCCCATTGCTTGTCTAGCTAGGACTACTCTTTACCCATGATGGCTTTGGCTTGCGGGGTTATAAGGAGTCAAGTATGAAGAACCTCAGGCCCCAGAGACAGGTCCTATTCGTTCAAATCCTGCCATTGAGCTAGGTTGACTGGTCTGTATTAGGAATCTCTATGGGCTGCTTCATAAGTCTCATTTTCAGATTCCTTATTTAAGGAATCAGAAAACCTACATATTAGGCACCATTAGAAGTTTTGAGGTATAAATCTGCCAAAAGAATAAAACTATTGACTAGAAACATAAACAGAAGCAGACTATTGGGTCTATCAAGTCCGCCCTAATTGACGTCTCCTATCTGACAAAGTTGGAGAGAAGAGCTTTTATTTTAATAGAAGCAGCTAAATTGTCCCCATTTTAATAATTTAAGTACTTAAGAAGCCGTTTCATCAAAGTCAGAAGCTGCCATCAGCTGCCATCAGCAACTTCTGAATATGTAATGGATCACAGTGCATGGAAAATTAAACTGTCTTGATATATTTTTCACATCAATGTCGTATGTGCATCTTCATATGCAGAGTCAACAGAGCTTACAAGGTTGAAAAATCTTCACTAATGAAACTTCAGAGACAAGAAGGAGGTCACAATTTATTCCGTGGATACAGCACTTTTTCTTCAAAGTGCAGCTGCTTTATCCAGCAGTGATTTGCATTTAGAGTTTCAATATTATGGTTCAAATGTTTATATGTGAACAACTGAAAGACGCATTGAAGTGCAAAGAAACAGAAAAGACATTAGTCTTTTGTGTCTGAGAATCTGATGTGGAATTTTCATGGTTCCGCAGGGTGTTCCTTAGGACTCTGTCCTTGGTCCTCTCCTCTTCAATCTGTACATGCTCCTTCTTGGTGACATAATTTGCAGACATGGGGTCAACTTCCACGTGTATGCGGATGACAGCCAACTCTATCTCTCTGCCTCCACCCTCGACTCCAGGACCACTGAAGTCCTGACAGACTGCCATCAAGTCCTGGATGAGAGCTAACTTTCTACAGTTGAACGTCAGTAAGACCAAGGTTTTTCTGATTGGCTTGCGTCAGTGCCTCCTCACCGCAGGCACTGACAGCATCAGTATCCAAGGATGCCCACTCCACCTCACTGAGCCAGTCAGGAACCTTGGCATTTTGTTTGACCCTCAACCGTCCTTTCTCCCCCACATCCATGTCATAACCTGCTCTGCCTTCCCCCACCTTCTCAACATTGGCCAACTCCGCCACTGCCTCACTCCTAAGGCTGCCGAAACCCTCATACATGCCCACATTACAACCAGGCTCGACTATGCGAATGCCCTGCCTGTCAGCCTTCCCAATTCTTCTCTCCACAAGCTGCAGATCACCCAGAACTCTGCCACTTGTGTCCTCTCCTGCACCAGGCTCTGTGATCCCATCACACCCACCCTCGTCTGGCTCCACTGGCTCCCCATCCCTCAGATGATCAAGTTAAAAATTCTCATGCTCACCTTCAAGGCCCTCCATGGCCTTGCCCCCTCCTACCTATCTGACCTGCTAACCCCTTTTCAACCTGTTCGCTCCCTCCGCTCAGCAGGTTCCAGCCTGCTTCATGACTCCCAACCAACCCGCCCCACCATCGGTGGTTGGGCCTTAAGCCTCTCTGCCCCACCCTTTGGAACTCCGTCCCACATTCCCTTCGCCTCACTCCCTCCCTTGCCTCTTTCAAGGCACACCTCAAGACCCTCCTCTTCGACTGTGCCTTTGGCCATGCTTCTATACTCTCTGCCCTCCATCCTCCCTGATCCCAAACGACCTCCCACCCTGCTCGGGTCTTAATCCCTGACTATTCAGTGCCTTAGGACGTCTTTCCGATCTGAAAGGCGCTTTGCAAATGTAATTTTGCATTGTAATAATAATAATAATAATCCTTGCATTTGATATAGCGCTTTTCACGTATATAATATAACCCAATGAATTATATTGGAAATCTGATGAGAATAACAGGTGCATTGTGTAGCAATAACGTTAAGACTACTTACAACAGTCAGATTCATCCGATTCATCGTCACAGTCTGGCTTGTAGTCACAAACCAGGTCGGACTTGATACACTGACCATTTTGACAGATGAAATCAGTGACCGCTGGGCAAAAACCTGGTAAATATTCTTCTGAAATACAGCAGAGTACAACTGAGTTAAATGGGGTCAATCCAGCAATAGCAGAAAGCTGGTTATCCTCACGGCAACCAAAACAAATTTTATTTATATATAGTGCCTTTCACATCGGGAGGACGTTCCAAGGTGCTGGGATTATTCAAATGTTCAATTAGTCACACCTGGCTCTGATGCAGAAGTAGATGTGAGATATTAGCAAAACAAAATTGGGTTGTGTGCATGTTCAAAGTTGTATACATGTACATGAGGTTGCCAAGAATTCAGTTAGAGTTAGGGAACAAAATAGAGGGAGATATAGAGAAAGTCACAGATTGAAATAGAAATTTAGAGAGAGGATCTGACACAGAACTGCACTATAGTAAAAGTGTATCTTCTCAGTTGGCACTGTGGCTGTGTGTACTTGTGATTTCCAATTATTCAAACTATGTGCTTACCCACAAAGTTCCTGGTTCGTGTGATGTTTATCATATCAAATATTCCCTGGTTATTGTCAGAGATGAACAGCTCCAATGTCTCAATGTCGATGGTAAATATGGAGCAATGGTACTGAACTTCCTGTTTTCAAAACGTAGCAATTCACCGCCAGTTAAATAATAAATATTGATCCTTACACAACAGGAGGACATCCCAAAATGTTTCAAATGATATATTGCAAAGTGGAGTGACTGTGATGTGAAAGGCTATACAAATGCAATTTGTTTTTGTTGTTGTTGTTATGTAGACTTCCACCAGCTCACCTCCCCTAACATATCCCCCCACTTTTATATAGCACTAATTTTGGAATAAGCCATTTTAACATTGATTACTTTTGTTACTCGTATTAGCAGTAACCTCACATTCAGAAAGTAATACTTTTTTTTAAAAAGAGTTCAATTGTTCTGTTCTAAATTAAGTCTCATCAATAATCAATACATTTCTACCAAGCACTGATCCCTCTGTATTCAATTAAGCTTGCCATTATGTCATTGAGCCAATTGTACATTGTAAGCTTAACAAGGAGGTATTCCTGTGTGTTTTTGCCCCCTGGATATTTTAACAAAGATAGAAAGTTGCAAGCAACAAGCATGTATTTCAATGAATCTTCCTACCTCAGGTCAGCAGTGTAACCTCAGGAAGCCCACCGAGATGAATTTTAAATTGAGCGCAAGCAAGGGAAAACCACATGACATGCTCTTTGGGGAACTCAGCTATGTAGTTGAAATCACATGAAGTTTGCAATAGGCCTACTCTCTGGAAGAGATCATCTTTTTTGACTCAGTGCCAGAGAATGTTGCAGTTTACTATTCAGCTCTGTAGAATTGATTGTTTTAGCTTTATTAGTTGATGCAGCAACTAATAAAGCTAATTAGTTGACTCGGGTATAATATTTTTTCACAGCACTAGTAACATCAAATCCTCTCAAAGTTCTGCATAGATCATACCTGTCATTTGTACTGATTATTTTTTGTAGGTAAAGATGGCAACCATTTTACACGCAGCAAAGTCTCACAAACAGCTACAACAGCAATAACAACATGCATTTATATAGCGCTCTTCATGTGGGTAGTGTTTTGGAGCACTTAAAGGTGAATGACAATTTGACTGAACGATTGTGTGCCAGGACACCATGAGAAAGTCCCTTCTCTTTACAAGTACAGTGGGGGCCACTGTATCGCAGCGCATCAAATCAATTTGAACCTACACTAAAAGGAGGTGCGATAGCTGGTTTCACTGCGCATGCCCTCCTTTGCTCACTGGCTAATTCCTGTGCTAGAAAATTTTCAACTTCCAGGTCATCAGGTTGCAGCCAACATCACTTCCTATGTGCAAAACTCGGAAGTGGCATCACAGCAGTGATGTGATGATCCAGATGTTGGTCATTTTTACTGAGCTGACTTCCAGATCATCAGGTCTCCACCGACTCCACTTTCTGAACTGTACTTCCCCAGGATTTCAGTTTGGTAATGATTCTTTTAACATCTACATACAAAGGCATCTTTCCAGGTAACTACTGTATGTATGTGAGCTTGGCCACGGGAATCGGTGAGATAAGTCCCACTGCTGTGTCTCTGCATAAACTACTAGAATATAGGAATTGTGAAACAATGAATGCTGCCCGTGCATATTGTTTTCTGTACAGAAGCATAATTCTAATCTATTATTACAAGGTAAGTGACACATTTACAAAATAGACTGGAACCACTTTACAAGAAAATACAACTTACAGTTATAGAGAGCCTTTCACATCAGGAGGATGTGTCAAAGTGCTCTACGATACTATGTATCTTCAAACACAGTTAGCAAGTTAAGAACATGATAAAGAGCTTTGATTAAAAATTGTCAACATTTTGCAATTTGCATTGTGTAGCTGATAATGGAGCCATTTAATCCTGCAGTGCCATCATAAAACTCTTAAAAACAGCACAGGAAGCCAAAACTCCAAAAGAACCATTGCTTAATGTAAGGTAAACATTTCCTTTGCAACATTTTCATGTTCAGTTCCAGACACCACCCTGAAGGAAGATGTCTGCCAGATAGCTGTTGAGGAAACTATGAGGCTTGGGGCGACAGTCCCTGGAAGGTGTTACCTAGAGTCCTGGTTTGTGAACACGCATTTGTGAGTCCAGCGCTGGAATCCACCTTGGTTGGCCTTCAGAGAGGTAAACAGCTGCTGCTTAAACTCTGCACTTCCAATTGGTGGAGCCATCACTCAATAGAAAGGGACGTGTGCCTGAGATGTGGACAGGAAGACAGTGGCAATGCTCTCACCCATTTCATGCTGAGCTGTATTGCCCAACGGGAAGTTCGCAGGAAGTTCCTGGTACCTACCATTCACCTAGTGAGGGCTCAAACCTGCGCTTGTTGGACGTTGAATAACCAACTGGTGGCTATCCTCCTTGGGTGGGGGGGGAGGTAAGTGGGTTCACCTTGGAGCTGAACTGGCTCCGGGGTGAAATGTTTGGCAACAGAATCGAGCTAACCCTCTCTGGCGGTCTCAGTAGTCCGCTTCCTGAGCCTTGCAGTATTCCAGGGCACTGCTGATGATAGCACAGCCAGCCTGGCTCAGCAGGACCTGGAAGGGTAGACCAGTCACTGGGAACAGGGAGTCCCACTCAGCTCCTGTTAACCCTGTAAGCCAAAGCCCTAACAGGTAGGGTGGCTTTAGCTGGACAAGCAACGGGAAAGCTTGCCAAACAGTAATATCAATGGCAATCTTTGCAGTTTTAGCTGGTGAGACTCCAGCAGTACCCGAATGCACACTCTGGGGTCCCGAAGCCTTAGCTCTTTCCCTAATTAGCTAAGCGAGATGTGTCCCTCCAAGGAGAGAGTGTGCATTCAATTCCAACAATCTATCTTTGGAATTTCCATGTATAGGCGGGATAATGGAAATCTCAGCTTGGTTTGGATACTCTTGCCCATGGTGTATGCCAAGCTCTGCTTATGTGGAAGGTGACTACTACGGGGAGATTGAAAATCACTGCACATTTGGTGAGGTGCTGTACTTTTACCAATACTGTAGGTAACACTTTAATAAAGCCACCCCCGTCCCTAGCACAACTTATCAACAAAACAATGCAATTCCTAAAAGCTGAATTACTGAACAATTTACTTTACTCCAGATTGTTATTGTTCACTGGTCTACATCTGTTAAAGGTCACTACATAATGGAAAGCATTGTATTATGGCACAGTCTATAAATAGGGATGAAGTTTACAATTTTGTAAGCATTATTAGTGTTGCTTTACGCTGGCATAAGCAACAACTAGGTGGCTGCACAACCCTCCCGGTAAGTGGGCTCTTCCGTTTTCACACCAAATTGCCACCATCTTAATGTAGTGAACCAAATTAAGTTTCTATTGTAAGCCTTAGAGTGGCTTCTAAAGTTTCTTATTTTGCTCAATATTTACTTTCTTGGGCTAATCTGCAAAGAGAGGTGAAATCTAGGTTCTGATGACCTGGAACCAAGGCCTCGGGGAATGTGGCATTGTCAGAGGTGCAGTCCTCCATGTGAGAAGAGTTCCTGTATCCCTGTTTGGGTGAAAGTTAAAGATCCCAACACACTGTCCACAAAGAGAAGGGAGTTTCCTTGTTGATTGTGGAACCTTGCTGTACAAAAACTAGCTGCTGCATTTGTTTATATATATATATATATATAAAAATATATGAAAAACAGCCACAACACTTTGAGATGTTTCAACATTATAAGGCACTATTTCAAATACAAACATTGTGTGTCAGCCTGGATCAGTTAGTAATAATAATAATAATCCTTGCATTTGATATAGCGCCTTATCATGTCTTTGAGACGTCTCAAAGCGCTTCACAGAATATACTGTAAAGTGAATTGACTGTATATTTTGTGGGCGAAACGCATTAGCCAATTACCCACAGCAGTGTCCCACAGTCATGGATTGAGTGACCAATTATTTTTTTTTGAAGGAATTATTACCCCTGGAAAAGCAATCCGTTATTTGACTAACAACTGGGTTGCTACTTACCGCAAGGTAAACAGAGGTGCGTGGAGTACTGAAACCTTGCCCAATGATTCACTCTGCTGGGAATCGAACCCAGATCTCTCGCTTGCGAGGCGTGTGCTCTAACCACTGAGCTACAGGACTCCATTAGTAGCACTCTCACCTCTGAGTCTGAGGATTGTGAGTTCAAGACCTATGTCAGGACTTGGAATTCACATTGTCCTGACTGATGCTTCAATACAGCATTAGGGGATCACTGCATTGTCAGAGGTGCCATCCTTCTGAGATGTTGAAACTGAGGTCCTATTTGCCTATTCAAATGGATGTTAAAAATCCCATGGCCCTATTCAAAAGAAGAAGATATTTCTCCTGGTGTCCTGCACAACAATTCCCAATTACAATTGGTCATGGCTGTTTGTGGGACATTGTTGTGTTCCAATGGGCTGTCACATTTGCCAAAAAATACACAGCCATTCCACTTCACAATAAATCCCATGAAGAGTTTTGAGATGTTCTCCTGATGTGAAAGGCACAATACTAAATTCAAGAATCATTATTATTATTAACTAAAGAACATAGAATATTTACAAATATTCATCTAATTTTAAAATGCTTTTGACGACTCAGGTTCAACAGCTATTTACAAAAAAAATTTCACAATTTATGAATCCTCCGTTTAATAATAAAAAAATTCCAACCTGCCTTTTTTCTTCTGAAGATCCTCAATTATTGTAATAAAGCAAGCAGCCTTTTGTTACTGACTTGCTGATGACTGGAAATAGCCGCTTTCTATTCACTGCATCAAAACCATTCATAACTTGGAGAAGGGTATTTGTTGTAATCTTCTATAATTTGCGGATGGTGTAAAGCTTTTTGATCAGGTGACATTCAAAATAGATTTTGACCAAGTATTAGTTGTTACACTATAACGTGGATCAATGTAGCAAGTGTACAATTGAACAAGACACATGAACTATGCTATACAATTGGATCTGCCTTACGATGATTGCTAAAAATTCAAACATATTATAGCATTCCCACTATAATTGGATGTAGTGAAAAAAATTGATGTAGAAAAGGCATCACTGCTAATGAATGTCCTTTGATTCAAGCTAATTTACATTGATAGAGAAATATGGGGGTAAGATTTGAATGTAATTTGTTTTTTAATTTAGTGTGTTCAATTTTCTTCTAATTTTTTTCATGCTGACCTTTGGTCCTGATCTAGCCTATTCTTGCTGAGGTGTACTTTTATGTGCACTGGTTGTCCACTGGTATCCCATCTAAGTGGCCACTTTTTATGTGTAAGCCTCGACAGTGTGTGTGTTGACAGGCTACTCGACTATAAAGCATGGCACAGCTGAACCTGACCTTTTCCCACCAGTATAAGGTGCTGTAGAGTGACCAGGAGCAGGAATCCTGGCTGATTTCCCCCTTCCCTAATGCTGGGAGGGACAGGGCCAATTTTGTCTCCTCATACAGCCCTGGATAAAACCAGCAAAGCCACTGCAGATCAGGATTCGAACCAGCAAGCTCCTGTCGGTAATCTGCAACTCTAACCACTACACCAATGGGGCTGCCCTGGATGTGATTGCCATGAATTAGATTAGCCATTTACTGGATGTATTCAATGAGTGTGAAACTGTCCCATGGCAAAATCATGAATCTAAAGAGCATTTTATTGTAAATCGAAACAAGTGACAACACCTTTACAATACTGCGGATGGATCTCAGTACATTGATTGACCTTGATCAATCATATTGTAAGTGTCATGTTGTTATTGTATTCTCTCTTTGTAAGATTCAGAGTTTTCTTTTATTTCTTTTGGGGAGGAGGTGTCTAAGTCTCCTCCCACAAGTACCTATATCAGCTACAAAGTCATCTAATTTCCCCTGTCCACCACCACTCCAACCTCTCCAAGTCATGCCCACTGCTACCCTTCATCCCTACATTTTATTACTTTCACTCTAACTATCAGGACCAGGGCAAGTGCAAGGTCAGACATCAGCAAGTTGTAGACCAGATAAAACCTGATCTGCGTCTTTGTGAAGATTAGAACAAAAACAATGAATTAGCATAACTGATATGAATCATTGTGTTCCTTCTATCCATCAGTTCTTCTGTTGGTGCTAAATTTCCCAATTGCAAGCAGTGAAATATAACAAGGAAAATTATTGAAAATCTATTTCAATTTCAGCCTTGGAACTTCTGGGTTTTCCCCCTGGATACGTATATCATTCAGATTTGTGCTGTAATCTGAAGTCATGCATTGACTTCGACAGTGGGTTAGTAATTTATTCTGGCTCCTTGAGCCAGAATAACATGATCGGAGCTACCTTCAACGTTCCAGATTCTTTAGAATCTACAGGAGGCCAAAAATAAGAAAACACAGTTGTAGATTTCCTATTCTTCACTGGTAATGATTCAGAATAAACACTATGAATAATTTAAAATAATGTTTTTGGGAAATGGAGTTGAAATGACAGCTGGGCTGGACCTGACCAGGTCAGAACTATTTTGAAGCAGTGGGGCATATGATGGGATGGAATGTAGATCTTAATAGTATTAGACATGATTGATATATATAAATCAAAGGCTTTATACCATTTCCAAAAGCTCAGACTTTGCTGCCTGGAACAGTTAAGACTGTATCCAATGCCAACATTTGTATTAGGTACACCACTGCCAGGCATTTTGCTGACATTAGCGCCCATGAATACAAAGGACTTTCTGAGCTCAGAAGGACATTATATACAACCTTTTAAGGTGGTGCTGTTACCTGGCAAATACTACCCCAATATGGCTACAATCATGTGGGAAATAGAAAATACCACACTGGCAATTATAATAATTCTTACATTTGATATAATGCCTTTCACGTCAAGTGGCTGTCTCAAAGCGCTTCACAGGATATGTTGTAAAATGTAATGGCTGTGAGTGAACATGGCCATCAATTTGCACACAGCAATGTCACCCAAACAGCCATGAAGTGAATTATAATAAGAATAATTGTATTTAATATAGTGCCTTATTATTGTTGACCGGGACACAGGGAGAAAACTCCCATCTCTTTTCGAATAGTGCCATGGGAACTTCAACATTCACCTGAACAGGCAGATGGGACCTTGGTTTAACATCCCATCTGAAGGGTGACATCTCCAACAATGCAGCACACCCCACATCACTACGTTGGTGTGCCATCATAGACTATATGAACTCCAAGTCCTGACATACAGGGCAAAAGGGTTTGCTTCTCTGAAATGGAGTAATCTTGGTGCTGGAACACTGTTGATGGGGCAGGTAGTGGTCATTGCTGATACTGTTATGAATAATAGAAAATGTTCCACTGTAAGCAATAACATCACTTCCTTCAATTAATGCAAAATGTCATTCATCCCTTTAGAAGTGGTTATATATTATAATGCAAACAGCAACATAACAGGAAACATGATTTTTGCCTGATAGGAAGTATCTTTCAATTTTTCTTCTGTTGTTTTCCAGAGGCTTTACAATACAACTGTCACCCACTTGATTGGGAGCTTGTGGGGTGTTAACATTCACAACTGCAAGGTAGCCACAAACATACTCTGTAGCCCTGCACTACTGGCAGTAATGTTGACTATGCGAGTTAAGTATGGTTAACTGACACTGTTAATAGCATCGGTCTATTAAACAGCAAAGGGTCAGTATCAATTAGCTTCAGATAATGCATGAATAGAGTGTGCTGGCCAAAAGCTTTTAATGCCCAGACACAAAACTAAGTCAATACATGGTTACATGAAGAATTATTTCTGCTGAATAATGACCAGTTTTATTTTATGTAGTTCTCTTGTAAAAGTCTTCATCTGAACAGTGTAGGAGGTTTCAGCAGTCAGGAACCAGGTACAGCTGAAACCCAGCATTGATCTGTGCCGTTGGAATTGATCAGAGTTTATTATTAATGTGCCTGTGGTTTTCCTAAGTGTTGTATTTGCACATAAACCACGAAAACAGGGTTCAGCCCTTTTATCATAAAATCTTGCAGGATCTGGCTTTTTCCCAACAGAAGTAGGGAACAGAGGGGTACAAGGGGTGAACCGGAAGAATGAGAGCATGTGTGCAGTATAAACACAAGTACAGATTATTTTGAACGAATGGTCTGTTTCTGTGCTATATCATGTGATGTATTATATATATCCCTGCCCGTATCTTCACCCAAACCAAACTGCACCCACCCCCCCATCACCCCAGTCTTTACCAGGCTCCACTGGCTCCCTGTTGCACAATGGATCAATTGCAAGAACCTCACACTCACTCGCAAATCAATTCAGGCCCTAGTACTTGCCTACCTCTACCCAACTCCTCTATCCACCCCCCTCGCTCAACCGACTTCTGCACATTCCTCATCCCCTGCGCTCCACCAGTGGTGGCCATGCTTTCAGCCACTAAACCCCGAAACCCAGGATCTCCTTGCCTCACTCCCTCCATCTTGCCCCCCCCTTGCTATTTTCAGATTGTAAGTGACCTTTCATCTTTGACCATGCCTATGGTTAATCATCTCCCCTCTCTCCCTGGTACAGTGTGAAGCTCCGCCACCGCTAAGCTGATTACCCCGCGTGAACATTGCTATATAAATGCAAATTGTTGTTGTATGTAACTCTATGTAAGTAGTAATAGTAAAATATTATTGCTCATCCTAACATACAGTAACAATGTCTTTGCTCCGGAAACAAACTGCAGTTGCTTTGGTTAGTAATTACATTAAGAGTACCTGTAATGTCCTGTGAGTCCAAACCTGCTAATGTGGCCTAATCTGAGGTGAAAGTACCTCTTGGAGCATCTAGCTAGGAGTAAAATAATAGGAAAGTTTAGAATGCATTGTAGAGGCTTAGATCATTGGAGAAGCTTGAACCGTCAGATGCAGTGAGATGGCAGAACAAGAGATCACAGTTTAGGTTGGCAAAGGGCTATTTCAGAACAGACTTCAGGAATTACTTACTTTACCCAGAGGTTGTTTACCAATTGGAACTGTATGTTAGGATGAGTGGTTGAGGTCAGGACTCTGGACTCATTTTTAATAAAAGCTTGGTGTGTGCGGGTAGACAATAGGGTGGGTACTCTGGGAAGAATGAGATTAAGTGGGCCGAAGGACATTCTTCAGGTGAACCAGTCTTGTGAATTTGTGGGGTTTGGACTGCAGTGGTGCTTATAGCAAGAAAATGAAAGGAAGCATCTCAACTTAGCGAGTCATCTCTAAAGAGGACTTAAAGATGTTTGGAAAGAAAACCACCTGGAGTCAGAAATTCCTCACGTTCTTAGTTATGTATATTAATTGCTTTAAATTTAAGATTGTGTGGAATCTGGGAGAACAGTTGTAATTCAGAGGTCAATTTTTCACAATCACTGAAGGGCACTCTAGTCTACGGTCACTTCCCCCTCCCCCCAATTCAGAATCGTGCTCCACCACTGACAAGCGCTCTGGGACACGGCCCTGCGTAAGGGGCACTATATAAATGCAAATTGTTTTGGGCATTGGTGCAGAATATTGGTTTGAGTGAGCTTCCAAGATCTGCACAATTTTAAATTTTACTCCAATGATCTTGATAAGAACACATGTTGTTGTCTCAAGCCTGAGAACATGAGAATGTTCAAGCCCTGACAAGTATAGATTATTAATAAAAGAGTGAACATGTCTAGAGGGCAGAAAGACATCACTGGACATGAGGGAAATTCTGCTACAGACCTGAGGTACAGTTTGTAAACTGAATGTCATCGATAGCTGCTCCACCACCAAAATCATGGGTTCGAATTCCTTCGAATATAATTTCAAAATTCCGCAACTTTTTCAGTGGTACATAGGCCTTGTTCCACACATCGCCCTGGCTCCCAATTCCACTCCATACTTTGTAAAGATACCTGTCAGTCTGTACAAAGTAAACGAAAAATATATTTATGATACACTATATTGGAAAACATAGTAGAACTGGATTCTATGCATTCAAAATTACACTTTGTCTGACCATTTTGTTATAAAATGTAAGATCATGCAGAATTGTGGAATTTTTTAAATTCAGTCTTAATTTGCGAACAGCTTTAGTGTAGTTCTTAAAAAAGACCTGGCTTCCAAATTAAGACTGAATTTAATTGCATGATCTTAAATTTAAAATAACATTAAGATTACAGACTAAGACCAGGTGGAATTTCTGGAGTAATTCACAATGAATATTGTTACAAAGCTTCCATTCTACATTGCATTGACCAACAGACACTTACAACTAGGAACCTGTGTTTGCTGTAAAGAAACTGACACCGACCAGTACCAAAGCCGTACTAGCATTGTCTCCAATAATAGAATGGTCGATTTTACAACGATTTACTGTTCGCTTGTGGTGTTATCATACAGGAGTTCTGCATTTCCAGTAAAGTGCCTGTAACTCGGAGGCTGATCAACATATTGATGCTCCATTGAATTGGTGCAATGAGCAGCACTCTATTCACAGCACTTTTGACTTGCAGGCATAAAAAGGTATCAGACAGAACAATACATAAGCTCATGGTTCTGTGGCTCAGAACTGAAGAAGATTCAGCTTTCCAAATCTTTAATTTTTTTGACTTGGAAACAATTGAGCTCCCTGCTCTGTTCAGCTCCTGTGGCCAGTTTTAATAATAATAATTCTTGCATTTGATATAGTGCCTTATCACGTCTTCCAGATGTCTCAAAGCACTTGACAGAATATACTATAAAGTGAATTGGCTGTGTTTATTTTGTGGGTGAAAATGAGAGGGAAGGCAGTGTAAATGAATTGGAGACATATGAATGAATCTATACTTGAACTCAGAGAGTGAAAGCCATGAAGCCACAAGACCAATGAAGAGGAGCTAGAGGGAGGGACCAAGAACATCACAGTAAATCCTTAATCTTCTAACATTTATGCGCAAGTGTTTTCCAATAGGGCATCAGCCAAAAGTAACTAGAAATGGGAACCCTTGGTTGATTTTGCCTCCTTAACACACAAGGTCTCAAGAATAATTTGGAGGAAGAAGGCTCTTCTGTCCCTTTGATCTCATCTTTCTAGAATACCCACTCTGCCATCTCCCATCACAGTATCCAGCTACTTTTTAAATGAATCCCATGTCCTGGCCTCAAGCATCTTTCCTGGTAACAAGTTCCAGTTGTTGATTACTCTCTGGGTAAAGGAACACTTTCTGGTATAATACGTATAACTACCATTATACACCCTGAAGCCCTCATCTACGCCTTCGTCACTTCCCAACTGGAATATTCCAATGCCCTCCTCGCTGGTCTCCTCAGTTCCACCATACCCAAAATTCAATTAATCCCAAACTCTGTCACAAGGATACTCACCCGTACCAAACTCCATACCCCCATCACACCAATCCTTGCCAGGCTCCACTGGCTCCCAGTCACTGAATGGATCGATTTCACATTCCTCTCACTCTTTTTCAAATCACTTAATTCCCTCGCACTTCCCTCCCTATCTGACCTGTTTACCCCCCACTCCATCATTCGCTGCCTCTGTTCTGCTGGCTCCGGCATCCAATTTGTCCCTTGCGCCTCCCCATTCCACCATCGGTGGCTGTGGCTGAAGGCACAACCACCATGCCCCAAAATTCTGGAACTCTCTGCCTCAATCCCTCTGCCTTGGCCCCTCACTCCCCACCTCCAATTCCCACCTAAAGACCTTCCTTTTTGATCGTACTTATGGTAACCTTCACCCTCCTCTCCCCATGGCTCATTGTCTGACTCCGCCACTGTGAAGCGCTCCAGGATGCTACTCCGAGTGAAGGGTGCTATATAAATGCAAGTTGTTGTACTGTGCCTGCGGAACTAAATTCAGCACAGACCAAAAAACCTTGAACCTTTCTGCTCAAAATATTATGTATGTTGACACTATTTTTTAATCTATAAATATTGACTCCTTCACTCAACTTCATGCAAAAAGGAAAACAAATCTTATTTAAAAAATAAACCATTTCTTGCACATTAATATGGAAATATCTGGCTATGAGAATAATGCATAAATTCAATTTTAGACTGCCAACAGTCATGTTTTTGATGCCATCAGCATTGCTCAGTTGAACTATTATACTGTAACTCATTGCCGGTCTGCTTCCTTTTTCGCAAACATCTTATTGATTCCAGATCGAAATGCATGAACCGTAGGTTATACACACTTGTTCATCCCAATGGATATTTTAACCTTGAATGTCACATTGAAAAAATGTAGTCTCTTCAATAGCTTGTCCTCAAACATTTTTATGGCACCTTTTCTAGACCTAAATCGAATCACTTTTGATGAATTTCTAATGGTGCACGCATTTGCAGTCTAGCCTGAGCAAATCTGGAGTTAGAGTAACAGAGCTTGCAAATGTATTTGTCAGGAAAATGCATAATGGCAGAATTTAACTATATTTTTTTTAATGAGTGTATCTGAGCAAAGAGAAGGGATTGTTAAAACGTACAGAAATAACGCACGCAGTACTTGGTTTATTCAGTGGGCAGACATAATAATAAAATTAATTCTTATGTTTGATCAAGTGATTTATCGCATTGAAATGTTATAAAGAACTTCCTACAATAAGTTATTGTAATGACTATTATTATGTATTGGGTTTAAATTTAACCCAATGCAATGTTGAAGGGGTGCTGGATTGTTCCAGGTGCTGTCCTTCATGACTCATTCATGTGACTCATTCTGACGCAGTGGTAGCACTCTCGCCTCTGAGTCAGAAGGTTGTGGGTTCAAGCCCCACGTCAGGACTTGGAATCACATAGTCTAAGCTGACACTCCGATACAGTGCAGGGGGGGTGTTGGATTGCCGGAGGTGCCGTCCTTTGGATGAGACATTAAATCGAGGTCCTGGCTGCCTATTCAGTTGGGTGTTAAAGATCCAATTGCACTATTCGAAAAGTGAAGGGGGTTTCTCCCAGTATCCTGGCCAACACATCCCACACAAAGAATTGGTCACTCACTCCATAGCAGTTTGTGGGACATGGCTGCGCTCAAATTGGCTGCTGTGCTTCGCTCTAATTCACACTATAAATGTATATAAATGACAATGTGATGAGGCGCTATACCAAATCAAAGGATTATTTAAAGTTCAACATTTAACCAACATCTTCCAGGGCTACATTGAAGTGCCAGCCTAGATTATAAAATTAAGTGCTGATTTGAGGCTCAAATATGCAATCTTCTGAAGAGGCAAGAATGTTATCAGCTAAACTAAGTTGTCAAATTCCATGCAATGCACATATACCATAGGAGCTACTTCTGAGTTTCACACAGCAGTGAGGTTTCAAGTTTTGTCGTAACCTTTGGTGATTGTGTTAATACATCAAGGCCACAGATGCTTGTTATCCTGTAAAGTCCCTGTGTACATTTGGTGATAGTGACTGATGAAAGCCTGGGCCTGGCTGCAATGATCATTCTATCAACACTAGCTGCTCACTTTAAATATGTAGTGACTACTCGGATAAGGCATTCTTGCAGGAAACTTTATCTCATCATGAGTCCTGTCAATTAGTGGTTAAAGCACTCGCTTCGCAAGTGAAAGGACCTGGGTTTGATTCCTAAGTAGGGCAAAATGTTAGACAAGTTTCCTTACTCCACATGCCTCTGTTTACCTAGCAGCAAGTAGGAACCTGATTGTTAGTCAATTGGCGGATTGCTTTTCCAAGGGTAATAATCCCTTCAAGTATTTTTCAAAAAAGAAGAATTTGTCACTCAATTCATGGCTGTTTGTGGGAAGCGGCTGTGTGGAATTGGCTGCCGCATTTTGCCCACAAAATATAGTCAATTTACTTTCTGTGAAGAACTTTGAGTGTCTTGAAGATGTGATAAGGTGCTGTATCAAATCCAAGGTTTATCATTATAGGATTATTATGAGTCACTTTTAGTAAAAGAAGCTCACAGGGAATTTCTGGTACTTGTCATCCATCTACTATCCCCCTACCTACCTGCCCATACCCTCCGTTCCTCCGGCTCCGGTCTGCTCCACGTCCCCCGCCCCAATCGCCCTACCATTGGTGGTCGGGCCTTCAGCCTCTCAGCCCCGAGGCTCTGGAACTCTATCCCCCAGTGCCTTCGCCTTGCTTCCTCCCTCTCCTCCTTCAAGGCCGGTCTCAAAACCTTTCTCTTTGACCGAGCCTTCAGCTCCCCTCTCGACTCTCTTCCCCCTTCTCGCTCTCTCCCATCCCTCCCCTCACCCTGACCATTTCCCCCCTCCTCGTTCCCTCCCCTCCCCTCACCCTGACCATTTCCCCCCTGCTCGGGTCATGACCCAACTGTGCAGCGCCTTGGGACGTCCTCCTGACGTGAAAGGCGCTTTATAAATGGAATCTTGTTGTTGTTGTTGTTGTTGTAGTGAGGGCTCAAACCCACGTTTGCCTCAGTTTGGTTACTCTTAAGCATGGTGATGGGTTTCCAAATGTGTCAGACACCCGACTGACCAAAAATAATCAGTAAGACACAAAATTAGTGGGATAAAACATACTGAGAAATACAAGAGAATGTGCTATGAAGCTAAATATTCTCAGAAAGCATTTGTCTTTCATTATTTTAGAAGTACCTCCTAAACTCTCTTTAGATCTACCACTGGGTATCATATGTTAATGCCTCTAGTTTTGGACTCGCCAACAATAGGCTATCAAAGTTCACCTATCATCAATTTACAAAGATTTACATATACTATACAACACAGAATTAGGCCATTTGGCCCATTCAGTCTATCAGGTCCCCTCTCAATTGTCTATGACAATCTGATAAATTAATTCTTACTGTCTCCCATTCTGACCACCAATTTCCGTGTGCGAAGACTGAGAACTGGGACTCACACTCCCCACTCAGACCCTTTTTCCAATTGTACTTAGTTCAGCGACAGCCTCTCTAACTACTCTTCCCCTTTCCTTGATGAGAAGACAAATTAAGAAAGGCAGGACAGGCATGGTGAAGGGGAGATGGGTGGGTTGAAGGATTCAGTTGTGAAACAAAATAATTTTGATTTGCAAAAGAAGGTTTTTCCAATTTTCACCCAGCGAGAGGGTTTGTGGCAATTTGATTTGAAAGAAAAGTTTATTAGATAAAAAAATCAATACAATATTTGGCAGAACATTGGCAGGAAACTGCTCATTTTAGATTAAAACCGTTGTGTCTGTAGATGAACCAGCAGTGGGTTTGCATCATCACCACAATGTGGATGATTGAGAGTGGAACCATGACATTAAAGTCAAATGTTCCTGTTCTGAGTTTCTATCATAGTCCAGCCACATTTAATAACGTAATAAATAATAAGAATAATTTGATCACTCAATCCATGTCTATTTGTTGGACACTGTTGTGCACAATTGGCTGCCACGTTTCGCCCACAAAATATACAGTCAATTCATTTTACAGTATGCTCTGAGATGTCTCAACAATGGAGTCCTGTAGCTCAGTGGTTAGAGCACTCGCTTTGCAAGTGAGAGACCTGAGTTCAATTCCAGGCAGGGCGAAACCTTGGGCAAGTTTCCTTACTCCACACGCCTAATAATAATCCCTCCAAAACCAAAAACAATAATAAATTGGTCATTTTCAATCTACGACTGTTTGTGGGACATTGCTGTGCGCAATTGGCTGCCGCGTTCGCCCACAAATATACAGTCAATTCACTTTACAGTGTGTTCTGTGAAGCGCTTTGGGACGTCCTCCTGACGTGAAAAGCGCTATATCAAATGCAAGAATTATTATTATTATTATTATAAGGCCCTATATCAAATGCAAGGATTATTATTTACAGCCTCTCCTTCTATATAAAACAAGAACTATTTTCGTCATGATAAAGCACTAAATCAAATGTAAGGCCACCACTTCCCGAATAAATTAGGTCACTCACTCCATGGCTGTTTATGGAGACATTGCTGTACGCAATTGGCTACCATGTTCTCCCACAAAATATACAGTCAATTCGCTATACAGTATATCCTGTGAAGTGCTTTGAGACGTCTCATGATAAGACTCTATACCAAATACAAGGATTATTATTATTGACTGCCGTGTTCACCCACAAAATACATACAGTCACATCACTTCACACAATATCCTGTGAAGCGCGTTATCACGGAAATGTGATAAGGTACACTATATAAAATGCAAGGATTATAATAATAATTATTAATAATAATAGGGATATTATTATTTACTATAAATTAGTACTTCAAATTCCATTTGAGGGTATCACAAGCTGGGCCCCAGATCCAGTTTTTTTTTGAATAGCTTTGTTGCCATATATCACACATAAAGAACAGTGACGAGAGGCAGACTAGTTAGTGATGCCTATGGAACTGTAAGCCAGCATGAATGTGTGCCTTGTGAGTACAGTACATTACAAATTTACATTTATATGGTGCTTTTCATGCCAGGAGGACATCCCAAGGCGCTTAGCAATCCTGGCTTGGCATCCAAGCTGGTGGTGGAAGCAGAGTGGGGTGCAGAGGCAAATAACACAATGCTGCAAAACTGCATCTCTCCTGATCCATTGGAAGTGACATTCCATCTGGGTAGAGATTTATTGTATTTGCGTAGCATTTTAGAAAGTTCAGGTTTCGGTAAATTCTTTCCTTAATTTTTAATTCTGTATATTTAAGATCTTACATAAAACCAACAATTTTTCAAATTCAAGATTTTTTTAAAGGAGTACAAAATCTAGACCCAGGTGTGTCAATTCACCCCATATTTTTCACGTTCGGAGCACTTGTATTTTGTAGGCAAAACAATGACACTAAAAAGATTTATAAAAAAAAGGCAGCTAGTTTCTAATTAGTTATTTTACTGTTTAACTGATCAGGTGAGTCTAAAACGTGATACTCACAAAAATTACAAACAGCACCCCTTACTGTTAAGCAGAAATGGGACACACTAACACAGAAGGAACTGTGCTGACGATGTACAGTATACAGGGCTTGAGGTCTTGCTGGACACACAATTCAGAATCGCTGTTTACAGCTCCTGTTAGAAGTGCAGTCTCGTGTTTTAGACCCCAAATTCCAATTTTATAAACATTGGGTTTAAATTTTCTCAGGAAATTTATAGATTTGTCTTTTTGGGCGTAAACAAGAGATTTATAGCAGCTAAGTTTTAAAATGAAACCCTCATCCCAAATGCTCGTTTCAGTCGTTTCAAAATATTTGTTTTGACTGTGACCTCTTTTTGAAACCTGTTTTAATTTTCACCTTGTCAGCTCTTTTAAGGGCTCACAGTGAAAAATAACAAGGCCTCTAAGGCAGTTTGAGCAGATCATATCAAACACAAGTAAATTCTGGCTCCTTCAAATTGAACCTGCCGAATCTGATAAACAATGACAAGACAATGACTCAACATTCATTTGGAAGCCATTGGGATCTTTAGATTATTATTATTCTTGACTTTAAAGCCAATTACAGATGCCAAGCCTTAACATGTATAATATTCTATCAATAGAATTCTTATCAGTTAGATGACAACAATAATAATCCTTGGATTTGGTATAGCGCCTTATCATGCCAGCAAGATGTCTCAAAGCACCTAATAGGGTATACTGTAAAGCGATATGACAGTGAATATTTTGTGGGTGAATGTTAGGTTGAATATTAATCATCTCGAGGGGTCTAATTTGCAGTATAATCCCAGAACAGGATTACTTAATAAGGAATACTGTTAGAATTCCCATCAAAATGCTGCTCTCAAAGTACTTATTGTTGCCAGAAGAAATCACCAGTCAACTGTTAGTTTTAGCTGGTTGAACTCCAGCAGTAACCCAAATAAATTCTCTGGGATCCCCAAGCCTTGGGTCTCACCAAGCTGTACCTAATACTCTACACTCGCCTCGCAAGCGAGAGGATCTGGGGTCGATTCCCGGCAGGGCAAAACATTAGGCAGGTTTCCTTACTACAAACAACACTGTTTACCTAGCAGTAAGTAAGAACTTGATTTTTAATTAATTAGCAGATCACTTTTCTGGGGGTAATAATCCCTTCAAAATAAATAAAATCAAATAATAATTTGGTCACTCATTCCACGACTGTTTGTGGGACACTCCTGTGTGCAATTGGCTGCTGCGTTTCACCCACAAAATATACAGTCAATTTACTTTACGGTATATTCTGTGAAGAGCTTTGAGACATCTCGAAGATGTGATAAGGCACTATATCAAATGCAAGGATTATGATTATATTGTTATATTATTACAGAAACTAGGTGAACCAAGATCTGTCCCTTCAGGGAGAGTGTGCATTCCATTCCAGACACAGGGAAATTTCCACGTGTAGGTGACATACATATGTGGAACTCTCAGTCGGGTTTGGATACTCCTAAGCATGGCGATGGGTTTCCATATGTGTGAGACACTCGTCTGACCATAAAAAATATAGGAATGTTTTAGACTGGTAACTTGTTTCAACAAAGTGCTAATTAGCGCCACTGTTGTTAATTGATTAACATTTCATACATTTTACTCATTTGAATGTTTAAAAGAAGCATTCCTTTCATATTTTCATAAGAGCTGAGTTGAAAAGAATCTGGTTGAACAGATATACACACTGACGCTGTAATAAAGAAAAGATGCTGGGAATTTGAAATAAAACTAGAAAACACTGGAAATGGAGACCACGTCGATCAGTTCTGAAAGCTTTCAGATGCTGATCAACTTGCAAACCATTTTCTTTTTATTCCAGTCAACTGTATATTTTCCTAAGTTTGTAAATGATCTCATGTCACCCTTAGCATCGAGGCACCAGATCATTGGTGTGCTGCACTGCATGTTAAGTGATGTAGCTGCTGTGGATCTGCAGTGGACTCACACAGGAGCAAGCATTCCTGACTTACTTGGCAAGACACTGATGCTGCCTAACTAGATCAGTGCTGCATTAGAAAAACAGGGCATCCTCAGTGAAGGATACTTTCTACTTCACTGGTGTGAGTGAGGGTGTGTAGGCAGCAGCGATGCCTCTCACTACATGTTCTTGCATGAAGAGGGACTGGGAAGCACATAGCTTGCGGGAAGGAGAGCCGGTGCTTAGAAAAACTAAAAACTAGAAAACAAAGTTTCTGGGAATTGGAGCCGTTTAAGAGAACAGCCCCAGGTTATTTTTTTCTCTCAGGAGTAAAGAGATAGTCAAAGACACATGTTTAAATCTATCTCTAAGGGTAAATTCATGATACATTTCATCAGAACATAGTCGCGGATGAGTCAAGGCCATTCTTCCGGTTGATCTTCATCAAGTTGTTAAATTATTCTCCCATTGTATGATCCATATATCATCTCTCCCAGCCCCCTCTTCCTACTGTGGGTCCCCTCAACCCTCTCTGCCACCCCTAACTTCCGGAAATCCCTGCTTCTTTCCTCTCCATCTCACTCCCTCTATATCTATCTGAGATATAATATAGTCCCTTTTCAAGTCCCGCCTGAAAACCTTCCCATTCGAAGTGCTTACGGCCACCTCCCCCGCCTGCTCCATTCCGGCTCGGAGTCCGGCTTCGCCACTGTTAAACACTTTGAGACGCTACCCTACGTGGAGGGCGCTAAATAAGTGCAAGTTGTTGTTGTTATCTTCAAACCGCAACTTAAAACCTTCTTCTTCCACCGTATTTGTGGTCAGCCTCCCCGCTCCCCCCGCTCCCCAGCTTGCCATCCAAGTCTGCCTGTCACATTCTGAGATGTTATCCCACATGAAGCGTGCCATATAAATGCAAGTTGTTGTTGCATGTGCATTTAGAATAACCCTTATTTTGTTTTGCTTATTTTACCTTCCTGAGAAGAGTTTCCTAAACACTGTGAATTTGCCTTTGGCCCACCTGTCCTGGCTTGCTTTGGATTAAAACTCTGGGCTCACCTATCTTTAACGTTAACTATTTTATATATCTCAGGAGTGTAAAGCTAAATCCTTCTATCAGATCCAAGTTTGTTTCTGAGTGAACTGACGGGGAGACAGCCTCTCTTCTCCTTGTACCATTCAGCTTTCCCCTAATGATCTTGCTTGAGTGCTCCTACACGAGACATTAATAATGTTCAACCTATTTTCTCGCAGGGTATGGATTATTATACGAAAGTCTCAAAAAATAATTGATACACAAGAGAACTTTTTTTTACTGCAAATGCCAAATGAATTACTTTACATACCTCTGCATAGAGGTAGTTTATTCTGCAGACATCAGTAGACCTGAGTGAATTCAATAGAATACCTGAAGCAGTAGAACAAAGGTAAAGCATGACTTCTTTAAATGCAACCACGCAATATTGCGTCACTGGCATCAAATAGATCTGTATTTTAATTACCTAATTTATATTCTCACCCGTGTCAATAAATATAAATCACAGAGGTTTAATAAAGGTTTTACATTCTATTTTCTGCACAAAAGACAAACTCACTAAGAAAGAACTCCGACACACCTCCCTTCAGCTTTCGCTAAGCACGACTGGTTCTGTTGCCAGGAATCGGGCATAACTTATTCTTTTGTGGCTGAAATCAGATGGAAAGCTATTTGAAAGTGTAATTCAAAAAAATATGGTCGCAATTTTCATTAGAGTTTACATTTAAAAAGAATGAATCCTCAGCAAAACTCAGCAAAAAAAAAGTGGTGTGAAAAGAAAACAGGAGAGTGACCCAGTTACCCAGGTTTTCATTTGGTTCTATATTTATCTCTAAAGGAAAAAAAAGGTCAGCCCTGAAACCTTTACTTTCTTAATCCCTTGAGTATTTCAACACAATTAAACTGTGATAGTAAAATGCCAGTTATAACAGATCTGTGGTTCGTGAATGACATTTTGTTAAAAGGCACCTGTGAAATCCAGCAATACAAAGAGACGAAGAGCAAATTATAGAAAATACATTGCATTTGAGACGCTGGTACAATCTCTGCCACTGTCTCTGTTAACCATTCAGCACCACAGGGAATCAATGAAGTAGTGAGCATGAATGTGGCACCCTGAGTGAGATCTTTCACCCATGATGACCAATGGGGCCTGAAATAATGAAGCGTATTTATTATGGTTTAATCGTGAATTCAGCAAGGTGAGTTAATTTTTATGGGCTAAGTGAGAGAAAGTGGAGAGGGTGGGGGGGGATCTGCTTTGCAACTTCTGTCTGAAATGCCTTCAGAATGTTTAGCCATGTTAAAAGCACAGTAATGATCAGACTAATTCCAGATACCCACTGGGACTCTGCTTCTCTCGGAGGATTCCCCCTCCTCCATCTCCAATCCATCATTACTGTGTGACATAGAGGAGAATAGCAATTGTTGCATATTTGGCCTATATTCTTTCACCTCTACTGAACACAATGCTTTCACAATAATAGACTTTCAGGGAATTGCAGGAGCTCTTAGCATCTGAATACAACGTTCACTCCTTTAGTTATATTCCTGACTCAGCTGCATTCACACAGCACCTACACTGAGCTTCCCCTGCCTGCTTTAATAGGTCTAGTGGCATAACTGATAACTAGGGGCATGCAGAAGAGAAAAATTAAAGTTTAATGCCATTAAAAATAGGGCAACTTGCATCATACTGAGAACCCAGGATAGTTTTTGCAGCTCACTGGAGGAAAGCTATGAAAGTGGTAGCCACCAGAATACATATGCCGGGAAGGGTAAAATGACTTTGAAATAGCTTGAAGGGAATTCTGAATATTTTATTTGTTATGCTCTATTAATATCACCTTCTCCAGCTGTCTTAAAATAATAATAATCCTTGCAATTGATATAGTCCCTTATCACATTGTTGAGATGTCTCAAAGCACTTCACAGAATATATTATAAAGTGAATTGACTGTATATTTTGTGGGTGAAGCTTGGCAGCCAATTGTGTACAGCAGTATCCCACAAACAGTTGTGGAATGAATGACTGAATTATTATTATTTTCTTTATTTTTTTGAAGGGAGTATTACACCAGAAAGCTATCTGGAAACAACCGGGTTCCTACTTACTGCTAGGTAAAAGAGAGGTGTGGATTCAGGAAACTAGAAATCGAAAGGGGGAAAAAGTGCCATGTGTGATGCATTAATGATCACCGGTGATATTTATTGTATTGATGGCAACTGTAATGGAATCACAAGTTCGAATACAATCCCTGCCCCCACTCCCTAGACTGGGACATGATAGTTAGACCTGCAGCCTTCAGGGCCTACCAATGTCATTGCCTCCCAATTCACAGGAGACTGACCTAACTCAATCCAGTGTCGCGTGAAGTCACACTCAAATGCCATCCGTCAGGCCTAACCATTGTACACCCACAGCCAGTCAATGGTAAACATGTTCAGGAATTCTAGACTGCAATTTTCAGCAATGTAGTCACATGCTGCAATTTTCTTCTCTGTGAATGTGTGAGAAATTGTCTTTTTCAGCACTGTGATGGTGGATTTTTTACTCTGCTGAATAAACAGAACCATTCAGTGTAACAAAGGCTAAAACTCAGAATCAATCCAAGTTAAAGTGTACTATAAATTTTAGAACAATGCGAGGAAGATTTAATGTATTGAGGTAATTGATAAATATCGATTTCCACATAGGTCTGGTGGCATGACTGATAACTAGGGGCATCCATCTTAATCTAATTATACTCAACTGGGCAATACTCATCTTTAAGAATTTTTTTTAAAAAAAGTATTAGTTTGACAATTGAATTATACATTTTATTAAACTACAGGTTTCAAGATGAACAACAAAATGTTTGTTCCATTTGTCCACCATGTAATGTACTGTTAGACTTGCTGTATAAATGTATTGCAAATAGTGGTACACAAATGTGACAAGATTTTCCTGGTGTGCCACCATTAACTAACTTTATTAGTGAGAGGTGTAGTGCTGACGGAATTCAGCAAAACAGAAACCCAGAGTTAATTCTAATCCCACTCCTTGTTAGCAGCGGAGTGGCATTTTCGCTGTGTGCTGCAGTAGTGAGGACAGGCACAGTGAGATGATGTGTATACTGTAGGAAATGTTGACAATGCACTGGGAGAGTCTTTCAGCAATGCCTCAGTAGCAAGCCTGTGCTTTCTGAATCTGGCGTCCGAGGTAATCACCAAACAAAGGAAAAACAATGATGTGGTCAGATTTGCGGTCTATGTGATATTTATCACATCAAATCGCCCGAAGGTTCCCTTTCTGCCTCCCCATTCACCTCTTTCCTCTCCTGGGCATTATGTTTTTTTTGGTCAGCCTGACACATACGGCAACCCATCACTGTGTATCCAAACCAAGCTGAGATTTCCATGCATCCCACCCACACATGGAAATCTCAGAGATAAATTGCTGGAATGGAGTACAAACTCTCTCCCTGGAGGGACGCATCCTGCTTAACTAATTCTGGAAAATATTAGGCAAAGGTTGCCAAGATCCACGGCTTAGGAACCCCAGAGTGTGCATTGGCATATTGCTGGAATCTAACCAGCTAAGCTTAGCTTGCTATTGATATTGCTGTCTGGCAAGCTTTCCCGCTGCTTGTTCAGGTAGGACCACTCTACCCGTTAGGGCTTTGGCTTGCAAGGTTAACAGGAGCTGGCTGGGATGACTCCCTGACCACAGTGTCTGGTCTGCCCTTCCAGGTCCTCCCAATGGGCCAGGCTGGCAGTGCTGTCATCAGCAGTGTACTGGAATACTACGAACCCACCTGGCTCAGGAACCGGACTACTAAGACCACCACAGAGGGTTGACTCGACTCCATCCCAGGGAGACTCTGCTGACCTCCCCCACCAGGAGGATAGTCACTAGTTGGTCGTTTGACATCCGACAAGAGTTGGTTTGAGCCCTCACTAGGTGAATGGTAGGCACCAGGAACTTCCTGCGAGCTTCCCAGTGGGCAACACATCTCAGCATGAAATGCATGAGAACATTGCCACCATCTTCCTGTCCACAGTTTGGGCAATGGTTCCACCAAGTGGAGGTGCGGAGTTTAAGCAGCAGTCGCTTGACTCTCTGCAGGCCAATCAAGGTGGATTCCAGGCATTATCAATGGGGAGGTGCAAGGAGTCATGTCTATTGGATACTTGGCTTGCTGTTTGGTGTGAGATATTGACTTTGTGAGTCTTTTGTTCACAAAATATGGCATGGAAGCAGGCCATTCATCCCAACTACTCTATAAGAATATAAGAATTGCTAAACATAGAAGGCCATCCAGTTCACCTTCCACCATCCTGGCAGTCACATGCACATGTCATGTCCCAAACTATATATTGGTATATAGTGTCCCAAGATACTATTTCCTGAAAGAAATCTATGTAATTTGCTTTTGAAAGAATCAACACTTTCTGCTTCCACAGTCTGCCTAGGGAGCCTGTTCCATTTACTACTCGCTCACTGAAATAGTGTTTCCGCAGATGGTTTATACTATACACAAGCCCCAGCCCCTCTTATTCCCTTATTGTCCTCAGCTATACCCCTCTATTCTCTGTAACCTCCTAGTGCTTTGTGCTAATTCCTGAAGCGCTTATAGCTCTGTTCTATGAAAAAAATGGACACAGTTTCTCTAATGCGAAAACAATATCCTTAAAGGGCCTTCAGGCTGATGTATTGTTTAAACATTTTTCATTTTATCTTCAGTTCCAATGACCAGAAGGAAGTAATGGCCTTTTAGATTTCCTGCATTGTAATCACGCCAGCTCTTTCTGCTAATTCTGCAGCGCTGACAGGAAATAAATTGAAAATATACTTAAACTATAGCAAATAAATATTAGCCAGCACTGACCTCCAGTTTCATGCTGTTGAATAAAATAGATTTTTGGTGCTGGGCCGCATGAGACTGCACTAAGCATCAGTCTTAACCTGGAATGTGTGTAGTTTTCTTATTCTGCGCATGACATTGGTATATTCTCTTCCACAGGATCTACCACCATCAATAGTAAATAGACTGTCATTCTTCCAGCTTAAAAGATTCAACTACTGCACGTTCAGGGATGCTTAACATGCTCATATTTTATATCCATGCCGGGTAGCTATGCTGAATGCTCCAGTGTTCTGGTTACAAGCTCATATCCATACAACTCATACAGTTGTCATGCTTCACATTGTGATGGTTGTCCTCTGCAACACAGAATGTCAATCCTCATTTTGATAGTGAAGATTTAATAGAAGATCAGGGGAATGAGGAAAGGTCATTAAACTAATTTAGACGTATATTCAAGACTTGCATTTCCATTGGTATAAGTTCACAGCAGTGAATGTTACAGCAGCCCCTGCCATAGATTTCATTGTGAAAAAATAAAGGCAAAGGCTTAAATTGGACCTCTCTTCAACACCACATCCAGCAGTGGTTTCTTTCTTGGTAGCTGACAGCAATAAAAAAGCTTTGGATTTTTACACCGCCTTAACATAACATGTCAAAATGTTTCAAAGCACTTCACAAGTATGTGTGTCAACCTGGCTCAGTTGGTAGACCTCTTTCCTCCGAGACAAATGTTTGCGGCTTCAAAATTGTGGATTTGACATCCATTGCCTTGGCATGTCGTCATGAAAGGCGCTAAATAAATGTAAAATTGTATTGTAATTCATATTGTATCAAGCTCCCCATCGGGACTTTGAGACAAGTAAATTGACTGTTTATTGCAGACAAACGCAGCAGCCATTTTCAAAGCAGAAAAGTCCCACAAACAGTCACAACATTAATGATCAATTAATCTGCAGGATTATTTGCTAGGACACTAGGAGAAATCCCTTTCTCATACTGATGAAAGAATCTCTTTTGGGATTGACGTTCTATGGACCTACCAGCCAAAATTCCTTTCACATCATTGAAAAAGACAAGATTCTTGTCTAAACACTCCTGTCTAAACACTCTTTATGCAGCTGCGAATTAGCAATCTCAGATTTAAACCAGAGAGTTCCTGGAACCATAATGGATTAAAATGCTTCAGAAATCTGCATTATGTTCTGAAATACAACTTATATAAAACAAATCACCATGTAAAAAACCCCAGATCACGTTGTCCTCAGGAACAGACTGGGGCCTTCACTTCACAAGTTTTCAGGTTTCTCTTCTATGAGGATTCAATGATCAAACAGATACAACAACAACAAAATGACATTTATAGAGCGCCTTTCACGTCGGGTGGACGTCCCAAAGCGCTGAACTGTCAGGTGTCGGGATATCTTGTATATGTGATCTCAGCACTAGCTCCTTAGATTTCTTGACAAATCTACTTATGTTCCCTGTTCTACTTGTTCTGCTGATTCTTAGCATACAACATACTAAGACTTGCAGCAACTGGAGAAGCTCCGATGGTTTAGTGGATAAAGCTGCAATTTATAATAATCTTTGCATTTGATATAGCGCCTTATCACGATTTCGAGACATCTCAAATAGCTTCACAGAATATACTATAAAGTGAATTGACTGTATATTTTGTGGGCGAAACGTGGCAGCCAATTGCACACAGCAACATCCCACAAACAGTCACAGATTAAGTGACCAATTTATTATTACTTTTTTTGAAGGAATTATTACACCCAGAAAAGCGATCTGCCAAACGACTAACAACCGGGTTCCTATATACTGCCAAGTAAACAGTGTGAAGTAAGAAAACTTGCCCAACATTTCACCCTGCTGGGAATCAAACCTAGGTCTTTCGTTTGCGAGGTCAAGTGCTCTAACCACTGAGCTACAGGTCTCTACTAGTCCCAGGATTTCGCTGTCTTAAATCTGAGATTGCTGAATCACGGCTGCATAAGGAGATCAAATTAACCTCAGACAACCCAGGGGTTGAACCAGCCAGGGTTCCACCTCTTGATCTTTCTACAGCACCCTCTTCTAGTGGTATGCATGTGTTGCAGTCAGGTAGGAAGAGATCAGATTAGGAGTAGCCTTCCAACATTCACTGTGAAGGCTCAAATGTGAACAAAGGCCACTTGGTTATAGTTTGACCAGGTGGGATTATCCTACACATTAGGGTCTTGTCTTGCAGGCTTAAAAAGTCGCTGAATGGGAAGATTCTCTGCATCTGATGATAATAATAATACTTGTTTTGATATAGCGCCTTATCATGCCACACCTAATAATAATCCCTCCAAAACCAAACAATAATTAAATTGGTCATTTTCAATCTACGACTGTTTGTGGGACATTGCTGTGCACAATTGGCTGCCGCGTTCACCCACAAATATACAGTCAATTCACTTTACAGTGTGTTCTGTGAAGCGCTTTGGGACGTCCTCCCGGCGTGAAAAGCGCTATATCAAATGCAAGGATTATTATTATTATTGTTGAGATGTCTCAAAGCACTTCACAGAATATACCTGTAAAGTGAATTGACTGAATATTGTGTGGGCAAAATAATCAGTTTGTCCCTCCAAGTCCTGCCAATGAGCCAGGCTGGCTAGTCTGTCATCAGAAGTGCCTTGGAGTACTGCAGACCCACATGGCTCAGGAAACAGACTACTTGGACCACCACATTTCTATTGGCCAGTACACTCCTATCAGAGGGCATCCGGCACCCACGGAACCCCGCAAAAGGAAGTCAGACCAGGAGTAAAGAAGCTATATGTCAAGGGGAAGAAAAGATTAAAATAAATTGGACACATTACATTTAAAAAAAAACTTAAGTAACCAACACATCAAAAGCTTTTTCCTTGCAGCATCTATAGAACCATTGTAGTTCCAAAATTCCACCCAATATTAGCTGTAAGATGATTTTGTAGTAAAATTTAGGAATGCACAGAATCACACAACATTCTTAAACTTGCTCTTAATTTGGAAGCAGTTATTGCAGCTCTTAGAATGATTTGGCTTCCAAATTAAGACCAAATTTAAGAATTTTCCACAATTCTGTTTGGTCTTATACTTTAAGGAAAAATATTCTTACTGGATAGAACAAGGTGGAATTTCAGGCCTAGGGAGTGTACAGCACAGAAGAAGGCCATTTGAGCCATTATTTCTGCCTTGGTGCCATGTTCCCATTTATGTAATTGTGAAAAAATCTCTTACGGTTCTAATTTGTGGGACTTGCAAAGTGGCTTGTGACTAGGGAATTCTGTGAGCATCTCAATGTGTTGGACTCAAGTTCTTGCTTGAGCTCAAGTCCGACCTCGCTTCCAACTTCCATGAAGCTGGACTATGGTCAAGGAAGCTCTGACTCTTAGCAGGAAACCCGGCATCGGAGCAGAGTTCCAGAGAGTCGCCCTCCACCACATCTGGGCACGAGTAGAGTTCACCAGTTAAAATCAATTTTGACTCTTGTAATTAGATCCAATTATGTGCTTGCAATTATTGCTCACAAAGGGATCTCATCCGTTTTAACAGATAAGGAATGGATTGAATAAATTACTCAATGTGCCCGGAAACCATTACTTTCACCACGGCTTGGCATAAGGTTATGTGTGCACCCTCTGGAACTCCATCCACAGTCCCTCCGCCTCGCCTCCTCCCTTGCCTCATTCAAGACCCATCTAAAGACCCTCCTCTTCAACCGTGCCTTCTGTCACTCTCCCTACCCCTACCCATCCTGATCCCAACCACCAGCTCAGGTGCGGATCCCTAACTGTCCAGGACTTTGGAATAAATCCTGATGACAATAGTAATAGGTAATGAGATGCTTTCGGTGCAAACTGCCACCTTAATACTGGAGTACATAATCTGACATAAAGCACCAGTGAGAACAGAAAGCCCCAAAAAACTGTTGAATATTTTAACTGTGAAACTCAATACTGGAGTAGGTAATCTAACATAAAGCACCTGCAATTAAAATCAACAAGGCTGCTTTTTGGTTTAGTTAAACGATAATGATTTCTCTGTCATTTCTTTGTGTTTCAGTTTAGAGAATTGCCGAACAGGAAATCTATTTAGCAGCTTGACTGCTTTCTTGAGGATTGTAAGTGTATTTTTTTTAATTCCTACTTTATAGACTGCAACCCACCAACTGGCACTCCTATTACTTTATATCTAACACCAGGTTCACAATAATAACGACATGCTCTGAAGATGGCAATAGGAAATTGGGAGCGACCACTGGTCTAAGTAGTACCAGTCGATTGGTGGATTGCTTTTCCGGGGGTAATAATTCCTTACAAAAAAAGTCACTCCAAACCACGACTATTTGTGGGACACTGCTGTGCATAATTGGCTGCCACGTTTTGCCCACAAAATATACAGTCAATTCACTTTACAGTATAATCTGCGAAGCGCTTTGAGACATCTCAAAGATGTGATTAGGCGCTCTATCAAATGCAAGGATTATTATTATTTAAACTGGCCACAGGCGCTGTGATGATTTACTGTGATGCTCTTGTTCCCTCCCTCTAGCGCCTCTTCATTGGTCTTGTGACTTCATGGCTTTCACTGTCTGAGTTCAAATATAGATTCATTTATACATCACCAATTCATTTAAACTGATTATTATTACAAGAATTATTATTATTATTTAAACTGGCCACAGGAGCTGAACAGAGCAGGGAGCTCAATTGTTTTCAAGTCCAAAAAAATTAAAGGTTTGGAAAGCTGAATCTTCTTCAGTTCTGAGCCACAGAACCATGAGCTTATGTATTGTTCTGTCTGATACCTTTCTATGCCTGCAAGTCAAAAGTGCTGTGAATAGAGTGCTGCTCATTGCATGATGAACCAATTCAATGAAGCATCGATACAGGCACTTTACTGGAAATGCAGAACTCCTGTACGATAACACCACAAGCAAACAATAAATAGTTGTAAAATCGACCACTCTATTATTGCAGACTATGCTAATATGGCTTTGGAACTGGTCAGTGTCAATTTCTTTATGACAAACACAGCTTCCTAGGTGTAAGTGTCTGTTGGCTAGAACCATGTCAATGCAATGTAGAATGGAAGCTTTGTAACACCATTCATTGTGAATCATTCCTGAAATGCCAAATGCCATGCTGGTTCTTGCAGGGTTAAAACTGCTGGATGGTATAAGGAGGCTAAAGGTATCTATTTCCTTCTTTCACTAGCTGTAAGTCATTGGCATTTCTTATATGGATCTGTTTTGAAGCAATAGTAAGAGCCTCTGCCATTCAAGTGGAAGTCAACATATCTAAATGGCGATCTAAACATCTGAGAGTAGTTTTTCTGGGTGTTAGTAGATCCTTTTACAAATAACTGCAAATCGGACCCAATTATTGCAAGTTGCAAAGTGCATTCAGAATATTGGTGCCACATATTCAAAGTGCTCTGATCCTATGAAGACAGCACTGGTGCCCAAACATTCAGAGTGTCTTGGAGTAAAAGGTTCTCAGTTTGTAGTTGGTAAAGCTCCTGTATGCTTCAAACCATTCATTGATAAGGGCTCTGGCACACTTCCTTGTGTGAGGGGCGCTATATCAATGCAAGTTGTTGTTGTTATTGTTGATTACTGTACTTTTATAAGTACATTCAGATTGAGTCCAAACTTATCATAAATTGAAGATCGGGGACGAAGATACTATTCAGTCTTATGTCCCTTACCTGAAGGCAAAAACCTTGAGATTGGCTGGAGATTGATAAGACATTAAGTCACTGTTAAGTGTCAGTCACCAATGTAGGCTTGTATGCAGTGGTAGCACTCCCGCCTTTGAGTCAGAAGGTTGTGGATTCAAGCCCCATGTCGGGACTTGGAATCACATAGTCTAAGATGACACTCCAATACAGCGCTGGAGGTGTGTTGCATTATTGGAAGTGCTGTCCTTCGGCGAGTCTTTAAACTATAGTTTAAGCCCTCCGAGATGTCATCTGGTGTGAAGGATGCTATATAAATGCAAAGTTTTGTTGTTGCCCCATCTGCATGTTCAGATGGGTGTTAAAAATCCCATGGCACTATTCAAAAAGAGATGGGAGTTTCTCCCAGAATCCTGGCCAACAAATCCCCTAAACAAAATTGGTCACTCACTCCATGGCTATTTGTGAATCATTGCTGTATGCAATTGCTTGCCACATTTCACCCACAAAATATACAGTGAAATTTACTTCATAGTATACCCTGTTGAGGTGTCTCGACAATGTGATAAGGTGCAACAGTTAGCTTCATGGATTTTCCTAGACATAGATTCTAAAATAACAATTTCTACTGATCATCATGAGATACACCTGAAAGGTGCTGCAAAGCTGTAATATGCAGTCATTTATCAATCACAAAAGGTCATTCACTTTATGGCTGTTTGTGGGACAAAATTGGTCATTCACCTTATGGCTGTTTGTCGGACATTAGTAGTCACAAAGGGGCTGCCGCATTCGCCTGATAGTACACAGTCACTACACTTCATAGTAAATCCTGTGAAATGCTTTGAACTGTCCTCTGGACATGATGCTTTCTCAAACATTGGGAGGACATCTCAAAGTGCTTCATGCAATTTACTCTAAAGTGTACTGACTGTATATTTTGTTGGTAAATACCACAGTAGAGGTGTTTCGACTGTGCCTATGGTCACCTCCCCTGTCCCCCCAGCTCGAAGTCAAGCTCTGCCTTTGTTAAGTGATCCGAGACACTATATAAATGATAAGGCACAATGTAAATATCAGTTGTTGCTTGTAAAACCATGGCTATGTAGCTTTATGAAACGCGACTCTTCAATTATTTTAGTTGAACAACATACTCTGTGTTTCTAAGTGTAGTGTAATACATCTTCTTTATTTATTGTAAGTATAAAACTGTAGTTTGTGATATTGTATTGAACAGATTGCTCAGGATGGCATAAATGAATATTTCACTTTCTGCTGCTTTATGAATTCAAAAACAGTTGAGATGTGTGTGGCTCCAGCAGAACAAACACATCCAATAGACGGGCAGAAAAAAGCTAAATATTTAAACCATTCCTTCTATTATTCAATTTGAATAAGAAATGCGATACACTTCCCCATTTGTGTGGTGTTTTCTTATGTTCTCATGTTGCGTTTGGATAAAAGGAATAAACAGTTTAAAAAATACAATAAAGATGTGCCCATTTTTACTTCTAACCTTGTTTCTTTTTTGCTCCCCTCTTTAGGTATAGCCAGACAACCTATTCCTATTGTCTAACATTCTGAAGCACAAATTCTCTTTGGGAAGCAGGTAAGCGGAAATTCTTAGGAGCTGAACTGTCTCCACAGTGACGTGCTTGACAATAAGATGTTGGAATCGAGTCAACCCTCTGTAGTCAGGTCCCACAGGTGGGTCCACAGTACTCCAGGGCACTGCTGATAAAAGACCAGCCAGCCTGGCTCACCAGAAGACCTTGGAGGGTCCCACTTGGTTCCTGTTACCTGTGCAAGCCAGAGTCCTAACAGGTAGAGTGGTCTTAGCTACATAGAGTTACATAGTGACTGCATGGAAACAGGCATTCGGCCCAACTAATTTGCGCTGGTGTTAACACTCCACATAAACCTATTTAAATATAAATATAAACCACCCATTCTATTCCCCTCTCATATAATCCTCTATATATGATGTTTGTATCATGTTTTCTCTTAAATACACTGATGCCATTTGCTTCAACCACAGCAATAAGTTTCACATTCTCATGACCCTCTGTGTGAAGAATTTATTCCTAAAATTGACAAGCAGCAGGAAGCTTGACAGACAGTGCTCTCAATGGTAAATGGCTAGACTCCAACTGCAGCTCAATGCAGATTCTGGAACCCCAGCTGTGGCTCTCACCAATCTATGTTGAATACTCTCCAGAATTAGGTAAGCAAGATGCACCCCTCCAGGGAAAATGTGTGCTTTCCATTCCAGGTATAGAGAAATGTCCATACGTGGGTGGTATATATGTGGAACTCTGTCTGATTTGGATTCTCTTAATCATAGTGATGGATTTCTGCTTGTGTCATACACCTGGCTAACCAAAATACAATCCCTGCACGAAGAAAGAAATGTATTTTAATGTATTTTTACATTAAAATCTATCTGCTGCTCCTTGGGCCACCTGCTGAAATGATAGATTATCCTGAAGGATATTAATCTTCACATTTTTCATCTGACCATGTAAGAGAAACAGCAGCTGCTTATATCTCTGTATACCAATCAAGATGGATCCCAACCCTGGATATATGAATGTGTATTCATGAATTCGTACTCCAGGTAACGCCTTCCATCAGCTGTTGCTCCAAGCCTCAGAGTTTCACACTGACTGTTAAATGTCACTTGATGAATGAAATGCATCAGGGCATTGCCATCATCTTCCTGCCGACAGCTTGGACACACATCCCTGTCTACTGATTAGAAATGCACGGCTTCTACAGCAACTGCTTACCTCTCTGTATTTCAAGCCCTGGATATATGAATCATTAGGAAGATCAGGCAATGTTAGGAATGATGGGTTTGGAGAATTTCACAAGATCAGTTCACAAGAGTGGCTACATTTCCAGTCAATACACTTTACAATATATTCTGTGAAGCGTTTTGAGGCGTCTCAATGATGTGATAAGGTGTTTCATCAAATGTAAGGATTATTATTATTATTAGATAGGAAGCTGAGCTCCAATCTCGACTATGCTTGACCACCCTAGAGGGAGAGGCAGGGCAGGCACCTGTACTTGCTAAAGCCCACTCACATGAGGATTAAACAGCTGGTGCTGTACAGGCCTGATATGCAGCACTGGACTTAGACCTCTGGAATGCCAAGGTGGCCGGTATGTCACATTGCTGTCCTGTAAAGGCCCTCCTACCACACTGAAGCCAGATACCCCAAGTTGTTCTGATCGCCGGGGAAGCTATCACCAAAGGCGGAAACATTCCATTCTTAATTTATATGTTTTATCACTTGTTTACTCTAACCTGATCACGTGTCATTTAAAAGTCAGTGTGAATCATGCCTCATGATTATGGTTCCATGTTATGGTTCCACTACCTGACATAATAAAAAATTACTGAATATATTTCATTAGGTTGGGCAATTAAAAGTGACATGAGGTAATTAAAAAACATATTTCACTCCCAGGTTAATTAAATGTAAAGATTCAAATGATAATTATATAATTTTCCAATCGATCAGTTGTCAAGAAAGCAAAGCAACGGACTCATTAGATGTAACATGATGGACCTAAAGAGGTAATTTCTATTTTATTTGTTAAGACATATACCAAAGATGCAGGTTACAAATGCAGAAGCCAGTGTTGTGATCAAGAGTGAATTATTAAGGTGTGATCAGATCCAAGGTAAATTATTAAAAATGTTTTAGTTTTGATTGTATTTTTACTGGACAAAACACCCACAAAATATACAGTCAAATCCACTTTATAGTATATTCTGTGAAACGCTTTCAGATATCTCGGGCTATATCAAATGCAAGGATTATTATTATTAAAGTTAGGAATGCTTATTAGCTAGAGTTGAGCTGATCTGGAGAATTAAAATCTTGATTATAAAATGTTTTGTTCAAATTTAAAATGTTGAAGATTATAATAAATTTAAGATTATAAATTGTTGTTTTGTTTAAGTCCGCTCAGCGGGCTCCGGCCTGCTTCATCCCCTCCCCCCACCCGGGTCTTCAGGCGGGCCTTCTGCCATTCTGCCCCCATCCTCTGGAACTCCACCCCGTAGTCCCTCCACCTCGCCCCCTCCTTTGCCTCCTTCAAGACCCGTCTCAAGAACCTCTTCATCCACCGTGCCTTTGGTCACCCTCCTTCCCCCCACTGCCCTCTACCTTCCCCGATCCTGACCCCCAGCTCGGATCCGAAACACTGATAGTCCAACGTCTTGGGACGTCCTCCTGACATGAAAGGTGCTTTACAAATGTAATTTTGTCGTTGTTGTTGTTGTTGTTAAGTGAAGGTTGCTTATTCTCATCAACAGGTGTTGAGATGACTTGCAGAACTACAATCTTGATTATAAATGTTGTTTTAATCAAATTGAGCTGAACTGCAGACCTTCTATCTAAGCGTAACAGGTGACATGGAGTAGCTGGTATAAAACTAGATAAAAGGGTATGAGGAGATGTCATTATGCTGTGCATTGTATTATGAAGAGTAAAGTTGGCTAAGGAAGAAGAGGTGCATGTGTTATAGCCATTGAAGTTTGTTGTGTCTTTTGGGTCATGAATCAATTGCTGGGACCAGACCTGTAGCTTAATCAGAGTCAGCTCAAGGCTGACATGATTAAAATAATGAGGAGAGCGTAAAGGTGCTGACGCGCACTGATCAGCCTGAAGTGGATTACCATCATATAAAGAAGTATGGCGGAGTTACATTTCAGTGGTTCGGCAATTAGAGTTGAAGTGAGAATGAGTGTATTGTTCACTCATCAAGGAGGCCAGCACTCCAACCCGAGGCTCTGAGATTCAGGCCACTCGAGCCTCTGAGATTCAAATAACATCAGAAGAAGAAAGAAGAACAGATGTTGATGATACAGGATCACAGTGCAAGAAATTCAACAGCTCTATCATCAGTGTTCCCAAAACAAGACAATTTTGACTGCTACCTATGAACTCTGATATTGTCACATAGGACGTACTATACGTGAGAATAAAGCACAATATTGTAACCCTATCTGTTGCAACTTTATCTATTGTAACCCTGATTATTGAATCAATGCAAAACCTGAATAATTAAATGTAAATGTAAGTAATTTCCCTTAGTAATTAAATGAGTTGTTAAGTATAGATTACAAGTGGCTTTGGTTTCTCAGTTCTCGGGTTCCTGAATTATATTTTGGCTTAACAGAATAAGGTGGTCTTTTTTGGCTGCGCATTTGCCCCAGGCTTAACAGAGTGGTTAGCTCCACTGCTGACTGCGCCTTTAAACCCAACCCCAGGAATAGGAGGGAAATCAGGTAGCGCTTTATTTTGCAATGTGTATAATTGATTTATGGAATCAATTATGAAACTTAAATTGGAAATCTGTTAAATCAAATTGCACCAATGAGTTGGAGTCCTGTAGCTCAGTGGTTAGAGCACTTGTTTTGCAAGTGAGAGACCTGAGTTCAATTCCTGGCAGGGCGAAACCTTGGGCAAGTTTCCTTACTCCACACGTCTAATAATAATCCCTCCGAAACCAAAAACAATAATAAGTTGGTCATTTTCAATCTACGACTGTTTGTGGGCCATTGCTGTGCGCAATTGGCTGCCGTGTTCGCCCACAAAAAATATACAGTCAATTCACTTTACAGTGTGTTCTGTGAAGCGCTTTGGGACGTCCTCCCGACGTGAAAAGCGCTATATCAAATGCAAGGATTATTATTATTATTATTATTATTATTAAAGAGACAACGCAAAGGAGTTCAATTCTGCTAAATGTCAACACCAACAACTTGCATTTATGCAGCGCCTTTCACATAAAACATTAATTGAACAATGTTTGTTGTTTGCCTCACTGAATACTAAATAATTCTTGCATTTGCTGTAGCCTTATCATGTCGTTGATTCTTCTCAAAGTGCTTCACAGATATACTGTATAGTGGATTGACTGTGTATTTTGTGGGAGAACTAGTACTTTATGTTATTTGGGAATAAGATGACGGCAAAAATCTGGCCAATGACAGCTGGTCTGCTATGTCATTTTCACAGCTTGTTATTGGTTCAATAACCTGTTCAGTACAACACTGTTAATGCAGATATGTTGGATAGAATAAATAATACAAAACCGAGGTGGACAGATGTGTTTCTGGAGATAGTTGAGCCTGAGGGATACAGTAAACAGATAACTGTTGACATTTCTTGGATCTAATGCCTGATTCCTTTTCTTTTATAGTCTTTCTGTTCACATGTAAGAACTAAAAGGTTCTGGACATGGCATAAAGGTGGGTTTAACAATGACTGAATGGTAGTGTGTTTTCGGTCCCTAACATTATGATTCAAGAGAAATCACAGACCATCTTTGAAGTGATCATGGAGAAAATATCTGCAAATATTTTGGCACAGTTGAAATGATACATCAGTTTAAAAGTGGCAGCAAAACCTAGTGAGATGTCACTAATAAGTCACTCCAATTTTAAACAGTGAAAATTCCAGTCAATGGTTGATCAATTATCCCTGAAAGTACCAGCTAATGTATGTATTGGCTCATTGCAAAATGAGACTTAACTTACTGATTTTAGAGAGAGAGAGAGATTTAGAGACATTCAGAGAAAGAAAAAGACAGAGTAAAATAAGATAAATCAAAGCGAGAGAAAACTGGCACAATGTGATACTATGGTGTCAGCACACCTCTCGATGGAACAATCCTTTATAATAATGTATCTAATTTATATTTTGTGTGATGTCCAATTAGCCACACTATTTGCTTATCCACAAAGGGGTTTGCCTGAATTAGTGTGGATAGTTAGCTCCCTACTCTACATGATTTTTGAAATTAAAATATAGTGCAAACAGCAAATATTTCTAACTAAATACATACGGCTTCACAGAGTGTATGATTATTGGCCTGCACTGCAAAATATTGTAGTGAAACTGATAGCACCTAGGGACTGCAATGACAGACCAATCTTGACTAGCATTTTATGAATTTGTTTTCCTAAACCACACTGTACAGCAAGGATTTAGATAACACTGAGTCATCACCTAGCCAGTGTGCAAAGGGGTTTGATTACATTTCATGTCATATCTCTTTTATCCATAACAATAAATTGCTGTTCCAGCCACTTACCTTGATCAGCACACTTATGAGGCCCGAGGCTTTCCGAGAAGTATAATACCAGAATGAAAGAGTGCATTTGACACTTGACTCCTTCCATTTGGAACTCTTCATATGGGCTTTGTCACCTTTCAGGCCTACAGGCGTCGCTTCCAGATACATAAAGTGTCCTGCAAAGAAGAAGTGTATCATTTTATTACTTTGTCAACGTGGAATAGTCACAGGACTATCACCCGACTGTTTTCTATGTATAAATACAGGCAGTAGAATGGTGGTTATCTGCAGAGGCTGACACAGACCTACAACACTGGCAGAAAAGACAGGTTATGCTCATGTATCAAGTTTTCCGTTTTGTGAAGACATCTGTTTATACAGAATAGAGAAAGTGAGGTAGACATAGATACATATATTTGTGTATATATAGAGAGAGGCATAGCGACAGAGAGGCAAAGTGGGAGTGAAAGAACTAGCACGGTTTTTTACAGCAGTGATAATACAGGTATAACTCTTGACATGACCATATATTGGTTGATGCTGTAGCCAATTTGTGTTTGCACGATAACCAATTAAATGTATTGTTCCACAATAGAGCTGGTCCCACTTAATGCAGATAATGGGCTTGGTAACGTATAACATTTTCATATATGAGAGTGCCTCAGATATTATGCAAGATATACATCTTCACCTGTATATCATCTAGGTTATTGTATAGTTAGGTTTTTAGGATTATTGTTGGTTGAACCCCTTAAACTGTACACTTTAGTGCTCTCACTTTATGCTCGGTGAAGCTCTTTGATAATCTAAGTTTGGCACTTCTGACATTTGTACTGACTGAAATCTTGGGGTCTCATGAGTTTTAGTATCTTAAGACCGACTGACAGTTTAATGAAATAGAAACAGTAGCTTGTGACTCTGAACTGCATTGCATCTATTAACAAAACCCAAGTGAGTCTGAGACTTCTCGGAATAGACGTGAGGTTCAGAAGTAGTGCAGGCTTTGCACTCTTTTATTTGGATCTCTGAGTCTCAGTCTCTACGTCTCAGGTTACAATAATGACCTGAATCTGAGTTTGTGCTCTCCAGAAAGATTCTGAGCTTACTTCTTGTACCTATACTGCAATTTGCTCTATAGAACTCCAACCCAGAGTTTCCCCGACTTGTACCCTCCTGCCCCTCTTTCAAGCCAAGTCTCACAATGTACCGCTTTGAAGGTTCTTTCGGTCATCTTTCCCCTCCGCAGCCCAACCCCCAGCTCAGGTGCCTATTTATCTGAAACGCTTTGAAACATCCACCTGACCTGAAAGGTGCTTTATAAACAGAAATTGTATTGCATTGTTGTACTGCAAAGAGCACTCTTAGATTTGCCCCTCCTCTGTCAACAACAACAACAACAAGATTCCATTTATGAAGTGCCTTTCACGTCAGGAGGACGTCCCAAGGCGCTGCACAGTTGGGTCATGACCCGAGCAGGGGGGAAATGGTCAGGGGGAGGGGAGGGAGCGAGGAGGGGGGAAATGGTCAGGGTGAGGGGAGGGATGGGAGGGAGCGAGAAGGGGGAAGAGAGTCGAGAGGGGAGCTGAAGGCTTGGTCAAAGAGAAAGGTTTTGAGACCGGCCTTGAAGGAGGAAAGGGAGGAGGCGGCGAAGGCACTGGGGGATAGAGTTCCAGAGCCTCGGGGCTGAGAGGCTGAAGGCCCGACCACCAATGGTAAAGCGATTGGGGTGGGGGACGTGGAGCAGACCGGAGCCGGAGGAACGGAGGCTACGGGCAGGTAGGTAGGGGGATAGTAGGTCAGAGAGGTAGGAGGGAGCAAGGCCGTGAATGGCCTTGTAGGTGAGGATGAGGATCTTGATCTGTCAGATCAATAAGGAGCAAATCTAATTGCGCTTTAGACTTTGGAGCTGTGTTTCTGCCAGAGGTTCCTGGTACCCGGCAGACCTTTCCATTAGAAGGTCCTTTGCCATCTCCCGATATTTCCAAATTCACCAATCTCAATCTGAGTTGCCAGGAAGATTGGTTGAGGCCAGGGGACTGGAATCATTTAAAAAGCAGCTTGACTCTGTGATGGGAGGACAGTAGGGATGAGATTAGATAGGCCAAAGGGCTTTCTTTATCAAAACCAATCTTGTGATCTCATAATATTTCAACCAACCAACCAATCAAGACAGCCTTAACTTAACACTTTCCACTTTTGTGAACAGGACAAATTATACCCTATTTTTATTGTATGGTCAGAGATTAAATTCTATTCACAGTCAGGCATCGTCTATTCTGGGTTACATGATGAAAATTAATACGTATTATACAGAATTAGGCAAGTGTTCCTCCAGAAACTGAGTACCCACTCCGTTTCAGACAAATAGGAACTTTCCATATGTAGTGACATAGATACAATATGAAACTCTCAATCTGATTTTCTTACTCTTAAGCATTGTGATGGATTTCCCATGTAGTAGACACTGAGCTGACCAAAGAAAAACACAATGAATACTTAATAACAACAACATTTGCATTTATATAGTATCCTTCATGTTGAATAACATCTCGGAGTGCTTTAAAATGGCAGGAGGACTCTGAGTAGAGGATTTGGTGGTGGGGGGGGTGGGGAGAGAGGAGGTGACCATAAGCACAGTCAAAAAGTGGGATTGGGGTGGGTGGGGGGGAAAGAATTGGAAAGCTTGATGCACATTATTTGTCGTGTGCATTATGATGGGAAAACCCTTATTAAGCCTTTGTCACCTCCAGATTCTACTTTTCAAATACCCTCCTTGCCGATCTCTGCAGCTCCACCATCCACAAGCTCCAGCTCATTCCGAACTCTGTTGCCTGCATCTGTACCAACACAAAGCTTTGCATTACTCTTTACTATCAAAGCATGGCTATTTCATCCAGATTTCTTTGGTTTGGCTTTTATTTGAAGCCTGGCACTACTCTTCCCCATGCCAGGCTTCACTTTCTCCCCATCTCCCAACAAACAATATCAAGATCTTCACTCTCATCTACAAATCTCTTTGTGCCCTCGCATCTCCCTATCTCTATGATCCTTTCCAATCTCACTCTAATGCTCATTTGCTCTGCTTGGCAAATCTGAGCCTGTGGCACACCCATCCAACCCCACCAATGGCAACTAAGCCTTCAGCCACTATGTTCCTACCCTCTGGAATTCCCTCCCTCTACTGTAACTCACAGCCCAACCCCCTCTACTTAGCTTTTTAAAAAACACCTTTAACACCTCTTCGCCAAGCTCTACAGTCACTGACCTCCTGCCCACCCATTTATAAGAAATACTGCAAATTAGAGCCCTATTATGTTATTAAATGAGTTTAACTAGTGAGATCTTGAATGTAATAGATGCATGGATGGCACTAATTATAAAATGTAATTTTAAATGTCTGCATTTGGTACAAACGTGCACAATATATTTATTCACAAAAGAAAATTATTCAATTATTGTATTTCAGGAGAAAGTCATTTTCGGACTGGTAAGTGCAAGCTCCATTGTTATTGTGTGGGATACAATGCCTGACCTTCTTGGAGGTTATATTCAATGAGCGCACATTTGGTGTGCTTACTGAACTGAGTGTTTTGTGAATCTGTAGGAACAAGTCTTGTTTCCAATAGTAATGCTGGAGATTTATTAGACCCATACCATTTCAAGGCAGGGATCATCTATTATTGCTTTGTTACATTCATAAAAGAGACATGTTTATTGTCTCACCGCTGCAGCCCCAATAAAAATGTTTATTGTTACTTTAAGTGGTTTACNAAAAAATCTTTAACTTTAAATAAAGATTCTCTTTTACTATACACTGACACCTTTGCATTTCCCTTAATAACTTTCAGTATTCTTCATTGTTTATTGAAAAGGATTCAAAATTATTGAATTAGGAGCACAAGAAATGTACTGTTCCGCAAAAGACCATTCAGTAGCTATGAAGTTCACCTAAAATTATATTACACAAAGAAAGGTAAGCAACATAAGCAATAAGTAAGCAGTGAAGCCTTTGAAGTAAATAATAGATATTGATTCACAAAGCAATACATGTGTTTCTGGAGAATATAAAGGGGACAGGAGTGCGCTAGGGACTGAATTATGTTGTTCCCTAATGTAGATCATACAAGTTTACTCAGGCTGGGATGGGATTTTGCAATACCCACTGTTGTAAATTATTTTCATCAAGATAGAGAGAAAGGTGATTATATAGAATGTTTCACATGGAAACAAGCCATTCGGCCCATCTAGTCCATGATAGTGTTATATTCCACCCCTCCTAATCCTCTCTCCCATACCTGTCTATTTGTTTCTCCCTCAGGCAAGCACATGCTTTGAGATGTCCACCCGACGTGAAAGAGACTATATAAATCTAAATTGTAACTGTATTGTATCGCACTGTATCAAGTGTCCTCTGAAATATGTTGATAACCTTCCTTGTTCAGGGGTTACTGAAGATCATGTTCGAGAAACTCATGCGTGTATCAGTCAGCATTTTAAAAAGTAAGATTTAAACCCAGTTTATAGCTTACAAAGGTGAGGATGGCATCACATAGCAGTGCAGGAAAGGAATTATGGATCCTGGATTTAAATATCATTATAAGGTCCCCTCTGAGATATCTCTGCAACTGAACATAAAATTTCTCTCCATACGTTCACAAAGTGCCATGCGCCCCATTATAAAAGACACAAGGCACCTCTTCAGCCAGCTTCCAGGTGTAAATCGAGGCTTATTAAAGAAATACCACGTTCCTCAATGAATACAATGCAAAATTACATTTGTAAAGCGCCTTTCATGTTGGGAGGACGTCCCAAGGTGCTGGACAGTCAGGGATTTGGACCCGAGCTGGGACTCGGGATCATGGAAAGCAGGGAGAGTAGGAGGGTGGCTGAAGGCGCGGTTGTAGAGGAGGGTTTTGAGACGTGCCTTAAAGGAGGCAACGGAGGGAGTGAGGTGATGGGAATGTGGGATGGAGTTCCATAGGGTGAGGCCAGAAAACCTGAAGGCCTGAATGCCGATGGTGGAGAGGGCCAGGCAGGGGATGTGGAGCGGGCTAGAGCAGGCTATAGGCTATAGCCTGCTGAGCAAAGAATAATGGCTTTTTTTCCTTATTCACAAACACAGACGTGGGTGGAGTCCTGTAGTTCAGCGGTTAGAGCGCTCGCCTTGCAAGCGAGACACCTGGGTTCAATTCCAGGCAGGGTGAAACCTTAGGCAAGTTTCCTTACTCCACATGCCTTATAATATTACCTCAAGAAAAAAAACAATAGTAAATTGGTCATTTTCAATCCACGACTGTTTGTGGGACACTGCTGTGTGCAATTGGCTGCTGCGTTTCACCCACAAATACTGCAGTTAATTCACTTTACAGCATATTCTTTGAAGCGTTTTGAGACGTCTAGAAGTCGTAATAAGCGCTATATCAAATGCAACGATTATTATTATGATTATTACAAGATGCAGTGACAGGAACCTTAATAATCCTGGCATTTGATATAGAGCCTTATCACATCAACAAAACATCTTAAAGTGTTTTGTAGGCAAATGCAACAGATGATTTGCATACAGCAATGCACCACAAACAGCCATAAAGTGAATGACCAGTTTCATCTGGAGGATTATTGGCCAGCACTAGGAGAAACTCCCTTCCCTTTCTGAATAATGCCACAGGATATTTGACATTCATCTGAACAGGCAAACAGGAACTCGGTTTATCGTTTCATTCAAAGGATTGAACCTCTGACAATGCAGCGCTCCCCTAACTCTAACCCCCAAGCTATGCATTGGAGTGTCACCCAAGATTATGAGCTCAAGGGCTAATGTGAGGCTTGCACTCACAACCTTTTTATCTTGAGAGTGGTACCAACTGAGCTAGGCTGCCACCAGCCAGAATCATATTGAAACGTAAGATCATTTGATTTGTATGTGTTATCACTGTTATACTGTTCATCTGTAGCCATAGATGAAATATATCCTGTAGTTTGCCTACGATTTTTTTTCACAAAGGCAATGTCCCTTTAACACCAATCAAAAGCTAAATGAAACATCCTGCAATGAAATGCACTGAAGTGTACATTTCAACTCAACTTGTCCATTTTGAAGCATCTTTGCAATCTAGGCCTGGCAAAGCCTAAGGCTTCCCTGGGCCAGTGTTTCCCATTGGTCCATCTGGTCTCATCTTGCTCATACTTACAGTGATTATTTTTAGACATTCACCCAGTTTCATCTCCGGACTGTCAGAAATTGAGTGTACGTCTAATAATACGTGGTAGAAATACTGGGAATACCATGGGTTCACTGCAGTCATTCTGGGAAAGCCTGAGGTTTTACCAGCACCACTGATGCCATCATAAAAATAGTTATTAAGCACACAGGCATTTTTATCCATTATCAAAAGAGAGCAGAGACTGAAAGCGATGTATCTTAAATTGGGAGGAACATTTTTTCCTAGGTTTCAGATAGTTAAATAAATCATCCTTTGATTTGATATCTTGCCTTTCACAGGAGGGCATCTCAAAGTCCTTCATAAGATTTACTGTAAAATGCTGGTATTTTTATGGTAACCATAGCAACCAACTTGCACACTGCAATATTCCACGAACAGCCAAGAAGTGAATGACTTCCATTTTATCTGAAGGTTTGTTGGCCAGCACACCAGGAGAAACTCCCTTCTCATTCCAAATAGTGCCATGCGATCATGAACGTCTACCTGACAGGTAAATGGGACTTTGGTTTTACATCTCATCTGAAGGATGGCACACCCCGTGGATTGAAGTGTGAGTTCAAACTCCGAATGAGGATTTGCACTCACAGCCTCTAACTCAAAAGTGAGAGTACTGCAAGTGAGCCAAACTAACATCTGGGAACATATAATACACAGTAGAATAAAGCAAGGTAATACCATTCGGCCCACAGTAGTGAAAGAAAGAATTTGCATTGCTATAGTGCCTGACCATGTTGGAACATCTAAAAGGACTTCAAATATAATTGTCCAGTGCAGCGACTGTTTTTGTATGCAAATGAAATAGCCATTTGCATCCGCAAGATCCCACAGACAAACATGAGGTGAATGACTAATTAGCTCAGAGCACTGTTGGCCAGGAATACAAGACAAATTCCCCACTCTTTGCAAAAAAAAGGGGATCTTTAAAATCTACCTGAACAGGAGAGCAGGATCTTTGTTTACAGTTTTCAAAGCCCTCCATGGCCTTGCTTCTCCCAACCTATGTGACCTGCTAACTCCACTCCCTCCGCTTAACGGACTCCGACCAGCTGCATTTCCCCCACTCCCTCTTTTGAGGCCTGTCTCAAGACCCTCCTCTTCGACCTCGCCTTCGGTCACCCTCCTATCCCTACCCTCGCTGCCCTCCACCTCGCCTGATCCCAACCCCCAGCTCGGGTCCAAATCCCTGATTGTCCAGCACTTTGGTATGTGAAAGGCGCTATAGTAATGTAATTTGTTGTTGTTCTTGTTTCACCAAAAGATGGCTCCTCTGGCAATAATACTGGTGGGGAGTGTCAGCTGATCTGGGGCACAATCGCACAACCTTCTGACCCAGAAACAGGAGTGCTATCAACTGAGCCGTACAGACATGTACATTACTTTGGGACTGGGAGTTATTTTTGCTGGAGCGTTGATAAGTCAGCACTGAATCATCAATATATATGAGCTTGGATAGATATTCTGGAAGTATTTTAAATCACCTTTAAGGATCACGGCATATTTGTGGAAAATGTTCCCTCAGGAAATTAAATGGGTCAGGCAAATTGCATATTGCCTATGCAAAACATTATCTTGAATTTATTTTCTCACTGATTGTCACATCAAGTCTGATCCCTCCGCAGACCATATGCAATTTGTTCTATCATAGACTCGATCCGAACCACTCAGTGTCCTGAAGGAGGCAATCAATTATAATCAAGCCTCTAAGAAGATAACACACCATCAGATCGCTCCCTGACCTCAAAGACAATACAGCAAAATGCAAACCACACAACCCAAACTTATTCTGAACAGTTGTATTTCACAAGTGATCATCCATGATCCAAGCAGTGCATGTTCCACAGATCACTTATGTCTTATCCTTACATTTGGCTTTTATTCATAATAATGATCCTTGCATTTGATATAGTATCTTTTCATGTCTTTGAAACATCTCAAAGCACTTCACAGAATATACTATAAAGTGAATTGACTGTATATTTTGTGGGCAAAAAGCTAAACAGTCCTCAAAAGATATTTTTCCAGTTTTCCAGATTTTTTTTTAAAGTAGTTAATAAAATAGTATTAACGTCAATCCACAACTTTTGTGGGACAATTGGTGTGTGCAATTGGCTGCCACGTTTCGGCCAGAAAATATTCAGTCAATTCACTTTACAGTATGTTCTGCAAAGGGCTTTGAGACATCTCAAAGACGTGATAAGGCGCTATATCAAATGCAAGGATTATTATTATTAACTTTTTTTCTGGGTGTTCCTGTTCATTCTACATATATTTGCCTACAAAATACACAGTCACTACATTTCACAATAAGCTTTATGAAGCACTCTGAGATACTTCAATGACATGATCAGATGTTATAAACAATGCAAGGATTATTTTTTTATTATTATTAGGATCGCTCGCTAATTTTGCTTCATACTTACTAAATTTGTACACCTTTTCTTTATATAACAACATAAAACAAAATATACAGTCATTACATATCACAGTAAAAATCCTGTGCTTTGAGATGCTTGAAGGATATGTTAAGACGCTATATCAAAGTCAAATGTTATTATTATTAAAACCACTTACTGGTATCCTTAACTTATTCATATTTCTAATATTTGGAAGAACTGAATACCCTATTTATTCTTAATTTGATTAATTAAGTTCAGTTCTGTGAGCCTTTCTTGAAATACCCTTCTCACAACATGGCAAGCAGCTGGGAATAGGTTACAATTTATTGCTGGAACCACAAAGGTAAAATAACCTCACCCTATTATAGCTTTGGTAATAGCATGGGTTTGCCATAACACGGGAAGTGTTCTACACTTGCATATTATGGGCCAGGAAGCTGAACAGTCAGCACTAGAAGTTGATAACGCATGTCACTTGTTTCCAATGCAAACTCAGTATAAGCAGACCAGCATTATACCAAAGTGTGGTACGATGGGGAGGACTTGTACATTCTCCTGTATAGCCTAAATCTCTGTAAACCTCAACCCAGTCACAAGATCACAAGATTGGTTTGAATGAAGAAAGCCCTTTGGACCACACAATTTCACTATCCAGAACACTCTATTGACCTCAATCACCACATCAAGCTGTTTTTTAAATGAATCCAGTGTCCTGATTTCGATAATCTTCCCTAGCAAACTGTTCCAGTCACTGATTACCCTCTGAATAAAGAAAAATGTACTGATATCTGTCTTAAGTTACTGTTTGCGACACTAAACCTATGTACTCTTCTTTGTCATATGGATTTATGTATACTCTGCACATACAGTACTAGGTAAGAATTTATCTGAAAAGTATAATAAATATACCACTTTTTGCTGTTAAAACCTGATCAGGTTGATTTGGCAAATTCTTCTGAGATCCTGCATAAATCAAGTTATTATAGCATTCAGATTTGTTCGAATTGTAACTCATTGGGTTCATGTTTAGATGATCCTTAGAAGAAAATAATGGCTTCAATGTAATGTTGGGGCAAAATGTCCTTACAATTTTTATTTATTGATATGGCAACTGACTGGCAATTGGCTTCAATCTGTTGCTGGAGTCACACACTCTGCTTTACGTGGTCTAGAATTCAATGCACGGCCCAAAGGTAAAGTGATCATCAACTATAACATTGATTTAAGACATATTTCCTTGGTTTTATGCATAATTTCACCTTATATTAGTTTAATGAAAATGTTGAATTTGGAAGTTACTTTGATAATATCTGAGTTGAGTTGTTTAACAAGGACCTCAGACTGGCAATGTATTCAGAAACATGGAGAACATTTCAGAGTTAAGAATAACAAAGAAAACCTTATTTTCCTTTTCTTTATTTGTCCACACTTCTCGCTCATTTGCTTTTGTTGCCTCAAAGTAGATTTTATCCTAGCTTTACAACCCTTTCCCAATAGTCTTCATATTCAACCAGCTGTGTCTGTTGCTCCATATTGTCAATTTAATGCTTTTATTTTGCCAATTATTATTATCACATCTGAAAGTGTGGCTCACAGATCAATACTTATAATACGCACAGAGGGAGGGAAAACAGTGCAGAGTTATTTTTGCTGAGAGGACATCTCCTACAAAGACATAGCCATGATCCCAAAATGAGTTCCAGCAGAATCGTATCTTCGCATTAAGTGTTCGGCAAAGGAGCAGAAAAGATTTGAATGCTTAACCAGCAAGCTAAGACCCAGATTTGGTTGAAAGCAAAGTAATTACAGAAATGAATATTTTTCCATATCAGAGAACAATTAAAACCTCCACTTCCATTTATGTGATTTGTCACTCATGGAAAGTTTCTAGACATTAGGGTTTAGTTTGTGATATTCCATTTAGATTTCTAATATTCATTGTAAGTTGTGGTTTGCAGGTTGCATTTTCTATCCACCAGCTGTTTTTCTCAGGCATGTTATTACAAACTGGAACATCTGATTCCAACCCTGTGTGAATCTGGATAACTTGGGAGTTGTGCTTTGCAGGTGTGTGAAATTTTGAAGCTGGAAATTGCAATTATTTCTACAAATCTGGTTTGCAAATATCATACATTAGACTCAAATATGAAGTTGCTGTGATCAAAGCTAATCAAATAGTAGATTACATCTCATGGGCATTCAAATATAATTTAAAAGAGGTTATTCTGACCTTGTACAAATCACTCATAAGGCCCAATTTGAAATATTCAGATCTGATTTGTGGCACAGGAGAACTTTGCAATAGTACCTTTTGCTATAATGCTGACTTGCTGACTTTCATCTATTGTGGGTGTATATTAATACAAAGTGGAGTGACTTTCAGCTTCCGGTGCTTCAGTGTAGTCAGTTCCTGCAGGCATTTGTGTTTTACACAGAAAGTTCTGCTAACATTGCAGAGTGCAAGATGTGAGGTGAACAGTACTAGCGTGTAAGTGTAAATGTAAGTGGCGTCATCAGCAATCATACAACCCAGAAGTCACCCATTTTTTAGTGCTTTGCTTTTAACCCAATCACTGTGCTTTCAGACCCAACTGAACCATGTTACAATGATGTTCCCCTAAATTTCTTGCTGAATCTCCTATAGACCCGTGGAAACTCCACTCAGGAAATAGATTATGTTGGATCAAAGTTCCTAGGAGTCAGATTGACATCCCAGTTGTTGGAAGGAGTCCTAATTTGTGTGACTTGGATTTCTTTATTAAGGAATTATGTTAGAAATATTGTAAATTAACCGCATCAGGTGCACTTTTAGGCACTTTGGGGTCAAATTTCCACATGGGTCTAGATTTATTCTGTTAACGTATCTTTTCATTCTTTTTGCTTCGACTATGCCTACGGTAACCTCCCCTTTATTCCCAAGTCGGCATCAAACTACGCCATTGTTAAGTGCTTCGAGACGCTAACCTGTGTGAAGGGCGCTATATAAAAGCAAATTGCTGTTGTTAGTCTTACTTGTCTTACAATGACTAGTCTTAGTCATTGTAATGATGTAGGTTTGTGAAATTACCATTTTCGTTTCCTAAGGTGTGATCTTTCGAAGGCCTTGGACTCTGAAACGAGCCTTCGCCTAGGATCCAGTCGAAGTTATCTGCCAGAGAGTTTTTCCATCCACATTGCCCATCCTCAAAGGTGCAGGAAGCACCACATTTGCTTTCGTCTGTATTGTCGCCGCAGTTATTTACAAAATCACACTTCTGTTTTGGTTGGTAACAGTGTCCATTCTGACATTCCAAATAACCTTGAGGACAGAAATCTGTAAAATATAAAGTGCTCCCATTAGTAGATTTAAATAGATTTCAAAGCAGGTTATTTTTGTGCCACTTCAGTTCACCCAAATCTTTTAAGAAGAGGGTGGTTGGAATAAACAGCTTTACAGCTGATGAAATGATTCACCAGAAGCACTTCCTTTATTGTTCATGTTTTTAAACTTACTCCATACTGCAGGGATCACCTAAAGTTTCGAATAGAAAGTACATATAATGGCATTTGTTCCAGTTCAGCTGCAGGAAGCTACTCAGAGTTGCAGTACTTTTGCTACCCTAACAACAACAATAACTTGGATTTATATAGTACCCTTCATTCAGGGTAGCATCGTGAAATAATTTGCCAAATTGACTTGATCTAGGCTCAACAGCAAACCAACAAAAAGTTTTATTATATTTTTCAAATAAATAACCTGTAGCTTCAGAGCAGAGTACAATAATTACAAGAACTTTCATTGACACAGCGCCTTTCATTGGTACAGTCCCTTTCCTCTCCCGCACTAGGCTCCGTGACCCTATCAACCCTATCCTCGCCCAACTCCACTGGCTTCCCATCACACAGAGGATACAGTTCAAGATCTTGGTCCTCACCATCAAAGCCTGCATGGCCTTGCTCCCCCTCTACCTTTGCAACCTCTTAACCCCCTATCATCCTGCTCGCTCCCTCCGCTCAGCAAGCTCCGGCCTGCTTCACGTCCCCCACCTTGCTCGCCCCACTATTGGCGGGCAGGCCTTCTGCCACTCTGCTCCACCCTCTGGAACTCCATTCCGCAGTCTCTCCACCTCGCCCCCTCCCTTGCCACCTTCAAGACTCATCTCAAGACTCTCCTCTTCGACCGTGCTTTCGATCTCCCTGCTTTCCCCCCTGCCCTCCATCCTCCCCACCCCGACCCCCAGCTCGGGTCAGAAACACTGACTGTCCAGCACCTTGGGACATCCTCCCGACATGAAAGGCACTTTACAACTGTAATTTTGTTGTTGTTGTTGTAGTGTCTCAGAGCACTGTATAGTGGCAGGATTGGACACTGAGCAGGGGAGAAAGGCGAGGCTACCATATGACTTAGACATTTTATCTTTCGAAACCACGAGAACAATTATCACATCCTGTTATGAAACATTGTACATTTAGATTAAAAGAGTCCAGCTCAGCATTTTTACTGACATGGAAATAAAAAGGGCTGTCACCATGAATAATGACCATGAATTTGCAATGCCACAATCTGCACAGTTGGTAACAGTTAAATATGATAGAATCGTTCAGACTATCCAGGATCATTTTAATAAGGGCAGAGGGAAAAATAATTAAAAGGTTAAGCGCAAGTGTACACGCATTTTACTTTTAGTTAAACAGTTGTGCTTGGGGTTTGTTTTAGAATAAACGTTAAAGGAATAAAGCAATCCTGATGTTTGGGAATTTTCATTCCCGTATTGTTCATTTGTTTCCTTTCATGGTCTTGCTCTGCCCTCGCTCTGCACTCTGTGACCTCCTGCAACCTTCCCTCCACTCATTGGACACCAGCCTGTTGCATGATGTGAATATAAATTCAACGTGCTGTGGTTTTTGTTGTCCCTTGCATGATCTGCCCTGCCAACTATTCTGCCCTGTTCTCTGGAACTGCGTTGCAAGTCTCTCTGCTTCACCCCTCCCCATCTTTCAAGCCCACCTTCAGACCTATCTTTTCGACCATGCTTCTGGTCATCTTTTCCTCCACCTGATAATAATAATAAATTGGTCACTCAATCCACGACTGTTTGTGGGACACTGCTGTGCGCATTGGCTGCTGCGTATTGTTCACAAAACATACAGTCAATTCACTTCACAGTATATTCTGTGAAGCGCTTTGAGACGTCTCGAAGACATGAAAATGTGCTATATCAAATGCAAGGATTATTTATTATTATCCCCACTTGAGTTTTTAGTCAGCAGTTTAAAATGCTTTGAGACATCCTCCCGAAATGAAAGGTGGTATCTAAATATAATTTGTTGTTGTTCAGTAGCACAGTGTAATATCAGAATGTAATGTAAATGACAATATTCAGATCACTGAGACAGATATCCAGTAGATGTGACAGCATTCCAAGGATCACTGTACCATTTTATAACTGTCCTGTAAAAATATAAATAAAACGGTAACAAGAATTTATTCTACAAGTCCTATGTTAATGTAGGCAGAGATTGTATTGCAAAGACTTATTTAAAACTTGCTTCAGATGAAGCTGAGAAATATAGCTAGCCTTAGGTAAGTGAATACAGCATGTGTTCTATCAGATGTTATTGAAGAACACATTCATATTGTGTTACACTATCTGCTCTCTGCATCCCTTCTAAAAATGACATGAAACTGGATCAAATTGATTCTCAATATAATTTCTGAAGATCATGGTTCAAAATCCAATGCTTGAGCATTATGCTCTGCTGAATCTTATCTTGACATTTGTGTGTGACATTTGAACCATTTTAAATCTTTAAGAGACACTTTTTTAAAAGCCAAGAGACAGACTCTCATTGCACTGATATTTGATCAAACCTGTTTTAGATCCAGCTGCGATGTTGGAGCTTAGAATATACTGAACCATTTCCATAGCAGTTTACTTCCAATTATTCTGTGAGGGTCTTAAATCTGTTATCTGAGATTATGAACAATAGCCAAAAGCTACACATTGTGCCAAAAATTCTTGAAATTGTGCAGTGTGTACTGAACTATGGCTAACTTGATTGAGATGTAGAAATGGTATGCTGCCTTCTGAATGTGCACAGTCCATTTCACTGCTTGATTTTACCTTTGCGTAGTAAACCCAGATCAATATTTTAGGATGCATCAATGCAGTAGAAGTACAGGCCATAAGTTTAGAGTTGTAAAGGGCAATTTCAGGACAGATACCCCAAAAAATGTTTCTTTACCCAGAGGGTAAATAACAATCAGAACCGGCTGCAAGGGAGAGAAATGGCATTTATTGGAATATTTAACATATAGAGATACGTATTTAATATGAGAGAAATTTGGGAAGGAAAAGGATTAAGGATTATGCAGAAAAGGGAAATAAATAATAACTTGCACTTGATACAGTGCCTTATTGCGTCATTGAGATATCTCAAAGTACCTCACAAAATATATTGTAAAGTGAATTGACTGTACTTTGTGGGTGAAACGCGACAGCTAATTGTGCACTGCAGTGTCCCATAAACAGTCAAAGATTGAGAGAGCAAATAATTTTTTTTTTTGGAACAATTTTACCCCTGGAAAGTGATCTATCAATCGACTAACAACTGGGTTTCTGGGTAAACAGAGGCACGTGGAGTAAGGAAACTTGACTAAGGTTTTGCCCCGTCCAGGAAATAAACCCGGGTCCTCTCACTTGCGCAGCGAGCGCTAACCACTAAACTACAGGACTCAATGTTGTTGTTGGTGAATTAGAATAACAATCACATGTTGGAGTGCAAGCTATTCAACTTGACCCAGGATATTACCTGCTCAATCCCCTTCTCAGTTTAACATCTTCACTTTGGTGCCAATTGCTGTTGTTTTGTTTCATTTGGATATTTTAATATCTTAACTTTGCAAAACAGGTTGAGCTCAGTGTAAAGTCAGCTCGATTTCATCCACGTCCAACATTACGCTCAAATAAATAACTGTCTAGGGTTTCCTTGCAGTGGACACTTCACAGAGCAATGGTATGAAGCTTTGAAGCTTGACAGTGTTAGGAAAGCCCAGCAGCTCATCTTGGATGCAGTTTAATAATCTCTTACAATAGGAACAGATTCCCACAGTGGGAAGTCACATTCATAGTTTTGCACAGATGTCTCTATTGTATCCAGTACAATTGGAATGTTATAATTGGAAGAATACTACAAACCATGTCCTGAGGCTTCCAAACAGTCGGAGGCTTCATCCACTTTGAATATTAATATTTTGTTTATCACAGTTTTAAATGGTGACAAAGTGCCAGAGTAGACATCTGTTACATCTGTTGTGTTGGCCAACAATCCCCCAGATAAAATTGGTCTTTCACTTCATGGTTGCTTGTGGGATATTACTGTGCACAAATTGGCTGTTGTGGTTGCCCACAAAATGCACAGGCACGTCAGTTTATAGCAATTATCTGTGAAATTAATTGAGAGATTTTGGCGGTTCTAAGTGCCATATCAACTGCAATAATTAGTGTCAGCTTGGCTCACCTTGTAGCATTCTTGCCTTTGAGAACCATGATGGGACTTGGAACTCATATAGTCTATGCTGACACTCCAATGCAAAGCTAAGTTGTGCTATATTGTCAGACATGCTGTCCTTTGGGCGAGATATTGAACGAAGGGCCTATCTGCCTGCCAAGGCGGATAAAAAAATTTGGTGGCACTATTTGAAAACAGAAGGGAATTTCTCCCGGTGTCCTGGCCAACAATCCCTCAAATAAATTTGGAGGATGCTGCAAACCAGACTTCCCTCTGCTTGAGTGACACACGATTGAGCTACTCTACTGAGAACTCTTCAAGGAGCTGTTTTCAGCAGCACTTTGACAAGCACAACCTCAAAACAAACACAGCAAGTTTGAATCAATACCGACTCTCCTCTCAAACAGATCCTTAAAAGTTCTGGGGTGATGCAACGGATGCACAAGAGCTCTTAAAGAAAAGACAGTGAGGCTGATTTTGGAGCTCCCTGAACCTACTTGCATAATTATAATAGTTTGGTCTTAATTGTTTTTCAAAAAACTGACCCTGTCCCAAATCTCTGACACAATGCACTGACAAGCAGCGAATACAAATCAATTTTTCTTAAAAATAATTGGCTTCCAAATTAAGTCTGAATTCAAGAATTTTCTACAGTTCTGTACAATATTAAAGCTTAAGGCAAAATGTTTTTGTTACAGGCTAAGACTCGGTGTCATTTCAACCCACGGCTGAATAAGAAAGCTTAATGCTCAGCCCATTGGACATTCCTGTTGATAACGCGTCGCTGCCAATCGGAAATGACATTCGATTGAAATGCTTCAAAACGGGTTGTTGAGATGCTAAGACCCCACTATGCTTAACTTTGCCGGTGTCCCCTCTATATTGTCAACTGCAATATAATATTGAGTTGCATGCACTGTCTGGACTTCACTGGTTTCAAAGGGTCAGGTGAGCCACTCCAGTAGCTACATAAAGTGGTGCTGATAATGCTGACAGTGCAGGAAACTCACTGCTGTGGCCACTTATCACAGATCATTAGTGTTTTTTACAACTTTAATTTAGAAAAAATGCATTTCATTATTTGTGCTGTGAAACTCTTTTCTTCAGAAATTAATGCAATTAGTTTTTGTTTCTCTCTCCTCAGCTTCCCTGGGCTCTCCCTCAGACTCTCCAAAACAGTGCGAAATCTAGGCTTCCAGTTCGACCCCTAGCTGTCCTGCCTCTCCCACATCCAGTCCCTAATCATGACCGCCTTCTTCAGCCTCTGCCACCTTACCCCAAATGCAGCTGAAACCCTTGCACATGCATTTGTCACCTCCCGCCTGGATTACTCAAACGCACTCCTCACCGGTCTCCCCAGCTCCACTATTCAAAAAATGCAGCTCAGTCAGAACTCTGCTGCCCGCATACTTACCCGGATCAAACTCCGTACCCACATCCCACCAGTTCTGGCCAGATTCCACTGGCTCCCCATCACCAAATGGATCGACTTTCAAGATCCTCACGCTTATGTCCAAAATCCCTTCACTCCTTCGCATCTCCCTACCTCTCCGACCTCCTCACTCCCAAATCCACTGCCTGACACTTCTGCTCGACTGACACCAGCCTCCTGCTCGTCCCTCGCACTCTCCGCTCTACCATTGGAGGTCGCATATTCAGCCACTACATCCCGAAACTCTGGAACACTCTTCCTCAATCCTCCGGTTTGCCCCCTCTGTCCCCGTTTTCAAGTCCCACCTGAAAACCTTCCTCTTCGACCGTGCTTCCAACCACTCCCCCTTAAACCCCTTAATACCCTGACCTACCAAAAATCTATCAACCTCACTCTTGAAGGTGTGGATGCATCTACATGGAGGGTGCTATATAAGTGCAAGTTGTTGGTGGTGTTTAGATGGATCTGGCACTTTTGGAAACCCATCACCATAAGAGTATCCAGCCAGTTTGATGTATGTCACCTACTTATGGAAATGTCCAAGAAGACCCCACTTACCTCCCTCCCACACGAGGATAGTCACTGGGTAGGTGGTCAAAATTAATGCAATCAAGTGAGTTCAAAGCAGAAAATGAATCAAACCAGAAAATAAATTCACAGGGTGAAATATTAATTATCTTTTGTATTTCTGAAGACTTTACAATTTACATATACTGCCCCTAATGGTACTTCATTAGAAAGCATACTTTACATAAAAATTCTGTTCCGTTACAGTTACTACGATTCGCAGCAAGAGGAATTTCACCTGAGGGGTAAATGTGCGACATTTCATAACCCATTTCCTTTATGAAATAACTATATATTTATTTCAATCAATAAATATCTAAGCGTTCCAGGACGCCGGTGTGAAGGGCGCTATATAATAATAATAATCTTTGCATTTGATATAGCACTTTTATCATGTCTTCAAGACTTGATTCACAGAATATTCTGCTAAGTGAATTGACTGCATATTTTGTGGGCAAAATACGGCAGCCACAAACAGTCGTGGATTCAGTGACCAAATTATTAAATTTTTTTGAAGGAACTATTATGCCCGGAAAAACGATCCGCCAATTGACCAACAACCGGGTTCCTACTTACTGCGAGGTAAACAGACATGTGTGGAAGTAAGGAAACTTGCCCAACGTTTCGCCCTGCCGGGATTCAAACCCAGGTCTCTCGCTTGTGAGGCAAGTGATCTAATCACTAAGCCACAAGACTCGTAAATGCAAGTTGTTGTTATTTATTTCAGAACTGAACACCTCCACAGCTTTGACACCATGTTGCTCCTTAGGAGCTTTTTAAACTTAAGATGTTGGCTGCCATCTTTGGTCTTGACGACCAGCCAAAATATACAATGTTATCATCTTGGAGACAACATGTGAAACTGCTTTTATTTTTAGATGCTCTAATATTGCCGTTCCTTGCAAGTAGACGTACACATAATTTGGGGCCTTTGCCTGTAACCAGAAACTGGAGACCGAAAGATTTCTGACCTCATTTAAATTTGAAGAGAATAATTTTAAGGCTAAGACCATGAAGATTTTAGGGCCTCTTGGTCATCGTGCTTCCTATTTGCATCAACAACCTGAAATTCAACCACAATGGAAATTTATCAAGATCTATTGTATATTCCAACAAATATATAAATTATGGATTATGTTTATCATTACTGATTGATTTCCTCTGTAAATCCTGTGAAATGTTCGGAGGCGTCCTTCTAAAGTGAAAGGCACTAAATGAATTGCATGGCTTATTAATGACAGCACATGGTAATGAGTTTTACTGCAATTTGATCCATTGTCAAGACATACCTGTTGGAGGAAGTACAGTTGGTTCTTCAGCAAAAGCAATGGATGAAGGGATGCACTCTTTTGTGAAGGTAATGTCATCCAGTGATATGTCTCCTTTTGTTCCCTTCCCAACCCATCCTTCAAACAGTATCTCAAAGTCTTCATCTGCACTGAGAGGGATTTTAGCCCGTTTCCAATAGTTGCCTTGGTCCCCAGTTAAGTTGAAAAGCATTGTGCGGCGATCTGATACAGTCACTTGGTATATTATTAAGGATCCAATACTATGTCCTGCCATATGATAGTAGAAAAGAATCTGCAAGACAGAGAAGCATCATACAGGTGTAGTTCTATATACATGCAATTATTTTTCACAATGCCTAATAATTTATTTATTGTCTAATATGTGGCTTTTTCTTCCTTAACTAAGGAGACTAAATTTGAATTTCTTCCAGCAACCAGAAGTATCACACAAACTCACCGGAAATCTGCTCTGAAAGTAGATTGTGTGAAAGTATACTCCCAACAATCAGGGTCAAAGGCTGCTTCCTTCATTAAGAAATCCTGTTACAAATCATGTTAGAACATCCTGGATTTTCGAAATGGAGCAAAAAATAAATATATAAAAACTGCAGAAATATTTATTGGAGTGGAATGTGCACTCTCCCTGCATCCTGCTTACCTAATTCTGGAAAGTATTAGGTGCAGGATGGCAAGAGACCCCAGTGTGTGTGTTGGAGTACTACTGGAAGCTAACCAGCTAAAACCACATTGAGAGCACTGCCTGGCAAGCTTTCCCACTGCTTGCCACAGCTAGGACCATCTTACCCATTTGGGCTTTAGCTTGCAAGGTTAACAGGAGCTGAGTGGGATGACTCCCTGCCCCCAGTGACTGGTCTGAGGATACGCGTGGCTCAGAGACTGGACTACCAAGATGACTACAGAAGGTAGGTTTGATTCTGACATTCTGTTACCAAACATGTCACCTTTTGAGCCAGTACAGCTCCAAGGAGACCCTGCTTACCTCCCCCCAAGGATAATAATAATGATAATAATTCCAGTGTCCATCCCACAAATCCCAAATCTCTTTCCTGCACTGATACTTCAAGAACATTGCCACTCAGTTTTGTATTCTACAATATATTTTATTCTGCTACACTGTACTAAGCAAGAATAATTTGTTTTGTTTTAGGAGCAGGCAAATTTATTAGGAAGAAATCTGTGATAAGGAAAGGATTTGTTCAAATGTGTATGCTTAAAATTACCAGCAATGCATATATAGGTTTACAGTGAGAAGGTCACATAAATATCCATGGCCCTGAGCCTTTTCAATTCAATTCTACTTTAATAAAACACCTGGAATTGAGAATAATTGGTGTCTCTGTTTATGGATATTATAATCTCTTGCTGAGCAACAGCAAAAATAAATTATTAGGAGCCAAAGCTAACTAATAAGATAATTGTTAGCACCAGAAAAAATACAGTATTAATGTAAATGCCAGTACTGGATAATTGAACAATGATCTTTTGGGTAATGCCATCAATTTTTAACAGAATAAATATTTTTGCTTCTTTTTAAAAGACTAACAAACGTTCAGAGTTTTATTTCACGCAGTGTGTAATTTGTTACTTGGTTGCCCTTTCAGTACAAAGTTTAAATGAAATGCGAATGCTTGCGTAAGACCAGTTTTAATTAAATGTTATAAATAGAGGGCACAAGGTTGAATTCTATTATAAATTATACTGAATGGGAACTTATGTTTTCTGCTTACAACAGGGAGGGATGGAATTTAAAACAAAACAAGTGCTGTGTCACTCAACAAATATTGACGTGCTTCATGTCTCCTGCCCCCATCTGCACCACCACTGGTGGGCGAGCCTTTAGCCATTCTGTTCCCGCTCTCTGGAACTCCATCCCGGAGCCCCTACCTCCTCATTTTCAAAGCCAGCCTCAAGATTTACCTCGTTGACTGCACTTTCAGTCATCTTTCTCTTCCCCACCCTTTACAGTTCCCACCCCAGCCTAGGTTCCCAGTATTAAAGCAGTCTAAAGTCCTTTGAGAAGTGCTCCCGATGTGGAAAGCATAATATAAATGTAAACTATATCTTGTTCAGTGGAGGAAGGGAGCGCGGGATGGTTTTCAAGGATGCAGTGATGTGGGACTGTTGTTGAAGCTACCTCCATGTCTAGCTTGATGCCTTTGAAGGAAAAAGAGGAGGGGTCAGGAACCGATTGCTGTAGAGGAAGAATGTGTAATGATGAACGAAAGAAACTATTGTCAGAACCAGGGTGAATGAGAATCTGATATTGGCGAAAAAGAAAACAAGGGCTAAGGTAAGAGCTGCTGTGAGGAGCAATTGGTGTTGACTAGGACCTACCAGGATTCCTGTCTACTTAGGTTTGAATGTTTTAATAAATATAGTATGGGATTTTAATTAGTTGTAGATGAAATGTATTTATCATCTTCAACTGTAGATGTATGGGTTCAATTTCCGGCAGGGCGAAACCTTGGGCAAGTTTCCTTATTCCATACGTCTGATAATAATCCTTCAAAAAAACAATAAAATTGGTCACTTCAATCCATGACTGTTTGTGGGTCACCACTGTGCGCAATTGGCTGACACATTTTGCTCACAAATACACAGTTAGTTCACTTTACAATATATTGTGTGAAGCGCTTTGAGATGTCTAGAAGGATTATTATTATTTTATTTTTTATTATTTATTAGGGGTGAATAACATTGGAATGTTATAATGTGGGAATGTGTCAGGGGAATTTTCTCCAGAGCAGTTAATTCAATGCATAATTATTAATAATAATATTCTTGGCATTTACATTACTTATAAAGTTCAAACATCTCAAACTGCTTGAGGAAATTAAAATAAGTGTATATGAAGGCAAATGTGGCAGCCAAAGAGGCTTGGGGACTCCAGAGTGTGCATTGGGGTATTGCTGGAGTATAACCGCCTAAAACCGAATCTCTTGCCATTGAGAGTACTGCCTGACAAGACTTCATGCTGCTTGTCCAACTAGGACCACCCTACCCATTACGTCTGTGTATCTAGCTTCCTCCTAAATGCCTCTATACTATCTGATTCAACCGTTGCTTTGGGCATTGAGGTCACATTCTCACTACCTTCCATGAGTAATTCCTCCTAAATTTTCTTTTAGATCCTCTGGTAACTATCTTAGAGTTGTGTCCCCTGTTTACGGACTGACCAATAAGAGGGAACAGCCTATTTATGCTAAATTCATTCAAATGTTGGTTAAAATTGTGCCTGGTTGGAACCTATGCTTTAAAAAGGTTACCAGGCAAATATTATTGCAAGAGTTGAACTGGAAGTACAGTTTTTCATATTTTCTTCAACTGTAGAAAATATTTCTTCAACTAAAGAAAATAGTGGTCAGTCATGCATGTGCACTTGTCTGACATACTCCGTCATTGTCAGGGCAGAAAACAAAGCATCCTTCTGTAAATACATCAATTGTGTGAGAAGTAGAAATTCTTTTTAATATATTGGTTTTCCATCTATTGTAGCTTTTGTTTTGTTTTAATGTAAACTTATAAAAACATCTAAAATGGCAGGGCAGATTCAGGACTTAATTAGATGCCAAATGGGAGGTATTAAGTGGGGAGAGTTATTAAGCAGGGACCCCTTCTGTCTCTTGTATTTATTAATTTGCTTGGATTGGTAAATTAAGTTACATTTACAGATGACACCACATTTCACAGAATTGAATTCAGAGGATGCCATCAAGCTCTTACAAAGAGATCTTGATAGGGTACGCACATGGGTTGATGACTGGCAAATGATGCTCAATACTCATAAAATACAGTCAATCCACTTTACAGTACAACAACAATAAAATTACATTTGTAAAGCACCTTTCAGGTCGTGAGGACGTTCCAAAGTGCTGAACAATCAAGTGTTGGGACCCGAGCATGGGGAAGGGGTGGTGTAGGGGTGAGGGAAGGCAGAGAGGTGGGAGGGAGACCAAAGGCACGGTTGAAGAGAAGGGTCTTGAGACCGGCTTTGAAGGAGGCAAGGGAGGAAGTGAGGCGAAGGGACCATGGAACAGAGTTCCAAAGTATGGGGCCATAGAGGCTGAAAACCTGGCCACTGATGGTAGGGGGGAAGACATGGAGCAGACCAGAGCCCGATGAACGGAGGGAGTGGGCAGGTTATATCCTGTAAAGCACTTTGAGACGTCTCAACAACGTGGTAAAGTGCTATATCAAAAACAAAATTTATCATTATTAACACAGAAAAGTGCATATAAGAAGTAAAATTAGGAAACATGTGTACGCTATAGAATTATACAGCACAAAAGGAATCCATTCAGCCTATCATGTCTGTGCTGGCTCTTTGAAAAGAACTGTCCAAATCAATCCCACTCCCCCGCTCTCTCCCCATAGCCCTGCAAACTTATCTTCCCCAAAAAATGATCTACTATCTTAAAAGTTGTTATCGAATCGACTTCCACCACCCTTTCAGGCAATGCATTCCAGATCCGAACAACTCGCTGTTTGAAAAAATTTCTCCTCACCTCCCCTCTGTCTTTTTAATAACTATTTTAAATCGGTGTCCTCGGGTTACCGACCCACCCGCCAGTGGAATACATTAGAAGAGACAGAAACCGTTGACAGAGATCTAAGGGTGTTAGTTGATTCATCACTTACAGTGTCAAAACAATGTGAGGTGGAATAAACACAACAAACAGGATGCTGGGTTATGTTGCCAAATTAGTTGAGTTCAGATCCCTAGATATGATACTCATGCAGTATATTTCCTGGGCAAGCTATATAGTTCCTGCGTACAGTTTGAGGTGCATAATATCAGACACGGGCAGCCTTTGTCAGCTAATTTGTAGATGGGCTCAGGTTCATCCTTATACTGTAGTTGACAGAGAATGTAATAATAATAATTCTTGCATTTGATATATCAGGTTCATCTTTATACTGTAGTTGACAGAGAATGTAATAATAATAATCCTTGCATTCGATATATGATGTCTCTAAGCACTTCACAGAAAATACTGTAAAATGCATTGACTGTATATTTTCTGACCGAAACGCAGCAGCCAATTGAGCACAGCAGGGTCCCTCAAGCAGTTGTGGATTGAATGACCAAATTTTTTTTTGAGGGATTATTATTCCCAGAAAAGCAATCCGCCAGTCAACTAACAACTGGGTTCCTACTTACTGCTCGGTAAACGGAGGCATTTGGAATAAGGAAGCTTTCATCCCGTCCAGGAATCGAACCACTCGCTTGCGAGGCGAGTGCTCTAACCAATGCACTACAGGAACTATGTCTATGTCTGACATGTGTATCCTTTTATAAGGGCTTTGATTGAAACTAACCATTGTACCTAATAGGATTCCACTGTAAGTGAGATCATAAGCCTTTTTTATTTGTGGAGTTTTCGTTGCTGATGGTATCTCCATTACCAGATGTTTTCCACTTTTTCAGATAGCTTGATGATAGATAGGTGGTTCAGGCCTCCCAATCCTAAAAGCAAAGTCTTCACTGTCGTGTATTCTCAGTTTTCCCCAATTGGGCACGTTTTTGCAGGAAAAACTACTGAAAAGGGATCCTTTCCCATATCAGTCAAACAGCTGGCCAGGTAATGAACTCTATTGCTGGCTGCAGCAGTGTCTGCTGGTGTGAATGTAAGATGCTCTTATAGAAAGAAATCCTCCAGGACATCCCTTTGTTTACTGCCAGTATCAGTACAAAATCATCGGCAAAATATATCATATCTATTTGGCGTTTCCAAATAATACAATAACACCAATTTACATTTATATCGTGCCTTTCACAGCAGGAGGATGTCTCAAAGCTCTTCACACAACTGGCTGAGAGCCTGAGCTGCCTCATGTTAAAGCTAGTTCACAGATGCAGAAAGCAATTAAAGGCAAATGGAATGATGAGCATAAAGCAAAGAATTGGGAATATAAAAGCATGGATAGCACAGCTGCAATTGTACAGAGCACCAGTCAAATCTCACTTACAATTTATATAAGCACTTAACAGTGCTGGATGGGCACCTGAGCTGGGGGTGGGAGCTGGAAGTGTGGGGGAGGGGACAGATAAGTGAAGGCATGGTCAAAGAGTTACGCTTTGAGGGCTGGCTTGAATGAGAGGCGTGAATTGGAGCAATGTATTCAGTATTTTGAGTTTAAGATCTACGGAAAGATATACTTACCATTATTGGCATCTAGTGACGCATTCCGTGGCTAGATTGCATTCCTAATAAACTCATGCGTGTGCATAGAACCGGATTTTGTTTGTGATTATCATAGCCCCAAGACCACTTTTGGATCAGAGTCTGATGCAGATGAGTGAATATATAGCATATTCCTGCTGCTTGTCCAACTAAGGTTTTATATAATGTAATTTGTTGTTGTTGGTTGTTATTGGAAAAAAGGTAGAGAAATGTGATTGAAAGATCGGCCAATATTTAATGGAATAGTGGAACTGACTCAATGGGTTATTGACTGCCCTTGTTTCTATGCCTAAATCCTAGCTTCTTCCTCAACTGCCAAATTGAAGGGGATCAACCAATTTAAATCTTTAAATATATTTGTACCTTACAGTCTTTGCTTTGTTTGCTGATGGGTGGACCAGAAATCCTTGCTACATGCCCAGGAAGTTGTGGGAATGAGCTTTCGATGTAAATGTAATGTCCGGATGGATCACGCAGGGTATGATCTGTGGCTGGCCCTGTGCCCATTGATGGTGTTCTTCCTGGTTTAAGAGTCCAGTCAAAAGCATCATCCCTCAATTGCCTCCAGGTGCACATGTCAAATTCAAAATCACAGTGCCCTAAAACAGTGTCTGAAAATGAAACTTGCAATTAGAAAAGTATATCTCAAGATTTACTGAACAGATCATAGAATCATAGAATGCTATAGCACAGAAAGGGGCAATTCAACCCATCAAACCTGTGCTGGAGTTCTTGTCCGTATTAGCTACTCTGCTGTGTTATTTTATCTTGAGATCATTGGCTTGAACTTACACCAAGTCATAAGATGTGAGACGGAAAATTTAAAATACTAACATTTCAGATTGGATAGAAATGTGGAAAATTCCACAATTCAGTCTTCATACAAGAAAGGCACTATCCCAAATTAAGGATTATTATATTATTATCATTATTATTCATTTGGAAGCTTGTTAAGAACTTTGGAAAACAGCTTTCAAATTAATATTGGATTGAAGAATTTTCCACATTTTTTATTTGATTTTAATTTTTCATATTATCATATTCACACGTCTACGACTGCAAACTTATATCTTAAGGCAAAATGGAATTTCGATCTTCTTGTGCATGAAAAGTTTAGCTTTGAAAATGGACTGAAAATGGGGAACGGTCAGAGTAATCAACCACACTCCCTCAGGCTAATTTGTCTCTCTTGGGCCACTCCACGACCCCCTTCCTTTAGCAGTTTTGTTCCACCCTTTTCTTCCTTGTGCTGCGAATTCCAATCTTCTAGTCCTTCATGGTGCTTTGTTCTATAAATAAGGATGAGTGATCCACTCCAGCACAATAAATGACTTACCACAGATGACTGGATGCTCATCAGAGTGATCAGCGCAGTCATTATTGAAGTCACAGAGCCAGTCCTTAGGGATACAATACTTGTTGGCACATGCATATTCATCGGAGCTGCATGCTCTATCAGGGATCAGAAGGGGTGCACAGTCTTGAAAGGAAATGTCATCCACTGCAATATCACCCATGTAACTCACACCACGTGTAGCCCTGAGGATAATCTGCAAAAGTTAAACAAATACACAATTACTGCAATAGCATTTAAATGCTTGCAACAGATGGACTCTTTGAAACATTCCTAAATGCACTCATCAATTGAAAACCTTTGTTTTCCACTGTTCTTAAAGAGAATTTACAGAAACATGGCATCCAAATTTAAACTGAATTCATGAACTTTCCAAAACACTGCGTGATTATTTTCAGACTAATTCCCATTGGGAAATGTTGGGCTTCTGGTTCACAGATAGATTTTGCTGAACAACAATCATAGTAGAATTGCTACAATTGGAAGAAATAAAGCATTGTGAATATTGAACTTTAAGAGTGGCAATGTATAGACAACGGCAGAAGCTGGCTGAGAGGAGAGCATAATAATAAGCACCTACAGGGTACTTGATCAGCCTGGCTATGACAATTGACTGACTAGCTAATACATTTTGTTTGAAGTAGACGCTATTTGCAGCTTGTGGGGTGGGTGGTCATGAGATTAATGGTTGATCCTCAAGTGTTTTTTTACAACAGCAATTTCATATCCCGTTCTAGCTTGCTGGGATCAGGCTGGCTTTTGACATGAAACAATAATAATCCTGCATTTCATACGCTACATGCTTGGGTTAATTCAGAGAATATGTTTCAAAGATTCCTGCTGTTTCTTTCAATTGCAATCATTTTGAGACTGGATAAAATAAAACAAATAAGCAGCCTCACGGTTACCCTTTAAGTCCCTAAGAATTAAATAATTTGGTTACTTGAAGTCAATTCAGTCTTGTTCAGTTTGAACTCCATACTCCTGTTTCTCTTTGAACAGAATATTTAATAAATATTTGAGCAGTGCACTTTTAATCAGTCAGGTTCTTTGTGATGGCCTACAAGATAAAGTACCTTTGTCTCTAAACTGAAAGTGAAAAAAAAATTAAATATTTTATTATCTCCAAGATTTTAGTCCTCTGTGCAAAAATGGGACGTAATGGGGTTTGCAAGAGGAGTTGGAAATAGTGACTCCTGCTAGTAACAGGAAGTGCATAGGAACATAACAACAACAGCTTGGATTTGTACAGCGCCCTCCACCCTGGACAGCGTCTCAGAGCACTTCACAGTAACGGATCCCGGCGCCCAGCCAGGGGGAGGAAGGTGACCAAAGGCGCGGTCGAAAAGAAAGATCTTTAGCTGAGACTTGAAAGTGGGAAGTGAGGCGAAGGGAGTGAGGAAGGGAGCTCCAGAGCCTCAGGGTGTAGTGGCTGAAGGCATGGCCATTGATGGTGGAGCGGTGGACCTGGGGGACAAGGAGTAGGCCAGACCCGATGGAGCGAAGGCAACAGACATTATTGGGAGGAGAGAGGAGGTCAGAGAGGTAGGGGGCTGCAGAGGAGTGGACGGATTTGAAGACAAGTGTGAGGATCTTGAAGTCGATCCTCTCTGGGACAGGCAGCCAGTGCAGTCTGGCAATGACTGGGGTAATCGGGGAGTGGAGTTTGGTGCGGGTAAGAATGAGGGTGGCAGAGTTTTGTGTGACCTGGATTTTGTGAATGGCAGTGGAGGGGAGGGCATTTGAATAGTCCAGCCGAGAGGTGACAAAGGCATGGACCAGGGTTTTAGCGGCTTTTGGAGTGAGGTATTGGTGGAGACGGGCAATGCGTCAGAAGTGGAAGAGAGCGGTGCTGGTGAGGGACCGGATGTGGGGGAGGAAGGATAATTGGGGGTCGAACCTGACCCTTAGGTTGCGTAAGGGTTCGGAGAGTTTTAGGGGGAGGTCGGGTAGGTAGAGGAGGTAAGAATTGTGTGATTTTAGACATTGACAAGAGCCAAAAAGTATGCCTTCCGTCTTGTCAACATTCAGCTGAAGGAAATTCGCGCTCATCCAGCTCCTGAGGTTGACAGAACACCAGGAGACTGGGGGTCACAAAGTGAGGTGGAAAAATAGAGTTGGGTGTTGTCTGCATACATATGGAAGGGTACCCTATGTCTGCGGATGATATCCCCAAGAGGGAGCATATAGATCAGAAAGAGGAGGGGGCCAAGGATGGAACCTTGGGGTACCCCACAGGTAACCAGGTGGGAGAGGGAGGAAAAGCCTTTTGTGCAGATGTACTGCTGGCGGTTTGTGAGGTAGGACTCGAACCAGGTGAGTGCGGTCCACTGAGGTGGATGATGGAGGAAAGGCGGTGGAGGAGGATGGCGTGATCGATTGTGTCAAAAGCGGCAGAGAGGTTCAGGAGGACAAGGAAGCAGAGGGAGCCATGGTCACAGATAAAGAGGATGTCATATCTGACTTTCACAAGCGCAGTCTCTGTACTGTGGGCAGGGCAGCAACTGGACTGGAGGGGTTCGAAGAGGCAGTGGGAGAAGAGGTGTGAATGGAGTTGATTGGCAACAACACATTCTCAGACTTTTGCAAGGAAGGGCAGGTTTGAAATAGGGCGGTAGTGGCTGGGGTTCAAGGGATCTAGGGAAGGTTTTTGAGGAGGAGGGTCATGACAGCAGTTTCGAGGGAGGCAGGGACTGATCCAGAGGAGAGGCACTGGTTGATGACATCAGCCAGTAGTGGGCAGAGGAGGGGGAGCTGGGTGACCAGCAAGTTGGTGGGGAGGGGGTCGAGGCAGCAGGTGGTGGATTTCATTGAGGTGATGGTGGGTGAGAGGGAGGAAGGAGAGATGGGGAGGAAGGAATGTAGGATGGGGATTGTGGAAGGAGCTGATGATGGGGAGGGTGAGGGGGACAGAGAGAGCATGGTGGTGGGTGACAAGAGGCAGGAGGATGAGGCTGCCTGGCGGATGTTGTGTATTTTGGATGAAAAGAAGTTCATGACCTCCTCGCACTTGGCATTGGAAAATTGAGTAGGCCTGAGGGGGCGCATGGAGGAGGTAGTGAGTGGTGGAAAAAAGGATTTTAGGATTGTTTTTAGGCTCCAAGATGATTTTGGAGTAGAAAGCCGTTTTCGCCTTCTATCATAACACAATAAAATTTAGTATTAAGTTAGAGAGTGATGTAGTCAAATCCGAAGCAAGGGTCTTAAATTTAAATAAAGCTAACTTTGCAGGTATGAGGGAAGAATTAGCTAAAATAGACTGGGGAATTAGATTAATGGGTATGACAACAGACCAACAATGGCAAACGTTTAAAGATGTAGTGCATAATTCTCAGCGTTTACATATTCCCTTAAGGAATATGAGTACCACAGGAAAAGCAGTTCATCTATGGCTAACTAGAGCACTTAGAGAAAGTATAAAACTAAAAGAAAAGGCTTATGCAACTGCCAAAAAGAGTAGCAAACCTGAGGACTGGGAGTATTTTAGGGACCAACAAAGGAAAACCAAAATCTCATTAAGAGTGAGAAAATGGATTATGTGGGCAAGTTAGCTAGGAACATTAAGACAGATTGTAAGAGTTTTTATAAATACATTATGAGGAATAGGCGAGCAAAAGTAAATGTGGGTCCATTACAGGCAGAGCTAGGAGGAATTACATTGGGGGATAAGGATATGGCAGAGTCCCAAATAAATACTTTGCTTCTGTCTTCACGTTAGAAGACACAAGAAGTTTACCAGAAATAGAGATGAACCAAGGGGCTAATGATAGGAAGCACCTTAGGGAAATTTACATTAGCAAAGAATTGGTGCTAGGGAAATTGTTGACATTAAAAAGTGACAAGTCCCCTGGATCTGATGGTTTGCAGCCTAGGGTTTTAAAAGCAGTAGCTCATGAGATAGTGGAGACCTTATGTTTGATCTTCCAAAATTCTTTGGATTCTGGAACGGTTTCGATTGATTGGAAGGTCACAAACGTAACACCACTATTTAAGAAGGGTGGGCGAGAGAAGATGGGGAACTATAGACCAGTCAGTCTGACATCGGTGGTAGGTAAAATTATAGAATGCTTAATTAAGGATTGCGTAGTGGGATACTTAGAGGATCACAATATGATTAGACAGAGTCAACATGGCTTTACAAAAGGGAAGTCATGCTTAACAAATCTTTTAGATTTTTTGAGGACATATCAAGTAGATTAGATAGGGGGGAAACAGTGGATGTAGTGTATTTAGATTTCCAAAAGGCATTCGATAAGGTGCTGCATAAAAGGTTGATTCACAAGATTAGGGCCGATGGAATTAAGGGAAATATATTAGCATGGATTGAAGAATGGCTAATGGGAAGAAAACAAAGAGTCGGGATAAACGGGTCCTTCTCAGATTGGCGGGATGTGACTAGTGGAGTGCCACAAGGATCAGTGCTTGGGCCTCAACTATTTACCATCTTTATCAACGATCTAGATGAGGACATCGAACTTAATATATCCAAATTCACGGATGACACTAAACTAGGAGGGAGAGTAAACACCGAGGATGACATTAAAAAAATGCGACGAGATATAGATAGGCTAGGTGAGTGGGCAAATAGGTGGCAGATGAAGTGTGAAGTCATCCACCTAGGTGGCAAAAACAGTAGAGCAGATTATTTTTTAGAAGGGGAGAGACTAAATAGTGCTAGTGTTCAGAGGGACTTGTACACCAGTCGCAAAAAGCTAGTTTGCAGGTACAGCAAACAATTAAAAAGGCTAATGGTATGTTGGCATTTGTTACAAAAGGGTTAGAATATAAGAGTAGGGAACTCTTGCTGCAACTGTATAGGACCCTGGTGAGACCCACCTAGAGTATTGTGTGCAGTTTTGGTCTCCTTATTTAAGAAAGGATGTAATCGCCTTGGAAGGGGTACAACATAGATTCACTAGGTTAGTGCCTGGGATGAGGGGGATGAGTTATGAGGATAGGTTGAGCAATTCAGGCCTACATTCTCTAGAATATAGAAGAAAGAGAGGTGATCTTATAGAAAGGGGCATGACAGAATAGATAGTGAGAGACTTTTTCCCCTGGTTGGAGAAACTATAACTAGGGGTCACAGTCTTAAAATTAGGGGTAAGCCCTTTCACACTGAGTTAAGGAAAAACTTCTTCACTCAGACGGTAGTGAATTTATGGAATTCTTTACCCCAAAGGGCTGTAGATGCTCAGTCCTTAACATATTCAAGACTGAAATTGATAGATTTCTTGTGGATAAAGGGATTAAGGGATACGGGGATAAGGCGGTAGGTGGAGTTAGAATAGATCAATAAGAATAGATCTTATTGAATGGCGGGGCAGGCTCAAGGGGCTGAATGGCCTACTCCTGCTCCTAATTCTTATGTTCTTATGTTCTCATGTTCACGCACATCAAAGAACGGCGGTAGTTGTGGAGATCCTCGAGCCACAGTTGGCGATGAACTGTCAGGCCAGTTTTCTGCCATCTGCGCTCGAGCAGCCAGGTTTGGGTTTCTAGGGAGAGGTGATGATTGTTATACCAGGGGGATCGGGTGGGTTTGGAGATGGTCCTGGATTTCAGGGGGACCAAAGACTTGAAGGTGGAGGAGAGGCGATCATGGAGCAGCTGGACGGCTGCTTCAGGATCTCCGTGGGTGGAAGGCCAGAGGGATAGGATAGCTGAGGATGTGAGGGCCTTTGTGAGGATCTCAGGGGATAACCTTTTCCTTGGGCGGTAGAGAATGGTTGAGGACTTGGTGAGAGAAGAGAGGGATGTGAGAAAAGAAGAAGATGAGGAAGTGGACCGAGATGACCTTGTCCACTATGCTAAGGTTGAAAATGTCAAGGCCATGGGTGATAACGAGATCGAGGACATGGCCACAGTTGTGGGTCGGTGAGTTAATGTGAAGGGTGAGGTTTAGGGAGGAGAGGAGGGTAGTGAAGTCGGCAGAAGTAGTGCAAGGGGATTTAGGTTGAAATCGCCCATTATGAGCAGGCGTTTGGAGCAGAGGGACAGGGCAAGAGAGGAAAGTAGAGATTTCTGTGTGGAAGGAGCTGGGGGCTTAGTGGGGCAGTAGACCAGGAGGATTTTCAGTGGGAGAGAGGGATGGAAGACGGTGAGGTGCTCAAAGGAGGGGAAGCAGCCAGAGGAGTAGGGGGAAAGACCAAGGGAGGCTTTGAAGATGAGGGCCACCCCACCGCCACATTGGTTTGGACGGGGGGTGTGGTGGAAGGAGTAGCCTGGAGGGGAGGCTTCCACGAGGGGGACGGGGTCATTGGGGGAGAACCAGGTTTCTGTGAGCCCAAGAATGTCAAGGTGCTCGTCCAAGATGAGGTCATGGATGGTGAGGGCTTTGTTAGAGAGGGAAAGGACATTTTGGAGGGAAATGTAGGTGGGTTTGCTGGTGGGAGGAGAGGGAGGAGAGAGGATGCAGAGAGGATTTTAGGGTGTACAGGAGAGATGGTATGGAGAATAGTGGGAGTGGAGATTTGGGGAGGGTACGTATAAGGGTGGGGGAAGTTGTGTTTGCCTTAAGGAGGCGGTTTGTACGGAGGGAGTGAATGAATTATACACTTAGGGTTACTGCTCTGGGACAGCCACTGCCGAGAGCCATAATGGGCCCGGCGGAGGATGCCCAGGCTGGAGCAGAGGAAAGTGGTGATGGGGTCGAGGAGAGAGAGAAGACGGGGTGGGGCGATGGGAGAGAAGGACAGAATGGGAGTAGCGGATAGAGGGGGGGTGGGAGGAGAGACATTTAGAGTGGAGGGGGAGGCTTGGGTCGGGGCGGCAGCCAAAATGCGCACGCAGAGACCGAGAGTGAGCGATCAGCCCGCAGGCCATGTGGTCACGGCTGGGATGGCAGTGGCGGGGGCTGCCCGGCCATTGTTGTTTTTTTTTAATGATGACGTCACGCCGACGCCACTTTTGTAAATCAGCCCCTCACTCCCACCCCCACCTCGCGCTCTCCTGACTCCGCTCCCGAATGAGTGGCTCCTCGTCTGGCTGGGTTTTAATACCCGCTGCTAGGCCTCGGCTCCGCCCCGCGCTCTCTTGACTCCGCTCCCGAATGACATAGGACCAGGATTAGGCCATTCAGCCCCTTGAGCCTGTTCTGCCATTCTATAAGATCATAGCGGATCTCTACCTCAACTCTAATTACCTGCCCTTGCCCCATATCCCTTTGACCTAACCTAACAAATATCTATCCACCTCAGTCTTGAAAATGTGAACGGATCAGCATCCACAGCCTTTTGGGGGAGACAATTCCAGATTTCCACTACCCTTTGATCGAAAAACTGCCTCCTGATTTCACTCATAAATTGCATAGCTCTAATTTTAAAATGATGCCCATTTGTTCTGGATTCCCCCACCAGAGGAAATAGTTTCTCTATATCTACCCTATCGAATCATTTTATTATTTTGAAAACCTCCATTAGATCACTCCTGAACCTTCTAAACTCAAGGGAAGAGAGACCAAATTTATGTAACCTCTTCTCATAATTTAAGCCCTTTGTGAATCTGCGTTGCACCCCTTCCAATGTATCCTTCCTGAGGTGCAGTCCCCAAAACTGAACGCAGTTCTCCAGATGGGGTGTGACTAAGGCTCCATACAGTTAAAGCATCATTTCCTCTCCTTTATATTCCAGCTCCCTTGAGATAAAGGCCAACATCCCATCAGGCTTTTTGTTAACTGTTTGTACCTGTGAGCTTGTTTTTAGTGATTTGTGTATGTGGATACCCAAATTCCTTTGGTCTTCTGCAGTTCTTAGTTACATCACACTGATTCACAGGAACTCTGCTCCGAAGTGATCTAGGTTACTAGAGTTCTTGTCTGTTGATGTGAAATGTGTATTTGTACTGACAAGTGTTGGTATTGTGCAAGTGAAGGAGATTGCTGGAGTGAATACATCATCCGAACTGCTACTCGCGATGCCTGCTACAAATCTTCGCATCTTAACCCTTGTTTTGTGGTTATAGATAAAGAGTGGATTGTGGAGGGAAGTCCTGAGAAGGGTCCCGATAAGTTAATCACCGAACAGGCTCACACTTATAAGAATGATTGGGATTCTTTTACATTAAGTGTCAACAAATTAGTTATAGTTTGCATTCAAAAATGGAAATACTGTACAAATAAAAGTCAAGAGTGCCAACCTGATAAGAAGTCTGCACTCCAAGGAACACCACTCCCAGGGCCCATTGATTACCCTGGCTACCACTTTGCGACCAGAGTTTCCGTGTCACTTTATCAAATTTAATGAAGACCTTAATGAACCAAAATAATAAAACATTAGCCCACTTATTTCAATTTTAAAGATTGTTTTTATCTCACCGACATCGTTTCTTCTCCTTTATTTTAGGTTAGTTTTTGTATCCTATGTATCTCAATACTCCTGCAATGAAACATTTATTAGCTGCCTAATAAATTGGCACTAGTAAGGATTTTGATTATTAAAGAATTTCTTTTGTTACCGTGCAATCAATCCCAATACTTTTGGAGTCCTGTAGCTCAGTGGTTAGAGCACTCGCTTTGCAAGCAAGAGACCTGAGTTCAATTCCAGGCAGGGTGAAACCTTGGGCAAGTTTCCTTACTCCACACGCCTAATAATAATCCCTCCAAAACAAAAAAAACAATAATAAATTGGTCATTTTCAATCCACGACTGTTTGTGGGACACTGCTGTGCGTAATTGGCTGCCGCGTTCGTCCACAAATATACAGTCAATTCACTTTACAATATATTCTGTGAAGCACTTTGGGACATCTAGAAGACGTGAAAAGCTCTATATCAAATCCAAGGATTATTATTATTATTATTTTGCTCTTTTAATAATGACTATAACAATTTTTGAAAATCTTTTCTTAATATTTCAGGTCTGTTGTGATCTAATTGTATATGTGTATTGGTATCCTGGGTTCCACACCTCAGAGGATTCATTGGAATTTGATGCGATTCTGAAAAGAGTTATGCTCTAAAATGAAAATAATAATGATAGTAATCCTTCCATTTGATATAGCACTTTTCAGATCAGGAAGATGCTTCAAAACACTTAAAAGGATTTTACTGAAAGTATAGTGACTGTGTGGTTTATAGACAAAAAGCATGGCCAATTTGTTCATAGCAATATCCCACAAACAGCCATGAAGTGAATGACCAATTTTGTTTGGGGGTTATTGGCCAGGACACTGGAAGAAATTCTCTTCTCTTTTGAACAGTGTCATGGGTTCTTTCATGTCCACCTGACCAGGCAGACGGGATCTTAGTTTAATGTCTTATCTGAAAAATGGAAATAATATATAATAATGACAAATCATTCTTGCATTTGATATCATGCCTTTCATGCCATGAAAACATCTGAAATTGGTTCACAGGATTCGCTAGAAAGTGTAATGACGATGCATTATTGTAAATGAGTACATATAAAACATGTATATGAAAAGGAAGTTTTAATACAATTAGAGTAATTATACCTACATAGACCCAATTGAAACTCCATTCATATGAATCGTACCTGCAAAGTCCCAATAGTGACTCCATTCATATGATACCAAAACACCAATTTGCACATTGGCCCAGTCTGGGATATGGCTGGAGTCACGATATCAGCGGAGTCACCAAACTCTCCATTTGAAGTATCAGCGTAGAGGTACCAGCCTTGTTCTGTGCCCCTGCAGAGGCAAAATAAACATTTAAACGTAATAACAATGATAATCGTTACATTTGATACAATGCCTTATCAGGTCGTCAAGACATGTCAAAGCACTTTGCAAAATATACTGTAAATTGAATTGACCATGTATTTTGTAGGCCAAACGTGGCAGCCAAATTTCTTCTTTTGTTTATTGCCGTCAATAGTGGTTGCGACCATGGTGGTTCAATTGCTCACATTATGAGGTAAATTTTACCATGTGTGATGTGTCAATTAACCCCCTAAGTAGATTGGATTTAGGGACCGTGAGAACTTTCTACTTGTGTATCTTTCCAAGTGTGGCACGTTAGAAGCAATGGGCCGGGAGGATAGATTTGACTGTCACTGTAATTCAAGTACTGCAGAGAGAGTCTGAAATCAATGTGGAAAATGGCCAATCCTTACACAGCATTGATTGGAGTTCTGAGCTTGATTGATGCCTCAGTGATAATACAATTGGTTATTGGCGTGATCAATCACAGTATTTTTGTCATTGATTTTTGATTCCAACTTTCATGAAGCGTTGAGATGATCAGCACATGTCTGCTGAATGCTTTTGATGAACAGCTAACCTCAGTGGGAGGTTTTCGTCTTAAGGGAATGATTCAGCAGGACTCTGTCAGTGTTTAAAGACTGAAAGGCAATATCAGTTGGAGGACAAATAAGATCTCATGGTGTTGGTCTTTAGAACATTGTCTTAAGATACAACATGGCTGAAAAGTTTCGAAAATTCTTAAATTCAGTCTAAATTTGGAACCAATTTCTGCAGTTTTTTGTTTCTAATGAGCATCTTTCACATCTCAAAATAACAGGAAAATATGTAGTGATAATTCTAGTAATTCTTGCATTTGACATAGCTCCTTATCACGTCACCAAGGTGTCTCAAAGCCCTTCCCAGGATTTACTGAAAGTATAGTGACTGTGTAGACTGTAGATGAACATTTTGTTTTGAAGGGATAATTAAGCCATTGATCAATTTTGAAATATTTGAGTCTTTAAATTACAACATTTGTATTCAGTAGCTCTAAAGGCTCAGTTGGACTGTTCATCATTGGAAAGTCGCAGGCTTGATCTGCAATCTGTGTTGTGTCAGCTTCCCTCAGCACAGGGTACTGATTGGGAGTGGAACAATTGGCCTCAGCCACACAGGGTGGTGGGTGGGGATGGGAAGGAGCCTGGGATCTTTATGTTGATATTTCACCTGATCTTGTTTTTGGTGAGTCAGGTTTCTGACACATGCAAAAAAAAAAAACATCACCATGCTTAAGAGCACCGAAACCAGACAGAGTTCCAATATATGCTGCCTACAAATGGAAATTCCTGTGTTTGTAATGGAATTCGCACTTTCTCCCCAATGGGAGCAATGGTTCCCATTGCTTGTCCAACGAGGAAAAGCCTACCTGTTAAGATTTTGGCTTGCGGTAGTAACTGGAGCTGAGGGAGAAGAATTCCTAATCGCAGTGACCAATCTGCTTTCTGAGGACCTGCCAATGAGTCAGACAAGTTGGTCTGTCATCAGCAGTGGCCTGGAGTACCAGGAACCAGATGACCAAGACCGCCACAGAAGGTTGACTCAATCCATTGCTAAACATTTTGGAGAGGTTAAAGGAGGCCAGTTGACCATCACTTGAAAATATCAAGAAGCCTCCAAAAATGATTCAATGCAATTTCAATATTGTTTCACATAAGTTACAGGACAAAACAAGACCATTTTTCAAAGATACTACATTTGCCAATGACTTATGTGAAGCGTGCTGAATATAGACAGCTTCAGGATTTCAATATGGTTGTGGAACGATAAATTCTGAATAGGTTTTTACAGTACATCAACAATAGGGTAAGACATTCAATAGCATTTTCCCTAAGTACATGCTATTTTTTAACTAATTAGGAGGAGAAAATGATGGAGTAAAGCATAACATTACATTGGTATACTTAAAAGAAATTGAGCTGAGTTAAAATCATCTTATATTCCACGAGAAATGATTCTTCCTTTTTTTTATTATTTGTCGGAAAATATAACTTTGAAGAACACAGATGACAGGAAATGTTAAATTGGGATTAATAGCACTGTGTCATCCCATCATCCAATGGCAGGATATCTGAGTGGCAGTGATTAATGCTTGGAGAGTTTTTGCTGTATAATATTGGGGAACCTGGACATAGAAACAAAGGAAACTAGTTTAGGAGGAGACCAGTCAGCCCATCAAGTCTGCTCTACCAGTTTGTTAGACCTTGGCAGATCATTTTTCTCCACTCCCCTTGATACCTATACCTACATTGGAGTGTGTTATCTTAGACTATATGAGTTCAAAGCCATGAAACCGCAGCCTTCTGAGTTGGAGTCCTACCAACTGAGCCAGGCTGACACTAGAATGTGGACATGAATAAAGTACATTGAGGAAACAAGCGTAAAAATATAACAGGCTGCGAAAGGTGCTATACAAATGGAATTTTGTTGTTGTTGTTAAGAAATAATACAATGGTGGATCATGCATATACACACAATAAAACTCAAACGAGGAGGAGGGACTAAGGGATGAAGTTCCTGAGGGTGGGGGAAGAGTGGCAGAAGGCCCGCCCGCCAATAGTGGGGTGAGCGAGGCGAGGGACGTGAAGCAGGCCAGAGCCCGATGAGCGTAGGGAGTGAGCATGGTGGTAGGGGGTTAGGAGGTCACAGAGGTCGGGGGAAGCAAGAGCATGAGGGCTTTGAAGGTGAGGACCAGCATCTTGAACTGTATCCTTTGTGTGATGGGAAGCCAGTGGAGTTGGGCAAGGCTGGGGATGATAGGATCGTGGAGTATAGTGTGGGAGAGGACATGGACTGCAGAGTTCTGGATGATCTGCAGCCTGTGGAGGGAGGAGTTGGGGTGGCCGACAAGCAATGAGTTTGCATAGTCGAGCCTCGATGTAATGAAGGCGTGTATGAAGGTTTCGGCGGCCTGTGGTGTGAGACAGTGTTGGAGCCGGGCGACGTTGTGCAGGTGAGGGAAGGCAGAATATGTCATGGCACCGAATGTGGGGTATAAAGGATAGTTGAGGATCAAACAAGACCCCAAGGATCTGGAGTGGCTTAGTAAGGTGAAGTGTGCAAATGTGGATGGAGATGCTGTCAGCGCCTGAGGTGAGGAGGTGCTGATGGGAGCCAATCAGGAGAGCCTCGGTCTTGTTGACATTCAACTGAAGAAAGTTAGCTCTCATCCAGGACTTGATGTCTGACAGACATTTTGTCAGGACAGCAGTGGTCCTGGAGTCGAGGGTGGAGGCAGAGAGGTACAGTTGGGAGTCATCCGTAGACACGTGGAAGTTGACCCCATGTCGGCGGATGATGTCTGCAGTCCGCAGTCACATCCTTAACAGGGATGTGACTGCCAATATATCCTTTTGGAAAAAAAATTATGGATTTTGTCAATGATTGCCAGTGTTAGGATCTCTCTAGTTCTGTATATATATCAATGATCTGGATTGGAAGTTGAGGGAATAATGAATTAAATTTGTGCATGAAGCTAAATTAGAAGCAGTCAGCTGTGATAAAGAGCGCAGGGAGCTACAGGCAGATATTGACAGGTTAGCAAAAGGTGATAGAATTCTCAGTGAACTGGAGGCAGACAGGGAATCTCGGACAAATACATATGGATAGAAATTATGACCTGAATCTAGATTTACTCCAGCATTTCAGAATGTACAGAATTTGGCAAATTATTGAATTCAGTTTTAATTTTGAAGCCTGTTTTCTGTAGTTCTTAAAAGAAATATTTAAAAGAAATAACTTACAGAAAACCAGCTGCAAAATTAAAAAGTGCTAAATAATCCTTGCATTTGATATTGTGCTTTACACATAGGGAGAATGTAAAGTATAGTGATTATATAATTTGTAAGCAAGTACAACAGTCAATTAGCACACATCAATGTGTAACAAACAGCCATGAAGTGAATGACCAAATTTTATTTGGGGAATTGTTGGCCAAGACACTGGGAGAAATTCCTTTTATCGAATAGTGCCATGGGATCTTTAACATCCACCTAAACAAGCAGAGTCAGCCTTGGTTTAATGTCTCATCCAAAGGACTGCACCTGCGGCAAAAGTCCTGTAGCGTATTGGTCAGAGTAGTTGCCTGGCAAGTGAAAGGACCTGGGTTTGATTCCCGGGCAACCTTAGGCACGTTTCCTTACTCCACGTGCCTCTGTTTACTAGCAGTAAGTTGAAACCCAGTTGTTAGTCAATTGGCGGGTTGCTTTCTGAGGGTTATAATACCTTCAAAAATAATAATAATTTGATCACTCAAACTACTGTTTGTGGGACACTGCTCTGCGTAACTGACTACCGCATTTCGCCCCAAAAATATACAATCGATTCACTTTACAGTATATTCCGTGATGTGCTTTGAGACATCTCAACGATGTGTTAAGGCTCTAAATCAAATGCGAGTATTATTTATTAATAGAGCACACTCCCAGCTCATTGGAGGATCATCTTAGACTGTGAGTTCAAAATCAGAACTTCGGGATTTTATGCAAACCAGATACAGTCTACAGCAACTTCCTCATTTTGATGATCAGCATCTCGTGATAATACAATAATAATTCTTGCATTCGATATAGTGTCTTATCATTTCATCGAGAGATCTCAAAGCACTTTACAGAATAAAGATTGCGTATTTTGTGGAAGAAACACGGCAGCCAGTTTATAATAATAATAATCCTTGCATTTGATATAGCACTTTTCACGTCTTCTAGACGTTTCAAAGGGCTTCACAGAATATACTGTAATGTGAATTGACTGTATATTTGTGGGCAAAACGCAGCAGCCAATTGCACACAGCAATGTCCCACAAACAGTCATGGATTGAGTAACCAAATTATTATTGGTTTTTTTTGAGGGATTATTATCAGGAGTGTGGAATAAGGAAACTTGCCCAAGGTTTCACCCTGCCAGGAACCGAATCCAGGTCTCTCACTTGCAATAAACCTAAGTGGCAGGTCCTACCTGAGAAATCAGATATTCAGCTCATCATAGCTTTTTTAAGTGAGAGATGTGGGGGTGGTTGTCTTTACTCAGAGGATAGCAACAATTAGACTTGTTCAATTAGAAAAACACAGCACCTGAAATTAGCCTTCAATGTGCTGATCATGATAAGCTCGCTAACATTTATATTCATGGAAGTTTTGTGGCAACTGGATTTGCTCCAACATACTCAACATTGAAAAATAGAAGATAATTTCAATTTGGAAGCCAACATATTCCATTCAAATGTATGGGATGTGGATCTTATTAAACGTACTAGTGGTCTGATAACACCCAGACCACTCATTCACCATGTAGCTGCAGCAGACTCACTCCTTATCTTCTTGGAACAGACCACTAGTTCATTTAGAAAATACGTATTCCGCGATCATCTGAACCAAACTCCTTCTATTCATCCGTGATCACAATTACTTGTGGTGGCAGTGAGGTGCAGACACATTAGTTGTTGCTTTTAAACCGTGTTGTTCCTCTGAAACGTTAAAGTAGCAGAGCAAGGTTACCAATTACATTACTGCACTGCTAAATTAAACTACAATTCATACATGGTATGATCTGTGGACGGTCGGTCATCCGCTTCACTTGGGTGGATAGTGGATCCTTGTCCGGTGAGCCACTGAAAGGTATTTTCAGCTGAAGAGTTTATCTGCTGTTTCCAACCACAAGTCTTCCCTCTATGAAAATTGCAAACTTTACCAACTGCAGAAAAAAAATGAAAATGTTTCAATAACAGATCCTTATGATTTATCATTGTTTCATATTTATAACACGAGTAATTCCATCATTCAGTAGCATTCTATACATTTCTTATAGGTTTTGGAACAAACCAGTTATATGATCTTTGCAGTGAATTGGATTTTTGATGAAGTTCAATGTTCCTGATTTGATTTTTGCAATATAATGCTATTTCACTGATTCATAAAACGTATCAGTTCAATATTTTAGGTCAAATTACTGCAGTTTGCAATTCTGCAATCATTTGCAGCCAAGCATTAGTGTTTTTCCTTCATCTAGGGGAGGATTCAATATCACAAATATAGCAACCAATATCTTGCTGTCAAGCTACCACTGCTTGTCAGCTAGGACAAGCCTATCTGTTGGTTTTTGACTGGCAGGGTTCAAAGAAGTCAAGGAGGAAGAAACCCTGCTCCAATGGTCGGTCTGCTCTTCTAAGTCCTACCAAAGAGCTAGGCTGGCACAATATTTAAAGTGAAACTGTGGAAGCAAAGCACATACATTAAAAGTGCATAATATGTAGAAGCATGTTTTAATGTATCTTGCTCTGTGTCATTTTTGATGGAGCACCATTTGTTCTGAGACACTACACTGCATGAGGGCTGCTATATAAATGCAAGTTGTTATAGTTGTTGTAAGCAATGTATTGTGTTTATGTGCATCTGTACTTTTAATAAGATTAGCAAATATAGGAATGTCAGCTGCTAGATTCTTTTCCACTCTCAGTCCAATGAAAATACATCACCTGAGATGAATATTTTATGGCTCAATTCACCTCTGTTATTTTCAAGTGTAAAGGATTGTAAACTTACCACAAGCCAACTCGTCTGTCTTGTCGGAACAATCTTCTCTGAAATCACATGTTTTGATGATCTCGACACACTGACCATCTATTTTACAAATAAATTCGTTCTCTGTACAGTTATGAGGAGGCAGAGTGGTAGGTCTTATTGTTGTTGATGGATTTGTGGGAACTGCAGATGGTAAATTACCTGCAGAATAACAAAAGGTAGAGACATTCTGTTTCTAGTAGGGATTTATGTATCAATCGAGGAACTAGAAAAAAGCCTCCATCAGCAAAACTAACACTCCAACTACCCCATCCCGTTCAAATAATGGAATCAATAAATAACAGTGAGGGGGGTCTCATTTACAATATTTTCAACCTCTACGTCCCCAATCTCTGGAACTCCCGGCCTCAATCCCTTCTTCTTGTTGCCTCTTTGCTCGACTTCAAATCACACCTGACTTTACTCATCAACCATTCATTTGGTTACCTCCCCTCTCTTTCCAGCTCGGCATCAAACCACATCACTGTTAAGTGTTCCTAGATGCTTCCAGCATTAAGGACATTATATAAATGCAAGTTGTTGATGGTGGTGTATTTTACTGAAGAAATTTCTTAATAAGGAATCTGAAGTGAGAAAATGGGGCTCCTTCCATTCACGTTCTTCAGTCCGACCATCATGATGCAGTTTACTCCTGAGCAGAGTTTCTATGGGACCAAGGGATTTCTAACTAAATTCCTTATTACAACAGCAGCAACAAAAACAACTTGCATTTACATAGTGCCTTTCATACAGAATAGTGTTTTGGGGCGTTGAAGAATAGTGCTGAGCTACTAAGATGACCTCAAAGTAAACAGGATTTCTAATTTAAGGTATCTCTTACTGTGAATCCAGATAAAAGATATTGCAAAATTAGATCCTATTAATTGCTCTGAATTCTCCATTGGCTTGCATCAGCTCTGTACTGCACCTTGTGTTATCTGTAGTGTGCAGATCTGATTCACTGTGTGTGTGTGTGAGAGAGAGAAAGTGTGTGTATGTTGATGCCTTGCAGAGTTTAGCTTCAATCTGCTTTAGTGAAGGGAGTAATTATTTTCTTAGAACCAAAGTTGTTCTTGTGAGTAGTTAAGAGATTATTTTAAGAGTGTTGCTCATTTAAAAGAATACTTAGCAGAATAGATTACAGCATCCAATAAATGATGACATTCAATTTTGCTTCTCTTCGTTATTAAAATTCTGTAGCTGTGGGCAAAATGAATTATAGAAATGTAAATGAGTTTTATATAAATTAACAAACTCTGTATTGATGGTAGGAGCTTCCATGCCAACTATTGAAATCCTTTTATCCAAATGTAATTGGTATCGTTGGTCAAAGTGTACTTCAAACATTTAGTAAATGTGCAGGATGTATCACAAGCATGACAGACACAGTTTTAATAATTATTTAGAAATGGCCCAAGGTAGGTCAACTTCTAAGATTACATTCTATGAGGAAAAATGCAGAAAATGCAGGAGGATACATACCATTTCGTAGGATGAGCAGAGAGGAGGCAGATACAGCTTAATGCAGAAGAAATTGCAGTCGTTTTTTAATTAATCAATATCAAATGTCAAATATGTACAATCAACTATGATCAAATTTGGCTTTTTTAAGCTATAAAAAAATGGTTTAACTGAGTTTTGTTTTTATAAGAAATACATTGACTGTCCTGCAAAATAGTTTGGTATTGAGTTTAATTTTTTCTTTATAATTTGATATCACAACAGAAGCATGCTGGCTGTGTGAATGAATTTTTGTAGTACCCTATAGATCCTAGGAGGCTGAAAATATCATTATTCAGTGAAAAGAGACTGCAGTGCATTTCAGAGATTTTCATCATAGTTTCGAATGTATTTCTGTTACATGCTTGGATGAATTTTATTATTGAGAATTGCTAATGGCTGTGTGGTAATGTCAGATGTCTCAAAGTGAAAAGCGCCTGTTGAATTAGAATTAATGGATTTTGAAAATTGTTTCCGCAATTTCTTTCCATGTATCCTTTTGATATCCTGTCCATTTTTCCAAACTTTACTGACTACTTAATCGGTTAACTTGGTTTGAAAGTCGATTAATACAGCAGGGACCAGCGTGCACTGGACAAAACAACTCCCATCATCTCTCACAAGATCGCATTCAAGTGGTACGCTGTAAAAATGTAATGTTAGATGTCTTTAAGCTCACAGTCTAGGTACATACTCCAGTGCAAAGCGAAAGGTGTACTGGATTGCTGGAAGTGAGGCATTAGTCCGAGATCTGTGTGACTGTTAAATGACCTGTGACTGTCAAGTAAATGTTAAAAATCCCATGGTCCTAGTTGAAAAGAGAAAGGAGTTCCTTCCAGATTCTCAACAAACAATCCCTCATATAAAATTGGTCATTTACTTCATGGCTGTTTGTGGGACAATGCTATGTGTAAATTGTCTGTCATGTTGACTTACAAATACCCAGCCACTACACTTTATAGTAAAATCCTGTGAAGTGCCCTCCCACCATGACAAGGCGCTATATGAAATGTGAAGATTTTATTGTTTTGATTACCTGCCAATACTCTCATGGGAGTACTTGTACTGCACATGCTCATAGGAGATGCTATCAAGATTATTGTGGTGATGGTGCGGGAGGTGGGTGGTGGGGGAGGGGGAAGTGTGAAGGAAATATTAACCCGGAAAAGCGATCCGCCAATCGACTAACAACTGGGTTCCTACTTACTGCTAGGTAAACAGAGACGTATGGAGTAAGGAAACTTGCCAACGTTTTGCCCTGCTGGGAATCGAACCTAGGTCTCTCACTTGCAGGGTGAATGCTCTAACCACTGAGCTACTGGACTACAGGAATGTGCAAAAGGTTGCCACAAGGCAACGTTGTTTTGCAGTCAGGTCCATAACCCAGTTGTTAGTCGATTGGCCGATCGCTTTTCCGGGGGTAATAATTCTTTCAAAAAAAATTAATAGTAATAAAGTGGTCACTCAGTCCACAACTATGCTGCTGTGAGCAAGTGATTCCCGTGTTTTGCCCACCGAATATACAGTTAATTCACTTTATAGCATATTCTGTGAAGCGCTTTCAGACAACTCGAAGGCATGATAAGGCGCTATATCAAATGCAAGGATTATTATTATTGTATTATTATTCCAACAACCTCCACCCCCCACCCCTCGCACCATCAGCAAAAATAATCTTGATGCCATCTCCTATGAGCATGTGCATTACACATACTCCAATGAGAGTATTGCCAGCTAATCAAAATAATAATAATCCTCACATTTGATATAATGCCTTATCATGGTGGGAGCGTGTTTCAAAACATTTCATAGGATTTTACTATAAAGTGTAGTGGCTGTGTATTTGTAGTTGAAGGCAAAAGGAATGGAATTTGGAATAGATTACTCCAGTGGGGGAGCAAGCTCCAGCACAGAAACGTGGGCCGAATGGCCTCCTGTGTGGTAGACCCTCTGTGAAATGCAGTGACACGAACTATTTTACGAAGTTTAACTTGAATTTTAGAATTATATGACAGGGTAATTATTGTGATTTATTAGGTTAATCCAAAAGATGAGAAGTCTGGCTAGCCAAGTGATCTCATTTAAACATCATTGACTGTTGGAAACATTATTAGATTCTGGGAATCGAACCCAGGTCCTCTCGCTTGCGAGACGAGTGCTCTAACCACTAAGCTATAGGACATTCTTAGATTCTTAAAGCCTGATCCCAACAGCTCAAAGTGGATGAAAGGAAGGTACACAGCCTTTAAAGATCTGCACGTTTCTTCTGACCCTTTTTAATTTTTTTAAAAGGAGATTAAGGTGTCTATCTAATGAAAGGAATGCTATATTTAGCATTCAGATCATGGTAGACCCCAGAGACATTATAAAGTCATGATTTAGGGGTGAAACTGAGTTATGCTGAGCAGGGATGTCCCAGGTTTGATCTCCAGTCTTTGTGGAGTAACCTGGCCTCAGTGGGGGTAGCTTAAATGGACCTTCTGCAGATCAGTGAGTGGAAAATAACACTCAGGGCTCCAGTTCTTACCCATGACCCATGTTCAAAAATAAACGTATGCAGATTTGGTGAGGACAGCCGAGACTTGTCTTTGATTGTCCACTGTGGTTGAATAGCATCCTAACATTCAGTATCTGGGCTTGTCCATTAATAATGTCATTTGGGTGAGAGACAAGTAAAGGGCAAATGGCACCCATGGAACTGTATTCAGTATGACTCAGTGTTGTCCAGATGGACGTTAAAGATCCTGTGCTATTAAATACTGTAAAGCACTATGAGATCCTTTTTAAATATATATATAATGCAAGGATTATTATTAATATTCTTGAGAAAACATCCCAGTTTTGTCCCATATTTTGTCATAAATAAAATCTCTCATCCTTGTTATGCTTGTTAACCTTCTATGCACCGTTCTTATGGTCTTGACATCCTTCTTATCTTGAGGTGCCTAAAGTTAGATACAATAATCCAACTGTGCCTAATTACTGATTTATATAATGTTAGCATTAGCCTTTGGCTTTTATATTTCATGCTTTTATGTATTAAAACCGTGAATTCCACTAGTTTGTTTTCCCAGCTTTATCAGCTTGCCCTCCCATCTTTATGCCAACAAGATACTGGGAAGCAGAATTAAATTGAGAAATTATGATGATGGACTCAAGTAGCTGTAAAATATTGTCCAAGAAAAAGAGTCAATTTTGCAACATTTTTTAATGAATTTCGGAATCCAAAAATAGATTCCTGAACTAAGAAATTAAGAATGCTGAGTGGGGACTGGAAGAATATCATGCAAATCACTTCGGCTCAAGGGAACCTTGCTTTAAAAATAGATTGAATTGGAATGTTTCCATGAGTCAATGTCATGGACATTTGGCAGATTCCTTAGTTAAGAAATCCATTACGAAATACCGCAAAATTGCCCTTAGGATTACTTTCTCATTATTTTAGTAATGAAAGCACAGATTAATATTGTTTCTGTAGTGGTTAAATCTCCTTTTCCTTTCTATTTCCAACAATGTGAAATCCCGTAGCATAGTGGTTAGAGCACTCACCTCACAAACAAGAGGACCCAGTTTTGATTCCCAGGTGGGGCAAAATCTTAGGCAAGTTTCCTTACCTGTTTACCTAACAGCAAATAGGAACCTGCTTGTTAGTCGATTGACAGATCTCCTTCCACATTTCACACAGAAAATACAGTTTTCTGTATTTTCAATCCATTTTATAATATAAAATTGGAGTCCTGTAGCTCAGTGGTTAGAGCACTCGCTTTGCAAGCGAGAGACCTGAGTTCAATTCCAGGCAGGGCGAAACCTTGGGCAAGTTTCCTTACTCCACACGCCTAATAATAATCCCTCCAAAACCAAAAACAATAATAAATTGGTCATTTTCAATCTACGACTGTTTGTGGGACATTGCTGTGCGCAATTGGCTGCCGTGTTCGCCCACAAATATACAGTCAATTCACTTTACAGTATGTTCTGCGAAGCACTTTGGGACGTCCTCCCGACGTAAAAAGCGCTATATCAAATGCAAGGATTATTATTATTATTATTAGATCCTGTGAAGCGCTTTGAGACGTCTCAATGATGTGATAAGGGGCTATATCAAATGCAAGGATTATTGGTATGACAGTAGCTAGATTGCTTGTGCTGCTCTGTACGAACTACTTTATCAAATCGTTGCTAGACTTCAGGCCTCAAACAAGAATTGAGATGGGGAGTTCCCTCCCCCCCCATTTATCTGGAAAACAACAGTTACAGGGATGGGACTGAGATACATTACAATTTACAATATCATTTACATTTATATAGTGCATGTGTATAGTATATATACAGTTAGTGGACATCTTAAAGTGCATTACAGTGCTCGATGAACATCTGATCTGAGAGTGGGAGCTGAGAGAGAGTTAATAACAAGCTAATTTGAGATGATAGAGGCTGGGAGTAAATATCCACTGTGCTCCCTGGATCTCTTTAGGGATCAGAGAAGGTCCATGCAAAGCTCTCTGTCAAAGGGTCCAAGATAGGTTAGGTTTTGTGTGATTAAAGGTTAATATTAGTTCTGGAAGTGGCAGAAAGCCTTTCCTTATTCCTTGCTTTCTTATGTTCCTGTAGCTTCCTCCACTCAGCACACTCCAGCCTGCTTCACGACCCTGCCAGCTCTGACCCACGGTGGGTGACAAGCCTTCAGACACTTGCCCCTGGAGTCCTTCTGCCTGGCTCCCTTCTTCATTGCTTCTAAAACCTGCCTTAAACCGATCTCTGATTGTGTTTCCAGCCACCTTTCGCCTCCGCTCCTCAGCTTCCCTACAGCTTGGGTTCCCAGTCAGTTGGGTGACCCAATTCCTGATGAACCCCTGCCCCCCTTCATCCCCTGCCTGCCTCAATAGGTCTGCCTTGACCCTTCTTTACCTGTTTTCATATCACACCTGAAGACTTTCCTCTTTGACTGTGCTCACGGACATTTACCTTTTTTCCCCGGCTTGGCATCAAACTATGCCATTGCTAAGCACTCTGAGAAGCAACCCCATGTGAAGTGCATTAAATATACGCAAGGTGTTGTTGTTGTCCCTTCCTTATAGAAATCAAGCTTCTTATTGAGCTTCCTTTGAAATTCATAGGATCTCTTCAGAGTTCATATGTTGCTTCACCAGGTCGTATGAGGGAATTCTTGTTGAGATCATTTATATTCCTATTTGCTATCTAATACGTTAAAGATCTTGTTGACCTCCTGTTGCCTGACCGTTTCAGTCCCAGCACATTTTTATTCTTTCCAGGATTAAATTGCATTCCCAAAAAAGCACTTATAGAGGTTGTCTCCTCAGTGTTAAAACATGCCATGCAACTACTTCTGTGATTGAACAATAAATAATACACTCACCATCATGGAGAGCACAATCCATAAAGGATAGGTCATCAATTCCAATATCTCCACCAAAGTCATCTCCCACAGTAGCCTCCAGTAATATCTGTTACAAAGTAGACAGAATAAAGGATCACCTTCATACCAATCTATGCACTATCTTATCTATTCCATATTAGACAAGAGCTTGCATTCCTATTCACTTAGACCTAGTGAATCTTACCTGAAGGAATCTTGAATGTCTTGATAACCACAGACCAAAATCTATTATTCTATTGCATTTCTTGTTGATTATCAATTCATTTATTCATAATATTCACTTTACAATATTAAATTCTCCCGAACTTCTCTGCTGCTTTCAAGACAGTCGACTGACCACCTTTCCTCTATCATCCATCTTAGTGGGACTGCACTCTCCTGGATTGAGTCCCACTTGACCCACCCCCATCACTACATCTGTTTTTCCTCCCATCCCCAATGGGTCACTTATGGCTTCATCCTTGGCCCCATCCTTTTACTCATTTACGTGCTCTCTCTCTTTGAAATCATTCGTAGATATAGCATCAACTTCCACATATATGCGGATGATACCCAAATCTACTTCTCTTCCAGCCATGACCCCAGTTCCATTAATAGTTTGTCCTCTTACTTGTCAGACATTAAGGCCTGGATGAGCACCGCTTTCTGCGGCTGAGCTTTCATAAGATCAAAGCCATCCTCCTGTAAATGTCTTCTCACCTGAGGTTCTGACTTCCATAAACTCTCTGGCATATCCCTCAGACTCACTGAACCTGTGCACACCTAGGAGTCAGGTTCAGTCCTCAGCTGTCCTTCCTACTCCATATCCAGTACTTGACCAGGACCACTTCCTCCAGCTACGCCATATTGCCCGCCTACGACCTTAACTCACACCCGACATAGCTGAAACCCTCATTTGCACATTCATCACCTCCCACCACAATTTTTCTAATGCCCTCCTAAACTCTTCAGCATTCATGTGACTTGCCTGGATTTATGGTAGAATGTAGTTATTGTGTATATTTGTAGGCAGAAGCAGTAGCTAATTTGCACACAGTGATCCACATACAGCCATGAAGTGAATGACCAAATTTTATCTGGCAAATTGTTGACCAGGACACAGGAAGAAACTCCCATCATTTTCTTTTTGAATAGTGCCATTGGATCTTTAATGTCCGCCTGAATAGGCAGAAGAACCTCACCTCCAACAATGCAGCAGGAAAGATTTGGAGACCTTGTTATTGGGTAAATGACTCTATAACACAAATATTCTTTTTTCAAACAGTTAAGCATGGATGACTTAACCAATGTATTATGTGTGAAATATATTAAAAGGCTTCATCTTTAGCATATATCTAATGATGCATTTCCATTCATCTTAAAGGTTTATATTGTTACAGAATAAAAAAAACATTAGTTTGAAGCTGAATTTGCACTTTCCAAATCTAAGAATCAAACTTAAATATATAATGCAAGATTTTTTTAATCGATAAGAACAGCCAAAGATCACACTGTAAATTGCCCAAACTAATAACAAAGCTTTAAGAAACTAACAGTCTGTTTTACACGTACATTTAGATGCACTAAAAAAATTGTAAGGACTCAAAGCCCATAATGAGAAAAATAATTAGATTTTAGCAGATGGTGGGAACTTTATATCAGTTCAATAAAAGTCGAAAACATGAAAGTGCAATGTTAACAACCCACTAGATCATTCAATATTAAAGGTTATCTAACATTTGCCAGAGAAATACATTTGAACAAGTGATAGTCTGACTTCCCACTTGAACAAAAAGATTAGAAGAGGATTTCTTGTTTTATTCGATGTAGCAACCGTGAATGAATGACCAATTTTATTTGGATGGTTGTTGGCCAAGAGATCTGCCGCACTCTGTTCCCTTTTTAAATAGTGGCATGGGAACTTTATGTGAATAGGACTGCAGTTTAATGTCTAATGTGAAAGATAGAACCTCTGACAATGCAGCGCTGATCACTGAAGTTTTTATCCAATTAAATAAAAACTCCACTGTCCATATACTCACCTGCACCAAACTCCTTAACCCCTTAACCCCAGCCCTTGCCAAGCTCCATTGGCTCCCAATGCCGAACAGATTGATTTCAAGATCTTCAATTGTGCCAATCCCTTCATGCCCTGGTACGTCTCTATCTTCCTGACCTGTTTACACCCCACTCCACTACCCACTGTCGTCACTCAGGTGGACCTCAACCTTGTATTTTAAATTGAAGGGGTAGTGTCCTGACCTTGTCTCCTCTGCTCCACCATTGCTGGCCGTGCTTTCAGCCATTATACCCCAAAACTTTGGAACTCTCTTCCTCATCCTTCCAGCTTGCCTTCTCCTCACACCTGAAGCCCTTCCTCTTCGGCTATGTCTTCAGTATCCTCCCCCCTTCCTGGCTCGGCATCAGGCTCTGCCCTGTTAACCTCTCTGAGATGCTGTCCTGTGTGAAAAATGCTATATAAATTTAACTTTTTGTTGTCAGCTACAATTTCCTGATTCAGACATACTACCGACTAAAGAAGGCCGACAACAAACGTATATGGGACATGACGTGGACACTACAACACTTTGGGGAACACTTTTTCCTCAGTAACATTGAAGGAACTAGTTTGCAATCCATTCATCAGATGAGCTCTTACTTAAAATGAAATCTTAAGGCTAACTCTTATACCTTTGTAAATTTATTTGCTTCAGTAATGTGTGGTACAATTATTAGATGATGAGGAGCCCAGGGATTCTGTTTTTCTTTGACACTACACAATATTGCATTCAAAGCTCTATCCTCAAGCTAATCCCTCGAACAACAGAAAGAGAAATATGTTTTGGATAAGGTTGGTTTTTTTTGAAGGCTCAGGAACCAGACTAGCAAGACCACCTTAGATGGTTAACTCGATTCTGACGTTTGGTACCAAGCATATCACCTTCGAGACAGGTCAGCTCTAAGCAGATCTCACTCAGCGCCTTGGGACGTCCTCCCGACTTGAAAGGCGCTGTAAAAATACAATTTGTTGTTGTTGTTACCTCCCACCCAAGGAGGAATAGTCACTTGTTGATCAATTGAATGTGAAATGAAAAGGTCAATAGTGTTAGCGAACAAAAAGATCAATAGTGTTAGTGTTATATTGAACAAAATAAAACACATTTTACAGATGAAGTAGTTTCTCCAAAAACACTTGATATTTGTTGGGCAGAGTAAGTTATATAGCCTTAATGCTTGCGAACCAGATTTGTGTGAGTGCAGTTTCAATTCAGAAGTTCACAAGAGGTTTTAAAATGATGAAGGTTATTCAGTACCATTTGATCTTATAATAAAATACCTTCAATTCCACTTTGCAAAACTGAGCTGTGTTTTGCTCTGAAGGAACATGAGAGAACATTTTTAAATACAAATGTAAATTCTTTAATTCTCCTCAGTGCTGCAGAGGAACCTTGCCTTGACAGTCTGCATTGGCAGGACATGTGACAAGAATATTACTACCGATCGACTGATAGCAGCAAAATGAATTGAAGCTTCAGAATTACTAATTTAAATCCCTGATTTTAAAAGGTCTGCATTGGACAAGTGATTGTGGGTTAAATTTACTGGGTAGTGTCTCCACTATATCATATGTACTGCATAGGAAATTATACTGCTTAGCCAGATGACTGTTAGAAGTTATTACCTGTCCTCATATGGATTTTACTGCTGATACCCTGACATCTTATATCTTCCATTAGCAAAAACCTTCTATTTGGTTTACGGCAGAATTAGTACTTCTATCCTTTTTGCCTCCTTAGACATATTATTCAAGCATTATGTCACTGGAGGCAAGAACATAGCGCACAATTCCAATTTCCCTCTATCTAATAAATCAACTATAGAAATATATTTCAATACTTTATAATTCCATAGTATTTTTTCCAAAAGTTAGAAGTGCAGGCTCCTTTGCTTTTCTGCTAACCGGTACAAAAATATGACTTTCTATGACTCTAAATCCTTCACAAACCACTTCACAAAGCAGCCAAAACCACTAATGTGAAGGAAGAATTCTTTCGCCCATAAATATACAGTCAATTCACTTTACAGTCTATTCTGTTAAGCGTTTTGAGACATCTAGAAGATGTGAAAGGCGCTATATCAAATGCAAGGATTATTATTATTTACGTATATATACACAGAAACTACATTTGACATGAATTACCTTAGTGCTTTGAAACAGTGAAATTATAGGTGCTATATGAGATGCAACGATTATTATACTATATAGTATAATATTAATTAACCTATGGATATCAATGTTTACATTTCTTCTGAAGTTTTAAAAGCCTTATTTGAATTTTGGAATTTGATGTCCTTTTTCTAGTAATTCAAATTTTCGTTGAAATCATAAGTAACAAGGATTGACAAAATCTAATACTTGATGAAAATTCACACTAAATGTTTATCTCTTTCAAACTAATCTGTTGTCCATTTCCTAATTCAGCCTTCATAATGAACTGGAGATGTCCATTTGGGGACAATCTCGGGTAAACAAATGCAGAATAATTATCATAATCCTTGCATTTGTTACAGCATCTTATCATATCTCAAAACATCTCAAAGTTCTTCACTGAAAAGTGCAGTAAGTGTTCATTTATAGACAAATGAAATAAACAAATGATCCATTGGGGGTATAATAATAAAAACTGAAGCCCCAAAGCACTGAGACCCACTGAGCTAACTCCCTTACTGGAGTTAATCCCTCTGAAGCCCCAGGACCCAATAATCAGATTGAGAGAGTGAGAAACAAGAGACCAGAAATGGAAGAATGGAGGGAATGGCCAGGAGAATAGGGCTGAAAGAGGTTGCAAAGGGAGCGGTGAGAATGTGAAAGGATTTGAAGCCAGGATGCTCTGGGACGTAGTGTAGCTTGGAAAGGATGGGATTAACAGAGTGCGGAGGGAATATGGAAAGGCTTATATAAATTGTCAGTTAGACTGCAGTTAGAATATTGTGCCCAATATCGGTCACCCCACTTTAGAAAGATGTCAAGGTGACAAAGATGATGCAGATGAGGTTTACTAGGATATACCGGGATGAGTGGTTTGGCCTATGAAGACAGACGGGGTAATTGGGATTTTTTCTGCTCCAACAAGGAAGGGTGAAGGGTGAACGTTTAGAGATTTTTAAAATCATGAGGGGGGTTGAAAGAATAAATAGGGAGAAATGATTTCCACTGGTCAATGTGTGGAAATCATTGACCAATGGAAATGATTAGTTAGTAAACTACCCAATGGGGAGGTCAGGAGAATGTTTTTCGCACAGAGTAGTTAGGATATGGAATGCACAGTCGGGAGCAGTGGTTGAGACAGAATCAATATTGCCCTTCAAGAGGGAACCAAGCAAATATGTAAAAAAAGAAGCAGCTATAGGGGTATGGGGAAAGGGCAGGTAATGGGAATAAAATGATTACTCTTGGGCAGCCAATACAGACACAATTGGCCAAATTCTGTGGTTCTTAAGCATTTCTATGGTTCTAAGGCAAAAAGAGTATTCTGGAAAGATGAGATCAAATGGACCAAAGTGAAGCCAGATTTATACCTAACCCTCCTTATCTCAGTGAAAAGGTGGGAGGAGGCACTAAGCACCTAAACAAAGCCACGATATTGAGTATTAGTTTTTCAAGTTTATCAAACAAGTCACCTTACCAGCTCTTTAAATAACAGTAACAGTGTTTTGTTGATCATTGTGAACGATCGATTGGACCACTTGCAAGGGACAAATGGGATGGAGGTTCATTTTTGTTACAACTGTTGATAAGAAATACTGCCCGTTTCTTAAAAATAATGGGCTTCCAAATTAACACTAAATTTTAAATTCTTCCACATTTCTACCCAATCTTAAATTTTAGGACAAAACAGTCTTCAAGACTAAAATAAGATACAATCTTGACCCTGTGTTGTTCTATGTGTATTTACAAATAGCTCCAGAATGGTAGAAGTGCTATAATATAGCTGAAAATGCAAATTCTCAGCTCAATTTGTTGCTCCTGCAATGAGTGCCCCCACTTCAGTTTTAAGTCAGAATAGAAACAATTACAGAACAGTTTCGTTCAAAGGAGAGCAAGCCATGCAATAATGTGTCTTTGAAATCAGTAATTCTACACTGAGATTTATTTGAAATTGTCTTCATTCCAGCAACAGTAAATTATACCTTTAACATCTAATTATTTCAGAACAATTCATGAATATCTTTATAGTTACTCGTGCCCTTTCCCGTTGAGTTCAAAAGTGGAACAAAATGTCTTCTGAAATAAAGGGTACCCTCATTAACCACAACATAAATCTGAATAACCCAAATGCGTCTAAACTCATTAAAGCTTTAATTTTCAAGTTTATGTGCATTGGCGATATGCTCATAGACGGCACCCAACGCTATAAATATCTGTTCACTTTGATTTACCAGTAACATCTTAAACTAAGTACCATACCCAACAGAGAACATCCTCTCTTAGAAATTCAGATACAGTATTTCTAAGGAGAACCCACTGAACTCACCCTTGTTAAAGATTCCTTCTAAACAATATATTGCCCACTTAACCTTACCTAAAATAAATACGTATGTTCATTATTGATCTTTGTAAAGTATTGTAACAATGCTAAATAAAGGGGGAAACGTGGCTTCAATTCATTATTGTTTTTCATAAGTGTAAGCCCAAAAGCTGCATATTAGGCTCCAGTTATTCGTCTCCTTGTGAGGACCCAATTCATTCTGTGAACATGTATTATGCACATGATGAAGCCTGAAATTATATTTAGTCTCGCACTGTAAGCACATTTACTCTTAAAATTAACAATTGTGCAGAATTGTGGAAAATTCGTACATTTATGCTTAATTTGGAAGCTGGTTTCCACAGTCATTAAAAAGAACTCCCTGGGGGCAGTTCCAATGGTATAGTGGTGAGAGCTGCTGTCGTTGGGATGAGGCGTTAAACCTTGGTCCTTCCTGCCTATTAGGTGGATGTTAAAGATCCTGTGCTACTCTTCAACAACAGAAGGGAGTTTCTCCTGATGTCTTGGCCAACAATCGCTCAAATAAAATTGGTCATTCACTTCATGACTGTTTGGGGACACTGATGAGTGCAAATTGACTGCCAGTTTACTTACAAATTACAGTCATTACACTTTACAGTATATCCTGTAAAGCTCTTGGAGACATTTTCCCAACATGGATGCTGAGCAAAGAAGAGGAGGAGGAGGGGGAGGAGAGGGAGGTGGCCATAGACGCATTTGAAGAGGTAGGATTTGACAAAAGATACTCAGGCAGAAAGAGAAGGGCCGAGATGGAGGGTTAGAGAGGGAGGGATTTCCAGTGGCTGGAGATATAGGAACTAAAGAGATGGCAGGGTGTGGAAGGATTTGTAGGTGAGGGCGAGGACCCTGAAATCGATCCACTATGAGACAGGAATTATATAGAATGAACAAAATTAATGAACATGAATTACAGAAATGTACAACAAAAACTTGCACTTATATAGTGTCCTCCATGCAAGGTAGCGTCTCAGAGTGCTTAACAGTGGCAGAGCCTGACTCTGAGCCAGGTGGGTGGGGGTGTGGTGGCCATCGAAAAGGAAGGTGGAGGGATTGAGGGAGAGTGGTCCAGAGTTTTGTGGCGTAATGGCTGAAAGCGACCTCCGATGATAGGGCGGAGAGTGCGAGGGACGAGCAGGAGGCCGGTGCCAGTCGAGTGGAGATGCCGGGTGGTGGATTGGGGAGTGAGGAGGTCGGAGAGGTAGGGAGGTGTCAGGCAGTGAAGGGATTTGGAGATGGGTGTGAGGATCTTGAAGTTGATCCATTCGGTGATATAGAGCCAGTGCAGTCTGCCCAGAACTGGTGAGATGTGGGTATGGAGTTTGGTCCTGGTAAGTATGTGGGCAGCAGAGTTCTGAATGAGCTGGATCTTTTGAATGGTGGAGCTGGGGAGACTGGCAAGGTGTGTGTTTGAGTAATCCAGGCAGGAGGTGACAAACACATGCACGGGGGTTTTGGCTGCATTTGGGTGAAGGTACAGTTCGAGGAGGGCAATGTGACAGAGGTGGAAGAAGGCGGTCCTGGTCAGGGACCAGATGTAACGGAGGAAGGACAGCTGGAGGTCGAACCGGATGCCTAGATTGCGCACTAGTTCGGTGAGTGTGAGGGAGAGCCCAGGGAGGTTGAGGAGTTCAGATCCGAATTGGATGGCTCTTTTCAAAGAGCCGTCACAGACACGATGGGTTGAATGGCCTCCTTCTGTGCTGTATAATTCTATGATCCAGGATCTGATGTCTGCCAGACAGGCTGAGAGAACATTGTTGGACCTGGAGTTGGTACTGGCGGAGGCAAAGTAGATTTGTGTGTCATCCACATACATGTGGAAGTTTACCCCGGGTCTGCCGATGACATCACCCAGAGGCATATGGATAAGAACACAGTAGGAGGCCATTTTGTGTCAGTGTTGCCAAGAGCCACCCAACTTAATCACAATTTCTTACTCTTTCCCTGTGCCCTCTAATAACCCTACATGTACTTTATCCAATTCTTTTTTAAATACCCCAACCAACCCTGCTCTAATAGCCCCTTATGGAAAATCATTCCATTTCCATAAGCAATAGCAAACCTCTCCTTATGCTCCACTAGTCGTAGGCTTGATTAAGAGGAGACGGGTGCTCACTTCTCTGTTGGTGATTGAATTCCTTGTTTCGGATAAATAGGCTACAGATAGCTTTGCTTTCAATACTGTGTGCAGCACAGTGTGACCCTGTTACATCACGCAATCATAATCCGCCAGTGTTAATGGTACCATCACTGAGAAAAATAGCAAGTAAGATTGATAAATATAAGGTACATTTTCATACAGTCATTACAATGATTGTATAAAAATACAGTGATTGCAATGACAATGACTGTATTTACAAGTCATTACAATGACTGTATGACTTGAAAAGAAAACAAATGCGTTTTTTAAGATGCCTGCTGCACACAGAACTGAATAGCAGTTCTCTCTTTCTCTTCCTCTCTGTCGTTAACACAAATCAATTAAAAAGCAACAATAATTAGTTACACCGTTGAAGCAATGTGGACAATTTATTGTTTCATTAGGTACTACGGATTTGAATATCCCTTGAGGGGTTATATGATTTTTCTTCCCCCCTGAGACAATCGTGCCATTCAAAAATGTCTTTGTGATCCTTATATTAAGTAGCTGCTCTGCAGTCAGAAACAATCCAGCGAACTTGCACCATCAATGGCTGCCAGTTCATCTGCACTATTTGTTAAGCAGGCAGTAAATCTAATGTGTTTGTCCACCCTAAGGGAAACAGGGTAGAATTGCTCTAAATCTTATTAACATAGCATTTCAAAGGGTACAGAATCTAGCAAATTGCAGAATTCGGTTTTAACTTTGAAGTTGTTTTTCTGCAGTTCTTGGAAGATCTTACAGAAACCGGCTTCAAAATTTATGCGGTATTTAAAAGTTTGCCAAATTCTCTGAAATAGATAACTTAATTCTTAAAAGAATAAGTCTAAACCAGGGTGGAATTTTACCTCATCTATATCATATATAATAATATATATGCATAAATAATAATATTAATCCTTGGATTTGATATAGTGCCTTATCATATCTTCCAGACGACTCAAAGAGCTTCACAGAATATCCTGTAAAGTGTAGTGACTGTATTTTGTGGGCAAAATGCGGCAGCCAATTACATGTATCTATGTCACTTTGTCCTCCCAATGTTAAAGGCGCTGTACAAATTTAATTTAATGCCATTTGTTGTTGTTACTGAAAGAGTCCTACCTGGAATGGTTGAGAACTGTTGATAAATAGGACCTCTCTTCGCCAAGCATTACCATAGTTTCCATATTTCACCCAAAGTTGCGCCCCCTTTGTATTGCTGTAAATCCTCTTGTGCACAGCCAGTCTAAAAATCTGCATTCCAAACATGTGGTAGTGGAAGCGAAAAATGCAGGTCTTGTGGATGTTATTGGTGGTGGCCTCCAGGATTGGGCTCACAAGCATAGCTGTGTTTCCAAATTGTTGCTCAGAAACTTCTATGTAAAAGTAATGGCCTTGTGCTGTTCCAAATGTGTGGTCTTTCGACGGTCCGGTGTTGAGTGAAGGAGTTTGACCCCTATTTCTTGTCCAGTCAAAATCATCTTCTGTGGCTTGCTCCCAGTTGCACAACCCATTTTCAAAATCACATAGCAGATTGCTCCCTGCAAAAGACAGGATATTGAGTTAACAAAACTTAAAGCTGTATAAACATGTACAATTATTTGCTTAATGAGAATGTAAGAACGCAGTAGAATGCCAATTCTGTTCAAAATACATAGTGCAATCCACTTTATAGTATATCCTGTGAAGATGTCTCAAAAGCGTGATCAGGGAATATATCAAATGCAAGGACTATAACTATTATATTTTGATTATTAAATACACTCTCTAGGTATCCACTATGCAGGTATGTTTTAATAAGGAATACAGCTAGAATCTTTTGCCTGTGGGAACTCTGCTCCTTAAGCACTGCAACAACTTGCATTTATCACTCTTGACACAGGAAAGCATCCCAGAGCACTTTTTAGGATAGGACGCCAAGTATGGGAGAAGAGGGAGGTACGCTCTGAGATGCCGTCCAGCGTGGAGGGCGCTATATAAATCCACGTTGTTGTTGTTGAGGTGACCATAGGCGTGGTCGAACAAATAGGTTGAAGAGGTAAGTAGATTGCGTAAGAGTGGAATTCCCACTTCCAGTTACCAGAAGGAGTCCTCATTTACGTGACTCAAATTCTTTATTACATAGAATATCTTAAGAAAAAATCATTTTCAAAGACAAATCAATCTTCAGTACAACTCTCATGTTCTGTGGAATGGTGACACAAAAACAGTTTGTTCCCCAATAAGTCCATGTCAGTGGTTAACTCCATATGAGCCTCACCCTGCCTATTCCCCTCTCCTATACCTCTCTATTACCATCTCCATATTACCTTTCCTCTCAAATACATTGATGCTTTTTGCTTCAAATGCAATTTGCAGCAGTGAATTCCACAAACTTTGGAGCTCCATGGATGGTGTTCTTCACAACATCTGGCTCAAGGGATGCAATGACTGGGAAGGCTCAACTGTCCTTTGGCTGCTATGGTTGAGTGTTATTGTGGAAACAAGATTAAGGAATTCCATTAAGAAGCATCACAAACTAGACCCCTCTATCTCAAAGCATGTGACCCCCTGACAAAAATATTCTCCCTGCTTCTCAATATGTAAACCAAGCAAACCTCCCAGCCTTCTGTACGACATTACTCAGCATCGATCACTCGCCTTCTTTGGCATTCCATTTCCAAGATCCAAGCAGCTTAGGAACTATCGTATTTGACCATCCTGGCCAACAATTCTCCAAATAAAATTTGGCATTCTCTTCATAGTTGTTTGTAGTGCATTGCTGTGCACAAATTGGCTGCCGCATTTCGCCCACAAAACACACAGTCACTCCACTTTACAGAATAACCCTCGAAGTGCTTTGAAACATTTTAAAGATGCGATCAGGTGTTCTAGTTAACAGAAAGCAACCCATTTACATGACTCGATTCCTTATTAAGAAGCCTGGTAAGAAATATTGCAAATTCAGTTGCTGTATTAAAGACTCCAATTAGGGAAAAATAAATCAATAGGACCTTTTATGTGCAGTTCAAATAATTTTAAAAAATTTTAAGTCAAACATAAAAGATCGGATGGGTTACCAGACATTAAAGGCTATGTTGAAATACTAGGTTCCACTTACGGCAGTTTTCTTCATCAGAAGCATCACCGCAATCGTCCAGGAGGTCACAAACGTGCAATCGGTCGATGCAAGCTCTGGTCTCTTTACACCAGAAATGATCGGGGCCGTTACAAGACACAGCAGCTTGCGGGAGGGAGCAATTAATGAACCTGATATCGTCCATCGCTGTCACGCCATCGTAAATACTCAGGCTAACTTTCACCAGCGAGAGACAGAAGGGCTGATGAAGGCGTCCGAGCTGCACAAAGGCCTGCTGCCAGCGATCGGTCTGAGTGATGTAGGTCCACCACACCACTGTACGATTCAGAACCCCCTCCACATCCAAGTACATTTTTGCTGCTCCTACAGCCTGACCATAATTGTAATACCTGCAGGAAAAAACAGCCAATAGCAGATGTAGACCCCCAGGTAATATCTTCAGATGTTAAATAATAATAACAATCCTTGCATTTGATATTGCGCCTCATCACGTCTTCGAGACGTTTCAAAGCGCTTCACAGAACATATTGTAAAGTGAATAGATTTGCATCTTTTGTGGTCAAAATGGGGCAGCCAATTGCACACACCAATGTCCAACAAAAGTCGTGTGTTGAAGTGACCCATTTTTTTTTTAAGGAATTATTACCCCCGGAAAAGCAATCCATCAATCGACTAACAACCGGGCTCCTAGTTACTGATAGGCAAACAGAGTTGTGTGGAGGCTAATAAGAAAATCTTTTAAAGATGGAATTTTTAGGGTGACCGAGACATGGAAGACTTTAACAAATCATCTCCATATGTCGTCAAGTCATTGTAAGGTTGACGATCTTTCTCACCAGAAGGACATGGTGCATCCTGTTCCTGACTGACTGAATTGAGGGCTCTTCAAGGCTGCAATCTGAGAGATGCTGCTTCTGTTATTCAGAATAACCATGAAATGGCCTGTGAGAAATCAGATAAAACATAAAAGACAGATGTTTCCAAAACTATTCAGTTTACTTAACGGTTTAGAATTTTGTTAATTGTCACTTTCTTTTTTTGGACAAATTATTACCCCTGACACAACGGTTTGCTCCTTAGGAGCATTTTCAAGTTAAAATGTTGGTCACCATCTTAGTTCTTCACAATCAGCCAAAATATACAATGTTATCAACTTGGAGACAGCCATCTGAAACTGCTTTTATTTTCAGATGCTCTAATATTGCTGTTCTTTGCAAGTAGAAGCACAGAGAATTTTGGGCCTTTGTGGCCAATTTTTGTTTGAGGGATTATCCCGGAAAGCAATTGAACAATCGACAAACGGGTTCCTACTTACTGCTAGGTAAACAGAGGCATGTGGAGTAAGGAAACGTGCCAAAGCTTTTGCAGCGCCCGGGAATCGAACCCAGGTCCTTTCGCTTGTGAGGCAAGTGTGCTAACTACTGCGTTATGGGATACTAACTGTCTATCTTGCTTTTAGACATCCCTACTGATTCTGTCTCTACAGCTTTCTGGGCAGAGCGTTCCACATCTTCACAACCCTCTGTGCAAAGAAATGCTTCTAATCGTTTTGGGTCTGAATTTAAAACTATGCTCCTTTGTAATTTCTCAATACATTTCTCTTCCTCTTGTGTCTGGCTGCAATCAACTCGTCCCTACGATTGCCAGCTCCATCTCCTTTCAGCGCCTTAGGACGTCCTCTCGACATGAAATGTATACAAATGTAATCTTGTTGTTGTTCTTTCATGACCCAGTTGCTAAAGTCATTGAGATATCCAGGTCAGAAGATCTCAGCTTCAAGTGGCACTCTCATTTGGATACTACACATGGTGTCAGTGTCTTTTCCGCAACTTTCTAAGGTGGAATATCATAAATTCTTCCCTAATTTTATTTCCTGAATGAGTTGAGAAATGTTTTTAAGAAATAGTGGAAGAAAACCACCTCCACTAAAGTTCTCATTAGATTGATTCCAGTCTCTTACCGTCGGATGTATTGGTGGTGTGGTCTTGAGCTGGGACTTGATTCTGGATGTTTGAAGGTAGAGCATTTCTTGAGCTTCTGATCCAATCAAAGTCATCACTGGGGATATTCTCAAACCAGCCACAGTCATTCTCTTCAAAGGTGCATGTTGCGGCTGTAAAACACAGATAAAAATCCCATTAAAGCCATATATCACCAGAAGAGCTCTACATAACACTGAATGGATGTTTTACCACTGAATGTGTTAGAATCACATTTGATAGAAATTCCACACTAACAATTTTTTGGGGGGTTGAGTGTAGCTAATCTCTCTGATCAACACTAAAATCACATTCCAAGACCAGGCCAGCTAGTCCAATAATGGCATCGGCTGGGTGGAATTTTCTGTAATTTACCCATTTTGCTACAACTTTCACTCCAATCACAAGATCAGTTCAGGTGTAGAAGGCCCTTTGGCCTATTTGATCTCATCCTTCCAGAATATCCACCCTTCCATCTTCCCATCACAGCAACAAGTGTTGCTTAAATGAATCCAGTGCTCTGACCTCAACTACCCTTTCTGGTAACCTGTTTCAGTCGGTGTCCGTAAAAGAAAAACACTTTGGTGTACCTGTTTATCTCGTGGACAGTTTAGAAACTCACTTTAGAGGTGCTGCATTTGATGTGTTTGGTTCACTTTATGTATAACCCCAGAAGGAAATGCCTTGAAGCTTTACACTTCTTGGTATCAGAAAGTGACGAAGAGAGATGCGTAATGTAAATTAGAATCTTGCCATGTGCTCAGGGTGAATTTCCAGCCCTTTTAGGATTCTACTCTCATGAGAATCAACCCACAGTCTATTCGCTCACATTTTCTGCATGTTCTGGTTAGTTAGTTCACTGACGCGATCGTGAAGATAGTTTTATCTGTTATTGATAATGATATCCGCTAAAGCGCAATTTCACACCAATTATGGAAAGAAACTGATGGATGAGGTATCATTCAAGGCACATTTGTTCCTGTCTAGTTAAGAAAAGCTGATAGAAGAGGATAATTCTATTTTCTATTAAAATCTGGTGGTGTCTTCCTTTATCACTTACATCCATTTCTTTGGAAAATATTTAAAAGAGAATTAATAACTAGGGGAGGGGCTTGGCTTTTCATTCAGAATGTAATTCTCCAACTAACAATTTCTAATATTAAGTACTATTAAGTAATGCTCCCTCCTCGAGCTCCTGCAGTCTTGCTTCCGCCATGCCCACAGCACAGAGATAGTGCTTGTCAAAATCACAAACGATGTCCTCTCAATCTACCACACCATCCTCCTCCATCGCCTCTCCTCCCTCATTCACCTTAGTGGGACCACACTCAAATGGTTCGAGTCCTTCTTAACAACCAACCGCCTCCATTTCATCTCGACAAATGGTTTCTCTTCCCGCCCCCGTTTGTCACCTCCCGCCTGGTTTACTCAAATGCACTCCCGAACTATTCAAAATATCCAGCTCATTCCGAACTCTGCCGCCCACATACTTACCCGGACCTAACTCCATACCCAAATCTCACCAGTTCTGGCCAGGCTCCACTGGCTTCCCATCACCGAATGGATCGACTTCAAGATCCTCACACTCATGTTCAAATCCATTCAATCCCTGGCACCTCCTTACCTTTTCGACCTCCTTACTCCCCAATCCACCACCCGGTGCCTCCGCTCGACTGGCAACTCCTACTCATCCCTTGAACCCGCCGCCCACCATCAGAGGTCACGCTTTCAGCCATTACGTACCGAAACTCTGGAACACTCTCCCCCAATCCCTTTACCTTGCCCCCTCTCTCCCCTTTTCCAAGTCCCACCTGAAAACCTTCCTCTTCCACCGTGCTTACGGCCACCTGCCGCCCTTTTGACTCGGAGTCAGGCTCCGCCACTGTTAAGCGCTCTGAGATGCCACCCTGCATGGAGGGCGCTATATAAGTGCAAGTTGCTGTTGTTGTTGCTGTTGTACATTTTGTTCTATTTAGGGTGAAAGATGCTATCTTTCGTAACATATTGAATCTGTTAACAAATATTAGTGACTGGAAATTCCACCTGGGCTAGATTTATTCTATTGACTTATAATTTCATTGTGTACAAAATTTGTTATATTCTTAAATGCATCCGTAATTTTTGAAGCCAGTTTTCATAGGATAGACTGGATTCCATAATTTGCAAAAGAAGAGCGCAAACCTTTCCAATCATGGCTCATAACTCATTCCTCCAACACTAGGGATTATTCCTGTTGCTCTTCTACGCTCTTCTAACTTTTTTGTGTTATGGAATATGTAATCAGTGCATGGCAGACCCTAATATCACACTTTAAAATTCAAAGTCCTATTAATTTCGCTGCACTTAGACTCAGCAACAGCAGAAAACGCCCCTATCCCTGGGATTGAATAACTCTTACAACTAGGATAGCAGCATGAATAAAAAAACTCCACTGAAGACACCACGGGAGTACAGTTCCACAGCCACTGATTGATTGCAGATACTTAACCAAGTGGCCATTCTACTTTCTTGATCTTTGCTTGTGTGTTATTCCACACATCTATTATCTTTTGTGTACAAACATTTTCACTTGACTTCCCTTCTAAGGAACAGGAATTGGCCATTCAACCAGTTGCGCCTATCTATCATTAGATAATTGCATAATCCTTTCTCCATCTTACCTACACGTCCCTTAATACTGTCACTTCCCAAGTATCTATCATCCCTGGGTCATAGATCCCAATGATTCTACATCTGAAGATGATGGGCTACCTCACTGGTTTGAACCTGGTGTTCCCAACATCTAATTTATTAATATTTTAACTTGCTTTTTCCGATGCTTGAAACCTTTACCCGTATTGAAGAACTAATTCCAGTTATAATCTTGAAAAAGTATCCATCGTCTCACCCTGCAGTCATTTGTCTGTGATCCTGCTAGTTGTTTATCCAAAACAAATAAATAAAAATAAATAAACAAATAAAAACAATCCGTGACTGTTTGTGGGACACTTCTGTGCGCAACTGGCTGCCGCGTTTCACCCACAAAATATGCAGTCAATTCACTTTACAGTATATTCTGTGAAGCGCTTTGAGTCGTCTCAATAATGTGATAAGACATTATATCAAATGGAAGGATTATTATTATAAATGTGGTTTGTACCCTATTTTCATACATTACAATACAGAGATGACTCGAGATTGCCAGGAATGAATATGCTGAAGCCTTGTTTAAACAGTGTATCTCTTGGCCTATTTTCTTCAAATCTGTCTCATACCTACAATGCTTACAAACACTCTAATGAAAAATAATGACATTCATTTTACTTGTTGGTCATATTTTTATACTCAAGGAATAATTATCACTGTGAACATGCAATCATTTTGTTTTTTATGTAATTAATATCATTAATACTTCAAAAAAGCACTGACGATACAAAATCCCAGTGCTGTTCACATAATTAAAATTAATAACAGTAGTAAGTGAATTTCACTGAATTGTTTTCTAAATTAAATTTTATCTAATCCAGGCCAGGTTCCTTCTGAGGCTTGTCATTATTTTGGTAATTTATCATTGCAATTACTATTGTATATCAGTCTGATTCATTTGGTAGCACTCTCACCTCTGAGTCAGAAGATTGCAACTTCAAGCCCAATGTTAAGACTTCGAGCTCATAGTTCACAACACCAACTTGCATTTATATAGCACCCTTCACATGGGTAGCCTCACTGAGCATTTAACAGCACTTAAAACTTGGTTTGATGTTAGGCTGGAAAAAGAGGGGTAGTGACTGAAGGCATAGTCAAAGAGGAAATCTTCAGGTGTGATTAAAAGACAGGCAAAAAGGAGGCAAGACAGAGGGATCAAGACAAGGAGTTCCAGAGACCTGGGGCATATTGGCTGAAAGCATGGATGCTAATTGTGGAGCGGAGAGGACGAGGGATGTGAAGCAGACCAGTACCAGCTGAGCGAAGGTGACAGGTGAAGGAGTGCGGTGTGACTAGATGGGAGAGGTAGGAAGGTGCCAGGGCATGAAGTGATTTGAAAGTGAGAGTGAGGATCTTGAAAGCAATCAATTCAGAAATAGGGAGTCAGTGGAGCCTGGCAAGAATTGGGGTGGTGTGAGTGCCAAGCCTTGTACAGGTGAGGACATGGGCTGCAGAGTTTTGAATCATTCGAACCTTGTTAATAGTGGAGCTGGGAGACCAGCAAGGATTGCATGGAAAAATCAAGGTAGAAGGTGACGAAAACATAAATGAAAATTTCAGCAATATTTGAAGTAAGATAGGGGCTAAGGCATCCATGTGGTGGAGATGGAGGAAGGCAGTTGTGGTCAGGGACCGGATGTGGCATAGGAAGGATAACTGGGGATTCAAATCTGACGCCAAGGTTGTGTACTGTTTTGGTGAGTCTATAGGATAGGGAGGGGAGGTTATGTAGTTCAGAAGCACAAGTGAGAAGACATTGATGGGAGCCAGGAAGGATGGCTTCCAACTTCAGCAATGTCCATGTTCATAGTCTAGACAGGCACTTTGCAGTGCTGGGGGAGAGCAGTGTGTGAGGTGTTTCGTTTCAGATGTGTTGTCTGCCTGTTATAGTGGTTGTTGAAGACCCCATGACACTATTTGAAAAGAGAAGGGAATTTCTCCCAATGTCCTGGCCAACAATCCTCCAGTTAAAATTGGTCATTCGTTTCATAGCTGTTTGTGGGGGGTATTGCTGAAACAAACTGGCTGTTTCATTTGTCTACAAAATACACAGTCATTAATTTTACTTTACTGAGAATTCTGTAAAGCAAATTGAGATGTCCTCCTGATATGAAAGGTGCTATATCAAATTCTTATTTATATTAAATGTGTTGAGACATTTTCATGATGTGATACGGTGCTATATCAAATGGAAGGGTTATAATTATTACCATGGCTAGTAGATCGATTGTTTTGTAATGTGCTTTCATTATATTTTTAAATGAATGTAATAGCACGTGGAACATGCACCAAATCTGATAAAGAATTACTTTCAAAATGTCAAACTATGTTTCTCTTCAGATCCTGATTGACCGCTGTGCATTGCCAGGACTTTCAATTCCTGTATTCATATATCGATAACAGAGCTTCATACACAGTTCCAGGAAAAGCATTGCAATCCATTTGGCTTGCTTCAAAGTAAATAAAATCCTACATTATTCTCTCCCCCATATAGCTATCTAATTCCTTCTTGAATTTGCTGACACAATTTGGCTCTACTGCCTCACTCGGTAGTCAATTTCACATAATAACCGCTCTCTGTATCAAATATAGTGCAACCCAATTATATCACGCTTTATTATAGCGCAGATTCATTTTACATTTACATCTTGCAGTTATATAGTGACCGGGGGCAGTATCTCGGAACGCTTAACAGTGGTGAAGCCTGACGCCAAGCTGGCATGAGGGAGGAGGCGACTTTAAGCACGGTCAAAGAGGAAGGGCTTCAGTGATGATTTGAAACATGGGAAAGAGGGGGCAAAGCAACAACAACTTGCATTTATGTAGCGCCCTCCATGCAGGGTAACGTCTCAGAGTGCTTAACAGTGGCGGAGCCTGACTCCGAGCCGTGGGGGTGGGAGGGGGTGAGGTGGCCGTATGGGCGGTCGAAGAGGAAGGTTTTTAGGCGGACTTGATAAAGGGGAGAGCGGAGTTAAGGCAGAGGGATTGAGGGAGAGTGTTCCAGAGTTTTGGGGTGTAGTGGCTGAAAGTGTGAACTCCGATGGTGGGGCGGAGGGTGTGAGGGATGAACAGGAGGCCGGTGCCAGTCGAATAGGGAGTGAGGAGGTCAGAGAGGTAGGGAGGTGCCAGAGAGTGAAAGGATTTGAACACAAGCGTGAGGATCTTGAAGTCGATCCATTTGGTGATGGGGAGCCTGTGGAGCTTGACCAGAACTGGTGAGATGTGGGTATGGAGTTTGGTCCGGGTCAGTATGCGGGCAGCAGAGTTCTGAATGAGCTGGATCTTTTGAATAGAGGAGGTGGGGAGACCGGCGAGGAGTGCGTTTGAGTAATCCAGGCGGCAAGTGACAAACGCATGCACGAAGGTTTTGGCTGCATTTGGTTTGACGTATGGTCAGAGTTGGGCAATGTGGCGGAGGAGGAAGAAGCCGGTCCTGATCAGGGACCAGATGTGGGGTCGGAAGGACAGCTGTGGGTTGAACTGGACACCTAGATTGCGCACTGGGTCGATGAGTCAGAGGGAGAGCCTTGGAAGGTTGAGGAGTTCAGATCCGCAGAAGTGAAGACGTTGACAGGAGCCAATGAGTATAGCTTCCAAATTGTGCACATTCAGCTGCAGAAAGTTTGTACTCATCCAGGCCCTGATGTACGCGATACAAGCTGATAGAACAAGACACAGGGACTGGGGGAGAGAGTTCTAAAGCTTTGGGGCGTCGTGGATGAAAGTGCATCTGCTGAAGGTGGAGCAGAGGGGACGAGGGACAAGCAGGAGGCCAGAGCCAGCCGAGCAGAGGCAGCGGGTAGTGGAGTGGAGAGAAAGCAGGTCAGAAAGGTCGGGAGGTGTCAAGGTGTGAAGGGATTTGTAGACCACATAACATGGTTGCACTGTGGCCCCCCCATTCATTATGCACGTGTTCAGTCGGCCCATTCACTTCCTGAACAAGACTAGCTTTTCACCCTCCTAACCCTACCCCTAGGCACATCCTCCCGAAGTGAAAGGTGCTATATAAATGTAATTTGTTGTTGTTGTAAATGGATGACTTCCGAGTCATTAGGTCGCTATCCTGCTGCACATTGAGGAACCAGCCAGCGGAAGCAGGTCAGCTCTCAGGAAAAACACACTATTGTGCCTTTCTGCAGCGGTGATATTTTATGGAGTCCAAAAACTGTGTTATAATGGGGCTCTATCGTAAATCAAATTGAACTGTTTGTTCATTTTCTCTCTTTTGAACTTGAGTCTGGGTTACTTTGTTCCAAAGTTTGTGACTTTGAAGTTCAAATTGAGGCAGTTTTTAACAAGGAATAAGGAATCTGAGTAGAAACTCCTTCCGGTAACCAACTATGCATCACACACATCGATCACAAGTGGGAATTTCACTCTGAAAGTTGATTTCATTGCAGTGGCGTTACTGAGATGGCATTAAAAATCATCATCGTGGAGTCCTGTAGCTCAGTGGTTAGAGCACTCGCTTTGCAAGCGAGAGACCTGAGTTCAATTCCAGGCAGGTCAGGGCGAAACCTTGGGCAAGTTTCCTTACTCCACACGCCTAATAATAATCCCTCCAAAACCAAAAACAATAATAAATTGGTCATTTTCAATCTACGACTGTTTGTGGGACATTGCTGTGCGCAATTGGCTGCCGCGTTCACCCACAAATATATAGTCAATTCACTTTACAGTGTGTTCTGTGAAGCTCTTTGGGACGTCCTCCCGATGTGAAAAGAGCTATATCAAATACAAGGATTAGTATTATTATTATTATCATCAGAATTATAAAAATCCTTGCTCTATGTGGCTGAAATGCTTGAAATGCCTAAACGTATTTCACAGGATTTAATGTGAAGTGCAGTGACTATGCATATGTAGGTAAATGTTAAGAAATTACATTAGGGTCTGCTACAACTTAAACCCTCAGAGAGCTAATGCAAACCAAAGATTAATAGTCTTTCAACACAGCAACAACAATAAAATTACATTTATAGAGCGCCTTTACTGTAAAGTGACTGTATACTTTGTGGATGAAACACAGCAGCCAATTGCACACAGTAGTGTCCATAAATTGTCATGGATTGAGTGACCCAATTATTCTTTTTAAAAATTATTTATTTATTTATTTATTTGAAGGGTTTATTACCCCAGAACCACTGTTGTTTTATTACTTACCACAAGAGACTTCATCATCTCCATCCGGACAGTCAGCAGTAAAATCACAGTATTTAGTGGCCGGGATGCAACCTGCGTTGTGACAATAGAAGAAATGCTGGGGACAGACATTTGTTGGAGGCACGGGGGCTGAAAAGATTGCTGTTGGGAGTAAAACAACAAAATAATTAAATAAATTAGAGGTGCAAATGTATGATTTCAATGACAAATCATACATTTGCAATGAGGTGCAATAACATTTCAATCCGATTGAAATATATTTCACAGAGCATTCAAAACTCTGGTGCCCGCATTCTCACCCGCACGAAACTCCACTCCCCGATTACCCCAGTCCTGGCCAGACTGCACTGGCTGCCTATCCCAGAGAGGATCGATTTCAAGATCCTCATCCTTGTATTCAAGTCCATGCACTCCTCTGCAACCCCGTACCTCTCTGACCTCTTCTCTCCTCAAAACAGTACCCGTTGCCTTCGTTCCTCCGGGTCTGGCCTCCTCCTCGTCCCCCGAGTCCTCTGCTTCAGCCTCTGCAGCCGTGCCTTCAGCCACTATGCCCCGAGGGTCTGGAACTGCCTTCCTCACTCCCCTCGCCTCGCTCCCTCCCTTCCCATTTTCAGGTCTCTGCTGAAGAAGTTTCCTTTCGACCGCCTTCCCCTCCCTCCCCCTGGCTCAGTTCTGGGATCCTTTACTGTAAAGCGCTCTGAGACGCCGTCCAGCGTGGAGGGCACTATATAAATCCAAGTTGTTGTTGTTGCAGCATTGTGGACTGCAAACAGAGGTATTCTAAGTTGGAACCATTACCTCCCTCCAACTCCCTATCCTCTGCTAACCTACTGGCGTTTAAAACCCAAGCTTGTCATCGTTTCACTGAAAAATTCTCTACCATTTCTTCAAACCGTGAGGTATTTACAAGCCAACCCCATTATAATGCCGTGGTCTGGGTCCAATATCTCACACCCTGTGTTACTTCAAAATACACAACAAGGAAGTGACGATCCAGAAGACCTCCATATTTAACAGAGAATCTGGAGGATTTTATTGGGAGGTTTGTTGGCCAGGACACTGGGAGAAACTTCATTCTATTTCCAATAGTCATTTGGTCTCTTGAACAACAACTTGCGTTTATATAACATCCTTTACTCTGGATAGCAACTCACAGCACTAAGCTACAGCTGAGGTAGCAGGTGGGATCTCAGGTTTAATGTCTCATCCGAAGGTCGGATCTTACAATAATATAGTGCTGCCCCAGCACTGTGCGGGATGGCCAGCCAACACTATGACCTCAAAGCCCACCTGGTGCTTGAAACATAAAAGGAACTGCAAGCACCTGATTGCACTTTCCAGCTGGCTTCTTGTTTGAAACTCTCTGAACCGTCATCCTTCGCCAATAAGATGTGAGAGTTCTTGTGTCGGACAAAGTAGCCTGGGAGACTGACCGCTTCCAGAGCATCATATCCTTCAAACCATTTACTCTTCAGTAACCAAAATGAAGCCTGAACTACATCAGTGTCGCCCGGTGATTCTTGCTTGATAAATAATTTTATTTCATCCGACGAGTCCACCTGAGAGTGGACTAAAAAGAAGTGGCTCTTCAATACAGATTTCAGGGAGACGGTCTGTACCATGTCTGGTACAAGCCAGGTGAGGAAATTGTGAAAACAGCTGAAGGATTATCCGTGACTCGACCCAAACAAGCCACATCATCTGCATTAATCGTCAACCCAGTTTGGTCCCCGTGCAAGTTGGTGGCGAGAAAGAGAAACTTCCCATGATCTGTCAAAATGAAAGAAGAAATATTGGGGTAAAAATTCTGGGATTCCAAAACACTTGTCTGAAATTGCTGAAGTTGGTAGGATGCCATTTGCAATTGTGAGAGTGGGAGAAGCCCCTGCAAGCTGAGGTGACTAAACTATCAATGGCAAGTGGGTTTAGCTGGTTAATTTCCAGCAGTGCTCCAACACACACTCTGGGGTCACCAAGCCTCGGCTCTTGCCAACCTGCATCTAATAATTTCCGGAATTAGGTAAGCAGGATGTGTCCCTCCAGGGAGAGAGTGCGCATTTCACTCCAACAATCTATCTCTGGGATGTCCATGTGTAGGTGGAATGTGTAGGTGGAATATTCCAATAAATATTTTAGGAATTTCCATGTGCAGATGGAATACACAGAATTTTTAGTCTGGTTTGGATACTCTTAAGCCTGGTGATGGTTTCCTTCACTTGTCAAGACACCCGGCTGACCAGAGAAAAGAGGCCATTATCCCCTAAACACAATGCAATTTGATTCAACGGCTCAGAATGGCACTCAAAAATGTTCCCACAAAATGTGAGGAGAGAGCTGTTTTTAAAATAATATTATCCCATGAGTAATTGAACCATCCAGACGAGAAAGGTCCCAGATTCACTCCCTGGACTGGCAGCATCTGCAACCACGGCTGCACACTCAGCCTCACTAAGCCAGTCAGGAACCTGTCTTGTTTGACCCCGAACTGTCCTTTCTCCCTCACATCCATGGCATGACCGGCACTGCCTACCACCACATCCGCAACATTGCCAGACTCTGCTACTGCCTCACCCCTCAGGCTGCCGAAGCCCTCACCCACACATTCGTCACATCAAGGCTCGATTATGGAAATTCTCTCCTCATCGGCCTTCCCAACTCTTCCCTTCACAAGCTGCAGATCATCCAAAACTCTGCAGCTCGTGTACTCTTGTGCACCGGGCTCTGTGACCCATCACTCCCACCCTCGCCTGACTCTACTGGCTCCCCATCCCCCAGGGGATTGAATTCAAGATCCTCGTTCTCACTTTCAAGGCCATCCATGGCCTTGTTCCCTCCTAGCTCTCTGACCTTCTGACTCCCTACCAACCTACCCGCTCCCTCTGTTCAGCAGGCTCCAGCCTGCTCCCGGTTTCCCGCACGACCCGCCCTACCATCGGTGGCCGGGCTTTCAGCCTCTCTGTCCCCACACTCTGGAACTCCATCTCACAGTGCCTTCACCTCACTTCCTCCCTTGCCTCCTGCAAGGCCGGTCTCAAGAAGCCTCCTCGTCGATTGTGCCTTTGGTCACCCTCCCACCTCTCTGCCTTCCCTCACCCCTGCCCCACCTCTCCCCCATGCTCAGGTCCTGACCCCTTGGGACATCCTCTCAACGTGAAAGGCGCTCTATAAATGTAATTTTGTTGTTGTTGGACTGGACTGATCTTAACTGCAGCAGTGTTAGGGTGTTACAATTGGCATTAGTGCTGCTAGGTAAGAGAGAGAAAAATTAACCAGGACTCTCATTCTCTTGCCTGATCACTGGAAACAGGATGGATGTTAGCCAAGCAGTCTGCAAGCACTCTGTACTGTCAAGGTTCACACAGGCATTTGAGTGAGATATCAAGGTTAACATACACTGTAATATTTGAAAACCCCCCATCCCCCAGAAGAATGTGTTTAGAACACCACATTTGACCTTATGCAGTTTATGTAAATGAATAATCCTTGCATTTGAGATAATGTCTTATCATGTCGTCAAAGCATTTCTCAGGATTTACTGTAAGTGTAGTGACTGTGCATTTTGTAGGTGAATGCAACAACCAATTTGTGCAGAGCAATGTTCCACAAATATCCATGAACTGAGTGACAATATTATTCGAGGGATTGTTGGCTAGAACACCAGGAGGAATTCCTTTCTCTTTTACAGTAATAAACACTACTAAACAACAAATATCTTTGAAACGTACCTTTGTGATCCGTGGTGGAATTAGGCAGCCGTGCATTCGACACAGCACATCCCGGAGTTAATGTAATGTCATCAATAACGACAAAGGAATTGGCCATTGCTGTGACACTGGCCTGGAGAATAATCTGCAATGAAGGAAATTGAGAACCCAGCATTAGTGGGGAGCATTTGGTGTGTGACTTGCAACATTTTAATAACAGAACCATTTTGTATTTCCATGAATTCCTAAAGAACAGCACTTGAACACCTGGTGTTCCTTCCCTTCTCCCTCAAAAACAACCGTGGCAGCCTGGAAATCTTTGAGCCCAGCAATTGGAATAAAGTTGGGGTGGTTGAGCTTCACACCCCAACTTCAGCCTAATCCTGAAGATTTCAGCACTGTCAATGAAGTTGCCTGTGAAGAGCTCACTTTCAGTCAATCACAAGATACTGGTTTATTCCAAAGCAGATTGAATTAAATTTATTTCCTGTGAAATCAACCTGAATCGTTATGCTCCTGGGTTGGAAATAAGAACTGATGGTATAATTAGGCAGCTGTATATCAGACACAATACACCAAGATATGGTGTTGAAAATCTCCAGCTGAACCATTGTCCTGAACACAGTGAGTGTTCCATATCAGGATTTAGGAAATAAATGGAAAATGCAACGTTTTTTAACTATTACACATTTCACAATTTGATACAACAAAATCACATTTGCACAGCACAAAAAAATCCAACAGACTCCAACACCTCTGAATTAATTTGGTTTTTTGCTTCAGGCACAGGTTAATATAATCAAAGAAAGATACATGCTGTAAGATTAGAACTAACTAATAAGAGTTCTGGAATTAGTTAACAGAGAAAAAGTATTAATATTTCTTCCAAGATGGTTAGAACTCAGAGCAGGAAGCATTTGTTCACACAGAGGATTGTGAAGATGTAGAATGCTCTTCCCCAGGTTGACTCAATAGGGCTGTTTAAAGGGGGAGATATTCACCAGATATTTTGTGAAGAGAAGTATAAAGAGATATGATGAAAAGGCAGGTCACTGGGATTAAAAAAATTCCCAAGCTCTAATAACCTTGTGGAACAGATTCAATAGGCTGAATGGCTTCCTCCTGTTTCTGTTTTCTTATGATCCGCACAGCCTACCAAGGACTGGCTAGCAACCCACTGTGTGTTCAGCTTGGATCACTCTACCAGTCAGTGCTTTGACTTGCAGTGTTACATGGAGCCAAGTGGGAAGAATCTCAGCCCCCAGCGACCGGTCTGCTCTTCCATGTCTTGCCAAAGAGCCAAACTAGCTGGTCCATCAACAGTACCATGGAGTACTGCCTGAAATATCATTAATGTTCAGTGTATTAAGTAACCCCACACAGGTTTTTCGCCCTCAAAATATACAGTCAATTCACTTTACAGTGTACTCTACGAAGCGATTTGAGACGTCTCAAAGACGTGTTAAGTAGCTGTATCAAATGCAAGTGTTATCCCCAACCTTGCCCCCCAGCTTGGGTCCATAACACTGTCTGTCCAGGGCCTTGGGACGTCCTCCCGCCGTGAAAGGCGCTATACAAATGTAATTTTGTTGTATTATTATAGGGCAGTAGGAATTTCAAGGTTTTCCAACTGTTTGATTTGGATTGATTTTGTTTAACCATGTTCTTGGAATTAGGCAGGCAGGATGCACCCCTCCAGGGAGAGAGTGTGCATTCCATTCCAATAAATATTTTAGGAATTTCTATGTGCAGATGGAATACACAGAATTTTGGTTTGGATACTCTTAAGCCTGGTGATGAGTTTCTGCTTGTGTCAGACACCTGGATTCCCCCCCAAAATGCTCTTGGTACCTGGAAAGGTATCATGGCTTCTGCTGCGCTGGGTTCCACCGTAATCTCCTGCGTAGCCCAGCCTCTGTTGGTTGCTGTGGTGATCTCAGTGACTCTCTCAGAATGGCCGCCAACCACTGTTCTAGTGTGCACTGAAAGTTTAGCTCCTGGGGACATCTGGTACCAGAACCTCACCTTAGTCAAAATAAAAGACAAATCCTACACTGTTAGAAAATTCTCGTTTAACTCCTGTTCATGCGAAACACATCTGTGACTAAATCTTAAGTAACTGAGAAGCAGAAATCATTTAAACAGAAGTTCTATTATAGTGTTGCCGATTTACTGACAATATAGCTAATCCCTGATATCACATCTGTCCAAGACAAGGTTATGTACCTCTCTATATTAATTGAAATATCGAGGTGAAAATGTGATGCGATACTTACCATATTTTCCTGGCCAACAATCCCCCACTTACTCTTTGTCTGTTTGTGGGACATTGTTGTAGGTAAATTGGCTGAACATTTGCCCACAAAGCACAGTCACTGCACTTGAAGTATATATCTTATGAAGTGCTTTGTGGCATCCTGCCGATGTGAAAGGCACTGTGCCAACTGTAAGGATTATTATACTTACTTAAAGAATAATAATCTCTCAAACTAGCGCTCCACCTCCAACCTCCCTTTCCTCTCCAAAATCCTGGAATGAGTTGTTGCTTCTCAGCTTCGCTCCTTCCTCTCCTGCCACTCCCTTCACGAACCCCTTCCAATCAAGTTTCCATACCACCCACAGCACAGAAACAGCTCCGGTCAAAGTGACAAATTACATTCTGTCCATCTGCGACCAGGGCTCCCTCTGCCTCCTCATCCTCCTTGACCTCTCTGCTGCCTTCGACACCGTCGACCACTCTATCCTCATCCACTGCCTCTCTTCTCACTTCAACCTTCACGGCTCTGTCCTTGACTGGTTCAGATCGTACCGTCTCTCAAACGGTTTCTTCTCTAGCCCCCGCCCCATCTCATGAGGCGTTCCTCAGGGCTCTGTTCTTGGTCCCTTCCTCTTCAATATCTATATGCTCCCTCTTGGTGACACCATCTGCAGACATGGGGTCAACTTCCACATGTATGCAGATGACACCCAACTATACCTCTCTGCCTCCACCCTTGACTTAAGGACCACTTCTGTCCTGACAAACTGTCTGTCAGACATCAAGTCCTGGATGAGAACTAACTTTCTTCAGTTTAATGTCAACAAGACTGAGGCTCTCCTGATTGGCTCCCGTCAGCGCCTCCACACCTCAGGCGTTGACAGCATCACCATCCATGGATGCACACTGCACCTTGCTAAGCCAGTCTTGTTTGACCCTCAACTATCCTTTCTACCCAATATCTGTGCCGTGACCCGCTCTGCCTTCCCCCACCTCCACAACATCACCCAGCTCTGCCACTATCTCACACCACAAGCTTTCATTACAACGAGGCTTAACTATGCAAACTCCTTGCTTGTTGGCCTCCCCAACTCCTCCCTCCACAGGCTGCAGATCATCCAGAACTCTGCAGCCGTGTCCTCTCCCGCACCAGGTTCCGTGACCCTATCACCACTGTCCTCAGCCAACTCCACTGGCTTCCCATCACACAGTTCAAGATCCTGGTCCTCACCTTCAAAGCCCTCCATGGTCTTGCTCCCCCTATCTCTGTGACCTCCTCACCCCCTACCATCCTGCTCGCTCCCTTGAGAGGCTCAACACAAGAAGCACAGGAACCTACTGCACCCTTCAACACTGATCAGATCAACTCCTGGGAATCGCAAAACCTTTGCTGTTCACTACAGTTTAAATGAAATGAAAAATTAATGTCGTGGGGATCAAATTCAACTTCAGGTGCTATCTGTAAGTCATTTTAAATCAATTGCTTGCTCTACGTTCAATTCAGTTGGAACTGTCTATGAATGAAGTCTCTGGCACAATCTCCCTGGGTTTCTGCTGTTGCTCTGTCACACGTCCTGCACCATCTGAGGGCGGTCGTTTGTTTAACATCCAGCCACACAGAGCGACAGAGAAATAAAACTCGATGCCGCCTGCCTTTTCTTTCAGTGATCAATACCAATATATATGATCAAATCCTGTTTTAAGAGAAATGTTGTTTCTTTCTTTGACAAATTGACATTGGACTTTAGAAGATTCCATAAAAACTTGTGTGGCATCTGCTTTTATTTTAGGAATTAACTGAATTGAAGGAGGGACCGATCTTTGTTGCTGCGAAGGGAGAGCAGCCAGGAGTCATACATCATTTTTATTGCAGTATCACAGGCAAGCGGTCGATGCAATACTATTTTTGCCAGAGGATGATTTGTTTTGACGTGATTAACATCGTAATGCCAAACAATTTTGCATTAGAATACCTTTTTTATTAGAATTGCATTTATATTTCATGCATAATTCATTGATGCATTACAGTACATTAAAAAGGCCAGCTTCCTCCTCAGTGCAGTGCAATGGGAACATCTGATTTGATATATATACCGTTTCAATCACAAACTACTGAGGTTCTTGGTTGTGCCTTCGTGGTTTGTGGGATGTATTTAATGTCAGGTCTCTGAGTTAAAGCGCGTTCCAGAAATGGCAGAAACATAATTACCTGGCAGAGTGATCCCTTGATGAATTGCTTTCTTAGAACAGGACTGCCAAGCTGAGCTGTCCCATCTGCAGCAGAGTCGGAGCTTGCTCGAAAGTAGACAAACATTCCTATCATATCAGAGAATTCGGGAAAAAAACGGAACTTATTTATTCATTTAAAACAGTCTGATTCATATAACTCGAGCACCAAGAAGCAAAGCATGGTTGTCTGGCTGAATTGTTTTACTGTTTTGCAAGAATTATTTTAAATGTGTCAGCCTGGCTTAGTTTTGTGTCAGGCTGGCTTCATTGGTAGCACTCTCGCCTCTAAGTCAGAAGGTTATGGGTTTCAGCCCAACGTTGGGAATTCAACTCACGTAATCTAAGATGACAACTACAATACAGCACTGGAGGTGTGTTGCATTGACGGAGGTACCGTCTTTGGTGACGGTAAATTGAGATCCAGTCTGCCTGGTCAGGTGGACTTTAAAGATGCCATGGCACTTTTCGAAAAAAGAAAGGAGTTTCCCTGTATACTGGGCAACAATTCCCTGAATAAAATGGGTCATTTGTTTCATGGTTGCACGTGGGACATTGCTGTGTGCAATTGGCCTGCTGTGTTCATTTACACTTCACAGTAATTCCTATCAGGCACTTTGGGACGTACCAGCAAAATGAATCATACTTTACCAAATGCAAGGATTATGATTAAATATTTTGCATTTTGAAAGTTAACGTTGATTTCCATCCTCTGACATTATTGGGAGAGAGAATGCAGTTTATAATGTAATGCACATTTTCACCATTATAATTTAAAAAATTCAAATCACATGAAATTTTCTGTACTCGTCCATACGGAGTCCTGAGGCTTATTGCTTAGAGGACTCGCCTCCCCAGCAACAGGACCTGGGTTCAATTCGGGGCAGGGTGAAATGTTGGGCAAGTTTCCTTTCTTCACACGCCTCTGTTTACCTATCGTTAAGTAGGAACCCAGTTGTCAGTCAGTAAGTGGATCACTTTTCCAGGGGTCATAATCCCTTCCAAAAAATAAATCAAAAAATAATAATAATTTTGTCACTCAATCCATCACTGTTTGTTAGACACCGCTGTGCGCAATTGGCTGTCACGTTTCGCCCACAAAATATACAGTCAATTCACTTTACAGTATATTCTGTGAAGCACTTTGAGACGTCTAGAAGACGTGATAAGGCACTATATCAAATGCAGGGGTTAGTATTATTAATATAATAATATTCCTTCTATTCAATATAGTGCCTATAACATCAAAACTCTACGTGTAATGGTAGTGCAATTTGAGGGCAAACAAGGCAGCCAATTTGCACAGAACAATGCCCATAAATAACCGGGAGTTTACTGATTAACTTAAATGGTGGATTGTTGGCCAGCATACTGTGAAAAATCCCTTTTTGAATAATGTCATGGATTCTTACAATACAATTTGCATTTATATAGGGCATTTCACATTGAGACGATATCTCAAGGGAAGACTTTCATAATTTTCTTTGGAAAAGAAACATCTTGGATTACCGCCATGGATGAAGTCACAGAGCAGCCACTTGACTCGCATGATGGCAAGTCAAGGAACAAAAACTGCAACAACACCAACAACTTGCACTTATATAGAGCCATCCACGCAGGGTAGCGTCTCAGAGCTCTTAATAGTGGTGGAGCCTGACACTAAGCCGTGGGGAAGGAGGTGTAAGCATTGTCGAAGAGGAGGTTTTCAGGCGGGACTTGAAAGAGGGTAGAGAGGGGCCAAGGCGGAGGGATTGAGGTTATGTGTTCCGGAGTTTTGGGGCATAGTGGCTAAAAACACGACCTCCGATGGTGGGCGGAGTGTGCGAGGGACGAGCAGGAGGCCAGTGCCAGTCAAGTGGAGACGCCGGGTGGTGAATTGTTGAGTGAGGAGGTCGGAGAGGTAGGGAGGTGCCAGGGAGTGAATGGATTTGTGCATGAGTGTGAAGATCTTGAAGTTGATCCGTTCGGTGATGGGGAGCCAGTGGAGCCTGGACAGAACTGGTGAGATCGGGGTGTGTAGTTTGGTCCGGGTCAGTATGTGGGCGGCAGGGTTCTCCATGAGCTGGATCTTTTGAATAGTGGAGCTGGGGAGACCGGCGAGGAGTGCGTTTGAGTAATCCAGGCAGGAGGTGACAAACGTATGCACGAGGGTTTCAGCTGCATTTGGGTTAAGATACGGTAGGTGGCGGGCAATGTGGCGGAGGTGGAAGAAGGCAGTCCTGGTCGGGGACCGGATGTGGGAGGAAGGACAGCTGGGTGTCAAACCGGATGTCCAGGCTGTGCATTGGTTCGATGAGTCTGAGGGAGAGCCCAGGGAGGTTGAGAAGTTTAGATCCGCAGGAGCGAAGACATTGATGGGAGCCAAGGAATATGGCTTCCATCTTGTCCACATTCATAATAAATATAATAATAATCCTTGCATTTGATATAGCACTTTTCACGTCTTCTAGGCATCTCAAAGTGCTTCACAGAATATACTGTAAAGCGAATTAACTGTATATATATACATATATGTGGGCAAAATGCGGCAGCCAATTGCGCATAGCAATGTCCCACAAAAGTCATGGATTGAAGTGATTAATATTATTATCATTTGTTTTCTTCTCTTGAGGGATTATTATCAGACGTGTGGTGGATTAAAGAAACTTGCCCAGGGTTTCGTTCTGACCTGCTGGGGATCGAACCCGGGTCCTCTCGCTTGAGAGGCAAGTGCTCCAACCACTGAGCTACAGGACTCTACAGGAATCCCATTTTCTAAATTCAGCGGCAGGAAATTTATATTCATCCAGGCCTTGATGTCTGCCAGACAAGCTGATAGAACATTGATAGACCTGGAGTTGGTACTGGAGGAGGCAGTTTACCCCGTAAACATCCACACACAAGCAATGAAACAATGATGCACTAACACAAAAATATAGCTTTTCATTTGTATTTCTCTGGGGCCATTTTATTTAAAGGAACAGGCCAATACCCAATATGAACAATTCTTGCCGGGATTTTACCACAGTAACAGCTTCCCCTTTAAACCAGATGAAAGAAATGAAGATAACTGTAAAAAAGAGATTTTTTTGCAGCAAATGTCTAGAGACTAGACATTGCAAATTCAGCCCTGCGCATATGACCTTGTATTTTGTTTCAGTTTTCTAATGCTGAAGCTCAGAAAATAGAGGTACTGTTCAAGTAGTTTATCCTAAACTGGCTGCTGTAGTAGATAAAATAAATAAACCATCCATCAGGGTTACTAAATATTTAGTTACCTTGAACCACGATGATTACTGGAGTAACTTTGGAATAACACTGTAGGCACCACTTGTCTATGATCTTGTCAGATGATTATTATGAACCGCTTTCATAGTTCAGTACGTTACAAAAACATAGACATGCAGGAGAGGGCCATTTGTGCCTGTGCCAATGTTACCTGTTTTTTCAAATCACCTTTTTTTATTAATCCCATTTTCTAAATTCTCTCCTCTAATCTTGAAATGTTTTTACTGCTCAGATTCTTATTCAGTTCCCTTTTTAGCCGATTCTAGTGATGCAGCTTCAATAGCTACTTGTGGCAAACTTCCTGTTCCTCATTTCATGTGTGTACATCACCAGAACCATCCATTTTCAGATCGCCCAGTTCCAGGGAGAAGAAGCAGGCAAGTGACAGTAGGGTTCTGATTATCAGTGGTACTGACACTAGCTGTGAGTTCAATTGTCAAGACTGTGGATGTCTCTGGAATAAAACATGTTCAAACGTCAACTGCTTTATAAAAGACCTTACAGTACAGTGAAGCAGCTTATAACAGGGTTCTCCTCTACTGATGAAATCTAGCAAGCTTAGACTTGTGGGTCCCATGTGCACCTGTAATTATAATGGGACTTCATCATTTCAATCATTCTTGTGGTCTTATGATTTGATGCTAGGAACCTACTCACCTTTGTCAATCTTAGTTGTGTGATCTGCCTTTGGTAACCCAGAACCTGGAGATGTTTGGGCTGATCCTCTAGCCCAGTCAAAACCATCAGTGTTCAACTGCTTCCAGTCACAGAAATTGGTCTCAAAGCTGCACATGGTGTAATTTGCTGGAATGCAGGAAAAAGAGAGTGAGCCATGTTTACCTTATTCAAAACATGAACTTATGTCACCCTCAGTCTCCATCTGCTCCTTCATAGTACAACAACAATTTACATTTATATGATACCTATCACATTGGGAGGACATTTAAAACACTTCACATGATGGACTAGGAACCAAGCTGGTACATTGTGAAAGAGACAGCTCCACTCTTAATCCTTCATTCATCAATATTCTGCCCTCAAATGGAACGCTAACTAACATCTATCTTTATTTCATTGTGCAGCAAAGGTTAAAAACAATTCCTATCTAATGATAAATAAATTGTGAGCTATATTTTCTATAATACAGTGAATGGCCAAGTGTTGGCAATAAGGTTGGGGTAGATCATTGGTCTTGGGCTTCTGACATGCTAAGATCTGCTTGATTCAATCACTGCCTTAGAATTCACCGCTGCTCATTTCACCCATCTCTTACTCTGCAGTATTTGCATACTTTTAACTCACTCGTTTAAGTTACATGATTTCTGGCCAGGCTCCACTGGCTCCCCATTACCAAACGAATTGACTTCAAGATCCTCAAACATGTTTTCAAATTGCTTCACTCCCTGGCACCTCCCTACCTCTCTGGCCTCCTACCTCAATCCACCACCCAGTGTCTCCACTCGACTAGCACTGGCCTCCTGCTCGTTCTTTGCAGCCTATGCTCCACCATTGCACTTCCAGCCACTACGCCACAAAACCTTGGAACACTCTCTCTCAGTCCCTCTGCCTTGCCTCTCTCTCCCCTTTCTCAAGTCCCACCTTAAAATCTTCCTCTTCGACCGTGCTCACGGTCAACCCACCCACTCCCAGCTCGGAGTCAGGCTTCGCCATTTTGTTAAGCGCTTTGAGACGATGCCCTGCATGGAGGGCGCTATAAGTTGTTGTTGTTGTTGTAATAATTGTCTATGGTCAAGGTTAACAAGGCTGAATTGTGAAACAAGCCAAGTAAGAAATGTATAATGTATCTATCATAGTAAAGCAGCAACCAAACCCTTTCTTGGATTTCCAGAATGTAAAAATAAAGTTGCCATGTTTGTGCAGTGAACTGGAGCACAAGCATGAGCAATGAGGGCAAAGTGATGGCCGGAGACATGTATTATGCTGTATTATTGGCTTACAGTCACCTATCCCCTTCCCTGGCTCAGTGTCAAGCTCCACCACTGTTAAGAGTGCTAACCCGTGTGAAGGGCATTATAAAAATGCAAATTTTTGCTGCTGTTGTACTCTTGGACTGTAGCACAAATTACATGCCAAAAATGTAGCGTGCAAAGGAAGTAAAATCAATCCCTAAACAGGGCAATATCACAAGAATAATGGAAAACTTACTCGTGCTTACTTCCATGATTGCTCAAGTAATGAGGGGCTTATCATCACTAAGCACATTAACAAACACAACAATTTGTTTTGACTGTAGGTGAAATTGTCTGACAGTTGAGCTAATGAGCTGTAGCAATGCCAGGAAGTCTGGCTGCATTCATGCACTAATAAGTGTCCTCTTTATCCTTTGTGATTTCCAGGACTTTGTATTTAGACTTGCTATCCACTTTTATTTTGTCCCTATAACTTTACCTTCGCTCAGCAAACAATAGCATCATGTCCCTTGCACTATGCCCCTTTTAACTATTCTGCCCCCTGCCTCCAACTTATGCCTGCCCTTCCACTTTCAAAACCCACCTCAAGTCTTGCCTCTTTCACTACGATCATCTTACTCCCCAATGTGGCTCAGTTGTCCAGCCAGCTGTGTATAGCACTTTGAGATGTCCTCCTAACTTGAATGTCACTATATAAATGTAAAGTGTAACTTATATTAAGGCAAACACTCAGCTTTACAAATTTGCAGCAAAACATTTTCCTTCCATATGTGATAAGCAATAGAGGCAAATTGGGGTAGAAAATAATTATATCCAGTGATACTTATCATTTTGTCAAATAGTACCATCCAAACCTGTCTTTACCAAATCAACAACAAATACATTTATATAGAGCCTCTGACGTTCGCACAACAGTTTAAGGCACTTCACACAGCTGAGTGGGAGCCTGAGCTGGAGGATGGGGGGGGCTGCGGAGGATTGAGGGGAGCAAAGTGGAGCAAAAGCATAATCAAAACAATAGGCCTTCAGGTGGCTTTTAAAGGTCGTTGAATGAGGGCGAAGTGGAGGGAGTCTGGCCATACATTTTCACTCCATCATAGATTCCCAGAACTGGTGTTTCAGTTGTACCTTCCAGGATATTGATTGAATTAAGCCTGTATCCTATTTTTAGCTGTACTGAATCTAAGCTCTCCAAGATCCCAAATCAGGAACAACAAATGGAGTGCTGAAATCTTCAAGGGCTGAAATCTTTTAGGGCTGAAATCTTTTAGGGCTGAAATCTTCAGTCCCAACTATTGTGCTGAAGTTGTCTGGAGGGAGTGCCAATGTCACAGAGGTAAGCTCTCTTTATTCTGTACAAGAAATGTGCCAAATTCCTGCTTCAGTGGAGTATCCTCACTTGGGTTGCATTTCAGCCACATGCTTGTTTATTCATTACAATTTATCTACCCTCAATTCCACCACTGCTTGACAGTCTCACTCACATCAAGTTCTGGATCAATCATCATTTGGGTCTGATTCCATAAACCTCTCTGGCTGCTTATTGAGACTGAGCCAAAGAGGCAATGGAGCTCGGGGTTGGAATGCGATGCTCTTTTGGAATACCAGAATTTTAATGCTCCACATCCCTGATTCCAAGATCCCAAATCTTACCTTGTCCAGGATGCCTTTGGTCATTCTCCACACCAATGCTTAATAATAATAATCCTTGCTTTGATATCACGTCTTCTAGACATCTCAAAGCGCTTCACAGAATATACTGTAAAGTGAATTGATTGTTTTGTGGGCAAAATGTGGCAGCTAATTGCGAACAGCAGTATTCCACAAGCACTCATGGATTAAGTGACCAAATTTTTTTTAAATGAATTATTGGCCCCGGAAAAGCAATCCACCAATCGACTAACAACCAGGTTCCTACTTACTGCGAGGTAAGCAGAGGCGTGTGGACTAAGGAAGTTTGCCCAACATTTCACCCTGCCAGCAATCGAACCCAGGTCCTCTCGCTCGCGAGGCAAGTGCTCTAACCACTGAACTACAGGATTCAACAATGCTTCCAATGAATAAGGAAGGCCTACCATCCCCTTCCACCTTTCCCTTTCCAGAATCCGATATAGTATTTTATGTGCTCCCGAAATCCCGAGATTGCAATCCCTAAGTGGAGTCCATTCAAGTTCTGTTATCTCACAGTAATACAGATGAACAACAAAAAGAACTTACGTCTATGTTGCACCTTTCATGTTGGGAAGCTGTCTTAAACTGTTTCACATGGCTGACTCGAGGGGAAGGGGAAGTTAAGATGGGGAGAAAGTGGTTGAAAGAGCAATTGAGAGATAGGTCTTAATGGGGGGGTTGAAGGCAGAGAGAAAAGGAGCGAGCTGGAGCGACTTCGAGATTGACATCAGAGAGCGGGAACAAATTGTCTGAATGTTTATCTACAGACGGTGAGGCAGATCTGGTGAGGAACACGAAGAAGGCCTCTGCTAGTCTCTTTCAAAAACTTTTCCTACCTTCAGAACAATATCTCTTTGAATGTATTGTTGGTCAATGTCTTTAAATCTCTCATTTCCTTATTTGCCGTAACTGCTAGCCATTTCCTCAATTTGTACCACTCAGTGGTCACGCCGAGGAAGCTGGCTGTGTCATACATTGCACTGTAATGTAATTGGTACATCTAATATTTCCTACAGTTCTCCTGACACAACAGTGAGGTTGAAAAATTCAAGCCAATGAAAAGTAATAGTAAAATACCAAACCATAAAAACATGAGTGACTTACTGCACGTTGTTAATTCTTCATCCGCACCATCACAACAGTCAGTCTGGAAGTCACAGACTGAACTGATTGGGATGCAGAGGCCTGTATCACAACCAAAAGTGAAAGGCTGGCAAGGTTCTGGGTATGGCGCCAATTCACAGTCATTGAACCGCAAACTATCCAGGGCCAAGAAGCCAATTGTGCTTTGAACAGAACCTGTAAAGATAACCTAGGGAGAGATAGGGACAGAAATTAGATACAGAGTGGATCATGTCAATGGCCTTAATACATCTCAGCTTGCAATCAATTCTCTTACACTGCTTAACCCGGTCGGCTAAATTAATTATGATTTCCATCAAGTTCTACATTTAAAAAAAATTGGCGTAACCTGAAATGTAGATCAGTACAATTTAAAATCTTGTCTCAATTTTCATTTTGGTTTTGCAATACTAAAAGCTGAGTGCGGCAGACTTTACTTTGCATAGCATTGAAACAACATCTGAAAAGTATATGACAGCTCCCCTTGATGACTCAAACCATTGGGTAACATTGCAGCCTCTGGGTCAGATGTTGTGGGTTCAAATCTTCAACCCCCAAATCAGGATTTTAGATTGGCATTCCAGGGGGAGCAAGTGATGTATTGCTGGATCAGTATTTTAGAGCAGTTAAAAACAGGATCAATACCATGGTTGCAATCAGTGATTTTCCTTTGTGTTTTAGACGAGTGTTTTTTTTTAAAAAGACGGTCACTTTTCATTTTGAACCCACCTTGAGACTTTTGTCTAATATAGCGTGAAACGGGATTCAACTTCCAGGGCTTAAAAAAAATCAGATCCTCACTGGCACCTGATCAAAATGGCTGAATAATATCACAAACCAGTTTTGGACTAATCTATGGGGCTGCAGCCAAGTGAGATGAAGAGTTCACCCCAATGGAAAGTGTTTAAGGGATAGATGATCAAGTGCAACATTTCATAACAGATTGATAACACATTTGATTAATATAGATTTGTTTCCCAATATTTCAATAACCAGATTTTTATCTTGGTGCTCACTCAAGTCTAATTCAGGGAAGTGCTTTCACTTTTTGCTGTAGTTTCCTGGCAAGTGCGCTCTGCACTATTTTTTTAAACTAGATAATGGGGTCAATCATGCTCTGATCATAAAAACATAAGAACATACGAATTTACTAGGCAAAAGAAGACCAAGGTCCATCTACTTCGCCATCCTGGCAGTCACGTGACATGTTGTGTCCCAGACTACATACTGTATCCCAGGATATTATTTTCTAGCATAAATCTGTCTGATTTGTTCTTGAAACAAATGACATTTTCTGCTTTCACTGTCTCCCTAGGGAGCCTGTTCTGTAAATTTATGATAGATAGATTTCTTATTGCAAAAGGAATTAAGGGATATGGGGATAAGGCAGGGTCAGGTTATTAGGAGTTAAATTAGAAGATCAGAAGATCAGAAGATAGCGGGGCAGGCTCGAAGGGCCGAATGGCCTACTCCTGCTCCTACATGTTATGTTATGACTCTCTCACTGAAATAATGTTTCTGATCATGATAAATACTGATCATTTCATTACGTGTTCATATATCAGTAATAATCCTTGAATTTTACATAGCATCTTTCACTTTGGAAGGACGTCACGATGTACTTCACAGGATTTACTGGAAAGTGTAATGACTGTGTATTCTGTAGGCAAATGGAGCAGCCAATTTGCTTGCAGCATCATCCCACAAACAGCCATCGAAGTGAATGATCATCATAATGTTGCATGCTAAACTCCGATGTTACAATGCACAATATCTATGGCTAAGCAAAGCAGAGCCACAAAAGAGCATCTCATTTGTATTTTGTTTTGATCAAATACAATACACAGAATTTCCTAAAATGTGTTAGTTTTATTGATAAACTTGACTTCAAGCTAACTTTAGTGATCTTCAGGGCCTTAGGTTGGTATTCCCTTCACGCTCTACCCACAGTTCTGAGACATCACATGCTTTGAGCAGAAATATATTTTGTATGAGCCGTAATGCATTGCACATGGGCTGAATCTCATCCCCTATAATTGATACATTAAAGAGATTTAAGTACTATTTCAACAGTGTGGATTGTTACTGCAAAATCTCACTCATCCTGCAAATCGAGAAAGCCCTTCTTCCATATCAGCTGCGATAAATGTCTGTAATGTTCAAAATGTACCTTTCCACTTGTCAGAAAGTTATGATAATTTTCCTTACAGGGATAAAATGTCCCCTACTGCCACCGCTTACTGATCATGTCCCTTTAAATCTCTTGACCCTTGCACTTGTTATCTCAGAGTACAATACATTATAAATTTTATTTAACAATTAAAATAGCTTTTAGTGTAAAACATCTTTGAGTTTCACTGATGTAGGTGAGATATTAAGGCTGCTGTTGATCTCTATTACAAACACAGTGACACAAAGACAGGTGGACAGACAGGGCAGCTTCCTTATGGAGCCTTCAAGGGCTCATTAAAATAAATCTTGAATCATGGGTCTGTCAACTTCAATGCTTTCCTGTAGATTGGTGGGTGGGGGGAGAGACAAGAGCTTTGCTTCTTGACAGAGGATGGTTAGAAAGCACAGCATTTCTATAGGAAATTGAAGTATAAGACCATCAATCCTCCATGTAAAATCCCTTCCCTGATTTGGGGACAATGCTTTGTGCAAATTTTCTGCAACATTCTCCTAAGAACACAGTCGCTATACTTTGCAGTAAATCCTGAGTAGCACTTTGAGATATTTCAATTACATTACACGAACAATAATAAATATTCAACATTATACAATGTACATTTCTCTATCAAAGTGCTTCAGGTTTTGTACAGTGCAGCTAACAACCCAAACAACCCCTCATTTTTTATGAGCTGACAACTAAAGTTCTCGAGAGCTTATGCAGGTGATTTAGTCCAATATGTTTTATTATTATTTTAATGAATATGTGGAATCATGCATAAAGAAAGGCAAGAGAAAATACAAGTTGCAATTTCAGTCCTTGCTCTAAAATCCTACATATTTATAATGGAATATTGTACAATTGAGATTTAGTAAAATAACTACAAATGCCAGAAATCTGAACACAATCCACAGGAGTTGAATCAGCAAAGGATAGAGAAATGAACAGTATATAATAATGAAGATTTATTACTGTTCTTATAATGTAATTGAAATATCTCAGGATTTACTATCAAGGGTAGCGACTGTATTTTTTTTGGTAAATGTTGCAGCTGATATGCACATAACAATGTCTCACTAACAGCCATGAAGTGAATAGGTTACATGGAAGATTGTTGGCCAAGACACTGGGAAAAATTCTTTTCTCTTTTCAAATTGTGCCAAAGGGTGTTTTTACATCACCTAAACAGGCAGACAGGACCTCAGTTTAGCATTTCAGCTGAAGTATGACACCCCCGATAATGCTGCACACACCAGCACTGTGTTGCAATGTCAGCCCCTTACACTATGAACTTAGAGACTCAACATTGGGATTGAACCCAAACTCCTATAAAATAGGTCAAGTTGAACCTGAAACCTTTGTAATTTCCATGCTAATTCTTGTCTGATAGTAAGTGTGTCAACATGCTGAAAGGGAAAGTCTAGGCCCTAAGTGCACATTAACAACTGGTGTCATAAAGCTTTTACCAACGTAAAAAAATGATTTAATGACTGAACATAATCACCTGGAATTGGTTAAGGCAAGTCGACAGATGCACTTCTGCTTGAATCCATCGGTTTTCTGTTGATTCCCTTTCCTCCCAGAGTATTTTCCCTTCCTGTAAATTACCGAATGAAAATACTTGTAAAAGATGTGGATTAACTCAGGCAATATTCCGGTGTAAAGCAGCACTGAACAACAATAATTTGCATTTATATAGCGGTCTTATTTATATAGAGGTTGGCAGTGGGATCATTCACTCTCAAAGTCAGTCTTCAGTTATCAAATGGCCCTACTGTAGTTTTCAACTATGTGATAATTATTACATCAAATGTCGTAATATTCCACTGCTGCCTACATACTGAATATAGTGATGAGCTTCACAGCAAAGTATCAAATTGGCACCAAAGGAATATTAATGATAAACTAATATGAATAAGATTTAAGCATCAGTAAATAAGTAAATAAGGATCAGGATTAATTCCAGGATTAATTCTGTCTCACTGTACTAGTTTGAAGTAACCATGTCCAATTACAAAACCAAATTTACATTTATATAGCGTCTTCCACATCAAGATAACATCTCAAAGCACTTTATTTAAATGACTGGGAGCCCAAGCTGCGGGGAAAGCATGGAAGGTGGCTGAAATTACAGTAAAAAAAGGTTTAAAGGGAAGGAAAGAATGAGAGCCTGAACATAGGATTTAAAGGACAGTTGACAGTCGAACGAGACACCAAGGTTCAGCAAATGGTCCCACGAGTCGAATTGTGTATCCATGCAATTGTTTGATTGATAACCAGAGGTGAGAAGGTGGTGATCTGAAGCAGGAGCCAAGTAGGAGAGCCTTAGACTTGTTGATATTGAGCTGTAGAAAGCTAAAACTCATCTAAAACGAAATGTCCTGGAATTAAGGCGGGGGCAGTGAGATAGAATGGGGTCTGCTCACCTCATATGTTTGGAGTGATATCGTCAGGACATGATTCCCACTGATTTGATAATAGAACTCTAGACGACAGTTTGGCCCTGAGTTGTGATACACAGAACTTTTGAGAGAAGGACTGGAAGAATTGATGTCCTGAGCTCCTAGCCAGATATAATGGCCTGCAAAGTAAAATGAGACAACAGGGTCTGACTCGTAGATTCACAGAGAATTACACATATTTAAAAATAATAATAATCCTTACATTTGATGTAGTGCCCCATCACATCTTCGAGATGTCTCAAAGTGCTTAACAGAATATACTGTAAAGTGAATTGACTGTGTATTTAGTGGGTGAAACGTGGCATCCAATTGCGCACAGCGGTGTCACGCAAACAGTCATGGATTGAAGTGACCAATTTATGAATTTTTTTAAGGAATTATCACCCCCCCAGAAAAGTGAGATGTCAATCAACTAATAACCGGATTCCTACTTACTGCTAGGTAAACAGAGGTGTATGGAGTAAGGAAACTTGCCCAACATTTCGCCCTACCGGGAATCAAAGCCAGGTCTCTCACTTGCAAGGCAAATGCTCTAATCACTGAACTACAGGACTCCAGATAGAGTGATAAGGCACTGAAACAGGCCACCCAGCCCACTAGTGTGTGCCAGTGTTATACTCCATAGTCCTATTCCCTTTCATTTATGGATCAAGATTCCTCTCATGTATATATTATATATATTCTGTGAAGCGCTTTGAGACATCACGAAGACATGATGAGGCACTATATCAATTACAAGGATTATTATTATATTAGATACACTGATATACTTTTTGTTTCAGGACAGTATTCTTCAGTGAGTTCCTCTCTGTGTAAAAAATTTCCTTCTAATCTTTTTAGATCTGCTACTGGCTGTCTTAATAATAATAATAATCCTTGCATTTGATATAGTGCTTTTCAAGTCAGGAGGACGTCCCAAAGCGCTTCACAGAACACACTGTAAAGTGAATTGACTGTATATTTGTGGGCGAACGCGGCAGCCAATTGCGCACAGCAATGTCCCACAAACAGTCGTAGATTGAATATGACCAATTTATTATTGTTTTTGTTTTTTGGAGGGATTATTATTAGGCGTATTTATGGCCCTTGTTTTGGACTAACCGACAAGCTGAAACAGCCAATTAACTCCCACCTTATTAAATTCTTCAAACACCTCTAGAGAGAAAAGTTTACCCAGTTCATTACTGCTTGTTCGAAAATAAAATGAGATCCCTGGCTGCGGCATTATGCTTGATGCAAAGTTAGAAACTTTGACGTTAGGGTCATAAACATTAGAATTCCTAAAAAGGATAGTGGAAAGTATTTGTGAATATGGAATCCTGTCGGTAATCTGATGTGTCTCATATCAAACTTTGTAGGAACACAATCTCTATCCAGAGGTCTTAACAGTGAGGTCCCTCAGGTCGGCCTGAACCGTAACTGGTTATCAGCAGAATTCAATATTTGTCAATTCTTTCTGAATCTTAACAAAAGTATCACATTTGACCCCCTCCTTTCTCAAACGGGTCCCTATTAACTCTGTTAAAATAATAATCCTTATACAGATATAGCAAATGGTATAGTGCCTTTCATGTCGAAAGGATGTCCATGGTATAACAAACAAATAAAGAAACAAAAAATACATTTGTATAGCGCCTTTCACATCGACTGCAGTGGCTGTGTGTTTTGTGGGCAGACATAAGTGATTAGTATCAAAGTGTCTACGCAAAGGAATTATAAGACAGTAAGAGTCCAATTCTCCTATATTGGAAATTTGTGTTGTTTTGGAATATATATCAAGGCAGTTTTGATAATGAATACAACTAAAATGTAATGCTTTACTGCGCCACAGTACAGAATGTTTAAGACAATTTCATCAAGTGCAAGTTGATCTATTCATTGCCATAGTGTTTTTGGCAAGCTAGATATCTACAATATTGTTCATTATTTTGTTTGGAATTTCGTAATTTTTCGGAATGTACCTGCTGGGGTATTTGTACTGTGATCCTTCAGCGGAGCTGTAGTACTTCCAGAATTTTCTGCGGCTTTTCTCTGCTGCCACATGAGATTTGTCTTTTCCGAGTACCATCCACAAAGGCCGGATTCAAAGTCACATGTCGGAGCTGCAAAGAGAACATAAATAGAAGTGTATTAGCAGATCGCTTCTTTGAGGTCTGAGCTAAAATGGGGCAATTTATGGTTCAGTTATACTACAGCCGTCTTGACTGCAATTATACCACAGGTGTCAGTCTGGCTCAGTCGGTATCACTGTCACCTCTGGTCAGAAGGCTGTGAATTCAAGCTGCAATTTGGCACTTTGAGCTCACAGTCTAGGCTTGCAACTACAGTGTTGCAATAGGCAGAGGTGCGATTCTTTGAATGAGGAGTTAAACCAAGGTTCCACCTGCCTGTTCAGGTGGATTTTAAAGATCATGTGGCACTATTGAGAAAGGAAGATTCCCCCTGTGTCCTGGTCAACAGTCTCCCAAATAAAATTGGTCATTCGATTCTTGGCTATTTGTGGGACATTGGTGGACAGTCACTGCAATCTATAATATATCCTTTGAGACATATTGTTGAGGTGCAAAGGCAAGGATTATTATTATTATTAATATCTTGTCAAGATGCTATCTGGTCAATAATCCCCCAATACAATTGATCATTCACTTCACGGCTGTTTGCTGTGTGTAAAACTGTCACATTTGCCCACAAAAAACAGTCACTCCACTTTCATTTGAAGGGCTTTGAGACATCCTCCCGATGTGAAAGGTGCTATACGAAGTGCAAGGATTTATTACTATATAAATGAAATTGTTATTACTGAAGGCTATTACAGGCTATGAGGAACAGGAGGAAAATGGAATTAAAAGATCTGACATGACCTATTAAACAATGAGAGCAGATCCAATGGATCAAATGAGCTTCTTGTCCCTCTTGTTACCTTTGAAACTGTTTTTTCGGCAGTTATGCCTTTAGCCACTACCCCACTAACTTCTGGAACTCTGCCTCAATCCCTCCTCCTTACCCCCGCCCCCCCCTCTTCCTTCCCCCCTCATTATCTATCTTTAAATCCCACTTTAAGAGCCCACAAAATATACAGTAAATTCATTTCACAGTATATTCTGTGAAACGCTTTGAGATGTTTCGAAGACGTGATAAGGTGCTATCTGAAATGCAAGGATTATTATTTTATTATTATGTATCATGTGTGAAAGGTGCTATATAAATGAAAGTTGTTGTTGATGTCGTTTAAGGATATGTAAAAGATCAGAATAGTGTTCCATAACAATTTTTTGCTCATGTTTCTTGAGTTTCAAAGAATGAAACAAAATTATGAACAGTTATTATTCTTAGTAATGTAGTTTCCAAGCACCATTTCAAAAACACCGCCTGTGGGGAGAAAGCAGAAGGGTTTCCCAAGGGCTTCTACTCGTCTATCTCTAGCAGTGGATTTCATGCTCCTCTGAGCATCCTGGATTTTTCCATTGTAAACACACATCCACAAAGTTGCTGCGGCAGGAAGATTAGCTCACTCCTAGCAATGCTCAAGAGACAAGTTACACCAAATAATTTGTTTTAGACATTTATTTTACATTCAAATGTTTTCTCAAAATACGAGGTACACATTTGAATTACTTTATTATAGTTTTTTTAATAACCAATGCTTGGTTTATAGGCACTGTGCAGGACTTTGTTCAAGAGCATTGCTTTGAGGATACAACAGTACCTGGAGTAAATGATTCAGTATCCTCCTCTATAACACACTGAAACTTGATCAAAATATAATGAGCAATTCTTCCACTGGTATTTTGTGGAGCAAAAGTAGCCTTAGAATTGGTAAATAGCTCCCTGTAATATTTCCTGAAGAATTTTTTCTCGAGCAAATGTTTCCCTTCTATAAAGGAAGCATCAAAATTATTTTCAAAAATACTATTAAGTTGCACTCTTTCACCCCCAAAAATGAAGCTAGATCCATCTGAAGAGAACAAAGTCTGAGACATCAAAAGGTTTGACCTTTTCAGGGATACATCAAATCCGGAATAATTGGAAAAGGATTTATAGCTTCATAGCTCTGCAATATTCATCATGAAGATGATAATTGCCGTTTTGTGTGCTGATGCCAGACTATTTACTCTCGCGAGCAAAAAGGTTGATATTATCTTCTTGCACTTGTAATAATAACAATAATCCTTGCATTTGATACAGAGTCTTATCGCGTTGCTGAGTGTATTGTAAAGTGGATTGACTGTGTATTTTGTGGGCAAAACCTGGCAGCTAATTGCGCACAGCAGTGTCCCACATACAGTCGTGAATTGAGTAGCACAATTTTTATTTATTTTTTTGAAGGGATTATTACCCCCGGAAAGCGAGGGTAATAATCTAGGTAAACAGAAATATGTAGAGTAAGGAAACTTATTCTAAGCAAGATTTCATCCTGCCCGGGAATCAAACCCAGGTCCTCTCACTTGAGAGGCGAGCGCGCTAACCACTACGCTACGGGATTTAGCGAAATGATTAGAGTTTGAAGCCTGAGAACTGAAAGGCCTTTTAAAAGATTTAATGCAGGGTTCAAGCATTCCCACCATGTTGTGTGAGAGCATCACAATTCTGCTACTCCATAAGACCAAAAGACTTAGGAGCAGGAGTAGGCCATTTGGCCCCTCGAGCCTGCCCCGCCATTTAATAAGATCATGGCTGATCTTCTAACCTAATTCCATTAACCTGCCCTATCCCCATATCCCTTAATTCCGCTATCCTTTAGAAATCTATCAACTCAGTCTTGAATATGTTCAAGGACTAAGCATCCACAGCCTTCGGGGGTTAGAGAATTCCACAAATTCACTACCCTCTAAGTGAAGAAATGTTTCCTCAAGTCAATTAGAAAAGGCTGACCCTTAATCTTGAGCTATGACCCCTAGTTTTGGATTCTCCAACCAGGGGAAACAGTCCCATGACATCTACCCTGTCAAGACCCTTAAGATTCTTACAAGTTTCTATAAGATCAACGCTAATTTGATCAGTGCTTGGACCTCAATTATTTACTGTCTACATCAGTGATTTAGATGAAGAAATAGAACTTAACATATCTAAATTCGAGGACGATATGAAGCTGGGTGGGAGAGTAAGCTGTGAAGATGACACACAAAGAAGGCAAAGGGAAATAACAGGCTAGGTGAGAGTGGGCAAGAAGGTGGCAGATGGAGTATAACATGGGGAAGTGTGAAGTTATTCACCTAGGTAGTAAAAATAGAAAAGCGGATTCTTTTCTAGAGTGCGAGTGACTAGGTAGTGTTAGTGTTCAGAGGGATTTGGGTGTCCTTGTACACCAGTCACAAAAAGTTAGTATGCAGGTAGCAACTAGGAAGGCTAATGCCATGTTGGTGTTCATTGCAAAAGGGTTAGAGTACAAGAGTAGGGAAGTCTTGCTGCAGTTGTATAAAGCCTTGGTGAAACCGCACCTAGAATATTGTGTGCAGTTTTGGTCTCCTTATTTAAGAAAGGACATACTCGCCTTAGAGTGGGTGCACTTAATTCGTCTATCTTGTGACGAATGCTTCATGCATTCAGATATAGCGCCTTTAATTTTGACCTCTTACTATTTCCCCTACTTGTTAATGCCCTATTTCCTTTGTTGAGCTTTTTGTCCCTACTTGATACACTCTGTTCTTTATCTCCCAAGTTGTTACTCTGCTGTACAGCCATGACTATTCCTTGCAATGTCGGTTTACATTTAACTGTAACTGTAAACCTCCTTCCCCACGCCCCCCCTTAATAGTTTAAAGCTCTGCCTATCTCCCTATTTAATCGTTTTGCCAGGACATTGGTCCCAGCCTGGTTAAGGTGGAGCCCATCTCGATGGAACAGCACCCTTTTCCCCCAATACTGGTGCCAGTGTCCCATAAAACGAAACCCCTGCCTCCTGCACCACTCTTTCAGCCACGCATTTAACTCATTAATTTGTTTGTCCCAGTACCAATTTGCACCTGGCTCAGATAGAAATCTGGAGATTATCACCTTGGAAGTTCTTCCTTTTAAATTAATTCCCAGTTCATTGAACTCACTCCTCACGTCATCCCTACTAGTCCTACCTATATTGTTGGTTCCTATGTGGATCACCACAATTGGATCATCCTCTTCCTGCTTCAAATTCTTCTCCAGCCCTGAAGAGACATCCTTAACCCTAGCGCCAGGAAGGCAGCAGAGCCTTTCTGACTCCTGGTTGCAGCTGCAGAGAAGAGTGTCTGTCCACCTGACTATCTCGTCCCCTATCACAACCACATTCCGTTTTGCTCCCCCTACTTGTGTGACCTCCTGTATAGAGGTGCTGGGGTCATTTTGCCTATCCTCCTCCTTACAGACTTCCTTGTCCACACAGGTTGAAAGTACCTTGTACCTGTTGGACAAGGTTAAAGCGTGAAGCTTCTCCACCACTCTCTCTGGTGCCCCCTTATCTGCCTGACTGTCAGTCACCATCCCTGACTAGTAGCAGAATCCATACATTTGGATGCATACAATGGATCCATACTCCATTGATGAGGATTTTTGAAATAATATCTATAATATTACACCTCGAAATTAAAGTCTTGAGAGGATCAATAGAGAACAATTATCCCCAACAGTTGGTGAATCAGTAACAAGGACGTATAACTCAGGATTGTCACTGGAAGAGTTAAAATTGAGATTAGAAGCTTTTATTTAAAGCAACAGCAATATACCTCTGACTGCACTTTCAGTCACCTTTCCCCTCCCCACTCATCTCGGCTCCCTCCCCCAGCTCGGATGTCCAGCCAGTACTGTTAAGTGCTTTCGGATGTCCTCCCATACAAAGAAAAAGCAAGGAGTTGGGATTGGAGTAAATAGCAGAACTGGAGGGACTGACATCTGCAGAGGCTCAATGACCTCTTTGGGTGATGTAGTCCCAATAATTCTACTGCTTCGCAATGCTATCCAGTTTGAAGGTTGCTATATAAGTGCTCTGGGACACGAGTTTGGGTGAGTGGCGCTATATAAAGTGAGTTGTTATTGTTGTTATAAAAGCAAATGAAAGTTGTTGTTCTATGAAACAGCAAAGTTGTCAGCATCAATTAGCTATTAGAGCTAATAGCTAATTAAAAATATGAAACTGGATAAATTTGCAAATGAAAATTCCTGGCACAGCGAATAAATCAATTGAAGCACATCAAGCAGTGCTATTTTTAAGCGTGACATGGGTCATAATCGGCCACATGCTTAAAATATAATGAGGGAGGCTTGGTGAGTCTAAGACAGTGGGGTAACAGAAAGTGCTCCACTGAGCCTGACGGACATCAGTTCCTAGTTAGAGGGTTACTGTGCAGGGATATGGCATTAGTCTTGTGTCAATGGGGAGGGTTTGGAGATATTGTATCAGCTTGTATCAGTAATTCCATTACTTGATTATGCACATGTTACCCAAATATTAAAATCATAAATGGAGTAAAATTCTACCTGGGTCTAGATTTATTGTAATAATATAGCATTTCAGTAATAATAATATTATTAATAATCCTTGCATTTGATCTAGCGCTTGATCTCATTGTTGAGATGTCCCAAAATGCTCCACAGGATATATTGTAAAGTGAATTAACTAGAGGCTTGATTAGCTGAATTGCTTCCTTCCACACTACAATTTCTATGGCTCTGTGATAAGTCTTGAAAGCTGGAGTAGATAAAATACTGCTGAAAATACTATTGATGCCATTGATGCTCATCTAAAGAACACAGATGCTATAAGGAGCAGGGTAGTGGTAAAAAAGCAGTGAGCATGGATTTAGAAGGACTTGAACTAATAATCTTCTGAGCCAGGCTGACAACTATACATTTTTTTCTTGTCTTATAAAATGCAAATTTATCCAGATTCATATTTTCAAGGGCTGAATTCACCTAATGTAAGTGCACAGCTCCCTTGTTCTGTATGCTAGCATTATAAAACTCTTCACTGCTAATAACATGATGGAGTTATTCTACATGAACACTATGAAGCATTAACCTCTTTGACATCAGCAAAGTAACTTATGTGGAGGAGACTGAGCTCGACAGTATGAGGAAACTTAATTAATTTTAGTAGAAACACAGTCAATGTCCCAGGATGTCTCAGCAATCATGTTAATTCAACTACGCATATTAATTAAGGCCGGCTTAGATTATTCATAATCCTTTGTAGTGCTTTGACTCTTAAAAGTAATACTAATTATGAAACTTCCACTTCAATGAATCCTTTGAATATATTTGTCTCTAATGTGGAACTCCAGTCAGTCAGATACAACAATGCACTGGATTAAATACAGCACAAGACAATTTACATTTATACAGTGCCTTTCACATTGGAAAAATGTCTCAAAGCCCTTCTATCCGAGCTGGGGGAGGAGGGGCTATCTGAGGAAGGTGGGGTGGGAAGGGGCTAGATAACTGAAATAGCAGTCAAAGTGATAGCTATTAAGGCAAGCTTTATACATGGGGTGGGAGGAAATGAGTCAGAACTCCAGACAGTAAGGGCAGATGTCTGAAAACTCACCAGCCAATGGAGTAGTGGTTTGGGCGAGGAGACATGAAGCAAACAGTGTTTGCTGAGTGGAGAGCAGGGCTGAGTCAGTATTCGTTGCCACAGGTAGGATGGGGCAGGCTATGAAGGGATTTAAATGTGAGCACAAGAAAAAATACTACCCCCGAACATTAGGAGCCAGTCCCAGTTTAAGGAATTGGAAAGAGGCTTCTGAATATTAGTTACTTGCTCATGTTGGTGATGAGAGAGGAGGGGGAAGCAGGTTCAAAGGTGAGGAGGAAGGGATGGGTAGGGGCCGGGTGTAAGTGGGAGATGGGGTGGGAGCAGTGGTCGGAAGGGCAGATGCAGCTGAGCGGATCCACTCGACTTTGGTTTCGAGGAAATAGAGAATTTCCAATGAATAGAGAATACCATATAATAAAATTAATTATTGCATTTGGTATAGCGCTCTTCACATTCCAAAGTGTCACACAGGATATACTGTGAAGTGAAGTGACTGCGTATTTGTAGGTAAACATGGCAGCCAATTTGCACACACTAATGTCCCAGATAAGTTGTTTAATTCACTCAAATATATCTAGAAAAATAACTATGGGGACAACATTATAATATTACCAAACATAAAATGTTGCTTAATTACATAGAGTTACATAGAATGACACAGCACAGAAATAGGACATTTAGCTCGACTAGTCCATGTCGGGGTTTATAGCCCATACAAGCTCTAACCCCTTTTATTCCCTTCATTTAGTACTGCTCTATTTAATTCGCCTTCAAGTGTGCACTTTACCAGATATGAATAAATTTTTTTTAAATTCTTGCAACTTCTGAGTAATGGCAGCGCCCAAAGCCATCTGAAAATGTTGCAAGCCAGAGAGACACAGAGATCTCTCAGGTGTCATTTTATAGGATAATGACAGAATTACATTGTTGTCTTGCAAAGCGGCACCGAAGAGCCACAATCTGAGAAACAAAACTTCATATTGGGCTTTTAAGACCTTCCAGAAATGGACAGCACTATATTTAATCCACATTTGAGTGGCGGCCATCTCTGGGGATCCCATCTGCCAATTTCCCATCTTGTAGGCCTTGCTGTCTGGAATGCCTGTGTGATTACTGAGCTAGGCCAGGATCCAGGACATAACACTAAGAAAGGTGTTGGAATTCAGCCCCTGACATATGGGTTCATTAATATTTTATACTTCAAGGAAGCTCTCATGTTAGGCCATAGTTTTGATCTCAGTATTCATTTTTAGAATATTGAATGAAAGCGTGACTGCCAGATTATCAATCTCGGTAAACTCATTCCTGTAAATACTGCAGAGCGTAACACTTGACACTACAATCTTAATAAGCTCCTGGTTTTACTTACGACAACTTTCCTCATCAGTGTACAATGGCAGACAGTCATAAATGAAGTTGCAGAATTTGCTTTCTGGAACACATTCCTTATTGCATCTGTTGAAACCTTCTTCACAAGGCAAGTCTTCACCTGAAAGTCATGAAGTATTACTGCAGTTAGTATTCCTCACACATTCACGTAATAAACTAATGCTGCATTAACGCTCCTGGAACAATTCTTCACATTACTAACTGTAAAATTCCTGGGAGTGGGAAGCAGGATTTTTGTGTGATTTCCCCCATTGAAAGCTCAACCTATCAACTGTGGTATTTTTACTGAACAGCAGATTGTAAGATCCCCACCAAGGTTGGTAGGCTTTAAATTCAACTAAGGTTTAGCCTGTTAAGCCTGTTCGACTACCTTAAAATTTAAGATTGGACAGAATTTTGGAAACTTTTTAAATTCAGTCTTAATTTTTTAAGAATTTTTTTAAAAGAAATCCGAGGAAAACAATCTCTGTAAATATAAATGTTTAACTATGTGAAGGACATTAAATAAATGTAATTTGTTCTGTTAAATACAATACAAAACAATTTACATTTATATAGTGTCTTTTACATTGGAAGATCGTCTCAAAGCCCTTCACATTACTGGAATGGCACTGAGCTGGGAGTGGGATCTGAGGGGAGGGGGAGAGGAGATAGATGACTGAAAACATACACATTAAAGATGTACATTATGAGACGTGCCTTGAAAGAGGGAAGGGAGTGGGGGGGAGTTTGGGGGGAGCAGGTCAGAGGGAAAGAGGGATGGATTTCACAGATTAAAATCCAAAAATGGTATATTCTGGAAACTTGAAGTAAAAAAAAGGAAAACAGTAAATTCTGCACAACGCAGGGATCAATCCCCATCTCAATATGGGACAGATTGTACCCTTCGCGAGAACAAGCATTCTGAATACGTCCTGTTCTTACCTTTACCTGATACTGGGAGGCAGCCTTTGCTGAATGAAATGTCATCAATGGCAAGTACGTTATTTGGCTTCCTGATATCAAAAATAGTGCCCTGAATTATAACCTGTGTATTGACACAGCAAAAGCAAATGTTAGTGACTTCGGCATTTTATTAATTAAACACATCACATTTAAAAGGTTACCAGTTAATAAAAGATCTTTATCGCAATTTGAAAATACGCAAACAGGGAGATTCCCAACAAATATTAACCTGGACTTTAACCCATGCATTAAGCACAGATTCTAGGAACATGTATCTCAGTTCTGATATTGTGCCGTTTAGAGCCTGTGAATAACCCTGTTTCTGAATGAGCTTTTTCTCTTTACCTAAACCTTATTGCTTTGTGCAGGAGCCCTTTGGGATGATAAGGATGTGGAGTTAATACATTAGTATTAACATACATTAGTTAATTTCCAATCACGGTATTGTTTTACTTGCACAAATAATATTAATTGAGCTAATATTAGCCCGCGACAGGAGCACAATATTGGTTTCCAAAGCTGAAGTGGAGATTATATTCATTGTCTTTCATTTATATCCATTTTTACCAAATCACTGGCCTCTCCTCTTCCTTCATTCAATGGCTGAATGACACTGAAACATGATAATGCTACATGTCACTGGCATCACTGTAATTGACAGTAGGACCTTTGCTTGACATTTCCACAGCGTACTGAAGACTTGTGGATGAGCCATTGCTCTGAAAAATAACTCAAAAACAGCCGCACAGGAAAAACTCGGTTTGTGGATTGCAAGTTTAAATGAGAGAGTACTTTCTACAATATTTTTCTGTATTTAACTTGGGATGTCCTTAAGCACCATGTGACAATCTTCTGATTTGAAAGGCGCTATACCAATGTAAATTTATATTCCTTAACTTAGTAATCCTGGTAGAAATTGATGCCGTTCCTCTGCCTCGTGCCCACCCTCAACACTTTTAAAAACAGCCTTGAGACCTATCTCGTCACCCATGCTTTCAATCATCTATTGCCTCCCAACCCATCTTATGGGAGGTAACTGTAAGCATGATAAAAACGGATGATCCTTAGCCAGGATTTGAAAGGTGGGAGGGAGGGAGCAAGACGGAGGGACTGAGGGAGAGAGTTCCAGAGCATAGTGGCTGAAGGCACAGCGGCCGATGGTGTGGAGGAGATGAGGGCCGAACAGGAAACCAGAGCCAGCCGAGCGGAGGCAGTTGGTGGGGGAGTGAGGGGTAAGCAAATCGGATAGGTAGGGAGGTGCAAAGGCATGAAAGGATTTGAAAATGAGCGAGAGGATCTTGAAATCGATCTGCTCAGTAATCGGGAGCCAGTTGAGCCTGGCAGGACTGGTCGAAGGGATTTTATGTGGGTGAGAATTCAGGCAGCGGAGTTCTGAATTAGTTGTATTTTGTGCCTGGTGGAGTTGGGGAGACAAGTGAGGAGGGCATTGGAATAGTCCATCCGGGATGTGACGAAGGTGTGGATGGAAGTTTCAGCTGCTTTTGTTGTGAAGCATGGATGGAGGCCGGAAATGTGACGGAGGTGGTAAAAAGCAGTCCAGAGAATTCTGGGTCTCTCGAAGGTATTCCTCAAGCTAGATGTTGTTCTCTACTTTATCAATATATTTACGGACCTTTGACATTCTTGCTTATAACAGGATCTCACATAAGAGCAAAGTCCTATAAACACCCCTGAAGTGAATGATAATAATATGGTTCCTTGCATTTGATACAGTGCCTGTTCACGTCTTTTAGACGTCTCAAAATGCTTCACAGAATATACCGTAAAATGAATTAACTGTATGTTTTGTGGGCAAAATGCAGCAGACAATTGCGAACAGCAGTGGCCCATAAACAGCCATGGATTAAGCAACCAAATTATGATTTTGTTTGGAAGGAATTATTACCCTAGAAAAGCAATCCACTAATCGACTAACAACCGAATTCTTACTTATTGCTAGGTAAACAGAGGCATGTGGAGTAAGGAAACTTGTCCAACATTTCCACCTTCCGGAATCGAATCCATGTCCTTTCGCTTGGCAAGTGCTTTAAACACTAAGCTATAGGAATGATCAATTTTATTTAGGGGATTGTTGGCCAGGATAACGGGAGGAACTCCCTTCACTTTTCAAATAGTGCCATGGGATCTTTAACGTCCATCTAAACAGGCAGATGGGACGTCGGTTTAAAATCTCACCCAAAAGACGGCACCTCCAACAATGCAGCAAACTCCCAGCACTGTACTAGAGAGTTAGTCTAGACTATGAGTTCACAGTCCTGACATGAGGGTTAAACCCACAACCTTTTGACTCGGAGGTGAGAGTGATACCAACTGAGCCAGAATGACACCCAGCAACCAAAATGACGTTGCACTAATCCGTTTGCTGAAACTCTACTCCAACCCAAAAGTACTGTAACCTTGAGTAGCTTCCTGCAGCTGGATGGGAATAAATGTAATTTTATGTACTTTCTGTTCAAACGTCTTTAGGTGATCCTGGAGTCACTTGAATTGTTTTATTATTGGAGGTGCTACTTTTGATTAATCTGAGTAGCATCCATCATTTTGTGGAGTCCTGTAGCTCAGTGGTTAGAGCACTCGCTTTGCAAGTGAGAGACCTGAGTTCAATTCCAGTCAGGGCGAAACCTTGGGCAAGTTCCCTTACTCCACGCGCCTAATAATAATCCCTCCAAAAAACCCAAAACAATAATAAATTGGTCATTTTCAATATACGACTGTTTGTGGGACATTGCTGTGCGCAATTGTCTGCCGCGTTCGCCCACAAATATACAGTCAATTCACTTTACAGTATATTCTGTGAAGCGCTTTGGGACGTCCTCCCGACGTGAAAAGCGCTATATCAAATGCAAGGATTATTATTATTATTATTATTATCAATGATGCAAGGAGCAATAGGAAATGATTGCACTGATTTATACCATAGCACACTCGGACAACAATTCCTCTATAAGGCAGATTTATATTCCATTCATTGATATAGTAACTGAATTAGGCAATTGGAATTTTTGCCCACCATAAGAAGGGTTTCACTAATGTCCTCTTTATATTGCAGGAACCACAATAATATCGCTTCCTGGAGTAAAGCAATTAGCAGTGGGAAGTCTGCTCTATATAATCTATTCCTTTCAACATTGGTCAGGGCTGAGGAGATTAAAGAAAAAGCAAGCACCCAACGTTAAGGTCTGTGAAATGTGTTTGGACCACCCAGAGTGGGTGTTTTTAATGTTATTAAAGTCATATGACTGTTTCTTTAATAATATTTACAAAAATCATCCTTAAAGGATTGGATAATCCAAAGAAATCTTCTGGAAGCAGAGTTATTATACATTTACATCAGCTGTATTTATGATCCTTGCTTTTGATTTTGCGTCTAGAACATTGAAACATACTAAAGCACTTCACATGGAATTCCTGTCAGGTGTAGTGACAGTATACTGCAGGGGTGCTAATCGAAGTATTGAAATTCTGCTGAAATAAACTCTTAAAGTGATCTAAGCAATAATAACCCTCGCATTTGATGTAGCGCCTTTCATGTGGGGAAGACGTCCCAAAGTCCATCACAGGATTTTACTGTGAAATGGCGTGACCTTGTATTTGCAGGCAAACACAGCAGCCCAATTGTGCACAACAATATCCTACAAACAGCCATGAAATGAATGACCAATTTAATTTGGGGGATAGTTGGCCAGACACCTCTTTCTCTTTTTGAATAGTGCCATGGGATCTTTAAATAATAATAATAATAATCCTTGCATTTGATATAGCGCTTTTCATGTCTTCTAGACGTCTCAGAGCACTTCACAGAATATGCTGTAAAGTGAATTGATTGTATATTTGTGGGTGAAACGCAGCAGCCAATTGCGCACAGCATCATTTTACGTCATCTTAGACTATGTGAGTTCAAGTACCGATGTGGGGCTTGAACCCGCAACCACTGACTCAGAGACAAGAGTACTACCAGTGATCCAGGCTGACACACTCTCTGGCACAAATTATCTTCAGTTTGCACTGCTCAACCCACATTTATACTGTGGTTTTCACCCAGTTACTGCTCTAAAGTCAATGTACAATTTCAATGTGAAAAGTGCTTTAGACAGTAGATCTGCAGTTTTACAAACCTGATAACAGCTTAGAAAACTGCTGTGAGCCCAGCTTGAACAGTCAGTTCCCACCAGCTGTACAATCTGTTTAAAAGTTTATAGAGTGTCAACAGTTCGATCAGCTCCTTAATATGATTCCAAATAATCTGACATTCAACTGCTAGTTCAGCAGAGCTCTGAGTGTTTGGCAAGAATCACTGTTGGGCAAGTTTCCTTACTCCACACGCCTCTGTTTACCTTGCAATAAGTAGGAGCCCAGTTGTTAGTCGTTTGGCATATCACTTTTGCGGGGGTAATAATCCAATCAAAAAAATAAAAATAAAATGATAATAATCATTTGATCAACCAATCCACAACATTTGTGGGACACTGCTGTGCACAATTATCTGCTGCGTTTCGTCCACAAAATATACAGTCAATTCACTTTACAGTATATTCTGTGAAGTGCTTTGAGATATCTCAAAGAAGTGATAAGGCGCTATATCAAATGCAAGGATTATATCATATTAATACTGTTACACTGGATACGAACCTCATACTGCTGCTTGCTGTTGATTGTGATGACTTCTCTTTTCCATAGGAGTCGCTGCATGGACTTGTGTTCCCAAATTTTAGTATAAGATCCATTGTACTTTTGACGTAATCCGACATTCAGCGACCCATTCACTTGGCCAAAATGATAGTAAAATCTCATCTACAAACAAAATGGCATTCATTGAAATCAATATTCTTTTTCATGTTTTTTTTTAAATAAAGTAAAGTGATTGTTAAAATGAGGGATGATAGTGCTGGAAAACCAAACAGATTTCCTTTTGGCCACTCAGTGTTAGCATGAAGCTCTCTGAGGTTAAGGGTTGGGTACAGCAAGGGCAGAACAAAACTCTCTCTGCTCGTCCCCAATAAGGGCTTCAGCCACAACTGCGGTTACTCTGCATTGCCACAGTATGTTGCAGAGATGCTATACTTTGGTCAGCCGAGTGTTTCACATATGTGGAAATCCACCACCATACTTTAGAGTATCCAACCCAACAATAACAACAACAAAATTACATTTATACAGCACCTTTCAAGTTGGGAGGACGTCCCAATGCGCTGAACAGTCAAATGTCGGGGCCAGAGGGGTGGCGTAGGGGTGAGGGAAGCCAGAGAGATGGGAGGGAGACCAAAGGCACGGTCGAAGAGAACCCAGACTGAGAGTTTCATGCATACCACCTACACATTAAAATTGCCATCTTTGGAATGGAATACATACTCTCTCCCTGGAGGGATACATCCTGCTGACCTAATTTCTTAATAATAATGAATAATTAAAAGGCAATAATCCCTTCAATAAAAGTAATCATTTGGTCACTCAATCCATGACTGTTTGTGGGTTACTGCTGTGCGAAATTGACTGACTCTATAAAATATATAGTCAATTCACTTTACAGAATATTCTGTGAAGGGCTTTGAGTGTCTACAAAACTTGATGAGCGCTATATCAAATGCAAGGATTATTATTAAGCGTTGATTGGTGAGAGCCAAGCTATGGTAACCACAGAGTTTTATTTGGATTATTGTTGGAGTCTAACCAGTTAAAACCACATAGCTTCCCACTTTTTGTGCAGTTCGGACAACCTTACCATTAGGGTTTTGGGTTGGAGAGTTACCAGGAACTGTTCTGGAATTAGGCCAGCAGGATGCATCTCTCCAGGGAGAGTGTGCACATTCCATTCCAACCATCTATCTCTTGGATTTCCATGTGTAGTTGGGATGTGTGGAAATCTCAAATTGGTTTGCAATCTCTTAAGCATGGTGATGGGTTTCTGCATGAGTCAGGCACCCGGCTGACCAGAAAAACAATGAGTGTGAAGTATCTATACTTCACCTCCTGCTGATCTAATCGCCTGCTCACCTGTTTAGGTCTGTCTAGTAATATCTTTTATAGAGAGTGGCATGGCATTACGACAACAACTTAAATGCATATTAAGCATAAAATCCAGTAAGGAGAATACTTGATTTGAAGTCAATGATTTCAAGTCAATTTATAATATATCCTTTGAAGCACTTTGAGATATCTTCCCAATGTGAAAGGCACTATGTCAGATGCAAAAATTATTTATTATTTACTTATTGTTTTTCTCCCGGGCATGCTCACAGCGAGGGCAGGCAAGCATTAGAGTAGATATCAAGTTAATAGGAAGAAAGAATTGTGCTAGCAGGAACTATTTTAGTCCATTACAAGAGGAGAAAGTACTGAAAACCTGCCAAAATTGTACCATTCTTCAATAAGGAACAGAAGAAGATACCTGGCAAATATCATTCGGTGGAAGGAAAACTTTACTTCTTAGACTTGCAAATGCTTTTGTTCCATCTTGAGGTAATAGCAATAGATAAGCTGTAGAAAAAAATAAAAATGTGTTACTTATTACTTCTTTCTACAGAAACACAACTTATTTAGAATTTAAGAACACCTGGTAACCACCTATACCTCAAAATATACACTTATAAGTACACAATAACTTACACTTATTTAATACCTCTCACATAGGATAAAGTCTTGAAATGCTTTGTAAAGATGCAGTGGATCATGAGCCAGGTGGGACTTAGATGAAGTAGGAGGGAGTTGACTAAAAATATGGTTGAAGAGCTAGATTTTTTGAAGGCTTTTCAAAAGAGGGAGGGAGAGAGCAAGGTGAAGGGATTTTAGGACAGAGTACAGATAGCAAGACTGAATGACTGTCCACTAATGGCAATTCCTATTGCTAAAGATCACTTCACACCATACAACAACAACAACAAATTACACTTGTATAGCACAGCGCCTTTCACGTCAGGAGGACATCACAAGGCACTGGACAGTTGGGGATCCGTACCCGAGTTGGTGGTTGGGATCAGGAAGGGTGGAGGGCGGGGAGGGTAGGGGTAGGAAGGTGACCGAAGGCGAGGAAGAGGGTCTTAAGACGGGTCTTGAAGGAGCCAAAGGAGAGGGCGAGGTAGAGGGACTGTAGGATGGAATTCCAGAGAGTGGGGGCAAAAAGGCTGAAGGCCCGCCTGCCAATGCCAGGGCGAGCAAGGCAGAGGACATGAAGCAAGCCGGAGCGGAGGGAGAGGAGCGGGTAGGTTGGTAGGGGATTCGGAGGTGACAGATATAGGGAGGAGCAAGGCTGTGGAGGGCTTTGAAGGTGAGGAACAGGATCTGAACTGTGTCCTCTGAGTGATGGGGAGCCAGTGGAGCTAGATGAGGATATGGGGTGATAGGGCCGTGGAGTCTGGTGCGGGAGAGGCCAATGAGCTGCAGAGTTCTGGATGATCTGCAAGCCGTGGAGGAAGGAGTTGGGAACCATACGCCACACACCATGGTTTATTTTAGCAAATATTATTTTATTACTTGGAAGCTATTCTATGCTTTTCTGCATCAGCTAATTGAGTAATTTTGTAGAATGTTATAATTGATTAGTGCCTAGATATTTTTCATTGAATGGTTCACTTCTAACAACCAAAATAAGAAACTTCACTTGATTTTCTTTGAAAGGAGCATAAAATAGACACTCACAGCTTTCCCATGGTGGCTGAGCTCACGTCTAACTAATCTTACTCTCTGCTGCTTTGTGCAAATATAACGGCACATGATTTGATTTTAAAACTTTTCATTTGCTCTGTCCCTATAGCAACTCAGTTTAAGAAATTAGTTGCCTGTGAGATTTTCACTTCAACTGTAATTCCACTCAATGAAGTCTCGCAGATGGAAGTCTCTTCAGACCAAAATAGTGAAAACTTCGCCCTGATCACAATTTAATGTTTGTGTGTGTCGTGTCAATGTTTGTCCGAAGCAGAGTGGAGGAGGAAATAGGTGATTCCGCAATCGTCAATAAATTGATCAACCTTATTGGGTAAAACGCAAAATACAGCAGATGCTGGAAATCTGAAACAAACACAGAAGTCGCTGTTGTTGGGCATGCAGGTCCTAGTCACCATTGTTAGATAAATAGACTGACCTTGCTTTTCATCTTATTCTGGGCTCCCATTGTAAAGATAACCGCCAAGATTGCAGCATTAGTGATTGAAGAAACATTAAACCTGTTCTTCAGGTGAGGGTTAAATCCTTAGGCACTGCTCAAAAAGAGAAGGGAGCTTCTCCCATTTTCCTGGCCAAATACTGTCCAGATTAATTAGTCATTCATTTCATTGCTGCATGTGGGACTTTGCTGATGCAAATGTCTACCATTTCTACCTACAGGACAGGCGTTACATTTTGTAGTACTCTCTGAGGTTTTAATGTGAAAGGATGAAATAAAGATGCAAATTCTTTCTCTCTTGCTGGTTTCACCATTATTGTAATGACATGACTGATTCAAGTTACAAAGTTAAGGACAGATTAGACACTACTGAAATGTGACAAAAGCTTGTTATTTTATAGAGGCATCATTAAACAAATGAGTGTATTGTTCTGCCAAAGAATGTTATCAGGATAAGATTACGATCGAATCTTCAGGTAGGTAGACTGTACACATAGAATTCATTATGGCTACCCTTTAGATCATGTATTCATGTTTTAATTTAAAAGAAACGCTGTAGCAGAATCCAATATCTCATTAAACCTCCAATGAGTCAGAACTAATATGTACTTAAACTAGCTGAAGTCTTCTCAATCAACACAGGTCACGATCAGTTAATGGGAGCAATTGATATTCTTAATGAGTCAGGTGAATGATAAATACATCTGCATGATGAAGCTCTTAGAGAAGTACAAGCGAGTCACATTCCCAGGGCATCACTTTCATCCTTCTTAAAGCTACATGCTATACAAATGTAAGACAAAAGATATCCGTGCCCTTGATGTGCAAATATAAGCATATACACATGGTTAAAGCCAGGCCCTTTAATATGTTTAAAAGGGAATTAGGAAAATGAATGGAAAAGAGGAATATTGAAAGGTATACAGCATGAAAAGAGAATGGGACTAGGTCAGGTGGTTCATGTGGAGAAAAGTGCTAGTGCGGATGAACTGAATTGGGTGAATTGGGAAGAAAGCCCGGCTCAAAATGTGAGTGCATTTGGGCATTTTCTGGTATTGCCCAGAACATCTGCATCCAGTGGACAATGCTGTCCGACAACAAGGAGATATACGTGCTAGTGTTCACGTGCACATTGTAATGTTTATCTGTGAAAGAGTGGAGATGGAGGATCTCTTATGAACTATGAATGTTGTAAAATTTTGGTTTCTAAGACCCAAGCAACTTGAGGTGGCTTAACCAAGATGACTGAAGAGAAAACTCTAAACATGCTCAACTGATAAAGTGCTTCTTATTTATGATAAAGTTCATATTCATTCTGTACTTCAACTGCTGAGAAATACGCTGGAGAAATCTCTCCAAGCTACAGATACTATGCTCAATAGACAATTACTACATATGATGCAAAACGCACCTCTTTAATGGCCATCTTTCCCCTCCTCACCTCCCTAGCTTCCACACCAGTCAGAAATATCAAGCACTTTGTGACATCCTCCCAACGTGAAAGACGTTATACAAGTGCAAATTGTATTATAGGCCACTGATAGGCAAAATCTGAAACCTTACAGTTATCTGTACTAAAGCATGATATGGTTAGTTTTATATGGTTGTTTGAAAAATGATATAAAGCATGTTGAACTCTTCTGTAATTCAGTATCATGACTGATAACATGTGAGTGTCTATGTTACGGTCAATAAAAATATGTTGCAAAATCCTGCAAGAATATCCATCATAAATAATAATAATCCTTGCATTTGATATCTTGCCTATCATATTGAGAGGACATATCAAAGTACTTGACATGACATCCTGTAAAGGCTGTATTTTGCAGGCAAACACAGCTGCTAATTTTGCAGACAGCAATGTCCTACAAAAAGCCACAAAGTGAACAACCAATTTTATTTGGGGTATTGTTGGCTAGGACACTGGCAGAAACTCCCTTTGTGTTCTAGTTTTATAAGAGATCCTATCTCAATTATAATTCTTTAAGGGACTAACTGTTAGTGCTCAATACTAAATCGACTATTAACACAGATTATGTAAAAAAAATCGCAAAATGCCAAAATACCTGAATATTGTGAATCAGTGTGAAAGTAAGAGTGCTATGATCAACCTTAAAGAAATTGTCTGGCAGTGAATTTGAAGGCATTTTTCCAGGCTCAGAGCTAAAGTGACAACATTAACCATGAAAACTGCTGGGACTTATTTGTTAGCTGAACCCTAAACCTGGATTGTGAATTTCTCTCATCCACTGCCCAACATGTGCTGCTAGAAATAGCAACAAATAAGATAAAAATTGCTAGATAACTGACAAAGGGACTGAAATGCTGGAAATCCAAATCCAAAACAGGTCAGCGCGTGTCCAAAAGACAAAGTTATCATTCGGATAATAATAATAATAATCCTTGCATTTGATACAGTGCCTCATCATATCATTTAGACGTCTCAAAGTACTTTACAGGACAAACTGCAAAGTGGACTGACTGTGTATTTTGTGGGTGAAATGATACATAATACAAAAGAAATTTACATTTCATGTTGGGAAGACATCCCAAAGCATTGGACAATGTTGGCTGGGTATCCCAGGATGGGGTGGGAGCTGAGGAGAAGACAAAGTTTTGAGATGATATTACCCTTCATCAAACCCATCCAGTTATTCAGTTTAATTTTATTCTATTAAACACAAAACATAACTCCTGTTTCTTTATTTTTAAATCTCTGCAAGGTCTTTGCTTTGTAAAACATCAAAGCAAGTAAAGACTGCGCGAGGATGGTTTACACGTTTTTTCCTGCATTTTATAATTGCGTTGATATAGAGGCTTTCACAGTGGGAGAACACCTCAAAGTGCTTTCCACACCAGGCTGGGGGCCTGAGCGCGGAGGGGGAGAGATTTTGTCGGCTTCAGGATTTGGAACTAAATTATTTGTGAATTTCACAAATTAAACAACTTTGGATATTTGCAAAATAAACCTCATAGATGATACAACAACAACAACAAGATTCCATTAATAAAGTGCCTTTCACGTCAGGAGGACGTCCCAAGGCGCTGAAAATAATAAAACAAAATAATAATTCCTCCCTCTTCCCTTCACTACACTGGATCATTGGAAATCTCAGACATATCCCCAGTAGAACATACTGAGATGCACTTCACTCACAGTTCAGGTGCCTAGCACTTTGAGATGTCCTCTTGACATGGAAGGTGCTGTGTAAATTGAAATTCTATTGTAATTGTTGATTAGCCTCTGAGTAAAGAACATTTTCAAAACTGCCAAACAATGAGGGATTCCAGCTACTAAACATAAATAAACATTTACTCTCCTTGAACTGAGATTCCTAAAATTAAACTATCTACAAACTATTCCTCTGGGCATGCAAGGCACCATTTTTAAAAGACCAGTTTTCTTTCTTTGTGTTATAAGTTTAAACACCGCATTTTTGCGGTTCTCAGATTTCATCTGTCTTCAACATGCATCCAAATCTACATGCCATATTATTCAGGCCTTAAATAAGCATAACTCTCAATGACCTTCGCCCTTAGCAACATGACGTGAATGATATAATCAGGTCATGTGCCGATTTCTTTTAACTCAATACATACAACACATTTGGCTGAACTTTCACACAATTCAGCATTTGCTCAGTCTCATCCATTCCTCTCAGCACCTTGTTTAGTCCGGTGGTCTTTTGTGAATGATGATGCATTTGATTGCAAAGGCCTGGCTGAACAGCTTCAATAAACAATAAAACCACAGTACAGAATAACACAAGGCACACTTTATCTTGTATCAGTATTTCAAGTAATGGCTAGGCTGCTAACTGGAAAGGAAATGTATGGTTTGAACTATTAGATAAATTAATTGATAAGTGTGCCACATGTGAAGGTGTTAGGATTCAGGAAGCCTGTTCCTGAGAAGCTCTGTAAATACAGCCAACTATAAATCACAGCTCCAGACTTTGATCTTTTGTTCAGTACCAGATCTTTCCCCACTCATTTCCGTACTAGTCGCTCAATTCATTTTTATAAGCACGATTAAATCTACAGGTGGAGCTAGTTTCTTTAACTCTTTCACCTGTAGCTTCTGAACAGAATACCACAACAACTTTTAATCATAGCACCTTTCACATAGGATAGCATCTCGGAGCGCTGTACAATGATGGGGTTGGATACCAAGCATGGGAAATGGGAGGGGGAGATGACCATCGGCTTGATGAAGAGATAAGCATAGCAGTTAACAAAGAGCAAAGTAACATCACCTCTACCTGTAATGGTTCTCCACTTTTTTTCACTCTCTTGTATCAAAGATGTAAAATTTATCATCCATTTCATGGCTTTTGTGGCATATTAATGGGTCCAATTTACACAATCATTACACTTTACAGTATATCCTGTGAAGGGCTTTGAGACACCTTCTGACGGAAAAGAGACTAATATCAAATGTAAGGATTTAGTTATTGTTTAAAAAACAGTACGGATTCCACCTCAACCACGATTTCTACCTAATCTGTAAAAGTACCGCTCATGAGTTGAAAGAAAGAAATAAGACAAATTTCAGCAACTTCCTAAAGTTTGGATTAAAATAAAATCCACGTAATTTTGTTTCAAAATGTAAAACACTTTCAGGTGCCAGTAGAAAAGAAGAGAGTAACACAGTTGTACAATTCCTTACCAGAGTGTTTTCCCAAGTAATCATCCATTAGCCCAGCTCTGCTTCTGCTCTTACTACTGATCCATCCATTCTGTGGCTCTTGCTCACAAGTCCAGTTACAGTAACCGCTCTCAAAATCACATCTTTCGTAGGAGGAGCCTTTATTGGAAAATCACAACAAAAAATAATGTTAAACTAAATCATTTTTTCCAGCTTTGTTAAAAGGTTGCACATGAGATGAAAATGATTTAATTAGCTCTGTGAACATTGAAGTACTTTCAGATTTCCCAGTCTGTTTTGTAAGATATTCACACAATAGAGTGACTTGCGATATAATGATTTTTACCAATAATAATTATCTCATTATTGATAAATTTGGTTATAAATAAATAATCCTTGCATTTGATATAACACTTTTCACATTGAAAGGATATCTCAAAGTGCTTCACGCGATTTACTATAAAGTAAAGTGACTGTATTTTGTAGGTGAATCCAGGGGCTAATTAGCATACAGCAAAATCCCACAAATTTGTGGTGTGATTGAAAGAAACTTCCTTCTCTTTTCGAGTAGTGCCACTGGGTCTTGAACGTTCACCTGAATAGGCAGATGTGACTTCAGTTTAATATCTCCTCAGAAGGATGGCACCTCTTTGACAACACAGCGCTCCATAAGCACTGCCTTGTAATGTCAATCTAGCCGATGTGTTAAAAGTCCCATCGTGGGGCTTGAATCCATAAAATGGATAGCATATATAGTAACTTTCATGTCATGATGCAAAGTACATTACAGTGTAAAAGAGAAAGGAGTTTGGCCCAATGTTTTGGACACCAATCCTCCAAATAAAATTGGTCATTCACTTCATGATTGTTTGTGGGACATTGCTGTTTGCAAATTGGTAATAGTTAATCCCGTGAAGTGCTTCAGGAGCTCCTCCTGATATGAAAGCGCTGCATTAAATGTAAGGATTATTATTACAGCACTGTCCTCAGATCCGTTACTGACTGGTATTACTAATGAGATTCTGGATACTGTCAGTGACCGGATCACAATTGCTGCCGACTAACTCAGTGACTGCAAGAACTGGCATTTGGGCTAAATCATTTTAACAAAGTCAGTGGGATTGCTTTTCTGGGGGATAATAATTCAAAAAAAATAATAACAAATTTGTCACTTCAATCCACGACTGTTTGTGGGACACTGCATTGCGGCAATTGGTTGCCATGTTTCAGCCACAAAATATACAGTCAATTCACTTTACAGTATATTCTGTGAAGCGCTTTGAGACTCTCAAAGACGTGATAAGGCGCGATATTAGATGCAAGGATTATTATTATTATTATTCCCCTGCTGTCGTTTTCAACTGAGACATCAGCAACAGAACGTTGCACAATGTGATACATCACATACCACATTTTCGCTCAAAACTGTACAAAATAAGAAAGACTGCAAGAAAGTTAAGAATGAAACTGATGGGTCTGTTGCATTCAAAAAGCTGACATGAGGACACTCACTTTCCTGTGTATCACCACCAGCCATGTTTTATCCAGTCTATAATATGCAATTTGTATTAGTTAGTGAATTGATGGCGGGTATAAATGCAGTTCACGTAATCTAATCCAACAGCAATTTTGGTTTATAATCACAGAGTACAATAGACTTCAGCTCAAATGAAATGAGTTGATTTCTGGAGTAAGTCATCCATTTCCATTGAGCAGATTACCACGATGATGGATAAGAGCAACAAAGCGGAAAAGATAACTGAAGATGTAATGGTTAGGAAATGCTAAGCTTTGCTTTCAAAAAGCTGTAATTTTTAGGGGGAAGGTAAGGCTGAGGCAGGCTTAGAGCTGCACTGTCTTCAGGTCCTGGGAATAGAATAGGATAGATCTGATGACGTACAATTTGAACATTATGAGGAAATATCTGGAGCTGGACAGAAACAAGGCAGAAGCTAAGCTCATAGAGAAAGAAAAGGTTAGGATAGTGAATTGGGAGAGAGGGGTTGGAGGTTGGAGGTGAGAGAGCAATTACCTATCATTTTTTGTTCATCAAAATAATGATTCTTGCATTTTGATATTGTACCTGATCATAGGTGACATGAAGCAGGTCAGTGTTCACAACACTGTGACCGGATCACTAAGATTGTAGGAAGTCGCAGAGATAGGGTGGAGCAAGACGTAGTGACCGGATCACTAAGATTGTAGGAAGTCGCAGAGATAGGGTGGAGCAAGACGTAGTTCAAGATCACAGAGCAGACAGCTATAACATTGAATAAATCTGCCATTGCTTTATTAATGCTTTTGTAACTGCAAAGAAAAAAGATTCAAATGACAGATAATACAACATATCTCTCAGCGAGTTTAAGATGCAATTCAATCTGGGATTAAGAAACTGAATGTAAACCACTCAAGCTTTCCTTTTATGGTTAATTATATTATACGAAGATTGCTCTTGTACATTACCAAGAAAATCTTTCATAAATTATAATGCCCACACAGATTGTAGAACATATCTGAATTTGAAATATGCTCCAAATAAATTAGAAGTTTGCAAGATGTAAATATTATTCATTTGTACTTTAGATCCAAAAATAAGTTACTCCCATCCTCCAAGGACTATATGTTAACATTATTTGCAGCAAAAATGTTCTAATGAACTATTCATCCATCCAAAAAAGATCTGAGGATGCCCCACAAAATGGTGATATGTCTCTATTTCATTAGGTTTATTAAAGCTAGTAACTGATAAGATTTGAAGCAGTGTATAAATTAAAGGCAGAGGAGCTAAGTGAAAATGAAAGAAACACAGTACTTACACTCGCTTTCATCGCTGCTGTCTGCACACTGGGCTGTAAAGTCACAGACATTGTCAAGAGGTACAGAGGAACCTCCGAAACATTGAAATTCACTCCCCGTACATCTTCTCACCACTAGAAAACTAGCACAAGATAGTCGAAACAACACTTCCCAGGCCCTAGTCATTAGGCACACAAGAAAGTGCTACCAATCCTATTATGTAGCTCAGAAAATGGCAATAAATTGAGAAGTACAGTACTTCTGAATAACAGTAGCTGTAACCCTCACATTTCAAAACAAGTCTCCAGAAACAAACTTGAGCAAACTATAAACACCTCATGAAGCGTTCAGTCCACAGTGTCCTACTATTCTGGGAGCAGGTTGTAAACTTCACCTGACTTCAGGGCTGTCCCTGCCTTAAAAAATGTTTAACCAGGAGCTCTGGCTCTGCTGTTATCACTAATGAGTCATTATTGTGAGAACATGGTTATTGTACTGAAATTAGCAACTCAGAGCATTTGTGATTGCAAAACACACACTCATATGTAATCATCTGTGATGTTATCGTAAATGTTTTGTGGTCAGTTTTGGTGAACTAATTGCTAGTAAAGAAAGAAGAGTAAAATGGAAGAACCAAGGGAACACAGCGAAAAGTGGGCCAAATTATTAACACACGGACAGATTATGCAGTTGTTTTACACATGCAACAGCTTGTCCTTAGTAACATGTATGGAACTGACCAGTCTTTTCTAGAGAATGGGGAACAATGGTTTCTCTTGCTAACCCAAGCGTAGATTTACATAGAGTGTACAGCACAGAAATAGGCCATTTGGCCCAGTTTGCTTGTGCGGTGTTTATACTCCACATGAATCTCCACCCAAGCCGTAGTGATTTTGTGATATCTTGATAGCCTTGTCACTGCAGTATTTGAACTGATTCTCAACTGAAAATTCTTACCCTTAAATTATTTTTTAGGTCATGAACTGGCAAAGCAGGGTGAAGTCCACATTCTCCGAAACACTATGAACAATTTTCCTGACCAACATACTAATAATAATTTTCATGTCACATGGTGCACATCCCACCCCCCCCCCCACACACACACATGCTCCCCTCCCCCACCAAACTCCCAATAGATGGAAAGCAATTGCTCATCATTTCCTTGTTGATTATTCAATTGATCTTGAACTGTTCCAGTAATGAAATGCAACTCACGTAATCCCATGAGTAGCTCTTGTTGTTGTAGAATAGGCTTTGCGCATTTTGCACAACGTAATGTTTCTACAAGTCTCTTCATTTAAATAGGGATATGAGGAAAAACTCCAGCTGCTTAATTGTTTATTATTGAATGATCGGAGGGTGGGGAGGGGGGAATCATCATTGCTTTCAGGACCACAATATCACCAAACTCAGTGAGTGTGTTATTTTATTTCACTTTGACCAATCCTTTATTTCTCGATCCTAAAAACATAGAATATAAAACCAAACAGGTGATGCTTAACCTGTGCATACCATTAGATAATAATATAATAATCCTTGCATTTGATATAGTGCCTTTCATGTCTTCTAGACGTCTCAAAGCGCATCACAGAATATACTGTAAAGTGAATTGACTGTAAATTTAATAATAATAATCCTTGCATTTGATATAGCGCTTTTCACTGTGGCGGCAGCCAATTGCGCACAGCAATGTCCCACAAACAGTCGTGGATTGAAAATGACCAATTTATTATTGTTTTTGGTTTTGGAGGGATTATTATTAGGCATGAGGAGTAAGGAAAGTTGCCCAAGGTTTTGCCCTGCCTGGAATCCAGGTGTCCCGCTTGCAAGGTGAGTACTCTAACCACTGAGCTACAGAACTCCACATTATATGGATAATGAGGAATAATTTGCAAAGATTTAGGTAAAAACCAGATCAATGGGACTGAATGGATTGCTCTTTCAAAGAGCAATCATGACTATGATGAGCCAAATGGCTTTGATTTGTGATATAAATTTCTATATGATATGCCACACGTGCAAGGCACATGCAAAGTAAACACCCTCTGCTATTGCATGGAGACAGGGAAAAGACAGGTAAATGGGACTGAAAGAACTGCTCTTTAAAGGAGTCAGTTCAGAGATGATGGTCAAAATGGCTTTATTCTGTGTTGTAAATTTCCTTGGTGCTATGAAACATAGATCCGATTTTAAAAAAAACAAGTAAATTGTGTAATAAAAAAGTTACACTTTCAAACAAAGAATACTGGTCTTTTAAAATCTGGTTGCCTTTGACAATGAGAATATTTAATAATTCATCACAGGAAATCAATCATGTGTTTCAGCATTGATTGTGTTTGAAGATTGTTAGAAAATCTGCTTTATTATTACATGAATTCTAAGTATGCCTTCAACTCATGCACTTTCTTATTTGTGAAGATATTTTCTTAGGCAGCTTTAATATTGTGTTAGAGCCCCAGGGGTAGGACAATGGGTAGAAAAACTTAATAAAAAGAGGGTTTGTGCACTGTGGAGAATTGCATCCATCACTCCACAATACTTGTAATTAGTTCCTGGCAGAGGGAACCTCTTCATCACAAGACAAATTTTATTAACCGCCAATATTGATGGATGTGCAGTAGGTGACGATTTATAATAATAATAGATACCTCTCAAAGAGTTTAATTTGATGCACATAATCTCAAAAGTTCTGAAATTCCTTCAAGGTTAATTGTTGTCAAGATTAAGTGTTACGTATATGTAGGGAAACCTGTAGCCAATTTATGTGCACAGCAAAGTCCCACAAAAAGACATAAAGTTACTTTTGCCATTGGATATTTAATGTCCACCTGAATGGATTTCCACCAAGATTCCTTGATTGATTCACTGATTCATTAAGGAATCCACGTGAAGAGGTCTACAGGAACTGGAAGAACATCACATAGGTACATTTTTTTTTAAAAAGAGCTGAAACTTGCCCCTTTTCATAGGGGGGATCTCCAAGAGTGGGGTATGTATATCCTGTAAAACCCTAATGAAGTTGAGACAAGTGTTTATCGAATCTTATTTACGTACCTTCCAACTCCAGTCATTTGAAACCAGTGGTGAAGCCCGACGTAAAGAGTTAGCCTGGTGTCTGCCGTATCACTGACTGTTTCCAGCTGGAGTTGAGAGCTACCAATTCTCTCCTCAAGCACAAAATGCAATTTACCCTTAGTCCTGCAATGTTTGTAAATCCAAAACACAGTTTCGATTCACTGGTTCCTTTACTTAAACCTTACACTTCCACAATCTGCCCAGTCTCTGTCCCGGAATCCTTTTATACTTGCTTGCTTCTCATTCTCAATGTCCAATTGCCAATGAAGTCATTAAAGCAATATGCAACAAGCCTCAGCTGGAGATGTAAGATTAGGTTGTAATATTTGTTTCATACAATATCCATGCACAGACTTTATTAGTGAACGGCTGCTGACTCAGAAATATTTTGACGGGTTAAAAGCTCGATTTCAAGTGTGCAGGTGCCTGATCCACCAGTTATAACAGAGCTGCATTGTCAGACGTGATGTCCTTCAGATGAGACAATAAACTGCCCGGAGGATCATAAACTCGGTAAAGGAGGCCCTTTGGCTCCCGAAACCAGGTGTTCTTCTGGCAGGACGAGGGGACGGTGAGGGCCTGCCTCAGATTCGCGCACACTGGGATCAGGGACTATGCACTGAGGGACAAGCTGAAGTTCGGCTCAACCGCGGCAAAGGCCAGATGGGGCCTGACCCCGGCAGGAGCCACTGCTGCACAACCCACTCAGGGCGCACCCACCTGGAGCCCACGAGCGCACCCAAAACTGACCGAAATAAACGCTCGAGATGTAAACAGAGCGTCCCGAAAATGTACGTACGATAAACATGTGCGCCTACCATGCACATCGGAGGCGCCTTCCATAAGTGGCAGGCACACCTATCAGGGTGTGTACAGGTGCACACATGGATGCAGTGCGCACAGGGGCGACTCCCGACTCTTTAAAGAGAACATCCCAAAAAACACGTACACAACCTGTGTGTACCGTAAACAATGGAATTTTTTTTTGTATTGGGAGAAAGGGGGAAACAAAATTGTAACAGAAGATGTTGTATGTTTGCGCTTGTTTGGGATTTCTGTTGTACCAAATATTATATTATATTTATAAATAAATATAAGTTTTCAAAAAAAATCTGCCTGTTCTTCAAGTGGTTGTTCTCATGACACTTTTCAAAACCAGAAGGAAATTTCTGCCAATGGACTAACCAACCCTCCCCCAGATAAATTGGTCACTTATCTCAGGGCTGTTTGTGGACTTTGACAGCGTTAGTGGCTACAGTGTTTATTATAATTACAGTGTTTACCTACACAAAATTTAACCTCCACACCAGACAATAATCACCCATAATTCTCTTTGAGATGTTTGATGTGATACAAGTTGCTAGAACAACAGCAATTTACATTTATAGAGCACCGTTCTAATTTGTAGGACATCTCAAAGCGCTTTGCACAGCTGACTGGGTACACAAGCTGAGGGAGAGCGGAACTTAGGGGGGGTGGGGGAAGGGAGAGATGGTTGAAAACATGGTTGAAGACGTACGTCTTCAAATTTGGGGGTTGGATCGGGCGAGGTGCAGGGAATGCAGAATGGATACAAACTGTTTCCAATGCGCTACCCGCCATTAATTCTTTCTTTGAAAGAAGGATCTATTTTCTTAGCTTTGTTTTGATTGCAGCGTGTCTGTTCCTGATAGGCAAATACCATCCTGATGAATGTGAACAAATCCAAATAAGATTAACTTTTAAACCATGTCAGCTCACTCACTTCCACCCCCTTCACGGGCCACTCAAAGGATGAAATTGTTTGGCTGCTTTTGGCAAAGCAAGAGGACCCCAACCTGACTGGTAGGTTCAGTCCAGAGTCACTGAACTGCATGTGTGAGGTGTATTGCGCGCTAGCATTTGCTTCCTAAACACATTGTGGTTTATTCCACACCATCCAACAAAGGGAGCAAAGTTGTGCAATGTAAATGTTATGTTTCTGCTCCCTGTAGATAAAGGGTGACAGGGGTGGGACTGGTTGGGTATACAATGTAAGTGTATGGGTTTGCGAGGTTTCCGGGTGTGTGTTTGGGTCAACATGTATGCGAACTGTGCACATCTGGGCACCATCCGAAAGAGGCAAGTGTGTCTTATCAGGGGGTGTGCGGGCACGCACGTGGATGTAGTGGACACGGGCGTTTCCCAATTGTTTAAAGGGAGTGTCCCCCCCAAAAAAATGGGCACATCCTGTGAACCTGTCCACACTCCCCACTAAGAAACGCAGTTCTGATGAAGGGTCGTGGAAACGTTGACTCACTTTCGTTTCTCCATAGATGCTGCCTGACCTGCTGAGTGTTCCCAGCGACTTCTATTTTTGTTTAAGATACCTAATTAGGTGTAAGAGGACCTGCAGTGGAGGATTAATAATAATATAATAATAATAATCCTTGCATTTGATATAGCGCTTTTCACGTCGGGAGGACGTCCCAAAGCACTTCACAGAACACACTGTAAAGTGAATTGACTGTATATTTGTGAGCGAACGCGGCAGCCAATTGCGCACAGCAATGTCCCACAAACAGTCGTAGATTGAAAATGACCAATTTATTATTGTTTTTTGTTTTGGAGGGATTATTATTAGGCGTGTGGAGTAAGGAAACTTGCCCAAGGTTTCGCCCTGCCTGGAATTGAACTCAGGTCTCTCGTTTGCAAAGCGAGTGCTCTAACCACTGAGCTAAGTCAGAGGCAGAGCTTTGTGGTATAGCAATACAAGGAAGGATCAGCTTCCAAGCACTCACTTGAAAGGACTTACTAGAGGTGTTTAAAATCATCAAGGGTTCAGAAAATTTGACTCCTGATAACATTTACTCCATATTGAAAATTCAAGAATAAGAAAATAAACGCAACTTTTAAAAAAAGGTGAGGGGCAGGGGGGAAAGCATTTGTAGTAACAAAATAGCGAGAGCCACGTGGAATAAATGAACCAAAAATTAGCAGGGATCAAATATGGAGATTTTATTTGGTCAGCCTGGTGTCCGATACATGCTTAGGAATGACTGAGCAGACTGATTTCCACATATTTATGCCACTTTTACGTGTATAAAAGGGTTTCAACAAGGAACTACATAAAAGTAAATTAAGCCAAATTAACAGTAAATAATTAATTTGAATTAAAGCAAAGACGGTGGGTGGTGGAGAGGAGAGTAAGCAGGCGGGAGAAGCAGGAAAGAACCGGGCCATGGAGGGATGGTAGACGGGTGTGAGGATCTTGAAGTTGATCCGTTCGGTGGTAGGGAGCCCGTGGAGCCTGGCGAGGATTGGGTGTAATGGGGATGTGGAGTTTAGTGCAGGTGAGTATTCGTGCATCGGAGTTTTAAATTAATTGGCCTTTGTGGATAATGGAGCTAGGGAGACCAGCGAGGAAGGCAATGGAATAATCAAGGCCGGAGGTGACGAAAGCATTGACGAGGGTCTTGGCTACATTGGTGCGAGGTACAGTCAGTGGTGGACAATGTGACAGAGATGGAGGAAAGCGGTCCTGATCAGGGTCCGGATAGATCCGGATATAGGCTAGGAAGGACAGCTGGGGATCAAACCTGACGCCGAGGTTATGCACAGTTCGCTAAGTCTTAGGGAAAGGCCGGGGAGGTTGAGGATGTCAGAACTGCAGGAGAGAAGATGTTGACAGGAGCCAAGGAGTCAACATTTAATTGCAGGAAGTTAGCACTCACCCAGGCTTTGATATCTGACAAGCAAGCTGTGATGGAGAAGACATTGCAACTACTTTCAAGGATTTAATGTGCCTCCTATACAGAAATCAACTACTGAAAGAATTGTATAACTTTCTTAGGGCTTTATCTATGTTGATTTGAATTGTATTGGCCTGCTGTGTCTCAGTGGATCAGAAATGGGTTGTCATTATTTTCCTTTTGTTTGCAATAAAGAAAACAAACAGACGAATATTTTGATAGCAGCACCGATACTGATCAGTCTGCTGTGCTTCTTTGTAAGCTTTTTATGATGTTAGTTCAAGTTCCGTGGATTATGCTTACATAAATTTTCTTCCTCTTTTTTTTGTGGGTCAGGTGGCAGGCTGGCTCATTTAGCACTCCCGCCTCTGAGTCAGAAGGTTGTGGGTTCATGGCCCGCATTGGGACTTTGATTTCACATAATTTGAACTGACACTCCAATGCGGTGCTGGGGAAGGGCTGCATTTCTGCATTGTTAGAGGGTGCCTTCCTTCAGATGAGGGATTAAACTGAAGTTCGGTCAACTTCTTCAGGTGGGCTTGAAGACAACATAGCACTATTTCTTGGGACATTTCTGTGCATAAATCCTGTAAAGCGCTTTGAGACATCCCCTCGATGTAACAGGATAATCTTTATTTTAACGTTAACAGTGTAGCCAAATAATATTTGTTATGAAGGAAAAACAAACCCTATTCACACAGTAATAAAATAATTTGTCATCAATTACAACGTGGTTAGCCGTGATCCAAAAAGTACAAAGTGGCTTTGGTTTACAATGTCAGTCTGTTATTGGTGCTTTAAAATGTAATCTGCCTGTCCCTCCTCCCCTCCTCTCAACTATCGGAGGCCGTGCTTTCAGCCACTACACCCGGAATCTTTGGAACTCTCTCCCCCAATCCCTCTGCCTTGCCCCCTCCTTTAGATCATAACTGAAGACCTTCCTCTTCAACCATCCTTCCTTCCCCTGGCTTGGTGTCAGGCTCTGCCACTGTTAAGTGTTCCCAGACACTGCCCTACATGAAGGATGTGATATAACTGCAAGTTGTTGTTGTTTTTGTTGCTTTATGTTGCATTATTGTACAATACAAAACTCAGTCATCATTTTCCACTGACACCATTCCTACCCCCTTGAAAACAACCGTCATCACCCCAACCCTCAAAAAACCTTCCCTCGATCCATCCCTGCTCTCCAATTACTGCCCAATCTCCAACCTCCCTTTCCTTTCCAATATCCTGGAATGAGTCGTTGCTTCCCAGCTTCGCTCCTGCCTCTCCAGCCACTCCCTTCATGAATCCCTCAAATCGGGCTTCAGTGCTGCCCACAGCACAGAAACAGCCCTGGTCAAAGCAACAAATGACATTTTGTCCATCTGTGACTGGGCTAGCTCTGCCTCCTCATCCTCCTTGATCTCTCACCTCTCACCATTCACCCTCCTCTCACCTCAACCTTCATGGTTCTTTCGTTAAATGGATCAGATCCTACCTTTCACACCGTCTCCACTTTGTCTCCACAAACGGCTTCTCCTCCAACCTCCGCACCATCTTATACGGTGTTCTTCAAGGCACTGTCCTTGGTCCTTCCCTCTTCAACATGTATATGCTCCCTCTGATGACATCATCCACAGACATGGGGTCAACTTACACATGTATAATAATAATAATAATAATAATAATCCTTGCATTTGATATAGCGCTTTTCACGCCTTCTAGACGTCTCGAAGCGCTTCACAGAATACGCTTTAAAGTAAATTGACTGGATATTTGTGGTCGAAATCTGACAGCCAATTGCACGCAGCAGTATCCCACAAACAGTCGTAGATTGAAAATGACCAATTTATTACTGTTTTTGTTTTTTGGAGAGATTATTATTAGGTGTGTGGAGTTTTGCCCTGCCTGGAATTGAACCCAGGTGTGTTGCTTGCAAGGCGAGTGCTCTAACCAATGAGCTACAAAATTCCAATACAGATGACACCCAACTGTATCTCTCTGCCTCCATTCTCGACTCCATCACCTCTGTGGTTCTGACAGAATGTCTTTCTGGATGAGAGCTAACTTTCTACAGTTAAATGCCAACAAGAACCAGGCTCTCCTGATTAGCTCTTGTCAGCGCCTCCACAACCTCAGGCACTGGCAGCATCACCATCCAAGGATGCTCCACCTCACTGAGCCAGTCCAGAACCTTGATGTCTTGTTTGACCCTCAACTGTCCTTTCTATCCCACATGTGTGCCATGAGTCGCTCTGCCTTCCCCCACCTCCGCAACATTGCCCGGCTGTGCCATTACCTTTCCCCTCAGACCCCCGAAACCCTCATCCGTGCAATTATTACATCCAGGCTTGACTATGCTAACTGCCTGCTTGTCAGCCTTACCAACTCTTCGCTCACAAGCTGCAGATGATTCATAACTCTACATCTCACGTGCTCTCCCGCACCAGGCTCTGTGACATTATCACACCCACCCTCGCCCGGCTCCACTGATTCCCCACCCCCCAGAGGATATTCAAAATCCTTGTCCACGCTTTCAAAAGCCTCCACGCCCTTGCTCCTTCCTACCTCTGTGACCTGCTAGTGCCATATCAATCTGTCCGCTCCCTCTACTCAGCAGGATCCGGCCTGCTCCACGTCCCCTGCCCAGCCCAGCCCACCATCGGAGGTCGGGCTTTCAGCCCCACTGCTCTCACTCTTTAGAACTCCATTGCACAGTCCATTCGCCTCGCTACCTCTCTTGCCTCCTTCAAGGCACGTCTCAACACCCTCCTCTTTGACCGTGCCTTCGGTCACCCTCCTACTCCTATCCTCTCTGCCCTCCACCTGATCCCAACCACCAGCTCGGGTCCAAATCCCTGACTGACCAGTGGCTTGGGGCTCCCAATGTGAAAGGTGCTATAACAAATGTAATTGGTTGTTTGTTGTTGTTAATCACCAGATGTGCTGCAGCAGGAAACTTCACATTCTTCCATGATGTTCTCCGAGATTCTTTAATGTCCTCCTCTGTTTGTTTTCTCGGTTTTTAATGCACGCAATTAAAACTGTATCGCACTGTATCATAACTTGTTAGAACTATTTCCATGCTGGGAGCTCCACCAGCACCAATTTTATGATTTCTTCTGGAAGAGAAAATTGATATACTGCATGATGAATCTTAATGGCCCTTCAGCGTAACATCCAAAAAGTGTTAACTTATTTTGACTTTACCCTGCTGCTCTAGAGCAATCACATGAGGGCTGGAATATAGCTTGTTTCTTCAACGTCTCTAATAGAAGCACTAACGTTGGTGATAACAATAAAATCAATATTATATCTAGGCACAAAGTCTTATAGAAGTTTGACTGTTTCTTTTGCTGTCAGATCTTGAGTCTTTCCTGTTGGAATTAATTTCGGCTTTCGCCACAAAACACACAGTCAATCTACTTTACAGTATATTCTGTGAAGTGCTTTGATGCATCTCTATGGCATGATAAGGCACTACATCAAATGCAAGGATTTTGCAACTCCCTCAGCCCTTCCTGGTTCCAACTTCCTCAGCCTCATCACCTCAGCCCCTTCTTTCTGCTCCATCCGATGACCGAAATTTCTTCTTGACTTAGCCTTTACGACCATTTCGTCTTAAAATTTAACATTGTGCAGAACTGTGGAAGATGCTAGAATTCTGTCTGAATTTGGAAGATACATTTCCACAGTTCATCAGAAGACCGGCTTTAAATTTAAGACTGGCTTTTAAGAATTTTCCATTTCAAGATGAGACCAAACAAAAACAAGGCAAAAACCTTAGGTAAATTTCTTTACACCACATCAATGTCAATGTCAAGCTATGCAGTTCAGCTGGTTAGACTCCAGCAGTATTAGATAAGCAGGATGTGTCCCTCCAGGGAGAGAGTGCGCATTCCATTTCAACAATCTATCTTTGGAAATTCCATGTGTAGGTGGGATTCGTGGAATTCTCAGCTTGGTTTGGATACTCTTAAACTCGGTGATGGGTTTCTGCATATGTCAGACAACTGGCTAGCCAAGAAAAAAATGCCCAGCAGTAAGTAGGAATTTGGTTTGTTAGTCAATTGGCAGATCACTCTCCGGATATAATAATCTCTTCAAAAAAAATTTGTGGGACATTGCTGTGCACAATTGCCCATAAGATATATAGTCAATTCACTTTACAAGAACAACAACTTGCACTTATATGGTGCCCTCCACACAGGGTAGTGTCAAAGAGTATTTTACAGTATATCCTGTGAAGTTCTTTGAGACATCTAAACAATGTGATATGGCACTATATCAAACGCAATGATACTTGTCATTATTATTGTAAGACTAGGTGGAATTTCGAGCATCCAAACATCAATTAAGGGAATTTTCTAAATGGCAGAAGAACAAAGTTTAATCCAACTGGAGCAGGATTGATGGTTGCATGACAAGTAGGCAGAGTGATAGCAAACACTCCAGGGTACAAGGCAGCTACTATGCTGTTTGATCAATCGAAATGCCAGGCTTCAATACTGGAGAAATAAATGTGAATGGTTACAGTGGAGTTGTGTACAGCTTTTGGGGTTAAGTAGAAATGTTGCAGTAATTTTTCTCAGCAGGAGAAATAAATATCCAATCTACAGTTTGTGTAGATTGTATATTATCCAGGCCAACAATCCCCCAAATACAATTGGTCATTTACTTCATGGCTATTTGTGGGACATTACTGTGCACAAATTGGCTGTCACATTCACCCACAAAATACACAATCACTACTTTTTACGATATATTCTGTAAAGTGTTTTGGCATGTCTTCCTGACCTGAAAGGAACTACAGAAAATGTAAGGTTTATTATTATTGTCCAGGCTTTATTGCTCAAATAGTGTTTCTTGTTCTGTGTCTTTTGTATGCTCAACAACACCTTGCTCTTATATATAGCACATTTCAAGATAATGTTTCAAAGCACTTTACAAAGATTATAAAAATCAAGAGGCATGCAAGAGAAAAAGAGTTTGAAAGTTGGGAAAATGGATTTTATTGTAGCACGACTCACGTGCTGAGGATTAAAGGTTACATTTCACGTGTATTAAGCATCTCAATAGGAAACATCATGCTGGAGAGGTTTCATTGATAACTAAATGTGGAAAAGTCTGAGGTTCCTAGAGATTATAAGCATCAGCATCATTTTAATCTTTCACGTGCAGGAAAACAGATTGCAATGCAAAGCATCCAATCATATCAAGTTTGAACGCAGAGACTTTTAAAACAATCAAATAACTCCATGGATTTTGTTGGACGTTGCTGTGCTCAACTGGTTGCTGCATTTCACTCACATATCCACTTTACATTATACTTTACTTTACAGTATATCCTGTGAAGCACTTTGAGACAATGTGATAAAGTGCGATATCAAATCCAAGGCTTATTATTTTTATTAATTGAGTTGTTCGCCATTTCCAATGCATAAATTCCATGTCACGTCTCTGAGCTCCATAAGAAGATAGAAAGATGTTATGAAACTTCTATATCTAAAATAATCTGCCTGGAAGTCCTAAATTTTTAACAGAAAGTTTTCAACATTCAAAAGAGTTGGTCCACATTCCATTCAGATGGAATATAACACGTCCACAGCAAAGGCTGAATCTCAATGTGTTTTTTGAAGAGGGCCTGTCTCGCTTTGAGATTTACTGGAGACATTACCAGAGAGAGCATTCATAATTGGGACAACATTTTGACAGCATTACGACTGAGAGATTGATAGACATGTCACTCTTCGACAATGAGTTAAAGCCAACTACAAATGTTCAAAGCTTGCTCTGAGTAAGAACTCGCCTCTGGCTATTATGGTATCAGCATACCCAAGATACACACCTTGAGAAATGTTAAACTGATTCCATGGAAATCCAATGCAAAAGCTGCACACCACAGATCACCAGGTGCCTCATATGAACAGACACTTAATCTTGTATCCTTTATTCTCTTCCTTTGTGGGTCCATCAGTCAGATGTAACAACTTTCCCATGTTGCTTGGATTGAATTCAGGAGCCCATCCAGTCTTCTTGCTTAAAATTGTGATATCAGCAAGTCCTGTGAATCATTGTTTGAACTGTAATTTAGCAGATATCATTCATTAGTCCGCGCTGACACTCCAGTGAGGTGATAGTCTAGGCCGATAATCCAATGTAGTGCTGGGGGGTGTTACAGTGTCCGAGATGCTGTCCTTCAGATGAACATTCACATTGAGATCCCATCTGCCTGTACAGGTGGATGTTAAAGTTTCCATGGCACTATTTGAAAAAATGAGAGTTTCTCCCAGAGTTCAGGGCAACAATCTAGATAAAATTGATCACTCACTTCATGGCTATTTGTCGACATTGTTGTGTGAAAATTGGCTGCCTTCTCCTATTCTACGTTCCCTTACTCATATACAGTCACTACACTTCAAAGTAATTCATGTGAAGTGTTTCTAGACATTTTGACAATGTTAAGGTATTTTAGCAAGAATTATTATTACGAATAATTGTATTACCTGGTCAGTTAGTTTGTATTTGATATGTGCGGAAACCCATCACCATGCTTAGTGTATGCAAACCAGACTGAGAGTTCCACATATGTATGCCACCTAACACATGGAACTTCCTCCATGCCTGAAATTGATTCACACTCTCTCCATAGAGGGCTGCACCATGGAGGACACCTGACCAGGTGGACATTAAAGATATCCTGAAACTATTCGAAAAGCCAAAGATTTTTTTTCCAATGCGCTGGCCAACAAACCTCTCTATAAAACCAGTCATTTGTTATTCAGAACCTTGCTGGTACAAATATTTGTCTGCAAACAAAGTTACAATTGACAATAATCATTTTTAAGATGGTTTTTCATGCTAATGTGGTATGAAAAGGCAGATTTGATTTAATTGTGTAGCCAGGATACTATCAATTATTTCTTACAGTATATTTAAGAGCTACTTGCTGGTTATCTAATAAATTGATTCATTGGAAAGAAGCAACATCCATGTCCACATTCACAAATTATTACAAATTACATTTGTAGAGCACCCTTCACGTCAGGAGGAGGTCCAAAGGCGCTGATTTGGAAGGAAATTGTCATAATTTAGGCCCCTAAACTTCTGTAACTCCCTTCCTCTAACTCCCTTCCTATCTCACCTTATCTCTATCTTTATATCTTTAAATCTCACCTCAAAACCTACCTCTTTGAATGTATCAGGTCCCCCTTTGCCCCTCCCCCTGCCCCCTCCACCTGGGTTTGATTCCTGGCAGGGCAAAATGTTGGGCAAGTTTCCTTAGTCCACACGCTTCTGTTTACCTAGCAGTAAGTAGGAACTCGGTGATTATTCGATCAGCGGATTGCTTTTCTGGGGTTAATAATTCCTCCAAAAAAATAATAATTTAGTCACTCAATGACTGTTTGTGGGACACTGCTGTACACAATCGGCTGATGTGTTTCGCCCATTCAATTCACTTTAAGGTATATTCTGTGAAGCTCTTCGAGATGCCTTTAAGACATGATAAGGCACTATAACAAATGCAAGAATTCTTCTTCTTACATTATTATGTTTAATTCCTATTAATTTCTGACCTCTATGCCTCCAACTCTTATCGTTCTTTCAAGAAAAAAACAGTGTAAAAACAAAGAAACCAGCAGTGAGTTTTGGAAATCATAATCAACCATTTTGCAATTGTCCCAATTACAATAGTTGTAAACGTGAAATCAGCAGTTATCTTATCAAAACTAATTTCTAAATTAGACTTTGATAACCTGTACCTAGTTATTGAACTTTAAAATAAATGTGCTATAAATCTATAATTCTATGATTCTATAATGGGGGAGTGGGATTGATTTGGATAGCTCTTTTCAAAGAGCCAGCACAGACTCGATGGGCGGAATGGCCTCCTTCTGTGCTGTATAATTGTATGATTCTATGTATGTAGCTTGTCACATTTTAAATACAGATGATGGTTGTTATGGGAACAAGGCGACCTTAACCTAGGGGAATGAGTAACTAATAAAAAGCAAATGGTTTACCTTTCTCCAGATTTCTCCTATGATGTCCGAGTATTTGTTTTTCAGACATTCTAAAAATGTTCCCTCCGTTAAAAAAAAAATTACTAGAAGGATCTGAAGGAATATTTCTGAGTTATGCAACTGAGTAAATCTGAAATACTGGAGCCCCACCTTCAGGATCCAGCAAGCTGAGTAATCTTAGGATTTAGTTTAGTGTTGAGGGGTCAGTGAGAGAGAGACAGGTTCAGAAAATCAATGTGTAGCTTGAGTGTGGGTATCAGATTGTTAAGGCATTAGGCAGAGGAAGGAGGCAAAGAAGGAAGTTAAAAAAAAGAAAGAAAAAAGGAAGGAAAAACAAGCAAAAACAATAATTTCAATTGATATTGTGTCTCTCACGTTGTGAAGACGTCTCAAAGTGCTTCACACAGAAAACTGGGAGCTCAAGTTGGAGCTGAGAAAGACGGGGAGAGATTGGTAACCAAAAGTGTGGCCGAAAAGAAAGATTTTAGGATAGTTTTAAAGGTGAAGAGAGAGGGGCGAGATGGACGGACAACCAGATGGTGTGACAGAGGCTGGAGGCTTGGCCACCGATGGCGAGAAGCTGGATGGGCTCAGCCTTGTCAACATTGAGCTATAAAACTTCAGAACTCATCTAAAACTTAACGTCTGATGGGCAATCGGTCAGAACAGCAGGAGTCCTGGATTTGAGGGTGGATGTGGAGAGTTGGGTGTCATCTGAGTCTATATGTAGTGAGTGGTGGGAGAGGAAGGAGTCAAGCAGGAAAGCGATGGCTCATTTCAGCATCCCAGAGAGTATGGCAGGGCGGAAATGGAGCAGTAGGTGGCGGGCATGAATGGGTCCAGGAGGGGAATGGTGACAGACTTTTGAAGGGTTGAATGTTAACTGTGCCAGTGGAGAGTTGATGATCTCAGTTAGCGGGGGAACGAGGATTGGGCACTGGGTGGATAGAAACAGTGTTGAAATGGGGTTGAGGGGGCAGGTGATGCGTTTCATAAGGGTGATGAGAGAAGAGAGGGATGCGAAGGAGGCAGGGTCAAAGCTATGAAAGGAAGGAATAATAGAGGGTGGGGGGGAGGGGGGGTGGCAGGGAGACAGTGGGGAGAAGAAAGAAAGGAATAATAATAATCCTTGCATTTGATATAGTGCCTTATCACGTCTTCAAGACGTCTCAAAGCGCTTCACATAATATACTGTAAAGTGAATTGACTGTATATTTTGTGGGCAAAACACAGCAGCCAATCGCGCACAACAATGTCCCACAACAGTCGTTTAAATTAATTAAATCATAAATTAATTCATTGAATAAAGGAATAAGGAAAGAAGAAAATATGAAGGAAGCAAAGAAGCTTCTCAATGGTCTCCTGGATGAAGGCATTGACTAGGTGCCCTGGGGCAGCAATTGACAAAAGCAATTGGCCTTAGCTTCTCTAGGCTCAGAAGGGAAGCAAGGCAGCTCTTGAACGCTCATCAGCGATGTGAATATAACAGGGTGAGCATGTGTCGCTGTTGGGTGAGGACAGAATTGAGCTTGGTTGTGAATCCTCCATTGTAACACTAATGTTTACATCAAGCCATTTGGGTGAGGGTATCTGTTCCCTAGTGGAAGAAGGAAAAAAAAACAGGCGAACACCTTAAGTACAGAGGAGGGAGAAGATCGGAGAGGAACAATACAAAGAAATATATTAAAAGCTGCCATGATTTCAAAAACAATTAGGACATTAAAAAAAATTTGAATAGCATTTAGTTAAAGTAAGTGCATGTGTTTCACTGAGCCAAATGGCCTTTTCTCATTGACTTTCCCAAGTTTTTCACGATTGAATGGCAAATATTACCGCGCCTCTCCACATTTATCATTTATAGAAAGAGATTTAAATGTTAAAACAAAGTCATAAATACTTTATGTTCACAGCATTCGAAACAAATTGGAAATAACACAGCAAAGAGAAAGAGATAGTGCAGATTGTCAGCAAACATCACCTTATAAACTTGTTGTTTTGTCTACCTTTAAGTGACAGCCTTCAAGATTTATTGAAATGATTGAAAGGCAATGCTTGCCGATGATGCATTTACAGCAGTGACAACGATCAAACTTACCTCAGTTTTAAAAAGAAAACGCTTATTTAAATGTCTCCTTTTCTACATTCAGGTAAGTGGTATGAAGCCAATTTATATCACTCAACTTAATAACAGAACGTGATCAATATAATGCAACTTACAATTCTGGATTGCGTGATTTCTATTAAGGTTTATTGTGTAAGCTTTATAAAATCATGAAAATAAAAAAATATTTTACATTCTAGTTAGAGATTTCAGGCCAACCTTGAGATTTCTGAGACCCAAGTTTCTCATGGTCTTGAGAGCAAAAACGATAGGGACCGGGGCACACCATTCAGCCTATCCAGCAAGTTCCCGGCTGAAATGCAACATAATACCATATCCCCACCCTTTCAACATGTCCCTTGACACCTCTGCCTTAAAACCATTGGAGGCAAAACATGCAGTAGGTGTGAAAATTAACACAAGGGCAGAAAATGCAGGTTAATGTGAAAATCAAAATCTACATGTGGTTCGATTTGCATAGGCTCACTATATAATACAACTAAAACTTGGGTAAAACCCTGCAATGGCCCTGTGGAATACAACAACAACAACAACAACAACAAGATTCCATTTATAGAGCGCCTTTCACGTCAGGAGGACGTCCCAAGGCGCTGCACAGTTGGGTCATGACCCGAGCAGGGGGGAAATGGTCAGGGTGAGGGGAGGGAAGGGAGGGAGAGAGGAGGGGGGAAATGGTCAGGGTGAGGGGAGGGAAGGGAGGGAGCGAGGAGGAGGAAGAGAGTCGAGAGGGGAGCTGAAGGCACGGTCAAAGAGAAAGGTTTTGAGACCGGCCTTGAAGGAGGAAAGGGAGGAGGCGGCGAAGGCACTGGGGGATGGAGTTCCAGAGCCTGGGGGCTGAGAGGCTGAAGGCCCGACCACCGATAGTAGGGCGATTGGGGCGGGGGACGTGGAGCAGACCGGAGCCAGAGGAACGGAGGGTACGGGCAGGTAGGTAGGGGGATAGTAGGTTGGAGAGGTAGGAGGGAGCGAGGCCGTGAATGGCCTTGTAGGTGAGGATGAGGATCTTGAAATCAATCCTCTGGGGGATGGGGAGCCAGTGGAGGCGAGCGAGGGTGGGAGTGATGTGGTCGCGGTGTCTGGTGCGGGACAGTACACGAGCTGCAGAGTTCTGAATGACCTGCAGCTTGTGGAGGGAGGTGGTGGGAAGGCCGGCGAGGAGAGAGTTCCCATAGTCCAGCCTTGAGGTGACAAAGGCGTGAACCAGGGTTTCAGCGGCGTGAGGGGTGAGGTAGTGCCGTAATCTGGCGATATTCCGGAGGTGATGGAAGGCGGTGCCAGTTGTGGTGCGGATGTGAGGGAGAAAGGACAGCTCAGGGTCGAACAAAACGCCGAGGTTCCTGACTGGCTTTGAGAGGTGGAGAGTGCAGCCTTGGATGCTGATGGTGTCAGCGCCTGAGGTGCGGAGGCGCTGACGTGAGCCAATCAGGAGGGCCTCGGTTTTTCGCACGTTGAGCTGAAGAAAGTTGTCTCTCGTCCAGGACTCGATGTCGGACAGGCAGACAGGAATAGATTGATTAATCACTAGACAGTCGCAATTATACTCCAGTGGACTCCTAAGTAACAGGATGTTCTAGGGATTTTGGTGGAATATGGGTTATACTCACAACATCCACATTCCCACGGGATTTACAACAGGATTCAAAAAAAGATTCTGGATTTGCATTTTAATGATCAGAGGAACTTTACGGTATACTTATGCGTGGTTGGATAAAATTCACTGAAAACAGCAAAATGTAGTTAGAGTTAGGATTCAGTATTCATGAATCATTTTCAGATCCTCTTGTGAATCCTATGTTTCTGACCCCATTATAAAATAGATCATCTTTGTGAGAGGTCATCGAGCAGCAGAATCAAGAGGCTCAGACTGAAAGAACCTGAATTGAGCAGTGGGTGTCAGTAACAGACTTAGTGTGGTTAGTGTGGTAAGCATTGCCCAGTCTCATGCCCGTGTGCTTTGGTAGATCTGTAAGAGGAAAACGAGAAAATAACGATGTGGATGTTGTGAGTAAAATACTACATAATACTACTACATACTACTACGAGAATAATACTACAGTTTAGAAAAGTTAAGATTGTAAGATGTTTGAGTTTGCATAATGCTTCCTGAAGTAAAGGTTTTCGAGAGACAGACTTTCAAAGTAGTGAACCAGTATTTCATAGGTATCCTTTGAAATTGGATGAATAATAGCCACAAGTGGAGACGTGTCAGCCTGCGTCAATTGGTAGCACATTCGCCTCAGAGTCAGTAGTTTGTGAGTTAACTTAAGTCCCATGTTGGGAACTTAGAGCTTGTGAACCAGGCTGACACAGCAACACTGTATTATCGGAGCTGTCGACCGTCAGATGAGATAATAATAATCCTTGCATTTAATGCTTTTCACCTCTTTGAGACGTGCCAAGCGCTTCACAGAATATACTGTAAAGTAAATTGACTGTATAATTGTGGGCGAAATGCAGCAGCCAATTGCGCACAGCAGATGTTGCAATAAGGTCCCACCTGCCTGTTCAGGAACTTTAACGCCACCTGAACAGACAGTCAGGACATCCGTTTAATGTCTCCAACAACGCAGCACACCGCCAGCACTGCACTGAAGTGTCAGCCTAGCCTGTGAGTTCAAAATCCCAACTTGCAGCATGAACCCACAACCATCTGACTCAAAAGTGAGAGTACTATCAACTGAGACACACTAACCACACCGAGCCTTTTACTAACACCCACTGCTCAATTCAGGTGCTTTCAGACAAAACAAACAGGCAGTACAGTTATCCCAATAGGAAAAGGAGAGTCTGCCTCAGTTTCCATGTTTGTGTTAGAAACCTGGTTTGAATCCAGGGACAAAGTTTGTAACAAAAATGCTTCAGTTGCTGCCTGCTGAACCTGAGCTTTATTTGACTTTGTGTGAGAAGTCAATGTGAACCTTACAATAATAATAATATTCCAGAAATGTAGCTTTCCACTGATCAGGGTGATGCGAGTAAAGCCCATGTTTAGCCCATGTTATTATTCCTCAAGTCAGGTGTCAGCCTGGCTCATTTGGTAGCACTGCTGCCACTGAGTCAGAAGTTTGTTCAAGCTCCTTGTCAAGACTTTGAGCTCATCGTCTATCGTCTGACTTTAGGCTAACAATCCATTTCAGTGCTGGGGGTGCACTGCATTATCAGAGGTGCCGTCCTTCAGATAAGATGATTAAACCAAGGTCCTACCTGGCTGTGCAGGTAGACAATAAAGATCCCATGGCATTATTCGAAAAGAGAAGGGAGTTTATCCCAGTGTGCTGGCCAACAATCCATGAAGATAAAATTGGCTCTTTATTTCTTGGCTGTTTATGGGTCGTTGCTATGTATACATTGGCTGCCACTTTCAGCATACAAAATGCAATTACTGTACTTCAATAAATCCTGTGAAGCTCTTTGAGACATTTGGACGTCATGATAAGGCGCTGGATTAACTGCAAGGATTTTTGTTATTATTAATGTAGGTGCATTCCAATCATCATTTATTTTTGTTCTCTGTGATATTTCTCATTTGGGCTGTTTGGAACACATTTTTCTAGGCTGAAGCTTATGATTTATATTTTTATTCGGTTATTTATTCTGCATATTTTGCAAGTTTCACACTACATTAATTTCCACAAAAGACGAGGAAAACTGTTTCCTATTCAAATAAAGTGGGGAAGTCCAGTATTTTTAGCTATAATATTTTTCATCTCGGAGTTCCTTTGTGGGTTTTAAAAGGATTTTAGCTGCAACATATTTAAAGCTCCTGTTTTCACAATAAATTGTCACTGGGAGCACGGGTGTACTGTATTAATAAAACCATCAGTTATTATTACTGAGAGGAGAATGAGCTCCATGTATTTTTCAAAATTAGTGAAATATGCAAAGAACTGGGAAGGTTAAACCTGCATCAAATTATTAACCATTACTGTGCTACAGAAGAATTTACGCTGTGAAATGAGAATGACATGATGACATGATATGTGCTATGGAAGGCCTTTGTGTTTCAGCACATTTTTGAAATCAACGTAATAGGGAGGGTGAAGAAGGAGGAGGATGCCAATGAATTATTCAATAAACCAAATTATTCGTATATCCAGTATTCAGTTAACTGATCTGTATTCTTAGATTAGGCATGTAAACTGAACTGTTTCATTGTCCGATATTCAGTTAACTGAAACAAAACAGACCCGAAACGTTGATTCACTTTCCTCTCTCCATAGATGCTGCCTGACCTGCTGAGTGCTCCCAGCGACCTCTGTTTTTGTTTCAGATTTTCCGCATCCGCAGTAATTTTGCATTTCAATTAACTGAATATTAGTGAAATCCTTACATTAAATTCTCTGCTGTGTTCACTTATAAATACACAATCTATACTTTAGAGCAATTAGCCACAAAATAGTTTGACATGTTGTCACGATCTTGGAACTATATCAAATGTAAGGATTATTATTATTGTAGTGGAAGGCCACTAGTGCCTGTAAAACTGTATCTGTAGAAGGAAAACGGAGTAAAATGCTTTTAGGAGAGAAGAGGGAAAGCGAGATACTTCTATGATTCTATAATGAAGGATATGCAACTGGTGCCTTTATTTTGCTCCAATATCAAATGCATTTTTTTCCAGTCAGGTGTCAGCCTGGCTCATTTGGTAGCTCTCCTGCCCAGGTTCGATTCCCGGGCAAGACAAAATCTTAGGCAAGTTTTCTTAAACCACACGTCTCTGTTTACCTACCAGTAAGTAGGAACCCAGTTGTTAGTCAATTCACGGATCACTTTCTGAGGTTAATAATCACTCCAAAAAAAATTATTTGGTTCCTGAATCCACAACTGTTTGTGGGACACTGCAGTACACAATTGGCTCCTGCGTTTCGCCCACACAATACACAGTCAATCCACTTTACAATATATTCGGTGAAGCGCTTTGAGACATCTCAACAACCTGATAAGACTCTACAACAACAACAAGGTTACATTTGTATAGCTCTATACCAAATGCCAGGGTTATTATTATTATCATCAAATTGTACACATTCACTGCTGAATTCATCTACACAATTCAGTTAATACACTTCAGTAAATCCTGCCCCAATGATCCTGATTCTAATATATGACACAGGTGTGTTGTGTGTCCAAGGGGGTGCTCTATGTTCATGTTATAATTATGACTTGTGATAATTATCACAATATGCACACTCCACAGCTGGAGAAATTCCAGTCGATAACTGCACTTCAGTGTCAGTAATTCGTATTACCATCCAAACTCAGCTTGAGTTAGACCGGCGTTCCCCAAAACCAGCACCAAAATGCTTGGATCTGCCTGGGATTAAAAGTACCAGAAGCTGCCTCAAGATTGTAGAAATAGCTTTGGGCAAAAACATTTCAATGGAGGGGAAATGTCTCCTCCTATCACACTGTTAAATTGCTCAAACCCTTTCATTATCACACTCCTTTCAGAAAAGTTATGCTGTTGCCATTGGGTTGAATGAAAGTAAAGAGCAAGTGCTGACTTTGAGTAATATTACTGAGAACAAGTTAGGAGTACATTAGTGCTGGGAGTTTCTTCTCATGTTCTGGCCAAGACACCATATCAAATGCAAGGATTATTATTTTTTATTATTATTAGGTCTAACAGGGAGTGCAGGAGGAACTTCTGCGAATAGAGTGTAATGAGAATGTGAAACTCACTGCTGGAAGCTGTAGTTGAAGCAAATAACATCAATGTATTTAAAAGAAAATTATGTATACATGAGGGAGAAGGTAATAGAGGGTGTAGGTCAACATATTAGGGGGGAATAGGGCTTGTGTAGAGCATAAATGCCGGCATGGACTTCTTAGGTCAAATGAATTATTTCTGAGCTGTGTCTTTCTATCCGTTTTGAATGGAAAAGAAGCAGAGGAATATCCAGCCCTGGCCCCAGTTTTCATCATGCCACTCCAATAGACAATAGGAAGCTCTTTAAAAAAGGTTAAGAAAAATGTGTTTGATGTACTCTATCTTACTATGAGCCCCTAAAAGGGAGGATGAACACAGTGTGATATGTATTGTACATGCATGCCATTGCATAGCATGTTATTCCTTTCTTGTGATTAATGGATGTCTCTGCTCAGCAGACATGAAACGCACCGCTGATTTAAAACATTTGAAATTGAAAACTTGCTGAACCATACATTTCTGTAACAAAAGTACACATGAAAGTAAAATTGATTTAAACCTATTCCAATTGAGAATGAAAAATAAGATGAACTTACAGGACGACACAGTCTTTGGGAGCCCTCTAAATAATTACAAGATGTCTCCAGGGCTATATACTTCTTGCCTTTCCTATTCTAATCCTTAAAGTTTAACCCTCAACAACAACAACATGCACTTATATAGCGTCACTAGAGTAGCGTCCAAGAGAGCTTGATAGTGGCAGAGAATAATGCCGAGCCGGGTGAAGTGGGGAGGTGACCCTAAGCACGGTCAAAGAGGGAGGTCTTCAGGAGCAAGTTGAAGATGGTAAAGGAGGGGGCAAGGTGGAGGGATTGAGAGAGAGTGTTCCGAGTTTTCGGGGCTCAATGACTGAAAGCGTGGCCACTGATGATGGAATAGAGGGCACAAGGGGCAGGTAGGAGGCTGGAGTCAGTCGAGTGGAGGCAATAGGTAGTGGGTTGAGGAGTAAGCAGCTCAGAGAGGTAGAGAGGTGCCAGGGCATGAAGGGATTTGAAGATGAGTGCAACAAGCATTCCATACTGCTGTAAAGTTAGCGTCTTCTCTTGTGGTTACGTTTTATCCTTGTTTTGTATTATATGGTGTTACAATTCAAGAAAGATTATAACACGCCCGGCTCACTCAGTAGCACTTTCACCTCCGGGTTAAAAGAATGTTGGTTCAAGCCCCATGTAGGGATCTGGAGCTCATGGTCTCAGCTGGCACTCTAGTGCAATGCTGATTACCCTCTATATAAAGAATTACTTCCTGGTGTCCGTCTTAAAATTGCTGTTCACAACTTTGAACTTGTGCTCTCTTATTCAGCTGTCATATGTATCACAAAGTATTATTTTGGACTTACTTCCTCTATACCCACCAGAATCTTCATCAGAATATTGTTCTATAATTGGCACTGGGAACTTCGTGAGAGCAGTCAAGTTTGACCCTCGTTCCTTGTTCTAACTTTTTCCCAAAGGGAATCAAAAGTCACCTTGCTTTTGATAGCTCAACCAGATTCATTCCACATGGAGACTCACAGGTATGCAGGCACATGTATCAGTCAGCGAGGGTTGATGCAGTGATACTCTACACCACTACACTGCCTTCAGCAACTATTCTTAACAAAGTAGTCAACAATATCATCAACAACTTGCATTCATAAAGTGCTCTTTATGTAGGGTAATGCCTCAGAGCTGAGCCATTTAAAAGCACTAGTCTTTGAGAGTGAAAGAAGAGTAATTCTTCTAGAGCAACTCTGTAGTATAAAAGCAATACTTTGTAATACATCCACATAGCTATCTCCCAGTTTGACGACCAATGTCTGTTTCCAATTTAACTGATAAATGGAAGCCAGGTTAATTCATAAAATGAACAAAAACTCTTTTGCACATTGCTAAGCTTTCCAAAATGCAATGCAATGCATCATGTATATCTGTTCTTTGCGAGGTTGGAAACCAAATGTCTCATTATTGCTTGCCTGGAAAAAATCTATGCCTCTGCAGAAAAGATAATTAAAGCGATGGAATTGAAATCAGCTGCTAAACGTGAACAACTTGCTGAATTATAACTGAACTCATTTTTTCTTATAAGAAGAATAGATGAGACTAGGTGGAGTGCTTTCTGTTCCAACACTCATAATTGTTGTAGCACAGAAAAATATATATTTATAAAAATAATTGGACTTCATTTGTCCCCTCTCCTACCCCAGAATGTCCTTCTCAATTGTGAGGCTGGTCCAGTAAGATATGTCACAGGAGTTACTGTGACTATGCTGGAATTTAATCTCTAGCTGCCTGATCCCAGGGGAAAGTACAACACTGGCTGGATATTGGTACGTAATCACTGGAATAGTGTGGCTGCTAGACTGGTTCAACATCCTTAACCCTCTGTGATGGAGCAGAGAACTGCTGGACCTCACTCGGGGAAGACAGATCGAGAGACCACACACCAAAGCCAAAAGTTCTGTAAACTCAGCTGCTTTCTTCAATTGCCTCATTTGTCCTAGTAATGAAACCTGGCCTGCTTCATGTCCCCTGCACTATTATCCCACTATCAGTGGGCGGGCTTTCCACACTCTGGAACTCCTTCCTCAGTCTTTCTGATTCCCTCCCTCCCTTTTTCAAGGCATGTCTCAAAATATGCCTCTTTGACCGTGCTTTCAATTACATTTTACCTCCCCACCTCCCTGGTGGAAATGGTTAAAAAAACAAAACCATTCAAAGGCATATTATGGCATCATGAACTGCTCAAACATAATAATAATAATAATCCTTACACTTGATATAACACTTTTCATGTCAGAAGGACAATCTGATCAAAGAGCCTCTGTAAAGTGTAGCGACTGTATATATACAGTACATTCTGTGAAGCACTTTGGGATGTCTCGACGACGTGATAAGGCGCTATACAAATGCAAGGATTATCATTATTATTATTTGTAGGCAAATGTAACAGCTAATTTGTACACAGCAATGTCCCACAATAATCATGCAGTGAGTGACCAATTTTTATTTGGGGGACTGTTGGCCAGAATAACAGGAAAATCTCTCTTTGTACAGTACAATGGGCTCTTTAACGTACACTGGAACAAACACAGGGGATCTTGTTTTAACAACTCATTTGAACGACGGCACCCTCAACAATGAGGTGCACATTGTCAGCCTACATGAGTTCAAAGTCTTGACGTAAGTCTTGAACCCAGAATCTTCTCACTCAGAATCAAGAGTGCTCCTAAATGAGCCAGGGTATTACATGATGTATTATTTCATGATTAATTTAACTGGGCAATAAGTGAGTAGCTTTCAATCAGGCTATCTATATTCACAGAGAATGCCACCAAGAGCTATAATATTATCTAGAGTAACAGATGAAACCAGATGGTAACCACCCTCTGACTTAGGTAGTACTCTCACAAAGGTGAGAACTGGTTAGGTAGATTGCTATTTTTTTACCACACCATTTTACTACAAGTGTTGCTGAAAGATGAGAAAAAAAAGGAGTAAAAAATACAATATTTCATAACAGATTACATTGAATTCATTATGAAAACATTGCATTTTTCACCCTCGGTTTCCAACTGCTGACAGACAAATATAATTGCACCATAGTTTGAACATTAAAATTACCAACAGGATTCCAAAGTCCTTAACAAAAACCTTACTAACCTTACTGCAACAATGCTTCTCACCAACTTGAGGTTGAGTAAATTTAATGAACTAGTGTCAAATCACGAAATGTTTTGTGGTGAAGATTCTTATTCACTGGAAACTAATTCATCAGACTATGTAGATTTATTTGACTCAGAACTCGTACTGGGCATCACTGAAAGACAGATTAATGGGAGTTTCATCTCATGATAAGGCATTACATCAAATGCAAGGATTATTATTATTATTATTAACATTCTGGACAGGATTCAGCCCCATGTCCCCGAGGTGAAAAGACAGCACTCTAATCCATTATAGCATCCAGTGCCCCCCTGACAGCTACAAATGATTAAGTTTTATAGGCCATTACTTTGGTCTCATGCAATTTAGAATGGAGCACTTATCTTTTCTGAGTGCCCAAACTCAATGATTCATTACTGTTTAATACATCAACAAATATTCAAGGACAGCCCACATTAAGTAATTACAAAAGAGTTTTAATCATCGCAATTCGTTGTTGAAGAATCCTAAAACCATTAAACAGAACCTAACCTGAGGTATTTAATTCCAAATAACAATCTCATTCATTTAGCTGCTTTCAGAGCTACAATGCAGGATGGTTAAGAAAATATTAATCGAAATTATGCTAACTATTATTTTACAATCAATTGAAAAAGATGATTATCTGAAATGTAGCAATCTATAAAACACGTTCAAGCATTTTAGTAAGGTCAATAAAATCAAGATTCAGGCAACAACTTAAAAGGCCGCAATTATAGGCATAGCTCAGTTGAGAAAGCAAGGCAATTATGTACATCAAAAAGTTTGCCTACAAAATATACAGTCATTGCACTTCACAATAAATCCTGCAAAGCATTTTGCGACATCCTCATGATCTGAATGCTGTTATATCAAATGCAAGTTTGTTTTAAATGTATTTATTCATTATTAAGTAATTATTTAACCCAACATAAATTCACTTTTCAGGTATAATTCCTTCAGTTTTCTAATTGTAGTGGTTGCCACACTTGGAAACAAATCATGGTGGGATGTTATTAGCTCTAGAGGCTTTTATCTCACAGCCATAGCCAAATAGTAAAAACCTTATGGTGTTAGTGACTTGATTTGTTAATACTGCAATGCTCTGTATTACCCATTTTGATGTAAAGAAGAATCATCTCATTTTACCTTGAGTCAGTATAGATAATTTGGTAGAGATCAACCCTATCTAGATGGAACTCTCAGTAGTATGGTTTGAAACATGGTGATGGGTGCATCAGAAACCTGGCTGACACCCCAAATATCACATCAATTATCACATTTCTCAACAGGATGTTTGGGGCAATTTGTGATGTGTGAATATACCTCAGGCATTACATCTTTGAGACGTCTCAATGACGTAATAAGGTGCTTTTTCAAATGCAAGGATTATTGTTAATATTATTATTATCACAGAGAAACATTTAAGCTTGGTTTTCCAGCTCTTTTCTTTCAAAGTCATCATGTAAATTGGGTTAAAATCAGGTTTAGGTGAATGTTTTTAAACTGAAAGTGAAAGGGCACCAAATTCTTTCCTAAAGCATTCTTTGTGTAGTTGTAGGACATAAGAAAATCCTGAGTTTGTACATGCTTAAATGACCACAATTGTGTCTGCTTCAACAGCCACTGCTGACAAATCATTCCATATTCTGCTAACTCTCTAGGAGAAAATAATTGTCCTCAATTCACCTTTTATACTCCCACTGGGGCCTGAAATTACATCCTTACATTTGTATTCCATAAGATAGAATTCAGAAAGTAAAATCAAATAACCAGTCTCACAGCAACAGAAATTTGCAGGACACAAGGAGATCTTTCAGCCATTGAGTCTGCACCAACTCTCATAGCAAGATGTTTATTCAATCTCACAGCCCAGCTTCATCCCTATACCCCTTCAAGCCACTATCCTTCATATACCTGTCCACTTCTCTCTTGAAACCTACAATGGGCTCTGCCTTTAACACGTGACTTAGTAGGTCATTCCACATCCCAACAACTCTCTGAGTGAAATTTTTTTTGCTAAAGCTCTCCTTTCATTCTTCTTGTGACTATCCTATGACTACGGCCCCTAGTAACTGACTCCCTGTGAATTCCCTACCAATCCCAGTGAAATTCTGCAAGCCTTTTTATAATGTGTAAAAAACAAATCCATCTTATCAGTGTAAATATCTTAATCGGATCTCATTAATAGGTGAGGCTCATTCTACTATATCTTACTTTGTAAAGTTTGTCGTTTTAGACTGTGGATACACATTGATGTAAACTTGATTCAGACTACTGTAGAAGGAACTAACAATGTGGATTGCACAACAGGCAGCATTTGATACATATTTCTTTAAGTGAAATTGTCTGTATTTTCAGCTATTGCTGCATTTAGGCATAAATATCTGTTACTTTGACTGAGTCAGTTCTGTTCTCTTATCCTCGGAGCCAGAAGGTTATGGGTTCAAGCTCCACATTTGAGCTCTGAACTCACATCGTCCAGGCTGACACTCCAATGCAGTGCTTGGGGTGTGCTGCATTGTTGGAGATTCTGTCCTTCAGATCAGACGTTAAGCTGAGGTCTGGTCTGCTTGTTCAAATAGATGTTAAAGGCACTCTTTGAAAATGAGAAGGAAGTTTTCCTCATTGTCCTGGCCAACAGTCCCCCAAATAAAACTGACCATTCACTTCATTGCTTTTTGTGGGACATTGTTTTGTGCAAATTGGCTGCCATTATGGCCTAAAAAAAGTCACTACATTTTACTGTGGATCTTGTGAAACACTTTTGAGAGATTCTCCGATGAAAGCACTATATCAAATGCAGGGATAAGTATTATTAGTATTATTATAATAACAACCTGCTGGGCATGTGATAGAGGCCATCCATGAGGGCTATCCACAGCTGGCTTGGACTCTTAGTGTTTCTAATAAATCATTGAATAATGAATGATAGAACCATTAGAAATCCACAAAATGGTAGGAGGCCATTCAACCCATTATATTGGTGTCAGTGTTTGCTCCTCCACTGAAACCACCTTTTCTTTCTTAGTTCCTTGTTCTTCTCCCATACTCTTAATACCCGCTCTCTGCATGGATTTATCTAATTCCCTTTTTAATGATCCCAGTAGACTCTGATTCAATAGCTATACTTGGCAAATCATTCCATATTTTGATAACTCTCAGGTGAAAAAAAACCTTTCTGAATTTTCCTTTCATGCTCGCAGACCTAATGTTAAATTCATGTCCTTGTGTCATCGTATCCCCAAATTAAGTTAATTCTAAGACGATCAATGCCGTAACGATTTGCAGCTTGGTGCAGAGACCTCTGTGTGTCATTGGGTAAAAGTTTCAACATGCAGAAAAGAACACTGAAGACATCAACAGACACAGAAACCAGAACAATTACAGAGATCTACATCAAAAATGTTTCCAATACTTCACATCGAGTATCTTTCGGAGAAAATTACAGCCAAGCTTCACAACGAGATGCTTCTTATCACTCGAATCATTAGGATTCTGTTTGACTAAGAATTGCTTACTTATATAGGTCTATGGTTTTGCTAAGCTGTGCACAGAATTTAGAACATTGCTTTCAATGATTTTTATATAAAACTGCTTGGTAGCCAATTGTTATTAACTTAAACAGAATTTTAGATAAACTTTGTGTACCACGTGGGACTGCTGCTATGAGACATTCAATCTAATTCAGTATATACTGTATATGTATACATATTGAATCAATGATAACAAATGCATGACTAATACAAAGATCTGATAAGTATTGAAACAAATAATTGTGTATAAAATATTCTGATGTAAACAAACAATGACTTTAATTGATTTTAAGAATCAAAACTATTTGGCAGGAACTATTGTTCTCTGCAGCAATGGAAGTAATTAAGTTTACAGGGTTGGAAATTGAGCAAAGATTGTTTTTCAAAACTATATACATGTAAATGATAACTTCCAACTGTTTGATAAAATCCTGTGCAATGTGTTTGTACAGTAAGTGCTCTACCCAGTAATCTGCACTGAAATATTGAAACATGAATTAGGGAAAATGCTTAAAATCAGCTATGCTTGAGCCAAACATTAATAGGCTGTTATCTCCACAGGCTCAACGGATGAGCCAGCTTTCTGGATACAATTAGTAGCATAGTCAAAATGTGGTATCTCATTGGAAAATTAATAAATTCTGGTTGTTCTTGGCAGATTACGTCAGATAATAATAAAAATCCTTGCATTTGATATAGCACCTTACCACACGGTTGAGACATCTCAAAGCATTTCACAGGATTTTACTGTGAGGTGTAGTAACTGTGCATTTTGTAGACAGACAATTTTCATACAGCAATGTCCCACAAACAATGAAGTGAATGAGCAATTTGATTTGTCATTGAAACATCTTAAAACACATCACAGGATTTTTACTGTGAAGTGTGGAGACTGTAAAATTGTAGGCAAGTAATCCTCTAATATGATATCCCTTGTGGATGTTAATGGTGGAGATCAGCACATCTGTACACTTTTGTGGAGTCCTGTAGCTTAGTGGTTAGAGAACTCGGCTCGCAAGTGAGAGGAGCTGAGTTCAATTCCCAGCAGGGCAAAACGTTGGGTAAGTTTCCTTACTTCACATGCTTCTGTTTACCTAGCACTAGGAACCCAGATGTTAATCAACTTATGGATTGCTTTTCCAGGGGTAATAATTCCTTCAAAATAAATTTTAAAATAATAGTCATTTGATCACTCAATCCATGACAAATTGCAAGGATTATTATTATTTTGATTATTATATCAAATGCAAGGATTATTATTATTTTGATTATTATATCAAATCAAAAAATATTATTATTTTTCCACCCAGTGTTAGCATCAAGTACTCTTGGATCAGTTATCACCCAGTTTTGATGTAGAGTTCTGGTGTTTTATTCCTAAAATCCTTAAATCTGAGCCAAGTGCACAAACGGGGTAAATGTAAGCTTTTCAGACTCAAGACCCAACTTCTATTTTGTGACTGAAATTGTGGGATTCGCCTCTGAATAAATCATAAATCAGAGCTGGGGAGGGAGTGGTTTCCTGCTTCTCTCCCAGATCATGACCTTCAATTGATTATGTAATAAATAAACTGAAGCTAAAAAGTTGCTCTGGCATTTTGAATTCAAATAAAAGGTCTCATGTTTGTCAACAAAAAAGGTGATAGTTCAGCGGTGACCTGGCTGGCAGGGGAAGGCATTCATCAGAACCGGTGTGACACATTAAGTCGCATTAAGCATAAGACATAAGAGGTTCTCAAATACTGTTTTGGGGACAATTATCATCAGTGGCTGATAAAAATCTTTATCACTAGCTGTGAATTTCATCTATGTCACATTACTTACGTCTGTGGCACGAGCAGGTAATTTGTTAAGCTTTCGCTTGTTAAATGGATGAAAAGTGGCCAATTCAGATGATTATTTTGGAAATTGTTTCCAAAATATAACAATAAATAAATGAATAATGAGCCTTGCATTTAATATAGAGCTTTAAGGCGTCTTGAAGCACTTCATAGTAAAGTGCTGTGTCTGTGTGTATTTTGTGGGCAAATTGCATTCGACATATCAGCAGAACAGAATGATGTGCCCCATTATTTGACTCACCTGCATACTATTAATTTCAACCATTAACATGCAGTATCTTCCTGAATTTCTAGGACAGTCTTACCTGAGGCAGATTAAGAAGTGATTTGGGTTCCATTTCTCCTAATTTGTGGATAGAGTCAGATGCATTCTTCAGTTGGAGAGAGGTTAAATTGCCTTTTAATGTAACAAGAGGAGATATTTCATGCCAACAAATGTGCAGCAGTCATCAGTTTTCTGCTGTGAGCTAACTGTGTGTGACTCTTATGTGACATTGATTTTCAGAACAGATATATTCACTGTGCAAATTTAGCTGTTGTCATCTTTGCTCAGACTGTTGTTATATTGCTCCCCTGGCTCTCCCATTTTGCAATGGCCGTTTGAAAAAATAAATGCCAGAATAAAACAAGCAAAACAGGAAAACAGTTGTTATCATAAAAACAGATAATACATAATTGGATGTTAATGACCCTTAATAATAATAATCCTTGTATTTGATACAGCATCTTATCATGCCTTTGAGACGTCTTAAAGCGCTTCACAGAATACACTGTAAAGTGAATTGACTGTATATTTTGTGGGTGAAACACGACAGTCAATTGTGCACAGCAGTGTCCCACAAACAGTTGTGGATTGAATGACCCCTTTTTCTTAAGGGTTTAGTACCCCCAGAAAGTGATCTGCCAATTGACTGACAACCTATTTACTGCTATTTACTGCTTGGCAAACAGGCGCATGGAATAAGCAAACTTGCCTAAGGTTTCGCTGTGCCCGAGAATCAAGCCCAGGTCCTCTTATTTGTGAGGCAAGCGCTCTAACCAGGACTCCAATAGAACCTTATCAAAATTAATGCTTCTCAGGATTTACTGCAGAATGGAGTGAATGTGTATTTGTTGGCGAAAGTGGCAGCCAATTTACGAACAGCAATGGACACAAACAGTCATGAAGTGAATGGCCAATTTTATCTGGGGGATTGTTGGCCAGGATACAGCAGGAAACTCAGGTTCTTTTCAAACAGTGCCCCAGGATTTTCAAAGCCCACCTGAACAGGCAGATACGATCCCGATTTAACATCTCCACCAATGCAGCACTCTCCCAGGACCACATTGTCAACCTAGACTATGATTTCAAAATCTTGACATGAGGCTCAAACCTACAACCTTTATCTCTGAAGCAAGAGAGCTAACAACTGATGCAGGCTGACCCTAAATACATTTCAAAGAAATTTCAGTGGCACAGAAAAAATTGAAAGGTCATTCACTGCTAGCTTTTTAAATAAAATTACATTATCAGATTGTTATGGTTCTCAGGTAAAAGCTAGCCCCCCTCCACCCATGATCATTTATAAAAAAAAGTTATTTTTTTTTCCTTTATGTTTTTATTTAAATGAAAATCGTGCAGGAACATTACTTTGTGCCAAATGTCCAAAAGATTATTCTAAAACAACAACAGACTACCAACAGGATTACATTAGTCACATTTCATTTCTGGAACAATTAAAGATCAGCTGTCACTTGCAACACTTTAGTTGCATCTAATTGGAATTAACATTTAATTTGCCTAAGGAGAGAAAATAGCATTGACTGAGTTGGGAAAATAGGAGTGTATAAGCAGAATTTGCATTTAATACATTTCGTTATCGATGTATTTCTCATTCAGTTACTGACTTTTGAAAATGTGCGCTTACTTTGCTTAAGGTCCCTGTGAAGTACTTTGAGTTTACCCCTGACCTGAAAGGTGCTATATCAAATGCACAGATTATTCTTATTATATCATCCAGACTGATGTCTCCTACCTATCTGCCTGAAATTCCACCTAGTCTCAGCCAATCTTTTTTTGTTGAGCCAGATGTCTGACACATGCAAATAACCATCACCATTCTTAACAGTATGCAACCAAACTCAGTGTTCCATGCATTCCACATATACAGTAGGGTTAAGGAAATTCACATGTTTAGAATTCAATGCTTACGTAATTCTGGAGAGCATTAGATGCAGGTTGGCAAGAGACAAGGCTTAGGGATCCCAGAGAATGTGTTGGGTATTGTAGCTTAACCAGCTGACACCACATAGCTTCTTGTCCAGCCAGGACCACAGGGCTTTGGCTTGCAGGGTTAACATGAGCTGAGTAGGAAGATTCCCTGACTGGTCTGCCCTTGTTGCAAGTCCTGCTCATGAGCCAGGCTGGCTGTGCTGTCATCAGCAGTGCCCTGGAGTACTGTAGATCCGCCTGGCTCAGGAACTGGACTACCAAGACCGCCAAAGAGGGTGGGCCTAATTCTGACATTCCAATGCCAAACTTGTCACCTTGGAGCCAGTTCCGCTCCAATGAGACTCACATTTATATCCCTCTGAGGAGCTCATAACAATGGCAGAGCCTGACAGAGGGAGAGAGAAGGTGATCATAAGCACGGTCGAAAAGGAAGGTCACGAACTAAAAGAGAGATAGGAGAGGGAAAGACGGAGGGATTGAGAGAGAGAATTCCAAAGCTTCGGGGCGCAGTGGCCGAAATACGCGGCCAATGATGGTGGAGCGGAGCCGACAACGGACAAGCAGGAGGCCAGAGCGAGTGGAGCCACCAGGTAGTGGAGTAGGGAGAGAGGAGGTCGGAAAGGTAGGGAGCAGCACAATATCATCTGCAAATAGAAACAGCACAATCCTGTCAGGAATGCAATTCAAACTCATGCAGAATTATGGAAATCTCTTAAATTCAATTTAATTTGGAAGCCGAACCATTTTAAGAACTGCTGATTAAGGATAAATTTACGAATGTACCACAATTGTGCATCATCATAAACTGTAAGGCAAATAGGTCTTTCTGGCTGAGTCTACTTAGAATTTTGGGCCACTCTGGTAGTCTTTATATCTCTAAAAGGTATTCCGCTAATCCCTCGGTCAAAAATGTGGACCAGTTTAATACAACATCGAAGTAAGGATTCAATTTTACATTGATTCACTCAAACTTTGTTTTATTTTTCAGATCCATACCACAGCCTTGAAAAACAGCACTGGATGTTCTGTCAATTTGGTTCTGGGCAACTACAATTTCTTTGAAAGAAAAATAAACATAGTCTGATAATGAATTCAGTAATTTAAAATGGTGGCTTCAGCAATAAAATCCTGATCCATTTATTCAGAAACACTTTTTTAAAAATTCCCCTCCCTAACCCAGGCTCCTGACATCAATTGTAGAGCCCCTAATACCAGCACAGTTGCTATCAGCCAACTCAGAGTCTGAATTTTGCAAATTCTGGGTTGGAAGTTACAATTTACATTTATTTCAATAGGGCTTTTCACTTCGCTAGAATGGCTTAAAGTGCTTGAAACTGCTGGCTGGACACCCAAGCTAGCGGTGGGAGCGAAAGGGTGTGGAAGGGGAAACATTAATGAAAGCACAATCAAAGAGACACATCTTGATTAAGATTGAGGTAAAGAGGGAAGAGAGTGAAACGTTTTCAATGTGGGCTCCACCAAACAAACCACCATTCTCACCCCCTTTCACCTCTCTACTATTAATAAAGGGATAAAGTTTGTCCTTCAAGGAACATTTTTGAAACTCTGCAAACTTTCACCTATTGTTATTTCTTCAGCTCTAAAACTGCAGACTACCATGGCAGAATGTTTAACTACATAAAAGTACTCGACCTTTGGATGAGACATTAAACCGAGGTGCTTTCTACTTTTCCTGGTTAAAGATCCTATTCGAAAAGATAAGGAAATTTCTCCCTGTGTTCTAGCCAAGAATACCCCAGAAAAATTTGTCATTAAATTCATGGCTGTTTGCAGGACATTGCTGTGAACAAATTGGCTGCCATATTTGCCTACAAATACACTGTCACTACATTTTCTTGTGATATACTGTGAAGTACTTGGAGACAATTTCTAGACGTGATAGGTATTATATCGAACGCAAAGGTTATTAGTATTATTAATTATTTCACCCACTGAATTTATAGTCAATCCACTTTGGAGTACCTTCTGTGAAGCGCTTTGAGATGTCTGGAGGATGTGATAAGGCGCTATATCAAATGCAAGGATTATTATTACAATTATTATTTAACATTATTATTTAGGTTTCTATTGGAAAGCCTTGCAGTAACCAGTGACTTGCTCTAGACCACAGAAGACTGAAAGTGTAAAACATTCCAGATCAGCGTGGTTAGTTTGCCTGCATCAGCTCTTTCACACTGACACTTATTGATTAGTAACGATAAAATATAGATAGAAAGCAATCACTAAATACGGGTCTTACTGATAAAACAAAAAAACTTGCAACCTCTATGAATCGAATAACTATTTTCCAACCTTATCAAGCATTGAATTATTATGCCAGCACAGTGCTATCGTAATAGAAACTAACCTTCATTTTTGAAACTTCCACAGAATCAGACATGACCTCAATCCATTTGGAAATACAGTATTGCAAATTGTGCAGGTTATTTCTGGATGGCCTGACATTGATAAATACCACTTCTATGCAGATACATTACCAATTTTGCTTATGTTCACATCTTTCCCTTTTTGTCCCCATGTACACTCATTTTTCTCAGCGTCTATCCAACTGATCCAGTGACTTGGTCATTAAAAGCATTTCTGCAAACAGATGTACTGAGCCATCTGATTCCCATCACTCAGAGGTTACAGTTCAAGATCCTGGTCTTCACCTTCAAAGCCCTCCGTGGCCTTGCTCCCCCCTATCTCTCCGACCTCCTAACCCCCTACCATCCTGCCCACTCCCTCCACTCAGCGGGCTTCGGCCTGTTTCACATCCCCCATTTCGCCCACCCCATCATCGGTGGTCGGGCCTTCTGCCACTCTGCCCCCACCCTCTGCAACTCCATCCCACAATCCCTCCGCCTCAACCCCTCCCTTTGCCTCCTTCAAGAACCATCTCAAGACCCTCCTGTTCGACCGTGCTTTTGATCACCATGCTTCCCCCTTCTCCCCTCCATCCTCCCCAAACCCAACCTCCAGCTCGGGTCCGAAACGCTGACTGTCCAGCGCCTTGGGACGTCCTCCTGACGTGACAAGCACTAATCAAATGTAATTTTGTTGTTGTTGATTGTGTTCTCATATTTAAATTTGGGGAATCTCTGTAAATCTGAACAACATCTGAAACATTAGAAAACTAGTCCACTAGTAATTATTTTTAATAAGTTGAGTATCTGACACATGTAGAAACTGATCCCCATGCTGAAGAGCATTCAAACCAAATGGAGTGTTTCACATATGCGTGCAACTTCTGCGGGTAAATTCCCATCTGAAGGACAGCACCTAACAATGCATTAATCCCCCGGCACCGCATTGGAGCACAGAGTAGAATATTATGAGTTCAAAGCCCTGATCGACAGCTTGTCAGGCACAGTCAGCGAAGAAGGGCATCAGGAATGAGTTCCCTCCAGAACACCCAGGAAGCAGTCATGTGTTAAATGTCATAAGGTCCTTAAATTGATTATCATTATTATTTAGCACATAACATTACAAGATTATCATATCACAACATTGTGCTATATCTTATCCCTATATCAGCTCTAAGCTTTCCTAAAGGTAAACAGTGAAAGAAAACTAGCTGTGCATTGATGCTGTACAAGGTACAGTGACTCCAACTGCCAGCATTCCTGAACTTCAGCAAGTGAATGAATTTGATGAAATCATTGTGCTAAGCAAACAGAGCACGGCTTAATTTACTTGCAATGCAATAACATGCTCTCTATGAAATGAAAGGTCTGCTAACAAGAAGTCTCGCTCATGACCTCTCCAGAGATGAAAGCAATGTGTTATGCCAACTTGTGCGATGTCAGGAAAGCTGATTGTGTGTGGCTGAAATTTCTGTGTTTCCTTCTGATACACGTTTTGTTGTTTTATTTTAATAATGCAATGTTCCAGTTTGGCAGGATTTTGTGAAGCGAATTAAGAATTCCTTTTCCGGTGAGTGTCAGGTTAGAAGCACATCAACCACCTCACCCGCCCAAGTCACGTACATCACACATGTTGTTCATGTCATGTATGTCACCCATGCAACCCACGTTGAGGGAGTCTGCATCACACGCTTCCAGACTGCTTAATAAAGAAATTCCTCCAAATGGAAACATTGCATGATTCAAATTTCGATCCTAAATTTCTTGATTGGTTTGTTTTCATCCATAAATCCCATTCAAAGACTTACAGAATTAGCCCAGTCGCCTTCTTTTACGGTGAACTGCTTTCCTAACAGCTTTCAGACACTGTAATTACCTAAATTTAAATTAAAAAAGAGTGCAGTTTTATTTTGGACAAAAGTTTTCTGATTCATTCAGTCAGTGCCTATGGTACAATGCCCCTGAGGGGGCCTGCAGACACAGCCACCGTTACAATGTTCTGTCGAGTCCAATTGAAGCCACCATTCTGAAGCTGACACCAGCTCCACAGGGCTACTCCAGCCTCTCAGTCATTAGCTGTGCTGGCTGTATGGCACACAAAATACAATACAGTGCAGGCAAAAGAGCTCAGATAGAGATGCTACCAAGAACCCCATTAGCCATAGGCTTTCTCTACATAAAATGCCATTCAGAGTATCTGTACCCTGCATTTTAGGAGAGAAACTTTCCTATGAATTTAATTTCCAATGAGTACAGCAAGCTTAGGAATGAGGTTTATTTTGCAGTAATAATATTGATGTCAGACTGGCTGTCCGACATCAAATCCTGGACGAGGGACAACTTTCTGCAACTCAATGTCAGAAAGATCGAGGCCCTCCTGATTGGCTCGCGCCAACGCCTCCGCACCTCAGGCGTTGGTAGCATCAGCCTCCACGGCTGCACACTCAACCTCACTAAGCCAGTCAGGAACCTGGGTTCTTGTTTGACCCTGAACTGTCCTTTCTCCGCCACATCCGCGCCATGACTGGCACTGCCTACCACCACCTCCGCAACATTGCCAGACTCCGCCACTGCCTCACCCCTCAGGCTGCCAAAACCCTCACCCATGCATTCGGCATATCAAGGCTCGATTACCGGAACTCCCTTCTCATCGGCCTTCCCAACTCTTCCCTTCACAAGCTGCAGATCATCCACCAGGTGTCCTCCCAATGTGAAGGCACTACATTAAATGCAAGGGTTATTATTATTATTAAAGCTCAAAGAATTCAGAAGCACTATATATGACATTGATGGCAGCTAAATCGCAGTAGTTGGTGATTTATGGCGAGTTAAAGTAAGTAAATAAGGATGAAGGGGAATATGTTGGAATATGCTTAGAAGAAGAGCATGTATCTGAAATAACAGTTGTGAACTGTGGAACAGGCATGCAGCAAATTCGTTCACAGGCATTCTGCTATGAGACGCAAATTCTCACAAAGCCACCTTTTACGATTATAAGAGGCTCAATGAGGATCAAGCAGTAGACTTGTCAGCCTGAATCACACTCATGCAGCGCAGAAGAGCCAGTTATACAGCATTGTCTGCAGAGATCGACACACACAGATCGTACCCCCCTTCTATTTAATTAAATACCCTTCTGCATTTATTCACCCGACTGTCTCAAACGCCACTATGTTATCAAAGAAGCGCAGGTTCAATCCCAAACTTTTTAGTGTTATCCTAACTAACCTGGCTTTATAGTAGCTTTAAATAATAAGAAAAGAAACAAAGAAATTCAGAGATGCCAATAAAAGCGTGTTATCTTTCCATATGTTTCAGGACTTAATATGTGACAATTGAACTCTGCTTTTAACAATATGCATACACAAGAGCGGAACAGATTCTAGTAATGAAATATTAATACCATATGAAAGCATTACACTTGAATCTGAATAGTTTGAGCTCATTTCGTGCTGCTTTGGTCTACAGCAAATGACACTGTCTTCACAATCAAACAATCTTAAATTCTCAATCCCAGGCCAGCTTGCCACTCATGTTTAGTTCTCTCAGTTGTGCTAAGCAAGAGTCCCATTAATAGGGAAAACATATATAAATTATGCACAGTGGGGCCCAATTTACATAAATGAAATATTTTTGCTATACCTGGGGGGACACTAAGTGAAAAGCAGAGCATTACTCTGCACATGGAAGCACTTTGCTTCAAGGGGCATTGTCGTTATATTTACAAGATCCTGACTTGGCTGAAATCCTGGAACAGCCTGTATTAAAGGGGCAGCACAAGGGGCAGCACATCTACACGCAAGATAAGGTGCAGAGCATGAATTTCTAGTCCATTTTTTTATTGTTTTAAAACCACCTCGACTTGCGACCTCTCTCCCTAGTATCAAAAAACTCCTAAAATATATATATTTTTGGTATGTCAGCCTGATGCAATGGGTAGCACTTTCACCTCTGAGTCAGAAGGTTGTGGGTTCAAGCCCCACATCGGGACTTGGAATCATGTAGTCTAAGCTGACACTCCAATGCAGTGCTGGCATTGTCAGAGGTGCTGTCCTTCGACGAGATGTTAAACCAACGTCGCATCTTCAGGTGGATTCCATGTAACTATTCAAAAAGAGAAAGCGAGTTCCTCCCAGTTATTTGGCCAAAAATCCCCCAACTAAATTTGGTCATTCATTTCAGACTTATTTGTGAGACATTTGCTGTGTGCAATGGAGTTGCCATGTTCACCTATAAATACGAATACACAATCACTTCACTTCACAATAAATTCTGTTAAGCACTTTGACATGAAAGGCACTGTATCAAATGCTAGGATTATTACTATAGACAATATTTATTTATTTCATAAGATTAGTATATAATCACTGAAACCCGAACTGCTATGAGCTTCAGGTTATCAGTTCTGTCAAAAGGTCATCGACCTGATACGTTAACTCACTTTCCTCTCAGCATAGATACTGTCTGACTTGATGAGTGTTCCCAGCTGTTTTTATTTCAGATTTCAAGCATCTACAGTATTTTGCCTTCTGTACTGATCTTCTTACATTTATCTTTTCAATTTCCATCTAATTATCCTCATTAGGAGATGCTTAACACAATCTATTCAATCTATTTCACCAAAAGAGCAAGACAATCTGTTTTTCTGTTCCCAGTGCTACTATAAAAAGTCGCTGCACTCAACTGAACGAGACCTTCAGCAGGCTCCATTTTTAATTGAGAAACCTACCAAAAGCCAATGTCTATAAAGCAGAACAGCTTTAGAGAAGGTAAAATAGTAATAATAATAATAATAATAATCCTTGGATTTTGGTATAGCGCTTCATCAGAGCAAGACATCTCAAAGTGCTTTGAGATCTTTTCAAGACATCTCAAAGTGCTTCACAGGAATTACTGAAAAGTGTAATGACTGAATTTATCATAATAATCCTTGCATTCGATATAACACTTTATCAAGTCTTCTAGACATCTCAAAGCGCTTCACAGAATATCCTGAAAGTAAATTGAAGGTATATTTTGTGGGTGAAACGCAGCAGTCAATTTGTGCACAGCAGTGTCCCACAACAGTCATGGATTGAGTGACCTATTTTGCACTCAGAAAACAGAAGGAGAGAGGTTACAATGAATCAAGAAAGCAGCAGCTAGATAATGCAAAGCTTGGATTTTACAGGCTGTAACTTGTAGGAGAGAAGAAGAATTTTGAGAGGTAAAGAATATCTGAAAGATTTTAGGCAAGTTTATGTAAAAATGTGATGTGAAGAGTTTTCATGTATTTCTGTGAGGATACAGTGAGAACATGTAGGGCAGAATGTTTGAAATTTGAAAGATACAAAAGAAACATTCTGAGGAACATTAGTACTAACCTCTCCATTTGGTATCACACCTGGAATGCCAAAATGTCTCCAAGTGCTTCACAGACTTTTCTGTGAAGTGCAGTGATCTCGTATTTGTAGGCGAATGAAGTAACCAATTTGTACACATGAATGTCCTATGGTACTAACATTAAAACTCACATAAATCATATCAGTAAGGACCATAACATTTAATATGACTTGCACAAAGTCCGAGTTACAGGCAAACTTGTGTAAGTCATATATAATCTGATTTAATCAAGAATCTACACTGCTTAAATGCCTAATTCAATGGAGATAAGACTCAAGACTATGCTTGCCGCGATTTAATGTGTCTTTACCCATCGCTGCATGTGCAAATACCAGCTGCATTGGAAACGCGGGAAATTCTTCTGCACATGTGGCGATGGATCAGACAACGTTTCCCGTGATTCAATGCAGCCGGTGAATGCAGGAGTAATGGAGGCTAGGGGAGCGGCATTAGGAGTTAGGAGATGATTTGCTGATAAAATAAGACTATTGCAAAGAAATCTAAGTAGTTTTGGTACTTTTCGGGTGCCTGTATGACTTGTACGATTCATAAAGATAAGACTGATGTGAGTTTCAATGTGTCAATAGAGAAAGACAGACAGGTGTGACAGTAAACAAGATTCAAGGCTAGAGTTAATAGAAGGATCACCTCCCAGACTCTACCAGTAGAGCCACCAGACCACTCTACTCTTTATTTTTCTTATATAAAATAAACTCTTGCTTTCATTCCCCACAACTAGAGTTCAGGACATTTCTTTCAGATCAGAGTTTTTTTTTTGCTCTTTCTTCTAAAATATCTTCTGCTGTCAATAGTAACAGCAATTGCCAGCAATTTCTTTTACTTCCCAGTCACATATTGCTGATGCTGAGAGGAGTTTGGTATTCCTGTCATGCTGGCCTGATGGTGCCTCTGGGACAGGTTATACAAAGCCACAATCTCTCTGAATGTCTCTAGCTATTCTATCAGCTACAAACGTCCTGCACATGTGTTTTATTGGCAGGTTAGAGAGAGGGTAAAAGAGATAATGAAGAAAAGACTAAAGCTGGAAAAAGATGAGGAAAAAGAAATAGGAAAGCAATGGGATGTGAAATGTGTCAAATGAACAACAAATAAATGACGACTTGCTGAGACGAAGCAAAAAAGTACAGTGAAGATAAAAGTGTTTGGATTTTATTAAAACCGCTCAGGGACATACGCAAAGATACATAAACTCCATTCTCTTTTCAAATAGTGCCTTGGAAATTTTAACGTCGACCTGAAAAGGTAGATGAAGCTTCATGTTGTTAGCCTGTTGGACAGGATAAATTCTTCTTATCCTCAATACAATACAAAATTCTATTTGTAAAGCCCCTTTCACGTCGGGAGGACATCCCAAGGCACTGAACAGTCAGGGATTAGGACCTGAGTGGGGTGGGGAAGAGGTTGGGATCAGGGAGGGTGGAGGGCAGAGAGGATAGGAGGGTGGTCGAATGCACGATCGAAGAGGAGGGTCTTGAGGTGTGCCTTGAAGGAGGCAAGGGAGGGAGCGAGGCAAAGGGAATGTGGTATGGGCGGGCCATGCGGGAGACTAGATTTTCTGGGTGAAACGGTACAAGAAGCATATGTTCCCATCAAGTTTTAATCATCTCTTGGTATAAACAAGTCACATGTGATATTATTGGGATCACTGTCTTTCTTCGAGTGCTTTGTGTTAAAACAATAGAAATGTTAGCACAGAAGCAGCCCTTAAAAAATAATAAAAATCTTTACACTTGAAATAGTGCCTTTCACGCCCAGAGGATTTCTCAAAGTGCTTCACATGACTTCACTATGAGGTGTAGTGACTATGTATTTTGTGGGTAAATGCTGAAGCACATTTACACACAGCAATGTACCACACACAGCCAAGAAGTGAGTGATCATTTTGGGAATGTTAGCCAGGACACGAGGAGCAACTCCCTTCTCTGTCAAAACAATGCCTTGGGACCCTTAAAGTCCACTTGAATGGGCAGAATGGGACCTCAGTTTGTTGGCCAGAAGACCTCAATCATTTAACCTCAATCAAAATCTACAGTGAACAATGTACATCCCCCCAAATAATATTTACATAGAATTAAAAGCTTGTTCCTCTTCTCGCCTTAAAGTCCAATGCTATTACCCCCACAATGAGCCAATAGAACCGATTGAACATCTGAGGTTAGAAAAGGTTCATTTCCAGCAAGAAAGACATTGAATACCATAAATTTCCTAAACAACTAACTCCTTTCATAGAAAAGTAACATAGAATCATAGAACCACAAACAGTCACAGCGCAAAAGGCTATTCAGCCCATCATATCTGTGCTGGCTCTTTAAAGAGCATTCCTTTCAATCCCATTTATCTACCGTTTCCCCATACCCTTGTACACAATTCATTGTATAGGTATTAATTTAGTTCCTGAGTTAAGTTTGATACATGGAGCTTGGTTTGGTGTAGGTACTGCGGGATGGAGATCCAGAGAATGAGGGACGAAAGGTTGGGCGGATAGGGCAGGGGACGTAAAGCAGGCCAGTGCCCGCTGAATGAAGAGTCACAGTTTTTGAAAGTCTGCAGAATGTAGGACCAATGGAGGTAGAGTTCTACTATCATGAGGCGCTGGGCAAGATGAATTAAAGTGACCGTTAAATTAATTTGGATCTCAACACTAATAGAGAGAAACTATTTCCTCTGGTAGGGGAATCCAGAACAAGGGGGCACAATCTTAAAATTAAAGGTAGGCCATTTAGGAGTGAAATTAGGAGGCAGTTTTTTTTACCCAAAGAGCATTGGAACTCTGGAACTCTCTCCCCCAAAAGGCTGTGGATGCTGGATCCATAGAGGGAGGTGGATTGATATCTGTCATGGCAGGGTATCATGGAATATGGGGCAAGGGTGGGTAACTGGACTTGAGATACAGATCAGCCATGATCTTATAAAATGGTGGAACAGGCTCGAGGGGCTGAATAGCCTACTCCTGTTTCCATGTAACACAGAGCGGAGGAAGAATGTTAAAATGGCATTAAATCACTCAAGGGGAACTTGTTTTTTTTTGAATATATATTGCAAATGTCACAGGGAATTTTCATTCCTGCTTTGCGTGTTCTTGTCTGTTATCAAATGTCAGGACAAAGACTAATGGTGACCCCTGTGTTGTCAAGGCATAATACTGTTCCATCTCAGTACAGTAATGAGACATTGGGGCATCACTGCCTTGTGAGCTGTTTGCTAGGACGATTTATAGCCAGCGTTTAATCAGTTTTTACGACTTTCAAGGTTTAAAATCCCACAATTGCTATCTCACCTATCAATATGTACTCCAGTGTTTAACAACACACTCAGCATTCCAACTAACTCAGAAACCATTGAGAGAATCCTAAACAAGAAGGAATCTAAAAGGCCAATTTAACTTCCTAGAGGCCTCAAAGCAGGGACTCTTGCTCTTGCAGCATTGAAGCTGAGAAGGTACAGTGAAAAAGGACCTCTAGATTGTTCGAAGTTTGCTTCACAGGCCTAAGTTATAATATAATAGAATCCCTATTTAAATTTAGATTGCACCTTTCATGTTGGGAGGACATCCCAAAGCACTTATAGGTACTGACTGGACAACCGAGCTGAGGATGGGAGTCGAGGGGAGGGTTAAGACGACCAAAAACACAGTCAAATACAGTAGATCGTGAGACAAACCTTAAATGAGGTGAGGGAGGGAACAAGTTGAAGGGACTGCGGGATGGAGTTCCAGAGAGTGGTTGTAGAAAGGCTGGGCGAGTAGGTAGGGGAATATAAAGCAGGTTGGTGCCCGCTGAGTGAAGGGAGCAGCCATGTTTGTAGGTTTTGAGGAGGTCACAGAGTAGGTTTGGGTGAGAGCATGGAGGGATTTAAAGGTAAGAAGATAGAAGTTGGAACTCAATTCTAAACCATTGCGTTGAAGTTGAGACCCGTTTCCACCCAAAACCAGTTTATAGTTAAAGACTGTCTGGCACTGCATTTTTCAGCAAATATGCTAAGTATTATCAGGTCATAGTTTTGACCCAAATATTTGCACAGAACAAGATACTTGATGTTTGGACCAAATGATTTACAACTTTGACTTTCTCTGACATGCATACTGGGTCGTGAACTATTGATCTACCGGGACTTTTGTAAAGTTATGCAATTTCTTTCGCCAGGTTCTCCGAGTGCCCGAAAGAGCTGAACACTGTCTGTCATACACTGCCCTGCCTCCCACCATGTTCACATGTTTTGGTGAGAAGAGAACTTCTTCGATTTTCCATCAAAAATCTGCTTGCATTGATCCATAACACAGTGACAAACACTTGTAATGTCTAGTTTCATAAATGAGATTTAATGCAATTTTATGCAATTTAATAATAATTATAATAATCCTTACATTTGATATAGCACCCTGTCATGTCAATTAAAACGTCTCAAAGTGGTTCACAGAATATACTACCAAGTGTAGTAAACTGTGTGTATGGTGGGTGAAATTTAGGATGCCATTCTGGCTCAGCTGGTCGCACTTTCACCTCAGTATGAAGGTTGTAGGTTCATGCCCCACATTGGGACATTGAGTTCAAAGTCTTGATTGATACCACAATCCAATGCTTTATCAGAGGTGTCTTTTTTTCAGATGCAGCTGGACATTAATGATTCTGTGGCGCTAGTTGAAAAGAGAATGGACTTTCCCCGATGTCCTGGCCAAAAATCTCACAGATAAAATTGGTCATGTACTTCATGGCTGTTTGTGGGACGTTGCTGTGAGCAATTTGGCTGTCACTTTCACCTACAAAAATAGTTACTACACTTTATAGTAATTGCTGTTTTGTTATGTCTCGATGATGTGATAATAACAACAAAATTACATGTGTATAGTGCCAAGAGGGAGCATATAGATATCGAAGAGGAGGGGACCAAAGAACACCACACAAGACGGTGTGAGGGCTAGAGGAGAAACCATTTGATAAATCAAATGCAATGATATCAAATGCATATCAAATGCTATGATAATTTCTTATTATCAATTTCCAGTAAACCACAAACGTGTAGGCACATTTCACAACCACATAGAAATAGAATATGCAATCTCCCTGGAGGCACGTACCCTGCTTAATTCCAGACAGTATTAGGCATAGGTTTGCAGGGACCAAGGCTTGGGGACTTCAGAGTGTGTGTTGGGGTGCTATTGGAATTTAACCAGCTAAACCCGTATTGGCTGTCTGGAAGCTTTTAACTGCTTGTCCAGCTAAGGCCATCTATCTGTTAGAAGGGCTTGTAGGGTTAACAGGAAACTGAGCCAGATATCTTAACAATAATAATAATCCTTGCATTTGATATAACGCTTTATCACACCTTCGAGATGGCTCAAAGCACTTCACAGAATATACTGTAAATATACTGAATATACTGAATGTGAATACACTGTGTTGCCTGCCATCAGCACTGTGCTGGGGTACTGGGGATTTGTTTGGCTCAGGAACCTGACTACCAAGACTGACACAAAGGATTGATTCTGTCATTCTATTGTCAAACATGTCACCTTGAAGCCAGCTGAAATGACTGAGGGTGTAGAATGGGAGCGTTTGCAAAAGACTTTCAGGTTTGGATCTGGTGATAAATATGACCTGAATATAATAATAAATAATAATCTTTGCATTTGATACGTCTTCGAGATATCTCAAAGCAATTCACAGAATATCCTGTAAAGTGAATTGACTGTATATTTCGTGGGTGAAACTCGGCAGCCAATTGTGCACAGCAGTGTTCCACAAACAGTCATGGATTGAGCGACTAAATTACTATTTTTTTGGAAGGGATTATTACCCCAGGAAAAACAATCCACCAATCGATTAACAACCGTGTTCTTACTTCCTGCCAGGTGAACAGAGGTGTGTGGAGTAAGCAACGTTTCGTCCTGCCCGGGAATCAAACCCAGATCCTCTTGCTTGCAAGGCGAGTGCTCTAACAACTAAGCTACAGAACTCCTTGCAGTCACTTGCTGCTAGCATCAGCCTCAGAAATTCTTGGCAGCTTCCCTAATTCCTTTCTCTCGGAGGTGAAAGGGAATGATTCCTTTTATTCCTGTTCACCTCACAATGTTTTATTAGGGTTCTCCCATGAACCAGGAAACCACAGTGTCATTACTTACAGACTGTGTCACTGTGAGAACACTACTCTTTCAGTACTTCATGAACCACATCCATCAGTGTTGCCCTTGTTTGATATCAGAAACATTTGAAACCTGTTGCAAAGTGAAATGGAAAACAAATGCCAGAAGCAAAATACAATGCTACACTTAAGAGATAGTCCTCCAAGATAAAGACTTTTCTTAAGGGTTTCTATTGACATTGATGGACTTCCTTCTATTTGACTTCCTTCTCTTGACTATGTCAGTTGCGTGATCTGTAATTGGGCCTCTGTTATAATATTGTTCTGTCACTTTTCTTTCAAATCGAGTCATTTTTAATCAAATACACAGCACACAGACCAGGAGTGACAGGAGACTCTTGAATAGACAAACTCACAAACTAAGCTGATACTGTTATGGATTGTTAGGGAGCGCTGCATGGTCAGAGGTGGTGTCCTTCGGATAAATTATTAAACTGAGGTCCCCCTGGACGTTTCCCTGTTCATTTAGACATTAAAGATCCCATGACACTATTCAAAAAAGGAAAGGAGTTTATTGCTAGCCATCAATTTTCCAGATTAAAAAATATGGTATGCACTTGATGGCTGTTTGTGGGACACTGATGTGCATAAATTGACTGCACTGTTTGCCTACAAAATACACAGTCACTGGACTTTACAGAAAAACATTGTAAATCGCTTAGAGACATGTTAAAAGGGTGTAACAAATGCAAGAATTATTATAAACACATAATTTGAGGCAACATTGCCTGTCCTGCATCACACCTTATTCACTGAAACACTAACTGAAAGATAAATATAATTTTAGATATTTGATTTTTAAAAATCACTTATTCATTAAGGATCATTGTAATATGATTTCCAGCATCTGTAGTATTTTGCTTTTTGCTCATTGTAATATGTTTAACTCCACGTGTTTGACCTTTAGGTCCAAAATTTTACCAAATTTCATCTTATATAACCTAAAAAGAGCATTTTTTTCTTAAAGTTTAAGATTGCGCAGAGGTGGAAAATATAGAAAAACTGAACCACAGTTCCTGATGCTGGCAGGGCTGGGGAAGCTTGTTGGATTAATGCCTCTACAGATGAGTGTATCTGTTTTTTTGGATTTTATTGTTCTTGCTCAGTTTGTTGCTGAACTGAAGACAGGGCAAATTTTGCCAGGAAGACAATACCTCATCCGGGAACTGTCCCCAGAATCGGCAGGTCGATTTTCGGACCTAAGGGAAGCAGAATGCAGTATGTGATGCGATAACTATTGTCAGTGCTGATTATCACTTCACATGTTGTTATTTTCCCCCCAAGTTTATTACCCCAAATTTGTCTTTATAACTAAGACTTGCAGAGCCAGCGATTAGAATTTAACCTTGTGACTTGGTACAGCATTGTTTTGCTTTGTTCACAAAAAGAAAAATAACACTATTTTTCAACTGAAACAGTTTATAATAATAATGATAATATTCATTGCATTTGATATAGCACCTTTCATATTGGGAGGACTCCTCAAAGCATTTCACAGAATATGCTGTAAAGTGAAGTAACGTTTTTTTTGTAGGTAAACGCAGGAGTCAATTCACATACAGTAATGTGCTACAAACAGCCCATGAAATGAATGACCACTTTATCTGGGGGATTGTTGGTCAATGACAGGATTGTTTTCATATTTGTACAGCAATCACTGGTGGAAACAGAGTGCCTTCTGTTCCTGAAACTCTAAATAAGGCCCTCGAGCTCAAAGAACCAACATCAAAAAACTCATTCATCCTTGGTTACAATCGTTAAGAACTAAGCATCAGCAATACTGTACCAACACACTCACCCTCCGGCATTTTGAAGCTGCACTCCTAGTTTTAATATTCCAGTCAAAATTTTAGTTTAGGTTTTCATCAATACAGACGCAATTTGTACAACAGAATCTCTTCCAAGCCTGATTTACCAAATGACTTCAGATTATGCTTATGTGATTATGTGTTTTAATAAAAGGCAAACACAAAGAAATAAGGGTAAAGATAGGATTAGAAACAAACAAAATGTACAGCACAGAAGAGCATTCAGTCCACCGTGTCTGTGCTGGATCCTTCACAGAACAATTATTCAGCCCCATTTACCTGGCTTTTCCACATACCTCTGAACATGATTGTGTTTTAGATCTATCTAGTTCTGAATAGAAAGGTGAAATACATTCTGTCAACTAAGGCCTTTGGCACATCCACATGCTGACAACTCTCCATGTAAATAAAACCTCCCAAAGGCAGATATATTAGTTACATATTAAGTGGATATATTATATATTATATGTATATATTAGGTGATATATTGGGTGTATATATTAGATATACATTAGGTGGAAATATTAGATGTATATTAAGAGGATATATACACTATAATTTACATTTATATAATTTTTTTTAAGCTGGAAGGACATTCCAAAGTGCATTCTCAGTGCTGGATGGACACCTGAACTGGCGATGGGAGCTGAGGGGGGTGGGAAGGGGAAAGATGACTGAAAGTATGGTACATTTTGAAACGTGCCTTGAAAACCCGCCCATTGATGGTGGGGCAGATAGCCTAGGGGACATGAAGCAGGCCGGTGCTCACTGAGCGAAGGGAGGGACCGGGTTAGTAGGGATGAAGGAGATCACATAGGTAATGGGGACATGGTGGAATTCAAAGATGAGATGTATATTAGATAATAATAATAGTAGATATATATTATATGGATATATTAGATATGTGGATATACTAGATGTATATATTAGAAATATATTAGATAATATATTAGCTATATATACACTACTTTTTTATAAATAAATGAACATTGCCTGACTCAGAATTAATTTTCTTATACATTGGACGTTCAACAACAACAACATTTGCAACATCATAGTTTTCTAAGAAAGCAAAATCAGAAAGTGAACTAAATGGCTGCGAGGAGACATCAATTTGCTCTCCAGACTTTAGTTTCATATTTGTCAGTGTTTGATATATCCCCCTTTTGTGAACATTGCAAATGATACCCCACGACATCTAAATCTGGAGAGGGCAGAGGTAACTGGGTAAGCTTTATGTTTATTCACACAAGCAGTACATTTCCGGATGTCTTCATTGCAAACTGGTGCCATATAAAGCATTCTATTTCTGTCAGACGTGATAATGAGTTTGAGGGGAGCATCTGCCTTTATTATACCAGATGCAGGACAAGAGCAAGCTTCCCTGTACTGGCACAACTATTTCACCCAGCATGATCCAGAATGCTAGAACTCCGCAGTGGTGAAAGCAGCAGGTATTAAATGTGGCAATCATACTTTTTGCAAGCACCATGAGCATCTCTATGAATCCCTAGCTCAGTGAGTGTATTTTGGACTCGGTGTAAAATTATAATAATAATTATCCTTGCATTTGATATAGTGCCTTATCACATCTTTGAGATGTCTCAAAGCGTTTCACAGAATATACTGTAAACTGAATTAACTGCATATTTTGTGGGCGAAATGGGGCAGCCAATCATGCACAGTAGTGTCCCACAAACAGTCGTGGATTGAGGGACCAAATTATTTTTATTTATTTTGAAGGAACCATTACCCTCGGAAAAGCGATCCGCCACACAACTAACAATCGGGTTCCTATTTACTGCTAGGTAAACAGAGGCTTGTGGAGTAAGGAAACTTACCAACATTTCGGCCTGCCCGGGAAGCGAACTCAAGTCCTCTCGCTTGCGAGGCGAATGCTCTAACCACTAAGCTACAGGACTCCACGCAGAATGTAGTGGGAGAATACGAAATACAGTCCAACCCAGTTAAAAGGTGACTTGTTAGAGTGCAAGTCTGTTTATACATTGTAGTTTGTGCGTTTCCACTATACCGTACAGCACTAGGTCATCCAACTATAGCTATAACTATAGCTCAGATTCTAAGTTGATACTCCAAAGCCTTTTGGAGGTGCCGTCCTTCAGATAAGATGGTAAACCTGTCTATCCATTCAGGTAGATGTTAAAGGTTCCATGGCATGATTTGAAAAGAGAAAGTAGCTTCTCCCAGGGTCCTGGCCAACAATACAATTGGTCATTCACTTAATTGCTGTGCGCAAAGTCGCTGTTGCATTTACCTACAAAATACACAGTCATTACACTTTATAGTATATCCTGTGAAGTGCTTTGAGATGTCATCCTAATGTGAAAGGGACTATGCCAAATGTAAGGATTATTATTATTATTGAATCATTTGGATCTCCCAAATCCAGGTAGACTCTGTCAGCACTGAAGCCATCTCTTGTCATATAGCTCTGGTTCTAAGTGTTCGTGTAGGTTCTTCCTTCCACCCCCGACCCGTCACCATCTTTGGCCGCCTTCTTTTCCTTATCTGCAGCCTCCCTCTCAGCAACATCATCCGCAGATATAGGGTCAACTTCTACATGTATGCGGATGACACCCAAATCTACTTCTCCTGCAGCTGCAACTCCCAGTCCACTGATGTCCTGTCAGCCTGTCTGCTGGACATCAAGGCTTCGATGAGCACAAATTTCCTGCAGCTGAATGTCGACAAGACAGAAGCCATACGCTTTGACTTCAACGTCTTCTCTCCTGCAGATCTGAACTCCTCAACCTCCCCAAGCTGTCCCTTAGACTCACCGAAACTGTACGCAACTTAGGCGTCAGGTTCGATCTGCAGTTTTCCTTTTTACCCCTATCATTCCCTAATCAGGTCCGCTTTTTTCCACCTCCCCCACATTACCTGCCTCTGTCTGTAACTCACAACTGACTCAGCCGAAACCCTCGTCCACGCCTTTGTAACTTCCCGGCTGGACTATTCCAATGCCCTCCTCGCTCGTCTCCCCAACTCTACCATATACAAATTCAATTAATTCAAAACTCTGCCACCCGGATACTCACCCGCACAAAACTCCGTACCCCCATCACACCAGGCTCCACTGGCTCCCAGTTACCGAACGGATCAATTCCAGGATACTCTCACAAGTTTTAAAACCCTTCATGCCCTCTCATCTTCCTACTTATCCGATCTGCTTACACCCCACTCTATCGGGGGACAAACAGGAGGCCGGAGGAATGAGGGACAAACAGGAGGCCGAGGCTAGCTAAGCTACCTCCACTTAGCTGGCTCTAGCCTCCTGTTTGTCCCTCGTCCCAACCGTACCACCATCAGTGGCCGTGCCTTCAGCCACCACACCCCAAAACTCTGCAACTCTCTCCCTCAATCCTGCCGTCTCTCCATCTTTTTGATCGTGCTTACAGTCACCTTCTCCCCCTCTCCCCCTGGCTCATTGTTACACTCCACCAATGTCAAATGCTCTGGGATGCGACATTATGTGAAGGGATCTATATAAATGCAAGTTGCTGTTCCCTCACCAGGTCCTCCCAGCTCTCACGGGAAGCCTTTCCTGCAGTCTTTCTCTTCTGCATAGCAGGATTTTAGATCAAATCACAAGCTGCAGACACTTATGGACCAATTTCCCTGTAAATCAAGTACTAAATCAGCATGTTTGCAGCAGTAGTTGATGTGCCACCTGCACTCTGCAGAGCTGTCTCCAGATGCCCATTAGACTTAGCAGAGAATAAAGCTGCTGCGTAAATTTCAGCAGCCAAAAATATTGACCTTCAAAATTTAAAATGGCAGTTTTGAAATCCAGAATTCAAATCCAAATAAATGTAATCTCCTTGACTCTGAATGGAGATGGGTCTACAATATCAAATGTGTCTGGTTGAATTTCCAAATGTAAAATGTTCACTTTATGCCATTCCTGATATCGGGGCATAATTGCGTGACATTCACAAAGCACCAAATCCAACTTCCCTTTTGTGCCAGAAATTTCACAATTTGCTGAAACAAAAAGTCCCAAACATTGGCAAAGATCATTTTGCAGCTAACTTTTTACTTCCCTGTCTTTTGCCTCAACCTCCGATTTGTTTTATACAGATAGTGTTTTAATTTCAGAGCTATTCTTAGCCAAGAGAAAGCCCAAATAGTTTTGATAGGAGAGCAGAAAGAAACATGTAGTTTGCTTTTTTTCCTACCAAATTTCAGCTGCTATGAAGAAGTCAGAATTGGCACAGACTTCCAGGTTACAAATGTTAGACCTTGTTATTTTTATGTTACACTTTTACTCCTCCAGTAGCTGCCATATACTTGCTGCTGTTGAGGCACTTCCGGTCAATACAGGAATAACCATAATATTCAGATCTCTGCTTCAACTGAAGTGTCACTGACTGGGGTGCCTATGCTATCTGGACATTTGATTTATCAGCGAAATAAAGTCTTTAAGTCAAAAACATGTTTCAGCCTTCCAGTGAGCAAGCAAAGATAACTTACATTTGCGTTTAGTGTAGTAGTATATGTATGGAATAAGTTGTTCCCAATTGTTTTTAATGGTGTTAAATTCCTCAAGGTATTCCATTCAAAAGAAAAGATTTGTTGGAAAAATTCCCTTTCCTGCTGATTTTCAAAGGTCACAGTTGTTCCAATGTTAATCCTCCTCCTCTGACAACATCCTGGGCCTCACTGTCTTATCTAATTTATCAACATGAATTTCCACATCATCTCCATTGCTGAAGTGGCCCCAAGAAACTCAGTTTCCTCATTGGTGTCAAAGATCTATTCTTCCTTAAACATCTCCTAACTCTCTGTAGAGCCCAACCTTGTCTGAGACTTCCACAGTGTCTCAGAGACTTGTGTGAAACTTTTCTCGCACCACTGGACAGGACTTCAGAAAACATAAGCTTGTCATCTGGTAGGTGAATCATTTCTTACCTCTCTCTGTATCTCTCTCTTCATTTCAATATTTTCTGTTTTTATTTTACTGATAGGCAATGCTCATCGATACTATCAACAACACTTTTTATCCTCTCCACTGTTGGAATCAGAAATATGTTATTGCTTAAAATATTATATCAACCTATCCAATCCCCCGTCAGCAGGCTCAGGCCTCCTCGACGTCCCCTGCCCCACCTGGCCCACTCCACCATCAGCTGGCGGACCTTCAGCCTTTCTGCCACCACCCTTTGAAACATCGTCCCACAGTCCCTTCTCCTTGCTCCCAGCCTTGCCTCCTTCAAGGGACATCTCAAGACCCTCCTCTTCGACCGCAACTTAGGTCACTCTCCTACTTCTACCCTCCCTGCCCTCCACCCTCCTGATTCCAACCTCCTGCTTCGGTCCAAATCCCTGATTATCCATAACCTTCGGACATCCTCCCAACGTGAAAGACGCTATACAAATGTAAATTGTTGTTGTTATTTTGGTCCAGGTAGAAATGTTTACATTTATTAGCTAACCTGTGGAATAACAACCTTGAAAATAAATTGGTTGCTTGAACAGGTGAATGTTGTTATCACATGCTTGTCCGTATTGAAATAATTTGTAGACACAATAAGCCTACACAGAATCAGCACAATTGTGGAGTTTATGTCTAAGTGTTACGTATATTATGGGTTAGTTGGTTTAACTTTAGATACATTGTTACAGAAAATGGTAGTTGTCTATATTGAACAGTTAAATTGGTTCAGAAGTAATAAATGTGTTTATCACAGCTGTAGCTCTCTGGTTAATTATTGATGTAACGGACCTGCATTGTTTTAATCAAAATCAGCTCATGGATACCGTACCCAAGGACGGTCTCAGCTTGTTCAAACCAACCTGTAAACAACTATCAAGTGGGTGAGGACATGTGAGGCCGTGTTGATTCACACAGACCATCCATGTTGGTGTTAGTAAGGGACAATAATAAAAAGAGGTATAGCTATAATTTGTTCAGTCAGAATTGGTCATCATTGTGTTTAAACCAAAGTTTTGTTTCGAGGGGGCGGGTGATCAGCTGGGGGTGTCTGACACATGCGGAAACCCATCACCATAAGAGTATCCGAACAAACTGAGAATTCCATGCATCCCACTTACACATGGAAATTCCAGAGAAAGATTGTTCGAATGGAATGCGCACTTTCTCCCTGGAGGGACACATCCTGCTTACCTGATTCCAGAAAATATTAGGCACAGGTTGGCAAGAACCAAGGTTTGGGGACCTCGTAGTGTGTGTTGGGGTAGTGCTGGAGTCTGACCAGCTAAACCGACAGAGCTTGTCATTGATATTGTCATCTGGCAAGCTTTTCTGCTGCTTGTCCAGCTAGGACCATTAGGGTTTTGGCTTTCAGGGTTAACAAGAGCTGAAAGAGAGGATTCCCTGCTTCCAGTGACTGGTCTGCCCTCCAAGTCCTGCCCATGAGCCAGGCTGGCTGTACTGCCATCATCAGTGCCCTGGTATACTGCGGATCTGCCTGGCTCAGGAACCTGACTACCTAGACAACCATAGAGGACTGGCTCGATTCCGATATTCCGTTGCCAAACATGTGACCTTGGATCGAGGCCATTCAGTCTATTCCACAAATTGTATAAAATCCCTTCTAAATTTGACTGTATGCATCTTGTCTCTAAGGAACATTCCTGGGAAGTCTTTCCTTGAATCCCATAACCAAACGAAATAAAGTTCTAGAATATCTGCCAGCTTACACACTGGGTTGTTCATCCTGGCTGTTGTCTTCTTGGCCTGCTATTTCCAGTATGAATTCATTCTCAGCCTGTTAACACAGCGTCACCAGCTTTAGCTAGAAGGCTATTTCACATAGCCTCTACTCTTTAGGGAAGAAAATTCCCTCTAATCTCAAGTCTTTCTTGAAGCTTGTTCATTTTATACAGATCCTGTCCTGCCTCATGGTTACGGTTACACAAGATGCTTGCATTCGCATTGACCGTTCCTCTCGGCATCTTCAGAACTTGAATCTTATTTATTTTGGATTTTTTTTCCAATGAATTATCGTCTCTTATTGAGATTATCCAGCCAGTGCTGAATTATTAGAACACCCAGACTGTAGATTTGTATCATGAACATTTCAGTTAAATCCATTTTTTTCAGAATCCTCAATAGCAATCAGAGAATCCCACAAATAGTCATAAAAGTGAGTGACCAATTTTATTGGGGGATTTTTGGCCAGAAAACGAGTGCCGTGGGATCTTTTAATGTTCATCTGAACAGGCTGACAGGACCACAGTTTAACTTCTTATCCGAAGGACAGCACCTCCAATAATGCCTCCACCTCCATCACTGCGCTGGAGTGTCAGCTTAGACTATGCAAATTAAAAATCCAGGTATGGGACTTGAATCCACAGCCATGTGACTCAGACAGGAGAGTCCTGCCAATTGAGCCAGTCTGGCACACATAGCATAATTAGATGTGGACCAAGGCTGCATCTCCTGTAGTAGGCAATCTGTCTCAGCCTCAGAAGCACATCCCTACTGCATTAGCATAGTATGTACCATCTACCACACCAGGCACCCCTCAGCCCTTCTTAGTGAGATTGCTGATGCAAGCCTTTAAACTTTTGTATAAGATGGCTATGAATGCTGCTCCAGGACTATCATGGGACAGAACTTGAAGAACCTCACTGCTTCAGCTAGCAACCTGATAGACAATTGAAACATGACTTCAAAATCTAGTGAAACACCAGCTTACTACCTTTTCCTTGCATGTTCAATACTTCTTTTGCTCAAAAAATACACAGTATATCCACTCTACAGTATATTCTGTGAAGCACTTGTCTCGATGACATGAAAGGCACTATATCAAATGCAAGAATTATTATTATTATTCTCATCGGCTCTCCGAGGCAGTCCAAACAAAGCTGACCTTTGCAACAAATTCCAAAAACAATGAATCATCATTGATTTTCTGTGTCTGACTGATGTAGGATACAGTTTTGTTCAAGAGACCAGTTCTGACAGCAGAGTCCATTATAACTGAATGCTAACCTTCTCCGAGAGGGAAAAAATATCAAAAGAGAACATGAACTGTGACTCAATCACAAACCACAAATATTCAGAATAATTCAGAACTACTGGTGGACATTAAAAATATAGGCAGAATAAGTAAGGAGTGAGATGTTCTACAATTCTCAGCGACAGTGTTGGCTTTGGCTATTCCATTGCTCCCCATTCCCACCTTCTCTGAATGCTGAAGAGGTCTGGCTAACAACAGAGTACATGGATTGCTCCATAGAGAGCTTGGATAGAAGGAACTGATAGAAAACTTCAAGATTATAAAATTAATCATAATTCCTAGATTGTGCATGGCACTTTATTGTGTTTAAATGTCTTAAAGAGATTCACAGTGTTTCTTTTAAAATATAGTGTGCGTGTATTTGCAGGCAAACACGGAAGCCAGTTTGCACATAGCAATATCCTACAAGCAGCCATGAAGTGAGTAACCAATCTTTTTATCTAGGGATTTGTTGGCCAAGATACCAGGTTGTATTCCCTTCTCTTTTCAAATAGTACCATGAGATCTTTAACAGTTTGAGATCTTCAGTAGCACTCTCTAAGCACTACACTGAAGTGTCAGTTGAGGCCAGGGTGGTTTGCCCTGCTCCCTCCCCCACTCTCCCCCCCCCCCCCCACCCCTCCAATTCATCTGGCCCAGCCACTCCCTCCATAACCCATAAATGTTATGTTATGTTTCTGGAAGGATAACAAAAAAATATTGGTTATGTGGCCTGGGGACATTTCTCAAATAGGCCCTCCACCGTCAGCAGCCAAAAGGTTCGACCACCCTGGTAGACTCTGTCTTCAAAGTATAGAGACCCGATATGGGGTTTGAACCTGCAAACTTCTGAGTCAGAAGTGAGAGTGCAACCAACTGAAGGGATATGATAGGGTTAATAGATTATTTCCACCAAAAGTAGGGCACCGATTTCAAATAATCACAAGAAGAATTATAGGCAAGTTTAGAAAACATTTATTTTCAGGGAGGGTAACATAACATGTAGAAGCAAGAGTAGGCCATTCGGCCCTTCGAGCCTACCCCGCCATTCAATCATGGCTGATCTTCTAATCTAACTCCAGCTAATAACTTAACCCTGCCTTATCCCCATATCCCTTAATCCCTATTACAAAAAAAATCTGTCTATCTCAGTTTTGAATATGTTCAAGGACTGAGTGGCAACAGCCCTTTGGGGTAGTGAGTTCCATACATTCACCACCCTTTGAGTGAAGAAGTTCTTCCTCAACTCAGTGCGAAAAGGCTGGCCTCTGATTTTAAGGTTGTGACCCCTGGTTTTAGTTTCTCCAACCAGGGGAAACAATCTCCCACTATCTACTCTATCACGACCTTTGATGATCTTATAGGTTTCTATAAGATCCCCTCTAATTCTTCTATATTCTGGAGAATATAGGGCCAAATTGGTCAGCCTATCCTCGTAACTCATCCCCTTCATCCCTGGTACTAACCTAGTAAATCTATGCTGTACCCCTCCAAGGCAAGTACATCCTTCCTTAAATAAGGAGAGCAAAACTGCACACAGTAATTGGATAGTTGAAATTGGAATTTTCTGCCACGAACCACAGTTGGAGCAGAGAATTAGACAGAAATTTGTAGAGAAGAGATATTAGAAGGTACTGGGAATACGTGCCACAAAGCGTTCCGATAAGCATGTTTGCCTTTGAGTCAACTAAACTCCTATGAGACCCTGCTGACCTAGGATTAGATTTGTTACAAAAATAAAATAATGATAATCCTTCATTTGATATAGGACCTTATCACTTCTTCGAGATGTCTCAAAGCACTTCACAGAATATACTGTATAATGTAAAGTGAATTGACTGTTTATTTTGTGGGCGAAACACACTGACCTGATGGACCAAATGGCCTATTCCTGTGCTGTAACATTGTGATTCCACAATATTTATCCCAAAAACTTACATCGCCTCATCTAGAAAACAGGTTTCATGTTGGCTTTGGGGCATTTCCACCTGAAATTTTACCCTCCACAGATGAATTTGCAGAGACTGAATTTTACAGAAGTGGCTCAGTTGTTGTTTTAATATGTGAATAACAATAAAAAATGACATTTGTTTAGCTCATTTCGAAAGGATGTCCCAAGGAATTGTGAATGCTCATTGCTGCATTATTGTCTGATACTTTGTCTGAGAGTCGACTCTCCAGAATGCCAGAACTCTTCTGATTTTATAAATACTTTGTTACTTTTTTTGTAAATTTGCTTTATGAAGATAGGAAGATTAGATCCATATCCCCCTGATCCTGAGTAGTCTACATTCTTACACCAGTGTGTGTAGTGCTGCTCCACTGTGCAAGAGTTGAGATAGCATTATTAATCAGAAGAAAATCACACACCATCTCCATTGGGTAGTAACCTGTTTTTACCTCTTGGGATTGTAGTTATTTGAAAAAACAGTTAAGCAATCACGCTGGAATCCAAATCTAAATTAATTGTTAAAATATGACCTGTGGAAGGTGGAGTGTGGAAATTGCTGAATGTGCTGAACACTATAATTGAGGAATACAATGCAATACAAATTTATATTTATATAGAACCTTCAGATCAATCAGGTTAGGGATAGATTGATCAGAAGATGACTAGGCTACTATAAAATAAAATGTTTTCTCCTCTATTATGCCTTGACCTGTTCACCTTATCCCCACCTTTGCAACATTTCCTTTTTTTCTCTCTGGAACTGCAATCCTGAATTCCTTCACCTTGCCCCTTCCCTAATCTCCTTTGAGGTCCATCTCAAGACCTCCCTCTTTGACCACAACTCTGGCCATATTCTTATTCTCATCCCTTACACCTTGATCCCCACTCCTCTTGTATCCAACGCCCAGTTCAGATGCAAACCCTCGATTATCTAGCATCTTGGAATGTCCTCCCGACATGAAAGGAGCTATATCAATGCAATTAGCTGTTATTTAATCTCCCTAACCCTATTGCTTACTTTCCAAATTCAAGAAACACAATGTGGGTAAGTTAGAGACTTGTGGAGTAAAGGAAACCAATTTTAACAAGGGGAATGTAGAGATGCATAAATATTCTTATTTTTTTCTTACCTGTCTTGGGATTAGAGCATATAGAGCATATAGTGCCATGGTGGCATGCATTCCACGCGAAGGTTGGTTTTCCATAATCTGTGGAAGAATGAGGCTTGCTGGGCTGAATAGCCTTTCCTTGTTCTACCTTTTCTTGGCTTCTTCAGACAGTCCACGGGTTTGCCTGCTCCCAGGCCTAAGACAATGCAGTTTTGCAAATAGGAACGACGAGATTCATATCACTCGCTCTCCGATTCTCCCCCTCTCCTAACTTTCTGAGGTCTGGTAATGATTGAGAATGTACCATGAGTGGGGCCATAAAGTTGCAGCCAGTTCATTCTGCTAAACATTGCTGTACACAAATTTGTCTGCAAATGCAGTCACCTCACAGTGAAGCACTTTGAGACATTCTCTTAACATGAAATGTTAAATTCAAAGCAAGAGTTATTATTATTAAAATAACATTACCATTAAAATATCGAACAAGTATCCCCACAATCAGGGATAGCTCTATTAGTGTGAATAAAGGAAGCAGAAAACCAACAATAAAGGCTTTAAAAGTACAGCACTTGTGCATGTTTTAAAATTGCTTCAGCTGAATAAAACCAGCACCTTTGAACAGTGCAAAATCTTAAAAGAAATGTAGGCACCCCATCTAATGGCAGATACATGAGTTTCAGAAATGAAAGCCAGTTACAGCCAAGCCAGATTTGCAAAGGCAAAGTGTCTGGGTTCAGCTCTGGTGTGGGCAGGTTATGTAATCTTCGGCTGAATCCTCATGGGATAGATAGGGGAAGATAATACACAATACACAGTCACAACACTTTACAGAAAATCTTGTTAAGAGAGAGGTCCTCTACACATGAAAAGTGCGATAGCAAATGCAAACACAAAGATTATTATTTGGGGTGGAGTTAGTTCCAAGGTGATGTGCCTGGCAATGGAATATAAGAATCAAGTCAATCCTCTGTGTGGTCCCAGTCATTAGGTTCCTGAGTCACAGAACCCCAGGGCACTGTTGATGCAGAGATCCTGCCCGTCTTGTTAGCAGAACCTGAAGGAGTATGATAGTCACTGGCAGCAGAGATTCTTCCCTTTCAACTCCTTCTAACAGCCCTCTCATGGGTAAGGTAGTCTGGAAAAACAGTGGAAGTACTCCAGTGATTACTGCAGGGTTTTATCTGCCTGTATTCCATCAATAATAATATTAATAATGATAATCTTTGCATTTGATATAGCACCTTATTATGTTGGCGAGGTGGCTCAAAGTGCTTCACAGGATATAATGCAAAACGGTGGGACCAAGTGTTTATTGTGGGCAAACTTGGCGGCCAATTTTGCACACAGCAATGTCCCACAAACAGCTATGGAGTGAATAACCAATTTTATTTGGGGGCTTGTTAGCCGAAACACTGGGAGAAACTCCCTTCCCTTTTTGAATAGTGTCATGGGATCTTTAACATCCAACTGGCTAGGCAGACAAGATTGTCTTATCCGAAGGACAGGCACCTCTGACAATGCAGCATTACCCCCAGCACTGCATTGGAATGTCAACATAGATGGTATGGGTTCCAATTCCTGGTATGGGGTTTGAATGCACAACCTTCAGACTCAGGAGCTGGAGTCCTACCAACTGAGCCAACAGACTATACCGTAAAGTGAATTAACTGTACATATTGTGGGCAAATCACGACAGCCAATTGCGTACAGTAGTATCCCACAAACCGTCGTCGATTGAGTGACCAATTTATTGCTATGGTTTATTTAAGGATTTATTACCCACGGAAAAACAATCCGCCAATTGCTAACAACCGGGTTCTTACTTGCTGCTAGGTAAACAGAGGCGTGTGGAGTAAGGAAACTTGACCAATGTTTCGCCCTGTGGGAATCGAACCCAGGTGTCTGGCTTGCGAGGTGAGTGCTCTAACCACTGAGCTACAGTACTGCACTTTCTGGGGCTCCTAAGCTGTGGCTCTTCTCAACAAGCCTAAACTCTTAACATTAGGTGAGCAGGGTGCATCTTTCTGTGAAGAGCATGCTCTTTCCCCATCCTACATCTGCGACCTTCTAAAACCAGCCTGCTGCCTCTGCTCGGCAGGCCTGCTCTACCCAGTCCACCATCGGTGGTTGGGCTTAATGTTACTTGATTGTGGAATAACTACAATTTTACTTAGAATCATTGTGACAATTTCAAGTGATCAAATAACTCACACAAGAGCTCCATTATTGCTAACTACAGTATTTCACTCACCAAATAATAGAATAGATACAACATGATTACAAAGTTGTATTGTTAACAAGTGGTTATTGTGACACCATAATTATAATGCTTACATTTGATACAGCACCTTATTACATTATCAACATGCCTCAAAGTGCTTCACAAGCTTTTACTGTAAAGTGTAGTGACTGTGTATTTGTAGGAGAAAGCAGCAGCCAATTTGCACACGGCAATGTGCCACAAATAGTCATGAAGTGAATGATCAATCTTATCTGGGGGATTGTTAGCCATGACACTAGGAACCCACAACCTTCTGACTCAGAGGCGAGAATACTACTAGGTTGACACCCAATTCAGTTGGCAGCAACACATTGATACTTTCAGCTCATAGTTAAGACTATCACTCCAGTGCAGTATAGGGGGAGTGTTACATTGTCAAAGGTGCTGTTGTTTGGATGGCACATTAAACTGAGGTCCAATCTGCCTACTCGGTTGGGCGCTATAGTGTCCTGTAGCTCAGTGGTTAGAGCACTCGCTTTACAGGCGAGAGACCCGAGTTCAATTCCAGGCAGAGGGCGAAACCTTGGGCAAGTTTCCTTACTCCACACTCCTAATAATAATCCCTCCAAAACAAAAACAATAATAAATTGGTCATTTTCAATCTACGACTGTTTGTGGGACATTGCTGTCCGCAATTGGCTGCCGCGTTCGCCCACAAATATACAGTCAATTTACTATACAGTGTGTTCTGTGAAGGGCTTTGGGACTTCCTCCCGACGTGAAAAGCGCTATATTAAATGCAAGGATTATTATTATTATAGATCGCATAACACTAAGCAAAGAAGAGAAGGAGTTCCTCCCATAGCCTCCAGACAAACTGACATTCACTTCATGATTATTTGCGGGACATTGCTGAGTGCAAATTGACTGCTGTTTTTCCCTATAGACATTAACTACACCAGACAGCAATTACTTATGAAGCACTTTCAGAAGATTCAGCATTATGGCACTATATGAAATGCAATGATCATTATTTAAATAAAATAATCATTTACACACTCCATAGAGTAAATTTTCATTCTGAAGAATGCCACAACCGCTAGACTTCATTCTAAATCCAGTCCTTTGGTGCTTATATTTTGCACCTTCGATTTCCTTAATTTCATGCTTGCCATTTACTTGCACATTTATTTTCCATAGCCTCAAGTTCTGCAAATGCTGCGATTGCTCTATATAATGTATTTTCATTATTACTCTGAACATCATAATGCACTTAACTTTTAGAGTGCTGGCAGTTTCTGCACTTTTCAGTTCCTGCACTGACTCAGAAATAAATTTTAATCCTTCAGTTAGAGAACTACTCACAAACAACAAATGCTACTTTATTAGTTTGATAATAATGTCTGCATCAATTTGGCTTCTTTATGTGGAGTCTCGTCTCTCAGTCCGAAGGTTGCGGGTTCAAGCCCCACATCGAGACTTGGAATCCATATAATCTATGCCAATACTCCAGTGCATGCTGGAGGAGTACTGCATTGCCAGAGGTGCTATCCTTCAAATGAGACATGAAAACCTGTCTGCCTGTTGAGGTGGACATTAAAGATCCCATAGTTTGTGGGACATTGTTATGTACAAATTACTACATTCTCCCCCACAAAATAGACCGTACCACCACTTTACTGTAAATCCTTTGAATCCCTCAAAGCAAGAGTAGAGCCAATGTAACTTTGACTGAATCAGAGTTTGAATTGATTTGGATTTTGTGGATAACGGAGCGAGGGAGACCGGCGAGAAGGGCATTGGAATAGTCGAGGCGGGAGGTGATGAAAGAGGGTTTCAGCTGCATTGGGATGGGTGTAAGGTATGGTTGGAAGCGGGCAATATAGCGGAGGTGGAGGAAAGCGGTCCTGGTCGGGGACCAGATGTAGGTCAGGAACGACAGCTGGGATCGAACCTGACGGTGAGGTTATGCATATACCTAGATCAGCGAGGTCCATCATAACTGCTGCTCCAGTGATGCATTTTACAGGTAGAACATGCATTCCATTCCAGAACATTGCGGGTGAAGAAAGGGGGAATTCAAGCAAACAGTGCACCGTAGAAGCTGATTCAGAGCCAGAAACCTCTGGATAGCACTTCATCAGCTACTGATTTAAAAGCTAAGGAGACTACTTTTACTCCCATTAACCTATCACAAACAGTCCTGCCTTGCTGTTAAAGGATAATAATCCCAATAATGTTGTATATTTATAAGTACTTTATAAATGCAGCTGATTTTACCCAGGAAAGTGAGCAGCTACCATTCAAATGTCTCTAGGCCAAGAGCAGACCTGAAATTAAATTTCCTGACACAGCTGGATATCATATAATAATCCTCTGCAGTTTTACACTGAACTTGAGGGTACATTTTGTCAACTGACAGCAAAACCAAATGAATTTGTTAAAAGGTTCTCCTCATGGCAATTTTATCTTCTTTTTCACATATAGAGGTTGTATGCAGCTAGATTGCGGCTAGGTAGATGTGATCTCTGTGCTGCTCAAAGGATAGAATGTGGAATAGATAAACTCCTTTTAAAATACTTTAATAATCATTGCTTATACCACATCAAATTTCTCCCCTGTTAGTTTTAGAAAATGAAAAAAAAGCACACAAGACAAAGACCTGGACAGTGGTTGGGGATTTGGTAGGTGCTGGCAAATTGCTGTTGTTGTTATCTGTGGAGACTTCTGTGAACATTAATGTGTCATCCACTTCTTCTGTCCTACCTCTACCATTAATGTTTTCTAAAATTAAAACAAATTGAACTGCAAATAACAGACCACTTACTTTGAATACAAAATCCAGGGAATCCGCTCAGCTGCCACTACCCTCCCAACTTCCAACCCTCCCTACCCCCATCCCACACAATTACCCACCTGACAATTACCCATCCCTCCTTCCACACCTTTGAATCTGTCACCCCCTTCTCTGTCTTCACCACCGTAACCTCCATGAACCCCATTCCCATCCCTCTCCTTAAATCCCAGCTCCACCTCCTTGCCCCACTACTTAGTGACATCATTAACCTCTCTCTGTCATCTGGCACTATTCCTACACCCTCAAAACAGCCACTATCACTCCCCACCTTGAAGCAACCTTCCCTCGACCCATCACGGCTATCGAGCTACCGGCCCATCTCAAATCTCCCTTTCCTATCCAAGGTTCTTGAGAGAGCCGTTGCCTCCCAGCTTCGCTCTTTCCTCTCCTCCCACTCCCTCCATGAACCCCTCCAATCGGGTTTTCGTGCTGCCCACAGCATGGAAACTGTTCTGGTCAAGGTCACAAACAACATCCTGATCATGTGTGACTAGGGCTCCCTCTGCCTCCTCGTCCTCTCCGTTGCCTTTGACACTGTGGACGACTCAATCCTCCTCCACCGCCTCTCCTCCTACTTCAACCTTCAAGGTTCTGTCCTTGACTGGTTCAGGTCCTACCTTTCACACTGCCTCCACTTCGTCATGGCAAACGGCTTCTCTTCAGCCCCCACACCGTCTCCTCCGGTGTTCTTCAGGGCTCTGTCCTCGGTCCCCTCCTCTTCACCCTCTACATGCTCCCCCTTGGTGACATCATCCACAGATATGGGGTAAATTTCCACATGTATGCAGATGACACCCAACTCTATCTCTCTGCCTCCACCCTCAACTCCAGGACTACTGGCGCCTGACCGACTGCCTGTCCGACATCAATTCCTAGATGAGGGACAACTTTCTCCAACTCAACATCAGCAAGACCGAGGCCCTCCTGAATGGCTCATACCAGCGTCTCCACACCTCGGACGCTGGCAGCATCAGCCTCCACGGCTGCACACTGAACCTCGCTAAGCCAGTAGGAACCTGGGTGTCTTGTTTGATCCTGAACTGTTCTTTCTCCCCCACATCCACACTCTGACCAGCACTGCCTACCACCACCTCCGCAACATTGCCAGACTCCGCCACTGCCTCACCCCTCAGGCTGCCGAAACCTTCACCCACGCATTCGTCACATCAAGCCTCGATTATAGGAACTCCCTCCTCATCGGCCTTCCCAACTCTTCCCTTCACAAGCTGCAGATCATCCAAAACTCTACAGCTCATGTACTCTCATGCACCAGGCTCCGTGACTCCATCACTCCCACCCTCGCCCAACTCCACTGGCTCCTCCTCCCCCGGAGAATCGAGTTCAAGATCCTCGTCCTCACCTTTAAGGCCATCCATGGCGTTGCCTCTTCCTACCTCTCTGACTTGCTGACTCCCGACCAATCTGCCCGCTCCCTCCGTTCAGCGGGCTCCAGCCTGCTCCATGTCTCTCACCTGACCCGTCCTACCATCGGTGGCCAGGCTTTTAGCCTCTCTGACCCCACACTCTGAAACTCCATCCCACCTTTGCCTCGTTTCGTCCCTTGTCTCCTTCAAGGCCGGTCTCAAGACCCTTCTCTTCGACCGTGCTTTTGGTCTTCCTCCCACTTCTCTGCCTTTCCTCACCCCTACACCACCCCTCCCCCATGGTCGGGACCCGACACCTGACTGTTCAGCGCTTTGGAACGTCCTCCCAATGTGAAAGGCGCTCTATAAATGTAATTTTGTTGTTGTTCTTTCAATCAAACTGAGGGATCCCCCTCTCCCCCACATACGAAGATTATGCAGATCTGTGGAATACTTTGATAATCTTTGAATTTACATTTGATACAGTTCCTTGTCACGTTATTGAAATGTCTCAAAGTGCTTCACAGCGTACAGTGCAATGACGGTATATTTGTGCATGTTCATTTCATTGTTTAACACATTGAGATATCCTCCAGACATGAAAGCCGCTATATAAATGCAATTTGTTGTTGTAGTAGGCGAAATTGGCACCCATTTGTGCACAGTTGTTTGCCCCATAAACCACTGTGAAACATGTGATTGAAAATATATTTTAAAAATAATTTTAAGAGTATATCAATATACTCGAAACAAAGCAATTGGTGGGGGGCATCATGCAGGTGGCTGACACATGCTGAAGCCCATCATTATATTTAAGAGTGTCCAAACTAACTGGAGAGTTCCATACATCTCACGTACACCTGGAAATTCTTGTCTATTGTGACTCTTTCCCTAGAGGGACGCATGCCGCTTACCTAATATTAAAGACTATTAGAAGAAGGTTGGCAAGTGCCAAGGCTTGGGGACCCCAGCGTGTACATTGAGCTCCTGCTGGAGTCTAACCCCTAGGTCTCAATCTTCCCATCTGAGGGACTCTTCGAACCTGTGCACAACCCAGCTTTCCTTTCTACTCCGCATCTGTTCCCTGACAACGAACGCTTTTTTCCATCCCAATCACATTGCCCGCCTTCGTCTGTACCGCACAACCATGCCTCTGAAACCCTCGTCCACATCTTTGTCACTTCCCGTTGGACTATTCCAATGTCCTCCTCGCTGGTCTCCCCAACTCCAACATACACAAAATTCAATTAACCCAAAATTCTGCTGCCTGGATACTCACCCTCACAAAACTCTGTACTCCCATCACACCAATCCTTGCCAGGCTCCATTGGCTCCCAATTAACAAATGGATCGATTTCAAGATTCTCTCACGTTTTAAATCCCTTCATGCCCTCGGAGCGCCCTGCCTATTACCCCCCACTCCACTACCCACTCCCTCCACTTGGCCTATTTGAAGAGTCCTCCTATTTGTCGCTCATCTCCTCCACCATCGGTGGCCGTGCCTTCAGCCACTATGCCCTAAAACTCTGGAACTCTCCCTCAATCCTTCTGCCTTGCCTCCTCCCTCCCCACCTTCAAATTCACCCCCCACCCTTGTTGTAAGCATTATGGAGTAAATTGTGCATCAGTTTATTAGCCCATCCCTTAAGAGAAAGGTTAAGAAACCAAAACAAATTTTACGGCCATATGTATGTAACGTCTTGAATGAAGGAGTGAGATGTCCAATAATGGGAACAGTGTGGAGGGCTCAAATTCAAAAGCAAAACCCTTGCATTGACAGTATTCTGCGATTGTTGCCAAAGGGACAATAAAGTCATAAAGCTTAAAATATGTTCACAATGTTTGGACTTCTTCATGTCTACTTTACAGTACGTCTCAACTGAATTCTTTAATAAAGACTTTTTAATATAAATTTAATGTGTCTAATTATTTTTCATATTTGATCCCTGACCCCAGCCTCCTCATGCTGGGATGAGGTTCAAAGCCTGTTTCAAGTTCCCCGTCTATCCTGTTCCACCATCAGTGGGAGAACATTCAGACATTCTGCCCTGCTCTCTGCAACTTCATCACGAACCATTCGCCTTGTTACCTTTCTCTAAACCTTCAAAACCTTTAAAAACCTATCGCTTCAACCGTGCTTTCAGACACCTTTCTCTTCCTTAGCTTCCTCCCCCCAGTTCAGGCTCGCATTAGCTGCGTGAAATTCTTTGGATGTGAAATGCACTATATAAATGTAAATTGTACTTCTTTGTTTTTTGCTGGCATTTAAACTTCCAATAGTAGACCTTTGGATTAAACTTTCTAACATGTGGAAACCAGAAAAGCAATAAAACTAAAGTATCAATTATTTTTATATGCCTCACATCTTGTATGCAATTTTCTTTAATGACTTCACGCAACAAGGCAGCTAAATGCTATTGTCACCTGATATTCTATTGTTTAGATTACACGATTTTTAAGTGACAAAATTATTTGCCCAATTGCGTGCAGTTGCCAAAATAACAAATCACCAAGTTCAAATGATCTCAAGCAGCAAAGAAAACCTGTGATCACTCATCCAGCATCTACCAGATTGTTTTCATGGTCTGCATGCATGACTTGCAAAGCATTGATTTTTGTCTCAATTACTCAATGCGGTAGGTAGTACCATGGAAATTTCCAGAGGGAGTCAGAGATTTTGATGCAATAACATATGTTCCTTTTGAAGCCGTCAATGCTGCCACACAACATCGCTTGGGGAGTAGGAGATTTTACACCACAAATATTCAAATGAGATGAAGTGATGTTAGCACTCTGTGGTGGTGTACTAAGTTTGACACACTGCATGAATAACACTCTTTTCAGAATTATTTTTTTACTCCTGGTGGCTGACCGTGTGAACACATTGAACAGAAACCATCGATATTGTTGCATATTGCTTTAATGACTTAATTGGCAATTGGATATTGACAATGAGAAGCAAGCAAGTATAAAATTATTCTGGGAAGGTGACTGGGCAGATTTGTAGATGAGAGTGGAAGTGTAAGGTTTAAATAAAGGAACTAGTGAATAGAAACTGTGTTTTGGATTTACAAATGTTACAAAATTTAAGCCTGCATTACCAAGTATATCCTATGATGAAGCGCTTTCAGACATTTTGATGATGTGATAAGGCACTATATTAAATGCAAGGATGATTATTATTAGTGTGTTCTCTTGTTCTACTATCTTTAGGTGCATCCTAAAGTATTCTTCTGGGTTTACTTTTTCAATCTCATTTAAAGTGTTATAAGCCTCTGTAAGGTCCCCTCTCAGACACCTTCTTTCAAGACCAGAGAGTCCTAGCTGGTATGAACATTGCTCAACTATTGGGGAGAAACTTCAACCTGAATTTTACTCTATTCACATCATATTTTAGAACATACAGAATATGGCAAAGTGCTGAAGTCATCCTTAACTTAGAAGAACTTTTTCTGTAGTTTCTTATAATAAACTTACAGGAACCCTGCTTCAAAGTTATGGCTGTATTTAAGATTCTGCCAAAATTCTGGATGCTCTGAAATGCTATATAGAGTAAGTCTAGACCCACGGAGAATGTCTCCATAAATATACATCACCCCACCCTCAAAAGACCACATCATACTACTCCAGTGAGACAATTCCAATTACCATACCACAATCTTCACGACCTTTTCCTTTTGCAAGTGAGACTACTACTTAGCATCACGTCCATGCTCAGTGCTCTTTCACCCACTGGTGCCTAGTGCGAGGCAGAACAAACTCACCTCTCAGTCATTGGAGAGAGGAGAATTTTCCAACAGACTTAAATTCGATTTCTAAAGAAGGACGAGTACAACACCAATTCCCCTTGTATATTATTAAACATTAACTACTGAAGTTAGAGAAACAGATAGCAGCTTGTAGAGATTTACTATTTGAAGAACAATTATCTACTGAGCTATTGAGAACAAGACACATTTATACATTTTCAAGCTATATATTTCATATAACTATGGAAATACCAGATGGTTTTGGAAAGGGATCATCGTTTTATATTTTATTTTCCCATCCACCTCCGCTATGGACACGGACATTTGCTTGTGTATAGTTCGATCTCACCCAAGAGAACATTCTTCATTCTAGACCAGGGGAGTCCTGTAGCTCAGTGGTTAGTGGTTAATATTGTAATTTCTATGTTTATGCTTAGAGCACTCACCTTGCAAGCGAGACACCTTGGTTCAATTCCAGGGAGGGCGAAACCTTGGGCAAGTTTCCTTACTCCACACGCCTAATAATAATCCCTCCAAAACAAAGAAAATTGGTCATTTTCAATCCAAGACTGTTTGTGGGACACTGCTGTGCGCAATTGGCTGCCGCGTTTCACCCACAAATATACAGTCAATTCACTTTACGGTCTATTCTGTGAAGTGCTTTGAGATGTCTAATAGATGTGAAAAGCGCTATACCAAATGCAAGGATTATTATTATTAGACAGTGAGTTTCAGCTGCAATTTCATAATATTGTAATTACTTTCAAGTGTAGAGACTGTACACTTGTAGGTAAATACAAGAGCCATTTTGTGTTTAACCTACCTCTTCGACTATGCTTTTGGTCATCTTTCCCCTTTCCACCTCTCCCAGCTCCAACCCCCAGCTCAGGTGCCCAGCTATTACTATTAATAATAATAATCCTTATATTTGGTACAGCACCTTTCACGTCAATCGGACATGTTTGCCTCCTGTTCGCTTGTTCAGTTGGATCTTATGATAATATTCAAAAGAAAACAGGAGCGTGTTTTGTTTTCTGGTCAACTATCCTCCAGATTAATGGGTACTTCAGCTCCGAGCTATTTGGGGGATTTTGTTGTGAGTAACTGGCAGCTGTGTTTGCCTACAAAATCAGGTCCTACACTTGAGCATAACATCTGTCTACAAAATGCATAATTACTGTACTTTACAGTAAATCCTATGCAGTGCTTTGAGATGTTCTCCTTACATGAAAGGCACGATAGTAAATGCAATTATTCTTATCATCTGTGAAGCTCTTTGAAATGTTTCGACGAGATAAGGCACTATGAGAATACAAGTTCTTTCCAGTTATCTCAGTTTGGTTTTATATTCAAACAACCTGTCCCTTTTGCTTCATCAAATTTAAGTGTTTGTTTTCTCAATGTATCCTCTCAATCTCCTCTCTTCAGAAACCTACTTGGAATTATTTTTTCTGTCTGCTTCAATGGCCTTTCCTAGTAATGTGTTGCACAAGTCTGTCAACTTATGGCTGATATAGCACTGTCTGACTTCCCCTTTACTCTGAATTCCCCTGATAATTGAAACACACATGTTTGAGGTGAGCTTGTCCCAAGCTTGCACATTACTATTTTATTAAAGTCAGATCCTACAGAAGATGTGCAGAAACAACCTATTGGATTATTTTTCTGCCCAGCTTCTAGCAAGTAGCTGATCAGTAGTGACTGTTCTGTTTCACTCTAGCAATATGGCAAAACTCAGGTGGAATGCATTGTGTATTTAAAGTCAAAATTTTTAAACAGGGCTGCAAACTGGCTTCATATTCTGAACTTTACTCATTATTACCTTAGGAACCAGACTATTGCAGCATCTAAACTGTTCACACATTCACACTGGTAACCCTTACAAGCTGTAAAATATAATAACGCTCACTTTGTGTAAAATTGCACAAGCTCAGCTCTTGAATGCCTTTTAATGATCTTTGAGTAGCAGATACTGATGTAAAAATGCCTTGAATTGTATCCAGTGCCAATTGATTTAACGGTTCCTTTATTTCCTTTAAAAGTTATTGATTGTAAGCCACGAATATCTTATCATTGCAAGATGCCCTCTTCATAACAATTGATGATTTCGCTGACTGTAGCATTGAGCTGGATATTCTAGTATTGGTGGAAAAATCACAGAGTCACATTATGAGTGGGAAGTTGAAATGGAACAATCAGCTCCAACATAGCTTCCATTAATAACACCACAGGTAATATGGATAGCATGGGGTTGTAGCCAGATTAATACTGCACTTACCAAGAATAACTGTACCACAGTAAAGTTACTTTACTATCCAGTGCCTTGGGACGTCCTCCCAACCTGAAAGTCGCTATACAAAAGTAATTTTGTTATTGTTGTTGTTGTTAATGGCTCCCTCTAGTGTTTATTCCTTGGCACCCCCCTATCTTTCTGACTTCCTCTCTCCCCACAGCATTACCCGCTGCCTCCACTCTACATGGTCCAGCCTCCTCTGTGTCTCCCCCGAATCCTCTGCTCCACCATCGGCGGCTGTGCCTTCAGCCATTACGCCCTGAAACTTTGGAACTCCCTCCCTCAACCCCTTCACCTCGCCCCCTCCTTCCCCAACTTCAGGTCGCGCCTGAAGATCTTCCTCTTGGATGGCTCCTATGGTCACCTTCCCCTTCCCCCTGTCTCAGTCTCGGGCTCCGCCATTGGTAAGCGCTCTGAGATCCCGCCCTGCATGGAGGGCGCTATATAAATGCAAGTTGTTGTTGTTAATGGTTTACTGTCTTTCTTAAAGATAGTGTATAGTGAATTAGCTGTGTAACTTTCACTGGCTGACCTGAGTTTGAACTATAGAGCTGTAATCCAAAGACATCCAAAGATAAATCCAACCTTTCACATGCCTAAAGCTTCATTTCACACTCGCTATTTACTCATACATTCTGACACGAGCCAAAGTCCTAGGAAGCATAGTGATTTGTTCCTGGACAAGGATTGTATTTATGGAGTATAACCTGCTGAAGGAGTGCAGGTATTTAATAATAATCGGTATATTTGATATAGCGCTTTATCATGTGCAAGATGAGACCAGGGGATCCAAGCACCTGGAAGGCAGACAGACAGACGCTGGTTGAAGTCTCTTCTCTGGGAGGGAAGCAGATGTAACAAAATCAAGTTGCCACTTAGCCAGGACAATGACAAACCCCACTGCACACCCCCTCCTAACAACAATAATAAAATTACATTTATAGAGCGCCTTTCACATTGGGAGGACGTCCGAAAGCGCTGAACAGTCAGGTGTCGGGGCCCGAGCATGGGGAAAGGGGTGGTGTAGGGGTGAGGTAAGGCAGAGAGATGTGATTGCGACCGAAGGCACGATCGAAGAGAAGGGTCTTGAGACCGGCCTTGAAGGAGGCAAGGGAGGAAGCGAGACGAAGGGACCGTGGGATGGACTTCCAGAGTGTGGGGGCAGAGACGCTGAAAGCCCGGCCGCCGATGGTAGGGCGGGTCGGGTGGGAGACATGGAGCAGACCAGTCTGCTGAATGGAGGGAGTGGGCAGGTTGGTTGATCAGTGAGGTATATTGATCTGGGAGCATCAGAGCAGAGTTTCTGTGTGTGTGTGGTGTACATCCAGTTACCAGAAGGATTCAATATTTACTGGGTATGAGGGACTTCAGTTATTGGAGAAACTAGAGAGGCAGGGAATATTCTTCTTACAGCAGAGAAGGTTGAGGGGAGATTTAATTGGCATTCAAAATTATGAGGAGTTTTGATGGAGTAGATAGGAAGAAACTCTCCTCTGGCGGGTAAGTCAGTAACCAAATGACATAGATTTAAGAAAATTCGCAAAAGAACCAGAGGGGAGGCAAAGAGATTTTTTTTCCCCCAGGGGATAATACGGTCTGGAATGCACTGCCTGAAATGGTGATGGAAGCAGATTTGCTAATAGCTTTCAAAAGGGAATCGGATAGGTACTTAAAAAGGAAAATTTTGCAGGGCTATGGGGTAAGAGCAGGGTGTGTGACTTGTTAGTAGCTCTTTCAAAGAGCTGGCACAAGCACAATTGTCTGAATGGCCTCCTTCTGTGCTGCAAGATTCTGTGAAATTCTTTGCAAGTTCTGTTGCAAACAGCAATTTGGCCTTGTGTCTCTTTTTATGGCAGGAACACCATATACATTTTATCATTAACACAAGTTAATTGCGTCTAGTAGTACTTGCAACTCACTGCATGCTGCATTCAGTAGGGTGACCATATCTTGTAAACCAAATCTAGGGACCCATATAAAAACAATTGAACTCACGACAACGCCTGATGGTGGAGAAGATTGATGGATTAATGACAGTATTGATCTGTCGTTGAATTTTATTGTTCTTAATTGGTTTGTTGCTGAACTCAAGAGAGGGCAAATTTGACCACACAATTCCTCATCTGCGGACTGTCCTTGGAATATTGGGGACTTAAGATCACCCGAGCCTACAAGGAAATGGTCAGCAACAGATGGGACAATAAAATGCCTGGGAACATTTCCTTTTTGGTGAGCAGCACCATCTAGTGGTGAAGATTTCCATGAACAGTATTGTAATTGAACAAACCAGTCCGTCTGTATTTATGGGAAGAAATTCCAGCTGCATGTTGATTTATTACATTTTCTTAGGATTTCAGAGCGCCCATAATTTTTCAAATTGTTGAATTCAGTCTAAACATTAAACTGCTTTCTGTAGTTCCTCAAAGAGTGTGCAAAACAGTGGTTTCAATATTAAGGTTGTGTTTAAATATTTACTGAATCCTGGATGCTCTGCAATGCTGCATAAATAAAGTCAATTTAGACTCAGGTGCAATTTCTCCCCATTATTGCCTAAAATACAGGCATTTACCTACAAAATACAGTCATTACACTTTACATTACTCCTGTGAAGTGCTTTGATACGTCTTCCCAACATAAAAGGCACTATATATGAAATGCGTGGATTACATATTAATATTAAAAAGAGCATATGATGCTTTTACAGGTTAATGTGCAACACACATGCATTATGGAGTGGAGTCCTGTGGCTCAGGGGTTAGAGTGCTTGCCTTGCAAGCAAGAGACCTGGGTTTGATTCCCGACAGGGCGAAACATTGGGCAAGTTTCCTTATGCCTATGTTTACCTAACAGTAAGTAAGAACCCACTTCACCTTTCTGAGGGCAATAATTCCTTCAAAACAAATTGTTCACTCAATCCACGGGACACTGTTGTGCGCAATTGACTGCCATGTGTCGCCCAGAAAATATATAGTCAATTCACTTTACAGTATATTCTGTGAAGCACTTTGAGACATTTCGAATAATGTAACAAGGTGTTATATCAAATGCAAGGATTATTATTATATACATATGACTTTTTCATGAAATCTTTTTTGACTCATGGAAACCTGTACAGATTCTTTAAATCAAAAAATGGAAATGAGGAGATCCCCTCGACACAGACCTGCCAACATTCCCCTGGTCTCGTCTACAACACCTCGAGCCTTTATTTGTGTAGTCATGTAGAAGTGACATTCCTAATGTTTGTACTTTCCAAAATCCCTTCCAAACCATAATTTGAGGCTTGTGCTCATGCCGTAAAATTACAGCAAGGTAATTTTTCTCAGTCATGCACGAAAATTAACCATAATGATACATTATTAACAGCTAATGTGAAAGCATCAGACGGAACGTAATTCAAAATGAATATTAATTTAAAAATGCTTTCTGAGAGTTGATGCCAAGCATGTATTCTCTCAGTGCTTCAGAAACCTATCACCGAGAAACAAATACAAACGTTCAACTACTGCATAAAATTTACTTGATATTTCAGTACCAAATAAGTATCACATCTAACTTACATTTATACAGTGTAACATCTTGCACATGAAAGATACTTCTCAAAATTCCTTACAGAGTTATGCAAAAAAAGGAGCTGAGAAAGCAACAACAACAAAATTACATTTATATGTAATTCCACTTTGGGGGGACGTCTCAAAGTGCTTTTATCTTATGACTGTGAGTAACAAGGTTTTAGTAATATCTAGTGCGCAGTATATTTGGCATATTGTGGAGGTCTAGCAAAATCATCATTCACTACTTATTCATGTAACCATTTCAGTTCACATTTATAATGGGATTTCTTATTGTGAAAGCAGAATGAAAACTTAGCGTTAGTAAGCAGCACGTTTTAGACCCCTGCGAGGTAGGAACTTACATTTTTATGGTGATTCGCAGGTCAAAACATTTAATAATAATAATAATAATCCTTGCATTTGATATAGCGCTTTTCACGTCGGGAGGACGTCCCAAAGCGCTTCCAGAATAGACTGTAAAGTGAATTGACTGTATATTTGTGGGCGAACGCAGCAGCCAATTGCGCACAGCAATGTCCCACAAACAGTCGTAGATTGAAAATGACCAATTTATTATTGTTTTTGGTTTTGGAGGGATTATTATTAGGCTCTGTGTGGAGTAAGGAAACTTGCCCAAGGTTTCGCCCTCTGCCTGGAATTGAACTCAGATCTCTCACTTGCAAAGCGAGTGCTCTAACCACTGAGCTACAGGACTCCATTTCAGAGCGTTTTGCAGTAATTGCTGTCAAGTAATAGTGACGCTTTATTGTAGGCAAATGTAGCAGTCATCCTGCATGCAGGAAGGTCCAGTAAACAGCCATGAGCTGATTGACTTATCTGGAGGAATGTGGCCAGGATATATCCACATCATGCGCATCCACCTAAAGAACAGTTGCATAGGACTGCAGCTTACAATTACAATCAATTACAATTGTCTGTGGGACTTGGGTTATGGAGAAAACCAGAACGCCACTCAGTGGCCTCTGCTGTAAACTGCAGCTATAAGCATGTTGTGCTATATTACTAATAATCCTTAGCATTTGGTATAGCATCTTTCATGTCAGAAGGAAGTCTCAATGCGCTTCACAGCATATACTCCAAAGGTCAGCAACTGTATTTCTAGGCAAATACAATAGCCATTTTGTGCACAACAATGTCCCACAACTATCCATGAACTGAATGACCAATTTTATTTGAGAGAATGTTGCCCAGGACACCCGGAGAAACTCCTTTCTTTTTCAATAGTGTCATGGGATCTTTAACATCGACTGCAATAGAGTGTCAGCAGAGAGTTCTGAGTCCCAATGTGAGGCTTGAACCCACAACCTTTTGACTTACAGGTGAGGTGGCTACCAATTGAGCCAGGTGTTAGGATAGAATTGGGGCTAGCTGTGATGTTTGCCCCCTCCACCAGTCGAGTAGCCTGCCAAGAAAGCTCCTAAATCCATTGGATCTCTTGATGTTGTTTATCTCATCCCTTTCCAATACGCATTCTAATATCAAGATGTTTATAAATTGAATCTGGTGTTCTGGCCTCAACCACCCTTCCTGGTTGTTAGTTACCCATTCCAGCTGTTATCCTTCAATACGTTGCCTCTTGACATCATCTGCAAACATGGGGTCAACACACGTTTGCTGGTAACACCCAACTCTATCTCTTCCTCCACCCTCGACTCCAGGACCACTGCTGTCAGGACAGAATGTCTGTTAGACATGAGTGCTAAGTGGACATTCCTCCAGTTGAATGTAACTGGTTGGTTCCCGTCAGCGTCTCCGCACCTCGAACCCTGGCAGCACCATTATCATATAGACGCACACGTCACCTTACCAAGCCAGTCCGGAATCTTGGTATCTTGTTTGACCCTCAACTGTTCTTTTACCCCACATCCCTGCGTGATCGCCTGGTTCTGCCACTGCCTCTCCCCTCAGGCCAGCAAGACCCTCATCCACGCATTCATTACATCATTATTATTAGTAGTATCTAGGCTCGTTCCCTGCTGGTCGGCCTTCCCAGCTCTTTCCTCCACAATTGCAGACCACTCAGAACTCTGCAGCTTGTGTCCTCTCCCACACCAGCTTCCGTGACCCCATCACCCCCACCTTCGCCCAGCTCCAATAGTTCTCCTTCACCCAGATAGTTCAAAATCTTTATCCTCGCCTACCGGACTCTCCACGGCCTTACTCCTGTCCTCCCTGCCTCTGTGACTTGCTAAATCCACATCGACCTTTCCGCCCTCTCGGCTCAGCAGGCTCCAGCCTGCTCCCCATCCCCAGCACACCCCATCATTGGTGGTTGGGTCTTCAGCCTCTCTGCCCTCATCATTTGGGACCCTATCTCACAGTCCCTTCGCCTCGCTCCTTCCCTTGCCTCCTTCAAGGTACGTCTCAAGACCCTACCTTTGACTGCGCCTTCTACCTTCTATCCCCACCCTCCCTGCCATCCACCCCTCCTGCTCCCAGCTCCGGTCCAAATCCCTGACTGTCAGGCACCTTTGGACATCCTCCTGACGTGAAAGACGCTAGGCAAATGTAATGTGTTGTTGTTTAGCTTCTAGAAGCAAACCTTGAATTGGGCTAACTTAGGTAGGGTGAGCTGAATAACCACACAACACCTTTCATGTCAGATAATGCTTCGGACCACTTGACGGTAGGCAAGGACGGAGGATGACCCTCAGAGAAATCCTACTCCAACCTGAACAGATTAGACTGTGGTGTTCATCATTCGTATCTGTTTTCCCTTCCCCCCAGCTCAGCATCCTGCTCCACCACTGTCAAGCTCTCTGGGAAGTTACCCTGCGTGAGGGGCACTATGCAAATGTTATTTCCACAGTCCGACTGCCACAAGAGGCTGGAGTTCACATTTTGTTCCACCAGATGGCAGGGGACATCTATAACTGCATCCCAAACATTGGGGAGAAAATCCACAGTGATCTAAATTTGCTCTATTTCTGTAGCCTTTTCGAGCACACGGAATTTGGTAAATGCTTAACCACAGCTTAATTCTGAAGCCAGTTTATTTAAAGTTATTTCAAGAGTTTACAGAAAGCTGACTTTAAAGTTGAGACTGAATGCAACAATTTGGCAAATTCTGAATGCTCTATAATGCTACATAAATAGTAAATCTAAACCCAGGTGGAATTTCTCCACCATTTGTTTCACTCTCAAGTTGTAGGACAAAGAGGAGAAAACAAGACAATAGGATTGTTACACTTATTTTTTGTCTGGTTTATTCATATACGATTTCCTAGTTTTAAAAAAGTTTAATATATTAATTCTCACATTTGATATAACTCCTTATAACCACACAGTGCAAGGACTCAAAAGTATTTAGTCGCAGTTGCTGTCAAGTGCAGCGACTATGCATTTGTAACCAAGACAGCTGCCAAGTTACACACAGCAATGTATACAAAGAAACAATTAATTTAACAGGCGTATTGTTGGTCAGGTCATCCGAATTTTAGAAATGTCCTTCTTTTCAAATAGTGCTATGGGATTTTTAACATCTGACTAAAAAAAATGGGACTTCAGTTTTACGTCTCTGGAGGATAGCACCTTTGACAAACTCAGCTGAAATGATGGAGAGCTGATACAGTTTTCCCCCAAAATGTAATAATCATTCAATGCATAACGTGGTGATGGTTCACATCACCAACATACAGCACCACCAATCAATGTTTCAAAACCAAGTTTCTGATCTCAGTCGGTGCCTGGCTCTGTAATAATGTTCAGTCAAAGTTCCCAGGGTTCCAACATCACTCTTGAGAAATTTGAAAGGATGAGTGACACAGATTTATCTAAATTTGATATAGCATCTTTCATGTCAGAACATCTTAAAGCATCGCACAGGATGAACTGTAAGTATAGTTATTGCATATTCGGTAAGCAAGCAATACACTTTACAATTTGAGAAAGCATGAAATATATACAACAAAATTACATTTTCAGAGCGCTTTTCACGTCGGGAGGACGTCCCAAAGCGCTGAACAGTCAGCTGTCAGGGCCCGAGCATGGGGGAGGGATGGTGTAGGGAAGGCAGAGAGGTGGGAGGGAGACCAAAGGCACGGTCAAGACTGGCCTTGAAAGATGCAAGGGAGGAAGTGAGGCGAAGGGACCGTGGGATGGAGTTCCAGAGTGTGGGGGCAGAGAGGCTGAAAGCACGGCCATCGATGGTAAGATAGGAGACATGGAGCAGGCCGGAGCCTGATGAACGGAGGGATCGGGCAGGTTGGTATACTATTTTGCACTTCAAATCAGCTTTTTGACTTTCTTTTCTCAAATTTATTTGACACAGCTTTCCAAGCTTATGGTTATATATGCTTTAATTACTTTGTTTTCATTTAATTGCTTAATTCCCATAAATAAATCAGATTTCCTTCAATCCCTGCAAATAAGTCACTGTATTTTACCAAAAACTATGAAGTGCATTGAGATATTTCAACATGATAGAGCACTATATAAAATGCAGGGGTTATTAGAATTTGTAAAACTTACAGTTTCCAAGAGGCTATATACAACAACAAATCACATTTGTATAGCGCCTTTCATGTCGAGAGGATGTCCTAAGGTGTTGGAATATCTTATGGAGTAATAGCACAGAATACATACATACATACATAATCAATATTACTGGAAAATAGTGTAGAATGAATGTAGGTGTCAGTTGACTCAGTTGGTAGCATTTTTGTTCCTGTGTTAGAAATTTGTGAGCTTAAGTACCAAATTGGGCATTGTCGGGTAATCCAAAGCAAGGCAGGGGAGCACTATGATATCAGAAGTGCACTGACTATGTATTGTCCTTTGATGGAAATCCCATAGCACTGTGAAAAGAGAAGAGTTTTTCTAAGTGTCAAACAATACCCCAGTTCAAAAGGATCATTCACTCCATTACTGTTTGTCGGACACTGCTGTCCATAAATACCCTCTAGAACATCAAAACATGCTCCGGAATAAAAAAAAAATGAGAATTTGTTTAGAATGTTTTATTTGTTTGAACCAAACATTACATAACAGTGGCTCACAAAAACTTGACTTGCAAATAAAATACAAATGTTAATGCACCACGGTTTAATAGGAGGTAAACTGAATGTGCTCAGCTAGAGCAACATCCAACATTTCTTTTAATGAATACTTTTAATAAGGCAAAATGTTCCTCCTAACAAAATTGTAAACATACATGGTTTAAAAATAATTTATAGGAAAAAAATCTAACAGAAGTCTGACAGATAAAAATATACAAAAGTTTTAAAACTCTCATTCCAAACATTCAAGAAACTTGCTTAACATAGCTAAAAGATCACACACACTCTTGCTAAAGAATACGAGCTTTGTGTCACATCCAATGACCCTGAATCCTATGTCAGGAGAAGCTTTGATGAAATATCTTGGTGGTAATTTATACTACACTGTACAGAATGGTGGTAACACTGTTGAACTTTTTACAACAAATGCAAACTGAAGTGCAGAACATGTTAATCAAGACCCAGTCTTCTATTTTAAAGCATACCAAAGTGCAAAACAAAAATTTCCATAATGCTCTTCAAACAGAAATGTCATGATCTTGACATCCACATACAATATATTCAGCCCCAATCATTTCAAGTCCAATGGAGTATGATAACTGTAATTGAAACAGTCTGTCATCAATGTGGAAATTACCAATTGTTCAGACCAACTGATATTGCAAATTGTTAGAAATTAGCCATGAAGAATTAATGCTGTATTTTGTTGCAAAGCTGAGCAGTTATGTAAAGATATTAATGAAGCTTTCATTACCTCAGTTTGCAAAATAAGAGAAATCCTCTGTTTTCTTTCCCTGCAGTTAAACGTTTCCTGGCTGAAAAAGGGGCAATGTCAGTTTCTCAGGCACATATAGATTTATGTGCATAGATGATCAATACTGCTCGCTAACAGTTGACAGAACTGATAATACTTTTGAGTACATAATTGGTTCAATGGAAATAATATTTTGTCCCTAGCCCATTTAATCCTAAAAAGGGACAATTCTTTTTAAACTATACTGATCTGCTGCTGGTGGTGTGAATTCTAAAACATCATACCAATGTTGGTAATTTCTTTACATTAAAGCTGTTTCAGAAAACAAGTGGTTAAGGCTCGGCTAGCCACAAACCATTTATTAAGATTGCAAAAGTAAGTGACACACCAAAAATGTCCCTCACATATATCATAACACGTTACAGAGGTCAGGGCCTGAAAAATGAAGTATACATTTGGTTTGTTACCTGCCGAGTTGTGTAACTTGGGAGTAGTCACGAGAATACTTGTTTCACATCCTTTCTCTGAAGTCTTTAGTGGTACAAGCACATTTACACCAAAATACTGCCAAATACAGTCCCAATACTTATAGCTTAAACTTATTAATATGCAATAATGAAATATGACCCAAAATGCAGAACTGTTATTCAAGTGTACACAAAGAAGAGGACAATTAAGACGCGTTAAGTAAGCAGGTCCTTGGTAACATTGGGTGGAATGAATACCAAATACTGAATCTATGGTGTATAAACCTGACTGACAACATTAATTTAATTGGTGTTATATAAAACAAGTGTTGCTTTTAATTCATGTTAACATAATTACATTTTTGCTGGACATTTGCAACTGTACAAGTAAAATTCAATCACAGGTGGCTTTATATTTTCAGAGTGAAAGCTTTTATCTTACTCCAACTCTAGATGTCATCCATTCCAGACCTTGGCACAATCTGCAGGGAAAAGTTAAAATGTACTTGCTTTTACATAATAATCTCCTCTGTGCACGAGAAAGAGAAATATAGTAATAGCAAATCTAGTTTTTTTTAAAAAAATGAGCATATTAAATTTATATAGAGCAGAAATGTTCTCAATTAGGTCAAAGGCAAAGTGCCAAACCCGTTAAACCTATATCAAGGATACATTTTTTAAATGCAGAAATTGTGGGGAGATGCTGAGCACAAGCCAGACATCCCTGCAGGGTAGGCAAACAAAAAGGTTGCCAACAGCCAGAAACAGCACAGACCTACTAAGTACATGTTCAAGGTTGAGGAATGTCAGTGTTCGGACATGGAACATAATTTTTTTCTAAGCACTCAGTGCCAGCAACAAGCACTCCCACAATAGACAGCCGCAAACAAGTTTGCATTTCTACAGCGCATTTCACGTTGGAAGAACTTCCCAAGACGAAGGTCTGCATCCGAGCTGGGAGTTGGATTCAAGACAGGTGGAGGCCATGGGCAGAGAGTGGTATGGGGGGAGGAAAAATGACCAAAGGTACATACAGTCAAAGAGGAAAGTCTTGAGATGGACCTTGAAGGACACAAGGAAAGGGGAAAGGCAAAGGGACTCCAGGATTGAGTTCCAGAGAGAGGGTGAGGAAAGGCTGAAGACCCAACCAGCTGCCTAGCGGAGAGGATATATGGGTTGGCAAGGTTTTAGAAGGTTACGAAAGTAGGATGGGCAAGACCAAAGAGAGCGTTTAAAGTGAGGATGAGAATCTTGAACTCGATCTCTGGGGAATGAGGAGCCAGAAGGCCGGAGGGGAGAGCTCTGGCTTATACTCACCTAGCACATCTATTTGCCAAAGCCCCTCACATGAGGCCCAGGATGAAGCAGCTAGTGTAGAGCAAGCCTGTATGTGGCATTGGGCTTAGACCTCAATGGCAGGGCACTAGTGGCTAGCACATCACAAGCTGTCCTGTAAAAGACTTCGCTGAAGGCAGATGTCCGCCAGATAGCTGATGAGGAAACTCTGAAGCTTGGAGCGACAGCTACTGGAAGACATTATCTAGAGTCTCAGTTCCTGAAGACGCATTTGTACATCCAGCGCCTGGATTCCACCTTGATTGACTTGCAAAGAGGCAAACAGACGCTGCTTCAGCTCTGCACTTCCAACTGGTAAATCCATCGGTCAATGGGAGCCAACAAGTGTCTCAGCTGAGACAGGAAGACGGTGGCAATGCTCTCATGCATTTCATGCTGAGCTAAGTTGTCCACCAGGAAGCTACGATCAGGTACCTATCATCCACTTAGCGAGGGCTCGAATTCACGCTTGTCAGATGTCAAATGACCAACTGGTGACTATGCTCGGGGGGTGGGGGAGTCTCTGGCTCCTTTTGCCAAAGGAATGTCGGAATTGAGTCCACCCTCTATGTGCAGTACTCCAGTATGGCACTGATGATGGCAGTACAGCCATGCTGGCTCATTGACGTGGAAAGGCAGACCAGTTGTAGCTGGAAAGGCAGCAGGAAAGCTTGCCTGCAGTGCTCTCAATGCCATGCTAGGCAGTCTTAGTTAAAGTGAGTAGTACCCCAACATTCTGAGGTCTCAAAGCTTGCGCTCTTGCCAACCTGTGCCTAATACACTCTGGAATTAAGGAAGCAGGATGCATCCTTCCAGGGAGAGTATGCACAATCCATTCCAACAAACATGTCTGGAATTTCCATGTGTAGGTGAGATGCATGGTGATGAGCTGGGCCAATAGAAAAGTGCAGCCGCAGTTTTTCTGCGGAATCTGCTACAAAAGCCACTCTGCCCCTCCGTCCTCTGCGCTGCTGCTGAATGTTTGCTCGTCGGAGCTACTGGTGTGGAGTGGCTCCAGACACGCATGTGTTTTACGGCGCGAGTGGGAGATGGTCACTCACCCTAAGGCCCTGCTATTTTGATTGTCTGTGTCTCTCTTTCCTCTATATGTGTGCGTTGTCTGTGAGTATGTCTCTCTCTCTCTCTATGTCTCTGTACGGTGGCGTGCCCGAAGAGGCAGGAAGTGGTGAGTCAGGACACTGGTGAGTGGTTGGCGAGTCTCCAGGCCTTTTCCATAGTGCAGTCTGGAAACTGATCATTCAGCCCTACGGGCCTACGCTAGTGTTCCCCCTGCTCTGGCTCCATGAGTATTTTGAAACGTTCAAGAGGTCAAAACGACTTCCAGGTTATATAATAATCCTTGCATTTAATATAGCACTTTTCACGTCTTCTAGACATCTCAAAGCGCTTCACAGAATTGACTGTAAAGTGAATTGATTGTATATTTGTGGGCGAAACGCAGCAGCTAATTATGCACAGCAGTGTCCCACAAACATGTCGTGGATTGAGTGACCAAATTATTATTATTGCTATCAGCTCACTGCTCATGTAACTTCCTGCTCCACCGGATGATGAAAAATCTCTAACTGGCGATCACATCCCATCATAGTGCTGGTTTAGAATTTTATGGACTGTAACTACCGCCTTATAACTGGGCTCAATCCTAAATGAGTGGAATCTTCACTGTACAAACTGTTCAGTTTTTTTTGTCTGACACATACTGAAACCCATCACCAGGCTTAAGTGCATCCAAATGTACAACATTCACAGATACTCACCCTTCTCCTGTGAGTGCACAGCAAGCTTGAATGTGCCATTGATGATCTTTAATAGAACTTAGAGTGAGGTATTTGGAGATTTCAGCTGCTGACATGCAACGCTTCTTGTCCTGTTTGTTGGCAAATATCAGCACAGCTGCATTCCTTAGGTCCTGGAACAGAAAGAATATTTAATTACTGTTCAAGGACGGTTATCTACCTGGAGCATCTTTTTCTCCACATATCATAAGGTACGGATTTCACAGACAACCTTGATTATTTTATTGCTACAACTTTGTATTGTTCGTAAATCATCCCAATCTGATTGCACAACGTTTGCGCTGCAAAGAGAAGGTTCCCTGAAGCCACTAAGTTGATTTTATATAGTGCATTGATCAACTCTTCATCCTTTGCAAGATAGGAAAGTAGAGAAGGAACTGGTGCGCGGAGAAAGATTGTTTCAGTAGAACATTAGCTAATAATGCTAACGAATGTACATTGAGTAAACTCATCTAGTGTTCAAAGATCACTGAAAGTTCAAAGTGGTTTAGCATTAAAAATGCAACTTTCAAATTCTAACAGATGGGAAGTTTTAAACCTAAACCTTAAAGGAAAACAAAGATACTGTAAGACGTCATTACATAAAAAGAAATCTTCAAAAAGATAAAGAACTTAAAAACTCAGCTGAAAGCACTTTATTGCAAAACAAGACAGTGTGTAAAGGTATCAATACCAAGCTTACTCAACAGACAAGCAATAATAACCAGAAAGTAGAGCAGGAAACAGTAGTAAATTTATAGCAGACAATAGAAAGAACAAAAATTACAGAGTAAGTCTTCTCCTCTGCTCCAGAAGGAGCAAATATTTTTAAGGAAAGTGTATTTGCTGATTATGTACTATGAGGAATGTCAACATCAGAAAACGTTTCCCCAACAAATTAAAGAAAATGAGAGAGGGATGAACAACAAAATTACATTGGTATAGCGCCTTTCACGTCGGGAGGATGTCCCAAGGTGCTGGAATAGATAGGGATTAGCTCAGTGGTTAGAGTACTCGCTTTGCAAGCAAGAGACCTGGGTTTGATTCCTGGTAGGGTGAAACCTTGGGCAAGTTTCCTTACTCCACCTGCCTGATAATAATCCCTCAAAAAAAAATAATAAATTGGTCATTTCAATCCACGACTGTTTGTGCAACACTGCTGTGGGCAATTGGCTGCCACATTTCGCCCACAAATATACAGTCAATTCACTTTACAGTCCATTCCGTGAAGCGCTTTGAGACGTCTAGAAGGCGTGAAAAGTGCTAAGTCAAATTCAAGGATTATTATTATTAAAGAATCTGCCATGATCTAACAAGCAGGCTGACTTGGTAAAATGATCTATTTCTGTACTATTCATTTTTTAAAAATTAAAGTACAATGCAGCCCAATTATAATACTTCTCTACAAGTGTTGATTTGGTTATAATGTGGTGGCGATCCACATCATTATGTGCAAAGCTGGCCTGCTCTCATGCTAAACTAGATGATTTCCAGGTCATTGGAACCATAGAAATTTACAGCACAGAAGGTGGCCATTTGACCCATTGTATCTGTGTTGTCTATTCAGCAGTCTGTTCAGTCCCATTTACTTGCCTTTTCCAAATACTCCTGTTACTTAAGTGACAATCAATGCCAGTTTGTTCACAAAGCACATCAGCAACACACAGGAAATGATACGGTCAGAGATGATCCAAAAATCATCCAATTTAGCTTCCTGCATGCTAAGTACAGCTAACATCCGGGCCGCCAGGTTGTCACCAATGTCACTTCCTGTTTTGAAGCATTTTATGCAGACAGAAAGTGATGCTGATTTGATAACCCAGAAGTTGTTTTTCTTAAAACAATAAAAGTGCACAGGATGCAAACCGACCAGCTGCACACATGCAGCGACACCAGCTCTACCCTTTATGACATTTGTGGCTTAACTTTTTGGAGTATAACTCAGTCACGTGTTTACCTCATGAGCCAGCATTCTGTAGAGTTCCTCTTTGGTGACTGACAATCTCTCTCTGTCAGTGCTATCCACCACCAGGATTATAAACTGAGGAAAAAGAGAATGTTACAAGAACCATTTTTATTGAAATCTAATTTTCACAGAGATCAATAAATGAATGAATGTACGATACATTCTATAACATGAGAATAAAGTTATGCAGAGGATATGCAGTTATGCAGGCTGGACTAATGTTAAGAAACAAATAGTAGTGTCTTGGTTGATAGAAATCCAGAGGCAAGAAAAACCCTAAGCACTGAAATACCAACTTCACTTAAAGAGACCACAAGAAAAAATACGGAAAAGTTAAGTGTTTCCATATAATGCGTCTAAGAATTCATTACAAAAACTTTGAACACATAGGAAAAGAACACATTTCAAATTTAATTAAGAACATCTGCACTGTATTTTCATTACTGAATCAAATTTTACAGCACATTTCTCCCGTTCTCGAGCCAACAATCTCCCAGATAAAATTGATCATTCACTTCATGGCTGTTTGTGGGACACCAATGTGGCAAATTGACCGCTGTGTCTGCCAACAAAATACAGTCACTGCACTTTTTACAGTATAACCTGTGAAGTACTATGTTCTCCCGATGTGAAACACGCCATATAAAATGTACAAATTATTACATCCATTATTATGTTCAGAAGAGTGCTAAATACGATTTGTTAAGCCATAATATTTTGGGAGCATTAACACTGCTATATGAAGTTACAATGCCGCCACCATCCATAGGAGTCCTGTAGCTCAGTGGTTAGAGCACTCGCTTTGCAAGCGAGAGACCTGAGTTCACTTCCAGGCACAGGGCGAAACCTTGGGCAAGTTTCCTTACTCCACACAGAGCCTAATAATAATCCCTCCAAAACCAAAAACAATAATAAATTGGTCATTTTCAATCTACGACTGTTTGTGGGACATTGCTGTGCGCAATTGGCTGCCGCGTTCGCCCACAAATATACAGTTAATTCACTTTACAGTGTATTCTGTGAAGTGCTTTGGGACGTCCTCCTGACGTGAAAAGCGCTATATCAAATGCCAGGATTATTATTATTATTATATTGGCAACTTGTATAATTCAAAAAACTAAGTCCACAACTACTGGCCCACCCAAGACACTTTACTGGTGGAACTATCTCACACGAATGAAGACACACCCTTTAATTCATTCACTCATATTCAAATATACAATTTGGCTGAAATGTTTTTTGCCCATCGTGTTTTTTGTGGCAAAAATACTATCCACAAGCTTTGAGAATCTTAAATTTAATATTCTTTTAATAAAAAAATCTACCATTAACATTTTAGTTATTTGTGATACAAAGAAAATCAGAGCTGGAGATTGCAATTGGGCATCAGTTAAAGAGAAGTCAATAAATTCCCTTTACTGCATCCCGAGACATGGAGATTCAGTGAGTCACAGCAATGGCAAAAAGGCTCAAGTGTAATTCTATTGTATTCAGCTCTTTATTCTTCCATATTTCCACTTTGCACAGTATATTCTAGCCACTGGAATATACTCAAAGCAAATATGCTTGTCCTCACGTAACAAAAATCACATCACAAAATTATATTAAATATCCTAATAAAAGGGCATTTACAATTCTTATTAGTTCAGTAAAATATGGCCTGTTAATGGTATCTCTTCTTCTGGTCTCAAAATCTTCTTAAGACATTTGTCGCTGAACTTGCCCCTGTTATTTGCCAGTTCTTCAGCCTTTTCTACTCTGTCTACCTTTCGTTTGCTCTGGTTTATCATAATCCTAAGAAAGAAATTGAAGAGAATTAAGAGAAAAAGAAACCAAGCTTCTTGTATGCCACTTTAACAATGGAAGAGATGAGAGATAGCAGAGCCAAAAACATTGATTGATGGAGAAGGATTAAAAGTGGAGCCAGAAAAGTAAAAGGATGACAGCAGTTGGTTAGATCTGTCTGAGGAATTGAAAGAAAAGTTCATTGATATACTAAAGGCACCAGAGGAGATTCAGTTGCATTCTGTCTTAAACAGCAGTAATTACTGCAAGTAGTGCTGAAGTGAGATTGGAACATTAACCGATTTTTCTTTCAATTGCTAAGTGATCTGCTGAGGAATTTCAGCAATTTCTCTTTTATGTTTTTCTTCTTATTTCTACTCTTGCCCTGGCAGTTCCAGTAACAACTTTGTAGAGGATTGACAGCTGTGATATTGTGGAGTGAAGCACAAGCTCTGAGACGCTACTCTGCATGGAGTGCGCTATATAAGTGCAAGTTGTGTTGAGAAGAACATCTTTATCGAATCCAGTAGCTTGTAAGCCTGTAACGTTTAAGGCATCCTGAACATCAATGAATCATTACTTTCTCTGTAAAACATTAAGCAGCACCTATCTGCTCTAGGTAAAAGATGCCCATCTGTCCTATCCCTCAATTTAGTATCATAAGGAAATTTATAAATTGTTCTCCCTCTTTTCAGGATCATCATTCTTCTTAGGTCATTTTGTTTAACCCTATAAAACTTCAGAGGAGACTGGTGGACAGCAATACAGAGAGCATTTGCAATAAAATTAGTACTTTGTTATCTCAGTGTTAAAAGTATCGTACTGTTTGTCCACCTCATCTGCCTTCAGTGATTTCTCAGTATCTTTTGTATTGTATTTTCATTACTCTGTAGAACCCCGTATACCATTGTCAGACACACAGCTGATCAAGAATATGTGCGGCTTGAACCCCACAACGTTTTGACGTCAATGGTTTCAGATGAGAGATTTTTAGTTGGCTGTACCTTCAGAGGTGATAAACTGGAAACAGTTATGTTCACAGGTCATAACAACCCCTCAAAGAAACACCAACAATTTAGACTTGGGCATAATTTGCCAAGTCACTCAAGAAGTTCAGTTTTTCAACTTTGACGGCAAAAGTTTTCCATCCCATATGTTTGAACCAATAGTTGAAACAAGATGTTAGTTAGTACCATAGAAACTGACGGTACAGGAGGAAGCCATTTTCTCGGACCCCTATGGCTTATTCTTCTTTTTAGAAATTAACTTTTAAAACCTACAGGAGTTATCTGGAATAAAGTTGAATAGCGAGCTTGGGTACAACTTTATTACATGGATATCAAACCTTGCAATAAATATTGCAGATACAATGATTTTTTTCAGATTACATAATGTGCACCTTGCTATAATAGAGTGAAACTGCATTAACGCGCTTCATTGTAACCCAGATTTACTTACTGGGATCAATATAGAGTGTAAATCTCGAACCTGACTATTTTCACAAGAGATCATGAATCACATTACTTTAATATATACATTTCAATTTACAATTATATAGGATGATTCAAATTGCTTGATGATGCTGAATGGGGGTAGTGTGGCGGTGGTGACATCATGACCTGACAACCTGCGAACTCGATTGAATACTCATTCGAATGGAGATTTAATGTCTGTTAGAATGTTGCCTTCATGTTTGTATGGTATTGTTTCGGTCATTTACACCCCACAGGTAGCAGGAACTGTCTGACCACTGTCTCAGTTAAAGGATGTTCTTGTTGTATAAAGGGAACCTGATTTACATGAACTCATTGCCTGTAATCATGTGTACTGCATGAGTGTGAGAGTACACGCACGAGGGGATAAAACACTAGGTGTTTGAGCAGGCAGGGAGTTGCACCTTGGAGGCATTTGTAACAACAAGTGGGTCAGCTTGTGCCCCTGCTCAAACCATAAGCACTAGCATTTTATGTATTACGACTCCAACTTAATTTAAGGCTTTAGGGTGTCCCTTAAATATTTTGAATTTATTTCAAGAAGTGCGGATTTCAAATTTGTTAATACAAAGAGGATAATGGTTTTGTCCTCCCGACTCGAAAAGCCCCAACTCTAATCACTGAAGCATTGGGCATAAAATATCAAGCTCCGTGATAGTAGGAGCCAAGAGGGATGGGGTGGGGGGAGAAAGGAAACTGAAAGCATAGCCAAAGAGCTACGTTTTGAAATGTGCCTTTAAAGAGGGAAAGAAAGAGGGAGCAAATTGGAGGGACTCCTGGATGGATTCCAGAGTGGGACAGAATGCCTGAAAGACCACCTACCAATTGTGGGGAAGATAGGGAGGGCAACATGAAGCAACAACAACAACTTGCATTTATATGGTCACCCTCAAGCAAATGTGAATTTTAATTGATTTCATTTTAAGTGTACAAGAAATAAATAATTCGTGCATTCTTGATATAGCATCCAATCACATTGAAATGTTTCCCACACCAACAACAACAACAACAAGATTCCATTTATAAAGCGCCTTTCACGTCAGGAGGACGTCCCAAGGCGCTGCACAGTTGGGTCATGACCCGAGCAGGGGGGAAATGGTCAGGGTGAGGGGAGGGAAGGGAGGGAGAGAGGAGGGGGAAATGGTCAGGGTGAGGGGAGGGAAGGGAGGGAGCGAGGAGGGGGGAAATGGTCAGGGTGAGGGGAGGGAGGGAGCGAGAAGGGGGAAGAGAGTCAAGAGGGGAGCTGAAGGCTCGGTCAAAGAGAAAGGTTTTGAGACCGGCCTTGAAGGAGGAAAGGGAGGAGGCGGCGAAGGCACTGGGGGATAGAGTTCCAGAGCCTCGGGGCTGAGAGGCTGAAGGCCCGACCACCGATGGTAGGGCAGTTGGGGCGGGGGACGTGGAGCAGACCGGAGCCAGAGGAACGGAGGGTACGGGCAGGTAGGTAGGGGGATAGTAGGTTGGAGAGGTAGGAGGGAGCGAGGCCATGAATGGCCTTGTAGGTGAGGATGAGGATCTTGAAATCAATCCTCTGGGGGATGGGGAGCCAGTGGAGGCGAGCGAGGGTGGGAGTGATGTGGTCCCGAAGCCTGGTGCGGGACAGTACATGAGCTGCAGAGTTCTGAATGACCTGCAGCGTGTGGAGGGAGGTGGCGGGAAGGCCGGCGAGGAGAGAGTTCCCATAGTCCAGCCTTGAGGTGACAAAGGCGTGGACCAGGGTTTCAGCAGCGTGAGGGGTGAGGTAATGCCGTAGTCTGGCGATGTTCCGGAGGTGATGGAAGGCGGTGCCAGTCGTGGTGCGGATGTGAGGGAGAAAGGACAGCTCAGGGTCGAACAGAACCCCGAGGTTCCTGACTGGCTTTGAGAGGTGGAGAGTGCAGCCTTGGATGCTGATGGTGTCGGCGCCTGAGGTGCGGAGGCGCTGACGCGAACCAATCAGGAGGGCCTCGGTTTTTCGCACGTTGAGCTGAAGAAAGTGGTCTCTCGTCCAGGACTCGATGTCGGACAGGCAGCTGTCAGGACATCGGTGGGCGTGGAGTTGAGAGTAGAGGAGGAAAGGTAGAGTTGGGTGTCATCCGCATACATGTGGAAGTTAACTCCATGTCTGCGGATATGCACCATGTGCAATCATAGGCAAACCTAGCAATCAATTGGCATACAGCACACACAAACAGCCATGAAGTGAATGACCAATTGTACCTAAGGGATTGTTGAGCCAGAGAATGTGAGAAACTCCCTTCGCTTTTTGATTAGTGCCATGGGACGTTCACCTGAACAGGGAGATTGGGCCTCAGTTAACTGCCTAATCTGAAAGATGGCATCACTTGACAATGCAGGTCTGCCAAGTATTTCATTACAATGGAGCATCAGCCTCGACTTTGAGCTCAAAATCCCGACGTGGGTCTTGAACCCACCACCCTCTGACTCAGAAGTGAGAGTACCATTAACTGTGCCAGACTGACACCTAGCAAATTTTAATTCAATTAAAATCATTAGTTTGACTTATTTGATATGGGACATAGTAAAAAATTGTGAAAAATTGTGAAATTATAATTTGTGCCAAGACCATGTCTACTCTGTTTCCTTAGAAAATATGGAAGATAATCAACCAACGGGGATTCTGGGCATTCCAAGATACCTACATTTTCAGTTTTGAGTTAAAATGATTATTGGTTTCATTTCCAGAACACCAGTAGTACACACAATAGTCTACTGGACAGAACACAGTGAAACAAGGAACAGTTGGGTTTATTTAAAGCCTTCTATATTTGTATCACTTTTAAAAGTTTTACTTAGCCAACCATAAAGCAACACACTGGCTCTCGTGTTGATATCCATCTCCTGAAAATATGGAATATCATTCATTCCCACTTTATCAAGCGCTAAATATTAGTAACTCTAAGGTAATTCATATATTCTTGAAATACTAAGCCTACAAGTGTAGTGATTCTTATTTAGATTCCATTGATGGTCCGAGACATGTATACTCCTAAATTCCAAATCGCAAAAGCCAATTTAAAATAATGAACTTGATACTTATTTTGAGTAGTTCACGTACCTCAGTATTGGTGTAATAAGTATTCCATGATGAACGTAGGGAATCCTGTCCACCAATGTCCCACATAAGGAAATGTGTATTTTTAACCACTATCTCCTCTACATTGCTTCCAATGGTAGGCGACGTGTGAACAACTTCATTCATCAAACTAGAAAAGAAAAGGGTAAAAAAAAGCATAATCTCGTATAATTTGGCTAATTCCTCACTCTTTTGAACAGAGCACTGTATAAAAGCTGCTTTTTCTTTGCAATATTCATTCACAAAACAAAAAATAATTTGTGGGATAGCAGGTCTAGGAAATAGTTGAAGAGTATTAGCAGAATAGTGGTGGATTGAGTGCCAGGGTGTGAATTTTATTCATTCAACTCAGGGGCTTTCATTTAAAAAGTCACCATCGTGCTTCAATGATATTCTGGTGACAAGACTGATGACCCTTGAATTTCTGGTTAAGATATTGCAGAATCTTAACCTGTCTGAAAATCTCAGTGTAATAATCTCAGAATGCATGCATTCATAAAAAAGTACTTTTTTTCTCAATGAGAAAAAGATATTTTGAAACACATTGCTGACAATATCCTACATAAATCTTCTTTGAAATGATACAATGACAATAAAACAAAGTGAAACATTTCATTTAAAATTGAACTTCATGCCTGCAATATTGTTATCTCCTGTTAGCTAGAACAAGAGAATAAAACCATGTATTATGTAGTGCCACTTATGTAAAACATATATCTAACACTGCGTGAGGGGTGCTATATAAATGCAATCTGTTGTTATGGTTGCAGGAATGGGTATTTAGAAGCATTTTGAAAGCAGGGAGAAAGATAGGAGGACAAAAGAAAGTTGCCTTTGGGAAATGGCTCCAGATAATACTTGTGTGGTGACCTTAAACCTCAGTTTCCAATTGGAGGGCATGATCTGACTGAAAACCGTGGTGAGATTGCAGAAACTGAGATTGACAATTTGGAATGTATCTACTGTGGCATTTCGACTTAGTTGAGTTTTGTCAGGATGTACAAGTGGGGGGAGAGAAACAAAGAGAAAAGCTCAAGACTCGACTCTGACCAAAGTTCTGAATTAATTAAAGTTTATAACAGTTGAAGCTAGGAAGTCCAAGAACAACTATTGGAGACATCTAATCTTATGAATGACAGATGCAGTTTAGGTTTCAGCAGAGATCATGATAAAATAGGGTACAAGCAGACAAGGAAGGCAGTCAATCCTGGTGATGGATCGGATGTCAGATTTGAAATTCAGTTTAGGGTCAAATAAAATGCTCTGGATGCAGCCTGAGTGAGCATAGAGAGAGATAGATTAATGGAATTAAAGCAAGAGTAGTCGGTGCGATCTGAGCATGATGATTTCAATCTCATCAACGTCAATGTATAGTTACGACTTGGCACTTGATGTCAAACAGGCAGTTCGGCAGATGGTAGTGGAGAGGTGGACTTTGGTATTGTGGGCGTATCGATGAAGCAGGAACGGGTTGGAAATGGAGTACATCAAAGGTGACTAAAGAACCAGGAAAGCTATTGAAAGGTGAAGAGAGGCTGAGTGGGACAGTTAGGACTGCAATGCCAAAGAATGGTACAGTGGAAATGGGAAGCACTGATGAGAGATAATGCACTGCTGACTTAAGGCTCTCATACTGATGGAATCCCTTTAGTCCATATTCTAACCAATGTTAACTTGTAACCATGGTGTCAGTTTGGCTCTGTAATTAGCACTCATGCCTCAGAGTCTGAAGGTTCAAGGCCCGTTAGGACTTCGAACTCAAATAGTCTGGGCTGGCACTCCTATGCAGTATGCTGAGGACCCCATGTTCAGGTGGTCAGTAAGGATCCCAAGGGATTATTCAACAAGAAAAGGGCGTTTCTCCTCGTGTCCTGGCCAACAATCTCCCAGGTAAAGTTGCTCAAACACTTCATTGCTGTATACAAGTCATTGCTGTGCGCAAATTAGCTGCCGCATTTAGTCTACAAAATACAGTCCACACGTTACAGTATATCCTGTGAAGCATTTTGAGATGTCCTCGCAATATGAAAGATGGTGTATAAAATGCAAGGGTTATTACTTTTGTTTGGGCCATATGCCCTCAACAAATGTAGCATTAATAAGTGTTGTGAAAAAACTGCATTGTTTCTACGCGGTACATTATTATGGATCACTTACTTAAGGTTTAAGAGTAATAACAAGAAGAGTAAGCAGGATCCGTCCCTCCAGGGAGAGAGTGCACATTCCGTTCCAACAATCTATCTCTGGGATTTCCATGTGTAAGTGGGAAGCGTGGAAATCTCAGCTTGGTCTGGATACTCTTAAGCATGGTGATGGGTTTCCGCATGTGTCAGACACCGGGCTGACCCACAAAAAACATGCGGAACTAAACTTGTGTAATAGGCAGTTTTAAAAAGGTCACAATCTAGCAGTTTTCTTTCATACTGTTGACAGTAGCTGCGCATGCAAACATTTAAATGTTTCCATCAACAATGTGAAATAAAGCTCTTGAATGCATTACCTCTAACATAAACACGCACTTGTAAAACTACTGCTGGGTCAAATTACTGATTCACACTGACTGCAAAGAGGTAAGTGCCAGTTCTGGAAACAACACTGTTGAGAGTTGTATATTATGGGAAGAAATTCCACTTGGTCTAGATTTATTCTTTTTATGTAACATTTTAGAGCATCTAGAATTCGACAAATTCTTACATCCAGCCTTACAATACTTTTCCACAAGTTCAAAGAGCTGCTGAAACCAGGTTCAAAAGTTAACACTGATTTCAACAAGTTGCCGAATTCCAGATGCTCCAGAATGTCACATAAATACAGTAAATGTAGAGTCAAGATGGAACTTTTCTCTTTGGGTGTTTAAAAACCTGCTGTTACCAACTAATATCTCAATCATTATTTAAAATTGAGAACAAAACAATTTTGAATTATGGAGCTCTTTTGAAAAGTCAACACCAAAAACCTTTTGGAAATTTTAAATCAACCAATATGAATTCTGTAAAATACTGGTTAGCAAACTTGATCAATAACATTTAAGTCCTTGATTAAACATTGGAATGGGGATACCTTAATACAGTGTAGAGGAGTAAATTGATCATGTGAAAGCTCTTTAGGATTCAATATTCTGATTGCTATTCAACTAAAGCTGAAACAGAAATTCAACTTTGCATACAAATGGAATGTAGAGCTTATGCCCAATCTTACAAATAGCTTAGGCACCAACAGTTTTGCAACTTCCTGCAAAGTGATATTTCAGAATTCCAACATTGTTCATGATCTCGACTACCTACTCACGCTGAAAGAATATTGTCAAGCCTTAGCCAAGATGAGAGGGCAGAGTGCCATTCTAACAATCACATTTTGACTGAACTGAAATAAATACAGAATTTTGTTTTTGCTTTCTTTCCATGGCTATCGATTAAAAGACAAGAAAATATTACATAACAGCTCTAGGCTTGTAGCACCCTGTATTTCAACATTTTCAGTATGCAACCCTTTTTACTGGGGAGGGGAGAGGAAGGGGTGGCAATCACAATGTTAAAATTTAAAAAACTGTATCTCAGTCTCTCATCTTTTTTTACATGATTAGAGGCTGATGGAGTGTGAAATTAATATCCATTAGCCACAAATTGATATCCAAGAATAGAAGCCAAGTCAGCAAAATCCAAACCTCTAACATTGGACTTTCTTATGGGTATCATTTTACTTTTTAAAAATAAACTTTATTATTCAAAATCAACCTAGAAACAATTTATTAATGGGTAACATCCAAAATTGGGGACGGAGAGGAAATGATGTTCCGAGACCATAATTTTATGAAGTCAGCATCACAATATTAAAAGTAAAAACACACCACTCTAAGATAAGCAATATACCTTAATAATTGAACAAAGAGAGAGAAAGGAATGGGAAGGCCAAACGTCAAAAACAGTACCATAATACTGACAACTTTATGGGATGGAAAGCAACAAAGAATAGATTCCAAGATGTCCAACATACCCCAATAGTGTTGGAAAAGCAACTTCAAGTACATAGCGAGACATTAGGGCAAAGCCTAGTGATATCTTCCATAACGGACCATGAAGATCCCCAACTAATCAAAGATATTACTCTTTTAGGATGCAGCACAATACACATGGAACGCCTACTGAAGGTATCAAGTGAAGAACAATATAATGGAAGTCACCAGCCCTTTTTTAAAAAAGACTGGAATGAGATACAATGAGGCCAGAGAAAACTTGAGAAGGTGACCTTAAGGAATCTCATCAACGAAAACTCCTACCTTGTAAGGAGGAAAATATGTGAGACTAAATATATTCAAGATCTTGATTTTTATAACACTATATACTGTACTGTAATTATCTAATCAAGATCTCAAATGTTGGTCAAGGTTAACATCTAGAATGTTGGACTGCAAATATGGTCACTACACTTCATAGTAAAATCCTGTAAAGCACTTTGAGAAGTCTTGATGACACACTATACCAAATGCAAGCATCATTATTATTACTTTGTTGTTAAACATGCAAAAGAGATATTACTTACAATTGATAAAGGATGGTAGTCTTTCCTGCATTGTCCAGGCCAACTATTATAACTTTATGTTCTGTAAAACAATATTTTGCACAATCACAAATAATAATTGTTGAAAATGCAACTCAGTTGCAATCTACAAGAACCTGCATTTAGATAGCACTTTTCACTCAGGTAGCATCTCAGTGGATTGACGCTGAACTAAAAGGTATCAAACACACACAGGATAGCACCTCGGAGAGCTGTACAGTGGAGGGATTGGATAGTGAACAAGGGAGACGGGGCAGATAAGTCATCCAAGCAAGTCTTTGCCAATTAATGTGGCAGATCTCCATGAGGCTGCTTTTCGAGTATTGGAATTACTTATTTCAATGAATGACAGATATCCTCTCATTCAATTGGCCATTATTCCCATGTAAACTTTGACAGTGTATTTATTGGCAGGCAATTTGGCAATGGATAAATGACAATGGTCCACACAAAGGTAACTGGTTACAGTTAATAATCAGAAGTAGAACAACTGGCCATTTTGCCCCATTCCTGATCCATCTGATTAGAGATCTGTTGCCAATTGTAAAACCCCAAATATACTGTGGTTGAGATGAATCCCAGAACTTCCCAGGCTGTATGCCCAGCTGAGCTACCAGGATAACAGTAGAATTTTCTTTAGTTGGGTTAAACTTACTCTCCCAAGTGAAATGTAAAAATATAAGCAATACATCTAAGTGATGCAGACTGTCAACACAGTGCTTTTCCACCTCTAAAACTTAATCAATGAAAGTATGATTCTGATACCTATTTGGAGACCCTCCAAAAGATGCTGAGGCTTGCATGAAATTTTCTCAACGCCTCCACTGGCAGCAAAAACTGTCACTATTGCTACACTGGTACAGTATCAGGAACCATCATGATCTGACCGTGAGCAAAATGAGGACTCACTCTGACCAGATAGGTTTTGTTCGTGCACAGGCTCGTACTGACCCTCCCAGCCATCAAGTTATTTGATTCTCCAAGATCTACCCAGCAACAGACAAATTATATAATGTCAGGAGCTCAAGAGTTACAGATCCACATTCTGCTCTCTGAACATCATCCCAGAGTCAATCCTGCCTCACTCCTTCCTCGTTCGAGGCTCGTCTGAAGATGTACTTCTTTGAAACCAATCGCACTTTTGTTCATCTTCCCCCTCCTGGATCCCTTTTAGCTCCCACCCTCAACCCAGCGGCGTCAAGTGCTTTGAGATATCATCTCGACATGAAAGGTCCTATAGAAATATAAATTGTATTGCGGCTAATTGTATTAGTTCTACAACACACACAATTTGTGGCGTCCTGTAGCTCAGTGGTTAGAGCACTCGCTTTGCAAGCGAGAGACCTGAGTTCAATTCCAGGCAGAGGGCGAAACCTTGGGCAAGTTTCCTTACTCCACACACCTAATAATAATCCCTCCAAAACCAAAAACAATAATAAATTGGTCATTTTCAATCTACGACTGTTTGTGGGACATTGCTGTGCGCAATTGGCTGCCGCGTTCGCCCACAAATATACAGTCAATTCACTTTACAGTGTGTTCTGTGCAGCGCTTTGGGACGTCCTCCCGACGTGAAAAGCGCTACATCAAATGCGAGGATTATTATTATTATTATTATTATAACGTATGTACCAACATCTGTTGCATGTTCTCTATTAACAGAGATAATTTTGATGCCAATGCTGACTGGGTGACCAAAGCTCTCCAATTCCCGAGCACTAACATTTCATCAAACATGTTAACACATAACCGAGTCTCACAGGAGCCCCAGCAGCCTGGGGCTCGTTCCAAAGCCATCACAGCAGCGACAAGAGTTTGGGCTCAGGAGTTGCAAAAGTCACCAAATCTCGACAGGTGCTGGAGCAGTTTCCACAATTAATTCCCCCCCCACAGGGAAGACAAGGTGAAGGAAAACTGTTTCCCCCCCCCTCACTCCAGTCAGAAACCTCTCATTCGCTCCTTACACAAACACCGAAAAAGGCACGACTGAGTCGCAGCGAACCCTATCCCTAATAATAATAATAATCTTTGCATTTGATATAGCGCTTTTCACGTCGGGAGGACGTCTCAAAGCGCTTCACAGAACACACTGTAAAGTGAATTGACTGTATATTTGTGGGCGAACGCGGCAGCCAATTGCGCACAGCAATGTCCCACAAACAGTCGTAGATTGAAAATGACCAATTTATTATTGTTTTTGGTTTTGGAGGGATTATTATTAGGCTCTGTGTGGAGTAAGGAAACTTGCCCAAGGTTTCGCCCTCTGCCTGGAATTGAACTCAGGTCTCTCACTTGCAAAGCGAGTGCTCTAACCACTGAGCTACAGGACTAAACGAGAAGCAATCTAAAACTTGGCCAAAAACAAAGTGAGACACACACACACACACCCACACCACCCCCCCACACACACATTGTTTTCCAAATTTCTTATATACCGAATTCTCCATTGACATTTTTCTTTTATTTGCTTTTCGCCAAAAAAAAAATCAGCATTTCAAGGAATTTAGATTTCGCTCTCCATCCACCACCACCACCATCCCTTCCCTCCTCTCCCCACCTTGACAAAATTGCTCCTGTTTAATATTTGCATTTGCAGCTCGGTCCTGGGAGAGGTGGGAGGGGGGGGTGTGGTGGGGGGGGGGGGGGGAGTCCATACCATACCCTCCAGCAGCAAACTCACTCGTGTTCACTGAGATTCAACTGGAATAACATGGGGGAGGTGAGAGGGTGAGGGACTTGGGGAGGTGAGAGGGTGAGGGACTTGGGGAGGTGAGAGGGTGAGGGACTTGGGGAGGTGAGAGGGTGAGGGACTGGGGGGGGGGAGAGGGTGAGGGACTTGGGGAGGTGAGAGGGTGAGGGACTCGGGGAGGTGAGAGGGTGAGGGACTCGGGGAGGTGAGAGGGTGAGGGACTTGGGGGGGGGGAGGGTGAGGGACTGGGGGGGGAGGGTGAGGGACTGGGGGGGGGAGGGTGAGGGACTGGGGGGGGGAGGGTGAGGGACTGGGGGGGGAGGGTGAGGGACTGGGGGGGGAGGGTGAGGGACTGGGGGAGGTGAGAGGGTGAGGGACTGGGGGAGGTGAGAGGGTGAGGGACTTGGGGGGAGGGTGAGGGACTGGGGGGGGGAGGGTGAGGGACTGGGGGGAGGGTGAGGGACTGGGGGGGGGAGGGTGAGGGACTGGGGGGGAGGGTGAGGGACTGGGGGGGAGGGTGAGGGACTGGGGAGGTGAGAGGGTGAGGGACTGGGGAGGTGAGAGGGTGAGGGACTTGGGGAGGTGAGAGGGTGAGGGACTTGGGGGGGGGGAGGGAGGGGGGGAAAGAGAGCTCTGGTTATAACGCAACCACAGACCAGACCTCAGAGCAAACAGATGGGGGGAGGGAGGAGAGGGGGAAGGGGGGAAGGGAGGAAGGGGGGAAAGGGGGGAGGGAGGGGGGAAAGGGGGAGGAGAGGGGAAAGGGGGGGAGGGAGGGGGAAAGGGGGAGGAGAGGGGAAAGGGGGGGAGGGAGGGGGGAAAGGGGGAGGAGGGGGAAAGGGGGGGGGAGGGGAAAGGGGGGGAGGGGGAAAGGGGGGGAGGGAGGGGGGAAAGGGGGGGGGAGAGGGGAAAGGGGGGGAGAGGGGGAAAGGGGGGAGGAGAGGGGGAAAGGGGGGGGGAGGAAGGGGGGAAAGGGGGGGAGGAGGGAGGGAGCCTCGACAGCTGGAACCTACCTTGGTTACAAAAGAAGCTCCGAAACCTGGAGAACAAAAGCCCCATGTCGGGGGGGGCGCGGGCGGGCGCCTCGGCCACAGCTGCCAGCGCCGGCTCCCGGCTTCCACACCTCTTCCCCGGCCCCGCTCCACGATTTACCGGTTGAACCCTGGCTGTCCGGGGGGGGGGGGGGGGGGGGGGGGGAGGGGAGGGAGGGGGTGAGCGCCGTCCACCGCGAAGAGCTCGAGCTCTCCTCTCTCTCTCACTCACTCACTCACACACCCAAAGCCGCCAACGACGCGGCGCGCCGGGGCCGCATGTCATTCGACGGAGCCGAACGGCTCGGCGTCCGGCTTTAACGACCGCCCTTCTCTCCGCGGCTCGTTTGAATCTGTTATCCCGCGAGCGGCGCCGCGAGCCGCCACTGGCATAGCCGACGTCAACGCGCACGCCACCATACTGTCGTGACGTCGTCGCGCACGCCGCCGCCGCCTCCTCCTCCTCCGTCTCATTGTCGTAACGTCACGGCGCACGCTGCCTCCTCCGCCTCATTGTCGTAACGTCACGGCGCACGCTGCCTCCTCCGCCTCATTGTCGTAACGTCACGGCGCACGCTGCCTCCTCCGCCTTATTGTTGTAACGTCACGGCGCACGCTGCCTCCTCCGCCTTATTGTTGTAACGTCACGGCGCACGCTGCCTCCTCCTCCTCCATCTACTTACCAAACAAACACCATCAGGCTCTCCACCGCCTCCTTATCACGTTTGATATAGATCCTGTAATACTAACGCATCACGTTTGCATTCAGCCGGGACTTTTCTTTTCGACGGCGCCTTCAGTCACCGTCCTCCCCCTCCCTACGGCTCGGCCCCGGGATCCGTTACTGTGAAACGCAGCTGAGGCGCTGTCCGGCGTGGAGGGCACTATATAAATCCAAGTTGTTGTTATGGTGAGTGGAAACCCATCATTTTCAGTCGATTCTCTGTTCTCTTATGAGGCCCGGGTTCGATTCCCAGCAGGATGAAACCTTGGGCAAGTTTCCTTACCGCCTGATAATAATCCCTCAAAACAAACAATAATAAATTGGTCATTTCAATCCACGACTGTTTGTGGGACACTGCTGTGCGCAATTGGTTGCTGCATTTCGCCATTGGTTGCTGCATTTCGCCCACAAATATATGGTCAATTCATTTTACGGTCTATTCTGTGAAGTGCTTTGAGACATCTAGAAGACATGAAAAGCACTGTATCAAACGCAAGGATTATTATTATTATTATCAACATGGTAATGAGTGCTCTAACTACTGAGCTATAGGACTCCAACCTTCTGACCTTCAAGGACCTCCACAGGCTTGCTACACCCTACCTCTCCAACTTCATAACCCCATATCAGCCTGTCCACTTGGCAGACCCCGGCCTGCTTCAGGTCTCCCGCACTTCCCGCTCCACCATTGGCAGTCGGGCATTCAGCACCTCTGCCCCCACACTCTGGAACTCTACCACAATCCCCCCAACTCACCCCATCTCTTGCCTCCACCAAGTCCCATCTGAAGAACCCTCCTCATCGATCATGCCTTCAGCCACCCTCCCACCCCTGCCCTTCTCCCCTTCTGATCCCAACTCTCAGCTCGGGTTCAAAACCTTTAATTGTCCAGCGCCCCAGGACATCTTTCCGATGTGAAGGGTGCTATACAAGTATAATTTGTTGTTGTCAACAAAACACCAAATACTGCAGATGCTGGAAATCTGAAAGGAAAACAGAAGTCGCTGGGAACATTCAGCAGGAGAGCCAGCATCCATGGAGAAAGGAAAGTGAGTTAATGTTTTGAGCCCACGACCCTTCATCAGAACAGGGCTGGTGATGGTCTGGTCTCATTGACAACATTTATGGATGATGAGCTGCAACTTGCCAATTCATGGGGCGGGGCTTCCTCTCTGCGTGTTTCTGATTGGACGGCGCTCGAAGCAGCGTCGTTTGATTGACAGTCGAGCGAACCATTCAGGGAGCCGGAGAGTCCGAGAGGAGGCGGGGCTTACGGCTTTTGATGTCCGTTGAAGGCATGTGTGCCGGAGCCGCCGAGCGTGGCGGCGCATGCGCGCGGGCCTCGCTCGCGAGTGGCTCGGCACGGCGCATGCGCGGGTCTCCCGGTTAGAGGCGAAGTGAGCGCGAGCGAGCGATGGTGGCGGTTGAGAGTCGGTAGATTTGAACGGGGAGGTGACGGTTTGAGTGACTCCCTCCCCTCCCTCCTTCCCTCCCTCCGCGGCCAATTTGGTTTGCTTGCTGACAGGGTTGGGGCAGCAGTTTCTTTTCATGAGGGGGAAAAAAAACGTTCTCGGTGTCAGCGTGGAGCACATGTGGAATCGGGATCCCCGCGCTGTGTGTTTAAGCCGCTTGACGCTCGATTGAGGTGTTTTTTTTTTGTTGCTGGTGCAAACGATGTCGTAAGTGTTCATCAACCCTCCAGAGCTGCTGCAACCACAACAACAACAGTACATTTGCGCAAAGCGCCTTTCACATCGGGAGGGCGTCCCAAGGTGCCGGACAGACTTGTGTTTCGGACCTGAGCTGAGGGGCGGGGAGGGGGGGAGGGAGGGCGGGGAGATGGAAAGCACGGCCGAAGAGGAGGGGCAGTCCGTGTAATAATGTGTCAAATGGTACTCTTGAGTCAACAGCAACAACTTGCATTTATATTATATTATAGCCCCCTTCACGCAGGGTTGCGTCCCGGAGCCACGAGGTTTTGGGGTTCCAGCCCCGAGTCGGGACTTTGAGAGGGTTCAGTCTGAGTTTCTCCCGGTATCCCGGCCAACGATACCCCCCCGTTGGAATGAGTAAAATCGGGCACTCATTCCCTGGCTGTTTGTGGGATTTTGCTGGTGCAAATTGGTTGCCGTGTTTTGTTCGCCTACAAGTACACAGTCACTACACTTTTGCAGCAAAACTAATATGAAGTCCTTTGAGACGTTTCGATGTGCTTTATCGAATGAAAGATTTATGGCATATTTAGTTTGTTGAATTTTTTTTGTTTTCCTTAAAGCTGTGTTGTGTCTTTACCCCAAGTCTGAAAAATCTAAAAGATTAAGATAACCAAATATTCTTACGATTTATCAACCCTAATCATTCATAAAGTAGTATTGCAATGTGCAAGTTGAAAAATGCACAAGCGGGTTGTCCCTCAAAGAGTAAATTGACTTGCAGAGAAGGTTGTTAAATTTGTTCCAAATGTATGTGAGCTTTAGAAGATTCGAGTTGAAATACTTCAAACCCTTCAAACTGACTGTTTTCTGATACAGTACTGAGTTGAAGTAAACTTGATTTTAACAAAAACCCTCATATTTTAATTATATTTTAAAAGTGTTATATTCTCTTGGTTGGAGCATCTGTTTTCAACACTGCTAGAGTTAAATTGCTTTCATGTGTAATTCATTTTTGAAATTGTGTTTGACTGGGATTCCTGCACTGAAATAGTATACAGACAGACTTGCAAATTCTGAACCTGAATACATATTTCAAGCTGCACACCTCGATAACAAAAAAAGTAAAGTTGCAGGGTAATCTCTTGAAAATTACTGTTTGTATGTGTTGCATAAATTGGTGCAATACTCCAGCTGAGATTGAATCACTGAATTCACAGCACTTAAAAGAAGCAAGACAACTTAAAGATAGCTAAAGTCAGAGAATATGTCACAGGCAGTTATTAATGAAGTGGTATAGGTGTTGGTCTACCTCCACATGGAGTCCTGAATAATCCTGAATACTAGTTGCTTTATTACAGTAAGGACATCTTGATATTGGAGGGCATACAGCAATGCTATGTAAGTTGGAAAGGTTGACACGAAATAGAAAGCTCAGGGAAGAACCTCTTAAGCTATTTAGATCTTAAAGGGCATGACTAAACATAACTGAAAATTTGTGTAATCATGAAAACAATCTGGAACACTGGACTGTGAAACAAAATACACAACTTCAGACTCAGAAGAAGGAAGATGGACAGTTCATGGTAGCGTAGGGAATATACATCCTACAGACAGCCTACAGCAAATTATGTCAGAAAATTTTAGAAGAAATTAGTTATTTGATCAAGAATTCAATTGTGACGTAGTTTTTTCAGATATATGCTTTCATAGTTCTATGTAAATGGGGGGCAGAATTTCATGAAAAATAAATCACTGCAAGTAGTTTTCATTGTTGCCGCTGATCAAGATTTGTAGCACATTGAATTTATGAAATAATAAGTCAGTAATGAAGCTCATTTCTGCATAGTGTTTAATACTATATACGTTAATTATATTAATTTATCGTCATTTTATTTCAGTGATGAACCTTTGGCTGTTGTGAGGTGAATGAATAAGTAGAAATGGTTCCTGTATTTCCCAAAATTTCTCTGAAGTCTGAGGTTGAAGAATATCTCCGAAATGTGTTTACAAATCGAGAGGTAAGGTCTTATTGCAATTATTAGTGCTTTTTGGAAATTGTTAGAAAACTTTAAAAATTTGTGCCCTGTTAATCTACAAGTTAACTTGCAGTTTTTAAATTAATAACACAAATTACGCAAAATGAATATTACAAAATCATACAGTACTTATTACAAGAGAGGTACAGAATGGTGAAGAAGGCCCTTTGGCCTATTTGAACATCGCGCAAACTCTTCAGAAACCTAAGGAATAAATTAGAATTGGTTGCAAAATATTGTTAAGCATATTATAAATTAAATTTTTCATCCTTTGACATTATTAATATTTTTTTGTATGTTGGCCACTCACTGAGTTTGGATAAGAACATAAGAATTTGCTAGTCAAAGGAAGACCAAGGTCTATCCAGTCGCCTGCCACCATCCTGGCAATCACATGACGTATATCGTCCGACTCTATATTGTATAGTTAGGATGTCCTATTGTATATTAGGATGCCCTATTGTTTTTCATCTATCTGATGAATTGTTCCATAGCTTGAAGTTCATAGAAACAGGAATAGGCCATTCAGCCCCTCGAGCCTGTTCCGCCATTCTATAAGATCATGGGTGATCTACCTCAACCCCAGTTACCTGTCCTTATAGCAATGCCCCATAAACAGCTGTAAAATGAATGTCCAATTTTATCTGGAGGATTGTCAGCCGGGGAAAGACTGCTTTCTCTTTTCGAATTGCAATCTTTAACATGCACATAAACAGCAGATGGGACCTCTACTTAACATCTCATCTGGAGAATGACATTCCAACAATGTAATTTTTTTGGTTCACCTGATGGCTGACACATGTGGAATCTTGTTTAAGAAAACTCAAACCAGAGTTTCACATATATATGCCAGCCATACGTGGAGATTTCCCTGTGACTGGAATGGAATGTTTTCTCTCTCCAAATGGGAAACATCCCCGCTCCAAGTGACTGGTCTATCCCTCCCAAGTCCTGCCTATGAGTCTGGCTGGCTGGTCTGTCATCAGCATTGCCCTGGAGTACAGCAAACCTACACGACTTAGGAACTGGATTGTTGAGACTGCTGCAGTTAGTTAACTCAATTCTGACATTCCGTTGCCAAGCACATCACCTTGGAGCCAACTCAGTTACAGTTCAAAGAAGATCCCATTTACCTCTCTTCCCCTCCCCCCAGCTGAATGATCAACCCAACAATGGAACACTTCGTCTGTACTGCACTACTGTATCAGCCGAGAGTGTTACCTCAGAGTCCCGACGTGGCCTTACCCTCACAACGTTGTGACCCAAAGGTGAGGGTTTGCCAATTGTGGCATCCTGTAGCTCTGTGGTTAGAGCACTCACCTCGCAAGCAAGAGAATCTGGGTTCAGTTTCCATGTAGGGTAAAACATGGGGAAAGTTTCCTTACTCCACAAGTCTGTTTACCTAGCAGGAAATAGGAACACGCTTTTTAGTCAATCGGCAAATCCTTTTTTAAAAAAATGTGGTCACTTGGCTGTAGCGTTTCACACACAAAATATACAGCCCATTCACTTTATAGTATATTCTGTGAAGCGCTTTGAGAAGCCTCGAAGATGTGACAAGGCTCGATATCAAATGTAAGGATTATTATTTATTTCAAGAGGTTATTTAGAGAACCCTTTGACACTACTGTATTTGTTGAAAAAAAACCTAAAGTAACAGTTTAAAAATACAGTTTTGCTGTGGGGTTCAAGAATTGTGTCTACTCCACAGGAAGTTGGTGTTTTTCTTTAGATTATTGTTTGAATTTACTGAAGATATGGTGGACTAATTTAAAAATTAAGAAGGTATATAAATCCAAGTAGACATCGTATCAAACCTTATTGCAATTGTTAGAGGATCCTGCTTTGAATCACTATTTTATTAATTTGTAGATGTTCATTTTTATTTAGCTTCTGGCAACTTTGGGATCTGAGGAGACTGAGATTAAGTTTGAAGCCCTGTTAAGTCGTTTGTCACATCCTCCGGCTTTCACAAGTGTCAGAGTCAATACCTGCCTGGCCACAATTGGCCATGTTAAAAAGCTGTTGATTGAAGAGATCCAAAAGGTTTGTCTCCTTTCAAGTTGGTTCATACTCAAGGATTTTATTTCATAATACAGTTGAAAAAAAATTGCTCAAGAAACGAATAGTTGCTGATGACCTGGGCCAATAGAAATGTACAGAAATATTTGCCAAAAATTGCAGGGAGATTTGTTCATTGTGCGGGAAATTGCGGGAGAAGGTTGGTGCTATTGATGTACATTCTACTGCCAATGCACGTGCACAGACAGCGCCAGGCACACGCACGTGCACACACACGCGCACAGACAGAGCGCCAGACACACGCACGGCCACAGACAGAGCGCCAGGCACGCGCAGGCGCACAGACAGAGCGACAGGCATACGCATAGACAGAGCGACAGTCACACTCACGGGCACAGACCGCGCCAGACACACATATGCGCACAGACAAAGCGACAGACACACGCACATGCACAGACGGCACCAGGTACAGACAGAGCGACACAGACAGAGCAACAGACACACGCACGGACACAGACAGAACGCCAGGCACGCGCACAGGCAGAGCGACAGACACACATGGGCACAGACAGAGCGCCAGGCACACACGTACGCACAGCAGAGCGACAGACACACGGACAGACAGGGCTACAGACACGAGCACAGATAGAGCGACAGACACACGTACGGGCACAGACAGAGCGCCAGGCACACGGGTTTGGAGCAGAGGAGGGTGTTTGTAGCGGATTCCATGGGAAAAGTGCAGCCTCACTTTTCTATTGGCCCAGATAACCAACTGCTAAACAAGGCTCTTTGTGACATGAACTGTCTATTGTAGAGAACATTTGGTACATCACCGTAACTGCCAAGTCCTCAAGGTTATCTTGGTCAGCGTTAAGGTTTCACAAGTCAGTGTGTACACAGGGGTTTCACTGGCAAAGACGTGGGTTATTCGCGCAGGTGCTTTTTCTGCTGCCAAGATGGAAGTCTTGCTACCACTTTCCAACCCCAATATGATTATCATCTGTAGCTCATAATTTACATACTTATTACCTACATGAAATGGCAGCTGACTTAAAACTGACTTAAATGCATGCCTTTCAGAAGAACATTGTCTTTTCGAACAGTTACCATTATATTATAGTATTTAACGTACAATCATTGCTCTAAAGTATAATATTTCCATTTAATTTGGAATTTGCAACTTCCAGCTAAAAGTGAGTAATGTTGAAAACATTGTTAGCCTACAACTTGCATCTCCTGGTTAATTTTTCACTTGAAACATTTCAACATAAGATGTTATGTTATCAGGTGCAAGTGTATTATTTATTATTTTTAAAAAAAGTTTTACATATTAATCGTGTTTATTTACACAGCAATTTAAGGAATGGACCACGAACAGCATTCCAGTATTAGAGCATCCAAAACTTCCAGATGTTTTACTAATTCCTGTTATTGGGCCCAGGTATGTTGGTGTGGTGATATTTTGCATGGAAAATTGTTAACTATTTAGCATTTGAAAATTAAAAATCAGATAGTTTTGATGGAGGGCGATTTGGTATTGAAGTACAAAAATCCCAATTATTTCTTGCTTGATATGTGGGAAAAATATAACATATTAAATGAAAATAACCACCTCTGGCCTTCCAACTGCTACCCCATCCCCATCTCCACCTCACACTGACCTTCCCATCCCTCCCACCACACTTTCGAACCTGTCTCCCCCTCTGACCATCATCATAAACCAAATTTAAACCACCACCTGCTTCCTTGACCTTATCCCTACCCTCCTCCTTACCTCCCAGCTCCACCTCCTTGCCATCTCCTTGTAGAGACTCATTGACGTCCCCCCCTCCCTCTCCACCCTCCTCCCTCTCACCCCCTCCCTCTCCGCACCCCCTCCCCCACTCTCTTTCCCCCCCCCTCCCTCCATCCCTCCCCCCACCACCACCCACCAGGCCAGGTCTGGCTAACTGTTGGACGATGATGCCCCAGAGGATAGAGTTCAAAATACATGAACTTCAAGGCTTTGGAACCTTGATCTTGCTCCCTCCCTTGCCTCCTTCAAAGAACGTCTCAAAATCCTTCTCTTTGACTGAGCATTGGCCCAATCCTCCCTGTCCTCCAACCCTCTGATGCCAACCCCCTGCTCAGGTCCAAATCAGTGATTGTCCAGTGTCTCCTGACGGGAAAGGCACTATACAAATGTAATTTGTTGTTGTTTACAGTATGTCCTGAGATGCCCTTTGAGACATTTCCACAACATGATAAGACATTACATAAAATGCAATGATTATTATTCTTATACAGTATTTTGTGGGTAAAATAGAAAGTTATTTTGCAACGAGTAAGAATTGAAGGCCATGAATGAAATCCTCAGGCAACCTCGGCAACTTTATTTGCAAATGTGTGTTATCACTATTTTCAGAATAAATCTACATAGGCACTCCTCTGAAGTGATTGTGGGAGCTCAGTGTGGAAATGCTGTGCTTCGCGGAGCCCATGTTTTTGCTCCTGGCATTCTGTCAGCACCAAAATGTAAGTAGCAATTTGCTAGTTAACTTCCACCTTTTTCTTAAACCCTCCTTTGTTGAAAATAAAAGCTTAAATTTATGGTTAAATCCAAGTGATCATTCCAATATCCAATTACTTGGCCTGAACATTATTGATTCAACACACAATTTAGTGTCAAACCAATGCTAAAGATGCAGTATTTACAAATGTAATTTTGTTGTTGTTATTACCTCAGGGTTATGGCACATGTTTGCAAAGTGATCTGTTTTTTGACAGCCAGTAAAGATGATTTGGGAGGAAATGGATTTATTTCACTGAAGTATAAATGCAAGCAGTATATTTGAAGCTACTCCACTGGAGCTATATACACTATTCCCAATTTCCTGTTATTTCCTTGATCCCTTATATAGTTATAGTTTTTCTGCAAATAAATCCAGTTCCCTTTTAAGTGAAATGGTTTATGGCAATTGGACATAATGGGGGTATACTGTTGGATTTCTCTTCCTGCTATGGCAAATTTCTTATTTCAGTCAGACTCTGATGGATATAAGTTATTATTCCACCACAATATTTGAGAAGTCACCATTGGATCTATTTGCACATCTAACCACCTAGCCAGTTACATAATAGAAGGTTGCAGATTGTTCATTTATGTCAATGGTTATAATAATAATCCTTGCATTTGATATAGTGCTTTTCACGTCTTCTCGACGTCTCAAAGCGCTTCACAGCATAACAACAACAACAAGTTGGATTTGTATAGCGCCCTCCACGCCGGACGGCGTCTCAGCGCTTCACAGTAACGGATCCCGGGGCTGAGCCAGGAGAAGGGGGAGGATGGTGACCAAAGGCGCGGTCGAAAAGAAAGGTCTTCAGCAATGACCTGAACATAGGAAGAGAGGGGGCGAGGCGAAGGGAGTGAGGAAGGGAGTTCCTGAGCCTCGGGGCATAGTGGCTGAAGGCACGGAGGACGAGGAGGCCAGACCCGGAGGACGAATGCAACGGGCACTGTTTTGAGGACAGAGGAGGTCAGAGAGGTAGGGGGGTGCAGAGGAGTGGAGGGATTTGAAGACAAGGCTGAGGATCTTGAAGTCCATCCTCTCTGGGACAGGCAGCCAGTGCAGTCTGGCAAGGACGAGTAATCGGGGAGTGGAGTTTTGTGCGGGTGAGAATGTGGGCGTCAGAGTTTTGAATAATCTGGATTTTATGGATGGTAGTGGAGGGGAGACCAGCGAGGAGGGCGTTAGAATAGTCCAGCTGCGAGGTGACAGGCATGGATCAGGGTTTCAGCGGCTTTCGGAGATGGAAGATAGCGGTGCTGGTGAGGGACGATAATTGGGGGTCGAACTTAATGCCTAGGTTGCGTACGGGTTTGGAGAGTTTTAGTGGGAGGTCGGGTAGGTGGAGGAGGTGAGAATCGTGAGATTTTAGACATTGACAAGAGCCAGAGAGTATGACTTCCATCTTGTCAGCGTTCAGCTGAAGGAAATTTGCGCTCATCTAGACCCTGAGGTCTGACAGAACATCAGAGGACTGGGGGTCGCAACGAGAGGTGGAAAAATAGAGTTGGGTGTCATCCACATACATGTGGAAATGTACCTCATGTCTGCGGATGACATCCCCAAGAGGGAGCATGTAGATCAGAAAGAGGAGGGGACCAAGGATGGATCCTTGGGGTACCCCACAGGTAAACGGGTGAGAGCGGGAGGAGAAGCCGTTTATGCAGATGTCCTGCTGACAGTTCATGAGGTTGGACTCGAACCAGGCGAGTGCGGTCCCACTGAAGTGGATGACGGAGGAAAGGCGGTGGAGGAGGATGGCGTGATCGACTGTCGAACGGGACGGAAAGGTCCACGAGGACAAGGAGGCAGAGGGAGCCCTGGTCACAGATAGAGAGGATGTCGTTTGTGACTTTCACAAGCGCAGTAAAGTGAAGACTGTAAAGTAAATTGACTATATTTGTGGGTGAAACGTGGCAGCCAATTGCGCACAGCAGTGTCCCACAAACAGGCGTGGATTGAAAATGACCAATTTATTATTTTTTTGTTTTGGTGGAATTATTATTAGGCGTGTGGAGTAAGGAAACTTGCCCAAGGTTTCACCCTGCCTGGAATTGAACCCGGATGTCTTGCTTGCAAGGCGAGTGCTCTAACCACTGAGATACAGGACTCTACGATGGTTGTATAAGAAACATTTCAGAATGTAAATTAAAGCCTGGAGATGACCTAATGTCATCGGGTGATACCATATTTAACTTAAACATGATGTGATAGTTCACTCAAAAATCATAAAATGTCTTTCTTAATGTGATATTTATTTGTCCACAGACCAGTGCCTTGGGACGTCCTCCCGATGTGAAAGGCGCTCTATAAATGGATTCTTGTTGTTGTTGATATTACAATATTAACTTTTTATTTTTGTTTCAGTTATGAAAGTTGGTGCTGTGGTTTCTGTTTATTCAGACATTGATGGGAAATGCAAAAGAGGAGCGAAAGAATTTACGGGACCTAAAGTGTTTGTGGGGAATGGAATTGCCGAACTAAGCCGCGATCAAGTATTCTGTTCTGGTGTCACTTTAAGGTAAATAGTCTGCAAGGAAGTGGGCAGTTGTGGTTTTGTATCTATTCCAAATGAACTCCCCCCGTTATGCACAGGATTAAAATCATGGAACAATGTTTGGGTATTATGGGTTAACCATAGTAATGTTTAAAAGGGAACCGGAAAAATGAAGAAGAGAAATATTAAATGATGTGGAAAAGCATCAAAGAATTGGCATTAGAGTAGTTAGCTCCAGTGGAGGTCCCTTCTGAGCACTGAAGATTGATGTCTATTTGAACTGGTTTTGCAATCCCCTTGAATATAAATGTGACGATTGTTGGGTGTAGAGGGAGCTTTGCTCTACCACTTGTTTGCTCTGGAGAAAAAATATTTGAAAAGCTGGATTGTAGATGAAGCAGAATATCTCTTTTGAACTGGAAGCATAGCACTAAAGGACATATGTATACAATTAATAAGCCTCTTGCAAGACTTGATAGCACAAGGAAGGAAATTTGCAGAATAATATGTACAATACAATATGTGCAAAGGATTCCATTGATGTAAAATTACAAGTCTTTGACTCAGTGGTATTAATTTCATCTCCAAATCAGAAGAATGTGGGATCAAGCCCTACGTCAGGACGTGAACGTAGTCTAAGCTGACAGTCCAATGCAGTGTTGGGATGCATTTGAATTGTCAGAGATGGCATCCCTCGGAGGCGTTAAACTGTTTTGCCTGAGATGTTGAACGTCTGCCTGTTCAGATAAATATTAAAGATCCTAACACTATACAAAAAGAGAAGGGAATTTCTCCTGGTGTCCTGGCCAACAATCCCCCAAATAAAATTGGTCACTCATTCCATAGCTGTTGGTGGGACATTGCTGTATGCAAACTGGCTGCCACGTTTCACCACAAAGTACACAGTGTGATAAAGCGCTATATCAAATGGAAGGATTATTGTTATTAAATGTCCCATGGTAATCTCATATAATTTGCCTGTTGGTTAATGTACAAGCATGGAGTAGAATATCCAGGAGAACCCCATTATAATGTGACAATTGGAATCCAGAAAATATCAGCTTTAACAGAGTGCGCTGAGAATATGCTCCGGTTTATGCCAGGTTGTGACATTGATCACATGACTGGTAATGTCACTGCAGAAAGCTGGCCGACTGCTCACCGAAAAAGCAGTGCTGTATCTCTTATGTACAGATAGAAATACAATTGACTTTGTAGTTTGGTAATAGTTTAGATTGGTTACATTTATTCAATTAAATGGTCCTAACATACAGTAACAATTTGCATATATAGCTCTTTTCATGTCGGAAGGATGTCCCAAGGCACCGGACAGTTATATAATGTATAATAATAATATATAATTATAACATAATAATAATCCTTACATTTGACATAGCGCCTTATCATGCTGCTGAGACATCTCAAAACGCTTCACAGAATATATTGTAAAGTGAATGGACTATATTTTGTGGGCGAAGCGCGAGCTGGGAGTTGGAATCAAGAGGGGTGGAGGGTAGGGAAGTTTGCAATTCTAGAAATTAAAAGGCCTGGCGATCTGCCTAGTCTTAGTCTATAAGACCATTTTATCTTAAAATTTAAGATTGAGGCGAATTGTCGAAATTTCTTATAGGCCGTCTTAATATAGGATTTTTTAAAAATTATTTTTATGATATTAAAGATATAGAGTATATTTTTCTTTTTTTTTATTTATTCTCAGAGGTATTGGAATTAGAATGACAGAAGCTGTCTACATGAGTCCATCCTTTGATAATCTCCTGCCTGGTTTTGTGTTTTTACAGGTAAGTCTGGATTTCTAATCTTTCAAGCAACAGATACAGCGTCCTTTTATTCAATCATTGTTTATCTTGGTTAACCTTGGTTGAGGTAAAGACTTGTCCTCAACCTTCCACAGATGTCAAGTATTCATCAAATGTTAATGGCATTTGTACAGGTCTTCCAGTCAGACATAGATTTTTGAAAAACAAGCATGACCAGAGCATTATGACCAGCGTATTACTCCAGATATCAATCTTGTGACTGTTCACAATGTTTATTAATAAGCTTAGCTAACAACAACAATTTGCATTTATATAGCACCCTTCATGCGGAGTAGCGTCTCCGAGCATTTCATTTCCGAGCTATATAAATGCAAGTTGTTGTTGTTAGCTAAGAATAAACATTGTGAACAGTCACAAGATTGATACCTGGAGTAATAATGCTCATAATGCTCATAATGCTCTGGTCATGCTTGTTTTTCAAAAATCTATGTCTGACTGGAAGACCTGTACAAATGCCATTAACATTTGATGAATTCTTGACATGAGGTAGTGGAGGAGGTCGACTGTCGAACGCAGCCAAGAGGTCCAGGAGATGAGGAGGCAGAGGGATCCCTGGCGACAGACATGAATGGCAACCTGACAACATGGAAGCTAGTCAAGTTTTTGCATAGGTAGTCAGATAGTCGATACTGGAAGCCAGAACAATACAATACAATTTGCATTTGTATAGCACACTTCAGGTCCCAAAATGCTCGACACTGCTAGCTGGGAATCTGAGCTGGTGGTGGGAGCCAAGGAGAAAGATGACTGAAAGTGCAGTCTTGAGATGGACCTTGAACAAGGTTATTTTGTATTATTACGTTTGACATTCAGACATGTCAAGAAAATAAACAATAATAAAATTAGTCACTTCAATCCACATCTGTTTGTGGGACACTGCTGTGCGCAATTGGCTGCTGCGTTTTTCTCACAAATATACAGCCAATTCACTTTACAGTATATTCTGTGAAGTGCGTTGAGACGTCTAGAAGACTTGAAAAGCGCTATATCAAATGCAAGGTTTATTATTATTATTACATAGTGTATTGCGTTAAAGAGGTGTTGAAGTAGTTGCGTAACTTTGAATATGTATAATCCAAAAATATGTATAACAAATTTAAAACTGATATTTTATTTTTCTTCATGGTGAGAACCTGCCATCTGTGGTAGTGAGTCATGTGTTAAATCCTAAACCTGGGGAAAGGATATTGGATATCTGTGCAGCTCCGGGTGGAAAGACTACTCACATTGCAGCTTTAATGCATGACAAGGTAGGAATAAAACTAAGTTATTTGTCTTTTTTTGGTGTCTCCCACTTCAATTTTAAGCATTTGATGCTTCAAATATTTTATTACTGTGGGCAACATGGTTTACGGTCTGTGAAAATCTTCTTTTTGCTGATTTGTCTCAAACCATGATATACAAAAAATGCTCATTCATTTAACTTTAACATGTTTTGAATATAACAGGAAGTCTAAACCATAAGATATTACCAGCTTGACTTTATAAGCTAGTCATAAGAAAAGTAGATCTTTTGTCAGTTGCTTCCAACAAGATGTCAGCTTTCACTGTTACTAGATAATTTTAAAATAATGCTTGCATTTCAAATAGCATCTTATCACATCGTCAGAACTTCTCAAAAGACTACACAGGTTGTCCTGTGAAATCTAGTAACTGTATATTTGTAGGCAAAAACAGTAGTCAATTTGCATACAGCAATGTCCCTCAGACAGCTGGGAAGTGAATGATCAGTTTTACCTGGGGATTATTGGTCAGACGACCGGGATGAACTCCTTTCTCTTTTTGGATAGTGTCATGGGATCTTTAACGTCCACACGAACAGGCAGACAGACCTTGGTTTAACGTCTCATCCTGATAATAAAATGTTAATATTTAATGTAAAATGCTAAAATCTTTATCTGCCATCAGATGTTTCTTTTGTTGAAAGAAAATATCACTTGCTTGTTTGGACAGAGATTATCGTTTAGGGAAAATATGGTATCTCACACTTCTACCTTTAATAGGTGGCCAACTTTTCCAAATGAAACGTACCTTAATATAATATTTCTGTAAAGGTACACAAGCTACTCCAAAACAAACGACCTGGTTTAAGAGGTCTTTTAAATTTTTTAAGCTGTTTATGAAAAGTTTAGTTTTTTTAATGCAATCATTGAAGCAATGAAAATGCAAGTGCAATAGCGAGAACCAAACAGGAATACTTTGAAAATTAATTTAGTGTCATAAATATGTTATTGGGTCGTACTGAACCTAGCTAAAGACATAAAGGAATGTAGCTGAATAACACAATATGGCAATATATCTGAATTAAAAAAAACCCACTCGGGTTGGAGGAGAAGCAGATAGGCTATAATTTGAATATTATATTGTTGATGGGGATAGCCTACCACACAAAGACTCTTTCTCCTTGACTCCCCCACCCCATAATTGCTGTTGTCTTTTTAAACAAATATAACAACTTAGTGAAATTTTTTTGTATGCACTATTGCTTTGATTGCAAGTGTAACTTTGGTTCCCTCTATGGTACTTTTGTGTGCACTACAGCACTATGTTTAGAGCAGGAATAAAGATGAGAACAAATTTCAAATAGTTAAGACAGTATTAAGAAAAATGTACCCAAGAGGTATTCGCCAAATTTTCACTTCTTGGAAGGTACTAGTTAGGGTCTCTGGAAGAGCTTGTTGCAATTTGTAGAGTTCCATTATGTGTTTTACAATTCTTTCAAAGTTTTCAAACTTTTGACTTTCTTTGTACATTTCTCTTTTGGGGTGAACAACCAATGAAAATATCCATCTTTAAGCATACAAAATATTTGTAAAGTTGCTATTCTTAACATTGGTAGCAAACCAGAATTGAATTTGTCGATTGTTGAATTTTTTTCAACAATAACCAGTGAAGCAGTTTGACAATTTATCATTTTATTTGAAAATGTGTTTAAAATGACTTTGCCAACAGGGTGAAGTTTTGGCAATGGACAAAATTGCAAACAAATTGGAGAAGATTAAACAGAATGCTAAGAACTTACAGCTGCAATGTATCAAAGCGTTTTGCTATGATGGTACCAAGGCTCTTGATACTGAAGGAAATCGAGATGGACAAGGTAAAAAATATTAAGTGCAAGTTTTGAAATACAGTACTAAAAACCATGATTTTAAAAAAGGGGCACCCTCCACATATTATACAATATACAGTAGAAACCTGGTCAATTTGGTAATCCGGTCATTTTGGTAATCCAGCAGCTTCACAATTGTGGACACATTTTCACAATCTCTTTCATTAACAGTGTTAAAAGATAGGTCATCTGCTTCAATAAACCGGGCACTTGACTGTTCAGGACAGTGGTCATTGATTGCAGCTGCTACCAAGCCCTCCTCCGCTTTAAACGCGGTATAGATACCCTCCACCACTACTAATCTGTGTGCTAATCCTCGGGCTTCTTGCGCTGTTTGCTCAATGCTGCCACTGTGGGTGGAATGGGCTCCGACTGTGCATGCACGGCGCAGGGAGTGTTGGGATCGCGGAAGCGGCTCGAGCGGAAAATCGACTTCGCCTGGGGCCGGGGACTAACCTAAGCTCCTGCGGCCAATTCTCGGTAAGTGCTGTATTCATGGTTTGTGTGTACATTGTTTGGTTTGATTCAGTGACTGTTGACAAGTGTTGTAAACATGCCACCACGGAAGGAATTGTCCTTATGCGAGGGAATGGACTTAATTAAAAACAGTAAGGGCAAAAGTCATAGACAGTTATAACAACAACAACAAAATTGGATTTGTCTAGTGCCTTTCACGTCGGGAGGACATCCCAAGGCACTTCAAATAGTTATGATAGTATTAAGAAAAATGTACCCAAAAGTTATTTGCCAAATTTTCACTTCAATCAGCTGTGATCTATGGCATTGGCAGAACACAAGTTGGATATTCTCAAAAGGAAGGCTGAATACATGACAGCTTTTGTTTTAAATGTGACAATGCCTTTATTTTAATGAGATTGCAAAGTATGGTTGTTGAATGTTCATCACCCTTCCCATTATCAATGCCCTTAACATTATATCAGTGAACTGAATCACCCGACCTGTTTCAGAAAATCAGGTCACCCCGTTTGACGGAAGCTGATATTAGGCAAAAAGAGAAAATGAAAAAAATCGTAATATTCAGAATATGTCTATCATTAGTCTGCCAAAGGTTAGTTTATTTATGTGACTGCAGAAAAATGCAACGAGTACACAGATTCAGCATGTTGCCCGACACATGACATGAATGGAAAACGATGGAACTATTCTATTGTTGAAAAAGCCAATATTTCTAAAACACAAACGACAACAAAATTACATTTGTATAGCGCCTTTCACGCTGATAGGCCTTCCCGAGGTGCTGGACAGTCAGTGTTTCGGACCCGAGCTGGGGTTCGGGATTGGGGAGAGTGGAGGGCAATGTGGGGAAGCAGGATGATTGAAAGCCTAGTCGAAGAGGAGGATCTTGAGATGGGTCTTGAAGGAGGCAAGGAAGGGGGCAATTGACTACAAACACTTGATAGATGATTGTGTAGATGGGTAAACTCTTGAAATAGGATAATTACGTTTTAATGAAATATTCTCATACCAGCGTGTAGTAATTAAAGTAATAGTATCTTATCGCAGGAAAGAGTAGTTATAGTGAAAACCAGTAGGAAATCGTTTAAATCACAATTCTTGTGTCTAAATGCTTTACAGTAACTAAGATGATTGTGAGGATAAAGTAAAGACAAAATTATCTTTTGTTTTATATCTTTCAGAAGGTCCTCCATACCCACCAGAATCTTTTGACCGTGTACTTCTAGATGCACCTTGCAGTGGGTTGGGTCAGAGGCCAAATATGGCCTGCGCTTGCAGCTTAAAGGAAATCACTTGTTATCAACCTTTACAACGCAAGCTTTTTAGAACAGTAAGTTTTAGCCCAGGATGTAATTACTGACAGAAACATAATAAAGTAAGACTCCATTTTTGAATTTATCATCCTAAAATTCCAATAATATGAAATACTGCTACTTTCAATCATAACTATTCTCTTAATCATTGTAATAATATCAATTTGTAGTTATTTGAGTGGAAGTATGTTTGTGTGGTTCTGAGCCAAACACACCAGTCAAACCTGTGGTGTGATTCTTGGTTTGTGGTGAATTAACTAACCTAAGGCAATAAGGCTCTACAACTAGACTCCGGGCTGCAGGGCAGTTAGTCAAATTCATTGATTCCTAATTTCTATCCATTAGCTTCCTTTGGAAAGTATTGTTGAGTGATTACCAAGTGAGGACAAGATCTAACTGAGCTGAAAAGAGCTACAGCCTCATGAACTGTTAAAATTTGCTGTCTAGGCTGATGCACAGAAATTATTACTTGCACAACTAACCACATTTAAAGTAAGAGGAAGGAACGGGTGAAGAAAACTTTCTTTAGAATAGATACGTGAGCTAAAATTGTTTTATCATTACTGTACAGTCAGAAGGTAAAGTGTTATGTGGTGGGAGGAAGTGCTGATGTGACATTGAATGTGAGATGTAATAATTTTACAATAATCCTGGTGTTTGATATAGTGCCTTATTACATTGTGAAGCTGTCACAAAGGGTTTCACAAGATATATTGTTAATTGGATTGATTGCATTTTGTGGGTGAGTAACATCGAGTTGCACACAGTAATGTCTCACAAACAGCCATGGAATGAATGACCAATTTTATTTGGGAGATTGTTGGCTAGAATACCGGGAAAAACCACTTTCTCTTTTGAAGAATGTTATGGGATCTTTAATACCCACCATGTTGAGGAGCGAGTGAACCAATATTAACATATGTTGGGGGGAGAGAGAGCAAATAAATATACCAAGGAACTCCGTTATTAGCATGTTTAGATAAGGTGTTTGGAACTCACTTGGAATTGTCATTGTGACAATTTGGCAGATATTGAACGACCACAGTACGATTCAGTGCATTTAGAAAACTGGAGGAAAAATATTTTTAAAACATGATATAGGAATTACTTTCAATGAAGAAATCTTAGCTAAAGTTAAGGTTCTGAAGTGTTTAAAAAGTTTATTGGGTGGCAACAAGAGAATAATGTTTTATGTTATTGCAATTAAAGCAATACAGCATTTTACATTATTTATGAGCAAATTGGTGGTTCAGTATCCAGAAAGGCAGATACATTGTTTCATATCATCGCTACCTGTATCTGTGGAAGCAGCTGTCACGAAGAGCCAAAAATGCTGCTGTTAGTCAACTGCGACAGAACCAGCATTCTTCTTATCCCAGTTTTCTAATTGGATGCTGCTGTTTGAACTTAAATCAAAGACTATCTACAAGTTTTGACTAAAGCCTGATTGATATTGAGGATTACTGATGTTTAAATTCTGTTTGTAGACCTGGACTAATCAAAGTGTATTATTTCAGATAGGCAAAGATCGTTTGGAATGTTTCTTTGTAGGAGTCGAGTACATAATTTCCCTCTCCCCGAATAATTTTCCATTCTAATGGATAATATTACCATTATCAGCAGCAATACATGAAACCAACAACAACAACAAGTTGCACTTATAGCGCGTCCTCCATGCAAGATAGCGTCTCAGAGTTCTTAACCGTGGCGGTACCTGTCTCTGAACCCGGGTGGGGGCGGTGGGGCACGGAGAGGAGGGGCTGACAGTAAGTACAGTCGAAGAGGAAGATTTTCAGGTGGTATTTGAAAAAGGGGAGAGAGGGAGCAAGGTGGAGGGATTGAGGGAGAGTGGTCCAGTTTTGGGGCGTAGTGGCTGAAAACGCTGGTGGGGTAGAGGGTGCTAGGGACAAACAGGAGGCCGGTGCCAGTCAAGGGGAGATGCCGGGTGGTGGATTGGGGAGTGAGGAGGTCAGAGAGGCAGTGAGGTGCCAGGGCGTGAATGGATTTGAACGCAAGTGTGAGGATCTTGAAGTCAATCCGTTTGGTGTTGGGGAGCCAGTGGATTCTGGCCAGAACTGGTGAGATGTGAGTATGGAGTTTGGTCCGGGTCAGTATGTGGGTGGCAGAGTTCTGAATGAGCTGGATTTTTTGAATAATGGAGCTGGGGAGACTGGTGAGGAGTACGTTTGAGTAATCCAGGCGGGAGGTGACAAGCGCATGCCCGAGGGTTTCAGCTGCATTTGGGGTAATGTACGGTCGGAGGCGGGCATTGTGGCGGAGGTGGAGGAAGGTAGTCCTGGTCAGGGACTGATGTGGGGGAGGAAGGAAAACTGGGGGTTGAACCGGACGCTTAGCTTGCACACTGGTTCGGTGAGTCTGAGGGAGAGCCCAGGGAGGCTGAGGAGTTCAAATCAGCAATAGTGAAGATGTTGATGGGAGCCAAGGAGTATGGCTTTTGTCTTGTCCACATTCGGCTGCAGGAAGTTTGCACTCATCCAAGTCCTGATGTCTGCCAGACAAGCTGATAGCAGCGGACCTGGACTCGATACTGGAGGAGGCAAAATAGATTTGTGTGTCATCCGCATAGATGTGGAAGTTTACCCCCATGTCTGCGGGTAACATCTCCAAGAGGGAGCATATAGATGAGGAAAAGAAGAGGGCCAAGGATGGAGCCCTGGTACCCCAGTAGGTGGCTGGGTGGGGGCAGGAGGAGAAACCATTTGCCAAGATGAAGTGGAGGCGGTTGGTTAAGCAGGACTCGAACCATGCGAGTGCGGTCCCACTAATTTGGATGAGGGACAACAGTCGGTGGAGGAGGATGGCGTGGTCGACTGTTGAACATGGCAGAGAGATCCAGGAGAACGAGGAGGCAGAAGGGGCCCTGGTCACAGATAGAGAGGACGTTGTTTGTGACTTTGACAAGTGTTGTCGTTAGGGCGAAAACCGGACTGCAGGGGCTTGTGGAGGGAGAGGTGTGACTGAAGTTGACCTGCAACAATGCGTTCCAGGACTTTGGTAAGGAAGCGTAGGTTGCAAATGGGACGCTAATATGAGAGATTCGAGGGATCAAGGGTGGGTTTTTGAGGAGGGGTGTGATAAGAGCAGTTTTCAGGGGGAATGGAACAGAGCCTGAGGAGAGAGACTGGTTGGCCAGCAGGGGGAGAGGAGGGGGAGTTGAGGGACCAGCAGCTGGGTGGGGAGGGGGTCGAGGCAGCAGGTGGTAAACTTCAATCGGGTGATTTTGGTTGAGAGGGAGGACGGGAAAATGGGAGCAAAGGAATGTAAGGAGGAGGGAGTGGCAGGAGCTGTAGCCGAGTGAGAAGGCGGTGTAGATGTCTGGGTGGGCTGGAAGGGTCAGCGGGGGTGGAGGAGAGGACGATGCAGCCAAGCAAATGTTTTCAATCTTTGAGGCGAAAAAGTTTAGGACCTCGTCGCACTTGGCATTTGATGTGAAGATAGAGGGAGCTTGAGGAGGTGCACGGATGAGGTGATGGACTGTGGAAAACAGTGTCTTTGAGTTGTTTAAAGACCTAGTCTTTTTGTCCCTTTGTTTCTGGCTAAAGGAATATCATAGCACTTGTATGGTGTGCCTTCACACAGCTGATTTGCCTCCTCCACTTAAAAAGTTTTTTTAATTTAAGAATGTAAGACAGGAAGCATGGAATGAGAAAAAGCCATTTAATCCTTCAAGCCTGTTTCCTCCATTGGTCGTGCAATGTCTACCCCTTCATCCCACCCAATTTATGTCCTAGGGGAACTGAAAGCTATGAAAACCAAATTGTTAAAGAAAATATTCAACTAAGAAGATATCAGTGTTTGCCTACTCAGGAAACTAGTTTTATAAGTTATATATTTTATACTTGTATCTTATTTCTAAAGGCTGGAATTGTTTTCTTAGGCAGTTCATTTACTTAAACCCGGAGGCATTTTGGTGTACAGCACATGCACAATAACACTGGCAGAAAATGAAGAACAAGTTGCTTGGGCATTGGCTTCTTTTCCATGTTTACAGCTGCAACAACAGGTGGGTACCTCTTCTGCACACTATAGATGAAATGTCATATCTAGTTAATGACTACAGTTTTTGTAAGCAACTTGTTTGGACTGTTTTACCCCAAAACTGTGTGTTGAGCGCTTTTTTCTATTGTTAAAGAAGAACACTCGCTGATAAATTAAATGTAAATTTCAAATTATGTAATTATTTTGTACTAGCTGAGTATATTATTCACTAAATTCATAGAATTATATTAATACTTGAATTCTAATTCATTCACCTAGGTCAGAAATACAACCTTATCATTGACCCTTGTGCTGTTTCTTCATTATCTCCTCCTCCCACCCAGCCCACTTTTTCTTTTTCTTTTAAAATGTGCTTGTACTTCTCCTGAAGGCCATTCCTCTTATTCTTTAGACTGCCACCACATTGGTCTTGCATCTGTATTTTGTAAAGCTATGATAGCTGTCTAGTGATGTTTTCCTTTCTGTGGGTTCCGTTGCTTTTCACAAAAAGCTCTTATGTTCATTAATGTATTTTCTGGTGGGATTGTAAAGGGTTAAAACTGCACTTAATATTTCTTTTCCCCAAAGGAGCCTCACCTTGGTGGCGAAGGCATGATGGGTGCTGGCCTGTCACGTGATCAACTGAAATTGCTGCAGCGGTTTGATCCAGCCAGCGTCATTTCAAGAGACTTTGATGTATATTCTTCAGAGCTGGATCTCAGTCAGCAAGTGCATTTAATCAACTCTGCAAATGAAGACACCATAGGTTTCTTTATTGCTAAATTTCTGAAGGTGGATGGTGTATAGCACATTCGTTTTATGTATTCACTGCAATCTAGTTAACACTTGACACTCTACTGTAAAGCACTGCTGTGCTGTGATGTTGCTATGACAGCAAGCTGACGACAATATTGCTATGGCAATAGTGTGTTTTGCCAGCTGTTCGATGGGATCGTGAACCACATGTTGAAGTAGGTCACCAGAGGTTTTTGCATTTCATTTAGAGCCCGGATTATAACATTTGGTTTAGGTTGCTGCTTCAATCTGATATGTTTCTAATGTGTTTGGCCATGGAAACAAATCTGTGCAATTACATTAAATGTAAATAATATTGGAGATCCATCACTTTCCATTTTTCTATAATTTTTAATTATAGTGACAGTTATCAATGAAAAAGACATGCAACAAATACATTTTTTTTATCAGTTTTTCAACGGTATTGGTTAGTTGTGCCAAAATATTTTTTATGTAACTTTTGGGTGAATTATTCATTATTCTATCAAAGTGCATTTTGATTAAAACATTGGCGAAGTATAATAATGTGCTGTGTTTAGCAGCACAGGATTCAGCCATTGCAAGAGCGTTGTTTGATTCATAGTTTATAGCAATAATAATTATGATTTTTAAGCTGAATAAAACAAATAATATGTTTGAGATTTAAAGTTGAAGAGTACTTAAAATACGGTAAAATTAGGTTAAAAGCATACTGAAGTCAGAAAAGTCGGTATTTTACAAGGCAAAACGGGGTTTCTAAAAGCTGAACGTTTCTAAATTAAACAGGTGCTGTCTTCTATTTTCTGAGATTGTTTGGGATAAATTTTATGGTCATAAAATTGTAAAATGTTTACAGCACAGAAGGAAACTTCAGCTCATCTAGTGTTAGATTTCCCACTGGAGCTATCTACTATAATCCTATTCTCTTACTCTTTGCCATAATCTTTGCAATAGTACTATTTTTTATCCATTTAAACAGCAAGATTTCTCTATAGAGCATCTTAATACTATTCTGTTTAAACAGTTTCAAAAGGGAACTGTTGATCAAATGATTTTTGCAGACGTTATTTTTATATTAAAAAATGTTCTGAATAGAATACCTTGAAACATCCCATACATTGGACATGTATTTATATGATTGATGACAACTTTAACAATCAAAAAGATGTTAGTAAAGAGAGTCTGTGCTGAGAACAATAGTGGCAAGCACAAAATCATATTCCAAAGTATTATTATGGATAGTCTACTGTAAACTGAATACTGTACATTAAGGCAGGCTTGGTTTCTAACGCAGCATCTACTATACTAATAAAGACAAAATGTCTGTCTGTGTGTCAGTGAATCCGACAATCACACAATAACCAGTTGATGTAGTGTCATGATTTATAACTCATTGGAAAGGTTTTGCATCTGGCAGTGTCTTGGGCATATTTTTGATGAACTGTATTAAAAAAATGCTATAATTAATCCCCAAAATATGAGGTATGCATTCTATTCTGCATCTACGTAGTGACAGAGGAAAGCACACTATTCAGATCGATACATCTATATTCTGTAACAAATGTATGGTACTTTTTTCTGGTAGTCATGGGAGCTGGACTCCTCCCATGTGGGACAGACAGAGAGACAGTGATAGTAAGAGACATACAGAGAGAGCCTGCGAGATAGAGAGACTGCAAGAGAGAGAATGGGAGAGAAATTGAGAGAGGTAGAAAGAGAGGGCGGAAGACTGGGAGAGATGCTGAGAGAGAGACAGAGAGACTGCAAGAGAAAATATATAACAGGAGTCCTTCCACAGGAGTCCTCTCACCTGAGTATAGATAAAGACTAAAGTGTGTGTCTGTCTGTGTCAATCTATTGGATGCCTTAGTTACAAGCAAAGCTGCAATGGGTACAGCTATTTATTAATAAGTAAGAATGGATATGGGGTAAAAAGAAATTAGGGCTCTACATTTACGATTTCACTAGATAACTAAAGAAGCCATGTTTCCAATAGAACACATTTGCTTTCTTTGAGGAGCAAACTGAAGTGACTGAAATTGAATTGGTTCATGAATTCTTAATTTGATGCAATTTGTATTTTCAGATGCAATATCTTATTTTAAAACTTGAGATCATGCACTCAGGGGAATTTGCTGATATATAATCCTGCTTCTGTTCCCTCTTTCTAACCAACCTCCAGTATCAAGCATTGTATAGAACAAGCTTTTTTCAGCCTAATGGAAACAAGTGCATTATGGTGTGCATTGAGAAGTAAATGAAGATTGGTGCTAAATACTGACTTTGTCTTTTTTATAACTGCATTGAACGATTGTCACTGTGCTGGTATTGCAACCGAATCTCCCGGTGACTAGAGTTGAGGACGGTTTCAAGTTAGGAGGACAAATCCAGGATCCCGTTTGTATTAACGAGTGAATACAGACGACTCAAAAGAGTTTAATCGAGCTATTTATTGGCCACAAGCATTCACTTGGCAACACCTCAAAGCATTACATTAAGTCAAGAGTCATAATTCATAAAGGCAAAACAATGCACTTCCGGGTTGAGCCGGGGGGACAAGATGCCTCACTTTGTATCAGAAGTCTCCAGAGTACAGCTGCACCTGCCTGTCACGAGCACTCAGTATGTTTTCCTCTGGACGCTCACAAAGCATGTGATCAGTTGAGACAGTGGGGTGCCATTCGGCAAGACAATGTGGTAAAAGTTTCCAAATGTGGCCCCATTCTTAACGTTATAGACCTGTGAGAGCGGTGGCCTAACTTAGGTGTGCAGGCGGCCACGCCGTTGGAGACTTTTCAACCTCACGGGAGAAAAGGCGTCAAGGCTATGCAACGAAAGAGAGAGAGAGGACGAATGGCCTGCCTTGACGCCACCTGAGCCTGGCTTTCACAAGAGCACATTCACCACCAGCAGAGAGTGCAAGTTGGAGGAACTGCATCAGACCACCCGGGGCCCCACTGTCGCGGAGGGATCACTCAATTGGTATGTCATTTCGATGCTTGTAAAAATGATTTCATAGTGCAGTTTTTTCAGGACGAATGAAATCCGTTGGCAGTAGTGTGCAGAACCTGTGACACAACAAGCACTGGGTACAGACCGTGATTATCCGCAGGTATAAAATGCAATAAGTCCAAATCATCAATCGGGGAAATGGTGGAGCAAGCTTTTATCTAACTTTGAGGGTGTTTTGAGTGAAGAAAAGCTTTCTCCTCCTTTTGGTACAAATACAAGGTGACCAAAAAGTCTTATTTTTCAGTTATCCTAATTATGTAAAAAACAATTCTTTTAAGCCATATTAGACATTTCACGACTTTTTAGTCACCTTTGTAGATTGCGTAATGGACAAATATTTAATCCGTGTTGATATGCTTGATAGTATTAACACTCTTGTCCATTCCTACTTCCATTCCCAATCTTTAACACCCACCATTGAGGTGAGTGAAGATAAGGAAACAATGGAATAGTCTTTTTAAGTACTGTACTTATCTCACCTACAATTACAGTAAAGCGCAATGGAATACATTTCTTTCAAAGTCTCAGATACTTGTATTTAATTTTTTATTTTGTAAGTTTGCACTCAAACATGCTTCCTCAGGGATATTCGATGCCTCAAACTTTCATTGAGACTTTTTTGCTTTGCTTTTAAGGCGTTCTGCACTTCATTTTGTGCTTTAGGCTTCATTCTCTTTAAAGGCTTCTGCTTGTATGTATACCGAGTCTTACGTTGCCCTCTTCGTTTCAACTTGGTCTTTCTCATTCTCCTCACTTTCGTGTGTCGCTTGCGAGATTGATTACGCTTGCCACGATATCTTATCTTCATGACTCGTTTTTCTTTCACCAATCTTTTGTGGGCGAACTGCAAATGTAAATATTTTTGGTAATTTTTCACCTTTTATAGTTCATGATGCATCATGACACGTGTAAGATGCTTTATGACACTGGGTAGCTATACGTTTGGTCTATGCTACAACATTACCTTGTAAGGTGCTGTTGCTCATATTACCGGCACGTGATAAATCTTGTGTGCATTCCTTATAAGGTATTGTTTTACAGTTTGCATCAGTGGTAAATCTAGCGGATTTGCAGAAACTACAATGCAGTGGATATTTTAAATAAACATTCAGTTCCAAAGTCCAGATCTCAGAGATTTGGTGCAAAGGTACTTGATTTTCTGACCCTCATTACATTTGCTGACCTTGGCACGAGAGTATGTCCATTTTATCGGTCGGTAAATCAGAGACTATAGTGTTGTGAGGTTAAGATGGGATTTTCCCATTGCAGCCTCACATTGTCAAGGTCCATAGATTTACTGAATGATGAGAGAACCTGGCATGCTCACCCCTATGTTTAATAAAGGTTACTTTAATGAACATAACAATTTACCACAAGGTGGTTGGTGTCTGTACATGAGTGATATCAATGCTGATCCAGTTGTGTTAACCAGATGACATGAGTCACAAAGGTTACAGTAAACTATTATATTTTGGTTGTGTTACTTCATTTCTTAACTTGAACTGCCTTGGGTATACAAATGGAGTCCTGTAGCTCAGTGGTTAGAGCACTCGCTTTGCAAGCGAGAGACCTGAGTTCAATTCCAGGCAGGGCGAAACCTTGGGCAAGTTTCCTTACTCCGCACGCCTAATAATAATCCCTCCAAAACAATAATAAATTGGTCATTTTCAATCTACAACTGTTTGTGGGACATTGCTGTGCGCAATTGGCTGCCGCGTTCGCCCACAAATATACAGTCAATTCACTTTACAGTGTGTTCTGTGAAGCGCTTTGGAAAGTCCTCCCGACTGAAAAACGCAATATCAAATACAAGGATTATTATTATTATTTATTATTAAATATATATATTTGACACTATACAAATGTAATTTTGTTGTTGTTGAAATGATTTGAGCACCACTTGAAGTATATTAAGTGGGATTAGGGTCAATATATTGGGTGTAGCGGGCAAGTCTTTTATTCTATTCATACTCTGAATTAAACATGCATTTAGCTGGATACTATACTTGAGTTGCTATCAACAGAAGTTCACCATGAACTTTTTCTAATATTTCCATAGGATATTGTAAAAATTACACAGTAATGATGAAGTCTTAATTAAAGCCCTATATATTATGGACGTTTGTAACTTTTGAGTTGGGTGGGACTGGGAAGGAAAAGTATAATAGTGGAGTTGTTGAATTTAGTGCCTATGGGTGAGCATGCCCGATTCTATCATCAGTCGGTAAATCTATGGATCTTGCCAATGTGCGGTTGTAATGGGAAAATCTCATTTTAACCTCACACTGCCATGGTCTCTAGATTTCACGACTGATGATAAAATGGACGCACTCTCGCGACAAGGTCAGCAAATGTAATGAGGGTCAGAAACTCAAAACAGACTTTGCCCTAAATCTCTGAGATCTGGACTTTGGAACTGAATGTTTATTTAAAATATACATTGCAAGGGTAGTTTCTGTAAACTGGCAAAATTTACAACTGTTGCAAACTGTGTAAAACAATACCTTATAAGGAACGCACACAAGGTTTATTACGTGCATGTAATATGAGCAGCAGTACCTTAAAAGGCAATATTGTGGCATAGACCAAAGGTGTAGCTACCCAGTGTCATAAAGCATCATACATGTTTCATGAAGCATCATGAACTATAAAAGGTGAAAAATGACCAAACATTTACAGAAGTGCAGTTCGTCCACAAAAGTTTGGTGAAAGAAAGACGAGTCATGAAGACGAGATATCGAGGCAAATGTAGTCAATCTCGCAAGCGATACACAAAAGTGAAAATGACCAAGATGAAACGAAGAGGGCAACCCAAGACTCGGTATGCACACAAGCAGAAGCCTTTAAAGAGAATTAAGCCTAAAGCAGAGAATGAAGTGCAGAACGCCTTAAAAGCAAAACAAAAAAGTCTCAATCAAAGCTTGAGGCATCAAATATCCCTGAGGAAGCATGTTTGAGTGCAAACTTGCAAAATTAAAAATTAAATACAAGTAACTGAGACTTGGAAAGAAATGTATTCCACTGTGCTTGACTCTAATTGTAGGTGAGATAAGAACAGTACTTAAGACTATTCCATCGTTTCCTTATCATCACTCAGCTCAAGGGTGGCTGTTAAAGATTGGGAAAGGAAGTAGGAATGGACAAGAGTGTTAATTCTATCAGGGATATCAATGGATTAAATACTTGTCCATTACACAATTTACAGGTGACCAAAAAGTCATGATACCATTACAATGTCTAATAAGTTTTAAATAAATGTTTTTTTAGATGAGTTTGTATCTGGAATGCACTGCCTGAAATGGTGGTGGAAGCAGATTTGATAACTTTCAAGTGAGAAGTGGATAGGTATTTGTGGACGACAAATTTGCAAGGCCATGGGGAGAGCGCAGGGGAGTGGGATTAATTTGGATAGCTCTTTCAAGGAGCCGGCACGAGTACGAAGGACTGAATGGCCTCCTTCTGTGCTTTATGATTCTTTGATAATAGGGTAGCTAAAGAATGAGACTTTTTGGTCATCCTGTATCTGTACCAAAAGGGAGAAAGGTTTTCTTCACTCAAAACACCTTCAAAGTTAGATAAAAGCTCGCTCCATTGTTCCCCCAATTAATGATTTGTACTTGATGATTCAGCCTCCAGCGCTGTGTTTGACATGTCATCGTTTGAATGGGCATGAAACCACAAGGCCTTCTGCTTGATAAAGATCCAGTGACACTGTTCAAAATGAGAAGGGAGTTTCTCCGGGGTCCTGGCCAGCAAGGTGAAATGTTGGTCAAGTTTCCTTACTCCACACCCCTCTGTTTACCTAACAGTAAGTAGGAACCCGGTTGTTAGTCGATTGGAGGATCACTTTTCCGGGGGTAATAACCCCTTCAAAAAAAAATAATAATTTGGTCACTCAATCCACAACTGTCCGTGGGACACTGCTGTGTGCAATTGGCTGTCACGTTTCGCCCACAAAATATACAGTCAATTCACTCTATATTCTGTGAGGCGCTTTGAGAAATCCTGAAGACGTGATAAGGCACAATACAAAATTCTTTAAGCATCTGTTTGAAAACTGCTGCCTGTGGGGGCTTAGGCAGGACTGGGCTAATAAAGCTGACAAATTCTTCCATTATTCCCTTACTAACCACATTGTCTCTGTTTCTATTTTGGACGTGCCTAGCTCTAGGTCTTTTCGAATGAAACTCAGCAATACGCGGGTACAATGTGTAGTTACCACACTGTCTCTGAGTTCCTGAGGAGTAAAGGTAACCTTCATAATCATTCCTGATGATGAGCTAAGTTTTGTTATGAAAACTCTTACATTCAAATACGGGTACTGAACACTTTGTGCTGTCACCTTATATCATTCCCCCTACTCATCCGCATCAAGTTAACGTTTTTTTGTATTTGGGAGCTTCCTGCGATGTATGATACCACCATGTTTACCTTGGCTAAGATCCAAGAACTGCCAATCATCTCACCTATTCCAAACTACAGAAGTGTAAGGCGTTTGTGTTTTGACTAAAGATTGTGCTGTAATGGACATATGTACCTGACCAGTATCAACTGCTCAAATGCCTCGGCATCTGTCATTTTCTCTAATTATTGGTAGGTAACCACAGCAGGGTATTCCACCAACTTCATCCAAGATGTCAGAATCCAATAGTTCCTAAAATCTTTTTCATCCTGATCCAAAGGATCATTCCTATTCTTGTATGGGATGATGGTAGTTAATCTCTTCATCAAAGCCATATTTAATCCTATCATATTTCCAAAAGCTTCGTCAAATTAAATATGATTAATTAGCAGAATTTCATTCAGAGCTGCTTCTACGTCACGCACCACTCCTTCTATTAGCTGGTTTTGTTTGTCTTCCTCCATTTTATTTTGTAGCAGTGTTCTAATCACAGGTTGCATTATGTAGGAACGTAATACCTTTCTGTAATTCTTAGCCATTCTTCCAATAGGTATTTGGGGAGGACAAGTACAGGATGACCAAAACGTCCCACTGCAGCTCGTGACCTCTTCCGCACTGGGCTCGGTTGATCCCATTACTCCCACCCTCGCCCGGCTCCACTGGCTCCCCATCCCTCAGGAGAGTTCAAAATCCTCTCCTTCAAGGCCTTCTACAGCCTTGCCCCTTCCTACCTCTGTAACCCCTTATAAGCCTGTCCACTCCCTCTTCTGAACTGTTCGATGGCACTATTTGCCTGTTCCGATATTCCTGGCTTGTGTCAGCAGTCCTTCTCCTTTGCAACGTCACTGATCATCTGTGACTAGGGCTCCCTCTGTCACCTCGTCCTCTTTGACCTCTCTGTTTCCTTTGATAGTTTACCACTCTATCCTCCACCGCCTCTCTCACCTTAACCTTCATGGTTCTGTCCTTGAATGGTTCAGAACCTACCTCTCACACCATCTCCACTTTGTCTCTACAAACAGCTTCTCTTCCAGTCCTCTGCAGTGATCCTCAGGGCCCTGTCCTTGGTCCCCTCCTCTTCAACATGCTCTCTCTTGGTGACTTCATCTGCAGACATGGGGTCAACCTCCACATGTATGCAGATGGCACCCAACTCTCTCTGCCTCCACCCTCAACTCCAGGACCACCTCTGTCCTGATAGAATGTCTGTTAGACATTAAGTCCTGGATGAGAGCTAACTTTTTACAGTTGAAGGTCAATAAGATCGAGGCTCTCCTGATTGGCTCCAGTCAGTAGCTCCGCACCTCAGGCACTGGCAGCATCACCATCCATGGATGCACACGCCACCTTACTAAGCCACTCAGGAATCTTAGCATCTTGTTTGACCCTCAACTGTTCTTTCTCCCTCACATCTCTGCCATGACCCACTCTGCCTTCCCCACCTCAACAACATCCCTCAGCTCCGCCATTGCCTCATCCCTCAGGCCACCAAATTTAATGTTCATCACATCTAGGCTCAACTACACCAACTCCCTGCTTCCCGTTCTTCCCTCCACAAGCTGCAGATCATCCAGAACACTGTAGCTCGCATCCTCTCCCGCACTGGGCTCCGTGACCCCATCACACCCACCCTCGCCCGGCTCCACTGACACCCCATCCCTCAGGATAGAGTTCAAAATCCTCATCCTTGCCTTCAAGGCCTTCCCCAGTCTTGCCCCTTTCTATCTCCGTAATCTGCTAACCCCTTATCAACCTGTCCGCTCCCTCTGCTCAGCCTGCTGTCCACTATCTCATGCTCATCCTTCTCAGACTGGAATCAACAGGGTAGTCTCTTGAGTTGATCCAGAACGACTGTGACCACAGTCTGTTTATGGTTTAAACATGGTTAAGGGAGCTGTGGCATTATGGACTTCATTCAAGGAGCTGATTTTGAATGCAATGGACCAATGGAAAGCAAAGGTACCAAGCTTAAGGGCTGCCTGGTGGACAGGGCCATAAAGCCACTCATAAAGAAGGAATAAAAGGCATTTAAGGCCATGAAGGAAAATGGCATGGGGAAAGATCGATATTACCAGAAGGCATGTCAGGATTGTAAGAAAGGTATCAGAATGGCAAAGAATGTTTTCAAACTGACCATGGCAAGAGATATGAAGGATAACGATAAAAAGATTTTTAGTTACATTAAGAGAAAAAGAAAAATGTTGGATGGAATTGGGCCATTGAAGGTGGGATCAGGTGAGGATATGACAAATGATGCTACACAAGATGCAGAAGTATTAAATAAGTTTTTTGCCTCAGTTTTTAGTAAGCAGGAGTCAGGAAATTTATTGGATCTAGAAAGAAAACTCAATGGCAAAGGCAAGTTGTGACACTATGCGTAACACTACCACCAGGGTTGTCGAACTACTGTGGAAGCTTAAGATAAACAAATCCGAAGGGCCAAAATAAATTGTATCCAAAGATCCTTAAGGAACCAAGGGAGGCAATTGCAGGAATTCTGGCACAAATCTTTCTGAAATCACCAAACACTGGAGAGGTGCCTGGGGACTGGAGAATGGCAGATGTTACTCCTAATTTTAAAAGGTAGCAAAAGTAACCCAGGAAACTACAGACTAGTGAGTTTGACATCTATTGTGGCTAAAGTTATGGAGACTCTTATTAAAAATAAGATCATGGAACATCTGAACAGTAATAACATGATAAAAGCCAATATGGGTTCATGAAGTGGAGATACTGCCAAACTAACTGACTGGTTTTCTTTGACTATGTGACAAAAGAGGTTGATAATGGTAAGCCAGTGGATGTTGTACATCTGGATTTCACTGAGGCCTTTGATACAGTTCCTCATGAAAGGCTGGTACACTGAAAATAAAAAAAAGGGAATCAGGACGTATCTTGCAATGGATACTTAATTGGCTGACCGATAGAACCCAGAGGGCGGTGGTAGAAGGAATGTCATCAGGCTGGGAGAATATCATCAGTGGACTTCCACAGTGGTCTGTTTTGATAAACCCTGATTATTTAACATCTTCAGAAATGACCTGGAGCTGGAAATCACAAGCACTAGTGGCTAAATTTGCAGTTGACACAAAGCTAATGAAGGTGGTAGACTGCAAAGATTAACAGGATAGATTACAGGAGGACTTGAAAATAGTTGGGTATTGGGCACATCAATGGCAGATGAAATTTGATGTAGAGAAATGCAAAGTGCTTCACGTGGGGTTAAAAAATCCAGGAAGGGACAATTATTTAAATGGAAAGAAAAGAATCTGTACGGAAAATGAAAAGGACCTGTGGTGGCCTGATTAACAATAAATTAAAGCTTTCGCAACAGTACTTGGTAGCAGTGAGTAAGGCAAACCAGATGTTGGGTTGTATTAAAAGGGCAATATTGAGCTGAAATAGTGAGGTAATCCTGCCACTTGATAAATCATTGGTGTGACTGCCCTTGGAATACTGTGTGCAGTTCTGATCGCTGCAACATAAAAAGATATTGCAGCGATTGAGAGGATACAGAGGAGGGCAACCAAAATGATTGAGGGGATGAAGGGACTTAATTATGCTTAATTCCAAATTGCTGCCGAACTTCCTGGTTCACTGTTCTTGGGAAATGTGAACCTTTGTAAGATTCAATGATAGTCAACAGACCATATCTAGGTATGATGGTTCCCACTAATCGGTTAGCCAATGCTTGACAGGGTACTGCTTCCACATATCCAATGGGTGGTCTACAAGTGCTGGGATTTCAATATCCTCTCACTCATTTTTCAATAACTTCATTCCATCGCACCTCCCGACCTATCCTTGTATAATTCATTCCTGAACATAATCTCAGGCACCTTTATCCTTTTCAGTCATTCCTGTTGGTTTTTAGTTAAATGTGTCAATTCTAATACTTATTTAATTGTACGTTAATAAATTGCAATTTGTCTTGACTTTAATGGGTGTGTATATTTGCCCTTTCACCTCAATGAAACCTGATTTAAGTGAGCAGAGAGACATCTCTGTGATCCAATGAAAATACAGTTTAGTTCTATTGTCCAGCTTGGTGGTCCCAACGGGTGGTTGTTGCCCAATTTGTCAAAGAGTAGATTTATTTATGCATACAATAGCGGTCCCCCTTGCTCGGGTCCTGACCCAACTGTACAGCGCCTTGGGAGGTCCTCCCGACGTGAAAGGCGCTCAATAAATGGAATCTTGTTGTTGTTGTTGTTGTTAAAAGAAACCAGAGGGTAGGTAGCACGTGATATGACCTTTTGCCATCGATGAGAGACACAATCCAAAATTGTCAGATTTTTCTGTTGCTCACCCACATACTGTCCTGATTCTCCATGGTATAAAAACTTGAACACTGAACTAAACACGTAGACAGGTATGAGGTTGTCAAAGATGGTCAGCAATTGTTTGTGAAGGGTAGGTTGTGTCTGACTAATCCAGTTGAATTATTTGAGGCCCACTAAAATGGTAGATAAGAGACTGTCTATGGATGTTGTTTATATGGACTTTCAGAGGGCATTTGATAAGGTTCTACACAAAAGATTATCAGTGAAAATGGAAGCGCATGGAGTTGGAAGTAACATTGTGACATGGTTTAGTAATTGGTTGGGAGGCAGGAAACAGAGAGTAGGGATAAAAGGAACATTCTCTGATTGGTGGGACATGACAAATGGTGTCCCCCAGTGGTCTGCACTGGGACCTCAGCTTTTCGTTATAGAAATAAATGATTTGTATGAATAGAAAGTTTTATATCCAAGTTTGTAGACAACACTACGCTCAGTAAATTGTGTAGCTGGGAGTAGGAAGTTACAAGGGACTTAGACAGATTAAGTGAGTGGGCAAACCTGTGGCAGATGAAGTTCAATGTAGGGAAGTGTGAGGTCATCCACTATGGATTGAAAAAAGATAAACAAAATATTTTTTTAATGGGGAGAAATTTAACTATGGAAGGGTGTCTATATCCATAAATCATTAAAAACTAGTTCCAAGTGTAATCAAAAAGGCAAATGTTATGTTGTCCTTTATCTCAAAGGGCCTAGAATACAAAGGGGAAGAAAGGATGCTTCAGCTGTACAGACCATTGGTCAGACACCACTTGGATACTGCGTTTAATTTTAGGCATCTCACAAAAGATATATTAGCCCTGGAGGGGGTGTAGGGCAGGTTCACCAGAATGTTACCAGGGTTAAGTTACGAGGAAAGGCTGCATAAACTTCGATTGTATTCCCTTGAATTTAGAGGTTGAGGGTGATTTGATTGAGGTGTTTAAGATGATAAAGGGATTTGATAGAGAAGCTATTTCCTCTGGTGGGGAAATCCAAAGCAAGGAAGCATAGTCTTAAAATTAGAACCAGACCATTTAAGGGTGAAATCAGGAAGCATTTTTTCACTGAGGGTAATAGAAATCTGGAACTCTCTCTCCCAAAAGGTGGTGGATATTGGATTCAAGAGTGAGGTTGATAGATTTTTGGTAGCTCAGGGTGTCAAGGGATATGTGGGAAAAGCGGGAAATTGGAATTGAAAGGATTAGTTGAGGTACAGAACATGATTTAATTGAATGACGGAACAGGCTCGAAGGGCTGAATGGCCTACTCCTATTCCTATGTTTCCTAAGTTCCTTGGTGGAGATGTTATTTTTCCCCAAGGCAATAATAATATTCTTGGCATTTATTATGGTCTCATTTTTACGTTCTTTTCCATTCTTTTATTGTGATCATTATTGAAGTCAGTATTGTTAGTTTAGTGTTAAGGTTAATATTGTTGAGGATCTTCAAATTCTTTGTGCTTTTGGCATTGAAATGTGCTTTGTGTCAGCCTTTTTTTTGGAAAAAAATGTTTCTTCTCACTTCAAGAATGATTTTGTTAAAAAAATTAAAATATGAAACTAATTGTCATTTTTTAAAAAAATATATTAATTGTAGCACTGTTTTTCTAAAAAGTTCCGTGCCCATTGCCAGTGTCTGTCACTCATATCATCACCAATCCAAGTTCATAGCCATAGCCAGTTTAGTAATTGACTGGAAATTGCAATTTTCCACACGCATTAATACATTGAATCTGTTAAGATAATCATTAATTCCTTTGTTTCCACTTCAAGACTATAGATGGTGGATGAATTTCAGTTTGGGGAGCTGTGTCTATACATGCATTCCTAGTTCTGCCAAGCGTCATTCATCCCATTCTACATGGGAACCCTCAGGTATAGTATTTAGAGCAAACAACATCTGCTTGGCTTCTATTTGGAGTAATCTTACATTTGCAAAATGTTACTATTTAGATCTGAGAGTCATGGTGACAGCTGCTTGGATGACAACCTTTGTACTAACTCTTCCTTTCCTCCTCCCTTCCTTCACCCCACCTCCCCTTCCCCCTGCCAACAAAACCTCCATCTTCAGATCCTGATCCCCAGGGGTTTGTGCTGTGCAGTGTGGCAAACTAGGAAGAGTTACCTACCTTGTAGCTTTTTTGAAGATGCAAAATATCCTTATGGTAAATGCCTAGACTGATTATTGTTTGGGATCACCGTGCAGAACTAGCAAATACTCTGATATGTGCATGCATATATTATACCATTCCTGGCTAGTGTCCACCAAAGTATAACGTATAAAGAGTGGAGTTGAACATTTTTTTTCCCGACTAGAACATAAACGAACCCTGACTGCAACCCCAGCAATGCTTGGCAGGTGATTTCTTTGACAAAGGTATGTAATATTTTGTTGCATCATCATCATAATAATAATCCTTGCATTTGATATAGTGCCTTATCACACCGTTGAGACGTCTCAAAACGCTTCACCAATAGATGGTAAAGTGGATTGACTGTATTTTGTGTGTGAAACGCGTAACCATGAATGTGATACTAAGATATATATGATACGCCATATATGATACTCTACTATCATGTAGCGTAACAAACAATATAATGTGGCACAGCAGAGTAGAAGGCAGTTGTTTGCCAGGATATTGTTCAACCCCCATTCCATTGATCCCTAATAATAATCCCTCCAAAAAAACAACAATAATAAATTGGTCATTTTCAATCCATGACTGTTTGTGGGACATTGCTGTGCGAAATTGGCTGCCGTGTTCGCCCACAAATATACAGTCAATTCACTTTACAGTGTGTTCTGTGAAGCGCTTTGGGATGTCCTCCCGACGTGAAAAGCGCTATATCAAATGCAAGGATTATTATTATTATTATTATTATTATCCCACTGAATCGGAGCAGAAGTGAGGCTACTCTATGTGAGGGTAGATTGTCCCCCAGCTGCTTCCTCGTAGCCATGTCAGTATGGAATTGGTAGAAGCCTAGAGCCATGTCTCCTTGGCCTGTTCTCATATCAACAGGTCATAATGTATGAGCTGAGGAGAAAAATAAAGGAATCTGTTACTCTTACCAACAGAATAAAAGATTACTATTTCACTAATTCTGCTCTCATTTCTTGTGTAGACTTTTAAGATTTTTATTTTTAAATTGTTGGCATTCGTAAAGTGCTCTGAAATCCTTTATTAATAAGATTGGATATTCTAGACAACAACATGATATTGCTGTAAATAGCTCCAAAGACTACGTGAGGTTTCCATTATTAGAATTGTTGGCCGGCTGATCAAAACTGACACTGTAATTCAGTTTCAATTTAAACTGACACTAAAAGTCCCACAACAATAGCTCTACCCAAATAGAACAGGAGTCCATGACCTGAGTTTCTGTGTGATCGTTATGCTGATCATATTATGTTCATGAAAATACCTGGTTAAGTGGTTATTGAATTCTTTACTGACTGCTACCAACTATCCAGCTGCAATCGGTCATTCAAACAAATGTTTTACTTGATCCAAAACGCCTTCATGAGCATCCTTACGTAAAGGCTCCATAGATGATGTCAGAAAAGCTACAATTTGGAATAAACACTATGCATTTAGAAAACATAACTATTGAGACTTGACAGCTGTGGGTGATAGCCTTTGCCCAGTCCATCCTAGCATCTATGATTTCATAGTTTTGAAAGTAGTGGTTGTAAAATAGTTCCTTCATACTGAACACACAAAATCATTTTTTTCACATTTTGCAAATCATGTGCTGTGCATATATTATGTACGATTTAATGACTGGGAAATTGTTATTATTCAAGTTGACAGTTGATCATTCAGTTGATTTGTATGTTGAAACAACCTTGAACTCAGCAACTTCATAAAATAAGTTTCCCTAAATAGTTTGCTGTGGGTTTTGTGACCTATGCCTTTAGCTATGAAAGGGAGCTTTTATGAATGATTAATTGCTGGATTGACCAAAGTACTTAGCTGACATATTAAAGGATACTTGATACACGTAGAGAGTCTCTCAGAAACCAATTGCCCGCATTTAATAATTTGGAAGTGATTTTGAATATTGGAATATTATGTAATATGCACACTTCTCAACTATAAAGTGAAAGCAGATGCTATTACCTTACAAAATACCCATTAATGCAACAGGTTAGTTTCAGTGTTTGAAAACCAAAATCCAAAGCCGCTGTACAACAGTGTTCAGGTTTAATTCTTTATCCTGTAGGATAAGCTCTCCGATACACTACCCCACATGAAGGACATTATATAAATGCAAGTTGTTGTTATGTTTTTATTGAAGCTATTCTCTTCAAAAGCTGTCTTTCTGCAGCAAAACTATCAATGTGGGAAGCTAAAGAAGTGATCAAATGGAAAATGGTGAATGGTCTGAAATCCACAGTTGATGCACTCTGTAACACACACACACACAGCATATCACTTTTGCTTCTTTGGAGAAAATGATCGGTCTGATAGTTGAGAGAGTAAATAGATTGGCATGACAAAAAAATTGCACTCAATAGCTAAATCAGGAAGACAAAGCAACAACCTATTTCAGCCAAAATGATTGAAAGTAAGTGTGTCTTTTTTATATAACAGAAGCAGTGGAACATAGTTCCTGTTAATGCAATGAAATTTCTACATGTTAAGTTAACATGTACAGCCACCATTTGTACAGTTAAATAAATCACTCCATTAAACAGTGCAACAAGTTCATCTACTGTCAATATCTACAAAGGCAATTATGAAATATATACAAATGCTTGCAAATCTTGAGTTTGAAAATAATTCCACAAATGTGCTTATACAGTACCCAGCACAGCTTATATTTTGTATGCTTCTTAAGCAAGAATTCAAAGCAATTGGGAAACATTGTTTTTTGTTACAAATAAAAGAAAAAACAGGCAATTTCTAAAACAAACAAAAAATTGTGGAACTTACATAAATATTGAATATTTGGTAAATAACTTAGACTATTGATATCAAGTAAATTTTCAACATTGGTCACCATCTTGCCAGTTAAAACTATTCATGTTACAAAAACCTGAACAATATATGTCTATATATTATATTGAATTTTTCACGCTCATATCGATGAAATGTACATGCATGCGTGTGCTGCAGACTGAATTTTAAAAGCTAAAAAAAGGTTGCATTCGCTATCAGCATTTCTAAGTATTGGCTAAATTGCAGGCAGCATGATTAGAAAGAGAAAATACAGCATTAGGACTCTGAAGAAAAGTGGTTAAAACTATATTCTTTTGTTGTAAATGATTTCCAATTGGTATGAATACAAACAGAATGATACTGAACATACAGTACATAGTACCAGTACATATAAAAGTGTTTTCTTAAGTATCCTTTTGACGTGTAAGGCAAGACCAGATTTTTCCAAACACAGTCAACTACAAGTACGAGCAAGAGTGGATTTAACCAAGATTTTTTCTTTTTAAAAAAAAGTTGTGCATGCAGAACATAAACTTCGAGAAAGAAGTAAACTCTTTATGTGCTGATCTAACCTTGCTGAATACACAGGAGAGTTCAAACCTTTACTATGTTGCTTAAGAACATTAACAGTAGTTTGAGAGTAACAGATATTGTTCAGCTGGCAACGATCCGAAAAATAGCTTCAAGCACAGTACAACACCAGGATATCTGCAATTGTACCATGTTTTAGCAATACTGAAAAATATGAAATATTATTTCACCTTTACTCATGCTGTTGCCGTGGAAGCAACAACTGTATGAAATAGCTCTTGAAATATACAGTAACACATTTGCAACAGACAAGGAGAGGGTAATCAAGGTAAATATCTTTACACAAAAACTGCGTAACATATGAAGGAACACAAATAGGGGTGCCTCGCAGGCAAGTGTTACTGGCGGATGTACACATCTCGGTTCCACTCACTGACGTCATTCCTTTTTTTCGACACAACATCACTATCCCGTTCGTAGTATCGATCCTTTGATTTATGCCGACTCCGCTGTTTGTTACGTTCATTGTGGTCCTGTTCTCGGTCTCGTTCCTTCGACCGATGTCGTGATTCTCTGTGCCTGTGGTCACTGCCACCTTGTACTTCCTCCGTGTGATTGTGGTCCTGGTGCGTACCGTAATGATCCCCGTGGCTTTCTGTGTAATCATCCTTTGGTTCTATATATACAGAATCCCTGCTGTCTTGCATTTCTGAGTCAAATGTTTCCTGTCTGGACAGTCCCCGGCTTGCAGCACTACGGTGATTGTGGTGGTGTGCGGAAGATGAAGGTCGGTGATGGGACTTTTTCACCGGTTCAGTTTGTTTCTCCTCCTCTATGGAAGCAGTCCTCTCAGGTGCTGATCGCTCGGGTTTTGTTTCTCCCTGTGTACCCTGGTTAGTACCACACCATGCAACAACCATGTTAGTCAGAGCTTCACACTTCAAGAATCATTGCCCTTCAGTCCGATTAGTTTACAAGCTGATAAACCACACAAATCATTTCCTAAATCTAGCAGTAGCTTCATACTAAATTTAGATGAAAGACAGACAACTGGTTTAAGGCACGTTTCAAAATATACCTCTTTTTACCGTGCTTTTTTGGTTTTTTGGTTAACTTGCCCCTCCCTCAGCTTCCACCCGCAGCTTGGGTGCCTAGCCAACACTGTCAAGCACTTTGAGATGTCCTCCCAATGTGAAAGGCGCTATATACATGTAAATTCTATCACTAGTCACTTTCCCTCACGACTGAAACTAAATGTTAATTTAATACTGGTCAACTGTATCAAATCAAACCACTAAAATCTGACGAAGGGTCGTGGCCCCGAAACGTTGACTCACTTTCCTTTCTGTAATTTACAGCTGGAACCATTTATAGAGCGTAACCCCATTGTAAGATAAGGTAAGCTAGAGCGCGCAAGTTTGCTTACAGTGCCTGTGGGCCTGTGGTACCGGAAGTATGGTACACCTCTGACTTCCGGTGTGGACTGGTGAACTCCCTGTGCATGTGCACAGTGCTAGATCCAGAAGTGGTACCAGTGACCATTCATTTCCCCAGATCTGTTGAGCACGAGATCTACTTTTCTGGACGTAAAACAGCACATTATAACGGGCCTACTCAGGTTTGCCCCCTGACCTGTTCCTCAGATACATTGACAATTGTGTTGGGGCTGCAGTTAGCTGGAAAAATTCACCAATTTCACTTCCAGCCCTCCATAACATTCACATGGTCCATCTGCGACACTTCCCTTCCCTTCTTCGACTTCACCATTTCCATCTCGGGGCATAGATTATCAACAGACATCTTTTACAAGCCCACCAACTCCCACAGTTATCTGGACTACACCTACTCCCAAACCGTCTCCTGTAAAGACTCCATTCCCTTTCCCAGTTCCTCCACCGCTGTCGCATCTCCTCTGACGATGCCACCTTTCACGCCAGAGCAACTGAAATGTCTTTCTTTTTCCTCGACCGAGGATTCCCATCCACTGTAGTAGGCAGGGCCCATGACTGTATCTGCCCTATTTCCTGCACCTCTGCCCTCACACTTTCCCCCTCTCCCCAGAATCGTGATAGTCCTCACCTTCCACCCCACAATCAATAATTCTCCACCATTTCCGGTACCTCCAGCGTGATCCAACCACATATCTTTCCTTCCTCTCCCCTCTCAGCATTCCGAAGGGATCGTTCCCTTGTGACTCCCTGGTTCATTCCTCCATCACCATCAACAATTGCTCTCCTCCCCCCAGCACCTTCCTATGCCAGTGCAGGAGATACAATACCTGCCCTTTCACCTCCTCCCATGCCGCTGTCCAGGGGCTCAAACACAGTTTTCTAGTGAGACAGTGATTTACGTGTACTACCACCAATGTAGTTTACTGCATTTGCTGCTCATGATGTGGTCTCTTCGACATTGGGGAGACGAAACGCAGATTGGGTAACCGATTTGCCGAAAACCTCCGTTCTGTCTGCAAGCTTCCGGTTTCTTGCCACTTCAACTCTCCATCCCACTTATACTCTGACCTCTCCATCCATGGTCTCCTACTCTGATCCAATGAACCACAGCGCAAGCTCAAGGAACAGCACCTCACCTATCTGCTAGGGACCTTACAGCCCTCTCCTCAATATTAATTTCAATAATTTCAAACCATAACAGCTCACCTTCCCCCTCCCTCTCTTCTGTGACCATTACCATATCACGTGGGTCCCAGACACACCTTTTTCTCTCTCTGGTCTGCCTATTTTGTTGTAACTCCACCCCCCCCTTGTTTTGCATTATTAACACCGCTTTTCCCCTGTTTTTTTGCAAACCCCCCCCTTTGTTTTGCATCACTAACACCTCTTTAACCCATCATCCCCCGTCCTCTACTCCACTTTCTCCTTTGTCTTCTTTGCCCTGCCTCCCCCCCTCTCTCTGTTAGTCCTTTAAAGGCCAGTGGCCCTCTGCCTTAAGCACTCAACAGCTATTTATTGGGTTTACTTTGATGATTAATCACAGTTACCACAAACAGGGTTAAGTGATGTTCTCATGCAAAGCTCCAGCCTGTTATAAACATGTAGGCAAAGAAACCTAGGGGTATTGTCTCAGATGCTATCCTGAAGTTGAGAGGTAATCAAATGTTTCCATCTCCAGCATGATCTGATTGTTCTGAATCTCTGTCTTCCTTTGTCCTTCTTCCTCTGTGTCCCAGAAATAAAGGTTGGGTTGGAGAGAAGTAAGAACATGTACCTGTAAATTGGAGACTGGCGCTGGGCTTGTGGGAAGGGCTGCAGTTGCAAGTGTGCGGCTGAGGAGAGGGTTGGGAGGGTTGCTGCTCGGGGGATGTGTAGCCCTCCAGTAAGCTTCCAGGTAGTCAGATAGGTGTTCACAGGCATCTTCCAGCTGATTTTCATCCAGAATCACGTCGAACATTTCCTGTCAAAATTCAGAAAGTTTTTTAAAAGGCGTATTGTTTGACAACAACAACAACACACTGCATTCATATAGTGCCTTTCACATCGGGAGGACATCCCAAATTGAAACCTAAAATGCTCTCACCCTTCGAACATTCTTCCCCGCATGAAGGGTGCTTTAGAAATGTTTTGGTTGCTTTTTAAAGACAATATCTGTATTCTGTGTGGTCAAAAGTTCAAATATGTTCCTTTCCATTTCATGCTTAGGAACGTTTCATATCTGTAGTTATTGATAAGTGGCAAATTTTAGTCTTTCATTTTATAGTTTACCAGGCTCCACAAACATATTATCCCCATTCTCACCAGGCTCCATTGACTCCCGTATTCTCTAATGGATTCACTTATCATTCTAGCCTTCAAATGCGTCTATGACCTTGCCCCAGCTTACTGCTGTTCTCCTCTGGTCCCATTCCCTTGCCTGCCTCTTCCTTCTCCATAAATTCAGGCATGCTTCATGTCTCAAACTACTGCCCCATCTCCAACCTCCCTTTCCTCTCCAAGGTCCTGGAATAAGTTGTTGCTTCCCAGCTTCTCTCCTTCCTCTCCCGCCACGCCTTTCATGAAACCCTCCAATCGGGTTACCATACTGCCCACAGCACAGTAACAGCCCTAGTCAAAGTGACAAATAATATTCTATTCATCAGCGACCAGGGCTTCTTCTGCCTCATCGTTATCCTTGACCTCTCTGCTGCCTTCGAACACTGTCGACCGCTCTATCTTCATCCATTGCCTCTCCTTTCACCTCTGTCCTTGACTGGTTCAGATAGTACCTCTCACAGCACTACATCTCCACAAATGATTTCTCCTCTAGCCCCCGCACCATTTTGTGCAGCGTTCCTCAGGGCTCTGTTCTTGGTCCCCTCCTTTTCAATATCTATATGCTCCTTCTTGGTGACATCATCTGCAGACATGGGGTCAACTCACTCTGCCTCTGCCCCTGACTCCAGGACCATTGCTGTCCTGACACAATGTCTGTCAGACATCAAGTCCTGGATGAGCGCTAATGATATGTTCTCTTGATTGACTCCTAGTCAGTGCCTCCACCTCAGGCGCTAACAGCATCACCAGCCATGGCTGCACACTCCACCTTACTAAGCGAGTCCAGAACCTTGGCGTCTTGTTTGACCCTCAACTATCCTTTCTATCCCTCATCTGTGCCATGACCCGCTCTGCCTTCCTCCACCTCCGCAACATCGCCCAGCTTCGCTTCACATCGCAGGCCACCGAAACCCTCAATCACGCTTCCATTACATTGAGGCTTGAGTATACAAACTCCTTGTTTGTCGGCCTCCCCAACTCCTCCCTTCATAGGCTGCAGATCATCCAGAACTCTGCAGCCTATGTCCTCTCCTGCACCAGGCTCCAAGAGCCTATCAACCCCATTCTCACCTGACTCCATTAACTTCCCATCGCACAGAGGATACAGTTCAAGATCCTGGTCCTCACCTTCAAGGCCCTCCATGGTCTTGCTCCCCTCTACCTCTGTGACCTCCTAACCTCCTACCATCCAGCCTGCTTCACGTCCCCCGCCTCGCTTGCCACTATTGGCAGGTGGACTTTCTGCCACACTGCCCCCACCCTCTGGAACTCCATCCCCCAGTCCCTCCACCACAGCCGCTCTCTTGCCTCCTTCAAGACCCATCTCAAGACCCTCCTCTTTGACCATGCTTTCTATCACCCTGCTTCCCCCCCCGCACCCCACCTTCCCCATTCCCGACACCCAGCTCAGGTCCGAAACTCTGACTGTCCAGCACCTTGGGATGTCCTCTCAATGTGAAAGGCACTATGCAAATGTAATTTTGTTGTTGTTGACCCTCCATTATTAGGAAAGCTTAGTTATTCTGTCCTTGTTCTCTGCAACTGTCTCCCTAAATCTCTGTACTTCATATCCCCCATTCTGCTTTCAAAATCTTTCTAAAAACTATTTATTGGACTGCAACATTGGCTACTTCCCTGCTACCTCTCCCCCTCCTCCCACCATGCTTTGGCTTTCATTCCATCTATAAAGAACTTTGAGAAGTTTCCCTTTGAGAAAGGCACTTTGCAAGTGTAAGTTATTACTATTGTAACTTTTATCATTGAAATGAAAAGTCAAAGTTATTGCGCTAAAAAGTTTCGAATGAAAGAGTTATTTTGGATTATCAAGTGGGCATTCCCAAAAGAAAGATGAAGGAGGTATTAAGAAGCATCTTCATATCCTAATTTAAGATGGATCCTGTCATTTAATAAGCTTTTAATTTGATCTGGTTTCAGACAATCGAGCCATAAAAGCACTGTACCTACACCGCCACCACTGCATGGAAAGCACAGTTGAAGTAAGCAGCCTTTAATCTTTGGAAACCCCTGTAAAATATGCAAGGCCCCTGGCTTAGATGACATTCCCACATATGTCAGTAGAAGTAAAAATAGGCTGCTGTGTCGCAGATGCTGCTGACTCATCTTGGCGTAGTTGCATGAGTTCCAGCAGTCCCTATAATGCCAAAAAGCCCTCTGGTGCCTCACTCACATGGCTATTCTTTATGTAGGAGTGTTAACAGACTGCTTAGCTGATGTGGATGGTAGTCTGAACTATATGCCAGTTGATCCTGCCCTTCCCTAACATCAACCACAACAACAACAAAATTACATTTATAGAGCGCCTTTCACATCGAGAGGACGTCCCAAGGCCTTGGACAGTCAGGGGTCAGGACCCGAGCATGTGGGAAGGATGGGGTAGGGGTGAGGGAACGCAGAGAGGTGGGAGGGCGACCGAAGGCACGATCGAAGAGGAGGGTCTTGAGACCGTCCTTGAAGAAGACAAGGGAGGAAGCGAGATGAAGGGACTGTGGGATGGAGTTCCAGAATACGAGGATAGAGAGGCTGAAAGCCCGGCCATCGATGGTAGGGTGGGTCGTGCAGGAGACATGGAGCAGGCTGGAGCCCGCTGAACGGAGGGAGCGGGCAAGTTGGTAGGGAGGCAGCAGGTTAGAGAGGCAGGAGGGGGCAAGGCCATGGATGGCCTTGAAAGTGAAGATGAGGATCTTGAATTCGATCCTCTGAGGAATGGGGAGCCAGTGGAGTCAGGTGAGAGTGGGAGTGATGAGGTCACTGATTCAGGTGTGCGAGAGTACACGAGCTGCAGAGTTTTGGATGATCTCTATCAATGCACATACATTGTTTCTTGGAGAAGTGTTGGTTGTTATCAGAAACAGATCCTGACTGATTCCACTCACCTGCAATGTTTCCATTGTCAACCTAACTAGCGAGTATTAAACCGGTTAGCTTCCTGGCTTATATACTAATACTTGGCTCAATTTGACTCAATGGTACATTTTTGTTTGCTGGCTACTCAGCACCTTGATTTTCTATGGGGCACAAATTATCAAAATTCTGAAGTACAGTTTGTTCGTCGAGATATATTTGTATTGATGTATTGCATTTTCTGCAAGCCTTCGAATTAACATTAGAAAAGCTCTTGGAATCCTTCTTATTTCTGAGCTGATGGTCGTGTGGTATTGAATGGTGTATATTATATGCAAAAATATGAAGTACTCACTGGAGGACACTGAGCCAGCTTGTCGGCTGCAACCATTTGGACATTCAGGTGTTTAGCCTGGGATTTTCCTCTGGACTTTATTAATCTTTGTAAAACCTACGAGGAAGTTTCAAGGAGAAGATTAATAAGTTGCCACAAACGTTCAGCAAACGTAACTAGCATTTGACAAAATGCATATAAAATATTAATACTATTAATGCTTGCATTTGATATAGTGCCTTTCATATCAGGAGAATGTCTCAACATGCTTCACAGGATTTGTCTATAAAAGTGCAGTGACTTTGTATTTTGTAAAAAAACGTATTAAAACATCTAAACTGACCAGTTGATGCAAGAATTATCGTATGTATAAGTGAATCAGTAAATTGAGTGGTATTTAGCAACTCATAACTGCTTGCCCTTTGGGTGTCAGCTTTGCTCAGTTGGTAGCTGTTATTTCTGAGTCAGAAGGTTGTGCGTTAAAGCTCACTCCCACTTCATGGGACTTTTAACTTACAGGCTAGGCTGCTGCTCCACTACAGTGCACGGGGAGTTAGCTCTACAATCTTAAAAGCGCTGTCTTTTGCATGAGATGTTAAAGCAAGTCTGCAAATTATGACATTAAAGATACCATAGCACTATTCAAAAAGAGAAGGGAGTTTCTCCTGATGTGCCAGCCAACAATCCTCCAGATAAAATCTGTCATTCACTTTATGGCCGATTGTGGGACAATGCTGTGTGTAAATTGGCTGTCATGTTCGCCTACAAAGTATACTTTACAGTAAAATCCTATCCAGGACTTCGAGGCATCCTTCTGATGTGAGAGGATGATTATTATCATTTAGTAGGTAAGATTGTGGAATTACAGTTGATAGTTACAATTTATAGTTTAATATCAAGAAGCACGAAGAAAGAATTACAGAAACACTTGTTTAAAACAAATGATACAGACTCACAAGCATTCATAAAGAAGAATTTACCTTTGGAGAAGAAATCTTTACGTAGACTATAATGGGAGCCAGGGACGTTTTACCCAACTGAGCTGGATGATTGATTGTGTCCGCATCAAGAACCACCAACTGCAATGTTCTTGCCAGTTCAAAAATCCTTTCAATTTCACTCTGCACTTCAGCTACAATGGAGGAGTTAAAAACACTTCAATCAATGCAAAAAATCTACAAACTTCAAAATGTTTAAGTGATTTCCAGGTTCTCTGAACACAATTTATAATGTAATATTAGGTACAATTCTTTTAACCACTTGAATCAATACAGAGAATATGTTGTCCTCAGGTAGCTGAAGAGAATCTGACTTTTTACCCTTTCTATTTGTTTTAGAATTGAGAACAAGAATTCATTGCTACTTTTTTTTCCTTGTGTCACACATCAGTTGTAGCTAACTCAAGTTGATCTTGTCTCAAGTCACTGCCAATGGTGATTGGAGCTGGCTACTAGTTGTCTAGTAATACTCAGCCTTGAGAGAAGACACCATAGAAGAGATCTCATAGAGGTGTATGAAATGTTAAATGGGATTGAAATACCGTAGTAAATCCAGAAAAATTCTCTAGAATGTACCAAGTCAGTAGAACACAGTACATAGATTTAACGTTGCAATGGAGCATTTTTTGAACAGATCCTAGGAAGTTTTTCTTAGATGGATAGAAAGGTTAGAAAAACACACAGAGAGAATCAGAGAGAAAGAATCAGAGCGAGAGGGATAGGCTGAGAGAGAGTGAGAAGAGCTGACAGTAAAACTCCTGACAGAAGAATTTGTGCTAGTACTGTAGCCAATTTGTATCCTGCGTCAAGATCTATTATCTGCATCATTTCCATATCTTCAATGGGTCTGGCCCCAATTTGCGAGGATAATGACCTTTCTACTGTATCTATTGTTATACTGCCTTATCGCACCTAATTTTCATCAAGCGCAGTGGCCATTCAGTAGGCAAATGTCACATTTATTTTATAGTCGCACGGCCCACAAATAGCCATGTGGCTAATGGACAATTATTCAGGAGGACTGGTGGCCACAACTCACAGTTACTTTAAATCAAGTTCCTCACCAAGCATCTTGTCCAAAGATATATGAGACAAGAGCGGACAATCTGAAATATCACATTTCCAAATACATCACTGGAGACTACCACAGGCTCAGCTGGAAAATGACTGTGAAATAGCCTTTTACATCACTAACAAAATCTTGCATTTATATAGCGCCCTTCAGGCAGGTAGCATCTTGGAACACTTAACAACAACAACAAATTGCATCTATATTGCACCTTTCACATAGGAAGGGTCCCTAGGCCCTGGACAGTCAACTATTTGTCCTGAGCTGGAGATTGGAATTGAGGAGGAGGAGGATGAACAAAGGCACAGTCAAAGAGGAATGTCTTAAAATGGGCCTTGAAGGAGGCAAGGGAGGGTGGAAAGGTGAAGGGGTCTTGGATGGAGGCCCAGAAGATGGGAGTAGAAAGGCTGAAGGTGGGTAGGACAAGGACATGGAATAGGCCAGGGACATGGAGTAGGCCAGTGCCAGCCAAGCGGAAGGAGCGGCCAGATGGGTAAGGTTTTAGCAGGTCGCAGAGGTAGGGAGGAGCAAGTCCATGGACAGCTTTAAAAATGTGGAAGAAGATCTTAAACTCATTCCTCTGGGGAGACTGTGAAGTTGGGTGAGGATGGGGTGACAGGTTCATGGATCTTGGTGTGGGAGAGGACACAAGCTGCAAAGTTCTGAATAATCTGTAGCTTGTGTAGGTAAGATTGGGAAGTCTGGCGAGCAAGGAGTTGATAATAGTCAAGCCTATGCGTGACAAAAGCGTGGATAAGGGGCTTAGGAGCCAGAGGTGAGAGTTAGTAGCAGAGGTGGTTAATGTTGTGGAGATGCGGAAGGCAGAGTGTGTCATGGCATGGATGAACTTTAAGGTTAATTAATGGAGAGTGAACTTTAAGAAATTCAGTCGGAGGCCAGCCTTTCATCGCTAGTAAATGCAGAGTGCTGCACTTGTTATCTGCCGTTTGCAGATGGATTTGGTTAAGAGATTAATAGTCCAGAGCAGATGTGGTTGGCAAAAGGCAGAGAGTGGGCACAGATTAAATAAGTCTTTTGATTCTTTTTTTTCATAAATGGAGTGTTCGTGTTAAGCATTTAGAGCATTCGTTTCGCAAGCGAGAGACCTGGGTTTAATTCCCAGCCGGGCAAAATGTTGGGCAAGTTTCCTTACTCCGCATGCCTCTGTTTACCTAGCTGTAAGTAGGAACCCGGTTCTTAGTCGCTTTTCCAGGGGTAATAAATAATTCCTTCAAAAAAATAATAATAAATTGGTCACTCAATCCACAATTGTGCAAACGTTTCGCCCACAAATTATACAATCAAATCACTTTACAGTATATTCTGTGAAGCACGTTGAGACGTCTCGGAGACATGATAATGTGCTACATGAAATGCAAGGATTATTATTATTATGTGGGATTTTAAGGATGGCTGATGGTCAAACAAGACACCAAGATTCTGTACCAGCTCAGTGAGGTGTAGAGTGTGTTTCAATCACACAAACGATGTGTGATTGAAAGACTCAAGAGTGAAGAGGACTGGATCATTTCCTAAGGCAGGAAGCCTTATCTGTACAACTGTGCTTGAAAATTCATTATTTAGTTTTCTGCCACATTGGGGCTGAAACATTGTTTGTTGGGTAAACAGAAGCACAAGTGGGGCCTCAAGATATAATATTCTTTCTTTTGACATAGTGTCTTTTATATATTGCCTTTTCATAGGAATTATTGTAAAGTGTAGTCACTGTAATTTGTAGGCAAATCCTGCAGCCAATTTGTACACAGCAAATGTCCCACAAACAGCCCTGAAGTGAATGACCTATTTTATCCCAGATATTGTTGGCCAGGACATTGGAACAAATACTTCTCTTTTTGAATAGTGCCACAGATCTTTAATAATAATAATAATCCTTGCATTTGATGTAGCACTTTATAACATCTTCAGGACGTCTCAAAGCACTTCACAGAATGTACTGTAAAGTGAATTATCTATAGATTTTATGGGCAAAACGCAGCAGCCAATTGCGCATAGCAGTGGCCCACTAACAGTCATGGATTGAATTGACCAATTTATTATTTTTTTTATATAATATCCATCTGAGCAAGCACATAGCTCCTCAGTTTACAGTCTCATCTGAAGGACAGCCCGCTCTCCCAGCACTGCATTGGAGTGTCAATTGGACTGTGAGCTCAAAGTCTTGACATGGAACCCACAACCTTCTTCTAGAGGTGAGAAATGCTAGTGAGGTATAGAGAGCATCCACAAATAGTGATGCTGTCAGTACCTACGGAGGGGAGGCACTGATGGGAGCTTATCAGGAGGGCCTCCGTCTGGTTGACATTCAACTGGAGAAAGTTAGCTCTCGTCCAGAACTTGATGTCTGACGGGCAATCCCTTAGGACAGCAGTGATCCTGGAGTCAAGGTTGGAGGCAGAGAGATAGAGTTGAGTGTCATCTGCATACATATGGATGTTAACCCCATGCCTGCTAATGATATCACCGAGTGGGAGCATTTAAATATTAAAAAGCACGACCAAGGACAGAGTCCTGAGGCACACTGCACATGGCGGTGTGGAGGCTAGAGGAGAAGCCGTTACCGGATACAATGTGGAGACGATGGGAAAGGTAAGAGTGAAATCAGGCAATGTCAGATCCATGAAGGTGAAGTTGAAAAGAGAGACGGTGGAGAAGCATAAATTGGTCAATAGTGTCGAAGGAAGCAGAGAGATTGAGAAGGATGAGGAGGCAGAGAGAGCCCTGGTCACAGAATGTCATTTGTAACTTTGACTAAGGAATTCTCTGTACTGTGAGTAACATGGAAACCAGATTGGAGAGGTTCCTAAAAGGAGTGGTAGGAGATGAAAGAGTGAAGCTGGGAAGCAACAATATTCCAGGACCTTGTAAAGGAAAGGTTGGAGATGGGACGGTAGTTAGAGAAGAAAGGTAGGTCATGGGACGTTTTTTTGAGGGTGAGGGCAATGACGGCTGTTTTTAAGGGGGAGGGAGCTGTGCTAGTGAACAGAGAAAGGTTGACAATGTCTGTTAGTAGGGTTGCAAGGAGGTGGAACTGGGAGGTGAGGAGAGGGCTAGGGATGGGATCAAGATAGCAGGTGATGGGCTTCATTTGGGAGATGATCGAGGTGACAGAAACCGGGGCAGCGGGGTCAAAAGTGTGGTGTCAGAGATAGGTGAAGGCCAGAGGGGCGGAGGTAATGGGTGGCTGCGGAGTACATTTTGGAGGAGAAGAACAAAAAAGAAATGGGTTTTTGGGACATAAACAACAACATTGCATGTATATAGCGCCCTTGAAATAGGATAACATCTCAGAGCATCTCATTGTGGCGGGATTGGAAATTGAGAAAGAGAGAAGAGGGAGATGACCTTAGGCATGGATGAAAAGGTAGATTTTAAAGTGGGATTTTGAGAAAGTCCTATAGAGTCCTGTAGCTCAGTGGTTAGAGCACTCGCCTCGCAAGCGAGAGACGTGGGTTCTATTCCTGGCAGGGCAAAATCTTTGGTAAGTTTCCTTACTCCATCCGCCTGATAATAATCCATCAAGAAAAAAAACAATAATAATCAGATGGATATTATATTTAAAAAATTGGTCAATTCAATCCACGACTGTTTGTGGGTCACTGCTGTACGTAATTGGTGCCGTGTTTCGCCCACAAATATACAGTCAATTCACTTTACAATATATTCTGTGAAGCGCTTTGAGATGTCTAAAAGACGCAAAAAAGCGCTATATCAAATGGAAGGATTATTATTATTATTATAGATCAAAAGGGGGCTAGAAAGATGGATAGTATCAATGAGTTCTAAAGGTTAGGTATACAGTGACTGAAGAATCAAACGATTCTTCTCCAGGAAACCAACCTCATGTACATTGTACCAACCCATAATATTCCAGCTCTGATCTGAAATGTTATCAGAGCGGCATTTCTCATGAGGTTTCATGATGCACGTAGACTTTCTTGGAGGAAACACATTAATTCCCAAAGTACTTTTCCAGTACAAGGTGCCAATTACGCAGCCCACTTCCCTGCCAAGCACTTAATAGTTTTGATTGTCTTAAAGATGTCATGAGCTGCAGATCAACTGTGTCCATCACTTCAAGTACAATGAGTGGAACCAATCTGTCAGAAGATTTCAAAGGTGTTAGCGCTGAGAAGACAGAGGAGCAAAGAATGCACCCAGCCAAAGGGCAAACATAAACAGAAAGAGCAAACCTTACGTCATATACCTACCCAAAGCATCTGCAAACCGAAGGCAATAATGAAGCAAAAGAATAAAAAAAAAGCCAAGACAATCAGGTTTGTACAAAGCACAGACTTAGTTAAGAAGCAGTGGTTGCAAATAACATATTGTACATACAGCACCAACACACATATAAAAAAACATTCACCATTTACTTATGTAAAGAGTGCAGATATGCAGTACAGTCAATTTCACAGGATGGCTGGTGCAGCAAATGAAAATGTCACACTGGTTTAGTAGACAGTTCTTTGGTGAAAATGTGATCAAAGAATATTGCTGGGGCTGAATTGAAAATGCCTTAAATGTTTGAAGAGTATATAAATAAAAGAATGACACCAGTTCAAGAAATCTTCTGTTATACCTAAAGTGGATTACTGGGAAATCCCATTGTAGCGTTCTTCAATATAGACCTTCAACCACTTCACCTTTACTGCCTCTACTTATATAGATTTGACTTTACTTTACCTAACAGGAAGTGTGGTACACCAGGTTACTGGGGCTGACAGGCCTCGCAGTGAACAATGTCCGCCTTCTGGGTTGCTGGGTCACCATTGATGTAATTTTCTGCACACCTACACACATGTTTTGTGCAGCACACACAAAACGGTGTTAGTATTGTTGCCTGCACAGTGTTCCTATGCTTGCAACTTGTAGGAAGTTACATCGGCAGCAACCTGACAAGGTGCAAATCAACCATTTTTTCATGACTCACTTCATAGTCGTTGAGACACTGGATCCAGCCAAGGGCACTATAGCAAAGTTTCCCTGTATCAAATATTCATTAGTAGACATCGTGAATTTGATTTTATTGGAAATAATGTGAATTTACTGTAAAAGATATAAACAAACTCATTTAATAGTCACACAATATTTTTATTGTCTAAAGCGTACTTTGTGCAGTTTAGTTATCTGTCAGAGTTGATTCAATTGGGTAATATGTTTTGAACCTGAACACGACATACAACAACAACTTGCATTTATATAGTGCCCTAATATACAGAGTAGCATCTCAGAGTGCTGAACAATGGGTCGTTTGACACTGACCGAGGGAGTAAGGGGAGGTGACCATAGGCACAGTCTAAGAGGAAAGTCTTCAGGTGCGATCTGAAGAGGGGCAATGCGAAGGGATTGAGGCAGGGAGTCACAGAGTTTTGATCGTTCTATGATGGGGAGCCAATGGAGCCTGGCAAGGAATAGAGTAATGGGGATGCGGAGTTTGGTGCAGGTGAGAATACGGGCAGCAAAGTGTTTTTTAGGGTGAATCCAGTGACTTTGTAATTCTAGGTGATTAGGGCAAATACTCTATTCCCCTGAACTGATCTTGTTGGCGCTGATTTCTTACTGGTCAACATGATTTACATGGATTCCTAAAGGAGGTGTTCTTCATGATGTGAAGTGCATTTATCTTGACGTTTTTATGATGACTTCACTGGTTGCAAAATGAACTATTTTCTATTGCACCAGTGCAGGAAACCAATGCATACAACTGAGGACATTGGAAGCATGGAGAACACAATGAGACTCAACAATGAACATCATTAAATATTTACTAAACACTAGTTTATTTTAGCCACAGTTGTCAATTTTAGCTAGGCGTAGAAATGTGTAAACTCCACACCACGGTGGTAGACACTCAGGCTAACAGACTTACCCAAGCTGGATCTGGTGTTAGAGCGTTCGATTATTGCATGCTTACTGGGATTATTTAATACTGAGCGTTTGGCAAGGGAGATGTCAGCAGTGACCCGTGTGATTGATATCCTGCATGAAAGCAATTAAGAAAGGCGATTAACAAAAGAAGGTTTGTATTTTAACACTTAAAACTCAAATGTTGTTCTGAATAGAAGCAAAACACAACACATTACAAATGTACATATATATAGTGCCTTTCACATACATACATGGGATTGGCACATCTTGTTGTTTCATTACAAATGCCTTGGCCGTTCGTTATTTAGTAGTTTAGAAACGTTAAAATCAATGGTGTTGTAGAGCAGCACTGATGTAACATGCTTATTGCGTGAATACGGTTTTTAACATGGTTGGACTCTGGACCCATTCAAACAGCTCCCTCACTTCCCTTGCACTGTCTAGTTTTCACGTTAAAATCAGCAACGTCCAGGTTATCAGGTGGCCGCCAATATCACATCCTGGTTTACACAGCAAACAGGAAATGACATTGGCAGCAACCTGATGATAAAAAAGCTGGACATTGTTCAGCTTAGTGTGTGAACTGGCCAGCCTGCAGGGAACAAACCAGGCTATGCATTGCTGAGTTTGTGACACAAATGCTGTGTGATTGAAATACTCAAGAGGTTGAAGAGGATGGGATCATTTCCTCAGGCAGGAAGCCTTATCTATACAATTGTGCTTGAAAATCTGTAATTTAGTTTTCTGGCAAAGTGGGGCTGAAACGTTGCTCATTGAGAAAACAGGAGCACAAACGGTGCCTCGATATATAATATTCTTGCTTTTGATATAGTGCCTTTTACATCGGGAGCACATTTCAAAGCATTTCATAGGATTTATTGTAAAGTATAGTCACTGTAATTTGTAGGCAAATCCTGTAGCCAATTTGCACACAGCAAATGTCCCACAAACAACCATGATGTGAATAATCTATTTTATCCCAGATATTGTTGGCCAGGATATTGGAACAAACACTTCTCTTTTTGGATAGTGCCACAGATCTTTAATATCCATCTGAGCAACAAGATAGCTCCTCGGTTTACAGTCTCATTTGAAGTACAATTCAGCACTCTCCCAGCACTGCATTGGAGTGTCAACCTCGACTGTGAGCTCAAATTCTTGATATAGAAGCCACAACCTTCTGCCTCAGAGGTGAGAGATGCTTCCAACTGAGCCAGACTGACACGTATTAAATAACATACACGGTGTTCCCTGGATAAGATGCACTTTATGTCACTGAACGCATTTTCAGATCCAATGCTATAATAGTAAATAATAATCCTTGCATTTGATATACCGCCTTATCACGTCTTTGAGACGTCTCCATTGCTCCTTTCATCCCGTCATTTCCCCAATGAGTGTTTATTGCAATCCCCCTCCACCGCCAGGGAATGGGATGTCAACATTGTTGGGTCATTCTTTGAAAGGTGATGGTGTAACACAGAAAGTGGGCCTGCACCTTTAAGAACACTACTCTCTCTTCAGCTGTGGGCAAAAAGAAATTCAAAATGCTAAATCGTTCTGACTGTGACATTTAAAGCATTCAATGTGAGCGTTAGGACAGATGATAGCCAGCAGCACAGAGAGGGCTTTAGTCCACCCATAGCTCCTTCTTCACTTATTAAATAAAAATAAAATTCTGTTTACAATAGAGAATGTTCTGCTTGGCAGCACTTACCTTCCTTCGAAGCTGTGTTTCAGAAAGTCAAAAAGTGCTTTTTGCATCATGTCCGTCACCTAAAGAATAGAACGCAATGTAAAGTTAAACCTTATGTAGAAACAAACGAAGAACTTAAAGCCTAGATAGCAACTGCAAGAGCAATCTCTGCGTTGGGACCAAACTTTTTTTAAAATAAAATATAGATGAAAAAGTTTCAAGTATAATATCATTACAATCTTTGCTTGAAATATTTCCTGGTTTCGACTATGAGACTTAAAAATCATACAGAATTTTGGAAAATGTTGGCTTTGAAAGCCAGTTCTCTAGCAGTTCTTATAAAGGTTTTGCGCACGGATGTTGGTGAACACAGGGTCAGGCTCGACTGTGATGTGTCCCACGGTTGAATAGGCCTGTCAGCACTCACTGTCAAAGCCTACACTTGAATTATGGCCACTTGTGGTGCCAGAGGCACCCAGCTCCTATGAAACCATAGCCCATGCGAAGGGAAAGAAGTCAAATGCCTTCAGGTGAAGAGGTGGGGAGAAAATTGACAGGGAAGAAATAAACATTCAGAAAACAGACTGAGTTGGAGGAGCGTTCCCATGAGCTTGTATCAAGGGTTTAAGGATATCTGTTAAGAAATACTGCAAAATCACCCACATGCAAAAAATAACTTCCAAAGATCTATTCGTTTAAGTTGTGCTTTGAACATTTATTTGAATTTGAATTATAAAAGTAATAATCCTTGAATTTGATGCAGCGCCTTTCCCATCAGGAGGACATCTCCCTCCCTCCCTCCCTCCCTCCCTCACTCATCTCTTTCAAGGTCCGTCTCATGATCTACCGCTGTGACCGTGCCATTCCCCACCCCACTTTGGCTCCCACCCCCAGTTTGGGTCCGAAACCAAGAGTGTTAAACACTTGGGTTGTCCTCCCAGCATAAAAGATGCTGTGTAAATGTTAAGTTGTATTGTATTGTCTCAAAGCGCTTCACAGGATATACTGTGGGGTGTAGTGTCTGTGTACTTTTGGGTCGATTGCTATAAATGGAACATGACACATACCAAAAAAATTGTTGATTTGCTCATCACTTATATAACAAATTTTACATTTCTGTTGATAATAACAAATGCAGTCAGTGTCTGTGCTTACCTCATATCCCTTCAGAGAAGGCCCCACTAGCACTACTGGTCTCATTGAAGGCACTACATCATAGGGAGGGATGTGCTCAGTCTGTGCAAAGACAACATTTTCTCAGAAATGTTATTGACAATCTCCACTGCAAACCTAGAGGCAATGATTACGTGCCCTTGCACGGTGCTTTATTTCAGTGACACATTTCAAGCAATTGGACTATTTGCAAGGTTATATTTCTTGTAAAAATTGCTGAGAATATTTGCATAAATCAACAGTTTTTATGGCAATTTGTTGCTCTTGTTAATACGGTGAAAGTGTACATAGGTGGTTGCAGGCCTCTATGTAGAATAATAAATAATTATTGCATTTGACATTTTACCTATAATCGGAACAGAGGCAAACAGGAATAGGGGGAGGCCATTCAGCCCACTGAGCCTATTCCACCAGGTTCTTAGATTAGTTTGGATGAAGAAGGCCCTTCAACCCATCTGATCTCATCCTCCCAGAATACCCATTTCACCATCCCCTTGTCATACCATCTATCACCTTTCCTTGCAACCTGTTCCAGTCATTGATTATCCTCTGCATAAAGAAATACTTGATATCTGTCCCTAAATTACCCTAAACCTATGCCCTTGTATTATTATCTAGATACATCCATCCTAAGGTATTAATCTGGATTTACTTTTTCAATCCCATTTAAAATGTTGCACACCTAAGTTTAAAATTTTGTACAGATTTGACGATTCAGTATAAAACCTTTGTTTAAAATTGTTTAAAAACTTTGTCGGGGATTAAGCAGGACGGCAGGATCTGGGCAGAGATTGGCTATTGTAGTTGTCACTCATCAGGGAGGGCATTTCCCGATTTTCCATGTAACCAGTTTTCCCCTTTCTGATATAATGCACTATTATAGCCTTGTTTCGGAGGCTGATGAAGGATTGTGATGCCACCGTGAATTGGAGTAGGTGTTAAGTGGGCATGAGATCTGATCTCTGCGAAAATGAAACAAAGTGCACTGTGGGATTCAAAATGCTCGCTGTGAAATAAAAGTCAGCAGCTGCTGAGCAAACAAGGATCAGGAGCAAATGGTGCTAAGGGTGGCAGGAATTCACACTAGCATTGTAAATATTTAAACAGGTTAACACATGGGGACACCGCAGGAGGTTGAGAAACACTGACCGCAAAATTCGGAAGTTTTTTGCCTAGTTCAGTTTTTACAAGAAGTCCGAACCATGAAGGTTACAGGGAGTGAAATTTCACCTTGGTCCATTTTCTTAGTGCCTTAAGATTGCACAAGCTTTGACAAATTCTTAAATGTGGATGGTGTTTTTACATTTACAATAAAAAGATGGAAGGACATACTGATACAGGTTTAGCTCATATTAATGATGTGCTTTATGCACCTGGTACATATGTGGAACACTGAGTCTAATTTGAATACTCTTAAGCATGATGATGGGTTTCCGCATGTGTGGAGTATATATGGAATATACCCGGCTTATCAAAAAAATAATAATGCTTCCTGATTTTGGTAAAGGAAAGCCTTTTGTTTTCAATCTTATCAGAATCCTATAGATGCCAAGATGTCAAGTATATTCGAAGTGGCTCACGCTGGGGGAAATCAATATCTTTTATAATTGCAACAATGGAAGATTCAAAGAATATTTTTTTCCTATGTTAATTTCTTTCTTTATTATAATTGATGCTGCATTTGTGGAAAAAAACAATAATTTTACATTTGTGTAGAGCCTTTCACATTGGAAGGAATTCTCAAAGTGAAACTCAGAACATAAATAATTATTGCTTCACTTTTCATTTGCCCATTTGTTTGTCGACCCTGGTTTCATAACAAAATAAATTCACTGTACCTGCATTTTTCTAATCCTTAACTCGTGCAGTCGATATACAATAAATGTAATGTATTGAAGACAGATTAGCATTGTTTGCTTATGTTACAACTATAAGTATCGAGTTCAATTATTTCAGCAAATGATTGAATGTTATCTGTAGTGGCAGAATGAATGATAACAATTACTGAAATAGGCTGTAGGTGTGTGTGATACTATAGTAGCTAAATGAGCAGAGATATGGAGAACTCCCTGTGAACTCTATTTTGCAAGGGTGCGTGTGAAGAGAGTTAATGATTTTAGATTTAGCAAAGTAAGTCTTTTCTATAGACAATAGCTATTTTGCTTTTCAAATTGAAATCTATGACTTGATTTAGTGAAATTAAAACCTCTGATGGGTCCCTGCAGAAAGAAGCATTGGAGAAATCTGTAGGGAAGTAATTCAGATTGGAATAGATTGAAATAATTGCAGTCGAAACATATTCACTCTTTGTTTTCTTTGAGTTTCTTTGCAGTTGAAACATGATTCTGCACTGGACCACTTCCAAACAAGAGCAAAGTTTCCAAATATACAAGTTCTAAAAACAGTGGCAGCAAATGGTTCATTTTTCGGATCACACCTTAAGAACATGACACACAGCATGCTCGATCACAAAAGACAAACACAAGCATGTAGCATAACAGACACCAAGTGACAAATAACATAAAGGTTTCATGCAGGGCTCAGAGTAGGTGGACCAGGCATGTAGCTTCAATCAAGTACTCTTTTTTAAAAAAAAAACTATTTCTCAAATGAATGCAAAGGTTTAACAAAACCACTGAGACACCAGCACGATATCAACAGTGCTTTTGTTAAGGCTGCATGATAGATTGCAATGGCACCAGCAGCGTCTACTGAGGGTTGGTCTTTAAGGTCTCTTTTTAGCTGCTCGAGTAAATCAAAATAATCGCAAGTGGAATTCCTTTGACTCAATTCCATTGTAAGAATTTTTTCAGCCGTTGGAGCTCTTTCAGACTGACTGGAATGTAGTTTTCAACGCATATGGTGCCACTGACTCAACTAGGAGGTGAGAATGCAGACTTACCGATTTCTGCTTCTGTTTAGCTACAGAGACGTGGGAGAAAAACAAAGAATAGCAGAGCATGCGTGTTATTGACTTTCCACAGGGCACAAGTGGCTACAAGACTTGTTGAGTGGTGGACTGCTGGTTACCACGTGCGACAGATTGCAGCTCAGAAATAACTGTTACCTTCTTAAAGAAGGGTATTCTTTTCTCTTTAGATTGGGAAGATGTTACACTGTTTACATTGGTTAAAGGGGAGCGGTGGTTTGCTGGGGTATCATTGTCTTCTGCATCTAAGCCCATGGCATCTAGATCAATAGCTACATGAACAAACGGGTCCAGGTTACCAGGTTTCGGGTTGGGGGGGAGGAGGTGGGGGGGGTAGGGAGAGAAAGACAAAGGAATATATGAGTTGAATGAAAATGAATCATTTAAAATAAAGCAACAATATAAATAATATAACTCAAAATATGGCAACAAAATACAAATCATAATAATCCTTGCATTTGATATAGCGCCTTAACACGTCTTCAAGACCACTCAAAGCACAGAATACACTGTAAAGTGAAGTGACAGTATACTTTGTGGGCGAAATCGTAACTAATAAAACCATCAAGGTACACTACACAGAAAAAGGAACAAGAAGACAATGGGGGAGAAATTCCACCTGGGTCTAGATTTATTATTATTAGAACTCATAAAGCACAGACATTTACAACACAGAAGAAGGCCATTTGGCCCATTGCGTCTGTGTCAACTCCCTCAAGAACAATCCTTTCAGTTGTATTTACCTGCCCCTTACCCCAAAATTAATAATAATACTCGCACCTGATATAACAACTTTCAGTTAGGAGGACACCTCAAAGCGTTTCACAGGACGTACTGTAAAGTGTAGAGATTGTATTTTGCAGGTGAATCCCTACTCAACTCTATTTAGTTAGTATTTCAGAGCATGCAGAATTTGATAAATTGTTGAACTCAGTCTCAACTGTGAAGTCAGCTTTCTGCAGGTCTTAAAAGAAACTTCCAGAAAAACACTCTCAAAATTAAGACTGCGTTTAAGAATTTGCCAAACTATGTACACTCTGAAATGAGAAGAGAATAGGGTGAATCCAGGTGAAATTTTTATCCTGATATATGTAAACGTTCAACTGAAACACAGAAAAGAGGTTACTCGTTAAATTTTTACAAGTATCCGATAAATTTAAGTTATTACCCTCACCCCTAAAGGTATTGTGCCTTTCGTGTCAGGAGGATGTCCCAAATTGTTTCACAGGATATATTGTGAAGTGGAGTAAACTGTGTATTTGTGGGTAAACACGGCATCCCAATTGCGCACAGTAGTGTCCCACAAACAGCCATGAAGTGAATACAAACAAGGGTGCCCACATGTTTCAAGTCACCTGTTTCTTTAAGTGAAGGAGAGGGGAGTTGCTTGATTATTCCATTTAATAAACAATAAAGCAAAAAGGGATTTTTTTTCGAATGGAATTGATAAAATAACAACAGAAAAAAAACCTTGCGTTAATATAGCACCCTTCACATGGGGCAACGTCTCAGAGCACTTAAATATAGTGCTTAAGTTTAGAAAGTATGATTGAAAGTAACTGGTGTGACAGTTACTTTCCTGCGCTGACACCACCATTCTCAGTGCCAGTGTCCATCAAGTTTTGTTGGTCTATTCAACCTCCGTGGATCATGGCATTTGACTCTCGGCTATCGGGTTGCTAAACAAATTGCTCAACAGCAGAAAGTGTGATCACTGATTTCTAACATCTCTTTGGTAAACACAGTTTCAGTTGGAATTTCCTCTGGTTCCTCAGCTATACATTTCTATGGTTTCATAAGAACAAAATGAAAGGATGTGGAGGAAAGTCAAGAGAATAGGAGAACTAAATGGAGATATCTTTCAGAGAGTCCAAACAACTTCCTTCTGTGTTGTAAATATCTATGGTTCACTGGTCTATAGACTGTAACTCCTGCCTTTCTATCCTGTTTCTTTTAAAACAGAATACTTTCATGCATACATATACACATACACACACACAAGGAGAAGATGCACATCTGGTTAGTAGATCACTGAAAGTGATCAGAAGAAGCACAGACACACGTTATTAACCGCCCTGAAACACCAGTCCTACAGGCACCGTGGGAATGTGAACTGTGAAGTGCCGAATGATGCAGATTATAATACAATATCCTGGAGTTTTCACCCCGTTGTGTAGTCTTAGAGGGTTATAAAGTAGCTGTGGTTCTTCGACTGCCTCAGGTGATAAAATGAGTGGGGAGCATCTGTGACAGAGCAAATTATCTGCTGGAGGAGGCAGGTTCCAGGGGCCCGAGGAGCATTTCTTGTTGCTCATTTCCCTGTGTTCTTGTATCCTGCTCCTATCTTGTCAGACCAGATGAATGCAAGGACTCGTAGGTATTGGTCAAGGCAAACAAAAAATTGCTACTTATTTTACAACAACCTTGTGTTTCACTTACAAAATTCATAGGTTAAAGGGCTGTGCAGTGCACTGGAGCAACAGGTCACTGTACCATGTGGCCTACAAGATGTAAATACGCTCCCCCACCCCCAACCCCACCCCGTGGCAATGCAGACATTCCCAATCTCAACCCTGCGCTGGAGGGAAAGAACATTTGTGACATCCCCTGGGAAAAATCATAAGGAAAGTCACCTCCTATTGCGCTTTAGAGAAGCTTTGTTCGTGGTTAGGATCAGACCAGCTGTCTGCCTGTCATGGATGTAAGAGAGAGACTTACCAGATGAGGGAGGGGTCGATCGCCGGGAGCTAGGTACCATGTCACCTAAACTGGACGATGAATTTCCTCCCGATTTACTGAAAAATAGGAACTCAAATCAGAAACACTGGTTTATCATATGTAATACATTAAAAATAGTGATCTTCCCTTTTATGTCTTTACAAATGCACTGAAACTATTATTTTCTTAGTGATTCTTGCATTTTAAGACCTCATTATACTGTTAATGAACTGTGCCAGTTTGCATGAACTCTTATGGGTTGATGTAACAGAGCATTTAACATAAATCACCTCTGGGTCCTGGACTTGATTTCAGTCTAGACTGATGGGATGAAGGCCTCTTGTGTGTACTGGCTGTATGGGCACTGAATGAAAGGATATTGAATAATCATCATGCAATTCCCAGAGGCTGTGGGCTTGTATCGCCAAACTGCTCACAAAATCAGCACAAATTGACATCTAATTGGCAATTGCATTCTGGAAGGCCAAAGGAGTAACTGCATATAGGAAATAGATACATTCACTGGTGCGAAAGGAGGTACTGTACTGAGATTGGATTAAGGTACGTTGAAGTTAATTTAGCAATCCATTTGATATTTAGTACACTGAATGCCTCCAGATGTATGCATTGCTGACTCCAAGATGTGTTGCTCATCCTTTGAGACTTCACCATTGAGAATGGGGTGGTAACTGATAGAGGTGTTTAAAATTATGAAAGGATTCAATAACATTTGATAGCTCTTGGTGTGTCCAAAACTAAAGGGTATCAATTGAAGATAGTTAGTAATAATATTAATAATCCTTGCAATTGATAATAGATCTAATAGGGAGTGTAGGAGGAACTTCTTCACAAAATGGATGGTGAGAATGTGGAACTGGATATTGTGGCTGAAACTAAAAGCATCAATGATTCAAGAGAAAATGTGATCCATACATTGATAGAGGAGGGGTAAAGTTGAGAGGAATTGGAAGGGTGGAGAATTGTATGCACGCTGAGTGGACTACTTGGAATAATGGTCTGTTTTTGTGTTGTGTCACTCTGTGTAACTATGTGAAGCATCTGCCAGACGCGCATCCAGGTCTATACAAAGCTCTAACTATCAAAGGGAACATTAACTTGAACTCAGTGTTAGCAATGAGCTGCGGGAACTTTACTCTGGGCAAAATGAACATGTCTCATTTTAATAAGCTGAACAATTCAACAGAACAAGGGGAAGGAAAAATGCCACTAAAGTCGATTTGGGGTCAGTAGCTATAAATCCTTACTGCTATGAACCATCTGCATCTACCCAGGTTCTTACAGCCAACACAAGTCAAAATTTCCATGCTTTCTCGTGATTAAGCATTTAGCGATATAATTTTTTTTAAAAACTCCTCTCACTGTTTCTTGGAGGGCAACCAGACAACCTGCTCCAAGGCTTCTGCCAACCCACTTGGAGATGTGAAAAAGGTGGCCTTGGGTGAGTCACTCTTCATTTTCCTTCCTTATGTGTGACTAAGTGCCAAGCCTCTGCTCAGCATCTCTTCCCCCACGTCAAGAATTCATGATGCAGCTAACCCACACTAAATGAAAAGAGGCTTTTCTTTAAAAACAGAAGATCTTTTATCAAGAGGCTCAATTCCATAAGGCTTGACGAAGCTTGCAAGACCTCACTGCATCATCTACTCTGTGTAAGCATTGATAATTAACAATGGCAGCAGCAATATCACATCCACAAGGACGCAACTAAAAAGATTCAATACGTAACCCACCACAGGCAGTTTTGCCTTTTACAAACATTCATCACAGAACAGGCAGAACTTCAATGAAGCTGTACAAAAGTAAACCTCTTTAGTAAATGGCTGGGCTATTCCCCAACAATAGATCCTGGCAATAAGTTGCTTCTATTGATTTGATGAGCACCTTGAGAGACACTAGGCAAAGTTGCCAGAAATAATAAAATAAAACAAATAGGAGTTTTCCTCAACTTGTTGCTATCTATTCAGCCTGAAATATATTAGACGGAGATAAAGGTAGTCTTTCCTGTGTTCTTCATAAATTCAATAACGTAAAACACAAAGTAACTAAGTTGGTTTGAAATGGGGTTATTTACCTTCAAAAACGGACTGTCGACATTTTTTTTGTGAAGCGCTTTGAGATATCTTGACATGCTAAAGCACTAAAAAAAACTGTCTCTGTTTTAGTAAAGCTGAAGGATTTGTCTCCTGCTGGACACTACAGGTGATATTGACAGACCATTACAATATAGCTCTTTACAACATAGATGGATCAATATCAATATCAATAGATGGATTTGCACATTAAGGGAGCGGGAGGAGAAAAAATTCCACAACATCATTTAGCATCAACAATAAATTTATATTCCTGGTCAAAATGATCATTAATAGGATTAGTTGGACCAAAATATACTGCATTTTCAATGTTCATCAACACGATCCAGCTCCAGGCCAGACCAGAGCAAACGTGATCAAAACTGAAGCTGAACCTAATTTCAAATTTAAGTCTCAGTCACTTCTGATTCACTCCGTGACTATTTCTACTTTACAATATATTCCGCGAAATGCTTTGAGAACGTCTCAACGACGTGGTAAAGCACGATGTGTAATGTAGGGATTATTACTTCTGTGTTCTTTTGCAAATTTTATAAGCTTTAGAATCATAATAAATAACAATCTTTGCACTTGACTAAGTGCCTATATTGTCAAATCATCACTAAACACTTCATAAATAAATTACTGACAAGTGAAGTGACTGTGTGTATTGCAGGTCGATAATTTGTTCACAGCAACGTGTCACATACAGCCATGAAGTGAATACCAATTGTTGGCCAGGATACTGAAAGAAACACCCTTCTCTTTTCTCATAGTGCCAGGGGATCTTTAATGTCTATTTAAACAGAGAGACAGGATCTTGGTTTCACATCTCATTGAAAGGACAACATCTTTGGCAGTAAGGAGTGTCAGTCTAGCTCCTGATTTGGAACTTGAAACTCTGCAACCTTCTGTCCTAGAGATGATAGTGCTACCAAATGAGACAAGTTGTTACCTTCCTGGAGTAATGGGCAGAGGCAACATCTGCACGGAAAATATTTGAAAAACTCAGCCAAAGAATGAAGGCACCCCAATTTGAATCTGCATTGGAAGCACGTGTTTGCTCTGAGGCCCTCTATACTTGGACATTTCAATTTGCTCTTACCTGGAGTGGAATTTTCCCTGCTTCACCTTTTGTTCGCTCTGCAGCCTCATGTTTTCTAGTTTGACTGGACTCGGGATGAACCCTATTTCACAGCCTTCCTTAACCAACCGTCCTATCCACCAGTCATTGTTAAATTTCTACACACAGAAGCAGGGAACAAATTGAGGGAGGAAAAGTTAAAAACATCTGAAAAAACGTATTTGATATTAAGAAAAGCAGTTGAATTGTCTTTAAAAGCAGAACTTTATCAAAATTACGCTCAAAATTTCTCAACACTAGGATATTTAACATAGAGGCATATGGATCAAAATTAGCAGTGGTGATCAATATCACATTAGGCATATGTGTATTCAACAATTGTTACTGGTCTCAGTGAGGGGAGGGGGCAGAGAAGGGAGGTGCATATTCACTTAACTGAACCATCCAGGATGTTATCATGAGGCAAATGGGGAGAAATTCTACCTAGATCTAGATTTACTCTATTTGCCTAGCGTTTCAAAACAACCAGAATTGTTGGAAAATTATTACACATGGTCTTCATTTTGAAGCCAGATTTTTTTGTGTAAGTTCTTTTAAAATGACAAAGCTTGAAAGTTAAGGCTGTATTCAATGATTTGCTGAAATTCTGGACGGTCTAAAATGCTACAAGAATAAAGTGAATCTAGACCCAGGTGGAATTTCTTGTTCTTGCTTCCTTAAACTAGATTTGTTATCAGGAAAGATGCCGAATCAGACAACACAAAGATGTCATTGTGGATCTTACTTACTTCTTTAACATGAAGAAAATCCTTTGCTTCAAACGAGATAGCCATGCCAGGGACAGGGACATCATTGTCAAGTGCTGCGATGTAGTTGACATTTGTCCGAACAGCAAATGCAACAGGTTTGGTCTGTCAGAGATTAAAAGAAAGGATCTTGTCAAACTGACTTTACACCACAAATTTACACTTCTGTTTCCATTTACCTCCTTTTTTTTATTTACTCGCTGCACACTCATTTCAAATTCTGAAGGGTGTTGATATAGGGGTACTTATATTGAAGAGATAAGAATGATATTGATGTTACGTCCCCGGGAGGGAAGATGTGGAGAGCGTCGTAGTGCGTATGTGTGGTTTTCCGTTAGAGGAAGGCGCAGGAAACAAAGTTTTTTCGGTAGCAGCAAGTGCAGTGGCGACATTGCCAGTTAATAGTGCAGATCAATTTAAACGAATTTAATAGGAAATTTAACAGGACTTTGGCAGATGTACAACTTAGACGATTAAACGATTGATACAGATCAGACTTACGCGAGTTTTACTGTATTTACCAGCTACAGTGCATTATTCTCTGCTAGGAACAGAACGAGTGTCAATGCACTGACAGTATAAACACTTTCACATAAGTTCTGTTTCAATTACGCCCCTGTTGTATTTCTGACTACACTCATTTTGAGCTATAAAAGAAATTAGGAAGTGAATCTACTTAAACACACATTTATTCAGACAGTATAATTATTACTCAGGTTCATTTATTTACTTTGTTTTCAGAGTTAAAGCTCAGTGTTTCACATTCACTAATATATAAACTGACAATCATTTTGAGGTACTTTTAGTTCTTTGCTCTGCTCTAAATGTCAGTCACTCTCCATTCAGATGTTAAGGGCACTGAACCTTGCAACAGATGCTAGTTCACTGCACTGGCAATTCACATGACAATATCTGATGGATGGATTTCTCACTATAATAGGTAACAAAATGATCAGTAATTTTACCTTAATTTCTTCAAATCAATCTCAATTTGGAAGCTGGTTCTTTTTAAGATAGCTTCCAAAATAAAACTGGATTGAAGAATTTTCCATGATTCTGTGTGATAATAATAATATTCCTTGCATTTGATATAATATTAAAAGATAATAATCCTTGCATTCGATATAGTGCCTTATCATGTCTTATCACATCTTCGAGATATCAGTGCCTTGGGATGTCCTCCCAACATGAAAGGCGCTATCAATGTAATTTCGTTGTTGTTGTTGTCTCAAAGCGCTTCATAGAATATACTATAAAGTGAATTGACTGCATATTTTGTGGGCAAATGCGACAGCTAATTGTGCACAGCAGTGTCCCACAAAAACAGTTGTGGATTGAGTAACCAAATTATTTTTATTTATTTTGAAGGAATTATTACCCCCAGAAAAGCGATCCGACAATCAACTAACAATCGGGTTCCTACGTACTGCTAGGTAACAGAGGCGTGTGGAGTAAGGAAACTTGCCCAATACTTGTGAGGTGAGTGCTCTAACCACTAAGCTACAATCTTAAAATGTTAAGACAAAATGGTCTTACAGACTAAGACAAGGTGGAACTTTGGACCTCAACTGCCTTATCAAAATGGATTCATCTAGTTTGTGCACCTCAATGCTATTTGGGAGGAAAATGTGGAATGTGATGCAGTAATTATCACCAGTGAAACTTATTGCCACCATTTATCCCCCAACAATTGGAGAGAAATCTTAGCTGAGTATAGATTTATTCTATTCGTGGGCTTAAAAATATTATAGAACACCTGTTTAAAATTTAAGGCTGCATTAAAAAATTTGCTAAGTTCTGGATGCTCTAAATGCTACAACAACAACGTAAATCGAGTCTTGGGTTGAATTGCTCCCTAAATATGCTCTAACCGCGAGTTGAACTCTACCAACTACAAACTGACCCAACCTGTTCTTTCCTCTATGGTTCACTGGTGAAGAACTTGGGAAAATGTACTCTGGTGTTGAATAGATCACAAAAGCAACAACAACTTGTATTTATATAGAGGCCCTCAGGCAAGGTAACGTCCCAGAGCGCTTGACTGTGGAGGAGCGGGACACCGATCCAGGGGGAGGGGGGGACGTGATCGTATGCAGGGTCGAAGAGGAAGGTCCTCAGGTGCAGTCTGAAGATGGTGAAGGAAGGAGCAAGTGGCGTAATAGAATTTCTGAATTAGGAATTAGATGGATGCTTGAAAGAGAGGAATATTAAAAGAGGTCTGAAGAAGCAGAAAGCAGAAGATTAGTTGACTCACGTGGAGAAAGGCAGCAGGGCAGACTTGATGGGCTGACTGGCCTGTTGATGTGCTATAACATTTGCTGATTCTATGAGGAAATACTGGATGTGGTGAAGTCTGTGGTAGGATAGTGTTGGATGAGAGAGGAATGGGCTGGATGGGCTGCAAAGTGTTTGCTGTTTTCTCCATATTGTGCTAAATCCAATGGCAAACAGGCTTTAAGATTGGAGGAAGAAAACCCCACTCCTTCCACAGACCATGCAAATCTTGCCTGACTGAACTTTCCTTCCCATTCTAACTCCTTAGACAAAATTGTATACCAACATTCCCAAATCACCAAAAACAACTAAACAAAATGCAGAACTGACACCATCACCTTTTGCGCAATTGGCTTCCATGTTTCGGCCACAAAATACACAGTCAGTCCACTTTACAGTATATTCTGTGAAGCGCTTTGAGATGTCTCAATGACATGACAAGGCGCTATATGAAATGCAAGGATTATTATTTTTTATTATCTTTCTCCTATTGAAACCTGGCCAATTGATCTCTGTAAACAACATTCCTGTCCTCCACTACCTCCTCCAACTCCAGCAACAGAAAATAAATACTGCATCCAACGGAGTATGTGCTCTTCTCAGGCCAGGCCCCAAATCACCAAGTAGAGGCACAGCGAGACTATATAATTCTATGGAAAGGGAAACTGTGTTTCTCTGCACTGTGGGGCAGCTAAATCTGGATGAGCACACAGCCAGTTTGCCAACAAGTATTACACTTGAATCAAGATTCCAGTAAACTGCAGATTAAAAATACCAAGCAGTGACAAGTGACATTTTTGTATGCGGTCTAATTTATTTAGCTTCTTTTTAGACTTTAAAACGAAAGTTAACTTTTTCATTTCTGCAAACAGACTATTTTTCCTTTACATAAATTAAGCAAACAGTACAAAGGAGTCCATCACAAAGTAAATGTGCATTCATACGTATGCTTAAGGCAACATTCTTGGTGCCAAAGTATAAAAAAATGTTGCATGGTGTGAAATATCAAATTATGCTAACAATGCAATTACCAGTTTAAACCAAGTGATTCATATAAACGAAAACTGAATCACGCTATTAGAAAGATCAACCATTAAGTAACTATCATGCATTGGGGGCTGAATCACAGAGAGAGATACTGCAATCCAATGTTATATGACTCACAGCAGATTCATATTTAGGCAAAAATAATCTGCCATTTTTCAGAAAAACAGTAGGAGGTATTAAAGCCTGCTTCCAGTTTGACTCAGTTTATTCTTAGTACCTAAATAAAGTGGGACAATTTTAGACAGGCTTATTCAAATTGTATACAGGCTTATTCCCTTTCCTTTTCCCTCCCCCCCGCTATAGTCTTAAATGACATTTTGCTCAATTTAACTTATTTTTTTAATGAAAAGAGTGTTCAGTAATAGACTGATGTCATGGAGTGGCAATAACTATGGCCAATGATATCAGCATCATCCAGCTGGAAATGTGCAGTAACAATGAGATGCAAAATGCGATTTTTAAAAACTAAGTCAGAAGCTTGTAATGTTCAACAATCCTGGACAACAATTCCTTAGATAAAATTGGTCTCTCATTTCATATCCGTTTGTGGAACATTGCTGTGTGCAATTGGCTGCCGTGTCCAGCTGCAAGTACACAATCCTGTAAAACACTTTGAGGCACCTCGATGACTTGATAGGGCGCTACATCAAATACAAGGATTATTATTATAATTATTATTTCCCTTTCTGTTCTGTATTGCAATGCAGAGTAAACCTCTGCTGGTTTTGAATTATTGAACAGTTTACGAAGCTGCGCTATGGAACAGTGACCAAGGGCAGCTTCCAATTTTGTAATCTGTGCTGTTAATTGTGCCGAGAATCTAAGTCCCAATTCATACACTTGAAGCCCAGTTGATCGATGAGGTGAAACAGAGGCTGATGTGGCCCATTCGCTCATGGCTCTGCAGGTTCTCAGTCCTCAAAGCCTGGCAGCTGTGCTTCCCACTCCTTTCAGAAACCATATTCAAACTGAGTGCCGCTAATTTCAATTTACATTCAGCTCAGGAGGCAGCTGGTACAGAAATAACTTCTGTGACGCACACACAACATTCTGTTCCAACCATACTCCGGCTAATGTCATCGGTTTTCCAGTCAATACCTGTTTGTTATGCTTGTCCATTACACCTATGTGATCAGAAGCAAGCTTTAGAAATGTAAATTCTCCAACAGTGCCACAGGAAGGAATTAACAGAGATTACTGGGAAGAGGGAAAAATTGCAAATTGGCATCTTCTAATTCATATGTTTCTCTGCAACAAAAAAACTGGCGCTGAAAATGAATTGAAAGGTAATGGGCAAAATATTTTACTATTGAAGAGATTTAAAGCTATCTCTCACAGGTAGCATAAGCCTGTGGAGAGGGTTGCCTCAATTTTCTCGCTTCCTCCAAGCAATGTGACACATGCTGAGGGTGTCCCACCAGTGTGTCTCTCAACTGACCGCTCTTTCTCTGTGAGCCTGGACAATGAGAGCTGTACCATTGAGAGAGTGGTACAACCCATTCAATCATGTCCTCACATGTTGAAAGGTTCTGTAACCACTGGTTAACCCTTTCCCACTGTATCGCAACTGAGATCAGGAATTCACTGGTTAAAAAAAATCATTAGTTTAAATATTATAATAATCATAACCTTGCATTTGATGTCGCACCTTGCACATCAGGTGGACGTCTCAAAGTGCTTCATAGGATTGGCAGTGTAGACAGTGCAGTAACTGTGTATTTTGTAGGCAAGAAAACCTTGGAAATGTCACCATTATCCATTGCTGTTAATTGCAGACAATTGCTGTGAAGTGCAGTGACTGTGTATCTTTACGCTGATACACATTAGGAAACTTTTTCTGTATTTCTTTTTAAAAACAACCTAGATGTTAGCAGATGATCAAGGGGAGCAGCCTACACGTGAGCAGAAGTCAGGAACAGCGCTGACATAGAAAGTGAGTTAACACTGGCGATAAATTAAGAAACAAATGTTCTTTAAACTATTTAACACAAAGAACCGAGTTAAGGAACATGGAAAATGTTATCCCAATCTGTGCATTTGTACGGGAGTCCTGTAACTCAGAGCACTCGCCTCGCAAGCAAGAAACCTGGGTTCTATTGCAGGCAGGACTAAATGTTATTCAAGTTTCCTTATTCCACACCCCTCTGTTTACCTAGCAGTAAGTATGAACCCGGTTCTTGGTCGATTGGTGCATCACTTTTCTGGGGATAATAATCTCTCAAAAAAAACAATAATAATTTGGTCACTCAATCCACGACTGTTTGTGGGACACTGCTGTGTGCAAATGGCTGCTGCATTTCGCCCACAAATATACAGTCAATTCACTTTATAGTATATTCTGTGAAGTGCATTGAGACATCTAGAAGACGTGAAAAGCGCTATATCAAATGCAAGGATTATTATTATTATTTAGGCAAAATATCTTTAATAATATTATAATAATCCTTGCATTTGATATAGATATCAAGTCGTTGAGACATCTCAAAACGCTTCACAAGTTTTTACTGCGAAATGTAGTGAAGGATGTGAAGGGCACTATAGCAGTGCAAGTTGTTGTTTTGAAAAGATATTTAATTGGACAGGGCTGAGAGAAGGGCAACAAGAATGATCGCCGGGACTCTGAGCTTTATGTGCGAGCAGTGGCTCAGAGAGATGAACTTGTTCTTAATCAGGGAAAATAATGCGGGAGACACAATCTTGGTATTTAAAAGCAATGAAGGGCATAGATAAGGCGGATACTCATACACAAGAGGACTATTTCACCTTTATCTGTTTATACTGCACAGAAATAATTGATTGAATAAATGATACAGATGTAGTAGAAATTAGCCTTAGGGCAATCAGTCCAATTCTGAACCCGCCTCAGAAGGATGAACTTGCTACCGTAGGTAGCCAGACTCGGTTGGGAGCCTCTGAGTCAGAAGGTTCTGAGTTTAAACCTCACATCAGGATTTTGAGTTCATCATCTTGTCTAGTAACCGAGATTAGAATGGAAAGGGAGAGTCTCATTTAGAGTATAAACACCAGCATGGACTGGTTGGGCTGAGTGGCCTGTTTTCATGCTGTACAGTCTTTGTAAATCTTTGTGAAATGAAACTCAAAACGCATTCCAGGAAGAGTGCTGCATTGTTGGACATCCCATCCTTCAGATGGGATGCACACTGAGATTTTATCTGTTCAGGTGGATGTTAAAGATCCCATGACACTTTTCAAATAAAGAAAGGAACTTCTCTCGGTGTCATGGTCAACAATCCCAAAGAAGAAAAAAATATTATAGACTTCACAGCTGTTGTGGGACACTTCTGTCTGCTAAATTAGCGACTGCATTTGGCTACAAATGCACATTAACTACACTTTACAGAAAACATTTTGAAGCTCTTTGGGATGTGATATGTGATGTGATAAGATCTGACGTATTATTAGATTCGATTCTGTACTAAGCTAATTCCAAAGAAACGTTTACACTTAATAGTAATACTAATCCTTGCATTTGATATCGCGCCTTATCATGTCATCGAGAGGTCTCAAAGCGCTTCACAGAATATACTGTTAACTGTATATTTTGTGGGTGATACGTGGCACACAATTACACACAGCTGTGTCCCACAAACAGTCGTGGATGGAGGTGATCCATTGAACTGGCCAAATCCCTTGAAAAGGATTTAGGCCAGTTCACTGGACTACCCTTAAGATCTGTAAATGCTATTAAAGAGACTGCTGCACTCCTGGCTCGTCGCTAAGATTAAATGTAAACTGACCTTCGGTATCAACTAGTGGAGCTGTACTGTGCAAACATAAGAGTTCCGTCAGCTGACTGAGAGTGGTTTTGTGGTGAAGATGTAAATCCTGGGCCTCATTCCAATTGCTGTTCTGTAGGAAGTGACGTTAATCACTCCATCGGGATAAATAGGAAATTAAATTGTGAAAGGTTTAACATTAAAAAGCTTTAAGTGGGGCTGGAAATGAGATGATTTTTCTTTCTCAGGATAGTGCTTACATGGAACTGAAGCAATTTAAAATACCTCAATTAACTCATTTATGAAAAGCACTGTAAGCATCTATTTTTGTATGGAAATGGACAATATAGGGATAATAATAATCCTTACATTTGATGTAGCATCTCTCATGTCGGGAGGATGTCTCAAAGTGCTTCACAGGATATGCTGTAAAGTATATTGACTGTATATTTTGAGGAGGAATGCAATACCCAATTTGCGGACAGCAGGGCAGAATGAGAAGAACATATGCCATGGGTCCCATTTTTTATGCAAACGGGATCGAGACAGCAAAGGGGGGGAGAGGGAAGGTTGGGGAGTGAAAGGGCAGAACTTACACTGTGGAGGGAAGGAGACCAGGTTTAAGTGGTGATTTGGGGTTTTCTGAATGTAGAATGGAGAGTATAGTTCTTATTGACTTATTGGTTTTACAGGATTTTTGGTTTGAACTTGCCACTTATTTGCTGAAAGACTGCGATTGAGCTGAAGGCTGTGGGTATGATGCTCATCGCACTTCAACCCCAGTGAGTGATGATAATCTATGGAGAAAATTTAATTTAGGTCAGAAGTGCTTTTGCTGGTGGCACACAGACCCCGTATTACAGATCCGAATCAATGCTGTGCACCTATTTAACCACACGTGTCACAGTCCTTTATGCTATAATGTCACAAAAATGAAAACAAATCAAATGCAAACCCATATGTGGAAACATCACTCAGTTTCAGCAAAGTGATGCAGTGTACTATAAAAGGGCTGACCAGAGGTACTGAATTAACCCCTCAGTGAAAGCGTTTATCACATCCTTTTATATGAAAAACGTTAAATAAATGTAAATCGCAGTTGATGAAAAATTGTACTCCGTCGCCAAGACCGTGCAACCTTGAAGTACAATAAGAACAATTTACATTTATATAGTGCCTTTCATATCGGGAGACATCTCAAAGTGCTTCACATTAGACTGTACAGCACGAAAACAGACCACTCAGCCCAACAAGTCCATGCTACATGAGACTCTCCCTTTCCCTTCTAATCTCGCTTACTAGACAAGATGAACTCAAAATCCTGATATGAGGATGAGCAGCAAATTGGCTGCTGCATTCCTCTACAAAATATACAGTCAATACACTTTAAACTCACAACCTTCTGACTCAGAAGGAATAGTGCTCCCAATAGTGTCTGAGCTGGAGATGGGGGTGGGTGGAGCTGAGGAAGGGGAGGAAGGTGATTAAATGTGTGGTTAAAAAAAAAGCTCCCAGCCAAGCTTTTAAGGTGAGGTGGGGAAGGAAAACTGTAAACTGTAGAGTTACGTTTAGCTTCTTATCTATCGATTGGACAGAAAGTTTTAAAACATGTCCGTTTCAAGACCTACCTCTTTGATCACACTTTCAGCCATCTTTCATCTCCCCTCAGCTTCTACCCCCAGCTCAGGTGCCCAGTTAGCATTTAAATGTGTCGGGACATCCTCCCGAAGCTAAATGTAAATTTGTATTGTATTGTCTCAATCCTTAAAACTGTCTGCTCCACCATCGGCGGCCGTACCTTCAGCCACCTTCCCTGCCTCAACCTCTCCGCCTTGCTCCCCCTTTGCCCAACTTCAAATCACACCTAAAGACCTTTCTCTTCAACCATGTCTCAAGTCACCTTCTCTTTCTCCCCGGTTCAGTGCCGAAATCAACCATTGTATGGCACTCCAAGACACAACCCCATTGAAAGGCCATTGTATAAATGCAAGTTACTGTTGATATGTTTTTTTAAAAAAAACTTGAATCAAGTTTAAAACTAAAACTTTTTAAAAAACATACTTTACAGTATAAGCTGCAAAGTTCTTTGGGACATCCTCCCTGATGTGAAAGGTGCTATAGCAAATGTAGGAATTATTTACTATTATGATGATCACAAAGTACTCCCGCGACAGGCTCCATGACTATCACCTCCACACTTGCCCGGCTCCATTGGCTCCCCATGAGGATCAAGTTCAAAATATTCGCCCTCATCCCACTTTCGGCGGTTGGGAACGCAGCTTCTCTGCCCCATCTGGAACTCCATCCCACGCTTCCTTCACCTTGCTCCCTTCCTTACCTCCTTTAAGGGATGCCTCAAGACTTCCTCTTCAACCGAGCATTGGACACCCACCTACCCTCTCTGATCCCAACCCCCACCCGCCTCGCTCAAGTCGAAATCCTTGACTGTACAGCACCTTGGGCCATTCTCCCGATGTTAAAATGTGCTATACAAATGTAATTTTGCATTTTGTATTTATTTTTAATCCGACCCCAGGTGTCAGTGATTCACTCCTCTTTACCAAACGCCATTTCAGAAGTAAAAGTTTCTGGATAAGCAGTGCTCTCAATGACAAGCTATGCGATTTTAGCTGGTTAGACTCCAGCAGTACCCCAACGCACAATCTAAAGCCACGAAGCCTTGTCTCTTGCCAACCTGCGCCTAACACTTTTCCGGAATTAGGTAAGCAGGATGAAGTCCTCCAGGGAAAGAGTGTGCATTTGTTTCCAATATATATCGCTGGAATTTCCACGTGCAAGTGGGATGAATGGAATTCTGAGTTTGGTTTGGATACTCTTCATCATGGTGATGGATTTCCGCAAGTGTCAGACACGTGGCTGACCAAAAAAACAGAAGGCGGGATTCAGAAAACACAGTGCAGCAGCCTCAATTACATTTTATCGGGTCTGTCGCCAACACTAACCATGGCCCCAAAACATTGCCTCAATGTGCAGATTTGGGACATTAAATCAGCACAAGAGCCTTGTACCTTTCCTGAGAGATATCAATTTGCTTAATTATTATACAAACTGCAAACATAGGTAAACCTAATCAAGTTGAAAACTGCAGCATGCTAGTGTCACCTTGTGAAAGACACTTGCTTCACCATTTCACAGGCTCTGAGGACATTTTGTACATTACTCCAATATTAAAGGATAATTCAGAGGAGAAGGGCATATTGTTTCAGTTCGGAATAATAAAACAGCAATTCCACTCCCCCTCCATGCCCCTCCCAGTTCCACATGCTAGAGACAGCTGCTCCAAGTCTTCAAGGGTAGATTGAGATAGCTGGAGTTCAGATTGGTGCTTCATACGAAAGCACCTATGCACATCTGACACAGGCTTGAAACTCAAGAGGTTTGAAAGCCATTCAAACCCTCAGCAAATACTATGGAGTGGAGGGGCACAGGCTGATCTTCCATTCAACCCAATCTCCGTCACTCCTTTGCTCTGGAGAGGCACCTGCCCCTTGAGTGAGTAAAAATTGAAGGGAGAGACAAGTTGCTGCTTCATACCTCTGAGCACTCCTGTAGGAGGTATTCAGCCAATCCATCTGTATGCTGTCAAGAAATGCGTGGCCCAATGTGACCAGCAAGAGGCAAAAGGGGAGAGATTTCCTGCTGGCAATGTTTTGATGACCCATAAACCTCATATAAATCAGTTGGGACCATACATTGAATATGATGCAAAGTATCAGTTATGTACAAGTCAACTTGTACATGCTCCCTCTTGGTGACATCATCCGCAGATATGGGGTCAACTTCCACATGTATGTGGATGACACACAACTCTATCTCTCTGCCTCCATCCTTGACTCCAGGACCACTGCTGTCCTGACAGAATGTCTGTCAGACATCGAGTCCTGGATGAGAGCTAACTTTCTACAGTTGAACATCAACAAGACCGAGGCTTTCCTGATTGTTCCGATCAGCGCCTCCACACCTCAGGTGTTGGCAGCATCCATGGATACACACTCCATCTCACCGAGCCAGTCCGGAAGCTAGGCTTCTTGTTTGACCCTCAACTGTCCTTTCTATTCCACATCTGTGCCATGACCTGCTCTGCCTTCCCCCACGTGCACAGCATCGATCAGCTCCACCACTGCCTCACCCCTCAGGCCGCCGAAACGCTCATCCACACATTCATGACATCTAAGCTCGACTATGCCAACTCCCTGCTTGTCGGCCTTCCCAACTCTTCTCTGCACAAGCTCCAAATCATCCAGAACTCTGCAGCTCGTGTCCTCTCCCACACCAGACATGACCCCACCACCCCACCCTTGCCAGTCTCCACTGGCTCTCCATCCCCCAGAGGATAGAGTTCGAAAATCCTTGCCCTCACCTTCAAGGTCCTCCACGGCCTTGCCCCTCCCTACCTCCATGACTTGCTAACCCCTTATCGAGTATTCTGCTCCCTCCGCTCAGCATGCTCCGGCCTGCTCCCCATTCCCCCGCCCGGCCTGCCACACCATGGATGGTCAGGCCTTCAGCCTCTCTGCCCCCACCCTTTGGAACTCCATCTCACATTCACTTTGCTTCGCTCCTTCCCTTACCTCCTTCAAGGCACGTCTCAAGACCCTCCTCTTCAAACGCGCCTTCAACCACCCTCCTATCCTCCCTTGCCTCCACCCTCCCTTATCCCAAATCCCCTGCCCGGGTCCAAATCCCTGACTGTCCAGTGCCTTGGGACATCCTCATGACGTAAAAGGCACTATACAAATGCAATTTTTTTTATGTGTGAAGCTTATAAATAATAGGAAATTCAACAGGATTTGTGCAGACGTATGACTTAGGCGATTATACGATTTATACAGATCAGACTTATGCAAGTTTTACTGTACTGTGTATAAACTTGTTTCTGTTCATAGATAGATGGCCCATGGAATGCAGTGTTTGAACTGATCATACTGATCAGATAATCCTGTCTTACTGTTAAGCATCTCTCCTCACACTCTCTTCCTATAATAATACTAATCCTTGCATTTAAATAACATCTTATCACTTGCTCAAGATAAAATGCTATATAAATACAAGTCTCAAATGCGCTTCACGGGATGTTACTGTAAAATGTACTAGTGACTATGTATTTGTAGGTGAATGTATTGGCCAATTTGTGCACAGCAATGTCCCGAAAAGAGCTATGAAATGAATGACCACTTATTTTCTTGAGGACTTGACCTCCAGGCCAATAATCCCCAGAAAAAAATTGTCATTCATTTCATGGTTGTTTGTAGGACATTGCTGTGCATAAATTAACTGCCACATACATCTACAAAACGTGCAGTCACACTTTACTGCAAATGCTGTGAAATGCTTTGCAATGCCTCAATGACATAATGAGGTGCTATGTCGAATGTAAGGATTATTATATAAAATGTAAGGATTATTAACATAGCATTTGTACTTGACCATCTTATACTTCCAGAATCAGGTACTTATTATAACAGCATTTATTTCCATCTGTCACTACATGAATTGTGCTTCTGATGGAAATTTAGGATAAATATTGAAAGTTTATTCCCATTTATCAGCAAATCAGTTAAACAGACCAAAAACTCGCATTTGACACAGGCAGAGTTAATGGGGCGCTATGAATTTTTTTTGCATAGGGTTATCAGAACATGAAATATTTTGTCACAAATGGATATGGAAGTTAAAGCCATAACAACATTTAAAAGGTAGTATTTGAAGAGGAACAACATAACAACAATAACGTGCATTTATATAGTGCCCTTCACGCAGGATAGTGTCTCGGAGTGCTGCACAATGGTGAGGTTGGACGCTGAGCAAGGAAGGAGGAGGAAGAGGAGGTGACCATAGGTTCAGTTGAAGAGGTTAGGTTGAAAGGTAGCAATTAAAGATGGATAAAGAGGGGACGAAGTAGAAAGATTGAGGCAGGGAGTTCCAGGGATTAGGGGCATTATGGCTGAAGGCACAGCAGCGAAGGTTAGCTGAGCAAATATAAAAGCAAACAGGAAAAACAGCAGAAAATTGGGATGAGGGTGTTACAACAATAGTAATAGTATAAACAAATATAGTTCCTATAATCATCAGTGCAACTGGGGCTTGACAAAATACCCGGTGAAAAAAAATCAATCTCTTGTAAAATGTAACTCTTTTAGGAAGCACAAATATATTAAGAAAAGTAGCATCATTGATATGTAAAGTAATAATGTTATTGGTCTGGCTGACTCATCACTGAAAACCACTTAGAAACTACCTCTACAGAGTGATTTAACATGTAATAACATAATAATAATGTATTCCTTACATTTTTGTATAGTGCCTTTCATGTCAGGAGGACATCTCAAAGCACTTCACAGGATTTTTACTGTAAAGTGCAATGATTGTATTTTGTAGGCAAACAGTAAGTATAGAGCTAGTCCTAGTTTAGGATTGATGGACCAAAGGAACTCATTCTGTGCCGACATTTCTATAATTCTCAATGAAAAACAAGCAATATATTCAGGCATTCAAACTGCGATGGAAGTGTAGCAATGGTGTCAATTTTGAATTGGAGGCTCAGCTTCCACAGCTGGAATTTTTCTTTGAGTAAAAATTGTTTTGATGTTTTAATTTAGATTCAAACAAGGCCCATTTTGAACTTTATAAAGTTTGACCCAGTATAAACAGATTATAAATAAAGCATGCTGGATGGAAAAATGTGTATGTGTATGTGTGTGGGCAAATAGCTATTTTTAAACTTGGTAATTTTACTATTTTGGTTCAAACAAATTGTTTGAATGCAGCCCAATAGGAAAATAATGCAATAAATCATGGGATCAAAGAATTGGGCTTCCTATCTTTAGACGTACTTATTGCAGTTTGGGGAGGGAGGTAAACATTGATGGTAAAACAAGTGAGATATTTTTCCTTAGTTAGAGATGAGAATAACTGAGTTTATTCTAGTTCCTGTGCGCTGGTAATCTGGGAGTTTCCTGAGTATAACTGGTAGTGTATGTTCTGTATTGTATATACGCATCGCCAAACATTAGCTAAGGCATCCTGTCCCAGGATCCGTTACTGTAAAGCGCTCTGAGACGCCGTCCGGCGTGGAGGGCGCTATATAAATCCAAGTTGTTGTTGTTCAGGACATTATGTTAAGTAAATAGTCTGTGAGTAAAGGGGACTGAACTGCGGTCAAAGTTTGGATCAAAGTGTTAATCATGTAAGTTGTTTTTCATTGAGAGTCTCTGGCAGGGTCAATGTCTCATGGCTTGTTCAACAAGGTAAAGTTCGTCCCTGTAATAACACACTTCTTTTTTAGTGCTGGTTTGGTTATTACGCGGTTGAGGTGTGGGCGGCATTAACTGTGTACACACATGGCTGGGCCATTCGATTCCCGCATGCTGGCCAACTGTTGCGTTAATTTGGCCAACTTCCGGATCATTGGGTCACTGCTGATGTCACCTCCTGCTTGATATAAGTGCGCTTGATATAAGTGCGGGGAATGGTAATGTCAGTATGGAGTAAGTGGTTGGTGGAGGATTCTGCACTGCGTAGGAAAATTGCAGTGATATGCAATGTTGCAAGACTCTCCGTGAGATCACTGGCTCAGGGCAGACCAATATTGCCAGTGGGTTCAGATTTTCTTGCCTAAACAACAGGATTGTGGGCAATTTTCTACATGCAATGGTTTACTGACATCCTCCTTTCCCCCAAAACCCTGGCGCCTACATGACAGTCCAATTCTGTAGCAAGCAGTACAACTGCAAACGGACAGCAAGGCACCCCAAAAAGCAAAGCACCTCAGAGGGCAAAGGAAATCATAGAGAAGCAACTGGTGGAACAACAAGCACTCGAGAGGTGAGGAAGAGAGGGGGCGGGAAATGTGCCAGCACTGTGAGTCATCTCCCTGTTCCTGGTGTTAGTGGAGGTGTGAGGAGCAAAGCGAAATTTACAGCACAGAATAGAACCATTCGGCCCACCGTGTCTTTGCTGGCTCTTTTTAAAGAATAATCTTTTCAGTCCCATTTGATCTATTTCCTATTAGCTCCCAGACGCCATTGACCTCTGCCTCCACCACATGCCTTCTAGCCAGGGAACACATCGACAGGAGTGGCACTCTCTTTCCCTCTCACACAGATGAAGAATGCACCATTGGGAGCTAGGAAGTGAAAACACATAACACTGCGTGAATGGCAGATACATTGTTGGGGATGAATGTATTGTAAATACTTTCCTTTGTCTCTTTTTATTATATTTCTTTCTGACACCAAACAATTGCCCTTTGTCATTTGTCTCTTCTGCGCGTTAGTATTTGTGGCCCAAAAATATTCCTCTGAGGTTCAGGAGGTAATTTCGAGCCCACAGTGGTATTTAACACATGCTAAAGTTTCTGCATGGTAGGGTACACCTGCCTGATATAAGTAATGTGGGGTCAAAAATCTGATGCTTTATAACAGATAATTATCACAGGTACTTCAGCACACGAGGAGTATTGCCGACCGTGAAGCCTCAGAACCATTCTGTGTGAGGACTGATGGCGCGGACTCGACAATTGATGACGTAGCCAAGGACTTTCTTGCTTCTGCGGCTGAGGTTGTAAAGAAACTGAAGCTACAGCCTGTAAGGCACCCATCTCGGAAGCGGGACGCGGTCAGGGTGACAACTTACGACCAAACATGGCATGGACCGGGAAAGTCATCAGAGAAATATAGTGGGATCAATGGGCGTGTCACTCCAAAAGGAAGTGCAATTGAAAAGGACGATCCCAAATTTTTCTTCTGCTGCCTGAAGTCTCCCATCGGCCATGGCCTGAAGCGCCTCTCTGGGCCTGTACCAGTACAGGACTAGTCCAGTATTCTACAACAGATCCATGAGAGTATCCTGAGGGTCTGTAGGGAACATTGCGCGGAGTTGATGTCTGACCCAATCAGCCGTAGCAGAAAACCATCTGTATGGAGGCTGGAAGAGCTAACGGGAGGCTCAGGCCAGATCGATGGATGACCCAATCCATTGGAAGGAGGACTCTGCACTGAGATGCCTTGACAACGGCAAGCCCGCTGGTGCGGACAGCATCATTGCCGAATTCCTAAAAGCTGTTCTGAGGAAGGAGATGAAGAACGGTGGAGATTTTACAGGTCCAAACCAGGAATCCCCAATTAAGCTTGGAGCTGCCCTCCTAGCACTGCTCAGCAGGACTCTCTATAAGACTCGCCCTCGGTCAGTGTTCCAGAGTGCAATTGTGGTGTCAATCTACAAGAAGGGTCACCCTTGTGAAACCGATAACTACAGAGGGATCTCACTGTTTGCAGTGGCTCTTAAAGTGGTGCTTTGAGTAATCACTGCACGGATATCACACGCATTGGAGGCTCGTGATTTGATCAGGAAGGATGAGACTTCCGTTCTCGTGAGGAATACGTGGGACAGGTTGTGGCTCTGTATGGGTCGACAGTGGACTTCCTGAGCCATCCCTCTGCCAATTGTCATCCTTTATGCAATTTAGTGCAATCAGGTACTGTGCAGATTAACAGTTACTGGGACCCTTGAGGTGGAAGTCACTGTTAATCTAAACTCAAAATTTTGCCACACAGCTATCAGGTTTAGTTTAAGACCTGCAGTGTTGAGATAGTTCCTGAACAGAACCTGCAATAACACTACATCATATGGGGATTGACCTTGTAGACTTAAATGCAGAGGAAATGAGGAACCTTAAACCATACGGCTCTTGTCCAAATGAAAATAGAAAGTATGAACTCAGTTCCACCCATAATATTAAACTCTGGCAGGATGGCAAAAGCAAAGCCTCGGGAAATACTAGGGTATAAAGTTTCATAGAATTATATCAAATGAGTTATGCTTGGGCTAAACAAACATTGACCTATCAATGGGTTAGAGAACAAGGTGAATGAGAACTAATCTGAAAACTCTGGGACATTGAAGCATCTCAAATTAACTTTGCAAATAAGTCATGGTATGACTTGCAACATGTAATAGAGCCCTTTATAAACCATCTCCTTTCTTGATTTGAAATGAGAGGATATGGGGTACATATTTTAAAATTAAAAAATGTTTTATATTTTATATTATTTTATAGGGAAGTATTTGCAAAAAGTTCATCCCTCCTAGCTCCACACATAACACACAAAAAGATTGGTCACTCATTCCACGACTGTTTGTGGGACACTGCTATGTACAATTGGCTGCCACGTTATGCTCACAAAATACACAGTCAATCCACTTTAAAATATATTCTGTGAAGGCTTTGAGACGTCTCAATGATGTAATAAGGCGCTAGATCAAATACAAGGATTATTATTTTTTTTCACACTAATAAACTGAAATCTGGTAAAAATCTAAAATCTGTCAGGTCCGTCAGGCACAGTCTGCTGGTCGAGTAATTCTGTGTCTGACTTCCATTCATTGCTGGGCTGATTATTTAAATAGCGGAATAAAGCCAGAGGGTAAGAAGCACAAGTCTAGTTCAGACACTTTGGCTGCACCCGTCACCAAATCATACAGCAGCATCGATACTGGCCTTGGATGGAAACACAACCCAGAACATCTGTCTTACTGAGTACAGAAGAGCAGGAAACAACCTAGGAATCAAAGTTATCATTGAAAAATAGGGATAACTTTAAAAAAAACTCCTTTTTGTGTCTGTAAAGTCAGGTGAATAACATTGTATTTAACAGTGAATGATTGTTTGTGCTGGTCAGTAACAAGGGGACATAAACTCATGTTTGTCATGAAAGGGTTAAGCAGGAGGTTACAAATTTTTCACACAGTGTGTTAATGGAAGACGGAATGCTACAAGTGATGATTGAATCTAAGATCAGAAAACATTTAAAAGGGAATTGGTTAAGTATTTTAGAAAAAAAAGTGTAGAAGGGTGTGGAAAATAATTGAGGCATTTGGGATTAGAGTATTGTGTACAAAGGAACTAACACTGGCATGGACTCAATAGGCCAAATTACCTCCTGTGTTGTAGTTTCTAATGATTCTGTCAATAAGAACAAGTCAAATCAAATGTTTTATACAGGGCTTGACTTCTCCAGTTATCACCCCATCTGCAACCTACTCTCTCTCTCTCTATCTCTCTCTCTCTCCAAGGTGCTGAATGCATTGTGGCCTCCCAGTTTTGCTTCAGACCTTCTTTCCCCATAACTCCCTGCACAAATCCCAACAATCTGATCTGTACCCTGCTCACAACACTGAGTCAGCCCTGGTCAAAGCCACAAACAAGATCCTCTCCCACTGCGATCAGGGCTCTCTGGATCTCCTTGTCCTCCACAATTTCCCTGCCACTTTCTGACACTGTTGACCACTCCATCCTTCTCCACCTTCTCTCCTCTCCGATACCTGTCCCAGCAACTTTAATATATTTTCCTACCCCGCACATTGCATGTGATGTTGCTTAGGAATTTATCCTTTTTCCTCTCCTTTTCCTAGTTTTCATGTTGTCCTCTTGAGCTATCCTGCTCAGTTCCTGCCAGTACCTCCTCACCTCTGATGCTGATCATATTAACCTCCCCAGAGTCTGTGCAGAACCTCAGCATTTTGTTCAACCTTCGAATATCCTTTGAATCTTTCATTCAGCGATTCACTCACAAAATACACAGTCAATTCACTTTACAGTATATTCTGTGATTCTGTGAAGCGCTTTGCAGTCTTGAAGATGTGAAAAGGAGCTATATCAAATGCAAAGATTATTCCTATTATTATTATCCAGGCATTAACCAAGTCCATTTTTTTCCATCACTGTAACATCACTCCCCAATACAGCCAAATCCCTCATGCACACCCTTGTCACCTCCAGACTCAACTTTGTGGAGTCCTGTAGCTCAGTCGTTAGAGCACTCGCTTTGCAAGTGAGAGACCTGAGTTCAATTCCAGGCAGGGCGAAACCTTGGGCAAGTTTCCTTACTCCACACGCCTAATAATAATCCCTCCAAAACCAGAAACAATAATAAATTGGTCATTTTCAATCTATGACTGTTTGTGGGACATTGCTGTGCGCAATTGGCTGCCGCGTTCGCCCACAAATATACAGTCAATTCACTTTACATTGTGTTCTGTGAAGCGCTTTGGGACATCCTCCCGACGTGAAAAGTGCTATATCAAATGCAAGGATTATTATTATTATCCCACACCTCCACAGATCTACCATCCACAACTGAAGAGGGATTGAGGTTTCAGCAGGGATTGCTTCAGAACATTGATGCAAATTTAATTTTCAGGCTACAATATTGCTCTATGTCTTAAAAGATTAGAAGTTCTTACGAATGGGCTACGGCTGAGTAATTTAGATGTTTTAACCGTACTTGTGTGGATTGCCTGATTAGAAAAAGGGGATAAATCTAAAACCTGGCAGTGTGGCTTCTTATGGAATCCTGCATCACAGGAGGAGGCCATTCTTGGCCCATCATGCCTGTGCCAGCTCTTTGAATGAGCTATCCATTTAGTCCCATTCCCCCGCTCTTTCCCCACAGCCCTGCAAATTATTTTTCCGTTTTCAAGTACATATCCAATTCCCTTTTGAAAGTTATTCTTGAGTCTGCTTCTACCATCCTTTCAGACAGTGAATTCCAAATCGTAACAACTCGTTGTGAAAAATAAGTTCTCCTCTCTGTTTTTTGTTACCAATTATTTTGACTCTGTATCCTCTGGTTACCGACCCACCTGCCAGTGGAAACAGTTTCTCCTTATTTACTCTGTCAAAATTTCTCTCAACTTTTTCGGCTCTAAGGAGAACAATCCCAGTTTCTCTAGTCTCTCCACATAACAACAATAACAACAACAAAATTACATTCATAGAGGGTCTTTCACGTCGGGAGGACTTCCCAAGGCGCTGGACAGTCAGGGGTCAGGACCCGAGCATGGGGGGAAGGCAGAGATGTGGGAGGGAGACCGAAGGGGAGGGTCAATCGAAGAGGTGGGTCTTGAGACCGGCCTTGAAGGAGGCAAGGGAGGAAGCGAGGTGAAGGCACTGTGAGATGGAGTTCCAGAGTGTGGGGGCAGAGAGGCTGAAAGCTCGGCCACCGATGGTAGGGCGGGTCATGCGGGAGACATGGAGCAGGCCAGAGCCCGTTGAACGGAGAAAGCGGACAGGTTGGTAGGGAGTCAGCAGGTCAGAGAGGTAAGAGGGGGCAAGGCCATGGATTGCCTTGAAAGTGGGGATGAGGATCTTGAACTCGATCCTCTGGGGGATGGGGAGTCAGTGGAGTCGGGCGAGGGTGGGAGTGATGGGGTCATGGAGCCTGGTGCATGAGAGTACACGAGCTGCAGAGTTTTGGATGATCTGCAGCTTGTGCAGGGAAGAGTTGGGAAGGCCGATGAGGAGGGAGTTCCCGTAATCGAGCCTTGATGTGACAAATGCGTGGTTGAGGGCTTCGGCAGCCTGAGGGGTGAGGCAGTGCGGAGTCTGGCAATGTTGCGGAGGTGGTGGTAGCCAGTGCTGGTCATGGCGCGGATGTGGGGGAGAAAGGACCGTTCAGGGTCAAATAAGACGCCCACGTTCCTGACTGTCTTAGTGAGGTTGAGTGTGCAGCCGTGGAGGCTGATGCTGCCAGCGCCTGAGGTGCAATAACTGAAGATTATGTACCTAAAAGGTAATCACACAAATATCTGGCCTTCTAGTCATCTCTAATAATCACCATTATTTAATCCTGTTTGGCTGTCTTTATAATATTCTCTATTACGGAATCTATTATATGGTCTATCATGCACAGTGTGTAAATGCATGCACATTAAAAGAACAACAGGTATCCTTATAATGACATAATTTACCAATGAAAAGGTTTGAATGTTCGTTACATAATATATAAATCGTATTCAATCCTATTCCTTACATAATTTATGGCATCTGTAATTCCCACACATGTTTACACAAGGCACACTGGATGACTTGCCACACTTGTAAAGTGTAAAAAAAACTCTTTAATACAGATAAACTACAATAATACATAACGTATTAAAGAGTTTTTTTAATCCAGAGATACATCTTTATGTAGCACCCTTCACGCTGGATAACCTCAAAGCCCTGCACATTGAAGTGACTCGAACCACACACCTCGTGAACTGGCCAGCATAAAACACAGTTTCAGTCTCGTCCTTTACTGCTTAAAAATTATTTCAATGGGAAAACGTCCAAAGCACAGAATGTTTACTGGTCAAGTGAAGCAGTTAGTCAGACCTTTTGAAGTGCTGGAAGTCACACCTCGGTCCAACGGCTACTCCTCCACCAACTACAATGACAGCTTTGCTTGAGGTTTTGCGTGAATATTATTTAAACCCTTGCCTCTAGCATAGAAAAGGGCACGCATCCCACAAGCCTTTCTGCATAATAACTTCTGCATCAGATTTTGGATTGAAATCATAAATCTCAGCTCGGGCTCTGCTTCCTAGCAATGACCCGGAATAAATCACATTCTGGAACAAAGAAGGTCACGGGGTGACCTAATAGAGGTCTTTAAAATTATGAGGAGTTTTGATAGAGTCAATAAGTAGAAATCACTTCCACTGGTTGGTGAGTCAGTGACTGCAGGGCATCAATTTAAGGTAGTAAACAAATTAATGGGGAGGTCAGGAGAATTTTCTTTCACACACAGAGTGTTTGGGATATAAATGCCCTGTGGGAGGGGTGGTTGAGGCAGAATCCATATTAACTTTCAAAAGGGAACAAGATCCATATCAAAAAAGGAGTAAATTACAGGGTTATGGGAAAAGGGCAGGTAAATGGGACTGAAAGGATTGCTCTTTAGAAGAAGCAGCACAGATACTGTGGACCGAATGGTTCTATGCTTCAACATCACTGTAACTTAGAGCACTTTTCCAATACAAACTTGTGTGACCCAATTCATGAATCACCCTTGCCCATATCTATCTGTGGTCATTTGTTTCATTGTATTACTTGCAGGTAGATTATTGCTCAAGATCGGTATGACTGGCCACCCTGCATGTATTGGGCTGCCCTGCTCCTCGACGGAGCACTGTTACTGGAAGTTCTGAAGGATGACCGGTACCTTAGCTTTCTCCAGCTGCGCCTGGGCTTGTCGCTCTGCTTCTCTGCGCACAGCCTCTCGGTCTTCCTCCAGAGATACATCTGAATCAGATGGACGGCTGGTGTAGGAGTCCGCCGAACCCTGCAAAGGACCCAGGAGATAAAGAAAATATCAATTAGATTTACTACCATTTCTTTTCGGGTTGGTCGGGTGGCCGACATAAGCGGAAAATCCTTCACCATGCTTAAGAGTACCCAAACCAGACTGAGAATTCCACATAGGTATGTCACCTATGTATGGAAATTTCCCTGTGTCTAGAATGGCATGTACACTCTCTCCTCAGAGGGAAGCACCCTGTTTACCTAAAAACAGAGAGTATTAAGCGCAGGTTGACAAGAGCCAAAATTTGAGGATAAATGCAAGCACTGGGTTACTAACTACTATACCTATTTTTTGGTTAGTAAATCCAGGGCACAATCTGCATTAATCATTTTTAGAAAACTGACAGACTTCCCCTTCCTTTTCTCTTTCCCTCCAGCAATTTTTTTTGTACATTCCACAGGAAATCAATAATAAATGCTCCACAATATAACAAACGTCAAACAATTTGCTGGAACGACAGAGTTCTCATATCTTTCCCTATACCGTACGACTTTCTTTTGTGTTTAGTATTAAGAAAGCCCTCTGTGCCATCAATGTCTTTTTTTTAAAACTATTTTATACATCCAATGAGATGCAGAATCAGAGTTGTATTACAGTCCTAGCTAAACCTGAAGCAACGGTTATTAGGAATAACGGTGATAAAGAATAAATTCAAAGGATAGAAACTAACTGTGTCAAACGCATTGTGAGTCAGAATAGTGAAGAGCACAGCAGCAACACACGTCTCAGTGGAATAGTGCTCCCCTCGCCATTAGTATACTCTCAATTCCCGATACATCTATTAATTTATGCCAACAACTGTTAGATTCAGGCCAAAGCTCCTTCCCTCGCTCCCTCCCTCCCTCCCCATCACCACCACCTACTTTCCTTGCTCATGTCAGTAAAGTTGCCTGCAAATGAAATCAAAGCACTCAAGGTCACTCGGACCAGGGAGGATCCCGGCAAAGTCCTTTCCTTCCTTTAATCAAAACAGTTAACACAAAATGGTTCTAGAAATAAAAGCTGGCTGCACTCTCTTTGCTGTGTGTGTGTATGTATGTGCATGTGTGCTTGTCCCATCAGACTGAAAGTGCTGTGTGACATAGGACGACATGTCCCTCTACCCCGCCACTGCTCATAAAACAAGTGAACAACCGAAAAGCTTTGCTCTTACACAGATATCGGAGTTCTTCAAGCGTCCTCCTTTGGCTCTTTTCAGAAGCCTTATCCAGGTGGCCTTCATTAGCCAGAGAGCTAGGTTTTTGTCCTCAGCTGCTGTTTCCAGCACGGATCCAAACAAAGCATGTGGTCACTGTGCACTGCATAATCAATACTGCTTTAACTCTTAACCCATCACACAGACACGCTCGCATCAGTCTCCTTCACACTCTCCTCTTCTTTCTCATTCCAGTTTAACCAGCAATGAAGAGCTGGTGCCTTACTTGATAAATGAAGGATAAATGTTTTCCATGCTCGGAATCTTCGGGCACTTTCAAACCCCCAGTGCCACAAAGTATCTTAGTTCATTACGCAGCGAGTCAGCAGACAAGGCGGAGGAGAGAGGGAGCGAGAGAAAGAGAGCGGGTCCTGCACACGGGAACCTTGCGAAGTTCAATGTGCAATTTATTTACTGACATTTGCCAGTGCAAAGTTCAATCCATCTCTCTTGCGAGGCAAAGAGGCTGGTCACACTGCTGAGCATGCCCAGTCCGTGCTCTTTACGCAGATGCTCGCATTAGACTGTGATGTTCGCCTTCTGTCAAATTGCCATTTGAAATCTCAAGGGTAAGAGAGTATGAAAATAGCAAGGTCCTTGCAGCACGGGAACATATGCACGCCAACTGGTTGATTTTTGTCACATACCTGTCACCGATTGCATAAACTTTTAGGGTAATTTGTAGCTCAGCAGTCACATGTGTGCAGCATCTCATTTTAATTAACAGCGGCACACGGCAGCAAAATTCAGCCACTGGGAGAACCATGTAAAGAGGACAGGCTCCGACCCATAATGGAAAATTGCTTTATAAAAATAAGAATAACCCTCACACATCATGTAATACCTTTGACGTCAGGAGGACGTCTTAAAGCGTTTCACAGGATACACTGCAAAGTGGAGTGATTTTGTAGATGAATGATTTATCCGGGAGAAGAATAAAATCACAGAATCATAGAATGTTACAGCACAGAAGGAGGCCATTCGGCCTACTGGGCCAAAGCCAGCTCTTTGAAAGAACTATTCAATCAGTCCTCCTCCCCCACTTATTCCCCATTGCCTTGCAAATGTTTGCTTTTCAAGTATCTATCCAATTCCCTTTTGAAAGTTATTATTGAATCTGCTTCCACCACCCTCTCAGGCAGTGTATTCCACATAGTAACAACTTGCTGCGTTGTTTTGCTGATTATATTAAATCTGTGTCCTCTGGTTACCTACCCATATGCCAGTGGAAACAGTTTCTCTTTATTTACTCTTACCAAATCCATCATTATTTTGAACACCTTTATCAAATCTCCCTTTAACCTTCCCTGCTTCTCTAGTCTCTCCACATAACTGAAGTGCTCATCCCTAAATCTCCTTTGCACCCTCTTCAAGAGTGCAGCAAAATATTTTTAAGTTGCATGAAAACAACTGGGATTAGACAATGAGCATAGTAAGCATGAGAGGTCTAAAGACAATATGTAAAAAAATAACAAAATGCAACATATTAAAATTCCTACTGGGTCTTATTTATGTACTGATGTTAATGCACGAGAGTAATAATCCTTGCATCCTTCCTACTTCATAGAAAACATCTCCATGTGCCTCACATGATTCACTGTAAAGCAGAGTGACTGTATTTGTAGGTGAACATGGCAGCCAATTTGCACACAGCAATGTCCTATAAACAGCCACAAACTGAATGACCAATTTGTTATCTTTTCTAGCGGATCGTTGGCTAGGACCCCAGGAGAAACTCTCTTCTCTACCATACATCAGTGGGATAGAAGCAATCTTCTCCTCAATGTGATGCTGTGAAATAGGAACCACATATAGTTATTTAAACTTGCTGTCTCTCAACAACTGCCACTGAATGTTCATTTTACTTCACCTGGATTAGGATCCGACCACAAGTAATTTAATTTACTATCTTCCTTTAAATCCAAGTACCTAATACTGGGAAGTCTAACTACTGTTGTTGTTAACATGCACAAGCTCTACCTTTACATTAGCATTTCTTAACATTGCAGTGCCACAGATTTCTTCCCCTCGGTTTATATATTGAATGGTCTGATCTAGTATTGGTATCTTTTTTTCCTGCCTGCATTGTACATCGTATGAAGGTAACTTCATATGCAGAGGCACTGGGAGGTGCTTGCGATAGTCATTTATACTTTCAATGTGAATAATGGCAAAATAAATGACTCTATCCTGGAGTCCCTCTGACTCCCTCCCCTCTTTTAAGGCATGCAACAAAATGTATCTCTTTGACCACACTTTCAGTTATATTTCCCCTCCCTTCCAGTTCTCGGCTCCAACCACCAGCTCAGGTGCCCAATCAATATTGTCTAGTGCTTTGAGATATTCAAATAATGTGAAAGGCACTAAATAAATGTAAAATGTATTTATAAAAGCTTTGAAATTCATAATGTATAAAATTGATGAATGCAGTCACCTGTAGTTTGGGAGGGAAATATGACCATGAGTATGAATCCTGCTGAGAAATCAGATACCAAGTCAATTGTGACTCCAGGATGAGGGGTAGTGAAACTTAAGAATGTTTATCTGGGGCGAGAGGGTGTTTCCTTTGTTAAATTTATTAATGTTAAAGGATGCATTTCTTAATTCTAAAATTTATCTTATATAAAATTTGAGTGCCTTATTGTACAGATAAGTACTCACATTCTTCAATCCACTTGAATGTTAATCGACAGGCACAGAATCGTGGTCTCCCAGTGGGCACTGCAATAATTTCACATCACCTGCCAATGTGTTTGGTTATTATAGGCTCTCAGGTTATGTTGGCAGTCTGCACCGTGCAGTATAGAGATTTACTGGAATCATGTTAAAATCTAAAATCTTCCCTTTTTGATTTTAAATCTAATCTGTACCATGTTGGTTAGAGCACTTGCCTCTCAAGCGAGAGGACCTGGATTCGATTCCTGGGCAGGGCAAAACTTTTGGCAAGTTTCCTTACTCCACAAGCCTCTGTTTACCTAGCAGTAGGTAGGCATCCGGTTGTTAGTCAATTGATAGATCGTTTTTCTGGGGATAATAATCCCTTCAATCAATAAATAAAAATAATAATTTAGTCATTCAATCCATGACTGTTTGTGGGACACTGCAATTGGCTACTGTGTTTCGCCCACAAGAACAATGAAGAGTTAAGACAGACAACTTTGCCAATAAATGAACTCTATGACAAAAAACCAAATGCCCCAAACAATAATCTGAATGGTTGTAGTGAAGATCAGATTCCATTTTAAACTTGTTTTAGAGCAAACAGCTCCAGTGAATCAGCTAGAACCAGCAGAGACATGATAGACTGGGTGACCTTCTATTGTACTGTAAACATTTAGGTAGATTTCTGGGTAAAGCATATCATGTAATGTAAGGCAACCCCTTTATCACACGTGTCCATAATATCCCTGTATTGAAACGAAGCACAAAGAAAACACATCAGCCAATTTGCACGCAGCAATGTTCCACGAACAACCAACTTCTCAGGGGGATTGTTGGCCCAGACACTGGGAGAAACTTCCTGCTCTTTTTGAATAGTGCCGTGGGATCTTTAATGTCAATGTGAAGCAGACAGGAGCTCGGTTCAGAACTGTGTCTCATATGACACAGTTCTGAAAATGTAACAACTAGCATCTATATAGCGCCTTCATGCAAGGTGACATCTCAGAGTGCTCACCAGTGACATAGCTTGACACCGAGCCACAGTCTAAGAGGAAGTTATAGGTGAAGACAAGAGCTTCTCATAAATAGTTACTAAATTTAAAGATTTGACTTGTACTAAAGAGTCATACTAACTTTTAACTCTCTTGGACCCCATTCCTCTTCTATCCAAACCCCAGCTTGGGTGCAAACCCTTGATTGCCCCGGGCATTGGGGCTTCCTTCTGACATTAAAGGCCCTATCTAAATGCAACTTGTTGTTGTTGTTGTTGTTTTACCGGAGGAAATTAAGTCAGCTATCTTCATGAAATGTTATTGTTTGTTTCTAGTGACAAAATTCATCGTTGTCACATTGTCATACTGTGCCATTATCAATTGCGTGCGATATCACTGTGACTAACACGATGCCCCGCTGTTCCCTGACCAAAATAAAATGGGTAGCAATCAATCCTCTCACGAAGGTAGCGACCCTTCAGTTTGAAATATGACTTTTATTTCCTCTGATTCGCTGGTGGATAATAGGATAACCTGGCCCTGAAGTCATCATTGTAAGCTCTTTTTTGATCTGTGTCGGGTTGGCTGGCCAAAAAAAAATTATGTCAGCTGATCACAGCATCACCATTCGCCTTCAAATTTCTTCATCAAGGAATGGCAGGAAAAAAATCAGCTGCTGATCTCTATTTAGTGACCCCTCTTCCCAGTCTTCTGAAAGGTGTAAATTTTGATCCAAGGCAAATTTGAGCTAGATTGAAATAATAATGATAATAACAAATAATCCTGTATACAATCCTAATACAAATTCACTGTATATTTGTGGGCGAAATGCGGCAGCCAATTGCGCACAGCAGTGTCCCACAAACAGTCCTGGATTGAAGTGACCAATTTATTTATTATTGTTTGTTTTCTTGAGGGATTATTATCAGGCGTGTGGAGTAAGGAAACTTGCCCAAGGTTTTGCCCTGCCGGGAATCAAACCCAGGTCTCTCGCTTGCGAGGTGAGTGCTCTAACCACTGAGCTACAGGACTCCACAAAAATGCTCTACAATTGTCAAAGTCCCTGATCACATTCACTGGCAACAACAACTTGCTTTTATATAGCTGTTGACAGTGGCGGAGCATGACGCCAAGCAAGGGGGCGGTGACCGTTGGCACGGTCGAAGAGGAAGGTCTTCAGGCATGACCTGAAGATGGGGAAGGAGGGGGCAAGCTGGAGGGATAGAGGAAGAGTGTTCCAGAGTTTTGCAGTGTAGTGTCTGAAAACGCAGCCACCGATAGTGGAACGGCTCACACACAGAGGGTGACTGGTTGGGTAAAGCACTGGTGTCAGTATAAAGAGGAAATATACCAATAAAAGGAATAAAATACCACAGCACATCACAAAGATTCAGATGCAGCAAGAAAACCATGGCTGAAACAATGGTGAATTGGAGATAAGGACTACAACAACAACAACAAAATTATCTACCGATATTACTGGTAAACTGATGTCCATAGGCGTCTGCCTACAAAATACACAGTTACTACATTTCACAGTAAACCCAGCGAAGCGCTTTGAGACATCCCACTGACGTGAAAGGCTCACTATCAAATGTAGGGATTATTATTGTATATATTACTGCTTTTCAACTCACTGGAGCTGGAGAGTGTCTTTCCTGATTCAGATAGAGACAGACCGGGAGTAACCATCAACAGACCACTTGTTTAATACTGACAACAATCTGGGAGAAGAAGCCTTTCTGAATCTCTGCCTGTTCAGGTGGATCTTAAAGATCCCATGGCACTATTCAAAAAGTGAAGCAAGTTTTTCCCAATGTTTTGGCCAACAATCCCCTTAATAAAATTGATCAATTACTATTTTACTTCATGGTTGTTGTGAGACACAGCTGGTTGCCACATTCACCTGCAAATTATAGCCATGACACTTTATAGCAAATCCTGTGAAGCATTTTGAGACATCCTCCAGACATGAAAAACAACAACTTGCATTTACATAGCGCTCTTCATGCCAAACAGAAACTCAGATCAGTGAAAGGTGCTATATTAAATGCAAAGATTATCGTGGAGACCTATAGCTCAGTGCTTAGAGCACTCTCCTCGCAAGCGAGAGATCTGGGTTCGATTCCAGGCAGGGCGAAACCATGCGCAAGTTTCCTTACTCCACATGACTGATAAATAATCCCTCAAGAAAATAAATAAATAAAATAGCAATTTGGTCACTCATTTCACAACTGTTTGTGGGACACTGCTGTATGCAATTGGCTGCCATGTTTTGCCCAAAAATATACCGTCAATTCACTTTACCGTATATTCTGTGAAGCACATTGAGACGTCTAGAAGACATGAAAAGCGCTATATCAAATGCAAGGATTATTGTATCATTAGCTATTTTTCCATTTTCCTTCACATTCTTGAATTCATGCCTCTTGTCTTTGAATACTCTAGTAGCTGGAAGAGGTTTTCGTAATTGACTCTCTCAAACCCTTTCAATATCTTAAACACCTTTACCTTATCACCCCACAACTTTCTCTGCTCCAATGGGAAGAGTCCTATCCTCTCCTCATATAATAATAATCCTTGCATTTGATACATCGCTTTATCATGTATTCGAGACATCTCAAAGTATTTCACAGAATATACTGTAAAGTGAATTGACTCTGTATATGTTGTGGGCAAAACAAGGCAGCCAATTGCGTCTGCACTGTTCAGTGGGACGTTAAAGATTCCAAGGAACAACTTGAAAAGAGTAGGATGTTTCTCCAAGGCCTGGCCAACAATCCCCCAAATAAAATTGGTCATTCCTTTTGCTGTTTGTAGGACATTGCTGTATGCAATTAGTCTGCTGTGTTTGCCTACATATCAAAGCTACTCCACTTCACAGTAAATCCTGCGAAGCACTTTTGGACATGCTCCCAATGTGAAAGGCGCTAGGCCAAGTGAAATGATTGATATTATAAATCCAAGCGTTGTTATTATCATATTATGGTATAATATAATAAGGGAAAGTAAAAAGTAAAAACTGTTGTGTGTGCTCGTCTCAGATCAGTTTGGAGACCAGGCTTTGTGATCTGTCAGCTGAAATGGAAACATTCATTTCTGTTGATAAAGTCAAATCGATCAATTTCTCTGCAGTTTTTAAGAATGCGTTGAAAAATTTTAATTTAATTTTTGTTGGAACGCAAGGAAAAGCAAGCCATTTAAAGATTTTCCTTGGCAATTATTAAAGTGTTTTTCACCCTATTCTTTGCAGTAAGTGCCACGGGATCTTTATGTTTGTCTTTTTCTTGGATCCAACCTCAAAAGGCTAACATTGGCTTGGTTTAATGGTCTCACTGACAAGTCTTTACCCTCATGAATAAAGTCTCTTTGTTTGGACAAGTGAACCATGTAGCCTATTCATCACGAGATCTGCTGACCTATCGTGTGTTTTTATTACTTCATAACTCAATCAAATCCTTCCTTATCGTGTGTCTGTTAACAAAAAAGTTTGTTAAAACCTTTGACATGAGCTAAATTCTACTGAGTGGAGATTAAACACATAACTTTCTGATTCAGAAGTGCGAGCATTGGCAACATACGCCACCCAGACTCCCATGTCTGTGTTAATGTGTGCTCTCCGCTAGCTCCTTGCATTTCCTGAATATTTTAAACTCATTTGTGCTTCAAGTCAAGTTCATCTGTTCCCTTGTTATTCCGGGAGATTTCTTTTATACTTATATTCATTCATCTTCACAATGCTTTGGTCTTCATTTTCCCAATCTTCTGTCATTCATAGGAAGATAGAAAATGGGCTATTCACACCATTAACCTTGGAGTCCTGTAGTTCACTTTGCAAGCGAGAGACCTGGCTTCGATTCCCGACAGGGTGAAACCTTAGCCAAGTTTCCTTACTCCACACGCCTGATAATAATCCCCCCCAAAAAACAATAGTAAATTGGTCACTTCAATCCACGACTGTTTGTGGGACACTGCTGTGCACAATTGGCTGCCGCATTTCGCCCACAAATAAACGGTCAATTCACTTTATAGTCTGGAAGCGCTTTGAGACATCTTGAAGACGTAAAAAGCGCTCTCTCAAACGCAAGGATTATTATTATTATTAACCTTGTTCCACCTGTTTATCAGATCTTTTAATCCCAACAAGTGATTATCCACTTTAGGGAGGGAGGCAAGATAAAGTGGTTCCAAGGTGATACGTTTGGCAACGGAATGTCATAATCAAGTCAAATTTGTGTGGTGGTCTTGGTAGGCGAGTTCCTGTCCCTAACCTATGTCTAATACTCTCTGGAATTAGTTAAGCAGGATGTGTCCCTGCTGAGGGAGTGCGCATTCCATTCCATTACACAGGAATTTCCATGTGTAGGTTGGGATACATGGTTTGGATGCTCTTAAGCATGATGATGTGTTTCTTATGTGTCAGACACCCTACTGCTGAAAAAATATTTGTCCCACCCTTTGGTCAAATGCCTTTATATCTCTACTAACCCTATTTTAAAGATTCCTATTGATTCCGCCGCTACAGCATTCTGGGGTAGGGCATTCCACTTATTCACAACCCGCTGTGTGAAGGAATGCTTCCTGACCTCAGTCCTAAATTATTTGACTCTGATTTAAAATTATGCTCCCTTGTAATGGTTCCTTCTACCAAAGGCTAGAGTGGTTCCAATATCTATTCCAGTCAGGCTAAACTGTGGCCCCCGGGGCCATCAAGAAGCAACCCTCGAACAATCGCACAAGTCTAGATAAGTCCGTGTTCGATCAGTTGTGTGTTTTCAGTTTTCCGTGGATATTTCTTGATTTGTGGCATAATGCCACTGATCTAACCTGTCAATCCTTTTTTTAATTTCATAACTCAATCAAATCCTTCCTTAACCTCCTCTGCCGTAAGGAATACAACCCCAGTCTACAAAACCTCTCATCATCATATATATACTGCTTCTTAGAGTGTTTCACAAAGACAGGGTCAGACGCACAGCAAGGGAGGAGAGGTGGCCATAGGTGTGGTTTAAAAGGGTAGGTTGTTAGATAGGAAGTAAATACAGATCAAGAGTGGATAAGGGTAGGGAGGTTATTAGCTCAGCACCTTCCGCCCTGGAATTAATCTAGTGAATCATCACTGGACGCCTTCCAGTGTAATAATAATAGTAACTTGTATTGATATAGCTCCTGTATGTCAAAATAGACACCTCAAAGTGCTTCAGAAAACATAATCAATTAGAAATGAAGTGGAGTTTGTTACACAAACACGGCCAATAGATCTGCAGCAGCAATGTCCTATAACAATACTGGGGTTGAGTATTTGAATTTTGAAAGTTAGTATAATTTTCCTAAGGTTAGGCACCCAAAACACTACACAATACCTCAAAAGAAGTCTGACCAATACTCTATACACTCTATCAATCTAATTCCTCCTCCCCGTTTCCCATCTCAGACACCCTTGTAAAGTACTTTGAGACATCCTCCTACATCAAAGGTTCTATATCAGTGTAATTTGTTGTTGTATACAATGTTCTCTTGATCGGCAACCCCAGTTTCCTTTGCCGCCTTATCCTCCTCGAGTTCTCTGCCGCCTTCAACACTGTCGACCATTCCTTCCTCTCCACTATCTCCCCAGGCATATCTCTATCTCTGCCTCTACCCTCAATTTCAGGATCAGTGCTGTTGTGACCGATTGCCTGTCAGAAAAATCTTTTACGAAAGGTTACCTTTTTTACCTCAATAATTATTGACTGGTTGTAGGTGTAACCACCACCCTCCCACCGCCACCCTACCCCCCACCCCACACACACACACAATTTTGACACAGTACTTTATCCTGAAGCCTGTACCCACCACCATTGTTGTTTAAAACCAAGGAATTTCAGTATTGTGTCATAGATAACGGCCCTAACTCAGTGCCCTATGAAATAGCACTTTGTGGTGGCAAAAATGTCACCAATCTCAGCCTTGAGTTCCAATACAAAAGGGGCTGGACTCAAGCTGTAAATTAATGGTGTACCATTGAAAGGTGAACACAACACAAGCCCCCTTTGCTTTGATAACACAAACAAGCAAACCAATTGAAAAAGTTCTTCCCATACTCTCTGGAACTCCATCCCAGAATTACTCTGTCTCACCTCCTCCCTCCTCAGCTTTAAAATCTTCATTGATTAGTCTTCTATTCACGCTCCTCCACCCCTCCGCCCCAACACCTCTTCAGCTACTAACCCCCCGTTCCCCTTCAGGCATGTGAAGCCCTTTCAGATATCCTCCCAACGTAAAAGGTGCTGTAAATGGAAATCTTTGTCATTGATATCTCAATTTACATCTAGGCTTCAAGTCTTTAAGATATTTAAACTTGTCCCTGATTAAATGATGATATTCGAATAACTTATCAAATATTGTTGAATTATTACAGCACTTTAAATAATGGCTTTGAATATTAATTGCAATACTGTCCAGGGGAAGGCATCTTTCCAAACTGTAACTAAATTATGTCAAGTGACGAATGTCATTGTTTAAATAATTCTGCTCACATTGCACTCATTTCAATGAGCACTAGAAGTATAAATTAATTCGTACCGACTACCTGATTGATTAACATGTAGTGACCAGTGGACTGGCAACTAAGAGGTTACTAAGACGGTGCTTTAAGTTTGTAGTAAAGCAAAGCTAGCAATGCTTCAGCCATCTCTCTCCGTTATCCATTGTTAAGGGGAAGAAGACATTCCACTATCTCTCCACACAACTGCGGCCCTTCTTACACAAGTTGTCTCCTTCACTTTATCTTACTTACCACCTCAGTCTCCTCCCGGCCGTAGAGGTACATGTCCACGCACCAAGAATGTCGTCCCGACTAGCAGTCACTTCCATCAAGTGGGAAGCAACAGGCTGATTCAAACCAAAGCGTCTCTTCTTTTCCCTGAAATCTTCGCTCCGCTCTATTAAAAGTGCTGTGCTGCCTATTTCCCACGGTTAAAAGCCTGCTCCAGTGCGTTCAGATGCAAAATAACTTCCCTATTAGTCAACAGCTGAAGCTTAATGCTTGGCAAGCAGCGGCTGTCTGAAAATTCCAGAATTTGGGAATGGCTGCTGTGGTGGAAGTGAGTAAGTGCATAGCTCGAAGCAGCTTTCTGTGGAGAGGTGGGGGGAGGAGGAGAGACAACTTCATTCAAGTCTTAGTTAAACGTTCACCATCACATGCTCTGATTCAGGCAGATGACTGGCTGTCAGGAGAGGAGAATGAGCAAAGCTTCCAGTGCCCAGCTGTGGATTTAGTGATGCTGCTGACTTCCCCTAGTGAGGGGAATGGGGATGAAATGCCTTGTGTTAAAAAACAAACAGAGCTCCATTGCTGGACACAACCAGCAAAAGGCTTCCGTTCATCAGAATAACGCAAAAGTATCACCGCAGAATTGCATTTATTCTAGTTGCTACCTGGCTGCTTTTAATGTCAGATGTGATATTAAACCGAGGCCCTGTTCAGGTGGATGTTAAAGATCCCAATGGCATTATTCGAAAAGAGAAGTGAGTTTCTCCCAGTGTCCTGGCCAACAATACCCCAAATAAAATTGGTCATTCACTCCATGGCTGTTTATGGAACTCTGCTGTGCGCAAACCACAAAATACACAGTCACACTTTACAATATATCCTGCAAAGTGCTTCAAGAAGTCTCAAAAAGGTGATAATGGGCTCTACAAATTGCAAAGATTATTATTATTATTTTACCCAGACCCTACACTAAGACAGTAGCTTCCCTCTCTCATTGTGAAGCTCTCTGTTAAGCCCTCTCTCCTACTTGTTTTAAACACACTCCACCAGGCGTTAGAGAAAAACCAAATGACGGACAAGCCATGTCCAGGATGATCCAAGCAGAATCAGGGTTCAATATCTTTTCCATGGCCTAACTTCAGGAACTTCTATCAGGAACTAATTCAATGTTTTACTCTTTTCGGTGAGCCAGGCGTTCAACACTTGCGGAAACCCATCACCGTGTTTAATAATATAAAATAATACTTGCATTTGATATAACATCTTATTGTGTCATCAAAGCACTTCACCAGATTTATTGCAAAGTGTTGTTGCTGTATTTGTAGGCAAATGCAGCATCCAATCCAAACAGGAACATTATTGTGTGCAAATTTGTTGCTGTGTTTACCTAATAAATACAGTCAGTTCACAGTAAATTCTGTGAAGCATTTCAAGATGTCTTCCCTATGTGAAAGGCGCTATGTCAAATGCAACGATTATTATTAACTTTGGCACAGACTCGTGAAGTCATCCTGACAGTATTTATAGCACACAATTCAATTTTCATTTAACAAACACAATTCTCCAACAGAAATAAATCAGTTTTAGGAAAGAACTGAAACATTTTGGGGAAAAAAGTATTTAAACATTTAAACAATTACCAAAGTCAATGACCCTCCCAACATACTCATTTAAATCACGTTTCCTTCTCGCCTCCAACCACTAACAGAAGACTGGACCTAGACAACAGCAACAATAATAACTCGTTTTTATATAACGGCTTTCACACAGGAAAGCGTCTCAGAGCGCTGTTCAATACCGAGCTGGGTGAGTGTAGGTGAAGGGGTGGGGGTGGAAGGGGCAGGTAACCATAGATGTGGTCAGAGTATTAAGGAAGGATTTAAAGATAATAATAAATAATAATGATAATCTTTACATTTAGTACAGTGATTTTCACGTCAGGAGGATTTCCAAAGGCGCTCCACAGGATTTATTGTGAAGTGTAGTGTAAAAGTTGGGGAGGAAAGGAGAAAGGAGTGAACCCATAAATGAAAATTGACGGTAATTTTCAATGACGTGATACGTCACACCTCAAAACTGTCACTCTCAAACTATAACCAGCCAGTCATTTATAGGAATTAAGGGGTGTCACATACTCTCACAATTCAAGAGTAAAAGTGCATAAGTGCAGGGAACTAGTAAGGATATGTCTATCTCACAAGTGAGCTGGCAGCAGAACTCTAAATATACCGATATCTAAAAATTAATCAGATATATATAATGGGAAATCGAGCTAGACCTTGCTGACCTCTTCCACCCCTCCTTCCCCATGGTCAAATCTAGGATATTCACTTTCTTGGCTACTACGTGTCAGTCTGGCTCAGTTGGTAGCACTCTTGCCTCTGAGTCAGAAGGTTCTCTTCGACCGTGCCTTCAGCTCCCCTCTCGACTCTTTACCCCCTCCTCGCTCCCTCCCTTCCCTCCCCTCACTCTGACCATTCCCCCCCTGCTCGGGTCCCGACCCAACTGTCCAGCGCCTTGGGATGTCCTCCCGATGTGAAAGGCGCTCTATAAATGAAATCTTGTTGTTGTTGTGAGTTCAAACATCCCTTCAGGATTCGGAGCTACAGTCTAGACTGACACTGTGCAGTTCTGTGGGAGTGATTCATTGTCAGAGATGCCTCCTACAGATTATACTGAGATCCCATCAGACTGTTCTGGTGGATATTAAAGATCCCATAGCAATATCAATAAGAGAAAGGAGTTCCTCCCTATAAGAAGTGTCCAGGCCAACAATATTCTACATAAATTAGTCGTTCATTCTGTGGTTGTTTGTGCGGCATGCCATGCACAAATTGGCTGCCACATTTGCCTACAAGTACACAGTCACTACACTTTATAATAAATCTGTCAAATGCTTTGAAATACTTTGACAAAGTGATGTGGCACCATATCACAATCCAAAACTATTTTACCAAGCAGTAAGTAGGAACCTGGTTGTTAATTGATTGACAGATTGTTTTTCAGGTGGTAATAATCCCTTCAAAAAAATTAATTAATTTAAAAATACATTTGTTCACTCAATCCAGGACTGTTTGTGGGACACTACTGTGGCAATTGGCTGCCACGTTCCTCCCACAAAAATATACAGTTAATTCACTTTACAGTATATTCTGTGAAGCACTTTGAGACGTCTCAAGGTGCTATATCAAATGCAAGGATTATTATTATATTATTAGTGACTGTAACTAGAGGAGGAAAGACACTGCAGGAACGGGAGACCTGAGCGAAAATCAATGAGAAATTGTTTGATAAAATAGAAAAAAATCAAGTTCAATCAAATAAATTCCTCTGTTGTTCTTTTAAAAATATCCTGAACGGGGTGCTGTAAGGCTGTTCCTGTCTTTGCTGCTCAGTTTCCATGGTAACAAGTTTGGGGCTATATTGGGCTTGAGTTGCAAACTGGAGAAAGAGTGAGAGAAATAAATCCTTCCAAATAAGTAAAAATAATTTGGTCACTCATTCCACGACTGTGGGACACTTCTGTGTGCAATTGGCTGCCTTAATTTCGCCCACAAAATATACAGTCAATTCACTTTACAGTATATTCTGTGAAGCGCTTTGAGACGTGATAAGCCGCTATAGCAAATGCTAGGATTACTATTTTTATAGCGTAGCAAAGACAACCTCTGCAAAGCTCATTCTCACGATACTCGCACTTTAAATAAGTGAGCGTTTGAAAGGTTCTGCTGAAAAAAATGCTTCTTGTAATCAGGTGTGCCTCAGTGAAGCAAACAGGGACTAACAGCTGGTACAGAGGTGGCCTTGTGCAGCTGTACGCTTCTCAAATTACTGCGGGTTCAAGACTGCAGCTTTATAGAAATCGTGATCTCCAAAGAAGACCACAATTTTGGCAAACTGAGGTTGGGACAAGGCCTGAGACAAAATTGGAAATTGCCCAGATGCGCACTTTCTTGCAACCCCCAAACTGAGACGCCCAGGTAACCTGGTCCCAGACATGTCCCAACGTATTGTTATTATTATCTGCTGGCAGATGTGTTAGAGCAATCTGAACTGACATACCCTCCAGATTCTTTCCCTTTTCGCCCACAAAATATACAGTCAATTCACTTTGCAGCATATTCTGTGAAGCGCTTTGAGACACCTAGAAGCACTATATCAAACGCAAGGATTACTATTATTATTATTTTCTTTAAGGCAGACACTTGTGATCTTTTTTTTCAAAGAAACAGAGATAGTAATTCAACCTGCCCATCCCACTCCCACCCAACCACATTGTATCCTTGACCTGAATGGTACATTTCATCACCTGGACATTGCAGTACTGCGCTATCGTCGGTGAGCTCGAAGGTTTAATAATATTGCTTGAATTTGACGTAGCATCCATGTCATTCAAAAGTCTCAAAATCCTTCACAGATAATTGCTGTCAAATATAGTGACTGAGTAAGTAAAAGTAAGTAAAAGTGGCAGCAAATTTGCGGATAGTGAGGTTCCTGGATGTAAGGAAGAGGAAACAAACAGGTATGAAGTGAAATTATGTGGAGGATTTTTGGAGAAACTTCTTTCTCGTTTTGAATAATATCATGGGATCTTTAACACTTGCCTGATCATTGCAGAGTGGACTTCAGTTTAATGCCCTGTCCAAAGGATGGTACCTCTTGTCTTAGTACTGTACTGAAGAGTCAGCTTAAAGTTTGCAGGAACAATACACAGAGGGAGTTTGACATCTGTGTCTTTAGAAATTGGTGGCAAAATACAATGTATCATTGATGTTTGATCATATTTCACCTCCATATATTTACATTAATGTTACCAGCACTACAAGTGGCAGTAAGCAGGTAGTCTAGGCTGACATTAAAATGCAGTGCTGGGGGTGCTCCATTGTTGGAGGTGCTGTCCTTTGGACGATACATGAAATCGAGGTCTCATCTGCTTGTTCAGGTGGATGTTTAAGATCTGAAGGCACATTTCGAAAGGGGGAGTTTCCTGGCCAACAATTCCCAATAAAATCAGTTAATCACTTTTTTGGGACATTGCTGTATGTAAATTGGCTGTTGTGTTTGCCCACTTTACAGCGCATCCCGTGAAGCACTTTGAGACAACCACCCAAGGTGAAAGGGGCTATTTCAAATGTAAGGATTATTATATAATTATTACAATAATCCTTGCATTTGATATAGAGCCTTACCACAATTTCAAAGCATCTCAAAGTGCTTTATATTAATTATTGGAAAGTGTAGTGACTGCATATATGTTGGTGAACATGGAGCGATTTACGTAAACAATGTCCCATAAAAGCCATGAAGGGAGTGGCCGGTAAGTCTCGGAGCTCAAATTCAAACTGAATTGCAGGACAAGGATATCAAGATCCATTGCTTAGGCAATTTCTGCCCATAATTTCTAACTTTGATTCATCTATATGCGAGAGAAGGGAATTTATTTCAGTGTCCTGGTCAGTAATCAATCCCTCTGATTAAATTGAACATTCACTCTATGACTGTTTATGGTACAATGTTATGTGTGATTTGGTTTTGCCTACAAATAGTCACAATACTTTATAATAAAATCCTGTGAAGTCTCAGAGACATTTTGATGACATGCCGCGATATCAAATGAGGCGGTGGAGGCAGATTGTGTCAGCAAATCGAAAAAGGAATTTGATAGCTATTTGGCAAAAAATTCAATTGAAAGGTATGATTATTTCTGGTTCTATATTTACATAGATTTTACAGCACAGAAACGGGTCACTTGGCCCAACCAGTCCGCGCCGGTGTTTATATTCCCCCTGAGTTTCCACCCACTCCTTGTTCGCTCCCATACACTTCTATTCTCTTCTCCCTCATGTGTATATAGCTTCCTCTTAAATGTATCCATATATGCTGCCTTTTTTTTCTGTTGTCACATCAACAGATAAAGTAAGCATACACAATCTTTGAACAGAATTTAATTAGATTCCTTTTCCCAATGAGTTACATATTATTGTATTATTATGATAATAATCCTTGCATTTGATATTGCACCTTTTCACGTTGTTGGAATACCTCAAATCACTTCACAGGATTCATTAGAGTGACTGCGTATTTTATAGATAAGGCAACAACTTGCATTTATACAGCGCCCCTCACACAGGATAGCGTCTTGGAGCATTGACACTCAATCAAGTGCAAGGATTATCATTATTTTCAAAACCAACGAAGTAGCAGAGACAAATGGTATCAGCAAATTCAGGATGGAATTTGAGTTGCTTAGCAATAATGTGCTGCTGAAGTCTCACATAATGCTTTGCAGAATTTTCAATAATCATAAATAAATTAAACATTAATCCACCCCTCGGACTCTCATTAAAATGACAATTCAGGATGACTCACTAGAATGAATGTTTTGTAAATGCTCCTCTTCACTGAGGGTTACCTTATATCATATCCACCTTATATCGTATACACAGTCACTATGTTTTATAATGAAATCCCGTGACGTGCTTTGAGACGTCCTCCTGATGCGAAAGGTGCTGTATCAACAACTTGCATTTATATAGTATCCTTATGTAGGATAACGTCTCAAAGTGCTTCACAGTGGTGCTGAGCAAAGGGGAATGGGAAGGGGAGGTAACCATAAGCCCTATGGAGTCCTGTAGCTCAGTGGTTAGAGCACTCGCTTTGCAAGCGAGAGACCTGAGTTCAATTCCAGGCAGGGCGAAAACTTGGGCAAGTTTCCTTACTCCACACGCCTAATAATAATCCCTCCAAAAAAACAAAAACAATAATAAATTGGTCATTTTCAATCTACGACTGTTTGTGGGACATTGCTGTGCGCAATTGGCTGCCGCGTTCGCCCACAAATATACAGTCAATTCACTTTACAGTGTCTTCTGTGAAGCGCTTTGGGACGTCCTCCCGACGTGAAAAGCGCTATATCAAATACAAGGATTATTATTATTATATCGTATAAAAGGATTATTTTTATCAATACAATCTCAGAAGGAAATTTTTACGATATTCAAACATGTCATTATTTCAGCTTAAATGACTGTAGGCTCTGAAGTCCCTTTCACGTTCTCACTGGAAGAAACCAGACATTCACACAAGTGGACAGATCTGCAATGGTGTCATCGAGAACTACAGGCCTGTGACATTAAGAGTGATCCACACACAATGGCATTTCAGAGGCTACATCACCTAATGCCATTTTACTTCAATGTCTGCCTAAGTTGAATAAATACTCCATAGGACATGATTTATGAGCTACAGGAGCTGAGGGGAGGTTGGAGGAAGAGAAATTCTGTGTGTGTAAGGAAAGAGGCCAAGGTTAAATAATGGAGATTGATGATTATTTTGGAGTTTCTTTGGAATTCGGAGAGCACAATGTGGAGGGTTGGGAGCAATTAGCACCAATATACGTATGAACTGGCCAAATCGCTTCTTTCTGTGCTGTAGACTTTCCATGATTCTATGTCAAAATTACTGGCTTGGCAATCAGACAGAAAATAAAACTGTACTCACTGTGCTCGATACAGTCAAGGGTTCTTTGGGAAGACTCAGTTCTCTTAAAATATCTTCAAAAATCCCTTTGGTTATCTCCCCTTCTACTCTACTATCTCTTGCCCTGCTCGGGCTCCCAACTCTGTTTCTATGAGATGTTATCATATGTGAAAGGCACTACAAAGTGCAAGTTGTTACTACATTCTGTTGTCCTGTGCTGCCTGTGTGTGTGAGTACAATGAAGAAGGATGCCTCACAGATTGCTTCATTCATCACACTGGTTACACTCCTGCTGTCAATGTTTGCTGTTCTTATCCAGTGCTCCCTGACTAGTTTATCCCACTACATCAAAGAGAAGCATTATTATTATTGTTATTAAATGTATAAGTTAGGTGTACATTAAAGATCCCTGGGTTGAAGGGAATATCATGGCTAATGATCCCTCAATAACATTGGTCATTCACTTCATGGCTAGTTGTGGGGCATTGCTATGTGCAACATTTCACCCACAAAATACACAGGCACTGCACTTCACAGCTATTTGTTGGAAATTGTTGTGCACAAATTGGCTTTCAGGTTCACCCGCAAAATACAGTCATACCACTTTACAGTATATCCTGTGAAGCACTTTGAGATATTTCGATGACATGATAAAATGCTACATCAAATGTAAGGATTATAGTATTGTTATGCATGGAAATCCATCACCATGTACTGGAAATCTATCACCATGTATAAATGTATTGCCGAGAGAGATCCTACCACTAGTAATAATAACCTTTCCACTTCACGTAAGGTGGATGTCTCAAAAGTGTTTTACAGATATACTGTAAAGTGTAGTGACTGTGTAATCCCTAGATATCCCACAACCGATAGATTCATTCCCAGCACTATGATCGCAACATAATCCGTTCCAAAACAATCTGCAAAAAATGTTGCATTAATATTTGTAGAAGATTACTACTAGCATCAGTGATTTTTTGAATCTTGAACTCCCATGGTGTCTAGGATTTTGTTAAATCTAGCTGAGCAGTTTTTTTTCTTATAAGTGCTTTGTGCACTAACTCAATTATGCTCTTTGCACACAAATAGGAATTTCTGTACAATTTTGTGCTTTGCTGCACGTCTGCACAAAATCACACAATATGCAACTTAGCCTGCCAGACATCTTATGTTATTAATAATATGAACACCCCCCTGCCCACTGAGCAGTCTTCTCACCAGTTGGAGGAGCAGAGATTCAACAGCAGTTGCTCACCTCTCAGAATACTAATCACAGTAGGCACCAAGCCCTGCATAAATTAATGTGTGCTCACAGACATGGACTCCTCTTAGCCCAAGCCACAGTGTTTCCTCATCAGCTATTTGACAGATCTGCCTTTGCTATTCTGCAATACAGGAGGATTTGTGATGTACCTGCCAGCTTGATGTTCTAGGTAGACGTCCAAGTCCTCTGACGGATTTATGACCATTCCTATATTTGATGTAGCGCCTTTCACGTAGTTAGGACGTCTCAACGTGCTTCACTGGATTTACTGTAAAATGGAGTGACTGTATATTTGAGGGGCCAAATCCCTCCCTTCTGTGCTGGAAATATCTGTTTTTAACAATCTGCTTCTAATCCTCAACCTGGTGAGTCAGAGGCAAGAGTTCTACCGACTAAGTCACACTGACTGATACCTTCCGTATAATCGGTCAGTTCTGAATTAGCAGCGTGTAATTGCCATCCAGGGATAAAGAAGATGTTGAATATCAGGTCTCAATGTTTGATTAAAACAGAAATTCTGTAATTTACTTTAGAATTTCAATGGCAACTCTCTTACATAGAGTTACACATATAGAGTGATACAATACAAACATAGGTCATTTGGGCCAACAAGTCCGTGCCAGTGTTTATATGAGGCTCCATCCCTTTTATTCTCCTCTCATATACCATTCATCCATGCATCAAGTTTTCTTTTAAACAAATTGATGCTTTTTGCTTCCAGCAATGAATTCCACATTCTCGCCACCCTTTGAATGAAGCCGTTATTTCGAAACCGACTATTAGATCCACTGCTAGCTATCTTACGTGTGTCAGTTGGTAGACTCTCCCCTCTGAGTCAGAAGGTTGTGAGTTCAAGCTGCATGTTGAGATTTGAATTCAATAGACTCTCAGCTGACACTTCTGTGCAGGGATGGGGATGTGTTGTATTTTTGCCAGTGCCATTTTTTGGGTAAGATGTTAAACTGAGGTCCTGTCTGCCTGTCCAGGTGGATGTTCAGGATCCCTTGGCACTATTTGAAAAGAGAAGGGAGTTCTCCCAGTGTCCTAGCCAACAAATCCCCAAATAAAAGTATCATTTGCTTCATGACTGTTTGTGGAACATTGACGTGTGCAATTGAGCTGCCATAATTTGCCTACAAACTCTCCACTTACAAATCCTGTGAAGAACTTTGAGATGAAAGGTGTTACTTCAATTGCAAGGATTATTTAGGATTATTATTTATTAATGTACTGTCATTTTGGACTCACATTTTGGAAACAGACCATTAATGGAGTGAAGAATGCTGGGAGATGTAGTTAAAACACATTGTGTTGCAATTAAACCATTTATATGCACAACAGTGCTTTACCCTGGGAATAAGCAGCAGGTCCATCTAATAATTTCCAATTGCTATGGTAACAGTCAGCTGCTATCAAGCCAAGGCTCACAGAACCAGTTTGCAGAGCGGTATTATTGTTGGGGGATCCAAATAAAGAGCTTTTAGTTAAAATCTTGCAAGTCAAAATGGCTCCACAATAGGGAAGCTTTTGAGCAGTAATACCTGTGACGAGATTTGTCACCTTCTGGATGGTAGCACAAGATCATACAGACTTGATTATTAACAAGCATCTTTAGAAGAGGGTCGATAAACGGGAATATTTGTTACAGCAACCAAATCACACTATAAAGCATCCACTTGGAGCTCAGAAATAGCGTAACTGAATAAACTTAGGAAATTAGCAGGGACTAGAGTCTTGAAATGTGTAAGCAATTTCTTAAAGGGGTGCTTGAAATGTGTTTGGTGATCCCCTGGTTATTTGTAAAGGATGAAGAGTGTGTGTGTGATTTTTGGGGCATTATCTGTAATTCATATCATTGGTTTGAACGACACGAACAATACAAATGATATAGCACCTTTTATGTTTGGAGGAGGCCTCAGAACACTTGATAATGTTGTCTGGGCACCTGAGCTAGGAGTGGGTACTGAGGGGGTGCGGGAAAATGATTTACCACTTTAGCTCAGAGAGTAGGGAAAATGGTGGGATATGTTAACCAACACCTATGCTGCTTTTTAATACACACATTGAAATGCGACCTAATGATAATTAAGACATAAACTTGACCTTAGGTTTGCTGCAAGAGGAACAACAACAACAACGTGGATTTATATAGCGCCCTCCAAGCCGGACGGCGTCTCAGAGCGCTTTACAGTAACGGATCCCGGGGCTGAGCCAGGGGGAGGGAGAAGAAGATAACCAAAGGTGCGGTCGAAAAGAAAGGTCTTCAGCAGAAGACCTGAAAATGGGGATGTCCCTCTCCTTGGACGCCCTTTCTCAACCAGCTGGATTGCCAGTTAGAGAGATACTGGCTTTACTCTGATTTTTTCAACCCTGTAAGGATTATGATTTTACTTCATCACATATTTTATATAGGGCCTCACTCCACAAATCTGGCACAACCACCATGCTCTGATTTATGTCAAAGTTCTGACAAATCATTCTCAGTAAATTGTGGCTATAAACCATTGATAAACTAACTGTGTAACATTAGCAAGCCTTCCTTCGCATGAAACGTTAAACCGAGGTCCCGTCTGCCTGTTCAGGTGGATGTCAAACATCCCATGGCACTTTGCAAAAAGTGAAGGGAGTTTCTCCTGGTCCTGGTCAACAATCCCCCAAATAAAATTGGTCATTCATTCCATGGTTGCTTGTGGGACATTTCTGTGTGCAACTGGCTACCATGTTTTACCCATAAAATACACAGTCAATCCACTTTACAGTATATCCTGTGGAGCACTTTGAGACGTCTCAACAACATGATAAGGTGCTATATGAAATGCAAGGATTATTATTATAATAATCTTGTAGTTTCACTGAAAGTGTCAGAATTATTTAGAATTAGGCAATTATTGACAGCTTTGGTGCCACACATCAGTAAATGAATGTGTTATCAAAGTCCACTAAAGTCGCTCCTATAGTTACTGGCCTCTTTCACAGTATAGAGTTGACAGGAGAAAAAAAAAAGAAGCTCTATTACTCAATATTATAAAAGTAATAATGTTCATATTTGATACAGCATTTTATCATGTCATCAAGACGTCTCAAAGCAATTCAGAGGATTTTACTGCAAACTGCAATGACTGTATTTGTAGACAACTGCAGTAGCCAATTTATAATAAATAATAATAACATTCCTTGCCTTATCACGTCTTCGAGACGTCTCAAAGCACTTCAAAGAACATACCGTAAAGTGAATTGACTGAATTTGTGCACAGCAATGCCCCAAAACAGCCATAAAGTGAATATCCAATTTTATTTGGGAGGATTGTTGACCAGGATGCCAGAGAGAATCCATTCTCTTCTCGAATAGTGCTGAGGGATCTTAAATATCCACCCTGAACAGTTGATGGGACCTAAAGGGCAGCAACTCAAACACTGCAACACACACCCCAGCTATGCTTTGAGTGTCAACCTCGATTACAACCTTCTAACTCAGAGGAAAGATACCTCATTCCTCACGGGGAACTTCGCCATTGAGGGAACATCACCATTTAGCGAACAGCTGATTCTCAATTCTTGGATCAAGCACGTTTTGAGGTTGAATTCCATTCCTGTTCAAAATGTGGACGTGTTTCATTCTGAAGTACTCACAAGACTTCTGCTCCTATGGTTTTGAGTGACCGGAGAGTATCTCGTAACTGGTTCAGACCTTGAGTTTAAATGTTTTGGGTGAAATGATGCAACAGTCAGTTACAGATGGAAGTGCTGCAGGACATGAACAATCACAGAGCATTGAGATGACAGAAAATGTACTTAAGACAAAACAGGCCTCTCTCTCCCCTTGTCCTCCAGAGAACATGCCAATGATGCTCAGCCTCTGACATCAGCCAATAAAAACCATTCCAATGCCACTCATATCGATATAAATGACGTGTGAATATTTAAACTAACAAAATCAAGTGTAGATAGCACCTTAAATTAACATGGAGGCGATGAGACAACAACAACTTGCATTTATTGCAGCACCCCTCACGGAGGGCACGTCCCTTTTAAAAGTTTGGCTTAGAGTAGGGAAAAAAATATTAAATTGGCATAAATAGCCCAGAAAAGTTAAAAAAATGCAACACTAACATAATTTGAAGTTCCCGATCACTGTAAAGTCCTTTCACACCCTTTAATAGTTCACCATGTAACGCCATAGAATGTGAAGAACAGGTGGTAGACAAGCAAGCAGGCTGTCTCCTGTCAGATGCTTGAAATATGGGGCATGATTCACAGTCAAGGATTTCTTCCTACTAGTCTCCTGCTTTTAACTTCAAGTGCCAAGAATCAGATTGAGAAAGCATAACTTTTAGGGTTGGGGTTGTTTATTGAAGTCTTGAAGAACTTAAGGAATTGATATATTATTGCTATTATTAATGAACAGCTTGGGTGTTTAACAATTTGTCCAAAAATATATACCCTTTCTCACTATGAGAAGGCAACTCTTTTTGTTTCAAAAAGTTGAAGTTTTTTGAAAAAAACTCCATAGATGTAAAACGCAGTTTGTTTCCTGCTAAATAGTTTTGAGCGCACAGAATGAGAGCCGCAGAGTATCTGCTGCACTGCGATTCCCTCTGTTGACTTGAATGTAACGGTTTAAAATGAACGAAAATACATTTTGATTTTTCTTAGTAGGTAAAGGTGGTGCTTTTAAAGAAAAAAAATCATTTGTTAAACATTCATTTGCCGATGAAGGAAAAGAATGGTCAGGGAGAAGCTTGGTGTCATCTTGTTCAAAGTGATGTCTAACCCTGATACCATCTAAACCATTGTGTCTTTAAAAACAAAACTGGGTTTGCCAGCCACTTTAACGTGAAGAGAGATGATGCCCTTTTAAATGCATCTTTAAGACAATAAAAGGCTCTGCATTGTGGCTTCTTCACAATAAGAACAGGGGAGGCTGTGAAATAGTCACCATTGTAACTGTGTGGAGGGAAAAATTACAACTAAACCATAGCTTTCGTGGCATTTTACAAAGGGATGTTTAACCCACTGGGTAATGAACATGCATCAAGTTAGAACCACTCATCGAGTGCTATTTAAGGTACCATTTAGAATACAAAAACTAAAGGGGGCCTTGTTCTGATTTACTCAATGGTTTCTTATGGGTGAGTTTCTGACAGGCAGACAGTTATTCCTGACTAACTTAACATCAACAGTTCACGAATGGATCAAACACAAATTTGCAAAATGACAGTCATTTGTAGAAAAGCACTCTTCACAAAAAAAAGGCTCAGCTTCTATTAACTGCTGTTGCATCTTGTCACATTGTCGCTGGCACTATCAGGAGGCATAAAACAACAGGATACCAAGGGGGATTTCAGAGCAATGTAATTCTGTCAGTCTGTCATTAAATGGGTGTCAAATTGAGTGAGCGAGCAAGCCAACCACATTTTCCACTGGGACCTGATTCAATGCTTAGCCTGTAGCATCATACACTTACCTCAGGAATAAGGTGCTTAGGACCAGGAGTCATTAGACGTCGATCAAGCATACCAGACCAGGTCCAAGTGTATTGCAGGAACAGCCACTGGACGTACGTATCAGACCACAACCAGCAGGGAACAAAACTATGTGCTGCAGGCTTGTTACACCTCCAATTTAAGGCCCTTATTTGCTGTGCAGGATCAGGCCTGCTGCTGGATCTTTCTCAGCGAAGCGCAGTGCTGATCTGCCCCAGTTGTTGATTTCATCCAGCTCCTGCTTTAGGATGGAGCGCAGGAACCAGAGTCCTGTCAACATAAATTAACAGGCAGAGAGATGGGGAGGAACATACTCCAGTCACAGTGACGTGGGTCCACCTCGCAGTCTCAGTAGCCTGCCGTCAGAGGAGAGGAACATTTCATTAGTCCCTGTTCCAAGCCTCGGAGCAGGCAGATGCTGAACAGGGGGAAATGACAGCCCCAGCTTTTGACCTCTCCTTAATAAACATCTACTGAGAACACAATTAGTCCAGCCAACCAGAACTGTACTAGCCCATCGTGATTGATGTTTAGCAGTACACTGTAGCTGTGTGGCTGCCAGCAAGCTTTTTTACGTGAGAAAAAAAAGCTGCTTTTAGGTTTGTGTTTTTTTAGACAGCGATATCAATGGCAAGCTATGCGGTTTTAGCTGGTTAGACGCCCCTACGCAGTTCCCCAACGCACACTCTGGGGTCGCCAACCCTTGGCTCTTGCCAACCTGCGCCTAATACTTTCCGGATTAGGTCAGCAGGATGCATCCCTCCAAGGAGAGAGTGCGCATTCCATTCCAACAATCTATCGCTGGTATTTCCGTGTGTTCTTGCGATGCATGGAATTCTCAGTTTGGTTTGGATACTGTTAAGCATGGTGATGGGTTTCCGCACGTGTCACATATCCGGCTAAACAAAAAAAAAGTTTTTTTTTTTTTAGTTTGCTGCCAGTTGCCTCAAGGCGATACGTGGAAATCACCCCGCATTTGTTCCGAGAGTTGGGAATGTTGGAAGCGTTTTTCAAAGTGCAGGTTCATGTGACTGCCATGTAGCCGGGTCACATTCTACACACATCAGGACGCCAGGTTAATAAATCATCCCCGGGGTGATTGAGCCCCGGTTTCTACAGTAGACCTTGAAAGGAGGATCAGATGCTGAATCCAATCAAAGCACTCCCATTCACCTCTGTTTCAGCCTGGCTCAGAGGCAACACTCTCACCTCTGAGTCAGAAAGTTGTGCATTCAAGCCCCATGTGGGACTTGGACGCACATAGGCTAAGCTGACACTCCAATGAAGTGCTGGGGGAGGGGGTTCTATTGTTGTAGGTACAGTCCTTCAGATGAGATGTTAAACCAATGTCCTGTCTGCCTGTTCAGGTGGACAGCAAAGATCCCACGGGACTATTCAAAAACAGAAGTGAGTTTCGCCTGGTGTCCTGGCTAATAAATGCCCCAAATAAAATTGGTTACCTACTCCATGGCTGTTTGTGGGACACTGCTGTGAACTAATTGGCTGCCATGTTTCGCCCCTAAAATACACAATCCATTTTACAGTATGTCCTGAGAAGCACTTTGTAGTGTCTCAACGACGTGATAAGGCACTATAACAAATGCAAGGATATTTATTATTATAGTGCCACTGAGATAGGCAATTCATTAAACAAGAAGGACTAATATGCACAGATTTCCAACAGGAAATTTCCTTAATAAGGAATTTGCCTACATGTTATGTTGTTTGCCTTCAAATACATAGTCACTGCACTTTTCACAGTAAAATCTTATGAAGCCATCTGAAGCATCTCATGAATGTCACAAGGGTACTATATCATATGACAGGATTATTATTACAAATCCTTCTAGAAACTGGAAGTTTGTCTTGTGTGGGAATTTTGTTCCAAAAGTAGATTGTGTCAGAGTGGCATTCTTGAGAGTTAGAATCATGTGCCTCCAGATTCCTATTCAGGGATCCCATTAGAGATAATCTCAAATCAGTGCTCAATACTTCAGTCATAACAGATGAGTAATTGTTCATAAAACTGTGAAGTTTTGTTTCTTTCTATGTCTGGCAGGCACTGGCCTACTTCATGTCCTCCATCAATGGTCAGATCTTCAGTCTATCTGCCCTCATTCTCTGGAACTCAATCCTGGAGTCACTCCGCCTCGCTCCTTCCCTCACCTCCTTCAAAATCCATCTCAAGATCTTCCTCTTTGATCGTGCCTATGATCATCTTCCCGCTCCCAACCCTCTTGCCTCCACTCTTCCCAAATCCAACCTCCAGCTCAGGTGCAAACCCTCGACTGTCCAGCGTCTTAGGGCATCCTCACACTATACAAATGCAATTTGTTTGTTGTTGCTTCGGTTGCAACACCACATGAGGCTGAAGTTTGTGGAATTTCAAAACTATTGCCAGCCTTAAATCAATGTCCATTAGGTGGCGGTATAACACTCCTAGAGGTTTTTTGTTTAGAAAAGTGTTTTGTCCATTTTGCGATCTAGTGTTTGCCATATTTTATTTTATTTGATGCAATAATAAGAATAATCCTTGCATTTGGTATGGCGCCTCTCACATCAGGAGGAAGTCTCAAAGCGCTTCACAGGATACAATACAAAATTACATTTGTAAAGCGCCTTTCACTTCGGGAGGACATCCCAAGATACTGAACAGTCAGAGACTAGGACCCGAGCTAGGGGGGGTGGGGTGGCTGTTGGGATCAGGGAGGGTAGAGGTGTGGAGGGGGGTGTAGGAGGGTTGGTCGAAGGCACGGTCGAAGAGGAGGGTCTTGAGGCATGCCTTGAAGGAGGTGAAGGGAATGTGGGATGGAGTTTGAGGTTGGGGGCACTATACACTGTAAACTATGACATTTTTTCATTAACCAGGTGTCTGACACATATGAAAAACCATCACAACACTTAAGAGTATCCAAACCAAACTCGTCGAGATATCTTGAAGCACTTCCACAGTAAAGTATTGTGAAGTGGATTGACTGAGTTTTGTGGGTAAACAGGGCAGCCAACAGCTTCTAATTTTTTGTGTTTAATATTTATGTGTTATGCTTAATCTGCTGAGGAGTGGGTGAAATTCACATTCTCCCAAACCAAATCTTAGCACTTTATTCAATCAGCAGCCTAGGCCCAAGGCCACAGGCTAGATTCCTGCCTATTCATCCAATTATATATAGGATTCCATCGAGTCCCATCTCTCGAAACCAAATTAATTTCCACAAAAAACTTTGCACATCCATTACCCCTGACCTCCTCAACTGCTTTGGCTTCCAGTACTTCAGGGATCAAGTTAACAATCCTTAAATCCTATTTTTCAAATCCTTCCATATTCTTATCCCAATTTACTTAGGCAATCTCTCCAACCATATATTCCACCCTCTATCCTCCATGCTTCTCAATCTGGGACATTGCTTGTTCACCATTACCTTTGCTCCCAAGTCTTCAGCCATCATTCTCCTGTCCTCTGAACAAAAACCTCTTTCTTCAATCATGCCTTTGGTCAACGTCATTCAATCTCTATTTCCTTGCTCAATGTCCACCACTATATTTGTTATTTCCTTCGAGACATTCCTTTTAATTAAGGGTCACTGTATGCATACAAGTTGTTTTTGTATTAACCACAAATGTTTGCTATTGCAAGTGTTCTTTTCAAAATCATTTATGAATAATGTGAACTGCAGGGGCCCTATAATAAATCCTGTGGAACATCACCGGCACTATTCCAGTAGAGTACTTCTATTTATCATCACCTTCTACTTTCTTAAGACAGTTTCTAATCAAAGTTGCTATTTTGCCATGATGTCATGATCTTTAACCTCATTTGCATGATGAGTGATCTCAAAATGCCTTTTGACAATCCAAGAGAATTGTTTGTACTGGAAAATTGGCATCTATTGTTTAGTCCTGTACCACAGGAGTGATTTTTGCAACAGAGCAGAAATTCTGATTGATTCTAAAAGAGCAAGACGTTGAGTATATTGCAGCAAAAGGGAAAATGTTACGTTCTGCGGTCAAAAACCCATTCCATCGAAGTGAATCGCTCATTTCGCTTTGAAAGATTAATCGATCTGAATGAACATCTCTTTAAAATAATAAACATGGCTCTATGTGTTTAAATGAGTATGTAACGTATGTCATCCTTGTGATCACAAGAACATTTTGGTTGAAGATGTCACTGCAGTCTATTTGATATCATCCCCCCAGAAGACCAACACATGGGCTGTAGTTCTAGCCGATGTTACACGTAGCACCTTTTGCTATGTGGGATTATAATAGGAAAATCTAATTGGCGACCAACACCAGAGATACTTCACACAGTGTCAATCGGAATTCCAGCTGATAACCATGTTTCCATTATAGAATCAAGTTATTTCTTAAATTAATCCAATGTCTTGGTGTCTTCCATTTTTCACGCTATACTGGTGCAGCTGTTGATCACCATCTTTGTAGGGAAATACTTCTTTGTGTCTGTCCTAAAATTACCCTTCACAACCGTGAACCTTTGCTCTCTTGTCCTGCTTTGTGCTTCACAGCTAGCAATTTGCTGGTGTTGACAGTTCTGTTACTGTGGGCTGACTGTCTGATGTTTGTGGACCTGCGCACATGTTTTCTGATGCAGGTTCCAGGATCCCTCACGTGGAAAAAAAATAAATGTGAGGCTGCTATTTTAATGCTGGTGGACAGATTGCAGAATATGGAGTCGAACTCGTCTATTATTATTTCTGGCAGGCAAAAGTCGCCACAAATGATAATCATAATCTTTTCATTTGATATAGCACCTTATCACATCTTCAAGACGTCTCAAAGCATTCACAGAATATACTGTAAAGTGAATTGACTGTATATTTTGTTGGTGAAACGTCTCAACCAAGGGGATGTTGCATTGTCAGAGGCACTGTCGTTTGAATGAGATGTTAAACCAAGTTCCTGTCTGCCTGTTCAGGTGGACATTAAAGATCTCATGGCAGTATTTGAAAAGAGAAGGGAGGTTCTCTGGATGTCCTGGCTAGCAATTCCTCCCATTAAAATTTGGTTATTCACACCATGACTGTTGGTATTTGTAGGCAAACAGTATTTGCTGTGTCCAAATTGGTTGCACATTCGCCTACAAATACACACAGCACTTTACAGTAATTCCTGTGAAGCTCCTTGAGATGTGATAGGCCACTAGTTCAAATGGAAGAATTATTATTATTAACATCAAACGGATGCTATAAGAGTGACGTATAGGAATAGGTTCTTGTCAGGTATTGGCAACTAACGGGCTTCGCAATACCTGATGGCAATTAAAGCAGAAGTTTCAAATGGTCAATGCAACTACAGTTGAAAAAGTAATTAAAAAAATGTTCTCCCTGCAGATTTTATATATAGTTAAGTATTTCATTTTGCCGGTGGACTTGGCTCCCATCAATTTGCTGGAAGTGATACAAAAGAAGGAGTCTTATTTCTTTTTGTACAAACAAAACATTCTCAAAAACGTAAAAGATTAGGATTGACTACACACTTATTTAATGCTTTGGTTCCAGTAATGCCTTTTAACACTTCCCTCCCCCAATGTTGCACAATGGTTTGGCTTGAAGCCAACCGAAGCCTCTAACTAACTGCTGTTGTTATTGCTGCACATGATATCGGAGTAAATCTGGTTGGGTTAAGCCAGTATCCAGTACAGTGACACTCAAACAGGACAGGCAGCAACAATCAGAGGCTTTGAGCCAAATAATGTTGGAGAGATAGTATTCATAGCTGGAATAAATTGATGATCAAATATTCAGCAATGTTAGAATCATTACCAATAATAATCTTCATATATACTACATAACCTGTATTAATTACAGGCGCAAATGTTTTCACTATATTCACACTTGGAAATTTGGGTGCAAAATTAAAGGTGCCATGAAAAATAAATAAATCCTAGTGTCATTAAAATCGAATTGACAGTGCAATCGTCAGCCGTGTGCAAACCAATTCAGCGTCGGTGTGAATAAAAACGGGTGCAAAATAAAACTCTTCACATAGTATTATAATTTGTATCCCATGTAGATTTATTCGCACTCCTATACTGTTTATATTTTACTTTAGGTCTGGACAGATGGATCACAATTGTCTTTTCCAGTTGTGTTCGCTCCTAATTGAAACAGCATCAACCACTTTCACTGAGTCTGAAATAAAAATAAGTGGCAGCCGAGCTCAGTTGGTATCTTAAATCTATTTAAGATTTCCAGTGTTTTCTTTTTTTCTCTTCAGAATTTGATTCCACACATCCACTACACTAATAATAATCCGGGACTGTTTGTGGGACACTGGTGTATGCAATTGGCTACCAAAGCACTATCAAATGCAAGGACTATTATTACTCTCTGGGAAACAATATCCTTCCTATCTCTAATCTTGCTCAAAGCTCGTTAATTTTGAACCTGCGGCCTCTTTTTCTGGCTCACAGTCCAAATCCAAACAGGTTGCTTGTATATAGACCTTGCATCATTTTAAAGGCCAGCATCACAATGTTGGCACATGTCCACATTGAGACATCGGGCCTGGGGAAAGCTCCAGTGACCATTACCTAACATGGTTGAGGCATTGTCTCCGGACGTTCACAGGGACATTTAAATACGTATTAATGTGTATCCATTTGGAATTTGGCTTCCAGAGTTAACAGGAGGGAAGAATTCCTGATCCTACTCTGCCTCTCCAAATCCTGCCAATGAGGCAGGTTGTGCAGATATTGCTGTTGTTTAACCATCTGAAACTGTGTAGTTTGCTTGGAGGGTTAACAGGAGCTGAGTGGAAAGAATCCCCGGCCCCAGTTAAATCACCTAGGATGAACTTCTCGCAGAAGATCCTGAAGGCAGGAAAAGAAGCCAGGTGAAGGGATTTTTAGGAAAATTCAATATTTTAATACATTTAAAACAAGCCATTTCCTAATCCCACACAGATTGAACCTGCAATCTGGTTAAATGACATATCTGTAGTTTGGTTGAAGAACAAGGACCCTGACCTCTCTGTCTCATGAAAGAATACTCAGTGTAACCTAGGATGGCCCCAGATACAATCTCCCTGTACATTAGTGAGCTTATGTGCTCTTATAGTTATTTTAGTCTGCAGCTAACACCCATAGGTTAAGCTTCCGAAAAGAAACAACTGTCACTGGCGAAAACAATTGCGTTGAGTGTGTTTTGAAAACGTATGGTTCATTAAATATTTTATTGGTTGCTGATCACGCTACGCTGTATGTTTGGTCACTTTGCTTCCTGGTCAGATTGGGAGTGTTGATGGAGGAACCAAAAGATTGTTCTCTGTTATAAGGAGATTTGGTCAGTTTGGGTCAATCCCAGCTTTGCAAAGGCCATCCCTTCTTAGCATGCAAAACTGCCTTGCCGAGGTTGTTCGAAGAATGATGCTATTCCACATAATGCATTCTTTCAAATATTTGATGAAGAGAGAGAAATTTCTGAAAAACCATATCTGCCCTTCATGAGTGGGAGAGCCTCAATGGTGGAGCTTGACGCCGAGCCGGGAACAAAGGGGAGGCGATCGTAGACATAATCAAAGAGAAAGGTCTTCAGGTGAGATCTGAAGATGGACAAAGAGGGAGCAAGGCAGAGGGATTGAGGCAGGGAGTTGCAAAGTTTCGAGGCACAGTGGCTGAAAGCATGGTCGCCAATGGTGAAGCGGAGGGGACGAGCATAAGGCCAGAGGCAGGGGAGAGGGTTAAAGAGGTCGGGTGTGAACAGGTTTGAGAGGTAGGCAGATACTTGGGCAGGGAGTGATTCGTAGGTGAAAAAGGAGATTAGAAGAATTTTCTTATGCAGAAGTTTAGAATCATAGAAGGTTTACAACAGCAAAAGAGCTGGGCAATAAGATCAGAGGAGAGCAATGGGAATGCCCTAGTGGGGAGTGCTAACCACCAGAATGGATACAATGGGCACAAAAAGCCTCCTTCTCTGCTGTAAATTGCCTTAAAATAGAACATTTTTGTAATGCTCTCAACTCTGCTTCAAGGATCAAGTTGTGCAAATAATTGATTTCTATGTTGCGTTATGAAGAGGTAAAGATTGTTTCGGAGCAATTTTTGGGAACTTGACACATTGTGGCACAAAGTGCTAAGATGTCAGAGAAACAGTAGTAGGCCATTCCACCCCTTGAGCCTGTTCCGCCATTCTATAAGATCATAGCTGATCTATACCTCAAGTCCAATTACTCACCTCTGCCCCATATCCCTTGATACCCTGACCTAACAAATAACTATCCACCTCAGTCTTGAAATGCCATTACGTTTCCCCCACAATACCAAGGGAGAGAAATTTCAGACACCAACTCATACCAACAGCTCTCCTGTCACAAGCAGATGAAAAGTGAAGGATTAAACTAAAAATGTAAGGAATTACCTGAGAATATTAATCTCTTCAGGCAAAAGAGTCTTCCAAGAATAAAACTTCAGCCGGCTAACATCAGTGATTTAAAATATCAGGTGTATTAACAACCCGGGAGAGATCATATTCAGTTCGGGTCAGGACATTCAAAATGTGTGAGCAGCTTTAATCCAAATGTGTTTGCAGGTATCACAGTGCAGTCACTTTCTAAGATCTGAAGAAAGATGTTGTTTGGTGGTCAATGGATAACAAGCTTCACTTCCATTTTACATAGGAACGTTATAGATGACGACAAGACCGTTGAATTTCAACTGCTCCAACACCACTCTCCTTTCTGAACAGAGTTCCCTTATTGTGATAATGACAGCATCCTGTTAATTACTCTGTGTAAAGAAATACTTCCTGGTTTCTGTCTATAATTGCTCAATGCAACCCAAATTCTTTTTGTCCCAGCACTTAGCAAATCCGAAAGTATTTGTTGAATTTACTTTCTCTTTTCCATTTAGTATCTTCAATAAGCTCTCCTCTTACATACGAAAGGTGTAAAACCACCTGCTTTCAAAGTATGTTGTACAATTATCAAATATATACTTTAACAGTGCAGTGATAGAGGTCTCCTGCATTGCTGGAAGTGCAATTTGGGTTCCTTCACGACTTGCATTCAAAAGAAAATAATTGTTAACCATTATTTTGGGGGTATCTGCTTACAGAGCAACACATGTTTTATTCACATTATTAATACAATCAAAGCAATTGTACTTACTCCACAACAGCTTTCTCACCGCCCCTCCTGCATTGCAAAATAATGACAACAGTTGGAATGCTTCTTTTACAGATGGAAGTCATTAAAATGTTACCTCCCCTCTCTCAATTCAATAATGTGCTTTCTGATTTCCCTGGTGTGTGCAGAAAGCAGTCATCTGTCCAATGATTTGTTTTGCCTAGGGCCAAAACTAAAGGTCTCCCACCTGCAGACTGATATTTGACTGACATACCCAATGTAAGGATTTGTTGAAAATTATGAACTGTCTTAATCAAATTGTGTTTAAAGGTAGCACAACACAGTGACTTTCTAAGACTTGAAGATGGATTTCAGTGGTCAAGGAGTAATAAGCTCCACTTCCAATGTACATAGGGTGCACATCCTTGACTGTCCAGTGCTTTGGGACTTCCTCTCATCGTGAAAAGCATTATACAAATAATAATCCTTGCATTTTGAAATAGCATCTTACACATCTGCGACATGTCTCAAAGCATGTCACAGAATATATTGTAAAGTGAATTGAATGTATATGCTGTGGGCACAACTGGGCAGCCAATTGCGGACGGCAGTGTCCCACAAACAGTCGTGGAACGAGTGACCAAATAATTTTCATTTATTTTGAAGGAATTATTTCTCTCACTCTTTCTCCAGTTTGCAGCTCGTACAGAAAGCCCTAGCAAGTTAGTCCTTATTTTTCTAACCCAGGGGTGTTGTTTTGTAGCGCTCAAATTATGGCATCTACTGAAATGAGTTGACTGCACACACTTGGAATCAAACTTGTAACTGTATGTTATCATCTGTAATCATTTAATATGTGTTACCCCAACATTGCTGTTGAAAAATGTGAGTGCCACAAGAAGAATATAGCTTGGCAATATACTCGAGGCTCACAAATAATAATAATCCTTGGATTTGATATAGCTCCCTTCACATCAGGAGAGTATCTCAAAGCACTTCACATGATTTTACTGTAAAATATAGTGACTTGTATTTGTAAGCAAACATGGCAACTGATGTGTACATAGCAATGTCCCACAAACAGCCATGAAGTGAATTTTATCTGGGGGACTGCTGGCCAGGACACTGGGAGAAAACTACCTTCTCTTTTTAAAATCGTACATTGGGATCTTTAAAATCCACCTACATAGGCTTCCGTTTACATCACATCTGGATGACTGCATCTCCAATAATGGAGTACTCCCGTAGCACTGTATTGGAGAGTCAACCTAGATGGTGAGTTCAAAATTCTGACATGGGGCTTGAACCCATAACTTTCTGACTCAGAGATGAAAGTGCGACGATTTCCTTTGATCTTACTCCCCGGCCCCTCACTCCAGCTCGCTCCACGCTCCCTTTGACTCTGCCCCACTGTGAGTGAGTGAGTTTCAATACTTTACCTCCTTTCCTCTGGAACTCTCCCCAAATCCTTCCATCTCACCCCTTCCTTCTCCGCATTCAAATCCTGTCTGCAGACCCACATCTCTGACTGAGTTTTGTTCCCTCTCACTTGCCCACCCCGCCCCACCCGCCATTTAAACTCTCTCTTAGCTTGGGTTCAAGAGTTGAAATGAATCAATAGTTTATTTTAGGTAGAGATTGCAGGTGGCCTGCGGAAGGAATGGGAGTGATGGACTGAACGCCCTTGTCTGGCCTCATGCTATCTTCTGTTCCTAGGAGCGCAATTATTAGTAATTAGATAGACAGTGGATTAGCTGAGGTGCTGCTTCAAACATGGTCTTAGGTTACATCTAAAATAAACAAAAGTAAAGACAAACTTTAGATACATTATACAGCTATAACCCTGACGTTTATTCAGATGCAGCATTTTAAGCATATATCTATTTTTTTAAAGAACAAAATTGTCATTTTGAAGTTCATCTTCAACTAATGACTGATTTTCTAAAATAATTCTCAATAATCTTAAAATTCATAGATTTGTAACTTCACGATGAATCACCAAATCACAAATTACTTAAATGTAATCGAGATGTCCTCTTGATGAGAAAGGCGCAACATCAAATAAAAGGGCGAACGTTAGGAAAGCGATCCACCAATCGACTAACAACCGAATTCCTACTTACTGCTTGATAAACAGGAAAAGTATCCGAAGCAACATACTGATGTTGTTGCTAATACGTGGCTGTCAGCAAAAGAGCCAGGCTTTCTGTGATCCTACATAAACTGATGATAGCAGGAATTTAAAAACAAAATGTAAAGCTGCAACTTGTAATGACAGCAAGAGAAAGAAACCTTTCTTACCAAAGAACTCAGTTAATATAATTACCTTGTTCCTATAATTTCTGCATGGTCAAAGTCTTCATGTTATGTATATTGAGTAAAAATATCAATATAACAACAGGGTCTAGTTTGTGGTAAAAATAATAATGGCCCTTACATTTGAACCCTTATCAAACGAACTTCCTTAGGTTTGTTGGGAAAAAGGAAAAGGGGAAAGAGTTAAAATTATTATGTCTCCAAAGCTTTTTCTGAGTACAATCCATGAGGGAAATAGTGGAGCTAAAATGCATCAGAAAAAGGATTTAGAAAATGTTTTCAGATTGCAAAGCTATGTTGATTACCCCATGGAGAAACAAATTTGGCAGTTTACTTTTTTATTGCAGTGTAATAATCTTGAACCTTGACCTATGGTTTTCTTTGGGGAAGATCTGAACCCCCTTTTTCACACTGGTTTCTTCCATTGGTACTAGCTCCAATTAGGCAAATGGATGACTTTCCCAGGCCTCTGCCAATGCTGCTCTGAGCCAACTCAGAGACGTCCAAATCACTTGTTCCCACAAATAAACCAAGATATTACCTTATTTATTGTCGCATATTACATTGGGGTTTAAGCACTTTGATTTGTCCTCCTGATGTGAAAGACGTTATATAAACGTAAATTGTATCGTATTAGCAATCTGTCACTGTAAGAATTGCTTTGCTTCAATTTACGCTTGTAAAATGATTAGAGGCGAAGGCACAAAAGGAACAAAACATTATTTAAATGTCAGAAAATGTGTTTAGCAATAATATATGGAACATTAAGAGCAAGATTTTATTTCCCTTGTGGCTACGTGAAATTACATTCACACCATGATCTATATTATCTGTGCAATTTTGCAATGTGCTAACATAAGCATATTTCCTCCTCCCCATCAGTGGAAATATTTGCTGTTGATGGTATGTTACTCTGGAGGAGGTCAGTGCTAATTCAGCTGAGAGGCTGCCAATAAATTTCTATTCAACTGAAGGGGCAACCAGCCTTGAAGTCCATGCAACCTACCTTATGTTGGATTAGGATAATGTGGCATTTTGTTGGTAAGAATTCAAAACTATATATTTTTAACACATCGCTAATCTAGTAAATCTAGTAGATATCTCAAACTATTTTCTTTTCTTCATTCCGATTGAGGATAATAAGGGAACCGAGCCCTTTAACCTACTGAGGAAAACTGGGGAATCAGAGAAGCAAGCCAAGATCTTACAAAAAGAGATCAGTAGGATATGCAACTGGGCTGATCATTGGCAAATCAAGTTTAATATCACTCAATGCAACAACAACATTATATAGCACTCTTCACGCGGGGTAGCGTCCCGGAGCACTTGACAGTGGCGGAATCTGACCCCAATCCAGGGGGAGAGGGACGGGTGAGGGGACTATAAGCATGATCAAAAAGGCAGGTCTTTAGGCAAGATTTGAAAGTGGGGAGGGAGCGGGCAAGGTGAGAGATTAAGGGAGAGAGTTCCAGAGTTTTGGGGGGATAGTGGCTGAAGGCATAATCATGATGGTGGAGCAGAGGGGACGAGGAACGAACAGAAGGCTGGAGCCAGCTGAGCAGAGGCAGCGGGTGGGGGAGTGGGGGGGAAAACAAATCGGATAGGTTGGGAGGTGCGAGGGCATGAAGGGATTTGAAAACGAGTAAGAGGATCTTATAATCGATCTACTCAGTAATTAGAAGCCAGTGGAGCCTGGCAAGCACTGTGGTATGATGGTGAGTACAGAGTTTTATAATAATAATAATAATAATAATACTTGCATTTGATATAGCGCTTTTCACGTCGGGAGGACGTCCCAAAGTGCTTCACAGAACACACTGTAAAGTGAATTGACTGTATATTTGTGGGCGAACGCGGCAGCCAATTGCGCACAGCAATGTCCCACAAACAGTCGTAGATTGAAAATGACCAATTCAATTATTGTTTTTAGTTTTGGAGGGATTATTATTAGGCGTGTGGAGTAAGGAAACTTGCCCAAGGTTTCGCCCTGCCTGGAATTGAACTCAGGTCTCTCACTTGCAAAGCGAGTGCTCTAACCACTGAGCTACAGGACTCTACTTTGTGTGGGTAAGAATCCGGGCTGCGGAGTTCTGAATGAATTGTATTTTTATTGTGGAGCTGGGTAGACCAGCCAGGAGGACATTGGAATAGACCAGCCGAGAAGTGATGAAGGCATGAACAAGTGTTTCGGCTGCTTTTGCTGTGAGGTACGGAAAGAGGTGGGCAATGTGACGGAAGTGGAAAATTGCGGTCCTGGTCAGGGAATGGATGTGGGGTAGAAGATATGCAAGATAGTATATTTGGAAAGTGAAAATAGGAAACACTAGAACCCTATGGATGTGATAGAACATATGAAGTGGGTAGATGAAAGTGACCTAGGGGTGTTTGTTGACTATCACTAACCACATTCTTGGAAAAAAATAAAGGGATGCAAATGGGATGCTGCATTACATTGCCAAATAGGTTGAATTTAGATTCCTAGAAGTCATGCCTAAGTCATACAGTGCTTTGGTTGGGTTGCATTAGGTTATAATTATTGTTATTATATTACACCCCTTAAAGTGATGTGGAATTTTAGATCAGATAAGGAGGATTAAAATCTCTCCCTTTGAACAAAAATCTATAATAATAAGCCAGACTGAATTCCCGCTGCACAATGAGTTATCTTGAAATTACTCAATAGATATAACCTGCAATGCAAGTGTTCCCCCCACCCCCTCCCGTTACAAATGTATTCATTAAGTCCATTAATAAACAACAGTAAAAGCATATTCACTATTTTTAATGCCTTGAGCTGGAAATCCAAGCTACGTAGTAACAAAGTTAGTAACAAAAAGTCACTTAGACTTTGCTGCAAACAACATGTGGGTTCGTTCATGTTGTTGCTCGTCAAAAGCCTGTTTATCTACAGCAACCATTGTTGCACAAGGGAGCAATGATTCAATTTTTCCAACACATTTGCGTTATTTGCTTTCTAACAGGGAATACCAACTGAGTGGAGTACTCAGTGATGATAGGATCAGCCTACCTAGCCTGTGTAATCGAGGGATTTCCAAGGAAAATGTTAAGCATTTTTACAACTAATCTGTGCATATGGGGACGCAGTTTTGCACTGGGGAAATTTATTATACCCTAATATGCTGGAACCAGGGACAGAGCAAAGAGATTGGTGGCCCTATCTAGAATCCTGTCAATCACAAGGCAATTCCACATTCTACCTTTCTGGCCAGTTTGCTGTGTGAGCATGTGTAATGTGTATGTAATTTAATTTCTTGCAGTAGAGATCCTGGAGATAAGAAAAACAAAAAAGAGAAACTGGAGAAAGAAAAAAACAATTGAAAAAGAGAAGGAGGAAACTTATTTACAGGTGTGATGTGACATATCACATCGCTGATAAATTAGGTCAAGAGACAATTATTCCTTCCCTCCCATAAATTTTGGTTTCAATGATTGAGCTCAAAGCCAAAATGAAATTGTCATCAGAGTTACCACTTTGATCATGGGATTTATGATCTACGCTTCGAGATACTACCCTGCAAGAAGGACGCTATATAAATGCAAGTTATTGTTGTTGCTGTGTGTTGATTTGCAGATTACTGTTTTAACTCAACAAAATAATTCAGAGTTAAGACAAACCACTACTCAAGTCTCATACTCACGACCAGTCTTTAATTGTTGACTTTCCAATGCTGTGTTTATCAACCAAGTGATGATGATTACTCGTGCAATTATCATGTCAGCCCTCACACGTTTTACCCCACAGTGAGAAAAAGATAAAAAGACGTAAAGGACCAAAGAAAAAAAACAGAGCCCTCCCATGTATAACAAAATAATAATTGATATACCACCTTATTATGTTGTCGAGATACCTCAAAGCACTTCTCAGGATTTACTGTCATGACTAGTTTTGGGGCAAATGCAGCAACCAATTTGCAGAGAGTCCTACAAAAGGCCATGAAGTGAATGGCTAATTTTATCTGTGGGATTGTTGGCTAGGACGCTGGAAAAAACTCCCTTTTCATTTTGAATAGTGTTATGTGATGAGTTAGATGGGACCTCAGTTTGTCATCTGATTCAAAGAATGCAACACCTTTGACAATGCAGCATTGCACTAGTGTTAGGCTAGAATAGGCTGGGTCACTAATATAAACAAGGAACAGGAGGGGACTCAATACAATCCTCACAGTTAGACCTAGTTTCCCTAAAACTCTTGGTTTCCCTTCACCTAATCTTGTACCATGACCCTGTCTTGTCCTTGATACTTTGTGAAAGATTCTTTCATCTGGTACTTTGTCAACCGCGTTTGGTAGTCTAGAAATATGTTATATGTTTCCCCACAGTCAATTTGGGATGTCTCAAAGTGCCTCAGGATGTCTCAAAGTGCTTCACAGGACATATTATAAAGTGTATCTATTGATTGTGTATTTTGTGAGTGAAACACACAGTTTACATTGATATTTTATCCTGGAGGGGAGAAGGTTGTGTGAGGAAAGTGTTTTCACATGCCCCAAGATTGTAGAACAAGAAAATATAGGTTTTGAGTTGCAAAGGGCAATGTCAAGACAGATAGCAGGAAGTTTTTCTTTATCCAAAGGGCAATTAACAAGTCTGGGACAGGTTGCCAAGAAGGGTGGTTGAGGCCAGGACTGGAACTCATTTAAGAAGTAGCTTGATGGCTATTTTGGAAGGACGAGATCAGATAAGCCGAAGGACCTTCTCATCTGAACTAACCTTGTGATTTTATAGGTTTTGAGTTGCAAAGGGCAATGTCAAGACAGATAGCAGGAAGTTTTTCTTTATCCAAAGGGCAATTAACAAGTCTGGGACAGGTTGCCAAGAAGGGTGGTTGAGGCCAGGACTGGAACTCATTTAAGAAGTAGCTTGATGGCTATTCTGGAAGGACGAGATCAGATAAGCCGAAGGACCTTCTCATCTGAACTAACCTTGTGATTTTGTGACCTTGTTTCCCCCCCCAAATCCCCACTATGCTTCATATGCTCCAAACTATACACTCACAGAAAATTCATCTCTTCCAATACAGGCCGTTACAATTCTGGAATGTCACTTTGCCTTTGACAGCTGCAACAGTGTCACCATCTGTCAAAGGTTGCAGCGGGAACAGTGCCAAATGGCACTCAAAGCAAAGAATGAGTTGAGGACTATTTTGCCATACGTGCACATAGGGTAGTGAGGACAATTCTCAGTGTCTGCTCATGCCATGAGCCCATGAGCCACTGCTGGAATGAACGGATTTAAGACTGCCGTATGCCACTACCAATAACATCAGCTCCTGCTCCTCTCTTCTCCTGCCCTCTGCTCCTGAGGTTAACATCAGAAAAGGACGAGACTATACACAGGACCAATTTGCACACATTTTTTCCGTACACACCCAAACTGAATAAATAATGAGAACAAAAATCTATCACTACACTCACTGCATCTAAACCCCAGCCATAATCGCTCTTGCACTCTCAGCATTAACATTCCCAGTGTCCTCATGATTTCCTTTTTCTTCGACCTGCAAATTCTTAAGAAACTTACCTCTTCGACCTTGGCTTTGGGTGCTTTTCACAGTCCCTGCGCACCTTGTGGCTTTGCACAGGATCCATCAGTGAATCATAAAATTCTACAGCATAGAAGGAGGTCATTCGACCCATTGTGCCTGTGCCGACTCTTTGAAAGACCTATTGAATTGGTCCCACTCCCACGCTCTTTCCCTCATATCGTTTGCTTTTCAAGTGGCAGCTGGTGACCTTTTTGACAGGTGAGGCAACCTATGAGTTTGCCTAACCAAGCTATCTTAATAAAAATAATAATAATTCGGTCACTCAATCCACTACTGTTTGTGGGACACTGCGGTGCATAATTGGCTGCCATGTTTCGCCCACAAAATATGCAGTCAATTCACTTAACAGTGTATTCTGTGAAGCGCTTTGAGACGTCTCGAAGGCTTGATAAGGCGCTATATAAAATGCAAATAATAATCTTTGCATTTTGATTTAGCGCTTTTCACGCCTTCTAGGCGTCTCAAAGCGTATGCCCTGGCTCCGGCCTGCTTCACATCCCCCACCTCGCCCAACCCACCATTGGCGGGCAGGCCTTTAGCCACACCTTCCCCGACCTCTGGAACTCCATCCCGTAGACCCTCCACCTCGCCCCCTCCCTTGCCTCCTTCAAGACCCATCTCAAAACCTTCCTCTTCGACCATGCCTTCAATCACCCTTCTTCCCCTCCCCTGCCCTCCACCCTCCCAATCCTCAGCTTGGGAGTGAAACACTGATTCTCCAGTGCCTTGGGATGGCCTCCCGACATGAAAATTTTGTTGTTTTTGTTGTTATCACATCGTTGAGATATCTAAAAGAGTTTCAAAGCGCTTCTCAAAACTATTATTGAATAGCTTCCGTTCCCTGCTTAAGTTGAACTGACATAACTTGCACACTGATTGCCGACGTTTGTTACTTTAAAAAAAATTCTTACATTTGAAAACCAGACTGGTGCCATATCAAATTTAGATGAAAGTTACCCGAGAGAGATTGCAAAACGTAATCTAATCCGGAGAGCAAGATGACATCACAGGTGACAAAGTGAAATTCAAGTACTGTATAGCAAGGATCCAAACCCAAACATTAGACTTGTTTGGATATACAAACAACAACAAATTACATTTATATAACGCCTTTCACATAGGGAGGATGTCCCAAAGTAGCTGGACAGTCAGGGATTTGGACCTTCGGGTTTTCTCTGGGAGTACAAGAGGTAATGTCTATATGAACAGTCACTGAGCTCCACATAAATATATATAGTTTATATATAATATACCAGCAAGGGTGGATGAGGCCAGGGCACTGGATCCGTGTAAGCAATAGTTGGGTAATGGGGTCTAAAATTTGCATTTAGACCACGCATTAGCACATTAAGGCTCGACTATGGAAGTCACCTCTTGTCGGCCTCTTTCCTCCACAATCTGCAGATCATCCAGAACTCTGCAGCTCGTGTCCTCTCCCGCACCAGGCTCCGTGACCCCATCGGATTATTATTATTATTATCACCCTCGTCCGGCTCTGCTGGCTCCCCATCCCTCAGAAGGTAGAATTCAAAATCCTTGTCCTCAATTTCAAGGCCCTCCACAACCTTGCCCAATTCTACATCTCTGACCTGCTGACCCTCTGCCAACCTGTCCGATCCTCTGCTCAGCAGGGTCCGGCCTGCTCCAGGTCTCTTGCCCGACCCACCCTACCATCAATGGCCGGGCTTTCAGCCTCTCTGCCCCCACTCTTTGGAACTCTATCCCACAGTCCCTTCGCCTTGCTCCCTCTCTTGCCTCCTTCAAGGCACGACTCAAGACCCTCCTTTTTGACCATGCCTTCGGCCATCCTCCTACCCCCTCTGCCCTCGCTCACCCCAAATCTGCCCCCCCACGCTTGGATCCTGATCCCTGATTGTTCAGCGCCTTGTGATGTCTTCCCGTGAAAGGCGCTTTCACAAGGATGTTGTTGTAAAATGCAACAATGCCAAATGGGAATCCTTGATTAAGGAATCTGAGCACAAACTCCTACAATCGCCGTGTATCACATCAACGTACGATAACTCCACTCTAAAAGGAGATAAGGTTCGGAGAGAGTTGGCATGACTTGGGGCACTTCCGGATTCCTTAATTAAGAAATTTCATTTGAAAGCGGCCTATTTCAGATCCCGGTATCGTGGAAAGATAGTAGGCTGGGTGTTCTGGAAGAGTAAGGTCAAATGAGGTGAAGGGTCTTCTGAGTTTGAACCACACTTAATTATTTAAAAAAAGGACAGGACTATGGGAAATGAGAGCAGTTGCCCTTTTACTTAGTGAGCTCGACGAGCCTTTTTTTAAATGTAAAATGACTGCTTCCCACTGAGCAGCTGCTTTTATTTCCAATGCACTTTCGCATCAATACTGAATGAGCCATTAACCAACAGCTGGAACTGAATATCACACGGAGCCACATGGTACACAGGACATGTCACACACAGCACCTGCACCTGGCTCCACAGTTCTAAAACTATACACGGATGGATGCCTTGGAGTTGCTTAAGATCTCTGTATACTGCCAGGGTATCAGGCTTGCTTTTTGACTTGGCTGCAAAAAGTAGCTGTTTGCAGTGTTGATGCTAAGATAATTAATAATGTAAAAACCAACCAGCTTAATTTTAGTTCTCGGTGAAAGTAAATACACCTGATACCCACACTAGCACAGCACAGTTTTGGTCGTGGAGTGATGTCAGTGTGTAACTGACACCAGACCAGCACATTTAGAAACAATAAAACCAGATTGAACTGCCAGAAGCATCTACATTAAATAGCACTGCCCCCACCTTCTAATACAACTGTACCTGAACTGATCAGATCTTTGGGATGAGAATACATTTTGCTCTGAGCTGTGTGTGATATTATTAGTTTGTCCCCTCACTGTGCAGATTGGAAATGATGATACAATACAAAATTACATTTTGTATAGCACTTTTCACGTCGGGTGATGATAAAACAGAACTTTTCAAATCTGTGATTTTAACAAGATAATAGTAGTAATAATCCTTATATTTGATATAGCTCCTTATGACATTTTTGAGACTCAAACCACTTCACAGAATATACTGCAAAGTGGATTGACTGTATATTTTGTGGGTGAAACGCAGCAGCCAATTGTGCAGAATCCTGGATTGAGTGACCCAATTTAATTTTTGTGAAAAAAGGAATTATTATCCCCAGAAAAGTGATCTGGCAATCGACTAACAACCAGGTTTATATTTACTACCAGGTAACTTGCCTAATGTTTCGCCCTGCTCAGGAACCAAACCCAGTTGATCTCACTTGTGAGGCGGCTTTCTAACCACTATGCTACAGGACTCCAAGATCACAAGAGAGCTCAGATGAAGGTGGCCTTTCGGCCCTTTGCATTTGATCCTTCCTACTTGGGGGGGCAGGAAGGTAAGCGGGAACTCTTCAGGGCTGAACTGGCTTCAATGTGACATGTTAGGCAGTGGAATGTCACAATCAAGTCAACCCTTGGAGTCTGGTTTCTGAGCCAGGCAGTGCTCCAAGGCATCACCGATGACACTGATGACAGACCAGCTATCCTGGCTCACCAACGGGATATGGATGGCAGACTAGGGGTAGGGATTCTTTCTACTCAGCTCCTGTTAACCCTCGAAGCCAAAGCCCTAACAGGTAGAGCAGGCTAGCTGCACCATCTGCAATGGGAAGCTTGCCAGACAATCCTCTCAATGGAAATCTGGAACCACTGTGTTAAATGCAACTTCTGGATTTCAATTCCCAATTTTGTGCTTCAAAAAAAAAAAATCCAATCTGTACAATTGGCACAGGTCATCCGGGTGTCTGCCATACACTCTGCCAGCCTCGCTGTGTTGGTAGCACTCTCATCTTTGAGTCAGAAAGTTATATGTCTAAAAGCCCAATGGCGTGACTTTGAGTTCAGAGTCTAAAACTATTCAAAAAGAGAAGGGAATTTCTCCTGGTGTTCTTGCCAATAATCGCCCAAAATTGGTCATTGATTTCATGGCTGTTTTGGGGACATTGCTGTGTGCAAATTAACTGTGTTTTGCCTACAAATACACGTTTTACAATAAAATCCTGCAAAGCCCTTGCGACATTTCAACAGAGTGATAGGGCACTATATCAAATGCAAGGAGTATTATTATATTGTCTCAGTCCAATATTGAGAGAGAGAAGGACAGAGAGAGAGAGAGAGAGAGAGAGACATTGTCACATTGATCAAATAATTGGTGAAAAGCAGTTAACGCTGGTCTCACATTTTTAACCGATATGATAAACATCACCAGTAATAACATCACACTTTGCACTGTTACCCCTGAACATTTACAGCATTGAAAGAGCCCTTTCAGACCATCACATCTGTGATAATGCTAGCATTCCCTGCTTTTTCCAAATATCCATTCATATTACTTTTCCTCAAATATTTATCAAATTCCTTCTAAATGGTTCAATGGACTTTATTTCAATAGTTAATTGTGCCACTATGCTCCACAGTCAAACTGAATAAAAAGCTTCTTCCAACAAAACACACAGCCCTGTGAAGCTTTGAGACAACCTCCTGACATAAAAGACACTATACCAATGCAAAGATGATGATTATTATTAGTATTATAATAATAAGCACCTGCTTATCCCACAAAATACACAGTCAGTTCACTTTAGAGTACATTCTGTGAAGCGCTTTGAGACGTCTCAAAGACTTGATAAGGCGCTATATCAAATGCAAGAATTATTATTATTTTTTCTCTTACTTAATCTTCAATGTCATCCTCTTCATAACCTGCCAACCTGCACCTAATACTTTCGGGAATTAGGTAAGCAGGTTGCATCCCTCCAGGCGTAGGGAGTGGAACATTGCATTGCAACAATCTATCTCTGGGATTTATTTGTATGTGTAGCTGGGATCCGTGGAATTCTTAGTTTGGTTTCAATACTCGTAATCATGGTGATGGATTTCTGCATGTGTCAGACACCCGGCTGACCCGAGAAAAATTCACAACCACTGCAAATAATCTCTCCATTTACTTTTTCCAAATCATTCTTAATTTTGAAAACCTCCATTTAATTCCCCCTTAAATTAAACATCAGTGACTTTAGTAAAATTGGTTGCATTACTGGGAAGTTGCGTTTAATTTTTTTGAAATGCACCCTGGAGTGTTGTTTTAATCAAAAACGCTTTCTGGAAACTTTCTGACTCAGCGTTAGAAACAAATAGAAGCGATGGCTTACATTTTGCCCAATATTCTCCTTCTGCATTGCAGCTCACATGAATTGCAATTCTGCCTCATTCCATGGGAATCAGAAGTGTGAGATCACCATCTCCCCTTCCTCCCTTATCAGGAGCACATTTTCACACCTCTGTGTGACTGAAACTAATTCACAGCTCTCCATCGTTCTTCACAGAGAGGAAGTAAGAATACTGTGTGGCGCCAGAACTATCCTAGGAATCACTAGAGGTGCAAAAGGGACCTATTAAAATGACAGGGCCCTAAAGGTTTAGGACCTATTTCCCTCCCTCTATGCTTGCTAGGATATCTGCAATTCTATTGCTGTCTCTCACTTTGTTTCCTGTGGGAAAGAGAGAAAAGAAAACCTTGATAATGGTTTGGTATTGGCAGAGATCCACAGTAAGCAGAACTGTGTAGCCAGAGATGAAAGTAAAATAGATTAATAGTTTAACTTATCTCAATACAATTAGAGAGATATTGAGTATTAGGAAGGAACTTATATTATTATAGCACCTTAGATGTCAAAACATTTCAAAATGTTTGACAGTAATTACTAACAAGTGCAGCAACTGTTTTTTGAAGGCAAACACGACAGCCATTTTGCACACATCAATATCCCACAAACGGTTATGAATTGAATCATTGATTAATCTGGGGATTGTTGGCCAGGACGCCAGGAGAAACCCCATTCTCTTTTTGGATAGTCTCATAGGAAATTTAACTTCAGAGCAGTCAGACAAGATCTCAGTTTAATGTCTTATGCGAAGGACAAATCCTCTGACAACACAGAGGTCTTCCAGTACTGCACAAGAGTGTCAGCCCAAACAGCGAGGTCAAGTCCCAAATTGGGGAAAGAAACCACAGCTTTCTGATCCAGAGACAACAAATGAAGCTGATAACATAGCTGCTGTGTGTCAAAGTATCACAAATTCAAGATCGAGTATGTTGCATTGCCAGAGGTGCTGTCCTTTGGATGAGATGTTAAACCCAGGTCCCATCTGCCTGTCCAGGTGAATGTTAAAGATCCCATGTCACTGTTCGAACAGGGAATTTCTCTCAGGATCCTAGCTAACAAGACCCAAATTAAATTGGTCACTTGCTCCATGTTTGTGGGACACTGCTGTGTTTAAACCGGCTGCCATATTTGCCCAAAAACCACACAGTCGCACCACTTTATCATATATCCCATGATCAGGAAATTTGCGTAGTCGAGCCTGGAAGTTATGAATGCCTGTATGAGGGTCTCGGCGGCCTGCAGTGTGAGGTAATGGCGGAGCTGGGTGATGTTGCGGAGGTGGGGGGAAGGCAGAGCGGGTCATGGTATGGATGTGGGGTAGGAACGATAGTTGAGGGTCAAAAAAGACGCCAAGGTTCTGGACTGGCTTAGTAAGGCAGGTGATGCCTGAGGTGTGGAAGTGCGGATGGGCGCCAAGCATGAGAGTCTTGGTCTTCCGTCAGGACAGCAGTGGTCCTAGAGTCGAGGGTGGAGGCAGCGAGGTAGAGTTGGGTGTCATCCACAGAGTGGAAATTGACCCCATGTCTATGGATGATGTTACCAAAAGAGAGCATGTAGATATTGAAAAGGTTGGGACCAAGGGAGTGCTCGCCTGCAGCACTATGTGCAGAGAGTGCTGTGTGCTGACGATTGCCGACTGACTGAGCTTGCCTTTATTTTACCTTAACGCGCTTCCAGGAAGGAGCTGAGTGAAAATATACTTGGCTCCAGGTATTTTTGTTTTTGCCAAGGTTTATAATCTCACGCGAGTCTCCATGTAATGCAGCCGTCACCAGTTACATTTATTGGATAATAATTTTTCCTGGGCTTTAAAGAAAGAAATTTGGCAATTTCAAGATCATTAAGATTGACCACAAACATTACAAAATATGTGACGTAGACTTGACATCAAAAGCCAGAATAATAAACAGTTCTGAAAAAACATTAGGAGCAAGTCATAATTGAAGTCTGCACTACTCAATGATGACAAACTAAAAGCTTTTCAATCAGATTGCAGGATTATTAGTCAAATATTTAACTTTGAAACCAACTTCACATCCAGGAACAATTTGTAAATAACCACTGTGCCTGGAGAACACAAGATCACTATGATGCTGCAACTGAACTACATTCTATTGTTCTGGCTACAAACATGAGGACAGAATCAAGCAACACAACTCAATCCCATTTATAACTTGTTTAATGTTCATAAAATTAGACTGTGTTATAATGGAGTACTGTAACGTATTGGTTAGAGCGGGAGGACCCAGGTTTAATTCCCAGGCAGGGCAAAACCTTAGGCAAGTTTCCTTACTCCACATGCCTCTATTTACCTAGCAGTAAGTAGGAACCCGGTTGTCAATTGGCAGATTGCTTTTCCGGGTGTAAAAAACCTTTCAAAAAATATATTTGGTCACTCAAGCCACAACTGTTAGTAGGACACTGCTGTTCACAATTGGCTGACGCATTTCGCCCCCCAAAAAATATACTTTAGAGTATATTCTGTGATTTGAGATGTCTCAAAGATGTGATAAGGCGTTATATCAAATGCAAGGATTATTATTTATAATGATGTGTCCATGAAAAAAAAACAGCTGTCTTTCCCGCTTCTGGAAGATCAGGTTGCCACTGATTTGACTTCTAGCTTCGACAGGCCTGGCTTCCTCTGTTGTAGCTTCAGTCTACACCGTGGCTCGGGATCCCCACGTGGAACATCAATCTTTTGGTTCAGAGGCGAGAGCACTACCAACTGAGTCAGGCTGACACTGAAAAGTGCTTCAAATTGATCGGCAAACTCCACTCTGATATTCTTATGGGCTGGCGTGAATTCCCAACAGGATTACTTATCAAGTGTAGAAATCACTGTGTTTTATGTACCAATAACGTATGTCATTTGAAACATGTTTCCTGACGGATCAGACTAGGACATTGCTCAGAGGCTGATGATTTGCAGATGCTTAAATGATATTCATTGGCTGCATTCCTGATAATTATTACAGTTTTCGTAAGTAAAACACTGAACTTCACCTATTTTCCTTTCAGTGGTTCATGTTGTCTCTGTACCACAGATTGAACACTCCATCCCATTGCTCTGCAGGAATATGTGTCCTCTCAGCTATGCACCCCATTTTTACGGAGTAAAGTAGTCTATCTGTCTTGTGAATTAGCAACTTTTCCAGACGAATTGTGTTCCAGATACATATAGAAACTTTGAACAAATATCTCAGTTCCAGCAGAGTTGTCAATATGGAGAATGTCAGGAGGGTGATTAATGATGGAAAACAGCGAAACAAATCACAACCCCATTCTAGTACACAGAGCTGCGGTTAATTTTAAAGAGAGGTATGAATAGCTTACATTTTTAAACCAGGTCTCATTTCAGTCTGTTGAATTCCCTTCACTCAACAGCCAGTAATGAGATTTTTGGAATGTTAACCCGTCTAGTGTAAGAGAATCAAAATATTTTTCCTGAATATTGTAGATGAGGTTTCAGCATGCCACAATGATAATAATCATCCTTGCATTTAATAATGGCACTTCATCACATAATCGAGATGTCTCAAAGCGCTTCACAGAATTTTACTGTAAAACAAAGTGATTGTGTATTTGTAGAAATACCTGGCAGCCAAAAGCCGTATGGTGAATAATAATAATCCTTGCATTTGATATTGCTCCTCATCATGCCTTCGAGACGTCTCAAAGCGCTTCACAGAATATACTGTAAAGTGAATTGACTGTATATTTTGTGGACGAAACGCGGCAGTCAATTGCGCACAGAGGTGTCCCACAAACAGTTGTGGATTGCAGTGACCAATTTATTATTTATTTTTGAAGGAATTATTTCTCCAGGAAAAGCGATCCGCCAATTGACTAACAATCGAGTTCCTACTTACTGCTAGCTAAACAGAGGTGTGTTGAGTAAGGAAACTTGCCCAACATTTCGCAATGGCGGGAATCGAACCTAGATCTTGCTTGCGAGGTGAACGTTCTAACCATTGAGCTACTCGAATGACCAATTTTATCTGGGACATGGTTGGCCAAACACCAGGAGAATCTTCCTTCTCTTGTTCCTTGGGATTTTTAATGTCCACCTGTATAGGACGTCAATTTAACATCTCAAACAGCTTTTCTCCAGTGCTGTATCAGATAAATGGCAGTTGGTTTTCGTCAGCCTCGACTATAATTTCAAAGTCCTGACTTGGAGCTTGAACTCACAACCTTCTGACAAAGATGCCCGAGTGCTACCAATGAGGCCAGGCAGACATTATAAATAATAAAATAACCCTTGCATTTGATATAGTGTCTTACCACATTGTTGAGCCATCTCAAAACACTACACAGGCTATACTGTAAAGTGTTTTTGACTGTGTGTTCTGCAGGTGAAACGTGGCAGCCAGTTTGTGCACAGAAATGTCCCACAAACATTTTTAATTTTATTTGGGGGATAAGTTGGGCAAGAAACTGGGAGAAACTCCCATTTCTTTTCAAATAGTGCCATGCGATCTTTAACATCCAACTGAACAGGCAGACGGGACCTTGGTTTAATGTCTTAAAAACAACTGTCATCACTCCATTCCTCACAAAACCTTCACTGGACCCATCCCTGATCTCCAACTACCACCCATTTCCAATCTCCCTTTCCAAGGTCCTGGAATGAGTCATTGTTTCCCAGCTTCGTTCCTTCCTCTCCCGCCATTCCCTCTACAAACTCCTCCAATCGGGTTTCTGTGCCACCCACAGCACAGAAACAGCCTTGATCAAAGTGACAAATGACATTTTGTCCATCTGTGACCAGGGCTCTCACTGCTCTGCTTCCTTTGACACCGTTGACCATTCTATCCTCCTCCACCGCCTCTCCTCTCACCTCAACCTTCATGGTTCTGTCTTTGAATGCTTCACATCCTACTTCTCACACAGTCTTTGCTTTGTCTCCACAAACTTCTGATGTGGTGTTCCCTGGGGCCCTGTCCTTGGCCCCCTCCTCTTCATCTTGTATATGTTCCAACTTAGCGATACTATCCGCAGACATGGAGTCAACTTCCAAATGTATGAGGATGACACCAAACTCTATCTCTCTGCCTCCACCCTCAACTTCAGGACCACTGCTGATCTGACAGAATGTCTGTCAGACATCAAGTCCTGGATAAGAGTTAACTTTCTACATTTAAATGTAAACAAGACCCGAGGCTTTCCTGATGGGCTCCCGTCAGTGCCTCCATACCTTAGGCACTGACAGCATCATTATCCAGGGATGCACACTCCACCTTGCTAAGCCAGTCCGGAACATTGGCATCCTGTTTGACCCTCAACTGTCCTTTCTACCCCACATCCATGCCATGATCCACTCTGCCTTCCCCCAGCTCTGCAACATTGCCCGGTTCCGCCACTGTCTCACCCCTCAGGCCACCGAGACTCTCATCCATGCATTCGTTACACATAGGCTCGACTATGCTAACATCCTGCTTGTCGCTCTTCCCAACTCTACAAGCTGCAGATCATTCAGAACTCTGCAGTTTGTGTTCTCTCCTGACCAGGTTCTGTGACCCTATCAGCACCATCCTCACACAGTTCCAGAGGATAGAGTTCAAAATCCTTGCCCTCATCTTCAAAGACCTCCACGGCCTTGCTCCTTCCTACCTGTTTAACCTGCTAACACCATATCGACCTGTCCTCTTCGACCGCACTTTCGGTCACCATCCTACCTTTATCCTCCCTGGCATTCATCCTCCCGATCCCAACCCCCTGCTTGGTCCAAATCCCTGACTGTCCAGCACCTTGGAATGTCCTCCTGATGTGAAAGGCGCTATACAAAGTAATTTGCTTTTGTTGTCTTATCCGAATGACAGCACCTCCGACACCCCCACCAGCACTAAAATGAGTGTCATCTTAGACAATATGATTCCAAGTCTTGACAAGGGACATAAACCCACAACTTACTGACTCAGAGGCTAGAGTGCTACAACCACTGCTCTAAGATGACACATTTTACTGATTCACCAACATTGTGCTATAGATTGTTATTTGTCATTGACCCTGACTCTTAGTCTGTCTTATAATCAGAGCTCTGAAATTTATCATGGTTTTAGCTTTAATTTTTATGCTGAATTTTGTTCCTTCTAACCTGCTCCATGCTAGTGCTCCTCTTGGCATCTTTGGTGTTATAATAAATACTTACAGTGCTTTGTCTCCAATACTCCAGATAAAAATAGTAATTCGCTTCACGTTATGTGGAACATTACTGCTCAAATAAAAATACACAGTTGCTAGTCTTGAAAGTAAACCATGTGAAGTGCTTTGAGACATCTCAATAATATAAGGCACTGTATCAAATACAAGGATTATTATTTCATTATTTATTTCCCAAACCTTCAAGATTATGGACCTCCTTCACTCTCTCAGTTTCCCCTTCCCCCTATAATATAATCACCGCTTCTTGACTATCTTGTTTTTTATTATCTGTCAATCCTTGTATTATATTGCACCATAGCCTTGACCCTTTCCACAGAACCTCACATACAAAAATACCACCCACACTGGTATGTTTTCATTGCAAATAATGTAAATAATGAAATATCAAACTCCCAAATGCAAAGATCCAGAGCTTTAAAACTAATCAATCCTTCCTGGATAAACTTTGTTTCTGCCGGGAAGTGATGCACAAACAGAAACACGGATGGAAAATTGCAGTATTTCTAAACACATTCCATTCCTTAATTATCTTCAGTGATAATTTAAGGAAAGGAATGGGTTTAGGAATGTCGCAATTTTGACCCTGTAGCTTTGGATATCATTGCAGCGCTTTCAAGCTCTGACAGTTTTCTGTACCATATTTATAAGCGTAGGCACATATCTACGTTTCAGCTGTTTGCCTTGCGTCTTACTGTATTCATGGCTGCCAGAAATACCCCGGATGAAAATACCCTACAAATCTTAACCTGAGTGCCATTCATTCGATTAAATAATAAAATAATTCCTGTGTTTGATACATGTCTTTCACCTTGGCAGGACATCTCATTACCAGCATAGTGTCAGCGATAGACAGAGTAGGGCTTGATCAACAATCTTCTGATTCAGAAAGACAGTGCTACCAACCGAGCCAGGCTGGCAGTCAAATCTGATTGATTTAAACCTTCTAGTTTGTATGGCCTAGTGATTACAAGACACACTGGAGAGATTTTTTTTGTTAATATTATATGATTTTTTCACGCGTTTCTACCTACATGCAGATGAGGCACTGAACATTTGATAGAATTATTTTTATCTGTGCTGGGAAGCATTTTGAATGCCATGCCACAAAGTGAAATATGTTTTCATTGAAATTGAATAATAGCAATAAAACCAATATTAATAATAATAGTAATCATCCTTACATTTGTTGCTTTTCAAGTCAGGAGGATATACTGTAAAGGGGTGCAACTGTGTTTTGTGGGTGAACATGGAAGCCAATTATACACAGCAATGTCTCACAAACAGCCATGAGATGAGACTTATTTTATTTAGGGGGTTATTGGCCAGGACTCTTCTCTTTTCAAATAGTGTGATCTTTAACCTTCATTTGAATAGGAAGACATCCTTGTCCAAAGAACGGCACCTCCTACAATGCAACATATTCCCAGCACTGCACTGGAACTAAGCCTTTATAAATTCCCAGTCCTGATATGGGTTGAACCCACACCTTCTGACTCAGAGGCAAGAGTGCCACCGACTGAGCCAGACTGACATATTTGTGGCATGCTTGAAATTTCAAATACTGTGTAGTCTTTGCCCCATGAGATCATTTTGTCTTAAATTTTAAGATGGAGCAGAATTGTGGAAAATTCTTAAATTCAGTCTTCATTTAGAAGCCATTTATTTATCTGCAGTTCTTACAAAAGGCTTCCAAATTAAGAGTGAATTTAAGAATTTTCAACAATTCAGTGTTATCTTAAAATTTAAAAGCAGAAAGATATACCACCTGGGTCTAGATTTACTCTATTTATGTAGCACTTCAAGAAGTTCCAGAATTTGTTAAATGTTGCAACAACAACTTGTGTTTGTATAACAGCCTTAACTTAGAATAGCTGCACAATGGGAGGCTTTGGATGCCGAGTAAGGGAGGATGGAGAGGTGACCAATCAAAAGGCACAAACAAAGAGGTAGCTCTTAAAGTGAGATTAAAGACAGATAAAGAGAAAGCGAAGTGGAGGGATTGAGGCAGGATGTTCCAGACGTTAGTTGAAGGTGGTTTGGAGGGGTCAGGGACACATAGCAGTATATAGTCATGTAACTCAGTGGTTAGAGCACTCATCTCGAGAACGAGAGACCTGGTTTTGATTCCTGGGAGGGCGAAACGTTGGGCAAGTTTCTTTAATTCACATGCCTCTGTTTACCTAGCAAAGTAGGAACCCAGTTGTTAATCGATTGGCAGATCGCTTTTATGGAATAATTCCTTCAAAAAAAATTAATAATAAATTGTTTACTCAATCCACGACTGTTTGTGGGGCTGCTGTGAGCAATTGGTTGCCGCATTTCACCCACAAAATATACAGTCTATTCACTTTACAGTATATTCTGTGAAGCACTTTGAGACATCTCGGAGACGTGATAAGGTGCTATATCAAATGCAAGGATTATTATAGTCCATGTATGTAGTATGTAGTCTGAATTTTGAAACTTGTTTTCTGTAATGTCTTTTAAGAACTAGAACTTTTTTTCTCTCTGGAGATGAGGCATTTGAAGAAGGGTGAGCTGTTTAAAATTATGTAAGGTTTTGATAAGGTGGACATAAAGAGGTTGTGTGTCCATATCAATGGGACATAAATATAAGATAGCCACAAAGATCTAAAGTTCAATAGAAACTCCAAACACAGAGGGGGTGCTGAGAACTCACTACCAGAAGCTATGGTTGGAGCAGAAAGCATCAATGCATTTATGAGAAAGCTCAATGAATACCTGAGGGAGAAGGAAATCGAGGGTTAAGAGATGGGGTATTAGAGTGGATGCAGGCATGTATGGAGTATGAACACAGGCATGGACCAATTAGCAGAATGGTCTGTTTTGGCACTGCACATTCTATGTGATTATGTATACTAGAAAATGACACCTTTGACATCATTGACCTGAAGTTTCACCTAGTCTTAGTCTATAATTTCTGAAAATAATAATAATAATCCCTGCATTTAATGTAGCGCCTTATCGTGTCTTTGAAACGTAACAGACAGAATATACTGTAAAGTGAATTGATTGTATATTTTGTGGGCGAAACAGGGCAGCTGATTGTGCACAGCAATGTCCCACAAACAGTCGTGAATTCAGTGACCAAATTAGTAGCATTTTTCTTTTGAAGGGATTATTAACCCCGGAAAGCAATCTGCCAATCGACTAAAACCGTGTTCTTACTTACTGCTAGATAAACAGAGGCGTGTGGAGTAAGGAAACTTGCCCAACGTTTCACCCTGCTCGGGAATCAAACCCAGGTCCTCTCGCTTGCGAGGTGAGTACTCTAACCACTATGTTACAGGACTCCACAAAATATATCTCTTTGATGTGTTTTTGGTCATCTATCCCATTCCCAACTCCCTTGGCTCCCATCCCCAGTTTAGATGCCCATCCAGCACTGTGAAGCACTTTGAGATGTCCTCCCAATGTGAAAGGCACTACATAAATGAAAATTGTATTGTGTTGTATAAGGTCATTTAATCTTAAAATGTCAGATTGCTCAGAATCGTAGAAAACCCTTAAATTCAGTATTGATAAGAACTAAGGAAAATCAACTTCCAATTTAAGAACACATTTTAGAATTTTTCACAATTCTGCACAACCTTACATCTCAAGACAAAACACTGTCCTCTTGCAGCCTAAGACCAGGTAGACTTTCAACCGTCATATGGAACATCCATGAACAGACAGCACTGGTTCTACATATCTATTCCTCTGGAGTGAAGAGCCTTGCCTGCTCACACTTGAAGCTTGTTTGCCATGAAACAAAAACAACTATCTTCTAGGAAGTCAAATACAAGTATAAGCAATACCATATTATGTAAAATAGCTTGTGGTTAGTGAAGGATTACTGAAATAATTGGGGGAAAGAAGTTTCCTAGTTTACTTTATGCATGTATTTGCATGAATGGATCATTCCCAAAACAAATAAGAACTACGAACAGCTTGACAATGTCTCCCTCGATATTTGGTTTCTCGGAATTTCAGCTCCATAAAAACTGCGGAATTTTGTCAGTCTCGTTTCAAATATTGCGAGATTGATTTTTTATAAAAAAGAGCCATAGAAAGCGATCTTTCATCTTTAGGATCATAAATGGTTATCACTGATCAGACGAAGAATGTTATTATCAGCGGAGAGTTTGAGATAATGTTTGGATTCTTGATACATTTATAAGTACTGCCATGTGGCAATCCCACATTTCTCAAACCACATGCGGAATGCCTGATGCCTCGCATTTCTGTAAATGCTTAAAATGTATGATAGTTCAAACAAAACCTCAGAGTTCCAGTGGGGAAGCTGTAATTATAATAATCTTTGCATTTGATATAGCGCTTTTCACGTCTTCTCGACGTCTCAAAGCGCTTCACAGAATAGACTGTAAAGTGAATTGATTGTATATTTGTGGGCAAAACACAGCAGCCAATTGCACACAGCAGTGTCCCACAAACAGTCGTGGATTGAAAATGACCAATTTATTATTGTTTTGGAGGGATTATTATTAGGCGTGTGGAGTAAGGAAACTTGCCCAAGGTTTCGCCCTACCTGGAATTAAACCCAGGTGTCTCGCTTGCAAGGCGAGTGCTCTAACCACTGAGCTACAGGACTCCACATTCATCATGAATACAACAGCAAGACAAAGTGCTTCCTAAGAAAACACAACAAACAAGATCGTCTTCTGCGGGAATGTGGTGCAGGGCACGATGTAATCACACCAACAACAACAACAAAAGAAAGGCAGATACATAGGAAGACTGATGTTAGAATTAGACTTATTACCGCACTTACTGGATGTCAGATTCAATTGATGCATGGTACACTCGTCTCCAATTCAAATGGTTGAGGGTTCAAGCTTCATGATAAGAGATAACCTCGTAGATGACCCAACCTTTTTCATTGGCCAATTAAATATATTTTATTGATTGAATATTTCTTCATTGATGGCTGTGCCAAGGGCATCCGCACTCAGTAGCTACTTCCTGATGGCCCCGTGGACCATGGGTTGGCCACCACTGGTCTAGACTGATTCTTCAATACGGTTGTAGTAGTGCTACATTGTCGGAGATACCTTTACTCAAGACGAAATGTTAGAGAGAGGACTTCACCATACTTCTCCATGAATTTCTTTAATCCTAATTTATTATTCACCGCAAATTGCTTGTGGAATATTCTGTCCTAAAAAAAAAGTCACTAAACTTTGATATTAATTACTGTAGAAGAACCTTGAGATGTTTTTGAAATGATTGAGTGAGATAAAAAAAAAGTTCTTTATGACTGTTTTATGGAGTTGTGTGTCCTCAGGTCTCATTTGCACACAGCAAGGTCCCACAAACAGCCAAGAAGTTGATGATCAATTAATCTGGAAGACTGTTAGTCATGACACCAAGAGAAACTCCCAACTCTTTCTGAGTAGTGTTATGACATTTGTAACACCCCCTCTACAGCGCTGCACTGTGAAGTCAAGTCCTAACTGGTTTGAACCCACAACCTTTTGACTCGGGGGAGAGATCTACTAAGTGAGCGAGGCTGATGCCAAAATAAAATCCCTGCTGCACTTTTTACATAACAAGTTCACTTCTGACCAATTTCAACAAAGAGATTTTCTTTCATAAAAAATAGTTCTGATCTACATTGCAGATTTGAAACAGTAAAATACTGACACTATTTTGTCACCATTATTAGCATATTATGCTAAATCATAACCTATGACACAGCCCTGTATGCATCATGCAATGGTAGGTTTTAAACTCAGATACTACTTTGTAAGTTTCTTGTGCCTCCAAAAACTGTTTGTTTTTTTAAACACCCTCCCAAACTCGTTCTCTATTCCCCCACCTTGCCTCTTCCTTCTCCACCTTCAGGTCATGCCTGAAGGCATTCCTCTTCGACTGTGCCCAAGGTCACCTCCCAACTCCTCTGCTCGGGTAGTTCTCTGCCACTATCAAGCGCTCTGGGGCACTACCCTTCGTGAGGGGCGCTATGTAAATGCAAGTTGTCGTTGTGCTGGTGATGGACTCCTCCGTTGGAATATCTTATTTCAATCCAGCCAGCAACGAGAGTGCTCTAAAACTTGACAATGTCAGTTTTATACGGATAAATGCTACAAAACCCCATCGCTGCACTTCCCTGTCACTGAAACAACTGTGTGAAAATTAATGACACAAGAGTTCTGAACACAAAGTAGTTATGAATCATACGTAGTTGTCAGCTATATAAATGCAAGTTGTGCTGGAGATGAGTGTGCACAATTGAACAGAATCCTGTCCTTGCCCAGGATCAACACCCTCGTGCCTCCCATGCGTTCCGAGGCCAATTATAACTCTAACCATGACATGGCCCCGGTTGAGATCAGGTTACTCAACATGGCCTATGATTCAAATCTTTCTGTCTCTTGGCCTAGGCTGTACCTTTGCCACCAAGTGATGAAGATTGCTTAATGTTCCTCTTGAATTGTNAAAAAAACCTTCTTGGGAATGAAAGTAATCTAGTAATATTGTATTGTGCACTGAAACACGGACTTTATCAGACAAGCTGAACTAGGCCTCAACTACACCCATGCTCTCTCCTGAACATTTTTTTCTTCATTTGGAAAGAAGCCTTTAATCCTGCATCTGAGGTCTCTACATCAGTTTAATCATAATTTTCAGTTCTAAAATAAACTACGAAGACCTTTTGTTCCCATTTTGTTTTGTTTTATCCTATAATTCAAATATCCCTTAATTCCTGATCTTTTAATTACATTGTTGGATGTAAAGTCTGAGAAAAGGAATTACAGTCATTAATCTCTGTGACGACAGTTTACTTTCCTAAACAGAGTAAGCATTGGGAATTTTTAAATAAGTAATAAATAAAAATTCTTACATTTAATATCAAATCTGGTATTTTTGTGAAGGAAGGATCAGATGGATCCAAAGGTCTTGTTCATCAACATCTCTTGTAATAATACTTGCATATGTTATAACACCTTTCCACATTATCAGGATATTTCAAATCACGTCACATGATTTTGTTCTGAAGCATGATAAATATTCTTGTAGGCAAATCAGCAGCTAATTTGCACATTGCAATATCCCACAAACAGCAATGGAGTGGATGACCCAATTTTATTGGGGAATTGTTGACCAGGACAAACTTACTTCACTATCTGAATAGTGCCAAGGGATGTTTAACTCCCACCTGAACAGACAGAAGAGGCCTCGGTTTGAACGTCTCATCCGAAGAAACCCCTCTAACAATGCAATGCTCCACAACACTGAATTGGGATTCAGCCTCAACTATGAGTTCAAAGTCCCTACATGGTGCTTGAAACCACACCCTTCTAATGCTGAGAGTGCGAGTGAGAGCATTACTAACCAAACAAGGCAGACACCTGAATTGGCCCAGGAAAGTCAAAGATAGGTTCAGAGTCCAGCTGTGACATCAACTCCACTGGACAGCAGAATGCCCCTTTCCCACTAAATAATATCAAACCTACATAAATTAATGCTTTTGTCAAAATGTATTACTGTTCAATTTCCTAGGCACTTTCGGGAAAGACTAATTTAATCTGTGAACTCCCCTCTCTCCCTGGTCTGTCACTCTCTCTGGCCGTCACCCATCAGTGAGGCTGTCGTTTGGAAAAATTGTACAGAAATCAAGTGTTTGAGTAAATACCATTACTTTGTGGATGGTAGCAGAGCAGGTGAATGTTCAATACTTATATATTGTAACAAGTGCTGCTGAGAAAACATAAGTTAAATAAGTCATGCACAGTGAGGCAAGCTGACAAAATGCAAAAAAAAAAATGCCGGTATCTTTGCATTTTCACTTGACTTGCTAGATTTGTATGATTGCACAATGTAGGAATTCCCCAATCCTGTATCGTCAGTATGCATCACATGCAGAATAGATAAAATTAGGCATTCACTTTATGGTTGAAGGCAATGCTGTGACAAATTGGCCTATATATTACACAAACACTACCCTTTTATTGTAAACCCTGCGATGTGATTTAAAGGGTCCTCCTGACGTGAAAGGCTCCATATTAAATGCAACGATTATTCAGTAGACGAGGGTGACATGATTTGAGATAATGCTTGTAAATAAAATCACCGGGGCTGACAGGATGAAGCTCGCTAAAGGCAGAGAAAGAAGGAGCCACAATTGCCACAAAATAAAAACACAAATAACAACTGAACAAAGATTTTGCACCTGTTTATCTTAATCTGAGCTGGATACGAGGCAAACATGGCTTAGCGTTAATGATTCAACCATACAGAGAAATTGTTCCTGGAAACTGTTCACTAGTTCTTTCAATTTAACCTTTGCTAAACCAAATGTTCTTAGGAAATATGGAGGGACAGAGTGGAGGCAACTGAACAGTCAGTATTAACTTGAAAGTTATTCGTATTCTGTTATAAATGAGTTGATATCACCGGCAGTTTCATTGTATTTTAAGATGCAAAGATTCTCTTTGCTAAATTCTGTATCTAAGAACAATCAAATGCCAAATCCACACCTAATTTATATTATTTAGTCAGTTGAAATCTATTCTAATATACTGAGTAGTTAGAAACTACCATTGCTCTTCAGGACTCATGGAGCAAGGAGATCAATTCAATCCCACCACCCTGCTAACCCTAAAGCAGTTTTGTGTTGTGAGTGCGGCATTAGTCAAACCCATTGCACCCCACAACCCAATATACCATCCACATCTACGTACTTGCCAGATGGGCCAAAGATCAGTGATCAGGAACCTTACTGATTTTCCGGTTTCCTAGACCAGAGCACTGAGGTCAGTTGTATGACACCCAGTCCTTATCCACTTCTCCCCTCCCTCCCCCATAATCCTTGCATTTGATATAACACCTTTCATATCAAAAGGATGTCAAAGCGCTTCACAGGGTTTACTGTAAAATGTACTTTGTATATTTTGTAGGCAAATGTGACAGCTAATTTGTGCACAACAATGAACAACAACCATGAAGGGAATGACCAATTTTATCTGGGGGATTGTAGGCCAGGACATCAGTAGAAAACCCTTTCTCTTTTCTCAAGAAGTTAGATCTTTAACAGCCACTTGAACAGGCAGGTGGGACCTCAGTTTAACATCTCATCTGAAAGACGGCACCTCTGACAATACAGTGATAATAAAGACCTACATCTGAACACAAATCTATCTCTGTGTGACTCGGTTACCGACCGAGAGGTGTACAGCTGCTTCTTTCCTCCCCCCTACCTCCCTACTTTGTGTCATCGAAAGCCAAGAAGGAAAGTGAAGAAAAAAAGCACCCCTTTAAATCCGCTAGTGTTGATTTAAATCTGTCTGCTGGGTAGCACACAAAATGAGATGAGGGTACTCTCTCTCCATGAGAGAAAATGACTTTGTTTTGCTCAACATTTACCCAGGGCAGCACCAACTGAAGCCATAAACAAAGCCCTTGGGGGAAATAAAGGTATGAACCCTGGACCACTATTCCATGGCACTGTGCCTTTTCTCGTAATTATAACAACAGCCTCCCAGTTCTATTATTCTTGTCGCAAAAGTAGTTATTAATAGATATGCATTGCCATCTATAATTAAATGATACTAGAAGTTGAAAAGAAAACACAGAGCAACTGCATTTTGGCACCATGCCCAAATGACACTTATTTTAAAAATATGGCCTGAATACTGATTTATGGTAATGGAGATCATTCCAATGATGCTTAGTTTACAAGAATAGCTTCACGTGTTTTCATTTTATTTTAAAAATAAAATGGAGCTCAACATTAACATGAACCTTTGATGCATACAAGACAAGGGTTGACTCGGCCTTTATTTGGTAGCTTGTTTCTGGATCTTGATGATAGCAGTTTTTAAATTCAAAGTATTAGAAATCATAATTTGTCCTCTATAACTAGTTTATTATTTTGACTCAATTTCCTTTCATTCAAAGTTACACAGAATGTGTTACAGCTCCCTGTTTATCACAATAACATTTCCATACTGAATACCATTTATCACTTCTAAACTAAATCTTAACTCTTAATGTAAATTTGTTAATAAAGAAAGATTATTATAGTGGTCGGTATTATAAATTGAGAGAACGACTCTTTCCCCCCCCTCACCAATTCCCTCTTCCAACATATGACCGAAGCACAGAATTTTCTATGTACAGTAACATTACAGCAGGCTCACAAAGATGGACCAAATTAGCTTGGATTTAGGCTGCAGAGCACTTTACATTAGAGAAACTAATCTCTAACCACAAATGGCATCTGTTCTTCGTGCTTTTGACCCTATTGCAGAGTCAGCCTTCATTTATAGCTGATTGCATTTTGTAAACTGCACGTATGAGATGCAAAACCAAGAAGTTCAAAACCCTGGTATCTAATTTCCCAAATACAAATGTATCGAGATCGAGAGGGGTGTGGAGGAGGAGGTAAATAATGAAAAGGGGTTGTGTGGGTTTGCACAGCCCGAATAATCTGAACTCCTTTGATCTCTTACAAACCATCCATCTGTTTTTGTTTTTTGTTGCCTCAGCTTGAACGCTCAGGTGTTCAACACTCTCCCTTTTTATTGGCAACACCCCTTTTAGTCACATTGAAAACATGTCGTGCTTTTCATCAGGCCCGGATTACTGTGACAAACAGCTTGGTAAATTGTCCTTGCACATCAGATCAATCCATACTATCCTTACTAACAGAGGCACATTTCTCTTTGAGCTTGGCAGATAAGACGACCAGTGGTACAACTGGTAGGATTGTTTTTAATCTGCTGGGAGCCCGACCAGCTCTGTAGCTGCTCTGCCTTTGCTTTACAATGACACAACTATGAGGAGAGGAAGCTGGAGAGGTTGGGACATTCTCTGTTGGAGCAGAGAAGGTTGAGCTGTGATATGATAGAGCTATGGTACACAATAATAATCATCCTTGCAAATAACCCTGGAAAGCAATCCACCAATCGTCTAAAAAAACAGGTTCCTACTTATTGCTAGGTAAACATAATGTTTGCAATGAAAAGATCTGAGAGGATAAATGGTGAGGAACTATTTCCACTGGTAGGTGATTAAAGGAAAAGAGCACATGAATGTAAGGTTATAACTTACAGTGTTAAAGGGAAAGTTTGGAAGGCTTTCTTTCTCCCCGAGGGGTTATCACAATATGAAATGATTTGCTAGGAATGGTTCTCGGAATAGATTTGATAGGACAAAGAAAAGGGAATCAGATAAGCACATGCGGAGGAAGAGTAGGAAATTGGCGATAAAATAGCAGGCTTTCCTGGAATGGAAAACACCAACAACTTATATTTATACAATGCCCTTCACCTAGAAGGTTATTTCTGAGCACTTTACAGTGACAGGAGTGGATGCTGAATCGGGGGGGCTAATATAATGGGTTAAATGGTTTCTATGCTTCTAATTCTAGCAGTTTTGACAGATTCCCATTACTCTGTAATCATTCTCATGCCGTGTTGCAATTAATATTGGTCACACCTCACGCTTCTGGTCAATTGTTCTCTGCAGCTTAAAGAATCAAAGTTGTCTGTCAAACAAAAATATTTTTTTCATGGGCTCAATATTTTTCCATGAGATAATAAATGATTCAGGTGGATGTAACGGAACCCTTATGATTTCAAAGGAACGTGGAGTCTTTCTCCCAGTTATCTTGGTTTATATTCCCCTCCTAATCCAAATTTACCTCCAAATGCAAAATACTTGGCTGCATATCTCATTTTTATTTAGAGCGCTGTTGGTGCAGACTAGTTGTCACGTTGCCTATATAACACAGTCACTCCACAGTATATCCTGTGAAGTGCTGTAAGATGTCCTCCCAATGTGATGTGAAAGGGGCTATTCCAAATATAAGGATTCATATTTCAGAAATGCTTTGAGAACGCTTTTCAAAATGACATGAAAGGCATTATATAAATGCAAGTTATTATTATTATAGTTATTAATAATAAATCAACTTGAGAAGAGAACTGTCCTGCTGAAAGTTTGCTCTCTGTCCAAGTTTAAAAAAAAACTTGATGATATCAGTGCTATTACAGAAAAACTCAAGGTACGAAAACATCGGTGGAAACTAACAGGTGGCTTTGAGTTTCAACATGTGTAAAAATAACAGGTCAAACTTCACAGGTATGTACACAGCAAAAACAGTTATATCACTGTCAAACAAGCGCACATCTAACCCGGAGCTATTATTTTAATGAGACAACACTTACCCAGGAGACATTTTTGGCCTTAGGCGGTTTGAGCATGGCAACATTCGGCGTTGTGAAGACCAATAGCAGCCCCACCAGCATGGGTAACCCGATGGAGGAGGTAATAGAGGGAGGGTGGGGGTTGGGTGGGGAGGGTCCGACTGTTTTGGTCACCCAAACCTATACAGTTCCCTGGCCTGATTGATATAGGCACAGTTATCGTTAAAAAAGATACCGAAAAGTTGATCCATGTCCACTTTCCCACCAGATGTCAAAACACAGTGGCTGTGCCCAAAATATCATTTAAAAATGTATATCAGTCAATCAATTTAAGAGATAAATCCTCTATCTCCAGGACAGGCAGAAAGGCAGACTTTTTTTTTAAATCTTGCTGGAATTTTCACAAGCACGGAGCGGAGACAAGAAACCTCATACCTTTGGGCTCGCCGGGGCACTGCTGAGACAGAGCAGCGCCCAATCACTCACCAAGCCTCAATGAAGTCTTTGAGACGGTGGCTTAAGAAAGCATTAAGACATAAATACCAAAAAGGACTAGCATTGGGAAGACCTTGAAGGGCCGGTGATTTCAGTTTTCCCTGCGGATTCCTGCGGCGGAGCTGAACTTCAGCACTAGTTGTCGGTGCCTCTGTCAGGATGATACAAGCAGTTGCTTTTCAGTTCACTTAATAATGCATGTACGGAGGAGGCCAGCTCCTACCTAGCATTACTTCCAGGCTGTTGCAGACGTATCACGGTGCACCTGGTGTGAACACAGCTCTGCAGTTAGAGTCAAATAACCTGACAAACAGCAACAATTGGCTCTCAGAACTGATGACACCAAAGCAGATTCACCTGTAAAGCTGACTGTAGCCTCTCCTCTCTCTCTGTCTCTCGCTCACTCTTCTCTCTCTCTCTCTCTCTCTCCGCTCTCCGCCTCTACCTCACGTCAGTCCAGATTACTTAAGCAGATCCAGGCTAAATTTTACAACTATCAGTAGTGATTAGTGTTGGTTGATTGAAGTCGGATTATGCGAAAGCATCTCTGCCTACTCAATCAGCAGGTTGGCCTGAACCATTTCCGAGCTCCTAGCTCCCCTTCAGCGCAACTTTGGATCAGGCTATGTTCAAGCAAAACAGCAACTGGCTGGTCAGTTCGTTTCTGAAGAAAAATCTTGCTTTCGAGAGGGTAAAAATTTGCAACTTGTGAATATGGTGGTTGAGTACATTTTTAAAAAAAATAGGCTCCGTGTCCCCAGCTGTCGTCAAAATTACTTGAGTCCATTATCTACTTAACTCTGCTCTTCCCCCCACGTAAACGACAGCATTTGGCACAAGTTCAAGAGAAATCTAGGCATTTCAGTTAAGAACTTCTGAAATTGAAGTACTGAGGTTTCATCGTCAGCTAAAATGCTCTAACCCAAACTAAATTCATCACTAGCGACTACTCGTAAATACCATTTTTTTTAATATCAGAAACAGGTTGTCAAATTGTCAGCGACCTACCAGTCTTTTGGCTCATAAGAAAGCAAGCCTAAATCACCACCTCATTCCAGATCAACACAGCGCAGCTTCTCCTGCACAGAGAGATGCCAGGGACATACATTTGACGATTGCACAGCATTTGTTTCCATGGTAACTTTCACTGGATTCCAGCGTTCGACAAAAAATTGCGAAGTGTGGATGTTATAGTGAGAATGAATTAACATCTTTTAGTCAGTTGGTATTACTAATCCGCGAGCACTCTGTGGGACTGCTTAAAATACTTTTCATTATGCTGGGTTTTTATTTTGAAGTGTTAATTCAACACATGAAGATGCTGCCACCTGCATCCTCTTGACCTTCTCCTCTTGCCAGAACTGTGAAAATACCACATTCGTGTCACAGCGATGCTCTTCCCGTAATAAGTGCCTCTTGTCCTGGTCAACAACTCCCCACTGATTAAAATCAGCCGTTGACTTCAATGACTCCCTGTGGGACATTGCTGCTGTGTTCGCCTACAAGATACCAGTCACTACACTTTAACAGTAAGTCCTGCAAAACGCTTTGAGTATCCTCCCCACATGAAAGATGCTATATCGGATGCAAGGAATATATTAGAAAAACATGATAGCTTGTGGAGCAACCCGCATATGTCAACAATTCCCATTTTCATGTTCTGCGGCACGCAACAACAATGACAACAACAACAAATTGCATTTATATAGCGCCTTTCATGTCAGGGGGACGTCCCAAGGTGCTCAAACAGCCACTGGGTGCCTTGATGATGCAGTGGATAGAGCTACAGCTTACAGAACCAGCAGCTCGATAATTCAACTCCAGGTCCATGATAAGTTAGTGGTCTCAGGTGGGGCAGCATTGAGAAGCTAAATTGGATCACGTCTGAAGGCCTTCCTCTTTGAACGTTCTTACAGTCACCTCCCCTCTCCTACCGGCTCAGCGTCAAGCTCTGAGAAGCTACCCCAGGGGACGGTGACTAAATAAATGCAGATTGTTGTTGGTCCTGCCCTTCCCAGGTTAGGGAGGGGAATGCCAGCCAAGGTTCTGGCTCCTGGTCCCTCTGATGGTAGTGTGTACACATGGCCACCAAGTGAGGAGAGGTCAAGCTTGGCTGTGATGCCTCTTTTTAAAAGAGCCAGCACAGGCATGATGAATGGCGTGCCAACACTTATATGCCAAGGCTCAAATGGGTTGAGGGGAGCACAAGTTAAAAACAGGGAATCAAAAGTAAGAAAGGAAAGAAGCTTAAGGGAAAATTTTTATCTGTGTTTAGATTTATTCTTTTTATGTAGCGTTTTAGAGCATCCAGAATTCACCTATAAAATACACAGTAAGATCCTGTGAAATTCTTTGAGATGAACTCCCATAGAAACCATAGACATTTAAAGGACAGAGGAAGGTCATTCAGCCCATATTTTGGCTCATTTAAAAAGCAATCCATTTTCTTGCCCTTTCCCCACTCCCTATTTCCTGATGGGCTAGGATTATTATCATGAATATTATTATTTTAAATCATCGGTTGGTGTGGAAGAAGACAAAAGGGTAGATGTCCGATAAGCAGGCATCTGCCAATGTCATATCTTGCATGCTGTGGAAGCACAGTGTGTGAAAAGTGACGCAGACAGCGATCTGATGACCTAGAAGACAGCCACTTTGGCTCCTTCCATGTCTGTCAATGATTTCCCTTCCAAGTCCACCCGCTGAGCCAGACTGGCTGGACTGTCATCAGAAGTGGCCTGGAATATTGCACATCTATCTGGCTCAGGAGCAGGATTACTGACACCATCACAACAGATTTTGACTTGATTCCAATATTCCATTGCTACTTACTTCTCCCCCCGGAGGAGAGTAATTCTGACTGGTTAACCAGCAATTTTTAGCCGTGCGATAATTAACATGCCATAGGGTGAAAAGTGTGATATTTCACAAGAGCTGATGTGTTGTATTAAACCACTCTTTTTAAATGTCTAATTTTTCACAAATACACATTACACCCTACCCCACATATCACATTTTTCATTGCACAGAGTCTGAAATGTGTTTCCTAATAGTGGGTACAAAGCCCTGGACCAGAGCCAAGAGCAGGAGTAAGAAAGATGTGGGTGAAATGCGGCAGCCAATTGCGTACAGCAGTGTCCCACTAACAGTCGTGGATTGAGTGACCAAATTATTATAATTATTTATTTTTTGAAGGATTATTACCCCAGGAAAAGCTATCCGCTAATCAACTAACAACCGGGTTCCTTCTTACTACTGATAAACAGAGGCAAACAAAGGAAACTCACCCAATGTTTTTCCCTGCCCAGGAATCAAACCCAGGTCCTCTGGCATGCGAAGCGAGTGCTCTAACCACTAAGCTACAGGACTCCACTGGATCTTCTAAAACAACAATAACAAAACAAATTATATTTGTAAAGCACCCTTCACATCGGGAAGACCTCCCAAGGCACTGGACAGTCATAGATTTGGACCCAAGCAGGGCATTGGGATCAGGAGGAGTGGAGGACTGAGAGGTAGTAGTAGGAGGGAGACCAAAAGTGTGTTTGAAGATGAGGCAAGGCAAAGGGACTGTGAGAGAAATTTTTTAAAATCTTTAAAAGTGTTTGGAGCCCATTTTGTGTTTATTGCCCATGAAATACATAGTCAATCCACTTTACCATATATTCTGTGAAGTGTTTTTAAGATGTCTTAATGACATGATAAGGAGTTATATCAAATAAAAGATTATTATCATTGTAAAGTGGAGTGACTGTTTTTTGGGTGAATTTAGCAGCCACTCTCCACACAATAATATCCCATAACAGCCATGAAATGAATGATCAATTTTATTTGGAGGATTGTTGGCCAGTCCACTAGGAGAAACTCTCTTCTCTTTTAAAACAGGGCCGTGGGATCTTTGACATCCACCTGAACAAGCAAATGGGACCTTGGTTTAATGTTTCACCTGAAGAGCAGCACCTCAAACAATGAAGCACGCCCCAGCACTGAATTGAAGTGTCATCTTAGACTGTATGAGTGTCAGAGCTGACACTCAATTTCAAGCAGTATACATGGAGCCGGTCCTTTTAATGAGATTGTGTTACCCATGTGCTGTGTTAAAATTTTAATGCGGTCAGAGTTGATGTCGAAGCTTCTGATGCAATGTGAGGAGGAGGGGAGAGAGAGGACAGCAAGGACGGCAGCAGCAGCTAAACCCAAATCCAACACAACATTGGTGGTCAAGCCCTCAGTTATTATACCCCCAACCTCTGGAACTCCATGTCTCTATCCCACCATCTCGTCCAATTTTAAATCCCACCTTAAAACCCACTTCTTTGACTTCACCTATTATCACCTCTCTCTCTCTCTCTCTTTCCCTTCCTTCTTGCACGATGTCCAACCCTGCCACTCTGAAGTGCTCGAAGACATTATCTCATACGATTGGCCCTATATAAATGCAAGTTGTTGTTGTGTCTCACTTACTGCTTAGGGATCTTTTTGTCACGCTTGTATAATGCTATTTACTACCATGGGGATTGCCAGGTGTCAGCCTGACTCAGTTGATAGCACTATCATCTCTGAGTCGGAAGTTGTAGGTTCAAGCCCCGTATCAAGTCTTTGAATTCACAGTGCAGACTGACACACAAATGTAGTGTTGGGAGAATGTTGCATTGTCGGTGGTGCTGTCTTGGATGAGATCTTAAACTGAAGTCCCATCTAACTGTTCACATAGATATTAAAGTTCCCATGGCACTACTCAAAAAGAAAAGGGAGTTTCTCCCCGTGTTCTGATGATTCATTTTGTGCGGTCTGTCGCAATCGCCTACAAAATGCACAGTCACTACAAGTCACAGTGAAATACTGCAAAGTGCTTTGAAACAGCTCACTGACATGATAAGCACTGTATCAAATGCAAGGATTATTAGCATAGGAAGGGTCTATTCAACCAACTACACTCATACTAGCTTATCCACATTATTCCCAAATTCCCCTTTATATTCAATTATATCCAATTCAAATGTTATTTTTCCAATTCCGTAAATTCTTTTGAAATGGTCTATGCTTGAGATGGGACTTGAACTCATAGACTAGGCTGTCACTTCATTGCCTTCATTGTCACTTAAATACTGGAGAATGGACATTGTCAAAGATGCCATCCACGAGACGAGATATTAAACTGAGTTCCCGTCTGCCTGTTCAGGGGGATGTTAAAGATCTTATGATGCTATTTAAAAAGAGAATGGAATTTCTCCCAGTGCCTTGGCCAGATAATTAATCCTCCTGATTAATTAGGTATTCACCCCATGGTGTTTCTGTAGTCTCTTGATGTGCACATTTGACTGCTGCCCTTGGCTACCAAAAGTCACCAGACTGACAGTAAATACTGTAAAATGCTGAAACATTTCCAACACATTATAAAATACTATAAAAATGTAAGTTCATTTTTGTATTAATCACATGAGGCAAAGCATTCCATATTCTGATAACCCACTGCTTGAACATATCTTCCTCTTAACCTTCCAGTGACAGTCTTGGTCTTATGCCATTCTATTAATGATTTAGTGAAAAGAGTAAATCAGACCTCAGTATTTAGAGGTTACTATATTGTGACATTCGTGTTCAGCTGCAATGAAATCATGCATGTTAGCCTGGCTCAATATATAGCACTCCGGCATAGGTTACCAGAAAGGTTCAAATGAAGGACTCCCTTCAGCCCACTTGATCTCATCCTTCCAGAATACCTACCCTACTGTCTTTCCAGCACAGCACAGACTCCAGTGACGTCCAGAGTCCTGGCCTCAACCACCCTTCCCGATAAACAGTTCCAATTGTTAATTACCCTCTAAGCAAATAAATACTTGATGTTTGTGGTGAAATCCCCCTTTTAAACCTGTGTACCCTTATTCTGCTGGGAAATTGTTGTGCTCAAATTGCCTGCCACATACCTACAAATCTATAGTTAAATCCTGTGAAGAGTTTGACGATATGATAAAGCCTATATCAAGGACTATTTATTTATTATTGGTGCATCATGTTCTCTCCTGTTTATAATTGTGTATGCCTCTTGCTTTAATACTCTGGGACCCCAGATTGTGAAAGAGTATTACATGTGATATTTTGTCAAACAGCTTTGGAAATCCGTGGCTTCCCACAGTCAATTTGGGACGTCACCTCCTCAAAAAAGTTGTTAAGTTTGGTCTGAACATATGTTAGCTGCCATTTATTAGGTTTTGTTGTTTTTGTTGCAGTGTGTGTACGATCGGTCGTGTGTTTTTCATTTTTTTTCCTTGATTGAATATTTTTTGATATATGGCATAAATTCTTAAAAGACCAAGGTCCATCCAGTTCGCCTCCTACCATCCTCGCAGTCGCAGGCACATGTTGTGTCCCAAACAAAATATTGTATCCCAATATATTATTTCCTAATGAGATATAAGTCTATCTCATTCGTTCTTGAAAGAATCAACACTTTCTGCTACCCCTGTTCCACATGCTTACTACTTGCTCACTGAAGTAGTGTCTCCGCAGATTTGTTCTGAATTTATCCCCCTTCAATCGCAGGCCATGTCTTCCAGTTCTACTGTTCAAGTCAAGAAAATTCAGACAAGAAAATTTATTTTGTTGGCTAACCATAAAGGTTGGCCACCACTGCTTTAGGGCTTTGACATCTTCTCCGTTAAAATATCCAAGTCATTATGTTGTGGGTTCAAGCTCTAAATGATGTCTTGAGCGCTGTATTGTCAAAGGTGCTTTCCTTTGGATGAAAGGTTCAACCGAGGTCCAGCCTGTCAGCCTGTTCTTCAGTTGGATTTTGAAGATCCCACCTGAAGATATTGCATTTATAAGCTGTTCCTGCCAGTATTTATCAGTCTACCCTCCTTGGGGTAAGCGGGTCTCCTTAGAGCTGAACTGGGTCCAAGTTGACATGCCTGGCAACGGAATGTCGGAAACAAGCCAGCCCTCTGGGGCAGTCTCGGTAGTCCAATTCCTGAGCCAGGCAGTATTCCAGGAGCACTGCTGATGGCAGGACTTGGAAGGACAGACCAGTCACCGCTCAGTCAATCAGTCAATTCCCCCTAGAACTACCTGAGTTATTATTTGCAAGGACTGTCCTGCCACAGGCCCTTGTTTCAATTACATAGCGGAGTTAGAGTGGCCAGGTAATCACTTTCACTTCACATTTGCAGAAATAAAGTTGCAGAATTCTTGCACCTCCTCCACTCCACGTATGTCCAGCGCATTTGTTGAAAAAGCAGAGGAGTAGCTGAGGAGTTGAATTCCTATGTTTAGCACTGTAAATTATACCAAGCTTTTAAAAAGACAGTGCTGTCTGGCTTTCTGCCAGACACGTGCCTGAATAGAAAGATTAACTGTTAATGCACATGCATCAAAGCGCTAGTGGGACCTTGCTCCGATTGGTGAATTTACATGTCAAGGAATGACATTAGCAAAGTCAACTGAGGTTTTAAACCTCCTGAGGATTTAATCTCAGCACAGTACAAAATAACCCAGAAATTTGAAATATTTAGTGCAGTGCTTGCTTTTCGGATCTTTAATAATAATAATAATAATCCTTGCATTTGATATAGCGCTTTTCACGTCGGGAGGACGTCCCAAAGCGCTTCACAGAACACACTGTAACGTGAATTGACTGTATATTTGAACGCGGCAGCCAATTGCGCACAGCAATGTCCCACAAACAGTCGTAGATTGAAAATGACCAATTTATTATTGTTTTGGGTTTTGGAGGGATTATTATTAGGCGTGTGGAGTAAGGAAACTTGCCCAAGGTTTCGCCCTGACCTGCCTTTCTCACCAATAGGCAGCTTGGTGACAGAATGTGTTGTCTTAACAGTCTGTGGAGGGGAAGGTGAGGATCAGAGACTGAGATTTCAGTCCTTGATGAGAACTGTGGGTCGGGGCGGAAAGGTAGTAAGATTATAAGAGGAGTCTATAAATGTCCCTGGAGGTTGTAAACAGGAGGCTGACCAGTCAATACGGCAGAATGAGGTTTAAACAGTACTACAAGTGTAATTGGGAAAACGGCAGAATTAATGACACCTTGCACTTGACAAAGTCCCCCGATAGTGAATCTCCAGCAGGAACCTTAACCACGTCATGACAACCCATAATAACTCACAGGGACCTGAGGTCATTTCAGAGCTGAGTTCTCAGGACTCGGAGTCTTCAGCTTTACTACAGTCAGAGGCACTTTTCCTGGCTGGGTACCTTTTATGCTGCAGTTTTACCAAAAAAAAGCTCTTTATCAACCTCACTGTTAGAGAAATAGTGTCACATTACTGTCCTGGCATGTTACATTCGCTTACAAATACATTCACTTTACAGTTTATCCTGTGATGTCCTCCCTGATGTGAAAGTCGGTTTATCAAATGTAAGGAGTATTATTTGCATTACACCCTGTACGTTAGTGCCATGGCATATGACTGCCCTGAATGTGGACTTACATCCACTTGTGAGAATGTTATATATTTTTATTTTGAAAGAATTATTACCCCCAGAAAAGCGATCCGCCAATCGACTAACAACCGGTTCCTACTTACTGCTAGGTAAACAGAGGTGTGTGGAGTAAGGAAACTTGCCCTACGTTTCGACCTGCCGGGAATCAAACCCAGGCCCTCTCACTTGCAAGTGCTGTAACCATTGAGCTACAGGATTCTGATATAAAATATGTTCAAATGTATTCCCTGTATTTTACCTGTATTTTATCTGATTTTGCTCCTCTTTTCAGGAGATCATCAGACCTTTAAGGTTGCAATTGAATAACCATCTGGTGACTGTTCCTATGATATCACCTTCCTCCTGTAGGAAACGTCAAGTCCTGAACGATGCTTCGCTTAAGCGAGCACAGGACTGTGTTAATACACCACAAGCATAGATCCATAGAACAGCCTATAACTTGCATCATATACGATTCTTTCAATAGAAAATCGTAAATAAATACACCTTGTGACACAATGCTACAAAACAATCACTTAATTGTGTTTCATTCTATTGTGTAAAGTGCTTTGAGATATAGTATTTATTTTTTTACATAAAAGGCACTATATAAATGCAAGTTATTGTTGTTATGCTTTTGGTATTGGTTTCAAGTAGCAAAGTTAGGGTTAAATAAAAAATCCAATGCTCATTTACAATGAGTGGAGTTGAGGAAAGGTCAGGTGTTTGTTGCACTTTGTGGAATAATTGATCCACTTTCAGTTCTGCTCCTGTCAGGTATAGTGCTTTAGAAGCAGAAAAAGGGATTAGGAAAATAAGAATTCAGGAACATTCGGCCGATTGGGCTTGAATATTCAACTGTGTTCAGGGATCACAGGGACAGATCTGTATTTATTAAATCTTGGCAAAATATTTAGAATCAATGGCCGGTGCTTTAATATCTCTAAATAATAATGTCGTGGGCGCTTGGATCTCAACAGCAACAACAATTTGCATTTATATAATGCCCCTCGTGCAGGTTAGCGTCCCAGAGCACTTGACAGTGGCAGAGCACGACGCTGAGCCAGATGGAGGTGACCGTAGGCACGGTCAAAGAGGAAGGTCTTCAGATGGGGAAGGAAGGGGCAAGGCAGAGAGATAGAGGAAGAGTGTCCCAGAGTTTCAGGGGTAGTGGCTGAAAGCATGGCCACGGATGGTGGAATGGAGGGCATGAAGGACATGCAGGAGCCCGTAGCCTATTGAGCGGAGGCAGCGGGTAGTGGGTTGGGGAGTAAACAGGTTGGAGAGGTAGGGAGGTGCCAGGGCATGAAGAGGTTTGAAACGCGTGTGAGGATCTTGAAATCGATCCGTTCGGCGATAGGGAGCCAGTGCAGCCTGGCTAGATCTGGTGTGATGACGCCGAAAGGCTGACAAGGTGAAGCCTGTGTCATTTTAAGGAGGTGTCAAGATCCCATTGCTCTGTTAGTGCTGGGGCTGGGCTGACAAGTGTGGGGAACCTGGCCAGGCCAGGGCCACAGACAATGAGGCCCAGGACACATGGCTGGCCCAGGTTGGTTAATGCTCCCTCCTACCTCTCCAACCTACTATCCCCCCCTACTTACCTGCCCGTACCCTCCATTCCTCTGGCTCCGGTCTGCTCCACATCCCCCGCCCCAACCGCCCTACCATCGGTGGCCGGGTCTTCAGCCTCTCAGCCCCCAGGCTCTGGAACTCCATCCCCCAGTGCTCGGCCAGGCTCAGGCCTTCCTCTCAAACCTTAATCCCTCCACACCCCCATTAGTGGCTGTGCCTTCAGTCACTATGCCCCGGATTTCTGGAACTCCCTGTCTCAACCCCCTGACTTGTCCCTCATTACCCATCAACAGATCGCACCTGAAGACTTTCTTCTTCAACCATGCCACCAGTCACCTCCCTTTTTATCCTGGCTTGGTGTCACACTGCACCACCGTTTAATGCTCTGAGGTGCTACCCAGGAAAAGTGCCCTGTATAAATTGTTGTTTGAACGCGATAGACAATGTGTGGATAGCAAAGTCCCACAAACAGCCATGAAATGGCAACTGTCCAGTTCCACTCGTCAAAAAAGTTACTGTTTTTTGCAGGAAGAGCTTATAATGCAATTCCTTCATCAAATGCAGAATTTCTCGCTACTTGTCTTTCGATCCTCATGTTTTATTCTTAAACTTGTTTTTTTTTGGTGGTCCTTTCAGTGGAGCATCGTGCTTACTCTTGTATTGCAGCTCCTCCATTCAGAAACTTGATTAACTTTCTTTGAAAGAATGGCTCAAACAGCTTGGATGGACTTCTGCAGCTTGTGGCTGGCACTTGTACTCAAATATAAATCCTGGTGTTGTAATCACAAAATAACAAGATCAGTTCAGCCCATTCATCCTTCCAGAATATTCATCCTAACATTCTCCGAGCTGTTTTTCTTAAATGAGGCTTGCAGGACAGTGATATAATCGCAAGCTCTGCAGTTTTAGCTGGTTAGCAGTACCCCAACACACTCTGGGGTCTCCAAGCCTTGGCTCTTGCTAACCTGTGCCTAATACTTTCCGGAACTAGGTAAGCAGGATGTGTCCCTCCAGGGAGAGAGCGTGAATTCCATTCCAACAAAAATGAATGTCAACCACCCTTCCTGGTAACACATTCCAGTTAATTATTACACTCTGAGGTAAGAAATACTTCCTAAGGTCTGTCCTGAAAGGCATACCCGAAAGTATCGTTTAAATCAACTTTCTCAATCCTTTTAAAATCATACACAGCTCTGAGATGTCGCTGTGCCTCTTGTATACCACTGGAGTGGTTTTAACTATCTGGTGATTTGGAGTGGGAAAGCTACTGATACATACTTACTGGCTCTGCATTGCCCTCGTGGGGGAGAGCTCTGCATGTGTGTGAACACAAATACCATTTAGCTTTACAACAGTACTGTATTATGGACATGTATTAAGCTCTTTAGCACCATTAAAATTCTGCAGGACAGTTCAAACAGCACCAAGATATTTTACATGCATGTACTGCAGGCCCCTGGATCCGTTACTGTGAAGCGCTCTGAGACGCCGTCCAGTATGGAGGGCACTATATAAATCCAAGTTGTTATTGTACTGTACTGTAAGTGTTGGCTTGAAATTACCTTTAGTAAACTCCTTATTTATGTTGCAGCCAATGGCATTGATTTTATTTGCAAGACGTGCCCGTAAAGCATGATTTAGCTGCATATTTTGCATTGGTCCAGTGCGGAAGCTGCATTAAATTGACACTAAGCCTGCAGTATAAATGGACCATAATAAATTTCATGAATAGGTTCAGTGAGGCATTGGAAACCTTCATTTGGACAGGGCATCTGCACTCAATGCCTTCAATGTGAAAAATAATGAAGAGTGGAATGTAAAAATGGAATTCAGCTCATAAAGTCAACCCTATCTGCAGAGAATGCACTCTATCAGAAACTTTATCCCACTGATTTAATCTCTTGAGGGAAAGTTTGGCATAAATACTGCACAATCTGATTCCCAAAGGAAATCAAGCAAGTCTGCATAATATTGATCAACGCGTCACCCCCCCGCCCCAACATACACACAGTTTAAAAACTCCAAATCCAAGTCCCAACACTATTTGATTAACTCATATTCAACAACCACAACAAATTATATTCATATAGCGCCTTTCACAGCAGGAAAGTGTTCCAAGGCGAAGGTGGGAACTCAGACTCCAGGTAAAGCCTTCTAGCAGCTGTCATCCCAAGCCTCAGAGTTTCCTCATCAGCTATCTGTCGAGCATCTGCCTTCAGCGTGGTGGGAGGACCTTTACAGGACAGCATGGGGCCTCAGCTTAATGGTTCACACAAATAATGTTGCCTCCAACAATGCAGCACTCCACCAGCACTGCGCTGGTCTTTGTTCAGACAAATAGCTCAAAGTCCCAATGTCGTGTTTCAACCCACAACTTTCGGACCCAGCAGTGAGAGTGCTACCAATTGAGCCAGAATAACTCGATCTAGGTGTCAGTTTATATTGTGTTATATTCACTTCTTCCCCTGACTATTGCTTTCTCTTACTGTGGCTCCTCCTTTTAGTTAAGACAGGTAGTCTAGCCTACAAATTAACAGACTATATATTTTACTGTAAATCTTGTGAAGTACTTTGAGATGTGTCGATAATGTGATAAGGCACTATATCAAATGCAAGCAATATAATAATAATTATTAGTGACCTACCCACTGACAGCATTCCAGGTAATACTGGTTTATGTAATATGAGGAAAAACTTGTTCCTACAACAAAATTACATTTGTAAAGCACCTTTCACTTTGGGAGGACGTCCCAAGGCGCTGAACAGTCGGGGATCAAGACCCGAGCGTGGGGGGGGGGGGGGCACGGTTGGGGTGAGGGTGGGTAGAGAGGAAGGAGGCATGGCTGAAGGTACAGTCGAAAAGGAGTGTCTTGAGTCGTACCTTGAAGGAGGCAAGAGAGGGAGCAAGGCAAAGGAATTGTGGGATTATCACGTTTCTGAGACGTCTCAAAGCACTTCACAGAATATGCTGTAAAGTGTATTGACTATATATTTTGAAGGCGAAAAATGGGTGAGGGCCAGTTGGAGGGATCTGGAGATCGAGTTTTGGACCCACCTCCAATAGTGGGCAGATAGCTGGTGGCATGGAGTAGGTCAGAGTCGGGTAAGTGATGGGAACTGCTGGGCTGGTAAGGATTAAGGAGGTTGCAGAGGTAAGCTGGAGCGAGACCCTGGAATATGAGAACAAGAATCTTGAATTTGATCCGTTGAGAAATCCAGCGGAGCCAACCAAGGATGGAGGAAGGAAGGAGTGATAGGCTCATGGAGCCTGGATTAAATGATTAATGGAGGCCTTCTGCCTAGAGTTACCAGATAATCCTACATGGGAAGTTTCAGAAGACTGGGGACCCTGACATTAGGATCATAATGGCCTAATTGACACTGTGCCACATAGTTCATGGTGATCTTTACTGTTCGAAGTCATGACGGTTATTCTCAAAAAGGACTCATTTCATGCCTTTCTCATTATAGACTAATTTCAAATATATTGTAGAGAATTCATTAATAGGTCAATGTGATCAGATAGTACAATGATCACTTCTTTACGTCTTTTTAATGAGTTTATAGACTAAAGCCTCTTTAAGATATAGGACATGACACAATTCCGGTGTTCTAAGAATTACCCTTTACTTAAAGCAGATGCTAAACTCCAAATTAGATTTTTTTTGTTATTGGTTCAAACACTATAAGGTCATCCTAAACACTGCACATCACCACGTCATACCTTCTGTTAGATGGAGGTAGGATGACTAATAGCTTACAGGGCCATGGTTATTATTGTGGCACAAATGATGATGGAAGGTCAAACAGTAATTATCAAGAATCCTTTCACACGCGCATGAAATACACATGCAGTGGCCACTAGGGATGGGGACTGCTGACTAAAACAGCAATTGGATTCATGGTATGATTTTGCAAAGGTTACTTTGTTATTCTTTCTCAGAATATGGGAGATGCTGACAGGACTGTTGCTCATACCTGGTTGCTTTGAGTAGATAATAATAATAATCCTTGAATTTGATATAGTGCCTTATCACGTCTTTGAAGTGCTTCACAGAATATACTGTAGATGGTGGTTGGGTGTTCTCTTTACACCGAGGCAGCCCTTGTTGTGACGGTACTCCCATGATTTAAATACTCACAGATAAACACTCCTGGAATGCATTGCCTGAATGGGTGGCGGAAGCTGATTCAATAAAAGCTTTTAAGAGACAAGTAGACAATTATTTGAGGAGGACAAGTTTGCAGGGTTATGGGGAGAGAGCGGGGGAGTGGGATTGAATTGAATAGCTCTTTTCAAAGAGCCGGCATAGACACGATGGGCCAAATGGCCTCTTTCTGTGCTGTATAATGCTGTGATTCTATATTACCCTACATGAAGGCTGCTGTATAAATGAAAACTGTTGTCGTTATTTTCGGTTTGTGCAACATACACCACTTTCCTGGTTCAAAAGGCCAGTACAGACATCAACGGACTGTATACTATCTTGACTCTGTACATTGGCACATTGTATATTGGCAGATTATATATACCTACACTGTACATCTCTACAATGTACATTGTCCCACTGTACATCAGTACACTTCCTGCATGTTGTCTTTCATAGAACATCTCAATACAGACTACACTTCTGTCCTGTCAACTTTAATCACTGGAGCATCAGAGATAGAAGTCCTCACTATGCAAGAGGACGTAGAGCCCTTTAATACAATGAGCTCCCCGGGTATCATTAATGAGGAATCACAATTACTGAAACATCAAGTGATAAGATGGACAGAGTACCATAAAAGGTCACTTGCAGAGTCATCTGCAAAGGCCAACTTCATTTTACACATCTAAATGTGCCTCAAGGTTGTGCCTTCAGTGGAGAGATTAGCCTTGTATCATGACACAGCAATTTGTGGTATGTGTTTAGGACTCCTAAATAAGAAAACTGAGTTGTGCAAATGAGGTTTTCTTCCATAACCAGAATGACATCAGGTTGGCCTATGTGAATTCTGCTCTGATGTGATCGAATTGTGGAGTGGAGTTTGAAACAGAAATTACCATGAATCCCCCAAACTTATGTTCCATCGATCTGTGCCACAGAGATCTCAACTGCACAAGTTGGTAAATTAAGATGACATGTTAAACCAAGGTCTCATCTCCCTGCTCAGTTGGAGATTAAAGATCCCATCACACTGTTCTAATGATAAATTCTAATAAATTGGTCATTCACCAACATTGTTGTGGCAAATTGACTATCACACTTGCCTACAAATACACAATCCCTACAGTTAACAATAATTTCTGTAAAGTGCTGTCAAATGTTTCAACATTCGAGATGTAACATAAAATGCAAGGATGATTATTATTATTATAAATCACTGAGCTGCCAAATGCAAAATATTCACAATTTCTCATTAGTTTTGACACTTAACTGAGTTTTATTCTGATTGTGAAGACTGAGCTGTACATAAACAGGTCTAAAGCAGTGAAAGGTCCAAAGCGCTTCACAGGATTTATACGGTAAAGTGTAATGGCTGTGTAGGCCAATGCGGCAGCCAATTTGCACGTAGCAATTCCTAGAAAAAAGCCTTGTAGCGAATGAACTATTTTATTTGGGGGATTATTGGCCAGGAGAAATTCCCTTCTCTTTTTGAATACTGTATTGCCATAGGATACTTTAACGTCCACCTGAACAACAACAACAAGTTGCATTTATGTAGCGCCTTTCACGCAGGGCAGTGTCTTGGATCGCTTATCCGTGGCGGAGCCCGACCCCGAGCTGGGGGAAGGCAGGATGTGACCGTAAGCACGGTTGAAGAGGAAAGGTTTCAATTGTGATCTCGAAGAGGAGAAAGAGGGGGCAAGATGGAGGGATTTAGGGAGAGAGTTCCAAAGCTTTCGGGCATAGTGAGTGATGTTGGAGCGGACGGCATGAGGGACACGCAGGAGGCCAGAGCCAGCCAAGCGGAGGCAGCGGGCAGAGTGGAGAAAGAGGAGATCAGAAAGTTAAGGAGGTGCCAGGGTACGAAGGGATTTGTAGACGAATGAGAGGATCTTGAAATTGATCCGTTCTGTTTGGGAGGCAGTGGAGCCTGAATGGTGTAATGGGGGTACAAATGGCAGGTGGGACCTTGTTATAACATCTCATACAAAGAATAGCACCTCTGAGCTCCCCAAGCACTGCACAGACTTCAGCCTAGACTATGAGCTCAAAGCCCTGGGATAAGATCCCACAACCTTCTGACTCAGAGATGAGATTGCTACCACTGGCCGACTTCTAGGTGTTCAGGCCATTGCTGTCACCAATTCCTGACTGGTGTGCATGAGCGAGATTTGGAGAAGGCTGAGGTCCTTGAAGTTGAATGCATCAACATATTCAAGAGGAAACTTGAAGCACGCAGGAGGGAGAAGATTAGGCGATTTGGAGTTTCATGTGGAATCTAAACACAACTATGAACAAATAAAAACAGAAGTCACTGGAAACGCTCAGAAGATCAGGCAGCATCTATGGAGAGAGGAAAGTGAGCAAGTTAATGTTTCAGGTTGATGACCTTTTGTCAGAACCTGTATGAACAAGATGGGTCGAATAGCCTGTTTCCATCCTGTAATGTTCTATAGCACTTTGAAACGTCCACCCAATGTGAAAGGCCCTATATAAATGTAAGATGTATTGCATTGGACAAGTGCCTTGAATATCAAGTTTTTGATTTCTGCTCAATCCTGCTAGCTGCATGTCCTGAAATCTTTCTTGTTTTCTTTGTTTCTGCTATTCACCACGTGGAAGTACAGCACCAGATTCCAGGACTCTGCAGGAAGCACTTTTTATTGTGTATAAGAATAATAATAATAATAATAATCCTTGAATTTTGTATAGCACCAATCACATCAGGAGGACGTCTCAAGAGCGTCACAGGATTTTTACTGTAAAGTGCAGTGACTATGCATTTTGTACGTGAATGTGGCAGCCCATTTACGCACAGCAATGTCCCACAAGCAGCCATGAAGTGAAAGACCAACTTTATTTGGGAGATTGTTAGCCAGGACACTGGGAGAAACTCCCTTCTCTTTTGGAATAGTGGCATGATATCTTTAATGTCCACCTGAACAGACAGATGAGACCTTGCCTTAACATCTCATCCGAAGGATGGTATTACTGTACGGGGGAGACACAAAGAATAGTGGTGGTGGTTGGTGGAAACCTAAAAGTAGAAGATTGTAGAAACGCACAACAGATAAATCATCATCTGAAACAGAAAGATAGGGTAAAGTTTCAGTACCACACAACAAAACTTTTTATTTCAATATATTGTCTGGGCACTCTTTCGATATCTTACAGTTTGTTACACCACCACCTTGTGCTTTATAATGGTTATTACAGAAACTACATGAAAATTGTAGCCTCCTCAATTTGTACAAAAACGTTTAAATTTCCAGCACAGTGGGCTAGTTCCTGTGAGTCATCAGGCTGTAGAACTGTCTTATTCTGAGATTAGGAAGTAAAGATTAGTACTTGACCAGTGCTTCCTCACATAAAATGGGATTGAGAAAGTAACGCAGAACAAGACTTTCAGAGGCACTGAAACAGCGAAACCAGACGATATAGGTTGAAGTTGCAAAGGGCAATTTCAGGACAGTGAATCTACATTATAATGAAGTACGTTCCAACTGGGCTATATTGTCTGTGTATAAAGCAGGTACTGAACTGCTCAAGTGAATGTCACTATAGAAGATAAATCTTTCAGGCAGGCACCCAGAGGAACACAAAAATGTATAGGACCATTGAGGTCCAATGACCAGACCTCAAGTTTTTTTGTGTGTATGCTACACTTCTTTATCTCTCACACCCTTCAAACAATGTCTTTGCCAAACAGCTCTCTTAAATTTGCTGACACAATCTTCCTCCAATCCGCATATTCAGCACTCTCTGTGTAAAACAATTTAATCTGAACCATCTGCTCACCTTCCCACTTCTGGGTTTGAGTCAACATCCACTTGATATTGCATTTTGATCACTGAAACAAATTTTTAGAGTGCAATTGATCTACATACTTTAGGAACTTCAAACTTGTGATAACATCCCTCTTTACCATATCATAAGATTGGTTTGGATGAAAGGGCTCTTCAGGCCATTGACCTAATCCCTCCAGAATACCAATCTCATTGTCCTCACATCACAGTGCCAAACTATTTTAAACAAATTCTGTCCCAAACAATTTTTAAACAAGTCCTGGCTTCAACCACTTTTCCTGCTAAACTGTTCCAGTCATTAATTACCCTCTGGGTAAAGAAATACTTCCTGGTTTCTGTACTGGAATTGTCCTTTGCAACTTTAAATCATTTTGTTGCAGTCTGAACATTCCCATTTCATAACCTCTTCTCAAAACTCTGAATCAGGTTTTGCACTGCTCTTTCTCTCTCTCTCTGACCTGTTCCTTGTCACAGTTATTTCACAATCAAGATGCTTTAAGGGGAGGTCGAAAGATACAAGAATAAGGGTATAGATGGAAAACGAGAAAGGGGAAATTGAATTAACAGTATAAAGAGATGCCATGAACTAATAAAATAGCAGAGCCGGCTCAATGGCCTGAAGGTTCTACAACAGCAACAACTTGCCTTTATATAGTGCCCTTCATGTTGGATAATATTCCTTATATTTGTTATTATGTTAGCTCCCGCTGTGATTTTGGAACTGGTTATTGCTCACTGCGCCATGTTTTGCTCCATTGCTTTCACCTCGGTGAAGGTCAAGCAATACAGCTGAAGCATAGATTTCTTCTCCAAACACAGGGCTAAAATTGTCTGGTGTTATGCACAAATGTTTTGTCAACAGCTGCTGCCTCAGTAGTGATATTTTTACATCAATCTCTATCATCCTTCATGATAACTATTCTAGCTTTCTGATTCTTTTAGGTGCAAGGAAATACTTCCTGCTGTCTGCCGTTAACTTGCTCTGTACAATTGGCTACCAATTTTCGCCTATAAAATACAAAGTCAATGCACTTTACAATATAGTTGTGAAGCATTTGGAGACATCTCAAGAACATGATGACGCACAATATCAAATGCAAGGATTAGTATTAACCCTAAACCTGTGCCCTCATTTACTGCTGTCTTGACAATTCTGAAAGTACTGTTCCGGGTTTACATTCTGTATCTTCTATAGCAGATTGTATACCTTTATAAGGTCCGCTGTTTCTTTTCAAGGCTGAAGAACACTATCCTAGGTATCCAATACTTATAGCGCATTTCTCTAACACTGGGGCTCTCCTCTATACTGCGTCTTGGATTCAAGCACCATCACTTACCGTTACAGTGTACCAAGTGTGGCCTAGTCATTGCACTGTATAACTTAATCACATTTTGCAGATCTAAACTTAACCAATTTGCCAATATTGTCCAGCAATCTGTCTGGAGTTCCACTCAGTCTAAGTGCATAGGATCTAAACTTAACCAAATTTCCAATATTGTCCAGCAATCTGTCTGGGGTTCCACTCAGTCTAAGTGCATAGGATCAGAATAACTACCCAAAACTTTCCATTGCTCAGTAAGTTCAAAGTGCTCCAAGACTCTATCCTGCTCAAGACCAGTGTCCTGACAGCAGGGCTACAGGAGCTCTCCACCTCCTGATTCTCAGGGCTCGGCATCACACAGAGAGACACACACACTCAGACACAGAGACACAGACACTGCAAGAGACACAGACACAGAGAGAGACACAGACACAGAGAGAGACACAGACACTCAGAGGGAGACACAGCCACAGAGAGAGACATGGACACTCAGAGACACAGAGAGAGACACACACATTCAGACACAGAGAGACACACATTCTCAGAGATAGAGAGACACACACATTCTCAAAGAGAGAAACACACACACACGTAGACACAAAGAGACATACACTCACAGAGAGACACACATACACATTCACACAGAGTCACTCAGAAACACACGCGCACATATAGAAGAGAAACACACAGACACAGTCACAAACACATACATACAGAGGAGAGAGAGACACAGACACTCTCACGCAGACACTCACAAACATAGAGAGAGAGAGACACACACTCACACAGAGACACTCACAACCATGTACAGAGAGAGACACACTCACATAGAGACACTCACACAAACACCATACAGAGAAAAAGACACACTCACATAGATAATCACAAACAGACAACCATATAGAGAGAGACACACACACACACAGACACACATACAGAGATAGACACACACTCACATAGAGACACTCACACAAACACATAAAGAGAGACACTCACATAGAGATGCTCACAAACACACAGAGAGACACACACACACACGCACACACACAGACAGACACACAGACACAGAGACACTCACAAACACATAGAGAGAGACAAACACACAGAGAGACAGACACACACACAGAGACACTCACAAATACATGGAGAGAGACACACACACAAACACACAGAGAGACAGAACACACACACACAGAGACACTCACAAACACATAGAGACAGACAACACACACACACACACACACACACACACAGACACTCACAAACATAGAGCAACACACACAGACACTCGCACAATCTCAGCACGTGGAGCGAAGCCCATTTCCCACTTGTGCCGCATGGCGCAGGCATGGCTAGAGCTGCCCTGCCCACAGTGACGTCAGATAAACAGGGCAACAGGCCGAGGCCAGAAACGACATTGTTTAGCGGGTTTATAGCGGCGAGCGCTGTTTAATAATAATAATAATCCTTGCATTTGATATAGCGCTTTTCACGTCTTCTAGACGTCCCAAAGCGCTTCACAGAATATACTGTAAAGTGAATTGACTGTAGATTTGTGGGCGAACCCGGCAGCCAATTGCGCACAGCAATGTCCCACAAACAGTCGTAGATTGAAAATTAGAGCAGATATTGCAGAAAAATTGCGGTCTCACATTTCTATTGGCCCAGTTTATCGGGTGTCAGCCTGGCTCAATCGGTAGCACACTCGCCTCTAAAGCAGAAGGCGGTGAGTTCAAGTCCCACGTCAGAACTCGGAAATCGTATAGTCTACGCTAAGACTCCAATGCAGTGCTGGAGGTGTGCTGCATTGTCAGAGTAGCCAAGCTTCAGGTGAGACGTTGAACTGCAACATACATTTGATATAATCCTTGCATTTGATATAGACCCGCTCACGCGGGATAGAGTCCCAGAAGGCTTAAACTGAGGTCCCATCTGCCTGTCCAGTTTCTCCCGGTGACCTGACCAACACTCCCCCAAATAAAATTGATCATTCACTCCATAATTGTTTTGGGGACATCGCTGTGCACAAATTGGCTGCTGCATTCACCCACAAAATACACACAAGTGATACCAATCTACAGTATGTCCTGTGAAGCACATTGAGACCTCTCAATGACACCATAAGGCAATTCAATCCAGGATTATTATTATTATTACAGGCAAAGTTCCATAATTGACAATGGATTTATTTACATACACAAATTCTGCAGTAATTGCGTTTCAACTTTAAACATCCATGGGTAAAAATTTCACCTGGGTCTAGATTATTATTATTATTCCTTTATAATAATAATAACAATCCTTGATATAACGCCTGATCATGTGGTTGAGACATCTCAAAGCGCTTCACAGAATATATTGTAAAATGGATTGACTGTGTATTTTTGTGGGTGAAATGCGTCAGCCAATTGTGCACAGCACGGTCCCCCAAACAGTCATGGATTTTTTTGAGGGATTATTACCCCTGGATAGTTTTTTTGAGGGATTATTACCCCTGGAAAAGCGATCATCCAATCAAGTAACAACTGGGTTCTTACTTACTGCTAGTGTGTGGAGTAAGGAAACTTACCTAAGGCTTCGCCCCACTAGTAAATTGAACCCCGATCCTCTCTCTTGCGAGACGAGCACGCTACATTTCAGATGCCAAGAATTTGGCAAATTGCTTAGACAGCCTGAATTTTTAAGCTGGTTTGAACTGTAAGTTTCTTTTTAAGAACTACAGAAAAACACCTTCAAATTTAAGACTGAATTCAACAATTTGCCAAATTCTGCAAGCTCTGAAATGCTACATAAACCAAATAAATCTGATAAACCGGGTGGAATTTCTCTCCCTTAGAATTCAAGAAGAATGCTTTTGTTTAAAGAATATATTAAAATTTTTAAAATGGACTATACTTATTAGCTTCTTTGACACGTTTTATAGCCAAATAATTTTTTTTAACAAGTCACTCAATCCATGCCTTTTTGTGGGACGTTGCTGTGTGCAATCGGCTTCTGCGTTTAGCCCACAAAATATACAGTCACTACACTTTACAGTATATTCTGTGAAGCACTTTGAAACGTCTCGAAGTTGTGATAAGGCGCTATATCAAATGCAAGGATTATTATCATATTATTATTGTATACATGAAATATAGAACACAAATAGGTTATACTTTATACATGTTGATAAAAATGTAATGGAAGGATTTAGGACATAAAATAAGCACTGATTAATTTCTTTTTGACTAATAAGTTTCTGTGAACAACGTATGAAGTTTTTGGTGGCAATATCTGAGTAGTTTGCGAGTTGGCTAGTTTTCAGTTTACTATTTAATCGTCACTGTCGTTTATCAGCTGATGTTCCCTGTGTGGAGAATTCACCAGAGACTTTAGTTTCAATCAATACAATCTACTGTTGCTGGACACCCAGGCAGAGACAGACTTTGTAAGCTACCTCCCCCTGATGCATCAGTCGCTACACTAGACCAATGAGTTATTACCGAAAGGAATTGCACTGCAAAAGAAAACATACAAGCTTCATTGTTCGTCGAGCATGTTACACCATGCATGTTACACAGTGCCCGTGTGATGGCTATAATTGAGATAAAATCTACATTTGACCTTGCCTGTCCTCACTTGTTAAATAGGATCAAGTACAGTATATTAAAGTGAAATCCTTGAGAAGCCAACCACAATGTTCACACTTTCTGAATGGCAAATGTGCACCAGAAGTGCTTGGCACAGTACAAGTTAAAACATTTAAAGAGAATCATACACTGTAATTAATACTGCATTATCGTGCAATGTCTCAGATTAGTGATAAGCCAGTAAGAAGGATGACACTGTTCCAGTAATAAAGAGATTTACACAGAGATCAGGAGACTTACATAGGAAACCTGTACTCGCCGTCGATGTCCCAGCCCACAGCACTGCATTAAGAGGGCAGCAGAAAGCAAACAGCAAGCAGCCTCGCAGAGCCTTAATCGTTACCATGTACTCATGTGAACCACTGTCCATGTTGTTTCCTTCTTTCCCTGCAAGAATCAAGAAGAAGGTAGAGCTCTCGCCCCACAGCTTTCATGGCCAGTCTTGAAAACAGATGAGTCCTTTTCCCTTGAAGTAGATCAATCTCTTCTGACTAAGTTGAACATGCATTTTTAGGAGACGGATTTTGGCATCTTTAGTTTTTGAGTGAACCTTGCAGTTGATCCATGCTACTTATCTCACAGTCTTTCGTTAAACCTTGAAATTCTCAGTGCTGGACAAATCTTCCTTTACCAGCTCAATGCACCTACAGTAACTAGATACGTTCAAGGTCTCCTGCTACTACGGTGCACCTCACAATCCACAAATTATGAGCAGCATCCTTGATTCAGTGTCATCTTTGTACCACACTGTCCTGATCTATCCGTCATCTGTCCCCATTCCAGCCTAAAGATATGATTAAGCCTGGACCTAATTCACTCTGGACCACTGAGCCACCCTCCAAAGTGTCAGCTGCTGTGCTGTACGTGTTTCACATTAAGTCTGGTCTGAAACGCTGTGTGTCCTTATGACTTGTTCCCTGAGAACAGCAGCAATGCATTTCCTGATGTGCATTAGAAATCCCAAGGACAGCTAAAGCTGCAGACGTGAATAGAACTCCATGGGTAACACACAGGAGCACATGGCACTCACTGCATGCTAATTTGTAAACAAGGATGCCTGCTCAAGGCTAATACTGCAATTAAATATGTAGCGTTTGTTTTTCATAAGCTGAATTGAAGCAGTGTGGAAACGCAGTGGCTAGGACACTCGTTTCACATCCCTGTTGCTGCCTGCATTCAGTTTTGTCTGTGACAGGCTTAGCCTATTCAGCAGGTGCCGTGTGGAAATCTCACCTTGAAGAGAGTTTGCTAACATTGCTAACATTAACAAATCAACAGGAGAATCCAAGAAACGTGACTGACTAACTGTACCGTGGGCTGAATTTTACACCCTTGACTTGATTTTGTGATCACAAAGTTATGTAAAAAAAATTAAACCTGGAAAATTGCATTCCCGTATGAAACAATACAGTGATTTCTGCACTGTCAGGAAATCCTCTCTTGACATTCTATTATGGATTGATTTTAAAAACAGAAAGGTCTGCAAGTTGACAGTAAAACACCTCTTTCGTTTTGGCTCCTTACAGAGTTGTGCACTCCATATTGCCCTGGTAAGCTGGTCAACACTGTCTTTGCTAATGTTCAACCCATCACTATCGAGCGTGCTGGAAGTTCACTATCTTTCCTTTATTTTTGGTCAGCTGGGAGTCCGACACATGCGGGCAGAGACCCATCACCATGTTTAAGAGTATCCAGACCAAAACTGAAAATTCCATTCACCCCACCTACACATGGAAATTGTGTCTTTCCTTCTAACCCACAGGGCAAAAAATCTGGCTTTGCATCATGCCCCTGTCACCAGGCAATTAAAGGTCAAGCACCCTGCTTTCTGTATCGTTCTGGAGACTCAACATTTCACACAGTTGTAGCTCTAAGATCTCTTTGTCTTACACAGAATAACAATGGCAAAATATGTTATAATATGGAAACAAGTAATTTGGCCCAACTTGTCTGCTCAGTCATTATACTCCGCCTAAGCCTATGTTCCTCCTCATCAACATTCCCATACCATTCTGTTCTCTTCTGCCTCATGTGTGCATCAAACTTCCTCCGAAATACTGTTTATTTGTTTGTTTGTTTGTTTGTTTGTTTGTTTGTGCAGGGCTGGGGTGGGCTGCATCATCATACTTAGGTCTGTTCACGTGAATGTTTTAAAGATCCTGGCTCTAATCGAAAAAAGAAGGGAGTTTCTCCTGGTGCCCACCCAATGTGACAATGTATGCCTGTTTCGTCCTAAAATTTAAGGAAGAGTGGGAGCCTGCTCTCTTTTAAGAATGGCAAAAAACAGGCCCCAAATTTGAATTGAATTTAAAAGGTTTCCACAGTGTCATGTGATTTTCAAATTTGAAAACTATTATTAATTACATAACTCTCAGATAAAATTAATCGTTCACATCATGACTGTTTGTGGCACATTCCTGTGTGCAAATTAGCTGCCAATTACTGTGTTCGCCTACAAAATATACAGTCACTATACTAAATCCTAAGCAGCGTTTTGAGACATCTCAATAACATGATAAGGCGCTATATCAAATACAAGTATTATTATTACAATATATGATAAAAATCATCCTTGGATTTGATATAACACCTTTCACGTTGGTAAGTTGGTTTCTCAAAGTGCTTGACAGGATTTACTGTAGAGTGTAGTGACTGTAGGCAAATATAATTAATAATAGGAAATTAACATATAGTGATACAGAATATATAAACATAAAATTAATATATGTAATTAATAATATGTTTTAAAATTCAAGATTATGCAAAATTGTGAAAACTTTTCAAATTAAATATGAATTTGGAAGCCTGTTTTCTGTCAGGCTTCCTTCCAATTCAAGTCGTTTAAGAATTTTCCCCTATTTCTAAAATCTTAGCATGAAATAGTGGTACATTATCAGACTAGGTGGAATTTGGGGGTCACTAATTTATTCTGTTAATCTAAACTGCTCTCTGGTGATATCAAGGACTTGACAGTATGAATTAAAGCTCATTACTTATCATCAAGGTTACCAAGGTCATAATCTGAAAACGTTTGCTTTCATTCCTTTCTTTGTTCATTAGCACAGTTCTAATACATTAAATGGATGATTTTAGCATTAAAATCTATCCTTGGTAAGGAGACAAGGGGAAAATATCTTCCGTTTGACCCCGACTGATCGATTCTCACACTTGTAGTGCAACCAGTTTTAAAATACCAATTTACTAGAAATCATTTTTACAATGTTTTATTGGAAAAAAAGCACCAGCTCATCAATTGTGATGATTCAATTGTTGAAACAACAACAATTTCAACAACCTTTCAGCAAATGAAAGGGAAACAGCTATATTGGGGTCTGATTTTATGGCCCCAACCCGCCATGTTATGTCAGCCTGTACTCTGACTATAGCTTTGACACTCCACCGAATCTGTTAAAAATAATACACATTTTTCATCCTATTTAAGCTGTTCCCACTCTCTCAAAGTCTGCGATCAGCCAGATGGACCCAAAAGGGCTTTTCTGGTCCTGTGCATTCCCATGTTCCCATGTCACATGCATTGCATCAAAAAATAGCTATTACATGCCATATTGCAAATAATCAAATACTGCAGTTAGTTTCTGCTCACAATCTCTGTTCTGATCAATGCCACTTCACAAAATACAGTTAGGCGGTATTGGTAGGTCATTTCAGTGAGGTCAGTGAAAAACTCCTAAAGGTAGGAAATCAGTTCAGATGTTTCAGAGTCTCTGGATGTTTGGTATATTCCAAGCATTTTCCTAATTTGAATCTGTCCCTCTCAATATGGGCAAAACGCACATTACATAATACCCCTAAGTGCTTACAGATGGCGTTCAGCTTTTCAAACCCATTAAAATACTTGATCGGAGCCCGCTGGCTGGGAATTGTGATGAGGGTGTCCAGTGCAGCTTTGTTATAATTGTTAGAATTCTGGGGCTGCGCTGTGTTATACTTGAGTAAACACGAGGACTGAATGAATAGAACTGTACAGGATACTTGTATGTGGAAAGGAAGGAGCGGAAGTAGCTCAGAGCATAATGCTCAATAGTCCGTTCCTGGGATAATTCCCCCAATCCACCTCCCACCTTATATTCTAACTAAACTCCTCTGTTATTGTCTACAAACAAAATAAAGAAAATTCCAATGGGGAGGGGGAAATAAGTCTCTCTGGGAATATTGCTCCCCAGTTCCTGAATCGTAAAATCCTACAGCACAGTAGAAAGCCATTCAGTCCATCGTGTTTTTGCTGGTTCTTTGAAAGAGCTATCTGATTAGTCCCACTCCCCCGTTCCTTCCCCCTTAGCTTGCAATTTATTTTATTTTCAAGTATACTGAAACTATCAGAAAAATACATCCACAGTCCTGCCACATGTACATATAATAAGCCTTGCGTCTGAAAAAACGCCCCATTGCAGCTTCAAAATATGTCAACACCCTTTGCATGATTCACCGTAAAGTCTAGTGACTGTGTCTTTGTAAAGAGCCAATTTGCACACAGTCCCACCAGAGCTTTGAAATGAATAACCATATTTATCTGGAGAATTGTTGCCTCTTATCGAATAGAGGCTGTGGAATCTTTAATGTCCCCCTAAACAAGCAGGAAATGTTTTTACAGCTTATTCCATCATCCGTGACATCAGCACTAACTGCAAGCATCAAAGCTAATAGAGTACGCCAGGGAAGTCCAACCATTTTGCTGCCGCGAGCTGGATTCCTCATTTGAGAAAGTGCGTGGACCGCATCCAGCGTGCTCCAACAGGCGGCCCATGGGCCACATCTGACCCGGGCTTGATTTTTTATCCAGCCAGAGACCATTTCCAACATTCAACTTCTGCTTGCTCACTTGCTCCCTCCCTCCCTGGTGAACATCCTCCTAGAGCAACAGCGGGACTGGGTGGAGGGGGAATGTAGCACGGAGAGTGGAAATAATACCAGCCATTACTGCAGTCTGTCAGAAAGGCAAGCACGTCTCTTACCAACCGCATCCTTAGCAACCACTGTTCCTGCCGCTGCAGATGTTATTCAGGATAAAATCACCTGCTGGGCCAGATGCGGCCCGTGGGCCGCCCGTTGGACAATACTGTAATACTCCATAGATACACTGATTCATTTTAGTGCTGAAAGTACTTAGGAATATGAGATAGGACTTAACCAATCTGTTTGTTACATGTGTGGCAATATACGTCAATACTGTTACACACTATATCAGCATCGCGAATCACTTAAACTAAGCCACGTACGTAATTGTGAATGTTCACCAATGGAATAAGCCATTTAGAAACAATGAGGTGCAGCTTGCAATGTTCCTAAACTACTCCCAGTTTTAGTTGTTGGCATTAGTAGCAGGTCATCCCTCCAGGCAAATGTTTTCTTCCAAGTCAGATCCAACGCCCACCATTTTTATATTTTGAAGTGAGTTTTTTTGGATTTGTAGGCCCAGGAGTGATGTCTAAAGTTGTTTTGTATACTATACTTATTTTCCAGGATTGATTGGCTGAGGAGGGATGAAATCTCCTTGGTTCAGATGAACCTTTTGTTGCTAGACTGGCTCGGACACCTCAGGCTTGATAGGTAAAATATTATATTTTTATTTGGGGAGCCCCTGTGAGTTGATGTGCTGTATATCTCGTTACACATTTACATGCCTCAAATTCCATATGAAGGAATATTACGAATTAGATCTGGTTGATAAATATAATGTGATTACACTGACCACACAGTTTGGGAGTTAGGGCTTTGCCAATTGTAGGATGACAGAATAACAACCAGCATTGGTCTACGTTCATCAAATGATATTTTTCTACTAATCAACTCCACATAATTCCAGGGCTTGGTATTCACCTTGATTGGTATAGAACGTGGTTTGAAGCTGCTGTTTAAACTCCGCACTTCCCAATGTTGGAACCATCGCTCATTGGGTAGGGATATGTTTCCAAGCTGTGAGCAGAAGGAATGGTAGCAATGCTCTGATGCATTTAGCCTGACCTGTGCTGCTCACCAGACAGCAAGCAGGGAGTTTCTGATAATAATAATCCTTGCATTTGATATAAAGCCTCATCATGTCTTTGAGACGTCCCAAAGTGCTTCACAGAATATACTGTAAAGTGAATTGACTGTATATTTTCTGGAAGGAACACGGTAGCCAATTGCGCACAGCAGTGTCCCACAAACAGTCGTGGATTGAGTGATAAAATCATTATTTTTTTTTGTAGGGATTATCTCGCTTGCGAGGCGAATGCTCTACCCATTAACCTACAGGATTCATACCTCAGTGAGTGAATGCTCTAACCACTAACCCACAGGACTCTGCATACTTCAGTGAGGGCTTAAACCTTCACTTGTCAGAAGTCAAATGACCAAGTAGCGATTATTCTCCTTAGGATGGAAAGTACATGGGTCCATTTGGGGCTGAACTAGCAAAACAAGCAAGTCAACCCTCTGTGGTGAGGTGGTTTCGGTACTCAGGTTCCTGAGCCAGACAGGTGTGTAGTATTCCAGGACATTTCTGATGCCAGACCAGCCTGGCACATTTGCAGGACTCAGAGATTCTTCTGTTAACCCCTGGAAGCCAAAACCTTACGAGTAGGGTTATGCAACAGGAAGCTTGCTAGACAGTGCTCTCAATGGCAACCTCTGTGGTCTTAAGCTCAAGCTGTACCCCAGCGCAAACCCTAGGGTTCCCGAGCCTTTGCTCACGCCAACCTGCACCTAAATACTATCCAAAATGAGGTAAACTGGGCCCTTCAGAATGAGAGTTATGCATTCCATTCCAGACATAGGAAATTTCATTGTGTAGGTAGCTTATATATGTAGAGTTCTCAGTCTGGTTTAGATACTCTTGCAGACCCCCCCCAAAAAAATTGTGGCAGTAATAAAGAAAATACATTTAGTATTGTAGGCTCTGACTGCTGGGCTGTTTAATGTTTAATTATATCAAGTACTTTGAGAGAGTAGCATGATATGCAGCTTTACCAATCCATTAAGCAATTGCTATAATCATGTAATTGTTAGGCCCAAGTACAGAGCTTTTGTGGAGCCGGATACAAACAGAGTGGAGCTGGTTGGATTGAGTGCAAAAAGCCTTACTTGTAGGAATCAGCTTTGAGACATTTATTGGAGAAAAGATTACTTCAAAGACCTGAAATCAACAAGTGATTTGAGATAAGACTTCTTGTAATGGATCAGAGAAAGACAGAGCTTTCATTTTTATGGTGCAATCCCTTCATGTCCAAATATCTCAAAGTGTTTCACAAGTAATTGCTATGAATGTGCACCAGCCACACTCCACAAATAGCCAATAGTTAAATGAGCAATTAACCTGGAGAACTGTTGGTCAAGATACCAGGAGAAAATACCTTCTCCTTTTAAAAACCTTTCTCTTCAACCGTACCTATAGTCACCTCTCCAACCACACCAATGTACAGTGCTCTGAGACGTTAATGTATGTGAAGGGGCTATATAAATGCAAGTTGTTGTTGAATAGTATCATGAATCTTTACAACAACAACAAGATTTCATTTATAGAGCGCCTTTCACATCGGGAGGACGTCCCAAGGCGCTGGACAGTTGGGTCAGGACCCTTTAGTTCCCACCTGATCAAACAGATAGGATGTCACTTTAACATCTTGTCTGCAAAATGTTCACAGTGGCACCTCACTCATTCCCCCCAAAATTTCCCCCTTAAATATTCAGCCTCTCATCTCCATCAGATTACTTGGCCTGGAGTCATGAACATTGACTACAACCACCACTCTTCGACATTTTGAAGCTCTCCGTTATCTGAGTGTACAGGGTGTAATCTCAGGGTCACTCAGTAAATGTAGACAGATTTATAAATTCATACATTTTCCCCCAAAATAATCTCTCTCGCTTTCCCTTTTTCTCTTTCCTTCTTGTTCTTGTTTCATCGAGCTGAACTGTTTCGAAGAGGTCCCATCTGTAACAGCTGGGATTAATCTCTTGGCTGTTCCCGGGTTCCAAGATCCTCCCAGGTTCAAAGAAAGTTCACTCACTCCATCCAATCGGTGCGGTCATCCACAAATAGTCCGGGTTGGGGTTTCCCAAGGTCACATCAGAGACCCCTTTGGGAGCACTCACCAGCATGAGAATCCGTGAGAGACAAAAGTCTTTGCGATTTGTTTTACTATCGGATTTGCTCTAACATGTGACCATTCCACACAGCACGCCAGCCCCTCTCTTTTTGTTAGTCCGTGCCAGCTCTCTATTTTCCAAACCCATTTTCTTATCTTTTCTCCATTTCCTTCAACACTCCTTCCTTCTCAACTGCTACTTCTCTCTCTCTTAAACACCTCAATTGATTATCTGATGAAAACATCTGCAGCAATGCTTCCCACGTAACAATTTTTTTGGTCAGCTGGTGGCCTGAAACACACGCAGTGATAATATTCCATACATTTGGCTTTCACTTTGGGAGGATGTTTCAAAGCACTTCACAGGATATGCTGTAAAGTGGAATGGCTATGTTTTTTTGTAGTGAAACACGACAGCCAATTTGCACACAGAAGTGTCCCACAAACAGCCATGAAATGAGTAAGCACTTTTATTTGGGGGATTGTTGGTTAGGCCACCAGCAGAAACTTAATGCTCTTTTTGAATAGAGCCATGTGATCTTTAACTTCCACTTGAACAGGCAGATGGAAGTTGATTTTAATGTCTCATCTGAAGGACGGCACCAAAATGCATCACCATGCTTAAAGATTCTCCAAGACAAACTACTGAGATTTCCACAAATTCATGCAAATTTTATTTTGAAATGGAACGCACAATCTCTCTCTAGAGGGATGCACCCTGCTTACCCAATCCCATAAAGTATTAGTTTGACAAAAGCCAAGCATTGGAGTCTCCAGAGTGTGCTTTTGGGTACTGCTGGAATTTAACCAGCGAAAACTGTACAACATGTCTTTGAGAGCACTGTCTGGCAAGCTTCCTGCTGCTTGTGTAGCTTGGACCACCCTACCCTTTAAGAATTTGACGTGCAGGGTTAACAGGAGCCAAATGGGAAGATTCCAAGCCCTTATTTACTGATCTGTGCCTCCAAGTCCTGGTGGTAAATTAGGTTTGTTGGCCTAACATCAACAGTGCCTTGGAGCACTGCAGACCTGCTTGACTAACAATATCACCACAGAGTATCTCACAGGCTCACAACGCTTTGTGTGAAGGAATGTTTTCTTGAAATAATTTTAACGGGTTTCATTTAACTTTGAGATGATGTGTTCCTTTTCTGGTGGACATTAAAGCTCCCACGGCACTATTTATAAAGAGAAGGGAGTTTCTCCTGTGTCCTAGCAAACAATATCCCAAATAAAATTGATCATTCACTTCATGGCGGTTGTAGGTGTTCGCAGTCACAAATTGGCTGCTGCATTCACCCACAAAATACACAGTCACTACACTTTATAGCAAAAATCCTATGAAGCATTTTGAGATATCCTCCTGATGTGAAAGGTCCTATATCAACAACAACTTTTATCAACTTGCATTTATATAGTGCCCTTCACATACGTAGATCGCACATAAAGGATCCCAACCCTGCCCCACCAAACTCGGGTCCTGATCCCTGACTGCTCAGCACCTTGGGATGTCCTCCCAACCTGAAAGGCACTTTAGAAATGTAATTTTGTTGTTGTTGTTGTAGGATAATGGCTCAGAGCGCTTCACAGTGGTGAGGTTGGATGCCGAGCAAAGAAGAATGGGAAAGGGAAGGTAACCATAGGTGTGGACGAAGAGGTAGGTTTTAAGTGGGATTTAAAGATAGAGAGGATTGAGGTAGAGGCAGGAAGTTCCAGAGGTTGGAGGTGACTGCAGGCTGAAATGAATGAAGACTCAGCCACTGATGGTGGCTTGGAAGGAGTGGGAGCAGGGCAGCAGACCTATGTTAGGCTGAGAGGAGGTGATGGGTAAAAAAGTGGGCTTATGAGTAGCTCAAAGAGATACAGAGGTGCTACGGCATGGAGGGATTTATATGCAAGGGTGAGGACCTTGAAGTTGATCCATTTGGGAATAGGGAGCCAGTGGAGCCTGGCGAGGATTGGGGTGATGGGTGTGTGGAAGTTTGCTGTGGATGAGGATAAGAGAAAGGATTATTATTATGATATCAAAAGCAAGTATTATTATTATATACTGAAGTGCCTACACTGCCACTCAATCCACATTAAGCTTCCCCAGGTACTCAGGAAGATTGCTGGAAACGATTACGTGTCCCTGAGTAATTGCCCTTGTGCATTTATTTTGAAGGAGATTAAAACATATTTTAGTTGTAGGAGGTGGGGACTGCGAAGGTGGAGACTGGGTAGTGGGAATGGAAGTGTTACACTGCCTGAACAGGAAAGAGGGGGAAGAGAGCAGGAGGGCTCAGCCTTCTATCTCACTGCTGCCTTGGGATATGATGTCTACCACACTGAAGGCATTTACACCAATATCTGGAGATCCAAACCCTGTGGTGGTTCCCCAGGTTCTCAAAGTCCAGTGTCCGGGCCTCAAGCACCCTTTCTGGTAACCTATTCCTACCATTAATCACCCTTTGGCTAAAGAAATACCTATTTCCCTATATCTGTCTTCAAATTGTCCTTTGCAACACTGAACATGTGCCCTCTTACTCTGCTGTCTGGGAATATCTGAACGTATTGTTCTGGGTTTACTTCCTTAATCCTATTTAGCATCTTATATAGGATACTCAACAACAACAAGATTCCATTTATAGAGCGCCTTTCAGGTCGGGAGGACGTCCCAAGGCGCTGGACAGTTGGGTCAGGACCCGAGCAGGGGGGAAATGGTCAGGGTGAGGGGAGGGAAGGGAGGGAGCGAGGAGGGGGTTGAGAGTCGAGAGGGGAGCTGAAGGCACGGTCAAAGAGAAAGGTCTTGAGACCGGCCTTGAAGGAGGAAAGGGAGGAGGCGGCGAAGGCACTGGGGGATGGAGTTCCAGAGCCTCGGGGCTGAGAGGCTGAAGGCCCGGCCACCGATGGTAGGGTGGTTGGGGCGGGGGATGTGGAGCAGACCGGAGCCAGAGGAACAGAGGGTACGGGCAGGTAAGTAGGGGGATAGTAGGTCGGAGAGGTAGGAGGGAGCGAGGCCGTGAATGGCCTTGTAGGTGAGGATGAGGATCTTGAATTCGATCCTCTGGGGGATGGGGAGCCAGTGGAGGCGAGCGAGGGTGGGAGTGATGTGGTCCTGAAGCCTGGTGCGGGACAGTACACGAGCTGCAGAGTTCTGAATGACCTGCAGCTTGTGGAGGGAGGTGCCGGGAAGGCCGTCGAGGAGAGAGTTCCCGTAGTCAAGCCTTGAGGTGATAAAGGCGTGGACCAGTGTTTCAGCAGCGTGAGGGGTGAGGTAGTGCCGTAGTCTGGCGATGTTCCGGAGGTGATGGAAGGCGGTGCCAGTTGTGGTGCGGATATATGGGAGAAAGGACAGCTCCGGGTCGAACAAAACGCCGAGGTTCCTGACCGGCTTTGAGAGGTGGAGAGTGCAGCCTTGGATGCTGATGCTGTCAGCGCCTGAGGTGCGGAGGCGCTGACGTGAGCCAATCAGGAGGGCCTCAGTTTTACGCACGTTGAGCTGAAGAAAGTTGTCTCTCGTCCAGGACTCGATGTCGGACAGGCAGCTGTCAGGACATCGGTGGTCGTGGAGTTGAGGGTAGAGGAGGAAAGGTAGAGTTGGGTGTCATCCGCATACATGTGGAAGTTAACCCCATGTCTGCGGATGATGTCACCAAGGGGGAGCATAGAGAGGGTGAAGAGGAGGGGACCGAGGACAGAGCCCTGAGGGACACCACATGAGACAGTGCGGGGACTGGAGGAAAAGCCGTTTGTGGAAACAAAATGAAGACGGTGGGAGAGGTACGACCTAAACCACTCAAGGACAGGGCCTTGAAGGTTGAGGTGGGAGGACAAGCGGTGGAGGAGGATAGCGTGGTCGACCGTATCGAATGCTGCCGATAGGTCGAGGAGGACGAGGAGGCAGAGGGAGCCCTGGTCACAGATGGTCAGGATGTCATTGGTGACCTTGACCAGGGCAGTTTCTGTGCTATGGGCAGCACGGAAACCCGACTGAAGGGGTTCGAATAATGAATGGGTGGAGAGGAAAGAGCGCAGCTGGGAGGCGACAACTCTTTCAAGGACCTTGGACAGGAAGGGGAGGTTGGAGATGGGCCGGTAGCTTGATAGCTGCGACGCATCAAGGGAGGGTTTTTTCAAAGTGGGAGTGATGGTGGCAGTTTTTAAGGGAATGGGAACAGAGCCAGAGGAGAGGGACAGGTTGATGATGTCTGTGATATGTGGGGCAAGAAGGTGGAGCTGGGAGATAAGGAGTGGAGTGGGGATGGGGTCAAGGGAGCAGGTGGTGGGTTTCAGGGATAGGATGAGTTTGGTGACAGAGGGTGGGGAAACGGGTACGAAGGTGTGTAGGGGAGGATGGGTAGGAGTCGGAGTGTGGGAGGGAAGGGGTGTGGGGTGGGTGGAGGTTGGAGGGGAAGTGACCGCGGAGCGGATTCCCTTGATTTTGGATTCAAGGAAATCCAGCATCTCCTCGCAGTGAAGGTTGGAGGAGATGACCTGCGCGGGGTGGCGGGGGGGACGGAGGAGTCGGGATGTGGTAGAAAACAGTAGCCTGGGGTTGTTCTTCGCCTCCAGGATTATCCTGGAGTAGAAGGACGACTTGGCCGAGGCTAGAGTGGAGCGGTAGATTTTGAGGAGGTCCAGCCAGATTTGTCGGTGGACCGTTAGGCCAGATTTGACAGGTGCGTTCAGCGGCCCGCACCTGGCTCTTCAGTGAGCGGAGGTGGATGGTGAACCAGGGGGAGGAGCGAGAGTAGGAGACAGTATGGGAGGTGATGGGGGCAAGAGTGTCGAGTGTGGAGGAGAGGGTGTTGTGGAGGAGGGTGAGAGGAGAAGAGGGGTCAGTGAGGGAGAGGAGTTCAGAGGACTCCAAGGCAGCGGTTAGGGATTGTGGGGGTAACTTCTTCCAGGGGCGGTAGAAGATGGTGGTGGGTCTGGTGGAGGTGGGGAGGGGGATGGAGGTGGTGAAGGAGATGAAGTGGTGGTCGGAGACGGCCTTGTCGGTAATGGTGACATCCGAGACACTGAGGCCCCGGGTGATCACCAAGTCGAGTGGGTGGCCGTGACTGTGAGTGGGGGAGTTGATGTGGAGGGAGAGGTTGAGCGAGGAGAGCAGGGAAGAGAAGTCTGAGGAGATGGAGCAGGAGGGGGTGAAGTGCAGGTTGAAGTCGCCCAGGATGATGAGGCGATCAGAGCAGAGACAGAGAGATGTAAGACGTGTCGAAAATCGGAGATGAAGGTGGGAGGGCCGGTAGAGGAGGAGGATTTTGAGTGAGAGGAAGGAGGGGTGGGAGAGGGTGAGGTGCTCGAAAGAGGGGAAAGAGCCAGAGGAGTAGGGGGATAGGGCAAGTGGTGTCCTTGAGATAAGGGCTACACCACCGCCACGGCGGTTGGGGCGAGGGATGTGGTGGGAGGTGTAGCCGGGTGGCGTGGCCTCCGTGAGGGGGAAGGTGTCGCCTGGGGTGAGCCAGGTTTCTTTTAAGGCCATGATATCAACGCTCTCATCAAGGATGAGATCGTTGATGACCAGGGCCTTGTTACAGAGGGAGCGGACGTTTTGTAGTCCGATGTGGAGGGAGCGGTTGACAGAAGGGTGTGTGGGGAGGGAGGGGGGTCCAGGTTGTGAGGCAGGGGTGGGGGGAATGGGGATGAGGGAGGAGAGGTTGGCTCCCCGGGTCTGTGTCCGGGGTGGCTGGCGAGTGTAGTGGGGAATGGGGCAGTCGGTGTGGCTGCTGCTGGACAGCCAACGCCGAGTGCCACGGTGAGCCCGGCGGAGGATTCCCAGGCTGGAAAAGAGGGAGGTTGTGGGAGGGTCAAGTGGGAATAGAAGGCAAGAGGGCCGGAGAGAGAGGAGGACAGAGCGGGAGAGATGCAGAGGGTGAAGGGTTTGGGGGGAGAGAGGAGGCGGGAGGGAGGGAGGGGCTGAGGGGGCTCGGGTCAAAGCGGCAGCCGTAGTGCGCACGCGGGGACCGGGAGCGAGCGGTCAGGTGGATAAGTTTTTCCACGAGATGTCTTATTTGAAAGCTGACAATCGCTTAAAAAAATACACAGTCACTGCACATAACAGTAAATCCTGTGAAGCTCTTTGAGACGTCCTCTCAACATAAAAGGCACCATGGCAAATGCGAGGATTAAGTATTAATAATAATCATTTGTAACTCATTCCGATTAAAACTGGAAATCATCCCCATAGCTGTTCTCTGCACTGCATCTGGGGCCTTATGTCATGGTGACCAGAAATGTACTCTCGGCAACCAGAACCTTGTGGCCCAGCATCCTGTTTGCCTTCTTTATTGCCAGCTCACACTGTATTGGCTTTGAAATGGTGAGCAATGGGTCCAGTAGCCTCTTGGCTACTTGTAGGACTCTGCTTCCATGCTTGCCTATAAAAACAGTTGTTGCTTTGTGATGATTCAACAAGGTAAGGTACCATTATTACCTTTCTGTTATTAAATATTAACTTAAAGTAAGACAATAAAAATAAAATACATCAGTGATCAATACAGGTGCAGTATTTTAAATGGGTGCTGTTCTTTTTCTGAAATAGCTACAGCAACAAGAGGTAATCCTGTAACAGCGACAAGCCATGTTATTTAGTACTACAACAACAACAAGATTGCATTTATAGAGCGCCTTTCACGTCGGGAGGACGTCCCAAGGCGCTGGACAGTTGGGTCGGGACCCGAGCAGGGGGGAAATGGTCAGGGTGAGGGGGAGGGAAGGGAGGGAGCGAGGAGGGGGTAGGGAGTCAAGAGGGGAGCTGAAGGCACGGTTGAAGAGAAAGGTCTTGAGACCGGCCTTGAAGGAGGAAAGGGAGGAAGCAAGGCGAAGGCACTGGGGAATGGAATTCCAGAGCCTCGGGGCTGAGGAATTCAGCAGGATGTTAATTTCTCAACACTGGGCAGATTCGTGGTTTTCCTTAATCTGGACCCAATCTTGGAAGTTGATAATTCAGACAATTTAAAAAAAAAGTGGAACCCCGAGTCTCGGACAGATTCTATTATTGTATAATAAATGAGTTGTATTTAGATTAATTGCTAACATTTCACTGGTTAGATTTTGATACTTTAATGCTTTAAGTGGTAGTTGTCCATAGTTGCCACTTGGGGGCAGACTTGCCCACCTATCAACTTCTTATCTACTTAAGTTTGTGGAAGATGAAAATCTTTCAGCATTGATGTTGTTGGAGCTTTGTACCAAGCTAAAGTGTTGCTTGATATGGTCAAACCACTATCAACTCTTTGAATTCCCATCCTGAAGTGCCTACTTAGTGCAAAGAAACACTCAGCAATGGGACAGGTGTTTGTTTTTGGTCAGGGGTGGGTATCTGCCACAGGCATAAACCCACCACGACATATACCTGGTTTCTAATTGTCACAAATGCAAAATGTATTATTCTATTATTGTTATTAAGAGCACAATAATCATCCAGTAGTAGGAAATACTAAACCCAGTAATCCCACCAGACTGCCCTCTAGTGGTATACACATGCATTCTGATAAAACCAATGAACCTACGGATGGGATAGTATAAGAGGACAACATTACATTTGCAGAAGACACTTCAGACAATCTGATCTCTCTCCTGAAAAGTACCCACCCTCCCCTCCCTCATCACAGCATCAAGCTGTTTTTTTAATGAGGCCTGGACACAACCATCCTTCCTGGCAAACCATTAATTACTGTGGTTAGAGAAAACCCTTCTGGTATCTGTCCTGAAATTGCACTTTCCAGACCTAAATCTATGTCCTCTTCTTCTACTCTCTTTTTACATCCTAACGCATTTATCTGCGTTCACTTTCTCAATCACAAATAGAATGATATACACTTATATGAGAGTCCTAGCTTGTCTAATATTTACACATAACTCATTCCTTATCCACTGGGATGATCCTCTTTGGTCGCCTCAACACTGCCTCTAGGGACTGGTCAACCCCCGTTTTGGGCTCTTCATTGCTTTTTGCGAAGTAAAGAAAGGAGACAAGATTCGAAAAATTGGAATATATACACAGTTTACCAGAGTTCGCCCACACAACACAGTCACTCTATTTTACAGTATATGCTATGAAGCACTGGGATCATGATCCGGACATGAAAGGCACTATATAAAACGTAAGGATTATTTATTATTCTAGGATAACATGAACATGGGATGCTCCCTGTACATCTCACTCCAGCATACAGCAGAGATTGCGTGACTTATTCACTTGTGCATATTATATATCATATTTTTCTTATCAGAGGGCCAATTTCAGGTTTGTTTCTGACTGGGTTTGTGGAAAATAACAATAGGTAGGATGTAAACTATCTATTACAGTAAAATCCTGTTATAACGCAGTAGTTGGGGGGGAATCCCTAAAATTCCAACCCGCCTTAGTATAAAGCCAGCACTTCTGCATCGTGGCATTGCTGATCGCATTTTTAGGCATTCTTCCTTACATGTTGTGGTCTAAGATCCAATATTTGTAAATCAGATTTAAGTTGTGAATTGAGAGTGTCGGGTTGTGAGATTTGTGCGAGATTTACAAAACGGCAATTCTCACACTCCCATACTATCCAAACCTTAGAAAATGGCCGAACAACAACACATCAACAAAACACAAAATACTGCAGATGCTGGAAATCTGAAACAAAAACAGAGAGAACTGGGAAAACTCAGCAGGTCAGGCAGCATCTATGGAGACAGGAAAGTGAATAAACGTTCGGACGAAGGGTCGTGGACCCGAAAAGTTGACTCACTTTCCTTTCTCCATAGATACTGCCTGACCTGCTGAGTTTTCCCAGCTCTCTCTGCTTTTTGTAACAACACATCATCAGTGGATTCAAAATTATTAATATAATAATTCTTGCATTTGACATAGTAGCTTATTACATCATCAAAACGTTTAAAAGCGCTTTACAGCATTTTACTGCAGTGTGCACACTTGTAGATGATTGTGACAGATAATTTGCAAATAACAATATCCTACAAACAGCAATGAAGTGAATGACCAACTTTGGTATTCTAGGGGATTGATGGCCAGGACACCTTTAACATCCAAATTGAACAGGCAGACAGGTCCTCAATTTAATGTCTCACCCCTGACAATGCAATGCTCCCCCGACACTGCACTTGAGCGTCAGCGTAGACTATGAGCTCAAAGTCCCAATGTGGTGCTTGAATCCACAACCTTCTGGCTCAGAGTTGAGAGTGCTACCAACCGAGCCAGGTTGGCACCCTGAAATTAACTGCATGATCTCAGTCTGTGCTCCCTCTCAGTGGGTGAAATTCTAATATTTGGTGAGCTGTGCTTCACAGTGATCAAAAGTGACATTACTGGGAACACTTAGCCACCATGAGACAGTTATCCCTGTGGTAATGTTCCTGACAACCTTCTGCTTAACACTCAATCCCAAAGTGTTTTACTCATTGGTCTTTTTTTGCCTCTTTAGGGTTAATGATTTACAGTCTGATATTTAGAAACAGTAACTCAGATCCAGGTTATGAATATCACGTTTTATTACCCTGCTGTATTGCTGGTGCAGAATCTACAATAACGATAATCATAATCACCTTTGGTAGAACGCCTTTCACATCAGGAGGACATCTCAAAGTACAAGATATACTACATGCACAGAATAAAGTGTAATGGCTGCATATTTTTGGGGCAAGCAATGTATCATGCAGCGATTTTACACTGCAACTACAATACTTTACATTTATGTGGCACCTTTCGTATTAGGAGGATATCTCACAAAGTGATTTCACAAAGCTGACTGGAAACCTGATCCTGTGGTTTGGAGGGGGAGCTGAAGTGGGTGGGAAAAGAAGAGCGTAAGCACATTCTACATTCTGCGCATTTTACACAATAATATGTCATCATGCAAAAAAATAGTTTTGGAAATCTCCATTTCTGCACTGTTGTTTACTTCACAAGACGTAGGCAGCTGTAACCTATAATTGTCTGCCAATTTAGATTCACAGCTGGCTATTAGTTGTAGAAACATCTGAGGAGAGTGCTTCCCACGGGATTTATAGACGCCGCACTTTTGTTTTTAATTGATTGGCCTGACACCATCTCTGAGTTAGAAAGCCACTTTGTGAGATTTAGATGGGTTAAGTCACTGTTGTATGAGCTGCATGAGTAAAGAGTTCCCACTGAACTGGACTGGAGAAAATGTAGCAATTCTGCTGATACAGGCTTGCTGCGCAACCCTTGGCCCCTTCCCACCAGCATCAGCAGCTGTGCCTTCAGCCAATATGCCTCTGATCTCTGGAACTCTCCGCCTCAATCCATCACTCGCCCCCTCTTTAAAATCCCACCTTCCTCTTTGACTGCATCTATGGCCACCTCCTCCCACCCCCTTGCTCTTCGTCCAACCCCACCACTGTGCAGCGCTCTGAGACACTATCCTGCATGAAGAGTGCTATACAAATGCAAGTTGTTGTTGATATATCACATCACTGGCAACACTCTGAGGGACACTGAGGTGGAGGTGTTGACAGTCAAGCACTGCTCTTCATGTAGTAGCTGCACCATTTAAAGTTAACAATCCCAGACTTTCCCGGTTGTGTGTCTGGCCATGTGCACACGTAAGTGATGAGGAAACTACATATGTTTTGAACGGCTCTGGGACCCTACCCTGCATGAGGGGCGCTATATAAATGTAAGATGTTGTTGTCCTTCTGCAGATGTGAGATCTTTAGAACATTTTGTTTCCCCATTGACTACTCCCAGTTTGAATTACTTGAACACTGTAAAGACTTTGAGATGTTCTCCCTTTGTGAAAGGCCTATACCAAGTGCAAGCATCATTGTTATTATTATTACCAGAACATTTAGAGAGCTGGCTCCAGCTTTTTTCCCCAGTTGTGTTACTGTGTTTTTTTTAAGCGAAGCAGTAATAAGGAAGAAACTCACTCGGGGTCTCGCAGTTAGACAATGCAGGTGAGATTGTTGCCTCTGCTTCTCACAATTTTGTCAGCAAAGCCAGCAGTAGCTCAAGACAGATTGTGTGGTAGAAAGGTCCAGTTGAGAATTTTGGAAAATTATGGAAACTTACTATTTTATCATTACGCTCTGCCCCCAAGGTAATAGGTGTATCATACTCAGCAAACCTGTAGGGTAATAGTGGGTTAGACGAATACCGAGAATTTGTCTGATCCTAGTTACTCTGAACTGAGACCAGTTAAAACTATCGACTGTTTTTCACTGCGTATTTGGTTGTTGTGATAATTGTCAGCAGTGATAACATGTCACCTTTTGCTCCCCATGGATTTTTCAAAACAGGTGTTCTCCATTGCACTTTCCACATACCCTGCGCTACTTCTCTTTCAAATGACTGTGGTACTTTCTATGTACTGGCTTCCAGCTTATTTACCTTGGTGATATGGCTGCAAGATCGTGGCTGAAAGTAAGATGGACATGTAGTGATTCTGCTGTGGACAGCTCTGAAAAGATTTTGAGATCTAATGTTTAGAGAAGATGGCTTGGTTCTCCTCTGGGAGCCTTTTCTAAGCCATAAAGTAGCATAAGGTTTGTAAAGATGTGCAATATATTGCACTGATTTGAAAATTCTCCCTCCCCTGGCCATTGGTAAATACTAACTATTTTTGATCACATTTATGGTCAATGTAATAATTAACATTGGTGATAATATTGCAGTCCACATCTCCACGCCCAACCCCACCACCTCGCTACTTCTAAAAATGTGTATCGTTCATCGCAAAGCTTAATAACCTCATGTCTGGATATGGTTATATTTTACACAGCTTCACAGTTCCAAAAGTAGTTCCTAGAATTTCGCTCTAACATTTTAGCGCATTTAGGAAAGCTTCTGCAGATATAACAGTTATGAAGTGGAGTGACTGAATACAAATCTGCGGAGACTGGTTTAGAAGGGACAATAAATTAAGCCTGTAACATTGGCGCACAGTCTTGGTCAACCCTGCTGCTGTCAAAGCTAAGATTTATTCTTTCTAAAAAAAAATCTTTACATTTGATATTGTGCCTTTCATATTGAAAGGGCATCTCAAAGAACTTCACAGGATGTACTGACTGAGTGTAGGCGAATGCGGCAGTCTATTTGCATACAGCAGTGCGCTCAAACAGCTATGAAGCCAATGACCAATTTTATCTGGGGGATTGTTGGCCAGGATATCAAGAGAAACACCCTTCTCTTTTCAAATAGGCCATGACATCCTTAATGTCCACCTGAACTGGTAGACGTGGCCTTAAGTTTAATGTCTCATCTGAAGGACAGCACCTCCAACAAGGAAAGTGCAATGTCCCCAGCAATTCACTGGAGTTACAGCCTAGATTATGAGTTCAAAGCCCTGACCCGGAGCTTAAACCCACAACTTCTAACTCAGAGGCAAGAATGCTACCCACTGAGCCAGGATGATAACTTGAGAAAATGAACAAATAATAAATGATTTAAGTTCTAATTGCTGATGTCCCTTGAGGTAACAGTAATAGCTGTTGAAACCACTGGCACTTTCACATGCAAAGCTTTGAAGCGGAGAATCGGATTTACAAAGAACAAAGGGCATAGAAACAGGCCATTCAGCCCAATCACTGCTTCTTTACTACTCCAGTAAATTATGATAGATAGACTTACAGAGCAAAAGTAAACGATCCCAAGATGTTGACCAACATGGATCTTGTAAACACATCAATAACAAAGTTATTTATTGGCAATGTTAGAGCTGAAGGCTGGCAATCCTACGACACGTGAATGATACAGATGTTACAAATATTCCCGCTTTGTTCCTCATAACCACAAATCTGTGGAACTTTTGACCTCCGTTAACCTCTTCTTGCTGCAGACTTTTACATTTGATCTCAGAATACCCACCCACCTACAGTATGAAGATGTTTCTTAAATGAGTCCAGCACGTGGCCTCACCAGCATCCCTCATAACCCATTTCAGCTGTTAGTCATCCTCCGCACACATGTTTGTGGAGTTAATGATGGAACTTGGAGAGTACAATATGACAAACCATGCTGAAGTCCAGGAAAACTTCCACAGGCCTTGTTTTCAGCAATAGCAGTTTCAGATTACCAGTGTAATTCCAGCCCTTCTTAAAAAGAAGAATTTTGCATACATGTTAAAGGAATCAAATTCTATCAGTCTGTCATTTTTGCTCTGTCATTAGGAGATCTTGAACTCTATATAATAAAGCTTCACTGATCCCCATGAAAGTGCCTGGAATGCGTTTGGAGTTTTCTTCACTGACTGTTACTGCGTGGGTTTTGGTAACACAGTATGCAATATAAGGAGACGTAGCCAGAGAGTGCTAATTCTAATGCGGAACAGCATTTGCCCACGAGCTAATAAAGTGCTGGTTCCTAGGTGGGTGGATCACCCTGTGCTCTAGGTAGGGGAAGCTATAATAATCCTTGCATTTGATATAGCACTTTATCACATTGTCGAGACGTCTCAAAGTGCTTCACAGAATATACTGCAAAGTGAATTGAGTGTATTTTTTTTATATGGGCGTAACGTGGCAGCCAATTGCAATCAGCAGTGTCCCATAAACAGTTGTGGATTGAGCAACCAAATGATTGTTTTTTTTATTTGAAGGGGTTATTACCCCTGGAAAGCAATCTGCTAATCAACTAACAACAGGGTTCCTACTTACTGGTGGTAAACAGAGATCTGTGGTTAAGGAAACTTGCCTAAGGTTTTAGCCTGCCCGGGAATCGAACCCCAGTCCTCTCGCTTGTGAGGCGAGTGCTCTAACCAAAATGCCAAAGGAGCTATTCCTTCTTGTTTGTGGTTACTCGGTGCTGTTGCCTTATTGAACTCCCAAACTACTCTTTCACATGGTCTATCTCAAGCCAAGCTGTGAATGGTTTTACCACTTCCCACTTATTGGTCGATCCTAGGGATGATCTGAGTACTATTGAATTAAGGAAAAAAACATTAACTCTTTCAATGTTTGCCTAACGGAATTTCAACCCTTCCCATGTGGGTTAAGAAATACTTCCAGGTGTCTGTTCTAACATTGCTCTTCATAACCCTGAACCTGTGCCACAGATTCCCATAGTTTCTCAGTTTTACAGTGAATTTAAAATAACACAATAGTCTCGGCCAAAACTTCTGGATGTCAGTCTGGTCCTGTCAAGGACCTGCAAATCACAGTTCCTTATGGAACCTTCTAGAAATTTGAGTCTTCAACATGTTAGTTCCAGTATGTAGTTTCAGAGACAAATCTTTCCCTTTTGCAAAAGTGTTTAACTGTCCTTTGACACTTGGCAGAAGAAAAACTTCCGTCAGACATTTAAAAGCGCAAATTTATTTTTAGAAAGTATTATCAAATAAATATAGACTATGAAGTGCTGCCAGTTTAAGGCTGATAATGGAGAACTCTGTACCCTGCCTAAGGCCAATGTAAACAGATGTAAAGAAGCAAATACAAGAATACCAGTTTCTTACTGCAGCTGTGTTGTGATGGTTGACTGAAATTTTTCTATCATTTAGTACTTTAAACCGGAACAAACGTAAAATATCAGCTTGACTCAGTTAGTAGGACTCTTGCCTTTGGGTCAGAGGTTCAAGGCTAGATGGCTTTACAGCACTGAGGAGTGCTACTTTGTGGAAGGTGCCGTCCTTTGAATGAGATGTAAAACCAAGGTCCTGTCTATCTGTTCTTCCGGTGGTCCTCTCTCCTCTCTTCTTCCTCATCCACACGCTTCCTCTCGGCGACATTCTTTTACATGGATCCACTTCCATAAATACACAGATGACGGTCTGTGAGAACTTGGGGACATTGGTTTCCTGGGGACAATCTGTGTGAAGAGCTGAGGCTCCTGTGGGGGCAGAGTCCTTGCTTTTCAGGCCATCAGTACAGCTTTCAAAACACAACACAAGAGGGCTGGATGTTTACTGCTGTACAAAGTAAGAAGGCATCCCTTCTTAATAGGAAATGTTCAACATGAAATAATTCTAACCATTGTTTTTCAAAGTTTCCCTTGTGAGACCTTTAACCGCTTGTAACCCAGGATGCAGCTGGGATGCCAGGCTACAATTTTATAAAATGTCATTTACAAAAAGAGGAAATGACCACATTTCGGTGCCACAAAATAACCACCTTCCCTGCCAGCTTTGTGTGTGTTCTCTCCTAACTAAATCCTCACTATCCTCTGTCTGTGAGAAAGTGCACACTATGTACCAGACAAATGGGAAACCACACTGATGTAGAATTCACGTAGTCTAGACTGACACTCCTGCGACGTGCGTTGCATTGTCAGAGTTGTGATCCTTCAGATGAAACATTAAACCAATGTCCCATCTGCCTGTACAGGTGGAACGTTAAACATTGCATGGCAATACTCAAAGAGGGTACAGGGTCCTGGTCAATAATACTCACAGATAAAATTAGTCACACACATCATGGTTGTTTGTGGAACATTGCTGCGGTCAAATTGGCTTTCGCATTTGCCTACAAATACACAGTCACCCCATTTCACAGTAAATCCTAAACTATTATTATTAACTCAGTCAGTTGGTTTGGATCCTCTTAAGTAGGGTTTCCGTGTATCAGACGTATAGCTGACCAGAAAAAAGGAGCCAGGAAAGTTTCTATCACTATCAGCATCTGCTGAACCACAGTCAATTGACTATGTTTGCCACTGGGCCCATATAATGAATTTTTGGTAGTGCTTTTTTGGTTGGTCCATTCATTTTAGTGGTTTACAGAACATTGCTCACACAGCAACTTATAAAATGCGTTTCGTACAACACCACCACAACAACAAATTATAGCTAGTTAACACATAAAATTAGTACACTAGCTGCTTACTGTAAGGTCAGAATGAAACAGTTGTGTTAAAAATAATGTGTATATAAAATGTATCTTTATGTTCAAATTTTTACAATGTATATCCAGCCTGGCTTAGTTAGTAGCACGCTGACCTCTGAATCAGAAGGTTGTGCATTCAAGCCCAAATTGAGACTTTTAACTCTTATAGTCTGGGCTGACACTTCAAAGCAGTGCTGAGGGTGTTCTGCATCCTTGGAAATGATGGTCTTTGGTGAGATATTAAAGTGAGGTCTTGTCTGCAGTTCAGGTGGAAACTAAAGATCACTTGGGACTGTTCGAAAAGAGAAGGGAGTTTCTTCCAGTGTCCTGGCTAACAATCCCCCTAAATAAAATTTGTCATTCACTTCATGGCTTCTTGTGGTATATTGTCCTGTGTGAATTAGCTGCTGCATTTTGCTTACAAAATATTCTTTGCGACATGCTCCCGACATGAAAGTAATATATCAAATGGAAGATTTTTTTTAAATTCGCAACCGATTTGCAGAACATCTTCCCCATTAAATAAATTGAACACAAACGAGAAACTTCATCTGGGTCTTGATTTACTCTATTTATGTAGTATTTCAGAATGTCCACGAATTAAGAAAATTCTTAAATTCAACTTTAATTTTGAAGCCATTTTCAGAACTCTTACCCACATGAATGATATTATATCAATGCAAGTTTATTTTACGAATAACAGAAAAGACTATTTTAAAATGATGACTAAATATAACAATTTACAAAATTCTGGATGTTCTAAAATTCTAAAATGCTAGGTTAATGGAGTAAACCTAGACCAAGTTGGGAGTCCTGAAGCGTATTGGTTAGAGCAATTGCCTCGCAAGCGAGAGGACCTGGGTTTGAATCCCGGGCAGGGCACTACGTTAGGCAAGTTTACTTACTTGACATGCCCATTTAACTAGCAGGAAGTAGGAACCCGGTTATTAGTCGATTGGCGAACTACGGATCACTTTCTGGGAGTAATAAACCCTTCAAAATTAAAAATAATAATTTAGTCACTCAATCCATGATTGTTTGTGGGACACTGCTGTGCGCAATTGGCTGTGTTTTGCCCACAAAATATAGAGTCAATTAAAACCACAGAGGTTGCCACCGAGAGCACTGTCTAGCAAGCTTCCTGTTGCTTAATCCTACTCATTAGGGTTTTGGCTTCCAGGGGTTAACAGAAGAATCTCTGAGTCCTGCAAATGTGCCAGGCTGGTCTGGCATCAGAAATGTCCTGGAATACTACACACCTGTCTGGCCCAGGAACCGGAGTACCGAAATCACCTCACCACAGAGAGTTGACTCGCTTGTTTGCTAGTTCAGCCGCAAATGGAACCATGTACTTTCCATCCTAAGGAGAATAATCACTACTTGGTCATTTGACTTTTGACAAGTGAAGGTTTAAGCCCTCACTGAGGTATGCGGGGTCCTGTAGGTTAGCATTCGCTCACTGAGGTATGAATCCTGTAGGGTTAGTGGTTAGAGCAATCGCCTGGTTAAGCGAGAGGACTTGTGTTTGATTCCCAGCAGGGCAAAACTTTGGGCAAGTTTCCTTATTCCACCCTCCTCTGTTTGTCCAGCAATAAGTAAGAACCCAGTTGTTAGTCGATTGGTGGATCGCTTTTCCGTGGGTAATAATCCCTACAAAAAAAATAATGATTTGATCACTCAATCCACGACTGTTTGTGAGACACTGCTGTGCGCAATTGCCTGCTGTGTTCCATCCACAAAATATACAGTCAATTCACTTCACAATATATTCCGTGAAGCTCTTTGAAACAACTCAATGACATAATAAGGCGTTATATCAAATGCAAGGATTATTATTCATTATCATTTTTCCCAGCATTTGATGCAGTTTAAATACCAATCTGATGATCTACAATGCACATTCCTTCCTCTGATCACTTTACACTCAGGTTTAAAGGGATCTGTACTTCAAATGGTTAATGCCTTTCCTTGAATTTCCACCACTGTGCCGCATTAAATAGCACCAAAAAGGAAAGAGTAATGTTACGAAGTGTAACGAACAGCATCTAAGTGGGTCAAATTGTTTTTTCTTAGTCCCAAGTACCCATTTCTGGGAAAAAAATCTCTTTCAGATGTGCTGCTGTACTTCACTCGGTGATTACTTCAGGAGTGTTATTAGCATCAGCTGTTGCATGCCTGATCTGTAATAGCACATGAGTTAAACAGCTAGCAATAGATTAATATCTTTAAAGTGAGTTGATACCACATGTGGATGTCACATCATTGAAAAGTTTTCCCAGCATCAATGGTTTGGATGCCTGAAGTGTGTCGTAGTGTAGAGGCAAGAACTCCATTCATCCAAGATTTCGCTATAACTCATCGTCCTTGCAGTACTGAGACCTATTTCTCGTTTTCACCTTGTACAAATATAAGATTGAAATCAGTATGTGCAGAGCCCATTTAAATATCCATTCCCATGACTTTTTCTAGTGTATTATAAATGAATAATCCTTGCCTTTGGCATAGCGCGATTCATGTCAGAGAATATCTCAAAACGTTTCACAGGATTTACTATAAAGTAATATTGATTGCGTATTTTATAATCAAACTACATTTTTATTGTATGCACACAGTGCATTTCATTAAAAAATAGATGGGGAGAAATCCCATCTGGACCTAGATTTATTATTTTTATGTAGCAATTTCAGAGCATCCCAGAATATTTGGTGTATTCTTAAATACAGCATTAATGTTCAATCCATTTCCCTCAAAGTTCTTTTATGAACTACAGAAAACTGATTTCTGACTGAAGACTAAATTCAACAATTTGCTATATTCTGAACATTGAAACGCCATGTAATAGACCCAAGTGAAATTTTCTCCGCAGAATACTGCAAGATTGTCTGTTTTCATTCCAGTTTCAATTTTATAGTGGCTGATGATCATAATGAGAGCTCTGTGTTGAAATAATGGCTTTCACTGAGCTACTGAAATAATGGTTTGAAAGAGGAATGTGTACATTACATCTCTGACTGAAACTTGCATATTTACAATCTACAATTGTGATCTCCTGTTACTGTAACTAAAGATCCAAACTCTCACTTTCTCTGAAGGCATTCTGGAGTCCAGTAGCTCAGTGGTTAGAGCACAAAATATACAGTCAATTCACATTGTATTCTGTGAAACATTTTGAGACGTCTCGAAGATCTGATAAGGCACCATATCAGTTGGTAGCATTCTCGACTCTGGATGAGGATGTAGTGGGCACAAGCCCCATTTTTAATTCATAACCTATGCTGACAGTCCAGTGCAGTGCTGAGGGAATACTGCAATGTGCTGTCTTTCAGATGAGATGTCAAACTGAGGTTTGCAAGGACATTGAAGATCCCATGGTACTTTGGAAAAGAGAAGGGAGTTTGGCTCCAGGGTCCTAACCAACAGACCCACCCACCCGAGATAACTTTGGTCATTTGCTTTTTATCTGGCTGTTCTCCTATGGTTGTCAGTGGCAGGGAGGGAGCAGATACATAGCATAGAATCCTTGTTGCACAGAAGCCTGATACTCAGTTTCACCAAATGGTAGGGAATAGACAACTTTGGAATCTTTTACTTAGTAGCCAGATAAAATCGATCATTCACTTCATGGCTGTTTATCAGACACTGCTGTATGCATGTTGTCTGCTGCGTTCACCTACAAAATACACTATCACTACACTTTATAGTAAATCATGTGAAGCATTTTGAGATGTTGTGCCAAAGCTCTATTACCAAATACAGGATTATCTTTCATTGTTTTTCTGTACTGAACTTGGACATTTTTTTCGAAAGTTTCAGTTTTACTAAAAGGAAATACTATAATTTCTTGGGAAATATGTTTAACAGAGTGGCGTTACTCAATGTTATTTGGTGCAATCCATATCCACTGGGCACATCTGCATCACTGAAACAGAGAAAGTCCTTTTTATCCAAAACAGTTTGAGGTCCACAAAAGATGAACCTGGTTCTGACGAAGGGTCGTGGACCTGAAACGTTGACTCACTTTTCTTTCTCAATAGATGCTGCCTGACCTGCTGAGTTTTCCCAGCTCACTCTGTTTTTGTCTCAGATTTCCAGCATCTGTAGTATTTTGTGTTTTGGAAAGATGCTGTAAGATAGCCACAACAGTATTAACTTATCACCTGTGCTAGGCAAAGATTATAATGTTATTTAACCACAACATGAAGAATGATTCATGCTTTTTAAGTGATTTTGTAATACAGTATACAATATGACTTCTAAAAAATTCACTATTCATAACAAACAGCCTTTTGTCCTAAGTATTTTGGCAACAGTGCTAAGTGTTTTCAAAATAGCTGTGTAGAGTACCTTGTACATATTGCTCAACTGGTATGAAGATGAAAATATAATTATTTACATGGAAGTGTAAATAATTAAACTGGGAAACTTGATAGTGCTGTTATACTTTATTATCAATGAAATAAGGAACACACAAAGAAAGATTTTACTTTTACTGAGACGATTTTAAACCATATTGATAGTTGAGGCAAAATGCACATTGGGCTTCAAGAGGGAAGAGATGAAACAACAACAACTTGCATTTAAATAGATAAATATTTACAAAGAGTTAGTTTACAGGGGTATGAGGAAAGGGTAAGTAAATCGGACTGGAAGGATTGCTCTTGAGGGAGGGGAAGAGAGATGTTTAGAAGGCAAATAAACACTAACTGAGTCCATTGAAGAGTTTCAATCACATCATGTTTGCAACTGAGAGTTTATGATCATTAAAGTGACAGGTCCTATGAAACAATAAGACCAACTCATTCATATTGTCAGCAGAGTTTCTCTGTATTCATAAATAATTCTCTTTGGTGATAAAGACATGAGGATTTTCAAGACAAGCACAAACAAAGTAACTTAACTGTCCAGATGTAAATGTTTCTCCATACGCCTTGCTAAGCTGTGAATTCATCTAAAAGTAAACTAGCAAGCCAATTCCTTTCTTTATATGCATTCTTTAAAGGTTAAATCCAGTTCACAGATGGCACAGCTCATGAGTCAGAGAAAAAGCACAGAAAAGTCATGTGTTCCAGGCAAATGCCAACTTCCTATTGAACCCATGTTCCTTCCTTCCTAGCTAAGCAATTAAATTGGTTGCTTATGTTGTTCATGTGAAACGAAAACAGTTTTGTGTCTAAGAGCCCCATTTCTCTTGGTAATGATGTGGAAGTTAGGAGGCTCGCAGTCTCAAGGGAGACTTTCATCCCTCATATTTCATTGCTGTTACTCTGCCAACTAGAGACAGCACTGCCATAGTAACACTGCCATAGTAACACAGCCATGCAACGAAAACAGTCTGAACATGGCTTGATTAATGTGAAAAACAAATCCAAGCTTCCCAGTATCTCTTTTTATTCACCCTGTGAATGAAGAAATTATTATATACATTCAATAACAGTCAGTTTTGATAATACATCCCTGTCATTGTTAGTACAATAAACATTATGGATGATCAATTATTTGCTCAGCAGGGATATACGTGGAGTCCTGCAGCTTACTGGTTAGAGCACTCGCCTTGCAAGCGAGAGGACCTGGGATCAATTCCTGGCAGGGTGAAACATTAGACAAGTTTCCTTATTCCACCTGTTCACCTAGCTGTAAGTAGACATGGTTGTCAGTCGATTGGTGGATTGCTTTTCCGGGGGGTAATAATCCCTTCAAAAATAATAATAATTTGGTCATTCAATCCATGACTGTTTGTGGGACACTACTGTGCGCAATTGGCTGCCTCGTTTCGCCACAAAATGTACAGTCAATTCACCTTACAGTATATTCTGTGAAGCGCTTTCAGACATCTCGAAGATGTGATGATGTGCTATATCAAATACAAGGTTTATTATATACTATAAAAACACAGGAATATTAATATTTGATGTTTCAGAACTTGTAGGGGCAGAACATGTAGAAGGCCGGAACCCCTGAGCCAAGGGGCAGGTAGTGGAGTGTGAGACCAGATATCCATTGGTTTCTATAATGTATAAATTGTGTTTTAGATTTAAAGGAATGAACTATAAGCAATGAATAGATAAGCTTGGGTCCTCATCATTGAAAAATCCCCTTTGCTGTGCACAAATTGGTTGGTGTTTACCTACCAATTCACAGTCACTATATCTCACAGTAAAATCCTGTGAAGCGCTTTGAGACTTGTCACTGATGTGATAAGGTGGTACATCAAATGGAACGATTATTATTGTGTTATTAACATATTATTACAGTGCTCCAGGACGCTATATAAAGGCAAGTTGTTGTTATTGAAAGAGACATCTCGGATGAGGACCTTACAGATGAATATAAGATGCTAAATGAGATTGAGTGAGTAAATCCAGAACACCACTTTCAGACAGAACTATATAAATTTACAACACAAAAGATGACCATCCGGTCCATTATGTCTGTCCTGGCTTGCTTATGGGCAATCCATTCAGTCACATATACCCAACTTTTCCCCATACCCCTGAAGCTTACTCCTTTATATTAAATATTTTAAGCCAACAGAACAAGAGGGCACAGGTTCAGGGTAATTTCAGGTCAGATACCAATAAGCATTGATTTACCCAGAGAATAAGAGCAATTAATCACTGGAACAGGTTTACCAGCAAATCTAGACCCAGAAGGAATTTCTCCTAAATGTCACTCCAAGTCTTCAGCTCCAACCAGCGATCGCTCCTCGATTAGTCTTGCCAGTCGGTGTGACATGCAGTGGCTTTCCTGTAGAAAGCTCCATTATGTTGCTGTCACTTTGTTAATAATCCTTGCATTTGATATACTGCCTTATCACATTGCTTAGACATCTCAAAACTTGTCACAGAATTTACTGTAAATTGTAGTGACGGTGCATTTGTAGGCGAACACCGTAATCAATTTATACATAGCAATGTCCCACAAACAACCATGAATGAATGACCGATTTATCTGAGGGATTGTTGGCCAGGACACTGGGAGAAACGCCTTTCTCCTTTTTAATAGTGTCATGGTATCTTCAACATCCCTTAAACTCTCCAAAGCACTGAATTAGCATGTCAGCCGGGACTCTGGGTTCAAAGTCCTAACATGGGGCTTGAACCCACAACTTTCTGACTCAGAAGCGAGAGTGCTACGAACTGAGGCAGGCTGACACTGACTTCTGTTATCTACGATGGCCATGCATGATTTTAAGTACAAATAAGTTCCTTTGAAATACGGTGAAGGCAAAAAAAAGAACATTGTGTGTTTAACAACTTCATTCAGTGTTACATTTTGGAGTAACTATTAATAGGAGGAGCTGTGTATTTTTAAAAATACTTTCACCCACTCAAATTATAGGGAAAATGTCTGTATCTTTCAAATCAACAGCAGCTAAGACCTATTATAGAGTTCTCAGATACTGTTTGTGTCAGAAACAGTTCAATGTTCTTTCTGAAGTTAAAGTTACTCCCTTAAGGGCAACTTACACAACACTAATAAGGCCTCAAATTTAGAAATGTTAGATGGAAGTTGTCTGGCTCCCATGTCTTCCTCGCTGGGAGTTCCCAGCAGGAGTTGGTAGTAGGGGCAACAGCCAAAGTGATGAATCCAACTAAATATGCTAGACAGCATTTGCAAGATTGATCACAGGCATGAGTTTAAACTCGGAGTTCATGAAGAGTTTCAAGTATTACTTCTGAGTTCAATGCTTCTTTGATACAAACTGGTCTTCGATAGCGTCTTAACAGAGAAAAAGAAAAAAGAAAATGGGATTTGGATTCATGCCAAACTCATTTCAAACTGTATTCTTCCCTACGTTTACCACTGTGAGAAACTACAGGCTTCATGTCCAGCCAGTGTTCATAATCCAAGCACATCCGATACTAATAGATGGCTTGCAAGCACCTTATCTATCAAACACTAGTGCAACAGAGTTGAATCAAAGGTGAGGGACTATAAGCATTAATGAGAAAATGAGTATAAGCAGCGTTTCAATTTCAGTTGACATTTTTACAGTTAACAAGAATCCTAAACAAGAAACTAAAGATCCTCGCTTCAATTTCACACTGCATATAGGCACAGTCTGAGATAACAGGGTGTGGTGAGGCTGCTTAAAAGATTTAGAAACAGATTTGAAATGGGATATTACTGAGAAGATTTTAATGAAAATTAAATTGCCAGAGCCAGTCATGAATAGTCATCCCTGGTAATTTGAAATATTCAGAAAATAACTAATTGGTTTTTCCAAACAATTACGCTTTACAGGAAACCCTTTGAGGCACTTTGAGGCATTTCAATGATGTGATAGGGACTACATCAAATGTAATGATTATCATAATATGGGGAGGTGGTGTTTCTGTCTCCAATCTTTTTATTTCACAGTTTCGGCATCATTTGAAATCACAGCTAACACTTTTGCGAATATGTAAATTATGGAGAATCGCTATAAGCTCTTCCCGCTTTTGAGCATGTCACAAATTTCCCCTCCTCCTCCTCCTCCTCCCCCATTGATCCCCCTTATCAAATGTTGCTTGTTGACAAAACTGAAGGCCGACCACTCACATAAACTCGCAATAACTGGAGACAGTCAGTTCCCACAGAGTGCAACTTATTTCTAGTTTCATGCATTAGTAACCATTTGGCACACAGCACACAATTTTATCACTGCTTTAGTAGGCTTTTCTATGGCGCCTTACGGTCAAATTAACTGGAGTGTTTTGACTCCTATTTGTCAGAGATAGTATTTTATTTGGTTATAGCGGGGGAGAGCTATCACTTTTCAAAGGGTTGCCCACTTAGTAATGGGGATCCGTTGAAGTGCTTGCTTGCAAAAACGATGGATGACTTGTTCTCATTCTCTGGCTGGAAGAATGCAACATTTTAAAATATTCGGCAAGCCACTAACTGAGCAGTGATGATTTCTGTGTAGCTGGTGAGATTTGATACGCCGGCAGCAGAAATAACTAAAATGATTAAAGCTTGAAATGGGCAATAAGGATGCTAGCACCCTGTGCTCAAAATGAAGTGGCACACCACTTGAACGCCATTCGGGGCATTTCAGTGGGTAAATTGGCTGCCACGTTTACCTACAAAATCACTAGGTTTTCCATTATATTCTGTGAAGCACTTTAAGACGTCCTCCTGATGTGAAAGGCGCTATGTCAAATGCAAGAATTATTATTATAATTATGCAATTAATGTTTTTTGAATTGTAGCTATTTTCAATATAAATCAGTCAGAACAGCCCTTCCCAATTCACAGAAATGCAGATATCTTGATACTTATGCAACTTCCAGGGATTGAAGATAAGGAAGATATTACAATTTCCTGTATCACATTGAAGGTGTGAAGCTGAATTGAATTGAAAATAAACCAAACTGAGAATCACGCAGGAACTGCTAATTCCAAGTTGAAACAGTTGTTAAAGTGGAGTCCATGAATTATTTAAAAAGGGAATCAATTCTTGCATTTGATAATTAGATAAATGCTTCAAAAAGAATTATTAAAGGGCAATGGTGGAGGCAAGGAGAAGTTTAGGATTAAGGTTAAGTGCCTCACGTGAAGAAAACCTGATGAAAGTCTGAACGACTTGATGGGCCAAGTTGACTTTTTCTGAGCTGTAGCATTCAATAGGGAAGAGAAAGGTGGTGGGGGGGATATAATATTTGATGTGACACACATCAAGATTAGACAGGTTGCAGTTTTTCCTCTGTGGAGTTGAGACAATTGAGAAGGGATGCAATAGAGGTTTGTTTACAAACATTTACAATGATTTACAAAGCATGTCAAGCATGGAAAAAGGCCATTCAGCCCAACCAGTCCCTGTCAATGTTTATACTCCATAAGAGTCTCTCGCACTCCTGTGGATGGGCTGTTTTCATTTGTTGGTGAGTCCGTAACTGGGGAGCATAAATATAAGATAAGCTAGTAATAGATCTAATTGGGAGGTTAGGAGAAATTTCACTCAGAGAATAGGGAGATTGTGGAACTCGCTGCTGAAAGCTGTGGTTGAAGCAAAAAGCATTAATGTATTTAACAGAAAACGTGATGCAAACACGAGGGAGAAGGGAATCGAGGGATAAAGGACAGGGGAATAGGAGGGGTGGCACAAACTAATTGGGCCGAATGGCCTGTTTCCATGCCGTGTGTAACTAAAGGTACCTTTATGGAACAGGTCACAAAGTTCCCTCCGATGAATAAAATACTGTAGAACAAAATCAACTACATTTACATAGCATGTTTAATGTTGGGAGGACATTAAAAGTGAATTGGTTCATTCAAGACAGGAGAAACTAAATAAAACTATAATTATCCAAAAATACTAAGTAGTTATAACTTTCAGAAATAAAATATAACAAGTTCCCAATAATGATGTTTAATTTATGATCTGAACCGTTGGTGATATTTTCATTTTGTTAAGTAGAACATCTTACATTTGTTTTAAAAATGTGATAATCGTGCCGCTAACCAATACGAGGCACTGATAGTTTTCGCGGTATTCACACTATATCCTGTGAAGCACTTTGTGATGTTCTCCTGATGTGAAAGCTGCAAGGATTAAGTACTTATTTATAATAATTATAATTGTCGCATTTGATATAGCGCCTTATCATGTCTTCGAGACATCTCAAAGTGCTTCACAGGATATACTGTAAAGTGATTAGACTGTATTTTTGGGGAAAAAACTTTATTGTTCCACACTTTATGGTATAAAGGATAGGCTAGCTAAGACTAGCCTATCCTCTGTAGCACTGATTCATCAAGTAAATTCAGAAGAGTCTGACTTTAATAAAGCAGCAACATTGGTCCATCTAGCACAAAGGTAAATCAACAACCAGTCATTCTAAATGGTTTGAAGTTCATTATTTGTGTAGCATGACTGCATTTCATTCGGTAGATTTACGTAACCAGCTGTTTGCAGTCTATGGATTGCCAGAAGTCGTTTTTGATAATGGGCCACTATTCACCTCAACTGAGTTTGAGTACTTTGGGAAGAGAAATGGAATTAGACACGCCAAGGTCACACCTCACCATCTGGCATTAAATAAAGCAGCGGAAGAGTTGGTCTACAGTCCCGAAAGAGCTGCTGAAAATCAGTTCTGAATGTAAGAAGCATTCACTAAAGCAAGGCTGACTGGCACAGTTTTGTTCATCTAAAGGAACAGGCCTAATGCAATTACTGGTTAGCTGCCAGCCGAAGATATTTCTGAAGTATTTCTCTAACATTGTTCATTGCTAATACCTAATCTCATGGAAGCTAATACTTAATCAGAAGAAATAATGTCAGCAAAGTTTTACTTTATCAAAGGGAATTTCAAAGAATGCAGTTCAGTAATAGATGAAGGTTACATGAAAACTTTCTCTGTTTTTAAAACCCTTCTATCTTCTCAACCATGCCTTCATCAATTCCCTTCTACTCTCCTACTTCTCATCTTGCCTGGGTTTCCACTTTGTCTCTATGGAGCGTTTTAGAACATAACTCTACATGAAAGGCGCTATATATGTGAACATTGTTGTTATAAGGTGAAGGAGCAAGGATGTGGGATCACAATGGGGAATATCAGTGGGGGAGCTAGCCCTAGACCGGCACAATGGGCGAATGGCCTCCTTTTTTGCTGTAAAGTTTGTATGATTAATTTAGAAAATCGTTAGTAAAGTTACCGATTTCAGTATTAATCCTGTAATTGATGAGCCAATGCAGCTGATTGCTGGTCAAGAGATTTCAGTACTGCTTTTGTTGTATCCCTTCAGTTTGTAAACGGTATTTTTTCCATAGAACAGAGCAAAATTATTTCTCCTGCTTCAACTACACAGAAGTGGCTTCCTTTAGAGTTTGGTTTAATTATTGTTTCCTTTGCTGTGTCACCTCTGTCACACAATATTCCTGGTTTACCTGTGGCTTTCTCCCAAACCTCTGCTTAAAACCCATGTGCGAGCAGCTGCACAAAAGTATCTGTCCAACTTGTCTCAGATCTGCCTCTCCTTCCTTAGGGAATTGCCTGACCCCCTCTCTGGAACTCCACCTTGGATTCCTTTTGTCTCATCCCATCCCTCTCCTGTTTCAAGGTGTATCTGAAGACCTTCCTCTCTGACCATATTTTTGGTCACTTGCCACCCTCCTTGGCCTGCCCAAATCACATCCCCAGCTCAGGTGCAAACTCTCAACTGTCCAGTGCCTTGGGACAGTCTCCTGACATGAATGGGGCTATATAAATGACATTTTTTTGTGTTCTTGGTTCCTTCACCTGATTATGTACTATATGGTGTAGCATCCAACTGCATTAGAGAATGTAGAAAACATGCTGTATCTGCTTTTTTCTGGGTGTACCTTTAGATGGCAGCAGAAAAGAAGGACCGTCTTTTTGCACAACTGCCCATAATAATCATAACAATTATGCTAACATTTGATATAAGTCCATTCATGTTGGGTGTATATCTCAAAGCACTTTACAGGATATACAGTAAAGTGTCATGAGTGTGTATTTTGTGGGCGAACACCACAAATGCCAATTTATGCACAGTAATGTCCCACAAACAACTATGAACTAAATAACTAAACAATTTGTAGAGTCCTGTAGCTCAGTGGTTAGGACACTCGCCTCGCAAGCAAGAGACCTGGGTTCGATTCCCAATAGGGTGAAATGTTGGGCGCATTTCCTTATTCCACACACTTTTGTTTACCTAGCAGTAAGTAGAAATCCGGTTGTTAGTCGATTGGCGGATCGCTTTATCGGGGGTAATAATTCTTTCAAAAATAATAATAATTTGGTCACTCAATCCATAACTGTTTGTGGGACACTGCTGTGTGCAATTGGCGGCTGCATTTCGCCCACAAAATACACAGTCAAATCACTTTACATTATATTCTGTGAATCGAGACGTGATAAGGCGCTCTATCAAATCCAAGGATTATTATTATATATTATATAACTGATTTTATTTGGGGTCTGTTGTCCAGGATACTGAGAGAAACTCCTTTCTCTTTTTGAATAGTTCTGTGGAATCTTTGATATCCACCTGAACAGACAGAGAGATTACAGTTTACAGTAAGTGTTGAGAATTTGCCCAGTCTCTGCCAAAACTGCAATATGGTTAATTGAATTAGGCATAAAAGAATTTAGAAATGTTTACTAATATGATGTGTTGCACAACCTAGCTGGAACAAGGCTATTAAAACAAGGCTAATAAAGCACATTTATACACTGAAGCTAGGCAATTTCAGCAAAGAAACATGCTACTTGGTCCATCATATTTGTGTTGCTCAATGTTCCCCTGTGGAGCTATGCACTCTAATTCTATGGCTGCCCTTCCACATATCCCTTTATAACTTAATTCTTCAAATGTTCATCTCATTTAATGTTGTAATTGACTCAGCCTCAATAGTTACTTGTGGTAACACATTCCATGTCCCAGTAATGCTTTGTGTGAAAACAAATTCTTTGAACCTCCCTTTATGCTTCTAGCAACGCTAAATTGTGGTGTCAAGACAAATTCAGATTAATTATTATTAAATTAAGCAAGATCAAGTGAGATAATGACTTCACAATAGCTTCTGCAGTATGAAACTGCCAACAGTCTGAAAGGAAATAATTTCTGTGACAAATAACTGGGTATCTTATCATCTTAGAAATCATAAGAACTGAGGATGCAACTATTCTTAGTCTGAATGTCTCTTTTGTCTTAATTTGGTCACTCAATCCACAACTGTGGGACATTTTTGAGCGCAATTGGCTGCCGTATTTCACCCACAAAATATATATTCACTTTACAATATAGTCTATGAAGTGCTTTGGATTATTATTATTAAAATTTAAGATTGTGTAGAATAGGAGAGAATTCTTAAATTCAGACTTCAATTTGCAACGCAGTATTCTGGAGTTTTTTTTAAGGAAAGAACTGGCTTCCAAATTAAGACTAAATTTAAGAATATCGCAGGATTCTGAATAATCTTCAATTTTAAAGCAAAATGGTTTTACGGGTGGAATTTCAGGCCAGTACTTTTAGACTTTTACAACATAGAAGGAGGCTATTTGGTCCATTGTACCCATATATTGCTTTCATCAGAAACAAAGGATCTAATTTGCGGTCTGCTTAATGACATTCCTAAATAAGGAATTATGTTGGAATTCCTGTCAACTCTAATCTGGAGGTAGATTACATCGTAGCAGAGCTCTTGTCACAGAGCTCACGATTTACTTCCGGTTACTGCATTCCAGTTACACGTGATGGCGTGATGCACAATTATGCTGTTGCTATTTTTCTGACTGAATGCAAATTTGCTCTACATTCTATTAGATAATAGGCAGGGAATGATTTTCATAAAAGTGATGCAATACCAAGCCAGTTTATTCAAAGTCAACAATAAGGATTTGCAAGTGCTATGCAACTATACAGAACAGCTTGACTGAGAACAGTAATGGCAAGTGGGGGTGGGGTTGAAGTGATTTTTAAAAAGTACTAATAAGTCCACATTTAATACAAAATAATAAGATATGTTCTATGTGTTGCAGGAGGTATCATTGTGTATTTTTTCTTGCTGTGAGGACCAATTACTTCAGGTCCCCTCATGCATCTCAATCCTCACTCGTGTGTAGATTACTGGAGTGTACCATAGGATGACTCCCTTGGGTGCCTATACTCCAGAACAGCTTGGTATCAGGAAACGTTATTGGCATTGTCTGGTACTGCTGCTGGAGTGTGCAGAACCGTTGTGCTGGTAACAGATATCACTCACTGCGTTCTAATACGAAGAGAAAATTCAGTGTCCTGAAGTGAACTGTCTACTTCTGTGTTACTGATGGGCATCACATACACAATTCACGAGTGAATTGCTTGTGATTTAGGAGTTCACCCTCAGGAATGAAATACTGCATAAGACAGTTATTTCACATTTACCCATTACAAGGCACTTCAGAATATTTTAAAATAAAATAAATTTCAGCATCACCTCAGCGTGAATGGACTGCAGAAGAGAGCAACACGCGCTTGTTTGCAAATACAGAGAATAAACATGTAACATTAGCATTGCAAAAAAAACTTGTGTGCTACAATTTCCTAACTCCAAGAATACACTATTCCAATACACAATTCTAGTGATCCTGTGAAGTGCTTTGAGACGTCTTGATAAGGCACTATATGTGGAGTACCGTAGGGGAGTTGTTAGTGCACTCACCTCGCAAGTGAGAGGACCCAGGTTCAAGACCCGGGTTCAATTCCCGGGCGGGGCACAACCTTAGCAAATTTCCTTCCTCCACATGCCTCTGTTTACTTCGCAGTAAGTAGGAACCGGTTGTTAGTAGATTGGTGGATCTCTTTCCAGGGCTAATAACAAAATAAACCTAATAATGTGGTCACTCACTCCACGACTGTTTGTGAGATACTGCTGTATGCAATTGGCTGCTGCATTTTACACATAAAGTGCACTGTCACTACACTTTACAGTATATCCTGTGCAGCACTTTGAGATGTCTCGACGTGATAAGGAGCTATACCAAATGCAAGGATTATTATTATTATTTATTATTATTATTATTTCAAATGCAAGGATTATTCTTGTTTTACTATTATTATTACTCCCCCACTCTTTCCATAACGTATGCTTCAGTGTGTTATTCAACAGTGGAATTTTCTGTTTAAATCCTCTTCCAAATACAATACCTTACAACATTTCACAATTATTCAGAGCCCACCTGTTTTTTTCAAACTGTGGGAGGCAAACTGTGCCAATTAGAGTGCCAGTGTTGTACTGAAGCTTGTCAGGTAGGCTGGAATCAATATGTCCGATCACGCAGCTTCTCATCTGCAAACTAAGAGCACTTAGTACTCTTTCCATCCACAGCAACGCTCAGGGCACCATGGCAACAGGTTCAGAGTGAAGGAAAAGGGCCCGTTTCCATAGTAACTATCGCAAAGAGCATCTCTAATGAAAAGGTGTGATCAGTTGGAAAAGAGGACTTGGAAACATCTAAATAATGATATATTAAAATCTAAAGGGCAAGAGTAGATTAACTTCCAAAATGAATATTATACTTACGTAGTATAAATCTATAGAACCATGGAAATTTACAACATAGAAGGAAGCTGTGTCGACCCATTGTGCCTATACTGACTAGCCATTTAGCTCTTATTCTCTTGCCTTTTCCCCAAATCCATTTGTCCTTTTCAGATAATGTTATAATTCCCTCTTAAAAGCTGACGTGAATTTGGCTTCAACCACTGTCCTCGATATAATCGTTATAGGTAGTAATTCCACGTCCTACCAACACACTGGGTAAATCAAGTTCTCTTAATCTCTCAGTTTGCCCTTTGGGATATATCTTAATTCATTTTGTGATTACTCCCAGTAGAGATCCTCTCTCCTGCCAAAGACTGGACTTGTGGATCGAATCTGAGTGTACCCTAGCATCGCTTAAATGATCAATTTCAGATTCCGTAGGTATTAACTTTCCCCCAGGAACCTACTTCACTTTACCAGATCTGGTAACTTCCCCCTCCACCTCCCACTTGTCTGTGAGCCCGACGGTGCTTGAAAATGTTACCTTGCCCTGACCTACTCCTGTGGCATTGCCTTGGGCGCAAAATGTCACTTTCCCAGTTAGCAGGGGCAGTCAACCATGTTCAAAATGGACAGCTTTCCGTCAAAGTGTTAGAGGAGCCACAGGCTGTAGTGGAAATGCTCCAGGCAACATCAAGAAAGCTTTGGCATACATGGCAGAATTCTTGGTTGAGTTCCAGAGAAAGATTCCTTCTTCACCTTAATTTTCTTTCTTATAAGTTGAAGTTGACCAAGGCTTTAAACTAACTCAAGTGACTCCCCCCAACCCCTGAACCCCGCGCCCCCACCTATTTTACAGTTAAATCCACCTTCATAGTTTAATGATGTTAGGCTTCAGAAAGTTTTGGACATTGGTTTACGACTCATGGGAAGTTGAAATGACTGAAACATCTTGCGTTAGAAGAAGAGCAATCACCTTCCGCATATATTCCCTCTTCTCTGCTCTGTTTGGAGGAGGAAGGCATGTGGGTGTGTGTGGGTGTGTATTTGGGTGTGTGGGTGAGAGTGAGAGCGCGAGAGAGGGTGGTGTTGAGTCCCAAACCTTTTGTCAAGAATAAGATACAAACCAACCAAGATTCTGTCCTTGTGATAATTCGCAGGTTGAATTCTTTCTTTCCCCCCCTAAAAACATATCTGCGAAAAGACATCAGATCAGAGCAGGGAATCTACCAGAGTCTAACGCAGTGACAGATGTTAAGTGCAGAATGCCTGTGCTTTTTTATATTGCAATTTGAGTAAAATAATCAGAGAAACACATTTAAGCCAAAGAGATATCTGGAGACTGGAACGCTATCAGGGTAGATAGCATGAAAACATAAAACAATAAAAGAGTTTGAGACTGAAGTATGCAGAAGTCTCAGGCTAGCCCACGAGCAAGATCACAAGTTATAATTTCATCCATTTCCTTTGAAGCATTGAAAAACGTAAACTTTTATGCTCCCAAGGTATCAAACTGCAATGAGAATTACTTATTCATCAATTGCTGTATCCTACAGTAACGATGCCATTCTATAAAGGTCAAGGAGCCTGTGACTCAGCAGGCAAGTATCTGGCCACATAGTAAGTGAGGAAATGATCTGAAGCGAGTCAGAGACAGTACCAGCAACTAGATTCCAGTTACTCCTTCCCCCTAACGGCATCTAGTTATTTTAACTTTTACTGAGAACAAGCCTGTCTTTTTTCCTGAATAAAAACATAGCTATCACCAGCAGTGGCAGGCAATGCCCCCACTTCTATTGCAGGGAGAGTGGAAACAATAGAACAATAATATATTATTCACGTGGTCTTATCATACTCTCCTCATGTAGGGCATTCGCCTACAAAATGCACAGTCACTATTCGTTACAATATATTCTGTGAAGCGCTTTGAGGTGTAAGAAGTGCTGTATCTAATGCAAGGATTACTTTTATTTTTATTGTGAAAGATTGTTCAAGAAATTGAACCAAATAATAATAATAATAATAATAATAATAATCCTTGCATTTGATATAGCGCCTTATCACATCTTCGAGATGTCTCAAAGCGCTTCACAGAATATATCGTAAAGGGGATTGACTGTGGGCAAAACATTGGGAACATATGCAAAGTAAGGGAGAAGAGGGCATAGAGGTAGGTTTTAAGGTGGGATTTAAAGACATATATAGAGGTAGCGAGGGAGGGATAAAGAGAGGGAGTCCCAGAGATGAGAGGCAGGGTGACTGAAGGCTTGGCCACCGATGTTGGCACGGAGTGGTGGGGACATGTAGCAGGCCCGAGTTAGCTGAGCAGAGTGGTGGAGCACAAGAAGAGTTAGAGTTGTGAGTTACAACAAAGGAACAGACCATTCAGCCCAACTGGAGTGTGCCAGTGTTTGTGTTCCACAGGAGCATCCACCCCTCCCAAACCCCTCTCCCCTACCCCAATAGTAGTAATAAGTAATACTTAAGAATCATAAAGAGATGGCTGTGCATGCTGTCTGGTAAGCAGCCAGTATACTAGAGATTGAGTGAAGCTTGATGGGCTGGGTGTAAATTACATTTTTATTATGTGACAACCTGAGTGAGCTTTATTTATCCAACTTTAGAAATAAACTCCAGTCGATCTTTACTAACCCATTTTGTCCAAGAACATAAAAATGTCCACCCCACTCCCCTAGAGTACCAAAATACCTTTGTAACTCTATATTTACACTTGGGAACAGTCCAGCAAGTCTAACTAAATAGCTGCATTCTGTGAGGTTTAGTGAGAGATAATAATCTTTGCATGTGATGTTGCACCTTATCATGTCGTTCAGACACCTCATAACACTTCATGGAAGTTTACTCTAAAGTGTAGTGACTGTGTTTGTAAGCAAACACGGTAGCCAATTCATCCACAGCAATGACTCGCAAACAGGCATGAAGTGATTAACCAATTTGTTTTGGGGGATTCTTGGCCAAGATACCAGGAGAAACTCCCTTTTCTTTTTGAATGGTGCTATGAGATAATTAATGGACAGGCAGAGGGTGCCTCTGTTTAACATCTCACCTGACGGATGGATGAGTTTATTAATTACTTCAAATATAAATTTGCAGTGGAAACAAAGTACAAATGTTTTCAGTTACTATTGCTAAGCTCCTCCTTACTCTAAGAAGCAGGAACACTGCCTGGAGCTCACATTAATCCCAGATAAAGTGTAAAATATACAAATAGCTATCAAAATAGATTACTGAAGACTTTTGTCAAAGATCTTGCATTAGATATGATTTGTTACCAATAGATTCAGCCACCCTTTGAGCTATAGTTAGTTCCAATCTGAGAGGTATTGAATAATCAACTTAATATATCAGAATCAATTGCATAATACTGTAATATATCAATAATGTTTTGTTATATGGGCTTTACAGAATTTACACTGGACATTAAGCCAATGTTAATACAATGGTCCCCTAGATCGAAATTCATCCAGGAATTTGGATCCATGCATTTACCCTGAAAGGTTTAAAGGATTTTGAAGTTCAAACAATGTTTTTATTTTACGTGGGAATATTAACATAAACTACATGCATTAAGGTAAACTCCATGTTCACCTATTTTATGAACTGGTGGATAGCAAATTGGCTGACTCCCTCTCAGTCTCCCCTCAGATTTTGGAAGAACCTTGTTTTGCAGAGCCCATTGTGAGGTCCAGTGATAAGCACTGTCTGACCTCACTTCAATGCTGCCTTTATGAGGTCCTTAACTCCCTCACAGCAACCTTTGGCAAATGTAGGCTTTGGACATGTTCTTGCTTTGTCATCTCTTGGAAGCTCCTTCTACTGCAGAATTTTTAAGAGCGTCTGTACAGTTTTTTCCCCAGGGACTGAGTGGCTGATTGAGTGCCAAATTGTGGAGTCCTGTAGCTCAGTGTTTAGAGCACTCGCTTTACAAGTGAGAGACCTGAGTTCAATTCCAGGCAGAGGGCGAAACCTTGGGCAAGTTTCCTTACTCCACACAGAGCCTAATAATAATCCCTCCAAAACAAAAACAATAATAAATTGGTCATTTTCAATCCACGACTGTTTGTGGGACATTGCTGTGCGCAATTGGCTGCCGCGTTCGCCCACAAATATAGTCAATTCACTTTACAGTGTGAAGCGCTTTGGGACGTCCTCCCGACGTGAAAAGCGCTATATCAAATGCAAGGATTATTATTATTATAAAGTGCCATTGACAGGTCATGTATCTTATTTCCCTATCAGTCTCTGCAGTGACATAAGCTTGACGATGTCTTATTTGTATCCAGCAACACCGCACACTTCACCACCTTCCAAACATTGGGGCAATGTATCCTGCAGATGGCCAAATGCAAGGACTAAGACTAGGAGATATGTAAAAGTTCTGTTAGCAGCTACTTACCATAGGCAAGTGTTGCCAAAAACATTTTTGAATGTTTCTTCCTATGTCTGTGTATTCTCCAGTGCAGTGTTTGGTACTACAAGTCTGTTCCTAGGAGCCTTTTCCATAAGTTATTGGAGTGTGATGGAAATGCACCCAAAATGCATAGGATTTTGTAGGACTACTGAAACCCTGTCTATTTCAAGTGAAATCAAGGCGGGTGGGGGCAGAATTGAACTCCTATTAATGTGTTGGTATTTTATGTCAAAAAGAATCCTGTAGAATTTAGTACTGTGTGTATTTTAAGGAAATACACCTTTAAATGTTCCCAAAATTTCAATTACCTTCTAATTACTTCTTTGGCAGAGAAGTACATGGAATGTCTTGTTACATATGCTTTACGAATGTCTATAGCTATTAGGGAATGGGAATGACACAACCCAAATTATGTCAATGTATGTTCTGTTCAATTAAAGTTTATACATATTGAGGGTGTCCTTTTCAAACTAACATTCCTCAAATTCTAGACGAGGCTAGACTATGCCAACTCTCTGCTAGCTAGACATCCAAACTCTGCCCTCAAACGTTGCAGACCATACAGAACTCTGCAGCTCATGTTCTCTCCTGCACAATGCTCTATGAGCCTATCACCCTCCATCCTTACCCTGCTCCACTACATCCTCATCCCCCAGAGGACTGTGTTCAAAATCCTTGTCCTCACTTTTAAAACCCTCCATGGTCTTGCCCCACCTGAGCCTTCTTAAACCCTACCAACCTGCCTGCTCCCTCTCCTTGGCAGGCATTGGCCTGATTCATGTCCCTTGCCCTGCCCATCTCACCATCTGCATTTGGCTTTTAGCCTATAAGTCTCACCCTCTGGAACTCCCTCCCGGGGTCTCCTTTCGACTCACCCTTCCCTCTCCTCCTTCAAGGTCTTTCTCAAGTGCTTTCTCTTTGACTGCACCTTCAGTCAACTTCTCTCCCTCACCCCCCTTGGCCCCCACCCTTCCAAATCCATTCCCGAGTTTGGGTGAAAACCCTCAACTGTCCAGCACCTTAGACACAGAAATTCAATTTGTTGATGTTTTTGTAAGATCAGGAACAATTTTGTCATAGTATATTTAACTGATTTCTTCATTTGGAAATCTGTTAAGAAATACCCTCAAATCTTTCCTAATGTTACATGAAGCTCCACTGAAAAACTGTCAGCCTATTATTTGCACAATCCCGAGTTGAAGAACGTAGCTTTGCAAAGTAATGTTTTTTCAAATCAATAATCCAAGTAAAGTGGTTTTAACAATGCTTGTCATCTTTTTCTAAAGTAAATGCTAAAATGAGAACAATGTGCTCTATCACTCACAGACAATTCTTTCTAAATTCCTTGTTCCCAAGATGAAATGGTCTTCCATTTATTGATGTAATAAAAGCTCTTTCTTAGTGGGGAGGTGTGTTGTACTTAATTGTCAGTCTTGCTCATGGTTTCTTTTCTGTTTTAGTCTTTACTCCATCATTATGGAGTATCAGGGGGCTTTCGTTCTGCATTCTTCAGATGCCATAACTGTTTCTTAAGCACAGCATTTATAATGTAATACCAATAATCCTTGCATTTGATATAGCGCCATATCATGTCATCAAAACATCTCAAAGTGGTAAATCATTTCTGTTGTAAACTTTCAAAAAAACTACATCAAGAATAAAAAAGGTTATTAAAGAGGAACAGCATATCAACAAGCATCTGATAGTTCAACACAATGAGCCAAATGCCCTTCTTCTGCGCTATAAATTTCTGTGTTTTGTCTTCCAGACTTCCTTTATGAATCTGACATCAAGCGTGTTTCACTACGAATCGTTTTCTTCTTGCAGTTTCACACAAGTGATTTTTACTCCTCATCTAACGACACACAGAATAATAATAATAAAAAATATTTGCATTTAATATAGAAGCGCTTCTCAAGACTTTACTGTGAAATATTAGAATGTGTATTATGGTCAAATAACACAAGGTAGAATAGTCTTCCTACTTGCTAACTAAAGAACAAAGCTCTCCAACATTATTATACATTATACACTGTTTGGGTGGTGCATTTTGCATACTAACTTGACATTTACAAGTCATGTTTCTGTGCTACTATGAATATACTAAAATTGCTTTGATTTAGGAATCAAAATAGCCTTTTGCACTAAACTTTCCTTCTCAATATCAAGTCCATTTTAAATTGGGTACTGCAATTTCAGAATCTCCCTGTATCTGTTATTACAAATCTTTCCTGTCTGGGAATGTGAAGAGAGGAATTATTACCAGACAAAACAAATCTGAAAACTAAAGCTTGTTTATAGGTAATAAAAGGTAATTCAGAATGACCCTGGCTCTTTCTTCTCTGACTTTCACAAAACTGACAAGTGAACAGTGGTTTCCTCATGAAGGGAATATTCAGGGAATAGACAGGCCAGGGGGTTTGAGCCCTGGGATCTTATCTGTTGAACACAAGCTGTCCATTTTGCTGATCTTCTCTGAACAGAGGAATCTGTGCCTGTGTAACTTTCACCACTGAAAAATTAGATCTATCTCCTGACAGAAGTTATTGAAGATTATTGCTCTCCTGCTCACATATCCCACAGTATTGTCTTTTCAGAGAGTGATGGATTGTCAGAAATGTTATTTCTCTTGTTCCTCTTCCTGATTGAACTGATTCTTCTCAGTCGTAAAGGAATAATTACTTTATTCAGGGCATCTGTAATTTCCTGTGTACACATTCTTATTTGCACATGATTTACACAAGGCCCATCATTCGTTCGGTTTTGGGCACCACACCTCAGGAAGGATATATTGGCTCCAGAGGAGGTGCAGCCCAGATCGCCAGAATGTCACCAGGGTTTGAGGACAAGTTGCATAAACCTGATCTGTATTCCCTTGAGTTTAGAACGTTAAGGGGTGATCTAATTGAGGTTTTTAAAATACTAAAGGCATTCAATAGGGTAGATTTCTTCTGGTGGGGGAATCCAGAACAAGGTAATATAATCTTAACATTAGAGTTAGGGCATTTAGGAGTGAAATCAGGAAATAGTGTTTCACCCAAAGGGTAGTTGAAATCTGGAACTCTCACCCCAAAAGGCTGTGGATGCTGGATCCATTCAAATTTTCGAGACTGAAGTGGATAGATATTTGTTCGGTAAGGTTATCAAGGGATTTGGGGCAAGGGCGATAATTGGAGTTGAGGTACAGATCAGTCATGCTCTTATAGAATGGTGGAACAGATCCAAGGGGCTGAATGGCCTATTCCTGTTCCTATATTCCTATACAAATGTATTTGCACAAATCACAAAGCAGATCCCAATGATTACAATTGAAAATAGAGCTGATATAAGCATCCAATGATTTGTGTTCTTAGATTAATTCTGATAATGGGGACAAAAGATAATTTTGTCTCAGCGCCTTTAGATGTCCACCTGACATGAAAGGCGCTATACAAATGTAACTAATTGTTTTTGTGTTTAACATGTAACATTAACAGTAGTTTAACAACTGAGGTGGCATCAGATCCAAAATTGCTAACCTATGAATGGTCTATGTTGTAAATGTTGTAAATTTCTACAGTTCTATAGTTAACATGGGAGTAAAAGGGGAAGGTTAGGATGTTTTTTTGTTGTTTTTTTACAGAGTTGTTAGGATGTGAAATGCCGAACTGTAAGTTGATGCAGAATTCACATTCACTTGCAGGAGAGAACTAGATAGATATCTATAAAGGAGTAATTTGCAGGGGTGTAGACAAACACTCAGAGATGTGTTTCTACCTGAATGGTACTATATAAATACAAGTTGTTATTGTTGAAAAGGCAGGTTAAATAGGAATGAATAGAATACTTTTTCAAAGAGCCAGCACAACACAATGGGACAAGGCACCTTCTTCCATACTGTAAATTTCTATGGTACTACTGACACAGAATACACCATAGAACAATCATTGTTCTTCAAAATAAAATTAAAAGGTTATGATGGGTAGTGTTTAGGTACAGTCTTCCTACCTTTAAATTGAACAATGAACCAAAGCTTATTCTTGCTAAAAATCCTACGACACTATTTGAAAAGAGGATGGAATTTTTCCCAGTGTGCTGGCCAACAATAATAAAATTGCATTTATATTGTGCCTTTTACGTTGGAAGGACGTCCCAAAGCGCTGGATCCTTCAGGTGAATCTTTCAGGTGGATCCAATAATTCTGCAGGTGTATTTGTCTTTGACCTCATGGCAATATTATTATATTATTATTATTAATTTATGCAACCCTGCTGTGTGGAGAATGACCATTGCAAATGATAACAAAAAATATACTAATCTTGACAGATTACAGTGAACTGCTTTCAGATGTGATAAGATGTTAGGAAAATGCAAGTTCTTTCTTTTTAAATACAATTCCATCCTTTTTAGAATCAGCACAGGCAATTTAACTCTCGTTTTGTTTGGCGGAAGGAACCTGCTGTTAAATTCACAGCTCCCACAGTGCGAAGCTCTACTTCCTCTTCCAAAATGGTGCTAATAGACAATTTATTACTCAAACACATATGAGTCATGCATTGAGTCCAATTTCAGCACCTTTTGGACACTGGGAAAGCAAAAAGGGAGGTGGATAATATGAAAGCTAAGAATGTGGTACTCCAGTTAGTGAAGTGGAACTACTTACAGGGGCAAATGTTCACTATAACTAGTCAATAACAACAACAACTTGCAGTTATATTAGCACCCATTACGCAGGGTAGCACTAGACACGTATATGAAAGATAAAGACTTGAAGGGGTAAAGGGCATAGACGGCTGGTGAAAATGGTAATGGGGAGGGTTGAGGCAGTGCAACTCAATGGACAGCTTGCTCTGAGAGCTGTTACAGACTTGATGAGCCGAATGATCTCCTCTGCGCTGTAAATTTCTGTGCTTCATGGATGGAGAGAACTCACAGGGACGTTAATAATAATAATAATAATCCTTGCACTTGATATAGCGCTTTTCACGTCTTCTAGACATCTCAAAGCGCTTCACAGAATATACTGTAAAGTGAATTGACTGTATATTTGTGGGCAAACGCGGCAGCCAATTGCGCACAGCAATGTCCCACAAACAGTCGTAGATTGAAAATGACCAATTTATTATTGTTTTTGTTTTTTTGGAGGGATTATTATTAGGCGTGTGGAGTAAGGAAACTTGCCCAAGGTTTCGCCCTCTGCCTGGAATTGAACTCAGGTCTCTCACTTGCAAAGCGAGTGCTCTAACCACTGAGCTACAGGACTCACGTTGTCATTGTCTCCAAATTAAAACAAGTTGGGTTGTGTCTAAACAAAACAAAGGCACACAGACATACACGTAGAAAGTAATAAGGGCAAACTGCTAAAAGACTGTCAGCAGCAACCTGGAAAGGAGGGTGTGGGGTGGGGGGGGGGGCGGCAGAAAAAATCCTGTTATAGCTTATTATAACCCTAGAAACCTGCTTATTCCCCAACCCACTACCCACTGCCTCAGATTGACCGGCTCCAGCCTCATGCATGTCCCTCGTGCCTTTCGTTCCACCATCGGTGACCGCACTACGCCTCAAAACTCTGGAACACTCTCCTCTATCCCTCCGCCTTGCCCCTTCTTTCCCCATCTTCAGGTCATCTGCGAGGGGTGCTATATGAATGAAAATTGATGTTGTTCTTGTTGAAAAAGTAGAATAGTTTAGAACCAATGGCCCCAGGCAGGGAATTCAAAACCATTAACACCAGGGTTACGAGTAAGCGAAATGACTAACAATTCCCATGGCCTGGCCAACACTTCAACATCAGATAAAACTATGATTTACTTCATGGCTATTTGTGGGTCATTGTTGTGTACAGAACAGTTGTTGCATTCACCTACAAAATACACAGTTACACAGTCACTACACATTACAGTAAATTCTACAAAGCGCTTTGAGACACCTCGATAACATGATAATGTGCTATATCAAATGCAATGATTAATATTATTATTAATGATCACTGTTTACATAGACCAAAAGTGGCAGCCATTTTTTGTATTGCTAAGCCCTACATCCAGCCATCGGTTGAACAACTGATTAATCTGGTGGATTGTTAACCACAACACTGGGAGAAATTGCCTTCTCTTTTCAGATACAGCAATGTTTGGGATATTCCTCTCATTGGTATGCAATGACCTGAGCATGTCTCAATTCACATGTGAAAAATGATCCATTGAGCAAAATAATGGAGTTTCTCTATCACATATGGACCTGTAACCCAGAAAGAGTCACTGCCTTCAAGGAAGGAGGAAAGATTAAAAAAAAGCATGGCCATCAGTATTAAATATCATAATTTTAGGCTGTTTGGTTGGATCATAAATTAATACAAATGATGACTCAGCTGATAAAAAAAAACACTTCTAAGTGTGAAACCGAGCCAGTTCTCAAGTTTGATCCATGACCTGTGCTAAGTTAGTGGGAAAAATCAAGCCAAAGAATATTAAATAAAATAACCTGATATTTTCCTTCACTTCAACAATGCAGCTGTGTATCCTCTCCCATGCTGATCAATAATGTATAGAGACAAGTTCATTGAAGATAGTGTACAATTAGAAAGAATTAATTATAATTGGCTGTACAATATGTACGATGATTAATTGTGATCAGAATTCTCCCAGAGCTCTTCCCAACTCTTCTTTTCACAAGCTGCAAATCATTCAGAACTCTGCAGCTCATGTCTTCTTCGTGAACCTATCACCCCCACCTTCACCAAGCTCCACTCGCTCCCCATCCCCTAGAGGATAGAGTTCAAAATCCTCATTCTTGTTTTGAAAGCCCTCTGTGGCTTTGTTCCTCCCTACCTCTGTGACCTGCTAACTCCATACCGACCTGTCCGCTCACTTCGTTCATCAGGCTCCGGCCTGTTCCATGTGCCCTCCTGGTCAATAATCCACCAAATCAAAACATTGTTTGCCTAACGTGGGATTTTGCAATGTGTAAATGCAGCTGTTAAGTCTATGAAAAATAGTCACTTACCAATAATTACTGTAAAATGCCCTAAGATGTTTTGATGATATATCAAATGCAAAGTTTAGTTTTTATTTATTTAAGGGTAGTGTGATATAGTGTGTTCCCTGTTGATGGATTCCAAAAGCCCAACTGCTGAACAAGCTCTCATGTCAGAAATAACTGCAGATTTATGCATAATTCAATCCACTTATATTACTTTGGTACAGTCCTGCAATCAATTCAAATTCCATCAATATTTTATCCAAGACACCCACAATGAGACTTGCTTATGGATTAAAATATAACATACTGTAATGATTTTAGGAAAAAAACGTTACAGTAAATGGAACACAAAATACTGCGGATGCTGGAAATCTGAAACAAAAACAGATGTCGCTGGGAACACTCAACAGGTCAGTCAGCATCTATGGAGAAAGGAAAGTGAGTCAATGTTTCGGGTCCATGACCCTTCATCAGAACTGTAACAACAACAACAAAATTACATTTATAGTGCGCCTTTCATGTCGGGAGGACATCCCAAGGTGCTGGACGGTCAGGACCTGAGCTTGGGGGAAGGGTGAGGTAAGGGTGAGGGAAGGCAGAGAGGTGGGAGCACGATCGAAGAGGAGGCTCTTGAGACTGGCCTTGAAGGAGGCAAGGGAGGAAGTGAGCCGAAGGGACTATGGGATGGAGTTCCAGAGTGTGGGGGCAGAGAGGCTGACAGCTCGGCCACCGATGATAGGGTGGGACGGGCGGGAGACATGGAGCAGGCTGGAGCCCGCTGAATGGAGGGAGCGGGCAGGTTGGTAGTTACTTAGGATACAAAGCAGAATTCCTGCTCCTGCATATATGAAAGAGAAAGGATAGAGGGGTTAGGGGGGGAGCCTGGGGTGGCTTGGGATTAGGATGTGTGGAGGCTCATGTGGAGTATAAATGCTAGCACACACTAGTTGGGCCGAATGGTGATTCCGTGCTGTAGAATAAATGATTGTAATTCTATCTTCTCTACCCAGTGACTACTGCTGGAAAATGCGCACTGCATGTGCTGTTGACGGTGGGCGGGCTTATCAAGCAGCTCACCAACAGTCGCCCATGAAGAATGGCTGTAAGAGTGAGGCCAGCCATACTTCAGAATACATCATCACCTCGCAGTAGGGTGGAAAATAAATAAAATACAGTATTGACATTTGTTTGCCCAGTTTTAACAACACTAACGTTGTTCACATTTACTTTCAACTCTTATTTTTTTTAATTAATTCAGGCTTAAGTCAGTAATTGTACATCAGGTTTTAAATATCACAAGATCACAAAATCGCTTTGGATGAAAAAGGCCATTCGGCCCATCTGATCTTTACAAAATACATAGATTCCCATCATGTCATCAAGCCGATTTTTTTTATAACGAGTTCCAATGTCCTGGCCTCAACCACACTTCCTGGCAACGTGTTCCAGTGATTCATTTGTTTTACCTCCTTTTTCCACACTTCCTCTTCCAGCTTGCACATACAGGAGTCTCAGTAGGAAGCTCTACTAAGTGCTCCTAGATGCCATTCCTTGTGAATGGCACTACAAAATAACAACTTGCAGTTATATCACACTCCTCACGCAGGATAGCATCCCAGAGTGCACATAAATACAAATTACTGTTGTTCTAATTTTTAAAAAATGTATCCCTTGAAAGGGTGATACTCTATGTATGGCATGTTTTGAAGCTGCTTTGAAAAAACGGAAACTTGTGCAGCGGGTCCTACTGAGAACATAATAATAATGACGATGAAGGAAGGACTTTTCCCTTATTGTGTGCGCAGTAAATGCCTACACTGTATTCACAATATTTAAATTATCAGTTTTATGCTAGACAGATTTACTTTAACCAATCACCCCCGTTCTTGCTCGGCTTCACTTCCCTCAGAGAATCGAGTAGAAAACCCTCGTTCTCACCTTCAAAGCCCTTCACAGTCTTGCTCCCCTGTACCTCTCCACCCTCCTAACCCCAAATCAGTTTGTCTGCTCCGTCCGCTTTCCAACGTGAAGGTTGGTATATGAGTGTAATTTGTTGTTGCTGTTTACCAAAGTTGCCAAAATTCCAGGTTACATCAATAAATTTGATGAAAATGCAATGAGTTACAGTCGAGAATATAATAATCTGCTTGTGATTTATTTTGAAAGCAGCCAGTATTTAGGTGGTGTAATACTGTAAGTACAATTGATTCTGTTAGTCAGAACCTGTCACTACAGCGGATGGCATTACAAAACAAACACAAACACAGAAATCTATTTTACATTGGAAACCGGATACAATACTAACTGCAATGTGGTCTGGGGTTATTCCACAGGTGTGAAAGTACATGAGTTTGCAAGTTCATTTGGAACATTGCTCTGTTAGCATCTGTTTATATTTTGGCAAGCACACTAAATAAAGTGTATAAAACAAATACGCTTCCATTTTCATTTTATTTCTTTCAATAGTGATTTGTTATAATACTATTTAAAAATTACCCTTAGCTTGGTTCGTTTTCTGTAATTTATTTTTGCTTCTTGTCACTTACTCGCTTACCTGCTGTTTATTTATTCCCTCTTCTTTTACTTTGCTTTTTGCTTTCCTCGCTTCCCCCTTCCCTCTATGTCTCTGATTTCCAACATCCTTCTCTTCTCCAATGTCTCCCCTTCACTGATTACCTTCTCTGTTTTCCTCTCTACTTGAACTGCCAGTTTCCACTCCTTCTTTTGTACAATCTATCTTACTGTAGGGAATGGATCAGACTACTACTACGGCGATTCCCATTTAGGTCCCATTTTCTGACTTAGTGTAGCAGTGATTGCCGAACAGTGAAAGGAGACATTTTTGAGGGGCTGATTATAATAATAATAATCCTTGCATTTGATATAGCGCTTTTCACGTCGGGAGAACGTCCCAAAGCACTTATGGAAGAAAGTGGGATAGGGAGACAGGTTAATAATAATTCTTGCATTTGATATAGTGTCTTATCATGTTGTTGAACAGCAACCTAGAGGAAACTGAGCAGGAAAGGAGCAAGCAGGCATGTTGGACAGGAAGCACACTGAAATATTCTCCCTGTATTCCAATTTTCAGTAACAAAACTCAATAGAATATTGTGATACCCATTCCAGCCTATATTTTACTCTTCCTTTGAATCTGGGCGACACTGGGAGACTAAGCATTGCTGCCCATGTTTTTAAGGTTAACAGTTTATCTAATGAATAACCTATTGTTCTATACATATTCTATTTTTATGCTGAAGTTGTTCATACTGTAGTTTAATTTTTCCTTATAACTAATAGCCAGTACCATCAATTGACATGAATGCTGTCTATTCTTCCTTTGGCTCAGATTCCTGGTTCTGATTTCTGGTTATTCTTAATGTAGGAGCCAAAAACAACTTTAAAGTTCTTTTTGGCAGCATTTTATTCAGTGTCTCACTATCCTGTCTGTCCCAGGTCCATTATCTTGCATGACTGCAGATGTCATCTGGGTCTACCCATTGAAGGTGCACTCCAAGTATACACATATTCTTATAAGTATTAAATAACCTACAAGTGAAGCGCTTGTTTTCAGATCTATCCATCAAGGGCAGGTTGAATTTACCGACAGAAAATCTCGCTGTTGACACAAAAAGCATTCTTAGTAAGATTTGCAGTGCTACTGCAGTTCTAAGCCTCAGCATTGTACAGGGCAGATAATGTTAACAGAGTCTGTAGCTCAAGTTAAGTAATCCCTTAAAACACCGTATGCACTTTCCTTTATACAAAACATAAACATTGTTAGGTAGCCATCAAGACACCACATTAATCGCGTTAGCCATATGCATATGTTTTACTTAAGTAAAATGATGCATCATCTTATTCTCAATTAACATGCATGGACTAAAAAATGCCATTGAAGCTTTTTTCTATGCAAAAATGGGTGATTAATGGAACAGAATATGCTACAGGCCAAAAAAAACCAAGAAGCCTAATAGATCAATGAGCTGAAAAAAACGTCCGTTTACAGCAGCTTGTTTTTATAGTTAGTGGTCACAAGATTGTTTCGGAACAGGAAACGTTAATAGGAACCAACAGGATCATACTTTTATAAGAGCTCTTGACCCTGCTGTCTGTCAATTCCCTTTACACACTTTGCAGACACACAACTGATGCCTCTTGATGCTATTTGCACCATCCATTATAATTGCATTCTTGGAAAAAGTTCAGGCTGTCCTCCGACCTACTCAACAACAACAACAACAAGATTCCATTTATAGAGCGCCTTTCACGTCAGGAGGACGTCCCAAGGCGCTGGACAGTTGGGTCAGGACCCGAGCAGGGGGAAATGGTCAGGGTGAGGGGAGGGAAGGGAGGGAGCGAGGAGGGGGTAGAGAGTCGAGAGGGGAGCTGAAGGCGCGGTCAAAGAGAAAGGTCTTGAGACCGGCCTTGAAGGAGGAAAGGGAGGAAGCAAGGCGAAGGCACTGGGGGATGGAGTTCCAGAGCCTGGGGGCTCCTGAATGATTTAAACTTGTGTCCTCGGTAATTTGAATTTCATGGATCAGGTGAACAATTTGCCAACATTGACTTTGTCACTTCACCATCTCAAAAACTTCAATTGCTTTCATAGAATCATAGAAATTTACAGCACAAAAGGAGGCCATTCGGCCTATCATGACTGTGCCGGCTCTTTGAAAGAGCTACGAACTAGTCTCATTTCCCCGCTCTTACCTCAGAGCCCTGCAATGTTTTTCCTTTTTAAGTATCTAATTCCCTTTTATCGGGAAGCTATTATTGAATCTGTTTCCACCGCCCTTTCAGGCAGTGCATTCCAGTCCGTAACAACTTTCAATCAGATTTTGAAGGCACCGATTCAATTCCGAGCTTCATTCCCGAAACCACCTCAGGGATTGGTTTCCGCACGGAACGTATGCAATCGGTTGCAGTATAAATCAGAATAAATTCTACCGAAGCTAATATTCAAAAGGGAATTTTGAAAATTAAAAAAAATAAGCTTTTAAATGTTTTTAAGCAAATAGCTCTTTAATAGCATTAATAACCTAAGTGGTGTTTGGCACCAACCTCAGCCCCAGTACAAAATATAAATTCAATTCCTCCTCCAAACTGGAAGTCAGGACAAATGTATTCACCAATATATATCCAATAACAGAATCTGTCTCCTTCAGAATATGCCAAGTCGCAGCGTGGCTCAGCTGGTATAACTCTCACTTCTGAGATGGAAGCACTCTCACTTTCGGGTCAGAAGGTTGCAGAGACTTTAAACTCACAGTCTAAGCTGAAGCTTCAGGGTGGTGTTGGGGGAGCACTGCGTGGCAGAGGTGTCAACCTTCAAATGAGACAGAATTTTTGAACGCACGATCGGTTCTACAGCCCCTTTGACTCCCAATCAGTAGTATCAGACTCTTTGAGACATCCCCCAAAAGTGATAGGCACCATATAAATGTAAAAGGCATTGTATTTAAACTGATCAGGTTGACATTAAAAACCTATGAAATGATTTGAAAAGATAGGGAAGTTCCTCCTGGCCAACAATACTCCAGATAAATTGGCCATTTACCTCCTGACTGGTTGACTGGTGTGTGCAAATTAGTCATTGCATTTGCCTACAAATTCACAGTCATTAACAGTACTAATTGTAAAGCACTTTGAGATGTTTCAATTTTATAGGTTTATCGAATGAATGAATGAATGAATGAATGAATGAATGAATGGTTATAATCTCTATGACCTGCCTATATCTTTAAGGACACATGTGGAAACCCATCACCATGCTTAAGACTATCCAAACCAGTCAGAGTTCTATGTATATACACAATCTGCATATGGAAATTCCCGTGTTTGGAATGGAATGTATATTCTCTCCCTGAAGGGAGGCATCCTGCTTACCTATTTCCAGAGAATATTAAGTATTAGTCGGCAAGAAACAAGGCTTGGGGACCTTAGAGTGTAGTGCTGGAGTTTAACTACCTGAAACCACATAGCTTACCATTGAGAGCACTATCTTGCAAACTTCCTGTTGCGTGTCCAGCTAGCACGGTTAACAGGCGCTGAATTGGAAGAATCCCTGCCCCCAGAGCAGCCCTCCCACCCACCAATGAGGATAATCATTTGTTGATCATTCAACATTTGACAAGTGCAGGGTTAAGCCCTTGCGTGGTGGATGGTAGATATCCTCCATGCCTTCTGGTGGACAGCACAGCTCAGCAAGTAATGCATGAGAGCTTTTCTAGCATCTTCCTGTCTATAGCTCGGACACACATCCTTACTTTTCAAATGTTGGTTCTATCAGTTGGATGCGTAGAGCTTAAGCAAAGGCTGCTTGCTTCTCTGCATAACAATCAAGGTAGATTCCAAATCCTGGAAATATGAACATTTTTATATTACCTAGAACGTTTCCTCCAAAGCAATATCCACTACCGAATTTCTTATTGCAATGGATCTTCCAGATACAATAATGATTCTTATATTTGGTAAAATGCCTAGAGGACATGTCAAAGCCCTTCACGTGATAAACTATAAAGTGTATCGACCGAATTTTTTGTGGAGGAACGCAGCAGCCAATTTGCACAAAATAGCGTCCCACAAATAACCAAAAACTGGCTGAATCAACATATTTTGCCCATGCTTAACATTTATCATTTCAACTCAAATGTAATCTACTTTCACTTGCAAAATTACTTTTGCTTTGATTTCACACTGCCAAACAAATGTTACTTTGGAATCAAAATACATACATCTGGACCGGTTTAGAAAATATTGTAATAATGCGGTCTTTCATATATCACCGAATTGTTAGAGGTGTTGAGTATATGGGAAAAAATGCAGTAATCCTGCAGGAATGTAGGAAGCCTGTATAATTGTTAGGATTTGCATTTCATTAACGCCTACACACTGCTAACAAACGAAGAACAATTATGTAACATTTTGGGGGAGATTTGGCTTCAAAGTAAAAATCTCTGTTTGTGGACATTGCTGTGGTGCAAATTAGCTGCTGAGTTCACCTGCAAATACAGTTACTACACTTCATAGTAAATCCTGTGAAGCGCTTTGAGATGTCTTGACAGAGTGATAAGGCACTGTATCAAATACAATAATTAAAAATACAACCCATGTAGATGGAATAAAAAAGAAAATGTTTACACGGCTTCCATGTTTCTGTGGTTTTACTCTCTATTATTTGTACTGTACTAATGTCTGAGGCACACACATATGATAATTATAATAATCTTTGCATTTGATATAGCGACTTATCATGTCATTGAAACATCTCAAAGAGCTCCACAAGATATACTGTAAAGTGAACTGACTGTATTTTGTGAGTGAAATGAGGCAGCCAGTTGCGCACAGCAATGTCCCACAAACAGTGAAGGTGTGAGTGACCAATTTTTTATTATATCTTTTTCATTTGCAGTATTATATGTATATTTAAATGCACAGTATACCTAATAATGAAAAATGCACAAAGTATACATAATAAAGAATTGTGCATTCCCTTGCTGTGTTGTGGGTGGTACGTTATGTGTAATGGTTAGGCAACCAAGATTCTGACCTCAACAGTGCTTTCCAATAGAGACACAGAGAGGGAGATTTGTGGGGGTGAGGGAAGAGAAGTGAGTCACTTAGTCATATGTTAACACACCTCTTAGTAGTTGGTTCAAGACCAACATTGGCAAAGCTTTGGGTGCACATTATCTGCCCACTATTGTGACCATGTATTAGTTCAGTGGGATTGTAAAGAGGAGGAAAATAATCAAACAAACAAATAAGGAAGGTAAACTATGATCTTATTATTAATATAATGAAAGATTCAAATATTATTTTGATTAGACGTATTTATTTCTATTAAAAGTTACAAAAAACAGTTTATGAATTATATTTCATCAAGAGAATCTGAAGAAGGAATTGTGAAAGATTTTTAACTGAATTACAACAACAAATTAATTTGTATAATGCCTTTCACGTCGGAAAAATAATTAATAATTGATAATAATTGCCACATTATTTGAAAACCCTCCCCCTCCTTCCCAAATAATATATGGGACTTATCTAATCCAAGCAGTTGCTAAACAAACATAAGCTTCTTCCTAATCCACAAGGATAAAAAGTTCATTACCGGAGGGAGAAACAGACTTGATTTGGTGTGCTTGTCAAGAAAAAATAACAGAGACAGAACATTAAGCAGAGCTCACGTTGGGAAGTGCCCTGGCTAATCTCATGTTAACAGCCTTTGTCAATTTGATAAAAATACGATAATTTAGCAGAATGCTGTGTGAAATATTAACTCTTCACAAGCAGAGCAAGAGAACAGTAGAGGCTTTGGTGTGGCTGATTAAACAGAGTCGTTATAGAAAAAAGGGACTTTTGTTGGAACTGTTGCATGCATCCACCCGGCTCACTTGGTAGAACTCTTGCCTCCGAGTCAGAAGATTGTTGGTTCAAGCTCCAGATGAGGACTTTGAGCTCACAGTCTAGGGTTACACTACAGTTTAATGTTGTCTCGTGGGAGCACTGCATTGATGGAGGTGCTGCCTTAATTTAGGCATTAAAGATCCCATTGCACTATTCATAACACAACTGGAGTTTCTCTGGGTGTTCTGGCCAACAGTTCACTCAGATAAAATTGGTCATTTACTTCATGGCTCCTTGTGGGACAATGTTGTGTGCAAATTGGCTGCGGCACTCACCTACAAAATACACCATCACTACAGTTTACAGTCGATCCTGTGATTTACTGTACTTAGGAGTCCACACGCCTTGGCTCTTGCGAGTTCTGCACCTAATACTCTCCAGATTTGGGTAAATAGGGGCGTTCCTCTGAAGAGAGAGTATGTATTTCATTACAGACACAGGGAAATTTCCGTGTATAGGTGGCATGCATAGAACTTCTAAACGTCCCCCTGGTATGAAATGTACTGTATGAAACGCAAGGATTATTTATTTTACATCGTTGGCAAATACATAATAATCTCAATTTGTGAAAATCTAAAAATGTAATTATTACATTAACTTGTGTTTTAGATTTAACTTGTCTTGGATTACAGCATTACTCAGCTGGTTTTGAAATCACGATCTTAATTAACGTACCTAAAAATCAGCCAAAAACAAGGTTCTTCCAAATGTTTTTTGGTACTCTGATTGATTACATTTTCATTTCTTTCTTGCCAATTTTACTCCTCTCCTTAATGCATTCCCTCCTTTTTTCCTTCCACTGAAGTAATGTTCTGAAGGCATCACAGCCAAGGCTAATTGTATTCTCACTCATCATCCATACACACCGACCAGCAGATTGCTGGATAGCTGATCTATCCCTCCTATCCTCCCTTTCCCACCCTATAAGTCAACAGTGAAACACAGAATGAATGCAATGAAAACCTTGGATGCATTTTGTGGATTTCCATCCAAAATTTTGTTCCAATCCTTAACCCTAATCTAACCCTTAAGCGTATATAAGTGTATATTCGGATTGAAATTTAATTTGAAACATACTTTTTAGAATTTTTTGGTCAGCCAGGTGTCTGAAACATGCAGAAATCCATCACCATGTTTATGAGTTTCTAAATCAGACTTGGAGTTCCATTTAACCCACCTATACAAGGAAATTTCTTTGTGTCTGCAATGGAATACGTAATCTCTCTTGAGAGTTTACCCAATTCTGGAGAGTATTAGGTGCAAACCTGCATGAGCCAAGGCTTGGGGACTACAGAGTGTATTGGGGTAACTGCTGGAGTTTAACCAGTTAAAGCCACATAGCCTGCCGTTGAAGATGAATACAATAAACTTTTGATAAGTCGTCACTGCAAGGGGAAAGGGCTCAGCGACGAGTTATCCAGAGCAACAAGTTAGACTTATGTATAAATACAAAATAAATCCGGTCGGGATATGGACAGCATGATGACTTAACTGATATTGACAAGTTAAAACAGGGCCGAGCTATTGGGAGTTTCCTTTTTGGTGATCGTTTTAGATGAAGAGTTTTTTTTTGACTAGAGATTAACACAATCATTTGAAAAAAAACTTACAATTTTACAATTGGGGTAGAAGCAGGAGTAGCATTTGTCCATTTTGTTAACAGTATGAGGATTCTTGACAGCAAAATGACTCAGTGGTAAAGGTGTACAACATTATCCAGTATTATTCAGACAATCTCACCAAGTGTTTGAATTAATCACGATTGGCAGCCTGACTCAGTTAGTAGCATTCCCGCATTTGAATCAGCAGGTAATTATTTCAAGAACATCAGGACTTGCAGCTTTCAATCACGGCTGACACACCAGTGCAACGCTGGGGAAGTACTGCATTGTCAGGTGCATTATCAGGTTCTGTCCTGCGGAAGAAATTGTTAAAGATGTCATGGGATTAATCGTAAAGAAAGGGGAATTTTCTGGGTGTCCTGGCAAGCAATCCACCAGATAAAATGAGTCATTCACTTCATGGATGTTTGCGGGACATTGCTGTGTGCAAATTGGCTGCCACTTTTGCTTACAAAATACACAGTCACTACACTTCACAGTAATCTTGTGAAGCACTTGAAGATGTTTTGACAACGTGATAAGATGCTATATCAAATACAATTGTTATTATCAGTTGATTTGAAATACAGAACCCAAATTATAAATTGCTTTTAGTCACACTTAGAAGGCTAATCTGCAGGGTACAGAGCAAAGACAGGTAAATAGGACTGAATGGATTGCCTTTTCACAGAGCCAGCACAGACACATTGGGTTAAATGTCCTTGTTCTGTCAGATACATTTCTACGATTCTGTGTGGTTTGCATTTAATTCTGTGCACACATTGCTTTATTATACGCTGGTTGGATTCGGTGTCACTTAGCTGCCCAGTCATAAATCTAAGGTGTCACAGTTTGTCCAATAATAATACTAATCCTTGCATTTGATATAACGCCTTATCACAGCAGCTAATTTGAAGTAATTGATTACATTTATTTGGGAATTGTTCTTACCTGAAGAACTTGCTTCTATAATACAGCATTTAAGAATGTTACATATTATGAGGGACTTACAGAGACCAATAGTAATTATAATAATTCTTGCATTTGATATAGCGCCTTATCATGTCTTCGAGGCGTTTCAAAGAGCATCACAGAATGTACTGTAAAGTGAATTGACTGTATATTTTGTGGGGGAAACACGGCAACCAATTGCGCACAGCAGTGTCCCACAAACGGTCATGGATTGAGCGACCAAATTTTTCTTATTTATTTATTTATTTATTGGAAGGGATTATTACCCCCGATAAAGCGATCTGCCAATCGATTAACAACTGGGTTCCTACTTACTGCTGGGTGAACAGAGGAGTGTGGACTAAGGAAACTTACTGCCCGGGAATCAAACCAAGGTCCTCTCGCTTGCGAGGTGAGTGCTCTAACCACTAAGCTACTGTAATCCACAATGCCCTCAGATATAACTTTCTGTTGCAGACGATGCAAGCTGTCCTATTGCTAATGTTCACACACAGTATTCAAAATGTAAACATGTCCCAACACAATGAAACAGAAATACAGCCTTAACCTTTCTCTTTGCATTTTGCTATAAATTATTAGGTTCCAATGAAGCTGGATACCCAATGCATGCCTCATCCTTTCAAATAGGTTTGAGTGCCATGGGCCCTGGAAAGAATCCAACCCTTCCTTTCCGATAAATATTGGGCAGTGTTCCCACCAGCCACTTCAATTTTATTAGAAGTCTCCCATCTCTGGAGAAATATTCAGACCCTAAACTGATCAAGATTCAGACTTACAATTCTATTCCAGATCTTCCTGATACCACTACTCGATGCTAACACTGGAATCAAAGAAAATAATAATACTAATAATAATCCTTGCATTAGACATGGAGCCTTATCACGTCACCAAGACATTTGAAAGCGTTTCACAGAATCTACTGCAATAGCAGCAGTGTTCTACAAACAGTGGTGGATTGAGTGACCAAATTATTATTTATTTATTTTGAAGGGATTATTACCACCGGAAAGCAATCTGCCAATTGACAAACAACCGGGTTCCTACTTACTGCTTGGCAAACAGAGACGTGTGGAGTAAGGAAATTTGCCCAATGTTTCGCTCTGCCTGGGAATTAAACTCAGGTCCTCTTGCTTTGCGAGGTAAGGGCTCTAACCAGTACATTACAGGACTCCACATAAATACTCGGGAAGATTTTTGTTAAAATGCATCAATGTCCAGTTTCAATAACCATAAAGACTGCAAGTGTGATCGTGGGATTAGCAGCAGTGGGTCAGCTCGGTGGTCCTTGGGAATTCTTTGAGAAGGTAATTCAATTAGTTGATGGCGTCCAGCTGATATTAAAATCTTTTGAAAGGCCAGAGCTTGGATACCAGAGAACTTCAAAGCAGTATTAGAAGTAAATTCGCTAGTGAGATTAAACCCATGAAAAGAAAGAGGAGTCAAATGATTTCAGGAAGGAAGAGGGATAAAAGCGCTGGTCATTTTTTTTGGAGAAAACACAAGTAATCATATAGCAAACACAGAAAGACGTGAGTGCTGTATAAATTACATTTGATCATTTAGAGCCTATATCTATAACTATATCTGCAAATATCATATTGATATTTAGCAAAATTAAAATCAAAACTTAAATATAACTTTTGATCATTATCTTGAACTTGTATTAGTTGCACAAACTATATATTTGGTGTCGCAATTAAGTAATATTTTGTGACTGCAAAGGGTTATCACCCCCATCCTTGCCCAACTCCACTGGCTTCCCATCACACAGAGGATACAGTTCAAGATCCTGGTCCTCACCTTCAAAGCCCTCCACGGTCTTGCTCCCCCCTACCTCTCCGACCTCCTAACACCCTACCATCCTGTTCGCTCCCTCCACTCAGGGGGCTCTGGCCTGCTTCATGTCCCCCGCCTCGCTTGCCCCACTATTGGCGGGCGGGGCTTCCGCCACTCTGCCCCCACCCTCTGGAACTCCATCCCGCAGTCCCTCCACCTCGCCCCCTCCCTTGCCACCTTCAAGACCCATCTCCAGACCCTCCTCTTTGACCGTGCTTTCGATCTCCCTGCTTCCCCCCACCTGCCCTCCCCCACCCCGACCCCCAGCTCGAGTTCGTAACACTGTCTGTCCAGCGCCTTGAGACGTCGTCCCGACGTGAAAGGTACTTTACAAATGTAATTTTGTTGTTGTTGTTGGTAATCAAAGAATATCCTTGTTCGTCTATATACTGTCAACACATTTTAGAGTGGAAATCTGCATCAAGTGCTTTTAAATGTTTTGATGATGTAATAAGGCACTATATCAAATGCAAGCACTATTTTCTTATTATTCTGAACTGAATCTGATTACAATCACATAGACTTGATTTCTATTGTGAGATTCAGGATTCAACATTGGCTTTAAACGAATGTAACCATCATCAGTGCAGTGTAGAAAGTCATACAAGATCCCGCTTTTATAATAACTGTTGCATTTGATATGGTGACTTTCATTTCAGGAGGACGTCTGTCTCTATTCGCTTCACAAATTTATTGTAAAGACTGTATTTGCAGGCAAACACGGCAGTCAATTTGCACCAGCAATAGCCCACAAACAGCCATGAATGACAAATTATGTATAGGAAATTGTTGGCCAGGACACCGGGAGAAACTCCCTTTTCTTTTCGAATGGCGCATGGGATCTTTAGCATCCACCTGACAGCAGACAGGACCTACAACACACAAATGTCTTTGAGGACCCAGAAGTGGTGCCAAGATTAAAGAGGAAAGATAAGATCAAATAGGCCAAAGGTAGCTTCCTCATCTGAAATGATCCTTTGATCCTGTGGCTTATAGAATATAATAAAGCAGAATTCTTCATCCTGGAATCAAATGGTAGTTTTCATAGAGAGAGTCAGATACAAGAAAGGAGCTATATAAATTGTATTCTCTCTGTTATTAAACTCTATTGGTTTAATCAACTAATTCCTGGGTCAGATCATAATGCGTCCATCTTCCTAATAGAGTCCGCAACATAGCTTAGGACTATGTGGCAATATTTTAATTAATCAAGATTCATGTTAGATCCTGTGAAAGCCATGCTACTTGAAAGACATGCATTACTCAAGGAGTGCAACTCTGGATTATAGGAGAAGTGATTTGCTTTCATTTTATTATAAGAATTCCTGAAAGCCTTTAGAATTGTTATATTCAGTATTATAATTGCAATCCTTGAATTTGATCTGGCATCTTATCACATCAATGAGACGTCGCAAAGCATTTTACAGGATTTTCCTATGAAGTGTAGTGACTATCTTTTTGTAGGCAAGCTTAGAAGGCAAATTGTACTCAGTAATGTTACACAAAAAGCCATGAATTAACTGAGCAATTTTTTCAGGAGGATTGTTGGCCAAGACACCGGGAAAAATTCCTTTCTTTTTTCGGTCAATGCCATGGGATAACATTGTACAATGCAATACAATTCACATTTATATAACGCCTCTCAAATCAGGAGGACATGTCAAAGTGCTTCATGCTCTTGGCTGGGTACCTCAGCTGGGGAAGCATGCTGATCGCAATCTCTCTGTGGGGTGGGGACAGGAAACATGATTGAAAGCATGGTCAGAGAGATAAGTCTTGAAGCAGACTTGCAGGAAGAGAGGTATGGAGTTCTGGAGAGCAGAGGCTGAATATCTTAAAGCTCGCTCATCAATGGTGGGGCAGATAGGGAGATATTATATTATGTTAGACAGCAAAAGGAATGTACCCTTAACCACACTTATTATTTCTGTGATAGTTTAATGTGCAAGTTTTAATAAAGATAGAATTGGAATGTCCTAATGTTCATTCTAATGTTTCACTTCGCAATTAATCTCGAGTACAATGTAGATTTCAACATTAAATTAATCCAGTGTTTAAAAGAGAAGGATTCACCTAATATTTTACAATTGGCTCTTTGACCGGTTCCATCAGCCAAAACATGCTTTATATTTTAATAATTCAGTTTGATGTTGCGAAGACCAGTAAAAATGACAGCTTGTCTTGGCAGCATTTGTATTGTTTTAAGTATGTTTTGTTTAACTATTAAAATCTTTGTCATGGAATTTGTTGTGCAACTTAACTTCTGTTTTGTGGCTTCCTGGTCTGAGAAAGGCTGGAGGGTGGGGGGCAAGATCCACTTCTGGCACAATTCAGTGCAATAAATATTGCCTCTAGGTTGATACGCCAAGATGTCATTTATCAGATGAGATGTTAAACTAAGATCCCGTTGTCTATTCAGGTGGATGCTAAACATCCCATGGCACTATACGAAAAGAAAAGGGAGTTTTTCCCAGTGTCCTGTGAATAAAGTTGGTCATTCACTTCATGGCAGTTTGTGAGAGATTGCCATGCGCAAATTGGCTATTGTGTATGTCCACAGTATATCCTGTGAAGAGCTTTGGTACATAGTCGCAATGTAAAAGGCCCAATATCCAAATGCAAGGATTGATTATGATTATATTATCATAACTAGTTTAACTGGATCTGAAGACCTTGGGCGCTGCCTTTTCGTTGATGCAAAGATTGCCTACAGTTTGCGGTGTGCATGAGATTAAACATGTCAGGACATTAGTCAGTACATGAGCATCTATAAACCACAGTATAATTAAGCTCGGAAAATCTCAGTTAAGATGTTGGCTCACTGGTCAGTGTCATACCTGAAGCGGCAGTAAAACCACACAACACATTTATTGAAGTGACAAAATAAGCCATCAGTGTTCCAATAAAAGGTTTAAAGTCTCAGGCTACACTGACATATCAGTCAGCGATACTGTGATACTCTGCCGTCTGTCTCCACCTCCTCCTCCCCCCGCCCCCCTCGTCTGATCGCAATCTATACGTGCAAATAGAATGTGTCTGCTCCCTCCCGCAACTGACAACCACATTGGCACAAACAGCTGTGCACACACCCAAGACCACACTGATCAACTGGAATAGAAGAACTAAGAACATCATATAGGTGCACTGCAAACAATGCAATCTGTTCAGTGTATATTTACAGAAAACAATAATTATTGGAAACCAGCTTTACTCGAGTCTACAGAAACAGCAAAGCTTTAACACACTCTATCCAAAGCCAGACTGGTGATCTGAATGATTCAATTGAGAAAAGGGCATGATTTCTCTTGTGGGCTGATTACTGTTTGGAAAGATAGCTGCAATGATGTTTTGATTCATTTTCTCTTTTCAGCATTTTGCAAAATGCCGCAGGATTAGATTTTCTGCAATGTCTCTGGCCATTGCCATGACATCAAATGGACGAGCAGATAGTTGGAACTCTGCTTCCTTTATAGTCAGGACACACACACGCGCATTTCTCATACATAGAAGCTGGTGCCATCTGGACATTGGTTAAATTATGCAAGAGACAATCTACATTATTCCTCCCTCATGAAAATTCACCCCCAAATTTCAGATCAATTGGCTCTTCATGTCATTGTTTTTTATGGGTTAGTGTTGGTGCAGATGGGCTGCGGCTTTTGTTTCAATGTGATGAGGCACTATTATAAAATGTAATTATGATTCTTATTATAACAATACACACAGCGAATAATATCAGGCACACTTTGCAACATGTGTGGTCCAGGCCACCTCCCAATCTGTCCTGAAACCTAGTTTGAGGTTCAATCATGCTTCTTATTGCATAGCAAATGTGCAGGACTGGAAAAGATGATTGCAGTTCAACTGATCATCACCAAGGTTAAAAACATATATTGAAAAATAACAAAACCATAATGCAACATTACTACATCTCTGATATCCTTCAAAAGGCAAGAGAAGCTGCAATAATTCCTGTGAAACGTTTTGAGACAGCCTCCTGACTAGGCACTGTATCAGATGCAGGAATTAATATTGTTAATGATTATATTAATTATTTTGCTTCTATTGATCTGTTAAGATGTAGATAGGTATCATGAGATCCACAATGTTCATTTAAACCACTCCCAGAGCCTGAAAAGATCTCGACTAGGCTTGTGAGCCGATCAGCCCCATCCTCGCCCGGCTCCACTGCCTTCCAATCCTCCAGCGGATCGAGTTCAAGATCCTCGTCCTAACCTTAAAATCGCTCCATGATCTTGCCACAGTTGACGTCTATGACATCCTCAAACTCTACCAGCCTGGCAGCTCCTTCCGCTCAGTTCATCTGCCTCCAAAGTATCTGCCTCCACTCTCAGGAACTCCATCCCGGAGTCCCAAGTTACAAAAGGACAGATTAGGTGAGTGGCCAAAGCTGAGGCAAATGGAGTTCAATGTAAGGAAGTGCAATGTCATCCACTATGGACTGAAAAAAGATACAGCAGAATATGTTCTTAATGGGGAGAAATTAAGAACTGTGGAGGAGCAAAGAGATTTGGATGTCCATGTCAACAAATCACTAAAAACTAGTTCCCAGGTGCAAAAAGTAATCTAAAAACCAAATGGAATGTTGGCCTTTATCTCAAGGGGAAGAAATGATGCTTCAGCTGTATAGACCATTGGTCAGCATTCAGTTTTGGGCAACACATGTCACGAAGATATATTGGCCCTGGAGGGGGTACAGCGCAAGTTCACCAGAATGTTACCAGGCCTAAAAGGGTTAAGTTACGAGGAAAGGCTGCATAAACTTGGATTGTATTCCCTTGAGTTTAGAAGGTTGAGGGGTGATTTGATTGAGGCGTTTAAGATAATAAAGTGATTCGATAGGGTAGATACAGGGAAGCTATTTCCTCTGGTGGGAATCTAAAACAAGGAAGTATAGTCTTAAAATTAGAACCAGGCCATTTAAGAGTGAAATCAGGAAACATTTTTTCACTGGTTGATAGAAATTTGGAACTCTCTCCCCCAAAAGGCCATGGATGCTGGATCCATCCACACCTTCAAGAGTGTGGTTGATAGATTTTTGGTAGCTCAGGGTATTAAGGGATATGGAGAGAAAGCGGGAAATTGGAATTGACAGGATTAGTTGAAGTACAGATCAGCCATGATCGAATTAAATGGCGGAACAGGCTCGAAAGGCTGAATGGCCCACTCTAGTTCCTATGTTCTGGTGTTCCTTCAGCTCGTCAGGCTCCTTCCTTCCCTCGTCTCCTTCAACTTCCACCTCAAAACTCCCCTCTTTGACTCCACTTTCAGTTATCTTTCCACCCCCACCCTCGCCTCAAACCCTAGGCTCTTCAGCTCCTTGGGATCTTTCCCAATGTGAAAAGCACTATATAAATCTAAATTTGTATTAATATTAATAATAAAAATAATCCTATATTTGATATAGTGCCTTATCACATCGTTAAGACATCTGAAAGCACTTCACAGGATATACTGTAAAGTGACTGACAGCATATTTTTTGGGAGACTTGGCAGCCAGCACAGCTATGTCCCACAAACAGCCAATTTTTATTTGTGGTTGGCCAGAACACCGGGAGAAACTCTCTTCTCTTTTTGACTAGTGCTACGGAATCTTTAACATCCACCTGAACAGGCAGATGGGACCTTGGTTTAATGTCTCATCCAAGGACGGCAATTTTAACAATGCAAACGCTACCAGCACTGCACTGGAATGTCATTTTAGACTATGTGATTCAAAATCCCAACGTGGGGCTTGAACCCACAACCTTCTGGCTCAGAGGCTACTATTGCACCAGGTTGACATACTGTATAATACAATCTATATTTTATTGAGACATAGAAATTTGTATGTTTACTTTCATAGCTACAGGTAACATGGTAGCTATCAAACAAGACAAATGCAATTCAGAAAGTGACAGGTGGTTATATGGAGTTGTAGCTGAAGTGAAAATGGTAAATACTGCCAATGTTAAATACTTGTAAATACTCTACAAAAGATAAACTCTTATCCTTTTACTGAGGGCTTCTACTTCTCAATTCTCCTGCATAACTCTTCATGCACATTGGACGTAGTTGCGACTTAATATATCGGTCAATGAGTTGCTCCAACAGGGGCAGACTGGATATAGGGAAATTTCCCAAGAGCTCTCATGAATGGGTCCCGATTGTTTTAGCTTATGGTTCTGTGGCTAGTCCTGTGCTGCACACATTTTAAATCTTCACCAGGTCATCAATCAGTGTGTTTAAATCAACTACACTTTGTTTATAATCGAGGGAGCAGTGTTCCACAAACAGCGATCTGCCAATCGACTAACAATTGGGTTCCTACTTACTCCTAGGTAAACAGAAGTGTGTGAAGTAAGGAAACTTGCCTAAGGTTTTGCCCCGCTCGGAAATTGAACCCAGGTTCTCTCGCACGCTAACCACTATGAAATAATCTTATAATTTGTACTACATGTAGGTTTTGTTTCTCTTTGCATATAAAAATGCAAACATAATCAAATTATTAGTGGATTTCTGACTCATCTTAAATCCATTCTAAGAAGATAATGTGTCAACTCGACTGAGTTGGTAGCACTCTCACCATTGATTCAGAAGGTTGTGTATTCAACCCCCACGTCGGATCTTTAAACTGACAATCTAAGATCACACTCTAATACCACCCTGAAAGTGTGGGGCATTGTTGGAAGGTAAACCATCTATCAAATGAGATGTTAAACCAAGCTGTCTTCAGGAGGACGTTAAGGATCACATGATATTGTTCGAAAAGAGAAGGGAGTATCCTGGCCAGTAATTCACCAGAGAAAATTATTCATTCACTTCCCATCTGTTTGTGGGACATTGCTGTGTGCAAATTGGCTGCTGTGTTTGCCTACAAACACGCAGTCACTACACTTCACAATAAATCCTGTGAAGCGTTTTGAGATGGCCACCCAACACGAAAGGCACTGTATCAAATGCGAGGATTGTTATAACAAAAAGATAGCTTCTGAATGAATGGTGGGCTTCTGTAATGACTGAGTGAATAACTATATCTGGTGAAATTAAGGATAGAAAAATAAAGGTTTTAAAGTAGACAGCACGGTAGATCTGAACACTTCTCCTGGTAAAAATAATACAGATGGGTGTAGAATATTCCAGATGCTCTATTCGCACTGCGTCACTGTTTAGGATTAACATGGTGTTTTATTTGTACAGGCAGGTGTGCAAGAAAGTGGCAGATGCAATTACATTACAAGCCTAGTTAATTCAATCCACTGCATTATGGTTTGTCAGGTAATTAAGCACTGTCACTAAATGGATACAAATTTCTCACACTCATCGCAGTTCATATCTGATAGCTGACAAGGGTTCAAATTAAACATCTGATTCAATGAATGAAGACTGTGAATTAGTTTGATGACTGATTGAGGCAACAATGCGCACAGCGCAAACGAAAAAACAGCTCTGTCAAAAAAATCTTAGCTGCCTCCTGCAGCTCTCTTTTATAGCTATATACCCAATAACTGATTTTTTTTAGATCAAAATATTTCAATTCCAGGTACTTGAAAGTACCCGCCACCTTTGCTCGGCTGACTCGTGTCTTCTGCATATCCCTCATCTCCTCCGCTCCACCATTGGCGGCCATGCTTTCATCCACAATGCTCCCAAACTCTGGAATTTCCTGCCTCAATCCCTCCAATTTATCCCCTGGTTGCCTTTCTTCATACGATTCCTAAACACTGTTTTCTTCGACTGTGCCTCCAGTCACCTCCCGTACCTGTGCTGCTCGGTGTCAAATCACACCAGCATTAAGCGTTCTGAGACGCTCCTCGCATGAGGGCTCTTTATAATTGCAAGTTGTTGTGAAACGTGTCCCTCAGATATAAATCCTTTGATTCCCGAGCACATCTCTCTCCCTCTGACCTGCTCATACCCCTGTCCTCTACCCATATAACATAGGCCTGCTGCACTTGTCCCAGCTTTTCCATCTCACCATCAGTGGCCGAGCATTCGCTCACTGTGCCTTTAAACTCGGGAACTTTCACCTTGCCCCTTCTTTATACGTTTTTAAATCTCACCTTAAAATCTCTCTCTTTGGCTGTACCAAAAGTCCTCTTCCCTTCTCTCTTACTCAACATCCTACCCTGCCACAATGAAGCACTCCAAGACATTATCCTATGTGAAGGGCCCTATATAAATGCAAGTTGTTATTGTTGTGATTTGCCCATGGCTAACCATGTTCAAACATATACAAGTTTTCTTAATTATGAAATTAACCAGGGAAAAAAATTCTGAATCACCTGTAATCTTTTTCACTGATGCTTAATTGCAAATTAAGGGCATTTCTATGGATTTGAACATGGTTAGCCCATGGGCTATTCGCTCAATCTGCATTTTATATCCTATTCTTTCTTAGTAAATGATTCTTCTTTGAACCTGGTTTGTGAAGGAAATGGACTTCTGTGCATATCAATATACACTGAATAATGTCCATCTAACTGCAGTATGTGCAGGAAATTAATTTATCAGTCAATCTGGGATATGGGAATTGATGCCTTTGCCAAGAAGTCAGGAAATAGTGATAATGTATAATTCTATGGGATGCAGGAAACAAAACTAGTTATACACTGACAATATATAATCTGACTGCAATTAGCAAATATTTATGAATCCTGTTGCAGGATGTGTGGGAGAGAAAACAGATTACGAAACAAATAGGATTGATAAAAGGAGACAGGTCCTCAAATACGCTAAAAACAAATGGCTTTGGTCGTTTACGAGGAAGCACTGAAGGAAAGACCTCAGCAGCTCAAGGGGAAATGTTTTGAAGAATTGATATTTCAAAATAGAAATGTCAAAGTACAACACTTAAAAATGGAATTTTTACTTTTAAGCAAATTTCTAAGTTTGATTTCAATTCTTATCTGAAAATGATACTTTCATTTGATAAAGCAGATTATTATTGAAGGGCCTTCTTCAGGCTATACTTTGAAGTGTGGTGATTGCATCCATTCTTCAAACGGCGCAGCTAATCTGAACCAGCAACACCAGCAATAATAAATGACCAAATAAACACCAGCACAGACGGGTTTGGTCAAATGGTCTGTTTCCTTGCCACATCACTCTATGTAACTTCCTACCCTTTTTCAAAATATCCTCACAGGATCTTTGTTGTCCATCCGAACCAAAGAACATGCAGACAGGTCCTTGGTTTCATGTCACATCTAAAGACATTACTTCCAACAATGGAACACTTCCTCAGCTAAATTGGAACGACAGTCTAAATCAGCAGTTTAAGCCTTGATGAGGCGAGGCTACGGAGAGGTGACTCAAGCATTCAACCTTCTGACCTGAAACTGCAAGTGTTACTAATTGCTGATTCATCTGGAGGATTGTTGATCAAAACGCTGGGAAACATTTCTGTCTTTTCTCGAGTAGTGTCATAGGATCTTTAACATCCACCTGAGGACAGACTGATGGAATTTCAGTTCAACATCTCCTCTGAAGATTCCAAAAATTGCACTGAAATGTCAGCCTAGACTATGAACTATGAACTCAACAACAACAACAAGATTACATTTGTATAGCGCCTTTCACGTCGGGAGGACGTCCCAAGGCGCTGGACAGCGTATAGCATTTCAGACCCGAGCTGGGGTTGGGGGGGAAGGGAGGGGAGGGAAGTGGAGGGTCTTGAGGCGGGACTTGAAGGAGGCTAAGGAGGGGCGAGGTGGAGTGACTGGGGGATGGAATTCAAGAGGTTGGGGGCAGAGTGGCTGAAAGCTCTCCCGCCAATGGTGGGGCGGGTGGGTCGGGGGATGTGGAGCAGGCCAGAGCCGGCTGAGCGGAGGGAACGGGCGGGTTGGTAGCGGGTTAGGAGGTCGCAGAGGTAGGGTGGGGCGAGGCCATGGAGGACTTTGTAAGTGAGGACCAGGATCTTGAACTGGATCCTCTGAAGGATAGGGAGCCAATGGAGTCGGGCAAGAATGGGGGAGATGGGGTCACGGAATTTGGTGCGGGAGAGAACATGGGCTTCAGAATTCTGGATTATCTGCAGCCTGTGGAGGGAGGAGTTGGGAAGGCCGACAAGCAGGGCATTTGCATAGTCGAGCCTAGAGGTGATGAATGCATGAACAAGAGTTTCAGCGGCCTGAGGGGTGAGGTAGTGGCGGAGTCGGGCGATGTTACGGAGGTGAGGGAAGGCAGAGCGGGTCATGGCTTGAATGTGGGGGAGAAAAGACAGTTGAGGGTCGAAGAAGACACCTAGGTTCCTGACTGGCTTGGTGAGTTGTAGTGTGCAACCATGGAGGTTGATGTTGCCAGAGCCTGAGGTGCTGAGGCGATGGCGCGAGCCAATCAGGAGGGCCAACTCAAGTGCTGATATAGGACTTATACCCACAATCTTCTGTCTTAGGGGCAAGAATGCTACCAATAAAGCCAAGCTGACATGAAGGAACTCAAATGAAACTTGCTGAGGAGAGAGAATTAGTTGCTGTCCCTTAGTTTCCACTTTAACAGCATATGCTGATTAGATTTCCTGTAGCAGGTATGTTAAAATGTATGTCTGCAAATATCATTGTGAGATATCCCTGATCATTCTTTCCCTTGATTGAAGTTGACTGGATGTTTATTTGTACATAGTGCGAGTGTCTTGCTAAACCTTCCTAAAATTTCCTAATTGAGCTGCATTGTGGCCTTTGTCACATAGTAATAACGATAATAATCCTTGCATTGGATACAGCACCTTTTACTTCAGGAGGATGTCTCAAAGAGCTTCACACGATTTTACTGTAACTGTAGTGACTGTGTATTTTGTAGGTGAACGTGGCACACAACAATGTCCCACAAACAGCCATGAAATGAATAACCAGCTCTATCTGGGGGATTGGTGGCAGGAAACTAGGAGAAACTCCCTTTTCTTTTTCCAACAGTGCCATTGGATCTATAACGTCCATTTGAACACGCAAGTGGCACCTCAGTTTAATGTCTCCTCTGAAGAATGACACCACCCAATAATCCAGCAAAGCCCCAACACTGCACTGAAACATGACCTTAGTCCATGAGTTCAAAGTCCTGATTATATGGTTTGAACCCATAATATTTTGACTCAGAGGCAATAGTTCTACCAACTGAGCCAGGAAAATATAGCAATGGTTCTTGTATGAGCAGAACTATGACAAGCCATTATTGGGTTTGTAAAATCCATCATTGGGGTTGAAAAATATGTGCTTGACTTTGGACAGTAGCACTTTGCCTGTTTCTGTGCCATGTTACTTAATGTTCTTTACACTTGGATACATCCTTTAATTAAGTGTTTTGTTTCAAATATCAGGCAGTTAAAAGGAATTCTGAGGAAGAAATATATGCACTCTTCAGAATTAAATGGGATCATCAAGAAGTTGTCTCGGAAACCAGACTGTAATTCTTGCTCGACATGGGCAGAATCAGTTGAGCACTTTCAGCAGTCAATTAGCAAGATCTGGCTTTCCTCCTTTAGGGGAGGTAAGTGTACCTAAGGCTGAATTGGCTCCAAGGTGACGTGCTTACAACAGAACATCAGAACTGAGTCAACCCTGTACCCGGTTCCTGAGCCAAACAGAACCCTAGAACTTTACAGCAAGACAGTGCTGATGACAGGACCGCCAGCCTTGCTTGTTGGCATGACATGGAGAGGTAGTCTGGGAACAGGGAGGGTTGCCACTCAGCTCTTGTTAACCTGCAGCCAAAGTGCTAGTGGGTAGGGTGATCCTATCTGGGCAAGTATCATGAAGCTTGCCAAACAGTACTCTTAATGACAACCTACAAGCGGTGCTGTAGTGTGCTGTGTTGTTGGAGGTGCCGTCCTTCGGATGAAACTTTAAACCAAGACCCGGTCTGCCTGTTCAGGTTTACGATCCCATGGCACTGTTCAAAAAAGAAGGAAGCTTCTCCCAGTGTCCTGGCCGACAATCCCCCAAATAAAATTGGTCATTCACTTCATGGGTCTTTGTGGGACACTGCTGTGCACAAATTGGCTGCCGCATTTACCCACAAAACATACAGTCACTGCACTTTACAGTGTATCCTAGGCTTCGGGACATCCTCCAGATATGCAAGGCGCTATACAAAATATAACGATTATTATTAGTAATATTTTCAGCAATTAGATAAGGGAGAAAGTGTTCATTCCATTCCAGCCATAGAGAAATGCCCTTTGCATAGGTGGCATATGTATGTGGAACTCTCAGTCTGGTTTGAACTCTCTTTGTCCAATTTGATATTTATTCCATTATTTATCTAGAATTCTCTACACCAATTTCAGTGCTCTGAGAGGCTCAGCTCTGTGAAGGGCACTATATAAATGCTGTATATTCCTCTCTACTCCATGTCTGATCTCCTCCTGCAGGAGTGCGGTTCCACATGTACCAATTGCCTGGTTACCCTACGATAACCATAGAATATTACAGCACAGAAGGAGGCCATTCGGGCCCACCGTGCCTTTGCTGGCTCTTGAAAGACCCAACTAGTCCTACTTCCCCGCTCCTACCCCATAGCCCTGCAATTTTTTTCCTTTTCAAGTACCTATCCAATTCCCTTTTGAAAGTTACCATTGAATCTTCTTCCACCACCCTTTCAGGCAATGCAAAACAAATTCAAAGACATCAGCAGGTCACTCGGTTTTAGATGGTGGCACACCAGAGCCTAACCTCGCCCTACTCGGCTATCAGATATCCACACAATCAGTAGCAGGTACAGAAGAAGACGGTGTTATACAAATGCAAGTTGCTGTTGCATAAGACCTGAGAAGCAGAATTTAATTAACTTCTTTTTCTAAGAGTTTATATTTTAAGAAGAAAATCTGTTCACTCATCATTTTCTTGTTCATTTGTTTAACCAAACAAAGCCAACTGTTTGGCTGAAGCCAGGTTTTGAAGAGACAACCCAGATTTATTACCCCTGCAGCAACAGGAGAATTATGTTGGAACATTAAATACTCTGTAGTGTTGAGGCACAACTGGCACGAATTCCAAACAAGGGGAATATCTTGACTTCAGATCTTAGATCCAGAGTAGGTCTAAGCATCCCTAAATTTATCTTTATTTGCAGTTGTAACAAACCATCCACATCAAATAGGCCGCTCGTTGTCCAGACGCATACAAAAATATTGCTATTGGGTGAGGTATAGGGGGTTGGAGGAGCCCAGCACCCTTGGTATTTTATTTCCAGCTGAAGGGTCAGATATAATAACATCAATCCTTAAACTTGATAGAGAGGCCTTGTCACGTCAACGAGATATCCCAAAGCGCTTCACAGGATATACTTAAAATGGTGTGACTGTGTGCATATTATGAGAGAAATGCGACAGTGAATTTTGCACACAGCAATGTCCTACAAATAGCCATGGAATAAGTAACCAGTATTATTTGGGGGAATTGTTGGCCAGGTGCAACTCCCTTCTCGTTTCGAATATTGCCGTGGAATCTTTAACGTCTACTTGGAGAGACATACAGGACCTTGGTTTAATGTTCCATTTGAAGAATGGCATCTCTGACGATGCAGAATACTCTCCATTACTGCACTGAAGTGTCAGCATAGACTATATGAGTTCCTAATCTCGATAGGAACTTGAACCACATTTATCTGACTGCTAGGTGGGAGTGCTACCAACTGAGCCAAGCTGACAGAAGGAGAGGAGGAGAGGAAACTAAAAGGTATAAATGCTGTAATCACGAGCAAAACATACTGAAGTTCTTCAAAGGTAAACTAACACCCAGTACTTGAGATACTCTTCTCACTGCATAACAACTTTTCTCTCTACTGAATTTCTTGGAGTATCCCTCCCTCTTGCTATTTTTCTTATCACACTATTCTGGTCTCACCTTTCCAAAGAGCCAGTCTCGCATCAGTGCCCTTCACCAAATATCAACAAGTAAAAGGAATTATGGTATCCTTCTGTTTACTTTTATCTATTTCTGGCGATTGTTTGAAGTTGGAACATTATATTTACACAGTTCGGGGGAAATCATTGGAGGAACTGCCAGATGATGGAAACAGGCCAGGAGCAGCTTCAACAATTTAATAAGAGAATGGGAAATGCATTTAAGACAAAAGTTCTTTTGTAACGAAAGAACATGCAGATGTTGAAACCTTTCAAAGTGCTGCACACACAGTTACATTTAGGTGTAGTGTTTCAGCACTCCGATGCTTTCTCGCTTCAAGGGTACTATATCAATGCAAGTTGTTGTAGGCAAACAATGCAGCCAATTATGTCAGCATGGACTCACAAACAATTATGCGGCGAGTGACTGTTTAATCTGGAGGATTGCTCGGCAGGATACCTGTGGTGTTACTGGATCTTCAATATCCACCTGAAAGTAAGTAGGGCCTCCCAGTGCCGAAGCAGTTTAAACAGCTAAAAACAGTTTCCCAAAGCTTGCCCAGCTAGAACCACCCTACCCGTTAGGACTTTGGCTTGCTGTTGGAGTTTAACCAGCCAAAACAGTTGCTGCTGGAGTTCAACCAGCAAAAACCACACAGCTTTCCTTTGAAAACACAGTCTGCAATCTTTGTGTCAATCCTTGTGGTCATTTGATTGGATGCTAAATTCCTATAGCAGCATATTGATGAAGAACAGGGAGTTCTTCTGTGTCAGCCTGGCCCAGTTGGTAGGACTCTTGCCTGAGTCAGAAGTATGTGCATTCAAGCACACATTGGGACTTGTCAGTCTAGCCTGACACATAATGCGTGCTGGAGGTGGTAATGGGGTATGGGTCGGGAGGGGGGGTCTCCTGACGTGAAAGGCGCTATACAAATGTAATCTTGTTGTTGTTGTATTGCAATGTCAGAGGTGCTATCCTTCGGATGAGATGTTAAACCAAGATGTCCGCCTGTTCAGGTGGACGTTAAAGATCCCATGGCACTAAACGAAAAGATAAGTGAGTTTCTTCCAGTGTCCTGGCCAATAATTCCCCAAATAAAATTGATCATTTGATTCATAGCTGTTTCGGGGGTCATTATATTACCTTATTTCTCTGATGAGGAGCCAGTGTACTAACTTTAATAATAATCTTTGCATTTGATACAAAGCTTTCACATCAGGATAATATATAATAATAATCCCTGCATTTGATATAGCGCCTTATCAAGTCTTCGAGACGTCTCAAAGTGCTTCACAGAATATACTGTAAAGTGAATTGACTGCATATTTTGTGGGCGAAACAGGGCAGCCAACTGCACACAGCAGTGTCCCACAAACAGTCATGGATGATTTCTCCCTCCTCCCTCTCAACCACAATCACCCGGATGAAGTTCACCACCTGCTGCCTCGACCCCCTCCCCACCCAGCTGCTAGTCACTCAACTCCCCCTCCTCTCCTCCCTGCTGGCCGACACAATCAACCAGTCTCTCTCCTCAGGCTCTGTTCCACTCCCCCTGAAAACCGCTGTTATCACAACCCTCCTAAAAAACCCACTCTTGATCCCTCTAATCTCTCACACTACCATCTTATTTCCAACCTACCCTTCCTTGCCAAAGTCTTGGAACTCCTTGTTGCATGTCAATTTCACCTCTAACTCCACTCCCACCTCGAGCCCCTGCAGAGAGCGCTTGTCGAAGTCACAAACGAGGTCCTCTCTATTTGTGACTAGGACTCCCTCTGCCTCCTCGTCCTCCTGGTTCTCTCTGCCGCGTTCGTCACAGTCAACCACACCATCCTCCTCCACCGCCTTTCCTCGCTCATTCACCTTAATGGGACCGCACTCGCATGGTTCGTATCCTACTTAATCAACCGCCTCCATTTCATCTCGGCAAATGGTTTCTCTTCCCGTCCCCGCCTGGTCATCTGCAGGGTACGCTAGGGCTCCATCCTTGGCCCTCTTCTTTTCCTTATCTATATGTCGATATCATCCACAGACGCGGGGTAACATCCACATAAATGCGGATGACACACAAATCTAATTTGCTTCCTGTAGTATCAACTCCAGGTGTGCTGATGTTCTATCTGCTTTTATGGCAGACGTCAGGGTCTGTATGAGTGCAGCTAAATGTGGACAAGACAGAAGCCATACTCCTTGGCTCCCGTCAATGTCTTCACTCTTGCGGTTCTGTGCTCCACAACCTCCCTGGGCTCACCCTCAGACTCACCAAACCAGTGTGCAATCTAGGCATCTGGTTCAACACCCAACTGTCTTTCCTACCCCACATCCGGTCCCTGACCAGGACCGTCTTCTTCCACCTCCGCCACATTGCCCGCCTCCGACTGTACGTTACCCCAAATGCAGCCGAAACTCTCGTGCGTGTGTTTGTCACCTCCCGCCTGGATTACTCAAACACACTCCTCAACAGTCTACCCAGCTCCACTATTTAAAAAATCCAGCTCATTCAGAATTCTGCAGCCTGCATACTGACCCAGACCAAACTCAATACCCCCGTCTCACCAGTTCTGGCCAAGCTCCACTGGCTCCCCATCACAGAACGGATCAACTTCAAGATCCTCACATTCGTGTTCAACTCCCTTCACTCTCTGGCACCTCCCCACCTCTCCTCACTCCGCATTACACCACCAGGCGCCTCCACTCAACTGGCACCGGCCTCACGCTCATCCCTCACACCCTCCGCTGTAAGCCACTATGTCCTGAAACTCTGGAACACTCTCCCTCAATCCCTCCACCTGCCCCCTCTCTCCCCTGAAAATCTTCCTCTTTGACCGTCCAACCGTACATCCACACACCCCCACCCCCGCTCGGAATCAGGCTCTGCCACTGTTAAGTGCTCTGAGATGCTACCTTGTGTGGAGGGCGTTATATAAGTGCAAGTTGTTGTTGTTGTTGGATTGAGTGACCAAATTATTTTTATTCACTTGAAGGAATTATTTCCCCCGGGTCCACCAATAGACTAACAACCGGGTTCCTACTTATTGCGAGGTAAACTGACATGTGTGGAGTTAGGAAACTTGCCCAACATTTCACCCTGCTGGGAATTGAACCCAGGTCTTCTCGTTTGCAAGGCAAGTGCTCTAGTCACTAAGCTACAGGGCTCCAGGGATCTCAAAGCACTTCATTGGATTTATTGTAAAGTGTAGAGACTGTGTATTTTGAAGAGTAACATCAACGCGACAGCCAATTGGCATGTATCAATGTCCCAGAAACAACTGTTAATTACAAAGAATTACAAATAATGTACAGCATGGAAATTGGCCACTTGGTCTAATCAGTCTATGCCAGTGTTTATATTCCACATAAGTCTCCACCCACTCCTTTACTCCCTTCCATACCCTTCTATAACAACATCAACAAGAACAACAGCAACTTTCATTGATATAGCACCCGTCACACAGGGTAGCATCCCAGACTGCTTAACTTCTATTCGTCTCTTCCTCATGAAAAGGTCTAACTTCCTCTTGAATGGAGCTATACTATTCAAACACTGCTTTAGACAGCAAGTTCCACAATCTCACTACCCTCTGCGTGAAGTTGTCCCTCCTAAATTCTTTTTTGGATCCCCTTGTCACTATCTTATACTTGTGTCCCATGTTTGCAGACCAGCCAGTGGAAACAGCCAATCTATAGTAACCTGGTAACCTTATCAAATCCTTTTATAATTTTAAACACTGCTATTCGGTCCTTCTTAAACATCTCTTCTACTAGAAATGGTCTAACCTATCTGGTCTATCTTGATAGCAGTAAACTGCCAGCCCTGTTATCATCCTTGTCATTTCATTGTTTTGCTATTTTATCTGGAAGATTATTAGCCAGGAGAAACTCCCTTCTTTTTCAAGTAGTACCGTTTCACCCACAAAATCCTCAGTCAAATCCACTTTACTGTATACCCTGTGAAAGCGCTTTGAGATGTCTCTACGGCAACATGAAAAGGTGCTATATCAAATGCAAGGATTATTACTATTATTATGCGATGTTTAACATCCACCTGAACAGGACAGGACCTCAGTTTAATGTTTCATCTGTAGGACAGCACCTCCAACAATGCACAAGTCCCCTATCACTGAATTAGAGTGTCAGCATTTGAACTCAAAACTGTGTGACTCAGAGGCAAGAGTGCTACCAACTGAACCAAGCTGACAATTGTAATAAAATAATTGCCATCATCTTGACAACTGAAACAGTTTAAAACCACACCAGATAATCTGCTTTATAATGTTCAGTGGAGTTTTGAAACTGCAAACCTTTCAACCTCTCTCAGCAGCGTGGTAGCAAGTCTGCTTCACAAGACAACATGTAAATAGTCAGGAATAGATTGGTTTTAAAGAACAAAGTATTCTCTCCTCTTGACAATCTTTAACATTGCAATTCAAACTTCCACAATAACATTTTACTGATGATGCTGTTTGGAATTTTGAACATATAATTCAGATGATACAGATGTTTATAAATTTATAACAATTAGAACTTAAATAAATAAGAATTATGCAACCCATGGCCTCCATTAATACATTTCTGCATGAAATAGCCAATATTTGTATTCCTTTATTGACAAGTGATCTCAACAAATACAATTAAGGGGTCAATGAATCTAATAACTCAAAGCATGACCTGTAGTATGAGTAACTTTGTTTAGTCTCTAAACAATTTAACTGTGACTCATTTATAACTATTTCATTCAACTGTGTTTAGTCTGCAGCCATTTAAGTAGCTGTGTCTGGTTTGTAACTATTTAACATAATTGTTTTTTGTTTGTAACTACTGTGCGCAATTGGCTCATGCTTTCGCAAACAAAATATACAGTCAATTCATTTTACAGTATATTCTGTGAAGCGCTTTAAGCAGTCTCGAAGATGTGATAACGCGCTATATCAAATGCAAGCATTATTATTATTATACTATACAACTGTACTCAGTCTGTAACTATTTATATTTGTGGGACATTATTGTGTGCAATTGGCTGCCGTGTTTCGTCTCAAAATATAGTCATTCCACTTTACAGTATATCCTGTGAAGTGCTTTGAGATGCTTATGATGTGATAAGGCTGGATATCAAATGTAAGGATTATTATTATTTAGTGGAACAGTCTGTAACTATTCAGCTTAAATGTGTCTTGCTTGAAACAATTCAGTGTAATTGTACTCAGCAATACCCCACATGAAGATCGCTATACCAAGTCAACTTGTTGTAACTATTATAGTCTGTAACTATTTGATCTGTATCTAGTCTGTAATATTTACAAAAATAATCCTTGCATTTGGCATAGTGCCTTTCACATTGGGAGAATGTCTCCATTCGCTTCAAATGATACACTGTAATATGTAGTGACTGTCTATTATAGCTCAGTGGTTAGAGCACTCGCTTTGCGAGTCATCCATCACAGTACAAGGCAGAATTCACAACCAAACATGAAACACTAGATTCATGTTTCATGTTCGATTCCCGACAGGGTGAAACCTTGGGTAAGTTTCCTTACTCCACATGCCTGGTAATAATCCCTTAAGAAAAAAAAGAAATTGGTCACTTCAATCCATGACTGTTTGTGGGACACTGCTGTGCGCAATTGGCTGCTGCATTTCGCCCACAAATATACAGTCAATTCACTTTACAGTCTATTCTGTGAAGCGCTTTGAGACGTCTAGAAGACATGAGAAGTGCTATATCAAATGCAAGGATTATTATTATTATTTTGTAGATTAACATCTGCAATCTAATTGTATCCAGTCTATAACCAATAGTGTAACTCTGTCTAGTGAGTAAATATATAATCCAATTGTTCTCAGTGATTTACATCACAGTACAAGGCGGAATTCACAACCAAACATGAAACACTAGATTCATGTTTACAGGCAAAGTCCTAGATAGTCTCCAATTTAGGACTCAGCCAATAGTTAATTCTAGGAGTGACAGATTTGAACATTAACAATAATTATCATATATAATTGAGAAATAAGTACGGTACCTGAAAGTTTAATTTCACGAGACCACAAGTTTCTGTCTGGAATGAATTCACACATTTCTCACCCTCCTAGTTGATTTATTTCAATGCCCTCCCAGCTAGTCTTCCCAGTTACACCACCCATAAATTCCAACTGATTCAGAACTCAGCTGCCCCGTATTTTCTACTGTACCAAACTCCACAACCCAGTCCTTGCCAGGTTCCAGTGGCTCCACGAAGCAGAATGGTTTAATTAAGATTCTCTCATTTGCAAACAAATCACTTCATGCACTGACACTTCACTACCTGTCTTACCTGCTTCTATCCCACTACCCGTCCACTTCACTCAGATGGCTCCTGCATTCTACACCTCCCTCGTCCCCTGCATTCCACCATCAGCCGCCATGTTTTCAGCCACTATGCCCTAAAACTCTGGAACTCTTTGCCTGAGTTCCTCCACCTGTCCTCCTCCTTGCTTTTCTTCAGATTGCATCTGAAGACCTTCCTCATTGACCATGTGAATGGTCACCTCCCCTCTCCCACCAGCTCAGCATCATGCCCCGCCATTATTAAGTGCTCCATGTGAAGGGTGTTGCATAAGTGCAAGTTGTCATGACTGAACAACATCTGAGTACACTTGGCTCAGGGGTCTCTTCTCAGATCACAGTTCATACAAAAAAATCCACAAATAACTCAGTCATAGTGTTTACGTGAGAACACTCCAGCAAACTTCAAACCGTAAATTTATTTTTAAAACCTTCAAAATCATAAAACAAATAAACAAACAAAAACTCCTGTTATCCTCTTCAGGGATACATTTAAACCCACTAACAATAATCCCCAATATAAAAGTGCATTCACATCACGATCACCACAGACTTGAACTAAAGAACAAAATGAAACAATGGGACATTCAGAGCATTCAGCCTATTTCCTCCACAGACTGTGCAAAATCTAAACATGTGGATGGGACCTTGGTTTAGTGTCAACGGAGCACTACCCCCAGCATTGGAGCATCAGCCTAGATGAAGAGCTCAAATTCCTGACTCCACAATAATTCTTGCATTTCCTTGCACAATCTCCTGACTCAGAAGTGAGACAGGCTGACATCTAAACGATGCAGCATTAACCGTTCCATTGGGAATCTGTTCCACCCACTTTTCTGTGATAATATTAAGTCACACTAAAGACATTTTAATTTTACAAGTAAGTTGAGATTCCCCAGACTCGTTTGAGTTCCTTTCAGAATGGAAATTGGGGTTTATTTCAATTTGTCTGGACTGCAATCAAAGCCGGTAACCTGAAGTTAAAATTTGGGGTTCCAACGCATTCCAAAGTTCCATCTCCCCTTAAATTCTCTGCAATAATTTGAATACTAAATGATAATATTTGGAGAGGTTATTCTTTATAAACGTTCCAATTCATTATAAAATTACTTCACAGAAAAGCTAAGAATTGCAATTATAAACATACCCGATTCATTCCATACTTAGTTGCAAAGTTAATTATGGATTAAAAGGTTTGTCAGTTATAAAGATGATCCAAATGTCTGGGATGGAAAAAATCGATATGATATAATTGTTTCCCCTTCAGTTAAATTAAATCAATACCTTTTAAGTTTAAAGCCTGCATATTTCAGCTTAGAAAGAGTTGGCTTAATTAATGCTCTATTTATTGGATCAATACTAGAAGGCAGGTTTCAGAGGAATCAATGTAGTTCTGAGCCCTCCTCACAGTACCCCAGCCCAGGAGATGGTCTCAGCCACAGAATTGATGCCATTGGCTGCATGTAGATCAGAGGTCAAAACTTACTCAAGGTAATAACTTTCAGACCATTGACTTAAAATGTATGATTGTGCAGAACTGTGGAAAATTCCCAAATTCAGCATCTCTGCAGTTCTGCACATTCGTAAATCGTCAGACAATGTTCATAAGGCTTAGACTGTGAGACGTGTTGAACTTCAGGTTTCAGCATCAGCTACCACACAAGTACAGTATAAACTAAGCACCGCTCCCCAAACCCCCCCGCCGCCACTATATTTTTGGACAAGACATTGACTAAACAAAAATGATATAAAACAGGGCCACAAATTATTCTCTGCCATGGGTGCTGCAATTCAACCTTGCGATCATTAAGGATTAGTTTCAAATTTCAAACAGGTTGAATTCTCTTTCATCCATTCCCCAAATCCCCTAATTCAGCCCCAACAAATCCAAATATACACACAATGACTTCATGGAAATCGAGCATCTCACAAAACATAATATGTGCCAACGGTTTCTGTAATTTGGTAAAAATTGTACAAATACAGTAAAACAAAGCCATCATGTTCTCTGCTGTAAAATTAATTTTCCTGTAAAATAAACTCTCGGTGGGTTTGACTTAATCATTTATCATCACAAAAAGGGGAGATGATAACAATGGAGACAATTTACTATTAATAGTAGAAACCCTTTTATTTGATATAGTGCCTTGCCACATTTTCGAGACGTCTCAAAAGTGCTTAATAGAATTTTACTGTGAACTGTATTTGTGGGCTGTGTTTGCAACTGGACGAATCCCCCAAATTAGTTTTCCTATATTTTCACATTCTGTTGCTTTTTTTTTAGCTAAAATGAGTACTAGTGGATTACACAGGGCTATCTGGGTATCTTGGAAGGTCTTTTTTAGGGATTTAGTGTTTTAAACCTTTCATTCCTTGGCACCCCCCGATCTCTCTAACCTCCTCTCTCACCACACCAGTACCTCCTGCCTCCGCTCTACTGTGTCCGGCATCCTCTGTGTCCCCTGAATCCTCTGCTCCACCATCGGTGGCTGTGCCTTCAGCTACTACACCACAAAACTTTGGAACTCCCTCCCTCAACCCCTTTTCCTTGGCCCCTCCTTCCCCATCTTCTGGTCGTGCCTGAAGATCTTCCTCTTCGAACACGCCTACGGTCATCTTCCCCCTCCCCCATGGCTCGGCCTCGGGCTCCGCCATTGTTAAGCGCTCTGAGACACCGCCTGGTATGGAGGGCTCTATAATAAATACAAGTTGTTGTTGTTTTATGCAAGCTCGTGGGCTTCTTTACCACACTTCTTGCTGGTCTCCTTAGTTCCACCACCCACCAGCTCCCCTCTCTATCGCTTCATCACGACCCCCTCTCCATCTAACATTAAATCCTTGAAAACATTTACCTCCTTGACTGCACTTGTGGTCACCTGCCCCCTCCTCCCTTGCTTAGAGTCCAACAGTATCATTGTGAAGCACCCCAAAATGTGTTCCAATTCCTAAATAAAGGCTGCTGTATAAAGTTGTTGATGATATGTATCACAGCTTCATCCAAGCTGTGCAAGGCAATTGATACTTCACACCTTCAAATAGAAACAAGTCATTGTGACAATCTAACTAGTGCTATCTGATTAGGTATAACTTTAAGTCAATGTTTCAAATTTCGACCATATCTCTGGAGCAATTTAAGGGTTCTTGAGCAGGTTTTTGTTTGCTGAACAAATTGAAATCTTGTGCGGTGGCCTTGAAACTGAAATATCCCATGAGGTCACCATGACAATTATGATTTCGAAAGCATTATTTTTGTCTGGGCATGAATTTCTACATAGAGATGAAGTAAGAGTTTGGAGATGAAAAGGGGTAAAACAAGGCAGCTAGAAACAAAACTGAGAATAAAAATGGCATAACAAAGAAAGCTGAGAGAGAATGGGCAAAATCGACAAGAAAAATGACTTGGAAAGAGAATAACAACAACATTACTTGCTCTTTGATGTCGTGCCTTATCGCAACGTTGAGATATCTCAAAGCGCTTCACAGTAAAGTGGACTGTCTGTTTATTTTGTGGGTGAAATGTGGGTCAAATATTGTATTGGGATCTTTAACATCCACCTGTACAGGAAGATGGGGCCTTGGTTTAACGTCTCATACGAGCGATGGTATCATGGAGCAACAGAACGTACAAGATTAGGAGGTCTCCATTGCTTTACTTTTATTTTCATTCAAAATCTGTTCACTTCACAAACATTTCTTCTACTTCAACTGCTGAAATGCATCATTGAGAAATAATAATAAATAATAATCCTTGCATTTGATAAAGCGCTTTTCGCATCAGGGGAATGTTTCAAAGCGCTTCACACAATTCACTGTAAAATGTGGCGACTGTATACTTTTGCATGAAATCATCTTTCAAGCTCAGTGACCCTACTCACAGCAAACACGTGTGGAACATATCTTAGCAAGAAGAGGCTGTGGGTCATGAGCAGAGATACAAGGCAACAGAGAGAAAATTAGAAACAACAGATTGCATTTATATAGTGCCTTTCACGCTGAAAAGATGTCCCAAGGCAGGCAGTTTACTAGGACTTATATTGCTTATTTGTGTGTCAGTGTGGCTCAATTAGTAGCACTCTTACCTTTGAGTCAGAATGTTGTGGGTTCCAAGATCTGATGGAGGGCTTGGAACCCACATAGTGAATGCTGGAACTCTAATGCAATGCTGGGGGTGTGCTGTATTTGTTAGAAGTGCCATTATTTGGATGAGATGTGAAGCTAAGGTCCTACCTGCATAATCAGGTGGTTGTTAAAGATCCCACGGCACTGTGGGAGGAATCAAGGAGGAGGTATTGAGGGAGAGAGTTCCAGAGTTTCGGGGCGAATTGGCTGAAGGTACGACCACGGATGGTGGAGTGGAGGATAAGATAAGCAGGAGGCTGGATCCAGTTAAGTGAAGGCAGTGGGTTATGGAGTGGGGGGTAAGCAGGTTGGATAAGTAGGGAGGTTGCGAGCGCATGGAGAGATTTGAAAATGAGTGAGACGATATTGAAATTGATCATTCAATAATTGGGAGCCAGTGGAGCCTGGCAAGGATTGGCGTGATGGGGGTACGAAATTTTGTGCATGAGAGTATCCGGGCGGCGGAGTTTTGGATTAATTGAATTTTGTGTATGGTGGAGTTGGGGAGACCAGCGAGGAGGGCATTAGAATATTCCAGCCTTGAAGTGACAAAGGGGTGGACAAGGGTTTCAGCTACATCGGTTGTGACGAATGGAGGCATTCAATGTGGCGGAGGTGGAAAAAAGTGATCCTGGTCAGTGAACAGATGTAGAGCCGAAAGGAAAGCTGGGGATCGAACATGACACTTAAGTTGCGCACGGGTGGTGTAACAGGTGGTCTGATACCAGCTTTTGACAATCATTTCATCCATTCAAACTTGTGCCTATTGCAATTCTAAATTTTAAAGATATACAATAATCCTTGCACTTTGGTATAGCCTCGTCAAGATGTCAAAAAGCGCTTCACAGGACTTTACCATGAGGTGTAGTGACTTGTGTACTTATATTTGTACATTAAAGAACAAACAAAAGTCCTGCATTACAGCAATGCAGCCAGCATGACTATCTCAGGTCTGACAGACTTTGCAAATCCACTGTTGTCATGGACACAACCCAGCCCAATACCAGCATTCTGGAAAAAAAGAAATAGCCTGTTTTTTCCCCCTTTTTCCAATTAATTCTGTCACACACCCACACACCTTTGATTCAGCCGCCACCTCACCCAATTCTGTGCTCCCTGAGCCCGTTTGAGAGCAAATCCTACAATTCTCGGCTACACGTGGATTTCCTTTCTCTCACCACTGGCTTCTATCCAATGCTGCTTCTCAGGAGTTTCTGAGTATCAGCGACCAATGCAATGATCCTGAATGGACTGCTGACTGAATGCTTTTTGAGGGGGTGACACATGTGGAAACCTATCACCATACTTAAGAGTATCCAAACCAAATTGTGAATTCCATGCATTCCACCTACACATAGAATTTCCAGAGATAGATTGTTGGAATGGAAGATGCACTCTCTCCCTGGAGGAACACATCCTGCTTACCTGACTGAATTGACAGAATGACCAATGGGTTTGTTAGCTTATGATTTCAGTGGTTCAATATTTCTTCATTGGGGGTAAAGTTTCCCTATATTTCCTCTTTAAAAAGCAGGAGTGATGTCTAACCTCCCCCAGTGAAAGTTACAGCTAGGTCTGAAAGAATGTCATGATTAATGACTTTATAATTTAAGTTCACCCATTCAAAGTTACAAACAGTGTTATTCTTGTGGGATTTATTAGATGTAGACATTATTCTGCCAATACCCATGTGGCATGCAAATACAGGTTTCTGCCAAATATCACACAAGGCAATTTGTTGTGCGAACTTTATTGGTATCCAAACCAAATGAAGAGGATTGATTCTGCTGCAGTTAATACTACCAGGAGCAAAGTTATCTCACCACTTTCAGTACTGTACGACTGTGGGCTATAACCAGCATTTCCCACTCTGCTTTTCTTTCATAGAATCAAAACATCATTATTTGCTATTCTGAGCATGTGAGCCTTTGCACTGAAACATAACATTGTTTTTAAATGTTATTAAAGAACATCATTGAAGGGAGATCCCAGTGTTAGTTACACCCAGTGTGTTCATGCTGTACTGTAGCCAGATGTATATTTTGTTTATTTATACTGTGTCAGATGCAAGCACACTGTTCCTGAAATTACTTCTTCCTAATGGTACATGGTTGGGATGAATTGCTACCAAAATTGTAATCATTAGAGACCAACGTAAAAATGTAGTATCACAACTCCAAAAGAAATCAAAGAAATAGATTTCGGGATCTGTGTCTTACAAGGTAACATCACGGTAACATTAGAACTATACCTGTACCATTTATAATTTCACCAGAAAAATACACCATTGAAATAAGGAGCCCTCGTAAAGGTTTTTCTTGTTATTTTTCCAATTCCTTCATAAATATTGTGTAATGAAGGATTACCTTTATTCTCTGATGTTATAACATAAAATGTGCATTCCACAGGAGGTACTCTTTAATATATCACTGCCTCTGCACGGATAGCTGTAACCCATGGTTAGGAATGTGCGAATTTGAGTGGAAGTGAAATACGAAATGCAAAATTTCACACTTCACATCTTTGATATCACAAGCTTGCCGCCGATTAAATGTGCTTAAACGTTTATTACAGTTTATTGTTTCGTTACTAGTAAGACACTGTGATGTGCGAAAAACAATTGGAGAATTTAACCAGCATCTTACCTGTCTCACAAAGCTGTTAGATGTGGTATCCGATGAGGTACTACCATCAGACCCTTTAAACCTGCTCTTCCTTATTGCGCCTCTTCCGGAAGACTTCAGGACAAAACGACAAGAAGATTATTATGTTTTCTGGAGCTTAGCACATTAACTACTATTACAATTAGGTAAAAACAACAAAAAAGCAAGGTGTATATTTGAGAAGTGAAGCTATCGGAAATTTTAACATCTGCATTAATTTCTAGCCTCTTATAGCAACATTCAGCTATAAAATACACTGAAGCTGATTTTGTAAAGAAAACACAAGAACATAAGAATTTGAAAGACCAAGGTCCATCCAGTTCACCTTCCAGCATCCTGGCAGTCGCTTAACAGGTCATGTCCCAAACTTGTATCCCAAGATATTCAAGATATTATTTATCAACAGTATTAGGCACAAACAACTCTTTCCTTTAAAAGTCGTGAAATTTTTAAATAAATATGTCAACAAAATCAGATTGGACTGTTCTGAATTAGAATCGAGACGAAAATCAAACTATTTAATCAAACAATAACCGGTTCGGTTTTCCAGGAACCTGATCCCCACAAAAGTAATGGAGCAAACATGCACAAGACAATAAAATGCTTACAGGTTCACACAAAGTAATCACTTTATAAAACAATCCCTGTGCAAATCATTTTAAAAATTCTGAAAATTTGTTTCTGGCTGTTGGGGATGTCTGTCTAAGTGAAATGTATATTTTATAAGAAAGTTGAACGCTGGTCATTTTTTCCTTTATTCTGCATCCCCGGATAATTTTTTTAACAAACTATTTTATTCTGGGATCCAAGCAAGAGAGGTGTCACAGTAAAACCATTACACAAGCAATGTGTGTGTAGGGTGGACTGATGATACTCTGTTGCCTGTTGTAAAAAGAGAGTCAAATAAAATATTTTAGTGACAATGTTTAAAATGCTCAAAAATATTTAACATGGTGAAAAAACCTGGGACAAGGTGACACTCATGGAAAAGCTCAGGAGGGTGAACATATAGCTCAGATTTAATTATATTAACAAGTAGAATAGCGGATAAGTGGAATAGACCAACCAGGGAAGCAATGGAGGCAGATAGTGTCAGACAATTCAAGGGAGAATTTGCTAGCAACTTGGCAGAATTACTTGACTGTGGGATAACATGAGGTAAAGTAGTTGTAAGATTATAGGTTTCTTCTTTACTTTGGGTTCAATCAGATGGACCACAATGGTTCACAGTGGAGGATGGTACTCCAAAACCCTCTGTTTCTATATAAAACAAAAGGTTTAATGAAACTAAATGTGTGCTCATTTAGCTCATGATTTAGGTATTATTAATGCAGAATACATCTTTCAGTGTACAATATTGTGTACAAGGTCCAATTCTATATCGTGTCATTCCCCCCCTTAAGCACCCCCCTCTCCATCATTCAAAAATAATTTTTCGAAAAATCAATTTAAAAAAATCTGCATTCTCATTAGGATCAGAAATATGTACAAACTGTGAGAGGCTCAGGGTTAGTGCAATAATGTGTGAGGCACATTTCCAAATTTCCGGTCGGATAGGAGCACTGCAATATACTGGATGTGAAAAAAAAATAACTGCAGACAAAATTAAAGAACAACAACCTTAGACAATAAGATGCTCTGCTGGACTATAAGGCACTGTGTGTGGCAGTGAGCCTGTAGCTGGTGAGCTTGCAACCCAGCAACCAGCTTTTGCTGTGCAATGAAGGATTCATCCAAACCCTCACTGCCATCCTTTCGAAAAAGTTCCCTGCGAGGCATCTTCATACACACCAGGAGTATCCCTGACTTCCCAAATGCCTCGGGGACACATTTGCCAGTATGATGATGATGATGATTAATATAATATAATAATAATAATAATAATCCTTGCATTTGATATCGCGCTTTTCACATATAACAACTAAATACGGGCAAGAGCCCTTTCGGACACACGTCCACTCTTTTTAAAGGTCCAGCCTTGGACGTGCTCCCCAAAGCGAAGCCGCAGCAAGTGGCAAAGTGGATGGAAACTCCGGCTGGGGTTTGGGGGTTGTGGGGATGGGGTTGTGGGGGTGAGCTGCAGAGTGTGTGTGCGTGTGTGTGTGTGTGTGTGTGTGTGTGTGTGTTCAGTACAATGTGCAGATGAGAAATAGAGGGAGGGAGGGAGAGAGAGAGAGAGAGAGAGATGCAGGTTGAGAGGCACAGTTTGCAGCCTTACCTGCATGCTGGGATTCTCCAGCAGCCCCAGCTGTATCTCTTGCGTTTTGGACATGTCGCTGTGGACCATCTGCGGCACAGATCCTGGTGAGATCTGGTCCCTCACTGAGGCTGACACAGCCCTGACATCGCCTGGAGCTCAGCACCAAATCGCCCTTCCCTTCCCTTCTCCTTTTCTCACTCACTCACTCGCCGAGTGACTGACTCACTGTTAACAGAGATGCTCTGTGCGTGTGTGTGTGTGTGTATGTGTGTGTGTCTCTCTCTCTCTCTCTCTGCGGTGCTCTCTGTGGCTCTGGTTCCCAGTGCTGAAGGGGAGGGGAGGCTTGAGAGTCGCGTCACTCTCACGGGGAGGGTGGTGGAAGTGGGGGGGGGGGGGGAGAGATGGCTCCCACGACCGCCCACCACTCTATATGGGTTTGGTGGGTGGAAATGAGCCGAGATTGCATTCGATGCAATGACACACGCCACGTTATCCAACTCACTCACAGCGCAGCTATTTGCAATCGTTTCTTTTTTTTTCTCTCTCTCTGCATTTGCATTTGCATTTGCAGCAACAATGCAAGAAAAAAAAAAGTTATGACCTGTTGAGAGGACACAACAATTACCCCCACCACCCAGGCTGCTGGGTCAATGGGCTCTCTCTTGTGCATCCTCTCTTTTGTTGGTGGATTTATTTAGTTGTTTCCTTGCCTGGCGTATTGTATATTTAAATGATTCCCACCCCACCCTTTTTTTTTTGGAAAAAAAAACCACACAGAAAAGTCCTACGTTCAACCCGGATCATACCAGCCTGTGCAATGCTACATTTGGAGTCCGGCTCTGGTATTCCGTTGACATCGGTGCGAGCAAGGAGCAGACTTGGAGTAATAAGAACAGTCCCCGTTTTCATTTCGATTGCTAAACGCTCCCATCTAGTGGTGCGGTATAAGCCGAGACCAATTTGCGAACACCCCACCCACCGGAATTGATCCCTCGGGCAACTGCAAACCCCCATAGGTATTCCCCACCGAATGCAAATTCTGGTCAACAATCCCCCACCCCAAATGAAATTGGTCATTCGCTTCGTGGCTGTTTGCGGGACATTGCTGTGTGCAACTTGACTGCCTCGTCTGTCCACAGTAAGCAGTTGCTTACAGTTATTGTATCTTGTGAAGCACTTTGAGATGTTCTCCCGACACGAATGGCACTGCATCAAACGTAAAAAAAAAAAATAGTCACCCAGTTTCAACCGAGGAGGTTGTCTCGAAGACATGATAAGGCACTGTATCAAATGCAAGGATTATTATTATTTGTAGGCAAACACAGCAGCCAATTTGCACAAGACAATTTTCCCCACAAACAGCAAGGGAATGACTAACTTTATTTGCGGACTTGTTAGCCAGTATTTGCATTTAGATCACATGTTAGGGCTGCTATTATACAGCATACACATAAATGATTTGGAGTCAGGTATAAGAGGTGCGGTGTCAAAATTTGCACCAAATACACCAAACTGCGGAGCATGATAAACAGTGAAGTGGATAATAGAAGAACACAGGAAGACATAAACAAGCTAGCAGAATGGAGTTGCGGAGTCCTGTAGGTCAGTGGTTAGAGCACTCGCTTTGCAAACGAGAGACCTGAGTTCAATTCCAGGCAGAGGGCAAAACCTTGGGCAAGTTTCCTTACTCCACACACCTAATAATAATCCCTCCAAAACCAATAATAAATTGGTCATTTTCAATCTACGACTGTTTGTGGGACATTGCTGTGCGCAATTGGCTGCCGAGTTCGCCCACAAATATAGTCAATTCACTTTACAGTGTGTTCTGTGAAGCGCTTTGGGACGTCCTCCCGACGTAAAAAGCGCTATATCAAATGCAAGGATTATTATTATTATAATGGGCAGATAGACGGCAAATTAATTTTAATGTAGGAATGCAATTTAATGTAATTCACTTCAGAGGGAAAAATAAAGAAGTTGCTGATAGTCTAGATGGTAAGAACCTAAGAGGAGTAGAGGAGCATAGAGATTTGGGGATCCACAAATCTCTAGAAGTAACTACACAAGTGGATATATCTATGAAAAAAAACATTGAGGGTCTTAGGCTTTATAGCCTGAGAGTTGGAATATAAAATGAGGAGGTCATGTTAAATTTATACAAAATCTTTGTTGGCCTACATTTGGAGTATTTTGTCAAATTCTGTTCTCCAAACTATAAGAAGTATACAACAGTGGTGGAAATAGTACAGAGTGGGTTTACAAGGATGGAACTAAATATGGCAGGTTACTGCTATCAGGATGGACTGGATAAGTAAGGCTTTTTTTGCTAAAGAAGAGACGATTATGGTGGAACCTAATAGAAGTATTAAAATTACTAAAGGGTTCAATAAGGTTAACATAAATAGGCTGTTTCCACTGGTTGCGGAGTCTGTAACCGGGGACACAAATATAAGATAGCGACTAGGGGATCTAAAAGAGAATTTAGTAGGAAGTAATTCATGCAGACAGTAGTGAGATTGTGGAATTCGCTATCTAAAGCGATGGTTGAATCAGATAGGACAGGTACATTCAAGAGGAAGCTATACATGAAGGAGATAGGAATAAAAGGGCATGGGAGGTAGTTAAGAATGGGTGAGGACTCATGTGCAGTAAAAAGACCAGGACAATTGGGCCAGTACATTCTTTGTAAACTTTCGTAAAGATATATCATTTGCACACAGCAATGTCCCACAAACAGCTATGTTGAATTGAATGATCAATTTTATCTGGGGGTTGTTGGACAGAACTCCTGGAGAAACTCCCTTCTCTTTGCAAATGCTGTAGTACCATGGGATGTTTACTGTCCACTTGAACAGGAAGTTTAATATCACCCAACAGTGCGGCACTGCTGAGAGTCTGGAGTTCAAAGTTTCAACATGGGACTTGCCAGCACTAGCTCCTGAATCAGAGTGCAATTAAATGAGCCAGGCTGATGCCTATTCACAAGTGAGAAGAATTCTCAGTTATAATCGGCTAGAAGAAGGCAGGGGAAATTTGTTGAAAATTAATTGCTAAAGTGACAGCAAGCAGTTTGAATTAAGTCTAGAAATTACAATTACAACCCCTATCTGTGAAAAAATAACAGCAAAAAAAAAGTCAGTTTTCACAGTTTAATTTTTAGGCATAAAATGTATGTTTTATGCTTGCTTGGTTCTCATTATAATGAACTGACAGACACATTGTAATTAGTCTGTATTGTTTTAGAGAAAGCATCAGTAGCTGAGTTGATGCTGAAAGTGAGTTGATTAACTTAAGGTAAAATATATTTTATTTATTCAGAGAATGCAGGCAAACTTGGATAAGTTGTTATAAATCGTGTTACCGGATATATTATACACGTGTCCAAGTCCCATTCAGTTTCCTACAGAAAAATCGCTTAGATTTCTTTGCACTAGTCATATTTTACAAGTCGGGTAAACGACTAAATCGTAATGATGTCTTAGTTCCAAATAATCCTAAATCTTAATACAAGTCATCCCCTAACTAGCATCATCGGCTGCATTGATGAGGTACAGAATCCTCATGTAAATCAGATTAAATGTTACGGTCCCGACTGATATGACTTATATGAGTTTACCTGTATATTTTTACAACCCTGAGGTAACTGAAGCCAGTACCATGAGATTGCAAGTTATATGTGAATGCAGTGTTGCCACAATGCTTGTGCCTGGGGAAAGGGCATCAGCTGTGGGTCAGTGTTTCATGAATCTCCCTTTATTTTTCATGCAAATAGACGTTTTATTAATCCAATATTTCTACGTTGCCTCGATGGTGATCCAGGATGTTTTTTTGAGCTTTCTGATAAGCTTGTTTCCCACAGTTCAAAGTTCCAATATGGGACTTGCCAACACTAGCTTCTGAATCAGAGTGCAATTAAATGAGCCAGGCTGATGCCTATTCACAAGTGAGAAGAATTCAGTCTGCTGTCAGCTACTGAATGCCGATACGCCCATGTCAGATTTGGGAGGAAGAGCAAAATTCAGGGTGAGCTACCTTGGACAGCCTTATGGAGTCCTGTAGCTTTGTGGTTAGAGCACTCCCCTCGCAAACGAGAGAACCTGGGTTCAATTCCCAAGCAGGGAGAAACATTAGGCAAGTTTCCTTACTCCGCAAGCCTCTGTTTATCTAACAGTAAGTAGGAACCTGGTTGTTAGTCTATAAGCAGATTGCTTTTCTGGGGGTAATAATCCATTCAAAACAAAAAAAAATTGATCACTCGATCCATAACTGTTTATGGGACATTGCTGTGCACAATTGGACGCCATGTTTCGCCCACAATATACACAGTCAATTCACTTACAGTATATTCTGTGAAGCATTTTGAAACATCTTGAAGATGTGATAAGGAGCTATAGCAAATGCAAAGATTATTATAAATATTATTATTATTGGTCTTTTATGGGTCCCTCATAATATGTAACATTCTTAAATGCTTATTACAGAAGCGAGTTCTTCAGGTAAGAACAATTACCAAATAAATTGGATCAATCACTTCAAATTGGCTGCTGTGTTCACCTACAGAATGGAGTCAATACATTCAATAAATCCTTTGAGGAGCTTTGAGACCTCTTCCCAATAAAGGCGCTATATTAATGCAAGAATTAGTAAGTCAATATGCTTACAGTTAGAGTGGTGCTTTGCATTGGTAAAGTGCCTGGTCACCATCCTCCCGATGTGAAAGACTCTATACAAATGTAATTTTGTTGTTGTTGTACACCGTTATTGTTACCCACCACCACCAGACATGTACGTAGTGAGGGCTTAAACTTACGTGTGGTGGATATCAAATGACAATATAGTGACTGTCCTCCTTGGGTGAGGGGAAACATACTAGGCTTGACTAGCTGAAGTGTTTATCAACGGATTGTCAGAATTGAATCAATCCTCTGTGGCAATCTCAGTCGTCCAGTTCCCGAGCCAGGCAGGTTCGCAGTACTACATGGGATTGGTGATGACAGACCAACCAGGCTGCCTTATCGATAGCACCTGAAGGGGCAGACCGGTCACTGAGGACGTGATTTTTCCCACTTAGCTCCGGTTAGCGGTTAAGGTGGACTAGCTGGACAAACAGTGGTAAGTTTGCCAGACAGTGCTTTCAATGTCAAGCAGTTTTAGCTGGTTAGACTCCAGCAGTACCCCAACACAGTACCCCTCTGGGATCCCCAAGCCTTGGCCTGACGCTTTCCAGAATTAGGTAAGCAGGATGCTTCCCTCCAGGGAGTGTGCATTCCATGCCAAACATGGGAATTTCCCATGTGTATGCAGCTTGCATGGAATACTCAGTCTGGTTTGGATAATCTTATGCATGGCGATGTGATTCTGCATGTACAGTACTGATTATTTAAGCCCAGCAACCATTTTAGATCACAGCTAAATATGAATGCTATTAAGGCCGATATAAAACTTACTTCTGTAAAGAAGGAATATACCACATGGATACGGCTCCATACAGAGGCAAAAGATTGAATTGATTTAAATAAAGTAAATTTTTTTAAGGTGTCAGCTCTGCTCAGTTTTTAATATTCGTGGGTTCAAGTGCCATGTTACGAATTCAGACCCATATTCTGGGCAGACACAGTTCAGGGCCGTAACAATAATAATACTTGCATTTGATATAGCGCCTTATCACGTCTTCGAGATTTTTCAAAGCACTTCACAGAATATATTGTTTGTTACAAAATGTGTCAGCCAATTTCGCACAGCAGTGTCCCACAAATAGTCAGTCATTCTTTTAATGCCCAAATTATTCTTTTTTTTAAAAAAAATATTATTTTTTAAATTATTTTTAGATCACTGCTAACAGTCAATGATTATTAATGTTCATGGCTGTGAAACTACTTCCCTTCCTCCCTCAAAATTCAGTTCAGTGGAAGGGTTAGACCCTCCATCACTGTTGGAGATTCAGTCCTTCATACACAATTTTAAACTTAGATCCTTTCTGCCTTTTAAGGTTGAAATTAAAGATCCCATGAGCTTGTTCAAAAAGTAAAAGGAGTTTTTTCCTGATGTCTGGACCAACAATCCTTCACATAAATCGACCATTTAATTTATGACTATTTGTGAGACACTGTTGTGTATAAAATTGGCCACTACATTTGCCCACAAATATGGTCTGCAGTTCTATACATTGGGTCATGACTAAAGTACAGAAGATGAGGGTGGATGCCTTTGCAACATAAGGGTGAAAAATGCAACATTGTTTACATTACTTTTAATTGCAATCTAAACCAGTCAATGATTATCGATGGCTCATGGTTGTGAAACTACTTCCCTTCCTCCCTCCAACTTAAGCTCAGTGGAAGGGTTCAAATCCAGCCCGAAGCCATTGTCCACCTCTATTGCTCTTGCGAAGTACATCATTTGAATGTCACTTCATAGGATACTGTGGAGTCTTGTAGTGTATAGGTTTGAGCACTCGCCTCGCAAGCGAGAGGACCTGAGTTCGATTCCCAGCAGGATGAAACATTAGGTAAGTTTTCTTACTCCACACGCCTCTGTTTACCTAGCAATAAGTAGGAACCCAATTGTTAATCGATTGGTGGATTGTTTTTCGGGGGGTAATATTCCCTTCCAAAAAAACAATAAATAATAATAATATGGTCATTCAATCCACGAATGTTTGTGGGACACTGCTGTGTACAATTGGCTACCGTGTTTCGCCAACAAAATGTACAGTCAATTCACTTTCCAGTATATTCTATGAAGCGTTTGAGATGTCTTGAAGATTTGATAAGGCGCTATATCAAATGCAAGAATTATTATTATTATTACTGTCTGGCTCAAACTGTGAATTAGCACTGAAAGTTACTTGCACATAGAGTAACAGAGGATGTTATGTTGAGAAGATTTACCAGACATTGGATACAAAAAGTTTTCAGTTCCCTAACACTGTCATTCTTTGTTTGGATGTTCTAATCAAATTGAAGAATGTTGCTGCTATGAAATGGAGAACATTTTGCACACAGTGCCAGCAAGCATCAGCTGATCATTCACAGTACAGGGTAAATGTAGAGTAAAGCTTCCTCTACATTGCTTCATTTATTACAATAATCTTTACTTTTAATATGGGACCTTATTCCATCATCAGTGTATCTCAAAGCATGTCACAGGATATATACTGTAAAGTGAAAACCAAATTGCACATAGCAATGTCCCACAAACAGCCATGAAGCGACTGACCAATGGGGATTGTTGGCTATCTTACTCCCTTCTCATTTCGAATGATGCTGTGGGATCTTTGAAATTCACCTGACTAGGCAGATGGGACTTTCATTTAATGTCTCATCTGAAGGACGGCAACTTGGACAATAAAGCACTCCCCAGCATTGCACTGGATTGTCAGGTTAGACTTTGAGCTCAAGACTATGAGTGCATCTTAACCTAACTTCACTCATGCACATTCTACTGTAGCTTTGTCACATTCTAATCCTGATATCAGTGACTTCTTTGAATGACATTGCCTTTTATCACAACTTGTGTTGAATTCTTCGCAGTTTTATTCTGACTATTCCATTTGAATTAACAGCATCAGAAAGGGAATTTTTCATCCATCTGTCTGTGTTGGATTTAAATCTATAGTCTAGAATCAAAAACATTCTCTATCCCTTCTGGTTTAATGTTCAAATACTGTGTAATATTTAGTTTTCAGTAGCAAATAAAATATATCACTAATATAAATGTATAATGCGTCCTCTTCATGGAACAAACTACCATTATCGTATTCAATCTATGAACCAAATACTTACATCAGTGCATTAAACATTTATGAATGCAAATGAAATGTGCAGCAATGGAGTATAATAAATCTTGGTCCAAAATCACAAAAGCTGCATAAGAAACAGTTACACATATAAATATTTTTATAGGGGCTATTAATCTTATTGCAGCAATCACCCATCAATCTTTTTGTAGAATAAAGAATATAAGATGGTATCATCACAAACTGAGTATTTCAGGGCATTTCATGAGGTGGGGGGTATTTATTATTATTAGGGGAATTAAGGATCAGAGAGCTTGGGCTGCAAAGCCAAGATAGCAACGAATTTTCAATTCTAGTTGTGATATAGCCCCCTTTGTGGACATCAGAACTTTATGCACCTTACTAATGGCCCTTTAATGGGTTGCTCAACACATTATTGTTTCATTGGTGCATCAATGACTACAGAAATGGGGTGAAAAATGCAAAATTTCATAACAGCTTAGATGTGACAATTGTGGAACAGCTATTTTCGCGCCAATCTAACATTCTTTGGGGGAAAAAAACAATTTTTCCCCTTTCTCCAGGTTATGTTTGCAATATCTTAAGCCCCAGAAGGCAGAAGATACTCCACTTATTATTTGACCATCTTTACCAAGGGTGCTCAAAAGAGAGCACAATTTGGCTGCTAGTTTTCACTTTGTAGATTGAGGTACATTTTATGCCACATCCCTCTATTCAACCCCCACCCCCACACTCTGCATAATCCTGTCTCCCTAGCTTCAAAATAAGCAAAGTTTAATTTAGATTGACTAATTAATCCATTCCATGGATCTCCTACATTATGGCTAAAATAATTTCTCTAACCTAAAGTCTTGCTTGAGGCTTGCCAATTCTGTACTCAAGTTATCTAGTGCTGAGACCGCAATTTAAATTAAGCAGCCTGATGACACAGCGCATCTCTGGTGTCTATTTTTGTGTATGTCATCATTATATTAGGTCAAAAAAAATCCTGGCATAAAGAGCAACAAGGTTCAAATCCTAGTGCACTAGGGTTGCTGAAGCAAACTCTCTAATGGTCCAAGCTGGGCAGGAACAATACAATTTATTAGTGAAGTACTATTGAGATACAAAACTATCTTCTTTCATATCTTAATGCATTGTCATATTGTTTCATTTATGAATCCCGTAGCATAGTGGTTAGAGCGCTCGACTTGCAAGCGAGAGGATCTGGGCGGGGCGAAACTTTAGGCAAGTTTCCTTACCCGCAAATGCCTCCGTTTACCTAGCATTAAGTAGGAACTCGGTTGATAGTCGATTGGTGGATTGCTTTCCGGGGGTAATGGTTTGTGTGTCCGCAGGTACAGTGGTAGCACTCTCGCCTCTCAGTTGGAAGATTGTGAGTTCAAAGCCCACGTCAGAACATGGAATGTTCACGATGGGCCAAATGGCCTTCTTCTGTGCTATAAGTTACTATGGTTTTAGCTTTAGAAGAGGAGTGGGGAAGGAGAAAAGTGGCAGAGATCAAAAAGAACGAATCAATAACAGAGATTAAAGAACTGAATTAAATTTATGATATTTTACTTCCATATTCTCTTGAGAGTCGTGAAAGAAATTGGCAACATCTATCTGATAAAACTGATTTTAATGGGTTCACCATTTACTTTTCAAATAACTGCTGAATGGAATAAAGTGGTTACATTTACTGATCAGCAATAATTGTACTGAATTTTAACTAAATCCTAGTGCTTAGTAAAATAAAATCTGATTTATTCACTGCCATAAATTGTCGCTGACCTTGGGAAAACTTTGAAATCCTAAAAATGTTTACCTATCTTTACCTCTTTCAAGCTATGCCTTTTTGATTGTGAAGTCATCTTTCCCTTCCCCAACCCACTCAACTCCCACCCTCAGCTTTAATGGCGAACCAGTGTTGTCAAGTGCTTTGGAATGTGCCTCCCAATGTGAAAGGTGCTGTATAATAATCCTTGCATTTGATATAGCGCCTTATCACGTCGTTGATATGTTTTACAGAATATATTGTAAAGTGAATGGATTGTATTTTGTGGACTAAATGTGGCAGTCAATTGCGCACAGCAATGGATCGAGTGAACAGTCGTGGATTGAGTGACCAAATCTTTTTTTTTGAGGGTATTATTACCCCTTGAAAAGAGATCTACCAATCAGCTAATAATCGGGTTCCTCCTTACTGCTCAGTAAACAGGCATCTGGAGTAAGGAAATTTACCTAAGGATTTGCCCCACCCAGGAATTAAATCAATGAACAACAACAATGTGCACTTATATAGCACCCTCCAAGGCAGGATTTGAAAAAGATAGGGGGCAAGGCGGAGGAATTACATTAGAATACATTAGAATATATAGCACAGAAATAAGCCATTCGGCCTAACTGGTCTATGCCGGTGTTTATGCTCCACATGAGCCTCCTCCTGCCCTTCCTCAACTAAGCCTTCAAGCATAACCTTCTATTCCTTTCCCCCTCATGTAACTATTTAGCTTTCCCTTAAATACATCTATGCTATTTGCCTCAACAATTCCTTGTGGTAGCATGTTCCACATTCCCACTACTCTCTTCATGGAGAAATTTCTTCTAACTTCCCTATTTGATCTATTTGTGGCTATTTTATATATTCACGGCCTCTGGTTTTGGTCTCCCTCACAAGTGGAAACATCTTCCCTATGTCTACTCTATCAAAACCTGTCATCATTTTAAAGACCTCTATCAGGTCACCTCTTACCCTCCTCTTTTCAAGAGAAAAGAGTCCAAGTATGTTCAGCCTTTCCTGATGGGTTCTGGGATCATCCTTGTGAATCTCCTTTGCACCCTCTCCAGTACCTCTATACCCCTTCTGTAATGTGGGGACCAGAACTGCACACAGTATTCTAAGTGTGGTCTAACCACGGTTCTTTAGAAATTTACCATAACTTCCCTGCTTTTCAATTCTATCCCTCGAGAAATGATCCCCAATGCCTTGTTTGCTTTTTTATGGCCTTAGTAACCTGCGTTGCTACTTTTAGCGAATTGTGTATGTGTACCCCTAGATCTCTTTGCTCCTCTACCCCATTTAGGTTTTTATTTTCCAGGATGTATGTGACTTCCTTATTCCTTCTACCAAAATGTACCACCTCACACCTTTCTACATTGAAATGCATTTGCCATTTAAATACCCATTCAGCAAGTTTATTTGTGTCTTGCTGTAATTTGTTGCAGGCCTCCTCTAATAATAATAATAATCCTTGGATTTGATATAGCGCTTTTCACATCTTCTAGACATCTCAAAGCGCTTCACAGAATAGACTGTAAAGTGAATTGATTGTATATTTGTAGACAAAACGCCACAGCCAATTGCGCACAAACACATTGTGTCCCACAAACAGTTGTGAATTGAAAATGACCAATTTATTATTGTTTTTGTTTTGGAGGGATTATTATTATGCGTGTGGAGTAAGGAAACTTGCCCAAGGTTTCGCCCTGCCTGGAATTGAACCCAGGTGTCTCGCTTGCAAGGCGAGTGCTCTAACCACTGAATTATAGGACTTTGTATTAACTGTATTAACTATTCCCCCCAATTCGGTGTCATCTGCAAATTTTGAAATTGTACTGCTGATTCCCGAATCCAAATCATTAATGTATATTGTGAACAACAGTGGTCCCAATACCGATCCTTGTGGAACCCCACTGCCCACCCCCTGCCAGTCTGAGTAGCTACCCTGTACCCCTACTCTCTGCTTTCTGTTTTGTAGCCAGCTTGCTAGCCATTCTGCTATTTTTCCCGATTCCAAATGCTCTGACCTTGTTCATTAGTCTATTATGTGGTACCTTATCGAACGCCTTTTGGAAATCTAAATATATTAAATTTACCGCATTACCCTTGTCTACTCTTTCTGTTACCCCTTCAAAGAATTCAGTGATGTTGGTCAAGCATGACCTTCCTTTTTGAAATCTGTGCTGACTGTTCTTTATTATGTTTTCCGTTTCCAGATGTTTTTCTATTACCTCCTTCAATAAGGATTCCATTAGCTTTCCTACCACCGATGTTAAGATGACAGGTCTATAGTTCCCTGGGCTTGTTCTATGTCCCTTTTTTTAAAATATAGGTATAACATTAGCTATCCTCCAGGCCTCTGGCACTACTCCCTTTTCTAATGAGTTATTATATATGTGTAATAGTGCCTTTGCTGTCACTTCCCTCGATTCTTTTAAAATCCGCAGATGTAATCCATCTGGGCCAGGGGTTTTATCCTCTCTGAGTTTCATTAGTTTTCGATTATATCTCCCCTTTGTATCTTAAATGAATTTATATTATTTTCATTGTCTTCTGCTGTCATGACCACCTGATCCATCTCCCTGGTGAATACTGAGGCAAAGTAATTATTTCATATTTCTCTGCCATTTCGCTGTCGTGGACTGTGAGCTTATCTTGTCCATTCCTTCGTGGCCCTATTCCTATTTTGATTTTTCTTTTGTTATTTCTATGTCTGTAGAATATTTTACTATTTCTTTTTATATTCCTTGATAATTTCATAATTCCTCTTTGCCTTCCTAATTGTTTTTTTGACTAATTTCCTGACCTTTTTGTATTCTTTTTTGTTATGCTCTCCCTTGTTGGTTACATACTTAGTGAGCGCCTCTTTTCTGAGTCTCAACTTTGCCCTTATGTCTTTATTCATCCATGGCGTCTCATTATTATTTAGCTTTGTCTTACTTTTTAGCAGAATATATTTCTCCTGTACTCTATTGATCACTGTTTTAAATGTTTCCCACTGCTGCTCTATCTCTTTTTTTTGCCAATATTGTTTTCCAGTTTATTTTCCCAAGTTCCATTCCCATCCCCTCAAAATCACCTTTTTTCCAATCTATTGTCCTGCCCTTTATCATACTCATGTCCTTCTCAGTCTTTATCTTAAACCTTATTAAGTTATGATCGCTATTGCCTAGATGTTCCCCTACTCATACTTCTCTCATCTGCTCTGGTTCATTTCCCATTACTAAATCCAGCAGGGATTTCCCCTTTGTTGGGACGCTTACATACTGGGTAAGAAAGGAGTTATGTACACATTGAAGGAACTCCATTCCCTTATCCACCTTATCTACCTCTTCTAGCCAATTTATTTGGGGGGAGTTGAAATCTATGTCTTTTACTCATTTCCCTAATTTGCTTGCATATTTCTTCCTCTACCCCCCTTCCACTGTTAGGTGGTCTGTAGAGTACCCCTATTTGTGTGATTGATCCCTTCTTATCTTTTATCAATATCCACACAGATTCTGTTTCTATCTTACTGTTGGCTATGTCCCTTTTTTCGACTGCCGTGATGTTATCCTTAACAAGTACAGCTACTCCACCGCCCTGTTTCCCATCTCTATACTTTCTAAATACATCATACCCTACAATGTTTAATTTCCAGTCCTATTCTTTTTTGTAGCCATGTTTCAGTAATCCCAATTATATCTGGTTCCTCACTACGAATTATTGCCTCTGGTTATCCTTTTTTTCCCCAGAGGCTGTGCACATTGCTGTACAGACAGTTTACTTTATTATTATTAATTGTTCCTCTCATTTTATTTTTGACAGTCTTTTCACACTTCTATAATTGTATTAATTCCCTGACCATTTATATTCTCCTTATTTCTTACTTTTGTCTGGCTTGAGTCATTTCCTTCTGTTCCTTCCCACCCCCCTTTACTAGTTAAAGCCTTTGCCACAGCCCTATTTACCCTTTCCGCTAAGACATGGGTCCCCTTCCAGTTCACGTGGAATCCATCCCATTTATACAGCTGCTTCTTGTCCCAGTATTGGTGCCAGTGTCCCGTGAAGTGGAACCCTTCTTTCCAACACCAATCCTTTAACCACATGTTAACGTTCCTAATCTGTTTCTCCCTATTTCAATTTGCACGTGGTTTAGGTAACAATCCAGAGGTTATTACCCTTCAGGTCCTGTCATTTAATTTAGCTCCTGACTCCTGAAACTCCCTCTGCAGGACTTCCTCCTGTTTTTTTCCTATGTTGTTTGTCCCAACATGGACCACGACAACTGGATCTGCCTCCTCCCATTTGCAAATTTCTCTTCAGCTGCTTCGAGATGTCCTTTCCTTGGCACCAGGTAGGCAACACACCTTTCGGGACTCTTGTTCTTGGGTACAGAGGATGCCATCTATTCCCTTAAGAATTGAATCCCCTATCACAACTATATTTCTAACCTGCTCTTCCCTGCTTCGGACAGCCTTCTGCTCCACTGTGCCTTGGTTTGCATTGTGGCTCTCCTTCACACAGTCATTCTCCTTGTGCTCACAGGAATCAAATACAACAGTACCAGTGTCTGTGGGACCTCCTTCTCTTCCTCTCCAAGGTTCCACTACTCTGCTCACTGACAGTAGCACCCTCCCCTTCCTGTACCTGTGCTTTCCTATGGGGTGCGACCAAGTTCAGGATAAAACTATCCAGAAATTCCTCCCGCTTCCTTATTTCTCAGAGTGTGTCTAACTCACACTCCAGCTCAATGCTTCTGAGCCAGAGTGTGTCAAGCCAGAGACATTTCCTGCAGAAGTGAGAGTCCAGGACAGTCTCACAATCCACAAACTCCCACATATTGCATTCCCAACATACTGCCTGTGCTGGCATTTCAACTTATATTTTATTAATTAAATATGTAGTTCATTTCACACCTTCTTTCCCCTCTGCACCTAATTCCCACTCTCACCTTCTCACTCTGGTCTCGCCTCTCTGCTCAAGTGAGACTCTCACAGTTTTCCCCTTTATATACCCCTCAGACGCAACACATTCAGCCTGGTCAGCCAGCAATTAACACCTAATTAATACTCACCTAATTAATACCAGTAGACTGTTGATTGCTACTTGTTATTGTTAAGTCAAAATGCTAAATTGTAGTTAGTAAACCTGCTACATCTGCTACTTGTTCAGTTTAATCACAATTTTAATTTACAGTTAATATCAAGAGTTTAAAGTTAGTACTAACAAGTAATAAAACAGTAATTCTCACTCTCACCCAATTGAGGGATTTTTCCAGAGTTTTGGTGGGGGATGTAGTGGCTGAATGCGCGACATCCAAAGGTGGAGCGGAGGGCACAAGGGACAAGCAGGAGGCTGATGCCAGTCGAGAAGAGGCACCAGGTGGTGGATTGGGGAGTGAGGAGGTCGGAGAGGTAGGAAGGTGCTAGGGAGTGAAGGGATTTGAAAGCAAGTGTGAGGATCTTGAAGTCGATCCATTCAGTGGTGGGGAGCCAGTGGAGCCTGGCCAGAACCGGTGAGATGGGGTACGGAGTTTGGTCTGGGTAGGTATGCGTTACAGGACTATATAAGCATAACTTGTATTTAGTGCAATTGTACTGTATAATACAATCATTGCTTCTATACAATATAATTAAGCCTCTGCTCAATTCAAGGAATTTTACCACTATTGGGTCTCAATGCTATTAGGAAAGAAAGTCCAATGAAGTGTTAGTTCTGCTGGATCTGAGTCATGAAAATAGAGAAAAAAGAATAGCAGTCAAAAGTAAAGCACCAAATTCGAAAGAAAGCACATTTTATTGGAATGAAGGTAGACTTAGTCCAACAAGAACAACAACAACAAAATGACATTTGTATAGCGCCTTTCACATCGGGAGGACATCCTAAGGCACTGGAACGCATAATAATAATAATAATCCTTGCATTTGATATAGCGCTTTTCACGTCGGGAGGATGTCCCAAAGCGCTTCACAGAACACACTGTAAAGTGAATTGACTGTATATTTGTGGGCGAACGCGGCAGCCAATTGCGCACAGCAATGTCCCACAAACAGTCGTAGATTGAAAATGACCAATTTATTTATTGTTTTTGGTTTTGGAGGGATTATTATTAGGCTCTGTATGGAGTAAGGAAACTTGCCCAAGGTTTCGCCCTCTGCCTGGAATTGAACTCAGGTCTCTCGCTTGCAAAGCGAGTGCTCTAACCACTGAGCTACAGGACTCCACATCAATTTGTTTGGAGAAATTGCCAGATAAAGGAACACATTTTCAGTGGGAGATATTAAAAACATGAGATGGATAGGATACAAGTTTTACTACATATTGATTAGGAATAAAGGGATACTATCAAATAGTCCATTGTGATTCCATTTAGCTGGATATTAAATCCATTTAAGAAAAGAGATATTTACTTTAGTAAATGAATCAATATCTATGGATGTTGTGTTTTCTTTAAAGTAGAAATTTGAACCATTGGAAACTGCATTATAATGGGATCCAAAACAAGCTGCTTGCTAATGCTTGTGAAAAATTCACTTCTTGCTTGTAATAGGAGCCACATTTAGCTAACCTGAGAAAATCTGTATCCAGCACTTAATCAATAATTTAAAATATGTGGTGGTGTTTAATATGTAACAGGATTTATTTCAAACAGTAATAACAAGTTTGTCAAACTTGTCAATGACACTCAAATTAGCATCAGGCTTTGTTCAAATATATTTTTTATTGATGTGTATTCATATTGGCTTTAGGAACAGAACTAATTTGAACATATTCAGATTGGTTTGAGCACTTGGATCCACACCTACCCCGGCCCTTATTCAAAACTCTGCTTATGTCATAAACATTGACATCTGGCACTGAGAGTTATCAGCACATAGGGTCCACAAAGTTCTGAATGTTCCTGGAAGCTACCCAGACCAAGCTCTTCTGACTGAATAAAAGAATGATGAAGTGAAAATCAGAAGTCATTCAACATTTTATAGACAGAAATATGATCTTGGAATTCTACAAGTTCACTAATGCTACCCCTTCGTTCATGCTAATGAGTCCTCAGCTCTCCGAGACATTATCCTGCTATATAAATACAAGTTGTTGTTGTTGCCATATTCCAAGTTTGTAGGACTTTTTGTAATTAATCGTCTGATTTGAAAAGCACGTGTTGGAATGAGCCCAACAAATACTGTTGAAGCCTGAAAAATGTAAGTGAGTTAGCACGTGAGGGTTATTATTCAAGGAAAAGTGTTGAGGTGTGCGGGGAAAAATTTGGAATTTCACATAATTTCTGCCACTTTAAACATTCATCCCTTGGTAAACTGGGTGGATTCTACACAGTCTTGAAATCTGTCAATTTAGCTAGTTATTGGAGGTCGATTCAATCAAATTACAAGTCTGTAAGATCATCTTCTACAATATGACCAAATCCTTCCTTAAGTAATACGTACAATCACTCTCCAACTTGAGGAGCTGAACCCATGCCCAGTAATCCTATTACTGTGTTCCTAAGAGTTCCATAACAGGCTTCAAATTGGATGAGAATGCCTACAATGCAACTATCCAGCTTTTATGAATCTCCAAGATAAAATGTCTGTTGAAACAACAGCAAAATGTAAACGAGACACACATTCACTTTCAGAATATAATGCCCAGGGCTTGAGTAAACCCCTGACTATATTATATTCTGGAAATGAATATTGATCTAGCTTGTATCCTGCCTTTGCTTCAAAAAAAAATTTTCAGAACATGTTATATTATTAAAGCATCTAAGGCCCTTCCGCATGCATTTGGATTCTGTGACACCTCTCGCCTCATCAGCAGGACTTATAAGAGCAGCCCAGTCACTGGGGGCAAGGAATCATCCCACTCAGCTCCTCCCAAACCAGCAAGCCAAAGCTCTAATGGGTAGTTCTAGCTGGACGGGAAAGTGGAAAACTTGATCCAAATGGCGAGTTATGCGGTTTAGCCGGTTAGGCTCCAGCAGTACCCCAACACACACTCTGATGTCCCCAAGCCTTGGCATTTGCCAAACTGCAAATTGAATATCACTAATCATTTTCTTAGCCTGGCAAGAATGTAACAAACAATGTGGACAGACGTGTGTTGTTTTTGCTGCAGGATAGCTACCGGTTTTAATGAGGACCTTAATTCTGAATTGGGTATGATAGCTGATGGATGAGTAACCTTAGCTGAAGGTTAGTTGACACTTCTATAACGGTATATTTTTCAACCTATTTCACATTAACTTGCAACTCGGCAAGTATAATCACTTTATGTTGTCGGGGAACTGTAATTGCTTGTGGCAAAGTATTGCAAATAATCAAACAATGATATTATGTAGATATGGTATTATGTAAGTTTAGTAATGGGTTTCCACCCATAAATGAAAAAATACCGTTCAATGGGTTAGACGTGATGTTTTTTATGTGCAATTGTGTTTATTACAGCTATGCATCCTGTGTGAGGTCAAACAAATACATGACAGCAAAAACAGTGGCATCTCTCTGGGGTCAAGTAGGCTCTGCCTCTGCCAACCAACACCAATCCTGGGAGCTTAGACAAGCAGGGATGTGTATCTCTGGGGAGAGCTAGTGTACTCCACAAGTAGAAATCAGAAACTGTCATCTGTCACTTGTCAAAACAAAAGTACTAAGCTCAAGTCAACAACTTAATGTACATGAATCATCTAGAGCAGAATGGTCTGCTAAGTGAGAAGTTAATAATAATCATTGCATTTGATATAGTGCCTTATCACATCGTTGAGACTGAAAGTGCTTCATGGGATTTTAAAGTGGAGTATACTGACTGTATTTGTTGGCAGCAGCTAATTTGCACACAGCAATGTTCCACAAACAGCAATAACATGAATGACCAATTTTATTTTGAGGGAATGTTTGCCAGGACGCCAAGAGGAACTCTCTCACTTTTCAAATAATGCCGTAGGATCTCTAACATCTGTCTGAACAGGCAGCCAGGGACCTTGGTTTAATGTCCTCATCCAAAGAACAACACCTCCAACAATAAAAACACACCCACAGCATTGCACTGGAATCTTAGCCTAGTTGAGTTCAAGTGAGAGACCTGAGTTCAATTCCAGGCAGAGGGCCAAACCTTGGGCAAGTTTCCTTACTCCACACAGAGCCTAATAATAATCCCTCCAAAACCAAAAACAATAATAAATTGGTCATTTTCAATCTACGACTGTTTGTGGGACATTGCTGTGCGCAATTGGCTGCCGCGTTCACCCACAAATATACAGTCAATTCACTTTACAGTGTGTTCTGTGAAGCGCTTTGGGACGTCCTCCCGACGTGAAAAGCGCTATATCAAATGCAAGGATTATTATTATTATTATTATAAGTTCTTGACATAGGTCTTGAACTAACAACGTTTTGACTCAAAGGCAAGAGTGCTACCAACTGAGCGAAGCTGCCACACAAAAAATATTTCTTATTGCTAAATTTATGTTTCTATTTGCCAATGATTCCATGCAGTTCATATGGGAAAGGTATTGTTTACACCTTGCTATAATTTATTCTTTTTCCAGTCAAACACAATTAATAATAATAATAAATAATGCTTGCATTTGATATAGTGCCTTATTACATCATTGAGAGATCTCAAAGCGCTTCATAGAATTTAGATGTGTGTGTGTGCGTGTGGGAATGGAGGGTGGGCAGTGAAGCAGTCTGTGTTTCTCTACTTAGTTTGATTAGCCCTTGAATGATTGGAAAAAAACTGGAAGCCTGAAATTCCACTTCGTCCTAGCCTTTACATCAACAACTACAACTTGTATTTATATGTAGCTACTTACATAGGATATGCCTCAAAGCGCTGCTCAGTGGACACTGAGCAAGACAGACAAGGGAAGAGGAGCTGATCATCAGTGTGGGCAAAGAAGTAAGCTTTAAAATGAGACATAAAGAGGGGGAGAAGGGAGAGAGGCAGAACGTTTCAGTTGTTAGGAGTGTTATGACCCAAGGCTTGCCCAGCGATGGGAGCACAGAATGGGGCAGGGAACCCAGCAGGTCTGTATTAGCTGAGCCATTTTGTCTTAGAATTCAATATTGCTCAGAATTTTGGAAAACTTTTCATTTCTATCTTAATTTGGAAGACTTTTTATTAAAGAACTGCGTAAGAATGGAAAACGGCTTCCAAATCAAGACTGAAGTTAAGACCATTCCACAGTACTGCCAATGTTAAATTCCAATAAAAAATGGTTTTACAGGCAAAGACTAAATGGAAATAGGGGATACAGTTATTTACATCTAATGCTTTTGGAACATAGAACATATTTTGTACATATTGTACTGTTCCTGGGAAACACTGCTGCTTTCGATTAATTTTGTGTCCAGTGCCCTCACCGTTTCACACTAATTGGTTTGAAATATCAACATATTACTCTGATTTGTCCCTTGTGTTCCATAGACTTGTATGGAATAATGTTTCAAGAATCTGATGAATTGTTTGATAAAGGCTTCCCAGGCACAAGCAAGTGGGAAACTATTTTTTTGTTCCTTCTCCCAAGGAATTTTACTTTCTTATCCTAAATATTAAACTTCAACAGCTGCTTTTCATTTCTTCCTTGGACTGATTTGTCACTTTGTCATGTGATATCTGTCTGCTTTTGAATTGAAACAAGATATTGAATTAAAGGGAAATAAACTCTTAACCATACGCACAGAAAGCAGAGTGTTATGTAAGGTTTATCCTTTACTGGAGTCGTAATTCACTGGGAAGGGGAGACGAGCTATTCTTCCCCATTCAACAGCAACTTGCATTTATATAGCACCCTTCAGGCAGGATAGTATCTCAGAAAGCTGTACAGAGGTGGCAGAGCAAAGGAGGATGAAAGGATTACCATAAACATAATCAAAGAGATAGACTTCAGTTGGGAGATGAAGATAGATAAAATTAGACATAGTAAAGTTGCCCCTCTATTCCTAAGATCCACCTATTCTGGGAAAACTGTGTATCCTGCCATTCCCTGACATCTTTCATCTCTTAACTGCCCAACTCTGACCCTGATAACTATTTTACTACTATTGTGTCGATAATAATTATAATAATCCTTACATTTGACATAGTGCTTTATCCTGTTGTCAAAATGTCTCCAAGTGCTTGACATGATTTTACTGTGGAGTGAAGTGACTGCGTATTTGTAGGTGAAAGCAGCAGCCAATTTACACACCAAGTCCCATAAAAGATCAATGAGGAGAATAATCCTCAGGATCTTCCTCACTTAAATATTTAACAGGATTATTATTTATTCTCTTTAGATGTGATGTGAAAAAATTAGACAACTAAATAACTTGTATTTCACTGTTTTTTCAGTGCATTTGCATTTTACTGCATAGTAAAATCTGTGAAGGCTATAAGGCATCTCAACAACATGATAAGGCACAAAGTCATGTGCAAGGATTGTTATGAAGAGGTACTGAATGCAGTTATAGGATGGCTAGCAAACCCTCAGATAAATTCATAATTCACTTCATGTCTGTTTTGTGGGATGTTGTGCGCAAATTGGCTTCTTTGTTTGCCCACACATACACAGGCACTTCACCTTATAGCAATTACTTGTGTAGCGCTTTGAGATGTAGGCGCTATATTAAATCCAAGCATTATTATGATTAACATTACAGGATGAATGTTGGATTCTGAAAATTTCAGATGTATTCTGCCAACATATCGGAGACCTTTCACAACCTATTCCTATTACTGTAAAATAAATATTCTACTGAGGCAGTTCCTTCCCTTTGTTAATTACTAAAAAGCTGAAGCTGACAGCAGAGAAATTGTAAGTCCATCAATGAGCTTTGCTGCATAGGACTGATTGCATAAAAGAAGAGGCCAGAAACTCCAACTAGTCTTAGCCTGTAAAGCCACTTTGTCTTAACCTTTAAGATAACGTAAAACAGTTTTAAAATTCTTAATAACAGCCTCCAAATTAAGCCTGAATCTAAGAAGGTTGCACAATGCTGCACAATCCTAAAATATTTTTGCCCACAAAATATGTAGTCAATTCATGAGCGCTTTGAGACATCTCAAAGATCTTATAAGGCGCCATATCAAATCAAGGATTATTATTATTGTAAACCGCAGCTCTATCTATCTTCTATACAAATTGAAGCTGCAGCCTCTCACCCTCCAATATTACATTTCAAGAAGAAAAATGGTCTTATAGCCTAAGACCAGGTGGAATTTCAGGCCTTCAGTATTTTTATTGAGCTCTGCAAAGGTATTTTGAAAAAAATTATGATTAGAAAAATAAATAAACAATTTAAATTTGCCATTGAGCAGTAGAATACAATGAGGTAAGAATAAGTGGGAGGGTTAATTATGTTTGCACATATTTTAGAGAAGCTGCCTGATGTTGTATAATCCTTTACTAAATGAATATGGAACCATTAGGTTCCAGTCACTTATTAGAAGAGCATCTCAACTGGTTTGGAACCATATTAAGCAGAGTGTGTAGGAGTTATACATTTGCTTACAAAACACACACTTTACAGTAAATCCTATGAAGTGTTTTGAGACATCCTCCTCACGTAAAAATTTCTAATATAAAATCAAGGATTGTTATTATTTATATGATACACAACATAATAACTGACTTGTTCCGGATTGTGGTAGTCTTTTCAGTGTTATCTCATAGAAGGTTGCTATGGCTGAAATGTGGAACGTGTTTTTACTTTGCATCCATTTTATAATAATAATACGAAGAAAACTGTTGACCATTCATGGCCTACAAAAAGCTGATGTCCAATATATTTATATATTAAGAAAAGAAAGAAGAGACTTCATTGAAATTGAAGCATCTTATAAACCAACAATTGTAGGTTTAGGTGAATATGGTTGTGGAGTCCTGGAGTGTACTGTTTAGAGTACTTGCCTTGCAGGTGAGGGGACCCAGGTTTGATTCGTGCGCTGGGCGAAATCTTAGTCAAGTTTCCTTCTACCACATTCATTTGTTTACCTAGCAATAATTTGGAACCCGGTTCTTAGTTGATTGGCGGGTTGCTTTCCGGGAATAATAATCCCTTTTTAAAAACACAAATGTGGTCATTCAATCCATGACTGTTTGAGGGACACTGCTTTGTGCAATTGGCTGCCGCATTTCACCCAGAAATGTAGGGTCAATTCACTTTACAGTATATTCTGTGAAGCACTTTGAGATGTCTCAATGATGTGATAAAGCACTACATTGAATGCAAGGATTATTATTATATCTCTGAACAAACCCATTGACAGTATTAAAATGATAGAAAAGCATGAAAACCAGACAAAGAAATTTTCCATCATTAAAGAAGCAATCAAGATCAAACAAGAATATAATGTCATCAAAAAAAAATAGAAAGTAGCTTATTTGAACTAACAAAAATGGCACATGGAATGAAAATTTCCCTAAAAAAGAAAATGAATGGGAGAAGAAAATCATGCACGGTCAATTTCCAAGAGAAATGAAAGAATAAGGCTGAGTCGTGGAGTTCTGTAGCTCAGTGGTTAGAGCACTCTCCTTGCAAGCGAGACACCTGGGTTCAATTCCAGGCAGGGCGAAACCTTGGACAAGTTTTCTTACTCCACCCGCATAATAATAATCCCTCCAAAAACAAAACAGTAATAAATTGGTTATTTTCTATCCATGATTGTTTGTGGGACACTGTTGTGCGCTGGCTGCTGTGTTTCGCCCACAAATATGCGGTCAATTCATTTTACAGCATATTCTGTGAAGCGCTTTGATATGTCTAGAAGATGTCCAACAAGGATTATTATTATTAGATATGAATCAAAGCTGTAACTGGTTGACCTGAGAGCCCAAACTGAAGTTTTCATAATACCAGTGCAAGACTAAGGTATTACTGCCCTTTATTATGAAAATGGATCTTAAAGAGAAAAATTGATCCAAAATGTCAAATATGTCAACTAAATCAGAAACAGTAGACCACATTTTGTCATCATGTCCAGCCCTAGTACAATCAGAGTATCTGATTAGACATAATAATGTAGCTAAGTATATGTAATACAAATAAACATAATATTATATAAATATAATTTGCAAATCCTTTGATATTGATGTAAAAAACAACTGATGTGAATATCAACCAACAAAAGCGACATTGAAAAATAATGTTGCAATAACCTGGGACTCACAAGTACATACAGATGGAACAGTAATCTGTAACAGACCAGATATTTTTATAAAGAGCCTATGTGGCAGTATAAAACAAACATAGTTTGTATAGTCATTGGTGCAACTCGGACTGTTAATAAGACTATTCAAAAATAGCTTGACAAAATACCTGGGGAACAAAATATCAACCTCATGCAAAAAGTAGCTATTTTAGGAAGTGTATGTAAAGTGACAGTGTTATTGGTCTGACTGACCCATCACTGAAAACCATTAAGAAATTACCTCCACAGTGATTTTAAATTGTAATAACATAATAATAATATTTGCATTTGATATACCTTTCATGCCAGCACATAATGTTTTAAAGCACTTCACAGATTTGCTGTAAAGTGCAGTGACTACGTATCTTGCAGGTGAGAATAGGAGCTAATTTGCGTACAGCAATGTCCCACAAAAGGCTTGAGGTGAATGCGCAATTTTACCTAGGGGATTGCTGACCAGGAAATCGGGAGAAATTCTATTCTCTTTTCAAGTAGCATCATTGGATCTCTAATGAACCGTCAGACAAGTTTAACATCCCATCCGAAGGATGGCACGTCTAACAATGCTGAGCACTCCCAGCATTGCATTAGAGTCTCAACCTAGAAAATGTGAGTTCAATATCCTGACAATGTAATATCAAAAGGATATTTTTTTTAAACTTAAACATAGTAATCCTTGCATTTGTTATAGTGCCTATAATATAACAATGTCTCAACTTACTTCAAGATTATTACTGCCAAGTATAGTAACTGTGTATTTGAGGGTGAACACAACAATGACAACAAATTACAGTTGTATAGCACCTTTCACGTTGGGAGGACACGGCAGCTAATGTTCCAGTTGGAGGAGAATGAACAGTGTATTTAGTGTGGACATTGGGTGAAATTTCTTCTCTTTTTGAATAATTTCATGGGTTCTTTAACATCCATCTGAACAGACAGATGAAACTTTTGGTTAATGTCTCATCCAGAGTCTGGTACCTCTGACATGCAATGCTCCCCAACACTGCACTGGAGAATTGGCCTGGAGTCGAGAGGCTATGCCTAGACCGTGAGCACAACACTGCTTGTTGGCATGTTTACTGGTCTTTGTAGATGATATCGGTATTATTTGCTGGTTGGTAAAATTAGCAACATTGATGCTTACTACACTGATGCATATCAGTGTAGTAAACATCAATAATAAACCTTGGTTATTTTACCAGCAGAGGGTTACACTTTCTCCCCCCAACATCTCCAGGTCATGCATGGTTCAGAGGAAAACAAAACTGCTCAGTTTCTGAGGATCAAAATCAGAAGAAAAGCCCTAAAAACAAAAACAGAAGTCGTTGGGAACAATCAGCAGGTCAGGCATCACGTCAAAGAGAAGAACAAAACTTCTTCAAGGTAGGCATTCCTAGAAGAGAAGTGGCAGTGAATTAAATATAAACAAAACACAAAATACTGCAGATGCTGTAAATCTGAAAACAAAAACAGAAGTCGCTGGGAACACTCAGCAGGTCAGGCAAGCCCTAATATTGGTACCATGATAATTTACATTTTCTTTATTGTGGCTTTGTAAGTGCAGTGAACGAAGCTAATGGAAACAATGCCAGTTAGTGGTGAATATGAACGGCTTGTTTCTGTTCTGGATTTATTCCTTTGAGAAATGCGCTGAAATTGCCAGAACTCATTTTACTTTTACTCTTAATGGTCACTGAAGGAAAGGAAAGGGATATAGAAGAGATAATTGTTTGATGGCCTGTACTTTTAAGGATTTTCTCTTGTACTTTGTTCCCAACAGCCAGAGAAAATAGATCCAAGATTGTTAGCCATGTTGGCATGTATAGGAAATTAATGCAAATTAATGCAATGTAAATGAAAGTAGGAAATATATGGAAAATATCTCTGTATTTAGATTGGTTTAATTATAATTGGTGGTAATTAGATATGGTCAAAATAGCTGATAACACTTAGGCAGAATGNTTTTTTTACAGTGCCTTATCACGTTGAAACATCTCAAAGCACTTTACAGTAATTATTGCCAAATATAGTCATGGTTTCTGTAAGCAAACACGGCAGCCACTTTGCAGTCAGCAAGGTCTCACAAACCGCTGTAAGGTGAATGAACAATTGATTTGAAGGATTGTTAGCGAGGACCAAACAAAAACTCTTTTGAATTGTTATGGATTCCTAAATGTCCACCTGAAGAACAGATAGACGGCACCTCAGTTTACCATCTTATTCAAAGGACGACAACCCTGATAAATACAATACAAATTTCATGGTGTCTTTCATCTTGGTGGGGGAGAGGGGTAAAGAGCTGAGGAAGGCAGGGAAGGGAGAAGATGATCCAAAGCGCAGTGAAGCAAAATTTCATGTAAACAGGCATTTTTTGATTTGAAAGCCAGAAATTCATGACAACACTGTTCCTTCCAAGTAAATAATTTGTAATCCTTTAGGTTGGTTCTGTTAATAGTAGTCACTCAATGAAGTACAGTCCAGCTGCTTAATGTAACACGCAAGTATTATCGACTGTCAGGTTAAATTAATTTTGAATTCTGTAGTGCCATATCATGTTTATGAGATTGAATTGGGGATTCTAAAATAACTGCAGGCAACATTTCAAAAATGTCCTGCTCTTTGATTTCAAGTAAGAAGACTTGCAAGAAATATTATTTTTGGCAGAGCTGTACTGTGGCAAAATTGGTTCTTTAATATTATGCCATTGAGTTTAGATCTAATATAGGAGAACTTCAATTCCAATAGGAATAGGTTTTACAATTGTATTGCATTTCATGGAATCATAGAATCATATAATTTTACAGCACAGAGGGAAACCATTAGGCTTATTGTGCCTGTGCTGGCTCTTTGAAAGAGCCACCAAGTAGTCTCATTCCCCCGCTCTTACCCCATAGCCCTGCAAATGTTTCCTTTTTAAGTACCTATATTTAATTCCTATTTGAAAGATATTATTGAATCTGCCTCCACCACCCTTTCAAGGCAGTGCATTCCAGACCTTTGCAGACTGCTGCATAGGTTTGTCAAACAATTTGCTCTTTAAGTTGTTAGTTCTCTGCTCATTTTTATAAAATGTAAATTGTGATTAGAATTTAATGTAAACCCAAAGATTACTGAATGGTATGTGTTTATTTTTAGTGTTAAAATGTAGTACTCTTATGTGCGCATTCCAAAACACAGGAATTTCCACGTGTAGATGGGATGCACGGATCTTTGTTTGATTTGCATACTTTAAGCACGGTGATGGGTTTCTGCATGTGTCAGACATCCGGCTGAGCAAAAACATTATATGCAAATTATGTGTAGTTGTTTCAGTGCCTTAATGGGATTAAACCCAGAACAATACTTTCAGAAGCATTGAGGCAACAGAGCAAGACGACACAGGTTACCGGTTGCAAAGGACAATTTCAGGACATATACTGCAAAGTATTTATTTATCCTGAGGCTAATTAAAAAGTGAAATGTGGTTGAGACTCGATGCTGGACTCTTTTTAAGTGCTTGCTGCTGTGATGGGAGGACGCAGAGTGATTACTCTGGAAAGATGAGATCGGATGAGCTAAAGGTCCTGAACTGATCTTGTGTAATCTTTTGAGGTGTCTGTCAAAATGTGTTTCAAGAAACTGGACTAATTAGCATTTTTCTGGTTACCATTATGTTCAGTTCCCTTTGTGGTTGGTAGCACTGTACCATTAACAGTAGAGCCTACAAACAGGCCAGCCAGGTCACTCTGAAGTGAGGATGGGAGTAGTTTATCACAGGCACTTTTGCCAGAATTTTCATTGGTGTTAGGTGTTTGCTATAATGGACAATTCTTGCCCACAGTGACCTGTTTTCTGAAGAATTATATTTAACTGCACTTTTTTTAAAAAACAAGACACTGTTATGTATGCCAGCAGAAGCTTTGTATATCTGAACAGTGGAGTGGGGGGAGGGTGCGGAATGTAACATAATCTTTATATTACCCAGGATGTAACTTTATCCAACGTGCAGAGGGACACTATTAATAGCTTTCACATCTGCTCTTGGAGTGTGGCATTAACTTACTATTTAAACAATAACAATAATCTTGCTTGGAGTCCCTTGCAATGATAAAGCAAACTGTACTTCAGTCCAGTTTTAGTCTCCAGATGTCTAATCAGAATAGATATTTCCATATTTCTAATGGATAATGTCTAGCCACTACTCCCCTGGGCCGAGGGGGTAACCGAGGCCTCTTTGGACCAGAGTTGCCTCCAAGGTACAATTTCTGGCAATGGAATATCAAAATCAGATTAGTCAGCAATTCCTGATCCAGGAAAGTCTGTAGTACTCCAAGGAAATGTTGACAACATGCCAGCCAGCCTGGCTCACTAGCACGACAGAGAGGATCAGAGCAGGCACTTGGGACAGGGATTCTTCCAAATCAACTCCTATTAACCTTGCAAGCCAAAGTCCCAATAAATAAGGAAGTCCTAGTTATACAAGAAGCAGGCAATTGCAATGACAAATTCTATGCTGTTAGCTGGTTAAACTCCAGCAGGATCCCCAATGCTCCTTTTGCGATCTCCAAGCTTGGATTTTAGTGAAACTGTATCTAACATTTAGAGATTAGGTGAGCAGCTTGCTTTTCTGCAGGGAGAAAGTGTGCACTCCCATAGCAGACAAATGGAAACCATACAGATATGGAATGTTCCATAGATTGGTTTGGATGCTTTTAAGCATGGTGATTGGTTTACATGTGTGTCAAACACTTAGTTGACCAAATCTATCTCTGGTCCCTACAGTACAGCTAGAAAGGTGAATGATGGTGGGGAGATTTAGACTGAGAATTGGCTGGTCTATAAAGTAGGTTTAGTGATCACCTGCTATATCCTGCCTTTTCCTCAAGAATTTTATTTCTATTGAGCCTTATCTTACTGTCTACAATTTTTTAAAACCCAAGCTTGGCATTACTGCACCCCCCTTTTGTCCTCTCTCCAACCCTTCTCAGCGTCAATAGTGTCTGTCACTATAAATAAGGCCTTTGACACAGGTTACACAGGTTTTAAATCATACAATTATCATTATTTTATGATGTGGTAATTTATAATTATCTGTCGTCATACAATTGCCCATTTGAAACAGCTGCAGTTACACACAGTTTGGGTAAAGGGGCAGCAGGTCTTCATAAAATTTGGGGTTGCATTCCGGAAGGCCAGTGTAAGAGAAACACTGGAGTTTGGAAATCTGAAAAAGTAACAAGATCGTAAGATTATTCTGAATTAAAAAGGCTTTTCAACCCATCCAATCTCATCCTTCCAGAACACCCACCTACTATACTCACAGTACACCATCAACCTGTATTTGAAATGCGTGCAGTGTCCTGGCCTCTACCACCCTTCCTGGCAACCTATTTCAGTTGTTGTTTACGCTTTGGGTAAAAAAAAACTTCCCGGTTGTCTGTCCTGAAATTGCTCTTTGCAACTCTAAACCTATATACTCAGAGTCTATCACATTTGCAATTCACCGTTAACTGATAGCTTCTTATTCATTGATCCCCTGTTGTACTTCACTGACGTAATCCCTTTACAAAGTTACTTTACTGTTAAATTGTCTCAAATGATCATTTCCTGATTCAAAGCTGATTTTCCATTAATGGTCATCGAGTAACTGAACTGCTGAATGACTGGGTTGCTGAAGAAACGTAACACCTGAACTGATGACTTGTCATCTTATTTCACCCAATTGCAAACTGATCACTTTATTTCCCGAATGAATGAGTTGCTGACTGAAATATAACCTGCTGAAGTGTTACGTAAATGTACTTCTTGACAGATCAATTGCTAAATTAATCAAACACAGAACAAATTAATAATCAAAGTCACCTTTGAATGCGTTGCTGAATGTTAAATTACTGTCAAACTCATCTCTGTGTTTTATGCTGTCAAATTTGTTCTGCATATATTTGGCATTAAATAAATCATGAAATAAATGATTTGCTAAATAAATTAAGAATACAAGAAAAGGATGAGAAAAGTGGTCTGAGAATCAAGCACTTCACAGATCATGCACATTTTGTATGAATAAATAAGACTATTATAATAACAATCCTTGCTGAAATGATGTCTCAAACATTCACATTATTCACGGTAAAGTGTAATGACTTTAGATTTTGCAGACCAATGCAATAGTCTAATTGCATGTGTTACGTTCTCAACAAATGTATCTCAATGTATAGAACACTTCCTGTAGCTCAGTGGTTAGAGCACTCGCTTCGCAAGCGAGACACCTGGATTCAATTCCAGGCAGGGTGAAACCTTGGGCAAGTTTCCTTACTCCACACGTCTAATAATAATCCCTCCAAAACAATAATAAATTGGTCATTTTCAATCCACGACTGTTTGTGGGACACTGCTGTGCGCAATTGGCTGCTGCGTTTTGCCCACAAATATACGGTCAATTCACTTACAGTCTATTCTGTGAAGCTCTTTGAGACGTCGAAAAGACTTGAAAAGCGCTATATCAAATGCAAGGATTATTATTATTATAATTATTATTTTAGGTCTCCAGTTAGACAATCCAACACACCAAAAACCCTCTACTTAACTGTTAAACTGTGCTTCCTGCTTTCTCTCCCTCCTGATCTCCTTCCATTGGTCCTTAGTCAATTGGTGCTTTTTTATTAATTAGTATCCAACATTTTCCCCTTTTTGATTTCCTCTTTTTTTCTTTGTATCTCAGTCTTGTTCAATTATTCTCCTTGTTGGTTTTATTACTCTCCCTGATCTGGAGGTTCTCAATGTTTCCGGCAAACTTGGATCTTCCTTCTATTCTTCTTTTTCTTCCTCTGTCCTTCTTTGGCATATTTCCCGTGAACCTCTTCTGGTGCCTCTTTTCTGTTTTTAGACCACCCCTTTTTCAGCATTGTCTGAATTGCGGTACTTATCCTATCTCTTTTGTTTGCTTTTCTAATCTCTTTCTCCTGTCTTGTTGTCTTTGCCATTTCCCATACCTAGAATTCTTTTTCTAATTGCTCCTCATCTTCGTTCACCTTTTGATTGGTGGCTCGACTTAGTACGACTGCCACATATAGTGTTTCCCAGGTTTGTACTGAAATTCAATACTATATCTCTGTGGCCGTATTCTCATTCTTTGTAGTCTTGGTGGTGTTTCATTGAGCCCTTTTCTCAGAATGGCCTCTAATGATTGATGATCATTTACCATAATCACTTTTTTCCCCAAATGTATATTGCTATCTTTCACATCCAAACACCACAGCTAAACACTCTTTTTCCATCTGGGCATATCTTTAATCCCTCCAAAACCCAAAACAATAATAAATTGGTCATTTTCAATCTACGACTATTTGTGGGACATTGCTGTGCGCAATTGGCTGCCGTGTTTGCCCACAAATATACAGTCAATTCACTTTGCAGTGTACTCTGTGAAGCGCTTTGGGACGTCCTCCCGACGTGAAAAGCGCTATATCAAATGCAAGGATTATTATTATTATTATTATTATTTTCTCCCTTTCCGAGAGAGTCCTGGATGCATATGCTATGATTTTTCCTCTTTGTATTACTACTGCTCCTATTCTGGACTGACTTGCATCCACAGATATTGTCACTGGTGCACTTATATCATAAAATTTTAATACTGAAGCTTTTGATATGGTCTCTTTCATTTTATTAAGTGCTCGTTGCTGTTCCTTTTCCGATATTAATTCTGTTTTCTTTGACAAGCTCTCTATGATTTCAGTAACTTTCAGAATGAATCTCTCCACCCAATTCACCATTCCCATTAGTCTTTTTACTGCCTTCTTATCTGTAGGTGCAGGCATTTTTGTGATTATGGTTACTTTTTGTGGATCAATTTTCAACCCATCCTGGGTAATGATGTGTCCCAAATATTTTACTTTACTCCTATCCGGCATTTCTCTTTGTTCAATTTTACATTTTCCTGCAAACATTGTTTTAGTGCCTGCTTCAAACTTTCATCGTGTTCCTTTCTTGTCCATCCATACATTAGGATGTCATCAATATAGTATATGACTCCTGGTATTCCTTCTATTAGTTGTGACAGTTTTTTCTGAAATACCTGTTGAGTTGATGCCGAATGGCATTCTGTGAAAGCAATATCTCCCGTAAGGCGTCATAAATGTTGTCAAGTATGTACTTTCCTCCGACAATTTGACTTGCCAATATCTGGATGAACAGTCTAATGTCGAGCTCCATGCAACAATGCACGAATATCCTCTAAAGTAGATATCGCAGTGTTCCCTTTTTATTGATTTGTTCAATTATTGTGGGTCGAGACATATTCTTAACGATTTATCCGTTTTTTTTCTACAGCTACCACGGCACTTCCATAATCAGTGGGTTTCTCTACTTTTTTTTATTATCTGGTCCTTTTCCATTTTATATAATGTTTTTTTTAGTCTCTTTTTCAGTTCTTCTGACACTCTCCTAAGCTTTACTGTTTTTTTAATCTTATTGTGTATTCCCTTTTCATCAGTCTCCTTTTTCCAAAAACTTTATTTTTTTCAGTATTTCTTCTGCTCCAGAAGAGCTTTCTTCTGTTTGTAGTTTTTTGTCTCCACACTCTGAATTCTTTTTAGCAATCCCATTTCAATGATATCTTGCAGGAATCCCATCACTTGGACCAGGCTCTGTCGCTGTCGAAGTGCGGGATCCAGCACTCCTGCAGGAACAGAACATCGGTATTTACCCTGGACAGGTACTGGAGTGTTGCAACACAGTGTGTTTTATCATATACACTGGGCATGTTCAGGGTACCCATCCTCGGTGACATCTTACCCTATACTTACCACCTTTTCCTTGTCCCCTTCTTTTCCCCGTCTCCTGCTTGGATCTATTCCCAACCCCTTTGGGGGACCTGACAGGTCTTCTCTTCCCTCTGCTGCCCTCGGTGCTGGGGGTTTCCGCCCTCCACTCCAAAGGTCTCTCGTTCTCCGAGACGCTGCTCTCCTCTCCACCTCCCCGACTTCACCTTCCCCGCTCTCCTTGTGGCTTTCTGCCGAGCCTTTGGGTCCTGCCCGCTCTGCCTCACGGATTCCCAATGCGGCTTCCCTCCGCGGACTCACAACTTCCCACCTTGTCTTTTTTCCCTAACTCCTCCGGTCCACTACTTCCCGTCGTGGTTTTGGGCCCTATCTTCTCTGCCCCATGGCTTCCTACCGCTGCTTTGGGCCCTATCTTCTTTGCCCCATAGCTTCCCACTGAGATCTCACAGCTTCCCACCAGGTCTTCACCACCATCCACTTTTGGCTTCACTTCCATCTCAGTTCCTGCCATCTTATTTCCACTCCTCCCTCTATCCTTCTCTATTATTTCCCCACTTTGCTTCTCACTTTTCTCTTCCTCTCTTTTCCTCACCACTTTCTCAGTCCTACTTTTCTCTCCTTTCCCCTTCTCCTCCCTTCCGCTACTTTCACTTCTCTTTCCTCCCCCACCATTTCTCCTCACACCACTACCATTACTTTTCCCTCTCTCTCTCCTGTCAGCTTCCCTGCCATTTTCACTTCTACTTCTCGGTCTATACCCACTCTATCTTTCCTGCTTTCATATACCTTATCCTCAATTATTTCTCCTTCTTCCACACTACTACCCCTCTTCTCTTTGCTCTCCTTCCCATTCCTATTTTTTTCCCAATGACTATGACTAGGCAAAAAAAAAAATTTACCTGGGTTTCCCTAAACAGGGAAAAACCCAGACTTTTGCCTGTCCTTTTAGGCTTAGCCTGATATCAGATCCCTTTTCCTCTATAATTTTTTTCCCCTTACTTCAAAATCTTTTATCTCAGGTCTCCAGTTACGCAATCCAACAGCCACACCAAATACCCTCTGCTCAGTTCTTCCTGCTTTCTCTTCCTCCTGATCTCCTTCCATTGGTCCTAGTTAATTGATCTTTATTTATTAATTAGTATCCAATAGCATGCAGCAATGTTCCACAACAGCCATGAAGTACATGACCAATTTTATTTGGCAGAATGTCGGCCAAGTCTCATTTGAGAAGGAGAAACTCCTTTCTCTTTTTCAGTAGTGCATGGGATATTTAACTTCCATTATGTCTTCCAGATACTCTCACAATTTGCATCTGATACGCTGTGTCGCTTCACTCTTTTATAAACTATCACTCACTCTGCTCATTACCATTAATCAATTCCCAGTCCCTCACCATTTGAACAATTGCTTCCTTAAACTGTGATCGGTTGCCGTCGTTACTGTTTGTATTCAGAGACCTGTTTGTGCGGGCTGCAGTCGGTTTCCTCACTCACGCTTTCCTTTTGCGTTTGGGTTCAGTCATGATCTTCAGAAACACAATACAGTATTTCTCATGAATTTAGCTTTAAGGCTTGGATTATAAGATTATGCAAAGTTTTTGGAAATTTGTGAAATGCCACTGATATATTCAGGGTGGGGGGCTCATGCAAAGTATATACACTGGCACGCACTTGTTGGGCCGAATGGCCTGATTCTGTGCCATAGTACTCTATGTAACTCTATGTACTTGCAAACAACTTGCAAATATTGAATCCTGCCAGTAATCAGATGAACATCTGCCTAACCAGATGCCCCCACAGGTGAACTTCACTCTTCTTTCATGGGAAAAGACGATAAATGAGGTGATATTTGCACTCTGTGCATAAATGTAACAAGATTGATTAATCTACGCAGTGTGACAAAATAGGCAACCATTGCCTCCATGTAAATCATGACTATACATTTACAAAGTTCTGAGTTGTTTGAATGTATTTTTTTATTCAGGAACACGAGCTACGCTTTAAATAACATACATGTGAAGATCCAAACGATAATGTTAGAATTAGATGTTGATATAAAGAGATTTGCATATTATCCTCCCAGAAATTATACCCTTTGTTACAAATATATTTCATAGTATTTTAATATCAAGAGTAGAAATGAAGATTTTGATAACATTTCTTGGCATTATCATCAAGGAACTCTATGACCCAGTCAGTGATCTTTCTGACTGAGTCCAAATCCCTGACTGTCCAGTGCCCTAGGACATCCTCCCGATATGAAAGGTGCTATACAATTGTAATTTGTTGTTGATGGAGATGTTTCTGTGTTAGTGTCACTGTGTTAGTATTACATTGCATTGTTATTGAATTGGAATACGAATTTCAATCAAATAACACTTTTTTAAAAAAATCACAGGCAGCATTTCAAAACTATTATTTTTTGCAGCAAACTTGTTCTAAACATTATTATTTTAAATGATTTGGCTCAAGCTCAGTTTTGCTTCATAACTCCAATAGGTGAAATCTTCATTGCTAACAAATGTATCAAAAATACACTTGTTTTTTGTAAAAATGATTCCGATTTGGGTTGCTGTAAAGTTCACAAAACACAATCACCAAAAAAATGGGATGTTTCATTGACCATTCTGAATGACACTTCTTTCCTAATCACACTATGTATGTAAATTTAAACCCTGTTTCTGTCTAGGAAAATAATATAGTTTTCATTTCAAAAGGACAGTGCATCAATGATATAAATTGGATATTCTGTGGAACATTCATCCTCCCCTCTGGGAGAGTATTAAAATCATTCTATATTATAAGCCTATCTTCATACAAGGCAAGAAGCAGAAGACAAGTCCATCCCAATAGCAATCCAATATTCTGAAAAATGAACATCAACCAGGGCTTTGTTGATTGAACATGGGTCATGTCGGGCAACTGTTGAAGTGAAAATAAAAAATATAGTCAGCATTTTAATATTAACATGATGATGGAGTAGGAATAAATTTTCAACTATTCTATCTTCTTGTTTGACCTCTCTCTCTCTCTCTTCTGTGTTATCTTTCTCAATTGATACAGTATCAGAAGGGTCATTGCTCTTATAGATTTTCACCTCTTTCTTCTCCAAAACACTAAATGTGTTTCTGCCTCCCTCATCTTTCTCCCTGTATTCTCACAATGTTGAACCCCAAATTCCAACTCTTTGTTTGTTCTATTTCAACTGATTCTTTGCCAGGATGTGAATGCCTTACCTTTATCCTTATCTTCTTTGTGAACCAGTTTTGTGAAGCACTTTGAGACATTCTCAACATTATAGGCAATATACAAAATACAATGATTAAATATTAATTATTGTTATTATGGGATTTTTAACCTCCATCTGAACAGACCACCTGGATCTTTGTCTCATCGGAAAGATGGTTTCTCTTGACAATGCAGCACTTCTCCATTACTACACTGGAGTATCAGCTCCAGATTGTAATTATATAAACATTGCAGGGTAATAAGTGGGTATGTTATATCAGATCAGAAATACTGCAGTCATTTTCCAACAATTATCTTCAGAAATAAAAAATAATTGAAATGTTATTATTAATTTTAATAACTGAACAATACCACTAGATGGTGCTGAAACTGTGCTTCATGAGGATCTAAAATAGCCAGCTTCAGCTAGGAATATATTTTTTTCAGTACTGATATTAACCATGGTTGACTCCTATAAATGATATTCATCTGATGTATATTTTCTAACATGCATGTAGTTCAAAGGAATGGTAAATTATGCGTAAACTGTGTACATTAGGGTTGAAAAAAGTGATTGAACGGGAAAGCTGTTGTGTAAATTGCATTACTTCTGGGGGAAAAATATCTTCGAGGTTTAAAGTACAGGTCCTATAGGGAACCAAATGTAAGTTAATCTGACCTCGAGAACTTTGTTCCAAAAGCAATTACAGGTCGGAGCAGAGTTCTTGTGAGTCAGAGTGATGTATATGGGGGTTCTCTGCTTGAGACGCACCTTACCACTCAAGATGCTGTTCCTGGAGCTCACACCATTTATACTCCAGTTTTCCTATTCGAGTCCTTTATCCACTTGAATGACAGGTAATAAGAAAGGTCCGCATACTTCTACAACCCCAAAATTCAATTTTTGGGTACTCCTACAACCCGATTCACTCAATATTTGTATTACTAAAGATTTAATTCTGAAACCTACAAATAATTTCTTGTAAACTACAAGACATGCACAAATGTGAATTTCTTTAAGACAAAAAAAAATTGGCCTGGAAGCTGATTTTTATCCTTTGAAATTAGTTTCCTGATTAGTGTTAAAACTCCAGCACAAAGCACTTACTGCACTGTATGTTGTGCAAAGGGCTTATTCATTTGTTCAGACTTAATGGGAGTTAGGTGCTGCTATTGCCAGAAAACCACATGTCATGCCTGAGTTATGTCTTCATTTTCCAGGTCACAAAATGTGAATCATTTACAGGGACTTAATTTAAATTCTATTTCCCCTCTCGTTTGATTAAAAACAATCATTGCCACTTCCCGCAAACCACTGCAAGTACAAGATTAATATTTTTGTAATCCACAAGACCCATTCAAAAGTAGTAATTAAAATAAGATTTGTTGGGGCATGGGCATCATCAAAGAGCCTTGTCATGAATTGAAAATTCTAAATGCATATAAGTAGCCCATTTCAGATTTGTAAAAAAACACTAAGAAATAATCATCTGCCCCTCATCACATCTGTTCTCAATGCAATTCAAAGGATTTTACACTAATGTGACACTATTTATAGGTGAACCGAACTAGGCTGACACCAGGCTGATACTATTAAGCATTAAAGTGTGGTCTTATTTGCAATAATCAGAAATATACTCGGAACTAGTAGCTCCTGCAGGTATTTGGATATGTTGGAGATTTTTGGCAAATATTCTAGCAAATATGCCCTCTGCCATAATACCAAACAACTATTTACATTTATCGTCCTTCAAGAGCGTAGCATCACAGAGTGCTTAAAGCAATACAAGGGTAGACTCTGAGGAAATCCCAATTCAAAAGTCTATTAACTGGAAAACACTTGATTTTAGCCTTTAAGACCCTATTGTCTTAAAATTTAAGATGGCACTGAATTATGGAAATGTCTTAAATTTAGTCTTAAGCTGAAAGTTTTTTTTTAAAAAGGAATAGCAGAAAAGCAGCTATGTACATTAAGATGGAATTTAAGGATTTTGCACAATTCTGACAATCTGAAATTTCAAGACAAAATTGGTTGTATCGGTTAAGGCTAGGTGAAATTTTGTCTTATGCTATAACAAAGTTTTTCCTATAAAAGACATTCTTCTCCCCAAAAAACTTTATTGTTTTTGTATAATAATGAGCTTTTCACTTCCTGTTACTGTAAAGCGCTCTGAGAAGTTTTTGTTTCCACCCAGAAAATATAATACCGTGTTCACCTCTGTTTTTACCTGGATTTTAAATGTAATGGTGAATTGGAATTAACATCTGTTCATAAACACTGATAACAATTTTCATTTATATAATGCCCTTCATGCAGGATACATTCCAGCGCCTTGGGTCATCCTCCCGATGTGAAACGTGCTATACAAATTCAATTTTGTATTGTATAGTATTTTGTTACATCGATGAGCTCTGTTGATCATTTAGAATGATTTTAATATGTGGCCATTGCAATAATAAGAATAAGAATTTTTGTATTTAATATAGCACCCCAATCACGCCATTGAGACATCTCAAAGCATGTCACAGAATGTATTGTAAAGTAAATTGACTGTGTATTTTGTGGACAAAGGAGGTTATACCTTTTTTCCTGTTTGACATAAGGTTAAAGATCACAAAAAAATGGCAGGAGTGGAACCATCTTTGAAAAGCTTGTTTTAAGTTAACAGATTGAAGAAAGAAGAGCAGTAAAGTAGGCAGTGGGTATTAAACTCATTTAACTCACCATTTCTACCAATGACAGGTAGAGAAACATCCCTGCTGTGACAGTAAAAATCCACTGTTGAACAGAGGGGTCGGTTGACAGAGAGAGTCCAATGTAGAGTCCAACGAAGGCCGTTAATGCACTAATAAAGTTCATCAACATCGCAACCTTTACAGTTAAGCCGGAGTTCAGCAGTACAGCAAAATCCCCTGCATAAAAAAATAAAATATTACAGTGAGAAACGGCAAGAAATGCAACACAAAATCCATGCAAATCCAATGGAACCAGGGAAGTATTACACCATATTCTATGCCAAGCTTTTTTTTAAATTAGAATTTAGGGTTTTGCAAATACTATAACATTATTACTATTGCCAGTAGAGACTCTGAATTACTTTAATGCACCTGCGCTCAATTCAATTCATTAAAAAAATTACAACATGAATTGCTTAAAGTCCCAATTCAACACTTTTCTAACTGTGAAACAGGTAAAATATTCATCTGAGCTATAAAGGTATATTCCAACCAAAATGTTATAGACATAGAACCATAATCAGTTACATCTATGGTTCTATTTTCTGTACATATACAGTTTAAATTCTTGCTGGGCAGTGATTATGGGGTTGGGAGAGCTTTCTAATAACAGGGTTGAAAATTTCAACCTGTGAGAATCATCACATTAATACTAAATGTGGCCAAAGAAGACAATCCAGAACTGTAGACTGGCAATGGACTGGTCCCCCTGACTCTGTCACAATTGTTGGATCTGGATGCCCCTAACCCTAAGTAGCAGTTGAATATTCCAACATTGGACACTGGTTGACAGGTTTCCCACTTTACTTTGAGTATTTTGATTGAGTCTAGCCAGGATCTCATGAAATGGTATTGAATGTTATGATTGTCGGGCTGGCAGGTGCAATGGTCACTATGGGCAGCTTCAGACACAAGTTACTTCATGGAGTCATAGGCGAATCACAAGATTGGTTTGGATGAAGAAGATCTTTCAGCCCATCCAATTTCATCCTTTCCAAACACCCACCCTACTGTCCCCTCATTACTGCATCAAGTTTATTTTTAAATGCGTCTTATGTTCTGGTCTCGAATATGGTTCCTGGTAAACTATTGCAGTCACTGAGGAAAGTAAATCCTCTGTGTAAAGAAAAACTTTCTGGTATCTGTCCTGAAATGACCCTTTACAACTCTAAATCTAAGTCCTCTTGTTCTACATTTCTCAACAATCAACGGCAACAACAGCAACAAAATTACATTTGTATAGCGCATTTCACATCAGAAGGATGTCCCAAGGTGCTGGGCAATCAGAATTTTGGATTCAAGCTGGGGGTTGGGATCGGGGAGGGTGGAGGGGAAGCAGGGTGATCGAAAGCACAGTTGAAGAAGAAGGTCTTGAGATGGTTCTTGAAGAGGGCAAGGTAGGGGTCGAGGCGGAGGGACTGTGGGTTGGAGTTCCAGAAGGTGGGGCAGAGTGCAGAAGGCCCGATCTCCAATGAATCAAACAAGATCTCAAGGTTCTGGACTGGCTCAGTGAGGTGGAGTGTGCATCCATGGATGGTGATGCTGTCAGTGCCTGAGGTGTGGAGGTGCTGATGGGAGCCAATCAGGAGAGCCTCAGTCTTGTTTACGTTCAACTGTAGAAAGTAGCTCTCATCCAGGACTTGATGTCTGACAGACATTCAGTCAGGGCAGCAGTGGTCCTGGAGTTGAGGGTGGAGGCAGAGAGATAGAGTTGGAAGTTGACCCCTTGTCTGCGGATGATGTCACCAAGAGGATCATATAGATATTGAAAAGGAGGGGATCAAGGACAGAGCCCTAAGGAACGCTGCACAAGATGGTGCAGGGGCTGGAGGAGAAACCGTTTGTGGAGATTGAGCTAATCATTGATAACAATTAACAAGACACATATTGCAATTTCTAAACTAATGTTTAGCATGTTCTAAAATAGTACCAGTTGCATAATGAATGGAATTGGTCCAATTTAACCTGAACTTAAAGCAGCTTTTGATAAGTATCACATTAAATCTTCACCCCAGAGTTGCTAAATGTAGCTCAAAGGAATTTTAGCACAGAATATAGTTATCCTATCATAGATTTCAACACGGCAACGGTAAATGTTAAAAATTGGACAGTTACTGTGAACCTACCCATTTCATGAGGAATCTCGTGGAACAAAATAGCAATGGTGGTAGCAATACCAGTCTCAACTGTAGATGAAAAAGCTGCACCAATAGCCAGGCCATCAGCAAAGTTGTGCAGCCCGTCTCCAACCAAGATCATGATAGCCAGCATGTTCAACCCGTTCTCTGTGGAAGAATACGTTGTTACTCTGTCAGAAGAGAAGCTTTGACTGAAAGTGCATCTGTTTTGCCTTTTTCTCAGTTACTTCAAAAATGTTGGATGTAATGTTTACTTCGGTTGGAGTTTGTTAACAGCCTTTCCTTCAAATGACAAGAAACTTTAATGTAAAATACAATACTGGAGGTCAAACTATTTGAATAATTACTTTCGCTCAGTCTGTACATCTTGCCTCGAGTCTTTGATGCAATATATAGACTGATATTGTCATAAGCAAACCCTGCAGGCCAAAGCCCTAACGGGTAGGATAGTCTTAACTGAACATGCAGCGGTAAAGCTTGCCAGACAGCGATATCAATGGCAAGCGATGCGATTTTAGCTAGTTAGACTCCAGCAGTACCCCAAATCACACTCTGGAGTCCCCAAGGCTTGGCACTTGCCAACCTGCAGTAATACTTTCTGCAATTAGGTAAACAGGAAGTGTCCCTCCAGGGCGAGAGTGCGCATTTCATTCCAACAATCTATCTCTGGGATTTTCATGTGTAGGTGGGATGCATGGAAATCTCAGCTTGGTTTGGATACTCTTAAGCATGGTGATGGGTTTCCACATGTGTCAAACACCCGGCTGACCCCAAAAAATGATGAGTCTGTTAAGTCAACATCCTATCTGACTCAGTTGGTAGCATCCTCGCTTCTGGGCAGAAGGTAGTGGTCTAAAAACCAATGTGAGGTCATCGTCTAGCCTGACACTGCAGGTGTTGCGTTATTGGAGGTGAGAGGTTAAAACAAGGTACTGTTCGTGTAAAGAATCCACGGCACTATTTGAAAAGAGACAGGGGTTTCTCACAATATGCTACCCAATAATTGGAACAATAATTAATCTGGCTCAGTTAGTAACACTCTGGCATCTGAGCCAGATGTTTGTCGGTTTAAGTTCAGATGCATGTGGAAACCACTCACCATGCTTAAGAGTATCCAAACCAAGCTGAGATTTCCATGCATCCCACCTACACATACTGGGAGAGCAATGCATTGTCAGAGATACTGTTCCACGGATTAAATGCACAGATTATTTCTTTCTTGTCATCTACTTCATAGCAATTTGTGGAACCTTGTCCTGCTACACCTGACAGTAATTATAGTGAAACACTTTGATATGTTTTGTCAGGGTTATACAAATTTTTCAGGCAGATGAGACCAATTTTTAGTTTGGAGTTGTTAAAATTAAGAACACACAGATCACAAGAGAGATCCATTATTGCTCCTTTATTCCCTTTCCCCTCGTGTGTGTATATGAAATAAACTCTGCCACAATTAGTGGATAAAATGGAATCGACAATTAGTGAATAATGCAACTATTTCACTTAACATATGTTCCCTGGACTATATCAAATACTCCTAAGAGGGTGCAAAGCCTGCTTAGACCTCCTTAATTATATTACAACTGAGATCAGGTACTCAGTGGTATAGGACAATCAAGGAGGAAACTGTAAGTGAGAGCAAGGAATAGAATGTTTTATGGTCAGTCAGGTGTCTGAAACATGTGGAAACCTATTACTGGTGTATCCAAACCACACCACAAACATGTGCCACCTACACATGGAAATTTCCTGGATCTGGAATGGAATGTGCACTCTCTCCCTGGAGGGCTGGACCCTACTTATCTACTTTCAGAGAGTATTAGGCTCAGGTTAGTGAGAGCCATGACTTGGGGATCCCAGAATTTTTGCATAAGATACTGATGGGGTTCAACCAGCTGAAAACTCATAACTGACCATTGCGAGCACTGCGTGGCAAACTTCCAGCTGCTTGTCCAGCTTGGGCCACCCTACCCATTAGGGCTTGTAACAACAACAACTTGCATTTATATATCGCCCTTCACACAGGTCAGCATCCCGGAGTGCTTGACAGTGGTGGAGTCTGACCCCGAGCCAGGGGGAGAGGGAGGGGGGAGGTGACCGTAAGCACGATCAAAAAGGAAGATCTTTAGTTGGGTTTTGATGGTGGGGAGGGAGGGAGCAAAGCAAAACAGATTGAGGGTGATAGTTCCAGAGATTTGGGGCCCAGTGGCTGAAGGCATGGGCACCGATGGTGGAGTGAAGGGCACGAGGGACAAACAGGAGGTTGGAGCCAGCCAACTGGAGGCAGCAAATGGTGGAGTAGGGGGTAAGCAACTCGGATAGGTTGGGAGGTGCGAGGGCATGAAGGGATTTGAAAACGAGTGAGAGGATCTTGAAATCGATCCGTTCGGTAATTGGGTCCCAGTGGAGCCTGGCAAGGACTGGTGTGATAGGGGTACAGAGTTTTGTGTGGGTGAGTATCCAGGCGTCGGAGTTTTGAATTAATTGAATTTTGTGTATGGGAGACCAGCGAGGAGGACATTGGAATAGACCAGCCGGTAAGTGACGAAGGCGTGGACAAGGGTTTCAGCTGTGTCGGTTGCGAGGTACCGATGGAGGCAGGCATTGTGACAGAGGTGGAAAAAAAAGCAGTCCTGGTCAGCGAACGGATGTGGGGTAAAAAGGAAAGCTGGGGATCGAACCTGATGCCTAAGTTGCGCACAGTTTCGGTGAATCTGAGGGACAGCCTGGGGGGTTGAGGAGTTCAGAACTGCAGGAGAGAAGACATTGACGGGAGCCAAAGAATATGGCTTCTGTCTTGTTGACATATTAATAATAAGAATAATTTAGTCACTCAATCCACTGCTGTGCACAATTGACTGCCGCAATTTGTCCACAAAATATACAGTCAATTCACTTTACAGTATATTCTGTGAAGCGTTTTGAGATGTCTCGAAGATGTGATAATATACCAAATGCAAGGATTATTGTTATTATTCAGCTGCAGGAAAGTTGCGCTCATCCAGACCTTGATGTCCATCAGACAAGCTGACAGGATATCAGTGGACTGGGAGTTGCAGCTGGAGGAGAAATAGGGTGTCAAACACATATATGTGGAAGTTGACCCCATGTCTGTGAATGACATCACCAAGAGGGAGCATGTAGACCAGGAAAAGAAGGGGGTCAGGGATGGAGCCTTGGGGTACCCCGCAGGTGACTGGGCAGAGATGAGAGGAAAAACCATTTGCCGAGATGTATTGTTGGCGGTTTGTTAACTAGAAGGGTTAATAGGAACTGAACGGGAAGAATCTCTGTCCCAGTGAAGCATAGAGAAGGCTGTGGGCAAAAGCAGGCACCAAATCATGAAACCAGATACCTTTAAGTTTGTTAGTGTTCCCTGTCCCTGCTAGGCAATCCTCCAACTCTACTAGCTCAGCATTCATTCTTCAGCCAACTTTGTCTTGGTGCATTCTGTTTACGTGTGATTCTAGTGGGTTATCAGTTTACAATACATTAATACAATAATCCAATAACTATCTTCTGTAACGCATTGACTTATTCAACTATCAAGAATATGCCTGTTGTTTGGTACAGTCTATGTCAAACCTATAGGATGGATTTTCTGTTTAGATTGAAATGAAATACTCAGTAAGAGTTGTTGTTTGTTGTCTTTGTGAAATCCACTTACTTTTGTCATTCTCAAACTCAATGTTTGCTGCCTCATTGGTGGCCACTTCAGTATTTTCTGAATCTTCTGGATTTCCCTGTTTATAGAAAATTTGACAAGAATATTTTAATGCTTTCCCAAAACTGAATAATGGTCACTTGAAGAAGATCTTGAAGCGTGATCAGCACCAGTGGAGCCATACCCAATTAGATGGAAAAGGAGTCAAATGTCTTTGGGAGGAGGATGGAGGAGAAAAGTTGGAGGAAAATTGGTGGAATGAATAATATGTGCAACAAAAGCATGAGATCTTAGAAAGAGTCAAAGTATATATTAGATACTATTAGAAATCATGGGACTAGTCTAGCCTGGGTATGTTGATATTTAAAGTCCACCCCATTAAATGACATTAAATACCTGTATATGAAATCAATTCATAATCATTTTTTCTTGTTCTGCTTTATCATCTTACTGGATGTATGTTTGAGGAGTAAGCAGCACAAATTTGAGTACTTACCAATTGCATGGTGGAAATAGATTTATTCCTCTCTGTTTGACTGTTCAAGTTTGATACCAATGGAAGATCATGGGAATGCCCCAAGTGTCCAGTTGCAAAGGAATGAGTCTAGTTTGGAGAAGGAGGGAAAAATATTTTGTTTTAGTGAGACAAATGGAGACGTTCTACCAATTTTTAATAAAAACATAAGATATGAACAGCATACACCATTTAGCCTAGAAGCATAGGAGACCAGGGATGGAGAGGTCAGAGTGCGAGTGGGAGGGAGAGTTGAAGTGGCAAGAAATCGGAAGCTCAGTGTTGTGCTTGTGGACAGAACAAAGCAAATCAGTCACCCAATCTGCGTTTGATCTCCCCACTGTAGAGGAGACCACATCGTGAGCAGCGAATGCAGTAAACTACATCAGCGCCTTGGGACGTCCTCCCAACACGAAAGGCACTATACAAATGTAATTTTGTTGTTGTTGTTGTAGAACACGTAAATCGCTGTCTCACTTGAAAACTGTATTTGGGGCCCTGGACAGTGGCATGGGAGGCGGTGAAAGGGCAGGTATTGTATCTCCTCTCTGTTAGTCCTTAAAAGCCTCTCATTCCCAACATGCCCCAGTTCTGATGGAGGGTTGTGGACCCAAAAAGTTGACTCACTTTCCTTTCTCCATAGATGCTGCCTGACTTGCTGAGTGTTCCCAGCGACTTCTGTTTTTGTTTCAGATTTCCAGCATCTGAAGTATTTACCCCTAGTAATTTGTCTGTTCCTCTTGGCTGTTCAAATAGGTAGCTGGAAACTGTACAAAGTAAGTTGTATAATTTGAGCTCTGTAAAGAAAACTTGGCTCTTGCAGAGGGACCCCCTGCTTCGACAATCTGAAGGAAAGATAATTCTTTGTGGCACTTCCTTTGAATTTAGAGAAGCTATTTTCATAAAATATGTCAGTAAGCTTCATGAAGGCAAATGCCTTGGCTCTATCAAACAGTAAGCTCACAAAAATCGTACCCCAGTTTCCTCATGGTTTTTAACTTGTTCCTAAACTCCACTGGTATTTTGATTCAAAAGATAAACCTGCAATCTTGAGAGTTGGTGGAAAAGCCCTTGAATTGCTTTAACATGCAAGTTGTCTGTGAATAATACATTGACATGTCATTCACCTCAACATATTTACAAACACAAATCTAGGTTTAATCTGTCAATCGGACAGACCTATTGTAAATGTATCTTGACTATATAAGAAACAAAAAGGGTAAAAGGGTAAATCTCTGACCGTGGATCCGTAACTGCCCAGCGCCTTGGGATATCCTCTTCACGTGAAAAGTGCTATACAAACATAATTTGTTGTTGTTGTAATAAAATGGCAGTGTTTCATAATGTGTTTGATGTGCTTCACAGGATTTTAACATGAAGACTAGTGACTGTGTATTTTGTAATTGACTATTTCGTTTCTTACCTGACCCCTCAACGTCACGATGAGAATGAATAGTTTCTCAATTAGAAAAAAGCCATAGATTCCTCCAATTACACCAAGCATTTTCCAGAGGTACTCTTTGCCTTCAGCAAAATGGTCAGACTCCCCTGGCCCATGCTCATGTTCATGCCCAGGTTCGTGTCCATGTAGGTCAAGAATCTTGTGCCCAAGAGAAGGAAAATGAAACTTCATTAAATTATTGATTTATGTCTTTTGGAAAATTAACTGAGAAATGTTATGCCTTCCAGCTCAATGCAAATTTTTTGTAGTACAATTTATTCCAGATATGGACTCCATCCAAACCCAGACCCCAAATTGTGTGTAAATCAGCTAAAGAATGACTAGAAAGCAAAACAAGAACTTGCATTCCTTGTCAAGTCGAAACAACTCAAAGCACATTGTATGTAATTAATATCAAGATTTTTGTGGAAGAACATAGTAGTTAATTGAGTTGGCAAGGTCTCAAATGAACCATGTGATGAATGACGAATTAATCAGGATAGTGTAACTCCCTTCTCTTTTTGAATAGCATCATGGGATCTTTAACTACATTTTAATGTCTCATCCTAGGGATGGCACCTCTGACATTACAGCACTCCCCCAACAGTGCATAGGAGTGTCTGCCTAGACCATGAGGTCAAAGTGCCGTGCTTGGTCTGGATTTTAGATTGCAGTTTAACTCAATTTAGCTTGCCTGCCCTCAATAGGTAAGATATGACCATTTACCATAATGAAAAATGCTTTTTGGAAGGAGGAAAAACTACCAGGAACAAAATGTATCCCTCTTTGTTCTTGATCTTTCCTGAAATTTTATGCAATTAAATTTTAACACTGGAATACATTTTCACTAATAAAGAATTATTTTACCACAAGTTATTGTGACCTATTCATTTCGGTGGTTTATGTACGTATGTGCATAATAAGTTTGGAGGAATCCTTAAAAGCATCTGGAACCCACGTGACATTATCATTTCCTGGCCCCTATGTTTGGAGGTTTCCTAGCGCAGACAATCTCTCTAAGGCTGTATTGTAATATATATAATTCCTCACTCACCTGTGGTAAAAGATGCAACAGTGCATCACCTGAGAGTGTACCAACAGCGGTGCCTACAAACAGCTGCAGAATGAGTTTGTATAGCTCATTGCAAGAGTTGAAAGCAATTAGTGTGATGCCGCACATTGAACCCACAGTGATGATAGCGACAGCCACTGTACTATATCCATATTCTAGAAAAACAGAGAGTCCAGTTAACCACTTTGAATAATCATGCTAATATGTACAAATACACAGCAAGAAGTTATCAGGTATGATCCCTAATCTTTCCCAAGTTTATGGTGTGTTTGTGTGTGTTTGTTTGTGTCTCTGCAATGTGTCTTCGGCTCTGATGGCTCCAGTGATTGAATCATACACTAAGAGTGGTCAGTTGATTGGGGTACTAGAATAGTTGCTACCCATGGAACTATACAGCAGTTTGAATCTCTGCCTCCAGGGAAAGAAAAGGAAAAGGAAACATGTTCTGTTCTTTTTTTCTGCAGTGTGAAGTGCGATCTGAAGATGCGTAAAGAGGGGCAAAGTGGAGCGATTGAGGCAAAGAGTTCAAGAGGTCAGGCCATAGTGGCTGAAAGCACGGCTGCTGATGGTACGAGCAGAGGATACTAAGGACAGAAGACCCGACCAGGCTGAACAATATAATAATAATCATTACCATTTGTATAGCGCCTTTCACATCAGGAGCACTCGCCAAAGGGTTTCACCAGATAGATTGCAAAGTGTAGTGGCTGTGTGTTTCATTACCAGGGCACAGATCTGTAAATTTCCCCCCAATCATCACGGCAGGGCCAATTTTTCTGCGTCACCAAAGTCCAAACACCCCTCATAACTCATTTCAGAGCACTGATCACTGTCACCTTTGCCCATGTCGTTGTCCATATCTGCCTTATCACAGTCACACGTAATGGCCAACTGCTTAAATCAGAATATTCCAGGTTACGAGGGACTCAAAGAGAACTTGAGAAATTTAGCACTCAATTGTTGGTAAGGTATTATGTAATACTGAAATAAATTCTGTATGAAAATGTATTCAAAATATTTTTAATAAATTAAAATTTTTCCATTAAAATGGCTATGCAGAATTTGTGGTGATTTGTTTTTTTGATTTCTTTTATTTTCAATCTCAATATTTATTTTATTTTAGACTTTGCCATATATTGACTTTGTAATTCCTCTTGACATGCATTGTACGTACAATATTAAACTGTGTGTTGGAGCCAACGGCCAGCGTGAAACCATGCTGAGACTTAACAGTATACATTTACCGTCTCTTTGTCTCTCTAACGACATATTGATACAGGAATTTTTCAGGCAGTTGCTGTGGTCTGAAACATTGATTGTCCAGCGCTTTGGGACTTCCTCTCAATGTGAAAAGCATTATACAAAAGTAATGCTGTGGTTGTTGGTTTGGAGCAGTAATTCACTGCCAATGAGCAGTATAAACAGGGCTCAGGGAGCATGAGGCTAGAGACTTATCCTGGCACCACCTACAGGAGTTCTGACTGTGTTATTACACAAATCCATAGCAAAAAAAATCATGTTATTCAGTACAACTTACTCTCGGCAATAGTTGGTGGAACCCTGGATTGCATATGTTCCTCTTCACTGTGTTGACAAGCTCCACTGAGCAGCTGCTGAATAATAGCTGGACTGATGTGGCTGAAGTGTTCTTTTGAAATTGCAGATTCATTGCCATTTAGGAAAATTTCCACTAGCTTCTCACCAGAAAAGCAAACCTAGCCAGGAACCACACGACAGTCAACTTAACCTAGATGGATGCTTGTTTAAAAACAACAAAGAGCCATTCCAGTGATTAATTTGATAAATATAGAGGTAGGGCAAAAATTTGTGTTCGAGTACGTAAACTTTACAAAGCCACCAACGTGCGTGACTTTAATAGAAGTACACAAATATTCACTTGAGCAGCAACATCTTTAGCATGCAGAGGACTGAAGAACTGCATGATTTTAACCTTAAGAACGTTGCCTTAAAATTTAAGTCGATGCAGAAATTTTAGAAATTTCTCAAATTCTGTTTTAATTTGGACGATAATTTTCTGGAATATTTCTTAAAAAAACGCCAATAATTATTGCAATTTCTAAAACATCGAATACACAGTACATTTCTTATGAAGACATATATTAAGAAATATTGCAAATTACATCACCTTTAATAAGTTAGTGAAGTTTTAAAAATAATTAAATACAATAGTTCAAAAACAGACTATTGGGTCAATAATAACACCAATAAGCTATCTGCCAAAGGAGAATTTCATAGAATGATATGGCACATTTAGCCCAACTAGTCCATGTCTGTTTTTATACTCCAACCTCAACCTTTCCTATTTTTATCTGCTACACCCATCTAATCCCTTGTCTTTAACGTACCCATCAAGTTTCCTGTTAAAAATGCTAAAGCTTTTTGCTTCAAACTCAACTTTGGCAGTGAGTTCCGCATTATTACCACCATATGCATAAATAAGTTTCTCCTAAACTGCCTATTAGATCTCGCTATCTTAGATTTATGCCCTCTAGTTCTGGTCTCACAAACAAGTGGAAACAGATTATCAAACAACACCTTATTGAATCCTTTCTTAATTTTAAACACTCTAACAGATCTCCTCTCAATCATCTCATCTCTAGGGAGAAAAGCTCCATCCTTTCTTGGTAGATGTATCCACTCATCCATGGTAGCATCCTTGAAAAACTGCTTTGTACTCTCCAATTCTACAACTTCAGAGCAATGAGGATGATCTTTAGAGCAATGAGGAATGACCCCCAGTGTTAGAGGAATGAACAACGATTAGACAAGCTATGGCTCTTCAGTTTTGAGATATGAATGAATCAGAAGGGACCTCATAGAGATGCACAACATTTTAATTGGGATGAAAAATTATCCAAGATCAATACTTTAGGATTCACCAAGACACTGGAACAAGATCACATAAGTTTAGAGTTGTAAACACGAGTTTCAGGAGTTTTTTTATTCAGATGATAATCAACTACTGTAACAGGCTGCTAGGAAAAGTAGCAGAGGCCAGATCACTAGACTCATTTAAAAAGCAGCTTCATGGAGGGATGAGGTATGGTAAGATTGGTGTTCTGGAGGGATGAGATCAAATGGGTTGAAGGACTTTCTTCATCGAGAACAATCACGTGATCTTGTGATTTTGTGTAATATCTAATATGAGACACTAATATCAGGTTAATTATTTTACCATTTTACCTTTGTCCACGTGAATTTACCATTAACATGTGCATGGTCATTATGGTCTTCATGTCTTAGTTTTCGGTGTAGACCGTTGGAGTTTCTGCGGTGTGTATTCATGCTTCTCAGGTCTGCCTGGTTGTGATGTGAGTGTGATTCAAGGTGCTTTCCCAAACCCAGTTGCTTCAGGAGATGATTCAAGTCTGAATATAAGGACATAAATGACAGAATCGCAATGAGTCATCATGTTCATTTTCTTTAAGACTGGTGTATAGTTTGTCCTACCATGAACTTCAAATTCTGAGAGAGGTGACAAATGCATTTAAAAATCTCTGTAAACATAACATTCTCTGTCATTTCTCCCTTGTCCCTGGTAGTAATTGAGTGACACTATCAGATATGAATATAACATTTTTAACTACATTGGTTTAAATTGTGATATTGCACAGTACAGTGATTGCAAGATCAATGAGGTGATTCATATTTGAAGAATCAAATTTGATTTGTTTCACAAATCACTAACTTGATCAACTCACAGATAATAGTAATAATAATAATAGATGAATTTAATATTGTGCTTCTCAAGTCCCAAAGCACTTCACAGGGTAAAGTGAAGTAACTGTGTGTTTTGCAGGTGAACACGGCACCCAATTTGTGCATAACAATATTCTACAAACAGCCATGAATTGATTGATCAATTTTATTTGGGGGATTGTTAGCCAGGACACCTAGAGTTGTGGTCACAGGTGGTCAACTAATGGGTCAGCTGCTTCTACTCCCTGAATAGTGTCTGGCAACAGTAACTGCAGTAGATTTTCAGTTTGGCCTCAGAAGCTTTAACATACCTGCGGTACTCATACTGTTCGTGCTGTTTAAGAAATCGAAAATAAAGTCGACGAAGAAGTCTGGACTGGGTAAGTGTGAGTTATCAATGCACAGTCCTTGCAGGATGTAGGTAATGAGAGCAGCAGCCAGAGGAGGGGTGCTGTGCTCATCAGCCTCTTGGGTATCTATGATTCCAGTCTCCTTCTCTAACCATTCTGCATCAACGCACTGCAAAAGAAAAAGTCTACAGTTTTTTCTTCACGTGAAATTCTTGCAAATACACAGCCATTGCACTTATAGGTATCCTGTGAAGTGCTTTCAGAAGTTTCGATGGCATGATAAGGCGCTATATAAAATACATGTATTATTATTATAAATGAGGTCTCATTTTGTAGATTCGTAGATGGTACAGCTTGGAAATTGGATATTCAGTCCATTATATTCCACACAAGTGCCTTTTCTCAATCCTATATCCAGGCTTTTCCTAAACTTTATTCTTCCTTGACCATGTGTACAGTCTTTTTTGAATGTGCATAATTGCCGCACCAAACAATTAATTGTGGCAGAAAATTTCACATTCCCACCCCTCTCTGTGAAAAAGTTCCTCTTAATCTCCATTCTGGATTCCCAGTTCTGATTCTAGAACTGTGCACTCTAGCCTTGATCTATTGACCCTTGGAAATAATCTTTCCCTGTCCACCCTAAGCCTGCCTTCATCTTATATATCTCCCTTCATCTCTATCATATCCCCTCTCAGCCTTCTGAGCTCCAATGAGAAAGTGTCCCAGTTTATCAAGCCTTTTCATATAGTTTACATTTCCTTTTTTCATTTTTGGTAAATCTTTCTGTGATTCCTTCACAAAGAGTCCCCATAGAATCTCATCGACTGCAGGAATTTGGCTCTGGAGGTAGATCAGTTGTGCCAGAATAGGCTTAGTGTATAGTTGGAGTTGAGATACAGATCAGCCATGATCTAATAGAATGGCAAAACAGGCTGAAGGGACTGACTGGCCTATTCCTAAGTTCCTTCCAAATTTTTTGAAGAGGTCACTAAAATGGTAGGTAAGAGAGGTTCTATGAATGTTATTTATTTATTATATGGACTTTCACAAGGCATTTGATAAGGTCTCACACAAAAGACTATTAGCAAAAATGGAAGTGCACGGAGTGGAGGTAATCTTGTGACATAGCTTTGTTAATTGGTTGGGAGGCAGGAATCAGAGAGTAGGGATAATAATAATAATAATCCTTGCATTTGATATAGTGCTTTTCACGTCTTCTAGACGTCTCAAAGCAATTCACAGAATATACTGTAAAGTGAATTGACTATTTTTGTGGGCGAAACACGGCAGCCAATTGCACACAGCAGTGTCCCACAAAACAGTCATGGGTTGAAGTGACCAATTTATTATTGTTTTCTTCTCTTGAGGGATTATTATCAGGGATTTGGAGTAAAGAAACTTGCCCAAGGTTTCACCCTGCCGGGAATCGAACCCAGGTCTTTCGCTCGCGAGGTGAGTGCTCTAACCACTGAGCGACAGGACTCCATGAAGGGAACATTCTCTGATTGGTGGGATGTGACAAGTGGTGTCCCCCCGGGGGTTTGTACTGGTACTTCAGCTATTCATCATTTATATAAATGACTTGGATAAAGGAATAGAAAGTTTTATATCCAAGTTTGCAGACGCTAAGCTAGGAGGCTCAGTAAGTTGTGTAATGGGAGTACGAAGTTTACAAAGGGACTTAGACAAAATAAGTGAGTGGGCAAAGCTGTGGCACATGGAGTTCAATGTGGGAACTGTGAGATCATCAATTATGGACTGAATAAACAGATAAAGCAGAATATTTTCTTAATGCGGAGAAATTAAGAACAGTGGAGGTGCAAAGAAATTTGTCCGTATCCACCAATCACTAGAAACTAGTTCCCAGGTTCAAAAAGTAATCAAAAAGCTGAATGGAATGTTGGCAAGGGGACTGGAATACAAAGAGGAAGAAATTATGCTTCAGCTGTATAGAGGTTAGTCAGACCCCATCAAGAGTACTGCATTCAGTTCTGAGCAACACATTTCACGAAAGATATATTGGCCCTGGAGGGGGTGCAGGGCAGGTTCACCAGAATGTTTCCTGGCCTAAAAGGGTTAAGTTATGAGGAAAGGCTGCATAAACTTGGATTGTACTGCCTTGAGTTTAGAAGATTGAGGGGTGATTTGATTGAAGTATTTAAGATGATAAAGGGATTCGATAGGGTAGATACAGAGAAGGTATTTCCTCTGGTGGGGAATCTAAAACAACAAAGGGGCATAGTCTTAAAATTAGAACCAGGCCATTTAAGAGAAAAATCAGGAAACATTTTTTCACTCAAAGGTTGGTAGAAATCTGGAAATCTCTCCCCCAAAAGATCGTGGATGTATCAACAATGAGGTTGATAGATTTTTGGTAGGTCAGGTTATTACAGGAAATGGGCAGTAGTGGGAATTGGAATTGAAATTATTAGTTGAGGTGCAGATCACCCATGATCTAATTAAATGGTGGCAAAGGCTCGAAGGGCTGAATGGCCCTTTCCTGTTCCTGTGTCTGCATGATTTAGTTCTGGTAACCAGAAAGAGTCTCCATTTACACAACTTGGATTCCATAATGGGGAATACATTTAAGAAATGCCACAAATTGACTCCATTGTTTAGGTTTAAAAGAACAACAACTTAGATTGATATAGCGCTCTTCACGGGATAAAGTTTCGGAGGGCTTCAGAGTGAAGGGATCGTACACAGAGTAGGGGAAGGGGGAGAGGGCAAGGTCAAAGAAGTAGTTTTCATAGTGGAGGGGTAGAGGAAGGGAGGACCTTAGATGCATAAAATCTGCAAACTTGGCCACCATGTTGGTACCAAAAGGGTNGGGGGCATGAGGCAATGGCAAATTAGCCAAGCGGAGGGATTGAGCAGAGGAGTGGGTAGAAGGAGGTAAGAGAGATAGAGGTACTACGGCATGAAGGGATTTGTAAGTGACAAAGCTCACTGTCAAGTATCAGATGTAAATAATGGGCAGCTTGACCATTACGACAAGGTGGAAGGTACCAAGCAGACAGAGGAACAGACCCAGGAAAAATGAGCACAGAAGATTGTCTTGAAGAGGGGTACAGAATTTTTTGTGGGGGCGGGAGGGAATAATCTACAGTTTAAAATATTAAAATATCAAGGTGTTCCACCGTCTAGAGACACAATCAACTTTACCTGACTCCATGAGGAAACTGTATAATGCTCCTGAATGATTTCCAAAAGTTTGCTAACTTCATTGTGGGAAAGATATTGTGAATTTTCTTCCGGTATTAAACTTAAAATGCCTTTGAGGTAGAATTTGTAATTCTTGGTGGTCGGAAGAGTTTTTGAAGAGCAGACGTCTTTCATGTTAATTATATAATAAAGAAGGATAACAGATATTCTGTGAAAGGCATCTTCATTAAGTTCGTCCTCTGCCGTTCCTTCCACAAATGACAAGAGATACTCCGGTGAAAGACACTGCAATTAAAATGCAATGAAATGTGAATACTTTGAAATAGTAGTGCAGTGAATCTAACATAACTCAATACATAATAATACAATATACAATAATAATTCTTGCATTTGAATTAGTGTATTTTACTTCAGGAGGACATCTCAAGCCAGAGGCAAATGCACATAGCAACGTCGCACAAACAACAATGCAATGAATGACCAATTTTTTCAGGGTGATTGTTGCCCAGGACACCGGGAGAAATTCCTTCTCTTTTTGAACAGTGTCATGGAATCTTTAATGTCTATGTGAATAGGCACCAAGGTGGCATGCCTGACAACGGAATGTCAGACTCTATTCAGCTCTCTGTGGCGGTGGCGGTAGTCTGGTCCTGAGCCAAGTAGGTCCTCAGTATTCCAGGGCACTGTTCATGACAGCACATGGATCATCGGCAGGACCTGGAAGGGCAGACCAGTCACAGGGGGCAACGAGCCAACCCACTCAGCTCCTGCTAACCTTGCAAGCCAAAGCACTATGGATAGGGTGGTCCTAGCTGGGCAAGCAGTGGGAAAGCTTTCCAGACAACAATATCCATGGCAAGCTATGCATTTTTAGCTGTTTAGACTCCAGCACACGCACTTTTGGTGTCCCCAAGCCTTGGCTCTTGCAACCTGCACTTAATACTTTCCGAAGCAGGAAGCATCCCGACAGGGAGAGAGTGCACATTCCATTCCAACAATCTATCTATGGGATTTCCATGTGTAATAATAATAATGTAAGTGTGATGCATGGAAATCTCAGCTTAGTTTGGATACTCTTACACCTGGTGGTCGGTTTCTGCACGTATCAGACACCTGGCTGACCAAAAAAAAAAAAAAAATTTGAACAGACAGACAGAACCTTAGTTTATCATCTCATCTGAAGGACAGCATCTCCAATAATTCAGCGCATCCTAATAATGTGTTAGCCTTGGTTGTGAGTTCACATTATCAATGTGGGGCTCACAACCACAAATTTTTGGCTCGCAGATGAGAGGGCAACCAATTGAGCCGGCTGACATCTAAATATATATATATATATGCAGGGTGCTATATCAATATAAACTGTATTGTACATATATACACAATACAAAAGCTTCCAAATAATTAGCTAAAGGAGCTTTTGGGAATGGAAAAGAAAACTAATCAGTAGCTAGAAAAATTGAATAGCATGAATAGCTGATGACAAACCAGCCAGGCTGGCTGATCGGCAAGGAGTTGAAAAGCATACCATTCACTGGGAACAGTAATTCTTCCCACTCAGCGCTTGTTACCCCTGCAAGCCAAAGCCCCACCTTAGCAGAATGCTTCTACTTGGAGAAGCAGATGGAAATTTACTCTCAGTAGCAAGTTTATGAGGTTTTAGCTGGTTAAACTCTGGTAGTACCTAAGTATTACAATACAATACAAATTTGTATTTCACATTTTGAGGACTTCCCAAAATGCTGAACAGTCCAGCATTTGTTGGTGGGGGTGGGGTCAAGGGGATGCAGAAGTAAGGATGATGAAAGGGGAAAGATAGTCAAAAGCATGGTCAAAAAGGAAGGTCTTGATGAGGACCTTGAAGTAGGCGAGGGAAGGGGCAAGTTGAAGGGATTTGGAGGGTCTTCCAGAGAATGGAGGCAGACGTGATGGAAGCCCAACCACTGACGGTGCGGCAGGTGGAGCAGGAGATGCGATGGAGGCCAGTCCCTGCTGCGTAGAGGGAGTGGCTTGGTTGATAGGGTTTGAGGAGGTTGCAGAAGGAGGATGGGCCAAGACCACATAAGGCTTTAAAGGTTAGGATGAGCATCTTGATCTCTGGGGGTTGTGGAGCCAGTGGAGCTGGGCGAGGATGGGAATGATAAGTTTGCGGAGCCTAGTGCAGAAAAGAACACAGGTTGTAGAGTTTGAATAGTCTACAACTTGTGGAGAAAAGAAGCAAGTATTCTGACGAGCAAAGAATTGGCATAATCAAGCCTAGACATGATGAATGCACGGCTTAGGATCTTGGTGGCCCAAGAAAAGAGCAAGTGGCAGAGGCGGGCAATATTACAAAGGTGGGGGAAAGCTAAACATGAATGTGTGGTCTTTTTAAGGACAGTTGAGAATTGAACAAGACACCTTGGCTCCATGAGGTGGAGTGAGCCACCATGTGGATTGATGCTACAGCGAAAGGTGAGAAAGCCCTGACGACTGCCAAACAGGAGGGCCTCCATCTTGTCAACATTCAACTGGAAAAAGTTAGCTCTCATCCAGGACTTGATGTCCAACAGGCAAATGGTCAGAACAGAGTGGTCCTGGAATCGAAGGTGGAGGCAGTTAGGTGTTTCCCACATGCATGTGGAAATTAACCCCCATGTATGCGGATGACATCGCTAAATGGAAGCTTTTTTAAGAAGGGAGGGGGTGATGACACCTTTTGAAAGAAGTGGGACCTATGTCAGTGGACAAGAAGAGGTTTATATTGGGGCAAGGAGGTGGAGCTGGGAGGTCGGTAGAGGGGTGGGAATTTGGTCAAGGGAGCACATGGTGGGTTTCATGTATACAGGAGATGAGGGAGAAGAGGGATAAATGAGACACTGGGTCGAAAGTGTAGAGTGAAGGTTGAGAGGAAGGCAGAGGAAGAGGGGATAGTAGAAGTAATGGCAGAGACAGCAGAGTGAATCCTTTCAATTTTGGACCCAAGAATAACCATCATCTCCTCGCATTTTGAATTGGATCAGAGGATGGGCAAGGCAAGTGATAGTGGATTCCAGGATCATCCTCTTCTTGAAGGACGATTTGGGTGCGGTGAAGGTGAAGGTGGAAGCAATAGGTTTTGGTGCAGCTTAAATTCCAAATCTTCTATTGCCACTTGACAAATATTTTACACTTAAATCCAACAAATGTTTGAGGTGTTCAACAAGGCACTATATAAGATACAAAGATCAATATTATCATTTAATAAAATGTAATAATTAGAGTAAATTATGAATAATAACAGTAATTGTTAGTTCATTAATAATTATTCATGATCATTTAATAATAATTAAATTTTAACCGTTGACCAAGATCTTTTGTTTAATATTCAACTCAGAGGGGGATGTAGTGGGGAAGCTGCTTTAAACTTAATTTGGGTTATGAGCTTTAAAGAATGCCTGGCAGTTTTTTTTTAGTTCTGCATTAAGTATGTACATAATCACACTTAATTACTTAAGGATGCTTCAAGTATTGCAAGGCTCAAAGACTGCAGTAAACCTCTTTGAGCTGACTAGTGATTATTTACTATGGAGAATATTTTCATTCAGTCATTTTATATATCTCATTTATAAGTCTAGCTGAAGGCTGTGTATGCCCATGGAATTTATTAAGGCATCAATTCTTAATGAGATTTCTGAATACCAAATGCAAATGAGGCAAATTGGTCTCTTTCCAAGTAACTGAAAGTGCGTCACCTCCAATGTGTGGGAACAGCTCTGGTTGGACGTCTTCCCGATGTGAAAGGTGCTACACAAATGTAATTTTGTTGTTGTTGTTGTTGCAATTCACATTCGGGGTGGAGTTTCTGCTGGTTGATGGAAATTCTATAGGATTCCTTATTCCTCGTAGGTTATTTAACCAGAAATACACAAAAAAAGTCACTATCTGATTTAATAAGTGGGATTCTGGGATGCTAATCCTGAATGAGGGGCGCTGTATAAATGCAAGTTATAAAAAGAATAATTATAATAATAATCCTTGCATTTGATACAGCGCATTTCACATCTTCTAGACGTCTCAAAGCGCTTCACAGAATATACTGTAAAGTGAATTGACTGTATATTTGTGGGCGAAATGTGGCAGCCAATTGCGCACAGCAGTATCCCACAAACAGTCATGGATTGAAGTGACCAATTTTGTTATTATTGTTTTTTCTTGAGGGATTATTAGTAGGCGTGTGGAGTAAGGAAACTTGCCCAAGGTTTCACTCTGCTGGGAATTGAACCTGGGTCTCTCACTTTCAAGGTGAGTACTCTAACCATGGAGCTGCAGGACTTCACACAAGTTGTTATTCTAATAAATCTCCTTCACTGGCCTTTTGACTGGAATTGTCAACATAGTTTCACATTTCAGAGCTGTACCTACATATATCAGCCTGGCTCTCATCTCTGGGTTCATGACTTTGAGTTCATGATCTTTGTGACAGTCCAACAGAGTGCTGGGAGAGCACTGTCTTGTCGGAGCTACCGTCCTTTAGATGAGATAATAAACTAACTTTGCCAGTCCTGGTGGAAGTCAAAGATTCAACAACACTATTCAAGAAGAGAAGGAAGATTCTACCGGTGTTTTGGTCTACAATTCCCCTAACAACATTGGTCATTCACTTCATGGCTGTGGGTGAGACATTGCTGTTTACACATTGGAATGCTATGTTTGCCTTCAAATACACAGTCATTACACTTTACAGAATGTTCTCTGTAGTGTGTGAGTCATTTCACCTTGAAAAAGGATAATATCAAATGTAAGGATTATTATTATTACAGTTCTCTTATGTCACCATAACACTGGCACACAGAAACTACATTAAAACGAACAAATTGCACTAAATCTAAGGAATTTTGCAATATTTAACATACAATAATGAACATGGTGATACCCAGCACATAATAGCAACTTGCGTGTTTTCGAAGGAAAACTATTGCAATCTTGGTAATGAAAGCTAACTCTTGTTTTTTGAATATAACAATTTTGATCCATCATTTCAATAAATCTCAATTACTAAAGGAAGTTGTTTCCTTATTACTCCCTTATAATTCTGGTTATAATAATTTTATATTTTTTATACTCTAAACCAAAGTACAGTATATTGCTTGTTGATATTGTAAAATATTTTTCTAGATAAGCATAGTTTAGTGAAGAATCAATTTTTGGTCTCGTACCTTGTACTTTGCATTCATAACTAAAACAATGCAGCATGTTTGATCAATAGACTCCTAGTGTGGAAACCACAAGCCCCACTTGCAATCAACAAAGAATTTAGTCTATCCATTCTCTTGCTGTTCTATGGCAAACCTTTTCTTTCGTGTGAAGTGCTCGTAAACCTGACAAATGTTTACTGTTTACGGTTGCTCTGTGTTTTTCTCTGATATTTGGAAAGGTATAAGTAAACCCACCTGGTCACACTGCCTGACTGTGTTCCCCGTTCTTTCTGTGCATTGTACTCGATCCCAGAGCATGTGAATCAACAAGCCAGTGGCATTCCTGGGAAATGCAACATGGTCACCGAGAGTCAAGTTGTGTAGAACTTCTTTCAGATAGCCATAGTTGTGCCAATCTGCCTCTCTGTTCTCGTTGGCCTCTACTTTGATAAGAGTACCCACTGTACTGACGCATATCACCAAACGAACCCAAGGCAGCAGCATGTTTCTCTTTTGCCCAACAAATGTCCTACTTCACTTAGCTTATTCTCTTCCTCCTTGTGCAGCTTTGAAACCTGTGGTAAGAGGGGAAAATGTTCACATGAGCTGCCTTCTTGTGAACTAAAATGAAGTGGAGTAAAGCCAGTACTCAACTTGCTGTGAATCACATAGCCATTAAATATTAACAGGAAGAATCCTGAAGTCTACCACACATTAGCCCCACCTCATCCTTTTGTTAATCTGAAGTTTAAAAGCAATCTGTTGCTCAACAATCAATGATTCACAATAATGGAAGTTTTAGCTGTATTGAATATTGAAATAATATAAGAGCATAAGGACATAAGAAATAGAAGTAGGAGTAGGCCATTCGGTCTCTCGAGACTGCCCCACTATTTAATAAGATCATGGCTGATCTTGTAACCTAATTTCATTTACCCGCCCTATCCCCATATCCCCATATCGCTTAATCCCTTTAGTTTTTAAAAATCTATTTAACGTGATTTTTCAAGAAAATATCTTGTGTTCCAAGAAAGTAATACTTCAGAATCGGACATTAGATCTGTCCCCACTCTCTGGAACTCCATCCTGGAGTCCCTCTGACCTGTCTGGAGTCCTGTAGCTCAGTGGTTAGAGAACTCGCCTTGCAAGCGAGACATCTGGGTTCAATTCCAGGCAGGGCGAAACCTTGGGCAAGTTTCCTTACTCCACACGCCTAATAATAATCCCTCCAAAACAAAACAATAATAAATTGGTCATTTTCAATCCATGACTGTTTGTGGGACACTGCAGTGCGCATTTGGCTGCCGCGTTTCGCCCACAAATATACGGTCAATTCACTTTACAGCATAATCTGTGAAGCACTTTGAGACGTCTAGAAGACATGAAAAGCGCTATATCAAAATGCAAGGATTATTATTACTATTCCCTCCCTCGCCTTCTTCAAGGCATGTCTGAAAACAAACCTCTTTGACCGTCATCTTTCCCCTTCCCCGCTCCCCTTAGCTCCCACCCCCGAGCTCGAGTGACCATCCAGTCGTGTCTGATGGTCGAGGGGTCTCCAAACTCACCTGAATGGAGACTTACTGTCCATTGTTTCCGCACCCACAAGTGGTAAAAACTTTCTCTGACTTAATTTAAGGCTTTGGGGTGTTGCCAAATTGTATGCTTGTGACCAGTGAATATTTTAAATGTATTTTGAGCAGGGCGTTAGTAACTGACTGATAGCAAAGCCCTAATATTAGGAAAACAACCCAGCAAACTGACATTCTGAACACTTCTGCATTCTGTTCAGAGCCAAATTCCCAGATTATTGTAGAAAAACTTAAGTGTAGTGCCTGTTTTTGCAGGCAAACACAAAGCCATTTGTGTTAGTGAGGTCCTACAACTACAGCAGTCATAAAGTTAATTGCCAATTAGTTTGAAGGACTAAAAGACTGGGAGAAACTCCCTTCTCTTTTCAAACAGTTCCATAGGATCTTCAATATCTGCTTGAAAACAGGCAGAACAGACTGTAATTTTACGTCTTCAAAGATTTACAAAGAATGTACAGCATAGAAACAGGCCATTCAGCCCAACCAGTACATACCAGTGTTTTTACTCCACATGGGTCAAGGTGACTTTGTTTTCCGCATGTCATTACCCCCCACATTCCTCTTCCATATTACATTGTGTTTCTTTTTACTCCCCTGTCATATTAGCCTAAATCTTCCACTGCAGCCCTAATTATTTTCCCAGTGAGGAGATTAGTGCAAACCTTGTTCAGGTAAAGCCGATGCCTTCCATTCAGCTCCTTCCTGCCCCCAAACTGCTCCCAATGCCCTAAGAATGTAATCCCTTCCTTCCTATATTATCTCTCCAGTCATATGTTTGCTTGTCATATCTCCCTATTAATATATTGACTGGCATATGCAACGTGAAGTAATCCTGGGATTACAATGCTAAAGGTCCTATGCCTTAATCCATCTCCTCATTCCTGGAACTCACTCTGCAGGATCTGAAATCTACTGTTGCTTACGTTATTGGTTCCTACATGAACCATGAATGCTCACTGGTCTCTCTCCCTCCCTCTCTAAAATCTTATCCACCCACTTTGTTACTTTCCTTACCATTGGAATTTCAGCTACTGAATGACTTGTCTATTTCCCTGATTATGGAGCCTTCTGTCTCCACTGCATTCCTGACCTTCACTTTCATCTCCTGGGCAGCCACTTGCTCCATGGTGATATTACTCATGGTTGCCTTCTGTTGAGGCATTGTCTTTATAAACGGTACTCATTGCCTGATATATGTTTGCCAGAATAGTATCCCCACTGGATTTCTGCACTCCTGTCTCCTGTCTGTTCTTCTGAACCCTGAGGACAGTCATCCTTGTCCCTTCCTTGTTCTCCATACCTGCTGGTGTGGTGGTCACTTCCAGGAGCACATGATTCAGAAATTCAAGTTCACCAGCTTTGAGCTTGAGCGCACACACTTGGACACATTTCATATATGTATAGTTGTCCTCGGCACTAAAAGAGGTCAGAATCTCCAATAATCATGCATTTTCCATACAAAACAGGGATAAGCTCTCTTTCCATTACTCTAATAAATTGTTGTCTTGCATCTCCTCTGACTTAACTCTCAGCAGACACAACTCATCAATTTGCCTCAAGTCTACTCCACTTCAGTCTCGCTTTGCTCAAATCTCTCTGCTTTTATTTTGCTAAAAGATAGCACACAATTTACACTCAGCTAAATTGATTTGGATATTTGAATATTCAAAATTCAAATCTGTCTTACTGCCAAAATAGGCTTAACCCAACTGCCAAATTTAGCTCACACCTTTTGCAATTTAACTTATCTTACTTAACTTTCTTATTTACCTACAAACTTCTCTTATCAATAGATTTACAATCTCAGGCGACCCACCTCTCCACTCTCTGCTTCACGTTCACTCCACTTCTCATCTGAAAACAAGCACAGAACCTCCAACAATACATTGCCCTTCCCACCTTCTGGAATGGGTGTGGCAACTTAACCTAGGAGCTCAAGTTCCATGGCCTTTTTGGCCCAGAGATGAGAGTGTTTCTAACTGAGCCAAGCTGGCAGTTAAATATGTCAAGGCAAACTACTGACAATAGTCAAGAGAGCTGTGTTACCAACCAAAGCAACAGCAAATGGCACAGAATCGAAGCCTGAAAATGTAATGGGTAGTGAGGAGACCAAGTTGTATGGAGTTTGCAGCAGATGACATTGAAAATTATACCTGAGAGCTGAAATAAACTCAGCTCCACACAGTTAAAAATCGCAATTAGCAAATTTCCAGCTCCCTCAAAGCCTAGAAGCAGAAAAGTATTTGAAAGTCACGTTTCACCAGTCCAGTTGCAATTGGATATTGAGCAGTTCTGAACTCCAGACATACAGCAACGGTTGTTACAAGTTAAGAGTCAGATACCAACCCTCAGGTTGTAAGGATAAAATATCATTGGAACAATAAACAGTGGTGTATAATCTGTTTTAGGACAAACACATAAATTATTACTTGCTGCAGGACTGGAAGAGAGGAGAGAGAGAGAGAGAGAACGAGAGAGAAGGAAAGCAAAACAGAATCAAAGATTGAAAGGAATAAATATCAAGAGACGTCCAACAGAATAAACAAGTAGCAGCCTGAATGAGGGATAGAGACATCAATGCGTAGAAAGTAAAAAGGAAAAGAAAAAAGACTGGAGGAACAGATGGAAAGAAACTGATTTGCTGCCCCTTCGAGTCTTGACCTTAGTACACCATTTCTAACTTTGTTATAAGTGCATCAACGGCTCATTGCTCATGCATCAGAAAATCTCTTTACCTTTCAGCTTAATGTATGGGTTTCCTCTTCCAACCTAAAAAAAACTTCTAATGTCTTCTTTAACCTTCGTTCGTATTAGTGGGAATTGTAATACACTGAGAGATTAGCAAGCACTACTCGGTGTTCTTGTTGCTATGGAGATCCTTGGATTTATTTCTGTAATGAGAGCACTTCAGTGTGTGCGTGTATGTATGTGTGGGAGAGGAGGGAGTGTGGTAAGGATGGGGTTTAGTTGGCCAGGTCGGCTCACCACACCAATATGTTCTGAGATCGCATTGAGAATGTTTTGTGTGAGGTATATGGAAAGCAAGGACGACTTTATCGTTTCGTTCAATTCTTCATCCTGACTGCGTTTTTTTCAGAGCACAATGCTACTCAGGCGAAAGTAGAAGTCTCCTCTCTCTACTCATTGAGTATTAGCATTGAAGCCTATGAAGAGGTTCAAACCTGTTATTTTAAGTTGTTCTTCCATGCTATTCGGAGTATAGGGAGAGTGGGTATTTTCAAGAGAGACATAAGTAAGGGACAATAATCCTCTGATAACCCCTTGAGAATCAGGTACGAGAGCAAGGAGCCTTGGTGGATTTAATCTGCATGGCAGGAGTCCTGAAAATATGCAATGTTTGTTTCACCCACGCTTGATATTGAAAGTCTGTGAGGAATTGTGCCCAAACTGTCACGATCTTTGCAGCTGAAACAAAATCATTTCTTTGGATGTTCCGATCTTCGCTCAACAGATTTGACGAAGTAGGATGAAGCCGTCAGTGATATTCTGTGATCTTCAGATGAATTTTTAAACAAAATATTTGGATGGCATGTTTTTGGTGTCAGTTATAATACTGAATTCATGAATACTACAATTATTTCTTTTTTTTTTGAAATTGTCCTTTTTTAATGCTCTCCCATTGGCATGCACCTCTCAGGGACATATATACCTCTCTGCTCCTGGTCTGGTCTTCTTTTGCAGGGACACAGTTCCTCAAGCACTGGATGCCTTCTGGTGCCCTGCACAAAAGCTTTAACTACCGGTAAGTAGGAACCCAGATGGGCATGGATTGGTGGATCACTTTCCAGGGGTAATAATTGCTCCAAAAAAAGATGATTCAGTTAATCGATTCACAACTGTTTGTAGGACACTGCTATATGCTATTGGCTTCTCCCTCTGAACCCCCTTGTTTTCACATCCATGCTCCAGGACATGATTACTCAAATCTCAGATGGGCGGGTGACTAGGACCCAGGCACCAAACAAGGGAATGTTATCAGAACCCTGACCTCAGCCAGGATGAAGCCAATATATCTTTACCTTTGCTAACGCAAATTGGCACATGTTACCTCTCAGGGGCCCTAAGCTAGTCATTAAAACAAATATCCTTATCCATGCCTTCGTAACTAAGCAATACTGTACTAAAAAGATTATAAATGTTTGGTTACATTCTAAAAGTATATGAAGACTAATTAAAAACCTTAAAAAGGTTCACAAATATAATCTTACAGCGGCAGAGTTTTGAGTTAGTTGAATTTTGTGTAGGGTGGAGCTGGAGAGACCAACGAGAAAGGCATTGGAATAGTCCAACAGGGAAGTGACGAAGGCATGGACAACAGTTGGGTTGCTTTGGTTGTGAGTTACAGATGGAGGCAGGTAAGGTATGAAGCCAGATTAATCCACAACAATTTGTGGGACACTGCTGTGTGCAATTGGCTGCCACGTTTCGGCCTCAAGATACACAGTCAATTCACGTTGCAGTATATTCTGTGAAGCACTTTGAAACTTCTCGAAAACATGATAAGGCACTGTATCAAATGCAAGGATTATTATTATTATCGTATTATTATTATTAAGCTTCTGCAGCTGTTTGTATGACCTTGTTCCACATCAGTGTATCCGATCTAAGAATAATATTTATCAACAAAATTTAGTAAATAGTTATGCAAGCTCAGAAAACTCATGTTTTATACCATTATAACACATGCCATAAAAACACTGGTGTATAAGACCTCTGAAGAGGCTATATAAGAACTACCAGCTTGATAATGCATATCTTTCATGCAGAAATTAAATGCAGGTTGGCTTTAGCCTGTATTACTATCAGCAGTGAATTCTTCCCCAAACCCTGCTTCAAACAGTATCACTGAGATACAACGTTTTTTAAAAAACACAAAAGCTACATGTTTGCTGTCCCTCAATCAGTCATTTGAAAATCTGTGTGGAAAATCTGGAAGACATTATAAAGCTTGTAAGTGAAGGGAAAAGTATCATGTTGTTAGTTACATCCCACTTTAATAATTGGCAGCAGCACAGATTTCCACACCACAGTGATCAGACAGGCAAGTCCCCAAATCATACAGCGTGGCAAACAGTGCTATTTGACATTTCCTTTTAAGCAACATTGGCCAAAACCTATTGATAAGGCTCTTGGATCTGACAATTCCCATTTCAGTGTTAGCTAAGCAACAACAACAAGTTACATTTAGAGAGCACCTTTCACGTCGGGAGGACGTCCCAAAGTGCTGAACAGTCAGGGGTCGGGACCCGAGCATGGGGAAGGGGTAGGGTAGGGGTGAGGGAAGGCGGAGAGGAGGGAGGGCGACCAAAGACACGATTGAAGAGAAGGGTCTTGAGACCGGCCTTCAACGAGGCAAGGGAGGAAGCGAGGTGAAGGCACTGTGAGATGGATTTCCAGAGTGTGGGGGCAGAAAGGCTGAAAGGGCGGGATGGGCGGGAGACATGGAGCAGGCCGGAGCCCGCTGAACAGAGGGAGTGGGCAGGTTGGTAGGGAGTCAGCAGGTCAGAGAGGTAGGAGGAGGCAAGGCCATGGATGGCCTTGAAAGTGAGGATGAGGATCTTGAATTCAATCCTCTGAGGGATGGGGAGCCAGTGGAGTTGGGCGAGGGTGGGAGTGATGGGGTCACAGAGCCTGGTGCACAGGAGTACACAAGCTGCAGAGTTTTGGATGATCTGCAACTTGTGAAGGGAAGAGTTGGGAAGGCCGATGAGGAGGGAATTCCCGTAGTCGAGCCTTGATGTGACAAATGCGTGTGTTAGGGCTTCGATAACCTGAGGGGTGAGACAGTGGCGGAGTCTGGCAATGTTGCGGAGATGTTGGTAGGCAGTGCCGGTCATGGCGCGGAATTGGGGGAGAAAGAACAGATCAGGGTCAAACAAGGCACCCAGGTTCCTGCCTGGCTTAGTGAGGTTGAGTGTGCAGCCGTGGAGGCTGATGCTGCCAGCGCCCGAGGTGCGGAGGCGCTGGCACAAGCCAATCAGGAGGGGCTTAGTCTTGCTGACATTGAGTTGGAGAAAATTGCCCTCGTCCAGGACTTGATGTCGGACAGACAGTAGTCCTGGAGTTCAGGGTGTGGAGGCAGAGAGATAGAGTTGGGTGTCATCCGCATACATGTGGAAATTTACCCCACATCTGTGGATGATGTCACTAAGGGGGAGCATGTAGAGGGTGAAGAGGAGGGGACCGAGGACAGAGCCCTGAGGAACACCGGAGGAGACAGTGTGAGGGCTGGAGAAGAAGCCGTTTTCTGTGACAACGTGGAGGCTGTGTGAAAGGTATAACCTGAACCAGTCAAGGACAGAACCTTGAAGGTTGAGGTGGGAGGAGAGGCAGTGGAGGAGGATTGATTGGTCCACAGTGTCAAAGGCAGCGGAGAGGTCGAGGAGGATGAGGAAGCAGAGGGAGCCCTGGTCACACATGATCAGGATGTTGTTTGTGACCTTGACCAGAACAGTTTTCATGCTGTGGGCAGCACGGAAACCCGATTGAAGGGGTTCATGGAGGGAGTGGGAGGAGAGGAAAGAGCGAAGCTGGGAGGCAATGGCTATCTCAAGGACCTTGGATAGGAAAGGGAGGTTTGAGATGGGCCAGTAGCTGGATAGCTGTGATGGGTCAAGGGAAGGTTTCTTCAAGGTGGGGGTGATAGTGACTCTTTTGAGGGGGGAAGGAACAGTGCCAGATGACAGGGAGAGGTTGATGATGTCAGCGAGTAGTGGGGCAAGGAGGTGGAGCTGGGATTTAAGGAGAGCGGTGGGGATGGGGTCCAGGGAGCAGGTGGTGGTCTTCATGGAGGATATGGTGGTGAAGACAGAGGAGGGGGTGACAGGTTCAAAGGTGTGGAAGGAGGGATGGGTGATAGTCGGAATGTGGGCAGGGTTTAGGGAAGAGGTGGAAGTTGGGAGGGCAGTGGCAGCTGAGCGGATTCCCTCGATTTTGGACTTGAGGCATTTCCTCGCCATAGGAGTCGGAGGAAAGAATCTGCGAGATGTGGCGGGGAGGGTGGTGGAGAACAGAAACCTGTGGTTGCTCTTTGCCTCCAGGATTAACCTGGAGTACAGGATTAACCTGGAGTAGAAAGATGATTTAGCCAAGGCCAAGCAGCATTGCCGGTGGACCGTTAGGCCAGATTTGAGCCAAGTGCATTCGGAAACCCGCACCTGGTCCTTAAGCGAGCGGAGGTGAGGATCAGGAATAGGAGGCAGTTCGTGAGGTGAGGGGGGCAAGGGCATCGAGTGTGGTGGAGAGGGTGCTGTGGAGAAGAATAAGTGCAGCTAGTTGGTTGGTGCGAGAGGTGGGTCAGAGGACTCCAGGGCAGTGGAGAGGGATTGCAGGGAGATCTTTTTCCATGGGCAGTAGAAGATGGTGGTAGGTTTGGAGGCAGTGGGGAGAGGGATATGGGAGTTGAGGGAGATGAAAAGGTGGTCAGAGATGACCTTGTCAGTGATGGTGACATCCAAGATGCTGAGGCCCCAGGTGATCACCAGGTCGAGCAGGTGGTCGTGGTTGTGGGTAGCAGAGTGGATGTGGAAGGAGAGGTTGAGCGAGGAGAGAGGAGAAGTCTGAAGAGGTAAAACAGGAGGGGGTGAAGTGGAGGTTGAAGTCGCCTAGGATGATGAGGCGGTCGGAGCAAAGGCAGAGGAATAGTCTTAAGCAAAGCAAACAGGAATAGCCTCTCAGCTCCTATCCCATACCAGGCAGGAATTCAAACACCTATGACAGTGCATTTCTTGCAGTAAAATTGACACATCTCTATAGCATTGGGAGGAAAATTGGAATTTAAGTAGTACAAACATTTTTCTCATTAAAATAAGAAGCTGTACCTGTCATTTTGAGAGCCACAAGGTGGCAAATAGTGGTTAACGCAAATATGATTGAAAATGGCAATGAACACACTTGCTAGATGTTAGAAGTAAATTAAGATGGAAAAAAGCCTCAATTCTTTCTGAAACTTTCCAAGTATATAGATAGTGAATCTGTGGAGCCTGTAGCGTAGTGATTGGCAAGCTCGCCTCGTATGTGAGAGGACCGGGGTTTGATTCCGGGAGAGGTAAAGGCAAGTTTCCTTACTCCTTTGTTTACCGAGCAGCAAGTAGGAACCCGGCTGTTAATCGAGAGGCAAATCGCCTTGCAGTGGTAGTCATCACTCCACCTAAAACATGTGGTTACTCAATCCACAACTGTTTGTGGGACATTGCTGTGTGCAATTGGGTTCCACGTTTTGCCCACAGAATACCCAATCAGTCCATTTTACAATATATTCTGTGAAGCGCTTTGAGGTGTCTCAACAATGTGATAAGATGTTATATCAAATGCAAGGATTATTATTATTATTATTGTTATTATTATTATAAATTAAGATCTATTTGTAGATTGCTGCAGTTCTCCCAATCTGTATTACCCAAAGAGAAGGTTGATAGGGCTGTAAGAGATAACAGATGTAAGACAATGCATTAGACTAGTCATCCATAAGGCATGATGTATATGTTTAGACTTCTCTTAACCTTACTAAGTGAGAAGTTACAGACCGTAAAATAAAGGTCCTGGGGCATGACAGGACATGACTGGTGCATTACATGATGCAATCTTTTACCTTGTGAAACAACTCAAAACAATGAGAGAAATGCCAGTCTTTCTCAATCATTTGACTAAATTACCAGTATAGATGTTAGGAAGGCATTCCTAGGCATTGTCAACTCACATTGACTCGAGAATTTCCTCAGTGGATTAGTTAACTCTTTCTATGGCTGCAAAGGACAAGAGTTCCCTACGTGAAGGGCGCTATATAAATTCAAGTTGCTGTTATTGCAGTTATATGTTCATTCTAAAAAAAATTTGGTTCGGACGGTTAAATTATGTCAGGTTTTGAACAATGCTGATGAATAATAATGTTCTATTAATCAGGATTGATAGGAAATACCATTCTGTGTGCAGCTGTGTTAGGTTGAACACAACGTGTGTTTAGAACCAAGGCAAGAGCAATGCTAATTAAACTGGGATCTAATTCCTCCAGTTATTGTTTGAGTTTAGCCAAATTGTGCTTTTCAATCTGTGGTGTGCAGCATTGCATGTCTAATTGTACTTACTGTACGTACTTTAACTGATCTATCCAGCACAATGAGAAGTTATTTTGTCAGTTGATAGTGTAATCTGAATTATTAACCCCTAATGCGTGTTTAGTGCCATAGAATGTTGTTTTAACAAAGGACCAACTGTTTTCAGTCTCAGAAAGCTGCCCCAGATTTCATTGCACAGTGTAAAAAAAACTTTGCTGCCTAGGAGTGCCCTCCTGACATCTATACTGCATTTAGTCAAATGATTGAGAAAGACTGGCATTTCTCTTATTACTTTGAGTTGTTTCACACGGTAAAGGATTGCAATCATGTAATGCACCTGTCATGTGCTGTCATACCCCAGCACCTCCGTACCTGCCTGACCTGCTCGTACCCAACTCCTCTGCCCGGCCTCTTTGTTCAGCTAACACAGGTCTGCTGACCACTTCCATGCCACCATCAGTCACTGGGCCACAACACAATTAATTTCTGGAACTCCCTGCCTCAATCACTCAACCTTGATCCCTCTTTTTCTACCTTTAAATCCCATTTTAAGACCTACCTCTTTGCCCGTCCCTTCACCCTTGCTTAACATCCAAACTGGGCAGTTTTCCATCTACGACACTATTCTGCCTGAAGGGCAATAACAGCAGCAACTCACATTTGTATAGTGCCTTAACTCCCACCAGCGTCCTGGAGCACTTAACAGTGGGGGAGTCTGACCCGGAGCCAGGGGGAGAGGGAGGGTGGAGGTGACCGTACGCACTATATTTATGCAAGTTGTTATTGGGAAGTAGTGGCTTCTGATAGGGGGAGGGGGCTAAAAGACACTGTACAATATCCAAAACCCATCTGGGATTCCTGCACAATGGCCAGTAGAAACAAAATCAAACATAAACAGACACTGTTTGTATTGGCTATGGTGATGGATTCCCAAGTTCTTTAGAAACTAGCGTCTGATGCATTCTTTCTCTGTGCCTCTGAATCTCTCTAACATTCTCTCTCTTTCTTTCTATAATAATACTAAGATTCCTTACATTTGGCTTTGCGCTTTTAACTTCAGGAGGACATACCAAAGTGTTTCATAGGATATACTTAAAGTGTAGCAACTGTGAGTTTTGTCTTGGTAAATGTGGCAGTCAGTTTTGCACACAGCACTGTCCCACAAATAACCATGGGTGAATGAACAATTTGTTGGCCATGATAATAGAAGCAACAAAGATATCTTTAACATCCACTTAGACTTTGTCTATTTCTGTTTATTCTGTCTCTAACTAACCCTGCACTTCATATACTGCATGCTAAAAATGATGTGGGTGCATTTGTGTGAAATTGCATACAAGGATATTGATCTTACTAAATATGTGATGTACTTGCACATTTGCAAAATTACTAGGTTTGTTCTTGTCCCTGGAAAACTAGAGACTTCACACGTAAAAAGACATGCAATTCGCTATTGTAAGGGGATTGGGATCCATCATGACATCCAATAAATACAGAGGCTTAATCTCCCTAGCTTCTAACAACAGGCCAACAATTACGCTGATTCTATTTGTGGGAAATAACCGGTTAAAGGTAGGGGTAGACTTCCTTCACTAAAAAGAAAAGACTTAATGGCATTTATTCAAGGAATGATTTTTAAGTTTAGAACTGTTCTTTGGTTCTATATATCGCACTTGAACACAAGACGATTCACTAATAGTGACTCAAGATAAAACTAATAATCTATTATTAACACAAAATATACACTCAATTCACTTTATAGTATATTCTGTGAAGCATTTTGAGACGTCTCAAAAACATGATAAGACACTATATCAAAAGCAAGGATTATTATTATTACTAGATCCTCATCCTCCTATTATTATTACTAGATCCTCATCCTCACCTACAAGGCTATCCACGGCCTTGCTCCCTCTTACCTCTCCGACCTACTATCCTCCTACTTACCTGCCCGTACCCTCCGTTCCTCTGGCTCCGGTCTGCTCCACATCCCCCGCCCCAACTGCCCTACCATCGGTGGCCGGGCCTTCAGCATCTCAGCCCCTAGGCTTTGGAATCCATCCCCCAGTGCCTTCGCCGACTCCTCCCTTTCCTCCATCAAGGCCGGTCCAAGAGCTTTCTCTTCTACCGTGCCTTCAGCTCCCCTCTCGACTCTCTACCCCCTCCTCACTCCCTCCTTTCCCTCCCCTTACCCTGACCATTTCCCCCTGCTCGGGTCCCAACCCAACTGTCCAGCGCCTTGAGATGTCTTCCCGATGTGAAAGGCGCTCTATAAATGAAATCTTGTTGTTGTTGTACTATTGTATAGTGCCTTGCGGGAAAAGATCTCAAAGTGCTTCACAGGCTTTACTGCAATGTGTAGTGACTGTGTATTTGGTAGGGTTCTAATGGGCAAACTTGATGGTAATCCTGATGGTATAAATAAATCACACCTTATTTATAGAATTCCTGCATTGAAGCTTCAATCAATCTCAGGATTATCACAAGAAAGTTGTGAAGTGCTGCTGGTTATCAGTCCGGATTATCCATCCAGTTCATGAATCCTGTTAGTGAACTAGCACTTTTTGTTCCCATTGTTATAATTCTGCTTTGTAGGATTTTTTATTGTAAGGAAGGTTTAGTTTGAAAACTAAAATCATCGTGATTACTCAGGACACTGCAGGATTTCAGTTGTAAAAACGTGCTGCCGATATTTCAGCAATTACAAGTCAGAGTCCAGGAATGTTTAGTTCTGTCGGCCACACTTACAGTAATTTGCATCTCTGCATATGTACTGAGTGGAATAGTTTTTAATAATAAGTCCCGCGGTCCCTCCACTTCGCCACCTCCCTTGCCTCCTTCAAGATCCGTCTCAAGACCTTCCTCTTCGACCATGCCTTCGGTCACCCTCCTTCACCTCCTGCCCTCCACCCTCCCCGATCCTGGCCCCCAGCTCAAGTCCGAAACACTGATTGTCCAGCACCTTGGGACATCCTCCTGACGTGAAAGGTGCTACACAAATGTAATTTTGTACCTGTTGTTCTTGTTATAATCAAGTGTTGTGTGTTAAGGAGCATAAAGATGGCAAACAAACATTGGCCAGGAACCTGGAAGAAACTTCCTTTGCTTTTTGAATAGTAACCGAGGTTCTCCTGATTGGCTCCTGTCAGCGCCTCCACAACTCTGGCGCTGACAGTATCACCATCTATGGCTGCACATTTCACCCCACTAAGCTAGTCCAGAATCTTGGGGTCCTGTTTGACCCTCAACTATCCTTTCTACCCTACATCTGCGCCATGACACGCTCTGTCTTCCCCCACCTCCGCAACGTCGCCCGGCTTCACCACTGTCTCACATTGCAGGCCGCCAAAACCCTCATATTTGCTTTCATTACATCGAGGCTCGACTATGCAAACTCACTGCTTATCGGCCTCCCCAACTCCTCCCTCCACAGGCTGCAGATCATCCAGAACTCTGCAGCCTGTGTCCTCTCCCACACCAGGCTCCATGACTCTGTCACCCCCATTCTCACCCGACTCCACTGGCTTCCCATCACGTAGAGGATACAGTTCAAGATCCTGGTCCTCACCTTCAAAGCCTTCTGCGGACTTGCTCCCTCCTATTTCTGCAACCTCCTAACCTCCTACGATCCTGTTCGCTCCCTCCTCTCAGCAGGCTCCGGCCTGCTTAACGTCCTCCGCCTCGCTCGCCCCACTATTGGTGGGCGGGCTTTCCACCACTCTGCCCCCACCAGCTGGAACTCCACCCCTCAGTCCCTCCTCCTTGCCCCCTCGCTTACCTCCTTCAAGAACTATCTCAAGACGCTCCTCTTCGACTGTGCTTTTGATCTCCCTGCCTTCCCCTGCCCTCCACTCTTCCCCACCCCGACCCCCAGCTCGTAACTCTGTATGTCCAGTGCCTTAGGATGTCCTCCCGACATGAAACAACAACAAGATTCCATTTATAAAGCGCCTTTCACGTCAGGAGGACGTCCCAAGGCGCTGTACAGTTGGGTCATGACCCGAGCAGGGGGGAAATGGTCAGGGTGAGGGGAGGGAAGGGAGGGAGCGAGGAGTGGGTAGAGAGTCGAGAGGGGAGCTGAAGGCTCGGTCAAAGAGAAAGGTCTTGAGACCGGCCTTGAAGGAGGAAAGGGAGGAGGCGGCGAAGGCACTGGGGGATAGAGTTCCAAAGCCTAGGGGCTAAGAGGCTGAAGGCCCGGCCACCGATGGTAGGGCGGTTGGGGCGGGGGATGTGGAGCAGACCGGAGGCACTTTACAAATATAATTTTGTTATTGTTGTTGTAATACCATATAATTATTATTATTATCATTATTATCATTATCATCATGGGATCTTTATTTCCACCTAAACAGGAAAACAGGACCTCGATTTAACCTCAACTGAGGAATAGCATCTTTAACAATTCAGTGCTCCCCAGCAATGCATTGGAGTGTCGGTCTAAAATTTGAGTTCAAAATCCAATGTGGGGCTTGAACCTACAATCTTGTATGCCCATAGATAGGCTCATCTGGAGGAAACTAGAGGACAAAGTAAAAACAACATTGTTCAATTTGTTTCAATAGAATATTTAGCATTCAACAAGCAATAAAAATTGTTGGGAAATAATAATAATAATCCTTTCATTTGATATAGCTCCTTATCATGTTGGTGAGAAGTCTCAAAGTGCTTCACAGAATATATTGTGAAACGCGACAGCAAACAGTGCACAGCAGTGTCCCACAAACAGTCATGAAATGAGTGTCCAAATTATTTATAGTTAAACACTTTTAAAAATTGAGAATGAATACCCCGCAAAGCAATTCGCCAATCAACTAACAACCGGGTTCCTACTCACTGCTAGGTAAACAAAGCTGTGAGCAATAAAGAAACTAACATATGAGGTAAGTATACATAAATCTCATTTGTTGGAACAAGCTTGTTGTTTGTATGGAACACTAATACTCCCCCATCAGAGTTGACAACTGAATAAGTATGCAAATATCACTCTAAATAATGGCATTGAGGTTGTGTTTGTTTGCATTGTGAACAACTCCCATCTAAAACAATGGCAGGTAAATATTTCCCAACTTAGGTGCAAAGAGAGACAGAGTTAAAGCCATTATTGTAAAACCAGTCTAATACAATAGATTTTTTTTAGTCTCACTGTAGTCTCCTTGGAAAATAATATGTCAGGCTCTTTACTCAAATGAGAATGAAGTTCATCCGGGTGTCCTGGCCAACAACTACGACCAGCAGTGCATGTAAGGTTTCCTCCAGTATCATTTGTTAACATGTTTACCACCTGCAACACTTTATTAGCCAGTTTTCATGCATAGTTGGGCATTGACACCAAAACAGCTTTAACACAGCTATACACTCCATCAAATAAAAGTTACAAAGCTCCATTATGCAGATGTCACTTCATTATTTAAGAAGAAAGGGACAGAGAAACCAGGTCAGCTTAACTTCAGTTGTGGGGAAGTTACTCGATTCTCTCTTGGAAAAAGTATGAGCTAATCAAAGAGAGTCGGCATGGGTTTGTGAAGGACAAAGGTGATAGGTCATGTCTGACGAATCTAATCACATTTTTTGAGAGGTTGCTAACAACAACAACTTGGATTTATTTAGCGCCCTCCATACAGTGTAGCATCTCAGAGCGCTTAACAGTGGTGGAGCTTGACTCCGAGCATGGGGGAGGGGTTTGGCAGAGGTGGCTGTAAGCACGGTTGAAGAGGAAGGTTTCCAGGTGGGAGAGAGCGGGCAAGGTGGAGGGATTGAGGGAGAGTGTTCCAGAGCTTCGGGGTGTTCTGGCTGAAAGCACGACTTCCGATGGTGGGGAATCCAAGTGGCAGATGACAAACGCATGCATGAGGGTTTCGGCTGCATTTGGTGTAAGGTACGGTCAGAGCCGGATAATGTGGCCAAGGTGGAAGAAGGCGGTCCTGGTCAGGGGATGTTGGGGAGGAAGGACAGCTGGGTTGAACCGGATGCCTATATTGCACACTGGTTTGGTGAGTCTGAAGGAGAGCCCAGGGAGGTTGAGGAGTTCAGATCCACAGGAGTGAAGACGTTGACTGGAGCCAAAGAGCATGGCTTCCGTCTTGTCCACATTCAGCTGCAGGAAGTTTGTGTGTCATCCACAAACATGTGGAAGTTAGAACAAATTATTGTCTTTAGATGGATTATTATTAGGTGTGTGGAGCAAGGAGCAAGGAAAATTGCCCAAGGTTACACCCTGCTGGGTATCGAACCCAGGTCTCTCACTTGCGAGGCGAATGCTCTAACCACAGAGCTACAGAAGTCCAATGTGCTCATCCAGGATGAGGTCATGGAATAATATGGGCTTTATTGAAGAGCGAGCGGACATTTTGGAAGGAAATGCAGATAGGTTTGCTGGTGGGAGGCGGTGATGGGGAGCATGGTATAGAAAGGATTTGAGGTTCTGGGGGAGAAATGACTATGGAGTTTGAGGAGCAGGGAGAGGTGGTTAGAGTATGGATGAGGAAGGGGTGAGGGGTGTTTGCCTTTTGGAGCCAGTTGGTGCAGAGAGAGTGAGCGATGGGACAGTTGGGGTGGTTGCTCTGGGACAAACAACCCTGGGAGCCACGATGGGCCTGGCGGAGAATGCCCAGGTTGGAGCAGAGGAAGGTAATGGTAATGGTGGGGTCCAGGTGAGAGAGAAGGACAGAGTGGGAATAGCGGAGTGTGGGGGGTGGGAGCCGGAACATTTTCAGGGGGAACAGATTGGGTAGGTGTGGCAGCCAAAAATCGCACGCTGAGACCAAGAGCGAGAGATCAGCGGGGCAGCATCAGCCCACGGGCTACGGGAGACAGCACAGGGGGTGGGGGTGGGGAGGGGGGGCATGGCGGTCATGGCTTAGGTGCCAGAGATCGGGAGGGAAGAGAGGACAAGGTAGCAGAAGGATAGTAAAATATACACTATACTTACCCTACCCTGGCGGATTTGAAAAGGCGCCAGGAAGTGATGTCACACTATACTTACCCGGACGGATTTGAAGATGGCACCCAGAAGTAACATCCCGCAGTGAGATTCGGACATTTTTCAGGCAGGGTATTTTGAAATGGCATCTACGCGCCTGTAGCAGCCGAACCTTTGCCTCGCCGGTCTCTCACCACCTCTCGTTCGTCCACCTCTGGCCTCGGTGGACTCTCGCACCCATTGTACAGGTGGGAGATTTGCAATTTCTTGCCCCGCCGGTGCCTGCCCACAGCCTACCTCACCCAGCTTTTGTTGACCGAACCTTCGACCCTCGCTGCTCACATCTCCCGTTCAGTTTACCGTGGTTTCCCGAGGACCCGCCACTCGCTGAATCGCAACTCCACCATCCACTAACATGCCGTGTCCATGGATGTCATCTATATGGACTTTCAGAAGGCTTTCGATAAGATTCCGCACAAGAGGTCATTAGCAACAATGAAAGAGCATGGAATCTGAGATAACTTTGCGACATGGCTTAGTAATTGTTTGCGAGGCAGGAAACAGAGTGGGGATAAAAGGAATGTTCTTTGATTGGTTGGATGTGACAAGTGATGTTCCCCAGGAGTCTTGTCCTGGGGCCTCAGCTTTTTAGCGTATGTATATAAATGAGTTGGATGAAGGAAGAGAGAGTTTTATATTCAAATTTCCAGACGACACACAGTTAGGAGGCATAGTAAATTGTGTAAGATGGGAACAGGAAGTTACAAAGGGATTTAGATAGATTAAGTGAGTGGGCAAAACTGTGGCAGATGGAGTTCAATGTGAGGAAGTGTGAGGTCATCCACTATGGATACNAAAAACACCAATATTTTCTTGGTGTTGAGAAACTAAAAACTTTGGAGGAATAAAGGTATTTGGATGTCCATGTACACAAATCACTAAAAATTAGTTCACAAGTACAAAAAGTAGTCATGCTTTCATTACATCGAGGTTTGACTATGCAAACTCATTGCTTGTCGGCCTCCCCAACTCCTCCCTCCATATGCTACCGATCATCCAGAACCCTGCAGCCTGCATCCTCTCCTGCCCCAGGCTCCGTGACTTATCAACCCCATCCTCGCCTGAATCCACTGGCTTCCCATCACACAGAGGATCCAGTTCAAGATCCTGATCCTCACTTTTAAAGCCTTCCATGATCTTGCTCCCCCCTACCTCTGTGACCTCGTAACCCTCCACCATCCTGCTTGTTCCCTCCGCTCAGCGGGCTCCGGTCTGCTTCACGTCCCCTGCCTCGCTTGCCCCACTATTGACAGGCAGGCCTTCTGCCACTCTGCCCCCACCCTCTGGAACGCCATTCCTCAGTCCCTCCAACTCACCGTCTCTCTTGCCAACTTCAAGACCCATCTCAAGACCCTCTTCTTCGACCGTGCTTTCGACCTCCCTGCTTCCCCTCCCGCCCTCCACCCTCCCCGACCCCCAGCTTGGGTACGAAACTCTGTCTGTCCAGCACCTTGGGACATCCTCCTGATATGAAAGGCACTTTACAAATGTAATTCTGTATTCCGTTGTCGTCCAAAAGGCTAACAGAATGTTGGCCTTTATCTCAAGGGGACTGGAATACAAAGGTGAAGAAATCATGCTCCTGCTGTATGCCTTGGTCAGACCCTATCTAGAGTACTGCATTCAGTTTTGGGCATCGCACCTCAGGAAGGATAATAATAATAATAATCCTTGCAGTTGATATAGCGTCTTCTAGATGTCTCAAAGCGCTTCACAGAATATACTGTAAAGTGAATTGATTGTATATTTACGGGTGAAATGTGGCAGCCAATTGCCCACAGCAGTGTCTCACAAACAGTCGTGGTTTGAAGTGACCAATTTATTATTGTTTTTTTTTCTTGAGGAATTATTATCAGGCGTGTGGAGTAAGGAAACTTGCCCAAGGTTTCACCCTGTTGGGAATCAAACCCAGGTCTCTCGTTTGCGAGGTGAATACTGTAACCACTGAGCTACAGGACTCCACAGCTCGGGTATTGGCTCTGGAGGGGGTGCAGCGCAGATTCACCAGAGTGATGCCGGGGTTAATAATAACAATAATAATAATACTTTTACTCATCTTTCTCCTTCCCACCAGCTTCAGCTAACAGCCCCAGCCTGGATGCCCAGTGTCAATGCTTCAAACGTTCTCTTGACGTGAAAAGTGCTAAATAACTATAAAGTGTGTGTGTGCGTCTGTCTGTGTCTGTGATGTGTGGTATGTGTGTTTGTGTTTTTTTAGGAAGATAGACTAGATAACTAGATATTTGGTACGGTCTCATTTCTGAAATGTTAGTTTGTTCCAAGACCTTTGCTAACTAATAAATTGACCATGTAATGTTTATTCATTTGCAGTAATGGCTTACAGTTGTCAAGGTCACAAGAGGCAAAAAATTTCAGTGGATTTGAAATTGGATTGGATAAAGAGATTGCTTATAATTATGTCTTTTTATCCCACTGATTCCTTCATTTCAGGAAGGTCAGAAAAGAAATGGCCGAGATAATCCTAATAACTCTTCAATGGCTTTGAAATTGGCTGCTGTTACTTACTGCTGTAGCTTGTTGGCAGAAAGTTATGTTTATCTGGAGAAAAACATCTAGATAATTGGTTGCCCAAGTGCCACACAATAGCAGAGAGGTTTGCACTGCTGCCAAAACTAAGTGGAAAATCCCTTTGTTTATAACATCCAAAGGCCCTGTCGTACAATTAAAATTTAGCGAATTAACTAAAACATAGATCAGTCAGAGTTCATTCAGCAGTTTTCTAGGTTTTAAATTCTCCAGAAGGCAGCACCTCAGCAGTTGCACTCTGTATATTCAGCGCCTTGGGACGTCCTCCCGACATGAAAGGCGCTCAATAAATGGAATCTTGTTGTTGTATATGGCATATTTGGCATCAGCACCAAAAAGCCTAAATAATATTACTAGTGTGGTTCAACATCAATGCAAACAATATAATTTCATTGTGGTGGTCTTATGTTTTGCAATCCATCATATCCTTTCCTTGTCTATTTTGTCAGTCTTACTGTGGTCATTAATAATAATAATCCTTGCATTTGATATAGCGCCTGATCACCTATTTGAGGTGTCTGAAAGTGCTTCACAGAATATACTTGTAGTGAATTGACTGTATATTTTGTGAGCAAAATGCAGCAGCCAATTGCGCATGGCAGTGTCCCACAAACAGTCGTGGATGAATTGACGCAATTTTTTTTAAAAAAAGGGGTTATTACCCCTGGAAAAGTGATCGGGCAATCGACTAAAAAACAGATTCCTACTTACTGCTAGGTAAACAGAGGCTTGTGGAGTAAGACCATTTGTCTAACATTTTGCCATGCCCAGGAATCAAACCCAGGTCCTCTCGTTCGCGAGGCAGGTGCTCTAACCAATATGTGACAGGACTCTTATTGCTCTGAACTTTGTACCCTTATTCACCCTATCTCTAAATATGTCATCTTACACTCTCCAATTTCTCCAATCTGCCATTTCTATCCAAAGACTTGGATGCATTGCCACCACTTTTTTCTCCATTCCTTGCTCAAGCCCCTCCAACTTGGATTCATCCACCCATTGCACTGGATGAATGAATCCAGACAGCCCTTGTCAAATACACCTTGCTTTTGATAAAGTGCATTTCACGTTGTAGGATATCTCAAAGTGCCTCCCATGTTTTACTATAAAGTGTCTTGACTATCATATGTAGGTGAACACACCAGCCAAACGGAACACAGCAATGGCCCACAAGCAGCCGTAACGTGAATGACCATTTTTTTTCCAGGGGAATTGTTGACCAGGACAATAAGAGACACCAACTTCTCTTTTTGAATAATGCCATGAGATCTTTAACATTCACCTGGACAGGCACAGAGGGGACCTCAGTTGGAATGTCATCTTAATCTGAGTTCACAGTCCCATTGTGGGACTTAATCCCAGAACCTTCTCATGCTGAGGTAAGAGTGCTATCAGGAGCCAGGATAAATCAGAAATCTATACTTCAGAGTTGGATCTTATCTAGTGGATTCCAAACATCATAAGCCGTTCATCAGCATTCAATTTGTACAGATATTGTAGAGGTTGTAAAATAACCACAATGTGCAAACACGGAAAAGGTAATGAATAATAACGAATGAATTTCATTAGATACTATCTTCATAGAATATTACAGCACAGAAGGAGGCCATTCAGCTCATTGTGCCTGTTCCAGTTCATTGGAAGAGCTACCCAATCTTATAACTGATACGTTAAGTATTCCAGATACAAATCAATTCAGTATTTTGATATACAGGACACAGAGAAAGTGAAATAATTAGATTGGTATTTATTTAATTCATGGCTGTCAAAATACTGTATGTATATTTTAATGGCAGAATTTCTATACATCTGTGCACATTGAAACAAAATATTACTTCAATCCATTCAGTAATGTAAAAAGCGTAGTATTTCATATATATTGTAGAATACACCTTATCTCCATTTAATTGATTAATTATTTTCACAAGATCAGATACAGGGCAAATGGTCATAGTGCAGGGTTGTAAAGAGCAATTGTAAGGCAACCGTGGAAAGTATTTCTTCACGTATGTAATAAGTGGAACAGTTTTATCAGGAAGGTTGACGAGAGCCAGATACTTGAATAATTTAGAAAACAACTGGATATTATAATGGGAAGATAATATGGTTGGTATTCTAGATGGATGACATCAAATGAGGTGAAAGGTTTTCTCCATCTGAACCTCTCTTGTGGTATAGTTTTAGGTAACGAAAGCCCTTTAGTCCATTTGATCTCATCTTGAAAGCATTAAGCGATTGGCCTCTTATGGAGTCCTGTAGCTCAGTGGTTAGAGCACTCGTTTTGCAAGTGAGAAACCTGAGTTCAATTCCAGGCAGGGCGAAACCTTGGGCAAGTTTCCTTACTCCACACGCCTAATAATCCCTCCCAAACCAAAAAAAAATAATAAATTGGTCATTTTCAATCTACGACTGTTTGTGGAACATTGCTGTGCGCAATTGGCTGCCACATTCGCCCACAAATATACAGTCAATTCACTTTACAGTGTGTTCTGTGAAGCGCTTTGGGACGTCCTCCCGACGTGAAAAGCGCTATATCAAATGCAAGGATTATTATTATTATTATTGTAGAAATTCATTGTCCTAGCTCAAACCCCCCTTCCTTTAAGTGCTCTGGGATACTATACAAATACAAGTTGTTGTTGGTAATATAATCTATTCTGTAGCTGTGACCCCCACCTAATCTGTCTGGTATCACAGTCTGCCATAGGTATATTGTTAGAGGATTATATACAAACTAAATGTATGTTTGCTGTTGTTGATTTAAAAAAAGGACCATATTTGCTTCTAAAACTAAAATAACAGACTATTGAAGAATTGAATAGATCTTTGTTTCAATTTCATTCTCTTTACTCATGGGTTGGGCTTTTAATAGCACTATATTGCATATCATAGGACTTTGATCAATCATTCAGCAGTTAATGAAAGTAAAGCCCACTCCTCTTATTTCGTAAATATGATCCTATCTGGTATCATATGTTTCCTATTTACAACTTTTTGAATATATTGATTGCAATAGTAGTAATACTGAAGAATCGGTGATATTGATACTAAAACCTTGAATTGGCATAATAGTAGTCATAACATTTAGTTATTTGTGGGCTCCAGTGCAAAATCTTGCAGGGAAATAGTGCTTTAGCTGAATACACCTGCAGCTAAAAATTAATTCCAGTCCAACTGCATATAAATTTTATAACTTTACTCCAGTATATTTTTAAAACATTTTTGCAAACTACATAGAACCTTGCTCATTTTGTTCTATATTTGTCACGAGAGATTTCATATCACCGGGTCCAACAGCGCTCTCCGTGTTGAAGTAAAGAGTATTGTCAAAGTTTGTGTCCGCTTGTGGAGCCTTCTGCTTCTGTTTCCGGATAAAGTAGACAGTGAGTAGAAAACCGATGATGCAGACAATAGTCAGCACCACCACAATCCCTGCAACACTGTGCTTCGGCAGCTGCTTCTGCTCTAGAACTGAAAAAGGAGCATATTGAAATTCAAAAATAATATCGCCTTAAATCCAACACTCCCTAAATATTTAAAACAAATCAAGGGTGCTGGGGTAACGCTTGAGATATTTCATAAGATGGTCCCTGTGTTAATTAGCACAATAAATGCTTTAAGGAACACCACAAACATGATCCTAAATAACTTGTTGCTGGAAGTAACAAGTTCATCTGTCAGGTGTTTCTCATTGTGCTTCTCCTGATGCTGTGACTTCCTTGAGTCGCCATCATTGGATGTTGACATCTGCCAGTATTGAGGTAGATCATCGGGAAACTCTCAAACTCAACCACTGAGCGAGACACTGGATTCCCTATTTTAAACTCTATTTCGGAGACCGAGAACAGCATTTCAATGTTACACATCAGGAAAATGATGAAAAATGTCAGTGCTCTATAACTCTTGCAGTAGTGTTACAGGCAAAAGATGACTGAACTTCATTTGGAGAATTGCCAGCAAGACCATTGGGGGAAAGAAATCCTTCCTCTTTTAGAGTAAGATCATAGAATTTTTAAAAATCCACCTGACACTAGGCAGACAGGCCCTTTAATATTTCATCCGACAAGAAACATGTCCTTGGGACTGGGGGAGAAGGCAAAATACTTTCCCATACTTGCCCTGTTGTAATAGCAACCTTCCAATTGTCAAAATCAGCATATTATTCATGTGTCAGCCTGTGTCAGATGGTAGCACTCGCACCTCAGAGTCATAAAGTTGTGGGTTCAAGTTCCACATCAGGATTTTGAACTCATATAGCCTAAGTTGACACTTCAGTGTAGTACTGAGGGGTGTGCTGAATTGTTAGAGGTGGTATCCTTTAGATGAGATGTTAAACTGAGGACCCATCTTCCCGTTTAGGTAGGTATTAAAGATCCCATGGCACTTTCAATAAAGAGAAGGGAGTTTCACCCATGTCCTCACCAATTCATTTTAAGGTTGTTTGTGCGACATTGCTATGTCCAAATTGGCTGCTGTGTTCATCTACAAGGACACAGTCATACTTTGCAGATTTCTTGTGATGCGCTTGGAGACATCCTCCTGATGTGAACAGCGCTATATCAAAAGTTATGGTCAAACTGAAGTGATTCTTTCCTGGGGTAATGTTATCAGTTTATAGTCTTAAATATAGTCGTTTTGCCAACAAAATATCCAGACAATTCACTTTACAGTATATTCTGTGAAGCGCTTTGAGACGTCTAAAGATGTGATAAGGCCCTATATCAAATGCAAGGATTATTATGTAATAGGTAAATAAAAGTCAGTAAATCAGGATAAAAATAAAATTTCTCTTAATGCAGTGAGCTCTTACCTTCTGTCTGTGAAGGTGCTTCTGTTAGTTCAATTACTGCAAAAATATATACAGATTATTATTAAGTAAACAGACATACATAGAACATCACAGTATAGAAATAACAACAATAAATTACATTTGTATACCATCTTTCATGTCAGGAGGACGTCCCAAGTCTTTGGACAGGGATCCACACACAAGCTGGTGGTTGAGATCAGGATGTTTGGAGGGCGGGGAGGGTAGGGGTATGAGGGTGACCAAAGGCACAGTCAAAAACAGGTCTTGAAGGAGTTAAGAGAGGGGGCGAGGCGGAAGGACTGTGGGATGAAGTTCCAGAGAGTGGGGGCAGAGGCTGAAGGCCCGCCCACCAATGGTGGGGTGGGCAAGGCGGGGGATGTGAAGCAGGCCAGAGCCCACTCAACTAGTAGGCCATTCAGCTCAACTAGTCCGTGCCAGTGTTTATGCTTCACAGAAGCCTTCCCCTCCTTATACCTTCTCCCTCACGTATGTGACATTTCAATATAAATTCACTTTATATTGTGGACATACCAACATGTGGAATAAGTCAATTAACATCCACTTTATTGTTTCAAACATTACCAAAAGCAAACATTTTTTTTGGAAACAAACTAAAAAGCCAAATTACTTACTTTTTGGCCTTTTGCAAATGTAGCCTTTGAACATAGTGCAAGGGATATTGTTCCAATAACCTGTGTTTGAGTATATTTCAACACAGACCTCATTTTTATGGTTTGAAGGTTCTCCACGGTTCCAGTTCACAAAATCCACCACACTGTTGTCCAACCACAACCATTCGCCTAAATTGACAAATGTAGATGGATTTTTTTTCATGTAGATGCATAAAAACATTTGTTTCATAAAATTCTTACTTTGCAAATCCAGTGCTCTACATGTAACCAATAGTTATCAGACTGTTATATTTTATGTTCAGAACACAGAGCGAGCACAATACAATAAGCAATCTCTTGATAATCTTTTGGTGGGGTTTTGCTAGCCAGTACTCATTTGGCTTCTGAACACAAACAACTGCTTCTGATAAGTGTGTAACTATGTAGTTTTGCTAAGTTTTTTTAGGGGATAATAATAATAATCCTTGCATTTTATTTTATATAGCACCTTATCAGATTGTTGAAAAGTCTCAAAGCACTTCATAGAATATACTGTAAAGTGGATTGATATTTTTGGGGGAGTGAAACATAGCAGCCAATTATTCAAAACAGTCATGGATTGTTACCCCGGGAAAGCGATCTGCCAATTGACTAACAATTGGGTTTCCGCTTACTGCTAGATAAACAGAGGTGTGTGGAATAAGGAAACTTGCCTAAGGTTTCTCCCCACACGGGAATCGAACCCAGATCCTCTCACTTGTGAGGCGAGCGCACTAGCCACTGTGCTAAATAAGATGATGATTTGAAACAGGAAATGTATTCAATTTCACATTAAATCATATAATGTTACTGTACTAGCTCATTAAAATTTAACACAGTGAAAAACATTCATTACATTTATTGGTTTTATCTCAACCTGTTATTTTTTTTCATTAATATTCTATGTAATTATTTTTCATTCATGGAACTAAGTTCTAATTAAAAAAGTATGAAGCCCATTTACCTTTAATATTCAAATACATTCCTATCCAGAGCTGGCTCGTCCTGTCAGACATGATTTCTAGTGTATGTTCTATAAAGGTATTTTCCACAGGATCCGTAATACTGATTAATGAAGAACCTGCATGTACGTAATATTAAAATACTGGATATAAACAACAACAACTTGCATTTATACAGTGCCCTTCTTGCTTTGCCATCTTGAAATGCTTAAAAGCATTTTTAATATTTTTGATACAAAAAATAACAAATCATAAATCAAAGATGTTTAGTATATATATCGTATTCCATATACAAAATCAAAATACTGTAGATGCTGGAAATCTGAAATAAAAACAGAAGTCACTGGAAACACACAGCAGGTCAGGCAACATCTATGGAGAGAGGAAAATGAGTTAATGACCTTCCATCAGAACTCTGACAGTTTTAATGAAAGGTCATTGACCTGAAACGTTAACTCATTTTCCTCTCTTCATAGATGCTCGCTGACCTGCTGCGTGTTCCCAGCGACTTCTGTTTTTATTCCAAGGAGATATGTTTGGCAATGGAGTAATGGAATTGAGTCAACCTTCTGTGGTAGTCTCAGTAGTCCAGTTCCTGGCCAAGTGGGTCTATAGGATTCCAGGGCACCACTGATGATAGACAAATCAGTCTCACTCATCGCCAAGACTTGGAAAGGTAGAACCTGCAAGCCAAAGCCCTAGGTGGTAGGGTAGTACTCGATGTCCAAGAGTTAAATCAAACACCCTGGCTAAACTCCTCCCCTCCCTCCCACCCAAGGAAAATATCATCAATGACAGGTTCTATTTACTAAATCAAGTGACTTGAATTGAGGTGACATGCATTCAACTGCTCATTGATAATGTGTCCAATTAGAAATGGTGGCTAGGACAATGTTGTAAATGATAAGTGTATTCAGTCCCTTGACTTAAAGTCTAACTTCACACCATGGGATACATACTGTTAGAATGCTCAGCACATTGGGGCAGGGAAGGTAAGATGTTGGACTTCACGTGGTACGAACCCAATCTTTGATGAAGCCATATGGAGGGATGCAAACTGTATCAATGTTATATAGAGGACATTGCTGATACCATAACAAGCTTCAATCAAGTCTTGTTCAAACCTTTTACCTTGACGGATGCATTCGAGGCTGGCAGATGCCCAGTTTTTTGAAAACATTGTTTCGAACAAATAGCAGTGGCCACGGAATGGAATCCACATTTTAGTATTCGTTGATTCAGGGCACTTTCCTGGGAGTTGAGGGGCATCAGTTGGTGGCAGCTCTGTGAAATGTACAAATTCCAACCATTAAGATATTGATGCTCTATGTCCCCCGACCCACCCGCCCCACCATTGGCGGGAGAGCCTGCAGCCACTCTGCCCCCAACCTCTGGAATTCTATTCCCCATTCACTCCGCCTCAAGTCCCGCCTCAAGACCCTCCTCTTCGACCATGCCATCGGCCACCCCCCCTTCCCCTCTCCTCCCTTCTCCCCCCCTGACTCCAGCTCGGGTCTGAAATGCTGTACACTGTCCAGCGCCTTGGGACACCCTCCCGACGTGAAAGGCGCTAAACAAATGTAATCTTGTTGTTGTGTTGGTGCCACCTTGACTTAACGTCAACATTCCCTAGGGGCAAGGACTGCAGTTATAACACAGAGATTCAAACAAATTCCTGTTTCCAAATAATCCATTGCTGTGCTTATCCTTAAAAGAGAGGAATAGAAGAATTTTTTTTATTATTATTGTCACATGTCACTCCCCTGAGGAAAAGGGGCACATGCTACCAAGGCTTCAGCCTTTGTCATTGTTCAAATGCATGAGGGAATGATTCATGCACCTCCTAGCATTTGAACAGTGACAAAGTCATGACACACATGACTCGAACTCCAATTCTTCCACCATTTGAACATGTACCTCTTGCTAAAACTCTGAGATTGGTAATGACAGGCCCAATGGTACAGTTTAACACTCACTATATATTAAATATATTATTGTCTAAAAATTGTGCCCAATACTATTAACGAGGCCGAGTGGGTTGCTTTAGGAAGAGAGTGTGCATTCCGTTCCAGAAAGGGAAATTTCCGCATGTAAGTGGCATATGAATGCGGGACTCCATCCAGTTTGGATACTCTTAAGCACAATGATGGGCATATGTCAGACACCCATCTGACTAAAATATCTCTCCTTCACACCTTATCATTTTCTGTCTGCTTGCTTACAGAAAGATTGCAAGGCTCTGTACCAGTTGTGTGGTGGAAAGTCAATCCAATGAATCCAATGAAATGGCCAGGCATTCATCTTATCCTTTCCCACTCAGAGTTTTCAGAAATTTCCACTATTTTCCAAAGCAATTTGCATTATTTTTAGGATTCAACTGGCACAGGTGGAACTTTTATATGGTCCCTTAACAAAAGAGCCAAATATATCAACAATTCTCCTAAGTTTTAAGTTCAAATGCTAGTTTGAATTGTAGCCCATTGACTATCATCTCTGTTAGCATATTTAGAGCACTCAACTCACAAGCAAGAAGACTTGGGTTGGATTCCTGAGTAGGGCGAAACCTTAGGCAAGTTTGCTTACTCCACAAGCCTCGGTTTACCTAGCAGTAAGTAGACATTCAGGTGCTAGTTGATTGGTGGATCGCTTTCTGGAGGGTAATAAGCCCTTCAAAAATTTTTTAAAAATAATAATTCGGTCATTCAATCCACGACTGTTTGTGGGACACTGCTCTGCTCAATTGGCTACCACATTTCACCCACAAAATACACAGTCAATTCACTTTACAATATATTCTGTGAAGCGTTTCAACGACATGATAAGGCGCTCTATCAAATGCAAATATTATTATTATGTTATGTGCATCTGTGACCACAAGGGGGCATCACAACCAAACTCAATCTTGCCCTTCAAGATGTAAAATCTCTTACAATCTTAACCTTAAAATGTAACATTTGGCAGTATTTTGGATGGCACCTTGGAAGATGTAGTGCTCTCAAAGATGTGTTTCGCCCACAAAATATAGTCAATTCACTTTACAATATATCCTTGTGAAGCGTTTTGAGATGGCTCCACTACATCAAATGCAAGGGTTATATTATTATTATGTTAAGTCTGCACTAACTTGTCAGCCAAAACAATGAGCTTCAAGTCCTCGATACAGGACTTGAACCCACAACCTCCTGCCCCAGAAGCAAGTGTGCTAACAAATGAGTCAGGTTGTCCCATAGATTCTATGACTGAGATTGGGAGGATTTTGATCATTCTATGGCCACGGGTACATATATACCTTTAGACAGAGTCTTTGGCAGTAATTAGGGGAACTGGTTTTCCCTGCAACAGCTGATTAGATTTCTTCCACTACCTCACCTTTGGTACAATGATAGTGCATGAAGCTGCTGATGGTTACCAATGACCTTCTGGTCAATGGGCAGAGAATTTAATTGCAGCTCACTGGAACTGCTGTAAGTTTTTTTTTGTAAATTTCAATGATGTGATCATACCTCACAATGTTATCTCTCTGGTTTCCTATTTACAAACTAAAATATTCTCAATTGAATATTCAATAAAATATTCTCAAGTTCATCGCAAACAAAAAAAAACTTGAATTTATATAGTGCCCTTCATGTGGGGCCACGGCTCAGAGTACTTAAATGGTTTAAACAAACAGTTCTTACCTGAAGATCTTTTGCAAATAGCCCAATATTCATCATCACACTCTGCAGTTTCCCAGAATCCGTTCTGATTGATGATGATACAATCGTAATTATTTTTGGGTTCTCCAACAGCCCACTTTGAAAAGCGCAGTTTCCACCCATCAATCCACCTGAACTCTCTTGCCGTCTAAAGAAGATTTCATGATTCAGAAACGTTGCTTTGATATTCAGAAACATTCAAATTTATGAGATTATACACAAACTTATTTAAGTGGTTACATTTGGGTAAAGATTTTCAGTAATGCAGTGCATTTAATACTCTTTTTTTGCTCAGGCAGTATATAACACTTGGGGAAACTCATCAGTATGCTTAAGACTATCCAAACCAGACAGAGTTCCAAATATTTATGCCATTTACACATGAAATTTCCCTGCATCTAGAATGCATACTCTCACCCAAGAGAGACCACTTTGCTTATCTAATTCTGGAGAGCATTAGATATAAGAGGCATGACTTGAGGACCCCAGAAGATGTGTTGGGGTACTGCTGGAATTCAAACAGCTATACCATATAACTTGCCATTGAGAGTACTGCCCGGCAAGCTTCTTGCTGTTTGTCCAGGTCGGAGCAGCCTATCCATTAGGGCTTTGGCATGCAGGATTCATAAATGGACGAATCCCTGTCTGCTCTCCAAATCCTGCCAACAACCCAGGCTGCCTGCTGTGTCATCAGCAGTGTCTTGGGGTACCTCACCTGCCTGGCTCAGCAATTGGATTACTGTGACCTCCACAGAGGATTGACTCAATTCCAATATTCTGTTGCCAAGCACATCACCTTCGAGCCAACTCAGCTCCAAGGAGACCCTGCGCACCTCCTCCCAAACCCCCACCACACACACACTCCAAAGGAGGATAATTATAATAATAATAATAATAATAATAATCCTTGCATTTGATATAGCGCTTTTCACGTCAGGAGGACGTCCCAAAGCGCTTCACAGAACACACTGTAAAGTGAATTGACTGTATATTTGTGGGCGAACGCGGCAGCCAATTGCGCACAGCAATGTCCCACAAACAGTCGTAGATTGAAAATGACCAATTTATTATTGTTTTTGGTTTTGGAGGGATTATTATTAGGCGTGTGGAGTAAGGAAACTTGCCCAAGGTTTCGCCCTCTGCCTGGAATTGAACTCAGGTCTCTCACTTGCAAAGCGAGTGCTCTAACCACTGAGCTACAGGACTCCACTGTCCAAAATTAGCACTTTTCTTCAGTTTTCAATTCATTGTATCAGTCCACTTTTACTCTTTGCTCCTTACCTCATTACCATTTAATCCGATCCACAATTTTGTGTCGAGTTTTCTGGCTTGCAACATTAGGAAGGCATTTGCGAAACCATTCCTGATACTAACAAGCTGGGCTTGCTCTGCCTCACAAACCTTCCGGGCATCTTGCCATTTAAGCTTCACTTGGATTATTTTGTAGGTACTATTGTCATACTCAATATATGTTGGCTCTGGCACAGTTGTTGGCCCCAAAGTCAACGCACGATCTGTGGAGAATATTGCATTTGGTTATTATTTGGATATGTCAATTAACATTTTTATTATATAAAAGAATGTCTGTCAATAACTCCAACCAGAAAAGATTTTATTATATTTGGTAAAAGATTTTGATCCACCAATTTATCGCTCCACCATCCATCAATTCATTCAAAACTCCATCGTCCATATCCTCACCTGCACCAATCTCCACAAGTCCATCATTCTCGTCCTTGCCAGGCTCAACTGGCTCCCTGTCTCTAAGTACATCAGTTTCAAGGTTCCCATCCTCACCTATAAATCCTTTTGTGCTCTAGAACCTGCCTATCTCTCTGATCACCTACTCCACTTCTGCTCGCCCCTCCAGTCAGCTAATTCTTGCTTGCTGTGAAACCCAGGCCCTACTTATGCAAAGACCGGGGAATGAAATATCTAATTCTATGCCTCTAACCTTTGGAATTTCTTTCCCCCGACCCCTCCGACTTAACCCCTTTCTATCTACCTTCAAGTCTCGCTTTAAAATTTATCTCTTCAACCCTGCCTATGGTCACCTCCCCATCGCATCGTCCCTTGCTCCCTTGTAAAGCACTCCAAGACTTTATTCCATATGAAAAGCACTGTATGAATACAAGTTGCTGTTGCTGAGTTAGTTGGCTGAGATAATACATCCTTCAACAACTGTGGAGTGAAAATTGTAACCTGTAATAGATTCATTAACACATGATTTGATCAGAAGACAGACACTGGGACTGAAATGCAGAAGGTTTAGTTGAATCCAATGGCTTTTTCTGTTCCTTATGAATTCTCCTGTGACATAAAGGTCTAATATTTACCTTTGTCCTTCTGGCATACAAAGCCCCGTTTTAAACTACAGTCGTTATCTACCCAGCATCCTTCTTCATTTTTTTTGTTTATACTCAGCCAGACACAGTCAGCATTCTATATATACGAAAAAAAAGTTATCATAAGTTAAGAGTTACCACCAAAGGCAGCCAACACCAGCAGAAAGTTACCAGCAGTATTCAACAAATCGATAGAAAGCAATATCTAATTGTTAAAGCGCTCTACAGATACTACACATGGACTGTTTGGTAAAATGTCAAAGAACTGTTAAAGATAACAATTACCAACATTATTTGCTGGTGTAACCATTTTTATCAACAGCCACTATCACAGTAAATAATTAGACTGGCCACAGGCAATTTCGCCCCCCCCCCCCGACATACTAAGCAATGAATCACCTAAGATCCATAGATTTCTTTTAATTTCCCCTTTGGCAAATTCAATCCCATACATGGAATACATGTGTTTCCTATTCTTATTTCCTTTATGCAGCATCTTGCATTTATCTGTATTAAACTTCATGTGCCAGTTATTAACTCATGTGGATATCTTATCAAGCACTCTTTGTAAGACTAATGTTTGGTATTTAAAGAATATGAATCTAAAGATATGAAACAGAATAAATTGGAATTGCTGTGTGTTTTGAAAAAAACAGTGTTAGTAACTGTTGATTATCTCTGTGGGGCATCAGATTTATTGAACAGCAATAAATCTGCCCTCTGGAGGCTACAATATTCATGCACAAGTAAAGCAGAATTTATTGGGGGAACGAGACAACCCCAGAACCGAGAACTGCTGTGGTGAGGTTGGTACTCACCTGGCTGCGAAATGTGAAACTGCTTCCTGACGGAAAACCCTTGGCCCAATTGGTGTAGATCATCGGTTTTCCATTGGTCCAAGTAAATTTGTTCTCACTGTTAATATCATTTAATCCAATCCACACATTTGTAGGAAAGCCATTCAGGGACATGGTAGCAAATGCTGCAAAGGAAAAAGAAAGGTAAAACAACAAGATAGATTACGGTTATATTCAGCACAGACAGATATGTATATGGAATGGAGTAATTCAAGTGTTGGGAATAAAGTGGTCTAGTCTTAGCTTCTGAGACCATTATGTCTTAAAGGTTATGCAGAACTGGAAAATTCTTAAATTCAATCTTAATTTGGAAGCCAGTTATTTTTACAAACTGCCGAAACCTAACTTCCAAACTAAGACTAAATTTAAGAATGTTCTATAATTCTGCATGGTACACAGTGTTAACACAAAATGGGCTAAAGGATAAGATTAGGTGGAATTTGGGGCCTGAAGTGTCTGGAGGTATGACAAGCCTGGGATTCACTACATTTCATACCATATACTGGCATTGCTGGAAACTTTCTGATATTACTGGAAAGGGTTAGGGAGATAAAAAGACCTGTGATCTGACATTCCTCCAAGTTACTGGTGCCAAAATGTTGGAAAATGCTTTGTGGCCTAAGCACTGCTTTGAACAGCAACAAGCTCTCAAGTTACAAGTTAGAATGACGTTCAAGAGGTACCCTGTGCAAATGGAGTTCATAACAGGAAGCAGTTTTTCCAGGCATCAATAATGTTACGACGTTTGTCAGCAGATCTTTTTCAACCCAAACATGCTAAACGTGGTCAATTACAGAGTCAAGCTCAGATGAGTGATGATAAATAGATAATTTGGATTGCTTGCTTTGCACAGAGAATGGGGAATATATGAAATAGTCCACCCAGAGGGCAGTGTAGCCAGATTGTATCAACAAATTCAAAAGGAATTAGTTTTTCGCAAATAAACTGGTTTTAGGGATAGGAGAGAAATAGTCAAGAATTATATTTGGTTTGCTTTTGGACCAGCAAAATGGACTGCAAACAACAAAATTACATTTATAGAGCGCCTTTCACATCGGAAGGACCTCCCAAAGCGCTGAACAGTCAGATATCGGGGCCCGAGCATGGGGGAGGGGTGGAGTAGGGTTGAGGGAGGGCACATAGGTGGGAGGGAGACCAAAGGCAGGAACAACAACAAATTACATTTGTTGGTCTTTTCATTCTGTATATTCCTATGCTTTTATCTGTGTCTTTATCTGTAGCCTCAATGCTTTTCAGAGGTAAAATCCCACCTGCTTTCTGGGACAGAAGATCTCACCTTATACCTAAGGACATGAAAATGAATCTCCCTTTGATGTGCATCATCTGAATACACATCTACAGGTGATCGTCACATTGTAGCCTACTCTATGTCACTGTATAAACTACATACCTTGTTCATAATCACTTTCAATTGTTGCCAGATTCCCTCCTTTAAGTATACAAATATCTCTCGCACCATGCCAAGGCAATTTGTGTACTTTATCTTCACCGTAAAATATGAAACACTGAGAGATTATAAAGAAAATAGTAAATTATTGGATTATACCACATAAAGCCATGTTTTTATAAGTCTTCAGACATTAGAAAATCACAAGATCGATCAAAATTTATTCAAGGGAGTTTCTCCGAGTGTCCTGGCCAACAATTCCCTGAATAAAATTGGTCATTTACCTCATCGTTGTCTGTGGAACACTGTGGATGTCCTCCCAATGTGAAAAATGCTACACTAAATGCAAGGATTATTACTTATTATTATTACACTGCCACCAGTGGTTATAAAGGGTATTACAGAAGCTTTTAATATGAAACTAGGAATGCTAAGTTCACACTAAAAACATTTTAACTACAGCAGGAATTAACACCAGTGCAATTTTAAGGAATATTTAAGAAATATCGCAAATGTTATTCTGTAGTTTCATTCAAGAAACCTTAATTCTAGAATGAGCATGTACGTTCAAGGTGAATGTACTTGTAAGGTGAATGTACTTTCAGAAGGAGTTTAATAAGGTTCCATACAATAGGTTATTAGCAAAAATAAAATACCTTCTTTCCAAAAGGAACCCAGCCAATAGGACATCCCCCTGGTCCAGGCGGTAATGTGGAAACATATGTTGGTCTTGTTGAACTGTTACTTCTTTCACATATAAAAGGGAATTGATTACCACAATTCATATCATTCCAGAATCCTTACAAAGTGAAACAAAACAAAGGTAGAAATTATTCTTAGAACTAAAGTAATTCTTTCATTAACCAGATCAAACATTAACTCTCCACATCCAATCTCCATTTTCTCTGCTAAAATTTAATGGTAGTCTCTTCCCAATGGAGGATAAATATCATTAATTAAGCTTCACTGTATAAAGACACAGAAAAGGATCACGGTCTATCAGAATAAGATCAATAGGTTACCAGCCTGTCTCAGTCGGTAGCATTCTCATCTCTGATTCAGGAGTTGGGGGTTCAAGCCCAATGTTGGGACTTTAAGCTTGTATAGTCTATGTTGATAGTACAATGCTACTGTTGGGGTATCCTACATTGCTGGAGGTGTCAGTCTTTTGATGAAATGTTAAACTGGGATATATCTGTCCGTTCAAATGATGTAAAAGATCCCATAGTACAAATATATAAAGTAAATACAAATTTACATAGCATGTTTCATGTTGGGAGTATGTCCCAAGGTTCTTCACAATAATGGTTTCGCACCTCAAAGGTGAAAGGTGTGGTAGGGAGGGGAAAATGACCAAAAATACAGTCAAAGAGGTAGGTTTTGAGACTTCTTATTTATCTGGATTGAACTTCATTTGCCAATATTCAGCTCAGATGCACACCCTGTCGAGCTCTTTCTGTAAGTTCTTAGCTTGTCTTCAGATTCCTAACTTGCAGTGATCTACAATTAAAACTGTTTTGCATTAAGTCTGCAAATCCAGATGATTTCTGTATACCTGTAACCGGGTGACTGTATCTTAAGGTGCTTTAACAATTCAGGAAAATTTCAATTAAAATCACACACTGCAAAGTCCTATAATTCCTGAACTCCTTGTGTTTTAAAGGTCCAAAAAATAATAATAATCCTTGAATTTAATAGAAGTCCTTATCGTGTCATTGAAACATCTCAAAGCTCTTCAAAGGATTTGATTATAAGGTGTATTGACTACCTGTATGCAAATGCAGACATTAGTAAGAACTAATTAGTAGAAATTTATAGCACAGAAGGCCATTTGGCCCATCGTGTCTATACTGGTCCTTTTAAGAACAATCCTTTCAGTCCATAGTCCTATGTAACTGTCCTTTCCTCATACTCCTGTAGCTTACTCCTTTGGTTCATATCTTCTTACCAAGATTTGTGTACATGGTTACACAGTTTTCATCATTATTTGCAAAATTAGGTTCGTGGTGCGCCCAGGCTACATAATCCATTGGAGAGCCATCAATCCACCTGCAAAAATTACAAAAACAATTCTGTTCAACACCAAGAAGCCACTGAGTGACAGCAGCCCCTTCCCTCACCTGAAGTGGCTTCTCCTATCTCCTCTCAGCTCTGGATCAGCGGCATCTTGCATTTGAAGACAGAACCTTGCTTTAATGTCTCATCAAGGGATGGCACTTCTGACAATGCAGCTCTACTGCCCCCCAGCACTCCCCCCAACTTTCTGACTCAGAAGCAAAACTGAGCCAGATAACTTGCATTTTTATAGGGTCATTGAAATGTCTGCATAATAAATTACTGTCAAGTGTAGTGACTGTGAACACAGCAGCTATTGATGGAGGATTGTTGGCCAAGACACTGAGAGAAAGTCTGCTCTTTTCATTCTCTACAGATCAGACCTTAAGCTTCAGACTAGCCCCAAAACAAGGGGAAATGATTCCTGGATTAGAGAGAGTGCGGAATTTTGTGCTCCTCAGCAGATCCATCGGGAAAACAGATATGCAAAAAAAACAAAATAGGTTAGATGCCTCTTCTCCCCTGTGCACTAAAATTTACAATTATACCTCACCTCAAAGACTAATAAAACTTGCGGTGATCCATTTCTGAAAGGAAGAAAGGACTTCCCAAGAGGGATGCATTGCAATCTAGTGGCCTTTTTGCTGGAGTAATTTTGCACAACATGGGACAACAAAATTTCTCGGATGTGGCACCTTACCCATTGCAAATGCTTCAAGTAATGCTCCAAAACTTTACCGTGTAATTTCAGCCTTAATAGCCACTTGAGACAAAGTATCCCGTGTTCTAATTCATGAATGGTCGTTATACTAGTCAGTGATTACCCTTAAAGGTTTTTTGATCTGTTTGTGCGTCACTTCTTCCCCTATTATACTATTTGAAGGGTGCAATATAAATGCAAGCTGTTGCTGCTGTAAAGTGCTTTGAAACATCTGACCATTAAATACACATTATCAAATGTAAAGATTATCATTATAATCTTTTCATGAAAAGGTTCAAGGACCACCTAACTCTTCCTTGATGCAATATCTTAAATGGAAAATCCACCCTCAGAGGATTAAAACTGATCCTTTGTAACAAAAAGATACAAAGAAAGTAATAAGAGGTGCAACAAGGGAATATGAGAAAAAAATTGATATCAAGGACAACAGTACAAGTTTTATAAATATATTAAGAGAAAGAGATTGGTAAAGGGGAATGTGGGACTATTAAAGACAGATGTAGGTGAGACTATAAATGGTAATAAGGGTAATAAGGAAATGGCAGGCTTGTTGAATGAATACTTTGCTTCCATTTTCAAGTAGAGGAAGAGGACAAAATACCAGTGGTACAAGGGAACCTAAAAACAAGCCAAAGAGAAGTACTAAATTGATATAATAGCAATAAAAATTGTAATGGAGAAACTAATGGGACTAAAGATAGACAAATCTCCAGGACCTGATGGATTCCACCCCAGGTATTAAAAGAAGTAGGAGAGGAAATTGAAGATGCATTAGTCATAATTTTCCAAAGATCACTATGTTTGGGAATTGTGCCCTTGGATTGGAGAATTGCAAATGTCACTCCATTATTTAAGAAGGGAGAGAGGGAGGAATCAGGTAACTGCAGACCTGTCAGCTTAACTTCAGTTGTGGGGCAATTACTGGAATCTCTCATCAAGGATAGAGTGACTGAGCATTTCGATAAATATGAGCTAATCAAACAAAGTTAGCATGAATTTGTGAGGGGTAGGTTATGTCTGGCGAATCTAATTGGAATCTTTTTAGGAGGTCATTGACCTGGTAGATAAGAGAGTGTCTATGGATTTTGTCTATATGGACGTCGCAAGGTTACCTCCGATTCCATGCACTTTTATTTTTGCTTATAACCTCTTGTGTGAAAGCTTATCACACAAAAGGATTTAAGCAAAAATAAAAATGCATGGAATCAGAGGTAACCTTGCAACGTGGCTTTGTAATTGGATAGGAGGCTAAAAAAAGAGTAAGGATAAAAGGAACAGTCTCTAATTGGCAAGATGTGATAAGTGGTGTTCCCCAGGGGTCTGTACTGGGGTTTCAGCTTTTCACCATACATATAAATGACTTGGATGAAGGAATAGAGAGTTTTATATCCAAATTTCCAGGTGACACAAAATAGGAGGCACAGTAAATAGTGTAGATGGGATCAGGAAGTTACAAAGGGACTTAGATTGATTAAGTGAGTGGGCAAAACTGTGGCAGATGGAATTCAATGCGGGAACGTGTGAGGTCCTCCACTATGAGTCCGAAAACAGCAAAACAGAATACTTTCTAAATGGTGAGAAACTAAGAACTGTGGAAGAACAAAGGGATCTGGGAGGCCACATACACAAATCACTAAAAACAATGATACCAGAGCTAAAAGAGTTAAGTTAAGAGGACAGGTTGCATAAACATGGACTCTGTTCCATTGAGTTTAGAAGACTGAGGGGTAATCTGATTGGAGGTTTTTATAATAAAGGGATTTAATAGAGTAGATATAGAGAAACAATTTCTAGAACAAGGGGGATTCCAGAACAAGGGGGTATAATCTTAAAATTAAAGCTTGGCCAATTCGGAGTGAAATTAGGAAGCAGTTTTTCACCCAAAGGGTAGTGGAAATCTGGAACTCTCTCCCCCAAAAGGCTGTGGATTCTGGATCCCTCACATCTTTAAGACTGAGGTGGGTAGATATTTCAGCAGCCTCCGTTGTCTCCCACCCGACCCGTCCTACCATCGGTGGCCGGGCTTTCAGCCTCTCTGCCCACATACCCTGGAACTCCATCCCACGGTCCCTTCACCTCGCTTCCTCCCTTGCCTCCTTCAAGGCCGGTCTCAAGACCCTTCTCTTCAACCGTGCCTTTTGGTCTCCCTCCCACCTCTCTGCCTTCCCTCATCCCTACACCACCCCTCCCCCATGCTCAGGCCCCGACACCTGACTGTTCAGCACTTCGGGACATCCTCCCGACGTGAAAGGCACTCTATAAATGTAATTTATTTGTTGTTGTTGTTGTTAGGTAAGGGTATTAAGGAATATGGGGCAAGGGGCGGGTAATTGGACTTGAGGTACAGATCAGCCATGATCTTATACAATGGCAGAACAGGCTCGAGTGACTGAAAGGCCTAATCCTGTTATGTTTCAAAGATGCTTTTTTTTTTAACATTACACCCACAAATAGTGTCGATCTTTCAACGGAACAAGAGAGAGAGGTAGCGTTAGATTCTGTTGTGGTATCAATTGCCAAGTATTTGCTATCAATTATGAAAGAATGCTCGGAGACAGACTATAAAATCAAGAGTACAAAAGGCATCAGCAATATAATAATGATAATCCTTGCATTTGATACAGTGCCTTATCTTGTTGAGACATCTCAAAGCACTTCACAGAATATATTGTAAAGTGAATTGACTGTATATTTTGTGGACGAAACGTGGCAGTCAATTGCACACAGCAATGTCCCACAAACAGTCATAGATTGAGTGACTAACGCTGGAAAATCCACCAATCAACTAATACTGGGTTCCTATTTATTCCTAGGTAAACAGAGGCATGTGGAGTAAGGTAAAACTTGCCTAACTTACCCTGACGGGAATCGAACCTGGGTCTTCTCGGTTACAAGGCAAGTGCTCTAACCAATACTCTACAGGACTCGATAATATTTACTTACTGAAAACTTTTATCAAGATCCACAACCAAGCCAATGAAATATTGATTGTTGGCATTCTTGGCAATCTGCAAAGACATTCCTGGTTAAGTTCACAACATCTTCAGAGAGACTAAAAAAAAGTTTCATTAACCCAAAGAAACCAATAATTTCAAAGATGATTTTGTTTTTTTTAAATTACAGAACCTCCCTTACCTGTTTCCACAAAAAATTTCTTTCGGAAGCACTACTGATGATCACAAGATCTCCTTGTTGCTTCTTGCAGTATGTCCTGGCTTCATCCCACGACATTGAATAGTGGTTAATGTAATACTGAGAATCATGAAACACAATCCAGCCATCTTCTGTTGTTTCAATCTCTGTTCATTATCCAAAGAAAGTATTGTATTAAATGTCAAGAAAAGATTGAGGGTGATATGATTACGGTCTTTAAGATTCTGAAGGGAATAGATAATGTCGACCATAATAAGTTGTTTTATCTTGTACTGAAAACCAGAGGACACGGCCTGCAATTGAAGGAGTGTTAATTTAGAATAAATCTGTGGAAACACTACTTCAGTGACCGAGTAGTAAACTTATGGAACAGGCTTCCTAAGGAGACTGTGAAAGCAGAATATGTTGTTTGTTTCAAGAACAAAGTAGAGAGAATTCTGCTAGAAAATAATATCTCGGGATACAGTATATAGTTTGGGACACAACATGTCAAGCGACTGCCAGGATGGTAAAAGGCCAACTTAATGGACCTTGGACTTCTTTTGTCTAGCAAGCATTCTTATAACAGTAGTCTACCTAGAACCAACACCACAGGATCAGGTAACGAACGATTTACAGCGAATAAAGGGTGTTAGAATTTACACTTTTTGTATAATGTTAGAATCACAATAGATGTTGCGAACGGGTTAACTTTTAAGTTAAGTCTGGGGGCAACTGGACTGACAGTCATGGGATAGGACACATCTGGTTTTCTCTGTTTTTGAAACAATAACGGACAGGGGCAGGGGGTCACCTCTTATCAGTAAATGACAACAAGCCCACAGAGGTAACGGTCCAAGGTACCAGTCGACACAGGATCTCGACTGAGCAATACGTCGCTAGATTCTGACAAGGCCTGCCAACCGACAGAAGGCAACCCTCAAGAATAACAATTAATGAGCAAGTTGCTTAAACTGGAGGACCTTGGTACCATCCCGGGATATTGATAAGGAATAACCAGTCACTTAAAAGGAATGTACTAACGAACCCACACCACAAAATAATGAGCACCAGATACAGTCCTAAACTGATCAATTCTCTACCTTAGACAATTAGATCAGATAACAGGAGTCTTAAGGACAATGTGTCGTGTGCTGAGGCACGTACACCCCATGAGGTGCTCACGTGAACCCAGCATGATTTCGACAGGTGATCTAATGTCCGCAAAATGATTGGATGAACATTGGTTTAAGAATTCTGTTAACTTTGTGTACGGTGCCGTCCCGGATCGTGGAGACAAGGATACGGGAGATGGGGCCGTCCCGGGTCGCGGAGACAAGGATACGGGACCATCCCGGGCTGCGGAGACAAGGGTACGGAGATGGAAGACTGAGAGCTGGAAACACTAAGACTGAGGATATCAGATGGAAGATTGAAAGCTGTAAGCAAGAAGACTGAAAGCATGAAGAATCAAGCTTGTGTGCTGGAAAGACACAGTGTTGAACTCTTGAACTCGAGATATCTATAGTGGTGTTATTCTGTTATAAGATCTGTTGATTGTACCGGCCTTTGGTCTGACCCATTGGGATATTGGGGAATAACGAACGAATAACAATAAAACAGTTTGATATCTGGTTAGAGGAATTAGCGTTATTTCCTTACAGATTTGGCTGATTTTATTTTCTAACAAGGGGAAGAAAAATAGTACTCACTCTCTGAAGCTGCAATTGTAGGATCTGGCTTCACAGGATTTCCTGTGAAGACAAAGAGATCTTTAAATATCTTCAACATCTCAAAGAAGGTTAAACTTTGCCAAATATTTATCGAGAATTATACAATATCAAGGATTGCAATAATGGTCATAATTCCCTACATTTGCACTTCCCTTCAACTTTATCGACCAGTCCACTCCCATTACTCAGGAAATACCAGACTGCTTCATGGCCCCTGCCTATCTGCCCTACTGTCGGAAAGGTGGGGTTTCAGCTTTACTGCTCCCACTCTCTGGAACTCCATCACAGATTCCCTCCAACGTGCTCCTTCCTGCGCTCTTTCAAGGCACATCTCAAAATGTACCTCTTTGACTTGAAGTTATCCCTCATCTTTTCCCTGCCTGCCCTCCTAGGCTCCCACTCCCAGCTTGTGTGCTCAACCAACATTGTCAAGCACTTCTAACGTGAAAGGCGCTATGTAAATGTGACTTGCATTGCATCCTATTCAAATAGCAAGCTTGTATAATTCTTGATGTTTGCATGCCATGTGACCTCTTACTTATAATATAAACAACTTCCTGTGTGGTATTTGTTCACAATATTGACCTGCTGGAAGTATTTTTTTTAATAGAAATGTGACAAAGGTCTCATTTCCATCTTTTAAGCTTGCCTTTTCTAATTTTGCAAATCCAGCTCTGATAGGTTTCACAATGGTTGTCGTTCCATTGCAAGATTCCACTGAGACGTGCCTCAACACAGTTCTCAAGTCCACGGTAATTGTTGGGCTCTCCTTGGTTCCATTTCTCATAAATTACCTACGGCAGAAACATAAACAGGGTAGATGTGGAATATCTATCACTGTTGAAAATACAAGGGTAAAGAAGAAAACACAGAAAAATGTATCAAAATAAAATCGATTTAAAAAATGATACTATTGTTCCATTTTACAAGAAAATACATTTGAACCACACAGAGGGAAATACTTAAAACCATAAAAAAATCAACTTTAATCGCTTAAGAATGAAACACTTACTGGGCTGCCATCACTCCATACAAATCCACCATTCGGGTCAGGTTTATTCAGCCCAATCCAAAATGACTGATGGCTCCTTCTTGACCTATAGTTCAAAAGAGGGAAGAACTTAAAAGGGAAATATTTCTGTCATGAAGAAATATAATTGCCTGATAGCAATGTTAATTTGCTGCCCTCTACCAGTGATACTTTGCAATCGCGAATAATCCTTTCATTTGATACAGTTTACATTTAGAGTTCACCTTTCATGTTGGGAAGACGTGTCAAAGTACTCAAGACTGCTGGTTGAATCCTGCTTGGCTCCCGTCATGGCCTTCAAACCTCGGGCGCTGACAGCATCACCCTTCCTGGATGCGCCCTACACCTCACAGAGTCGATACGGAATCTCAGGATCCTGCTTGACACTCAACTATCCTTCATTTCCCACATCCATGCCATGACCCGCTCCGCCTTTCCCCACATCCACAACATTGTCCGGCTCCGCCACTGTCTCTCACCCCAGGCCACCGAGACTCTCATCCAAGCATTCATCACATCCAGGATCGTCTATGCAAACTCGTTGCTTGTTGGCCTCCCTCCATAGGTCTGCAGATCATCCAGAAATCTGTAGCCCGTGTCCTTTCATGCACCAGGTTCCACAACCCTATCACCCGCATCCTCGCCCGACTCCACTGCCTTCCCATCACTCAGAGGATACAGTTCCATATCCTGGTCCTCACCTTCAAAGCCTTCCACAGCTTCGCTCCTCCCAACTATGTAATCTCCGAGCCCCCTGCTAACCTGCCCGCTCCCTCTGTTCAGCCAGCTCTGGCCTGCTTTACGTCCCCAACCCTGCTCGCCGCACCATTGGCGTGCAGGCCTTCAGCCTTTCTGCTCCGACCTGCTGGAACACCATCCTCTTTGACCGTGCCTTCAGTCATCCTCCTACCCCTACCCTCCACCACTCCTGACCAACCACCAGCTCGGGTGCAGATCCCTGACTGTACAGTGCTTTGGGACATCCTCCTGATGTGAAAGGCGCTATACAAATGTAGTTTGTTGTTGTTGCTGGCTGGAAACCTGAAGTGGGGTGGAAGCCAAAGTGGCTGGGGCAAGAGGACCAATAGTGCAGTCAAAGAGACAGACCTTGAATAAAGTGAGGGAGGGAGCAAGTTGGAGAGACACCAGGATGGTTTTCCAGAGTTAGGGCAGAATGGCTGATATCCTGAATGTTGATGGTGGGGCGGATAAGGAAGGTAACATGAAGTAGGCCAGTGTTTAACGTGTGAAGGGAGCAGTCAAGTTAGTACGGTTGCAAGAGATAGAGTGGGATTCAAAGGTGAGAATGAGGTTCTTGATTTTGATCCAATTGGGAATGGGGAGTCAATGGAGCCAAGCAAGAATGGTGGGTGATAGGCTTGTGTTGAGCCTGGTGTGGGAGAGGGAAGATCTGGATGGTCTACTGTGCATTTATAGGTAAACACAGCAGCCTCTCTGTGCAAACCAATAGCCCACAAACAGCCATGACGTGCTATCTAAGTGAAAGAGAAATTGCTTCTGAAGTCAAAAGGGTGAAACAGTTTGAATCCGTGCTTTTAAGATCATGCGATCAAGTTTAATTAAAACAGGATTTTTGTTTAATGAATTTGTATATTTTTTCCAGAGGAATTTCACAATGAAAGGAGAAAATGCCCACATTCTAATGCCTACAGTCCAAACAGTAATCTAATATAATAAGTGTTTTTTTTCTGCTTCAGGTGTTAAGATAAGGAAGAGATTAACAAAATAAAGAGAGGTTAAGATAAAGAAAGCCCTTCAACTCATTTCATCTCATTCTTCCAAAATACCCACCCTGTCACTCCAGATAAATTGATCATTCACTTCATGGCTGTTTGTGAGGTGTTGCTGTGTGGAAATTGATTGCTTCAAATACAAACTCACTGCAATTCACATCAGTTCACTTAAAAAAAAGTACGGTTTGTTGAAAGGTCCCTTCTGATAATCTATTCTAGTTGTTGATTTCTCTAGGTGCAAAATACTTACTGGTTTATATTTTAAAATTGCACTTAACTGTGCCCTCTTTCTTGCCTCTGCAATCCTGAAATTCTTGGGAGTAAATTTCTTACTTAATTCTGCTACAAAATAACTCTAGTGACCACCAAGTCATCCACCTCTAAGTAAGTGGTTTCTTCCTTTTCAGGTCCCAGAGTCCACCGTTGTTTTCTTAATCTAAGGTAGGCAATTTTGACTACAAATTTTAGGACCTTTGTCTAAATTTTTTTTGCTATATATTCCTTTTGCCAGAGGCCAGATGGTTGGAACATGGAGCCCTAGGATCTGAACTCAACCGATTTGGCAGTGTAAGATGGAATCCTGTTTACTCTGTTTTATTGCTGTCTCATATTTAATTTGAATTGATGAGTCAACTAACACTGTGGTTTCAACTTCCCCTTTGGCAAATCCTGATCCACTATTATTTTAAACTGCATTGTTCTCATTTTTTTTTGCTTGTTTAGAAGTTTTTTTTTGTGTGGGGCAAAGATACACTACTTACTCTATTTTATTCTGGAGAAACTCATCCTCCGAGACATCACTGATGCTGGCAAGATTCCCTCCAATGGCTTGGCAGTAATCCCGAGCATCAAACCAAGACTTCTTTTCAATTTGAGATTTTTCAAATATCTGTGTGGAAAAATACGTTGTATTAAGAAGTCACTTAACATCACGCAAAATGTTAAACCAAGGTCCTTCTGAATCCGGTTGTTGTGGCTTCAAGCCCATGTTGTGACTTTGATCTTATTATCCAGGTTGATATTCCAATGCAAAACTAGGGGAGCACTGCATTGTTAGAATCAGATGTTAAACCAAGCTCCACTTTTCAAACAGATATTACAACAACTTGCATTGATAAAGAGCCCTGCACGCAGGATAGCATCCCAGAGCGCATAAATATTAAAGGCCCCATGACACTATTTGAAAGGAGAATGATGTCCTGACCAACAATCCCCCAGATTCACTTCACGGCTGTTTGTGAGATACTGCAAATTGGCCGCCGCATTCACCTACAAATACAGCTACTACACTTCACATAAAAATTGTGGAGCGCTTTGAGACGTTTGACGAAATGGTAAGGAACTATATCCTGGATATGGAGCCCTGTAGCTCAGTAGTGAAAGCACTCTCCTCACAAGCGAGAGACTTGGGTTTGATTCCTGGCAGGGTGAAACCTTGGGCAAGTTTCCTTACTCCACGCCTGATAATAATCGCTCAAGAAAATAAATAAATAATGATTTTGTTATTCAATCCACGACTGTTTGTGACTGCTGTGCACAATTAGCTGCCACGTTTTGCCCACAAATATACAGTCAATTCACTTTACAGTATAGTCTGTGAAGCGCTTTGAGACATGTAGAAGATGTGAAAAGGGCTATATCAAATGCAAAGATTATTATTATTGTTATATCAAATGCCAGGATTATTAATTTGTTGTTGGAGCAGGAGTGGTCAGTATAATTGGAGGAGATGTTTGTTATTCCAATTTGTCAGCACCTGGAAGTCCAATACCCTACAGTTATCATGATGGAGTCACGTGGAGGGGGTGTGGGAACTTATTACATACCCCAGCAGACAATCTTTAGTTACTGACCAACCTTGACAACTGCATTCATCAATGATGCGACAATGAACACCTCACACGTGGACAGTTTTATTTGATTCCTACAAAGTGGTTAAACTGTGTTCTCTGACTGCCAATCTGAACAACAATAGTGGCTGAAAATCGCAACAACAACAAAACAAATTTCATTTATATAGCACCCTTCACGCAGAGTAGCTTCTCAGAATACTTAACAGTGGTGGAGCTTGATTCCAAGCCAGAGAGAGAGGGGAGGTAGTTGTAGACAGTTAAAGAGGAAGGTCTTTCTCATTGCTATGAGCTGGGGAAACAAAGATCTTTAAATGCCAATGAAAATATAAGTATTAAAGTGCACTGGACTAACAAGGGCCATCTAGTTTACATCTCACAAAGTGTGAGCAGAACCCGCCACAAAAGAATCACTCACCTTGTAGCAGTATCTGGAGTTTTGGTACGTTTCCCAGTTTCCTGAACATTTTGGGGCGGGGGTGGTGGATATAAATGGAGTGGGTGTTATTCCAATTTGCCATCGTTTGCAGATATACTTTGCCTTGTTCGCACAATTGTAAACATCCCATAATCCAGCAGCACTGCCAGTTGCCATGGCAACACAACCAACGCTCCTCCCTTTGAAGAAGAAATAGTAGTTCCAGCTGATGTTACTTCAGTAAATTCCAACAAATAAGACGCTATGAAGTTGTCCTCATTAATTAATTGCTGCTGTCAATTAGATCATAGGAGAGAAACTCATTTTTAAAACCTAAAGGTTATTCTCGGTTTGTAGGTAAATTTAGGTATATTTAGGCAAACTTGTGTATGACACACGTGGAAATCCATCACCGTGCTTAAGAGTATCCGAACCAAACTGAGAATTCGATGTATCCCACTTATACATGGAAATTCCAGAGCTGTTTATTGAAATAGAATGCGCACTCTCTCTCTCTGAGGCGACAAAATGTAGGTACAGTATATTTAGGTAAACATATAGTCCATCCATCCCAGAGTCCAGGACTCTATCCCCAAGTCCCTGCTCCCTGCTTTCAAGCCTACATTCCAACTTGCCTATCGACTGCATTTTATTCAACTACAAGTGTGTAAGCACTTCTTTCTCCTCTCCCCGCCCCCAGCAGCTCAGGTGCTAAATCAGCTGAGTGATATGCTTTGTGAAGTAAAAGATGCTGTATAAGTCAGTGAAATGCAGCAACTGTGTAGGCAAAAGCAGCAACCAAATAGTGCACAGTAATGCCCCATTACTGACAGGCAAACAGGCATGAAGAGCGTGACCAATTTTATCCAGGAGATTATTGGCAAGAACACCAGGAGCAACTCTCTTCTCTTTTGAGTAGTGCCATGGGATCTATAACGTTCACTTCAATAGGCAGAGGGGATTTCGGTTTAATGTCTCATCTGAAGCACGACACCTTTGACAATGCAGCACAACTGAGGTGCCAGCCTAGATTATTATCACAATGTCCTGACATGAGACATGAACCCCTCAACCTTCTGACTCAAAGGCATGAGTGATATGAACCTAGCCAGGCTGACCCCTATCTAAGTGAAGTATCAATCCCACCCACCCGGATGATAGAACCAAAACTCTACCTATTCTAAGCCTGTAAGACCATTCTGTTTTAATGTTAATTGTGGAATTGTGGAAAATTAGGGACGTCCTCCCAGTGTGAAAGATGCTATACAAATGTAAATTTGTATTGTAAAATTCTTGAATTATCAGGTGTGCAAAAACATCTTCCAAAATAAGACTGGTTTTAAATTTTAAGACAAAATGGTCATGCAGCCTAAGAGCTTCAGGTCAAGATTGTGTGAATGCAAACTGTGAAAGAGTAGGCGTGAGTGGACTGTGGAAGGATTAGGTTTGATGGGCCAAATGGCTGTTTTTTGCTGCATGCTTTCTAATGTTGTAGTGATTCAGTGAACCAATGCCATGGAATCGATCTAACAGATGCACCGTGCTCACCTGGCATCTCAGCATTCCAGTGAGTGAACATGATCGCCTCTCCATTCGTTGACTTGAAGCTGCCCCTTGTCTTTAGGTCAGATTGCACGCCGACCCAGAAATATTTCTCAGTTCGGAAACCAATTAAACTTGTCAGAAAAGCTTGCTCGTACCTGCAGTGTGAGAGGAGGCAAGAAAGTTCTCCAGTGAAATAATGATCATATGCAAATAGAAAACCGAAGAGGAGGATATTTGGCTCACTGAGCTTGTTCTGCCAATTTATTAAATTAAGACAGATCTTTTCATCCCATTACCTACCTTTTCTCCATGACACCTTTTGCTCCATGATTTACTTCACACACTTATTTCCCCCCAAATAATCTAATATCTATCTTAACATTGTATTATGTTGATTTCAGAGCAATTTGCACATAGCTTTTTTTCTCAGAAAAGACTCAAACAAAAAAACTTACCTCCCACGAAAGTGACTGATGACTATAATGTAGTGTTGATGCTGAATATATTCAGTATTGGAACATATTAATAATATATGCAGAATTTGAAGTGCACTGATTGCTAAAGTATGATAATTGAGGAGTAGTAACATTGTTGTACTCTGCAAATTTTGCAGGAAATTGCCATGATATTTGTAGTCATTCAACCCCTTATTTGCCAGATAAACTAAGTCTGAGCCATGGATATTATACTGAAGTGACAGCACTGGAGGAGGTGGTATCAGGCGGAGTTCAATCCACACCTGCTGCACTATAAAGGAAAGTCAGAACCCCAATAGGCTCACTCTCCTCATGGTTTGTTGAAAGTTTTCATGCTGTCCATTGAGCAGATTAGGGTTGTTCCGCAGAACCTTCTTAATGTTACTAGTCAACGGCACAATTGCCTTGTATTGTACATATTAACCAAGTTTAAGTCCATCGTCTTTTCTGCCAATTCAGAATCACACAAAACCAATGAACTGTCTGCTGGTGGTATGGTTTATCCATTTTTGTGAGAGATGCTAACTTATCACAGTATGTTATAGTTCTGTCGCCGGAAGATTGCCAAAAGGTAAACCCTACTCACCTGTCTTCAACATTAACAAGGAAAGAATCTTGACTCTGGCATGCTTTGTTTGCGTCATTGAAAGTCTTCTCAGACTGCCCGGTCAAATAGCAGTGAAGCCCATATTTCTTCCAGCCCTGCAACCAAATCAGTATATCGACCACTGTATGAGTTATAACATGAAGCAGATAAATGCAGCCTTTTTAATGCGCAATTGAAGTAACGTATGTTAAATGCAATAACCGGTAGCGATAATTGCACTGATGTTTTTAAACTTTGACAGTTTCATCCTTTCTCCGAGTTTACATTATTCCTGCATACATCAGACTCTTTGAGCTTTGAGATGTCTTCCCGCTGTGAAAGGCATCATATAAATGTCAATTGAACTGTATCATGATGGAGAAGGGAATAGAGAGATATGGAAGGGGAATAGGGAGAGGAGATTAGGATGGATGGTGTGTAAATACTAGAACTAACTAATTGGGCCAAATACCCGGTTTTGGTTCTTACAGACTATATTGTTCCACATAACAACAACAGGAACTCAGGAAATATTTAGTTCTACAGTATTGATATATTACATATTCCCTTTTGTTCCCTTTATTTACTTCTTCTCTAGGTGCCTCTAGCTCATAAACGGTAATACCTTCAGCACTCCTAGATGTTATCTCGCTGAAGGACGCTATATAAATGCAAATTGTTTACATAATGCTTTTCATGTCGGGAGGACACCTCAAAGTGCTTCATACTGCTGGCTCAGCATGCAAGCTGCGTGGAGGGGGAGAAACAGGGAAGAGGGGGTTTGAAGATGGTGGGGAGGGAAAAGTCTTGAAGTGAGCTTTGAATGTGGCAGGAAAGGGGTGAGTTGGCAGGACTTTGGGATGGAATTCCAAGGAGGATGGTCAAAACTTCTGAAAACTTTCCCACCAGTGGTGCCCAGCCAGCAGTGTGAAACTCTTTGAGGTGTCCTCCCAACATGAAAAATGCTACAGAAATGTGAATTTATTTATATAATAATGACTTCCTGCATTTCCATTGTTCTGTATTTGTCAAATAAAGTTGTGTTTTGTTAACCCCATTAACTTCATTATGATGATATGCAGTATAATACATCAATATAAAAGAAAATGATAGACGAGCTAACAGAATTCATTAATGATGTTATAAAGCATGTCCGCTTACCATTGGACACCCTTCCTCTGCAAGGATCTCCTGCTCATTTCCTGGAACCTTTGCAAGAGGCTTGAGTTTGCAGATATATCCATGCTCTTTTTCGCACACCTGATCTGCCCAGTATCCATCCTGCAGAACACACAAGTTTTGTTACTTTTCACTTAAAATGTACAATAAATATGGCAGCATCCAATATTATAATAACAACAGGGTGGTCGGAGATGAATTTATGCTTACCAGTTTTGGACCAAACTGGATATTATATCTATGTTGTTCCATATCTGCATCCTTTTAATTCATACTTTTCACTAGTAAATCACACAAGCTATGATCTGAAATTATTGCTCCTAAATCCAGTGCTGAATCTATGAATGTGAATGCAGGACATGTAAAATGTCGTGTTTGTCAGCCTGACTCAGTTCTTAGCACCCTAGCTTCTGAGTCAGACGTTTGTGGGTTCAAGCCTCACGTCGGGACTTGGAACTCACATCTAAGTCTAAGTTGACACTCCATTGCAGTAGTGTGCTACAATGACAGAAGTGCCATCCTTGCCATCGGCTGATATGTTAACCAAGGTCTCGTCTGTCTGTTCAGGTAGACGTTAAAAATCCCATGGCACTATTCGAAAAGAAAAGTGAGTTTTTCCCAACGTCCCAGGCAACAATATCCCGAATAAAATTGGTCACTCATGCCTTGACTGTTTGTGGGACATTATGGTGTACAAATTGGTTTTCACGTTCACCTATAAAACACATAAAGTGACACCACTTTACAGTAAATCCTGTGAAGTGCTTTCAGAAGTCCTCCTGTCTTGAAATGTGCTATACCAAATATAAGGATTTGTTTTTATATAAAACGCACAGCTATCTCATTCAGATGTGTATATTATCTAGAAAGATCACTACATTGATTGGATAAAGCACTACAAATATATTTTTGCTGTTGGCATGCTGTCCAAATTGACCACATCATACTTCATGTCACTGACCATCTCTTAGACAACAGGAATAATAGACAGTAAAGCTCACAGGGTGGACAGTAGCAAGAATGATAAGAACATCACTGTCAGAAATAATGCAACCATTCAAAATTACTTTTTACAAAGGTCAGTTTGGGACCACAATCAACAGCTCACACACATTGCAGTGCAACAGGTAAGAGAGATGTGTGCGTAGACTCCTTCTACTGTAGCAGCCAAGGGATGCTCTACATTTGGGCAGATAATAAACTGAAATACTTTAAGCTTCATATTTAAGGGAAGTCCTGCAAAGAGAACGATTCCCTTTCCAAGAATTTGTTTTTAGTCTGATATATACCGGGATTTATATCGCTATGCTCATTAGTATCCAAAGCAGACCCAGAGTCTTTTTTTCGTTCATTTCCAATAAGTATTTTTCTTTCTTAGAATTGTATTAAAATCACCTGTTGCTGGGTTATATGAAGATCTGTTACTCAAAGATAAAGTACCTTTACACAGGCCTCATTGTTTCAAGACAACAAACATCTCAAACGAACTGTTGGAATTTTTTTTAAAAAACGGATAGGAAATCACCCTGGAGTCAATTTATTAACGATTGTTAGTCTAATCTCAAGCAGTTTTCCCAGCTGTCTCTCTTGTCAAATGTACATCAGTACAAAAACAATTTTAAACATTCAGTTGCAGGATCCTGTCTAACAACCCTAGGGGCCAATATAATGGTTTCGTAATGAACCTCCTCCTGCTTCGCTTATTATTTGTTCATTTTGTTCTACATTCCAAGCGTTTCAGATTATATTAATTCCTTCCTGCACCACGTGAGGAAAATCCATGCCTCGTAAATAACCGGAATTCCTGAATCTGCTGAGTGATTCTTCCTGAGCTAAAATCAATTAGTGAACCTAGGCCTGAGACCTCTGAGATAATCGGTAAAAAGGAAACTTTCAGCCAGGCAAAGTCAACCTTAGAAAATAAATGTTAAACAAAAAAAACTTAGAAGCTGCTCTGGAGGCAAAAATTTACAGTAACACTCATCGTCACTTCAAAATAAAAATAATTGGCGAACACTAGATCTGACAAAATGGCAAAGCACATGCATTCGCCAACTAAATATGTAGTTACTATATTTCCCTCATACATCTTCTGTTTTAGCAAACGTGCAGGAAACTATCAAATTAAATTTATTGGTAAAAATATCAAGTAATACCTACTGATTCTAAAATAACAATTATGATTATAAAGTGTGAGATAAACTATCATATAATGAGTGCCTTTTAGATGTAGTTTTAAACTATTAAGAGATAGCCCTTTTCTCTAGCTGCGTATTTTCAGCTACCTGAAAATACTTTTTCCTCTGGTTCTCGGAGCATGGGATGCGATGTGTGAAAATGCATAGACGATATAAACCTCTTACCTTTGTCCTCATAAGCACACAGTCCTCATATTTGTTACTAAAATGACTTGGTTCATCATGCTCCCATATAGTATATGTTACTGGAGATCCATCTGACCATTCGAACAGCATCTGATTTTTAATATCATTCATTCCAATCCACAGCTCATCAGTAGGTACTGAAATGCATCAAAAATAAAACATCTTTACAAATGACTTTTTATTAAAGACTCAGTTTGTAAAACCATTGAGTTATTCAGACCTGGAGAGTCCCATGTTCAATTCCCAGTCTATGCTTAGTTAATTGATTCTGTGAAAATAATAAGCTCGGCACCTCCTGAACAGATAGGAAGGGTTTAAATCAATCAGGGTTGCTAATGATCCAGCGACTTTAAGTTTGAAAGTGTTTTTATGCCTTTGTGTCTGTATATGTGCGTGTATGCATGCGGATGTGTTCAGGAGTAGGGATTCTTCCCAATCAGCTCCTGTTAAGCATGCAGGCTATAACCCTAACAGGTAGGGTAGTCCTAGGTGGACAAGCAGTGGGAAAGCTTGCCATACAGTTCTTTCAATGGCAAGTTATTCAATTTTAGCTGGTTAGACTCCAGCAGCACCACAACACACACTCTGGGGTCTCCGAGCCTTGGCTCTTGCTAACCTGCACCAAATACTCTCCAGAATTAGATAAGAAGAATATTTCCCTCCAGGGAGATAGTGCGCATTCCATTCCAATAAATATCTCAGGAACTTCCATGTATAGTTGGGATGCATGGAACTCTCCATTCTGTTTGAATACGCTTGAGTATTGTGATGAAGTACCCTCATGTGTCAGACACCTGACTGACCCCCCAAAAAGTTATGTGTTGGAGTCAGTTTGTCTGTGTGTTTGAGTGGGTGACAGTACGTGTGCATGTGTCTTTGGGCTGTTGGTTGAGGACAAGGTAAGGATTGACTGTTTGACTTCATGGTACAAAGGCTTGCTGACACTCATTATACCTCACACTCGAAGAATAGTCACTAAGTTGAGGTAATGGAGAATGCCTTCGCAGCCGTATCTCAGCATGAGTTATCTCCCCAGGACAGGAAAGAAACAAATTGGAGCGGTAAAAAAAAATGGACAATATTCCCAAACTAAAGTAAGATTTCTAGAATCTTAGAAAAACAAATATTCTAAACATTTAGTGTAATGTGGCTTCCTACTTTATAAAAATATGTATGATACAATGTGGGGCAGCTTTATTATAACGCAGTCCACTGGATCCAATAGTTCAGAGGACTATGTGGCTTCCTACTTTGTAAAAAAAACTGCACATGATAATACAAGGAAGCCTCATTATAATTCCTCTGATCGTTCAGAGGCCATCTCATAAGTGAAGTGTGTAAACTTAGCCAACTTCTTAGTTAGCAGGTTGCTGCCAATATCACTTCCTGTGTGCTGGGCATGTGCACTATGGCAAGGAATGCAGTTAACTTCACGTCCTTTGCACCTTGTGTAACACAGTGGTTCCTTGTGTAGCATGCATGCAGGAAGGGGTGCTGTGCGTAGCATACACAAGTGTAATACACAGGAAGTGTTGTCAGTAGCAACCTAATGATCCAGACGTTTTCCATTTTTTTTTAAACATGGGAAGCCAGCTAGTCAGTGCCAGAAGTCGGGTATACTACACATAACATAGGTCTACAATAGACCGGTGCTATTATCAAGCAGTGCTCCATGGAGATGGAGGGCACACAACATTGGATTTGTTTCAAATTCTCTACTTTCATTGGGGGCAGGGAATCATCCCACTCAGTTATTTGGGGCGAGGTAAGCAGGGTTTCCTTGAAGCTGAACTGGCTCCAAGGTGAAATGCTTGGCAACGGAATGTCAGAATCAAGCCGGCCCTCTGTGGCGGTCTTGGTAGTCCGGTTCCTGAGCCAGGTGGGTCCACAGTATTCCATGGCACTGCTGAAGACAGCACAGCCAGCCTGGCTCATCGGCAGGACCTGGAAAGGCAGACCAGTCACTGTGGGCAAGTAGTCATCCCTCTCAGCTCCTGTTAACCCAATTACTGACATGGTTGGATGCATGGTTTTGATTGGCCACCATTCACAGTATTGTAGATCCACCACAGTTTACCGTGTAATTTGGAACTTAATTGATTCAAATAATGTTAAATAATAGCTATTTAGAAAAGAAATCAATTGAGTGCAATAGCCATATAGTACAGGATAGGCTTTCATCATTCTGTTTAAGAGTTTGAACCAGTCAAAAGTCTTTTCTGGTCCAGAAAATTCCAATATCCTTGCACATCATTGTTTATACTGTATTGGACATGGCAAAATTACTTGCCAAATAATCGCCAAGCTTAAAATCTATAGGGATAAGATACAGATCGACTCATTCTATTCCATTCAAATCTTCAATTAGTATTCATTAAATCAAATCGAAGGCACTGTTGATGATAGACTAGCCACCCTGACTCAACAGGAGGATTTGGAGGGACAGACCTGAGATCAGGTTTTCCCATTCAGCTCCTGTTAACCCCAAAGGCCTAAAGGGTAGGGTGATCCCAGCTGGAAAATCAGCAGGAAACTTGCCAGACAATGCTTTCAATAGCAGGCTAGCAGGTTTAGCTGGTTAGACTCAAACTGTACGCACACTCTAATGTCCCCAAGCTTTAACTCTTGCCAATCTACGCCTAATACTTCCCAGGAATCATTCCTCTGACGAGAGAGTAGACAATCCATTCTGGACAAAAAAAAATTGCCATATACAAATGAAACTCTCAGTTGTTTGGTTTGAATGCTTAAGTATTGTGGTGGGGTTCTGTGTATGCCAAATGCACTGATGACCAAAACATTTAATGTATTTAACACTCACGGTATCCGAGCTGGCTAATCAGAAAGCTATACTCCTCAATGTTATGGATACTTGCTAGGTCCCCTTCCTCCTTTCGGCACGCTGTTAAAGACTGCTGCCACGTCTTTTGTTCTCTCTGAAGAATATAGCAATAACCTGCAAACGGCAGCCATCCCGTTGGGCAAGAAATTGGCACTTCAGTCACTGGAAGACAACAAAATTACATTTGTAAAGCGCCTTTCACGTCGAGAGGATGTCCCAAGATGCTGAACAGTCAGGGATCAGGACCCGAGCATGGGGGCGGGGGCAGGGTTGGGATGAGGGAGGACAGAGGGGGTAGGAGAGCAGCTAAAAGGCGTGGTCAAAAAGGAGGGTCTTGAGTCGTGCCTTGAAGGAGGTAAGAGGAAGGAATTCTGGGATGGAGTTCCAAAAAGTCAGGGCAGAAAGGCTGAAAGCCCGGCCGCTGATAGCAGGGCGGGTCGGGCGGGAGACCTGCTGAGCAGAGGGAGCGGACAGGTTGATAGGGAGTCAGCAGGTGACGAATGCATGTATGAGGGTTTCAGTGGCCTGAGAGTTGAGGCAGTGGCGGAGTCGGGCAATGTTGCGGGGGTGGGGTAAGGCAGAGCGGGTCATGGCACGGATATGGGTGAGAAAGAACAGTTGAGGGTCGAACAAGACCCTCAGATTTCTGACTGGCTTGGTGAGGTGGAGTGTGCATCTGATGTGGATGCTGATGCTGCCAGTGCCTGAGGTGCGGAGGTGCTACCACGAGCCAATCAGGAGGGCCTCGGTCTTGCTGACATTCAGCTGTAGAAAGTTGGCTCTCATCCAGGACTTGATGTCAGACAGACAGTCTGTCAAGATGTTCAAGACAGGTTCAAATGTAACAATTTGTTTTAATATAATACACATTTATATAGCGCCTTTCACAGCAGGAGGAAGTCTCAGAGTGCTTTACGCAGCAGGCTGGGTACCTTATCCAGGGACTGGGAGTGGAGGGTGGGAGAAGGCAGAGCTGAAGAAGGCGAGGAAGGGGAAAGATTTTGCAAACCTTAAGTCCTTAATAAATAAGACATCAAAATTGCTTTGAAATTCAACAATAACTTGCATTTATATAGCGCCCTTGGGATTACATCCCGACCTGAGCTGCTTTCCCCCACAATGCCCCCATCCCTGTCCTCTATCGACCTCGATGCGCTTCACAACAGTAACAATTTGTATATGTACACGACCTTCCATGTAGGATAACCTTTCAAAGCGCTTCACTGTGGCAGGGTTGGAAGCCGTATTAGGAGGAAGGGGAGGGGGTAGATGACTATAAGCGCGGTTGAAGAGGTAGGTGGATGGATAGAGGCAGGGAGTTCCAGAAAGTGGAGAAATGACTGAAATAGGAAGGGGAGGTGGAAGAGGTAGGTTTAAATATTGCACTGTTAATAACCATGAACATCACTGAGCCACAATGTCTCAGCTCTCGAGACAATTTTCACTCCAGTAAGACTTCGGTTTCCCTCCACATTTTCAACACGGTGCCACTGATAATTGTGCAAATAACAGGACTAACCCGGGATAGCAGGAGAACTAGTTTTTGCATTATTCTTTTGACAAATATATGCCAGTTTCTTGGAACACAATTTGCTTTCCCACTTTGATCCTCTCGCTGAATCCATGGCTACACACTTGGAAGCGGCCTCAAAATTCGGTTGCCCTTTGATGTAGAAGTGAAAACAAAGTCAGTAATGTTTTGGGGATAAAACTAGGTCCTAAAGGTTATTCACAGCATTGCAATTTGATATTGCCAGGAAATATTTTGCTGTGTGATACATTTAATGCACTGCAACTTTACATATTGCTTAGAACACAATGAAGTCAAATAAAGCTCAATGTTAACGACTGAAGAATGTTATCAAGGATGCATAGAAATACACACTGTGTCTTCTTTCCAGACACACTGTGGGGGCAAAAGAGTAACTTTTGTGTCAGTCTGGCTCAATGGGAGCACTCTCGCCTGTGAGTCAGGAGGTTGTGGGTTCAAGCCCCATTGATGGGACTTGTAATCATATTGTCTTGTTCACATTTCACTTCAATGCAGTGCTGGGTGGGGTGTTGTATCGTCGGAAGTGCCATCCTTTGGATTAGATGTAAAGCCGAGGTCCCATCTATCTGTCTAGGTAGATGTTAAAGATCCCATGGTACTATCCGAAAAGAAAAGGGAGTTTCTCCCTGGGTTCTGCCCAACAATCCCGCAAATAAAATTGATCACTCACTCCATGGTTATTTATCAGTTGTTGCTATGCACAAACTGGCTGCTGTGTTTCACCAATAAAATACACAGACAAACCACTTTACAATATATCCTATAATATAGTGCTTTGAGACATCTTAACGCAGTGATAAGGTGCTATATCAACTGAAAGGATTACTCTTATTGATTAATACCTTTCACTTAGAAGGAATCCCTAAAAGTGCTTCAAACTTACAGACTCGTCCTCTGTGCTTCTTTAGCTCCAATCCCGAAATGTTACTTTAAACTTTAATACTAATAGTTTCACCACAAATCACTATCTCAACAATGTGGCAGCAATTCATCTTTCTGATAATACAGGAGTTGGACCATCACAAATCACACTACTACAGACTGGGAGTGGCATGTTTTAGGAGCAATGTGATTTACACCCACTGTGGTATAAACACATTTTTTGATCTGTCAGTAAGCACTTTAAAGCACTTTGACATTGACAAGTTTGCTATTGTAATGGGCAGTGCAAGTGCTTCACAGATTCATGTACTGAACTTGCAATATAAAAACAGTATAAAGATGATACTTGTAAAAGTAATGTGTTATTAGTTCTCAGAATTTTAAATCTTTAATTCCAACAATAAATTTATGATTTCGACTTTTACTAATACATACATTTGATGTAGTATCGTACAACAACATTGTTGTGATGTCTCAAAACGCTTCACACGTTTTTACTTTAAAGTGTAGCGTTGTTATTAATAGGGATACATGACCACCAATTTGCATGACCCACATGTGCCACAAACAGCCATGACGTTAATGAATTTTATCTGCAGGATTGTTGTCCAGGACCCTGAGAGAAACTCATTTCTCTTTTTGGATTGTGCCATGGGATCTGTAATGTCCACCTTATTTTTTTATTTATTTATTCTTGGTTTGACCCATACTTGTTTCCAAAAAATTAAATGAATTTAATCCCAAAGGTGGTTATTATTTGTTTGTTTTTATTTCCTTTGATAGTGAACCGAGGAAAAGGTGAGGTACTTACCAGGAGCCCAGTTCAAGTATCTGAAAGGATTGTTATTACTCCACTGCCAGCGACCATCAGTATTCAGCTTATTCAGTCCAATCCACATCGATAGAGACTTACCGCTCATAAATCCTGAGTGGAAGCAAACTCACACATGTGACATATTTTTCCCAGCTATTTCTTACAAATAAGACTGTCAGCCTTCAAACTAACTAGAATGATGCCTTGATTTAAGGTTGGGTTAATTCTATGTGTACAGTGCCAGCACAATGAGTGCCATAATGATTCTGTGCTATACTGGCAGTGCGAGAAAACATGACAAATATCATAAAGTGTGTGCCTATCTGCCCAACCAGTATGTAACAGTGTTTATACTCTACACAAGTATATAAAGCTATAAGCACATAAAGAATAAAAGATTAGTCAAAGGTAGGGTGGATCCAATTAGGGACCAAAGAGGAAATCTTCTTGTGGAGGCAGTACATGGCTGATGTACTGAACGAATACTTTGCATCTGTCTTCACAAAAGAAGAGGATGCAGCCAATGCCACAGTATCGGAGGAGAGGGTAGAGAAATTGGATAAGATAAGAATAAACCAAGAGGAGGTACTAAAAAGGTTGTCGGTGATCAAAGTGGAGAGTCACCCAGTCCAGATGGGATGCATCTTAGGTTACTAAGGGAAGTAAGGGTGGAAATAACAGAGGCTCTGGCCACAATCTTTCAATTCTTCTTAGACACTGGGGTGATGCCAGAGGACTGGAGGGTTGCAAATGTTACTCCCCTGTACAAAAAGGGGCAGAAGGATAAACCCAGGAACTACAGGCCAGTCAGCCTAATGTCAACAGTGGGGAAACTACTGGAGACTATAATCCGGGACAAAATAAATTTTCACTTGGAAAAATATGGGTTAATAAAGGACAGCCAACACAGATTTGTTAAAGGCAAATTGTGTCTAACAAACCTGATAAGTTTTTTGATGAAATAACAGAGAAGGTGGGTGAAGGTAGTGCAGTTGATGTAGTTTTATGGATTTTCAAAAGGCATTTGATAAAGAGCAACATAAGAGATTTTTAAGCAAAATAGTAGCCCACAGTATTAAAGGGACAGTGGCAGCATCGATACAGAACTGGCTGGGAGACGGAAAGCAGAGAGTGGTGATGAAGGGTTGTTTTTCTGACTGGAGGGAAGTGTGCAGTGGTGTCCCCCAGAAGTCAGTATTGGGACCACTGCTGTTTTTGATCTATATAAATGACCTTGGCTTGGGTATAGGGATTACATTTTCCAAGATGGCAGATGATACTAAATTAGGAAAAGTAGTAAACAGTGGGGAGCATAGTAGCAGACCACAAAAGGACATAAACAAACTGGTAAAATGGGCAGACAGGTGGCAGATGAAGTTTAATGTGCAAAAATGCGAAGGATGCATTTTGAGAGGAAAAATGAGGAGATGCAATATAAGCTAGATGGTAGAATCTTAAAGGGGGTGAAAGAACAGAGAGACCTGGGGTTTCATACAAGTAAGTAAGGTGGCAGGACAGTTAGATAAAGCTGTTAAAAAGCATATGGGATACAAGGCTTTATAAATAGGGGCATAAAGTACAAAAGTCAGGAAGTTATGATGAACTTTTAAAAAACACAGGTTAGGCCTCAGCTAGAGTACTGTGTTCAGTTCTGAACCCCACACTTGACAATTGAACCACTAATCTTAAAAAGGAAATGATGCTTCCGCTTTTGGATACCACTTTTGCTAATGCGGGTGAGAAGAGGCACGTCAAGATACAGAAGGAATGAAAATACACAGAATGAATCATGGTTCATTGTTACATACATTCCTAGAAGTTATGATTAAACTTTATAAAACATTGGTTAGTCCTCATCTAGCGTACTGTGTTCAATTCTGGGCACCACATTTTAGGAAGGATGTCAAGGCATTGGAGAGGGTCCAAAGGAGATTTACCAGGATGTTACCAGGAATGAGGGACTTCAGTTATCAGGAGAGGCTAGAGAAGCTAGGATTATTCTCCTTGGAGCAGAGAAGGTTAAGAAGAGACTTAATAGAATTTTCAAACTTCTGAGGGGATTTGATAGGGTGAACAAGGAGAAACTATTTCCATTGGCAGGTGGGTCAGTAACCCACGGACATTGATTTAAAAAAACCAATGGGGAGGTGAGGAGAATTTTTTTTGCACAGCGAGTTGTTCAGATCTGGAATGCATTGCCTCAAAGGGTGGTGGAAGCCAATTCGATAACAACTTTTAAGAGGGAAGTAGATAATTATTTGGGGAGGATAAGTTTGCAGGGCTATGGGGAATGAGTAGGGGAGTGAGATTGATTTGGAAGCTCTTTTCAAAGAGCCAGCACAGATATAATGTGCTGTATGATTCTATGATTCTAGTGTTTTCCCAGCAGAGATAGCTGATTCACAAGCAGAATGCAAATCTGTAGTTTTGTGGTTTGTATAGCTTTTGGCAGCACCAGGAGATGTTTAACCCACAGGGCCATTGGGAAACTTCTCTTGTTTAAAACTTTTCAGTCCATGGAAAATGAACAAGTGTCTTTTTTTCAGTGTTCAGTTTCAGTGTCAATGACACATAGGTTATTGTTGTGTCTGATATAAAGCAAATCTTCACCTTTTCTGCCTCAATAATAGGTGGGTAGAAATTCCATCTATATTTAGATTTTTTCTGTTAAAGTAGTATTTCAGAGCATCAAGAATTTGTCAAATTCTTAACTAGAATCTTTAATTTTTAAGCCAGTTTTCTGTAAGTTCTAACTTTATGAAACTGAATGTCAACAACAACAACAAATTGCATTTGTATAACGCCTTTCACATCAGGAGGATGTCCAAAGGCACTGGACAACAACAACAACTTGCATTTACATAGCACCCTCCACGCCAACGGTATCCCAGGGCACCCAGCAATAGTGGAGCCCGATGTCGAGCCAGAGGGAAGGGGAAAGTGACCATAGGCACGGTCAAAGACGAAGGTCTTCAGGTGCAACCTGAAAATAGGGAAAGAGGGGGCAAAGCAAAGGGATTGATAGAGGGAGTTCCATAGCTTTGGGGTGTAGTGGCTGAAGGTATGGCCGCTGATGGTGGAGCAGAGGATTTGAGGGACAAGTAGGAGGCCGGAGCCAGTAGAATGGAGGCAGCAGGTAGTGCTGCGAGGAAAGAGGAGGTTGGAGAGATAGCGGGGTGCCAAGGCATGGAGAGATTTAAACACTAGAGTGAGGATCTTGAAGTCCATCCGCCCTGATAGGGAACCAGTGGAGTATGGCAAAGACTGGGATAATCGGGGTACGGAGTTTAGGACAGTCAGGGATCCGCACCCAAGCTGGTGGTTGGGATCAGGAGGGTTGGAGGGCAGGAAAGGTAGATTGTAGGAGGGTGATCAAAGGCACAATTGAAGAGGAGGGTTTTGAGACAAGTCTTAAAGCGGAGGGCCTGTGGGATGGAATTCCAGTGGTTGGGGGCAAAGAGGCTGAAGGCCTCTCTGCCAATGGTGGCGTGGGCATTATGGGGGACAGAATGGAGGGAGCAGACGGGTTGGTAGGGGTTTAGGAGGTCACAGCGGTAGGGAGGAGTAAGGCCGTGAGCTTTAGCCTCTGAGTGATGGGAAGCCAGTGGAGTCGGGCGAGGATGAGCGTGATAGGGTCACGGAGCCTGGTGTGGGAGAGGACACGGCTGCAGAGTTCTGGATGATCTGCAACCTGTGGAGGGAGGAGTTGTGGAGGCCGACAAGCAGTGAGTTTGCATATTTGAGCCTGGTCGTTTGATTCCGCATCAGTACCTTCACACCTCAGGCCCTGACCTCATTGACCTGCACAGTTGTTTACCCCTTCTTATGGAGATAATACGAAAACTTGGTGTCTTGTTTGACCCACTAACTGTCCTTTGAACTCTACAGTCAGGCTCTCACTCACTTGGCTTTCCTCACCTCCTTAGTATTGTCTACCTCTGCCACTCCTTCTTCTCCACCCTCAGCTGTGAAGGCCCTCATCCATGCCTTCATCATATCCAGGCTTGACGATTCCAATATCCTGTTCACCAGACTTCCCAGCTCCTCCCTGCACAAGCTTCAGACCGCCTAACAATTTCTTTCCCACACTAAGCTCAACGAGTTCCTCAAACCTCATCCTTGCTCAGCTCCACCGACTCCCCATCTCCCAGTAGATTGAATCCAAGTTCCTTGTCTTCATTTTCAAATCAATCCACAGCCTCGCCACATCCTACTTCTGCAACCCTTACTGTTCCGGACGCTTCCTCCACTCATCAAACAACAGCCTGATTCGTGTCACCATCAGCTTTCTGCCTCTGCTCTAAGGAACTCCATCCTGGTGTCCCTCTGCCATAAAGCTCCTCCCACATCCAGCTTCCCAAGATTCTCAGTCATTTGTGTAAAGCCCTTGAATATATCGTCCTGACTTGAAAGACAAGATATGTGAACTGTTGCTTTAAAACCTACAGATAGTTAAAACTGAATTCAAGAATGTCAAATTCTGCACACTGAAATGTTATGTTAATGGAATAAATCTAGATCCAGGTGGAATGTTTACTCCACTTACTTAAAGTTACTGAATTTTTATTTCAGGGGGTGAAAAATCTGGCATTTGATGGGGTCAGTTATCACAAACCATTTTTATCACCCTAACAAGCCTTAACCCTAATCTCTGAAAACTATTTACTACAGCACCAATGTAGATTATCTCTTTCCGTCACCAACTATACTTTGGCCTCTCTGAATAAGTACCAATTTTCTTCTTTCCAATTAATGCTGTATTTTGGGGAATTAACACTGCACTGAAATTTCCTAACCTCATTTCACTTAGGAACATTTAGAACCAGCAGAAAGTGAAATACATCCTATTGGTCTTAGGTCTGGGCCTAGAGTTGGAAGGATAGTGTTCTATTTAAACACCAATTCACCAGTTAATCAATAAAGTTAATTACTTTAACTTGTTGCGTAGAGCGATAATGGACCTTTTGGGGATTTGAGAGTTATTGTTTTGTATTCACATATTTTGTTATCATGCACAGTATACAGTATTTGCTTTTCTACCTGTTAGGTATGTCTGATCATGGAGCTCCACCACACTCAGTAAATCTGAGCTTTGCTGTTGACAGCTCTTTCTTGCTTCATGCCACGTCAAAGCTGAATTGAAGTTAATCAGGTAACAGATGCCTGTTAAGGGGTCTTTATTCCACAAATTATTGCAATTTACAGCTGTAAAAATAAATAGTTTCAATTATTGCCTTCTTCTAAAGTCAATTAACATTTACTATTAAATTAATAATGTGCCTTTAGAAAGTGGACATTGAATAATAAGAAGAATGGTGCTTTCAGATATTGTCCTTAAATTGGAGGGGATAGGTGGGTGTGAAAGATCTTGTTATACACAATTGAATCCTCTGTAGAAAAAACATGTTATCTTTGCATGCAGTGGTTCAATGTAGTCTTAAAAGTATGGGTGCAATATAGACTTGCATACAAGGTATAATGTTGGCTCACACAGAGTCACTTCCTGTTGCTTTATACAAACGAATACGTTCATTGGTAACAAATAGGTTGACCCATCATGACTATTCAAGGGGTTTGCAAAATAAAATAAACAGCTGCAAAACCTTTGTAGGAACTAAGAGCACAAAAGTAATGTTTACTTTATTAAATTCACAAATTATGTCAGGTCTTAATTTACAGAAGCAATGTTCAGTACACAAATTAAGGTATCCTCTAGGACATTCCACCTGGGTCTAGACCTTTTATGTAGCATGTCAGAGTCTCCAAAATTTGGCAAAACGCTGAAATCAATCTTAACTTTGAAATCGTTTTTCTGTATTTCTTAAAAAGAAACTAACAGAAAAATAGTTTCAAAATAAAGAATTTACCCAATAATTGGATAATCTGAAAATGCTACAACAATAGAGTAAATGTGGAACCAGGTGGAATTTCTTCCCACTTGTGCCTTCATTTTAGCTGATATATTATGTTGCATTTCATAAATGGAGGATATAATCTGTGTAGTAGAAACAGAGTCGCTTCCTGTTGCTGTGTACATAGCAATGAAAAATCATTTGACCCTTAAAAAAAGGAAATCTGTGCCATAGATTAAGAAAGAAAGGAACTAAAACTTAAAAAGTCACACTCATGAGTGACAAGTTTTGTAAACAGGAAAATAAAGTGATTGCAATTTAAAATTAGCAGCAAATGCTGGTCAACAAAAAGAGCCATTTGTGCTGACAGTGTTAATGGTAATGTACTTTCGGAATACAATAGGAACAGTATGTCAAATGTGATTCTGAGTTACTGGGCAGCAAAGAAGTTTGATTGCATCACTTCTTACTTGTAAAATAAATAATTTGTATGTTTATAGCGTTTTACCATGTTCAGGCTTGTCAGAAATTACTGTTGTGTTTTTGTGAATGTGTTTTGAGTTTGCATAAGATTATAAAGACTGAAAAGCATTAAAACAAGTTATTCAGCTCAATGACCAGCATTGTGTCAGTGTTTATACTCCACATGAGCCTCCACACTCCTTATCCCTCTCCCTATTCCCCTCCCATACCCCACTACAGTAAACCTCACACAAGTCATATCTCTTGGGACCATAATATTTAATATGACTTATGCAAAGTATGATTTAATTCAAAATTGCATAGAATAGAAACTCGTCAATGGGACTTGGGCAGATGTATGACATAGGTGATTATACGATTTATACAGATCAGAGTTATGAGAGTTTTTTCTCTTCTCTCTTATGTTAGTATGAAGTTTTCTCTTAAATGCATTATTGTTTTCAGGTTCAACCACAGCTGAACCATAATGAGTTCCACATTCTCACCATTCTCTCTTTAATTAAGTTTCTTCTAACCTCTCTTTTAGATCTGCTACTGGTTATCACATTTATGCCCACTTGTTTTGAACACATCAACCAGTGAGACACAATCTATCAATGTCCACCTTATCGAATCCTTCCATACTTTTAAATACCCTTTTTGGATCCCCTCTCAATCGTCTCATTTCCATGGAAAAAAACATCCTAATCTGTCCTATTTTTATCGAGAGCTGTCTCCATTCTTCCCCGGTAACATCCTATAATTTTTAAAATCTGGGACAGTCCAGTTTAAGCAACATAAGTATTGTGTATGGTGGAGCCTTGAAAATCATTTAAAATAGTTTTGGCATTTATTGCAACTCCTGTAACATTGAAATGTCTTACAATGCTTCACAGGTCTGTCAAGCACAGTGACTGTATTTGTGAAAAAAATTGCAGCAGCCAATTTGGGCACAGCAAGGTGCCACAAACAGCCACTAAGTGAACGACCAATTTTACTGGATGACATATTAGCAATGCCCCCACTGGAGCATCAGCTAGATTGTGAGCTGAATAACCAATTAAGCTGGCGTTTTGTGAATTTGAATAGGGAGGAATATTGGTCAGGTCATCAGCAGGAGAGCTGACTGCTCTTCTTCAAACCAAAGATCTTTTACCTTCACCTGAACACTCAGAGAGAAAAGAGAAGGTTCAAGAACAGAGAACTTCAGCGTTTCAAAGCCCAGCAACTACCAGATCATAAAAGATCAAAAGAGAGATTTAAGTGAACAAGATCTTTCGACCCATTTGATCTCATGCTTTCAGGAGCATAATCCAACAACAACTTGGATTTATATAGCACCCTCCACACCGGGTGGCGTCTCAGAGCACTTCCATTAAAAATCCATTAAAATATCTTGACATGATGTTTAGTGCTACAGGCATCATTGGTTCAGGTCAAAGTTGCCATAGATTCTATCCCATGTGAAGGGCGCTATATAAATAAATGCAAGTTGCTGTTATTGTTATTTTTGCCAATGGCACCCAATTGTTCTGCTTGCATTCCAGGTGCTGAAGACGCTGTATACTGTACTGGTTTCAAATACACGGACATGTTTGGATATTTTTCCAGAAATGGAGCCCAACAAGATAAAGAGACTTATTGCTGCATGGTTTCTTCTCAAAGGAAGAGTTACACAATATGAGGGAGTGCATAGAACTGGTGGATGACCAATCTTTAGGCATTACTATTGGCAGAAGAGAAGATGATTGCTCTCCTAAAAGGTAACCAACCAGGTAAGGAGCTGTCTAGTTACAACAATGAAGGGAGTTTCTCCTGGTGTCCTGGCCAAGAATCCCCTGGATAAAAATGGTTATTCACTTCATAACTGTTTTTGGGACCTTGCTGTGAACAAATTGGCCGCCACGTTTGCACACAAAGACACAGTCACTACATTCTACAGTAAATCCTGAGAAACGCTTTAAGATTTCTTCCCAGTGTGAAAGGTGCCAATTCAAATGCAAGGACAATCATTTAGCTGGATTTTGTGGAATACACGTTATCACTTAGCTTTACAATGAAGTTCAATGGGGAAAGTCAACTTTAACCAAAGAATCTTGTCTGTGTTCTTCACATTTGTTTCTTTCCATCTCCTGCTGTTCCCGTACTTCCCAAATTGTGGCAGTAATCTTAATTCTCATCAGCAATGTTTGGTACATCATTTTGACCCTAGTCCACCATTCATGTTAAATAATCTCTAGGGTAACAACTGTTATGCAATTCAGGATTCTGGGGACATCTCAAGAGAAGGACAATTTGTGGTACACTGAAGGATTAAGTAGATAATTGAACCACTCTATTACCAGGCATTCCACTACCTGAACCTTAACAATAAACAGATGTTAGCCAGCCACTGCAGGCAAAGACACAAGTGCCTTGTTGAATCAAGTGACGGTTCGAGTATTTTTTTAAAATCACAGAACTGTTGTTTGACATGCTTGGTTATTGCATGTGATTTTATCAATGTTAATAACAATATTATTAATCTTTAATTTGGTATAATGCCTTTCATATCAGGAAGATGTCCCAAAAGCACTTTGTAAGATATACTGTAAAGTGCAGTGTCTGTGTGTTTTGTGGGTGAACATTAAAGCTAGATACCAACAATGATGTAGCCACAACAATGGGAATTGCAGCTAATGAGTTATTTGGTCACTTCGCAATTCAATAACTATGACTATAGCTGTGGAGTGTGGAATTGTGAACTGCAATTTCATTAAAATAACCCAAAGTTAGAGCAAAGCTCCTCGAATCATTGTGGGCATGGTCATACGATGATCGCAGTACATTTCAGTGAGAGCCAACAACTCCACATTTTGCAATGAAGGTGGGAAGTGTGGCAATAGCTGACAGACAGCAGCACTCAATTTTGTAATATAGCAAATGATTCAAATTGTTAACTCTTTAGTTTAACTTAATGTGCAAGGTCAAAGTTTTGTAAACAGACATATACTTACTGTTTTTTACAAGAAGAGAAAATTATATTGTACTTCAAATAGAAAGTTCAAGGAATCATTGCCAAATGCAGATTCTAACAATGGATAAAATTGCTGCATGTGTTAGATCTCAATCTGAAGTTGGAAAACTTCCAGATCTGCTTCAGGAAAATTGAAAATCTTTAATGGCTCTCCTTTGCCAGTGCACATGGTACAAAAGTGAATAGCATGCTTAGGACATGCTCTATCCATCACTTACCATCTGCTGACTGCGCTATGAAAGCCATTAACTGATTAAGGCTTATTAAGATAGCATGTTGGGTTGCGTAAACATCACATTACTGTAATTGGTTTTCATGTTATCAATGACTACTGAAGGAAAACTGCCTGAATTGATGGGGAAATTTGCCATCAGCACTTGACTTCCTCCAACAAGTCATTACAAACAGCTGATTTTGCAAGAGTAAATGCACTGTAAATACATTTAGATATAAGAAAATGGTTCAAACTACTCTAGACTGGTTCACTTGTGTCAGTAAAAAGTTTAATACTACAGTTACATCTCTGGCCATTCCACGTGGTATGGTCAATAGCAGAAGTTCAATTGAAGAATGACTTACAGAGTTCAGTCCCAGAATTTCTTTCTATTTAGAATAACAGTTGAAAGTATAGGTTACTAGCAGCCATGTCCCAATGATATTTTCATTGAGGCATTCATGAGATATTCCCTAGACATGACGTTGTCAGCTTCACCCTTGTGGCATATCTAACAAGACAATGAGTCCTGACTCCAGCAGTACTTAATCGCACGTCAGGGTCTCCTAGCCTTGACTTTTGGTTCAAATCCCTCTAGAACTGAAAGGGACCCAATAAAAGTGTTTAAAACTATGAAAGGATTTGATAAGATGTATGTCAGGCTGACTCAGTTGGGAGCACCGCACTTCTGAGCTAGAAGGCTGTTGGGTTCAAACTCCACATTGGGACTTGGAATTCATATAGTCTAAACTGACACTCCAATGCAATGCTGGGGAGTGTTGCATTGATGGAGAGGCTGCCTTTTAGACAAGACGTTAAACCATGGTCCATCTGCCTGTTCAGATGGTAATGATTCATGGCACTATTCAAAAAGAGAAGGGAGTTTCTCTTATGTTTCATGGCCAATAATCCATCAAATAAAATTGCTCATTCATTTCTTGGCTGTTTGTGGGCCAATTCTGTACACAAATTGGCTGCCATATTCACCTATGAATAATAATACTTGCAATTGATAAAAACGCCTTATCACATCGTTGAGATATCTCAAAGCGCTCTCCTGAACCAGGGTCTGTGAGCCTACCATCCCCATCCTTGCCCAGCTGCACTGGTTCCCTATCCCCCAACAGATCAAATTCATGACTCTTGTTCTGTTGTTCAAATCCCTCCATGACCTTGTCCCACAAGATCTCTGTCACCTCCTGCATCGCTACCAACTTGGCCACACCCTCCAGTCAGTGAACAGTGGCCTGCTTTATGTTCCCCACCCATTCTATCCTACCATGCATGGTGGAGCTTTCAGCCATTCTGCCACACTCTGGAAATTTATCCCAGAGTCCTTCAACCTTCTTTCTACCCATCTTTAGTGTCCTTTGGACCTTTGTTTTTTGACTGCGGTTTTAGTCATCTCTCTTCTCCCTAACCCCAACCCTTCCATGCTTAGCTCAAGCTCTCAGCCAATTCTGTAAAGTGCTTTGAAAGATCCTTCTGATATGAAAGGTGTTCTATAAATGTAAAGTTGTTGTATATACATTTTGCACTGGGCAAGTATAATGCTGAGCTCAGATTCCAGTATAAATCGGCATATAGGTAATGTATCAATTCCAGGTGCTGCTTCATGCCACTCTTCTACAGGCATTATGTCAATTTATGACACTGGAGAAGGAATTGTTGGGGTGTGCTTTCGTGAGAATACAGACCAGAGCAAGGTTGTGCTAGGTGGCAAATTATCATCTTTGGATGAACAAAAGAGAAAAGTTCAAAGGAACAATGGCAATAGAGTGTCAATAAAATAGAGGCAGAAATACTTATCCTCGGGAGAGCGTCTGCAACTCTCTCCCCCGAAATGCTGTGGATGCTGGATCCATTCACATCTTTAAGACTGAGGTGGATAGCTATTTGTTAGGTCAGGGTATTAAGAGATATAGGTCAAGGGCGGGTAATTGGACTTGAAGTACAGATCAGTCATGATCTTATAGAAGGCGGAACAAGCTCAAGGGGCTGAATGGCCTACCCCTGTTTCTCTGTAGAGGCTAGAGGGAAGCACCTTGTCTTGTATCCTGTTTACTGTGATTTGATACAAGAAGAATGTCAAAACATCTCAAACCGTTTTAACAACAACTTGTATTTACATAGAGTCCTTCGCGAAGTATAACACCTCGGAGCACGTCACAGAAAACATTTAAATTTCTACAGATGAAATTCCTTACCTGATTAAACAATAATAAGAATAATATTGATCCTTGCTTTTGATGTAATGTCTTTCATTTTGGAAGACCATCTCAAAGCGCTTCACAGGATTTACTGTAAAGTGCAATGATTGGGCATTTTGTAAGCACGTCACAGAAAACATTTAAATTTCCTCAAATTAAATTCCTTACCTGATTAAACAATAATAAGAATAATATTAATCCTTGCGTTTGATGTAATGTCTTTCATTTCGGAAGACCATCTCAAAGCGCTTCACAGGATTTACTGTAAAGTGCAATGATTGGGCATTTTGTAAGCAAAAATATAATACAATACAAATTGACATTTATATAGCACCTTTCACTTCGGAAGGACATCCCAAGATGCTTAACAAAATAGGTAAAAATAGGTAAAACTATAAAAATAAAGTCAATAAACCTATGTTGTTTTATATCTTGCAACGGATCCTCTTCCCCCCATTAACAAGGATGAACCTTTGTAAGTTCAGTATGAAAATAGCACTCATGAAAGAGAAACTACCAGTGTTATTAAGGAGTTTTTCTGACCTTATGCATTCATTTCCAGCTCAAATTAATAATTCTCAAGGAGCTTTTGTTTAACAGACAGCAAAATCAAGGACAGGCAGCCTTCAGTTTGGAAGCCACAATGTTCCCTGGCTAACAGCACTGTTCCTTATACTGCTGCCACACAGCATATAAACGGTATGTTGAGGCCCCCCCAGTAACACAGCTGATAAACCCAAAGCCCAGTATGAAACTGGACCACACAGGCCAGAAAATTCCCAGTTTCTTCTCTGGTCTGCATGGAGTTTCTTAATGTCAGCCAATGTGGCAGCAATAATAATAATAATCATTCCTGTGTTTGATATAGCCCTTATTATGTTATTGAAATATCAAAGTGTTTCACAGGATTTTGAAGGATTTCACAGGATCAGCGCCTTGGGACGTCTTCCTGACTTGAAAGGCGCTATACAAATGTAATTTTGTTGTTTTACCGTGCAGTGTAGTGACTGTAAATTTATAGGGAAACACGACAGCCAATTTACAGATAGTGGGACACTGCAGATAGCAGATAGCAGTGTCCCACTAACGGTCATGAAGTGAAAGATCAATTTTATCTGCGAGATTGTTGGTAAGGACCAAGACAACCTAACTTCTCTTTTTGAATAGTATCTTTAATGTCCACCTGGAGTTTTGAGAGTATTTTGAAGTATTTTGAATGTGATGAATATCACATTGGCAGCATGCATATGAAAATAAGACAACCAATGCAACAAAGTGCTGAGGCAATAAGAGAGTGCAATATGCTGAATGATTGGTAATGTGTAAGTTCAAAATTGTAATCATTGTGTTGCAGCCTATAAGGAGTTCTGAGGCTGATAAAAACGGAACTAAAGTTAGAAACACAATTCATATGGACAGGTTCAGATAAGTTGCCCTGTTTTTACAGTAAGCAACAGTTAATGAGTCAGTCATCAGCAACACAAGAAAACAGGAAACAGCAATGGCACTGTTTGTGTGATTAGATTAGCGTAACGAAAATCACACAGTACACAGTACTAAAGATTCTCAAAGACTAAAATATGTTGTGGTTTGTTATAACGTTACCGTCTTTTTAAATCCAATTATGTAATATATCCAGAGAATACATTAAAAACTCTTGTATAACATATGCTCCAAGAAATGCATTTTTGTTGCTGTTAATATTGTTGGGTAGAGTTGTGAAGTTTCAATGTACCTAAAAATCACCACATGAATGTATAATCCACAGGGAAATTCCTTGGAAAATTACCTTAAAATAATAAACAATTTGATGATTCCTTATGACTCCAAAAATGTCTCTTTGGCTTGTTTCAAGATCTATAAATGGTCCTTGTTGCTCAATGACAGTATGTCAACAGTTCAAAGCTCTAACAGAGCAAATTACCGATAAGAAACACTTTGTAAGTTTGTAGTTACTTGGGGACGAGACTGTAAATGCTAGAATTTGTTGATGGCTAGTTCATTTCACCATAGGCTAAGAAGGTAAATTTCCAAAGTATCAACACTAAAGAGTGCACACTTGCATTGTACAAGAATGGAGTACAAAAGTATTACAACAGTATGAATAGACTTCAGTCCCCAAAAATTCTGGACTATAGTTTAAGCATCTTATAAACAAAATATGAACATTCCTTTCAATATCAATTTTACTACAAGAAAATCACTGACAATGACATTCAAGCACATTTTTTGTGGTCAAAGACAATGTTATATGTAATTGTCAGCCCACAATTACAGGGTAGAATGGCTGTTGAGGAAATCCAGAAGATACATAAAGTCTGCAATGATTCAGTTCAGCTGTAAAAGACCAGGGAATAATTTTGTCACACTTACTATTTTCAGGACAGAATCCCCATTTGCCATCTTTGTAATCTGAGCTTGTGGCACACCAAAGCAAACCATCCTTTCTTCCATCCATCGTGCAGTCAGCATACGTTTTATTGTGGAACTTAAAAGGGAACACACATGGCTGCGCATTCGAATTGCCATGTATGGTAAATTTGTCTGAAAGGGAAACAAGCTTTCTTAGAGCCACTGAACTATGGAAATTTACAGCACAGAAGGCCATTCATCCCATCATGTCTATGCTGGCTCTTGTCTGTATGTCTGAACAATTATTTCAGTCCTACTCACCCACCCTTACATCCCTGTAGTTTACTTCTTCTTATAGAGCCGATTGAATACAACATTGATTAATTACAACATGAGCTCGTGAATTATGGAACAAGATTGCTCCATTTTATTCTACCAATGACTGACACAGAGTTATTTCCACCACTTGTGATACTAACATTTGTTTGTTGTATCCTCACTCTCAGGACTCAAATAAAGCCTTAAATAAGAAGTGTACCAAGAGATATCCGCCCCACCTCAAATCTATTTTCTTCAACCTCTCCTACTCGCCTTCTCTTTTTCTGAGAAATTTGGTTGTTTTCAGCTTATCCCAAGAAAAATGATACCTTTTAACTCTAAAATTACTGCCCACTTGCTCTTAGGTCTGTAATTTCTAATGGTATGGAAGCTGTTAGCAATTGGTAAATTATCCATCAACTTAGAAGTCCTGGCCTAACCCAGTATGGTTTTCAACATGGTCATTCACATTCTCTTTGAACATGTTGCGCACTGCTGGAGCTCTTCTCTTCTGTACTCTAACAATGAATCTGTCCAAACCTTGAACATATCCAAAGTGTTTGATAGAGTCTGGAAGGGTGTATATTTCCAGAAAAGTTACTCTTCCATGCAAGTTATGCTCAAGAACAAACATCAGCGCTCTTCATGCAAGTTAGTATCTCGGATTGCTGATTACTATCTAGGGAATGCTCATTGCTATCTAGGGAGAAAGTGTTTCACATTTCAAAAAGCTGCCAATAGTAATCTCTTGTCTTGGTGGTGAACTCCCTGTCTCCCTTGAGGTCCCTAATACTGTAATTATTGACTGATTTGACAAAATATGTAATATTATCATTTGTCGGTCTGTCCAGTTACTGAAGAAGTAACTTCCTGCACACAGCAAGTGCACACAATCCAAAAGAAGTCAGGCAGGCCAGATGGATATTCAGTATACAGTGAGACAACATTATAAGCAGACTCATATTATACCACGCATGTTATAGTGGGGTCCAACTGTATTTGTCATGCTGCTGCTATTTTATTCATTGAGTCCTTTTCAAGACACTTCAATGTTCCCCAATTCTTGTTCTTTCCCACTTTGATGCTTCCCCAAAACAGTGACCTCCTTCACTTTAATCTATCCACTCTTTTGTTGCAGACTCCAGACCACGCTCATTTCCTTCAGGTAATACTCCCTCAGTTCTTTCCTCCTTGATTCCTCTCACAGAAAAAGACCTCAATCACTAACCCATGATCTGACCCAGGAGTTCTGCCTTGTGAAAGAAACTTGTGTTTATTTAGTATTACTTAGCAATGTGATAGCTTTTGATTGGCTGGGAATTTTTTTTTGGTCAGCCAGATGTCAGCTACATGCGAAACACATCATCACTATAAGAATATCCAACGAGACTGAGTGTTCCACATTTGTAAGCCACCTAGACATGGCAATTTCTCTGTGTCTAGAATAGGATATGCACTCTCTCCTTGGAGGGACGCAACCTGCTTATCAAATTCTGGGGAGTATTATGCGCAATTTGATGGGATCCAAGGCTTGGGGATCCCAGAGTTGCTTTAGAGGCACTGCTGGAGTTTGATGAGCGAAAACCACATAATTTACCATTAAGAACACTACCGGGCAAGCTTCTTGCTTTTCATTCAGGTAGGACCACTCTACCCATTAGGGCTTTCGCTCACAGGGTTAAAAGGGCCAGAGAGGGAAGAACCAATTATTCCCCAAATAAAATTGATCACTTCATACTGTGTGTGAGAAATTGCTGTACATAAATTTGCTGCCGTGTTTGCCTACAAATTCAGTCACTAGACTTCAAAGCAATTGTCTGTGAAGTACTTTGGGATGTTTCAGCTTCCTAGGCACTTGATTTCAGCTTCATAGGATTATTATTAGTAATACTATTATTAAAGTGCATGGTGTGGGCAGGTGAGTAGAATTAGATTGGCTCATGTAGAAACACCAGCTACGATACAATACAATTTACATTAATCTAGCTCCTTTCATATCAAAAGATATCACAAAGTGCTTTACATAAGTAATTGGGTTCCAGAGCTGGAAGTGCAGGGGGAGGAGAGCTGAAAGGGTGGGAGAGGGGCATCATGACCAAAAGCACGGTCAAAGAGGTGAGTCTAAAAATGCATAGTTTGTCATTGAGAGTACTGCCTAGCAAGCTTTCCTGCTGCTTATCTAGCTAGGAACATCCTACCTGTTAGGTCTTTGGCTTGCAGAGTGAGTGGGAAGAGTCCCTGCTCCCAGTGACTGGTTGTCCTTCCAAGTTCAACCGATGAGCCAGCCTGGATGTGCTGTCATCAGCAGTGCCCTAGCATACTGCAAACCCGTTGCTAAACATATTGTGTTGGAGCCAGTTTACCTCCGAGGCGAGCCCTCTTGCCTCCCTCCCAAGGAGGATAGGCACCAGTTGGTCATTTGACATCCAGCGAGCTTGGGGTGAATGGTTTATTACTGTGCTGTAACATTATATGATTCTATGACTTATACTATACTGATTCTGCACCAGTGAACTATTTTAACAAGAGAATTCATCATACCTTCATAGATTACTGAACAGATATCATTTGCATTGCCATGCACTCTCCACCTGCTCCAATGTCCTGATCCTTTGTAGAGCATTATATTTTGCTCGTTTCGATTCCCATAGTTGAAATAGAGATCAGCATCTTCGATGGAAAACAGTGTATCATTCTTGCATACCCATTTTTGAAGATCACTTTTATCACTGCAGGGGTAGAGGGTGACTGGCACCCAGTCCTTCTTTTCAGGAACTCCAAGGCAGAGTTTGAATTTCATGCTCATAAGTCTCTTACTGGAGACCCACTTAAACTGCTGTGACTCTGCATTCGGATCACAAGTACCTGTCACCACTGATTTTGCAGTTTTAGCTATCACACACCGATTATGATTTATATTGTGTATTAAAAAGACATTGGGATCTGAAACATAAAGAACAAAACACAGTTATATTTCTTTTTCCAGCTATTAGTTCAGATACCTTTCATATTCAGATCTATTCTGAAAACTGAGATTTTTTTTGAGGTCACAAGGTCCTGAGATCATAGCTCTGACCAGGGCATCTAATACATTAATGATAATAATCCTTGCATTTGATATAGCGCCTGATCATGTCTTTGAGACGTCTCAAAGCGCTTCACAGAATATAATGTAAAGTGAATTGACTTACATTTTGTGGGCGAAACGCGGCAGCCAATTGCGCACAACAACGTCCCACAAACAGTCGTGGACTGTTTGACCAATTTAATAATTTTTAATTGTGATATTCCTAAGGTTGCCCCATTCCTCTACCTCAGCCTCACCTCCCTCTTGTAAACAGTGTCACCTACAGATGGGGTGAAAAGCAGTTTCCAGGTGATAAAGTATTCCTTAATTCCATACCAATAATTCCTGGACAACTTTAGGAATATCACAATTGTGACCCCTTAAATTTTAAATGTCTACAACAACAACAACAACAAGATTCCATTTATTGAGCGCCTTTCACGTCGGGAGGACGTCCCAAGGCGCTGTACAGTTGGGTCAGGACCCGAGCAGGGGGGAAATGTTCAGGGTGAGGGGAGGGAAGGGAGGGAGCGAGGAAGGGATAGAGAGTCGAGAGGGGAGCTGAAGGCACGGTCAAAGAGAAAGGTCTTGAGACCCCTTGAAGGAGGAAAGGGAGGAGGCGGCGAAGGCACTGGGGGATGGAGTTCCAGAGCCTGGGGGCTGAGAGGCTGAAGGCCCGTCCACCGATGGTAGGGCGGTTGGGGCGGGGGATGTGCAGCAGACCGGAGCCAGAGGAACGGAGGGTACGCGCAGGTAGGTAGGGGGATAGTAGGTCGGAGAGGTAGGAGGGAGCAAGACCGTGAATGGCCTTGTAGGTGAGGATGAGGATCTTGAATTCGATCCTCTGGGGGATGGGGAGCCAGTGGAGGCGAGCGAGGGTGGGAGTGATGTGATCCCGAAGCCTGGTCTACAGTCTACACTGTTTTGACAGCCTAAAGAGAAGAAACGCATATTATTTATTTAGTAAATAATTTATTTAATAAATAATTCAAAATAATTTATTTATGGACTGTGTATTTTAAAATAAAATATTGCATTTGATACAGTGCATTATCATGTTGTCAAAATATCTGAGGGTGCTTTCCAAAATATTTTACTGTAAAATATACAGTTGTAACTGTGTACTTGTAGTGGATTGCCTGAAAGAGTTAGTAAAGAGTGCCAGAAATGTTTTTACGATGGAAGTGGATATAACTTCCAGATGGATTCACATGTGTGCTCCCTCCCCAAGTAAAACCTTCTTTCAAAATAAAATTGTCTTTAAAAATCTGACTTGCTGAAATACATTAAAAACCTGGCTACTCAGACCAATGGCGGGAGTAGGGGGTTGGTGGGGAAAGAAAAATGATCTAGCGAGCTGGAATTTCTGGCTAACTGTAATTACAATGCCAGCATTTACCAGCTTTCTTCAGTGTTGAAAAATACCAGTAAATGCTGGTCCCAGCATTGTAATTGTTTGAATCCACCAAGCAGAGGGTAGTGAATAAGCTACCTTCTTCTCACAGATTTCGAACTGAGTCAAAGTCAATATCCCTGGCCACCGGAGTCCAGCCAGCATAGTGACACAGGAGCACATGCCAGGAGAGTAGGCTGGGGGTGTCTACATGTGTGTGGGCCAGCAGACATTTCAGGCCCAGACTGGCAAGCTCTGAATTCTGTACACCAAGAGTCTAGTAAGATAATAATAATAATAATCCTTGCATTTGGATTAGCGCCTTATCACATCAGAAGGACATCTCAAAACGCTTCACAGGAAGTCCCCCTTTATATCAAGTTTTCTCTTTTTTCATTGGAAATGCAACTAAGTGTGTAAGCACGAGTTTAAAAGCTTTTGTTAATAATGATCAGTGTGCTTTTGTTTCTTGTGGATTACAGACAAAACCATGTACAAAACCACATCTAACATAACCGTGTTTTGTCTTTTCCATTTAAGCATGCAGCTCTGCATGGAGAGCATTTAGTTTTGAAAAATAGAGATATTATTCTGTTCCCTAAATAATAACAAAGACAATTAATTTAAGCTTATCGTGTTGCAACGTGTGCTTAATTGCATCTGTCTACTATATTCTAGCCAGTATACGTATTCTGAATTTTAGTTTCCTTCTGAAGTTAGCATCAAAACAGAGCCAATTTCCATTGAATACGCATAATCTGCCTTCAACAGATAATATTCCTTGAAAACCAGGGAAGACTTGCTAATGTTCACTTAAACTCCTACATTGAGCAAACACAATTAAACATATTAAAATTTGTAGTCTTTTAATTAACAAAAGGAAAATCAATGAATTTTAAGACTAATAATGACAACTTAGGCATTTACTTGGAGTGTTGTTGTATATGCAAATGATGCCTCAAGAGAGTGCAGTTCTGTTCCATTGAGTAAACAGTTTTTATGATCTTTCCCACGTCTCTATAAGATACGACAAGGCACTATGAAAAAGTTACAACAACTTACCTCCATAAGCGAACATTTGGATGAAATGAAGGAAAGCAACAATCAGAATTCCAGACATCATAAGCATTTCATTATTTTCCTCCAAACTTGGCAATGTTTCAAATGCTCCCTTTCTTTCCAAGGGAAAAGGTTATTTTGCGGTAAAGGAAAGGCTTCAATTAGAAGTGCTCCTCCTAGGCTGAGCTGAGCTGATAAGTGCAGATGCCTGAGCATGTATCGGCAGTAATAAAGGAACATCCTGTCACATGGCCGAGACTCAGTAACAGCAATCCAGTGGAGAAAATTTGCTTTGGTCAGCTTTGTTTCATATTTATGTGTTTCTTCCTTTGCTGTGTCACAAAGGAAGCGATATGTATCATTTGGACAACAAACCTCTTCTCCCTCTGATTGATCTACAGCAAGGAAATCACGCTGAGAAGGGCAACACTTTGCTGATTCTTCTGTTTTGTTGCTTCCTCCGACTTAGGAATTCCTGAACAATCCAAAAGAGTATTGCGCTGAGGTGAAATGAAATCATACTTTTTGTAAATCTTGCAAATTGTGGTTATTCAGACTGTTTAGCGTAAGAACTCTGTAAGCCTATCAACACCATCCTCACCCAAGTGTACTGGCTGGTTCCCTATCCCCAAAATTCATAGTGACAGCGTGGCAGAGAGGTAGCACTCTTACCTCTGTTTCAGAAGATTGCGGGTTCAAGCTCCATGTCAGGACTTGGAATCAAATAGTCTAAGTTGACACTCCATTGCAGTGCTGGTGGGTGGGGGGATCCAAAAGAATATTGCACTGAGGTGATACTAAATCAGATTTTCATAGATCTCGCAACATGTAAGGATTCAGACTATTCAGATTAAAAACAATTTACACTTATATAGGGCCTTTCATGTAACAAGAATGACTGAAAATTCTCCACAAAATTTGAGCAGGAGCCTGAACTGGAAATGAGACAGGAGTTTGATGCTGGGAGGTTGAAAGTACAATCAAAGAGGTAGGTCCTTAGATGGATTTTGAAAGCCGAGAGGGAGAAACCAAAGTGGAGGGATTTGGGAAGTATTCCAGAGGACGGTGGCAAAGTGCTGATGATGGCACGGAGCAAACAGGGGGAAATGAAGCAGACCAGAATTAGCAAAGCAAAAGGGGAGTAGAGTCATAGGATTGGGTGGAGCAAGGCCATGGAAGCATTTAAAGGTAAAGACGAGGATCTCCCAGCACTTTGGGACATCCTCTCGATGTGAAAGTTGCTATACAAATGTAATTTTTTATTGTATTGTATCTTGGGTGAGGATCAACAGTGAAGTTGATTCACTGGGGAAAGGGAGCCAGTGGAGCCAGGTGAGGATTACGTTGATAGGCTCAGGAACCTAGGAACACGAGCAGGTCAATCAGCCCCTTGAGCCTGTTCATTCATTCTATTAGATCATGGCTGATCTTACCTCAGCTCTATTTACCCACCTTTTCTCCATATCCCTTGATACCCTTACATAATAAATATTTATCAATCTCAGGCTTGAAATTCCCAATTGATTGAGCATCCTTTTGGGGGGGGAGAGAATTCCAGATTTCCACAACCATTTGTGTGAAAGGGTTGTATGTGTTTGGATGGCAGAGGACATGGGCTATAGAGATCTGTATGATCTGGAAAGTGTGGTGAGTGGAACTGGGAAGGCTGGAGAGCATAGAGGTGACAAAGGCATGGATGAAGGTTTCAACTGCACTTGGGGTGAGGAAGGGTGGAGTCAGGGGGTGTTGCAGAGTTGAAGGAAGGTGGATACCTACTCAGAGCCTTGATGAAAAGTTTAAAGGAGAGTTGAGGGTTGAACAAAATGCCAAGGTTGTACACAGGCTCCAAGTGTTGGAGTGAGCAACCAGGGAGATTGATAACAGTCAACACGTGAGCTGAGGAGACGCTGATAAGAGCAAGAAGCTTTGTTGCTGTTAAATTACAGAATGTTAAGTCTCGCCCATGATATGATGTCTGACAATAAAGATACTTTACAGTTTTTCTGCATTAATACTCGGTTAAGGTAAGCAGCTGCTGCTTAAACTCCGCACTTCCAATTGATGGAACCATTGCTCAATGGGAAGGGATGTGTACCCAAGCTGTGGACAGGAAGTCGCGGCAATGTTTCATGTGGAGATGTGTTGCCCACCAGGTGGCTCGCAAGGAGTTCCTTGTACCATCCACCTAGTGAGGGCTCAAACTCACGTTTGTGGAATGTCGAATGACCAACTATTGACTATCCTCCATTGGGGGAGGTAACCAAGGTCTCCTTGGAACTGAACTGGCTCTAAGGTAACATGCCTGGTAATGGAATGTCAGAATCGAACCAGCCCTCTCTGGTGGTCTCAGTCGTCTGGTTCCTGATGCCGGGTCTCCAGTATTCCAGAACACTGCTGATGACAGCACAGCCAGCCTAGCTGGTTGGAAGAATCTGGAAGGGCAGACGAGTGTAGTGGGATGTGTAGATTGGTTTGGATACCCTTAAGCATGGTGATGGGTTTCTGCACATGTCAGACCAGAAAAAAAAATCAGTTTACATGATGCTAACAGTAGCAAGATAAGAGGCTGCCCCAGAGCCTAGAAGCAGTGCAGAGGAGAGCAATAGTGATTCCCAGCTTTAGAGGGTTGTTCTACGAGGAACATCTATATAAATTAGGTCTTTTCGGCCATACAAACAGACTTCTCAGCAGGATTTTGTCATAGTACAAGTTGTTAAATGAGATAGAGAAAGTACACCTAAAACAACAGTTTTCCGCATCATTCACCACATCCAGGCTTGACTATGCCAACTTTCTGCTTGCCGGACTTACCAACTCTTCCCGACAAGCTGCAAACGATCCAGAACTCTGCAACTCATGTCTTCTCCCATACTAGTTGAGCCTATCATCTCCATCCTCATCTGGCTCCGCTGACACCCCATCCCCCAGAGGATTGAGTTCAATATCCTCGTCCTTACTCTTAAATCTCTCCAGGGTCTTGTCTCACCCTAACTCTGTAACCTTTTAAAACCTTACCAACTGGACTTAGCTTGGCTAGTATTTCTTCACGTCCCCCACCCTGCCTACCTCACCATTGGCGTTTGGGCTTTCAGCCTCTCTGTAACTCCATCACAAAGTCGCTTCTCTTGCATCCTTCAAGGTCCATCTCAAAACCTTCCTCTTTAACTGTGCCATTGGTCATCTTGCCCCCACCACCCTTGATCCCACCCCTCTGGAATCCAGCCACCCTCTCAGGTGCAAACCCTCACCTGTCTAGCAAATTGGGATGTCCTCCCAATGTGAAAAGCTGTATATCAATCCAATTTGTTGTTGTTGTTGTTGTTTATTTTCAAATATTCTCACGCAGCAGGACACAGGAGCATAGGGTCAGCGTTGTGAAGGACAATTTTAAGACAGATATTTAATTTGAATTTAAATTTAAAATAAACAATGGATAATTAACACCAGGAAAGTACTAGGTTGAGGCTAGTAAAACAGCCTGATGCTACGATAGGAAGACTGTAGGGTTGATATTCCGGGAGCATGAGATCAGACGGACAAAGGGTTTTTGTCATCTGAATCTTTTTGCTGGGTACAATTCTCCAACTATGTACACAGTCTACATTACTATCTTACCCACTAAGCCATACAAACCTAATAGAAAATCTGAAGTAATTTTGCCCATGACTTGTCTCTATTAGCAATGCAGACTTTTACCACATATGAATGGCCAACCAGTCTGGCTTCTATTTTACTTGCTGCATCATTCTGAATGAGTCAGTGAAGATCCCAGTCTGATTCAAAGTGATCGTTAAAAGCTACTATTTTTTATTGATAATGTTCAGGACAGATAAGCGCACAAATTTGGGAGGTACCAAATAAATGATGAGTGGTCGATTTTTTGGTATTTCATAAGTAATTACTTAATTAAGAAATTTGGTAAGAAATAGACCCAATACTTTTATAATATTTCTATTTCTGAGAAATATTTCAGATCGCCTCATTTAAAATTAAAGAGAAATATTCTTTTGCCATGCTGTGTTTTCGGTCAGCACTTTGAGCCAATTATTATGACTGTATTAAATGAAAGAGACAGGAGAAAGAGCAGAAGAATTTATTTTCATTTTATTTAGTCACAATCCTCTAGACTGTTTGCACATTTTAATGGCATTATTTAATAGCGCGTGCCACTTGTAATTTAAGATTTTTAAATGTTAATAAAATGTGACATTTCAGATCTCTAAACTTTAATAAAAAATGACAGCAGCAATAATTCTGAATTAAATATTATTGAAACCAGTGAAATGAATATGTTTTACAGTGAGATGGTTCGAATTCATTGGCAAGCTGCAGTGTTGCTTGGGAAAGCCAGATTCAGCTTCAAGTCTCAACAATGGTCACATTCTCTCGCAGCAGTGCTGAGTGAAGATAAACCATTCTGCCTCTGCAGAGAACCGCCTCCCCACCCTGCCGCAAAGGTGTTAGAATATAGCGATTTAACTGCATTTTACATATATGTACATTTTGAGGGCTGGCAGGTTAAGGGAGGTAAAGAGTGGTACAAGTTGGTACGTGACGTCAGTGTGGTCTAAATCACAAGGCGTGGGCATGTAATCTGCGGGGTACCCTGACTTAATGGAATGATTTAACAGGAACTCGAGAGAGAAGATAGAGAAGTATTATAATTCAACAGGAACTCGAGAGAACAAAAACAAGTTGAGTACTGGGAAAAACAACTGTGGAATGGCTTAGTGGTACAAGAGGCATCAAAATTTTATTTCAGGGTATAAAGGAAGCTCACCAATATTGTAATATCGTTTCGATTCTGTTAATTATCGCTTATGTACTGTGTGTATGAATGATTCTACAAATGTTGCAATAAAACTTTCTTTACACCCATATTGGAATTGTCAAGTCGATCATTGGTTAAGGTAATCCGGGGCTTCTCCCCAGAAACCTAATAAGGGGCCGGGTCTGTGGTCGGAGAGACTTCTAACCTGGAGTCTCTCCTATCTGCTTTCTCCCTCACCTTATTCAAGGCTCATCTCAAAATGTACCTCTTTGACCGTGCTTTGACTGACAGTTATCTTCCTCCCACCTTCTCAGCTGCCACCCCTAGTTCGGGTGCCCAACCAGTAGTGTCAAGTGCTTTGAGACATCCACCCGGTGTGAAAGGCACTATTTAAATCTAAATTATAAATTAACCAGTAGTGGTAACATTAGATAACCAAGTTGAATATCCTCAGCAACATTTGACTCTGTATAATTGTGTAATTGACAATTGAACCACCAATCTTAAAAAGGAAATGATGCTTCCGCTTTTGGATGGCACTTTTGCTAATGCGGGTGAGAAGAGGCATGTCAAGATACAGAGGGAATGAAAATACACAGAATGAATCATGGTTCACTGTTACATAGTTTCCTAGAAGTTATGATGAACCTTCATAAAACATTGGTTAGTCCTCATCTGGCGTACTGTGTTCAATTCTGGGCACCACATTTTAGGAAGGATATCAAGGCATTGGAGAGGGTCCAAAGGAGATTTACCAGGATGTTACCAGGAATGAGGGACTTCAGTTACCAGGAGGGACTAGAGAAGCTAGGATTATTCTCCTTGGAGCAGAGAAGGTTAAGAGGAGACTTAATAGAAGTTTCCAAAATTATGAGGGGATTCGATAGGGTGAACAAGGAGAAATGATTTCCACTGGTCAGGTGGGTCGGTAAACTACGGGCACTGATTTAAAACAGTTGTTAAAAGAACCAGAGGGGAGGTGAGGAGAAATGTTTCCACACAGCGAGTTGTTTGGATCTGGAATGCATTGCTTGAAAGGGTAGTGGAAGCCGATTCAATAACAACTTTTAAGAGAGAAGTAGATAATTATTTAGGAAGGACAAGTTTGCCGGAGCTATGGGGAGAGAGCGGGGGAGTGGGACTAAATTGGATAGCTCTGTTCAAAGAACCAGCACAGACACAATGGGCCGAATGGCCTCCTTCTGTGCTGTATAATTCTATGATAACAAAAGTCCTTCCAAACACTTGATATCTTAAACTAGTAAACCTGGTGACTGGTTTCCTCAGATTTGAAATTCACAGGATCTAAAGCCTAAGTTAGGGCTCTTCAACCTTGAATAGTAAAACCAGTACAAAACTTTCAGATATGCCAAAGACAACGGCACAAGAAGGTACAGGTTTAAGTTTATGAAGGTATTTTGAGGACAGAGCCAAGAAGTATTTCTGTACCTAGAGGGTAAATTATGACAGGATTGGATTATTGTGGAGGGTGGTTGTGGCCAGAACGCTGTAATGAGAGGATCAGTATTTAGGAACAATGAGTACAATGGACCAAGGGCTATCTTCACCCTCTGTTGGAAGACAAACATTTCTAAAGTCACCTTCAATGCCCTCCATAGCCTTGCTCCTCCTTATCTCTGCGACCTCCTAAACCCCTACCAACCTGCCCGCTCCCTCCGCTCAGCAGGCTCCAGCCTACTTCATGTCCCCCGCTCACCCGCCCCACCTTTGGCGGCCGGGCCTTCAGCTACTCTACTCCCATCTTCTGGAACTCCATCCCACAGTCCCTCCGCCTTGCCCCCTCCCTTGCTTCCTTCAAGATCCATATCAAGACCCTCCCCTATGACTGTGCCTTCAGTCATCCTCCTTCCTCCCCTGCCCTCCACCCTCCCCGATCCTGACCCCCAGCTCGGATCCGAAACATTGATTGTCCCCCGCCTTGAGACATCCTCCTGATGTGAACGGCGCTATACAAATGTAATTTTGTTGTTGTTGTTTTGCGTCTTTTTGTGATATGCTTAAATATGTGCTATCACACAAATAAAATCTATAGAAGAATAAAATTAAAAGATCTAATTTCTCATTAAGCAGATATTAACATATTAATTGTTATCAGTTACCCGGGATAAGAATATCTTAAAATATACAAATGCTTTTGAGCACCGAGTTAACGGAATGTTGCGTTCAGCAGAGCCATCTTGTGGCAGTCCTGTTCTCCACACTGAACGCTGTATGAAATAAAAACAAAGGACAAGATCACAAGAGGACTTCGGATGAAGAAGGTCCTTTGGCCCATTTGATCTCATCCTCCCAGAATACCCCACCTTGTCACCTCAGAGTTACAATGTAAAGTTGGCTAAATTTGTGCTCGAAAAGAGTGCAATAGGAAAGACAGAGCTTTTGATACCTGCTTTTCTTTTACTTACTATTGGTGTCCTCCTAAATAAGGAGACCAAAACTGCATACAATATTCTAGGTGCGGTCTCACCAAGGCCCTATACAGTTGCAGCAAGACTTCCCTAATCTTGTATTCTAACCCTTTTGCAATTAATGCCAACATGTCATTAGCCTTCCTAGTTGTTTGCTGTACCTGCATACTAATGTTTTGTGACTGGTGTACAAGGACACCCAGATCCCTCTGAACACTAACACTATCTAGTCTCTGCCCTTCTAGAAAATAATCTGTTTTTACTACCCAGGTGAATAACTTCACAATTCCCCACATTATATTCCATCTGCCATCTTCTTGCCCCACTTACCTAGCCTATCTATATCCCTTTGCAATCATGTTGTGTCATCCTCAGAACTTACTCTCCCACCTAGCTTAGTATCATTCGCGAATTTAGATATTTTAAGTTCTATGTCCTCGTCCAGATTATTGATATAGATTGTAAATGGTTGAGGCCCAAGAACTGATCCATGTCACATCTTGCCAATCTGAGAAGGACCCGTTTATCCCTACTCTCTCTTTTCTTCCCGTTATCCACTCTTCGATCCATGCTAATATATTGCCTTTAATTCCATGTGCCCTAATCTTGTGTAGCAATCGTTTATGTGGCACCTTGTCGAGCGACTTCTGAAAATCTAAATATACTACATCTACTGGTTCCCCCCTATCTAACCTGCTTGTTACATCCTCAAAAAACCCTAAAAGATTTGTTAAACATGACTTCCCTTTTGTAAAACCATGTTGACTCTGCCGAGTCATGTTATGGTCCTCTAAGTATCCCACTACGACGTCCCTAATTAAGGACTCTAGAATCTTCCCTACCACTGAGGTCAGACTGACTGGTCCATAGTTTCCCATCTTCTCTCTCCCACCCTTCTTAAATAGTGATGTTACGTTTGTGATCTTCCAATCAATGGGAACCGTTCCAGAATCCAGAGAATTTTGGAAGATCAAAAACAAGGCATCCACTATCTCAGCAGCCACCTCTTTTAAAACCCTAGGATGCAGGCCATCAGGTCCAGGGGATTTGTCATTTTTCAATCCCAACAGTTTCCCTAGTGCTAATTCTTTACTGATGTTAACTTCCCTAAGTTGCTCACTAATATTAGCTTCTTGATTCCCCTCTATTATTGGTAAGTTTTCCGTGTCTTCTAACATGAAGACAGAAGCAAAATATTTGTTTAAGGATTCTGCCATATCTTGATCCTCCATTATAATTCCTCCTGTCTTTGCCTGTAATGGACTTTTCACTTTTGCTAGTCTCTTCCTCTTAATGTATTTGCAAAAACTCTTGTAGTCTGTCTTTATGTTCCTAGCTAGTTTGCCCTCATAATCCATTTTCTCCCTCTTAATCAGTTTCTTAGTCTTTCTTTGTTGGTTTCTGAAGCCCTCAGAATTCTCAGGTCTACTGTTCTTTTTGGCGATATTATAGACTTCTTCTTTTAATTTTATACTTTCCCTAAACTGCTCTAGTTAGCCATGGTTGAACCACTTTTCCCGTGGTATTTTTATTCCTCAAGAGAATATGTGATCACTGGGAGTTATGTACTAAATCGTTAAAGGTTTGCCATTGCTGGTCTACTCATATCCTTTAATTTATTTCCCCAGGCTATTTTAGCTAAATCCTCTCATATCTGCAAAGTTGGTTCTATTTAAATTTAAGACCCTTGCTTCGGACTTAACTACATCACTCTCTAACTTAATGCTAAATTCCATCATGCTACAATCACTCTCCTCTAGAGGAGCCTTAACTTCCAGATTGCATATTAGCCCTATTTCATTACATTAAACAAGATCTAGGATCGCCTGTTCCCTGGTTGGTTCCTCAGCATACTGATCTAGAAAACTATCTCTAATGCATTCTATAAACTCCTACTCTAACTTACCTTTGCCAATTTGGTTTTCCCAATCTATATGAAGATTAAAATCACCCACTATTAGTGTATTTCCTTTGCTACATGCTTCTATAATTTCCTGGTTAATACTCTGCGCAATACTGTGACTGCTGTTTGGGGGTTTATAAACTACTCCCACTCGTGTTTTCTGGCCCTTGTTATTTCGTAATTCCACCCATACTGACTCTGCATCCTGATTTTATGATTTAAAATTCTTCCTCTCCACTGTTTTTATCCCATCCTTTATTAACACAGCTACCCCCCCAACCCCACCCACCCCCACCTCATTTTCCACATTGAATACCCCAGAATATTTAGCCCCATCCTTGATTCCCTTATAACCACATCTCAGTAATGGCTATTAGATCATATCCGTTTGTTTCTATTTGTGCTGTTAATTAACTATCTTATTACGAATGCTTCGTGCATTCAGATATAGCGCCTTTAATTTCGACTTCTTGTCGTAAAATCTTTTTACGAGTGTTGCAGATTATACACTCATAATAGGATTATGTTATATATTGTCTTATATTTCACCTACAATTACAGTCACTACGCTACACAGTATAATCCTGTGGAGTGCTTTGAGAAGCTTCAATGATGTGATAAGGAGCTAAATCAAATACAAGGATTATTATTTAATCTCAATGAGTTTCATTATCAATTATTATTGCCATTATTTATAATTTTGTTAGATTCGCAAACAAAGTCCCAAGGTTGATGTTTGAGAAAGCAAAGAAAATTATCCTTTCTACTTCTGAGGTCCAAAATTTCTCATATTCATTAGCTTCAGACCAGTGTTATAATAGTTAAGGATGTGCAGAATTTGTGCAGATAGTTTTAAAGAATCTAAATTTGGAAGTTGGTTTTGCAAAGTATCCAAATCAAACTCTGGAAAATCAGCTTTCAAATTAAGACAATTTTTGAAAATTTCACATGTTTTTAAATTTGAAGGCAATATGATTCTAACAAGAATATTTGGGACCACACTTGTTAAACAGCAAGAACAGGGAGTGGAGTCCTGGAGAGTTTGGAAAAACAGCTTCTCATTTTAATTCCCGAATGTTTTGAGGTAAGAACTGTTGATGTTTTTTCTGCATATTAGATGTTATGGTTTGAGCATTTGAGCTGGTTCTTTGATCAGACAGGACACCGGACTAATTCAAGAAACAGCTTGATGCCGTAGTGGGAAAACAGAAAGGTGAGAATTCTGGATGAATAAGATCAAACAGGCTAAACGATCTCCTTGAACCGAACTTCTCGTGATCGTGTGTAATGTCATTTTTTTGTACTTGTTCTGAAGGAGTTATGAGTGGTACATGATTGGCAGTGCATGTCAGCTTGTGGAGGGTGATGTATGATTGCTGCAGGCGGCAGGAAAAGGAGGTGGCAAGATGGCAGGAGGAGAAGGAAGGAAGGAAGGAAGGAAGGAAGGCAATGGCAGGAGAAAGGTATGACAATAGAAGGTAAGATAGCAAGAGAAGGAGGCAAGACGGATGCCATCTCTGGGCTCTGACACCTACATTCAGTGCACTGCTTAATGTAACTCCAGGAATGGAAATGGCCCATGTGGCTTACTCTCAGGCCATAGATTCATCCTCCTGCCCAGCTTGGAGTACAGGAGCAGGCTGGATTCCTTCACTACCTGCACTATTTACTTTTCAACATGAAATAGAAAGCACATGATGTGATTGTTTTAAAGTTTGTTTTATTTGCATTCAAAAAAATTTTATGTGTAAGTTAGCAAATTTGTTTAGTAAAGAATCAAGATCCTTCATACATGTGCATATAGAAAACAAAGTGTTTCTAATCAACATATGGTACGTCATGCCTTGCATTACGATATTATACTGCAAAGATTGCCTCTGAGCAATGAATAAATCAAGCCTGATCATGGGATACAACTGTGCAACCAGAGGAATATAAACTGTTTTAATTCTAATAAATTATACATTCTCTAGCCTGAATGTGAGAAGTATTGCAATGTTTAAATGGTCTGTGAACATGGGTGACACTTCTGTATAATTTATTACTTTGTTACAGTAGTTCAGTTTTACTGGAATGCTTTGATAACCATGTTTGTAGAAGATTCAACTTATCATTTTCATGTTCTGTAAAACAGTTTGCAGTTTGTGAAAGAAAACATTATTTTAATTCATATTTAATGCATCCTGAGACTGAGAAGCAAGAACAACTCCATAAAATCTAACACAACGAACTTTAAGTGGAGTCCTGTAGCTCAGTGGTTAGAGCACTCGCCTTGCAAGCGAGACACCTGGGTTCAATTCCAGGTAGCATGAAACCTTGAGCAACTTTCCTTACTCCACACGCCCAATAATAATCCCTCCAAAACAAAAAAAATTAGTCATTTTCAATCCACGACTGTTTGTGGGACACTGCTGTGCACAATTGGCTGCCACGTTTCGCCTACAAATATACAGTCAATTCACTTTACAGCATATTCTGTGAAGCGCTTTGAGACGTCTAGAAGACGTGAAAAGCACTATATCAAATGCAAGAATTATTATTATTTAAGCTTCACATCCTCAGAACCTATAGTGCTCGACAAAACAAAGATCACAAATATTTACAATCAATAGATTGTGTAACTAATAAAATGCTAAGAATTTAAATTATTGTTGCTCACTGATTAGAGCGTTCGTATCTTCAGAATATTGTTCTTTACCTTTGGACAGGAATGTCCAAGTGTAGATGGGCTGCATGGAACTTTCAATTTGGTTTGGTTACCCTTTAGCATGGTGATGAGTTTCCACACATCAGGCAACATCAACAACAACAACAACAAATAGTATTTGTATAGCGCCTTTCACATCAGGAGGACGTCTTAAAAGGCCTTTCTGTTAAGGTAGTTCAGTTTTACTGGAATGATTTGATAATTATGTTTGCAGAAGCTCCAATTTATAATTTTCATAGTCTGCAAACCACAACCAGCTAATCAAAAAAACTTTTCGACCCAAATCTGACTCACATGAGTGAAAGAACAAATGGTATCGCTTTGCAATTGAACTTCCTCTCTATATACTATTACAACACAGAATCCCCGCATTATACATTGTGCCGCTGTATTCAATAGTTGGTTTGCAGGTGGGGGGTGTGGGGAGGGGGTTTCTCAAGGGTAAATTGAGAAATGGAAAGGTCACGCAGTTCTAGTATGACACTGAAATGTACAGGGAATGTGGGGCATGAGGTTTGGGGGCAGCTGATGATTTTGGTGGGAAAGTGTGGAAAGAATCCAAGATTTAAGAAAATTATCTATTTCCCATCACTAGGATGATATATTAAAATTATATATTTAGTGTTTAAATCCCTCCATTCCTTGGCAACCCCTATCTCTCTGACCTTCTCTCTCTCCACAGCAGAACTCACTGCCTCCGCTCTACTGGGTCCGGCCTCCTCGCGTGTCCCCCGAATCCTCCACTCCACCATTGGTAACCGTGCCCTCAGCCACTACACCCTGAAACTTTGGAACTCCCTCCCTCAACCCCTTCACCTCGCCCCCTCCTTATCCATCTTCAAGTTGCACCTGAAGACCTTACTCTTCGACCACGCCTATAGTCACCTTCCCCCTTCCCCGGCTCGGCCTCAGGCTCGCCATTGTTAAGCGCTCTGAGACGTCACCCGGCGTGGAGGGCGCTATATAAATGCAAGTTGTTGTTGATAATAGGAAGTCAGAAAAAGTGACTGTTGAGCTGCAAATAGTGGAGCAGGCTGGTAGCTAGAATTCGTCACATAAACCTGTGGGAACTCTACTCCAGAAGTAGACAGAAGTAGAATTCCTGTCCGTTGGTAAGCATGACAGGTTTCGATTTACTGGCATGAAAAATCTACATAACTTCCCACTTACATACAAATGCCATGTTTCGGACCCTCAATATTTTCATGTGGTTAAGTAGACATTGTACTTATATATTCGCTATCATCACCATTATGAAAATCTTTCTGTTCATCCCCAATCACTGTGATTTCCTTTGCTACCTGCTGCTGAGAAAGTGAACAGGCATCCATTCACTGACTGTTGTACTGAGTCAATCGGCATAGTCCAATTGGGCCAAGTGGCCTGTTTCTGTGCTGCGTATTTTAATGTATTCTAATCCATCTAGATGTGCGAGAAAGGCCTAGGGATTTTCATTCTTGCTGTGCGGAGGTGTGTGTTGCAAAGTAACTGTCCCACCGGAATGCAGCTTTTACTGGGAACTCAACCAAATATATCATTCACTCCATGGTTCTCCAACAGGCAGTCTCATCCCAATGCCAAAGAAATATATATATGTTTATATATTAAGTGCCTTCAATATGGGGAGGGGGAGTAAACAGTTCAAATAATTGGGCCCCACTATTAGAAGTCCTGCTGGCTGTGATCAAAAATTCTTAGCTTTCTCAAGAAGTTGAAGTAGAGATAAGTTGTGACGACAATAATATTTTTCAATAGATATAGAACAGGAGTCACAAATCCGTACACTGCAATTAAACTGATCCGAATAAAAATGAATGGAAAGTCCTGTGCGATTACCCCCAGAGTATCGCATAAGGGATTTTCTGAATTTATAATTATTCTTAAAAGTGATATGAAGCCGAAAATATAAATGGGGTAAATCCATCCTGTTTTGTTCACAGCTGGAACGTCTGCAACTCTTAGTAACTCTATGGTATCCATCCAGGTCATGAATGCGGTCACAAATATTTCAGCTCTGCAGTCCTTCACAGCTAGGATTTTAAGAGACTTGGGCAGTTTACATTCTGAGCTATCGTTCATGATGGCATTTGGATGTGAACTTGTTACAGATTCACGTTGAGGTCTTGAAGTTATTTCTTCAGCAGGTGGTACAGATCCATTCTCAACCACTCCTGCAGCTGTTGCAATTTGTTCCGGTGATCTGGCCATTTCCCCGGACACATTTGACACCCCTCCTATGTTTGTGAGCACAGGTCCATTGGCGAAAATCACATTCACATGATTAGCTGTGGAATATATCAATAGCATTAGTAAATCCGGAATACAATAATCGTTGCATTTGATGTTGCTCTGTGTCAACAAAACATTTCAAAGAGCTTCACAGGATTTTATTAGAGGGTAGAGATTAATTTGTAGGTGAACACAGCAGCCAAAATGCATGCAGCGATGTCCTGTAGCAAGTGCTGAAGTGAATGTTGGTGTTGGGAAGATCTTTCAAAGTGCTTCATAAGATTTATTCAAAAGTGATACTGCATCTATCCTGGTAAAAAGTCACAGATGATATTCTCTAATATGTGATCAGGGCTCTCTCAGCCTCCTTGTCCTTCTTGACCTAATTTCTGCCTTCGACATTGGCAACCATTGTATTCTTTGCCACATCCTTTCCTCACTTTCATTCTTACTTATCCCATTGTCTCCAATTCATATCTGCCAACGGCTTCTCCTCCCGTCCTCAAGCCATTCCTCGGGGATCTATCCTCGGTGCTCTCTTTAATATTTACATGTTCCCACATGGCAATGGTATCTGCATTAACTTTCATATGTATAAGGAAAACACCCAACTCTATCTCTTTGCCCCTCGATTCCAGGACCATTGCTGTCCTGCTCGACTTGGAGGCAAACCCTCAATTGTCCCTCTCATTGTTTCACTTATGGTTACTTAGCACTCCTCTCAGAGGCATTTATAGAAACTAATAGGAAGGAGGGATCAAAAGCAAACCCACAACCATATTATGCTCAACTGATAACACTTTGGTGAAAATCTCTTCTCCCTGCCCGTCTTGTGCTTTAAGTCGGCCATATATGCAGTGTAACACAAAATAAAATTAGTCATTGGGCTCTGCGCAAATTGGCTGCCGCGTTTGCCTACAAAACACACAGTTACTAAACTTTATGCTCCAAAACTCTGGAACACTCTCCCTCTATCTATGCCTACGTCTTGCCCCCCTCCTTCCCTATCTTCAGGTTGCGCCTGAAGAGCATCCTCTTCGATGTGCTTACAACAACAAAAACTTACACTTATATAGTGCCTCCACGCAGGGTAAGATCTCATAACGCTTAGCAGTGGCGGAGCCTGACTCCAAGCCAGGGGGGTGGGGGAAGGTGACCGTAAGCACAGTTGAAGAGGAAGTTTTTCAGGCAGGACTTGAAAAACAGGAGAGATGTGGCAAGGCGGAGGGATTGGAGAGTGAGGGAGCTTACAGACACCTACCCAGTGGCTCGGCATCATGCTCCGCCACTGTCGAATACTCTGGGACACTATCCTGCATGAGCAGTGTTTTATCAATGCAAGTTGTTGTTTACAGTATGCTCTGTGAAGCTGTTTCAGACGTTCAACTGAGATGAATGGTGCTATATCAAATGTAAGGATTATTAGTATTGTAACGTGACATCGAATCAAAGCAACAAGATTAATATCCATTTCCATAACAAATATGACAGTGAATTAAACAGCAAATTCTAATGTGTAAAATCATAAAGGAAATGCACTATATTCTAGTAAATGATATGCAGCATCATGAAGGTTACACTTCATGAAGACTGATTCAGCTCAATTACGTCAGTTGCATAAGAGATGTTCAAAGATGCCATATACAGAAAAGCAAGGCAGCTAATAAAGATAATACATTAATATATTTATATTAGGAAAACATAATAAATTGTGCTGCACATTTGAAACAATTTAAGTAAAATTTTAAGCTGTAGTTTGGCCAAAGTTTTTTTCTTTTTATTTCACGTTACTTTAATATGTTGAAACACAATTTGTCTATTCTAACACTGAGGATCAGCCGGATAATCTCTTTATTTTTATGTACAGGTTGGCAAGAGCCAAGGATTGGGGACTCCAGAGTGTGCATTTGAGTACTGCTGGAATTAACCAGTTAAATCCACATAGCTTGCCATTGAAAATGCTGTCTGGCCAGTTTTCCCACTGCTTGTCCACCCTACCCTTAAGGGCTTTGGTTTGAAGAATTAACAGGGTCTGAATGGGAAGAAACCCAGCCCCTGCCCCTCGAAGTCCTGCGAATGAGTCAGGCCGTTCACCTGTCCTCAGCAGTGCCCTGGACTACTACAGACCCAACAGACGATCGAGTCCGTCACAGAGCATTGACTCAATTCTATCATTCCTTACCAAACATATCACATTCGAGGCAGTTTAGCTCCAAGGAGACCCAGCTTACTTTCCCTCCAAGGAGGATAGCCACTAGTTAATCATTTGACATCCAACAAGCACAGGTTTGTGCCTTTACTAGGTGGATGGCAAGTACCAGGAACTTTCTGTGAGCTTCCTGGGGGGCAACACAACTCAGGATAAAATGTGTGAGAGTTGACACCATCTTCCTGCCCACAGCTTGAACCCACGTCCCTTCCCTTTGAGTGATGGTTCCGCCAGATGGAGGTGAGAAGCTTGAACAGCAGCTCCTTGCCTCTCTGCAAACCAATCAAGGTAGATTTCAAGCCCTGAATAAATTAAGTGCATTTACAAAGCTGGACCTGGAGTTATTTTTAAATTCCATGGTGCATACTCAATTGAAGAGGTACAACGTTATACTGTGATTGATACTGCATTCTAACACATAGAGAAATATTTTGCTATTTTAATTAGTTGTATGTTCACAATAGTCATTAGCTATGTTGGTTAATTCATAATGCAGTGTTGTTAGCTGCTGTTTCAAACAAGATCAATCATGCATGTGAGACTTCAATTACTGTACCTACATATTAGTGTTCCAGTGAGTGGCCATTTGCAAAGCTTTTCAATGATGCTCACAAGAATCAGGCTTGTTATGACAACGGATATGGGGATATCAAAGTAGTTTTTGTGTGGTTCGGTGGTTCCTTGTACCTGTTGAGAAGACAAGAGACAAATCAGCAGAAAACACTAAGATAGTCAAATTTTAACAACTCATCTGACGGGTGGCACATCTGACATTGCAGGGTACAACCAGCATTGTACTGGAGCCAGGAGTGTTGGGACAGAGGAGGGGAATATTAAAACACACTTTAACAATGCTCCTTAATTAAAGAATAAACCGTGTTGAAGAAATTAATTTTGACCATCCCCTCTCGAACGATCTGAACACTGGTTGTCATTTACCAGTGAGAGTGAAGAACATTCTAGTTCCTAACGTTGTCTGATTTCTGGATACAGAGATGTAAACAACAAATAATTATGCAGCATTACCTGTGAACCTGCGATTATAAACCCAAAGCAAGGCAGTGTTGTGAGAACCAAATGCAGGAGTAAAACTGGCTGCCTAAAACACAAAGACAGAGAGTCATTGGACTACAGGAGTTCAGCATTTCCAGGATTATTGCCATTACTACTGTATCAAGTGCCTTACATATTAAACTATTTCAACGAGTAGAAGATCGTGGAATGGTAATTTTGCCAATAGTGCTCCCCATTCAACTTCCTTCAGTTGAATGTCACAAGACCGAGGCCCTCCTGATTTCCTCCCGTCAGCGCCTCCTCACCTCAGGCGCTGACAGTATCACCATCCATGGATGCACACTCCACCTTGCTAAGCCAGTCCAGAACCTTGGGGTCTTGTTCGACCCTCAACTATCCTTTCTACCCCACATTTGAGCCATGACGCGCTCTGCCTTCCCTCACCTCCTCACCGTCGCCCGGCTCCGACACTGTCTCACACCACAGGCCGCCAAAACCCTCAAACATGCTTTCATTACATGGAGGCTCGACTATGCAAACTCACTGCTTGTCGGCCTCCCCAACTCCTCCCTCCACAGACTGCAGATCATCCAGAACACTGCAGCCCGTGTCCTCTCCCGCACCAGGCTTCGTGAACCTATCACCCCTATCCTCGCCCAACTCCACCGGTTTCCCATCACTCAGAGGATACAGTTCAAGATCCTGGTCCTCACCTTCAAAGCCCTCCACGGTCTTGCTCCCCCCTACCTCTCCGACCTCCTAACTCCCTACCATCCTGTTTGCTCCCTCCGCTCAGCGGGCTCCGGCCTGCTTCACGTCCCCCGCCTCGCTCGCCTCACTATCGGCGTGCGGGCCTTCCACCACTCTGCACCCACCCTCTGGAACTCCATCCCACAGTCTCTCCGTCACGCCCCCTCCCTCGCCCACTTCAAGACCCACCTCAAGACTCTCCTCTTGCGATCTCCCTGCTTCCCCCCTCCACCCTCCACCCTCCCCCACCCCCAGCTCGGGTCCGAAACTCTGACTGTCCAGCGCCTTGGGATGTCCTCCTGACGTGAAAGGCGCCACACAAATGTAATTTTGTTGTTGTTGTATTCATTCTCAAGGTTTACATTATACCAAAGCCAATTTCAAACACATTTGAAAATTCAACAAATATTCAGTTTAAAGTTTTTGAGTAAGATCCTCAGCACCTTTTAATGTTATTAAAGAGCAGTTGTACTTAAAAAAAATGACAGGTATTCTGTATTAGTTAGTGAAACTTTGTACCACAAGTAGCTACACGTACATAGCTGCCTCCTTAGCAAAACACAAAATACTGCAGATGCTGGAAATCTGAAAACAAAAACAGAAGTTGCTGGCAACACTGTCGAAGAGAAGAGCAATACGTCTTTAGAAGTCTGCTGAGTGTTCCCAGCGACTTCTGTTTTTGCCTTCGTAGCACCCCGTCCTTCCTCTCTTGGACTGACCTAATACCCAAATCACATTAGGACCTGGGTTCATTTTTAGTTAGCATTCTGGCAAATGAAAGTATTAAATATATTTAATCTGAAAGTATATTAACCTGGATTCAACACAGGTATTTCTAACTCATTCAACTGTGTGGTACTTTGTAGACAAAAACATTTCCACTTATGAGACAAACATACCAAGCAATTTAAAAAGAAGAGCCATCACCACTTCTACAGGAAAACTAGGAATACATTCATTATCACCCATATCCTGAGAATCAGTCAATTAAATCTCATCCAGGATTTTTGTCTTATCCCCCGAGTTGTTCATTCAGTCTTATTTTTACAGGATTTCAATTGAATTTGTTGGAGCGGAGAATGCCCAGACATACTAAGCCTGTGAGTTATTACACATGTATTCGTAAACACCTACCATTCTTTCACATTGGATAGAATGCGCTTCTTGAACATCAGAAACTTCACTGGAACCCAGACGAACAAAGCTGCGCATGCAACATACGCAACTGAACAGGCCAAGACAACCTGGTATGGTCTCTGTTTATCCAAAATGGAGGCAAGTCGCTCTGCAATAACAATTGTGGGAATACACAAAGCAAGAAACTCCAGGACTTCAAACACTGCAAACTTGATTTTCTTCCCCCAACCCATTTTCTTTTTTGAAGGTGAACAGCACTTCTAAATAAATCCTTCAACTGTTAAAAAAAAATCTAATTGTCACTGTGCTTGTGCCTCTTTGTATCCCACCTTGGGTGTGGACACGATTCACACTTTACCTCAGCACTAGATTAAACGTCAGCCTTTATTGCCCTGTTGACGTAAGCGCATTGCGTTCAGAACCGTGGAATTTTTTTTTATTGATTTCCGAAAGCTGGCAACTATTCTTCCAAATTTCCAATGCCAAGATCATTTAAATTCAATTTGAATTTTTATTAAAAAAAGAGGGTTTAGCATGTTTTGCTGCAGAATCAAAGCAATTTATTGTCAGAAACAGGAATTTTTAATTGAAAAGACCACTGCACATTACTAGAGCTCTGGAGATTAAATATAAACACGTTGCCAATGGTGATGCTTTGTTTACCTAACTCTGTCTTATACAACTACCAATGTGATTGCAGTTTTGTGTGTACTTTGTTCTCTGATAAAAATAGAATACCTAAAATGGATGCTGTCAGATTGTACAATGTATATGTAAATAGCCCTGACAGCTCAACAAAGTATAAAGTTACAAACGTAATCCAAAAGGGTCAAAGTATACCGAGAAGCTTTCAAGCAACATAAAGAACATTTCATTTTGTTATTTCTTCATATCTGCTGATCTTTGATCCATTAATTAAGGAATAATGATTGAAACCTCCCAAAAATGTTTTTTTTAAATCAATCTATTAATTATCTATTCTATCTATTAAAATGGATTGAACCCTAAGAATATGTTTAACATGGCAAAAAGATCTTTAGTAACAAGCTCTCAAACTTCGAAGAGGGAAGATGAGCATTATTTAAAATACTTGGCAAAACTTTATCTACAGTGGTAAATATATGAAGTTGACTATCCAGAAAGTTGGTTGATGCTGTCACTAAATTGAAGAGGGAATTAAACAGCTGTTTAGTGAAGAAATTGAATTGTAGAATCTTAGAGTACAGAGCTGATTTGAGCCATTGTGCCTGTGCTGTCTCTCTTAAGATGCTATCCATTTACTCGCTTGACTTTTCCCCCATAGCCTTTTAACCAATCTTAATATCTTGATTCTGAACATTTATTTTAACTATGCTGGTCTACGTTTCGGTCACCTTCCACAACCCCATTTGGGCTCCCAGACAGCCGTGTGAAGCTCTTTGAAATGTCCTCTTCAAAGGCATGATATAAATGCAAATCGTTATTGCAATTTAAAATGAATGTTCATATTATTAATGCTATTTTGAAGCTTGCTACATTCAATTCAGATTATTGAGTTGTTATCATCATAGTTAGAAAATGACTAACCAAGGTTTCTGAGTCAACTTATAATAAAAATCATCCTTGGATGTGATATAGCACCTGATCACGTCTTTGAGACGTCTTAAAGCACTTCACAATATACTGAAAGTGAAAGTATATTTTGTGGATGAAACGCGGCAGCCAATTGGGCACAGCAGTGTCCCACATGGATTGAGTGACCAATTTACTTTATTTTGTTGAAGAAATTATTAACCAGGAAAAGCGATCCGCCAATCGACTACCAACTGGGATCCTACTTACTGCTAGGTAAAGAGAGGCGTGTGGAGTAAGGAAACATTCTGCCCTGCCTGGAATCGAACTCAGGACTCTCACTTGCGAGACAAGTCCTCTCACCATTGAGCTACAGGACTTAGTTAATTATTGAAGATAAATACCAGGAAGATTATAATCTTATTTGAATCATAGGCTATTTTTAGCAATGAATAAGGCTGTAAAACAACAGCACTAGCTCCCAACAGATCATCTTAAAACTTCTCACCCTCTTATAAATCAGTTCACACTCAAGAACCTCCTTTCTCCGTGATCTTCTCCTATCTCACTCTTTTATTAACCCCTTCTGCAAGGCTAACACAGCCTGCTACATGTCCCTACCCTCTGGATCACCAGTGGTGACTTAGCCTTTAGCAACTGAGGCAGGGCGAAACCTTGGGCAAGTTTCCTTACTCCACACGCCTAATAATAATCCCTCCAAAAAAACAGTAATAAAGTGGTCATTTTCAATCCACAACTGTTTGTGGGACACTGCTGCATTTTGCCCACAAATCTACGGTCAATTCACTTTACAGCATATTCTGTGAAGTGCTTTGATACATCTAGAAGATGTGAAAAACGCTATAACAAATGCAAGGATTACAACTATGCTTCTAACTTTTGCATTTCCCTCTATCTTCCCCTCCATCTCACACCTTCTCTCCATCTTTAAATGCTGCCAAAAAAACTCTGCCTCTTCAATAAAACTTGCTCCTTGCTCGGGATTCCGAACCCACCCTTGTCAAGCATTCCAAGTCAATATCCCCCATAAAGGATGCAATATAAAATGGTTGTTGTTATTTCCCTCTGGTCCTTTTTAAGAAAGTTTAAGAAAGTTGTGGCACAAATTTTATTATAAAATTTAACCCTCAATTTATCGTGTCCTTGGTCTCTCTAGCTTTTAAGGTTCAAGAAAACACGACAATGCTAAATATATCTGTTGCATTTACACCCAATGCATCAACAAGTAGACCATCACATTGGAGGGCAGTAACGGTTGGAACCAAATGGCAGATTTGCAGCTGCCTCTGATGTTGAAAACACAGATCATTGAACACACACCAGCAAAATAGTGAGAATTTTCTTCACTTGCACATTAATAAAACTATAGTCCCATTTCAGAAACCATTATCTGCCATCAAATGGGGTTCTTTACATAAGCCTGGGAGGGGAGGTGACAGATGTAATGCCCCATGGGCTATTGCTACACTGGTGGGAAACACAGAAATGAAATAGTGGTGATGTTTTAAAACTATTCAATTCCAAGACATCTATATTTTTTTGAAATACTGTTTAGACTATCAAACTTAAAGTTAAAGTATTGTATGCTGATAGTACTAATGCATTCTAAGTCACAGCTCAACACAATATTCACTGGTGTTACTAAAATATTTATTGGCTGAAATTTTATACACAAGCCATGCCAGGACAAATGCTATTACAGCCGTTTCCATTTGATTAAGAACATTCTCATACCAAACAGGTTACAAAGCCGTTTTCACAAAGTTTGGAATTCTACTTTACCAATGCTGTTGTCGTCACGTAGCAAAGTTCCACAGTATTAAGTGAATGGATGTCAAAGTTAAACATTTGGTCTCTAGAACGACGTAATCCTGTAGATCTTCCAGTTTGTAGGTTTCATATAATGCCGTCTTGCTGGATCCAACCACAATGTGGTTTCAATTAAGTTTAAAAGCAGCATTAACTTTTTACGCAGCTTCAAATGTTCTCCAAAAAATGTACATTTCAAATAATATAATTATCTACATTATTAATTGTATATTATAAAATCAGGGCCCACTTCTATTACCATTATACTCAAAGTCCATATAACATACAACCATAATCTCAAACAGAAGATTGCACATTTTCAGAACAATTTAATTAGCTCAAGAAAGTGTTGGCAGTCAACAACAGGACTATAACTTTATATGTGTGTTCTAAAGTTAATCCCAATAAAATTGTGTATTTTTAGGAGGAAATAATGTCTAAAAGCAGTACCAAGGTAATTACTGTCAAATGCAGACTGTTTTTGTAGGCAAACTTGGAGACCATCTGTGCCAACAAAATTCCATGAGCAATCACAAAATTAATGAACAATTAATCAGGAAGTTTGTTGGCCTGGAGAAAAGCATTCATCTTTTATAAAAACAATATTCCTTGCTTTGGGAAGATGTTCCAAAGTACTTCACAGGATTTACTGTGGAGTGATTGTGTATTTGTTGGCAAATGTGGCAACCCAATTGTGTACAGCAATGTCCCGCAAACAGAGAAACTTGATCAATTTGATTTTGGAGCATTGTTAACCAGCAGCATCGAGGAACTCTTCTTTTCAATCCAAATAACCATTTTTAAATGCCTACTTGAACAGGCAGATGGGCCTCGGTTTAATGTTTCATCAAAGGACGGCATGTCAGAAAATGCATCACCCCCCTCAGTCCGATATTGCAGTGTCACCTTAGATTTGTGGAGTCCTGTAGCTTAGTGGTTAGAGAACATAAGAATTTGCTATGTGAAAGAAGACCAAGGTCCATCCAGTTCACCTTCCACCATCCTGGCAGTCGCTTGACATGCGGTGTCCCAAACTATTTACTGTATCCCATGATATTATTTTCTAGCAGAAATCTATCTAATTTGTTCTTGAAAAACATTTTCTCCCTTAGGAGCCTGTTCCGTAAGTTTATTACTCATTCATAGTGTTTTCACAGATTGGCTCTGAATTGCAGGCCTGTCCTCTGGTTCTACTGCTCAGTACAAGCTAAAACAGGTTATCGTAGTCTATATTATCTATTCCTTCAGAATTTTAAAGCGAGAGGACTTTGGTTCGATTCCTGGACAGGGCGAAAAGTTGAGCAAGTTTCCTTACTCCACAAGCCTGTTTAACCAAGCAGTAAGTAGGAACCCAGTTGTTAGTCAATTGGCAGTTCGCTTTTCTGGGGGTAATAATCCCTTCAAAAAGTGGTCACTCAATCCACGACTGTGTGTGGGACACTGCTGTGCGCAATTGGCTGCCAGGTTTCGCCTATATAGTCAATTCACTTTACAGTATTTGGTGAACTGCTTTGAGACATCTCGAAGACATGATAAGGCACTATATCAAATGCAAGGATTATTATTATTACATGGGGTTTGAATCGACAATCATCTGACTTGGAGATGGGAGATTGAGCCAGATTGACACATATTATCTGATGTCTCATTGGATCTTTGATGTTGACGAAATAATGAATGACAATTTCTCAGACTCGGTTTGCATTCCTGCTACTGAAAGATGACATGGTAGCATCTGACATGCTAATGATAAACCTTTCATGCGCATTAGATGCTCTAGTCGTTTTGGGGGGGGTCAGACAGATTTCTGACACCATGCTTAAGAGTAATCAAATTACAGTTCTACATATGTATGCAATCTACACATGGAAATTTGTGTCTAGAATGAAATGCTCATCCTCTCCATGGAAGACGTACCATGGTTACCCAATTCTGGAAAGCATTAGGTGCATGCTGGTAAGAGCTAACACTTTGAGGTATGGACTGGAATACTGCTGGAGTTTAACTAGCTAAAACCAAATAACTTGCTATTAAGAGCACATTCCGGTAAGTTTCCTGCTGCTTGTCCAGCTCAAACGACCATACCATTTGGGTTGCGGTGTTTCATAGGAGCTGAGTGGGTACAATTCCTCCACAGCCATAGATGGGCTAGACTGACAGATTGCCTGTAACTAGCAGTGCCACTTGGCTCAGGAACTTGGATTACTGAGACCATCACAAAGAGTTGACTTAATTCCAACATTACATTGCCAAGAACGTTCAAGAATGTGGAGCCAGCTCATCCCAAGGTTCACTCTGCACCACCCAAGATAAAACTTTCTGGTATCAGTTTTAAAATTGTCCTTTGGAATCACCTTGAGCTTGTTCTGTCTGGGAGTTTCTGAATAATGTTCTGCTGCCCTGGGATACGTGAAAGTACCTCCATACTTTGTATAGTTCAACAACGTAAGCCCATCCAATTCCTGATTTGAGTTTGAAGCATTTCAATGTGTAACACTTACTTTTTAATTTATTAGTACACTCCATTTCTGTGGTGTATCAACATTTACTAATGATTTATATCACTTTATAATTTTGTACGTGAACTCTAACTTGCATTTAGTTCACAATAGAANTTTTTTTTAAACAAAATTTCTCTCCTCAGAATCTCTGGAAGGCCAGCTATGGGGATAGCTGGATGCCTATGTCTTTCTATTTTGTTAGAAAGTTTAGCGCAGAAACAAGGCCAGTTTAGCCTAAACTGATATCAAGGCTAAACTGGTATTTTCATCCCATTTGTTAACTACAGCACTAAACTTTCACCTGTATAACCCTCCAAAAGGACCGTTCAAATAACGATAGATTAAGGATTTGTCCAGGTTCAAACTTGTTACATTAACTCTTAATAAGGAAATGCACGAAAAGATTTTGACCAAATCCACCTACTGTTATAGTTGCTGTTTATTATTAAGTGGCAACTTTAACACATCAGTAACAATGAAGTCCACCTTTCCTGTCCTGACATCCAAAACACATACAAACAATTTTGGCAATGATCAAAGAATGATTTAGGAGACCAATCTTTGCTCCATTATGCAGTTTGTGACTTTATTTTATTAGCTTCCTTGTAAAGTTAAAATAAATATCATGTAAAGCAGTAGACTGCATGCAAGTTTCAAAAATCACTTGTTTTACCCGGTCTTGTTGACAGAAACAATGGCAACTGTATGAAAACTAAACCTATTTGCAATAGAAGCCAATTAATTGCCTGCCCTCAAACGAACTCCAAGAGACAAAACATACAAGATTTCAGTTTTCAAGCAAACACAAACCACTTTGTCATTGATATATTGAAACCCAAAATCAGGGTAAGAACGACAAGTTACAGGACTTGACACAGAAAACAATTTGAATTGTTTTTTTGACAAGAGAACAGCATCTGATACACTGTGATCATTTATTTCAACCATTCTTAATTCACAGATCAACTGTGAAGTTACTTCTCATGAAGACAAAGCAGTATTTTCTTCCTCATCTCCAAAACACGACATGCAGTGGCATATGAAATCTAATTTGCAGATTCATAACTTGTGGTATCCAATTCAGCCATTCTGCTTACAAGTGATTTCAAAGCTAACAAAAATCAAATCTACAGAAATATTCTTGTAGCTTTTACTTTGTTCATTTTAGGATTTTGTATATTGGAATAAACAAGTAGTTAGTGTTCAATGGCAATACAATTTTGTTCCCTAACATTTCATACAGAATTACTGCTTGTAGTGTACTCTTAATAGACCTCTTTGAAATGTATTATATAAATGGAAAACTGAACATAATAAAAACAGCAGCACAATTAGTGTTCTGCAAACTTTCAACTATACTTGTAAAATCAAGAGGTATCACTGTATAGTTATTTACATCTTCCAAGATACATGTAGCTGTCACACATACAGTATTTCCAGTTGAATTCACTTGACCTCAGTTGCATGGAGAAAAATAAATGTGATAATTTTAAAAACACTTACCAAAATATTTAAGACATTTAAAAGCTTAAATACAACATACTGCAAATTTCATACCTCCAGTTACAGCAGTTACATGCAGATGAAAAGGATCACCATCTTCATGAAGTGGGTTCATTAAACCATTTATGGACAGAATAACAAAATAACCATTTGTAAATACTAAGTCAGATGTACACATGTAAACAGTTACAGACAATGCATGGCTCTTTTCTCTTCCATAGGAGAAATATATTGGCAAACTTTTTTTTCATGAATATAGTGCTTTTTTAAAGGAGAAATTCTTGGGGTAAGTACCTGTACTATGGCAGTAAAGTACTTATAACAAAGCTCAGTCTCCAAATTGATTGACCCTTTTGACCCAATACACAGAATAATCACAATTCTTGTATTTGATATAGCTCATCACGTCATTGAGATGTCTCAAAGTGTTTCACAGAATATATTGTAAAGCAGATTTACTGTATTTTGTGGGAGATACTCAGCAGCTAATTGAGCACTGCAGTGTCCCACAAACAGTCGTGGATTGAATGATTTATTTTGGAGGGATTATTACCCCCCAGAAAGCGATCCACCAATCAACTGGGTTCCTACTTACTGCAAGGTAAACAGAGGCGTAAGGAAACTTGCGTAAGGTTTCACTCTGCCCAGGAATCAAACCAGATCCTCACGCTTGTGAGGCAAGCGTACTAACCATTAGACTACGGGACTCCAAAGAAAAGCTGTGAATGAGAACTGCACTGTACTTCAACAAAAATATATACAACTGTTGAAATATGAACTGCCTCAAACACACAGTCTGTTCTCACGTTTAGCAAACTCCATGCCTTTATTAGAAGATTCTTTAAAAATTTTGCAAAAAAAAAAATCACAGGGCTCAGGTTTTGCTACTCAGCATAAAAAGCCAGAGGTGAGACATTCCTCATTCTGCTATATGCAACGACTCTTACTGCATAAGTCAACGCAAGCTGATGGGATTTAACTTGCACTCACCTTTTCAACCACTATGTTTCCACAGCAATCAGATCATTCCAGTTTCAACCTGTGGAACTTTCCCATCCCATAGATTTGTCCAATTGTGACTAGTTTGCTGCAGCTTTTATTTGAAAGATGAACCCTTCGTGGTTATGGAAGTGGTACTCAGAGCTGGGCTGTGAAATGCTAACGCTATAATGTAATGAAGACATTTTGATAATGTGGTTCAAACTTAAGGGATTCTGTAGTATTTTAGTTTTCAATCTGGACAACTTCCTGGTTAACATTGTAAGATTGCTTTTCCCTTGTAGAAAACAATGAGGCTAGTAACAGAACTGCTTGTTATTATGGGGTGGTGGTGTGTGGAAATTCAAAATTTAAGGAAACAAAGTAATGAAGAGATGGAACTAGAATTGTAGGATGTGCTTAACTTTCATTACATTTAGTCATAAAAATTGTTTATAAACAGCCCCTTCATTCAAAAATCTAATGTGCCAAATTTGATTAATTATGAGGAGTATGCCTACTGGATAATACTGCTGCGGTCTCATCTTTTCAGGCCACCAAACTAAAAAGCAGCAAATAAATATACACAAATGGTACAGCAACAATCTGTTTACATAAGAAGCCACTTGTTCTGGTCCCAGGGAGGCAGGTCAAGCCTTCATGGTTGATCTGGGAATTTAGTTTTGACGAAGTGCAAATGAAGTTATGTTGAGTTTTCACATCAAAGGGATGCTGCAATTTAATATAAATTAAAATTTCTACAAAGCTGATGATCTTACTTTAAAACCACCATGAATTTGTTTCTGTACCACTCAAATGTTTAGGTTCACATGATCACTAAATGGCTGTCAAAACCATTACTAATGGAATAAATCAATGTTATGTACACAACCATAGCTTATCAGTTCAGTTTCCCTTTCCCTCCCTCACCCACTCTACACCACAACGTGGGAGCAGATTATGCTCAGGATAAATGATTGTGGTCATTGGGAGCTCAGGATGCTTATTAGGAGTAAACTTCCATTTTCCATTCCTCTGTTGTGAGGTGGTTCTGCTACAAAAAAAAAAAAATCAGAAGAGTCTGCAAATGGCCAACTTTTTTTTAAAATTGATGTAAATTGCACTAATGTTTTTTTAATTGAATAACTAGGACCAGGAAAAATGAAGGAATGAATGTCACATCTCCTATAGAAGTGCTTTCTGAGAATATGGGGATTGCTGTTGACTGTTGGACTGTTGACCGTGAGATGTGGGCCCAATGCTGTAGTTTGCCATCTGATGTCCATTTGGGCCAGCAGCCTGGTAGCTAGAGATATCAATGTTTGAAGGGGCAGGTTGACTGTAGACAGATGCCTGGTGTAAGTATGCACTTCCAGGTATAGAACTAGAAAGCAAGAAAGAAAGTATCCAGTTAAGCATCTACCACTGTGTCATGCAAAATATTCTTCAGTTACTGTGTTCTCTTTAACACTGTAAGGTGGTTACATTGAAACAGTCTTTTAAGAGCATGCAGATCAAGTGACAGAACAACAACATGCTTAACAGCATCACTATGACTGCATCCACCTCCAAAGGACATCAGCATGTATATGGAATCGCGACGACGACAATTTTACATTTATATAGCACCTTTAGCATTGGGGGGGGGGTCGTCTCAAGAGTTGCAAAAGAGCACTAACCAGTCTAGAACTGAAATGTTTTAAGATGTAAACTTGCATGGGCAGCTGTGGATATTGAACAGAAAAACTGCCTTTCGGGTTTTCGGAAACTTTCATCCACTCTTTCATTCCATTGAGGTTTGACTACGCTAATGCTTTACTCGCTGAACTTCCCAACTCTTCCCTCCGCAAGCTTCAGCACTCTCTCTGCAGCTCATGTCTTCTCCCACTCTAATCTCCATCAACCGAACACCCCATCCTCGCCTGGCTTCACTGGTTCCTCATCCCCTTCAAGATCCTCGTCCTCCCCTGAAAGCCCTGGACAGTCTTGCTGCTACCTCTGCATTCTACCAAAACTTTATCAATCTGTCTGCTCCCTCCACTCAGTGGGCACTGGCCTGCCAGCTCCACCATCAGAGGACGGAAGGATTCAGCCTTTCTGCACCCACCCTCTGGAACCCTTCTACCTCACTCCGTCCCTTCAAAGCCTGTCACACGACCTTCCTTTCCAACCGCGCCTTCGGTCATCTTCCTACTCCACTCCATTACATTCTACCCCTCTCAACCTCCAGCCCTTAGCTCAGGTGCAAACCCTTCACTGTCCAGCACCTTGGGACATCCTCCCAACATGAAAGATACTATATAAATGCAATTTGTTATGTGAAAAATAATATCATGTACACAATATCCAGAGAAATCAGATTTAGTAATAACTGCAAGTGGATCACAAAATTTACGAAAAGTATTTTTTTTAATTTCATGAGATGGCTATCATGTTATTGAGCGTGATATGTCACCTTCATTTTTGATAATGAAAAGCTTGGCAGAACAGCTGCTCGCAGATGCCAGAAATGGTACAGTCACTTATTCTTTCTTTTTCCCTGGAGTTCTTTTACGTCAAATGAAAACTATAGGGCATCTTCTTTTTTTACATAATTATATTGATTAACGACTATTCAACTCAAATGTTTTGGTGTTACCCAATCTTTTCTCTTCCAATGCGATCCTGATATATAATAATAATAATCCTCATTTGTTAAACTGAATGTGTTTGAAACAGCAGAATTGGGAGGTGAGGTGAAGAAAGCAACATCTTTCTCCATGATCTTGGAGAATAAGAGCATCTTGGAGTAAGCAGAACTCAGACCATCTTTGGTTGAAAATGTTTTAGTTACATCAATGGTTTATTCTTACTTCACCCAGTGCTTTGCATTTCTTTCCCTCACCAGCACCGAGTTTTCTGGAGATCACAAAGGTCAACTAACTATAAACTCTCTCACTGCACAGCAGTTTCAAATTGGGAGATGACACGTGACTGCTGAAAGTGTCCCACAGCTGATCTAGGAAATTGTGTAAAGGATATTTTAAAAGATTACAGATGAAAAAGGGTCACAACAAGTGGTGTACCATATCATTCCTTACCTAGTATAAGATGTCTGAACTTGCTGGGTGGTCAGGGCTGTGCTTCCTGTTGGTGGCAGACTAGCTTGACTGAGTGAGGGAATCTGATCTGATGGAATACTGTATCCCTGGACTGAGGCCATGTGAGGAGCACCAGATACTACGTATGTGCCAGTGGGAGGCTGACCTGAATATACCTAAAATGGGAAGAGTTTAAGTGCAATTAAAAATGGTGCCATGATTTCAAGTGATGATTTAAAAATGGTGCCATGATTTCAAGTGGCGATTTAAAAATGGTGCCATGATGATGACTGCATTTCTGAAGGTTCCTGCCCTTACGTCATCCCCTGCTGAAAGTGGATATCAAATGATTTACAGCTGAAGCTATCATGGGAGGGTACACACCAACACAATTCTTTCTCCATCCAACTCACACTCCCAGAAACAGCTCACAGAGTACACAGTTTATACAGCGCATTTGGAACCGTGGGACCTATTCAGGGCTTATAATCATAATATAAATTATTTAATTATGTGCACTAAATTAAATGATTGTAAATTAAGGAACAAGGGCCCTAATGATTTGACTGGATTGATAAGCAACCTTTTCAATTACATAATAAATATAAAATTTGCAAGATATAGCCCATACCATAACCTCTGAAAGGGTATTACGCAAGTTATTTTTGTATATTTTTGACATACGTAGACAACACAAAATAAGGTATGTGTTGTAACAAGTGTAATAAATGTCATATTTATATGTACAGCAAGTTTCAAAAACTCAGCAAGATGTTTACACTGACTATACTGCAATCATTAGATTGGTAGTTGAGGTACAGTATAAGCTGAAATAGAAACTTAAACTCTACTAATTTATGTTATGCACCAATTACATGACATTTCCATGTCTGTCAAAACTGCGTGCACTAATGCTTTAATCGGACAGTATAAAGCTTTAATTACCAGCTTCGTTGTTTCCTCAATTGTTCTAAAATTAAAAAGATAAAATTGGACACGGAAAGGCCTTTTCAGNAAAAAATGACGAACTACATCCATGATACAGGTTTTCATCTGTCGAAAAGTTTCATGAAGAATACATAAGAAACCAACCTGGGAGGCCGCTGCAGGAGGTTGTTGCATATAATACTGCTGGCTCGGGAGTTTAGCATACATTGAATACATAGGATCCTCATTCATTAACTTAGCATATAGGGACAAGGCCTCCATTACTTTCACATTCAGCTCCGATAGTTCAGAATGTTTCCTGAAACAACAGGGAAATGAACAGCTGTAAGAATCTTGTTAACAGATCACAAGGACAGACACTAAAGAATAAACAAAAAACAAGTAATTCTAAACAACGTGTGTCAGACATATATTTACCTGTCAATTTCCTCTAGCTTCTGATCTATGAGTGGTCCCATTTGGTCACAGCTCCCTGAGAACATTTTAGAAGCAACAAGAGAGATTTGAATATTTTTATGGTTACCTGGAAGTATTAGATTTTACTGGCTGTAAAACTAAACATTAATTTCTAGGTGCAGCTCTCTTGATATAGAGTATGCAAACATTGAACTCTTCCTCTTATCTGGATATGAATCGTTGAGCTAAATTATCACTATGCTGTCTGTAACTTTTTTTAAATAGTAGATTATTGATGGTGCCTGTCTGCAGCACAATGTTCAAGCTCTCAAACATAAAAAGGGAAAAAAGCCAGGAAAATACCTGCAGGAAACTCGATCACACACCTATCTAGTTTGTTGTCAACAAGGACTCCACATTCTGCATTCAGTTAGCATTCTTAGCATCAAGAAGAATTTTCACCAATTCATGAGAATTAATAGTGTTCAAAATTATGAGGGGACTCGATACGATGAACAGGGAAAACCTGTTTCCACTGGCGGGCGAGTGGGTCAGTAACCAGAGGACACAGATTTAAAATAGTTGCCAAAAAAAACAGAGGGGAGGTGAGGAGAAATGTTTTCACACAGCGAGATGTTCAGATCTGGAATGCATTGCCTGAAAGGGTGGCGAAGCCGATTCAATAACAACAACAACAACAACAAGAAGATTTCCATTTCACGACAGGAGGACGTCCCAAGGCGCTGCACAGTTGGGTCATGACCCGAGCAGGGGGGAAATGGTCAGGGTGAGGGGAGGGGAGGGAGCGAGGAGGTGGGGAAATGGTCAGGGTGAGGGGAGGGATGGGAGGGAGCGAGAAGGGGGAAGAGAGTCGAGAGGGGAGCTGAAGGCTCGGTCAAAGAGAACTTTCAAGAGGGAAGTAGATAGATATTTGGGAAGGACAAATTTGCAGAGAGGACTATGGGGAGAGATCGGGGGAGTGGGATTAATTTGGACAGCTTTTTCAAAGAGCTGGCACGGACACGATGGGCCGAATGGCCTCCTTCTACGTTGTATAATTCTATGATTCTATGAAATCTGGGGGATGTCACACAGTTCACAACTAAACAGGCAGACAAAACGTTTGCCGAATAATAATTCTCACTTTTGATATAGTGCCTTATCACGTCTTCAAGATGTCTCAAAGCGATTCACAGAGTATACTGTAAAGTGAATTGACTATATTTTGTGGGCAAAATTGAATGAAAGGTGCTTGGGATTTAATTAGCACTGGAGGAAGCACCATTCATCTGAATCCAAAGAAATCATGGGATCAATAAATGACTGGGAAAGACCTGTAACTGACTGCCACCTGAAATCCTTAATCTGTTCAAAATTAACCCACGCCATGCTCCTCTCCCATCCACTTGAATCCCAGAAGCTGGAAGCATAGGACAGAAGTGTCTTCAGGTGGGGACCTATTGAGATCTCCTGGGTAAATTTAAATATATCGTACTATCAATAGGTGCAAACCTTCGTAAACCCTCCCAATGTAGATATTTACAGAATCAAACAAGCCAAAAACATGTGTGATGTTTCCTGAATTCAATAAATGAACAACTGAAACATAAGATACATTATTACACCATTTTTGTGCTAGTTTGTGTATGAATGAACTAATCAAATTTCAGCCAGATATGAGCAATCCACGGAATTGGATATTTAACAACAGGAAATATGACCTTCTAGATGGAGCAGCTCTGGGGAGTCTGGCTGGCCATCGGTGGGATTTGCGCTCTGCAATAGCTGTAACAGCTGATCCATTTTTTCCTACAGAAATCAAACAGAAACCTATTAAGTACAGAATGCCTCTTACTACAGTAACAACAATTTTTATAGTATTCACCAATCAGATCAACAATAACTGTATATATTTGAAATTCAAACAGTGCAAATCTTCCAATCACTATCTTTGCTTGAGCTGCGCAGAACCATGATTCCACATTTAGAGGCATCCACCATCAATTCCTATCGGGTGGCCCAATGTTCAAGATGGTGAGTGCAGTATAAAAGGTCCCCAGGTGAGTCCACCAACAACATAATATTATCCACAAACAGAAGCGCCGCAATCCTGTTAGAAAGGCCAGGAATAGATATAACAAGTCTGTCGCCCTGGATGAACATAACGTAGGTGAGTTTCCCATTGGGTTTCTAAAGTTCTTCAATCTCTTATAAAGCAATGGGCGATATGAAGCAAGGCAACTGGGGAGCAGGGATGCAGGAGATCCTGGAGATGGAATGGGGCAAGGTTGTGACCAAAGATGAACAATTAGCGAGCCAGGGGGGGTGGTTAAAGCCAGGTAAGGATGCGGGTCATAGCCTGGGTTCAAAGAGCCAAAATATTTAGTAACATAAATGCTTGTACTTACTTCATCAATATAAACTGGTTCAGGTTCTGGCTCCAATGTCTCAATCTGCACCTCATCACTAAACTGAACAGTTTTCTTTTCAGTTTTCACTGTAAATATACCACACTGTAGTAAGTGAATATATCGTAGTATTGTGCAGAAAGACAACTTTTCAACACGTTTCTCAAATTAAAAACTCATCTTTCAAACTTCTCTAATCAAATCTGGATATTATCAGTCATCTATAACAAAGTTCTTCATTTAAAACTCTCAACTCATTATAAAACAGTAGAAATTCGCTATTAGGGGAACTCAATAAACTGGTCTCTTTTATTCTTATTGGCAAATTTGGAATTTTGGTCACAATCACTTGAATTTGTTTTCTAGACTGAAAAAGAGACCTAACGAGTGAGTTGTCCCCATTACTGACATGCCCATTCAATGAGGTTCAACTGTACTTACACATCTCAGGCTCTGCAGTTAGGTCTGCAGTCACAAAGTTTGATGGAAACAGCCCAATGCCTTGATAAGTTTCACCTTTCCACCAGTTTGGATCACTGTGGAATGCAAATATGGATTTTCTAATCATTTCAATACTGTCACGTTCAGAAACAGAATTATTCAAAATTGTGTGTGATAGATTCCATTCTCCCAAAAAACAAATCATTTTCAGTACAAATCATTTTACTTACTTACTTACATCTTACTGCTGTACACTCTAAATTTGATCTAACCTTTGTTCCATTTGTTTTGTACAAACCCTTATTACAAACGTTTCTTGAGCAATGAATTCCCCATCCATAATGGCTTTCAGATACCTGTCATCCAGCACAGCGATGATCTCTCCAGCCTTAAAAGTGAGTTCATTATCTTCTGCAGCTTCAAAGTCGTAGATGGCTCGCACCTTTCGTCCTTCTGGTTTGCTGGTCACAAGATTAGACGTGCTCGGATACAGACTAGAGACAGTTGGCTGCTGGTGCCTTTGTTCTTTCAATGACAATTCAATTGCTATAAAATATCAGATACTAAAATATACCTTATTCAATTGAAAAAAAGATTCATTGAAAACCTACTTGCTTCACATTTTCTGTCAAAATTGAGTGGTGCACCAACAAAATTATTATTGGTTCCCATTTAAAAAGCATAATCCAAGATTGTTGAACTATCAGGATTAAATTCAATGACAGTAAACAAAGATGCTTGTGGGGCTCGATGATCTAAAAAAACCTAGTGAATTTTAACCTCCACTTGAGCAGGCAGACGGGAGGAACTTGTTTTACAATTCTTCAAAAGAACGTCATGTTCAAAAATGGAGATCTGTAATTCTAATTCTTGTATTTGATATAGTGCCTTATCACCTTGATGAGACATTTCAAATGAATATAATATACATTAGCTGGAAGTAAGCACTATCTGACATTCATGGACTACAGATATCACACAATGGGTGGGGAGGGTGAATATATATTCATAGAATATATTGCAAAGTGGATTGACAATATTTTGTGGATGAAACACATCAGCCAATTGTGCACAGCAATGTTCCACAAACAGCCATGGATTTTCTTCCTCCAGACTTCGCCCAATATTGTATTGGATTGTCAGTCTAGACCAGGGGCTTTCAAACTGTGTGGGAGGGCACAAGGTTACTGGGAAATATATTTTTTATTGGCATTTTGCCAAGTCGGGGAGAGAATGAGCCGAGTGTGAGGAGAGTATGGTCCTCGGAAAAGGAAGGGGAAAAAAAGAAAAACGGAAAAAAACACTGGCGCAACGAGAAATACAATAAAGATGCATTGTGGTACGTAACACATTTACACACAGAGCACAACAGACCCCACTGCAGTTGAGTTGCAGCATTTGTAATGAACCGATCTCTTGCCAAGCACCCCCTTTGATTGCAAATTGGCTTCATGGAAGTCAGAGTTTGAGTGGAAGGGCAGCAGGTTGCTAATACACTCATTCAGATACCTGCAAGATCCAATTTTTCCAAATCTGGCAAACTAAACACCACTTAACACACATTAAGCAAATGCTTACTTATATGCCTCCGGCAACGCAAGCAGATGCACAGCATCTAATGCTGAGTCAAACAATCATCTGCTTATAATTCACCCTCCCCACTCAGCGCGTGATGTCTGGAGTCCATGAATGTCACAGTGCTTACTGCCAGCTAATGTATATTATTACCATTCTTATGCAAATAATGTATTTTTTTTAAAAAATGGTCTTTGCCCACCGCTTTTCAAAATATATCCTATATCACAATAAGATTGATAGACCAATGTAAATTTAGCAAACTCTGTATTCCAAAAAGGAACTCAATTGGGAAGTGATACACTGAAAAGGTTCAGCAAATCTAATGCCAAATTAATTCTCGTTTAACCAATCGCCATGGATTAGAATAATACGTAGAAGAGTATGTAGCAGAATCCACTTAACAGCAACACCTGTGAAGCACTTTGAGGCATTCTGATATTGTAAGAGCTGCACGAAATGCAAGGATGAATTATTTTTATAAAGCTAGTGGGAGATGAGGGGGAAGGGGCATCTTAAGCTCCTTAGTCATTCAGTTATTAGTCTGGTATGACTCTACTCTCTTACAATACCATTCCCTCAACATCTAGGCAGATGTTTATAGATGTTCCTCCAGCTAATCCACCTTCCAGTAGATTGTGGAGAAAATAAATGTCCAGTGACAGGAGTGACAGTACACTTTAGCCAAATATACTATCTATGTTGAAAAGCTATAATTTACCCTATTATTATGTCCTGGGAGTACAGGCCTACAACATACAACACTACTTTTAACGCAAATATGCATCTGTATACTGATAGAAGAATAACAGCAAAATCTCAGTGACTGCAGTACATCCTAAAGTGATGCTTACATTGAAAAAATACAATATTGTTAGATTACAACATCCAGGTTCACCAATGCTCAGAAACATCATTCAGAGCAATTTCAAAACAGTATTTTTATACATGACTGAATGAAGTTCTTGATCATTTGCTACACCTGAATTTTGTAGGCTTGTGATTCTGTATTAACTGAAAAATAACCTTTGTATTTGGTATAGCGTCTTTTACATCAGGAGGATATCACAAAGCACTTCACAGGATTTACTGGATAGTGACTGGGTATTTTGCAGGAATCACTGCAATCCTACCAAATTCTACCAATGCAAGTCACAGCGTTTTCAAGACATTTCCATTATTGTTCATTTGCTGTTGAATTCACATTGCACATCAACCCACCTTTTGCCAAGTCCTCCTCCTCTTTTTTGCTTGCTGCTACATTTGGATCCTTAGTCACCAAAGCAGGGCTTGCTTTTGCCTGTTCTGCTGCCTGTCTCAACCAAGTAGTTACAAAGAGTACTGTTAATCAGCATCCAATTTAAATCCAACAACTCAACATTTCACAAACTGCAGCTCTACCGATGGCTCTGCGGGTTTATCTAGCAACTGTAGGAAGACCCCTTTATCCGTGACAAGTAAGCTCATCTCAGGCTGGATGACAATGGAGATGCTAGAATTGGTTAATAATAATCCTTGCATTTGATAAAGCGCCTTATGAGACGTCTGAAAGCGCTTCAAAGAATATACTGTAGAGTGGTGTAAGGAAACTTGCCCAACATTTTGCCCTGCTGGGAATCAAACCTAGGTCTCTCGCTTGCAAGGCAAATGCTCTAACCACTGAGCTGCAGGACTCCACAGAGTTCTGATCTCCAACTAGTGGTCCTTGCTGGACATGGGCGTGTGGAAATATGAGATAATACTTTGTTGAGATGCTGCCATCCCATCCTTGACAAGTCCTCCAACATTCACTGTCAAAGGCTCATATGTGGTCACTTAGTGAGGTACCACGTGTTGGAAACACAATCAGAACGAAAAAGGAGTCAAACAATAACTTGCATTTTTATAGCGCCCTTCACATGCCTTGGAGCACTTCACAATGACACCGGTCGTACGCTGAGCAAGGCAGAGGGGTGAGGAAAGGGGAAAATGACCATAGGCATGATCAAAGGGTTTAAAAACTGATAGTGTGGGACCAAGGCAGTGGTGGGGGAGGGGGGGGAAAGAGAATTCCAGAGGCTAGGAATGTGCATAGTATCTGAAGGGAAAATGTTGGGGAGATTTTTTTTTAATTAATTTTTTTTTTAGAAATCACAGGAGGGGCTGGCTAAAAGAGCACAAGTACAAAATCTTAGTATGTGATTCATCTAGACAAATTCAAACACAGAGAAAGGTATTATTACCTGGGAACCTGCCGCAGGGAATGCAACTCCTTGTTCCTTCAAGTTTTTGATCATAGCAGATATAAGGCTAAGCTGGGGGTCATTTTTAAACTCCTCACTCCATTCCACCATGAGGGCTTTCAGCTTTTCACAGACTTTTGGGTGACCCTGAAAGGATATTCTATTATTATTTTTTATTATTTAAACACACCAAACCATTTTTTAATCATACTATGACACTTTACCAATAGAACGAAATTACTAATAAAACAACCAAATCCATTTCCAAACATTTGTAATTAGTTTTCTAAAAAGTGCAGTTCAGACTGTATGCTCCAAAATTTCACTGACAGCAGTCATACCATGAGCACAACCTTCACAATTCTTTTGATTTAATTCAACTTCTGTATACGATCAGATCACACCTTAAGCCTTCTCAGCGCCAGGCAAAGTAACTTGGATTTGCTCAATCTCTAATTTTAGGCAAGTCAATCAACCCACATAATTAGCTAGGCGAGTCTCAATGAAATATTTTTACCCAAAAGGCAGTATATCTTTCTAAAGGTGGAGTCTCCAAGTCTGAACGGAACACCCTAGATCAGCAGTTTGTGTAATTACTGCAACACTTACCTTTATATTCTAGTATACGCGGCGCCTCCTTGAAGCTGAACTAGCTCCAAGGTGACATGCCTGGCAATGGAATGCCGGAATCGAGCCAGCCTTCTGTGGCGGTCTCGGTAGTCCGGTTCCTGAGCCAGGCAGGTCCGCACTATTACAGGGCACTGCTGATGACAGCACAGCCAGCCTGGCTCATCAGCAGGACCTGGAAGGGCAGACCAGTCACTGGGGGCAAATAGTCATTTCACTGAGCTCCTGTTAACCTTGGTAGGGTGCGAGACAAGCTGCGGGAAAACTTGTCGGACAGCAATATCAATGGCAATGCTCTGCGGTTTTAGCTGGTTAGACTCCAGCAGTATCCTAGTGCACACTCTGGGGTCCCCAAGCCTTGACCCTTGCCAAACTTGCCTAATACTTTCCGGAATCAGGTAAGCAGGATGCTTCCCTCCAAAAAGAAAGTATGCATTCCATTCAGACAATCTATCTCTGGGATTTCCATGTGTAGGTGGGATGTGTGGAAATCTCACATTGTCATAAGCAAACCCTGCAGGCCAAAGCCCTAACGGGTAGGATAGTCTTAACTGAACATGCAGCGGTAAAGCTTGCCAGACAGCGATATCAATGGCAAGCGATGCGATTTTAGCTAGTTAGACTCCAGCAGTACCCCAAATCACACTCTGGAGTCCCCAAGGCTTAGCTCTTGCCAACCTGCACTAATACTTTCTGCAATTAGGTAAACAGGAAGTGTCCCTCCAGGGAGAGAGTGCGCATTTCATTCCAACAATCTATCTCTGGGATTTCCATGTGTAGGTGGGATGTGTGGAAATCTCAGCTTGGTTTGGATACTCTTAAGCATGGTGATGGGTTTCCACGTGTGTCAAGACACTCAGCTAACCACCCCAAAAATGAGTCTGTTAAGTCAACATTATATTCTAGAATTGTATTAACCTCTAATGCCTTTTCTCACTTGCAATCTGATGGTTTATATACCCAACTCCTAAACCCATTTATTCATCAAGTACGTCCCCATTCAAAAAGTATGCACACCGACCATTCGTACATGTGCTGCTATCTTGTGGTTTGCTACATTGATTTGCATCTTCCATTGTGCTGCACACTTCCTATTAATCTGTCTATATCCTTTTGAAATGCTCAAATCTCTTCTCCACAATTTCATAGCTTCCAATTATCTATTAACTTGAAAATAGTCCCCTTTATTCCTGACTCAAGTTTATTTACATAGAAAGTGAAATGCTGTAGCCCGTTTGTCCCTGTGGAATTATTATTCATAGCTAACTGCCTACCAAATAGAGAACAACTCTTTTGTCCTAGTTCTCTGCTCCCACCTCCCTAATAATTTATGATCCACGCCATAAGGTTGCCACAATTTAATGCAGCTCAGTTTTAAATTGAGATCTCTTGTATAGAACTTTTATCAAATGCCTTCTGAAAACCCATGTGGGATGGCATTTATCAATCTTTTCTGTTAATAATAATATTTATCTATTATTCAAAATATGGGTCTTCCTTAACAAAATAAGCCAATTTGCATTTGATTTACAAATAATACAATAATTTAAAGTTAAACTTCAAACCATCTAGATACTTACAAGTAGATTTGCCTGTATTAAATATATATTAAATAAAATGGTAAATACTCAATTTCTTTTTTTTGCAATATTCTACAATCCAACTAAATAACTTGTCATTAATAAAAAAAAGCTTGTTTTCCAAAAAAATGCTATTAGGCCAAGAATTGTGAAAAAACGGAATTAAAATAAGTTGAATTCTTAGAAACAGTGCGTAATGGTGGTCAAGTATGAGCATGGTGGCAGGAAGAAGGAAGAGGACCCTAAACCACAGCAGACTCGTTTCAATAGCAACTCACCAATGAGTGTCCAAAACACAAGCTACTAATGGGGCAGCAGAAGAAGTTTGGTCTGTGATGGATTGTTGGCTTGCAAAACCATCAAGTGTCCAATGAATAATGAGCTTGGACTGCTGATTCCAAGGAGGATCGATAACTGAGCAATTGATAAAGTTCCAGGTGTTTGATACAAACACGAGCCTGGGGGGGATTCAGAGCACGAGGAACGGTGTGTGATTGATTCAGTAGAGGAACCACGTGTGAATCAGCACAAGAACCAAAGAGAGTCCTTTTTCAGTGGATGAGCTCAGAGTGTGTTTGAGGTCAGTGGAAAGACCTGGTTTGTTTTTTATTTGAGCCATGAGTCACAAAAAAAAAAAAAACTCCTCAGAAGAATATCCTGACCTTGAAATTAAAATTATTTTATGTGAAAATCATCGATATTAACCGATAAAAAGAAAACTAACAGAGTAAATCAACTATACTTACAAAAAAAGTGACCAAATAATAAGAAACGGCCAAAGCTGTGAAAATGAATGTGTGGAAGACACACACCACAGTTCATTGTTTTACTTTAGTGCAAATGAAGTTACGCTTATTGCACTAGAGGACAAATCAATTATGTGAGCCAACAATGTCTGAGATCAACACAAATCACAAAAATGCCTCAAGTATTTACCTTATTCAAAACGTTGCTCACTTCACTTGCAAAGTCTCTGGAGCAGACTTCAAGGTGAAAGATTTTACCACAGTTTGACACACATGCTCCGAGCAGCTTTAAAGAAAAAAAGTGGGTTAATACAGATTGCAACTGTGGTGTGGCCATATGCAGCATAAGCGAGGACTTGTTCTATAGTTACTGCACGTGTAACAAAAATATTTTACATGTACATTACATTATGATTGTTACTCATAAAAGCTAAGCGTTTCGTAAATGCTTTTTAATACTCTGCTGATGCAACAAACAAACACACTCCTTTTACAGCTCCCTTCCAGGTTTGATATGCTTGCATCCATGATCTGAACGGGCCAACCATCATCTTGGCTTTAGATAAGCTCATTTTTTTTTTTAAAATGTGAAATAGATTTGCAGTCAATGAAAACCCAGACTTGTATCAATCTCCTTAACACAGCATCTAAAAGTCTGGTTGAAATATCACAGTAAGTGGAAGTTTCTAAACTCAATTTCAATGAGGGAAAAGATAAAAGTAGTGGTAACAGATAAAATGAATTGATGAAAAATGGGCAAAGAATGGAATTAGAGAATAGGATTGGAAAAGAGCAATGATGAGGTCTGCAGAATTAGAATTTTTAAAAAAATGCTTTTATTAAATCAGCTTTATAAATTTATAGTTAAAACATTAATTCCACTTCACATTTATTCACAACATTTGAGAAATTTTATTTCTGCATTTCTCTGTTTCACTGTAGGAGTTGTAATTTTAACTTGCTTTTATATAGCACTATTCATGTAGATAGGGGTAGGCAGAGGGATTCAAGCAAAGAGTTCCAAAATTTCAGGGCAAAGTAGATCAGCCACTATTCCCCATAGTGGTACTCAACCACTCCTGAGAAACTGGATTTTTTTCTGCACCTGTTGACGTCTAAACTGAGTTGCAGTCTTAAAATGGTGTTCAAGTTGCAGAGAGCAAATGCTATCAAATCTCACTAGCCCTACAGTAAATAAAATTTTACATTTGATACAGTACCTTTCACATCGGGAGAACATCTCAAAATGCTTCACAGGATCCACTGTAAAACGCAGTGACTGCGTATTTTATAAGCAATCATGGACAGCTAATGTGTGCACAACGATGACCCACAAACAGGAACACAAAGAAAGCATTGCAAAGTCAACTTGAAGGTTGGTACATCTTTTTCATGAACAATGGACTGTACCTTAGAAGTAGTGTAATAAGTGCTGCCGTACTTACTGTCAGCGCCTGCATCGCAACGTGCGGATCCTTGTGATTCACTCTTTTCATAATAGATCTCAAGCAATCTTTGGGCCTATTAATAAACAGCACATCCAAATTATTCCACAAATGTTTACATCTTAAAAAAAATCTCTTCAGGAATCTTCCGTTTAGCAAATACAATAGAAGTTACATTTATAATCGCACCTTTCAAGTCAGGAGGCCATTTCAAAGCGCTTGACGAAACTGTATGGATACCCGAGCTGGGTGTGGGTCCCCCTAACCAACTCCGGATTTTCAATTACTGATTCACTTACACATTTCAGTTGTGTTTATTGATGTCTTTCAATTATAATAATCCTTGCATTTGATATATCACATGATCAAGTCGTCAAAATGTCTTAAAGCTCTTCACAGAACTTGCTGTAAAGTGTAGTGAAGGTACTTATAGGCAAGTGCAATTCTGCATGGTCTGATGTTGGCTCATGCCAGAGAGTGATTCCAGCTTCCTGATATTGCAGCTCCTGCAGCCAGTATAGCAAGAGGGCCCCCAAAACATAAATTGTGCTAACCAAGCATGCAAGGGCAATGGTTCTTTGCAGGAGCTCATTTAGGTAAGCCAGTTTCTTTTACAGTCAAAAGGGCTGCAAAGATACCTCTTCCAAGAATCAGAAATTACAGCATAGGAGAGGACATAGGGTCCAATAAGCATATGTTGGTGCTACAAAGAAAAAAATGTGCATTTTTATAGCACCTCATTAAGTTGAAATGTCTCAGAAGTTTGCACCAACTACGTTGCACAAGCAGTCATGAGGTGTATTTATCCAGAGGATTGTTGGCCAGTACACTTGGAGAAACTCCTTTCTCATTCGAAGAGTATCATAGTGGAATTTCTTTAATATCTATCCGAAGAATACTAATAGCCAACTACTATATTGCCAATTCACATCACTACCCTGGTCTGACAGACAGATTTGTAGCCCTCAGATTCTGTTTCTCTCATCCCTTGTCTACTAGTCTGAACAAAACTGAAGAAGTTTTGCAATATAAAATATGTAAAATAAAAAGCTACCATCAATAGTCAACAACAACAACTTGGATTTATATAGCGCCTTCCACGCTAAACGATGTCTCATAGTGCTTCACGGTAATGGATCCCGGGGCTGAGCTAGGGGGAGGGGGAGGAAGGTGACCAAAGGCATGGTCGAAAAGAAAGGTCTTCAGCCGAGACCTGAAAATAGGAAGAGAGGGGGTGAGGCGAAGGGAGTGAGGAAGGCAGTTCCAGAGCCTCGGGGCATAGTGGCTGAAAGCACGGCCACTGAGAGTGAAGCGGAGGAATCAGGGGACCAGGAGGAGGCAAGACCCAGTAGAACAAAGGCAACGGGCACTCTTTGAGGAGAGAGTAGGTCAGAGAGATGGGGAGGGGGTGCAGAGGAGTGGAGGGATTTAAAGACAAAGGGTGAGGATTTTGAAGTCGATCCTCTCTGGGACAGGCAGCCAGTGCAGTCTGGCAAGGACTGGGGTAATCGGGGAGCGGAGTTTGGTGCAGGTAAGAATGCGGGCAGAAGAGTTTTGTATGACCTGGATTTTATGGATGGTAGTGGAGGGGAGACCGGCGAAGAAGGCATTTGAATAGTCCAGTCGAGAGGTGACAAAGGCATGGACCAGGGTTTCAGCGGGTTTTGGAGTGAAGTATTGGCGGAGACGGGCAATGCGTCGGAGGTGGAAGAAAGCGGTGCTGGTGAGGGACCGGATGTAGGGTAGGAAGGATAATTGTGGGTCAAACCTGATGCCAAGGTTGCGTACGGGTTCGGAGAGTTTTAGGGGGAGATCAAGTAGGTGGAGGAGGTGAGAACCGTGTAATTTTAGATGCTGACGAGAGCCAAAGAGTATGGCTTCTGTCTTGTCAACGTTCAGCTGAAGGAAATTTGCGCTCATCCAGCTCCTGAGATTCGACAGGCAGCTGACAGAACATCAAGGGACTGGGGGTCGCAAAGTGAGGTGGAAAAATAGAGATGGGTGTCATCCGCACACATGTGGAAGTGTACCCCATGTCTGCGGATGACATCCCCAAGGGGGAGCATGTAGATCAGAAAGAGGAGGATGGATCCTTGGGGTACCCACAGGTAACCGGGTGAGAGTGGGAGGAGAAGCCGTTTGTGCAGATGTACTGCTGGCGGCTCATGAGGTAGGACTCGAACCAGGCGAGTGCGGTCCCACTGAGGTGGATGACGGAGGAAAGGCGGTGAAGGAGGATGGCATGATCGACTGTGTCCGCAGCGGAGAGGTCTAGGAGGACAAGGAGGCAGAGGAAGCCCTGGTCACAGATAGAGAGGATGTCATTTGTGACTTTCACAAGCGCAGTCTCTGTACCGTGCGTGTTTACAAGTTTCAATGTTAGCTAAAGATGGTTTCTAAAGAAAATTAGACACATACGATCAGCAGTACAAATAACCATTTGAATCTTACAGAATAAGGAGGTGCAACATGAGCATAATTGCACTGTGCTGCTTGCTGCTGAACTATATTTGGCTGTGGCCTTGATTTATACAAACCCTTACTTCACACAGCTTGGAAGCTAATTATGGAAACAGCTGCTGCACACACTGCTTATGCAGCTATTTCTCATTGAACTCTTCAGGTTCACACGTTGGCGATTGAATGCGTTTCCCTGAACATTTAGTTACTGTTATAGAGTTACCAGAGAAAGTTGTTTTAAAACCTTACCCAGTACGTGACTGCCCCACTTTGTCGCAGATATCCAGTATTAGGCCCCAGTCCTCTGCAGTGTTCATCTCGCTCGTTGCCTTCTCTATCAAAGAATTCAAGAAGAGAAATTTGTGTGAATTCACAGAGGGAGAAGGAGAAAAAAAACACATGCAAGCAGAGAATATAAGTGACTTAAACCTGAAAAAGGGGTGAAAAAGCCCAAATGATCTGTACGTAACTTGCACCTTCATTTAGCCATTATGAGATGCTCTCCCAAAGCTTTGAGATGTCCTCTCAATGTGAAAAGCACTATGTCAAATATAAGATTATTATGAACAATAAACAGCAATAGTCAGCAGTGGATACCAGATTGATCAAAATCTAAAAGAAAAGCAAAGGTTATATAATTTCAAATCTGAGGAAAGGTCACACCCACAATTGTTTTTTTTATTTCAGGCACTGATCATCCTAGTGTGCATTTTCAACATTTTCTAGTATTTGTAAGAGAAGTAAAAAAATATTTTGAGCACTTTTTGGAGCAGCTTTATTCTTTAGAGTTTTCTAATGCATTGACTAAATCTAGGCTAAACTTGGCATGAAAAACCTTCATGACAAATTCCTCTTAAATTACTTACAAGCTCAATGGTGTCCTGGATAGGGCTGCAGTTTACAGACTGGTTTGAATCCTAGCCTGTGCTAAATTTCCTGATCTCATGTGAAAGCTAAATTGGCCCTAGCTTTCCCCGAGTTACAGAAGTGAAAACAGTCAGGTTTCCTGGCTCAAAGTTTCTCTAGCACACCTCTGCTGGTTATGTGCATGTGTGGTAGTCAGGCAGCCGTGGGATATCAAGCTCAGCTATGGTACTTTCTACAATTAGTGGTCCTCCAATACTCAGTTATGCATTAATCTGCAAAACCGGACGGCAATAATCCACAACTGTTTGTGGGACACTGCTGTGCGCATTTGGCTGCCGCTTTTTGCCGCAAAATATACAACAACAACAAATTACACACAAACAAACAAAATTACATTTGTATAGCGCCTTTCATGTCAGGAGGACTTCCCAAGACACTCGACAGTCAGTGTTTCGGACCTGAGTTGGGGGTCAGGACTGGGGAGGGTGGAGGAGGGGAAGGAGGGTGATCGAAAGCACGGTCAAAGAGGAGGGTCTTGAGATGGGTCTTGAAGGAAGCAAGGGAGGGGCGAGGCAGAGCGATGCGGACTAGAGTTCCAGAGGGTGGGGGCCAATGGTGGGGCTTGTGAGGCGGGGGACGTGAAGCAGGCTGGAGCCCGCAGGTTGGTACGGGGTAAGGAGGTGGCAGAGGTAGGGGCGAGGAAAGCCATGGAGGGCTTTGAAGGTGAGGACCAGGATCTTGAACCGCATCCTCTGTGTGATGGGAAGCCAGTGGAGTCGGGCGAGGATGGGGTGATAGGATCACGGCAAGGACACAGAGTTCTGGATGATCTGCAGCCTATGGAGGGAGGAGTTTAGGAGGCCAACAAGCAGGGAGTTTGCATAGTCAACCCTGGATGTTATGAATGTGTGTATGAGGGTTACACTTGTATAGCACCCTTCACGTCAGAAAGAAGTCCTAGAAAGCTGGACGATCAGGGGTTTTGGAACCAAGCTGGCAGTTGGGGTCGGCGGGGGGGGGGGGGGCAGGAGGGTTGAGGGTGGCCGAAGGCATGGTCGAAGAGGAAGGTCTACTTCAAGCTCCATCTAAAGACAAGAGAGGGGGTGAGGCGGAGGGATGTGCGGGATACAGTTCCAGAGTGTGGGGCCAGATGCTGAATGCCTGACCACCAATGGTGGGGCGGGAAGTGCGAGGGACCCGAAATTCCCTGTACATATAAACATGTAGGAGTAGTCAGTCTTTGGTCTCATGTTCCTGAGTCACACGCTCACAACGTGAACTCCGTCCACATTGGCCACTTCTCCTGCCGATGACAGTAGCACAAAGGAATTTTCCTGTCAGCACTATATAAAAACTGTAAACTTAATTGTGCGTGATCGAGCAAGATTTAAGATTCTGATTGTCTGGCCAGCAGTCATTAATTCTTATCAGACACTTGGACCAAAAAATAAAAAATAAAGCCTAAATTCTTAAACAGATAATGTACACAAAAAAAGGAAACAAAAAGTATGCTTGTCAAAAGATAAAATGTAAAAGCAGATCACCCAGCCAAAGCAACAGTAGACCACTTTAAGGCACAGAATGTGTCCCAGAGACCTCTCATACCATTCCCAATCTCAGTGGAGGCATGGTGTGGAATTATGGAACCAACGAGAAGTAACCAATGACATATTCTGACCCATTTGCTAAAAGGTGACCACATTACGTTCTAAATTTGTGAATGAACGATGCTACCTATATTCATTTTATAATAATCATCATCATCCTTGCATTAGATGTAGCTTCTTTCAAGTCAGGAGGACATTTCAAAGTGCTTCACAGGATTAGACTGTGACGTGTGGTAACAGGGCAACCAATTCGCACTCAGCAATATTATAAGTATATATCTATATACCAATAAAATGGCAATTTCTGTCTGTGCTTCAAGAAGGATCTCAGTAACCAATTGATTTAGAGACATGATTTATACCTCGTGGGAAAGGTCTTGTATCTGGGAGTGAGATGGGCATATTTGTTTTGGGGTATCTCCTATCATTCACAAGTTATTTTCATTTTGTGTTTTTTTGCTGCAATTACCCCTGGTGGCCACCAAGTCAAAGTGGCGCTGTGACATCATACATCACAGAGCACCTACGTATGTACCCACTTACTGCAGTTGCACCTGGTGGCCGGCCAGATGACCGTGGCGCTGTGGCATCCTGTGGCAGAGCAGGCACGTAGCTAAGTGGCGGGAACAAAACGAAGAACACAGACAAGGCTAAGCCGCGGCGACAACAAAATTACATTTTTAAGCGCTGCGTCTTCCCAAAAGGAGTCCTCCCAAAAGGGAGGATAGACAAAGATGAAATGTCTGTCTGTCAATCTACATTCCATATTGGATCCTTTGGTTGCAAGCGTAGCTGCAACGGGTAAAGCTAGTTCTATATATTCCTAATATTCCTCTTCCTGAAACACTGATCTTATAAGAGCCACACTAGGCTACAACAACAACAGTTACATTTGTATAGCGCCTTTCACGTTGGGAGGACGTCCCAAGGTGCTGGACAGTCAGTGTTTCAGACCCAAGCTGGGGGTCAGGATCGGGGAGGGTAGAGGACAGGGGGAAAAGGAGGGTGATCAAAGGCACGGTCAAAGAGGAGGGTCTTGAGATGGGTCGAGGAAGGGGGTGAGGCAGAGGGACTGAGGGATGGAGTTCCAGAGGGTGGGGGCAGAGTGGGTGAAGGCTCACCCACCAATGGTGGGGCAGGCAGGCGGGGGACGTGATGGAGATCAGAGCGGCAGGTTGGTAGGGGGTTAGGAGGTCGCAGAGGTGGGGAGAGCAAGCCCATGGAGGGCTTTGAAGGTGAGGACCAGGAGCTTGAACTTGTTCCTCTGTGTGATGGGAAGCCAGAGAGGTCGGGCGAGGATGGAAGTGATAGGATCACGGAACCTAGTGCTGGAGAGGACACTGGCTGTAGAATTCTGCATGACCTGGAGCCTATGGAGGGAGAGTTGGGTGGAGCCTAAAAGGCATGTCAAATACAATAAAATCTGGTGTGCAGAAGATTTTATGTATGCATGAATATCTTGCATACATGGCTACATTACTTGTATAACTCCTATCCTTTCCATGCTTTCCCTAGATAGATTCCTTCGTACAAAATAGGCACTATAAAATTTGATGTTTGCTTTAATAAAACTAGAAGTTTTAGCTTTCTAATGTAAATGATCTCTGCATTTTATAGGCTCTGATTACATTAAATCATCACAAATCTCACAGGTAATTGCTTTCAAACCATCGTGCATTTGCACTCAAAAGCAACAGCTAAAGTGCACACAGCAAGATGCCACAAAAAGCTATCAGGTAAACTACCAATTAACCAACTGAAAAAGCACTGAGTACCTCGGTTGAACATCTCATCTAAAGGACAATGAAGCTCTCCTCCAGTATTGCACGGAATATCAAACTGAATTTTGAGCTCAAAGTCCTTTAAGCTCTGATCCAGAAGTAAAAGTACTACCGATTGAGTTAAGCTGATACTTTGTGATTCAGGTGGTAGCAAGATACATACTATTCGGTGTGTCCCAAATTTGCTCAGCAATTCTTGCCGTGCACCAGAGCTGAAGGGCAGGGAGGAAGGAGCCAGTTGAGCTGAGCAGGGATGGAGATGATAGGCTCTCGGAGCAAGGTTCTGGATAGTCTGCAGCCTGTGCAGGAAAGAACTGGGGAGTCGGCAATCAGAGCATAGGCGTATGTGAGATGTAATAAGGATATGGATGGCTCCAAGTGGAAAAAATAGAGCAATGAAAATGAAAAAGAGCAAACATAACATGTGTTGTTTGGAAGAGATAGTAAACAGAGGTCCCATCTGCCGTTTGAGGTGAATGTTAAAGATTCCATGGCAATACTCGAAAAGAGAAGGGAGTTTCTCCAGGTATACTGGCCAACAATTCTCCAAATAAAATTGGTCATTCATTTTATGTCCATTTGTGAGACAATGTTGTGCTGTCGCATTCACCAACAAACTGCATAGTGAATCCAGTGAAGCGCTTTGAGACATGTTGACGTGAAAGGTCCTAATGTAAAGATTATTTAATTTAAATAGGAATTGGCTCCAGGGACTCCTTGGCTCTCCATATTTTGACATTATTTTAAGCCTTTGTTGCCTTTTGCAGGGGAATAAATAATAAGCTTTGTATTTGATGTAGCATCTATAGCATTGAAAAGTCTCAAAGCTCTTTTAAAAAAAATGCAACAAGCACCACCTTCCTAATTTGGACTTAACTTAAAATACTTCAAAATTTTGCATGATCTTAAATTTTAAGTTAATAGCTTAAGTACGATCATGAGAAATGTTAGACCTCTAGCTGTTTGCGCCTTCTAAAATAATTGGGTTATTTTCAGTTGACTGAAGTTTGGCCCAACAAATAAGTACAGTACAGTAGCTCAGTTCCACCTAGAGTTCATCAATGAAAATGTCTCGACAACTGCATGTTTCGTAACAGTAAATTCAACACCACTGAATCCAAAACAGTTTGTAAGCACAATTTCTCAATCTTCAAGTGTCTGCCACAACAGATAAATAACTAGTTATTTAACAGAAAGCCCATTACTTTAATAGACTACAATCACATTTTAATTTTGAATTCATCTTTGATTTGTTAATATAAGTAGATTGGAATCTATTTATTCATCCGTGGATAAAGTCCTCAGCTTGTGCTTGTTGCCCATTGCTGCCATCCTTGGTCCTAACCATCAATTATTTAATCTTAAGCTGCTAATGATATATGCTTCCAATTCAAAGATAGTACACCGATGTTTGAGTTTAGTCTCTAACATTATGTAAATGTTAATCTGAATGATTTCATGAACCCAAATGCTAAAGGATGACTGTAAAGTGAGTTTAGGTTAAATCAAAATTACTATAAAACAGATAACTGAAAATAAAATAAAGTGAAATTCATGTTCTTTTACAGACTTATAAATAACACTATGACACATGCAGAAGCAGACAGCATAAAGTCAGTTTAAGAAAATGAATAAGCTTTCAAATACTCTGCACACACCAAACACTAACGCTCAACTCAAAGGTGTTTTCATGTGATGTATTTGGTATTCATCAGCTTCCTACAGAAGGTTACAAGTTTGTAATTATTTGCCATAAAAACTCACACCAAATCCACTTGCAACTAATGCATGACCCAGTTTGTTTAATTTCACACCAAGGCTATTTATGATAACAGTTTACACCAACAGATATGTGTGTCCATATCATTCATATGCAATGCTCAAGTTTTCTGGAATGTCAAAGGCAAGCATATGGCAACTCAGCCAAGAGGAGAAAGGGCAGGCTTCACAAGTACCAGCCAGTTGTCTTCAAGGATTCCTTTATCCTGTAGTGATACAAGGCGCAAGAATAGCTGACGTATTGATTCCTGCAAATTATGAATGTACCATTTTAATAGTAGCAGTGAATACTTCAAGGCACAACCCAACAACAATTTAGTCAGACAGACAATACAGTAGGTCAAATTGCGTTAGATCACTCTGGTGACAAAAGAATGAGACTGACCAGTGTCTTGCCCCACCCTACCTCTGACAAAGTGGAAGACACACCAACCTTCCTTCTCTAATTGGCAAAATGGCAAGCAGCACACACTGCTGGAAAATGAATACAAAACTCATGTCCATCTCAAATCAGTGCCCTCCACAGAATATTTCTTCAATGCACTACGTTATTGTAGTTTGATATGTCTTTCTTTCCTGAAAAATGCCCATTGCCTGACTTATTGGGAACTGAATCACAACGCTACTGAATCCTTTATCGATGTCTTCATCGCCTCGAGAATAGATTCTTCCAATTGGCATTACTGGCATATGGAGCTTTGCTCTCCAGAGATTCACAATGAATTCAGAACTCAGCAATTCGATTTCTCACAGTTGAGCTTTGCATTCTGCTTTTAATCCATGTGTCCTGTAGGTCTCGACAATGCACTAATTAATTTAAAAGGGAAGCATACTCTCAAATTATACCTGCTCCGTCAACAGGAGTTATCACAATCATAAGATAGCACCAGAAAAGTATGATAGCAAAGGTCTTTCAGTTCAGTTGACTTCATTCTTTCACAATCCCTACCCTATCCTCTTTCCATTACGACATCCAGTTATGACAGCTGAGGGTGAGACACTTGCGTGAATATGAAAAAATCTAGTTATGAAAGACAAACCAAAGTGGCACTCCTAGTTCTCCCGCAATGAAGTATGATGTAACATCAGGAAACAAAGCAAAGTGGCTGAAGGTGGGGTATTGAAAAAGGCTGAATAAGCAGATGGGACTTCAATGCAATCCCACCCCCACCCCAGTGCTGCCGGGAGCGTTATCTTACACTATGTAAATTCCAAGTCCTATCGTGGGATTTGAACCAAAGCTTTCCGGCTCAAGAGGTGAAAATGCTACTGCTGAGCCAAGCTGACTCCCAAAGGCATTCTCTTTCACAACACTGTGGAAAGCAGACTATTTTGTGGAGTGCTATAGCACTCCGGCTGGTCGAAACCTTGGGCAAGTTTCCTTACTTCACATGCGTGATAACAATCCCTCAAGAAAAAAAAACAATTGGTCACTTCAACCCACGACTGTTTGTGGGACACTGCTGTGCGCAATTGGCTGCTGCGTTTCGCTCACAAATATACATTCAATTCACTTCACAGTATATTGTGTGAAGCACTTTGAGATGTCTAAAGACGTAAAAAGCGCAAGATGAAATGCAAGGATTATTATTATTATTTTATTTAATTTAAAAAAGATTTAGCCTAACCACTGAAAACACAATTCTATTCAGAGAATATTGTGAATTAATGTGCAAGCTATCTCTTTAAATGCTCACAAAAATTCTGAAGGAGTGAGCTTGGCAGGATTACGGCAGAACCCCCATTATAAGGCGGTAGGGGAGGTGGCTGAAGCACCATCGAAGAGGAAGGCTTTCAGGTGGGTCTTGAAAAAGGGGAGAAAGGGAGCAAAGTGGAAGGATTGAGCGAGAGTGTACCAGAGTTTCGAGCAGAGGAGCCGGGTGGTGGATTGGGGAGTGAGGAGGTCAGAAAGATAGGCAGGTGCCAGAGAGTTAAGGGATTTGAACACAAGCGTGAGGATCTTGAAGTCGATCCGTTTGGTGATAGGGAGTCAGTGGACCCTGGCCAGAACTGGTAAGATGCAGGTACAGAGTTTGATCCAGGTCAGTATGTGGGCGGCAGAGCTCTGAATGAGCTGGATCTTTTGAATAGTGGAACTGGGGAGACTTGGTGAGTCTGCGTTTGAGTAATCCAGGCGGGAGGTGACAAACGCATACACGAGAGTTTCAGCTGCATTTGGGGTAAGGTACTGTCGGAGGCGGGCAATGCGGTGGAGGTGGAAGAAGGCGGTGCTGCTCAGGGATCGGATGTGGGGAGGAAGTACAGCTGGGGGCTGGACCGGATGCCTAGATTGTGCACTGGTTCGGTGAGTCTGAGGGAGAGCCCAGGGAGGTTGACAAGTTCAGATCCGCAGGAGTGAAGACGTTGACGGGAACCAAGGAGTGTTCAGCTGCAGGAAGTTTGCAGGACCTGATGTCTACCAGACAAGCTCATAGAACATCGACAGACTTGGAGTTGGTACTGGAGGATTCAAAGTAGATTTGTGTGTTATCCGCATACATGTGGAAGTTTACCCCGTGTTTACGGATGACATCGCCCAGAGGGCGCATATGGATAAGGAAGAGGGTCAAGGATGGAGCCCTGGAGTACCTCATAGGTGACCGGACAGGAGCGGAAGGAGAAACCATTTGCCAAAATGAAATCGAGGCGGTTGGTTGTTAAGTAGGACTCGAACCATGCAAGTGCGGTCCCACTAAGGTGGATGAGGGAGGAGGCGGTGGAGGAGGATGCCGTGGTCAACTGTATCGAATGCAGCAGAGAGATCAGGAGGACGAGGAGGCAGAGGGGAGCCCTGGTCACAGATAGAGAGGGCGTTGTTTGTGATTTTGATAAGTGCTGTCTCTGTGCTGCGGGCAGGGCAAAAAACAAACTGCAGGGACTCGAGGAGAAAGTGGAGGGAAAGGTGTGATCAAAGTTGACCTGCAACAATGGGTTCCAGGACTTTGGCAAGGAAGCATAGGTTGGAAATGAGACAGTAGTGTGAAGAGATTAGAGGGATCGAGGGTGGGTTTTTTTTTTTTGAGGAGGGGTGTGATAACAGCGGAGGAAAATGATGCAGCCAAGCGGATGTTTTCAATCTTTGAAGTGAAGAAGTCTAGGACCTCATCGCACTTGGTGTTTGATGTGAGGATAAAAGGGACTTGAGGGGGTGCACAAAGGTGATGGACGGTGGAAAACAGCGTCTTTGGATTGTTGTTTGCCTCCAGGATGACTTTGGAGTAAGTCAAAGTGGCCAGTTATGTCACTGCATACTCATCCAAAATACCATCTGGCTCCATCACACTTCAAATCATGATGTAGCTTCAAAACCCACCATCAAGCAGACTCGTGTGAACCACAGCCACAGCTTGAAGCGCGACAGTGCAATATGAAGTGATCTGGCTGGCTTTTTATTAACATTTTGAATTCTTTAGCAAGTAAATGTCAGCATCCACAAGTCAATCCTGCTAAAAGCAACTCCCACACTATAACGAAGTACGTTATAACAAGGTTCTACTGTAGTAAGGAAGTGCAGATTATTTTTATTTAGTTTGGGGTATTTCATTAATAATAGCACAGTGGAGTTCAGTGGGACAATACCAAGGATGAAGCTTCAAAAAACTTTCTTCCAATTTACTCATGCTATATAAGCTCAAAGTCCTTCTCACCTGGGCATTCTTCATTTGTCTGGGATTGGCCCAAGACAAATGAAGAATGCCTAAGTGGGAAGGACTTCTGACCGCCCAGGAGTACTATCTCCTTTACTAACTCACCTTCTAATTTGGGGAATAAATTAGGATTCTCCTGGATAGTCTGTCGCAAATCCCAAATGTTGTCTTGGCCCATTTCTTGTTGAAGATTTCATACAGTCTGCTACTTCCAAAATAAACGTTTGTAGGCTGCAAAGTAAGCTAAAATCCTGTTGGTGGGTAGGGGTGTTAAAACAGATAGAAGAGCAAAACGAGAAAAAAGAAAATAAAAATGGGCAATTGAGAATAAGTGAAGGATTTTATTCACTTTAAAATACAAATGTACCAATTGTTTGAATTAGAATATTGCAAGTGTTTCAAACTATAAGTAGTGAAAATACCCATCCTGCAAAAAAGACAATTATATAAAAATATATTGTACAGGAACAGCTTGGCTTAGTTGAGCACTCATCTCTCATCTCTGCATCAGAACGCTTCAAGCCCTAAGTCGTGACTTGACCTCATAGCACCGGGGGATTGTCATCCAGGGCATTCGTCCACCTGAAAACAGGCATTGGAAATCTTGGTTAACAACTAGTGTTGCCTTTCAGATGAAACATTAAACTGAGGTCACCCTCTGCTTATATAGGTGGACTTTAAGGATCACATGACACTGCTTAAAAAGTTAAAGGCATTTCGCCTGATGACTTAGTCAACAATCATCCAGAGGAATGAATCATTCACCTCAAGGCTGTTTATGGGACGCATTGACTGGCCCACAAGAACAGGCACTGCACTTGACTGAAATTAACTTGAACTGTGAAGCCCTTTGATATGAGGTGGTGCTATAAAAATGCAAGTTTGTTCTTGTCGTTAAAATATTGACTTGAAAAGGCAATATTCGTTACTTAAGGTTCAATATTCCATTTACAAAGTGCAATAGATGGGGGCGAGCTAAGCACTTCTGTGGTTTCGGCCCAGTCATCCTGTTAACTTCTGCAACAGTCAATTTGCCATTAAAAGAAAAAAATTCGCAGACATTACATTCTTCCTAAGGACAACCAGTTTTCATCTCCCACAACAGAGCCCATTTCAAACTCACTATCAAATGTCGTCACAATAACACAACACACCAATGGTCCTTGGATTCTTCCTCTTTTCTTACCAGCTTCTGGAAATCCACTTTATTCATTTGAAAATACAAGTGTACCAACTGTTTGAACTGGAATATTGCAAGCGTTTCAAACTATAAACTAGCGCCAAGGTCACCACCTCCGCATCATGAAACTCCATTTTCTCCTCCAGAAAATGTCTGCCTGCTTTCAATTGAGGACATTTTAAGAACATTCTACAGTTAAGACTCAATCTAATAGTTTGTGATGTGCTACATAACGTATCTATACCTGAATGAATTTTCCACTGCTGATCTGCACAACACTCCTGCTTTAAGCTGGAATGGCAAGCTAGTTGTCATCTTGGATAGTATGGTAGCCTATTTGCTTTCGGTCAGATTGTGGTTTCATACCCCATATCGGGTCTAGACTTCAGTCCAGGTTGATACCCAATGCAGTCCTGGGAGACTGCTACATTGGTGAAGGTGCTGTCATTTGAATGAAATGTTCAACTGAAACATCTGTCTGTTTTCAATTCGACATGGCAAAAGAAAGGAATTTTTCCCAGTGTCCTGAGTTATGTCGTTCAACTCATGGCTACTTGGTGCTGTATGCAAAAATGGCTGCCCCATGGGTGTCTACAAAAACAATAATTGGATTCAACTCTAATTACCATAAAACATTTTGAAATATTCTAATACTCTAAAAATGCTATAAAAAGTTGTTTCTTCTTTCTTGTTTACCGTCCCCATTGTTCATAAACCTCTCTTAACTAACTCCATTGATTCTCCACTGGTATGAAGAAAGTTCCAATCACAAATGCTAGAAGGAAATAATATGGTCCAATTGGTGCGGTCAGTGCCTGGAATGAAATAGGACACACAGACTTAGTTGACCTCTACCAGTGTGGCTGTAGGAGCAGCACAATTGGCTTCATCGCTATTGGGCAAGAGAGGGATCAAACTTTTCCTGGTCTGAGCCTCAAGTCCGCTGTCTTAAAATTTGAGATCATTCAAAGATCATGCTGAATTCTAGAAAATTCTTTAATTTGGATGGCATTTTCACATTCTTTTTAAGACCAGGAGTAATTTGGGGCCTGTGATTGCTGCTCCTGATCGCAACCCACTAACTCCTGTCCTTACCAACCATCTGTTAGCTCTTTCTTTTTTCCTTCTAGCATTAGTCTTTCTTAATACCAGTGTAGAATCTATGGAATAAGTGTGAATATGTAAACAAAGGGCGAGGACAAGATTCCTTTTACAGTCAATATTCTGAACGCTCAATATCTCAGATCACAAATACCTGTATAGAGAATGACCATTTGAGTATGGACGCATCAACAGTACACACACAAATCAGCATATTCAGGAAAGAAATGAAAACCAACGATAAAAGTAAAAATAATGTGAATGTTACAGTACAGAAGATTGGAACTACACACAAAGGATGGAGGAAAACAAGATTAAAAGAATGAAGATCAGGTAAAGTGTATTTAAGACTTCTTGCATACATTATAATCCTTGCATTTGATATAACGCTTTTCACGTCTTCTAGACATCTCAAAGCGCTTCACAGAATAGACTGTTAAGTGAATTGACTGTATATATTTGTGGGCGAAATGCGGCAGCCAATTACGCACAGCAGTGTCCCACAAACAGTCATAGATTGAAATGACCAATTTATTATTCTTTTTTTTTGAGGGATTATCATCAGGCGTGTGGAGTAAGGAAACTTGCCCAAGGTTTCACCCTGCTGGGAATTGAACCCAGGTCTCTCGCTTGCAAAGTGAGTGCTCTAACCATTGAGCTACAGAACTCCACATCAGGAAGAAGGGAAGAGATGAGGGGAATAGGGGGTGGTAGACCTTCACGTGGAGTTATAAATGGCGGCAGAGGCTATTTGGACCGAATGGTCTGTTTCTGCGACTTGTCAAATGCCATGAATCCAGAGGTATTATTCCCTTGTCTAGCTGTTTTGTTTCAGTGCATTGGTACACTGTGGTGTGTAAATGTAATTTTGTTGCTGTAGTTAGATGAAATGAAAAACAGGGAAGTTATGGTAAATTGCTATAGAACCGTGGTTAGACCACACTTAGAATACTGTGTGCAGTTCTGGTCCCCACATTATAGAAGGGATATAGAGGCACTGGAGAGGGTGCAAAGGAGATTCAAAAGGATGATCCCAGAACTGACAGGTTATACCTATCAGGAAAGGCTGAACATAGTTGAACTCTTCGCTCTTGAAAAGAGAAGGGTAAGGGGTGACCTGATAGAGGTCTTTAAAATTATGAAAGGTTTTGATAGGGTAGACATGGGGAAGATAATAATAATAATCCTGCATTTGATACAGCGTTTTTCACACCTTCTGGACGTCTCAAAGCACTTCACAGAATATGCGGTAAAGTGAATTGACCGTATATTAAGATGTTTCCACTTGTGGGGGAGACCAAAACCAGAGGCCATCAATATAAAACAGTCACAAATAGATCAAATAGGGAAGTTAGAAGAAATTTCTTCACACCAAGAGGAGTGGAAATGTGGAACATGCCACCACAAGGAGTGTTGAGGCAAATAGCATAGATGTATTTAAGGGAAAGCTAAATAGTTACATGAGGGAGAAAGGAATAGAAGGTTATGCTTGAAGGCTTAGTTGAGGAAGGGCAGGAGGAGGCTCATATGGAGCATAAACACCGGCATAGACCAGTTGGGCCAAATGGCTTGTTTCTGTGCTGTATATTCTAATGTAAGATGAGCACTAACTAAATTCATCGCTCCAACAGCCTTTACATTGTGTGGTCAGCCTGGCTCAACTGGTAGCACATCTCACCTCTGAGTCAGAAGGTTGTGTATTCAAGCCCAACATCAGGTCTTGGAACTCATATAGTCATGGCTGACATCAATTAAATCAATGTTCTGTTTGGCTGTTCTGGCAGACGTTAAAGATCCCATGAGGGCTATTCAAATAGAGAGCAGAGTTTTCTCCTGATTTTATAGCCAACAAACCTCTAACAAAATTGGTCATTCGCCTCGTGGCTGTTTGTGGGATGTTGCTGTACACAAATTGACTGACATGTTCACCCACAACCAGTTACTCTACAATATTTCCTATGAAGCACTTTGAGACATCCTCCCAACATAAAAGATGTTATACCAAACGTAAGGTTTTTCTAAAAAAATGTTGTGTTGAAATGTTTCCACGAGCTTCACAAGCAATTACTGTCCCGTGTACGAATCATTCCAGTAGGATCCTTCTGATGAGCATCTAAGATAAATAATTTAAGGAATTCAACTTTTGGAATAAAAATTGTGCCCATAACTTAGTTAAAAAATCTATATCAAACAGGAATCTTCTATCAAAACCATGATGGGTACTTGCCATCAAATGATCATTTTTTTCCAAAGACATGGTTCATGGGACCTGGATTCACATCGCTATGATGAACCTGCACTGCTGAGGTTCTGATATCAACCACACTGGGAGAAGATGCCAAGTGGAGTCTGATGTTTATAATAATAATAATTCTTACATTTGATATAGGGTCTTTCACATCAGAAGTACGCCTCAATGCGCTTCACAGGATTCACTGTAAAGTTAGTGACTATTTTTTTGCAGGAAAGCACAGGAGACAATCGGCCACAGCAATGACCGACAAAGCCATTAAATGAATTACTATTTTTTCTTGGGGGGGGGGGGTGGTAGGGGAGAAGAGATCTTGGCCAGGACACAAGAAGAAGCTCCCTTTTCTTTTCGAACAGTGGGATGGAACCTTTAATATCCATCAGGCATGGGAGGGTCTCACTTTAACATTTTAAGCTTCTCCATTAAAAAGAGAGCCAGCGAGAGAAACACCACCAGGCCAGCATCAAATCTCCTGATTCCTGCTTCTTGGCTACATGAGCTGAGGAAAACTCCAGAAATGATTTCAAAGCAAACAAAATGAAAGCAAAAAAAGTATTCATGTATAACCTCACAAAAATGCGAAAACAAATTGAAGGCATTCAATAGAGGGTTTTCAAAACTGAATAAATGAAAACACCTATGTTTCTGGAGAACTTGAGAAGTTAATTGTAATTTTGGGGGAAAAAAATACAGTAAACACCTAATAACTCAACCCTGGCTTAATTTGTCACTACCACTTAAGTGAACATGCTGTCAATATCCCAGCCACATTTATATATGTATTTATACATATGCCTAACTCACCACACCAGATAACTTGACACTAAGCCCTTTTCTCTTGGAGTGATGAGTCATCAGGAGTTTACTGTACATAATGACACTGAAATTAATTCAAACCTTGTAAGAAACTGTGGGAAATCAGCTGGTTAGAGAGAACGTTACCTTTGCACATGCTGCATTGTGCCAGGTGTTATCTTGTCCAATGCTGTCCAATAGAGTCCAAAGTATTAGTTAGGCAAACAACAGATTTTTAAGGAAGGTGTGCGATGCAAGGATTTTTGATATCATTACAAGACCCTTTGAAGACAATCTGTGCATACTGGCAATATCTCTCAAATATTGATCCTGTATACAAAGTACTGAAACACTCATTGCTTAGCAACTTAATTGGAAAATACTTAATTCATATGAACAGCTCATGCATTTTGTGCCAGAATCCCACCCCTAAACAATGTAGCACCTCACATATTAACAGTAATAATACAAGTATCCTTGAATCCAATCATATCAAGCATATACCTCTCCGACCTCCTAAACCCTACCATCCTGTTCACTCCCTCCACTCAGCGGGCTCCGGCCTTCTTCACCTCCCCCGCCTCGCTCACCCCACTATTGGCGGGTGGGCCTTCCGACACTCTGCCCCCACCCTCTGGAACTCCATCCCTCAGTCCCTCCGTTTCGCCCTCTCTTTTGCCACCTTCAAGACCCATCTCAAGACTCTCCTCTTCGACCGTGCTTTCGATCTCTCTGCCTCCCTCCGGCCCTCCACCCTCCCCCACCCCAGGACCGTAACTCTGTCTGTCCAGGGCCTTGGGACATCCTCTCGCCGTGAAAGGCGCTTTACAAATGTAATTTTATTGTTGTTGTTAAAACAAGTTCTGATTATAACTTTTGCACAATTATTTAACATGAAAAAATAGTTCACTTATTTAATCTTTGATCAATATCCAATCAGTTTCTGTGGTATAAAAAAACACCTTGCACTTTATAACATAACAGCACATACGGAAGAGGTAAGATAATTGGAGGAGCAACATTAATTCCCTTTTGATAAGGCACTATATCAGGCAGGGAGAAACCTTGGGCAAGTTTCCTTACTCCACACAGAGCCTAATAATAATCCCTCCAAAACCAAAAACAATAATAAAATTGGTCATTTTTAATCTACGACTGTTTGTGGGACATTGCTGTGCGCAATTGGCTGCCGCGTTCGCCCACAAATATACAGTCAATTCACTTTACAGTGTGTTCTGTGAAGCGCTTTGGGACGTCCTCCCGACGTGAAAAGCGCTATATCAAATGCAAGGATTATTATTATTATTATTAATAAAATCCTTGCATTTGGTATCCCGTCTTTTACATCAGGAGGACGTCCCAAGGTGCTTCACAGGATTTAAGGTAAAATTAAGTGACTAGGGGGAATGTGGCAGCCAATTTTCGTACAGCAATGTCCCACAAACAGCCATGAAGTGAATGACCAATTTTATTTGAGGGATTGTTTGTTGGCCAGGAAACCGGGAGAAACTCCCTTCTGCTTTCGAACAGTGCCGTAGAATCTTTAACGTTCACCTGAAAAGGCAGACGGGACCTCGGTTTAATGTGTCATCCGAAGGACAACACCTCCAACAACACAACACACCCCAGCACTGCTTTGTAGTGTCAGGTTGGACTATGTGATTCCAAGTCCGACATGGGGCTCGAGCCCACCACCTTCTGCTAATACTCAGCCAGGCTGGAGGTGGGCAGGCGAGAGAGTGAGGTGAGATAATGTCACAGAGTTGGGAAAGAGTGAGGGCATGTCGTTCAAGAACAGTAACTGAAATGCTCATTCAGGTACTCTATTAAAAAAACTACTATTGATAACATAATTTGAAATTCACTGCATGAAAATATTAACTGCAGAACTCAAGTCCAAATTTCACCCATCCTAGAGAGCCAGCAGATGACATTGTCTATCTGAAGTAATTTACACATCCCAGATTGGTGCACACAGCAGCAATCTCAACCTTTACTCTCACAAGAATAATAATTGATGCTCATTTCTCAAACTAGGTCACAAATTCTCAGATGCTGGGACAACAGAGGGGTTGACGCCAACAAAGTGACAGGTGTTACTATTGATGACATGATTGGGATTTTTTTTTAAAACCACCAATACATTTGCACAACATTCCAGGTGAAAGTTAAGGCCATGAGCCCTGAATTGGGGATGAGGGGAAAGTATTTTCATAATCTGAGATTCCAGAATAACATCTACTTTGTTCTATAGTGACAAACAAAGGTTAGAAATGTGCAAAATACTCTGTATTCTGAAACATTCTTATATATAAAAAGTCATCATCTCCTAAAAATTAAAAATGAATTCCTTCTTCCAAAGCCAATTCCAACAAAATAATAATATTGCCTTATCACACTGTCGATATGTCTCAAACAATGTAACAAAATATGGAAAATACACTGAATCCATCATTACTAAAGACCTCCTGTAGAATTTGGTCCATCAAAGCTGCCCCAAACTTACCCTGAGTTGTGGAGTAGTAGGAAAACGCAATCAAGAATATTTGGGGTCACAGGAATCAAATTTGCAACATGAATAGGCACAGATGGTACCCTGGGGTTGACACTCCCTTCATCCATGAACTCATACAATATGTATCATTAGTAAGCAAAATGATTTTTGAATATAATTGATGCTCATCCCAAGGAGCATCACCTAGGAGGTTAGAAGACTTTAAAAAATATATAATATATTGTGAGAATATGGAATATCTCACTACAAAAGAGTGTTGAATCCGAGTCTGTACCTAACTAAAAAAGGAATTAGATAAATACCTTTTGGAAAAATAATATTAAAGGGTATGGGGAAACAGTGTAAAAGGATTGGAGAGGATAGCTCCAATTGAAAGCGAATCATGATTGACCAAATGGTCTCCTCCTGTGCTATAAAATATTTACAGAAAACAAAATTCACATCCCACAACTACTATTAAAATCTCATTTGTAGATGAGCAGAATACTGTACACCACAATTAGATGGATGTTCAATTCACAAAGAAGCTGGCATTTTGTATGCCAGATCTTCATTGCAAAGAAATGCCGCTTTGCATTGTTTACATCTTCCACGATGAACAAGGCATCTCCGAGACACTGGGGGTTTTCAACACAAATGATTTCAATTTGCATTAAATCAATGAAATGCTGTCTGTTTTCGTTTAAATTGGGATTTAGCTGAAACCCATTAAATAAAAAGTTTACTTATTCAGATGAGAAGCACAAACGGTTAATCGACTTTGCCGCACAGTATATTCTGTGAAGCGCTTCGAGACATCTCGAAGACATGATAAGGCGCGATATTAAATGCAAGGATTATTATTATGATGATTATAACTGGATCTAATTAGATAGATTAGATCTAATCCTAAACTATTGATGATTAGGTCTCTGTTTGAAAAGGGTTTACAATTAAAGTTTAGACGCTGTCTTGTGTGTGTATGTATATATGTATATATTATTAAAAAGACCTATTACAGCAGTCGGTATGTAAACAGACAGCAACCCAAACCGTGTGATTCGTAACCCTTAACCCCTTCACCAACAAAAGGCCCAGATCTCACCGTCAGTGCTCGCTGCCGGACTCCCTGCTCTGACAACAACAACAACCACCACAAACAGCCTGAAGGACGAAAACCAACATAAGTCGCGCACACACACAGACACCACAGACACACACAGACACTACAGATACACACACACACACAGACAGACACTACAGACACACACACACACAGACAGACACTACAGACAGACACAGACACTACAGACACACACAGACAGACACTACAGACAGACACAACAGACACACACAGACAGACACTACAGACAGACACACAGACACTACAGACACACACAGACAGACACTACAGACACACACAGACTACAGTCACACACAAATACTACAGACACACATACACTACAGACACACACAGACACTACAGACACACACAGACACACAGACACTACAGACACACAAATACTACAGACACACATACACTACAGACACTACACAGACAGACACTACAGACACACACAGACAGACACTACAGACACACACAGACAGACACTGGACACAGACACAGCTACAATGCCGACTTCAAATAAGGATAAACAGCGGCTTTCTCTATCCCACATTACAAACCACAACACAGAGCGGAGCCGCCCCCCCACACACACACACACACACACAGCTCAGCTGATTAAACCCTTCCCCAACCACCACCATCACCACCACCACCACCGACCTCAACCGCCGCCGCCTCCCTCCCGCACTCCCCCAACTCACTCACCGACATCTTGGTCGAACGGATTGGCTGCGAAGAGCGGCATCTCCGACCCCCTTTGTGCCGTGTGTGTGTGTGTGTCACGTTCTCCGGTGTTCCTCAGCCCTCCCCTCCCCCCCTCCAACCCTCCCCTCCGCTCCCGCCGCGTGACGCCCCGATCTCGCGCGTTTCCCAACAACCCCCACGAACGGACGTACGTACGTGCGCGCGTACGTACTGACGTCTCTCCCCCCCCCCACGCCGCCGCGTGGCCCGGCTTCAACCACACACGTGCGCACTGCGCATGCTCCCCCCCCACACCAGCCCGCGCTGCTGCGGCTCCCGCGCGCCCAGAGCTGGTGTCCGCGCTGGCGCGGTGGCGGGCAGGTTGGGCGGTTTCACGCCCCAAATTGGGCGGGTTTTTTTGTGGTGCTGGGCTGGGTATGGGGGGGTTGGGGGGGGTTGGGGGAAACACTGCTTTGAGAGGTTGCCTGGATATTTTACACGAAAAAAAAACAATTTAAACCTGCAAACACCTCCCCCACCCCCCACCACCACCACCACCCAACCCCACCCGGCACGCACAGACCTTTCAAAAACAACAACAACAACAACAACAACAAATTACATTTGCAAAGAGCCTTTCGGGTCTGGAGGACGCCCCAAGGCGCTGACACTTCTGATCGGCCAGTCTGCTAGCCGCAGCAGCCTCGGCGCAGGTCTTGGGCTACTCTGGGGCTAGTACTTTGGCCGGCTATTAATTTCCGACAACCCCCGGCTGCAGGCTGCCAGCTCCTTCGTCTGGCGCTCAATGGGTCCGATGTAGGGACACGGCTCCTTAATAATGATAATAATCCTTGCATTTGATATAGCGCTTTTCACGTCGGGAGGACGTCCCAAAGCGCTTCACGGAATATACTGTAAAGTGAATTGACTGTATATTTGTGGGCGAACGCGGCAGCCAATTGCGCACAGCAATGTCCCACAAACAGTCGTAGATTGAAAATGACCAATTTATTATTGTTTTTGGTTTTGGAGGGATTATTATTAGGCTCTGTGTGGAGTAAGGAAACTTGCCCAAGATTTCGCCCTCTGCCTGGAATTGAACTCAGGTCTCTCGCTTGCAAAGCGAGTGCTCTAACCACTGAGCTACAGGACTCCACTTGTTGAGGCAAAAAAAAATCTCTCGTCCAGAGCGAGGGAATGAATCAAATGCAAGGATTAATAATCCTTGCAAAAGGCAGAATATTACAGAGGCTGGAAATCGGAAATAAAAACAGAAGTCCCTGGGAACACGCAGCAGGTCAGGCAGCATCTATGGAGAGAGGGAAATTAGTTCATGTTTCAGGTCGATGACCTTTTGTCGGAACCTTTCGTAAGGATTAATAAGCCTTATATTTGGTACAGCGCTTTCATTTCAGGGTAATGTACCAAATACCAAACCATGGGATATACTGTGAAGTGCAGTGACTGTGTTTTGGGTGAGTCACCGGGAAAAGTTTTGATTGTTTTGAAATTAAACTCTTATTTACACCCCCCAGCCCCCATCACCTGCACACACACACACACGGACACGTGAACACATATATTTCATGATCTCAAACTTTTTATGATTTTTGTTTCATTGTTTTTAATCATTCTCAGATCTAAAATGTTAACCTAAATTCTAGTTGGGATTCTAGTTGACCTGCTTTGAATTTCCAGCATTCCTGTTTTTATTTCAGATTTCTACCGATCACATCTTTTTATTTCAAGTATTCGAGCATTTTAGTTTATCGGGTGAGATATGAAACCACATATCATTCTGACTTTTCAGGTGAACATCGACAATCACATGGCACAGTAGTCAAATAGTGATAGGACACAATCAGATACAGAGAAATGTTCATGTGTGGGTGGTGTACATATGTGGAACTCTATCTGACTTGGTTAGTCTTTAACATGGTGGAACGGTTCCATAAGTGTCAGGCGCACAGTTGGCTAAGAGAAAAAAATAACATTGAGACATTATAACATGAAAGATGCTATCAAGTACACATTCTTTTTATCCAGCAGCATAAATTGGGCATGAAAATGTGAGAGGTCTGCCCCTCAAAGTTCTGCCAATGAATAAGGCAGGCTGGTTGGTCTGTCATCCGTAGTGCCTTGGAGTACTGCAGACCCGCCTGGGTCAGCAACTGGACAACTGAGACTGCCAAGGAGACTGATTCCGATATCCTCTTGTCATGTATGTCACCTTGGAGCCATTTCAGTACCAAGAAAACACCACGTATGCCCGCCACCTCCACGGCCCCCCCCCGCCCCCCACCCCCTCCCCCCCGATAGTCAGCGGTTGGTCATTTGACATCCAGCCAAGCACAGATCCCTGGAGAATGACAGGTACCAGGAACGCTCTGCAAGCTTCCTGATGAACAGCAAAGCTCAACATGAAATGCATGAGAGCATAGACATCATCTTCCTGTCTATAGTGTTGTTCTAGGGGCACCTAGATATGTTTTCGTGCAAGATCCATTCCATTGTATTCACCTGTTGCTTTCTGAAATAACCTTTTTTTTCACTTTTTTTAAAAGTAGATTTGGGTGTCCCACCCAATGCAGTGCTTTCCTTCTGGTGGCTGGGGGATTGGAGGTAGCAGCAGGTTTTTGCACTGATGTCTTCCCACTCCTCATGCAAAAATCTCATACACACAAACAGCACTGCATCCTCTCATTCAGGGACCGTAACTATTCCTTCTGGAGATTGGAGGCAACTCACTGGAGAGGCAACCATTTTTGGCACTCAGAGAAGCGTTCAGCAATTTTTCATTGCAGGTTGCCTTGCAGAGATAAGCTTGCCTGTGCAAGCAAATTGTGAATGTAAAAGCAGTACACGGACAGAGATCATATGTGACCTGAGAAAGAGGACATTGTGAGATGGATACCACCAGGCCAATGTTACCAAGGGAAGAGAGCGGAACATATATAAGAGCTTATAGACTTGGGAAATAGTTCACCAGTGCACAAACATTATTATAATGCAATCTGTAGCATACTATTGGGTGTGAAATTCCTCTTTCCCATTGGTGAAAATAATTAAATAATATTCACTTATATTTATTAATTGTCATTGTTTTTGTTAGAAATCTTAGCACTTTGTTGAAATGTCTCAAAAAGCTTCACAAGATTTTTAATACCAACAGAATCAAATAGTTCAAGGGGCATGTGTTCTGAAAACAACAACAAGATTCGATTTATAGAGCGCCTTTCACGTCAGGAGGACGTCCCAAGGCGCTGTACAGTTGGGTCAGGAGCCGAGCAGGGGGGAAATGGTCAGGGTGAGGGGAGGGAAGGGAGGGAGCGAGGAGGGGGTAGAGAGTCGAGAGGGGAGCTGAAGGCACGGTCAAAGAGAAAGGTCTTGAGACCGGCCTTGAAGGAGGAAAGGGAGGAGGCGGCGAAGGCACTGGGGATAGAGTTCCAGAGCCTGGGGGCTGAGAGGCTGAAGGCTCGGCCACCGATGGTAGGGCGGTTGGGGCGGGGGATGTGGAGCAGACCGGAGCCAGAGGAACGGAGGGTACGGGCAGGTAGGTAGGGGGATAGTAAGTTGGAGAGGTAGGAGGGAGCGAGGCCGTGAATGGCCTTGTAGGTGAGGATGAGGATCTTGAAATCAATCCTCTGGGGGATGGGGAGCCAGTGGAGGCGAGCGAGGGTGGGAGTGATGTGGTCCCGAAGCCTGGTGCGGGACAGTACACGAGCTGCAGAGTTCTGAATGACCTGCAGCTTGTGGAGGGAGGTGGCGGGAAGGCCGACGAGGAGAGAGTTCCCATAGTCCAGCCTTGAGGTGATAAAGGCGTGGACCATAGTTTCAGCAGCGTGAGGGGTGAGGTAGTGCCGTAGTCTGGCGATGTTCCGGAGGTGATGGAAGGCGGTGCCAGTTGTGGCGCGGATGTGAGGGAGAAAGGACAGCTCAGGGTCGAACAGAACCCCGAGGTTCCTGACCGGCTTTGAGAGGTGGAGAGTGCAGCCTTGGATGCTGATGGTGTCAGCGCCTGAGGTGCGGAGGCGCTGACGTGAGCCAATCAGGAGGGCCTCAGTTTTGCGCACGTTGAGCTGAAGAAAGTTGTCTCTCATCCAGGACTCGATGTCGGACAGGCAGCTGTCAGGACATCGGTGGTCATGGAGTTGAGGGTAGAGGAGGAAAGGTAGAGTTGGGTGTCATCCGCATACATGTGGAAGTTAACCCCATGTCTGCGGATGATGTCACCGAGGGGGAGCATATAGAGGGTGAAGAGGAGGGGACTGAGGACAGAGCCCTGAGGGACACAGCACGAGACAGGGCGGGGACTGGAGGAAAAGCGATTCGTGGAGACAAAGTGAAGACGGTGGGAGAGGTACGACCTAAACCACTCAAGGACAGGGCCTTGAAGGTTGAGGTGGGAGGACAAGTGGTGGAGGAGGATAGCGTGGGTCGACCGTATCGAATGCTGAAAAGGGAAGTAATTGAAGGATGTAATTGTGGCATTGGAAATTATACCAGGGTAAAGTTATTAAAATTCTTATCTTCTAATTAACTTTAGACAAAAAACTACACAGCTGATATTAAGATCCAAAAAGGACACACTTTTTGTGTCTAATGGCATTTTCCCTGTTCTAAAACATCTTATGTTCTTAGGATATACGTACTCAAAATTAGTCATGCAAAGCACATTGCGAAGTGGTGGGTTTGCATAAAAAGCACTACGAACCTACTGACATAATCTTGTCCTTATTTAATGATGAATGAACTTGGAAGAAAAGTAATTCCAGAGACGGAATGCAATTTTTAAATCACTTTAGCTAGGCAATCGATCTCCTCAGTTTGATGAGAAGAACTGGTAATTATTTGTCTTCCTCATCTCATGAAAATTGAAAATAAGTTTTGGAAAGATATAGGAAGGCTATTCATACTTAAGGCTCAGACATTGCTTATGACACTTAAATCAAGATAGGCATTTGATTTATGATAACTTGCAATAGCAAATAATTAGCTAATATGTTTTGGATGAGCTATTTCGTAGGGATAGTTACCAGTAATACAATACATTTGAGTGCATCCTCCATACCAGTCCTTTGTAATGTGCAGCGGTGCCCGTGTGTGATGTCACCGCTCCCCAAAGGTAACAGAAACTATAGATCAGTGGACTGACCTCCATCCCAGGGTGGATACAGCTTACCTCACAGGGCATTACAATCTGCTTGTGGACATATCCTTTGATACATGCTTATTGTTTTTAAAACTGTCTTTAATTTTTCACATTGTTCTCTTCTTTCATCTTCCCTTTTCATTTTGTAATTTCCTTTTATTCGCCAATAAATATAAATATGAGACGTGACCAATATTGCAGATTCACCAGAAAGAAAAATCAGATCAAATGTGCACAAGTCAACCTGGTAATATTGGTAATATTGTTAATATTTTCACCTCTAAGTCAGACGATTGTGGATTGATGCCCCACATTGGAACTTTAAACTCACGCAGTCTAAGCTGACACTTCAATACAGTGTTGAGGAGCTCTGTGGGCGCCATCTTGCGCATGAGGTATTAAACCAAGTCTCCATCTGCCTGTTCAAGTGGACATTAAAGATCCCATAACACCACACGAAAAGAGAAGAAAGTTTCTTTCAGTGTCTCGTTCCTTGTGCCCACAGCTCGGACATAGGTTCCTACCCATTCAGCGATAGCAAGTTAGAGGTGCGGAGCTTGTGCAGCAGCTGCTTACCTCTCTGTATAGCAATCAAAGTATCACAATACTTTAAAAGGTGGCATCAGAGAGGAGAAGGGGAAGTGACTATGGGTAAGATGCAGTTAAAAAGATGTGTTTTAAGATGGAACATAAAATTAGATAGAGAGGGAATGAGCTGGGTAGTGGGAGGGAGTTCCAGAGGTTAGGGGCATAGTATTGGAAGACTCAGCCATTGATAGTGGTGCGGAGAGCGTGGGAGACACACATCAAGCCCAAATTATTCAAGCATGAGGGCAAGTAGAGGACTAGGGTAGGAGAAGATCAGAGAGATAGGGAGGTGCTAGGACACAAGGGGCAATTTTCCCCTACAGTGGGCAAATCAGAAAGCAAAAAAAACAACTGGCTGAGTGTATAATAGCAGAACAGATTAAGAGTTTTATTCACTAGCCCCAAATCCAAGCATAATCAGCCCATATCTCACTGCACAGCAATTACGCTTAATAGGTATATTAGCCCCAATACCCTATTTGCATACTTTAGCAAACCCACTGAAGGCACATCTACCAGAGGGCATATGTTATATGGTGCTATACATGCAGCGTGTTTATGGAAGCAAACATCAACACCAACTCACATACCAAAGCAAAGTCCAGCAGGACATCATTGCGTAGAGAAAGTTCTGCAAGTCCATATAAACTTGGGCTTCTCACTATCAAGTACATTTCTTTCACCAGGTGGGCTTTTGACGTAGTCAGTGCATTATGACTATCCTGGGGTATAGCGAAGGTGCATCACACTGTTTCACAGCTCAGTGGTTTTGTCATTCCTTCCAATACTCCATCATGGAGGTGACCTCAGCCAGCAATGCAATGTCACCTTCCCAGCCCTCCCCCCCACCTCCAACCATGAGAAATCAGGTCTCATGTGTGATCTTTGCTTTAAGTGAGCAGGAAAAAGGACAGATGTCCACAAACATCACAAAGTTAATAGTAATAATATTAATTGATATAGTGCGTTTCACATCAGAGGGATGTCCAAAGCCCTTCACGGGATTTACTGTAAAATGAATTGACTGTATATTTTGCGGGCACACACAGCAGCCAATGTATGTGTGTGTTTGTATGTATGTGTTTGTGTCTGTATGTATGAACGTTTATGTGTGTCTATGTCTATATGTCGGTGTCTCTGTCTATGTGCGTTTGTCTTTGTGTGTGTGTGTGTATCTATGTATGTCTATGTGTGTGTCTATGTGTGTGTGTGAGTGTATGTATGTGTCTATGTGTGTGTATCTATGTGTATGTGTGTGAGTGCCTGTGTGTATATCTTTGTGTGAGTGTGTGCCTATGTGTCTGCGTTTGAGTGCCTGTGTATGAATGTCTGTGTGTGTATGTGTGTGAGTACCTGTGTGTGAGTGCATGTGTGTGTCTATGTGTTTGAGTGCCTGTGTGTGTGAGTGTCTATGTGAGTGCCTGTGTGTGTATGTGTGGGAGTGCCTGTCTATGTCCATGTGTGTGTGATTCTATGTATGTGTGCCTATGTGTGTGAGTGCATGTGTGTATGTGTGTGCCTGTGTGTGAGTGCCTGTCTATGTCTATGTGTGAGTGTCTATGTGTGAGTGCCTGTGTGTGTATCTGTGTGTGAATGTGTGTGCCTGTGTATGAGTGCCTTGCACTGGGGGTGCTTGTGGTGAGTGCCTGTACGTGTGAGTGCCTGTATGAATATGTGCGTGTGAGTGCCCTGCACTGGGGGAGCTTGTGGTGAGTGCCTGTGTGTGTATAAGAGCCTGTATGTGTGAGTGCGTGTGTGTGTGTGTATGAGTGTCTGTGTGTGAGTGCCTGTATGTGTGAGTGCGTGTGTATGAGTGTCTGTGTGTGAGTGCCTGTATGTGTGAGTGCGTGTGTGTGTGTGTATGAGTGTCTGTGTGTGAGTGCCTGTATGTGTGAGTGCGTGTGTGTATGAGTGTCTGTGTGTGAGTGCCTGTATGTGTGAGTGCGTGTGTGTGTGTGTATGAGTGTCTGTGTGTGAGTGCCTGTATGTGTGAGTGCGTGTGTGTGTGTGTATGAGTGTGTGTGTGTGAGTGCCTGTATGTGTGAGTGTGTGTGTGTGTGTGTATAAGTGTGTGTGTGTGAGTGCCTGTATGTGTGAGTGCGTGTGTGTGTGTGTGTGTATGAGTGTGTGTGTGAGTGCCTGTATGTGTGAGTGCGCTGCACTGGGGGAGCTTGTGGTGAGTGCCTGTGTGTGTGAGTGAGTGAGTGCCTGTGTGGGTGAGTGCCTGTGTGTGAGTGAGTGACTGTGTGAGTGTGTGTGTGAGTGCCTGTGTGAGTGTGTTAGTGTGTGTGTGAGTGTGTGTGTGTGTGAGTGTGTGAGTGAGTGCCTGTGTGAGTGTGTTAGTGTGTGAGTGAGTGTGTGAGTGAGTACCTGTGTGTGTGTTAGTGAGTGCCTGTGTGAGTGTGTTAGTGTGTGTAAGTGAGTGTGTTAGTGAATGCCTGTGTGTGTGTGAGTGCCTGTGTGAGTGTGTGTGAGTGTGTGTGAGTGCCTGTGTGAGTGAGTGCCTGTGTGTGTGAGTGTGTTAGTGAGTGAGTGTGTTAGTGAGTGCCTGTGTGAGTGTGTTAGTGAGTGTGAGTGTGTTAGTGAGTGCCTGAGTGTGTTAGTGAGTAAGTGTGTTAGTGAGTGCCTGAGTGTGTTGGTGAGTGAGTGTGTTAGTGAGTGACTGTGTTAGTGAGTGCCTGAGTGTGTTAGTGAGTGAGTGTGTTAGTGAGTGCCTGTGTGTGTGTGTTAGTGTGTTAGTGAGTGCCTGAGTGTGTGTTAGTGAGTATGTTAGTGAGTGCCTGTGTGTGTGTGAGTGTGTTAGTGAGTGCCTGTGTGTGTTAGTGAGTGTGTTAGTGAGTGTGTTAGTGAGTGCCTGTGTGAGTGTGTTAGTGAGTGTTAGTGAGTGTCTGTGTGTGTTAGTGAGTGTGTAAGTGAGTGTGTTAGTGAGTGCCTGAGTGAGTTTGTTTGTGAGTGTGAGTGAGTGTGTTAATGAGTGCCTGAGTGTGTGTTAGTGAGTATGTTAGTGAGTGCCTGTGTGTGTGTGAGTGTGTTAGTGAGTGCCTGTGTGTGTTAGTGAGTGTGTTAGTGAGTGTGTTAGTGAGTGCCTGTGTGAGTGTGTTAGTGAGTGTGTTAGTGAGTGTCTGTGTGTGTTAGTGAGTGTGTAAGTGAGTGTGTTAGTGAGTGCCTGAGTGAGTTTGTTTGTGAGTGTGAGTGAGTATGTTAATGAGTGCCTGAGTGAGTGTTAGTGAGTATGTTAGTCCGTGCCTGTGTGAGTGTGTTAGTGCCTGTGTGAGTGTGTTAGTGAGTGTGTGTGTGTGTTAGTGAGTGTGTGTGTTAGTGAGTGTGTGTGTTAGTGAGTGTGTTAGTGAGTGCTTCTGTGGGTGTGTTAGTGGGTGTGTTAGTGAGTGTGTTAGTGAGTACTGCTGTGGGTGTGTTAGTGAGTGCCTGAGTGTTAGTGAGTATGTTAGTGAGTGCCTGTGTGAGTGTGTGTGTGTTAGTGAGTGTGTGTGTTAGTGAGTGTGTTAGTGAGTGTGTTAGTGAGTGCTGCTGTGAGTGTGTTAGTGTGTGAGTGTGTTAGTGAATGAGTTAGTGAGTGTGTGACTGTGTTAGTGAGTGCTGCTGTGGGTGTTAGTGGGTGTGTTAGTGAGTGCTGCTGTGGGTGTGTTAGTGAGTGTGTTAGTGAGTGTGTTAGTGTATGGGTGTGTTAGTGAGTGCTGCTGTGAGTGTGTTAGTGTGTGAGTGTGTTAGTGAATGAGTTAGTGAGTGTGTTAGTGAGTGTGTTAGTGAGTGTGTTAGTGTATGGGTGTGTTAGTGAGTGTGTTAGTGAGTGCTGCTGTGAGTGTGTTAGTGTGTGAGTGTGTTAGTGAATGAGTTAGTGAGTGTGTTAGTGAGTGTGTTAGTGAGTGTGTTAGTGTATGGGTGTGTTAGTGAGTGTGTTAGTGAGTGCTGCTGTGAGTGTGTTAGTGTGTGAGTGTGTTAGTGAATGAGTTAGTGAGTGTGTGACTGCGTTAGTGAGTGCTGCTGTGGGTGTGTTAGTGGGTGTGTTAGTGAGTGTGTGAGTGTGTTAGTGAGTGCTGCTGTGGGTGTGTTAGTGAGTGTGTTAGTGAGTGGGTGTGTGTGAGTGTGCTAGTGAGTGTGTTGGTGTGTTAGGGAGTGTGTTAGTGAGTGCTGCTGTGGGTGTGTTAGTGAGTGTGTTAGTGAGTGGGTGTGTGTGAGTGTGCTAGTGAGTGTGTTGGTGTGTTAGGGAGTGTGTTAGTGTGTGTGTGTTAGTGTGTTAGTGAGTGTGTTAGTGAGTGTGTGGGTGTGTTAGTGAGTGTGTTAGTATGTGAGTGTGTTAGTGAATGAGTTAGTGAGTGTGTGAGTGTGTTAGTGAGTGCTGCTGTGGGTGTGTTAGTGGGTGTGTTAGTGAGTGCTGCTGTGGGTGTGTTAGTGGGTGTGTTAGTGAGTGTGTGAGTGTGTTAGTGAGTGTGTGAGTGTGTTAGTGGGTGTGTTAGTGAGTGTGTGAGTGTGTTAGTGAGTGCTGCTGTGGGTGTGTTAGTGAGTGTGTTAGTGAGTGGGTGTGTGTGAGTGTGTTAGTGAGTGAGTGTGTTAGTGAGTGTGTGGGTGTGTTAGTGAGTGTGTTAGTGTGTGGGTGTGTTAGTGAGTGTGTGGGTGTGTTAGTGAGTGTGTTAGTGAGTGAGTGTGTTAGTGAGTGTGTTAGTGTGTTAGTGAGTGGGTGTGTGTGAGTGTGTTAGTGAGTGTGGGTGTGTTAGTGAGTGTGTTAGTGAGTGAGTGTGTTAGTGAGTGTGTTAGTGTGTTAGTGAGTGTGTGTGTGTGAGTGTGTTAGTGAGTGTGTTAGTGAGTGAGTGTGTTAGTGGGTGTGTTAGTGAGTGTGTTAGTGAGTGAATGTGTTAGTGAGTGTGTTAGTGAGTGTGTTAGTGAGTGAGTGTGTCAGCGAGTGTTAGTGAGTGAGTGTGTTAGTGGGTGTGTCAGTGAGTGAGTGTGTCAGTGAGTGTGTCAGTGAGTGTGTCAGTGAGTGAGTGTGTCAGTGAGTGTGTCAGTGAGTGAGTGTGTCAGTCAGTGAGTGTGTTAGTGAGTGAGTGTGTCAGTGTGTCAGTCAGTGAGTGTGTTAGTGAGTGAGTGTGTTAGTGAGTGGGTGTGTCAGTGAGTGAGTGTGTTAGTGAGTGAGTGTGTTAGTGAGTGGGTATGTTAGTGAGTGGGTGTGTTAGTGAGTGGGTGTGTGAGTGTGTTAGTGTGAGTTTGTTAGTGAGTGGGTTTGTTAGTAAGTGTGTTAGTGAGTGTGTTAGTGTGTGAGTGTGTTAGTGAGTGTGTTAGTGAGTGTGTGGGTGTGTTAGTGAGTGTGTTAGTGGGTGTGTTAGTGAGTGGGTGTGTTAGTGAGTGGGTGTGTTAGTGAGTAGGTATGTTAGTGAGTGTGTTAGTGAGTGTGTTAGTGAGTGAGTGTGTTAGTGAGTGAGTGTGTTAGTGAGTGGGTGCGTCAGTGAGTGAGTGTGTTAGTGAGTGAGTGTGTTAGTGAGTGGGTGTGTTAGTGAGTGGGTGTGTTAGTGAGTGGGTGTGTTAGTGTGTGAGTTTGTTAGTGAGTGTGTTAGTGAGTGAGTGTGTTAGTGAGTGGGTGTGTTAGTGAGTGGGTGTCTTAGTGAGTGTGTTAGTGAGTGAGTGTGTTAGTGTGTTGGTGAGTGTGTTAGTGAGTGGGTGTGTTATTGAGTGGGTGTGTTAGTGAGTGAGTGTGTTAGTGAGTGGGTGTGTTAGTGAGTGAGTGTGTTAGTGAGTGGGTGTGTTAGTGAGGGAGTGTGTTAGTGAGTGTGTTAGTGAGTGTGTCAGTGTGTCAGTGAGTGTGTCAGTGTGTCAGTGAGTGTGTCAGTGTGTCAGTATGTCAGTGTGTCAGTGAGTGTGTCAGTGAGTGTGTCAGTGAGTGTGTCAGTGAGTGTGTCAGTGAGTGTGTCAGTGTGTCAGTGAGTGTGTCAGTGAGTGTGTCGGTGTGTCAGTGAGTGTGTCAGTGAGTGTGTTAGTGAGTGTGTCAGTGTCAGTGAGTGTGTCAGTGTCAGTGAGTGTGTCAGTGAGTGTGTCAGTGTTAGTGAGTGTGTTAGTGAGTGTGTCAGTGTCAGTGAGTGTGTCAGTGTCAGTGAGTGTGTCAGTGTTAGTGATTGTGTTAGTGAGTGTGTTAGTGTCAGTGAGTGTGTCAGTGTCAGTGTGTCAGTGTCAGTGTGTCAGTGTTAGTGAGTGTGTTAGTGAGTGTGTGAGTGTGTCAGTGAGTGTGTCAGTGTCAGTGAGTGTGTCAGTGTCAGTGAGTGTGTCAGTGTTAGTGATTGTGTTAGTGAGTGTGTTAGTGTCAGTGAGTGTGTCAGTGTCAGTGTGTCAGTGTCAGTGTGTCAGTGTTAGTGAGTGTGTCAGTGTTAGTGAGTGTGTTAGTGTCAGTGAGTGTGTCAGTGTGTTAGTGAGTGTGTTAGTGAGTGTGTCAGTGTGTTAGTGAGTGTGTCAGTGTCAGTGAGTGTGTCAGTGTCAGTGAGTGTGTCAGTGTTAGTGAGTGTGTCAGTGTCAGTGAGTGTGTCAGTGTCAGTGAGTGTGTTAGTGAGTGTGTCAGTGTGTTAGTGAGTGTGTCAGTGTGAGTGAGTGTGTCAGTGTGAGTGAGTGTGTCAGTGTGTTAGTGAGTGTGTCAGTGTTAGTGAGTGTGTCAGTGTCAGTGAGTGTGTCAGTGTCAGTGAGTGTGTCAGTGTTAGTGAGTGTGTTAGTGAGTGTGTCAGTGTCAGTGAGTGTGTCAGTGTCAGTGAGTGTGTTAGTGTCAGTGAGTGTGTCAGTGTCAGTGAGTGTGTCAGTGTCAGTGAGTGTGTCAGTGGTGCTGTGGGGTACAGGTTGTGGTTGTGGTTGTGGCGCTGCGCTGCTGATCGCGCGGGAGGCGGCGCTCCGACTGTGTGAGTGAGTGAGTGAGTGAGTGTCTGCTCTGTGTGTGTGTGTGTGTGTGTGTGTCTGTGCCCTCCCGGACCTGTCCGGCTGTCCGGCTGCCGTGTGTGTGTGTGTGTGTCCGGCAGTGCTGTGTGTGTGTGTGTCCGGCAGTGCAGTGCAGTGCTGTGCCCTCCCGGACCTGTGTGACCCGCTGACCGCGTGTCGGGTGCTATGGCGTCCAGTGAGGAGGACGGTGCGGTGGAGGAGAAGGAGCAGCACAGGAGGCAGAGCGCGGTGGCCATGGCGTGGCTCACCCTCTACAACATCACCATGACCGCTGGGTAGGAAGGGCCCCGACACCGCCCACACGGCGACCGGAGACTCTCATTGTCATTTTCTTCTTTTTTTCTTTTCTTTTGACTGTTTTGCAAAGCTCAGCTCCGGGATTTTGCGGTGCGGGGGTGTGTGTGGGGGGGGGAGGGGGGGGGTGGGGGTGGGGTGGGGGTGTGGAGGGAAGGGGTGAGGGAGGGGGGGGTGTGGGGGTGAGGGGGGAGGGAGGGGGGGTGTGTGGGGGTGTGGGGGGAGGGAGGGGGGGGGGGGTGTGGGGGTGTGGGGGGAGGGAGGGGGAGGGAGGGGGTGTGTGGGGGGGGGTGGGGGTGTGGGGGGGTGTGTGGGGGGTGTGGGGGGGAGGGAGGGGGTGTGGGGGGAGGGAGGGGGGTGTGGGGGTGTGTGTGGGGGGAGGGAGGGGGGGGGGGGTGTGGGGGGAGGGAGGGGGGGTGTGTGTGGGGGGAGGGAGGGGGGGGGGGGTGTGGGGGAGGGGGGGGGTGTGTGTGGGGGGAGGGAGGGGGGGGTGTGTGTGGGGGTGTGGGGGGAGGGAGGGGGGTGGGGGGGAGGGGGTGGGGGGGAGGGAGGGGGTGTGGGGGGAGGGTGTGTGGGGGTGTGTGTGGGGAGGGAGGGGGGGGGGTGGGGGGGTGTGTGTGTGAGGGGGAGGGGGTGTGGGGGGAGGGAGGGGGGGGTGTGGGGGTGTGTGGGGTGGGAGGGGGGGGGTGGGGGTGTGTGTGTGAGGGGGAGGGGGTGTGGGGGGGTGGGGGGAGGAGGGGGGGGTGTGGGGGGGAAGGAGTGTGGGGGTGTGTGGGGGTGGGAGGGGGGGGGTGGGGGGTGTGTGTGTGTGAGGGGGAGGGGGGTGTGGGGGGAATGATTAATATTCTTTATTTTGTATTTTCCACCCACTCATTCCTCTCTAATTGTAAGAGACATAACGTAATGTTACAGCAGTTGTGTGTGACTGTGAGTGAGAGTGAGTGTTTGAGTGTGTGTATGTGTGTGACTCTGTATCTGAGTGTGAGTGAGTGTGTGTGTGAGTGTTTGAATGTGTGTGTATAACTGAGTGTATCTGTGAGTGATTGAGTGTGTGAGTGTGTGTGAGAGTGAGTGTCTGAGTATAAGTGAGTGTGCGAGTGATTGTCTGAGTGTGTAAGTGAGTGAGTGTGAGTGTGTGTGAGAGTGATTGCCTGAGTGTGTAAGTGAGTGAGTGAGTGTGTGTGAGAGTGATTGCCTGAGTGTGTAAGTGAGTGAGTGTGTAAGTGTGTGAGTGTGTGTGAGAGTGATTGCCTGAGTGTGTAAGTGAGTGTGTAAGTGAGTGTGTGTTGAATGGGAGAGTGTGTGGCGGAGTCCTGCATTTCCTTATTAGGTCCATTACAGAAGCAGCGTCATCTTTCTTCGCAACTGCTGTTAAGTATAGATTGACACTGTCCAGAGAGGAATTCCAGAGGAGTGGTCTATCTGCTTTCCTTGGCATTTTTACCCCTCCCTCCCTCCCTCCCTCCCTCCCTCTTCCTCCTACCCACACACTCAAGTCAAAAGTTGTTTTAAGTTACACTTTTCTGCTGCGAAGAAATAGATTAATTTCGCCCCCTTTCTAAAACAAGAACACTACTACGACTTCATTTACGAGCTGTCAAATATTTATAGCTCACTGGATAGTCAGCTTGTTTTATTTGAGCAGATTTTCCAGTTTATAACCTTGTTATCTTTGCAAGTATTTAAACGTGTGCTTGACTTAAAAATGCTGTGCGTGAAAAGAAAGGATTCCAGACTCCCATATTTATCCATTGACATTGAATTGAGGAATGGAGGTTAATAATATAATAGAAAATATGTTTCACATGCAGTTAGGTTTCTATCTGGGAGAAAGAAATCATTTTATTAGCAGTATTTTGAAATGAAGTTTGCATGGTCTCGCGTTAACATGTTTCAGTTTTTATCTGCATGTCAATGTGACAAACTGAGTTAGATTATTTTATTGATGGCTGTATCAGTAAAATATTCCTTTGATGACTGAACATGTTTTAATGTTTGGTGCCAAAAGTACAACAGTACTGTCTGGCAATGATAGAGAGAGCACCCAGGTCAGTAAATCAATTCAAAAGCGACTGTAGTTAAAACATTTCAAAACAGAGGCAATATTCTGCCTGCGATCATTTTTACTCTGACTGCTTTCAATGTAGGGAAACAACTTGAGCGGAATATATGTGGGTTCACACATTCTGACATGGGTTTTAATACAGTGGTATACATTTTACGTTTTGTTCTGGAAACAGCAACCAAGGCAAGTGTTAGGGAACAGATCTGGTTATCATTAGTAATAGTACAGATTCTGATTAGCTTAGTCCTGGTTACAGACAGACCAGGCCTTAATCTATGGCAAATGTGCAAGATAAGTGTGACGAACATTGTTGTGTTACTATTATAAGGAATGTGAATGAGAATGTGCATGATCTACTGATCGATGGGGACTCAGGCACCATTTACTGAGAACTAGGGAGTGCTCATTGTTTCAGGTGCAGTAAACTCACATTGCATTGTATTACGGTATGTTAATGTGCTAGAAGGCCATTCACACCATCGTGTCTGTGCTGGCTCACTGATTTATTCAGTTCCATTTACCTGTCTTTACCCCATAGCCCTGCAACTTACTCCTTTTTAAATATGCATCTAGTTCCCACTTGAAAGCTATTGTAGATCCTGACTTGACCATCGCTCCTCACATTGGATTCCGCATTCTAACAACTCCCAGTGTAAAACAAATCCTTCTAATCTCCCTCTTAGCTCCTTTGGTAACTACACTAAAACACTGGCTAGATTGTTGGGGGGAGATCCAGTCTGGCGAGCCAGAATTTCCAGCTACGTATAGTTATAATGCTGGTACCCGCAAGCAGTAAGCAGTAAATAGCAAATAAACTGAGTGAAAGTTGATATCCCTGGCCGCTGAAGGCCAGCAAGGACTGAGAGGTGGGAGCACACGCGAGGAGAGGTGAACTGGTAGGAGTCCACATGCCATTGTATCAAGTCCGGCCAGATCCGAATTCCAGATACTCAGAATCTGTAAACCAGGGATTTATTGTATCTTACATTGATGCCCTCTTGTCACTGACTGACTTACCAGTGGAAATAATTTCTCTGTATCTAATCCATCAAAATTCCTTTTAATTTTTAACGACGACTATCAGTTTTCCCCTCAACCTTCTCTGTAGCAGTGAAAATATGTCAAAGAGGTACGTTTTTAGGCAGTTTTTATAATAAATACAGAGGGGCCAGATGGAGATGTTGAGGGACGGATGTCCAAGGGGTTAGGGAATAGTGGCTGAAAGCTCAGCCGCTCACAGATTGTCAGTGGAGGTGGGGAATGTGCAACAAGCCTGAGTTTATCAAGATGAGGGGGGGGGGGCGAGCAGAAGAATGAAGATAGAGAAAATTATAGAAGGAGGTGTGAGGAAATGAAGGGATTGTAAGTGAGGATTTTGAAGTTGATCTGCTAGGTGACAGGGAGGCAGGGGAGTCTGATGAGGCTGGAGATAACAGGGATATAACATTTTGTGTCGGTAAGGATTGCAAGTGTCAGAGGAGCCTGGCTTCTATTTTGCCCATTTTTAACTGATACAAATTTAGGCTCTTTCAGGACATAATGTTAAATGTTAGATGTGGGAACCAGTCCACTGTTTGCAGATGATTTCACCAAAGGGGCACATGTAGATAAGGTCGAGGAGGGTGCTGAGGATTGCACTCTGAGATACCCTGCAAGTGACCTTAGGACGGCAAAAGAAAAAGCCATTAGAGGAAACAAAGTGGAGATGATGGTATTGGAACCTAAAAGTGCAATCCCATGGAGGTGGATGAGAGAGGAGAGGTGATTGAGGAGGATAGAGTGGTTGACTGTATCAAAGACATCAGAGAAATCGAGGGGACATAGGAAGCCCTTGTCACAGGGTGAGAGTACATCATTCATTTGCAACTTTGATGAGGGCTGTCTCAGTCCTGTGGGCAAGGCAGAAACCGGAGTAGAGTAGTCGTGCAAGGAGTGAGGGGAGAAGTTGGAGTGAAGTTGGACAGGAATGATGTATTCTGAGACTTTGAATAGAAAGGGTATGTTGCAGATTGGCTTGTAGGTGGAAAGTCTTGAACAGTTAAGGGTAAGTTTATTTGTGGAAGGGGATGATGATGGCGGTTTTGATAGGGTGAAGAACAGTGCCGGAAGTTAGGGAAAGTTTGACAACATCTGTAAGCAAGGGGTTATCAACCCAATACTAATTTGTATTTATATAGAGCCTTTCATGTTCGGAGGATGTTCCAAAGCACTTGATAGTGCTGGCTGGGCACCAAGCTTGGGGTGGAGAAAGGAAAGATCACTGAAAGTGTGGTCAACGAGGTACATCTGGAGATGGAGCTTAAATAGATGAGGGAGAGACAGTATAAAAACATTCCAGGCAGAGGGCGAAACCTTTGGCAAGTTTCCTTACTCCACACGCCTAATAATAATCCCTTCAAAAACCAAAAACAATAATTAATTGGTCATTTTCAATCTACGACTGTTTGTGGGACATTGCTGTGCGCAATTGGCTGCCGCGTTCGCCCACAAATATACAGTCAATTCACTTTGCAGTATGTTCTGTGAAGCGCTTTGGGACGTCCTCCCGACGTGAAAAGCGCTATATCAAATGCAAGGATTATTATTATTATTATTATCCTTAAAAGCCCAGGACCTAATTTAATCAAGCAGTGGGCAATTCTTTGAGGGATAGCCTCATACTGTTTAGGCTCTCTCCATGTGCTCCGGAATAACTAAACCTGTTCCTAAGGCTTGAACATTATTAAAAGTTGAGGGAGTATCTGGCTCTTTATAGTGATATTAAAAGAAATCAGCATTCAGCCTCAGTAGTGGAGCTCTGCGTATATGCTTCAGTGCCCATGCTTAAGAGTTTGTTTTCCTTGCACTGAGCTCAGGATGAAAGAGATGTGGGACTGGCAGTATAACGTCAATCTCTCTGCTCGATTAGGTGTACTGCAATGTGTCAAAACAGTGCCTTTATTATAACTGCACCATTAGGCTTGATGTTCACAGAAGTAATCAGATCACCAGGATCATCCTGCTTCTATCTGCTTTTGGAGTAGTAAATAGAACTCAAATAATTCCGTAAACCCCGGAATTCATACCTAACTGGACCAGGCCCGAAACAGAAATGTTTTTCCTCGGAGCCGTGTACGTGTAGATTCCTTCTGGCCCACTCTCCAGCCTGTGCCCACCCCTCTCTCATCGTACTTGCTGGCCTTCAGTGGCCAGGGATATCGACTTTGACTCAGTTTGAATTCCATCAGCAGAAGGATCAGCAGGAGATAAGTGGGAGGAAATCCTGTCTCCAGCGATTGTTCTGCATCTCCAATTGCATTGCTGCCAATGAGCCAGGATCATTCACTTCGTGGCCATCCTGTGTAGCATTTTGAAACGTCAGCCCCGACATGAAAGGCACTGTATCAAATGTAAAGTTTTAATTTAAAATTTATCTCTATACCTCTTTATACCTCTATACCTCTATACCTCGTGGAGTCCTGTAGCTCAGTGGTTAGAGCACTCGCTTTGCAAGTGAGAGATCTGAGTTCAATTCCAGGCAGGGCGAAACCTTGGGCAAGTTTCCTTACTCCACACGCCTAATACTAATCCCTCCAAAAAACCAAAAACAATAATTAAATTGGTCATTTTCAATCCATATGACTGTTTGTGGGACATTGCTGTGCGCAATTGGCTGCCGCGTTCGCCCACAAATATACAGTCAATTCACTTTACAGTGTGTTCTGTGAAGCGCTTTGGGACGTCCTCCCGACGTGAAAAGCGCTATATCAAATGCAAGGATTATTATTATTATTATATTATTATTATAGAATACAGTACAATTTTATGTTTATGCCTTTCACATCAGGAGGATGCTCCAAAGAGCTTAACAGTACTGCCAGGCACCCGAGCCTGGGGTGGGAGCCAAGTACCCAAGTGTTAACTTATCTCTCCTGCCACTGACCAACTATTGGTCTAGCTCTCTTTTAAAACATCACTACAGATTCCATCTCTAAAGCTTCCTATTGCAGAACATTCCACCTCTTCACAATAATAATAATAATATAACACTTTGTGTGAAGAAATGCTTCCTATTTTGCAGTGACAAGGTGACCAAAAGATTAGAGTAAATGAGTTTGCAATTTCTTTGAATGCACCTATGGCCACCCCCCTTCCCTCCACCCCCCCTTCCTTGGTGTCCAACCCGGTTCTTATCAAACATTTGGAGACATTAAATATATCTCGTTGTTGATGAAATGAACGGAATCTAAAAAATAAATAAACAAACCCTACGTTTGATATAGCTTTGTTCAAGCCAAGAGAATTTCTCAAAGTGTTTCACATCTAATTTATAGGTAATATAATGTACCTCCACAAGAAACAGCTTGAGGAAAGTGCTCCCTTGGAATAGATTTGAAGGGAAAGGGAGAAAGGCTGGAGAAGGTGCAATCTACTATTTGATCTTGTGCATTTGTCTCAAGGGTGCCAATAGGGCCATCAGAGTCAATTCTCCAAACGAAGGAGTGTGTGCCTCATCATTGCACTGTTTGGACTCATTCCCTAGATGTTATAGCTAGTGTAATTAAGGAATCATTTAAGATTTTCATTTTTCATTTCTTTGACCAAGCCATCATCTGGTCGATGAATAATGCACAAGTATCACAATGTCGTGTCCTTTGTTATCAGTTCTCAGCAAAACTCTCTGACGAGTTAAGCCCATTGCGTATAGATTTCCCAGATGTCAGAGAGGAATAGGGGGATCTTTTGATGTTTATTTTCATACAACTCTTATTGACAGGAAGGCAAGACGCATATTAATACTGGGGAAAAATCCACTGTGCAATTTTCCCTTTTGCCCCCTTCCAATATGCATCAATAATTTACATTTATGTAACACCTTTAATGTTGGGAGAATATGTCCAAGCCCTTTACAAAGGTTGAGCGGGAGCTCAAGCTGTTAAGAAGCTAGGGAGCTGGCCGAAGGTACAATCAGAAAGGAAGATACAGTCAGGCAGGGTTTGAAAGCAGAGACGAAGGAGCAAAGAGTGGCTGAAACGTTGCTCCCCAAATATCCAGGCAGAGGCATGAATCGGGCTGAGCAGAGGGAGTGTTCATGCAGTAAGTGTGGCTATAATCATTCTTAACGGTCAGTAAATGGCTTTCCAGTTTCTCTTATCTTGTAACAGATTCAACCAGACAGAAGTGGCCTCAAAACTAAGGTGAACCTTAGCAAATCACAAACTCATTAGAAATAATTACTGTGAGCTTTGGTCTATCTACAGATTCATGAGATCATGAACAGAATTATCCCTGGTTGACTTAGAATGGGGAGAATATGTCTTACTGAACCAGTGCACAAGCTAGGGTTGGGTTCGACCCTCAGCTGCCCTTCCTTCCCCACATCCGGTCCCTGGCTCGGACCGCCTTCCACCACCTCCGCCACATTGCCCGCCTTAGACTGTACCTTACCCCAGATGCAGCTGAAAAATTCATCCGTGCGTTCGTCACCTCCTGACTCGCCTTCTCAAATGTCCTCTTTGCCGGTCTCCCCAGCTCCACTATGCACAGGATTCAGCTGATCCAAAACTGTGCCACCTGCATACTCACCTGCAGTAAACTCCACACCTCTATCACACCAGTTCCTGCCAGGCTCAACTGGCTCCCTATCACCGAACGGATCAATTTCAAGATCCTCACATTCGTTGGCCTGGCAAATCCCTTCATGCCCTGACGCCTCCTTATATCTCCAGCCTGCTTAACCCCCAAACACAAACCACTGCCTCCACTCGACTGGCTCTGGCCTTCTGCAAGTCCCTGGTGCCCTCCATTCCACCATTAGTGGCTGCACTTTTAGACACTATGCCCCAGAACTCTGGAACACTCTTCCTCTAACCGTCCGCCTTGCCTCCTTCCTTCCCCAACTTCAAGTTGCGCCCGAAGAACTTCCTATTCGACTGTGCCTACGGTCACCTCCCACCGGCTCGGCCTCATGCTCTGCCACTGTTCTGGGACGCTACCCTGTGTTCTGGGATGCCACCCTGCGTGAGGGGCGTTTTATAAATGCATGTTGTTGTTGCCAAATACCTGGGTTATGATGCACCAGAAGAACATGAGAGAGACCAAATGAGTAAGCACCTGCTTCGAAACTTTCCAGATGGATAAAGGGACTGGTGAAGGCTAAGATGAGCAAATACTCAACAGAATCTAATAGCTTATGTGCTGAAATCTTCCCCATCATGGTTTTAATCCCATTCACTCTATTTGTTGGGAGGAAAATATTGCATCAATATAGTCCCTGTTTGCAAAAGATAATTCTGGAATATTTATCTATTCCCATTCAAAGCGGTTCACAGAACATACTGTAAAGTGTAGTGACTATGCACAGACAGCACTGCACTGGCCTAGTCTATATGAATTCAAAGTCCCAAAGTGGGGCTTGAAACTATACCTTCTGATAATTGAGCCAGGCTGACGTAAAAGAGTTGAAGGAGTTAATCAATGTAAAGGAGTCAAATCCACATGTACACTAATCTGTGGCGAAAAAAATCTTTGTTATCTAAAATTCTGTTTACATTTTTTAAAAACTTAAATCTATTCATACTGTCTACTCATTGTCAAAGTCATGCATCATCTTTGCCTCTTTGAAAGGAGTTGGATCATCCCTTCCTTAATCTCCTTTTCTCTAAGAAAATAAATTTATGTCTTGATCATCTTATATAATATCATCATATTAGGAGTCCTGTAGCTCAGTGGTTAGAGCACTCGCTTTGCAAGCGAGAGACCTGAGTTCAATTCCAGGAAGGGCGAAACCTTGGGCAAGTTTCCTTACTGAACACGCCTAATAATAATCCCTCCAAAATCAAAAACAATAATAAATTGGTCATTTTCAATCCACGACTGTTTGTGGGACATTGCTGTGCGCAATTGGCTGCCGCGTTCGCCCACAAATATACAGTCAATTCACTTTACAGTATAATCTGTGAAGCGCTTTGGGACGTCTAGAAGACGTGAAAAGCGCCAATTCAAATGCAATTATTATTATTATTATTATCATCATTATAATCAGAACTAAACCAGTTAGAGTTTGGATCACATCACATTTCTTCATCTAAAGGGTTGTTGGAATGCAGAATGCACTGCAACCAGAAGGATATGGTCACCAAGTTGATTGGGATATTTACATCCCAATAAAGATGTCAAAGTTGAGTGGGAAAGTCTCGACTGACACACTGAAGGATTCCTGGGAGCTACATTGTCAGAGGTGCTATCCTTCGGATGAGACATTAAAACAAGGTCTCATCTGCCTGTTCAGGTGAATGTTAAACATCCCATGTCACTATTTGAAAAGTGAAGGAGGGTTTCTTCTAGTGTTTTGGCCAATAATCCCTATTGTGAATACCTTCAAACCATTTCCCCCAGATGAAATTGATCATTCACTTCAAGCATGTTAATGGACATTTCTGTGTGCAAATTGGTTGCCATGATTCCCTACAAATTCAAAGTCACTGCATATAGAGTTACGTAAAGTGATACTGCAAGGAAACAGGCCATTTGGATCAATTAGGCTGTGTCGGTGTCTGATAACAAAAGACAGGCAAATGAGATTATAAGACTTGCCATTTTCTAATAACATAAATACATTAATGTTATTAGCATCAACTACGGCTTATGGCAATGAGTTCCAAATTCTCACCAGGCTCTGCATGAAGATGTTCCTCTTAAACTCCCAATTGCATCTAGTACTAAGTGGAGTCCTGTAGCTCAGTGGTTAGAGCACTCGCTTTGCAAGTGAGAGACCTGAGTTCAATTCCAGGCAGAGGGCGAAACCTTGGGCAAGTTTCCTTACTCCACACGCCTAATAATAATCCCTCCAAAAAACAAAAACAATAATTAAATTGGTCATTTTCAATCTACGACTGTTTGTGGGACATTGCTGTGCGCAATTGGCTGCCGCGTTCGCCCACAAATATACAGTCAACTCACTTTACAGTATATTCTGTGAAGCGCTTTGGGACGTCCTCCCGACGTGAAAAGCGCTATATCAAATGCAAGGATTATTATTATTATTATAACTATTATATTTATGCCCGCTAGTTATGGTCTGACTGACAAGTGGCTTTGCAGCCATTTGTTGGTGATACTGTCAACATCCACCTTATTGAATTTTTTCGCAAACGGAACAATCTCTAATGGTTCTCAACTATCTCAACTAGAGAGAAAAGCTGCAACCTATCCAATCTTTCTTGACACCTACATCCATTCATCCCTGGTAACATTCTTTCACTGGATTTCCTCCAATTCTACAATATTGTTTTCTGTAATATGATGACCAGAACAATGAACAGTCCTCCAAATGTGATCCACCCAAGGTTTTATATAAACTTAACATTACGTACTTTTATACTTTATTCCTCTCGAGATAAAATCAATGATTCTGTTTGCAATCTTTATGGGTTTGTCCACCTTAGCTGCTATTTTTAGAGTCCTATGAATCAGAATCCCTAGATCCCTCTGTAATCCTCTCAGATCACTGTAATCCTGGCTACAGTTGGCTTCTTTATTTTTCCTATCAAAGTGAATCACTTCAAGTTTCTCTAGATTAAGTTTCATCTACCACCTATCTGCCCTATAAGTTACAGAAAAACTCAGTGAAGCACATTTAAATGTTTCAAGAACAGCAACAAATTACATTTGTATAGCACATTTTATGTCAGGAGGATGTCCCAAACCACTGGACAGTCAAGCAGTTGGGATCAGGAGGGGTGAAGAGCAGGAAGGACGGTCGTAGGAGGGTGACCAAAGCTGCGATCAAAGCATCTTGAGATGGGCCTTGAAGGAGGTAAGGGAGGGATCGAGTGGACTGGGATGGAATTCCAAAGGGTGGGGCAGAGAGTCTTAAGGCTGGAGCCCACTGAGTAGAGGGAGTGGACAGGTCTATATGGAGTTACCATGTCATAGAGTTAGGAAGGAGCAAAGCTGTGGAGGGCTTTGAAGGCAAGGATGAGAATTTTGAAGTCTATCATCTGGGAGATGGGGAGCCAGTGGAGCCAGTCGAGGATGGGGGTGATAGGGTCACAGAGTCTGGTGTGGGAGAAAACATGAGCTGCAGAGTTCTAAATGATCTTCAGCTTGTGGGGGGAAGAGTTGGGAAGTCCGACCAGCAGGGAGTTAGAGGAGTCGAGCCTGGATGTGATGAATGCGTGGATGAGGGTCTCAGCGGCCTGAGGTGTGAGACAGTGGCAGAGTCGGGCGATCTTGCGGAGATGGGGAAGGCAGAGCGGGTCATGGCATGGATGTGATGTAGAAAGGATAGTTGAGGGTCAAATAAGATAATAATAATATAATGATAATAATAATAATCCTTGCATTTGATATAGCGCTTTTCACGTCGGGAGGACGTCCCAAAGCGCTTCACAGAACACACTGTAAAGTGAATTGACTGTATATTTGTGGGAGAACGTGGCAGCCAATTGCGCACAGCAATGTCCCACAAACAGTCGTAGATTGAAAATGACCAATTTAATTATTGTTTTTAGTTTTGGAGGGATTATTATTAGGCGTGTGGAGTAAGGAAACTTGCCCAAGGTTTCGCCCTCTGCCTGGAATTGAACTCAGGTCTCTCACTTGCAAAGCGAGTGCTCTAACCACTGAGCTACAGGATTCCACGATGCCAAGGTTCTGTACTCAGCGAAGTGGACTGTGCATCTGTGGATGGTGATGCTGTCAGCACCTGAGGTGTGGAGGCGCAAAGCAGGGAACCAAGCAAGAGGGCTCAGTCTTGTTGACATTCAACATGATAAATCACTGGATCACATGTATTTAATCGTGCCTCAGTCTGACGCAGTTGTAGCACTCTCGCCTCTGAGTCAGAAGGTTGTGGATTCAACGCCCATTTCGGGACTAGGCATCACATAGTCTAAGATGACACTCCAATGCAGTGCTGGGGTGCGTCGTGTTATTGGAGGTGCCATCCTTCAGATGAAATGTTAAACCAAGATCCCGTCTGCTTGTTCCGGTGGATGTTAAAGATCCCATGGGACTACAGGTATTTGAAAAGAGAAGGGAGTTTCTCCCAGAGTCCTTGCCAATCCCCCAAATAAAATTCATCACTCACTCCATGGCTGTCTGTGTACAATCGGCTGCTGGGTTTCGCCCACAAAATACAAAGTCAATCCACTTTACAGAATGCTGTGAAGTGCTTTGAGACACCTCAATGACATGATAAGGCACTGTATCAAATGCAACAATTATTGTTGTCACATACAAGGATTACTATTGTTATGGAAATAAGGATAAGGAAATAAGGGATATTGACAAAAGACAGGCAAATTAAATTAGACTTGCCACTTTCTAATAAAATAAACAGTTCAATGAACTAAAAGACTTACTCCTGTTTCTGAATCTTCTCTTAAAACTTTTACAAGCTTGTAAAGCCTGGAGTTGTGCTTATCGCTTCTCTCTGAACCCTCTTCCTCTTTTGAAAAGGTGATACCACTACTGCCCTCACAGAAAGAGAGCTCAGTAACAATAAACTTTAAACTCATCAGAACATCCCTTGTTCTCAAGTGCGATAGAATGAGCAATGGCTTTATTCTAATACAATTCATCCTCACGCTGGTACTGAGTAAGCTTGGGACATTGCATCATTGGACTTGACCTCGAGAGCATCAAAGTGTTTGGCATGTTAGAGGCTGTCTGCAAAGGTCCTCCCACCTCACTGAAGGCAGATAGTCTATCAAATAGTTAATGAGGAATCTCTGAGGCTTGGGACGACAGCTGTTAGAAGGCATTACCTGGAGTCCAGTTCGTAAACACGGGTTCATATATCAGGGCTTGGTACCTACCTTGGTTGGTATGCAGAGTTAAGCAGCTGCTGCTGAAACTCTGCACTCCCAACTGGTGAAGCCATCACTCAGTGGTTTGGGGTGTGTATCCGAGCTGTGGGTGGAAGTATAGTAGCAATGTTCTCACGTAGTTCATGCTGAGCTGAGAAGAAGCTCGCAAGGAGTTCCTGGAACCTGCTATTTATAACATTAATAATCCTTACATTTTATATAACACCTTTATGTTGGGATGACACCTCAAAGCCCATCACAGGATATACACTAAAATGCTGGCTGACTGGACCAATGGGGGAGGGGTTCCGGTCTGGGAAGCCAGAATTTCTGGCTAAATGTTCTGGTTAAGTGTAATTACAATACCAACTGGAGGCGAGTGAGGTGGGGGCAAGCTATGTGGCTTTAGCTGGTTAAAGTCCAGCAGTAAGTATGTCAAGGTACTCTCTGTAGTCCCCAAGCCTTGGCTTCTTCCAATACTTCCTGGAATTAAGTAAAGGGAGTCCACCATAACTAGGAAGAGATCTTTCTACTCCCAACAGCATGATATACAGTATTTCCATTTTCTCTGAGTAAGATTCTCAATCTGTTGTCAAATAACATCAGTGTTTTTGTGTGAGGCTTGTGACTGCCAGAACTCATTTCAAATAGGATTCAAATAGGATCCTTCCAGACAATGGGAACAGGAGAAGCCCATCAATCAACTCCAGCCTCCAGTGGAGCCTATTTAAGAAGATTATGGCAGATCTTTCATTAGACAGGAAGACGTTTATCAATAAATCTGGGATTCTGCAGATTTGGACAAAAGTACCAAAAACATTACATATTTACATATATGTAAATTTGTGTTGCAACAATCACCTAAAATGTTTTTGAACTCACATTCAAATTATAACAAATGTGGAGAAACCATCATGTAGGATGAAAGGTTGCCTTTTGTGTGTCTTTTTTTCATTAAAGGGATACTGCTGCCCTGATAAAGTGACTAATTGTAATTTTACCAGGTACAGTATGTAAAATGATACAGATACATATATGACTGATCACATCTGTGCTACAAATGTTAATTTTCATTGGAAATGCATTGTGATAATCGCATAAAAAGAGTACTATGATAGGATGATGTATATGTTGCAATTAATTATTCTTAGTTGAAATGGAACTTCTGAAATAAGCCATTGCTGGTTCTTGCAGAACTAAACCTGTCTGAAAACCTTCCCCAAATTACTGCATACGATATCTTTTTTGTACTGAGATTTTTCAAAGGCACAACTTTCTTACTTTGGTTGAGAAACAATTTAATTTGGGGGGCAGAAATCTACTCCGGGCTGACAGGTGTGAGCAGAAACACGTGTGACACTAATTATTCTATTTGTAGACTTTATTGCTTATCTGCACTTGTAGTTGTGAGAAAATTGTAATTCATTTGGAAATGAACACGATACTAATTTAGGAGAAAGAATCTCCCTGGATTGTCCAGTACTATATAAACTATGGCCGTTCCACGTGCGGAAGGGGAATATATGTTTTCCTTGGTATTGTGACTGTTGACTATCCTCCTGGGGTGGGGGGGGGAGGTAAGCAGGGTCTCCTTTGAGCTGAACTGGCTCCTAGGTGACATGTTTGGCAATGGGATGTCAGAATTCGGCCAGTCCTCTGTGGTGGTCTCTGAGTCCGGTTCCTGAGCCGTAGTATTTCAGGGCACTGCTGATGTGGAGTCCTGTAGCTCAGTGGTTAGAGCACTCGGTTTGCAAGTGAAAGACCTGAGTTCAATTCCAGGCAGAGGGCGAAACCTTGGGCAAGTTTCCTTACTCCACACGCCTAATAATAATCCCTTCAAAAACCAAAAACAATAATTAATTGGTCATTTTCAATCTACGACTGTTTGTGGGACATTGCTGTGCGCAATTGGCTGCCGCGTTCGCCCACAAATATACAGTCAATTCACTTTGCAGTATGTTCTGTGAAGCGCTTTGGGACGTCCTCCCGACGTGAAAAGAGCTATATCAAATGCAAGGATTATTATTATTATTATGACAGCACAGCCAATCTGGCTCATCGGCAGGATTTGGAAGGACAGACTAGTCAATGGGGGCAGGGAGTCATTCCTGTCGGCTACTGTTAACCCTGCAGGCCAAAGTCCTAACGGGTGGGGAGGTCCTAGCCGAACAAGCAGCAGGAAAGCTTGCCAGACAGTGCTATGAATGGCAAGCTATGCAGTTTTGGCTGGCTGGACTCCAGCAGTACCCCAATGCACATTCTGGGGGCTGCAAACTTGGCTCCTGCCTAACGGCGCCTGATACTTTCCGGAATTAGGTAAGCAAGATTCGTCCCTCCAGGGAGAGAGTGCGCATTCCATTCCAACAATTTATCTCTGGAATTTCCATGAGGAGGTGAGGTGCGTGGAGTTCTCAGTTTTCTTTGAATACTCTAAGCATGGCGATGAGTTTCTTGAAAGTGTCAGACACCTGGTTGACAAAAAAAATGTGACTTGCAATCTTGTCTTGCAGCCTTGTGACTATTTGATGACAGAAGTACATACAGTACATTGACAGGGGGAGCTTTTTGCAGCTCAGATCCTCTTACACTCTGGGGTACACGAGGTTGAGTCTTATCAAGCAACACTCGTAGATGAACAAAAAAGTAAAAGCAGAGAGGAAAGTAAGGGTACAAAGAACATTTATTGTCTGCTAAATAATTCAGTGGGTTTCAACAGAAATGTCTGCCATGCTCTTCTAGAGTGCTGAGAGCAAAGAGATACAAATACAACCTATTAATAGGTGTCATTTAATCATATTGCAGTCCTATAGCTTAGTGGTTAGAGCACTCGACTCACAAGCGATATGACCTGGGTTCGATTCCCAGGCAGGGAGAAATTGTAGGCAAGTTTCCTTATGCCACACGCCTCTGTATACCTAGCAGTAAGTAGGAATCTGTTTGTTTGTCGAATGGTAGATCACTTTTCAGGGGGTAGTAATCCCTTCAAAAATAAATAATAAAATAAAATAATATTAGCTTGGTCGCTCAGTCTATGACTGTTTGTGGGACACTGCTGTGTGCAATTGGCTGTCACGATTCGCCCTCAAAATATGCAGTCAATTCACATTTACAGTATATTCTGTGAAAAGCTTTGAGATGTCTCGAAGACGTGATAAGGCATTATAACAAATGCAAGGATTAGTATTATTTTATATTAATGCTCAAATATCTGTCCAATTTTATGCATAATTGTAATGTAAAAACGGCTCCTGGGACATTAGCTCAGTAACTGACGCAGAGAACATACTGTATAATACCTTCCTCCTGAGCTTGCCAAATGATAGTAGATCAGCATCCCAGCGCTGCCTGTCATTCAAGTTTATATGTCGCTGTATTTTCAGACAAACTGCTAAGTTGAGTCCAGTGGTATGGCTTGATATTCTGCATGGGCAATCTTAGAAACCTGGACATTTTTTCCACCTTACAGGGGAGTGGAATTGATCACCTCACCCTTTGTGTGAAGGAAATTATAACTCTTGCAATACTAACTCTTGTGCCTCGAGTAGACATTGCAGATCGGTAAAGCCCGAGATTTAAAAGGACTCCAGTTTGGAGTGTAAGTGCATGGAAGAACATCAGTTTGATTTCTCCAACCTGTTTAGCTTCCAATCTGAGCTGTGGCAGGGAAGTGCTGGCTGGAGACTGGCCAAAATCATTTCATGTGGGGGGATGTAACCTGAGCAGAGAGAAACTTTCATCCCATCATTGTAGGTTGGATTCAAGCACAGTTCACAAAGGAAAAAGGCAAATGTGCTAATTCACTGCAGCGTCTTTTTATGTTTATTTCAGTCCAGCCGTGGAAATACTTGGCCTAATCTCATGGTTGGGGAGAATTCTAGGAATGATTCATGACATGCTTCTCTCTAATTTTTTGCTCCAGCGGCACTACAAGTTTACATTTTATTTAAAACAGACTCGCGCAGTTTTAAGAAAAGTAGAAATCCAATTGCCGTTAACTAGGAATGTTGGTGTTCAGTCACAGCTATGCCGACTTGGGTTCAAATGTGGATGAACGCAATCTTACTGCATGCTGATGTGCCATTTTCTATTTGGCAGAAGAAAATGACACATTTAAAAGCATTTACTTGAAAGAACTACCCATTACACATTGCAAACCATATCCATGTGTCTAAAAGCAATACACAAATAAAACATGTCAAAATTATCACATGTAATGACACAAAACTCATTGCATTTAACAAAAAGTTGCATACAGAGATTCTGGTCGCTAATGCAGCCTACTTCTGGACCAAATATCTTCCCTTGCAATATTGAAAACTCTTTCTACAGCACCAGATGAAGCGGGTACACATTATTAATATCATGCGTGCAGCGCTAAACGAGGGAACTGCAGCTGGTTGTGTCACGCGTGTTGGAATGAATACCGCTTATAAGACGGGAATGCAACAGGCGGTACAAAAGCATTGTGACCCATATATGAGTGTGTCTGTGTTGTGTCTGTGATGTGACGAAATGCCATCTGTCACCCGAAGTATCAGGTATTCATTGAAGCATTTGAAAGTATTACGCATGCATTTAGTTAAGTTCAAATGTTTTATTCAGACATTTAAAAACAAATGGAAGGTGGTAACTTTTGTCTCAAGCACATTTAAATGCAAATTCCAATGCATTTGCATTTAGAAACAGAAACAGGAGTAGGCCATTCAGCTCCTAGAGCCTGTTCCACCATTCTATAAAATCATAGCTGATCTGTATCGCACGTCCAATTACCTGCCCTTTCCCCATATCCCTTAATACCCTGACCGAACAAATAGCCACCTCTGTCTTGAAGATGTGAATGGATCCAGCATCCACAGCTCTTTGGGAGAGTTTGCAAGATGGGGACCCAAGTCACCAGCTATGTTTTATTCCACTTTCTCCTTTGAGAGATGGGTGGTAATTTCTGATCGAATTGCATCCTGCTATGGTTCAATTAAAATAAATTTGCTCTTTGTGCAGCAGACGAAAATTATTACATTTGCTCCACTGAGCATGCCTTAATACTGGTGGTGAGATGTCACACAGTATTCAACTAAGCTGAAGTTGATGGGTCCAGCAAAGTGTACTTGTAAACAAGTTACTGTACTTTCACCAAACCAATATCTTGAGGTGTCCAGTTTCTTCTCAAATTACTCTATGTATGCTGTAGTTAATCAGTCATACCCTGACCCTCTTTCAGTTAAAGACAAGCTTACCCATGGATCTGGATCCAATGCTTTGGGACGTCCTCCCGACATGAAAGTTGCTATACAAATGTAATTTGTTGTGGTTGTTGTAGTAGCTCTCTCGACTACTGTTTCTTTCTCCATATCAGTAACGTCCAGTCATCATCTGCTCTATTCAGACCTTTGCTCACAATTCCACTCCACATTCATCAGTTTTCTTCAGATCACATGAACACAGCTTCACTTCTGAATCACTAAACCACAATCCCTCTATGACCTTCCATTGGACAATAAGATTCTTGTTTCTTTCAATTTCTTAAGGTCCCAGTGTCTTCATGTCACTCTTAAGTCTAATCCAGCAGGAACTACCTCTCACTTTGTAGGTTCCAATCTTAATTCTTCTTTGTGTATTAACATTTAGGGTTTGGTTATGTCCAATGACCTCAAGTGGAATTCTCACACTTCCTCTATAAAGCAGTCTTCAAGAAACTTAGTTTCAAACTCCTTCCCCACTGAACATTTATTTTTTCCTCAACAACAATAAACCTTCTACATGTTCACCAAAGACGTAAATGCTGCTCCAATATGTCTTTAACACTTCTCTTGCACTCTTGGACTAGAATACAAAAAAATACTTATTATCTGATTAGGTGATCCTTCCCTCATCTCTGGCCTCCACACTCTCATCATCACAACGTTCTCTTTCTCTATTTCATTCATACTTGGTCCTTTGAACATTTCTCTCGTCTTTCCAAAACAAAATCATCCTCTATGCACTTCTTCTTCCCTGCGTCCACACTGTGGTGAAATTAAAACTAATCACAGTCTCTTATTCAAATTCATTCTTTCCCAGGACTCCCAAGATTGTATAACAAGAGCAACAAATTACATTTGTGTAGCGCCTTTCGCATCGGGCGGATGTTCTAAGGTGCTGGACAGTCAAGGATTTGCACCTGAGCTGGGCATTGGGATCAAGGAGGGTGGAAGGTAGGGAAGATGAGGCGAGGAGGTTGACCAAAGGTGCAGTTGAAGAGGAAGGACTTGAGACGGGCTTTGAAGGAGGCAAGGGAGGGGCGAGATGAAGGGAGTGTGGAATGAAGTTCTAGATGGTAGGGGCAGAGAGGCTGAAGGCCCGACTGCTAATGGTGGGGTGGGCAGGGGACGTGGGGCAGGCCGGAGCCTGCTGAGTGGAGGGAGAAGACAGGTCATTATGGAGTTAACAGGTCACAGAGGTAGGAAGGAGCAAGGCCATTGAGAGTTTTGAAGGCGAGGAAGAGGATTTTGAACTCGATCTTGCTGGCATTCAACTGGAGAAAGTTAGCTCTCATCCAGGACTTGATGTCTGACAGGCAGTCTGTCAGGCCAGCAGTGGTCCTGCAGGTCTGCCAGTTTGCAGCAAGGAACCCTTTTTAACTCTTAGCTCCCAGTTTCAGCGAGAGCTACAAAGGTTAGGTATAACATTGACTAATTCAATGTATTGTTGGTCTTCTCTGCCCAAGTGATGTGTTACAGCCCAAGCTCAGAAGGGCACTCTTGTGGCGAAGTTCAACTGCATTTACCAGCCATCATTTAAGTTTCTACATGTTTAGTGCCAATTTGTGCTGAAATGTGAGCATTTATGAGCTCAGAGTCTTAGCATCCACTATCCTTCACATGAGGAAGAGGAGACAGAAGAATATGGGAGGGTGTAAGGAATGGGTGAAGACATGTGTGGAGTATAAACACCAGCATAGGTTGGTTGGGCTGAATAGTCTGTTTCTGTGCTGTACATCCTTTGTAATCAACTGACTTAAAATTGCTCAACCTCCGCAACCAGCAAAGGGAGGAAGTGAGAATGAGAGGAGATTTTCACCCCATCAATCTGGTATTGTTCTCATTCCTACTTCCTTGAGGCAAAACAACAGTGGTCCTCTACACTGTGCCAATTCTGAGAAATGCATTTTTCTGGAAATATACTTTTTATTATAAATTAGACATATACCGCAGTTCAGTATATCATGTATTATATAATCTGACAGATCATAAATTATAATAAAAAACTATGGTTCCTATATGGCATGGTTATATTTCATAAGACATCACATGTTTCATGCGAAACACATGAATTTATTTAAAAAAAATTTTTTTTTTGAATGCTTAAGCCTGACACATTTGTACTGTAGAAATAATTTTGGAAATAGAAATTTTCTGCCTATTTGTGCCAATGAATGTGTCTCATTGAAACTTTTCTGGGTTTCAATGAGAATGTTATTAACTCTTACTCTACAATAAGATTTAATAACAGTTGTTCCATCAGGATCCAAGGGCCACTATGTTTGTTTTGACTCTGAGGCAAGCAATCCTATTTCGTAAATGTTAATAAAATATTAATAATCCTTGCATTTGATATAGCGTCTTACACGTTGTCGAGATGTCTCAAAGTGCTTCACAGGATATACTGTAAAGTGTAGTGACCGTGTGTTTTGTGGGTGAAACGCGGCAGCCAATTGTGCACACTAGTGTCCCACAGACAGACCACTGAGAGAGACTGAGAGGGAGAGAGACAGAGAGAGAGAGAGAGACTGAGTTAGGTCCCACAGTAGTCTTTATTGGCTTTATATTAGCTTCCCCTGGTTTATCTGCCTAGGAGGAAGGAAAATCTTTCACTTTCATGCCAATAAATGAACTTTTACCAAACAGTCCAGATGCTTTGGGTCTAGCTCTCCCAATTGGTAAAAGTAAATGTTTTGACCTAGAATAATGTGGTTTTCATCCTATCTAGGCAAATAAATCTTAAAAAAATATTAAGCAGACAAAAACATACAGCTCTATTTTAGGTCTAAAATTTACAATTTCAAGGTTAAAACACAATGGGATTGTTCAGGCTCTGAATGGATCAATGAAAATCATTTAATTCCTCGTGTTCCTAAACCCATTCATAAAAGAGTTGAGGTATACATTTAATAATCCCACATATTTTAGCCCTGTATTCCTTAGTTTATATCCATCTGTTTATTTTCCCCATAAATATACAGTCAATTCAGTTTACAGTATATTCCGTGAAGCATTTTGAAACGTCTAGAAGATGTGAAAAACATTATATCAAATGCAAGGATTATTAATATCTTTTTAACCTCCAATACCACACCAATATAGACACTTTGAACCCAAACTGCCTTTTTTTAAGATGCGAAACACATGAATTTATATTATTATTTGTATTATTTTTAATGACAGAAAATTATTGCTGTACTTCATGCATTCAGAAATCAGAAAGGTTCGATTAAACAAATCACCTCTGTCTTTACTGTTTGAGTGTAACATTTTAGCATATGTCTGGGTATAACTTCTCTGATTGTATGACTAGGATTGCAGAAGTGGATATATAAGGCTTTAATGTTCATCAAGTACTTTTAAAATCTGATGTGAAGCATTGTATTATGAAACGGAAGCACAATGCCTTGCTCCATAATAGAGTATCAATCTAAACATCACTGTACACTCCAGGGGATCCTGAAATAGTCATTGCAGGTGTTTCCTGGTTAATTCTAAATCAGGAGGAAAAATGAATATATGCTGATCAAATGTTGTTAGTACTGAGTCATTACCTGTTTCTTGCTTATTCAAAGTTGATTGGCCAAGTTGTTTTTGGTAGCAAGGTTCGATGAAAGCAGTCAGTTGTTATAAGAGAATATTATAAGGAGCTGGATGGCCAGAAATACATGCAGAGACCACAGATGAGCTGGTGAACGTACAAAAATATATAAATTCACTTAATGTAAGACAGCATTGTTCACACTTCACTGCTCCTGTTTTTTTTGATATTCCTTAAATTTGGATAGATGTAGCACGTTATCACACTTTCCAGACATTTCGAAATACTTCACAAGGTTTTATTTGTGAAGTGTACTTACTGTGTATTTGTCGACAAACCCGACAGCAAATTTGTGCACGACAATGTCCCACAAACAGCCATGAAGTGAATAACCAATTATATTTAATAATAATAATCCTTGAATTTGATATAGCGCTTTTCACGTCTTCTAGATGTCTCAAAACGCTTCACAGAATAGACTGTAAAGTGAATTGACTGTATATTTGTGAGCGAAACGCGGCAGCCAATTGCGCACAGCAGTGTCCCACAAACAGTCGTGGACCGAGTGACCAAATTATTATTTTTTCTCTTGAGGGATTATGATCAGGCGTGTGGAGTAAGGAAACTTGCCCAAGGTTTCACCCTGTCGGGAATCGAACCCAGTCTCTCGCTTGTGAGGCAAATGCTCACTGAGCTACAGGACTCCACATTTGGAGATGGTTCACAAGGACACCAGTAAATACTTGTTTCGCTTTTCGAGTGGTGTCATGGGATCTTTAACATCCACCTGAACAGGCAAACAAGACCTTGGTTTAACGTCTCATCTGAATGGCAGCACCTCTGACAATGCAATGCTTCCCCATGCATTGTGTTGGTTTGTCAGTCTAGACTGTGAGTTGAAAGAACCAACATGGGCCTAAAACTTTCTGTCTCAGAGACGAGAGTTCGATCAACTGGTCACAAATAATTGGTTTCAGGAATTCAAAATTGTTGCTTTAATCTCTGACCCTTTAACTCTGATGATCTGGGCCTCTTCTTTCTGTCCCTAGATGGCTGGTGCTGGCTGTGGCTATGATCCGATTTTCTTACCAGAAAGGAACACACAAGGGACTGTACAGGAACATACAAAAAACACTAAAATTTTTCCAGACGTTTGCATTACTAGAGGTACAAAAAAAGCCTGGTTTTTGTTGTTGCTACAGCTGTAAGTTTCTTAATGTAGAGTACAAATGTTAAGGCTGGTTACAATAATAATCTCTGGATTTCTGTTTTCTTTCAATGCTCCACAGATTATCCACTGTGCTATTGGTGAGTATTTGCTGAGTTACTGAGATTGTTAATTTCCACGATGTCTTTTCAACCAATTTAATGATATTGTCGTTGTTTAAGGGATAGTACGAACTTCGGTGCTCGTGACTGGGGTCCAAGTCCTGTCCAGAATTTTCATGGTGTGGTTCGTTATACACAGTATAAGACCGGTTGGTATAAGTGCCATTTTATTTCTTCCAGTAATATTAATGAAATCTTTGTACTGTATTACGTTTCAACAAAGGACTTTGTTAATGCAAAGTACACGCATGGTCTTATGATGTGTACAGATTTTTATGTGCCAACTTCACTTAAAATTCATATCCTGCAAATCTCTGAAGAGAACTGTTTTAAGATAGAATTACAAAAATGCAGACCTCACAACATAAAAGTATATTAAGAAAACTACAATATTGTAATTTTGCGCACCTGCCTGCTTCACATCCACTGCCTGCTCTGCCCCACCATCAGTTAGGCGAGTCTTCAGCTATTCTGCCCTTGGTCTCTGGAACTCCCAGAGTCCCTGCACCTTGCCTTCTTTTCTGCCTCAAAGACTATCGCTCCGAATGTGTTTCTTATTGCCTTCCTCAGCTCCCCCTGCCCTAGATCAGGCTTCCAGGCCTCTGTATGAAGTGCTTTTCAGCATCCTCCTGACATAAAAAGTGCTATATAAATGAAATTGTTGTTGTACTCTCGTATTGAAAACAATTGTATCTGCCTGTGCTTGCCTCTTTGAGTCCCAGCAACATGTTAAACTTTTACTGCTTCATCCAAAAATATTAGCTTTCTAAAATATGTATTTTGAGCCTAATTGGATTCCAGGAGGTGATAAACTTTCCATGCAAAATTGTTTTAAGTTACAGCAGGATGATAGCAGTCACTTGACTGGATGTCCTCTTGTTAGACAACAGCAAACGTACTTCTGATGAAACGGATGTAAAATCCATGTTTCCTATTTTGGGGTAGCAATTCCACATCAAAATAGCAGGAATCCAATCACCATACAGACCTTTCCTGTTGTTTATCTTTTCCTACGACAGCAGAAAGTGACAGAGGAGCAGGAGGAAGGATGTGAGTGCACGGATTTGTTGTTTCACTCATAGAGTTGTTGGGATGTGGAATGCCCTGCCAAAAAGGGGGGAGGGTGAGTTCATTGTGCATTTCAAGAGGAAAGCAGACAAGTAAGTATATGAAAATTAGAGGCTTGAAGAGATATGGAAATAGGGCAGGATAGTGAGATTGAAAGTGAAATTTGCTCTGAGAGTTGGTGCAGACTCAATGGGCCAAATGGCCTCCTTCTGCGCTGTAAATTTCTATGATTTTACGATTTCCAGAATCTACAATTCTCAGTAGATACTTGTGGCAAAATATTCTATATTCTGATAACCTTCTGCATGATAAAAAATCTAATCTCTGAAAGATTGTTTTATGTTATTCGAAAATATCTTGTTATATTACTGCAACAAAGCAGGTCCGATGATCTTGTCCATTGTACCAAAAAAGAACAATGCAGTCAAAGCTCCTCAAACGAGAGTGTTTACCAGATAATTTAAAATGGAAATTTATTCTGTCAGTGAATCAGGAAATGATTTGGTTCATACTTTATTCTCAAATCTCTTATAAGTACGCTTTGGTCCATTTAACTAGTCTAGTTTTATCTTCATTACTATTAATAAGATGTTGCTATGCTATGTAGAATTTGATTTGTTTCCTTTTGATATCCAAATGAATTATCTAATCATTTTCACTGTCCTTGTTGGGAAAAACTGTCAACTAAATGGAGCCTAAGGAATTAACTAAATTACGACTAGCCCCAATTGCTAGAATGCAATACATATAAATGTGGAGATTCAGTGGCAAATGTGATGGGATGCCTGCTGTGGACTGGAAGCACCAATCATTTGGTGAGTTGTGGATCTTCTCTGGAGACTGGCATTGACAGCCGAAGATTTGGAGGATGATTCAGCCTCAGTAACTTTCACATACGTCCAAATGAACAGTTGCTGAGCAACACTGAAAGAAATCTAGGAAAAATATTCCTTAATGCTGTCTTGGGCAAGTGGTGTACCAGGCCCTAGCGAAGTTTCTATAGGTTTTAGCATAAAAGATAAACAAATATGCAATTATGTTAGCCTGGCTCAGTGGCAGAACACTCGCCTCTGAGTGAGTCAAAGACATGACAAGGCTCTATATCAAATGCAAGGATTATTATTATTCAAAGACACAAATGTGGAAACTATATATAGCTGGAACCCATCCATGTAGCATGATGGACATAGCTTCTGTCAGGACTAACTATCAATGTCCTGTTGCAATATCTAAAACTGGCAGTGATTTGAGTAAGCTACTTCAATACACACTCCCCAGTTTCTATCTGTCTAATTGTTTCTGTATATTCTTTACAAATTGAAAACCTTTAGTATATATCAGAATTTGTCCTTTTCATTTGCAACTATGGTTGTGAAGTTATCCATAATGTACAGCACTGAAATAGGATTCAGTACTTTACATCCTGGTTGACTTCACATTATTTCCATGGAAAGACCAGACATATCATTGTGAGAGATTTATTTACTTTTAATACTTTGTGGAATAGCCAAATATTTGTTATGCTGTAAATTCTATTTTGACATTTCTGTGATTGCAGTATGTACAATAGGAAAGGGAATTAAAATGCAAATCTGCATCTGGTCCTTAATGCTATCAAGATTGACGTGATTTCTATCTGAACTTGCATTTTATCATGAATTCATCTGCAGATTCAGAATGAGGAGAGCGTCGTTCTTTTCCTGGTCGCATGGACGGTGACAGAGATTACTCGATATTCCTTTTACACATTCAGTCTGCTCAACCATTTGCCTTACTTCATTAAATGGGCCAGGTGGGAGAATGTGGTGATGTGCAGCTGCTTTATGATCTGTGAGTGGTGAGGTTTTTGCATGCCATGCTAACCTGGAAAGCTATGGTTACTAATGGTATTAACGAGAGCCTTAGAAACAAATGGAGCCCTAGCTGCAGAAAACAGAGGAAATAGCAGATGTGTTGTTATGTGAAAAGCTAATGAGTCTCAGACAAAATCGCTTTAATTGAAACGCTTTTGCATTAAATATAAAATACACAGTCAATGCAATTCACTTTACAGTATATCCTGTAAAGCGCTTTGAGAAGTCTTGACTTCATGATAAAGCGCTATTCCAAATGCAAGGATTATTATTATTATATTTCATAGTTTGTTATGGTGTAGAAAATTTACTATGCAGTACTTTGCTCAGACTATCATTGGATAAAATTGCTTTATGAAGATTTAACTGTGTGAGGTGTCTTGGAGGTATCTTATACTGCCCTTCGGATACTACTGAAATAGTGTGTTACACTCTAAGGTCTCTTTATCATGCAAATGGTTTCTCAATTTATTTGTGTGGTTGCAGTTATCAAAATGAATTTTATTTGTGTTGACCAGTGGTAGGATTAAAGCTTCTGAGTTGAACAATTTGAGACGATCAAATTTGAGATTCATATTAATTGTGAAATTTTTTTGCCAGTTATTGCATCGATTTAGTTCACAATAGTTTGGATTGAAAGTAATAGCTCTAATGTGCAAAAAAAAAAGCTGCCTTGCTTAATGCGTGCTATTATATTGATGAATACAGCTTTTTCTGTTATATAGTAGAAGGTATGCACTAATCATTAAACAGAAGGGTGGGCAAAAAACATAAAACTAAGTTTGCTTTCTTTTATTTTTAAAATCAGGCTGTAGGATAATGGATCGATTTCCCTGTTACCACTGTTAAATGCAGAAATAGAATCATTCTGCCAATTCTGTTTGTTATCTGGAAGTTAGATTCCTTGCTGTTATTAGAAGAACCTTGGATAGGAATTGAACATTATTGTACTTATGTATTATAATATTTTTGTACTCCTTTCAAGTAGGAATTGTATTGCAACAAGCATAGGACAGGATATTTATCACATTGAATGTGTTACACAAGTATGCCACCTGTACAGTACAGGAGGGGGATACAGGGAACTGGAGAACAGGCTGCTGAAACCATTACCATGGCGTTTATCAGCAGTGAGGAAAGCAAACAAGGTGTTGGTATTCATAGCTAAGGTTGCAGGACATGATACTGGAATGGTTTACTGTCTCCTCGAGGGTTGTGTACTGTTCTTGTCACTGTTATTTCAAGGACATCTTGATACTTGAGAGGTACAGCAATGGGCAGCTAAGTTGATAGCTGCAATTAGCACAAGAGTTATGAGGACAGGCTATGGAATTTGGGATTGTTTCACACTGGAGAGATTGCCATTATTCACGTGTGAACCTCAACACGGATTGTTGGGCAGCAATTCAACCACGAACATCACTGCCAAGCCTGATCCTCTCCTCATCTGATCTTGACATCAGGCCATATGCATTTTTATATAGATTTACTTAGATTGTACCACATGGAAACAAGACATTCAGCCCAAATAGTCTGTGCCAGTGTTTATACTCCACACGAGTCCACCAACATGTTCTATTGACATGGACATTCTACCAGAGCATGTTATATTTTGATGTGTCTTGACAATTACATTTGAATGCATTAGGCCTACTTAGCACCTCCCTACTTTTCCGATCTGCTCACACCTCACTCGACTACCCGCTGCCTTTGCTCAGCTGGCTCGGGTCTTCTGCATGAAGGGTGCTATATAAATGCAAGTTATTGTTGTTGATGTAAATATTCTTTTATAATCATGGCAATCAGGACAGGAAATCAAGCATTTGCCAATCCCATCAGTGGTTGGGTGATGAACTGCGCACTTCCTATTTAAGAAATCTGCTACAGGATTCACCCAATGGTTGAATGGATAAATATACTGCATAAGATCACAGGTACAACAACAACAACAAACTACTAATAATAATAATCCTTGCATTTGATATAGCGCTTTTTCACGTCTTCTTGACGTCTCAAAGCGCTTCACAGAATATACTGTAAAGTGAATTGAAACTACATTTGGATAGCGCCTTTCACATTGGGAGGATGGCCCAGGGTGCTGGACTCTCAAGCATTTTGTCAATGCTCAATCCCTGATCTCAATCTAATTTGCTAATCTCAGTAAGGCATACAGTGTGAGGGTGTTACATTACCCCCAACTGGCAAATCGCAGTAAAATCCAGCTAGATTTCCCACTTCAGCAGACCCCTGTTGGAGACTGCATATTTAAGGGAACTGAATGAGGGCAGACTCCCAAGAGATAAATAGTCTGCTAACATTCTCTGTCTGTCTTCATATGTGAACATAGTTTACTTTGGGAGGTAGCAGAGAGCTTTAATTCCCTATGAAGCTGTACCGAGTGTTGAGTCACTATTTTTAGGAAAGCTGATGTGAAAATTAGAAAAGAAGTTGTTTTTAGGATGAAACATTGGCGTGGAGTTTTACTGCACTTGTGATAGAAACTTGGCTTTGGATGACACACACAGGAATTTCCAACTCACACATGTCACATATAATAAGGGTGGGTGAGTGTTACTGTACAGTTGCTGAATAATGTATTGACCTTTGGCAGGCTTTATCATGGAAATCCTATTCAAAGCCAAAAGTTGACAAGTGAGGAATAATGCCCACGCAAATTACAAGCAGAGCATAATTAGTAAAATATCTATGGCATTGATCTGGGTGGGGAGACCATTAAATTTGCGCTTGACTGTACAAGGATGACTACATATTTGACTTTGAATGAAAAAGAAATCTCGCTTTCAGGTTGTCAGGTGGTCATCACTCCCAAATTTTTATGTGGACTGGCAAGCTTCTTGCACATGCTCTCAGTATTTCTTGTGCTAGAAATGATTGTGAGAGCAGTAAGCTAACACGACGGCTTCCTGCATTCATGCGCGGAAAGCCAGTTAGTCCGCGGTAGAAGCTGGAAGTATTACAACAACAACAAAATTACATTTGTATAGTACCTTTCACATCGGGAGGAGGTACCAAGGCACTGGACAATCAGTGCTTTGGACCCCAGGTGGAGTCAGGACAGGATGGAGGGTGACCGAAAGCACGGTCGAAGAGGAGGATCTTGAGACGGGTCTTGAACAAGGGAAGTAAAGAGGCGAGGGGGAGGGTGGAGTTCCAGAGGGTGGGGGCAGAGTGGCAGAAGGCCCGCCTACCAATGATGGGATGGGTGAGGCAGGGACGTAAAGCAGGCCAAAGCCCGCTGAGCGGAAGGAGCTGGCAAGTCGGTAGGGGGTTAGAAGGTTGCAGAGGTAGGGGGGAGCAAGGCCCTGGAGAGCTTTGAAGGTGAGGACCAGGATCTTGAACTGTATCCTCTGTGTGATGGGAAGCCTTTGGAGTTGGGCAAGGATGGGGGTGATAGGGTCACGGAGCCAAGTGCGGGAGAAGACACGGGCTGCAGAATTCTGGATGACCTGCAGCCTATGGAGGGAGTAGTTGGAGAGTCCGACAAGCAGTGAGTTTTCATCGTCGAGCTTTGATCTAATGAAGGTGTGCATGAGGGTTTCGGCGACAATGGCAGAGCCGATGTTGCGGAGGTGGGGGGAAACAGAGCGGGTCATGGTGCGAATGTGGGGTAGAAAGGATAGTTGAGGGTCGAAGAAGACCCCAAGGTTCCGGACTGGCTTAGCAAGGTTGAGTGTGCAATCATGGATGGTGATGCTGTCAGCGCTGAGGTGTGGAGGCGCTGACAGGAGCCAATCAGGAGGGCCTCGGTCTTGTTGACGTTCTACTGAAGAAAGTAGCTCTCATCCAGGACTTGATGTCTGACAGACATTCTGTCAGGACAGCAGTGGTCCTGGAGTTGAGGTTGGAGGCAGAGAGATAGAGTTGGGTGTCATCCGCATACATGTGGAAGTTGACCCTATGTCTGCAGATGATGTCACCAAGAGGGAGCATGTAGGTATTGAAGAGCAGGGGACCAAGGAGAGAGGCCTGAGGAACACCGCATGAGATGGCGTGGGGGCTAGAGGAGAATGTGTTTGCAGAAATGAAGTGGAGGTGGTGTGAGAGGTACAATCTGAACCAGTGAAGGACAGAGCCATGAAAGTTGAGGTGAGAGGAGAGGCGGTAGATGAGGATGGAGTAGTCAGTGGTGTCGAAGGCAACAACAACAACCAGATTACATTTGTATAATGGCTTTCACGTCGGGAGGACGTCCCAAGACGCTGGACAGAATCGAGCATTTCAGACCCGAGCTGGGGTCGGGAGGGGAAGGGAGGGGAGGGGAAGGGGGTTGGGCGATGGCATGGTCGAAGAGGAGGGTCTAGAGGTGGGACTTGAAGGAGGCTAAGGAAGGGGCGACGCAGAGTGACTGGGGGATGGAATTCCAGAGTTTGGGGGCAGAGTGGCTGAAGGCTCTCCCGCCAATGGTGGGGCGAGTGGGTCGGGGGAACATGGAGCAGGCCAGAGCCGGCAGAGGTCGCAGAGGTAGGCTGGGGTGAGGCCATGGAGGGCTTTGTATGTGAGGACCAGGATCTTGAACTGGATCCTCTGAAGGATAGGGAGCCAGTGGAGTCAGGCGAGAGTGGGGGAGATGGAGTCATGGAGTTTGGTGTTGGAGAGGACACGGGCTGCAGAGTTCTGGATTATCTGCAGCCTGTGGAGGGAGGAGTTGGGAAGGCCATGGAGAAGGCAGCAGAGAGGTCAAGGAGGACGAGGAGGCAGAGGGAGCCTTGGTCCCAGATGAACAGGATGTCATTTGTCACTTTGACCAGGGCTGTTTCTGTGCTGTGGGTGGATTCGAGGGGTTAATGAAGAGAGTGGCAGGAGAGGAAGGAGTGAATCTGGGAAGCAACAACTCATTCCAGGACTTTGGAGAGGAAAGGAAGGTTGGAGATGGGGTGGTAGTTTGATAGCAGTGACGGGTTCACGGAAGGTTTTTTAAGGATAGGAGTGATAATGGCTGTTCTTAGTGGGGTATGAACAGTACCAGTGGACAGGGAGAGGCTTATGATGTTTGAGTAGAGGTGCAAGGAGGTGGAGCAAATGCAAGGATTATTATTAATAATAATATTAGGTGGCAGAGGTGGGGGAAGGCAGAGTGGAATTTGGCTCGGATGTGGGGTAAAAAGGATCGTTGAGGATCGAACAAGACGCCAAAATCCCTGGATGGTGATGCTGGCAGTGTCTACAGCTCACTCGCATTATAAATCGACTCACATTCTATTGAGGCACTTCATGATGGTGTCACCCTGTACTTTTAATAGCGTTAAGAAATGCTTAGTGAAAAGATCCTCGATTACCCATTGCATTTATCATCAGACTTCCCAACAACTTTCCAGGATGCTTTGTGGAGTGGAATGAGGTGAATCAAAGTGCTGTTAAAATCATCTCCTCAAATGACCTCAGCAGAGGTGTTCCAGCACAATTGGTTTCTGAATGGTGCTGCTCAATCCAAATTTATGCTTCACTTTTCAATGCGAAATACCATATAAACTAGGGCAATGTGCTGCAAATGTGCAGTGTAAACCCAGCAAAAGAGAGGCAGACGTAATCTTGTCAAGCGGTGATTAAATTAACATTAAAATAGATGGGAGAGACAATGAAACATACATGAAAATGGAGGGATCAGTTCAAACATAGAAGGAGACAGTCTTGTAGTTGCTAAAATTCTTTCTGCTATAATAGTGGGAAGATCAAATGGTGAGAATTAAATCAGTCTCGATGCAAAAATACAGCACATTCTTGATTTTCACAACATACCTATGGTATAGATGAAGGATTAAATCAGTAAACTTCATAAATGTTAGGATTATTTACATCTCATGTACCTATATTAATGGGGTTATCTGTTCATTAAAATAATCATGGGATTATCTGTTCATTATAATAAGTAGGAACCCGGTTGTTAGTCGATTGGCGGATCACTTTTCCAGGGGTAAAAATCCCTTCGAAATAAATAAATTTTAAAAGATAATAATTTGGTCACTCAATCCACGACTGTTTGTGGGAAACTATTGTGCACAATTGGTTGCCACATTTTCCCACAAAACATAGTCCATTCACTTTGCGGTATATTCTATGAAGAGTTTTGAATAACGATCAAAGGGAAACTGCTTTTGTGAAAAATTACTGACACAGTTTCTCCTATTTATTTAAATGTACCTTTGAGAGATACTATGTTGAAACATATTGCTGCACCTTAAAAGAGCATGATTAATGTGAATCACAGCTTATCAGCTCTTTTCCAACAAAATTGGAAATATGACAACAATTTTTTTAAATAAAGACAGGATCACTTTAAGCTGACTCTGAGTGAAGAGTGAAATAGCAACTCTCTTTAGATTGCCTGATGGGTGTAGACATGTTGTAAAGTGGTACTAAATCTGTACAGTCTAAAAAGATTGCAGGTTTGAATGTGGTTTTGCAGGTCTGTGGTAAACAGATTCCAGCCCAGTCGAACAATGTTAGATCTTGAATTACCTCAGCAGTTCCAAGTTAAGGAGAACAAATTCAACTAGAATTCCTTCTTTTAACTGCCGTCTAGAGACGCATGGAAGAGGGAGTACGGGTGAGGACAGGATGGTGCTTGGCTGCCATGGTCAATGTCAAGGTTCGCACACCAAATTTTGGCCATTTGGATGAGGTACTTGTGCAACCATATCCTGATAGAAAGAAAAAAGAGTTCAAATACAGCGTTAGAGGAGGGAAGAAAAACAGAAAAGAGAATTGAAAAAGCAAAATGAAAGTGGGGATTCTGTCAAGTGGTAATATGCAATGGAACCATGTGATAGCACATTAGTTTAGATTCATAAAATTCTAACCAGTTCTATAATGTGGGGCTGGTCAGTCCTTCCTCTTTCACTACATACACGCCTAATAATCCCTCCAAAAAACCAAAAACAATAATAAAGATTGGTCATTTTCAATCTACGACTGTTTGTGGGACATTGCTGTCCGCAATTGGCTGCCGCGTTTGCCCACAAATATACAGTCAACTCACTTTACAGTGTGTTCTGTGAAGCGCTTTGGGATGTCCTCCCGACGTGAAAAGCGCTATATCAAATGCAAGGATTATTATTATTATTACATGCACCCACTCCGCTAGCACTTCAGAATGCTGTCCCAGCGCAGGGGCAAGTGGCTGACTTTCAGGTCATCAGGTCTCTGCCAATAGTTTGCTTCCTATGCACCAGAAGTGATTGTACCAGTGACATTTTGGCCTCCTGTGTGACAGCTGCCATTTTGAAGTGCAGGTGGAGCCTATTTTCACATTTTGGATATTTTAAGTGAGTAAATATTGGGATCCATTTGTCAACACACCTCTTTGTTTTGCCCACAAAATATTCAGTCCCACAAAATATACACTTTGCAGTATATTCTGTGAAGGCTCTTTGGGATGTCTCAATAAAGTGATGAGGCGCTGCATCAAATACAAGGATTATTATATATTATTATTATAATAAATGAACCCACATTATAGTGACGCACCTTATGAATTTCTACTATATTTGATTTGGATAATAAGCATGTTTTGCTGCACATAAATTGATTCTGGGCAGCCACTGTATAAAATTTCCCACCAAAGATATTTCTGTATGTGTGAGATAACAAAGCGCATATTTAGCTAAGCGAAGCAGCTGGTTTTAAGAGAACTCAGTAACTTTCCCCAAGTTCTAGAGACTTGTGGTTTGAGTTTGTGAGAGGTCTTAATGTTAGTGTAGAATTTATTTGAATTAATCATGCATGTGCCTTGCATTACAAATCAATAACATCGAGTGGTGTGCAGGCTTGCAGCATGTTGGTTCTGGTGCATTAGCTCTTGAAACTGCAGCCCTTGAGGGAGTTTCATGTTCAGCTGCTGCCATTTTAAAGACCCATCTGTTTTGGTCATGGAATGCACTTCATACATTTCTTCAGATCCTCTGAGGTAGTCTTAAGCACTGCGGTTGCACCAGACTGTCGGAGATCTTCTGTATGAATGATTACGTTTGCATGTTTCATACCACATAAACCATTTGCAAGATGGAGTTTAATTACCCCTCTCCGATGTTTAATACTTAGCATGTACCCAACTTTTTAATGAGCCTATGATGTTTTTGTGTGAGAGAAAATTTATTATAGCTGCCTTGTTTTGTGTTTGTATATTTTTGTGTTCATGTATTTTTGTAAAGAAATATGCACTGTATCATGGAAGTTTATTTTTGTAACTGTTGTGTAGTATGAAATTACACTGACAAAGTAGCACCACTAAGGTGTTTTTCTGATTTGCTTTCTGCACACTCTCTCGCATGTGTATCAATCCTTTCCCCCACCACTCCCGCTTTCTCTCTGTGGTACTATCCTGTTGCTCCCACTCAGTTTTGTTGTAGCAATGTGTGCTATGGGGGCAGAGTATCCTACCATAATATGTACTGATAAAGGGAATCTTCTTGATCCAGAGAGTAATTAACAAATGGAATGGGTTACCAGGAAAGGTGGTTGGGGGCAGAACACTGGACTCATTTACAAAACAATAGGAAGATGATAAAGTAGGTATTCTGGAAGGATGAGATCAAATAGGCCAAAGCACCTTCTTTGTCTGCACCTGTTTTGTGCATGTTTAAAATAACAGCAACAAAAAGAAGAGTGAATTACAAATAAAAGTTGGAGGGTGAGATAAAGGTGGGAGAGTTTCATGGGATTGAGTGGAGGAGTACTTCAAACATAGAGAGAATCATAGAAGGGTCCTGCAGCTCAGCGGTAAAAGAACTCGCCTCGCAAGCGAGAGACCTGGGTTCGATTCCCGACAGGGTGAAACCTTGGGCAAGTTTTCTTACTCCACACGCCTGATAATAATCCCTCAAGGAAATAAATAAAATAACAATTTGGTCACTAAATCCACGACTGTTTGTGGGACACTGCTGTGCACAATTGGCTACCGCGTTTCGCCCACAAATGTACAGTCAATTCACTTTACAGTATATTCTGTGAAACGCTTTGAGATGTCTAGAAGACGTGATAAGGCGCTGTATCAAATGCAAGGAATATAATCATGAGTGTCTCCACTATACTTTATTGTACTTCATATATGAATAATTGTCTGTGTGAGAGAAATAGGCAGAGGGCAGAGCAATACAACAAAATACAATTTGGACCAATTATGGCCAACTGCTTTTTCTGGTAAAAGTTCATTGTATCCAATTTAGTAGACTAATAGGATGAACATATTAGAAATAACATAATAAATCTAATTTCTATCAAGACAAAGTACAGCGTGTTTTACATTAGGATCAGAAAAAAGACTTGACTAGAGATTACAATCTGCATCAAACATTATTTGCTAAAGTATATTGTTGTTACAAATGCAACACAACGGGTTAAGTTTACTGTGCAAATAGAATATATTAGTGTCCAGTACTTGTATTAATGCTGTAGACTTTGTGGGGGTGGGGGGTGGGGGCTGGAGTTTGTCCATACAGCAAGTTTCAAAACTCAGCCATACTGTCAGAGCAAACCTCCAAGTGGAGGCAAGGCACTTCCTCATATGGAAAAATAATACATTGGAGGTGGGTCTACCTGATTCAGTCTGATGCATCTCTGAAGAATCACACAACCAGGTGAATTGTTTAGACAATGAATATCTTTCAACCCATTTGATCTCAATCTGTTCTTACATCTTATATGTAGTGTGTTATTAGCCACAATGATAGTTGGTATTTGAAAGCAAAAAGCCACACTCGTTCATTTGGTAGTTTCTTTGATATTGACATTCATACAATAGTCTTTACAGGTACAGCTGGCTGTGGGATGTCTGATTTAAGAATGCTTGTCGCTAAGATCAGATGCCTGAAATGAGAAAATGTTCCACTCACCACTATTAATGTTTCTCAGCTTGATGCACCCAGACATTAACATTTTTTAAACAGATAGTGGATGTGTCAAAGACGTGAAGATGGTTGTAAAAGTGGCTTTTAGATATGGAGAGTTGCTAATTTTAAAATTATTCTATTTGGATATTGAGTAAGTGGGAGATACATTTAGGATCATACCAATTTGAATTATTATATGGTAAAAAATGTCTATGTTGATCATTTACTATTATTTCATGTTTTTGTTATCTTAAGAAGCATCCTCCCCAGTTTGACTTTCTACAGAAATAATAAAAAGCTCTCTGGTTAAACTTGCTATTTGTAGATTGAATGCTGGAACTTGGAGTCTCATGACCTAAGGACAGATAATTACTTTGGTTTCCAAGTATGAGAATTAAAAGACTGATGCTGACATTGTTTGTTAATGTTCTTGTTACAGATACAACTTCTTCATTCTCTTGTACCCAATCGGTGTAGTTGGTGAACTCCTTACAATTTATGGTGCCCTGCCTTTTGTAAAGAAATCTGGCATGTATTCATTGAGACTTCCTAACAAGTACAATGTCTCATTTGATTACTATACGTGCCTCATAATTGCTATGATAGCATATATACCACGTAAGTTTTTTTAAAAAAATCTTTTGTTGGATTACAATAGTAACTTCAAACATGTTGAGAGGTTGTGTATACACATTGTATTGGAACATTTTGGATACATCAGTCCATTTTGTTTTATGGGCTATTTACATTCTGTGCAATAATATACTAAAATGTGCCCTGGTTATTTGATCTTGCATTTTTATATATTGAAGAGTTGTGTGAGCACTGCGTTTAAGCACTTGGATATGCAATTTGATGTTGTCTTCCCAGTGTGAAAGGTGCTATACAATTGTAAATTATATTGTATTGTGTGTGTCTGAAATTATTTTTTGTTTGTTTGAAAATATTAACTTTTTGATAACATTGAGTTGATTCTACATCGTTAAGAAAATATGGTGCTGGTAAGAAATGTATAACAACTTACATTAATATAAAATAGCTTTGTCTTGGATTGGAGCAGATTATTGGATTAGTAACTGTATCTGTCAATATCAAAGCATACAGCTCGTCTTGTTGTCTCAGTTTATTGAAATGTCATTAACTCAGTTTCAATCTTTGTCACGAGCCGGTTGGAATCTAGGATAATTCACGGATGTTGATCAAATAAAAAGTAGACACAGGGCTTACAAAAGTAAAAAAAAGTTTTTACCATTTAGTTCAGACTAAACAATATTACTAGTCTGAGTCATATTCATCTTGAAACCCAGTACATGTAGTCCCCTAATATAGCGGCACTAAGAGTAGTGGAAAGCTGAAAACAGAGGAAAGAGGTAGTCTTGTATGGTTCTTTCATGCACTTGTGTTTGGAGACTAGATGGTTTACAATAAGAACAGGTGGGGCAAAGAAAGATGGTATCGCTGGGACAGTTACCCATAAAATTAATTTTCTAAGTGACTATTGAACTCTTTCCATAGTAAAAACATTCTCGCTGTTGTTTTATTGTACATTTAAGGCATTCTTAGTGACTGATGATAATTTGTTTATTACACAAAATCACAGGTATTCAACATATAGTTAAAAATTCAAGTGATCCATCCTTACCAGATGTGTATTAAAGAAGGCAAAGAGTGAAACTTTTCTTTTGAATGTGCAAAGTATTATTCAGAACTATAGACAATGAAATGGTTTGGATGCCGAATGCCCTACCAGATGGTAGAGACAGAGCCCACTGTAGATTTCAAGGGAGAAGTAGACATGCATATAAAGGATAGAGGCTTGAAGAGGTATGGAAGATAGAGTGGGGAAGTGCAGAACACTGGGGCAGAACAACTAACTCAGATCTGATGACACGATAGACCTACTTCTGAGCCATAAATGATTATGATTTGTGATTCATGATTTGGTATAATTTCTGTTGAAACTATACTTTAAACTACAAAACAAAGCTTAAGAAGCTTAAGTTTAGTTTCCATTTAATTTAAATGGAACACCAAACAAACACATACATTTGTATTTTCAATTATAATGGGAGACAGGGTTGTAATCCAGACTTGGGAGAATTTAGCAAGGTAATTCAGTGCTATTAAACCAGTTATATTTAACTTTAACATTAACATTCGCTGAACATGTATTTTTTCTGCAGTTTAGCATATCTTCATTACACATTGTTCACTGGACTTTAACAGTTAGCAGATGGAGCACATTTTTAAGGAATTTAGGATGGGGAAAATTTGTCAAGTACAATGGATCAAGCACTGTTTAATGTGTCTACATAGCGCTGACATAAAAGCCAGAATGATGGGTTTACGTTACACGAATATTCACTTAGGGTCCCTGCAAATATATTGGGAGAAGTTCCACCTGAGTTTAGATTTATACTGTTACCAGCATTTTAGAGTGCTCAGAATCTAACAAATTGTTGAATTCAGCCTTAACTTTGATGCCGTTTTTCTGTAGCTAAAAGAACTTAGAGAAAACCTGCTTAATCATTAAAACTATGTCTAAGAATTTGCCAAAGTTTGGACTTTTTAAAATGCTACATAAATAGCATAGATCAAGACCCAGGTAGTATTTCACCCCACTAACAGGTTATATCACAAATTGGGGGAGGGCAGATTGCCCAACTGCAGACAGTCTAATCTTCCTGTACCATTAACCGGATAGTAATAGTTAATCAAATGAAAGTTTTAACTATCTATGTAATTTGTATCTGATAGAACTAATCATTTCTTTCTTTTTCTTTCCTCGTCAATGCATTTGAATTAAAAATCAAGTTTTTCCACAACTCTACTTCCACATGTTACGTCAAAGAAGAAAGGTGCTTCACGGAGAGGTGATGAAAGAAAAAGAGGATTAGACCAGCTGTGAAACAATGGTGCTTCTCAGGAGCATTAGATGCAAACCCCATTTACATCAATGCTGTATATTTAGATTTAATCAGATTTTACAGTTGATCTGAAACAAATGGTGTAAATCATGAACACTGATCAAATTGGAACTAAAATAAACTATCTTGCCATTCCTGACACTCCAAATTGCTCCTGGAATGGATTAAGACTCCAATGGATAATAGTTTTACGTTATCATGGCACATCTCTGACCCTGTTCATATCCTGCACTTGTTGGGGTTAAATTTAAAATCTTTAACACATTTACCTGGGATTATTTGTATCACAGTGAAAACAAAATAAAGACTCAAATTCAAAAGATTCAATTCAGATCAATGTAATCCAAATGGAATCTGAATTAAATGTGTAAACCGGGTTGAACTGAACAACCAAAATTTTCAGTGTGATCCATTGGAGTTACAAGAATCATGGAACCAAAATAAACAGCTATGTGCAAAACATAATGAAGTTATGTATGGATTATTTAGCAAATTTAAGTTATCCCACAATTTTGTATTTAGTGACTGATTTTAAATTAAAGATAGTTGAAGTTGACAACAGTCTGGCTTCCGAATCAGGTTCCATTGTTCATTTTATAACATACACAAAAATAACAGTTTCATCCCATTTACAGCAATATACAGAGTGTCTGACTCTGAGCTTAAGACTCTTTGTACAGTTAAGATGCAAGGATCAAAGGTGACTCATTTGCACTATTGAGAGTGCAATTTGCGGCATTTCACAATGCATTGGATGTAATTACTGTAAATAATGGCAGTATAAGTAAATCCCCAACTTCCATGCATTGAAAACGTTCTTTATGCGCTGTGGAAAATAAATCGCTATCTTGTATATTGACCCATGCATGACTTTATTTTTGCTTCCTGAGGCAGCTTTTCAGTGGTGTTTCAACTCAATTTTTTAAAGTTTTAGTTGCACGCAATCTGCACCATTATAGTAGAGAAATTCTCAAGCTGGTGTGTGGGGAGGGGGGATATCCAAAGATGGTGAGGTTTTTTTTCACAACGTACAAAGGATGCATCCAACAGGAAGAGGATGGGTGAAGATGTTTATTTTATGGCGATTCTTTATGAATTAACTGGAAAGTAAATGGCATTTCATAATGTGTTCAATGTGATAATTAATTAAAAGTCAGTCACCCCAGTGCTTAATGATAATTTGTGGCAGAGAGTTTCTGTGGGTGATATGACAAACAGATAGATGCTTGTAGGTGGTGTGAAGACATTTCTGGTGTCACTTTCGACATGTGGTGCTATGAGTTGGAATATCTGTTTTGTGTGGCGGTTTGCTTCATTCTGAATGAAAGATGGCGAATACTTCTTCCTCTCCCCCCCACCCCACCCCCCAACCACCCCATGTCACTTAACCTGGCATGTTACACTAAGTAATATTCATAAATTTTATCCCATTTCGAACTAAGTTTTTATCCTGATTTTATACTGAAGACTGAATTTGGCAGGGGTCCACATTACAAATTATCTTCTGGACTCAACTCAAATCAATTTTTTTAAATTGGGCTACTGACCCCAGATTAAACTATGCCAGGGGTATCATGCACAAGTTCATTGACTACATGAGTTATATCTTGACTGGGGAGGTTTCTGACACATGCGGAAACCCATTACTATGTTTAAGAGTATTAAACCACTGAACTTGCTGAGGCGGTTCTTGTCAAACTAGTGCCTTTATTAATGGACCTGTGAATGAACAGAACCCTACGGCTGTCGATTTTGGGCAAAGTTTAACTAAAACAAAATCCTACCAGTGCATGTGTAGAGCTCCCATCAACAAGCATCTGAAATGCAAATAATTATTAATTATTTGTGCTATTTGTGAAGAACTAGTGTGACTGCTGACTCCTTTGTACATTACAAATCGTAAAAGCAATCCAGCAGATCAACTCAGCTTCTTAAGCTTTAAATGTTAAATTAAGCTACGCCCAGTGAAAAGCTGAAGCAGTACAAGTATGTCTCCTCAACATGATCACACACCTCTAAATCTGATTTGATCAAACTAGAGTTCATATTGACCCAATGCAAGAATTGCATCAAAGTGGTGGAAATTCTGCAGTGTATGTGGATCAGAAACACTCATTCAATCCACCTATTGAATTATGGGCTCAAAACACATTCAGAGTACTGTATTTTTATTTTCCTCCTGTCTTTACATGGTAGGATTGTGTTTGTACTGGCTGAGTGAGTGCAGTTCTATAAATAAAACCAGTTTACGCAGTTTCATGAGATCGGGTGAACGAGGAAAGTTGCACCTTTTGAAGTGGCAGCTCGGCTACAAATAGAGTATTGCAAAGTACAGCTTGTTTTATCTTTACAGTTAAGTTGAATAGTCATAAAATAAGAGGCCTATGTGATCAAACATAGTCTATTCTTCTATTCAGTGTTTCAATTCAAAAATACAATACACAAATAAATAACATCTTTATTGATGGACTTTTGGCTCAACACGGTGAAATTCCCAAATGTGTATATAACATTTAACAAATTCCAACATGCATCTTGGTTCATAGTGTCTTTTGTCTTTGCTTTATTTCCCAGGATGGTTCTTGTGTGCAGTTTCTTTGAATGTTTGGATATATCTTGGTCCTGGTTTGTACATCTTGCTTGAAATGTCTCTTTGCAGAGACTATCACTAATGGTGCAAATATACCTTAAATTACTGTTTACAGTTTATTTATGTTAATAAGAGATTTTCTTATTTGCATATGGGTGCTATTTACGTTGCTGACCTCTTTTTTTTAAAAAAACATATTTTTAATGCAGATGAACATCTTGAGGATCGCTCATAAAATTGTGCAATACGAGCCAAATAGAGTTAACCTGTAGTTTCTCTAACCATTTAAAATAGCAAAAGCAGAGATTCAAAGAGCTCAACCATAAAGGATCAGTAAACAGTTAAGTTTTGACTTGCCTTCAATTAAAAGGAATGCACTCCACGGTAGATGCTTTGATTTTTTTCAATTAAGCAATTTTCTTAAAATTTAATGTAAGACACAGATCGAATGTTTTAAGCACATGTATCACAGAAACAGCTCTTTGAAGAAGGAAATCAAACCCAAAATGTTAAGTTGTCTTCATGAAATGCTTAGAACTATATCACCTGGGCCCCTTATACGGTAATAGAACAATAATGACAATTTGAATTTATATAGAGCCCTTCTCAGAGGGCTTAATAGTGGCAGAGCCTGACGCCAAGGCAGGGGGAGGGGGAAGTGATTGTAAGCACGGTCAAAGAGGAAGGTCTTCAGGCGTGATCTAAAAATGTGGAAAGGGGGGGCAAGGCGGAAGGATAGTAAGTGCAACCTTGCATGCACTAGTCAGTGTATTTCATAAATGTTACCAAAGCAATTTTACACCTTGTAAGTTCCGTTTTTAATTAGTGCTTTTATTGAAAAAGTGACAAGATGGAGTTGTTGCATTTTCACAAAACATTTGATCAATATTAATATTTGTTAATTTATTAACTCATTTATTTATATCACGATATATTTTATTTGGTTTTAAAACATTTTTAAACAAATTGAAAAACAGAACAGTAGAATATTTTCAAACATTTATTGAGTACATTTCAGTGAAATTGATCCATTTTAGTTCTAAAATAATGTGAAAGGGGTGTTAGAACTGCGAATGGTTATACAATTCTGTTTACTATAGTTACTGCTATCATTGGTCCGATTTAAGCTTTTTAGGTGAACTTGGCAGCTCTTTTAAGAAAGCCCAACAATTAGCATTTTCAACACTGAAATGTACAACTTAGTATGAAAATCCTGTAAGATTTTATTTGTAAGACAATTATCAGCATGACTTGAAGCTTGTGACTGGTATACAGGTATCTGTGGACAGTAATATTGATGCTGTCTATTCTTTATTAATACAGGGATTAATCTGACCTTATTTTAGCAGAAAATTTTTGTTCCCTATTTAGCATTGGTGAGACTATTTGAACAGGAAAATGAAAACGCTACACATCATTATATAAATATAAATCTGAAGACAAATTATGCTTTCTGGAAGGTGTAAATATGTTTTTAAAATGAAGTCCTCATTTTCACCAATAAAAACAGACTGCATATTTATTTTGGATCAATATAAAATAGATGGGATGAAAATTTATTTCTCCCATTCTAAGTCAATTGTGGAGAAATCCACCCAGGATTTCACCAAGTTAACGCCTTTGTTAAAAATATAATTTTATACCCTGGAAGTTAGAACTGAATGGTTATGCAATTCTGTTGCTATTAAATGATGCTATTAAAATTAGGCAATGTGGATAGCCGGTAGTTTCATTGAAGTGTCTCATTGCTGTTATTAAAACACATTCATTCTTGGCATATCAAGATTTTGGTGCTTGGCACATGAAGATAAAAGCTCTGTAAACCTTTTACTAGCAGATTCAGCAATGGGAGTATAAAAGAAACATCTGTGGGTTTTTGAAATATCATTGTGACCTTTTTAAGGATTCAAAAGATTGGAGAAGAAAACATTTGTACAAAAACAACAACTTGCACTTACATAACAGCCTCCACTCAGGGTAGCATCTCAGAGTGCTTAACAGTGGCGCAGCCTGACTCCGAGCCAGGAAGGAGGTGGGTGGTGGCCAAAAGCACAGTTGAAGAGGAAAGTTTTCAGGCGAGACTTGAAAGAAAGGAGAGAGGGGCAAGGCAGAGGGATTGAGGGAGAGTGTTCCAGAGTTGTATTGAGCATATATTGACAAAAAATCATTCAGAATGCTCCCCCAATTCATTCAATACAAAGAAGTAGACAAATATATAATATATGTAACATGGTTTAAATGCATTTCAATAATGAACTTGTTCAAAATTAAAACAAAAAAAAATTACATTCAATTGATCCAAATATCAGGAAGTATACATTGAGATAGGTAGACCTTTAGATTATTTTTATTTGACTACCTAATCACATACTTTCTGCAGATTAGAGTCCTCTGAAGTTAGAGGGCTGAAAAGGCTGATTTCTAGGCCAGCGTTTTGATTCTTTATATATGTAAGTTTTGTTGTGTGAAGACTCACCATTGCACCCAAACCCAGTGTCGCTTAACTGGATCACATTTTTGAATGTGAGTGGCCTTTTATATAAAAATACCCCCATTGTAGATGAAGGATGACCTGAAATGTCAACCTACCTTTCTCTGCTAGGTGTTGATTGACCTGTGCATTTCCAGGATTTTCTGCCTTTATTTAATATAACAAGACTTTGTCTGTCTTTATTATATTTGAATGTTATTGATTCTGGAGAAAAGCAAAACTTGATAAAATTCCAAAGTACCAAACAACTACTTAATTAATTGACTTCTACAGACCTATTGATCCAATGAAACATTTTAAACCATAGTATTCTAAGCCAAGTATATATTTTCCCTAATTATTTTAGCTATGTCCATTGAATAATATGAATACACCCGCATCAATAGTTTACTGAGACACCAGCAAATTTAAATGTACTTTAAAAAAATATTTTCTGTAGTTGTGTTCTGATTGAATTGGTTAAAGAGCGATTAGTGTATTTTGATACAGGAAATTTTAATTTCATTACTTTTATCGGGTTCACAGAAATATATATATATATTTTTGCCTCCTGCACCACATATTTAACTGTCTGCCTAACCAACCATATTGCACGTCAAAAAAACAAGACTTCGAGCAGCAGGGATTTTCTTAGCTTTTACACTGGCTCTGAATTGAGGTTGGGAAGGAGTTATCAAGTCATTCAACTCAAAAGGTCAAAAAAGGATGATTTTGAAAAGCATTTGGAGCTGGTTTGATATTATTGTAAGAACACAGTAGAAGTGTTCCCACAAGTGGAAGATTTAAAAATGGTACAAACTGTAATGTCATTTTATCCTGTGCATTGCATTCATTCAAAATTATGAATTTAATTTCTTCCTTGTATGATGATCGTATTGTTTTTTATTTTAATGGCCGTTACTTTCTTCATGATATCAAAATAGCTTCTCTGATGTTGAGGAGGTTTCCTCGTAATGTCATAATGTCATAAAGCAGCTTAATATTTGTCTTAAGTCTTTCATTAGTTCCACATATTTATCAGTAACTTTGAAAATAGTATTTGTTACTGCATGAGCTCAGTAGTTTTTTTTATGTGTGGTGTAAAATGAACTTTTCATTGGAATCATGATATATTTCCAGAAGGGAGGATGTCATAACTCATTTGTAAAGTCATTACTTATGAATCATTAAATCAATGTAATTTATGAGAATATAAATTCATATTTCATAATTCCTCATCAAGTGCCTCCTAATAGGAGTGGACAGCAACTGGCATTGTCAATGTTTATGCTTAAAAGGATTAAACCTGAAAAAGCAGCAGCCTCTCTAGGAAAGATGTTGTTTTGATTTGACTATGATGAACAATAATGTACAGTAAAAAAACATATTGATCTTCTGATGAAAGGGGAAGAATTCTGAAACCATTAAAGATATTATAACTATCCCTCAACTGTGTCATGAGATGGATCTTGATTAAATTTTCAATGGGATTGAAGAAGTAAATCCAGATCATTACATTATCAATATATTACCATCTTGTGCGGCATTCTTCAGGATTCCGTCCTTGGTCCCCTCTTCTTCAATATCTACATGCTACCTTTTGGTGACATGCACAGACATGGGGTCAACTTCCACATAATAATAATAATAATCCTTGCATTTGATATAGTGCTTTTCACATCTTCTAGACGTCCCAAAGCGCTTCAAATAATATACTGTAAAGTGAATTGACTGTATATTTGTGGGCGAACGCGGCAGCCAATTGTGCACAGCAATGTCCCACAAACAATCATGGATTGAAAATCTCTCTGCCTCCACTCTCAACTCCAGGACCACTGCTGTGGATGAGAGCTAACTTTCTTCAATTGAACGTCAACAAGCTTGAGGCACTCCTGATTGGCTCCCGTCAGCATTTCCACGCCTCAGGCGCTGATGGCATTCCCATTCAAGGATGTACACTCCACCTTACTAAACCAGACCGGAACCTTGGTGTCTTGTTTGACCCTCAACTATCCTTTCTACCCTACATCCGTGACATGACCGGCTCTGCCTTCTCCCACCTCCAGTAGAACAAGAGAGCATAGATTTAGAGTTACAAAGGGTAACTTCAGGACAGGTACTAGGAAGTTTTCTTTGCGCAGAGTAATCAACAACCAGTAAAGAATTGGCAACCTGATCTGGTTGTCGATTACTTCCCGAAACTCTGGAACACTCTTCCTCCATCCTCCGCTTTGCCCCTTCCTTCCCCATCTTCAGGTCATGCATGAAGACTTTCAGAATGGAGCTAACCACTCTATGAAGCCTGTCACTAATACAATGCCTCGCAAGCGAGAGACCTGTCTTCGATTCCCAGCAGGACGAAATGTTGGACAAGTTTCCTTACTCCACACGCCTCTGCTTACCTAGCAGTAAGTAAGAACTCAGTTGTTAGACAATTGGCGGATTGCTTTTCTGGGGCTAATAATTCCTTCAAAAAAATTAATAATCAATTAGTCACCAGTCCACGACTGTTTGTGGGACATTGATGTGCGTAATTGGATGCTGCGTATCGCTCAAAAAAGATACAGTCAATTTGCTTTATAGTATATTCCGTGAAGCGCTTTGAGATATATTGAAGACATGATAAGGCGCCATATTAAACGCAATAATTATTTTTATTTAGTAATTCGATCATGTGAAGCGCTTTGAGATATTCAAAACCTTCAAAATATCTGGGAGCTGCCCTGCTAGCACTGGTCAACAACAAGATTCTTGGTCAGACACGTACTCCGTCAGTGTTACAGAGTGCAACTGAGGTATTTATCCAAGAAGAGTGACTGTAATGAGGCTGATTACGATTCTGAAATCCTGGGGATGCAGCATAGAGGCTTCCTACAATCCATTTGCAAAATCAGTCAGTAAGGTGGATTGTTGGCAAACACAGGAAGTGACTACAGGGAGTGCTCCGACCAACACCGACCAGCTGTTGAGCATCTGGAGGAGGGTTGGGTAGTGTCTCACAGCGCTAGACAGTGGTGGAGCACGACTCCGAGCCGGGGGAAGGGGAAGTTGAATGTAGGCACGGTCGAATATGAAGGTCTTCAGGCATGACCTGAAGATGGGGAAGGAAGGGGCAAGTTGCAGGCATAGAGGAAAAGTGTTCCAGAGTTTCGGGGTGTAGTGGCTGGAAGCGGGGCCAGCGATTGTGGAATGGAGGGCACAGGGGACATGCAGAATGCTGGAGTCAGTCGAGCGGAAGCAGCAGATTGTGGGTTGGGGGATAAGCAGGTTGGAGAGGTAGGGAGGTGCCAGGACATGAAGGGATTTGAAAACAAGTATGAGGTTCTTGAAATCGATCTACTCAGCGATAGGGAGCCGGTGGAGCCTGGCTAGAACTGGTGTGATGTGGGTATGGAGTTTAGTGATGGTGAGTATGTGGGTGGCAGAGTTTTGGATCAGCTGGATCTTGTGTATGTTGGAGCTGGGGAGATTGGCAAAGAGGGCATCTGAAAAGTTGAGTCAGCAGGTGACAAAAGCAGGGAGAGTCTTTCAGCTTTGGACAGCTGTTGGTTGAACCTGACGCCTAGGTTACACACTGGACCTGGACTTGCAACTGGACAGAAGAAGAATTCTGTGTCTTCCACCATTGCATATATATATATATATAGCTAGTTAGCTAGATAGCTAGATAGATAGGACTTGAACCAGGATAGTGCGGTCCTACTAAGGTGGATGAAGGAGGACAGGTGGTGAATGAAGGTGGCGTGATCGACTGTGTCAAATGTGGCGGAGAGGTCCAGGAGGATGAGAAGGCAGAACACGTGTTCGTACATCCAAGGCTTGGAGTCCACCTTAATTGGTTTGCAAAGATGTAAGCCACACTGCTTAAGCTCCACACCTCCAACGGGTGGAACCATCGCTTAATGGGAAGGGACGTGTGTCTGAGATGTTGGTAGGAACATGGAGGCAATGCTGTCACACATTTCATACTGAGCTGTGGTGCCCACTCGGAAGGGAGTTCCTGGTGAGGGTTCTAACTTGCATTTGGCAGATGTCAATTGACCAACTAGTGACTCTCTTCCGCTGTCATCACTTCCCTCCTTAAAACACCCAACCTTGACCCCCTCCAACATCACAAATTACCGTTCCATTTCCAACCTGCCCTTCCATGCCATGCTCTGGAATGTGGTGTCGCTAACCAGCTTTGCTCTCACCTCTCTCTTCACTCTCTCCTCACGGGGGTGGTGGGGGGGGGGGGGGTGGGGGGGGGGGTGGGGTGGGGTGGGGGCGGGATGGGGGGGTGGAGTGGTTTCGAGTGGGGTCTCCCTGGAGCTGAAATGGATCCGAGGTCCTAGTGGCCCAGTTCCTGAGCCAGCCTGGCTCTTCAGCAGGAATTGGAATGGCAGATTTGTCACAAAGGGCAGGAACTCCTGTTGACTTTGCAACCCAAATCCCTAATGGGTAGAATAGTCCAAGCTGAATGAGCCGCGGGAAAGCTTGGCAGACAATGCTATCGATGGCAAGCTAAGTGGTTTTAGCTGGTGAGACTCCAGCAGTACCCCCAGTGCACACTCTGGGGTCCCAAGCCGAGCTTCTTGCCAACCTGTGCCTAATATTCTCCGGGATTAGGTAAGCAGGGTGCATCGCTCCATGGAGAAAGTGGATAACAAAAACAAAATTACATTTGTATAGCACCTTTCATGTCAGGAGGACGTTCTGGACATTCATTCCAATAAACATCTCGGAAATTTCCAAGAACTGTAGTGACTGGTCTGCCCTTCCATAACATAACATAACATAACATAACATAACATAACATAACATAACATAACATAACATAACATAACATAACATGTAGGAGCAGGAGTGGGCCATTCGGCCCTTCGAGCCTGCACCGCCATTCAATCATGGCTGATCTTCTAATCTAACTCCAGCTAATAACCTAACCCTGCCTTATCCCCATATCCTTTAATCCCTTTTACAATAAGATATCTATCTATCTCAGTCTTGAATATGTTCCAAGTCCTGCCAATGGGCCAGACTGGATGTGCTGTCATTTGCAGTACCATGGAATACTACGGATCCACCTGGCTCAGGAACTGGACTACTGAGTCCACATAGGGCTGGCTTGATTCCGACATTCTGTTGCCAAACGTTACCTTGGAACTAGTTCAGCTCCAAGGAGTCCCCACTTAACTCCCCCAAAGGAGGATAGAAAGTGATTCAAAGAGACTACAGAGAGGAGCAGAGAGGAGAATCTGAGGGTCTTTAGCATCCATTTGAACAGGGACAGATAGGATTTCAGTTTGACATCTTGACAAAAGGCGGCAATGCAACATTGGAATTTCAACCCAAACCAACATTAAAAATAACAATAAATTACATTTGTATAACGCCTTCCATGTCAGGATGACATCCCAAGGCGCTGGACAATCAGGGATTCACACCATAAGGTCAAATTCACAACTTTGGGCTGGAAATCATAACTTCATGATTACATAATACTGCATTCCAGCATTACATTTAACTTAGCTCTCAATGAAGGCAATTCTTTGGCAGGTTTTGAACTTTAAAAATATATTTTACACAGATCTTAACTATTGGTAATATTTGTTGCTGCCTTAAAAAAAGCTGTTTAAAACCCTAAAACCATAAAACAAATTTAAAAATGATGCAGAGAAACAGTTACCAGTGAGCTCAGGCATAATTGGTTTTATCACATCCTTCTGTACAGAAAAAACATCTGTTTCTATCTTTTATTGCTTTTCTTGAGGCCATATACATTGCTGCATAATACTGCATTTATACTTCAAAGGTATGAGATAGACTCTAGCGAAGGAAGTGTTGGAAAACTATTTGAATGTGGAAGGCATTGGAGCTGATGCTCTTTGCTGTTGTCACCCAATGTCCAAACACGTGCAACTTACACCCCAAGGCTAATGGTCATTTGTCCCCACTGTAAGCAGGAGGTTTCTCTCCAGTGAGAGAGTGTGCATTCCATTCTAACAATTTATTTCATGGCATCTTTAATGTCTACCTGAACAGGCAGACAGGACCTGTTTCATCCATATACTGCACCTCCAACAATACAGGAAACGCATTGTATTGAAATGTCAGCCTAGATTGTGAGCTCAAAGTCCCCAGGTTGGGTTTGACCAACATTCTGACTCAGAAGCGAGAGTCCTACCAGCTAAACAAGTTTTGATAACGTCAAGCAGTCATGAGTAAGCAGGGTTTGTTCTCGCTAATAAATCTCTTCTAATCCATCACCTCATTCTGGAGGATAAATTCATTGCTATTGGGCTCATGGAAATCTCGTTATCCCCCGGTGACCCTGTCCCCTTTGTAGAAGCCTCCCCGTTTGGTTATATTTCGCACCACACCACCTGCCCAAATAAACGTGAGCGGTGACTCTCATCTTCCAAACCTCCCTCGGTCTATCCCCCTACTCGCCTGTCTGTTTCCCCTCCTTTGAACACCTCACCCTCTACTATCCGAACTCTCTCTCCTTCAAAATCCTTCTAGTTTACCACACCCACCAAACCTTTTGGCTCCTTCCTCACGGATATCTCCTCTCATCCCTGTCCCTCTGCATAAAGTGCCTGCTCATAATGGGTGATTTCAACCTCCATCTAAATTCCCTTTGCTCCATCTCCTCTGGCTTTGCCTGCCTCTACTCCACTTTAAATCTCATTCTCCACATGAACTCCCCGACCCACATCTGTGGCCGTCTCCTCGACCTAGTCATAACCCATGGCCTAGGCATCACTGATCTGTCCATCACAGACAAGGCCATTTCTGACCACTACTTTGGAACGAGTGGTTGCCAATCAACTCCACTCACACCTCTCCCTCCACTCTCTACTCGAATCCCTTCAGTTTGTTTTTTGCCCTGCCCACAGCATAGAGACAGTGTTCATCAAAGTCTCCTATTTCTGTGACCAGGGCTCCCTTTGCCTCCTCATTCTCCTCGACCTCAGTCGATCACACCATCCGACTCCACCACCTCTCCTCCCTTATTCACTTTAGTGGTGTTGAGAATAATTGCTTAAGTGTGATAATTATGGAGTTATGTATAAGGCCTTATTAAAGAATGTATTAGTAGTAATATTGAAATGAATTAAGGGTCTAGGAAGCCAGGATGAAAGTGAGCAACTGCTGAATCAGGGTCTTGCTTGTATGGAGTTATTTTTAAGGTTGCGGTAGATGGAAGCAACATATTCTCACACCCATCAGTTTGTTCTGCTTCCCCACAGAATGTGATAGGTGTGATAATGATTGCGTTGTGAGGGACAAAGGGACATAACTGCAAGATTGAGGAAGTGATAAAAATCCCAAATTAAAGGACAGGATGAGCAGATCCGGCTTTGAGCATTGCTGTGTAGAAACAACCCTTTATATGGCTCAAGTTTCACACACTTAAATTACTGTTATAAAAAGAAGTGGAGTTGTGTACTCAGGCCAGAGGTTTGGGGGAGGAACAACTGACTGAGTTCCAACCCCACCTGGGATCTGTTAATATGATCTCAATTCTGTCTATTGCTGAAATGTATTGTAATGTTACAATACAGCTGATTGTGTCAATTTTAATGAAAGACTTTTGCTTTACCGACTTAATACCGTCTCAAGAGAATCCTTAAGAGTGGGATCGCAATCGCATGGTTCGAATCCTACTTGATTAATCGACAACAATTTATCTTGGATTCTCCTCCCGCTGCCGCCTGGTCACCTTCTTTTCATCATTTATACGCTCCCTCATGGCAATGCCATCTGCAGACATGGGGTTAACTTCCACATGTAGCTGATGACACCCAAATCTACTCCTCCTACTTCACTGTCCGCTGATGTCCTGTCAGCTTGCCTGAGGTTCATCAAGGCCTGCATGAGTGCAAATTTCCTGCAGCTGAATGTCGGTAAGACAGAATCCATACTCATTGGCTCCCATCAACCCATCAAAGGCCCCAAAGCTCTGGAACTCTCTACCCCAATTTCTCCGCCTTGCCCCCTCCCTTCTTCCCCAGTTTCAAATCCTGCTTAAAGACCTTCCTTTTTGATTGTGCTTACGGTCACTTCCCCCTCCCTCTCCCCTTTAGCTCCCCTCTCGACTCTCTACCCCCTCCTCGCTCCCTCCCTTCCCTCACCCTGACCATTTCCCCCTTGCTCGGGTCCTGACCCAACTGTCCAGCACCTTGGGATGTCCTGCCGACATGAAAGGCACTCTATAAATGCAATCTTGTTGTTGTTGCCTTCCCCCACCTCTGCAACATCACTCAGCTCTGACACTGTCTCACACCACAAGCCGCCGAAACCCTCATACATGCTTTCGTTACATCGAGGTTCAACTATACAAACTCATTACTTGTTGGCCTCCCCAACTCCTCCCTCCACAGGCTGCAGATCATCCAGAACTCTGCAGTCTGTGTCCTCTCCCACACTAGGCTCCGCGACCCTATCCCCCCATCCTTGCCCAACTCCACTGGCTTTCCATCACACAGAGCATACAGTTCAAAATCCTGGTCCTCACCTTCAAAGCCCTCCACGGTCTTGCTCACCTCTACCTCTGCGACCTCCTAAAGACCTTGAAAACCCATCTCAAGACCCTGCTCTTCGACTGTGCTTTCGATCTCCCTGCTTCCCCCCTGCCCTCCACCATCTCCCACTCCAGCTCGGGTCCATAACTCTGTCCAGCTCCTTGGGACATCCTCCCGACGTGAAAGGTACTTTACAAATGTAATCTTTTTGTTGTTGTGGTTTGATCAGGAAGGAACAAGCTGGTTTACGACCTCTTGCTAAATTCTCCTACAGTTATCAATGTCAAGCTATGCGGTTTTAGCTGATTAGACTCCAGCAGTACCACAATGCACTCTCTGGAGTCCCCAAGCCTTGGCTCTTGCCAACCTGCGCCTAATATTTTCCGGAATTAGGTAAGCAGGATGCGTCCCTCCAGGGAGAGAGTGCGCATTCCATTCCAACAATCTATCTCTGGGATTTCCATGTGTAGGTGGGATGCGTGGAAATCTGTGTTTGGTTTGGATACTCTTAAGCATGGCGATGGGTTTCCGCATGTGTCAGACACCCGGCTGAACNAAAAAAACTCATTATGTTTGAGGCCTCCACCTCGTACTGGAACTATCCATTTTAGATACTTATTTCCCAGACAATCTCAGGGGCAAAGTGCAAGTGAGATCCGGCGACTCAATCTGCTCAGTAATTAAGTCATGTCCAGTACTTGTACACACTGATGAATTCTGTGAGGTTAGATTCAGATTATCAGTTAGTGTAACTACAGCTCTGAGCTGGACCACTCACTCCTTTTAATGCTGTTTAAAATATTTTGAACCCAGAATATAATTTAGAAATATATCAAAACTTATTTTACTCGCACAATCGCTTCAAAAATATTATCAGATTCACAGTCAAATTTCCTTCTGAATGGCATTATATCTTATATTGAAAGTAAGAAAATGAGATCCAATTATGGTATGACAACAACAACTTGCATTTATATAGCACTCTTCATGCTGGACGGCTTAAAGTGTTGTATAAATTATGAAATAAATTCTGCTGAAATAAATTGAACACTTTATTTGTTACTGCCTTATAATATTTACAAATCATGATCCTTCAAACTTCAGAAGAAAAGTACTTGACATTCCAGAAGACATCAACAAGATCAGTTCAGACGTTAGAACATTGCTATATAATAAAGTTTATTCACTGACATCTATCGTCCTCAGGATTTCACAGTCATAACATCCAGATACATAAAAACCTACTCCAGTATGTAAAATATCACTTATTTCAAAGATGCAGCACATTTCACAGTAATCTAATATTCAGAAATCTCCTTGATAGCCTTATTGTAAATGCAATAGATCAAATAGGTTGCTGGTTTGAAATCCAGACTGTGCTGTTAGCTGATCTTAGTCAACAACAACTAGAACAACAACTTGCACTTATGTAACGCCCTCCATGCAGGGTAGCATCTCAGAATGCTTAGCAGTGTCGGAGCCTGTCTCCAAGTCAGGGGGAGGTGGCTGTAAGCACGGTTGAACAGGAAAGTCTTCAGGCGGGACTTGAAAGAGGGGGCAAGGCAGAGGGATTGAGGGAGAGCGTTCCAGAGTTTGGGGGCATAGTGGCTGAAAGCACGACCTCCGATGGTGGGGCAGAGGGTGCGAGGGACGAGCAGGAGGATGGTGCCAGTCGAGCAGAGGTGGCGGGTGGTGGTTTGGGGAGTGAAGAGGTCGGAGAGGTAGGGAGGTGCCAGGAAGTGAATGGATTTGAACACGAGAGTGAGGACCTTGAAGTCGATCCATTCGGTGTCAGGAAGGGGGCTAAAATCAGCCTTAGCGTCCAAGAGTTAAATAAGGAAAATTAATCAGGGTTCCTGATCTTGATTGATTGCTATCGAAGACACAGCTAGATGTATGTGTGTGGTCATTTGGCGAACAGTGGTTCATAATTGACTATGATGATCCTTGCAGTTGAACAGTCTGTCAACAAAGACGGTCAGAGCCACAACATAAAGAACACACCTTGGTGAGAAAACAGAGTGTAACCAGCACCCACAGGTCCATACCACCATTAGAAGAAAAAATAATTTCAAAAATCTTCAAAAGACAAAAATAATTATTCCTGCATTTAACATAACATCTTATTGTTGCAACATTTCAAAGCACTTCTCATGATTTTATTGTGACTGTATTTGGATAAGTGGAAGGTAAAAAGTAGTATTTGGATGAGTGGAAGATAAAAAGTGGTAAAAAGAGAAATCACATTCAGAAAACTAGCTAGGTTTCAGTTTTACAGATTTGAACTTCTATGTATGTTTGCCTTGTACCCCATCCTTCTAAATATCTGTTGGCTTGTTCTTGCATTTTCCAGCTCGCAACTTCAGAATGCCTTTGGTGTGAAGTTGCAGAAGTCTGTAGAATTCCCTCGGCATGACATGAGCTGATCGCTTTGGTGGTATATTGTCGTAGTAATGATTGAAGATCTTCATTCCTTCCATGTTTTTCGAGAAGGGCCAGAATCCATACAGCCACACCTCGTCACAAAGCTCCAGTGCTGCACTCAATACTATCAAGCCACTAGATAGTCGAGTCTCAGTCACACCGACGGATTTCCAGAACTGAGTGATATTTACCATGTAAGATGGGTTTAAATATATTGGCTGCAGTTTTGAACCAAAATCTTCCAGTGTGTAGGAAACTTTAAATACCATGTTAGTATGTGCTGAATAAGCAAATGCAGGTAATAGAATCAATGCTTTTCCGTATACCTGTGTACTCTCCCAAAAGGGCTTTCTTCTAAAATTTAGGTTTTGATATCTGCAAAAATAAGTTGTTCCCATTGAAGTAATGAACTTAGTAAACAAACAGCAGTTATACACTCATTGATGCAAATGACATATGCAGCTTATTTTATTTTGCTTTTGTTTAACTGTCAGTTTGATAGTGGTAGTTAAGTTTAATAATTGTTTCAATTGCTAGAGACAAGAGTCATCCTTTTCTTCAAGTCAATTCCATCATAATATTAAACTCTCATTAGATAATCCTTTAATCACCTCAAATCTAGGGAATATAAAATAAATTCATCAAGTTTCATAACACCTTTTCACTTCTAGGTATCAATAACTCATAAATAAATAACAAATAAATAATTAATAAATCCTTGCATTTGATACGGCGCCTTATCACATCTTCGAGACGTCTCAAGGAGCTTCACAGAATATACTGTAAAGTGAATTTACTGTATATTTTGTGGGGGAAATTAATCTGTGACAACAACAGCAGCAAGTTAAATTTCTAAAGCGCCTTTTACGTCAGGAGGATGTTCTCAGGTGCTGACATATTAACAGTACAGTAAACCCCTGCATGAGTATCTGTATTAGTACTCAGCCAGACCAGGCCCAAAATGGATTCCTGAGCAAAGCAGGTCCAAATCATTCCACTGCACTGTTGATAACAGGATTTGAAAGTTTAGATCAATAACTGGGGCTGGGGTTCTTCCTTGTCGATTCGACTCGATAATGGTTAGGGTGGTCTGAGATGGACATGTAGGAGTGATTGAATTAGTAAGTTGTATGCTTTTCCTAGTTAAACTCCAGCACTACTCCAATGCACATTCTGGGATCCCCGAGTCTTGGCTCTTGCCAACATTTGCTTGATACTCCCAAACTGTCTGGGGAGAAAATATACCCTCCAATGTCATCCGCAAATGGAAAATATGTGGCATTCTGGCCGTTTAGTTTAGATGCTCTCAACCGCACACCCAACTACAACCCAGCCCCCAAATATTATAAAATACAATTTATGTCGGGAGGACGTCTCAAAGTGCTTCACAGTGCTGGATGCGCAACCAAGCTGGGGGTGAGTATTCCAAAAGATCGGTGACCAGTGGCCTAAGTAACTCCAGATGAAGTCATAACTTAACTGAGTGGAGTTCACAGAATCCTAGAATTTTATCAAGGGAGTTTTCCAAGTGTCCTGACCAACAGTGCCCCAGACAAACTTCATCGTTCACTTGTTGTTGTTTGCGAGATGTTGCAGTGGGCAAACTGGCTACTTCATTTGCCCACACACAAGACACTTTACAGTAAATCATGTGAAGAGCTTTGAGACATCCTCCTGATGTGAATGTTGCTATACTAAATGTAAGGATTATTATTATTTGCTATGTACCCTGCTGTTAAACTGTTCCAATTCTGTGTTCAACCTAATAGAATGTCTCTGTCCACCTTTCCAGACCCATGAAACCATGGAATTTCTATCTCTGCGACCTCCTCAAGCCCTACACTCTCAGACACTTTCGTCACTCAGTAGACACTACCTACGTGTCCCACTTTCGGCAGGTGGGCTTTTGACCTTTCTCCCCCCACTCTCTGGGAACTCCATCCAGGAATTTCTTCGAGTCTCTCCTTTCCCTCAACTTATTCAAGATGCATCTCAATAGACCTGTCTCTTTGACTGTGCTTTTCATCTTCCCCTTCCCCACTCCTTGGTTTCCACTCCCAGCTTGGGTGCCAAACTAGTATTGTTAAGTGCCTTGGGACATCCTTCCAATGGGAAAGGCACTATTTACATGTAAATTTGTACCGTGTTTTATTTCTACCCTGATAGACAATTCTGGGGCTCCACAGCCACTGAGAGGGTAGAATGAAAAAGCATCTCAACCCTGATAGATTCTGGTGGGATGTCCAGAGTCTCTCCTTCCAGGCTGATGCCACTGAGATCAGCTTATGGGACCCTCATGTCCACTGCAATATCAACTCATTAGATGCTAAAGAAGACATAAAACGGAATACTTACTTAATTGAAAATATGGATGGATTAGCTGTCACCAGGTCAGTTTTCGATCCCACATCATCTTCTCTGCCAATGATAGGAGCAAGATTACACCTGTAAAAAAGTACAATAGTTTCATTACTGTTGGGAATCAATAAACTTATCTCAGAAGCCACAGACAAACATAATCTTTATTTGATGATGATCAAAGTGTACGAGCCTCCAGTTCACAGATTGTGCATCTATATTAGCAAGGACAGTTGTATGTAAAATAGGAAAAATCAATATGCTATTATTTATAATGAGACAAACTTTGTTGTATGACTTTCCATTTGATCTTATTAGCACAGTTTTCGCTCCTGCCTTTTTTTTTAACAATCTGTAGATCAGACAGAAAAGTTTGTTAAAGAGTTTTTGGTTAAAAGCTACACACTATGGTCAAGATATTTAACATTAAAAATGCAAAACTCGTTCCATAATCCTAGTGGCCATTTGCAATCAGAAAATATTGTATTCTTTATCTTTAGAGCTGATTAATCACCGATCAGTTGCATCATTCAAATACTAAAGTGCCCTTTAAATTCAGGTACATTCACAATCTAACTGCAATAGTTTGATCATCCAGTAACGTCTAAAGTAAAAATGAGCATTTGTTAATTTTTTTTAAAAAAGCAGTGTCTTTCAAAAATATAACTGGAAGGAATATAACTACCAAAAAATGTGCATTTTAAATTGCTTTTTAATTTAACAAATTCATACTGTCTGTAAGTCGTTTCACAAGCCACTTTGTGAGTCTGTCTCCACTTGCTGCAGCCGCAATCAATTATCTTCTGTATTTCTCAATTGTGTAGGACTGATGATAAGAGAGTGAGATTTGTGGGACACTGCTGTACGCAATTGGCTGCCACGTTTCGCCCACAAAATATACAGTCATTTCACTTTGCAGTATATCCTGTGAAGCGCTTTGAGACGTCTTGAAGACGTGATAAGGCGTTATATCAAATGCAAGGATTATTATTACTATAATCTTCTGATTTTTGATGGAGAATTTTAACGAATATTTAGATAAATTCTGAAACACATCTTGGACAATAAATTGATGATAAGTAGTAACTCGTTGAAGTAGATTTTTTTTTGTGGTCAGGAGCCAGATGTCTGACACATGTGGAAACCCGTCAGCATGCTTCAGAGTATTCAAAGGAGACTGAGAGTTCCATATATGTGTACAACAACAACATAATTACATTTGTAAAGTGCCTTTCAAGTCGGGAGGAAGTCGCAAGGCGCTGAACAGTCAGGGATCAGGACCTGAGCGTGGGGAGCAGGGTTGGGGTGAGGGAGGGCAGAGTGGGAACAACAACAACAAGATTGCATTTATAGAGCGCCTTTCACGTCGGGAGGACGTTCCAAGGCACTGGACAGTTGGGTCGGGATCCGAGCAGGGGGGAAATGGTCAAGGTGAGGAAAGGGAAGGGAGGGAGCGAGGAGGGGATAGAGAGTCGAGAGGGGAGGTGAAGGCACGGTTGAAGAGAAGGGTAGGAGGACGGTTGAAGGCATGGTCAAAAAGGAGGGTCTTGAGTCACGCCTTGAAGGATGCAAGAGAGGGAGCAACGCAAAGGGATTGTGGGATGGCGTTCCAAAGACTGGGGGCAGAGAGGCTGAAAGCCCGGCTGCCAATGGTAGGGCGGGTTGGGTGGGAGACCTGGAACAGGCCGGAGCCTGCTGAGAGGAGGAAGCGGACAGGTTGATAGGGGGTCGGTCAGCAGCTCAGAGATGTAAGAGGGGACAAGGCCATGGAGGGCCTTGAAAGTGAGGATGAGGATTTTTAATTCTATCCTCTGAGGGATGGGGAGTCAGTGGAGCCAGGCGAGGGTGGGTATGATGGGGTCATGTAGTCTGGTGCGGGAGAGGACACGAGCTGCAGAGTTCTGGATGATCCACAGCTTGTGGAGGGAAGAGTTGGGGAGGCTGACAAGGCGGAGTTTCCATAGTCAAGCCTTGAGGTGGTGAATACATGTATGAGGGTTTTGGCAGCCTGAGGGGCGAGGCAGTGGCAGAGTCGGGTAACATTGCGGAGGTGGGGGAAGGCAGAGCTGGTCATGGCACGGAAATGGGGTATACAAACTACACAGAAACATTTTCCTGAATCTGGAATGGAATACCTCGCCTTGAAGGGACACACACTACGTAACTAATCGCGGAGAGTATTAGGCACAGTTTGGTGAGAGGCAAGGCATAATCAGAGAGTGAATTGTGGTACCAGTGGAGTTTAACCAACTAAAACTGCAGAGAGCCCTACCTGCCAGGTTGCCATTGAGAGCACAGTCTGGCAGGATTCCTGTTGGTTCAGAAACTGTACATTCAAGACTGCCCAGAAGGTTGACTTGATTCTAACATTCCACAAAGGACAATTTCAGGAAGGATAGCAGAATTTACCCACAGAATAATTAATGACTGCAATAAGTTGTCAGGAAGGGTGGTTGATGCTGTGATGGGAGAATAGTATGGTCGGTATTCTGACCAAGACCACACAGAGGGTTGACCCCATTCCAATATTCTGCAGGAAAGCCTGTTACTTTGGAGCCAGCTCAGCTACAAGGAGACACTGCTTACCCCCTCCCCCTAGGAGAATAGTCACTAGTTGATCATTTGACATCACACAAGTGCTGGTTTGAACGCTCACTGAATGAATAGCAAATACTATGATGTCTCGGGAGCTTCCTGGTGAGCCTCAAAGCTCATGATAAATTGCATGAGAGAGCATTGCTACCATCCTTCCGCCTACAGTTCAGACACAATCCCTACCCAAATAACAATTGATCCACCAGTTGGAGGTGCGAAGCTTGAACAACAGCTGCTTATCTTTCTGCATATCAATCAAGATGAATGAAAAGCCCTGGATATATGAATGTATGTACACAAACCCAGATTCTAGTCTATCCTGAGGTACCTTATTGCATCAGTGGTGCTATAATTGCACTTAATGTCCCTGGAAGAGGAATAGGGGACGAGGTAGCCAAAGTCACAGTTTTCATAATAAACTGTGTTTTTAATGGGTTTAGGAAAGCAGAGAGAGAGAACGACATTCCGCATCAGGCCTCGGGATATAGTTACACCTGAGGATTTCTACTTTGCAGAGAAGACTAGGATACATTTCGTATAGAGTCTCTCACATCGGAAGGAAATCCTGGACATACCAAAATGTCAATTTAGTTCAGCTATCAAATGCTACTTCGAGAATCTGAAAACAAGTTTGGACCTATTTTGTCAGCAGGGAAGTGAGCAGCAATTTAAAAAAAATTATCCAGACGAGCTGAAATTACACATAATTTTCATAGAATTGGTGTTTGGTTCCATGGGCAATCTTTAAAGAAGGAAAAAAAATGAATAACACATTCGATAATTATTGAAAGAAAAATGAAGAGTGGGAGGGGAAGGGGGAGATATTCTGTTATGAAATATCACACATTTCATTGCAATAGTTTACTTGAATTTCTATTACCTCGGAAAGACTCAATTATCTCGAATGAATCAGCAGAAATAAATCCAGATCTTTCTCCATGTTACTTCTTACCTGAACACAAAGTCAGCTTGATCTATTTCCTCTCCACAGCTGCTATTAGTTAGAATTCCTCCATTTCCCACCACAGCACAGCGTTTAGATATGGGGACTTTAAAAGGCTCAGTCTGATGGATAAAAAATGCAATTAGCATTCTCGTGACAATTCAGAAGGTCCTTTGATTTACAATTAAAATTAAAATACAATTAAAAGTTATGACAATTAATATTTAATATACATTTTACCAAATAAATAGATATATTTTTAAGAAGTATTGCATAGAGATACATAGAACTTTACAGCATGGAAACAGGCCATTCAGCCCAACTGGACTGTGGTTGTGTTCATACTCCGCATGAGCCTCCACCCCTCCTAATCTACTCTCCAAACCCTTCTATTCCCTTCTCCCTCTTGTATGCATCAGGTTTCTTTACAAAAGCTTACATTGATGCTTTCAGTTTCAACCACAGCTTACGACAGTGAGTTCCACATTCTCACTACCTGCTGCATTGATTTGTTTATGGTCAGCAGGGTGTCTGACATATGTGGAAATCCATCAGCGTATGCTTAAGAAGATCCAAACCAAACTAAGAGTTCCAGGCATCCTGCCTATACATGAAAATTCCTGAGGTGTCTGTTAAGAGTGCAATGCGCACATTCTCTCTCGAGGGACTACCTGACTATCTAATTCTGGGACTATTAAGCACAGGTTGGCAAGAGCCAAAGCGGGCGTTGGGGTACAGCTGTAGTCTAACTAGGTGAAACCGCATGGCTTACCATTGATAGCACTGTCTGGCAAGCTTTCCTGCTGGTTGTCCAGCTAGTTCAGCTCCAAGGAGACCCTGCTTACCTCCCCCGCCAAGAAGAATATTTGCATTAAAACTTTCCTCCTAAAGTCCCTTTAGATCTGCTACTCACTATATTTATTGCCTTTGTTTTGGACTCAACAACAAGTGGTGACAGGCTATTAATATTCACTTTGTTTAAACACCTCTATCAGATCCTCTCTCAATTGCTTCATCTATAACCAGTCCAATCTTTATTGACATGCTAATTGTATCATGCTAATTGCTCAAAATACGACAAACCATAAAGAAATTGAACGTGAAAGTCTAGAAATGCAAAACTTACCAACAGGTAAGTGTAGTTGAGGGAGGAGCAGAGCATTTGATAAGTCGGAGTTGAAGTCTGAGAGAAAACTACAGGTGTAGGAAAACGTCTTGCTAAAGAAAATGGACAGTGAAAGAGACGACTGAGAAACAGACAGCCAGGTCTAAGAGGAATCTACGAGAGTTAGCAAAACTAGAGAGAGTAGACAGTGAAAGTGACCACAGAGAAACAGAATGCTTCATGTCCAACTATTGGGACAAAGTCAGGGAGATGTATTCACAGAAAACATGGACTGAGTCGAATTGGCTGTGATGTGATAAATTCATTGAAGGCAAGTTACAATTAACAAATCACAAGTCGCAATTCTCACTCCACTATTAATAGTACACAGGTAAATTGCTGTTAATATTTTTTCTTTTTCTGAAAAAACCTACTTCTTGTTAAACAAATTACTATACTTCTGAACATGCACACTTGCACAAACTCACTCAAAACTTACCTGAGGAAGCAAATTAAAAATGTTTTCCGTGATCGTTATTTTCTTTTTAGGCTGTGCATCATAAGTCAGATTTGCTCCTAGTGCTGTGTTGACTTGTGTAACAGTGAAGTTTTGGATTGCATTGCAGCAATTTGTTAGCTGTGCTCTGGAAGATAAAACATTTCACATGTTGGGATCAGAACTTATTCTATAAAACCTTCCTCCTTGTAGCTATTCTATTTCCATTAAATATATGATGACTGTTTCAGATATAGGTACATATATTCTTCTGTGCTGTAAATTTTAATGGTTTCACATGGATAGAAATTCCACTGGGTCTAGAATTTACTCTATTTATGTAACATTTCAGATTATCCAGAAATTTAGCAAATTGCTGAATGCAGCCTTAATTCAGAAGCTGAATTTCTGTAAATTATTTTAAAAACTACAACAAAAAAGCTTCAAAGTTAAGACTGAATTCAACAATCTGCTAACTCCTGGATCTTCCGAAATTTTATATAAATAGAGTAAAGCTACGTCCAGGTGGAATTTCTCGCCAGTAATGCCTGGGTCTATTGTTTCATCATGGTTAGTGCAAAGAAGGCCGGCCAACTGTTATAAAAATGTTATTTGCAGTATTTGCTATCAATATTTTCAAGTATGCACAATGGTTTGAGATCTGAAAGATATTATATATATTGGTGTGAAAGACATTGTATTAGAGATGTTGACTACAGATGCTACCTATTTGCTTTTTATGGTACACATGCAAAGGATGTGTCTGTAATGGATGTGCTTCTTGTCAAAAACATATGTTTCTTCTTCAACACTTGAATTGCTTGCTTTCTCATACATTTTTTCTGTTTTCTCTTCATTCATATGGTGATTTTATTTTGCCTATTATTCTCAACAGAGGCACTACTGAATGCAACCAAGAGCATTTTGCTGTAACTTATTGGGGTTAAAAATATACATGTTTAGGACAGCCCCAATGGTGCAATGGACAGAGCTATAGTTTCAGACCAGGAGATCGCTGGTTTGAATCCTGATCTGTGCTGAGATTGCTTGTCACAGTTGGGGCTGGATGGGAACGTTAAGTTGTCCTTGGGCTTCTCAGGGATAAGGAAAGAAAGAACAGCCATGGTCATTGCTCTTGATCCCTCTGTTGAAGCATGTGTGTGGTAGCCAGGTGGGGAGAGACTCACTGCCAAGGCTCTCACACATGAACAATGACCACTCGACTGGGAATTGGGAGGAGAACCAATGCCATTGAAACTGTCCTCCAGCAAGTGGTGTCCAGACAAACAGCAGAGAGATATGTGCCAGTGGGGAGAAAATTAGAAAAAATAATCAGCCAGGCTAAATTTATTTTTAAATTACGTTTTGCACAGTAAAATTTACGAAGGATTCATGCTGAGGTGAAGAGCACTATGTAAATGTAAATTTGTATTGTATTTTATAACTATCAAAATCTATTAGTCAGCCCCAATGGTGGAGTGGATAATGCGATATCCACTTTGTGTGCACCATTTTAATCTCATTGGAACTCAGCAATCTGCTTCCAACCATATTCTAGCAGAGTTCTTGCATGTATAACGTGAAGTACATCCAACTACAACAACAAATTACATGTGGAGTCCTGTAGCTCAGTGGTTAGAGCACTCGCTTTGCAAGCGAGAGACCTGAGTTCAATTCCAGGCAGGGCGAAACCTTGGGCAAGTTTCCTTACTCCACACGCCTATTAATAATCCCTCCAAAACCAAAAACAATAATAAATTGGTCAATTTCAATCTACGACTGTTTGTGGGACATTGCTGTGCACAATTGGCTGCTGCGTTCGCCCACAAATGTACAGTCAATTCACTTCACAGTGTGTTCTGTGAAGCGCTTTGGGACGTCCTCCCGACGTGAAAAGCGCTATATCAAATGCAAGGATTATTATTATTATTATTATTTATATTGTGCCTTTCACGTCGGAAGTACATCCTAGGGCACTGGGAAGTCAAGTTATGCACCTGAGCTGGGGTTGGACCTTGAAGGAGCCAAAGGAAGGATCAAGGTAAAATAACTCTAGGATGGGGATTCCAGAGAGTGAGGACAGAAAGACTGAAGGTCCAACTATTGATAGTGAAGCAGGCCAGTGCCTGCTGAGTGGAGGAAGCTGGCAGGTATGGGAGAGGACATGATCTGCAGCTCGTGGAGGAAAGATTTGGGAAGTCTAGCAAGTGGAGAGTTGGCCCAGTCAAGAGTCTCAGCGGCCCGAGGGGAGGAAGTGGCAAAGGCAGGAATATTGTGGAGGATCTGGAAAGCTGAGTGGGTCAAGGCACAGATGTGGGGATTAAATGACAGTAAAGAGTCAAACAAAACACCAAGGTTCCATACAGGCTTAGAGAAGTGGATTGTGTATCTGTGTATAATGATACTGTCTGTGCCTGAAGTGAGAACGTGTTGATGGGAGCCAAGCAGGAGAGCCTCTGTCTTGTCGACATTCAACTGGCTCTCAAAAGTTTGCTCTCATCTGGAACTTGATGTCCGACAGGCAATCCATCAGGACACCAGTTATCCTGGAATCAAGGCTAGAGGGTGGAGGCAGAGAGATAGAGTTGGGCATCATTGGCAAACATGTGGAAGTCAACCCCATACCTGCGGATGACATCACCGAGCAGAATGTGATGTTTGACAATCCTCCATTATTGATCCCAATGTCTTGGGTCAAGTGCAGAAGACACTGTCAAAGCGTTTTTTTGTAACAAAGAGTCATGCAAGGGATCATTTGATTCTTATTACAGAGAGGATATTTTATAAGATAATTTGGATACTTTCCCATTGTTTCACATACAAGCAGATGAAAATCGATGGCCTCCAGCCTTGCTTCCAGGACAACTGCGGTCCTAATGGTACAGAGTGCAGAATGTTCACTGCTTCATGGAGCCCTTATCACTGATGTGTGCGGTTGGAGAGTTGTGTCAACTTGTTTCTTTTCTGTCCCCCAGTTGAGTTTAGGCAACTAGTTCCTTACTAAATCTACAGTAATTTTCTCTTGCCTCAAACCATCCCATGCTTTCATAATTGAATAATAGTTCTTTTAATGTATTTCAACATATTAGATTAAGGGGCAAAACAAGTTATATGAATTAATTCAAGTTACAACATGCTTAGAGTCATAGAAACAGGGGAAACAGGAACAGGAAGATTCCATTCATCACAATAAGCCTTTTCCACCAATTTATTAGATTCATTTATATTAGCTAGAAAAACAATAATTCCATTTCCATTTCTTTTCTGGTATTACATTTTTGGCTTTCTAAGGTGATATCCTTTGCAAAGGGTGAATGGTGCTAAGTCAACTCTGGTAGACATGATTTACTACCTAAGGTTTAGGCAAGTAGCTCTTCTGAAATCCAGGGCATTGGTGAAGACTGACCAGTCTGCATGGCCTTATAAGTGGTTTGGAGATAGGGTAGAATTTTTGCTGGTGATAGAACTCCTTTCACTTAACTCCTTATAATGTCCTAACCAGAGGTTAGCCCTAGCTGGGCAAGTTAATTGTAGGATAGTATTACAGCTGGCATTTCATAGGTTTGTGTATCTGGGTTATCACATTTACATCATCCCGAGTGGCTCCACAAAGTACGAGGCTGACCACAAACCTCCCTGAAACCATGAGTGGACATGTTTTTTTTAACTGAATGGAAAATATACTCCAATTGGTTTTCATGAATAACCTTAAAGAATCCAGTTTCTATTCTGGATTATTTAATTCTGCAGTTCAAACATTTACCTGAAATTCGTGTGTGCTGCAGAATTGCTAAACCATGTACATTTCTCTGTTTTCTTGAAGACTTTAATGATATCATCATCTTTAAACCTAGAAAAAGTAAAATCAAGTATTGATAGGGCATCAATGAACAATTAGAAGATAACAAAAATGGGTCTCAAGACACAAAAATTCACATGTTCGTAGGCTTATCTTACGTCTTTCTACCCCACCTCCGTGACATGACTCACTCTGCCTTGCCCCACCTCCGTAACATCGCCCGGCTCTCCCACTGCCTCTCCCCTCAGGCCGCTGAAATCCTCAGCCACACATTCATCACATCCAGGCTTGACTACGCGAACTCCCTGCTTGTTGGCCTTCCCAACTCTTCCCTCCACAAGCTGCATATCATCCAGAACTCTGCAGCCTGTGTCCTCTCCTGCACCAGCCTCCATGACCCCATCATACCCACCTTCGCCGGACTCCACTGGCTCCCCATCCTCCATCCTCACCCGGCTCCACTGGCACCCTATCTCCAGAGGATAGACTTCAAAATCCTCGTCCTCGTCTTCAAAACCCTCCATTGCCTTGCTCCTCACTACTTCTGTGATTTGCTAACTCCATATTGACCTGTCCGCCCCTCCTCTCAACAGGCTCTGGCCTGCTCCATGTCCCCCGAGTGGCCCGCCCGACCATTGGCGAGCAGACCCACACAGACCCCACACATTGAAAATCGACCCCACAATCCCTCCGCCTCGCCTCCTCCCTTGACTCCTTCAAGGCCCGTCTCAAGACCTCCTTTGGTCACCCTCCTACTTCTATCGTCCCTGTACTTCACTCCTCCTGATTCCAACTCCCAGCTTGGGTCCAAATTCCTAACTGTCCAGTGCCTTGGGATATCCTCACTACGTGAAAGGCTCTATATAAATGCAATTTGTTGTTGTCTTAAGAAATAGGGTTTATTGAAATTTTGGAAAGCAATTTTGGATAAGCTTTAGCTTTCATCTGGAAGTTGATTTTCTGCAGTTCTGTTAGTGTGGGAAAGTGAATTTTCCAATTCTGGTCTCCACACAATAAGAAGGATATAACTGCAATGGAAAGAGTCCAGCATAGGTTTGTGAGAATGATACCAGGGCTGGCAGCTTTTTGCTATCAGTATAGACAGGAAAGGTTAGGCTCTTTTTCATCACAGAAGAGATGTTTTAGGGGGAACCTCATACAAATATTTTAAATTATAAAAGGGTTTGATAAAATTAACATAATAGGCTGTTTCCATTGATCTTGGGAGTCCGTAACCAGGGACCATAAAAGAGAATTTAGGAGGAACTACTTCATGCAGGGTGTATCTAGCTTCCTCTTAAATGCATCTGTACTATCTGCTTCAACCACAACTTTGGGCAGCGAGTTCCACATCTGAAGTCAATGGGTCAATAAATGCTTGTATTCCACACTCATTTCACAATGTTAATATAGATACATAACGAGTTAGAATATTGTTTGTGTATGATTTCATTATGTTTTGAAAAAAAGCTTTTTACCTCTTAGGGATAAGAGTAAGCAACTTGCTGAGCTGCTTACACTCTGGTGGATTTGGCTTCAAATTATTTTTATTTTGAGTAGTTAAGGTTTGATCTATTTGCTGCTTATTCACCCTGTAACAAAAGAGTAAACAGTGATCAGAAGAGAATTACGAATAATAATAATAATAATTCTTGCACTTCACATAGTTCCTTTCACACCAGGTTGACAACTCAAAGCGCTTCACAAAATTTACTGTAAAGTTTATTACCCGTGTATTTGTAAGCAAATAATACAAAAGATTTTTCAACATAGGCTTTTCATCTCCTTGCTATTAAGTTCAGGTATAGAGTGATGGGCACAGCTCGGTCCAAACAATAGCAATATAAGCAGCTTATCAGTATCGCTGACATTCAGCTCCAGTTGCATGCAGATCACTCACATGCAGAAAGCAGGATTTTAACAAGATAAGTAATTATGCCTCTTATTAATCTTATTAATCTTATTAATCTTCATTAACATCTTTTTTATGTACAGTTTGGCAAAAGCTGTTTTATTCACCTAATGCTTCTATTTCATACTTGATAAGAAACCAGCTTTTAGCTTATGCCATATCACTGTTTATTCTCATATCAGTTTCTCAGCATTGCATCGGGAATGACTGTCTGCCATGAGGGAAAATCACATTTGCTTCTTTGCCTTTCCTGTAGCTGACTTACAATACCACACAATACTTCCAAATATTTTGCCTGCTGCTCACATTGACAAATTCTATTTTATTTGTTCTATTTTAGATTAAAAAGGAGCATAGGACCAATAAAACAGATCCCTTCTATGTTTTTTTTGTATTATTTATGTTTTGCATCCCCTTTTCCAGTGCTCCTCAATGTTATCATTTTTCTGCTGCTGTAACTCCTATGTAACTCCAATTCACCTTTGCTGCGATTCCACTTTAACTTACATCTTGATTTGCTTCCTCCTCAAGGTTGGGCACACCAGTTTCCAAGGTAATAACACAGGAGTTTATGGAAATCACACAAGTTTAAAAAAGCCAAAAAGCTGTTAAGAGAAATTGTGCTTCTTCAGAGAAAATAGTTTTTTTTACAGATAGACTGTCCCCCACAGAAATGGGTAATTTGTGGTTAAAATTAGGACAAAAAAATTAGAGCTCCCTACTTATACATTCGCATATCAATCACACTACATGGAATCTTTAGTTTAAATTATCGTGCTACACAAAGGAAATACAAAGAAAATTTTTACAATTTTCAAAACTGCATCGAAAAATGTAGCTGAATAACCTTCTTGAAAAAAATTCCCACCTGGACATCACTTTCTAACATAATCTATTTGCAGCCTCATTATATATAATAATAATAATTCTTGCTTCTTTCATGTCAGGAGGATGTTCCAAAGTACTTCACTGGATTTACTAACAAGTGGAGTGAATGTATATTTTTGGAAGTAATGGGGCAGCTAATTTAGACACAGCAGTGTCCCACAAACAGCCATGAAATGAAAACCCAATTTTTATTTGGAGATTATTGGCCAGCACTTTACTTGATTCACTAATACTAGACACAGCAGAAGATTTAATTTTCACTCATTTTTAGCTCTCCCAACAGCAAATTAAAACTTAATAACACAATTCCCTATCAACAACAGTGTGTGGAGCACATCGTTCACACAAACAAGACAACAGCAGACTGATGAAGAGACCAGAGAGATTTAATGATCATGGGCAGCAGAACTTTGACGTGAGCGTGTGAAGAATGAAGCAAAGGATTTTGGCAAAGAGCACCACTGGAGAAATTTAACCTTCAGGTGATAAAGATATGGATTAGAGTTTTACAGAGCAGGACTCGCTCCATGGTGAGGAGCTTGGCAATGGAACATCAGAATCGAGTCAATCCTCTGTGGAGGTCTTGGTAATTTGGTTCCTGTGTCAGGTAGGTCAGTACCTCAGGGCACTGTGGATGATAGATGAGGCAGCCTGCGTGTAGGCAGGATTTGGTGGATCAGACGTAGCTGCAAAGGGTACAGCTAATTTTAATAATAATAATAATAATAATAATTCTTATTATTATAGAATGTACATTTCATTCCAGACACAAGGAATTTTCCTGTCTAGGTAACATACATATATATGCAACTCTCTGGTTTGGATATCCTTAAGCATGAAGATAGGTCTCCACACATGTGACACACCCACCTGACCTAAAAGAAAATATGCACCTTCTCAACTCAATTGGCCCTTCCTCTCCATCCTCCTTGCATAACTCAGAGCAATACCTGCCTGCATAGAAGTGAAAAGCACTATATCAAATGCGAAGATTATGATTATGATTATTATGATTGTTATTATTATTATATACCAAAGACAATGTTGCAAAGTTTGCATCTTTTTACAAGAACAAAAACAGGAAAAACTGGGCTAAACTGCTACCAGTTGAGAGGAGTCTTTCAATGCTGTTCTGATGATTGCTGGAGTTCCCAACTCTGCCCACCTCAAGCTACAGATCATACAGAACTCTGTAGCTCATTTCCTTCCTGCACTAGGCTCCCGGACCTATCAACCCCAACCTTGTCTAACTTCACTGGCTCCCCATCCCCCATTGGCTCGAGTTCAAAATCCTCATCCTAATCTTTAAATCCCTCCAAGGTCTCGCCTCACCCTATGGTGCCTGCAATCTTCTCAAACTCTACCAATCCAGTCGTTGCTTCAGCAGGCACTGGCACCTCTAGGACAGACCAATTCCTTGCCTCCTCACTGTCTGTATTAGGACTGCAGTTGTTCACCATATACATAAATGATTTGGATTCAGGTATAGGAGGTGTGCTGTCAAAATTTGCAGATGGAACTGGGGGGACATGGTAAACAGTGAAGGGAATTACAGAATAATGCAACAAAACATAATAGGTTAGCAGAATGAGAAGATAGAGGCAAATTCAGTTTAACATACGAAAATATGAAGTAATTCACTTGCAAGGAAAAATAAAGAAAGCGCTTATAGTCTGGATGATAAAATCTAAGAGTAGAGGAGCAAAGAGATGCAGATCAACAAATCTCTGAAAGTAGCTACACAGGTAATAAAGGCTTTATAAAGGGCAATTGGGGGATCCAAAATATACAGTACATCTCGGGAAGCACTTTGAAGCATCTCAACAACACGACTCTGGGACATTGATGCGCATAACTGGCTGCCGCATCTCACCCACAAAATACACAGTGTTATACACTTGTACCAATGACAAGGATGCAAGGTATCAACAACACAACAGTTACGGACCCGAGCTGAGGGTCAGGGTGGGGGATGGGGGAGGGCAGGGGGGGAAGCAGGGAGATCGAAAGCACGGTCAAAGAGGAGGGTCTTGAGGTGGGCCTTGAAGGTGATGAAGGAGGGGGTGAGATGGAGGGACTGCGGGATGGAGTTCCAGAGGGTGGGGGTAGAGTGGCAGAAGGCAGTGGAGCAGGCAAGGTGGGAGACGTGAAGCAGGCCGGAGCCCCCTCAGTGGATGGAGCAGGCAGGTTGGTAAGGGTTAAGAAGTTGCAGAGGTAGTGGGGAGCAAGACCATGGGGGGCTTTGAACAGATCTTGAACTGTATCCTCTGTGCGATGGAAAGCCAGTGGACTTGGGCGAGGATGAGGGTTATAGGATCGCAGAGCCTAGTGCGGGAGAACGATACGGGCTGCAGAGTTCTGGATGATCTGCAGCCTATGGAGGGAGGTGTTGGGGAGGCCGACAAGCAGTGAGTTTCCATAGTTGAGCCTTGATGTAATGAAAGCATGTATGAGGGTTTCGGTGGCCAGGGGTGTAAGACAGTGATGGAGCCGGGTGATGTTGCGGAGGTGGGGGAAGGCAGAGCCGGACAAGGCATGGATGGAGGGTAGAAAGGATAGTTGAGGGTCAAACAAGACACCAAGGTTTTGGACTGGCTTAGCAAGGTGGAATGTGCATCCTTGAATGGTGATGCTATCAACGCCTGAGGTGAGGAGGCGCTGACGGGAGACAATCAGGAGGGCCTCGGACTTGTTGACGTTCGACTGAAGAAAGTTAGCTCTCATCCAGGACTCGATGTCTGACAGACATTCAGTCAGGACAGCAGTGGTCCTGGAGTCAAGGGTGGAGGCAGAAAGGTACAGTTGGGTGTCATCCGCATACATGTGGAAGTTGACCCCATGTCTGTGGATGATGTCACCAAGAGAGAGCATATAGATATTGAAGAGGAGGGGACAAAGTACTGAGCCCTGAAGGAAGCCGCACAAGATGGTGTGGGGGCTAGAGGAGAAACCGTTTAGAGAAATTAAGAGGAGGGGGTGCGAGAGGTACGATCTGAACCATTCAAATACAAAGCCGTGAAAGTTGAGGTGAGAGGAGAGGCGGTGGATGAGGATAGAACGGTGTTGAAGGCAGCAGAGAGGTCAAGGAGGATGAGGAGGCAGAGGAAGTCCTAGTCACAGATGGACAGGATGTTATTTGTCACTTTGACCAGGACTGTTTCTGTGCTATGGGCGGCATGGATTGAAGGGGTTCATGAAGGGAGTGGTGGGAGAGGAAGCAGTGAAGCTGGGAAGCAACAGCTCATTATAACACCTTGGATCGGAAAGGGAGGTTGGAGATGGGGCGGTAGTTTAAGAGCAGTGATGGGTCCAGGGAAGGTTTTTTAAAGATAAGAGTGATGACAGCTGTTTTTAATGGGGTTTGAACAGTACCAGTGGACAGGGAGAGATTTATGATGTCTGTGAGTAGAGGGGCAAGGAGGTGGAGTAAATGCAAGGGTTACTATTATTGTTGTTTTATATTTCTGTTCTCCCCCATTTGCATAATCATTTGCGGTATACCTCAAAGCTCTATTCTTGGTCAACTCCCTTTCCTTGTTTGTATACCTTTCTTGGAGATATCACCTGCAGGCATGGGATTAATATCCACATTTGTGCCAATAATAATAATAATAATCCTTGCATTTGATATAGCGCTTTTCACGTCAGGAGGATGTCCCAAAGCGCTTCACAGAACACACTGTAAAGTGAATTGACTGTATATTTGTGGGCGAACGTTATTGGTTGGCCTAATTATATCTTAATTTGGTTGTTTTGGAATTGACCCAAGTATTTCCTACAGCAAGAAAAAGTAGTGGTGAAACTTCCAATGATTCATAATGCATTGGATTTGGCTTTGTTGACATTCAGTTGAAGTACGCTAACTACAGTGGTTCTGGAAACAAGAGTGAAGGCATCATTGACACACATAAATAATGCTGTGTATTTTGTGGGTGAAACTTGGCAACCAGTTGCACACAGCAATGTCCCTCCAAGTCTTTCAGTTCCTGCGAAGTCCCATAGGTATTCAAAAACAGTTTTGATACAGTTTGTATGCTTATCCCAATATTTTTTCACTGAGAATGATTTGTACTAACAGCTTTATACATTACCTTTGCTACTAAAACTGAAATTTTTCTATGACCAGAAAAAAACAGTGCAACGTGAAACATTTTTTTAGATGCAGTTGGTTGGCTGACACATGTGGAAACCCATCACCATACTAAAGAGTGTCCAAACCAAACTGATAATTCCATGCATCCCACCTACACATAGAAATCCCAGAGATAGATTGTTGTAATGCTCTCTCTCTCCCCGGAGGGATGCATCCTGCTTACCTAATTCCGGTAAGTATTAGGTGCTGGTGGGCAAGCAAGAGTCAAGGCTTGTGGACCATAGAGTTTGCATGGGGGTACAGCTGGAGTCCAACCAACTAAAACCACATAGCTTGCCATTGAAATTGCTGTCTGGCAAGCTTTCCCGCTGCTTGTCCAGCTAGGACTACCCTATCTGTTAGGGCTTTGGCTTGCAGGGGTAACAAGAGCTAAGTGGAAGGATTCCCTGTCCCGAGTGATTGGTCTGACCTTCCAGGTCTGCCCTGGAATACTGTGGACCCGCCTGGCTCAGGAACCGGACTACCGAGACAGCCACGGATGGCTGGCTCAATTCCGACATTCCGTTGCCAAGCATGTCACCTTGGAGATAGTTCAGCTCCAAGGAGACCCCGCTTAAAAATATATATATATATACTATTGTGCAGAATCCAGTCAACTCCACTAAACATGTATTGCAAGTTTTTGTTTTAAAAATAACAACTTACATTCATTTAGCGCCCTTCACACAGGGTGGTGTCCAGGAGCGCTTGACAATGGCGGAGTCTGACAACGAGCCAGGGGAAGAGGGAGTGGGGAGGTCACCATATGCACAATCAAAAAGGAAGGTTTTTAAGGTTGGATTTGAAGTTCCAGAGTTTCGAGACATAGTAGCTGAAGGCATGGCTACCGATGGTGGACCGGAAGGGACAAAGGACGAACAGGAGGCCGGAGCCAGCTGAGCGGAGGCAGCGGGTGGTGGAGTGGGGGATAAGCAGGTCAGATTGGTGGGGATTTGCGAGCCCTTGAAGGGATTTGAGAACGAGTGAGAGAATCTTGAAATCGAATGTAAGCAACTAGACAAAAATTATCCACAGGTAGCAAACTACAATGGTTTAAAGTTAAATTTATAAATAATGTTTAAAATAAAAAAAGAAACATACCTCAAATATTGTGGCTTAATTGTATTCATCCAGCCTGCAAAATAGCCCAAACCAAACAATATACAAATCCAAAACAAACTCTTCCTTCTTGTCATGTTGCTCCTTGTACAGTCCACTAAACGTAAATGGTGTGCTTAAAAGTGTTACTATCCTCTATGCCGTAAAACCTCACTGCAAGTAAGCCAAAAATACACTGATATTGCAGGTGAATGGATCCTTCTTGAAACTGGAAGTTCCAGTTCTTTTCTTGCAGCAATTCATGATATGCCTCCCACTTTCAGATGCAAATTAACCGGGGCGGGTTTTACTTAGTTATAGATTTCCAGCATTCACCGTTTGGCTTTCTGTGTCCAGTTTTTGTATATTTTCCCAATATGATCCATTAAGAGGCTGAACAGGCACAACTGAAATAACTGATGATGCAACCTGTGCAGGAAACTTTAAACCCTGGTTATCAACCCACGAAGACCTTTCACAATAAATACAATCTTTGTATTTGATATAGCGCTGTATCAGGTCTTTGAGACATTTCAAAAGATTTAACAGAATATACTGGAAAGTGTAAGTGACTGGGTGTTGTGGGCAAAACGCAGGAGCCAATTGTGCACAACAGTGTCCCAAAAAGAGTTGTGGATTGAGTGACCAAATTATTGAGTTCTTCCTTCTGGCTAGGTAAGCAGAGTTGCTTGGAGTAAAAAAACTTGCCTACGGTTTCACCGTTCAAATCAAAGAAAATTTACGATAATACTAATAATATTTTCATTTGATATATCAAAGATCATAAAGCCTTTTACAGAGGATTGCTGCCAAGTGTAGTGATTGCATTTATGGATTTAAAAGCACTTTTCTTTTTTTTGTATTAAATACAGGAATGGCTAAAGCCACTTTTTATTGTCCTTCCAGCTGCAATATGAGTCATGCTCAAGTTGTGACACTACGTCATGTGTATCTCTCCAGTCTAATTTTAATCTTTCACTTAAGATATTTGCTAATAATGCTTCAGTCAATGTGAGGAATGTGTGAAGTCGCCCTACCCTTCACAATATTACTTCATCCATGCATTGAGGTCATAGCTCATTTAACACAATTACTTATCTTACTCTCGGATGTCAAAACTTTCTTGATTTTTCCAACCAAGCAACACCCAGTTTACAGTGGCAGAAGCTGTGAACCTGAAATTAGACATCTGCTTTCAGACATTTTCCTACTTCTGCAGCTGTTGAGATTGCGGAACTCAGAAAGAAATATGCATGTCTGGAGCGAGGGGAGTTGGCAATGTCAAGACCCTCTAAATTCTTAACCCCCCACACCTCTTTTCTGTGCAACCTTCGAAAACCCTAGTAATCTGCCCGCTCCCTCCACTTGGCAGGCAATAGCCTGCTTCATGTCCCCCACCCTACCTGCCACACCATCGGCGGTCTTGTCTAAGTCTTTCTGCCCCCACTTCTGGAGCCCCACAGTAGAGTCCCTTTGCCTCCTTCAAGGTTTGCCTCAAGACTAAACATGACTGTATCGAAAGCAAACATGTTCAAAGCTTGCTTCTAACAAGCCAATGGATCTCATCTGTCAGAGACACACAAAGAATTGGAAGGGGCAGTCTGTTTCATGATGCTGTTCTGTGTGACAGTGAATAATAGTCAGAGCATGGCCTGGAGCAATAATGATTGGTGGGGACTGAAGACAGTGGAGAGGGAAAAGAAACTACCTCCCTCATCTCATTCAAGACTTACCTCTTTGACTGTGTTTTCAGTCATCTTCCACTTCCCCCACCAGCGGCTCCCATCCCCAGCTCAGGTGCCAAGCCATTATTATTGCCTTGCGATGTCCTCCCAATGCGAAAGGCATTGTACTAATTATTATTCCTAAAATATAAATTGTAATGTGATGTGTATTGTATCCAGGACTTGATGTCTGGCAGGCTGGGTTACCTCATGTATCAGCTAACATCTTGTATTTATTTAGCTGAGTAACTTTGCTTCAAATGTCATGTGGCAAGAAACACACCTACAGAATTCGACAAGACCCTATAGTTAAAGACCTTTGCCAAATATTGATTTCAGGATTAGATAGAACAATAGGAATGAAAGTTTAGCGAAACCAACGTAGACAAAGATCGTGCTTCTACAAAAGTTGTGTAGGAGAGCTGGAAATGTTTAACCCTCTCTGTGTCACTTTTTTTTAGCAATTGTTTACAGAACATTATTTATTCAGAAACCAGCATTGTTCTGCAAACACACAAAATAACCACAATGGTTATGTAGCTGACTGACGTAGATAACACCCTGCTTCACATCCCAAGTGTAATTGCCTCCAAGCCTTCAGCCAATCTGTCCCCATTCTGAAACTCTATTCCTTGTTACCTCACTCTGAGCCTTCAAAACCCACCTTTAGATCCATTTCTTGCACTGTGTTTTCAGTGTTCCCCTCCCCTCCCCTCTTCAGCCCCCCCACCCACCAACCTGCAGCCCGGCTTCCCATTGAGTGTGTAAAATATGTCAAGAAAATAAGTAATTGTTGCTGTTGCCCTCTGTATTTCCAGCATTTCTGCAGTTGTTGCAGGTCTCAACATTGCAGATTGTAAACATTGTAACTGAGGTCGCTTTTTTCTAAATGTACTTTGGACAATTTGGAGTGACATCGCTAAATAAGTAATAAGTAACTTGCATTCATACAGCACCCCTCACTCCGAGTAGCGTCCCAGAGCTCTTGACAGTGGCGGAGCACGACACTGAGCCGGGGGGAGTGGGGAGGTGACCGTTCAGTCAGTGATAGGCAGCCAGTGGAGCCTGATTAGAACTGGTGTGATGGGGGCACTGAGTTCAGTGCGGTGATGGAGTTTTGTATCTGTTGGATTTTGTGGATAGTGAAGCTGGGGAGACCGGTGAGGAGAGCATTCGAATAGTCAAGGTGGGAGGTGATGAATGCATGGATGAGTGTTTCGGCTGTGTTTGGTAAGAAGCGGTCAATGTATTGGAGGTGGAGGAAAGCTGTTCTGGTCAGGGACCGGATTGGGGAAGGATGGACATCTGTGGGTTGAATCTGACTCCTAGGTTGCACCTAGGTTTGGTGAGTCTGAGACACAGGCCGGGGAGGTTGAAGAGGTCAGAGCCACAGGAGAAAGATATTGACAGGATCCAAGGAGTATAGCTTCCGTCTTATCGACATTTATCTGCAAGAAGTTTGCACTCCTTCTCACTCTAAAACTGACAGAACATCAGCAGACCTGGAGGTAAAAGTTGTAGTCCGCAATACTGAATCTAAAACATGTGTGGTAATTACTTTAGTTTTTGTATTGCGTACAATGACGAACAATAATCCTTGAACTTCATAACATGCCTTATCACATCATGAACAAAGCGCTTATCAGGATTTAATGTCAATTGCAGTAATTATGTAGGTGAATGTGGCAAGAGAACGGAAGTCAGCCTTCCTGATCAAATGATGAGTCAAGAATGTGTACGATACACATCCAAAGCACCACTTTAAGAGCCCACTGAAATCCATGAGATTCGTCTGTAACTCTCGGTCTCACAAGAGTGACCCTTCTTGTGGATAGAAACCACAATTGCATTCTGGATCACTGACAGAGTACGAGCCTCAGAAAGAATCCTGTTGACCAAGGCTAGAAGGGCAGCTCCAAGGGTAGTTGGGGGTTCCTGGCTTGACAAAGTAAGATTTCCCTCTCAGAGCAGTTTGTAGCAACTCAGCATTAATTCCATGAATTAACATTCACCTACAGGAGTCCAGCTTCTCCTAACAGTTTCTCACAAGTCAAGAATTTAACACAACAACTAATTGTTGTGATTGGGGAGTGAGAAGCCGAGTAACAAAATTGTACTTAGAAGTAACTACAGTGTATCCAAACCAAAATGTTCCGGATATCTATACCATCTACTTATGGAAATTTCACTGTAAATTGAATGGAATTATTATCTAGAATGGAATGCACACTCTCCCTTGGAGGAACACACCCTGCTTAACCAAGACTGGCTGACGTCAATAAAAAATTGTTTAACTGGTAGGATTCTTGCCTCTGAATCAGAAGGTTGTTCAGTCCTTAACTGGAGACTTTGACCTCACAGTTTAGGCTGTCTCTCCAATACAATGCTGGATGTTTGCTGCTTTGTTGGAGGTGCCAAATATGGGATGAAATTGAGGTTCTGTCTGCTGTTCAGGTGGACATGAAAGATCCCATGACACTATTTGAGAAGGGTATCATGGACAACAATCCCCACCCCAGATAAAACATTGGTCATTCACTACATGGCTGTTTATGTGACATTGTGGTGTGCAATTTGACTGCTACGCTAATCTACAAAGACCATCACGACACAGTAAAATCTTGTGAAGTGCTTCAAGATGTTTCAATGACAAAATATGAAATGCAAGGATTATCAAATGCAAGGATTATCAAAGTTCAAGAGAGTATTCGGTGAAGGTTTGCAAGAACCAAGGCTTGTAATAGTAATATGTACAATACATAAACCATTTCATATAAATCTAAATAAATTTTAACACAATAATGTAAACATTTACAATCTTTGCCCAAATAAATGAAATAAAATGAAAATAAACAGGAAATAAAAGTCTTAAAATGACATGATCCTGAAATACAACAAGTGAGGTAATTGGCAAATTTAGTATGTACAAACAAGCTGATAAATCAATTGATCAATTATCATATAAATAACAATAATATAATATTAATACTACATGATATAATATATTTATTAAGAATTGTTGCTGAATTAAAAATGTACATGGGAGATGGTTCAGAGCTAATTTTGACATCACTAAAATAATGTCCAACTCTTAGACATTTTAAGCATTGTTTTAGGCAAATCACCTAACCCCCCCCCCCCCCCCCCCACCTCATTAGAGCAGCACCAAACCTCCCCATACTTCCCCATGCCCCTCCTCCAATATAATAATAATCCTTGCATTTGATATAGTGCCTTATCACATCTTCAAGACATCTCAAAGCGCTTCATGGAATATACTTTTTTTTGAAGGAAAAGTGATTCGCCAGTCCACTAGCAACCGAGTTCTTACTTACTGCTAGGTAAACAGAGACGTATGGAGTAAGGAAACTTGCCCAACATTTTTTGCCCTGCTGGGAATCGAACCCAGGTCTCTCGCTTGTGAGGCGAGTGCTCTAACCACTGAAATACATGACTCCACTAGAGTGGCTGTGAAGCTCCTAGCCTAGGGTGACCAAATCTGTCCACTCCCTTATTTCTACGATCACCTCTTACCCTACTCCAGTGTTTGCCATCTCTGCTCAGCTAATTCGCGGTTACTGCATATCACTTGCCCTCTCTGCACCATCGTCAGTGGCTGAGCCTTCAAATCCTATGCAGCTAATCCAGCCCAAACAGGGAGAGATATGTACGGGATGGGGTGGCAGGTTTCAATCCAGCTTCCCGATTTGCCTTTCAATCCATAAGTTTTAATTTAGTACTTTTCCTGACAAGAACCTTGAGTCAGAGGCGGCATCAGAGGATCGGTTATGAAAGGGCATCTACCATTTTTGAGTGGTCTTGCCTCGTTTTGATTCAACAAGCCAGTGAGAATGCGGACAGCGAAGTTTTGAACAAGTTGGTGTCTGGTTGCGGGTGGGAAGATGACCAAAGGCATGGTCAAAGAGGAAGTTCTTGAGGTGGACCTTGAAGGAGCCAAAGGAGTTCCAGAGGTGGAAGCGGAAAGACTGAAGACATAAACACCGATGATGGGGCGGGCGGGCAGGGCTGGGGATGTGAAGCAGGCCAATGCCCGCCAAGCGAAGGGAACAGGCAGGTTGATAGGGTTTAGAAAGTCACAGAGAAAGGGGGTGGGGATTGGAAAGTCTTTTGACACTGACAACTCCCCTCATTCCAGACAAACATATTTCTTTCTGAGTCCTGCAAACGTAACAGCTGCAGAACTAGAAAAATGACTGAGAGCTGATGATTAATTTTAGGCATAGTTGCCAGTTTTTTCCACTCTAAGTTATGTGTTAGTCAATCGGAAAAATCGCGAAGGTTGGTTTCGACACCCGAGAGAATGATAAGACATAATTGTGTTGAAAGTTTTATGACATCAATACATAGATGAAGTAATATTCTGAAGGGAAGGGCGACTTCACACATCCCTCACATTGATAGAAGAATTATTGAGAAAACATCTGGAGTCATAAGTAAAAGATTAAAATTAGACTGGAGAGATACACATGAGTTAGCGCCAGTACTTTACTCATTACTCATTACGCCATTACTCATATTGCAGCTGGAAAGACAATAAAAAGTGGCTTTAGCCATTCCTGTATTTATTACAAAAAAAACAGAAGAGTGCTTTTAAGTCCATAAATGCAATCACCACACTTGGCAGCAATCCTCTGTAAAAGGCTTTGCGATCTTTGAACATTAGAGGCGATATATCAAATGAAAATATTATTATTACCGTAAATTTTCTTTGATTTGTACAGTGAAACCTTAGGCAAGTTTCTTTGCTCCACACAACTCTGTTTACCTAACAGGAAGGAAGACCCCAGTTATTAGACTTTTCCAGGGGAAAAAAAACGTTCAAACACAATAATAAAAATAATTTGGTCACTCAATCCACAACTCTTTTTGGGACACTGTTGTGCACAATTGGCTCCTGCGTTTTGCCCCCAAACACCCAGTCACTTACACTTTCCAGTATATTCTGTTAAATCTTTTGAAATGTCTCAAAGACCTGATACAGCGCTATATCGAATACAAAGATTGTATTTATTGTGAAAGGTCTTCGTGGGTTGATAACCAGGGTTTAAAATTTCCTGCACAGGTTGCATCATCAGTTATTTCAGTTGTACCTGTTCAGCCTCTTAGATAGAACATATTGGGAAAATATACAAAAACTGGACACAGAAAACGGTAAATGCTGAAAATCTATGACTAAATAAAACCCACCCAGGTTAATTTGCATCTGAAAGTGGTAGGAATTTCCTGAATTGCTGCAAGACTAAGAACTGGAACTTCCAGTTTCAAGAAGGATCCATTCACTTGCAATATCAGTGTATTTTTGGCTTATTTGTAGTGAGGTTTTTACAACACAGAGAATAGTAACACTTTTAAGCACACAATTTACATAAGGAGCAACATGACAATGAGGAAGACTTTGTTTTGGATATAATATATAATAATAATAATAATCCTTGCATTTGATATAGCGCTTTTCACGTCGGGAGGACGTCCCAAAGCGCTTCACAGAACACACTGTAAAGTGAATTGACTGTATATTTGTGGGCGAACGCGGCAGCCAATTGCGCACAGCAATGTCCCACAAACAGTCATAGATTGAAAATGACCAATTTATTATTGTTTTGTTTTTTTGGAGGGATTATTATTAGGCGTGTGGAGTAAGGAAACTTGCCCAAGGTTTCGCCCTGCCTGGATTTGCATATTGTTTGGTTTGGGCTATTTTGCAGGCTGGTTGAATACAATTAAGCCACAATATTTTAGATACTTTTTTTATTTTAAATGTTATTTTAAATTTAATTTAATTTTAAACTCTTGTAGCTTGCTACCTAAAAAGGTTAGAATACACGTTTGGTGGAGTTGACTGGTTACTGCACAATAGTATAATTTTTATGTTGCATTGTTTTTTTCTGGTCATGGAACAATGTGAGTTTTGGTAGCAGAGGTACTGTATAAAGCTGTTTGTGCAAATTATTCTTAGTCAAGGTAGGATAAGCATGCAAACTGTATCAAAGCTATTTTCGCACACCTTCAGGACTTTGATCTGGCAGGGGTACTGAAAGAGTAGAGAAGTGTAGCCTGATCCACCGCATTATTGTAAATGGACTCAGAGCTTAGGAAACACAGCATTAACGGTTGGTGGAAAGCTGAAGAACTGTAAATGTATGCGATTTTGAGCACTTTCAGAACAAAGCCAAAATACCGTTTAAAAGATTCAGCAAACTATTTGCCTCAAGCTGAATTTTTTTGGGTCAGCCAGGTGTCTGATAAATACAGAAAACTATCAACTTGTTTAAAGTATAATACAATAATACAATACAATTGTCATTTATGAATTTAGAATGGCTCGAACCGCTTGACAATATTGGCTGCATACCTGAACTGTGGTTGGGAGCTGAAGGGGGTGGGGAAAGGAAAGATGACCAAAAGAGTGGTCAAAGAGACGAGCACTGAAATGAGGAGAGGGAGTCAGCGAGTTGAAGGGATTATGGGTTGGACTTCCAGAGAGTGGGATAGAATGGCTGATTGCCCACCTTCTGATGGTGGGCTAATACTGTAGGGGACAAGAAGCAAGGCAGTGTTTACTGAGAGAAGGGAATGGCTGGATTGGTAGGAATGAACAACAACAACAATAAAATTACATTTGTAAAGCCCTTTTCATGCTGGGAGGACGTCCCAAGGCGCTGAACTGTCAGGGATCAGGACCCGAGCATGGAGGGCAGGGTTGGGATGAGGGAGGATAAAGGAGGTAGGAGGTTGGCTGAAGGCACAGTCAAAAAGGAGGGTCTTGAAGGAGGCAGTTTTTAATGGCTAGGGAAAACTACCAGAGGACAGGGAGAGGTTTATGATGTCAGTGAGCAAGGAGGTGGATCTGGGAAGTAAGGAAAGGGCTAGGGATGGGTTCGAGGGAGCAGGTGATCGTTTTCATGCGGAATGCTGATGCAACCGTGGATGCTGATGCTGCCAGTTCCTGAGATGCTGAAGCACTGGCACGAGCCGATCAGGAGGGTCTCAGTCTTGCTGACATTCAGCTGTAGAAAGTTGGCTCTCATCCAGGACTCGATTACGCCATTACTCATATTGCAGCTGGAAAGACAATAAAAAGTGGCTTTAGCCATTCCTGTATTTAATACAAAAAAACAGAAGAGTGTTAATACAAAACAACTGAAGAGTCCTGTAGCTCAGTGGTTAGAGCACTCGCTTTGCAAGCGAGAGACCTGAGTTCAATTCCAGGCAGAGGGCGAAACCTTGGGCAAGTTTCCTTACTCCACACAGAGCCTAATAATAATCCCTCCAAAACCAAAAACAATAATAAATTGGTCATTTTCAATCCATAACTGTTTGTGGGACATTGCTGTGCGCAATTGGCTGCCGCGTTCGCCCACAAATATACAGTCAATTCACTTTACGGTGTGTTCTGTGAAGCACTTTGGGACGTCCTCCCGACGTGAAAAGCGCTATATCAAATGCAAGGATTATTATTATTATTATTATTATTATTGATGTCAGACAAATAATCTGTCAGGACCTCAGTAGTCCTGGAATCTAGGGTGGAGGCAAAGAGATAGAGTTGGGTTTCATCCGCGTACATGTAGAAGTTGACCCCATATCTGCGGATGATGTCACTAAGGAGGAGCATGTATAGGTTGAAGAGGAGGGGACTGAGGACAGAGCCCTAAGAAACATCACATGAGACTGTGTGAGGGCTGGAAGAGAAACCATTGACGGAGACAAATTGGTGGCGGTGTGAGAGATAAGACCTGAACCATTCAAGGTCAGAGCCTTGAACATTGAGGTGAGAGGAGAGACGGTGGAGGAGGATGGAGTGGTCCATAGTATCGAAGGCAGTAGAGAGGTTGAGGAGGACAAGGAGGCAGAGGGAGCCCTGGTCACAGATGAACAAAATGTCGCTTGTCACCTTGACCAGAGCAGTTTCCGTGCTGTGAGTCGCATGGAACCCCGATTGGAGGGGCTCATGAAGGGAATGTTTGGTACCAGATGAAAGGGAGAGATTGATGGTGTCAGAGAGAAGAAGGGTGAGGAGGTGGAGCTGGAAGGTAAGGAGATGGATGGGGATGGGGTTACAGAGGTAGGGTGTGGTGAGATCATGAAGGGATTTGATGTTGACGTGAGGATCTTGAATTTGATCTGCTGGGGTATTGGAGCCAGTGGAATTGAGCAACGTGATATAATAGCGGAGCTTGGTGTGGGAGAGGACATGAGATGCATAGTTCAGAATAATCAGTACGGGGAAGAGCCAGAGAGTCCATCAACCAGTGGGTATTTAAGCCGAGGTATGAGAAAAACGTGGATCAGGGTAAAATACAACGACCATGTTTGGCAACTCAATGTCGCATCAGGTTCTGGAAGCCTATCACCCCCATTCTCGCCCGGCACCACTGGCTCCCCATCACTCGGAGGATACAGTTCAAGATCCTGGTCCTCAACTTCAAAGCCCTCCACAACCTTGTTCCGCCCTACCTTCGTGACATACTAACCAACCTGTCCACTTACAAAGTAAACCACCTGGGGTGATCGTTTTGGGTTGGATGGAAACTATTTTAATAATCCCAGAACTAGTGGATTTGACTTCTCTTTGTTCCATTTTCAGAATGGTAATTCAGAATTTTCTCTTCAGTTCGTCCCAAATTTTGCCGAACATGCGAGGCCTTTGTACAAACTGTAATGTATTGGTTGGAGCACTCATCTCACAAGCGAGAGGACTTGGGTTTGATTCCCGGGCAGGGCTAAACATTAGGCAAGTTTACTTACTTCATGCGCCTCTGTTTACCTAGCAGTAAGTAGGAAACAGTTATTAGGCAATTGGCGGATCGCTTTTCCAGGAGTATTAATCCCTTCAAAAAAATAATAATAATTTGGTCACTCAATCCACAACTGTTTGTGGAACAGTGCTGTGTGCAATAGGCTGCTGTATATTCCCACAAAATACATACAGTCAATTCACTTTACAGTATATTTTGTGAGGAGCTCTGAGACGTCTGAAAGCCATGATAAAGCGCTATATCAAATTCAAGGATTATTATTATTACTTTTAAATTGTTAAAGCAAAATATTCTGTGAGAGTTGAATGAAGCACAGATTGGAGCTGTACAGCAGCTGAAAAAGACTCTAACCACTGCTGCTTGCTTAGCTATTCTAGATCTCTCAAAACCTTTTCACTTTACAACAACAACTTGCATTTATACATCGCCCCCCACAGTGCTCTGATACACATAATTCTGCAGTCCTTTCACAGACAGTACACGACCAAGGGTGAGCAATTGCTTATACCAGTCGAGTCCGTACTCCAGTAGAAATGAAATTGAACACATGTGAGAAACATCTTCTTGTTGCAGTATGGGCGATTAAACACTTTACAGCTATTACAGGGTTTAACACTATTCAATTGTCTCGCCCTCTTTGTTTTTAAATGCAACCCGATTAATACCTGGGTCTATATAAATATTCATCATCAATCATGGATATTATTGCTAAAAGAGAGGTGGGGCAAAATGTTGGGCAAGTTTCCTTACTCCATATGCCTCTGTTTACGTAGCAGTAAGTAGGAACCCAATTGTTAGTCGATTGACGGAATTCTTTTCTGGGGCTAATTATCCCTCAAAAAAGTAAAATAAATAATAATAATAATTTGGTCACTCAATCCATGACTGTTTGTGGGACTCTGCTGTGCACAATTGGCTGCCACATTTCACCCACAAATATACAGTCAATTAATTTTACAGTATAAGGAAACTTACTCAACGATTTTCCCTGCTGGGAATAAAACCCAGGTCCTCTCGCTTGTGAGGGGAGTGCGCTAACTACTGAGCTTGAGGACTTCAGTGATGGCCGAAAATCGCAAGAAATATTTGGAGATACTGTGAAATTGTTTGTTGTGTGTGCAAAATAATCCGATACGTAGAAGATCAGAAGCTCCTCTATGTTCTGTACCAAAGGACGGACCATAGTCTCACATTCAAATTGATTAAACAGGTCCATTACCAACCACAGCTAATGGGGATACATTTAGCCTTGTTATAATTGTCTCTTTTTCTAATTGGATAGGGGCAATTCCTACTGGGATAATTCAGCATTTACAATGGTCAGAGTCTTGGTGGCGCAAGAATTTACTAATTGGGGTTTCCCACTGTCCCATAGACTAGGATAGAAGCTCACATTTCACAGCAGAGATTTTTCAGAAATGTTGTAAAATTCTTGGTATTAAACAATAATTACATATCCCTTATCATTGAGAATCATCAGGGATAGTTCAGTGATACTAACAACAGCAAATTGCGCTTGTATAGCACTGACAAAGGACAGTAATCATCACTCTGGGCATTAGCCGGAGTATTAACCTCAATTCATCCTGTTGCCATAAAATATGGGGAAGTCTGTGACACATCCCAGAGTGGTTAAAACATCTGATCTAAAAATAATGTTCCCGATAGGAACCAAAAGAACTTAAAACTGTACCTTCCCTTATGGCATCTGTTGAGTCCCACTAAATACGTCCAGCGGGGCAAGGTTGCCTCTATGATAATACAGGATGAAATTCTACAGCAGCAACTCGTGTGACATCAGTGATATGGCTTCTCCAGAATCTCTCAGAGCTGCAGACTCTTTACCATATGGTTCAATATTAATCACATAAGTTTGGCCACAATACCTTTGATACCGGTTTAGGTCTGGTACCTGATTCAAAATATTCATCGGTAGGAGATTAGAGTCAAACGTAACACCTTGTGGACCTCCACAAGTTTGACCACTAAAATTTCCTCTACCTCTTCTTCCTTTATTTTGATGACTGGTTATCCATTGTGCTCTTATAACCTACATAGCTACTTCCAATGGACCGTACTCATCGCACCCCGATGATCATTGACTATTACTCCTGGTATCAAAATCTCAGGACTGTTCCCGTGAACCCCTAAATATTTCTCTCCACCTTTGAGTTTGTGGAGGGTCTGATCCATCTACTACACGAGGTCCCTTGTACAAAATTTACTTCATTCTTGTCTGATTTAGAGCGAGGAAAGTTCCTCCTTAGACTGCTTCCTTTCTTCTTCCTTAATCATAATATTCAGAAAAATCTGATCGCAGCTTAACTATACTTTCCAACAGGTAACAATCCTGTCTATTTAGCCTTTTAATAGGAGAGCTTAGATTACTTCATAATAATCGCTTAAATAAAGATCCTCTGGGTGCTTCCAGAAGTATACACATCAGTAAATCGTTCTAAGAAACCCTGAGGGTGAACATTAGATTCCTGCTTGGTAAACAGAGGCAAAGCAGTTCTATAAGTTCTTGTACTACAGAGCGTCTGCAGTTCTGTAAAAACTTCCTGATAATTTAGATCATCAGAGCATAGTCTGACAGGTAACTGATGCCAGAGGGTTAACGGCAGTGTCATTTGGAGAACCACAAGTTTGTTCATTTCATCAAGGATCCCATATAATTGACAAGCACTCTGCACACATCTCAGATGCATAAAACATGATTGTTTTTCAGGCTTAAATATTCCAGCATTAGAGACTACATATTTTAATTCATTTGAGGGATGCATAAAAGCAGCGGCAGCATCTGGTATAGGTATTTCGGATCCAGTCACTAAATTTGAACTTTGAGGTTCTCTTAAGGCCCGCTCAGTCAGCAATTATTTTCCTAACTCACTGCTCCGAGCTTGTACTCGATCATCTGCAGCGATTATCTTTGCCTAGTACTGATCTATCTTGCCTTGCAATTGGCCATTGTCTTCTTGCAATTGGGAATTGTCATGTTTAACCATACTCAATTTGTCATTGACTCAATTTGAGAAGATTCCAACCTTATGTTCAAGAGGGTGCTATTTGCAATTGACTGTCACATTTCGCCACCAAATACACAGTCACTGCTTTGTGAAGTTCTTTGAGACATCTCAACAACATGATCAGGGGCTATAAGAAATGCAAGGATTATTATTATTAATTCTTAATAAATATTAGTTTTTTTTTTACTTATTCTAGTTCTTTGCTTCGTTTTAAGCCTTCTGAAGCTTCACTGATTAACTCATGTATCATATTCAGCATTCCTCCAGTGCAGGTTACAAATTAATAATACCCTTTGAGATCAGCCATGGACCCAGGACTCCTTAACTTTGTGACAGTTGACGTATTGACGCTTTTATAAACTTAAGTGCGTTAACACTTTTGTAACACACCTCCCATTTGACACCCAGCATTTTTTTATATTCTTATCTGTGAACTTTGGTTCATCTGGGGTCCCAAAATGTTGGGTTCCAATGTACGATTAGCAGTGGAGTTCTCCAGTGTTGAAATCTGAAAGACCATCTTATTCTGTTTGCCGGAATTTATATATTAGAATTCGTGAACAGAGGAACCAAAGTCACCTGTGTTTTATATTCAAAGCTTGTTTAATTAATATGGCAGAATAGTTGCATTAGTTCAATAAACATAGTACCAATAGACACGTTAACACCAACAATATTGGCTGTTATACTCAAGTGTACAGCAATGTTACTGTAATGGCAATATCAAAGTTCATAAATTCATAAGCAACAGGTGAAAAATTTCAAGATCTCTTCCTTCTAGTTTCTCTGAGATGAGTGTGCATTATCTGTGGAATTGGTAGGCTGATGATAACATTGAATTAAGCAAACAAAAATCCTTCTCTCTTTTCAGCTGAATTCCTATTTTGTCATTCTTCTCTTTCATTTTCTTCTCATGTCGCTGAAATAACAGGAACAATCAAGATCCGGTGGCGCTGTCACAGAGCATGGGAAGTGAAAGATGCACTTGCTCTCACCACCTCAGTCCAAATACCATGACGACAACAGCAACAACAAATTACATTTGTATAGCTCATATGACCAATTCTGACTGACCAAAGCATAGCTTAGCTATACCTCTTTTATCATTGTCTCTTTTTAACATCACGATGGATGGTCTGTGCGAAGCTGCACATACTCACAAGTCCGATAGTTGTTTACAGGTTGGTTTGAACAAGCTGAGACCGCCCTTGGGTACGGTATCCATGAGCTGAATTTGATTAAAACAATGCAGGTCCGTTACATCAATAATTAACAAGAGAGCTACAGCTGTGATAAGCACATTTCTTACACATTGCACCCAAAAAAAACTAATACAATCACGTTGTGTATTGTAATATATACATTGTTCTCCAGTAAAGTTATTTTAGTAAAGTGCTTCAGAAATATTTTGAACCCCAGCACAACAGCCTCTACAAGTCATTCTCATCATTTGATATAGTAACAATATTGCTTACAACACTGTTATCCGATATACAGTACCATGTGCTGTAGCATCTGTCTTAGCTCATGGGTGTTAATTAACTGCCTACAAATTAACAGCTTGTTAAACCTGTTAACTGCTGTATTCCAGAATTATATTCAATTTAGTTCTAATTTGCTGCAATTATTTGATAGGTTTTGCACTTTAAAAGCATAAAAATACACAGTCCTTAACTATTGGTGACATTTGTTGTTGCCATAAAAACGTTAAAATGTGGAACTAATTTAAAACCAATGTAGAAAAACAGTTAGCAGTGAGCTCAGGTGAAATTGGTGTAATTACACCATTCTGTACAGAAAAAAATCTTTTTACCTTTTGTTGCTTTTTTTGAGGCCACATAATATTGCATTTATACTTCAAAGGTATGAGGTAGAATTTAGTGAAGGGAGTATTGGAAAACAAATTGATTGTGGAAGACATTAGAGCTGAGGCTTTTTGCTGTTGTCAACAATGTCCAAACACGTGCAATTTACATAACAACAACAAAATTACATTTGTAAAGCGCCTTTCACGTCGGGAGGACGTCCCAAGGTGCTGGACAGTCAGTATTTTGGACCAGAGGTGGGGTTCCAGAGGATCTTGAACTGTATCCTCTGAGTGATGGGAAGCCAGTTGAGTCGGGCAAGGTCAAGGTCAATGGATAAATGTCAGTTGGTCCCATTGTACAGTCAGAACTGCCAAGAAGTATAAAACGTGTGTGTGTGTGTTTGTGTATGTGTGTGTGTGTGTGTGAAGGGTGGTGGTGGCATCTCAGGGCATCTTGTGGAGGTATGTAAAATGTTAAACACCAATCAATACTTGAGGAGGCACAAAAACTGTAGCAAAAGAGGGCATAGGTTTAGAGGTGTCCTTCCAAAAGACAATTTCAGGGCAGATACCAGAAGGTAATTAATACTGGATTAATTTGGAAAGCAGTTTCAAGTGTGGTGGGTATTCTGAAGGGATGAGATAAGAAGGGCCTTCTTCATCCAATCCCAAATGTTGTGATCTTGTTATATAATAATAATAATAATATGTGGAGCTTAGTGGTTAGAGCATTCACCTTGCAAGCGAGAGGACCTAGGTTTGATTCCCAGGCAGGGCAAAATGAAAAGTTTCCTTACTCCACACTCCTCTCTTTACCTAGCAGTAAGTAGGAACCTGGTTGTTATTTGATTGGCGGCTCACTTTTCCAGAGGTAATAATCCTGTTTTTAAAGAATAATAAATAACAATAAAAAAATAATAATTTGGTCACTCAATCCACAACTGTCTGTGGGACACTGCTCTGCGCGATTGACTGCTGCGGTTTGCCCACAAAATACACAGTCAATTCACTTTACAGCATATTCTATGAAGCACTTTGAGACGTCTCGACGATGTGATGAGATGTTATATCAAATACAAGGATTATTATTATTAGATATGGAAACTGAGGTCTGAAAGTCTACCGAGTCTTAGCCTGTTTTTCTGATTCAACCTCAGTATGCTCTGCACATTTTCCATTTAATTTAGAATATAAACTTTGTGGATTTCTAAAAGAGCAGTCTTAAGGTAACGCCCCTTCCCCTCTCCTTCCTTCTCTCCCCATGACCCCAGCTCGGGTTTGAAATACTATACTCTGTCCAGCACCTTGGGACATCCTCCCGATGTGAAAGGTGCTATACAAATGTAATCTTGTTGTTGTTGTTGTTCTACCAGTATTTCAGACCCATATGTTGCTCTCCACACCATCCCACCCACACACTTAACTATGTGACCTAAAAAAGGTGCAGCTCCTAACTCTAACCCTACATTCTTTAATTCCTTTTTTTTCCCATCAGAAGAAAAGAACTTCTGGTGATGTAAAAGATAGGTATCTCAACCATGGCAGGAGCTGTTTACCCACAACAACCATACCTTTTGACTCTTGTTTGGATGAATAGAAATCCTGGAGACCGACATTTCAGGGAGCCTCTTTCCTCAAAAAGGGTTGTGAGTGAGGAAACTCATAACATGTTTCTTTAAGTGCTTGACCAGATTCAATAGGTCATCAGTGCAAGCTGTTGTTGTTGTTGTATACGCTCACCCCTACATATGGCCCTATCAAGGAACAGCCACATTTTTAGACAGCCACATTTGTATGCCTGCAAATGAGTTCTATTATGAACTCAAGGAAAAAGATAAGTACACTTCCCCTCAAGATGAGTTTTGTTTTCAGTTTCAGTTCTAACAGGATGCTCCGTAAAGCTCTCTGATAAGTCTTGTGTGTATGAACGATGTGCTGCACACACTCAGTCATTAGATAATTGATTTAATTTGCTGTTGAAATATTACACGGTGTGCAACATGAAATTATGGAGTTATTTTGTCATTGTGACAGGAATTATTTTTCTTTTTGGCTTGATCTTCAACTTGATGAATCGAACTGATGTGAAGACTTTCAGTTTAAGTTACATCAGGTATATTTTACTTTTTCAATGTTAAAATGTAGAGTTTGTTTAAATGCAGAGGGACAATGTTGTAAAATTGACAACTAAACTCAACAATTCAAATTGTTTAGATCTATGCAGGAGTGATTTGTAACAGAAGTGCTTTCAGAGAAAAAAAAGCAATCGTACATGAATATTTAGCTGTTCTGTGTTATTGTAATGTTATGTTGCTTTTAGACTGTACCATAGAGAATTTAGGGATATTAATGTTTCCTCAAAATAAGTTTTTTTTTAAAATTCACATTAGAAAATAATCTCTAAAAAATGTAATCCTTAAAACAAAAATGTGTGTAAATAGGAAGCAAAGTTGGGGTTATGGAAAAACTACACTTCCTGGCACAGTTCTGGTAGATTTTCCCCAGTGCCATATTTCCACATAAATGCTTTAGTTTACAGCTGAAAATGAATGCAAATTAAATCTCCTTCTGTGTCTAGTATGTAATGTAATGTCCTGGCCAATAATCCCCAAATAAAATTGGGCTTTCATTTCATTGCGGTTTCTGGGATACTGCTATGTGCAAATTGGCTAACGATCTGACTATGCAAACTCATTACTTGTCGGCCTCCCCAACTCCTCCCTCCAAAGGCTGCAGATCATCTGGAACTCTGCAGCCTGGTTCCTCTCCCACACCAGGCTCCATGACTCTGTCAGCCTCTGTCACCCGACTCCACTGGCTTTTCATCACACAGAGGATACAGTTCAAGATCCTGGTCCTCACCTTCAAGGTTCTCCATGACCTCGCTCACCCTACCTCTGCGACCTCCTAAACCTTACCATATTACCCGCTCCCTCCGCCTTGCCTGTCCCACCATTGGCGGGCGGGCCTTCAGCCATTCTACCCCCACACTCTGGAACATAGCGCAGTCCCTCCGCCTCGCCCCCTCCCTTGCCTCCTTCAAGACGCATCTCAAGACCCTCCTCTTCGACCGTGCCTTCAATGACCCTCCTTCCCCCACTGCCCTCCACCCTCCCTGATCCCAAGCCCCAGTTCAAGTCCGAAACACTGACTGTCCAATGCCTTGGGACGTCCTCCCGACGTGAAAGGTACTATACAAATGTCATTTTGTTGTTGTTGTAGTAGGTGAATAAAACAGCTTTTACCAAACAAAAAGATGTTGACGAAAGAGGCATAATTGTACTGTTAAAATCCTACTTTCTGCATGTGAGTGATTTGCATGTGACTGGAGCTAAATGTCAGCGATACCGATAAGCTGCTCTTCCTGTTTTTCATTATATTGCTATTGTTTGGACCTAGCTGTGCCCATCATTCAATACCTAGCTTAATAGCAAGGAGATGAAAAGCCTGCATTGAAAAATCTTCTGTATTATTTGCTTACAAAATACACAGGTAATAAACTTTGCAGTAAATTCTGTGAAGAGCTTTAAGTTGTCAACCTGGTGTGAAAGGAGCTATGGCAAGTGTTATTATTGTTCATAAAATCTCTTTTGATCACTGTTTACTCTTTTGTTACAGGGTCAATAAGGAGCAAATAAGACAAATCTTAGCTACTCAAAAGGCAAATCCACCAGAGTGTGTGGAGCTCAGCAAGTTGCTTACTCTTACGCCTAAGAGGTCAAACAGATTTTTTTTCAAAACCTTACGAAATCATATACAAACAATGTTAAGACTGATTATGTATACATTAAGATTGTGTGATGAGTGTGTGTGCTGGGGAGCAGAGGCAGGAAAAGAAATGCAATGCAAGCTTTTAGTGACCCATCTACTTCAGATGTGGAACTCCCTGCCCGAAACGTTGGATAAAAATAGATAGTGCAGATGCATTTAGTACAGAAGCTGGATATACACGAGGGAGAAGGGAATAGAGGGATATGGAAGGGAGTAGGGAGTGGGTGCAAATTCATATGGAGTATAAACACCGACAAGGACTGTTGACCAAATGGCCTGTTTCTGTGCTGTGTTGTCAATGTCTTTTTCTTTACTCAGTAGGTAATCAACATCTGGAACAGATTGCCAAGAAAGGTGGTAGAGGCAAGGACAGTGGCTTCATTTAAAAAAGCAGCTTGATGCAGTGATGGGGGAACAGATGGGACTTTGAACTTTGAAATTACACAGTCCAGGCTGACCCTCCAGTACAGTGCTGGGGGTATGCTTTATTGTTGGAGGTGCTCTTTTAAACTGAGGTCCCATCTGCCTGTTAAGATGGATGTTACAGTTCCCATGGCACTATTCAAAAAGAGAAAAATGTTTCTTAGGTTGTCCTGACCAATAATTCCCCAGATAAAATCAATCATTCACTTTGTGGCTCTCTGTAGGGCATTATTGGGCACAAATTGGCTGCCATTTTCGCCCTAAAAATGCAGTAATTACACTTTACAGTAAATCTTGCAAAGCCCTTTGAGAGCTCCTGCCAGTGTGAAAGGCATGCTGAGGTTATTTCCAAACATCTGATTTCCCATTTTGTGAGCAGCAAAATCCCACAAAACAGTGATTAGGTCAATGAACAATTGATTTGCAGAATTGTTGGACAACAGGAAAAACTTATTTTTTCAAATAATGTAATGCGATCTTTAACATCCTCGTCCAGACCAGACAGATTAAACCTTTGTTTAACATAACATTCAAAGGACAGCATTTCTGTCAAAGCTGAATCCCCCCAGTACTACATTGAAGGGTCATCCTGTTAAGTTTCTCCTAACATTGAAGAAAATCTTGGTTTAGAATCTTATCACTCATAGAACAAGTTGACTTATTACTCACTATATAAAACAGTGTGAGGCAATAATTTTCTTTGGTCAGGTGGACATCTTTTAGATGTCATGTCTCCGCGGAGCTGCACGAGGTCTGCAGTGATCTTGGTAGTCCAGTTCTTGAGCCAGGCAAGGCTGCAGTACTCCAAGGCACTGCTGATGACAGCCTACTCAGCCTGGCTCATCGAGGCAGACCAGTCACAAGAGGCAGGGACTTCCCACTCAGTTCCCATTATTTCTGAAAGCCAAAGCCCCAACTGGTAAGGTAGAAAATTTGCAAGGCTGTGCTTTCAATGGCAAGCTATGCAGTTTTAGCTGGTTAGACTCCAGCAGTACCCTAATAGTGCTTTTCACGTCAGGAGGATGTCCCAAGACGCTGGACAGTTAGAGATTTGGATCCAAGCTGGGAATTGGGAAAACGAGGGGTGCAGGGAAGGGAGGGTAGGTGTAGGAAGGTGACCGAAGGTGCAGTCGAAGGGGAGGGTCTTGAGATGGGTCTTGAAGAAGGCAAGAGAGGGAGCAAGGCAAAAGGACTGTGGGATGGAGTTCCAAAGGGTGGGGGCAGAGAGGCTGAAGGCCTGACTGGTGGGTGGGATGGGCACATGTAACAGGCCGGAGCCTGCTGAGCGGAGGGAGCGGACAGGTCAACATGGAGTTAGCAGGTCACATAGATAGGGAGGAGCAAGGCAGTGGAGGGCTTTGAAGGTGAGGAGGAGGATTTTGAAATCTATCTTTTGGGGGATGGGGAGCCAGTGGTCCCAGGGGGGATGGGGGTGATGGGGTCACGGAGCCTGCTGCAGGAGAGGACACAGGCTGCAGAGTTTTGGATGATCTGCAGCTTGTGGAGGAAAACATTGGGAAGGCCGACAAGCAGGGAGTTAGCGTAGCTGAACCTGGATGTGATAAATGCATGGATGATGGTCTCGGTAGCCTGAGGTGAGAGGCAGCGGCAAAGCCGGGCGATGGTGCGGAGGTGGGGGAAAGCAGAACGGGTCACTGTAAAGATGTGGGCTAGAAAGATGTAAGACAATGGTCTTAAGCCTACAAAAGTGTGACATTTGGTGTCTTGAGACTCATTATTTTAAATCTTCTTATTGTTCATTGATGCAATATCAGTATTTGACTTTACTTTTTCTAGGTTTAAGGATGATGATTTTATCGACCTCTTCAAGAAAACACAGAAATGTACATGGTATAGAAATTCTGAAGCAAACCAGAAATTCAGGTGAATGTTTGAATTGCAGAATTAACTATTCCAGAAGAGAAGCTGGATTCTTAAAAGGATTCCTGAAAACCTATTGGAATTTCAGTTTAAGAAAAAAGTTTTGACTCATGGTTGCAGGATTGTTCATACTGGCAGGTCTGTGGTCAGCCACTCGGGAGGATTTAAATACACAAACTTATGAAATGCCAGCTATAAATACTATGTTATAATTAACTTGTTCAGTTAGGATTACCCTCCGGTTAGGACATTGTAAGGAGCCAAGTGAAAGGAGTTCTAACCCCAGGGAAATCTGGACCCCCTCCCCATCCAAAAAGTGATATCAGAAATGTAACGGAAATTGAATTATTGTTCTTCCAGCTAATATAAATGAACCTAATAAATTGGTGGAAAAGGCTTATTGTGGTGAATGGAATCCTCCTGTTCCTGGTTTCCTCTGTTCCTATGACTCTAAGCATGTTGTAACTTGAATTACAACTTGAATTAACTCATATAACTGTAGTTATACAGTTAGACTGAGTCCTATAGCTCAGTGGTTAGAGCGCTCGCTTTCCAAGTGAGAGACCTGAGTTCAATTCCAGGCACAGGGCGAAACCTTGGGCAAGTTTCCTTACTCCACACAGAGCCTAATAATAATCCCTCCAAAACAAAAAACAATAATAAATTGTTCATTTTCAATCCATAACTGTTTGTGGGACATTGCTGTGCGCAATTGGCTGCCGCGTTCGCCCACAAATATACAGTCAATTCACTTTACAGTGTGTTCTGTGAAGCGCTTTGGGACGTCCTCCCGACGTGAAAAGCGCTATATCAAATGCAAGGATTATTATTATTGTTATTAGGATTATTATAACTTGTTTTGCCCTTATCTGATATGTTGAAATACATCTCTCTGCCTCCACCCTCTAGCCTTGATTCCAGGATAACTGGTGTCCTGATGGATTGCCTGTCGGACATCAAGTTCCAGATGAGAGCGAACTTTTGAGAGCCAGTTGAATGTCGACAAGACAGAGGCTCTCCTGCTTAGCTCCCATCAACACGTTTTCACTTCAGGCACAGACAGTATCATTATACACAGATACACAATCCACTTCTCCAAGCCTGTATGGAACCTTGGTGTTTTGTTTGACTCTTTACTGTCATTTAAACCCCACATCTGTGCCTTGACCCACTCAGCTTTCCAGATCCTCCACAATATTCCTGCCTTTGGCACTTCCTCTCCCCTTGGGCCGCTGAGACTCTTTCATCACATCCACACTTGACTGTGCCAACTCTCCACTTGCCAAACTTCCCAAATCTTCCCTCCACGAGCTGCAGATCATGTCCTCTCCCATACCTGCCAGCTTCCTCCACTCAGCAGGCACTGGCCTGCTTCACTATCAATGGTTGGACCTTCAGTCTTTCTGTCCTCACTCTCTGGAACCCCCATCCTAGAGTTATTTTACCTTGATCCTTCCTTTGGCTCCTTCAAGGTCCAACCCCACCTCAGTTGCATAACTTGACTTCCCAGTGCCCTAGGACGTACTTCCGACGTGAAAGGCGCAATATAAATGTAATTTGTTGTTGTAGTTGGATGTACTTCATGTTATACATGCAGGAACTCTGCTTGAACATGGTTGGAAGGAGATTGTTGAGTTCCAATGAGATTAAAATGGTGCACACAAAGTGGATATAGCATTATCCACTCCACCATTGGGGCTGACCAATTGATTTCAATAGTTATAAAATACAATACAAATTTACATTTACATAGTGCTCTTCACCTCAGCATGAATCCTTCGTGAATTTTACTGTGCAAAATGTAATTTAAAAATAAATTTAGAGTGGCTGATTATTTTTTCTAATTTTCTCCCCACTGGTACATGCCTCTCTGCTGATGGTCTGGACACCACTTGCTGGAGGTTGGTTTCAATGGCACTGGTTCTCCTCCCAATTCCCAGCCTAGTGGCTATCGTTCATGTGTGAGAGCCTTGGCAGTGAGTCTTTCCCCACCTGGCTACCACACACATGCCTCAACAGAGGGATCAAGAGCAATGATCTGTTCTTTCTTTCCTTATCCCTGAGAAGCCCAAGGACAACTTAACGTTCCCATCCAGCCCCAACTGTGACCGCAATCTCAGCACAGATCAGGATTCAAACCAGCGATCTCCTGGTCTGTAAACTATAGCTCTGTCCATTGCACCATTGGGGCTGTCCTAAACATGTATATTTTTAACCCCAATAAGTTACAGCAAAATGTTTTTGGTTACATTCAATGGTGCCTCTGTTGAGAATAATAGGCAAGACGTAATCCGTTTATAAATGAAGAGGTAACAGGCTATTAAAGTGTTGAAAAAGAAAAGTATGCTTTTGACAAGAAAGATGTATGTGTACTATCAAAAGGAAATAGGTAGCATCTGTAGTCAACACATACCATACCTTTCACATCAATACCTTTCATGTCTCAAACTCTTTACATCATTGAAAGATTCCATGACCTAATCTTTTTGTTATTTTTTCCAATAATGAAAATAAAGAAATAACAGTGACACAGAGTTGACAATTGACATGATTGAAAAAGTAAACCCAGAACAACACTTTAGGATGCATCAAGATGGTAGTTGGTAGGTTTAGAGTTTCAAAGAAAAATTTCAGGAGAGATACCTGGCCTGTCTGACCGGAACAGGTAACCAATAAGAGTCACTGAGGCTAGGACTCATTTTTAAAAAAATTATTGCTGTGATGGGAGGATGGCAGAATAGATGATCTGGAAGGATGAGGTCAAATGGTCCAAAGGGCCTTCTTTATCCAAATCAATCTTGTGCTCTGGAACTCTATCCCCCAGTGCCTTCGCCTTGCTTCCTCCCTCTCCTCCTTCAAGGCCGGTCTCAAAACCTTTCTCTTTGACCGAGCCTTCAGCTCCCCTCTCGACTCTCTTCCCCCTCCTCGCTCCCTCCCTTCCCTCCCCTCACCCTGACCATTTCCCCCCTCCTCGCTCCCTCCCTTCCCTCCCCTCACCCTGACCATTTCCCCCCTCCTCGCTCCCTCACTTCCCTCCCCTCACCCTGACCATTTCCCCCTGCTCGGGTCATGACCCAACTGTGCAGCGCCTTGGGACGTCCTCCTGACGTGAAAGGCGCTTTATAAATGGAATCTTGTTGTTGTTGTTGTTGTTTCAGTACAATAACAACAACTTGCATTTATATAGCGCCCTTCATGCGGGGTAGCATCCCTGAGCAGTGGACGGTGGAGGAGTCTAAACCCCGAACCAAGGGGAAAGGGAGAGGGTGAGGTGACCATAAACACAATCAAAAGGAAAGTCAGTAGAGCCTGGCAAACACCAAACATGATGGGGTGCAAAGCTCTTAGAAAAATCATTCCAATGTGAAAACTGCTATATAAATGTAAAATTGTATTTGTATTTTGGGAATATAGATGTTACCTACTAACGTTATATGGTAAAAATGCAAAGGATGTATCTGGAAACTGATGTTCGTAATATGCTTTTTAATCTGATACTGTATTGGAAGAGATTTTTGTAGCTATGATTAAGCTACACTTCTCTGGATTTAATTGTACACTACACCAATTCTGAATATAATCATAAGAGGAACCCTAATTTTTGTCACTTGTTAGATACAGCTGTGTGATCAGGAGGATCTCAAAGAAAGAGAAGGGGTCAGAAAAGTCAGAAAAAAATCTGTGCATACTTGAAAATATCGATGGCAAATACTACAATAACATTTTTATAACAAATGGCCTACTTTGCACTATTCACTGTTAAACAATAGACAAAGGGATTATGGAGAGAAATTCCAACTGAACTTAGCTTACTCTATTTATATAACATTTCAGAAGGTCCAGCATTTAGCAAATTGTTGAATTCAATCTTAACTTTGAAGCCTTTTCATTGCAGGTCTTAAAATAACTTACCGAAATTCAGTTTCTGAATTAAGGCTGCATTCAACAATTCGTCAAATTTCTGGTTACACGAATAGAGTAAATTCTAGACCCAGTGGAATTTCTATCCCACATAGAACAATTGAAATTTACAGCACAGAAGATTATGTGTACCTGTATCTGAAACAGTCGTATATATTTAATGGAAATAGAATAGCTACAAGGAGGAAGGTTCTATGGAATAAGTTCTGATCCAAACACGTGAAATGTCTTATCTTCCAGAGCACGGCTAACAAATTGCTGCAATGCAATCCAAAACTTTACTGTTACACAAGTCAACACAGCACTAGGAGCAAATCTAACTTATGATGCACAACCTAAAAAGCAAATAACGATCACGGAAGATATTTTTAATTTGCTTCCTCAGGTAAGTTGTGAGTGAGTGTGTGAAAGTGTGTGTTTTCAGAAGTACAGAAATTTGTTTAAGTAGAAATATTTTTTTCAGAAAAAGAAAAAACCTTAACAGTAATTATCTGTGTACTATTAATAGTGACTTGTGATGTGTTAATTATCACTGATGTCTCCACTGTCTCCACCCCATCACAGAACGGCTCGATTTCAAGATCCTCACACTTGTTTTCAAATCCCTTCACGCCCTGGCACCTCACTACCTCTTCGACCTGCTTATCCCCCAACCCACAACCCGCTGGCTCCGCTCGACTGGCTCCGGCCTTCTTCATGAACCCCGTGCCCTCCATTCCACCATTGGGATCCTCGCTTTCAGCCACTACACCCGGATACCCTGGAACACTCTTCCTCTATCCCTCCGCTTTGCCCCTTCCTTCCCCATTATCAGGTCATGCCTGAAGACCTTCCTATTCAACTGTGCTTATGGTCACCCCCCCCTTTCCTGGCTCGGAATAGTGCTCCAACACTGTCAAGTGCTCTGGGACGCTACCGTGTGGGAGGGGTGCGATATAAATGCAAGATGTTGTTGTCTTTTGCCAGCAATAAAGTTATCACATCACAGCTAATTCCACTCCGTCCATGTTTGCTGTGAATATATCTCCCTGACTTTGTTCAATAGTTGGACACAAAATATGCAGTTTCTCTGTGGTCTCTTTCACTGTCCACTTCCTTTAGCTTTTCTAACTCTCGTAGTTTCTTCTTAAACCTGCCTGTCTGTTTCTCTGTCATTTCTTTCACTGTCCATTTTCTTTAGCCAGACTTTTTCCTACACCTGTAGATTTCTCTCAGACTTCAGTTCTGACTACTCCCTCAACTACAACAACAACAACAACAAGATTCCATGTATAGAGCGCCTTTCACGTCGGGAGGACGTCCCAAGGCGCTGTACAGTTGGGTCAGGACCCGAGCAGGGGGGAAATGGTCAGGGTGAGGGGAGGGAAGGGAGGGAGCGAGGAGGGGGTAGAGAGTCAAGAGGGGAGCTGAAGGCACGGTCAAAGAGAAAGGTCTTGAGACCGGCCTTGAAGGAGGAAAGGGAGGAGGCGGTGAAGGCACTGGGGGATAGAGTTCCAGAGCCTGGGGGCTGAGAGGCTGAAGGCCCGGCCACCGATGGTAGGGCGGTTGGGGCGGGGGATGTGGAGCAGACCGGAGCCAGAGGAACGGAGGGTACGGGCAGGTAAGTAGGGGGATAGTAGGTCGGAGAGGTAGGAGGGAGCAAGGCCGTGAATGGCCTTGTAGGTGAGGGTGAGGATCTTGAATTCGATCCTCTGGGGGATGGGGAGCCAGTGGAGGCGAGCGAGGGTGGGAGTGATGTGTTCTTACGTCTTACTGGTAAGTTTTGTATTTCTACACTTGCACAATCAAATTCATTATGGTTTGTTGTAATTTGAGCAATTAGCATGATACAATTAGCATGTCAATAAAGATTGGACGGGTTATAGATGAGACAATTGACAATCCGATAGAGGTGTTTAAACAAAAGTGGATATTAATAGCCTGTTACCACTTGTTCAGTCCAAAACAAGGGCAGTATATATTGAGTAGCAGACCTAAAGGGACTTTAGGAGGAACATTTTTATGCAAATATTGTCCTTGGGAGGGAAAGTAAGGGGGGTCTCCTTGGAACTGAACTAGCTGGACAACTAGTGGGAAAGCTTTCCAGACAGTACTATCAATTGAAGGCTATGCAGGGCAGACTCCAGCAGTACCCAAACACACACTCTGGGGACCTTGCCAACCTATAATAATAATAATAATTAATCCTTGCATTTGATATAGCGCTTTTCACGTCGGGAGGACGTCCCAAAGCGCTTCACAGAACACACTGTAAAGTGAATTGACTGTACCTACTCCCAGGATTAGGTAGGCAGGATATGTCCCTCCAGGGAGAGAGTGTGCATTCCACTCTAACAAATACCTCAGGAATTTCCATGAATAGGCAGGATGCCTGGAACTCTTCGTTTGATTTGGATACACTTAAGCATACTCTGATGGATTTCCACATATGTCCATCAGATCTTCACGCCTACGCAAATACTATTTCAGTGAACGAATAGTGAACCTGTGGAACAGGCTGCCGAGGCAGATGGTTGAAGCAGGAAGTGTTGATTCTTTCAAACACAGATTAGGTAGTTTTCTTTTAGGAAATAACATAATAGGATATAGTACTATGTGCATGCGATCGCCAGGAAGATGGAAGGTGAACTAGATGGACCTTGGTCTTTTTTTGTCTAGCATTTCTTATGTTCTTATGTCAGATACCCGGCTGAACACAAACAAATTGATGAGGAAGGTAGTGAGAACATGAAACGCACAAGTCTTGGTTGAAACTGAAAGCATCAATGTATGCTTTTGCAAAGAAACCTGATGCATTCAATTGAGAAGGGAATAGAGGGATTTGGGAGCATGGATTAGGAGAGTTGGAAGGTCATGTGGAGTAGTGAATGGCCTGTTTCCATGCTGTAAAGTTCTACATGTCTCTATGCAATACATCTTAAAAATATATCGATTTATTTGGTAAAATGAATATTAAATATTGATTGTCATAAATTTCTGTAAATCAAAGGACCTTCTGAATTGTCATGAAACTGCTAATTGCATTTTTTATCTATCAGACTGAGCCTTTTAAATTACCGTTATCTAAACTCTGTGCTGTGGTGGGAAATGGAGGAATTCTAACTAATAGCAGCTGTGGAGAGGAAATAGATCAGGCTGACTTTGTGTTCAGGTAAGAAGTAACATGGAGAAATATAGCTGGATTTATTTCTGCTGATTCATTTGAGATAATTAAGTCTTTCCAAGGTAACAGAAATTCAAAACTATCGCAATGAAATGTGTGATATTTCATAACAGAATATCTCCCCCTTCCCCTCCCACTCTTTATCTTTCTTTCAATAATTATCAAATTTGTTATGATTTTTTTTTACTTCTTTAAAGATTGCCCATGGAACCAAACACCAATTCTGTAAAAATTATGTGTAATTTTGACTCGTTCGGATAATTTTTTTAAAAATTGCCTGGTGACAAAATAGGTCCAAACTTGTTTTCAGGTCCTCGAAATAGCATTTGATGCAACTTCACATGAACTTATTGACTGAGCTAAGTTGGCATTTCGGTACATCCAGGAGGTTTGAGATGTCATTCTGAATTGAGAGAATCTATACCAAATGTAACAATTATATCCTGATCTTAGATGCAAAGTAGAAATTCTCAGATGCAACCATATGCTGAGGCCAGGTGTAAAGGGTCATTCTCCCTCTCTGCTTTCCTAACTCCATTCAAATTTAAGATTAAGATTTTTATAAAAACTGTGCCTTCGGCTATCTCCTCCCCTCCCCCTCCCCCTCCCCCAGGGGCATTGAGTACAATTATAGCACCACTAATGTAATAAGGTACCTCAGGATAGACTAGAGTCTTGGTTTGTGTACATGCATTCATATATCTAGGGCATTTCATCCTTGATTGATAGGCAGAAAGGTAAGCAGCTATTGTTCAAGCTCTGCATCTCCAACTGGTGGAACAGTTATTCATTGAATAGGGATTGTGTCTTGAACTGTAGGAGGAACGGCGGTGGCAATGTTCTCTCATGCAATTTCATGCAATTTATCATGAGCGGTGTGGCTCACCAGGAAGCTTCCGAGAGTTCATAGTATTTGCTATTCATTCAATGAGGGTTCAAACCAGTACTTGTGAGATGTCAAATGATCAACTAGTGACTATTCTCCTTGGGGACAGGGAGTAAGCAGTATCCTTTTAGCTGAGCTGGCTTCAAAGTAACACACTTTCCTGCAGAATGTTGGAATGGGTCAACCCTCCGTTGTGGTCTTGGTCAGAATACCGACCATACTATTTTCCCATTACAGCATCAACCACCCTTCTTGACAACCTATTGCAGTCATTAATTATTCTGTGGGTAAATTCTGCTATCCTTCCTGAAATTGTCCTTTGTGGAATGTTAGAATCAAGTCAACCTTCTGGGCAGTCTTGAATGTACAGTTTCTGAACCAACAGGAATCCTGCCAAACTGCTCTCAATGGCAACCTGGCAGGTAGGGCTCTCTGCAGTTTTAGTTGGTTAAACTCCACTGGTACCACAATTCACTCTCTGAGGTCCCCAAAGCCTTGCCTCTCACCAAACTGTGCCTAATACTTTCCACGATTAGTTAAGCATTGTGTGTCTCTCCAGGGAGAGAGACTATGTATTTCATTCCAGATTCAGGAAAATGTTCCTGTGTGGTTAGTGTACATATATGGAACTCTCAGTCTTGTTTGAATATTCAAAACCATGCTGATGGGTTCCCACATGTATCAGATACCCAGCTGCTGACCACAACAAAATCTTGTTCAAAGAGTTATTTTTAATCATTCGATCACGCAAGGTGTGTTTTGGAATTTATCTAAATATTCAATGAAGTGCTCCATCAAAAATCAGAAGATTATCATCATGAAATAAAGTTTATGTTTGTCTGTGTCTTCTGAGATAAGTTTATTGATTCCCAACAGTAATGCAAACTTGTACTTTTTTACAGGTGTAATCTTGCTCCTATTGTTGGCAGAGGAGATGATGTGGGATTGAAAACTGACCTGGTGACAGCTAACCCATCCATAATGTCAATTAAGTAAGTTTTCATTTTATCTCGTTTTTAGCATCTAATGAGTTGATATTGCAGTTGACATGAGGGTCCCATAAGCTGATCTCAGTGGTTCATGCATTTCATTGGCCTAGAAGGAGAGACTCTGGACATCCCACCAGAACCTATCAGGGTTGAGATGCTTTTTCATTCTACTCAGTGGCTTTGGAGCCCCCAAAATGTCTATTCAGGGTAGAAATACAATTAATACAAATTTACATGTAAATAGTGCCTTTCCCATTGGAAGGATGTCCCAAGGCACTTAGCAATACTAGCTTGTCACCCAAGCTGGGAGTGCATGCCCAAGGGTGGTGGGGGGAAGACGAAAAGCATAATCAAAGAGACAGGTCTTGAGACGGACCTTGAATGGGTTGAGGGAAAGGAGAGAGTCGAGGAGATTCCTGGTTATAATAATAATCCTTACATTTGATATAGCAACATTCACATCAGGAGGACATTTCAAAGCTCTTCACAAGATTTACTGTAACGTGGAGTGACTGTTTTGTGTTTGGGTAAATGCAGCAGCCAGTTTGCCCACTGCAATGTCTCACAGACAGTCACAGTAAATGATGAAGTTTGTGTGGGGGACTGTTGGTCAGGACACCTGGAGAAACTCCCTTCAAAGAATTCTAGGATTCTGTGAATACTACTCAATCCAGTTATGGCTTTGTCTGGAATTACTTAGGGCACTGGTCAGCAATCTTATGGAAAACCCCCAGCTCAGTTGCCAGTCCACCATGTGAAGCACTTTGAAATGTCCTCCCGACATGAAACAAGAACAACGTGGACTTATATAGCACACTCCACGCAGGGCAGCGTCTCAGAGAGCTTAACAGTGGCAGATCCTGATGAAAGGCACTATATAAATTGTATTGTAAATTGTATTGTATTATATTTGGGGGGAGGGTTGTTACCTCAGTGTGTGACACACATGGAAACCCATCATCATGCTTATGAGAAAACTCCACATATTTTCCATTTGCAGATGGCAACGGAAGGTATATTTTCACCCCAGAAAGTTTAGGATTATCAAGCACAGGTTGGCATTAGCCAACGTTTGGGAACCTAGAATGTGCATTTCAGTAGTGCTGGAGTTTAATTAGGCAAAACATGCAGCTACTAATATAATCATTGGCAAGCATCTCACTACATGTCCAGCTAGGATCACCCTAACCATTGGCAAGTAGAATTGAGTGGAAAGAATCCTAGCCTCAGTTATTGATCTAAGCCTCTGAATCCTGTTGATGAGCCAGCAATCAACAGTGCAGTGGAGTAAAGTGGACCTGCTTGTCTCAAAAAGTCTTTGTAGTTTGGTTCCAGTTCAGTTCTGATCTTCCATTGCCAGGCATATCACCTTAGAGCCAACTCAGCCCCAAAGAAATTCTGTTTCCCCCCCCACCAACCCCATGTCTAGTTTTTGGTGGCTGACTTTAGGAAGAATATATTTACGATACCAGTGTTGTAATTGTTTGATTCCCGCGATTAAGCTTCCTGAGTCAAAGTTGATATCCCTGGTCACTGGGGCGGGGATGCTCAGTAGGAGAGTGGGCCAGTGGTAGACTACATGTGCGCGGGCCCGGGGACTACTTTTTATTCTGTTTCGGGCCTGGTCTGCCTGGGTACAAATTCCAGATACCCAGTGTCCAGTGAGGTAGGGATTTACTGTACTGTTAATATTGTCACCAATATCTATAACTGGAAAGTTTTAGCTATGTTGAGCCTTGATGAATTTATCTTGTATTCCCTAGATCTGAGGAGATAAAAGGATTAGCTAATGAGGTGTTTAACATTATAATGGAATTGACTTGTAGGTAAGGATAAGACTCTTGTCTTTGGCAATTGGCAGAGTCCTGTAGCTGAGTGGTTAGAGCACTTACCTTCCAAGCGAGAGACCTAGGTTTGATTCCCGGCAGGGCAAAACCTTGGGCAAGTTTCCTTACTCCACACAACTGATAATAATCCCTCAAGAAGAAAAAAGTATAATAAATTGGTCACTTCAATCCATGACTGTTTGTGGGACACTGCTGTGTGCAACTGGCTGCCGGTTTTGCCCACAAATATACAGTCAATTCACTTTACAGTATATACTGTGAAGCGCTTGAGAAGTCTAGAAGACGTGAAAAGCACTATATCAAATGCAAGGATTATTATTATTATAATTGAAACAATTATTAACCTTAACTACTACTATCAACCTGACAAATAAACAAAAGCAAAATAAAATAAGCGCATATATCATTTGAATCAATGTGTGTATAACTGCTGTTTGTTTACTAAATTCATTACTTCATTGTGAACAACTTATTTTTGCAGATATCAAAGTCTAAATTTTAGAAGAAAGCCCTTTTGGGAGAGTACAAAGGTCTATGGGAAAGCATTTATTCTATTACCTGCATTTTCTTATCTATCAAATACTGGCATAGTATTTAAAGTTTCCTATACACTGGAAGATTTTGGTTCAAAACTGCAGCCAATATATTTAAACCCTTCTTACATAGTAAATATCACTCAGTTCTGGAAATCCGTCGGTGTGTCTGAGACTCGACTATCTAGTGGCTTGATAGTATTGAGTGCAGCACTGGAGCTTTGTGACGAGGTGTGGCTATATGGATTCTGGCCCTTCTCGAAAAACATGGAAGGAATGAAGATCTTCAATCATTACTATGACAATGTACCACCAAAGCAATCAGCTCATGTCATGCCGAGGGAATTCTACAGACTTCTGCAACTTCACACCAAAGGCATTCTGAAGTTGCGAGCTGGAAAATGCAAGAACAAGCCAACAGATATTTAGAAGGATGGGGTACAAGGCAAACATACATAGAAGTTCAAATCTGTAAAACTGAAACCTAGCTAGTTTTCTGAATGTGATTTCTCTTTTTACCACTTTTTATCTCCCAATTTTTTGCCTTCCACTCATCCAAATACAGTCACAATAAAATTATGAGAAGCACTTTGAAATGTTGCAACAATAAGATGTTTTATCAAATGCAGGAATAATAATTTTTGTCTCCTGAAGATTTTTAAAATTATTTTTCCTTCTAATGGTGGTATGGACCTGTGGGGTCCTCACAAAAGTGTCTGTTTTTCATGTTGTGTTCCTGACTCTGCTTGCTGACAACCTGTTTGATTCTACAGATCATCATAGTCAACACTATATGACCACACACATACATCCCACTCTCATCTGGTTACCAGTGGGGTTCCCCAAGTATCCATCCTTGGCCCCCTCCTCTTCCTAATCTGTATGCTTCCTCTTGGGGCTGTCATCCGCAGGCATGGGGTACACTTCCACATGTATGCGGATGACACCCAACTCTATTTTTCCACCTCACTTTTCGACCTCCAGTTTTCTGATGTTCTGTCAGACATCAGGAGCTGGATGAGCGCAAATTTCCTTCAGCTGAATGTTGACAAAACAGAAGCCATACTCTTTGGCTCTTGTCAACATCTCCAATCGCATGGTTCTCACTTCCTACACCTGCCCAACCTGCCCCTAAAACTCTCTGAACCCATACACACCTAGGCGTCAGGTTCAACCCCTAATTATCCTTCCTCCCCCACATCTGGTCCCTCACCAGTACTGCTTTCTTCCACCACCGAAGCATCGCCCGTCTCCGCCAATATCTCACCCTTGGTCCATGCCTTTGTCACCTCTCGGCTTGACTATTCAAATTCCCTCCTCGCTGGTCTCCCCTCCACTACCATTCATAAAATCCAGGTCATCCAGAATTCTGCCGCCCGCATTCTTACCTGTACCAATCTCCACTTCTTGATTACCCCAATCCTTGCCATACTGCAGTGGCTGCCTGTCCCAGAGAGGACCGATTTCAAGATCCTCACTCTTGTTTTCAAATCCCTCCACTCCTCTGCAACCCCTACCTCTCTGACCTCTCTCCTCACAACAGTGCCCATTGCCTTCGCTCTACCGGGTCTGGCCTCCTCCTTGTCCCCAGAGTCCTCTGCTCCACCATCGGCGGCCATGCCTTCGGCCCCTACGTCCCGAGGCTCTGGAACTCCCTTCCTCACTCCGTTCGCCTCGCCCCCTCTCTTCCTACTTTCAGGTCTCAGCTAAAGACCTTTCTTTTTGACCGTACCTTTAGTCACCTTCTTCCCCCTCCCCCTGGCTGGGCCCCGGGATTTGTTATTGTGAAGCGCTCTGAGACGCCATCCGGCTTGGAGGGTGCTATATAAATCCAAGTTGTTGTAAATCCAAATTGTTGTTGTTATCTAGCTGTGTCTCTTGATAGCAATCAATCAAGGGCAGGAGCCTTAGTTAATTTTCCTCTATTTACCTCTTGAACACTAAGGCTGATATTAGCCCCCAAACTGACGAAGATTAGCTAACAACACAGTCTGGATTACAAACTAGCAATCTTATTTGGCCTATTGCATTTACAATTTGTGGAGTCTTGTAGCTCAGTGGTTAGATTATAGACTGAATATTAGATTACTATAAAATGTGCTGTATCTTTGAAATAAGTGATACTTTACTTACTGCAGTGTGTTTTCTTTAAAAAATATATTGAATGTGTCTGAGGAATCGTATCAGAAGAGATCTATAGTATCTGACTGGCATGTCTGTGAAATCCTGAGGACAGTAGGTGTCAGTGAATACACTTTACTGTATAGCAATGTTCTAACTTCTGAACTGATCTTGTTGATGTATCCTGGAATACCACGCAGTTTTCTTCTGAGGTTTGAAGGATAATGATTTGTAAATATTATTAGGCAGTAACAAATAAAGTGTTCAGTTTATTTCAGCAAAGCAGACTGAGTGGCACACAGATATGTACGCCAAATTACAAGTTATTTAAAACAATATTTATAGGTTTCATAATTTATACTTTATCATAATTGGACCTCATTTTCTTGCTTTGAATATGAGATATAAGAGTTCATGCCATTCAGAAGGAAATATTGATGTGAAACTGATATTTGTTTGGAATTAACTGAGTGTAAAATAAGTTGGATATATTTCTGAATTGTATTCCGGATTGAAAATATTTTAAAGAGCATTAAAGGAGTGAGTTGTCAAACTCAGATCTGATAATCTGAATCCAAACTCAAAGAATTCATGAGTGAACGAATACTGGACCCGACTTCATAACTGAGCAGATTGTGTTGCTTGATCTCACTCGCACTTTGCCCCTGGTTGGCTGCGGGATCTGTATAACAGAGCTGTAACATTGTTGGGTTTGAACCAACCATTATGATGAAGTTGGGAGAGGGAGTCTTTAGTTATTGGTAAAGCAAAATTTCAGTGATGTGTCAATTAGAATACCTTTGCCAAGCCTCAGAGATTGTGTTTATTTTTGGTAATCACAGATTGATTCGAATTTCTATTTTTCACACAAGTCAATCAGGTTTTAATGATTTTGAAATGCATGTTATGAAGATAAATATGTCAAACAAGGTTATGAAGTTAAAGTATGCAGTAGATTGTAGAGTGTACAACTTTATTTGTAGACAACACAACAATTCAATGCTGTTTTCACTGTTTTTACCAATTTTAGTGTTGGAACTGTGTGGATTTTTCATCTTTCACCTGTTATGTTTTACCCACAAAATATACAGTCAATTCATTTTACAGTATATTCTGTAAAGCGCTTTGAGACGTCTCTAGTGAGGTGGTAAGGTGCTCTATCAAATGCAGGGATTATTATTATTATAACTTTGTGGCTAATTGTTACTTTCTGATTGTATTTTGACTACAGAATCTACACTAAGTTATGTTCAGTTGATTGCTGATAGTCCTATGTCACTAAAATTCTGGAAGTTATTCTTATATTTATGGTGATTCTGTTGGAGCGAGTATATCAAAGGTTTGGGTATCTCAGTCGAGACAGAAAGGCAAAATGATCCTTGCCTTCTCCAAGCTTTCTCAGTAAATAATTCTCACCAGAATCAATCTGAGTGCCTATGAATGTAATCTGTTTCATAAAATAAATGTAAATTTTTCTATCAGATTGTTATATTGTCATTTATTTTATTGAACTTTCAGTTATTCCTGTAACTTTGCAATGTTATTGCACAAATCTAGAAGTATTAATTATAAGGTGTTAGATTGAAAACCTCAGCTGTTAAGTACACATGGCAGTGTCTCAAGGTGAATGTCCAAAATAATGGGAGGCAAACATTGTAAGAATTAATGTCAGTTGATTTTTTATTTGCGTCAATTCAGTAATGCTCAGATGTTATATATATCATAATATATTAAATATGATATAAGATATTATATCAGATATCCTATGGGTGGCTCTGACCACCCAGTTTGTAATATTAATGATCTCCCGTCACTTAACCAAATGATATAAGTCAGTTGATGATTTCTTTATTTGCGTCAATTCAGTAACGCTCAGATTTTCTGAGACAGGTGTGTTGCTTATGTGATACTGCCCACCTAGTTAATGAGATTAATGATCTCCCGTCAACTAGCAATGATGCAAGTGGTCAAGTTGAATGACTCTACTCCACCTAAGGCTGAATTTGAAGGAAGACAATGAAGTAGCTTTGCTAAGATTTGAGTTCAGCAGGAAATTGTTCAGAAGGAGCTGGGTTTTCATCTGGAGGAACTGAATTGTTTAATTAAGGTGCAGGGAGAGGAAAGTTTTAATCTAAGCATCAAGAATGAACAGGTGGTCGAAAAGGTTTGGGAGACATTTGAAGCAAAGAAGCAGGATCAACCTCTACATTGTGAAGCAGGGGGTGAAGGTGGTCACAACAAAGGAGTGAATGAGCATGATATGGAGAATCTGGTTGAAGAGGCATTGCTAGGTGCTGAGACCATCTGTAAAGGTTATTGAATAGGAATTCAGCAGGAATGGGTCAAGAAGGTGGCAGGTCTACTTGCTTCCAGATGCTCAGCTTCCAGGAGCGGTAAAACACTTGCCACCTACAATAACTTTGGGAGTGTTGAGAGGGTATATTGTATACCAAGGAATGCTGAAGCTGTGTAGGAGTTGTGGCGGGGTTAGGGGATTTGGCAGTGGTATGTAATCTTAAGAGCCACAAGGCAGTGCCTGCCTCATATGCAAAAACAGTGAAAGCAACATTTAAGCATTTAAGGGACCTGATGAAAGAACTGAATGTGAGTAGATTTGGATGTCATCTGCATAATAATAATAGTCCTTGCATTTGATATAGCACCTTATCACATCTTCGAGACATCTCAAAGTGCTTCACAGAATATACTGTAAAGTAAATTGACTGTACATTTTGTGGGTGAAACGTGGCAGCCAATTGCACACAACAGTGTCCCACAAACAGTCGTCGATTGAGTGACCAACTTATTATATTATTTTTTTTTGAAGGAATTATTACCCCCGGAATAGCAATCCACCAAATGACTAACAACTGGGTTCCTACTTACTGCTAGGAAAACAGAGGCATATGGAGTACGGAAACTTGCCCAGCATTTCGCCCTCCCGGGAATTGAACCAAGGTCTCTCGCTTGCGAGGTAAGTGCTCTAACCATTCATCTACAGGACTCCACATGTGGAAGTTGACCCCATGTCTGCGGACTGTATTGCTGAGAGGGAGTGTATAGATAAGGAAAAGAAGGGGGCCAAGGATGGAGTATTGTGGTACCCCGCAAGTGACTGGGCAGGAGGAAAAAACATTTGCTGAGATGTATTGTTGACGGTTTTTAAGTTAGACTCAAACCATACGAGTGTGGTCCCACTAAGGTTGATGAGGGAGCAGAGGAGGATGGCATGGTCGACTGTGTCGAATGAGGCGGTGAGGTCCAGGAGAATGAGTAGGCAGAGGGACCCCTTGGTCACAGAGAGCGAGGACGTCATTTGTTATTGTGACGAACCCTGTTACTGTGCTGTGGGCAGGAAAAAACAGACTGGATCGGTTCAAATAGGGAGTGGAGGGAGATGTGTGAGCGAAATTGATTTGCATCAACGCATTCCAAAACTGAATTGTTTTTGTTTCTGTTCCATTTATTTAAATAATGACATTCAAGAATTGTTTTCCATGTAATTCAGTCATTTGTTGGGGCACCGTAAATTGTTATATGAAACCGATATTTAAACTGTAGTTCGTTTTTGAGATCTGGGAAGTAAATACGATAGATTTGCATATAAGAGTTTGGCATCTTCATTCTTTGTTTATTTATTTTGGCTTTCTTGTCAGTTATTGATTGGATGTTTGTCTATGCAATACAATTTGGAACATGGCAGCCACCTGGATGTTCCCGAATTCCAAGTCTGAAGTCATGTACCAGGCTTTCTCAACACCAATTGCTTATTCTAGTTCCTCATGCGCTTATGATCATCAGTGAGTTGTTAAAATTTAATCAGATCAGATGTAAATCATGTTCTGTTAGCTTGCTTCTCAAGCACAAACTTCTTGCAGTTGAGTGTTGTTAAGATGGAAGCCATAATCCTTGGCTCCAGTCAGCGTCTTCTCTCCTGCAGCTCTGACTTCTTCAATCTCCCCGGTCTTTCCCTAAGACTTACCGAACCTGTGTGTAACCTCGGCATCAGGTTCTTTCTACCCCACATCTAGTTCCTGACTAGGACCACTTTCCTCCACCCATGTCACATTGCCTGCATCTGACTGTACTTCACAGCTAACACAGCCAAAACCCTCATCCAAGCTTTTGTCACCACCTGCCTCAATTATTCCAATGCTGTTCTCACCAGTCTCTCCGTCTCCACTATCCACAAAATCCAATTAATCCAAACTTCCACTACCGATATATTCATCCGCAGTAGACTCCGTACTCCCATCACACCAGTCCTTGCCAGGCTCCATTGGCTTCCCATCACAGTACGGATTGACTTCAAGACCTTAAATAAATCCCTTCATATCTTGGCACCTCCACACCTCTCCAACCTGCTTACTTCCTGCTTCCTCTGGCCTCCACTCGGCTAACTCCTGCTTGTTCTCATCTCTCCTACTCCACCTTTGGCACTGTGCTTTTAGCCACTGCAACCCGAAACTTTGGAACTCTCTCACTCAATCCCTTTGTCTTGTCTCCTCCTTCCCCATTTTCAAATCACACTGGAAGACCTTCTTCTTCGGCCACGCCTATGGTCACCTCCCCACTCTGGCCGGCTACGCATCAAGCTCCTCCACTGTTAAGCATTCCAAGATGCTACACTTCTGGAAACCGGCTTCAAATTAAGGCTGCCTTTAAGAATTTATGTTTCAGTTAAGTTAGGCTATGTTAAGTTGTGCTATAATTTAGATGACTTTTTTTAGTTAAAGTTACACTTTTTATACTATGTATACTTATCTACTTCAGGCCGACCAGTGAATGTCAGCACTTTTTCACCCTACCTGTATACTTAATGTGGCTTAAACTTATTAACCAGTGTTGAGCTGCCCTGCAGAATTATAGTCCTAATTATAAAATACATTAGAATACATTGGAATATACAGCACAGAAACAGGCCATTCGGCCTAACTGGTCTATACTGGTGATTATGCTCCACATGAGCCTCCTCCTGAGCCCTTCCTCAACTAAGCTTTCAAGCATAACCTTCTATTCCTTTCTCTCACTTGTACCTATTTAGCTTTCCCTTAAATACATCTATGCTATTTGCCTCAACAACTCCTTGTTCCACATTCCCACTACTCTCTGTGTGAATACGTTTATTCTAACTTCCCTATTTGATCTATTTGTGACTATTTTATATTGATGGCCACTGATTTTGGTCTCCCCCACAAGTGGAAAAATCTTCCCTATGTCTACCCTATCAAAACCTGTCATCATTTGAAAGACCTCTGTCCAGTCACCCCTTACACCCTCCTCTTTTCAAGAGAAAAGAGTCCAAGCATGTTCAGCCTTTCCTGATAGGCATAACCTCTCAGAAATATGGTTTTGTTGATGTAAAGGTTGCTTATTCTCGTTAGCAGGTGTCAAGATGACTTGCAGAACTACAATTTTGATCATAAATGTTGTTTTAGTTAAATCGAGCTCATTGCATACCTTCTATCTAAGCATAACAAGTGTCACGGGGTAGCTGGTATCACACTAGAAAAAATGGTTTGAGAAAATTTCAATATGCTGTGCATCGTATTATGAAGAGTTGTATAGGCTAAGAAAGAAGATGTGAATTTGTATTGCAGATGTAGTTTGTTGTGTTGTGAATTGGTTGTGAGGATCTCAGAAGCGTGGGGGGAGAGATCTTTCCACCTGTGGAAAAGAATATGAGAGCTTGGAGGAGGGGAGGGGGATGCAAGAGGAGAATGAGATGAGGAAATGGTCAGAGATGGCCTTGTCCGTAATTCTGACACTCAAAATTACAGTTAAAATGATATGAAGCAATCTGATACACAATGTCAATGAAATGGCATTGTGTATCAGATTGCTTCATATCTATTTAAGGTTGATATGTTACAGTAAATCACAAATGAATCATTTAAATTCAATATTAGGTAGTAAAGCAAATAAAAGGAGGCTTTGAGGATGAGCAAACATCCTCCTTTAGATCACAGAATTAAAACGGATAACCAAGAGGATGAATAGGGCGGACGTTAATAGGCAGTTTCCACCTGTTGGTGAGTCCACAATAAGAGTGCATAAACATAAGATAACTGTTAGTAGATCTAATAGGGAGTTTAGGAGGAAAGTCTTCTCACAAAGGGTAGTGAGAATGCAGAACTCACTGCTGGAAACTACGATTGAAGTAAAAAAGCATCTAAATATTTAGGGGAATAGAGAGGTACAAGAGAGGGCAATAGAGAGGTACATGAGAGGGGAATAGAGAGGCACAGAAGAGGGGAATAGAGAGGTACAGGAGAGGGGAATAGAGAGGTACAGGAGAGGGGAATAGAGAGGTACAGGAGAGGGGAATGGAGAGGTACAGAAGAGGGGAATAGAGAGGTACAGGAGAGTGGAATAGAGAGGTTCAGAAGAGGGGAATAGAGATACAGGAGAGAGAAATAGAGAGTTACAGGAGAGGGGAATAGAGAGGTGCAGGAGAGCGGAATAAGGTTGCCAGGAAAACTGGTAGTGGCCCGGACACTGGACTCATTTAACAAGCAGCTTGATGTAATGATGGGGGAATGGTAGTTTTTGGAGATATAAAAGTGGATGGGCCGACGGGTGTTCTTCATCCAAATTAATCTTGTGATCTTGTGAAAAGTGGGAGGTTCTGTGAAGTATAAATACAGACATGGACTAGTTAGGCCAAATGGTCTATTTCAGTCAATCCACGACTGTTTGTGGGACACTGCTGTGCAAAATTGGTTGCTGCATTTCGCCAACAAAATATAGAGTCAATTCACATTGCAGTATATTCTGTGAAGCTCCTTGAGACGCCTTGAAGACTGTGATAAGGTGCTATATCAAATGCAAGGATTATTATTATGATTACGTATCACTTTGTATAATTCTGTAGAATATCCACCATGTCGGATGTCAGGAATAAAGTTTAAAAAATTTTTTGGTTAAGCTAAAATATGAACAATTGCTCAATAAACATCATTTGCTGCTCTTACAACCTCATTTGTCCAGCCACAGAAAGAAAAGAAACAATGCTTATTAATTCTCCCACTGTAGTCTTACAGGTATAAAACTTTTCGTTGCAATAATGCTATTTTTAAAGTATATGGGGCAATGGCTGCAGAAAACTACGATGGAAGACTTCAGAAAGATGTTCGATGTTTTATCCGTATGCAGTTCAGTGGGCAATGTGAGGAACTGGCCTTAGCATATATGGAATAGCACAGATGGAACTGAAATATACATGAATGATTGTATAATCCCGGGCAAGTACTTTAAAACAGTTCAAAACAATATAGTGATCAGTTACTAGCCAGAGTTACTGATAATGATATCAATAAAGATAATTATTAACTGTAATTTAGCTCATTACACAAAAGGTATGGATTAAGAAGAACTGTGATGGCACCAACATGGTGGCACATATTTATTTAATCTGTTGGCAGGTGAACTCACTGTTGCCAGGTATCAATTGAACTGGCGAAAGATTCCTTCATTCAAATTCCACAATGAAATAACAAAACCAACACAACCATGCCAACAACAAAATGCTAAAATACACGTATGATAGTGAGTGCCGTTGAATGTCAACAGGTCCAAGAAGTGGTCGAGTTTCTTCAGCTTTTCAGCTCTTAAGCTAAAACGTGAACCAATATGTTAGTAATAATGCCATTTCAATGCCATTTTTAGTCCAAAGTCCTTAAAAAACATCAAAACAGAATTTAGCTTTACATAAAAAGTAAACATTTTATTTCTACTCATCCTGTCGTACCACAATCTCTCCCTTCTCTTTATTTTACCATTCCTTCTTTGCTCAACATTATTTTTTAACTTTAATCTTGCTTTTTATATACAAAATTAGCCTATCCTCTATTGTTCTAATCATTTTCGAACTTTGAAAATAAACTTAAATAGTTTATTTGCTTAGGTGTCAGCCTGGCTCAGTTGAGATATCTTGACGATGAGATAATGGCTCAACTGATTATGGCTCAGGTTTTGAAGGTACGACAAGAGTTGGGGAGCTGGCAAGGTTTTGGAAGAGAGTTCCATAGGACGGGTCATAGCGGTATGGTATGGAATAATATATCTGCTGCCTGTTGGTGGATAGCCAACCCATTGAGTACAAATGATAATGAAGACACTGTGCAATACCAACTGTGCTCTATTAGTGACATCAAAGCACAACTACAACAACAACAACAACAACAACAAGATTCCATTTATAGAGCGCCTTTCACGTCAGGAGGACGTCCCAAGGCGCTGCACAGTTGGGTCATGACCCGAGCAGGGGGGAAATGGTCAGGGTGAGGGGAGGGAAGGGAGGGAGAGAGGAGGGGGGAAATGGTCAGGGTGAGGGGAGGGAAGGGAGGGAGCGAGGAGGAGGAAGAGAGTCGAGAGGGGAGCTGAAGGCTCGGTCAAAGAGAAAGGTTTTGAGACCGGCCTTGAAGGAGGAAAGGGAGGAAGCAAGGCGAAGGCACTGGGGGATGGAGTTCCAGAGCCTCGGGGCTGAGAGGCTGAAGGCCCGACCACCGATAGTAGGGCGGTTGGGGCGGGGGACGTGGAGCAGACCGGAGCCAGAGGAACGGAGGGTACGGGCAGGTAGGTAGGGGGATAGTAGGTTGGAGAGGTAGGAGGGAGCAAGGCCGTGAATGGCCTTGTAGGTGAGGATGAGGATCTTGAAATCAATCCTCTGGGGGATGGGGAGCCAGTGGAGGCGAGCGAGGGTGGGAGTGATGTGGTCCCGAAGCCTGGTGCGGGACAGTACACGAGCTGCAGAGTTCTGAATGACCTGCAGCTTGTGGAGGGAGGTGGCGGGAAGGCCGGCGAGGAGAGAGTTCCCATAGTCCAGCCTTGAGGTGACAAAGGCGTGAACCAGGGTTTCAGCAGCGTGAGGGGTGAGGTAGTGCCGTAATCTGGCGATATTCCGGAGGTGATGGAAGGCGGTGCCAGTTGTGGTGCGGATGTGAGGGAGAAAGGACAGCTCAGGGTCGAACAAAACGCCGAGGTTCCTGACTGGCTTTGAGAGGTGGAGAGTGCAGCCTTGGATGCTGATGGTGTCAGCGCCTGAGGTGCGGAGGCGCTGACGTGAGCCAATCAGGAGGGCCTCGGTTTTTCGCACGTTGAGCTGAAGAAAGTTGTCTCTCGTCCAGGACTCGATGTCGGACAGGCAGGCTGTCAGGACATCGGTGGTCGTGGAGTTGAGAGTAGAGGAGGAAAGGTAGAGTTGGGTGTCATCCGCATACATGTGGAAGTTAACCCCATGTTTGCGGATGATGTCACCGAGGGGGAGCATATAGAGGGTGAAGAGGAGGGGACCGAGGACAGAGCCCTGAGGGACACCACATGAGACAGTACGGGGGGTGGAGGAGAAGCCATTCGTTGAGACGAAGTGAAGACGGTGGGAAAGGTAAGAGCTAAACCATTCAAGGACAGTGCCTTGAAGGTTGAGGTGGGAGGACAAGCGGTGGAGTAGGATAGCGTGGTCGACCGTATCGAATGCTGCCGATAGGTCGAGGAGGACGAGGAGACAGAGGGAGCCCTGGTCACAGATAGTCAGGATATCATTGGTGACCTTGACCAGGGCAGTTTCTGTGCTATGAGCAGCACGGAAACCTGACTGAAGGGGTTCAAAAAGAGAATGGGTGGAGAGGAAAGAGCGCAGTTGGGAGGCGACAACTCTTTCCAAGACCTTGGAGAGAAAGGGGAGGTTGGAGATGGGCCGGTAGCTTGATAGCTGCGACGCATCAAGGGAGGGTTTTTTCAGGGTGGGCGTGATGATGGCAGTTTTTAATGGAATGGGGACAGAGCCAGAGGAGAGGGACAGGTTTATGATGTCAGTGATGTGTGGGGCAAGAAAATGGAGCTGGGAGATAAGGAGTGGAGTGGGGATGGGGTCAAGGGAGCAGGTGGTTGGTTTTAGGGATAGGATGAGTTCAGTGACAGAGGGTGGGGAAACGGGTACGAAGGTGTGTAGGGGAGGATGGGTAGGAGTCGGAGTGTGGGAGGGAAGGGGTGGGTGGTGGGTGGAAGTTGGAGGGGAAGTGACCGCGGAGCGGATTCCCTTGATCTTGGATTCAAGGAAATCCAGCATCTCCTCGCAGTGAAGGTTGGAGGAGATGACCTGCGCGGGGTGGCGGGGGGGACGGAGGAGTCGGGATGTGGTGGAAAACAGTAGCCTGGGGTTGTTCTTCGCCTCCAGGATTATCCTGGAGTAGAAGGACGACTTGGCCGAGGCTAGAGTGGAGCGGTAAATTTTGAGGAGGTCCAGCCAGATTTGTCGGTGGACCGTTAGGCCAGATTTGACACAGGTGCGTTCAGCAGCCCGCACCTGGCATTTCAGTGAGCGGAGGTGGGTGGTGTACCAGGGGGAGGAGCGGGAGTAGGAGACAGTGCGGGAAGTGATGGGGGCAAGAGTATCGAGTGTGGAGGAGAGGATATTGTGGAGGAGGGAGAGAGGAGAAGAGGGGTCGGTGAGGGTTGAAGGCCAGAGGGAGAGGAGTTCAGAGGACTCCAAGGCATCGGTTAGGGATTGTGGGGGTAACTTCTTCCAAGGGCGGTAGAAGATGGTGGTGGGTCTGGTGGAGGTGGGGAGGGGGGTGGAGGTGGTGAAGGAGATGAAGTAGTGGTCAGAGATGGCCTTGTCGGTAATAGTGACATCCGAGACACTGAGGCCCCGGGTGATCACCAAATCGAGTGGGTGGCCGTGACTGTGAGTGGGGGAGTTTATGTGTAGGGAAAGGTTGAGTGAGGAGAGCAGGGAAGAGAAGTCTGTGGAGATGGAGCAGGAGGGGGTGAAGTGTAGGTTAAAGTCGCCCAGGATGATGAGGCGATCAGAGGAGAGGCAAAGAGATGTGAGGAGTGTTGAAATGTCAGAGATGAAGGTGGGAGAGGTTTTAGGGGGCCGGTAGAGGAGGAGGATTTTAAGGGAGAGGAATGAGGGGTGGGAGAGGGTGAGGTGCTCGAAGGAGGGGAAAGAGCCAGAGGAGTAGGGGGATAGGGCAAGTGGTGTCCTTGAGATAAGGGCAACACCACCGCCACGGCGGTTGGGGCGGGGGATGTGGTGGGAGGTGTAGCCGGGTGGCGTGGCCTCCGTGAGGGGGAAGGTGTCGCCTGGGGTGAGCCACGTTTCTGTCAAGGCCATGATATCAACGTTCTCATCAAGGATGAGATCGTTGATGACCAGGGCCTTGTTGCAGAGGGAGCGGACATTTTGCAGTCCGATGTGGAGGGAGCGGTTGACAGAAGGGTGTGTGGGAGGGGAGGGGGGTCCAGGTTGTGAGGCAGGGGTGGGGGAGATGGGGATGAGGGAGGAGAGGTTGACTCCCCGGGTCTGTGTCCGGGGTGGCTGGCGAGTGTGGTGGGGAATGGGGCAGTCGGTGTGGCTGCTGCTGGACAGCCAACGCCGAGTGCCGCGGTGAGCCCGGCGGAGGATTCCCAGACTGGAACAGAGGGAGGTTGTGGGAGGGTCAAGTGGGGATAGAAGACGAGAGGGACGGAGAGAGAGGAGGAGAGAGCGGGAGAGATGGAGAGGGGGGAGGGTTTGGGGGGAGAGAGGAGGGGGCGGGAGGGAGGGGGTGAGGGGGCTCGGGTCAAAGCGGCAGCCATAGTGCGCACGCGGGGACCGGGAGCGAGCGGTCAGGTGGATGGCATTATCCCGCAGATTGGGGCATCGAACCCAACAGGACCATAGTGGGCTCTGATGTGAGCCCTGGGGGGGGGGGGGGGGGGGCGCAGAGGGTTTTTTTTTTTTTTTGTTTTTGTGCGCGCGCACTCACCTGAAAACTAATCTATGACGTCGCAGTTCCCCGCTCCGTCCCCTCCCCCCCCGGGGCTGCACTCGCTCCGGCGTCGAGTTTAAGATGGGCCGGTAGCTTGATAGCTGCGACACATCAAGGGAGGGTTTTTTCAGGGTGGGCGTGATGATGGCAGTTTTTAAAGGAATGGGGACAGAGCCAGAGGAGAGGGACAGGTTTATGATGTCAGTGATGTGTGGGGCAAGAAAATGGAGCTGGGAGATAAGGAGTGGAGTGGGGATGGGGTCAAGGGAGCAGGTGGTTGGTTTTAGGGATAGGATGAGTTCAGTGACAGAGGGTGGGGAAACGGGTACGAAGGTGTGTAGGGGAGGATGGGTAGGAGTCGGAGTGTGGGAGGGCAGGGGTGGTGGTGGGTGGAAGTTGGAGGGGAAGTGACCGCGGAGCGGATTCCCTTGATCTTGGATTCAAGGAAATCCAGCATCTCCTCGCAGTGAAGGTTGGAGGAGATGACCTGCGCGGGGTGGCGGGGGGGACGGAGGAGTCGGGATGTGGTGGAAAACAGTAGCCTGGGGTTGTTCTTCGCCTCCAGGATTATCCTGGAGTAGAAGGACGACTTGGCCGAGGCTAGAGTGGAGCGGTAAATTTTGAGGAGGTCCAGCCAGATTTGTCGGTGAACCGTTAGGCCAGATTTGACACAGGTGCGTTCAGCAGCCCGCACCTGGCATTTCAGTGAGCGGAGGTGGGTGGTGTACCAGGGGGAGGAGCGGGAGTAGGAGACAGTGCGGGAAGTGATGGGGGCAAGAGTATCGAGTGTGGAGGAGAGGATATTGTGGAGGAGGGAGAGAGTACAGTATTGTATACAGTATACAGTATTGTAGAAACTTTGCATATAAGGGTACAACCTAGTGGTGCAGCAGTGGAACAGTCACAGTGGTCAAATAATGATAGGCTTCCAATTAACATTGCAAACAAGGTATACAATCTTTTAAATTCTTTTGTAGACTCTTGTAGCAAAATGGTTAGAACACTCAAGTCGCAAGCGAGAGGACCTGGGTTTGGTTCCCGGACAGGGCGAAAAGTTAAGACAAGACTCCTTACTACACACGTCTCTGTTTACGTAGCAGTAAGTAGGAACCCAGTTGTTAGTCGATTGGTGGATCGCTTTTCCGGGGGTAATAATCCCTTTAAAAAAAATGTTCCCACATTGTTTGTGGGACACTACTTTGCGAAATTGACTGCCGCATTCCGCCCAAAAAATACATAGGTCAATTCACTTTACTGTATATTCTGTGAGGCGATTTGAGATATCTTGAAGACACAAAAAGGCGCCACACAATATCGAATGCAAGGATTATTATTATTATCTTTATTTAACAAATGCTATTTGCCATAAAAAAACAGATACTGCACTTTACAGAATATCCTGTGAAATGCTATCTGAAGTTCTCTCAATGTGAAAGGTGCTATACCAAATATAAAGGATTATTATTATTTGATGATATGTGAAATGAATGATGTGAATGATTTAGTGGATTTTTTATTTGTCCAGCCATGTGTCTGGCGCATGCAGTAAGTTCCTGAATCTATTTTCTCCAGGTAGTAATAATAAATGGATTTGATATAGCGCATTATAGCATTAAGATATCTCAAAGCACTTCACTTGCAGATACTATTAAGCTGTTGTTGGAGTTCCATCTGACCAAAACTATATAGTGCAATGGGGAGTCGATGAGCCATAACTTAAATTAATTTAAAGCAGTGACTGCATTTGTAGGTAAACACAGCAGTCAATTTGCGCAGGGCAATATTCAAAAACAATCATGAAGTAAATGGCTAACTTTATCTGGGAGATTATTAGCCAGAATACTGGGAGAAACTCGCATCTCTTTTCAAGTATTGCTGCAGGATATTTATTGTATACTTGAACAGGCAGGTGGGACCTCAATTTAATATCTCATCTAAAGTTTGCTGCTTCCAACAATGCAGTACACTAGAGTGTCAGCCTCGACCAGGGGTGGGCAATTATTTTGGCTGGCGGGCCACTTCATGTGTGGCTTCACGGGCCACACTTAATATAGATGCAAATACTTAATAATAGCTCAAAGTCAAGTCTTACACTAGTACATGCATAAAATAAAGTCTATATAATTGACATTCATTAAAATTAGGTTAAGTAAAAACAACTCATTGAGCAGACATTTATTCAATTTATTTAAGAAGTGTGGGAGAGAGAAGATGGAGAAATATAGACCAGTCAGTCTGACATCCGTGGTAGGGAAATTTCTAAAATCCTGAATTAGGGAAATCGTGGTGGGGTACTTAGAGGACCATAACATTATTAGGCAGAGTCAACATGGATTTACAAAAGGGAAGTCATGCTTAACAAATCTTTTAGGTTTTTTTGAGGATGTAACTAGCAGGTTAGATAGGGGGGAATCAGTAGATGTAGTATATTTAGATTTTCAGAAGTCGCTCGACAAGGTGCCACATAAAAGGTTGCTACACAAGATTAAAGGCAATTAAAGGCAATATAGTAGCATGGATCAAAGAGTGGCAGCATGGATCGAAGAGTGGCTAATGGGAAGAAAAGAGAGAGTAAGGATAAACGGGTCCTTCCCAGATTGGCAAGATGTGACAAGTGGAGTGCCACAAGGATCAGTGCTTGGGCCTCAACTATTTACAATCTATATCAATGATCTGGACAAGGACATAGAACTTAAAATATCTAAATTCGCGGATGATACTAAGCTAGGTGGGAGAGTAAGCTCTGAGGATGATATAAAAAGATTGCAAAGGGATATAGATAGGCTCGGTGAGTGGGCAAGAAGGTGGCAGATGGTGGAATATAATGTGGGGAATTGTGAAGTTATTCACCTGGGTAGGAAAAACAGAAAAGTAGATTATTTTCTAGAAGGTGAGAGACTAGATAGTGTTAGTGTTCAGAGGGATTTAGGTGTCCTTGTACACCAGTCACAAAAAGTTAGTATGCAGGTACAGCAAGCAACTAGGAAGGCTTATGGCAAGTTGTTGTTCATTGTAAAAGGGTTCGAATACAAGAGTAGAGAAGTCTTGCTGCAACTGTATAGGGCCTTGGTGAGACCACACCTAGAATATTGTGTGCAGTTTTGGTCTCCTTATTTAAGAAAGGACATATTCGCCTTAGAAGGGGTTCAGCGTAGATTCATTAGGTTAGTTCCTGGGATGAGGGGATTGACCTACAACAACAACAACAACAAGATTACATTTGTATAGCCTATGAGGATAGGTTGAGTAAACTTGGCCTATATTCTCTAGAATATAGAAGAATTAGGGGTGATCTTATAAAAACATATAAGATTCTTATGGGGCTTGACAGAGTAGACAGTGCAAGACTATTTCCCCTGGTAGGAGAATCTAGAACTAGGGGTCACAGTCTTAAGATTAAGGGACAGCCCTTTTGAACAGAGTTGAGGAAACAGTTCTTCACTCAGAGGATAGTGAATTTATGGAATTCTCTACCCCAGAAGGCTGTAGATGCTCAGTCCTTGACCATATTCAAGACTGAGATTGATAGGTTTCTAAAGGATAGAGGGATTAAGGGATATGGGGATAAGGCGGGCAGATGGAGTTAGGTTAGAAGATCAGCCATGATCTTATTGAATGGCGGGGCAGACTCGAGGGGCCGAATGGCTTACTCCTGCACCTAATTCCTATGTTCCTATGATATTTATTCAATTATTCATATATTGATGCGAATGTGAGAAGCTCACTCAATGGGAAGAATGAAAGCGCTGATGTGCTTTCAATTAACTTGACAATTGAAGTCAGGCATCATCTCAATTGTTGCAATGCGGAGAACTGCTGCAAGGTGGTCATCAGTCATCACAGATCTATGTTTTGATTTTTTGAATGTCATCACAGAAAATGTCTCTTTGCATATGTATATTGATCCAAACAGCACAAGCATCCACCGGGCATGACCCTTTATTTTTGGAAATGTATATTCATTAAGAGAGGCATAAAAACTGGGAAGCGGCACTGATTTGAATTGCTCCACAAGCAATGGTCAGATCACATTGCAGGTCAATAAGCTTGAGTTGGAGGTCAAATGGGGCTTTGTCAACATCAAATGAGAAAGATGAAGAGACCAAAGATAGGTCATTTTCGATCAAATTGAAATCCTGGAATCGGCGAGAAAATTTGGCATGTAAGTCAAGTAGTGACGAAATATACTTTTTAAGACTTTGTTCGCAAACAGTAATCTGATGCAAAGTTGGAAAGTGGGTGAACTGCCTGTTTCCTATCTGACATGATAAACGAAATAATTTCGTCATAAATAACTTGATACTGCAATATAAATTGTGCACAAAGGCACCCTTCCGTTGCAGTTTTTAATTTAGTTCATTCATGTGGCCCATGATATCAACATCAAATGCAAAATCAGAGAGCCAATTTGTATCATTCAGCTGTGGGAAATCCGAATTTTTGTTTCATGTCCAAAAATAAGTCAATCTCTGTTCCTAGTTCACACACTCTTTTCAAGACCTTTCCTAAACTAAGCCATCTTACATTTGTGTGATACAAGGATTAAAATGCAAAAATGCAAGGATTATTATTATTAATAATAATAATAATCCTTGCATTTGATATAGCACTTTTCACATCTTCTAGACGTCCCAAAGCGCTTCACATAATAATAATAATAATAATAATCCTTGCATTTGTTATAGCGCTTTTCACGTCGGGAGGACGTCCCAAAGCGCTTCACAGACTATACTGTAAAGTGAATTGACTGTATATTTGTGGGCGAACGCGGCAGCCAATTGCGCACAGCAATGTCCCACAAACAGTCATGGATTAAAAATGACCAATTTATTATTGTTTTTGTTTTTTTGGAGGGATTATTATTATTATTGTTATTATTATACAGAACATCCGTGCGCTCGGATTCCAATTCCTCAAGCAGAATTACAATTGCCTGTGGTTTAATCCTCTTGCTCAGATGTAGTTGACCACTTTCGTAACTGTGTCCATGACATTGCTTAGTTTTAGAACACTCTTACAGAGGACCTCTTGGTGGATAATGCAGTGCAGAAAAACAATATTCTGTTCTCGATTTGTTTCTTTAACTTGATCTTGAATTATTTTCAGTAACCCAACATTTTTGCCTGTCAGATTTGCGCTTCCATCGGTGGTCACATTCACCAATTTTTTTCACTCCACTCCTAATTTTAAGACATACTTATTTACTGCCTCCAAAAACTGTTATCCAGTTGTCGTATCTTTCATTAACTGCATTGATGCCAATTCTTCTGTGAGCTCAAAATGTTTGGTGATACCTCGAATAAAAATGATCAACTGGGCTCTGCCTTTGACATCACAACACTCATCGAGTGCCAGTGAAAAACATGCAAAATTGCTTATTTTATTTTTTAACTGAAGATACAGGTTCTCAGAAATATCCTCGACATGTTTCACAATAGTTCGCCTTGACAAGCTAATGTTCTCGAATTGTTTTTTCTTATGTGGGCATAAAATCGAGGCAGAGTTAACCATACATTGCTTTATAAATTCTCCTTCAGAGAATGGTTTGCTGTTCTTGGCGATTTTGTGTGCAATCACGTAACTCACTCTTGTAATCTCATCCTGGGAATCAAATTGTTTTGTGAAAATGCTTTGCTCTTTTTGCATTCGAACAACCATCTCATCAGCTTTCTTTCCTTTTTCTTCGGCAGAAACGTTCTTATATTTGCGAGCATGTTTGCTCTCAAAATGGCGATTCAAGTTGCAGTCTTTGAGCATTGCCACACTTTCTATGCAAATTACGCACACAGCTTTTCCACCGACACTGGTAAAAAAATATTTCGAAGTCCATTCTTTGTTGAATATTCAGGCTTCAGCATTCACTTTCCGCTTCTTTGATAAACTCATTTCGAATTAACATCCTCTTCAGTGAAACGTATTGTCGTGGTTGGTGCTCGTGTGTATGAAAATTTGCCGATCCATACATTTCTGACGTCAGCCTGATTCAACACTTAAGGGAGCGGACGAAGGGTGATATAACACAGACNTTTTTTTGTGGATCACCTGGACTATCTGTCACATGCCAAAATCCATCATCATGCTTAAGCCCTATCCAAATCAGACTGAGAGTTCCACATATATGGCACTTACTTAAGAAAATGGGTCTGGACGGAATACAAACTGCCTTCCTGAAAGTGTGATGTGGATGGTAAAGCTCCTGAAACTAGTCCTCCAGGTAATAAAAGTAACAACAATAACAGTATGAATATCAATAATAACATGAATGGATGTTATTTTCTTAACATATTTGAGCTTCCTAAAATAGCTTCTTTTTGTTAGAGATTGATATTTTGTTCACCAAGTATTTTGTCTAGCCACCTTTAAATAGTCTTATAATCATAATAATAATAATAAACCTAGCATTTGACATAACACCTTATCACATCTTCGAGAGGTCTCAAAGTGCTTCACAGAATATACTGTAAAGTGAATTAACTGTATATTTTGTGGGTGAAATGCGGCATCCAATTGCACACAGCGGTGTCCCACAAACAGTACTGGATTGAGTGACCAAATTATTTTTATTTTGAAGGAATTATTACCCTCGGAAAAGTGATCTGTCAATCGACTAACAACCGGGTTCCTACTTACTGCTAGGTAAACAGAGATGTGTGGAGTAAGGAAACTTGCCCAATGTTTTGCCCTCCTGGAATCGAACCTAGGTCCTCTCGCTTGTGAGGTGAGTGCTCTAACCACTGAGCTACAGGACTCCACTACCGGTCTTATTAAGAGTCCCAATTGCATATTGAATTTGTATATCAAAATATTTTCTGATTTTCTCTAGTTCCTTATTTTTCATATTGTAATCATTTGGGATAGCCACATCAATAATACTACATGTACAGTCTATTAGATTCTTTAGGATAATATCTGGTCTGTTACAGCTACTCTGAGACGCTACCCTGTGTGAAGGACGCTATATAAGTGCAAGTTGTTGTTGTAGATGATTCTCCTGTATCTAGTACTCGTGAATCCCAGATTATTGTGATGTTGTTTCTCGATGTCACTTTTGCTGATTGATCTTGATACTAGTTGGTCTTTGCATCAATATCAAAGTGTTTACAAATGTAAGTGAATATATTTATCTACGTTTAGTAATACTACTATTACAAATCTAGTAATCCTTACATTTGATATTGTTCTTTATCACGTCGTCAATATGTATCAAAGCACTTCATAGAATTTTACTGTGAGGTGTAGTGAGTCTACTTGTAGGCAAACACAACATCAGGTTTAAGAACATAGGAACAAGAATGGGCTGTTCAACCTCTCAAGCCTGTTATATCTTTTTATTAGAACATAGCTGATTTTGCCTCAATTCCATTTACGAGCATTTTCTCTACAACCCTTCATACTATTACCTAACAAATATTTATCACTCTCAGACTTCAAAATTCCAACTGACCCAGCATGAAAAAATACTTTCCATCCTGGATGCCACCCTCCTAACTCCTGGAACTGCGGAAAGCATAGGAAAGGTAGATGGCGCCAAGCCGGTTTGTCCTGGATATTACCATCCTACCTCCTGCAAAAGTGGAAAGTGCAAGAAGGGAGATCATGCATGTCTACAGCTGGTCCTAAGCAACGCCATTTTACCCCCAACGCAAGAAGGAGGAGAGAATTAATGAACTGTTTTAGATAAGCAAGATGGAGGAGATTCTGTAAGTCATTTTGGATAAGAAGTAAAGGTTCGTGTAAATAGTTATCAAAGTTTAAGTTAAGGAGTTATAAAATAGGTAATGTTAAACAATAAATAGATAAGTATATGTTTGAGAAGTGAATTCAACAAGTCTGTTGAGCCTGGGACAAAGGTGTAGTCTGAAAAAACCAGCTTATTCTGTTCAGCCAAAAATGTCAACCTGTGAACAGAGATACCAAAGGCACTTCTATTTTATATTTTCAAGCTCATTTAAAATAGTAATATCAAAGTCAGTATCAAAGTTTATAAGTTCATAAGCAGTAGGCAGACATCTCTTGCTCTTAGTTTTTCTAGATCTGGAATACTAAAAATAGCAGCCCTTGAATTAATGAATCAAAGGTTTTGTCCTTTGTGGAATGCTGATGATAGCAGGCAAAGGATCAAAGTTAAATCTATGGCAATTACAACAGGAGCAATAAAGCTGTAAAATGAATAGTAATATTAATAATCCTTGCATTTGACATAGCACCTTATCACGTCTTTGAGACGTCTCAAAGCGCTTCACAATATATACTGTAAAGTGAATTGACTGTATATGTTGTGGGCAAAATGCGGCAGCCAATTGCGCACTGCAGTATCCCACAAACAATCGTGGATTAAAGTGACCAATTCATCATTGTTATTTTTATTTGAGGGATTATTATCAGGCGTGTGAAGTAAGGAAACTTGCCCAAGGTTTCGACCTGCTGGGCTCTAACCACTGAGCTACAGGACTCCATTACTTCATTATACAGGAATCGTTATGGGCAGAGGCCAAATTAGTTTCTGGAATAGTGATCCCTCAGGATGCCAGCTATTCTGTACTGGTCAGTGTCTAAATCTCTATTAACGATAACACCAAGTATGCCCCTGGGATCCCCTCTACTCCTGTCCACTGCGGGAATGGAGACAGTCACGTTGTCTCCAAGTGTAGCAGCTTGGACATCAGCTGACTCCACTTCACCATCCTCCCTGCTTGTGCTACTTGTGCCATTTGTACAGCTGCTCTTCACTTTCTGATGTGGTTCGTGTGATCTTCCAGGGCCTGTGAAATAGGAGTCTGTGAAGGAGGATCAGTGGACATCTCTAGAGTCGAGGACATGGAGACTACAGGGCTAAGCTGCGATGGATCTGTGACACTGGAGACTGGAGAAACTAATGCACTAATAGTCGGTGTCTCGATGACCTCGATTGGACTGGGTTGACCTACAGAAGTGCCAGCTGACAAAGGGTGGGTTCGGTAGTGTGCGTAGCCCCATTGCTGTGGGATCGAAGCTTCTGTGGTTGTTACTTGAGGTGGAGTGGTTGTCAGCTGGTACTTCTTCTGGCACATTACCAGCAAGAACAGCAAGGAGATCAAGCTCACTTTTCAGTGTAGAAATCACCTCTGTTGGCAGTGCTGAAGATGTTTGCAAGACCGAAGCCCTCCTGATTGGATCGCGCCAGCACCTCCGCACCTCGGGCACTGGCAGCATCAGCATCCATGGCCGCAGACTCAACCTCACTGAGCCAGTCAGGAACCTGGGTGTTGTGTTTGACCCTAAACTGTCCTTTCTCCCCCACAACCGCGCCATGACCGACACTGCCTTCCACCACCTCCGCAACATTGCCAGACTCTGCCACTGCCTCACCTCTCAGGCTGCCAAACCCCTCACCCACACATTCGTCACATCAAGTCTCGATTACGGGAACTCCCTCCTCATCGGCTTTCCCAACTCTTCCCTACACAAGCTGCAGATCAACCAAAACTCTGCAACTCATGTACTCTCACGCACCAGGCTCCATGACCCATCACTCCCACCCTCACCTGACTCCACTGGCACCCCATCCCCTAGAGGATCGAGTTCAAGATCCTCATCCTCACTTTCAATGCCATCCATGGCTTTGCCTCCTCCTACCTCTGCTGACTCCCAACCAACCTGTCCGCTCCCTCCGTTCAGCGAGCTCCGGCCTGCTCCATGACTCCCGCCCGACCCATCCTACCATCGGTGGCCGGGCTTTCAGCCTCTCTGCCCCCACCCTCTGGAACTCCATCCCACAGTGCCTTCGTTTCGCTTCCTCCCTTGCCTCCTTCAAGGCCGGTCTCAAGACATTTCTCTTCGATCGTGCCTTTGGTCGCTCTCGCACCTCTCTGCCTTCCCTCACCCCGACACCACCCCTCCCCCATGCTTGGGTCCCGACATCTGACTGTTCAGCACTTTGGGACGTCCTCCCGATGTGAAAGGCGCTCTATCAATGTAATTTTGTTGTTGTTCGACTAACACAAGTCTTATTGCCAAACATAGCAGCACAAGGGGAGCAATGTATTCCTCAATGGTGAACAGAGTCATAAATGCTTCAAAGCAAAGCGAAAATGTATATCCCGGTGTCATAGAAGCCTCACTCCTGTGTTAATAAATTAACATTTGACTCCTCAGTGAATGAAATGTCACTTTTTGTCTCTAAATTTCAGAGATTTCATGGTTCCACAATTTTAAAGAAAATTTCAGGAATTTGGGTTAAAGTAATTTCAGTTTTTTCGCAAAATCCTTGATTTCACAATTTTATTGTAACATACACAACAACCACTTGCACTTATGTAGCGCCCTCCACACAGTGTAGCATCTCAGAGCACTTAACCGTAGCAAAGCCTGACTCCGAGCCAGGGAAAATGGGGAGGTGGCATGCTCGAAGATGAAAGTTTTCAGGCAAGACTTGAAAGAGGGGAGAGAGGGGGCAAGGCAGAGGGATTGAGGGAGAGTGGTCCAGAGTTTTAAGGCGTAGTGGCTGAAAGCACAACCTCCAATGGTGGGGCATAATTTGGGAGAGACAAGCAAGAGGCCGGTGCCAGTCGAGTGAAGGCGCGGGTGGTGGATTGGGGAATGAGGAGGTCGGAGAGGTAGGGAAGTGCCAAGGAGTGAATGGATATACACCTATCTATACAGCCCAGCTCTATATCAAATGAAAGGTTTATGGATCTATTTGAAAACACTTTGGCTAATCACCACACCCCCTCCAGTTGAGTGTCAATTTTAGTTTCAGTTTTGGTAGAATGATCAGTAAATCTTTCTGGTCTCTTCATCAGTCTGCTATTGACTTGTTTGTGTGAACGATGTGCTCCAAGCTCTCAGTTGTTAAGGAATTGTGTTATTAAGCTTTAATTTGCTGTTGAAATATTACACTGTGGTGTGCTGCGTGGATCGTAAACACAGCAGGATGAAATTACGGAGTTATTTTTTCATTGTGACGGCAATTATTATTCTTTCTGGTTTTGTTCTCATCTTGACGAATCAAAATGATGTGAAGAATTTTGATTTGATAAGTTACATCAGGTATGTTTTACTTTTTCAATATTAAAATGTAGAGTTTGTTTAAATGCAGAGGGACATTGCCGTAAAAGTAACAACTAAACTCAACAATTGAAATTGTTTGTAAAATACTATGTTTGCTTTGTGTTTTTTTTTACAGAAGTGCTTTCAGACAAAAAACATTTTCTCTTATTGTTACATTATACATGCATGTAATGCTTTATCGAAATGTTATATTGTCTTTGGACTGTATCATAGAGAGCTTTCATTACTGCTGTCAAGCCCTCAGAATGAGGAGGTCGGATAGGTAGGGAGGTGCCAGGGAGTGAATGGATTTAAACACGAGTGTGAGGATTTGAACGCGAGTGTGAGGATCTTGAAGTCGATCCGTTTGGTGATCGGGAGCCAGTGGAGCCTGGCCAGAACTGGTGAGATGTGGATACACAGAAGGCATTTGTTTTTTTGGTCCTATGTTAATTTTTAATGCAGAATTTGTCAGTGCATGCAGCAGGCAAAACATTTGGTGGCATTGTGTGGTATTGTGAGTCAGCTACAGGAAGGGAAAGGGGCAAATATATTGTATAAACATGGCAGACAGTTTTTCTCAATTTAAGGCTAAGAAACTGATACGATAATAAACTGTGTTACGACATGTGTTAGAAGCTGATTACGTATCATGTATGAAACACAAGCATTAGATGAATATAACAGCTTTTACCGCTCTGTACACAAAAAAAATGTTGCTGAAAGAGACATAATTGTATTATTAAAATAGTGTCCAGTTTCCTGCATCTGACTGAGCTGGATGTCAGTAATAAGCTGCTTTTGCTGTTCTTCAATATATTGCTATTGTTTGGATCCAGCTGTGCCTTTGTGTGGAGTCCTGTAGCTCAGCGCAAGCGAGAGACCTTGGCTTGATTCCCGGCAGGGCGAAATGCTGGACAAGTTTCCAACTCCATAAATCTCTGTTTACCGAGCAATAAGTAGGAACCCGGTTGTTAGTCAATTAGCAGATCACTTTTCCGGGGTTAATAGTTCCTTAAAAAAAATTAAAATAATAAATTGGTCACTTCAATTCACGACTGTTTGTGAGACTCTGTTGTGCACAATTGGCGACCATGTTTCGCCCACAAAATATACAATGAATTCACTTTACACTGCATTGTTTGAAGCGCTTTGAGATGTCTCGAAGACGTGATAAGGCGTTATATTAAATGCAAAGATTATTATTATTATCATCACTCCATACCTGAACCCAGCACCTTGGGCGGTCCTCCCGACGTCAAAGGCGCTATACAAATGTAATTTTGTTGTTGTTGAACTTATATAATAATAATAATAATAATCCTTGCATTTGATATAGCGCTTTTCATGTTTTCTAGATGTCTCAAAGCGCTTCACAGAATATGCTGTAAAGTGAATTGACTGTACATTTGTGGGCGAAATTTAATAGCAAGGAGATAAAAAGCCTCATTGAAATAGCTTGAGTGTTATTTGATTACAAAGTACATGGGCCATAAACTTTACAGTAATTGCTGTGAATCGTTTTGAGTAGTCAATCTGATGCGAAAAGTGCTACGTCAATGCAAGAATTATTGACATTATTAGCATTATTGATTTGAGTTCTGTAGTTCAGTCGTTAGAGCACTCGCCTCACAAGTGAGAGACCTGGGTTGGATTCCCGGCATGGCGAAATCTTGGGCGAGTTTCCTTACTCCATACGCCTGATAATAGTCCCTCAAGAAAAAAATAATAAATTAGTCACTTCAAACCATGACTGTTTGTGGGACACTGATGTGTGCAATTGGCTGCCGCGTTTCGCCCACAAATATACAGACAATTCACTTTATAGTATATTCTGTGAAGCGCTTTGAGACATCTAGAAGATATGAAAAGCGCTATGTCAAATGCAAGGATTATTATTATTATTATAAATTCTCTTCTGATCACTGTTTACTGTTTGTTGCAGGGTTAACAAGGAGCAAAGAAATCAAATCTTAGCTACTCAAAAGCCAAATCCACCAGAGTGTGCAGAGCTCAGCAAGTTGTTTGCTCGTATCCCTAAGAGGTGACAAGAACTATTTTTTTGCAAAACGTAATAGAATGATACACAAATAATATTATAACTGATTATGTATATACAGGGGAATCCGCATTAGCCGGACACCTGTTAATCACAGATGCCAGGTAAATTGAATGAACTGCTCAGCCCCGATGCGGCTTGCACTCTATATTAACATTATGAAATGAGTGTGTTTGTTCGGTGCTAGAGAGGGAGGCTGGAAGAGGAAAGAGTAGAAATCTAATACAAGCTTTTATTGACTCATCTACTTCTGATGTGGAACTCGTGACCGAAACGTTGGTTAAAAGCAGGTAGTACAGATGCATTTAAGAGGAAGCTGCATATACATGAGGGAGCAAGGAATAGAGGGATATGGAAGGGAGTAGGGAGTGGGTGGAGATTCATGTGGAGTATAAACACCCTCCAGTACAGTGACCCTCCAGTACAATACTGGGGATGTGCTGCATTGTTAGTGGTGCTCTTTTAAACTAAGGTCTCATCTGCCTTTTAAGATGGATGCTTATAGTCTCATTAATATTTCTCCCGGCTTGCAAACTCCTCTGCTGCGTGCCCACTTCGCGTTGCCCTACAAAATGTCCACATTCTCTCTAATAAAGCCTTCACCATCCACTACTTTGTTTATTGAACTCCTGGGTCTTCTCCTGTAATGACCTTACCTCCTCGGTCACTCCCTCTCTGCTACTTTTGACACCCTTGCCCCCATAACCTCCCGTACTGCCTCCTACTCCCACAAGTCCGCTTGGTACAACAGCCAACTCTGCTCCCTCTAATCACAGGTAGAGGGATGAGTTGGAGAGTTCGGCAAGCAGGGAGTAAACAGAACTGCAGAAAATCAGCTTCCAGATAAGGGCTGAATTTCCAGGATCCCACTCAACCCATATTCTTAAGACATTCGTCTTAAGCTTAAGAATTTATGCAATTTTGAAGCATTGAGACCCATTTTTCATATCTTCTAGTTGTCATTGTTGCAATATCAGTATTCATTTTTACTTTTTCTAGTTTTGAAGAAGATGATATCATTAACCTCTTCAAGAAAACACAGAAATGTACATGGTATAGAAATTCCGAAGCAAACTACATATTCAGGTAAATGTTTGAACTGCAGAATTAACTATTCCAGAATAGAAACTGGATTCTTTAAATCTATTCATGAAAACTTATTGGAATCTATTTTCCACTAAGTTTTAAAAAAAAACATGGTTGCAAGATTGTTTACACTGGCAGGTCTGTGGTCAGCCTTGTGCTTTATGGCAGTCACTTGGGAGGATGTAAATGTGACAACCCAGATACACAAATCTATGAAATGGCAGCTGTAACACTATGCTGCAATTCACTTGTTCAGCTAGGACTACCCTCCGGTTACAACTTGATAAGGAGCCAAGTGGAAGGAGTGCTATCCCCAGAGAAAAATGTACCCCATCTCCAAACTACTTATAAGTCAGTCATCACCAATGCACAGGATTTCAGTGGATATACTTGGCTTGGGTAATAAATCAGGTCTACCAAAGAGAGTTGACTTAGCTTCACACTTTTTTTGCCAAGGATACCACTTTGGAGAGGCAAAAACTTGATATCAAATATCAGTTATTCCAGCTAATATAGGTTAATATACAGTATATCCTGTGAAGTGCTTTGAGACGTCTTAACAATGTGATAAGATGCTATATCAAATGCAAGGATTATTATTATTAATTTGTATAAGAATGAATGAACAGTCATGGATAAATGCAGAATTGAATAGTTTTTATAATAATAACAATCATGATAAATAATAATAATAATTATGCACTGGAGTGAAAATTCACATAGAGTGAACACATTGTCTCAGATTAGTTGTCCTGTGGCCTGTTTCCGGGCTGTACATTCTTTGTAATTTGGTATAGCTCCCTATCATATCTTTGAGACATCTCAAAATGCTTCACAGGATATACTACAAAATGCTGTGACTATATACATATGTGTGTGCATATATATATGTATATACTTTGTAGGAGAATGCAGCAGCCAATATGCGCACAGTGATGTCCCACAAACAACCATAGAGTGACCAATTGTATTTGGGGGATTGTTGGTCGGGACCAGGAGAAACTCCTTTCTTTTCAAATAATGTAATGGGATCTTTAACGTCCACCTGAAGACAGTACCTCCAACAATGCAGCACACCCCAAACGCTGCATTGGAGTGTTAGCCTAGTGTGAGAAACATGCAAATGAATTCAGAAATATATCAGAGATGCTTAATGTTGATAGCAACATGAGGAAAACTCACATTAGTCGCATCAGTCGGGATCATAATATTTAATATGACTTACACAAGTCCGAGTTGCAGGCAAACTGTATAATTCATATAAAATCCGATGTAATCAATAATCTACACTGTGCATATGTAATTCAAAGCAGCTAGTAAGTGCGCATGCGGTAACGGGTCAATACTATATTTCCCAAGACTCAATGCATTTCTACCCGCCGTGGCAAGCACACTTATCGGTAAGTGTTTGAATCACATTAAGTTGCGGAAAATGAAGTTCTTCTGGGCATGCGGCAATGGATCAAGACATCAATGGGTCAGGAAATCAGTGGGTCAGGACATCAATTCCCACGATTAGCTGCAACTAGTAAGTGTGAGAATGATGGAGAATAGAGGAGCAGCATTACGGGTTAGGAAGTGATTAATATGAGTTGTGCAAAGAAATCTAAGTGCTTTCGATAGAAAACTGAATAGGACTCGGGTGAATGAACAACTTGTTTATGTAATAAGGCAGAAAAGTTGCATCAGTTCAATAATACAGTTACAATAGGCAACGTTCCGAAAAACAAAATTCTGGAAGGGCAGACTGGCGGCAGATAAGGGCAGGGAGTCACCCCACTCAGTTTCTGTTAACTCTGCAAGCCAAAGCCCTAACGGATAGGGTGGTCCTAGCTGGACAAGCAGCCGGAAAGCTTGCCAGACAGCAATATCAATACCAAGCTATGCGGTTTTAGCTGGTTAGACTCCAACAGTACCCCAATGCACACTCTGGAGTCACCAAGCCTTGGTCTTGCCAACCTGTGCCTAATACTTTCCGGAATTAGGTAAGCAAGTTGTGTCCCTCCAGGCAGAGAGTGCGCCTTCCATTCTAACAATCTATCTCTGGTATTTCCATGTGTCGGTGGGATGCATGGAAATCCCAGCTTGGTTTGGATACTCTTAAGCATGGTGATGGGTTTCTGCATGTGTCAGACACCCAGCTGACCATAAAGAAACTTCTAAATTGATGCTATGAGGAAAGAATAGTGACCTATTGGGTGATATTATTCATTGTATATCAGCTTCTGAATTAAGGCTGCATTCAACAATTTGCTAAATTTCCAGATACTCTGAAATGTTACATAAATAGAGTAAATTCTAGACCCAGTGGAATTTCTATCCCACATAGAATCAAATTGAAATTTATAGCACAGAAGAATATGTGTACCTGTATCTGAAACAGTCAGCATATATTTAATGGAAATAGAATAGGTACAAGGATGAAGATTCTACAGAATAAATTCTGATCCAAACATTTGAAATGTTTTATCTTCCAGAGCACAGCTAACAAATTGCTGCAATGCAATCCAAAACTTCACTGTCACACAAGTCAACACAGCACGAGGAGCAAATCTGTCTTATGATGCACAGCCTAAAAAGAAAATAACGATCACGGAAGATATTTTTAATTTGCTTCCTCAGGTAAATTGTGAGTGAGTGTGTGCGAGTGTGTGTGTTCAGAAGTATAGTAACTTCCATGCTTCATGTCTCCCGCCCAACCCGCCTTAGCATTGGTGGTTGAGTCTTTAGCATCTCTGCCCCCACCTTTTGCCATTTGCCACCAGTAAAGTTTTCACATCACAGCCAATTCCACTCCAGCCATATTTGCTGTGAATACATTTCCCTGAGTTTGTCCCAATAGTTGGACATGAAGCATTCTGTTTCTTTGTGGTCTCTTTCACTGTCCACTTTCTTTAGCAAGACTTTTTCCTACCCCTGTAGTTTTCTCTCAGAATTTAGCTCTGATTTGTCAAATGCTCTGCTCCTCCCTCAACTACACTTACCTACTGGTAAGTTTTGCATTTCTACACTTTCACTTTCAAGTTGATTGTAGTTTGACGTAATTTGATCAATTAGTATGATACAGCTGTCAATAATGATTGGACAGGTCAGAGATTTTCTCTCCGGAGATGCCAATCAAGAGGGTATCTGATAGAGGTATTTAAATTAAAGTGAGTATTAATAGGCTGTTGGCACTTGTTCGTGAATCCAAAACAAGGGGAATATATATAGCCAGTAGCAAATCAATGTAGCAGGTAGTGAGAATGTGGAACTCACTATTTCAACCTGTGGTTGAAGCTGAAAGCATCTACGTATGTTTTTGTGAAGAAACCTGATGCATACAAGAGGAAGAAGGGAATAGAGGGGTTTGGGAGAGTGGATTAGGAAGGGTGAAGGTTCATGTAGAGTATAAACACAGCCACATAGGAGTTGGGCTGAATGGCCTGTTTCCATGCTGTAAAGTTCTGTGTATCTCTATTCAATACTTCTTGCCCACCGGGAAGCTCGCAGGGAGTTCCTGGTACCTACCATCCTCTAGTGAGGGGTCAAACCTGCCCTTGTCAGATGTCGGCTAACTAACGACTATCCTCCTTTACGGTGGAGAGGGAGTGGGGATAAGCGGGGTCTCCTTGGAGCTGAACTGTCTCCAACCTTGGCAATGGAATATCAGAATTGAGCCAGCCTTCTGTGGCAGTGTCGGCAGTCCAGTTCCTGAGCCAGGCAAGTCTGCTGTATGGCGGGGCACTGCTGATGACAGCACAGCCAACCTGGTTCATCAACAGGACCTGGAAGGGAGGACCCGTCACTGGCGGCAGAGAACCATCCCGTTCAGCTCCTGTTAACCCTGCAGGCCAAAGCCCAAACGGGTAGGGTGGCCCTTGCTGGACAAGCAGCAGGAACGCTTGCCAGACAGCAATATGAATAACAAGCTATACGGGTTTAGCTGTTAGACTCCAGCAGTACCCCAACGCACACTCCGGGGTCACTAAACCTTGACTCTTACCAACCTGTGTCTAATACTTTACGGAATCAGGTAAGCAGGATATGTCCCTCCAGGGAGAGAGTGCGCATTCCACTCCAACAATCTATCTGTGCAATTTCCATGTGTAGGTGGGATGCCTGGAATTCGCCAATTAGTTTGGATACTCTCAAGCATGGTGATGGCTTTCCACATGTGTCAGACACCCGGCTGATCAAAATAAAATGTTTAATAAATTACTTATTTGGCAAAACGTATATTAAATATTGAATGTCATAATTTTCTGTAAATCATTGTCATGAGAATGCTAATTGCACGTTTTCATCCATCAGAATAATAAAATCCCCATATCTAAACGCTGTGCTATGGTTGGCAATGGAGGAATCCTAACTAACAGCAGCTGTGGAGAGGAAATAGATCAGGCTGACTTTGTGTTCAGGTAATGTTAAGGATTCTCTTGAGATGGTATTAAGTTGGTAAAGCAAAAGTCTTTTATTAAAATTGACACAATCAGTATTAAAATAATACATTTAAGGAATAGATACAATTGAGAGCATATCCTTGCATTTGAGAATTGAGATCATATCCTTGTCAGAATTGAGATCATATTAACAGATCCCAGGTGGGGTTGCAACTCAATCAGTTGCCATTCTCCGAACCGCTGTCCTGAGTACACAATTCCACTTCTTTTTATAACAGCAATTTAAGTGTGTGAGACTTGAGCCATACAAAGGGTTGTTTCTACACAGCAGTGCTCAAAGCCAGATCTGCTCATCCTGTTCTTTGATCTGGGATTTTTATCACTTCCTCAATCTTGCAGTTATGTCCATTTGTCCCTCACAATGCAATCATTATCACACCTATCACATTCTGTGGGGCACCGGAACAAACTGATGGGTGTGAGAATATGTTGCTTCCATCTACCGCAACCTTAAAAATAACTCCATACAAGCAAGACCCTGATTCATCAGTTGCTCACTTTCATCCTGGTTTCCTAGGCTCTTAATTCATTTCAATATCACTACTAATACTTTGTTTAATGAGGCCTTATACATAACTCCACAATTATCACACTTAAGCAATTATTTTCAACAGTCCCCACCTTGAGAGTGAGAAAATCAAATTTTCGATCTCTCATTTATCCATGATTTAGTAAGATAGCTAACTGTAAATAGTCAAATTGCAAGTGAGTTCTTAAGTAAAGAATGGAGATAGCACAAAGAATCATATCAATCAAAACAACAAGCTGGGCAATGACAAACGCATAAAACATGAATAATAAAGTTCGGTGCAATGAACTAATCAGAATGATGCAGCGACTCAGATTAAGAATCGACTTATTAACATGGTTCGATCAATGTTGATTGTAGAATATCTCTTTTCTCAAGATAGGTTAGACTCATCTTCGTTCAAACTCAGACCTTTTTGGTCACATATGCTAAATCCGCAGTGAGACATTCAACAGCTTGTTTGTATCCTCCTTTTGTTCTTGGCAACCTTTATGTACTGATGTTACCAATGTCCTTGAGAGTCCATAGAATCAGTTCTATTTCAGCAAAACAAGTCCATGAGTCTTTGTGATTTTCTTTGGTCAACTTAAGACAAACCAGAATTCTGGGTGTGCTAACTGTCCAGTCTCCACCTCGTGTGGGTCAAGCTGACAGCACAGGCCCACTATCACCATCAGAATCTTCACAATTCCCTTTTATCCAAGCCACCACATCAATCCTTTCAACCAATTTTAACATCTGTAATTACAACGCATCATTATCAATAATATCATGATTAACATGGCCACAGAAATTTTGAATATTATTTTAGTGGGTGTTCCCTCTATCCTTGCCCGCAGGCTTTGAGCATAACTGAAATACTGGAACAGACAAAGTAAATGTTACATAAAATCAATCAGAATAATGACATTCTTAATACTATCACTTCTCCTTCTTGAACTGTCACAGTGCTTATTCTACCTATCACTTTGTGCTCTACCCCACCTGACGCATACAAAACACACGATTGCCAATGTAGACCCTGTCCTCTGTGCAGGTATTGGTTGCTGTTGTGAAGTAGACGATTGATTGGGTTGTACTTGTCCACTCGTTTCACCCCTGGACGGTTGAGCTGAAATGCGAAGACCGGCTTTGTGGGTGGGAGGGTTGGAGCGAAATGTATGAGTCGTCCCAGAAGAAGTCACCGCATGGAAGGTGACCTCCATGGTGTGTAACGAGCCATTGTCAGTATCTGTAGGAACTAAATCACAAGGTGAAATCTCCCGTTCTTTAAACACTTTCAGTTGGTTTGCAGTAGCTACTTGCGCTACTGCTTCAAAATGCCCAAGCTTTACTAGCTTTACCAGGGATTCAATTGTAGCTTGGACATAATCATAGATGCAAAAAGTTTCACTTTATGTGGCAACCAAAGGGTTAACTCTCTCTGAGCAGACTGTGCTGTTCAGCATGAAGTAGTGAGTGTCCGTTTGTATACACAAACCAGAGTTCTAGCAGTCAGTGAATTTAAACTGCACACAGTCAGTGGCTACAGTCAGTGATTTTTAAAGTTGCTGTATAAATTTCTTTCGCTTGCTTTTTTTCCTCAATTAACCCATCCTACTCTCTCTCTCTCTCTCTCAACCTTTGTTAATCTCTTTATTTGAGCGAATAGCATTTTGACCTTTCCTGACTTCTCACAAGTTCAAGCAGATTTAACTGTTTGAGGGCTTTCAGATTAGTCAATAAGTCATCTCCCTGTTCTGTCTGGAGGCATATCAGTGAGACACAAGGATCTATACGTTGCTCAATCAGTTATCTCATTGCTTTTAACTCCTTCCGTAATCTTTCAAAGTTAGACGTAACCATTTGCCCAACCTTTCTTCCAAATTTGACTCTTTAGTACCCTTCTTAATTTCACCTTCACAATCTTTCGTTATTGGTGGTTTTGTCATTTGATTTGAGTTTATCCCTTTACCTTTGCCCCTTCTGCAGAATTAATTTGTCCTGTTTTGTCTTTTAAACCTTGCAGTGAAACCTTGTTTCCAGGCAGGGCGAAACCTTGGGCAAGTTTCCTTACTTCAGTCGCCTAATAATAATCCCTCCAAAACAAAGCAATAATAAATTGGTCATTTTCAATCCATGACTGTTTGTGGGACATTGCTGTGCGCAATTGGCTGCCGCGTTCGCCCACAAATATACAGTCAATTCACTTTACAGTATATTCTGTGAAGCGCTTTGGGACGTCTAGAAGACGTGAAAAACGCTATGTCAAAATTGCAAGGATTATTGTTCCTCTGCACTTTTCCAGTTTTTTTCTCTATTCAGGCTGCTACTTTATGCTCTTTAAATTTTTCGGCTGCCTTTCCCCGTCTGGCTTCCCATTTTGTGAGTGATGTGATCCTGTGAACATTCAACTGAGCCTCCAATCTCTCAATTTTCTGTCTTAACCAGCGAATTTCATTATTGGTTCCTAAGTTGTTGTTATTTGGAGCTTGTCTAGAGGGTAGACCCTCTTGTCTCCATAATCTACATTGTTACTTATGGTGCCCTGGTTTATTGCAATTGTAGCAATTGCCCCACCTCTTGTTTGAGGCTGTAAAATTTATTTGGCTACGCCCCTTCTTTGATGGGGGCCCTGGTCCTTCCATAGCCACAAATAATAATCCATCTGATTCCTCTATGCGCTGTGCCATAGTTAGTTCCAAGATTTTCTCCGTCCACAAAACAGTTTTATTAGTACACTAATCTGACTTTCACATGCTTCATGTGAAACACTGGAGCCTTTCTGGTTTTTCATCATTTGTTGAGTTTGCACATTGTACCCTGCTTTTGAATCCTCATTCTCACTCTGCAAGTTAGTATTGTGGATGCGCAATCCTTCATTTAGCCGCTTAGTTATTTCTATCTTCTGATTAGCATCATCATACTGGACACGCATTCTAGTGAGAAAATCTGTTTATTCGCCTGGACAGATTTTGCCCAAGTCTCTATCAATTTCTTTTCTTGCTTCATCTCTTTCTGAGTCAGATTTCTCAGATTCCTGTTTAGCTTGTCCTAACATCTCCTCTCTTTCACATTTAAGTTGTTCCTCCAACTGCAGTACCTTTTTATGACACTATATATGTGACACAGGATCACCCTGTCCAGATTCTCTGAGCATAGCTGCCTGTGTTTTTAGAGTAGTTTTTAAATCTCCAATAACCCTTGTCAAGCGCTCGCAGCGCTGTTCGAGCTTCCTCTGCTCTACTTCTAAATTATCAGCCTTTCCCCTTAATGCAGATGCGTCAGACTGATAATACTCATAGTGTGCCCTTCCAAGCTTTTTATTTGCTTGCCATAATACTCTGCATCATTTCTCCTTTCTTGCCTTTCTGATTCCAGCTTTTCCAAAGCTTTTTGTAACTTAGATTCTAATATCTCTGCCTGTGTTACTATGACTGTTGCAGGCATGGGATCCTTGAGAAGGGAATTACATTCCCAAATAGGAGCAGGAGGTGGTGGTGGAGATTCTATTGATTGATTATCATCCCCATCAATATCATGCCCATTAATATCATTCCCATTTGCTCCTCCGGACAATCATCCTTGTTCTGGGCCAACACATCTTTACTGCAATCGCCCTGGCTCTCTTATGGCCCAATGCCATTTTTAACTTAGTAATTTGACCCTGACATTCCTGGTGATTCCCTTTTTCTATTTCTTTCTTTCCTCTCTCAATTTCTTCTCTCATAGCTCCTCTAGCATCTGACAACTTCTGCTGTAGGTCTTTCACCTGTTTTTCCAATTCACCACACTTTTGTGCCCTCACCATAAAGTCCACTCCTTGTTGTATGGCTAAATTCATAGCACCTTGTGTGTCCACCATCCCACTCAGCTCGCTCGCCCGAGCTCACAAGCAGTTTACCATTTTCTGCTCTTCCTTTAGCTGGCGTTGATGGCACTCCACCATTCCATCGTTTACTTCATAAGCTTTAGCCTGCTCTTGCTGATGGCTTTCATCAGCTTCCCTAGATTGCCTTCGGAGTTTCTCAACCTCCTTTTGGTTTTGTTCCATTGAACAATACATTGCAAATCTCAAAACGTGTCTCATTCCCTTATTGGGACGCAATTTTCCAGCTTCTACACATTTCCTCAAGCCAGTCACAAGCACCTTTAAAAGGGTTAGGGTGATTTTGCATAGCCAAAACCATTCCCTCAACTCCCTTCTTTTTTCACTGCATCACGCACTTTACACACATATTGGGCCACCCCAGTGGGTCCCTTTTTTCTTTACTTTTACACTCTCCCATTTTGTTTCTATTGGTGCATGGCACACAATACACCGACACTACGTTAGCCGCAACTAACGCCTTCCTCTTAGAAATCAGATCAATCTAAACCTGTTCTAACGAGGGATTGTGTCAACAAAATTTTCAGATAAAAGCTTTGTCACGTCTCTCCCCTAACTCACAATTTCAAAAGCCCGAAGGACGATACTCTTACTGGGTAGGAGTGACTGTGGGTTTTCAGTTGCTCTCTATACGTCCTCCTGGCTGGCTCGCCAATTTGTTAAGGACTCTTTTGAGACGACATTAAGTTTGTAAAGCAAAAAAAAGCAAAAAATGCTTTTTATTAAAATTGACACAATCAGCTGTATTGTATGTAACATTGCAATACATTTAAGCAGTAGTCAGAATTGAGATCATATTAGTCAATCCCAGCTTCCGGACAGGCGGCGGTTGCAACTCAGTTAGTTGCCATTCTCCGAACCTCTGCCTTGAATACACAATTCCACTCCCTTTTATAACAGTAATTTAACTGTGTGAGACATGTGTCATCTAAAGGGTTATCCATGTCCTTCAGCTCTAAGATAACTCAGGATACACAAGAGTCTGGGTTTGTGAACAAACATTCATATATCCATGGGGATTATCCACCTCGATTGATATGCCAAGAGATAAGCAGCTGTTGTCCAACCTTCGCATCTCCAATTGGTGGAACAATTTTTCATTGGGTAGGGATTATGTCTGAACTGTAGGCAGAAGGATGGTAGCAATGCTCTCTCATACAATTTATCATGAGTTGTGTGGCTCACCTGGAAGCTCCCAAGAGTTCATGATACTTGCTATTCATCCAGTGAGGGTTCAAATCAGCACTTGTGAGATGTCAAATGATCAACCTGTGACTATTCTCCTTGGGGGAGGGCTAAGCAGGGTCTAATTTTAGCTGATCTGGCTCTAAAGTAACACACTTTCCTGCAGAATGTTGACATGGGATCAATCCTCTGTGGTGGTCTTGGTTGTATAGTTCCTGACCAACAGGAAGTGCTCTCAATGGAAACCTGCCAGGCAATGCTCTCTGCAGGTTTAGTTGGTTAAACTCCAGCAGTACTGCAGTCCCCAAAGCCTTGCCTCTTGCCAAGCTGCTTTATACTCTCCACAATTAGTTAAGCAGTGTAGGTCCCTCTAGCACTTATTCCATTCCAGACTCAGGAAAATGTTCCTGTGTAGGGTGACAGATACCTGGCTGACCACAATAAAAATCTAGTTCAAACAGTTGTTACTTATTAGTTTATTGTACAGGTGTGTTTCAGAATTTATCTAAATATTCAATAAAATCTTCCGTCACAAATCAGAAGATTATCGTGAAATAAAGTTGATGGTTGTCTACAGCTTCTGAGATAAGTTTATTGATTCCCAAAAGTCATGCAACCTTTGTACCTTTTTACAGGTGTAATCTTGCTGCTATCGTTGGTAGAGAAGATGATGTAGGATCAAAAACTGACCTAGTGACAGCTAACCCATCCATATTTACAAGAAAGTAAGTATTCATTTAGAGATAGGATAGAGTGAGGAATTCTATGGTTTCAGTGGAAAGATGTAATCGGTCTAGAAAGGTGGACAGAGACATTGTGATATCCTACATGGTTAATAATAATAACCCTTGCATTTGATGTAGCGCCTTTCACATCTTCCAGACGTCTCAAAGCGCTTCACAGAATATACTGTAAATTGAATTGAAGTGTTGGCAAAACATGCGGCCAATTACGCACAGCAGTGTCCCACAAACAGTCATGGATTGAGTGACCAAATTATTGTATTTTTTTTAGGGATTATTATCCCCGTAAAAGCTATCCACCAATCAACTAACAACCAGGTTCCTACTTACTGCTAGGTAAACAGAGGCGTGTGGAATAAGGACATTTTGCCCTGCCGGGAATAGAGCCCAGGTCTCTCGCTTGTGAGGTGAATGCTCTAACCACTGAGCTGCTGGACTCAATGAAGGTTGAATTCAGAATAAGAAGTTAATAGCAGGGTGTGTAAAAATGAATATTAATTATCCTTATATTTGGTATTGCATCTTTCACATCAGGAAGATCTCTCAAATCTCTTCATAAGATAATAATAATAATCATTGCTTTTGATATTGTGCCTTATCATGTCTCAAAGCGCTTCACATAATATACTGTGAAGTGAATTGACTACATTTTGTGCATGAAACGCAGCAGCTAATTGCACACAGCAGTGACCCCAAATAGTCTTTGATTGAGTAACCAAATTTTTTTTGAAGGGATTATTACCGCCAGAAAGTGATCCGTCAATCGACTATTTACTGTAGGTAAACAGAGATGTTTGGAGTAAGGAAACTAGCTAAGGTTTCACCCCGCTCAGGATTCGAACCCGGGTCCTCTCGCTTGAGCTGCAAGTGCTTTTGCCAATATTCTACAGGACTCCACTCAAGATTTACTGTAAAGTGGAGTGACTGCTTTGTTTTGTGTGTGGGCAAATGCAGCATCCAGTTTTCCCACTGCAATGTCTCACAAACAGCTAGAAATTGAATGATCAATTTTATCTGGGGATTGTTCCTTGTGCACTATCAACATTGTAGTGGAAAGCTTGGCTCAGGAACCAAACTGCTAGGACCACCTGAAACGAATGACTCAGTTCTGGTCTTCAATTGACAGGCATGTCAGCTTAGAGCCATGTAAGCCCCAAAGAGATTCTGCTAATTGTCCCAATCTACCCCCGCCCCCAAGCTCCCCACTCCCCCGATGTCCAACTTTTGGTACATAACTTTATGAAGAATATACACTAAATGGTGTATATTGGAGTGTAGTGTGGGAGGGGGTATCTGGCTCTGTGGATGGAATTTCTGGCCAAGTGTAATTACGACAGTACCGGCATTTACTGGCTTTTTTCAGTGCTGAAAAATGCAGGTCCCGGTATTGTAATTGTTTGAATCCTTGAGCAGCAGATAGTGAATAAGATATCTTCTGCTTGTGGGATTTAAACTGAGTCAAAGTAGATATCCCGGCCACTGAAGGCACACGATAGCAGAGTGGGCTTGGGGGAGTCTACACGAGGGCAGGACCATTGGATTTATTTCCTTTTTGGGCCCGGTCTGGCTAGGTCCGAATTCCAGGTAAAACCGGTCTTTACAATCCTGTTAATATGTCACCAGATTAACCCTAGAAGTGAAAGAGTGCAGACATTTTCAGAGCCTTGGTGAATTTATTTTATATTTCGTAGATTTGAAGAGATTAAAGTATTATCTAATGAGGTGGGTAGGCCTTCTGCCACTCTGCCCCCACCCTCTGGAACTCCACCTCTCAGTCCCTCCGCCTCGCCCCCTCCCTTGCCTCCTTCAAGATCCATCTCAAGACACTCCTCTTCAACCGTGCTTTCAATCACCGTGCTTCCCCCACTGCCCTCCACCCTCCGCAATCCCGACCCCCAGCTTGGGTCTGAAACACTGACTGTCCAGCGCCTTGGAACGTCCTCCTGACGTGAAAGGCGCTTTATAAGGATAATTTTGTTTTTGTTGTTAAAAACAATGATTGACTAGTTAGAGAAGGAATCCACCTTGATTGGCTCGCAGAGAGGTAAGCAGCTGCTGCTTAAACTCCGCACCTCCAACTGGTGGGACCACCACTCAATGGGAAGGGATGTGTGCCAGAGATGTGGACAGGAAGATGGCCTCAATGCTCTCATGCATTTCATGGTGAGCTGTGCTGCCCACCAGGAAGCTCACAGGGAGTTCCTGGCACACTTTTCGGATGTCAAACAAAGAAATAGTGACTATCCTTCTGGGGGGGGGGGGGTGGGGGGTAAGCGGAGTCTCCATGGAGCTGACCTGGCTCCAAGTTGATATGTCTGGTACCGGAATATCGGAATCGAGCCAATCCTCTGTCACAGTCTTGGTAATCCGGTTCCTAAATCGATCCGGTCTACAGTATTCCAGGACGCTGCTGATGACAGCACAGCCAGCCTGGCTCATCGGAAGGACTTTGAGGGGCAGACCAGTCAATGGAAACAGGGAATGCTCCCACACAGCCTCAGTTATCCCTGCAAAGCAAAGCCCTATTGGGTAGGACAATAATAATATAATAATGCTTGCATTTGATATAGCGCCTTATTACGTCATCAAGGTGTCTCAAAGCGCTTCACAGAATAGATTGTCTGCGTAATTTGTTGACGAAATGCGGCAGGCAATTGTCCACAGCAGTGTCCCACAAACAGACATGGATTGAGTGACTATATTATTATTTTTGGAGGGATTATTATATTCCTATTAAGCATTGGAGAAGAGGGAAGGAGGGAATGGGGAAATCAAAACACTCACTTTGAATTCTGGTTAAAACAAGTGTGTAGAACACATCGAACGCTGACTGAGAATACAGTACTTAGAAATCATTATAAACACACGTTTAAAGTCAACGCACGATAGAGATAAATGTCAATGGATCCCTGGGACTTAATCTCTCCAACTATTGACTTTTGAGTCTCACACAGAGAGAGAGAGAGAGGTACTGTGTTTCTGCATGTATCAGACACCTGATCTGACCAAACAAAAATAAGAGTGGCTCTTATCTCTGCCAAGAAATATTTATTAACCTTAACAACCACTAATTAAGTTAAACAAAAGCAAAATAAAATAAGCCAAGTATATCATTTGTATCCGCAGCGGGGCTCCGTAACCCCATCACCCCCACCCTCGCCCAGCTCCACGGCTCCCCATCCCTCAGAGAATAGAATTCAAAATCCTCGTCCTCACTTTCAAGGCCCTCCACGGCCTTGCCCCCCTCCTACCTCTCTGACTTGCTAACCCCCTATCAACCTATCCGTTCCCTCCATTCAACAAGCTCCAGCTTGCTCCATGTCTCCTGCCTGACCCGCCCTACCATTGGTAGGGCTCTGAAATATATTTCAGCCTCTCTGCCCCCACCCTTTAGAACTCCATTCCACAGTCCCTTCATCTTGCTCCCTTTCTTGCCTCCTTCAAGGCATGACTCAATGCCCTCTTTTTTGACCGTGCCTTCAGCCGCCCTCCTACCTTTCTGTCCTCCCTCACCCCAACCCCGCCCCAAATGCTCAGGTCCTGATCCCCAGCTGTTCAGCACATTGAGACATCTTCCCGATGTGAAAGGCACTTTACAAATGTAATTTTGTTGTTGTTGCATCGACGAGTGTATAACTGCTGTTTGTTATCTAAATTCAGAACCATCACACCTTGTTTGATCCTCAACTATCCTTTCTACCCCACATCCGTGCCACGACCCGCTCTGCCTTACTCCACTGTCACAACATCGCCCGGCTCCACCACTGTCTCACACCGCAGGCCACTAAAACCCTCAAACACACATACATAACATCCAGGCTTGACTATGCAAACTCCCTGCTTGTTGGCCTCCCCGTCTCCTCCCTCCAAAAGCTGTGGATCATCCAGAACTCTGCAGCTCGCATCTTCTCCCGCACCAGGCTCCGAGACCCTATCACCCCCATCCTCGTCTGTCCCCACTGGTTTCCCATCAACAGAGAATACAGTTCAAGATCCTGGTGCTCACCTTCAAAGCCCCCCATGGCCTTGGTCCCCCCTCCCGCTGCAAACTCCTAACCCCCTACCAACCATGCTCGCTTCCTCCGCTCAGCGGGCTTCGGTCTGCTTCAAGTCCCCTGCCTCGCCTGCCCACCATTGGCGGGCAGGCCTTCAGCCACTCTGCCCCCACCCTCTGGAACTCCATCCCACAGTCCCTCCACTTCATCCCCTCTCTTGCCTCCCTCAAGACCCAACTCAAGATCCTCCTCTTCTACCGTCCTTCAATCACCCTCCTTCCCTTCCTGCCCTCTGCAATCCCCAATCCCGACTCCCAGCTCTGGTCTGAAACACTGACTGTCCAAGGCCTTGGATCGTGCTCCAAGTGAAAAGCGCTATACAAATTTAATTTTGTGTTGTTGTTGTTCATTGTGCACAATTTATTTTTGCAGATATCAAAGTCTAAATTTTAGAAGAAAGCCCTTTTGGGAGAGTACAAAGGTCTATGGAAAAGCATTGATTCTATTACCTGCATTTTCTTATCCATTATATACTGGCATAGTATTTAAAGTTTCCTATACACTGGAAGATTTTGGTTCAAAACTGCAGCCAATATATTTAAACCCATCTTACATGGTAAATATCACTCGGTTCTGGACATCCGTCGGTGTGTCTGAGACTCGACTATCTAGTGGCTTGATAGTATTGAGTGCAGCACTGGAGCTTTGTGACGAGGTGTGGCTATATGGATTCTGGCCCTTCTCGAAAAACATGGAAGGAATGAAGCTCTTCAATCATTACTATGATGATGTAAATCCAAAGCGAACACCTCATGCCATGCCGAGGGAATTCTACACACTTCTGCAACTTCACACCAAAGGCATTCTGAAGTTGCGAGCTGGAAAATGCAAGAACAAGCCAACAAATATTTAGAAGGATGGGGTACAAGGCAAACATACATAGAAGTTCAAATCTGTGACAGTGCAACCTAACTAGTTTTATGAATGTGTTCTCGTTTCATCACTTTTCTTTCCCTATTTTTTCCGTTCCTCTCATCCGAATACACAGCCGCAATAAAATTTTGAGATGCGCTTTGAAACATTGCAACAACGTAATATGATGCTGTATCAAATTCCCGGGATCCCGTATAGTAATAATCCTCCTGAAGTCCCAGGATTGCAACCACAAGTTGAGATTTTCCCTCTTAAAATTTAGAAATTCAGAAAAATGTTTCTGTCCAAGTGTACATTATCTTCTCACAAGAGAGTATGGATAAGTGGCTGGTTGGCTGTGGGATCAATAGAATAGTTTTTTGTGGGTAATTACAGATTGATTTGAATTTCTATTCCTCATATTAATCAACCAGGTTCTATTGATGGTAAAGGCAGGTTATGATGTTAAGTTGCTGACAAATATGCAGTAGACAACACAAATGTTCAATGCTGTATTCACTTTTTCTTTATACCAACAGCAACTTGCATTTATATAGCGCACTCCATGCAGGGTAGCATCTCAGAGCACCTAACCGTGCTCCGAGCCAGTAGTGGGGGGGAGATGGGGTGGGGGGAGTGCGGTGGCCATAGGCACGGTCGAAGAGGAAGGTTTTTAGGTGGGACTTGACAAAGGGGAGAGAGGGGACAAGGTGAAGGGATTGAGAGAGTGTTCCAGAGTTTCGGGGCGAGAGGGGACAAGGTGGAGGGATTGAGAGAGAGTGTTCCAGAGTTTCGGGGCGTAGTGGCTGAAAGCATGACTTCCGATGGTGGGGTGGAGCGTGTGAGGGACGAGAGGGAGGCCCATACCAGTTGAGCGGAGGCGCCGGGTGGTGGAATGGGGAATAAGGAGGTGCCAGAGAGTGAAGGGGTTTAAACACAAATGTGAGGATCTTGAAGTCGATCTGTTCGGTGATGGGGAGAAAGGCGAAATGATCTAACACTGTTTGTGTTGGAACTGTGTGGATTTTCAGTCTTTCATCTTTTATAACTTTGTCTACTTTCTGATGGTACTTTGATTGAGTGACCAAATTATTATTATTATTTTTTAAAAAAATTTTTAAGGACTTATTACGCCCATAAAAGCGATCCGTCAATTGACTAACAACCTGACTCCTACCTACTGCTAGGTAAACAGAGGCGTGTGCAGAAGGAAACTTGGCCAATGTTTCTCCCTGCCCGGGAATCAAACCCAGGTCCTCTTGCTTGTGAGGCGAGTGCTCTAACCGCTAAGCTGCAGGGCTCCACAATTGCTGCTAGTCCTGTGTCACTGAAATTCTGGAAGTTAGGTGGTTATTCTTATATTCATGGTGATTCTGCTGGAGCGAGTATATCAAAGATTTGGAAATCTCGGTCGAGACAGAATGGCAAAATAATCTTTGCCTTCTCTGGGCTTTCTCTGCAAATAATTCTCGCCGGAATCAATGAGTGGCTATGAATACAATCTGATTAATAAAATAAATTTTAATTTATCTATTGATTGTTATACTGTCATTTATTTTACGAAACTTTTCAGTTATTCCTGTGTCACAGAGGTAGGGTGGAGCAAGGTCATGGAGGGCTTTGAAGGTGAGGACCAGGATCTTGAACTGCATCCTTGGGGTGATAGGGTCACATAGCTTGGTGCACGAGAGGACACGAGCTGCAGAGTTCTGGATGATCTGCATCATTCTGTGTCATCCACATACATGTGGAAGCTGACCCCATGTCTGCGGTTGATGTCACCAAGAGGAAGCATATAGATGTTAGAAAGATGTTAGATGTGTGGGCAAAGCAGGGAGCCACCAACTTACCTCTAGAAACCGACGGAAAGTGTGGAGAGGGAGATCACATGCACCATTTAGTTGAGGTTGGGCACCATTATCTTACCTCTCGCAATGGTGGGAGTCCTGGAAAGGGGAATGGAGCTTGTATGCAGATGACACCCAGCTTGTTTGTCAGACATCAATGCCCGGATGAGTCGATAAGAGATGAAGCCATACTCCTTGGCTCCCGGCAAAGTCTTCTCTCCTGACTTCCTCAAACTCCCTGGCCTTTCCATAAGACTTACCAAACCTGTACATAACTTAGACGTATGGTTCTATCCCCAGTTCTCCTTCCTATTCCATATCCAGTCCCTGACCATAATCGCTTTCTTCCACTTCCGTCACATTGCTCACTTCCGACCATACCTCAAAAACATTCAATACGGCTGAAGCCCTTGTCCACACTTTCGTCACACCCGCCTCAACTATTTCGCTCACAAAATATACAGTCAATTCACTTTACAGTGTATTCTGTGAAGCCCTTCAAGACATCTTAAAGACGTGATAAGGCATAGAGTCCCAGGGAAGGATTATGTAAGGATTATTATTATTATTATTGCAATACCCTCCTTGCTGATTTCCCCAGCAGCAATTCAGAACTCCGCCGCCTATGTACTCAACCGTTCCAAACCTCGTATCCCCATCACACCAGTCCTCGTCAGGCTCCACTGGCTCCCAATCAGACTTTAAGTTCGTCAAACTTGTCTATAAATCCCTTCATGCTTTGGCACCTCCCTATCATTCCGACCTGCTAACTCCCCACTCCATCACCAACTGCTTCTGCTCAGCTGGTTCTGGCCTCCTCGTCCTCCTCCTCAGCCCCTCTGCTCCACCATCGGTGGCCATGTTTATAACCACAATGCTCCGAAACTTTGGAATTCCCTCCCTCAATGCCTCTGCCTTGCCCCTATTTCCCCTTTTTCAGTTTATGCCTGAAGACTTCCCTCTTTTACCGTTCTTATGGTCACTTCCTCCCTCCTCCAGCTCAATGTCAGGCTCTGTCACAGTTAAACAAGAACAACAACTTGCACTTATATAGCGCCTTCCATGCAGGGCAGTGTCTCAGAGAGCTTAACAGTGGCAGAGCCTAAATCCGAGCCGGGGGGAGGTGGGACAGCTGGGGATCGAAATTGACACCCAGGTTATGTACAGTTTCGGTAAGTCTTAGGGAAAGGCCAAGGAGGTTGAGAAAATCAGAGTCACAGGAGAGAACACGTTGACGGGAACCAAGGAGTCTGGTTAGGTCTTGTCGAGGTTCAGCTGCAGGAAGTTTGTGCTCATCCAAGCCTTGATGCCCAACAAACGAGCTGATAGAACATCAGCGGACCTGGAGTTGCAGGTAGGTGAGGAGTAAACTTGGGTGTCATACCTGTAGAAGTTTACCCCGTGCCGTGTCTGCGGATGACATCGCCGAGAGGGAGCAGGTATTTCAAGAAGAGAAAGGGCCCAAAGATAGAGCCTTGGGATATGCCGCAGATGGCTATCTCTCCTCTAATGAAAAATCCTAACCTGTCCAGGCTTCCCTGATAGCAGAAACCTGCCATCCCCGGTATCATCGTTATAAACCTCCACTATACTCTTTCCATTGCTGTTATATCCTTCTTATAGTGTGGAGACCAGAATTGGAAAATTCACTCTTAATTTGAAACAAAACTTCAGAAAATCAGCTTCCAGATGAAAGCCTTTCCAAATTTATGACGGCTTTACAAAACTACCCTAAACCCTAATTCTAGTTGCATTGTTGCAATATCAATATTTGATTTAATTTTTAAAATGAAGATGATGATATCGTTAACTTCTTCAAGAAAACACAGCAACGTATGTGGTATAGAAATTCTGAAGCAAACCAGGAATTCAGGTAATATAAAATATTACTATGAATTCAGGTAAATGTTTGAAAGGCAGAATTAAATTTTCCAGAAAAGAAGCTGGATTCTTTAAATCTATTTATGAAAAGCTATTGGAGTATTTTTCACTCAGTTAAAAAAAAATGTTCACTTATGGTTGCAGGATTGTTTACACTGTCAGGTCTGTCGTCAGCCTTGTGCTTTATGGCAGCTACTCGGGAGGATGTAAATGTGGTTACCCAGATACACAAACCTATGAAATGCCCGCTGTAATATTATGCTACAATTAACTTGTTCAGTTAGATCTAACCTTCGGTTGGAAATTACAAGGAGCCAAGCGAAAGGAGTTCTATTCCCAGAAAAAATCATACACACTCACACACACAAACACACAGAGAGACACGCAGACACTCACACACACAATCAAAACGCATAGAGAAACATACACACAGACAACCATATACACACGCAGACACACAGAGAGACACGCAGACACTCACACACACAATCAAAACGCATAGAGAGACATACACACAGACAACCACACACACACACAGACATACAGAGAGACACACAGACACACAGAGAGACACACAGAAACACACAGACACAGAGAGACACACAGACACACAGAGACTCACAGAGAGACACACAGACATACAGATACATAGAGAGACACACAAACACACAGTGAGACATACAGACACATACACACACATAGACACTCATAAATGCAGAGAAACAAACACAGACAATCATACGCACACACAAGTACACAGAGACACACCGACACAAAGAGACAAACAAACAAACACAGAGACACACAGACACTCATCCATGGATATTCATAAATGCATACAGAGAGGGAGACATACACACAGACAATCATACACACACAAAGAAACACAGAGACATACAAACACACAGAGAGACACAGAGACACACAGACTCACAAACACACAGAGACACACTTAGAGACACACATAGATACACACAGACACACAGAGAAACACAGAGTCACACAAAAAAACACACAGACACACAAAGACACATACAGACACACAGAGACACACAAACACACAGACACACAGACATTCAGAGACACACAGAGACACAGATAAACACACAGTCACAAAGAGGAGACACAGAACCACACACAGAGACACAGAGACACAGAGAGAAACACAGACACACAGAGAGACACACAGCGAGACACACAGACAGACACATAGAGGGATACACAGAGACACACAGAGAGATGAACAGACACACAGAGAGACACACAGACACAGAGAGACACACAGACACAGAGAGACACACAGACACAGAGAGAAACACAGAGACACAGAGATAAACATACAGACACATAAAGAGACACACAGAAACACAGAGAGACACACAAGCACACAGAGACACAGAGAGAGTCACAGAGACAAACAGAGAGGCACAGACCCGTAGAGAGAGACACACACACACACACACACACAGAGACACACAGTGAAACATACAGAGAAACACACAGAGACATACAGACCCACAGACACACACACACAGACACACAAAGAGACACACAGACAACCAGACACACACAGAGAGACACAGACACACAGAGAGATGAACAGACACACAGAGAGATGCACAGACACGCAGAGAGATACAGAGAAAAACACAGAAAGACACAGACATACAACCAGAGACACGCACAAAGACACACAGACACACAGAGAGACACAGACACACAGAGAGACACACAGAGACACACAGAGAGACACAGAGATACACAGAGACACACAGAGAGATACAGACATGCAGTGAGACACACAGACACACAGAGATACACACAAACACACAGAGTGACACAGAGAGACACAAAGACACACAGAGAGACGCACGGACACACAAACACACAGAGAGACACACAGACACACATACACACAGAGAGGCACACAGAGAGATACACAGAGAGACATACATGGATACACAGACACACAGAGTGACACACAGATACACAGAGAAACACACGTAGAGACACACAGACACACAAACACTCACAGAGACACAGAGACACACAGAGACACACCGACACTCAGAAGACATACAGACACACAGAGAAACACTCAGACGCACAGAGAGACACACGGACACACAAACACACAGAGTGACACAGAGAGAAACACAGACACACAGAGAAACACATAGAAAGACACATTGACAGACCCACAGAGATGCACACACAGACACACAAACACACAGACAACCAGATACACACAGGCACACAGCGTGACACACAGTTACACAGAGAAACACACGTAGAGACACACAGACACACAAACACTCAGAGAGACACAGAGACACACAGAGAGACACACAGACACACAAGAGCTACATAGACTGACAAACACAGAGATACACAAACACACAGAGAGACACAGAGACACAGAGAGACACAGAGACACACAGAGAGACACACAGACACACAGAAAGACAAACAGCGAGACACACAGACAGACACAAAGAGACACACACAGAGACACACAGAGAGACACAGAGATACACAGAGACACACAGAGACACACAGAGAGATACAGACATGCAGTGAGACACACAGACACACAGAGATACACACAAGCACACAGTGAGACACACAGAGACATTGAGACATACAGAGAGACACACAGTCATGAATATGTTCAGTTAATATCATGACTTTGTGGAGTCCTGTAGCTCAGTGGTTAGAGCACTCGCTTTGCAAGTGAGAGACCTGAGTTCAATTCCAGGCAGAGGGCGAAACCTTGGGCAAGTTTCCTTACTCCACACAGAGCCTAATAATAATCCCTCCAAAACCAAAAACAATAATAAATTGGTCATTTTCAATCTACGACTGTTTGTGGGACATTGCTGTGCGCAATTGGCTGCCGCGTTCGCCCACAAATATACAGTCAATTCACTTTACAGTGTGTTCTGTGAAGTGCTTTGGAACATCCTCCCAACTGAAAAGCGCTATATCAAATGCAAGGATTATTATTATTATGACTGGACTATAGACTGTATCCTTCAGATATTTTTCATGCATTCCATTCAACTTTTTGATTACTTGCTTAAAATAAATAAGTTAAGACACAAATTAAAAACAAAACAATGGGACTCAATGATGTCTGCTGTATAAAACTGTTTGCATGAAACAAGGATGGAATTTAAATTAATCTGTAGGGCCATTAAATCACTTAGTGTGACCAATACTATTTAGTAAATGTGCAAGATTTCTGAGTGGGTCATAGAGAAGGCAAAACGATAAGCCATATCATGTTGCATTGCTACCAACAGAATGCTGCTGTTTAGAATAGTAACATAGACCACAGAAAAAAGAGTAGCAGAAGCAGTAGAACAACCTCAGCAGATTCCCTACTAATATTTAAATAGCTGAATAGTGTGCAATTGCATGTAATGTTCCATGGGCAGGGACATCAGAACATAAGAATTAGGAGCAGGAGTAGACCAATTCGGCCCCTCGAGCCTACCCCGCCATTCGATAAGATCATGGCTGATCTTCTGACCTAACTATAATTACCTGCCCTATCCCCATATGCCCTAATCCCTCTATTTTTTAAAAATCTATCAATCTCAGCCTTGAAGATGTTCAAGGACTGAGCATCTACAGCCTTCTGGGGTAATGAATTCCATAAATTCACTACGCTCTGAGTGAAGAAATGTTTCCTCAACTCTGTTCTAAAAGGCTGACCCTTAATTTTAAGACTGTGACCCCTGGTTATAGATTCTCCTACCAGGGGAAACAGACCCTCAGTGTCTACGTTATCAGCCCTTTAAGAATCTTATATGTTTCAATAAGATCTTCCCTAAGTCTTCTGTACTCTAGAGAATATAGCCCTAGTTTATTCAGCCTATCCTCAGAGGTCAATCCCCTCATCCCAGGAACTAACCGAGTGAATCTACGCTGCACCCCCTCTAGGGCAAGTATGTCCTTTTTTAAATAAGGAGACCAAAACTGCACACAATACTCTAGGTGTGGTCTCACCAAGGCCCTATACAGTTGCAGCAAGGCTTCCCTACTCTTGTATTCTAAGCCTTTTGCAATGAACGCTAACATGCCGTTCACCATCTTAGTTGCTTGCTGCACCTGCAAACTAATTTTTTGTGCCTGGTATACAAGGACACCCAAACCCCTCTGCACACTAACACTATCTAATCTCTCCCCCTCTAGAAAATAAGATGTTTTACTATTTTTGCTACCTAGGTGAATAACTTCACACTTCTCCACATTAAATTCCATCTGCCACCTACTCGCCCACTCCCCTAGCCTATATATACCCATTGCAATCTTTTTGCATCATCCTCAGAGCCATGTGCCCAAGCAATGGACAGGACGACGGTGGCGATGCTCTCATGCATTTCATGCTGAGATGTGTTGCCCCACACGAATCTCGCAGGGAATTCCTCGTATGTACATCCACCTAATAAAGGCTCAAACCCACACTTGTCAGATGTCGAACAGCCAACTAGTGACTCTCCTCCTTGGTGGTGTGGGGTTGGGGGGAAGATAGGCTGGGTCTCCTTGGAGCTAAACTGGCTCCAGTGGTCCATGGGTCCAGGACTCTATAGCGACTGGCCTATTGACACTATAACCATAAGTACGTTAACACTTTAGTAATACACTGTTTCATGTCCGGGTTGGCTTATTCACACAATTAAATAATAGTCTCTGTAACTGGGGCACATTAACCCTTTTAAGTAATGCATCACCTGTCTGACACCAGGTGTTTCTTTTTCTAATCTTATTCTATTCTTATCTGTGAACTTTGGTTCTTGTTTTGGGTCCAATCTGGGGTGCCAAAACAAACTCAGCATGGACCAGGATTCAAACCAGCGAGCTCCTGGTCTGTAAACTGTAGTTCTTGTCCACTGCACCATTGGGCCTGCCCCAGACATTTGTATTTTTAACCCAAATAAGACAAAACAAAATGTTCTTTGTTACATTCAGCGGTGCCTCTGAAGAGAATAATAGACAAGACGTGATCAGTGTATAAATGAAGAGAAAACAGAAAAAAAGTATGAGAAAACAGATAATTCAAGTGTTGAAAAAGGAAAATATGCTTTTGACAAAAACCTTGTGTATGTGTACCATGAAAAGCAAATAGTTAGCATCTGTAGTCAAAAAATGCAATAACAATAATCCTGTGGGTGGGATCTTGCAGTGAGCAATAGGCTGCCAGGTGTCACCCATAAAATATAGTCAATTCAGTTCACAGTATATCCTCTGAAGCACTTTGAGACGTCTCAACGACTTGATGAGGTACTATATCAAATGCAAGGATCCTGTCTAGGAAGAGATTTTTGTAACTATAACTAAGCGATACTTCTCTGGATTTAATCATACACCACACCAATTATGAACATAATCATAAGTGCAGTGATCATTTTGTCACCTGATAGTTACAGCTGTGTGATCACTAGAATCCCAGGATGACAGAGCAGGATGGGGAAAAGCATGAGAAGACAAACCTAATATTGATCTCCACTGTGCATACTTGAAAATATTGATAGCAAATAACATTATTTTTGTAACAGATGGCCTTCATTGCACTATCCACAATTAAATAATAGACAAAGGGATTACTGGGGAGAAATTCCATCTGGACGTAGCTTTACTTTATTTATATTACATTTCTGAAGATCCAGGATATAGCAGATTGTTGAATTTAGTCTTCACTTTGAAACCTTGTTATCATAGTTCTTAAAATAACTAATACTTTCCGGAATTAGGTAAGCAGGTTGCTTCCCTCCAGGGAGACAAAAACAGCAACAAAATTACATTTATAGAGTGCCTTTCACATCGGGAGGATGTCCGAAGGCCCTGGGGAGTCAGGGGTCAGGACACGAGCATGGGGGAGGGGTGGTGTAGGGGGGAGGGAAGGCAGAGAGGTGGGAGGGCGACCGAAGGCATGATCGAAGAGGAGGGACTTGAGACCGGCCTTGAAGGAGGCAAGGGAGGAAGCAAGGCGAAAGGACTTTGGGATGGATTTCCAGAGTATGGGGGCAGAGAGGATGAAAGCTGGCCACCGATGGTAGGGTAGGTCGGGCCGGAGACGTGGAGCAGACTGGAGAGGTAGGAGGGGGCAAAGCTATGAATGGTCTTGAAAGTGAGGACGAGGATCTTGAATTCGATCCTCTGAGGGATGGGGAGCCAGTGGAGTCAGGCGAAGGTGGGAGTGATGGGGTCTCGGAACTGGTGCGCGAGAGTACTGAGAGTGAGAAAGCTGAAGAGTTTTGGATGATCTGCAGCTTGTGAAGGGAAGAGTTGGGAAGGCCGATGAGGAGACAATTTCTGTAATTGAACCTTGATGTGACGAATGCGTGGATAAGGGTTTCGGCAGCCTGAGGGGTGAGGCAATGTTGCGGAGGTGGTAGTAGGCAGTGCCGGTCATGGCGCGGATGTGGGGGAGAAAGGACAGTTCAGGGTCAAACAAGACACCCAGGTTCCTGACTGACTTAGTGAGGTTGAGTGTGCAGCCGTGGATGCTGATGCTGCCAGTGCTTGAGGTGCAGAGGCGCTGGCGCGAATCAATCAAGAGGACAGCAAGACTGAGGACCTCAGTCTTGCTGACGTTCAGCTGGAGAAAGTTGTCCCTCGTCCAGGACTTGATGTCGGACAGTCAGTCAGCCAGGACGCCAGTAGCCCTGGAGTTCAGGGTGGAGGCAGAGAGATAAAGTTGGGTGTCATTTGCAAACATGGAAATTTACCCTATTTCTGCAGATGATGTCACCAAGTGGGAGCATGAAGAGGGTGAAGAGGGGGACTGAGGACAGAGCCCTGAGGAACGCTGAACGGGATGGTTTGGGGGCTGGAGGAGAAGCCGTTTGCTGAGACGAAGTGGAGACAGTGTGACGGGGAGGACCTGAACAAGGACAGAACCTTGGAGGTTGAGGTGGGAGGAGAGGTGGTGGAAGAGGATTGAATGGTCCACAGTGTTAAAGGCAGTGAAGAGGTCAAGAAGGACGAGGAGGCAGAGGGATCCCTGCTCACACATGGTCAGGATATCATTTGTGACCTTGATCAGAGCAGTTTGCATGCTGTGGGCAGCACGGAAACCCGATTGGAGAAGCTCATGGAGGGAGTGGGAGGAGAGGAAAGAACAAAGCTGGGAGGCAACGGCTCTCTCGAGGATCTTGGACAGAAAAAGGGAGGTTGGAGATGGGCTGGTAGCTGGATAGCTGTGATGGGTCAAGGGAAGGTTTCTTCAAGGTGGGGGTGATAGTGGCTGTTTTGAGGGTGTAGGAACAGGTAGAGGTTGATGATGTCGGCGAGTAGTGGGGCAAGGAGGTGGAGCTGGGATTTAAGGAGAGGGATGGGGATGGGGTCCAGGGAGCAGGTGGTGGGCTTCATGGAGGATGTGGTGGTGATGATAGAGGAGGGGGTGACAGGTTCAAAGGTGTGGAAGGAGGGATGAGTAGCGGTCGGAGTGTGGGGGTGGAGACTAGGGAGGGGGTGTAAGTTGCGAAGGCAGTGGCAGCTGAGTGCATTCCTTCGATGTTGGATTCGAGGAAGTCCAGCATTTCCTCGCAGTGGGAGTCAGAGGAAAGAATCTGCGAGATGTGGCGGGGAGGGCGGAGAAGCCTGTTGGTGATAGAGAACAGAAGACTAGGGTTGCCCTTCGCCTCCAGGATTAACCTGGTGTGATGCATGGAAATCCCAGCTTGGTTTGGATATTCTTAAGGATGGTGATGGGTTTCTGCATGTGTCAGACACCAAGCTGACCATAAAAAAAAATTACTTCTAAATTGATGCTGTGAGGAAAGAATAGTGACCTGTTGGGTGATATTATTCGCTGTCTATCAGCTTCTGAATTAAGGCTGCATTCAACAATTTGCTAAATTTCTGGATACTCTGAAACGTTACATAAATTCTAGACCCAGTGGAATTTCTACCCCATATAGAACCATTGAAATTTACAGCACAGAAGAATATGTGTACCTGTATCTGAAACAGTTGCCGTATATTTAATGGAAATTGAATAGCTATAAAGAGGAAAGTTCTATCAGAACAACAACAACAATATTTCACATCAGGAGGACGTCCCAAGGCGCTGGACCGTCAGGGATCCGCACCTGAGCTGATGGTTGGGATCAGGAGGGGTGGAGGCCGGGGAGGATAGATGTAGGAGAGTGACCGAAGGAACAATCAAAGAAGAGGGCCCTGAGACGGGTCTTGAAGGAGGAAAGGGAGGGGGTGAGGCAGAGGGAATGTGGGATGGAGTTCCACAGGGTGAGGGCAGAGAGGCTGAAAGCCTGCCCACAAATGGTGGGGCGGGCAAGACAGGGTCATAAAGCAAGCCGGAGCCCTCTTAGCAGAAGGAGAAAACAGGTTGTTAGGGGGTTAGGATGTCGCAGTGGTAGGGAGGAGCAAGGCCTGGAGGAATTTGAAGGTGAGGACTAGGATCTTCAACTGGATCCTCTAAGTGATGGGGAGTCAATGGAGTTGGGCGAGGATGGGGGGAATAGATTGCGGAGCCTGGTGCAGGAGAGGACATGGGTTGCAGAGTTCTGGATGATCTGCAGGCTGTGGAGGGAAGAGTTGGGGAGGCCGACAAGCAGGGAATTTACGTAGTCGAGGCTGAATGTGACAATGCGTGGATGGCTGGGGTGAGAGACGGAGCTGGGCAATGTTGTGGAAGTGTGGAAAGGTGGAGCTATAGAATAAGTTCTGATCTAAACATGTGAAATGTTTTATCTTCCAGAGCACAGCTAGAAAATTGCTGCAATGCAAACTTTTATAAGTCAGCACTGTTATAAGTCAGCACGGCACGAGGAGCAAATCTGACTGACGATACAGACCCTAAAAAGAAAATAGCAACAACAACAACAGCAACTTGCACTTATATAGTGTCCTCCACACAGGGTAGCATCTCATAGCGCTTAACAGTGGTGGAGCCTGACTCCGAGCAGTGGGGAGGGGGGCAGTGGCCGAAAGCACGGTTGAACAGGAAAGTTTTCAGACAGGAATTGAAAGAGGTGAGAGAGGGACAATGCGGAGGGAGAGTGTTCCAGTGTTTTGGCGCATAGTGGCTGTAACCACGACCTCTGATGGTGGGGCGGAGCATCCGAGAGACAAGCAAGAGGCCGGTGCCAGTCGAGCGGAGGTGCCGGGTGGTGGATTGGGGAGTGAAGAGGTCGGAGAGGTAGGGAAGTGCCAGGGAGTGAATAGATTTGAACACAAGTGTGAAGATCTTGAAGTCGATCCATTCGGTGATGGGGAGCCAGTAGAGCCTGGCCAGAACTGGTGAGATGTGGGTATGGAGTTTGATCTGGATCAGTATGCAGGCAGCAGAGTTTTCAATGAGCTGGATCTTGTGAATAGTGGAGCTGGGGAGACCGGCGAGAAGTGTTTTGCAGTAATCCAAGCGGGAGGTGACAAACTCATGCATGAGGGTTTTGGCTGCATTGGGGTAAGGTATGGTCGGAGGCATGTAATGTGGCGGAGGTGGAAGAAGGTGGTCCTGGTCAGTGGCCGGATGTGGGGAAGGAAGGACAATTGGGGTTCGAACCGGACACCTAGGTTACAAACTGGTTCAGTGAGTCTGAGGGAGAGCCCAGGGCGGTTGAGGAGTTTAGATCCGCAGCAGTGAAGATGTTGACGGGAGCCAAGGAGTATGGCTTCCGTTTTGTCCATATTCAGCTGCAGGAAGCTTACACTCATCCAGACCTTGATTTCTGCCAGACAAGCTGATAGGACATCGGCGGACTTGGAGTTGGTACTTCAGGAGGCAAAGCAGATTTGTGTGTCACCTGCAGACATGTGGCAGTTTACCCAGTGTATTTGTAGGCTAAAGCAGCAACCAATTTGGAAACTGCAAAGTTCCACAACCAGCCATGAAATGAATGACAAATATTATCTGAATGATTGCTGGCCAGGACACCATGACAAACTACCTTCTCTTTTCAATTAGTATCATGGGATCTTTAACATCCACGTGAACAGGCAGACTACATCTCATAACTTAACGTGTCATCTGAAGGACTGACCTCCAACAATACAGTGTTCCCAACATTGCATTGGAGTGTCATTCTGGACTGATTTCAAAGTCCTGATGTGGGGCTTGTTTAGAGTATGTAATAATAATAATCCTTGCATTTGATATAGCGTGTTATTATGTCTTCGAGATGTCTCAAAGTGCTTCACAGAATATCCTGTAAAGTGAATTGACTGTACATTTTGTGGGCGAAACGCAGCAGCCAATTACGCACAGCAGCATACCACAAACAGTACTGAAGTGACCAATTTCTTTTTTAAAAAGGAATTTTTACCCCTGGAACAGCAATCCACCAATCAACCAGGTTCCTATTTATTGCTAGGTAAACAGAGGAGTTTAGAGTAAGTGGAGTCCTGTAGCTCAGTGGTTAGAGCACTCGCTTTGCAAGCGAGAGACCTGAGTTCAATTCCAGGCAGAGGGCGAAACCTTGGGCAAGTTTCCTTACTTCACACGCCTAATAATAATCCCTCCAAAACCAAAAACAATAATAAATTGGTCATTTTCAATCTACGACTGTTTGTGGGACATTGCTGTGCGCAATTGGCTGCCATGTTCGCCCACAAATATACAGTCAATTCACTTTACAGTGTGTTCTGTGAAGCACTTTGGGACGTCCTCCCGACGTGAAAAGCGTTATATCAAATACAAGGATTATTAAGGAAGTTTGTTCAACATTTTGTCTTGCTGGGAATCAACCCAGGTTTCTCACTTGCAAGGTGAGTTCTCTAACTGCTGAACTACAGGACTCCACAGACTCCACAAATCCTGTGAAGAGCTTTGAGATGTTTTCATGATGTGATAAGGTGCCAAATACAAGTTGTTTTAATTGTATTACCATGAAGTCTTAACTATAAAACAGTGGCCATGGGATAGATCAACATCAATAACAACACAAATTACACTTGTATAGTGTCCTTCATGTTGGAAAGACATACCAGGATGCCGGTCAGAAGAGCAAGCACAGCATGAATGGCCATAACTAAAAGTATTTAAAAAACTCAGCATTAAAGCAATGTGTCTTAACTATAAATTATTTGCAATGTGATACAATGCCATGTAAATCTCAAGGATTAGTATTGTTCTTCTTTTAATTATATTACCAAGATGCTTTATCAACTATATTGTATATCATTGTAACAGCTAAAGTATGAATTAATAGTTAGGTCTTTAGGGAAATGCTTAGGTATGGAATAACATATCTGCTGTTGGATGGTGGGAATGTCAATCCATTGATCACGAGTGATAATGAAGACAATGTGCAATACCAACTGTGCTCTATGAATGGCATCAAAGCACAACTACGCAGTATTGTACAAACTTTACATATAAGGGTGCAACCTAGTGGTACAGCAGTGGAACAGTCACAGTGGTTCAAATAATGATAGGCTTCCACTTAACGTTGCAAACAATTTATAACATCCTTATTTAACAAATTCAATTTGCCACAAAAAACAGACACTGCACTTTACAGAATATCTTGTGAAGTGCTTTCGGAAAAAAAGTACTATAACAAATGTAAGTATTATTGATGATATACAAAATTAATGATCTGAATTATTTAGTGCAATTTTTTAAGCCTCCTATCTGAATAGTACCTGAACTATAAAGTGCAGTGAGGAGTCGAAGAGCCCTAGAAATAGCATTCATAATTTATATTAACAATTGTATATGTAGATAAACAGAGCAGACAATTTGTGCAAAGCAATCTCCCCAAACAGCCATGAAGAAATGGACAATTTCATCTTGAGGATTATTAGCCAAGACACCAGGAGAAACTCCTTTCTCTTTTCAAGTATTGCTACAGGATATATATTGTCTACCTGAACAGGCAGATGGACCTCAGTTTAACATCGCATCTGAAGAACGCTGCTTCCATCAATGCAGTACACTAGAGAATCAACCTGGACTGTGATTTAAAAATGCTGATGTGGCTGGCTTCAAGCACCCTTCCTGACAATCTGTTCCAATCGTAATTACCCTTGGAGTAAGAAAAACTTCCTGATATCTGACCTGAAATTATAACAACACTAAACTTATGTCCCCTCATTCTAATGTCTTGGTGCATCTTCAAGTAATGATCTTTTTCAATCCAATTTAAAATGTTAAACACCTCTATCAGGTTCCCTCTGAGATCTCATCTCTCAAGACTGAAGAGGCCTAGTTTGTCTAATCAATACTCATAACTCATTCCTCGTTCCGTTAACATACAAGATATTTGATGATTTGTGAAGAATTATATAACAGACCTTTCAATTTTTTTTGTTGGTCATCTGGACTGTCTGACACATACAGAAATTCATCAGTATGTTTAATCCTATCTAAACCAAACCATTTTTAAACTTTTTAAGTTGGGGAGGGAGGAGGAGAGACTGTCATATGAAATTCCAGAATGTGGGGGACAAATGATTGAAAGCTCGCCACCAATGGTGGGCGCTGATCACATAGGGTACATGACGCAGGCTGGTGTTTGCTGGGTGAAACGAGTGGCCAGGCAGAGGTAGGGTAGGGTGGAGTGAGGTCATGGTGTCAAATGGTGGCATTTCAATAAGAAAGAGCTTTTGGTTGTAAAATGGGTAGGATGAGAGTCATGGCTGCAACTGTGGAAACTAGAAACAAATATTTTGAAGAAACAATTGTTCATTCATAACTCTGTTGATCAGTTCTCAGGCCAGAAATGTCATTTGCAAGACTGTAGAACTGTAGGAGGTATCTGGAGCCTGAAGATAGGAATATAAATACTACTAGTAATGAGAGAAATAGAAACAATGCTAGTTGTGCTATGTTCACTGTATGAAACCTAGAGACCTCTACATTTGGTAGTTATTTTGAATCAGTCAACTTATTCAACGTTTTCTTATTCAACTAATCAGGATGCATTATACCAATGAAACAACAATGTCCGTCTGCACTTCAAGAAGGATCTAAATAACTGATTGACGTAAAAACCATTCATCAACAATATAACTCAAACCTGACCCCTTGCAATCCTTGCAGAATTGCTTTAACACCTGAAGTCATAAAATCTTCCAATACCTTCTTTCATCCAGACTTCTTGGCTCCAACTTTCATAAAATTATACTGCTGAAAGGTTTTTGCCCTCATTAGCATATACCAAATAACACCTAACCATCAGATCGTGAGACAGGCTTGCATCAAAGTAAGGACATACCACCAATACATGTGGTCCATTTAGAATTAATCAAGGACTCTCTTCACACTTGTCACTTTTGGCCACTAACATCTGCAATTGCCTTAACCTGACCTCATCAGAGGAAATGTTCTACTTTCAAACAACCTGCCCCCTCCCCAAACATGCACACAATGCTCACTCTGGTCAGTTACAAGCTTATCAGACATGATCACTTTGGAAGGCCTTCCCAAGGACTGGTCAGAACAGATCTCCACCACAAGTTTTCATCGTCACCCACAAATCCATCTACACCCTGTGTAGGATACTTGCAAGACATTGACCACACTAGTAATGGTTCAATCAATCAATCATTTACTTAATTCACAATACAATGGTAACAAGAACAGTCAAGTACAGTTATAACAAATCTATAATAAGATAGCTTCATATAGTAGCGACTAACTCAGAGATTGGCAATTGATCATTTTACCTTCTCTGGGAGAAGTGTGGCATTGTCTTTGGCCAACTGTGTCAAAAGGGTGGAGCCAGAAGTTAGTTTACCCATTAGAGTTCGCAACTCGATTATTCAATCATATTCCTGAACTGGTTCATTCAATCACCTTTCCGCACACAGGGTACATCCCTATGTTATGTGCCTTCACCGTGCAGGAATTTGTTTTTTTTCATGTTTCGCCCACAAAATACCCAGTCAATCCACTTTACGGTATACCACGTGAAGCACTTTGAGACATCTCAACAAAATGATAAGTCATGATATCAAATGCAGGGATTATTATTATTTATTATTATTATGATATACCGAGGGTGTAGTGGGATAACTACAAAACGTAGTTATCTTATTTTGACGCCTGAAGACGGAAAATCCTTGGTTATCTTGCGGTAACCAAACTGTTAGGCACCAAATGTTACATCAATCAGGACCATTGTCCCGCTTCCTGGGCAAACTCTGCCCATTCACCCTCATTAGCAATGTTGGACCAAATAATAACACTCCAAGAGGGAGAAACAACCTCTTATTGCCAATATCTGGTAGTGAACTTTTATTCATCTTCCTTCTAGCCTTTCCTTCCACCGAACACCTCCTTATCTCTCAGTTTTTCTCCTAACTTTCTCCTTCACTGACACCCTCTGATCAGCCAACTTGAACATGCTGAAAGTACCTTGCTGCACCATTCCGTCTCACCCCCTCTCTTTCTGTCTTTACGTCCCACCTCAAATCCTACCTCTTCAACTGTGCCCATGGCCTCCCCGTCCTCTTTCCAAATCATTACCCTATGTAAAGGGCGATATATAAATGCACGTTGTCATCTTGATGTTGTAATTATTCTAGTAGATCTGAACTGCACCCTAGCCATCTCCACTTAGAAATTATTGATGTAAAAAATCATGTGGGCATAAAGACATGAATTGTATCACTGTGCGCAAGAGAGATATCGTCTGGTTTGAAAAAAAAGTTATAGATTTGAACTTCATGTTGGGACTTGAGCTCATAAACTAAATTTATGCTCCACTACATTACTGGTGAGTGTTGCATTGTCACAGGTATTGTTCTCAGATGTTATATGAAACCAAGTCCCTGTCTGCCTTGAACATTAGTGATTCTGTGACAATACTGTATTCAAAAGGAGGAGAGTATCATGACCAAAAGTCCACCCAGTGTCCTGACTAAAAGTCCTCCGGATAAATTAATAATTTACTTCATGGCCATTTGTGGGAACTTGCTGTGTGCATATTGGCTGACCAGTTTTCCTACGATTCCACACTCATTGCTCTTGACAGTGATCACCTGGGAAAGTGTTATAGATTTTTTATATTAAATGCAAGGATTATTATGATGATGAATGAATGAATGGTTTGGGCACAATAAATTATATATACAATTTACAGATTAATTGAACCATTTAAAAGGATCAGTCAAGAAAAGAAAGAGAAAAACAATGTTCTGCTGGAAAGCTTTTGGATCATGTGATGTTGTGCTCATGTGAAGTTATATGATCAAAATACAAGTTTGGTGATCATGAACCATACCATTAATATATTAATGTTCAAAGGCAAAGGCTTCAAACATCAATAAAGGCTTTTTGTATCCGTACTTTCAAACAAACCAACACATAAAGGTAATCTTGGAGTAAACCCAACTCTGCTCAAACTTTAAAGATATATGTGAAGGCTGATATATTTGCAATTTTAGATTGAGAATTCGGAGAAGAGTGAAGTTCTTAAATGTGTTTAAATACTGTACTGAAAGCTATAAGGCACACCATGAAATGCAAGGTTTGAATAAATAACTTCTGTGGCATTACAAATGGTTGTGATGTTAATAAAGTACACTTGAAATGAAAAGTTGGCACAAAGATAGTCTGTTCTGTTTCACAAAGTCAGTCTGGTTCAGTTGGTAAAAAAATCTGACCTCTGGGTTCAGATCCTGTTCGGGACTTTGAGTTCATGATTCATTGCTGACATTATGGAATGGGAGCACTACATTGTTGAAGGAGTCATCCTTCAGGTGAGACTTAACAGTACTGTGGGGCCCTGTAGCATATTGGTTAGAGCTCTTCCTTTGCAAGTGAGAGGACCAAGGTTCGATTCCCTTGAATTGTTAGGCACGTTTCCTTACTCCTACTTACTCCTAGCAGTAAGTAGGAACCCAGTTGTTAGTTATAATAATAATAATAATCCTTGCATTTGATATAACGCTTTTCATATTTTTTCAACATCTCAAAGCGTTTCACAGAATAGACTATAAAGTGAATTGACCATATATTTGTGGGCGAAACATGGCAGCCAATTGCGCACAATTGCACAATTAGTTGATTGGCAGATCGCTTTTCCAGGGATAATAATCCCCTCAAAAAATATATAATCATTTGTTCACTCAATCCTCATAACTGTTTGGGACACTGCTATGCGCAATTGGCTGCCACGTTTCTTCAACAAAATATACAGTCAATTCACTTTCCAATATATTCTGTGAAGAGCTTTGAAGTGTCTCAAAGACGTGATAAAGCTCTATATCAAATGCACGGATTATTGTTATTCAGTATATGGAATAGCAATGTAGATAAGAAAGAAATATAAAACCTGGATAGGATATTCTTTATGCAAATTGCATCCTGAACTGTCAAAGGAACACAGGAATATACAGGAATGGTTTGGACCATTAAGCCAACACTAAAAAACATATTTATTACTTAACCAGCTGTCCACATTGCAGCTACGCTTGCAACCAATGGATCCAATATGGAATGTAGATTCACACAGACAGACATTTCATCTTTATCTATACTTATCTGGGAGGACTCCTTTTGGGAGGACTCTTATCAAAGCTACGTAACCGAAAGGGTTTACTGTATGATGCTGCAGGTCCTCAAGTTATTACAAGGCTTCCATGTAGATGACATTTGCAGTTTTTACTCTTTTGGCAAGGATGTACAGGTTTTGAGATGAATCCACACGTGAGCATCCAACATAGAACTGTGCATGGGAAAAGCAGGGTGTATTCAAGAAAAGGCCAGTAACCTTTAAGGTCTGCCCTGGGCCTTGTTAATTGACATGTCAAAGCACATTTGAAGGCGGAATTGGAGCCTTTTTAACTCAAACAGGCAGTCATTTGGGAGCAGTGGGATGCGAGGAATGAATACATCTTCCCATTTGAACTGACTAGTCAGAATAGTTGCTTCTATAACATGTAACATAAACTGCTTTACCACCAACTTTCTGCCATACATAGCTTTGGTGCATATAGATTCCTCAGCAGTATTATTATGCATCCAAGCTTTAGGATGAGTTTGTGTGGAGGCATACCGGATGGTTATAAAGAGTTTAAAAACTCAGTTGGGTAGTTGACAGCACTTTTAATGTCAGGAACAGTATCTTTGGACTTGTACACAGTTTCTCGGCCAGGGATACCATTGAGTAGCTGGGAATTGATCTTGCTAGCAGATTCATTTTTTGGAGCAAGGATTGCTCATTGACACAACCACTTATGATTTGTGTAGTTATGGCTGAGGTTCAGGAAAGCTTTGTTTTTGAGCTCTTTTATATCTTGCACAATGATCCCACAACCTTCAGAGATCTGAATTTGGCCAACTGTTGGATCCTCTGGAATTTTGCCATCCTGAATTTCCAGAAGGAGGTCAGCATATGTCCCAGCTGAGGTTCATCTTCTCTACAAATGCCCACAGCCTGGAAGCCTTAAGGCTGTCATTGAGTTCATCAGCAAGGATTGACAGATCCTCTATGACACATAGTGCCTGGCAGAAGTCTCCCGACAAAATAAGTATCATTCCTCCCATCGTCTGGATTTTTTTCCTGATGCCCTGAAGTGTCCTGTCCAGAGCCCCAAAGGCATGCTTGTGCGACATCCCTTACAATGGTTTTCCAGCCCTTGGCTGCAGCTATACCCTTCTTGATATTGCACACTGGTTCCTCTGTATGAGAAAGTTTCAATGGCAGCTTGAAGGCAGAAAGAGCTGTTCTGCCACCTGTAAGTAGAGTTTCTGCAATATCAGAGGATGCAACAGCAAGTGCAATTTGGCCCCTGGACCAAATGTTGGCCAAGATGAGATTGATGAGGTATATTTTTCTTGTACCACCAGGTGCATCAAGAAAGCTAATGCCTCCTTCATTGTGGTAAACTTTGTGAAGGATACTGTGATATGCCAGCTTGATCTTCTGTCACGGTGGATTCTCTCTCCTGGACACAGTGTCGCATTTCATCTTTTTTATAGTTGAGTTCCTGGCAAATTTCCCTGGGCAAGGAAGGTGACATATTCTGTTCTGTGAGTAGAGGGCAGACCATACTGTGGCAATGCCTTTCCCCCAATGCCATTAGCTTGTCTTCTAGGTATATGAAGGCCTGGTTGAAGATGTAGTCTGGTTTGTGGATTTGCACTGCGTAGCTGATGGAAAATGTCTTCTGACGTGCTTTCTTTGTGGTTATTCCACAGCTGTGTTGGATTAGAGAGACCACAAGTGTGCAGCACGATGGCAAACAAATCCTTCAGTCTGATGGTAGACCGTGGTTCCAGTGGGTATTGTCTTCTAGGATACCCCTGAGGTGGCATGCTTCTCGGATCATATCGCAGACTTTGCCATCGAAGGTGGTAAGATCCTTATAGCTTGTTGGGCCTCTCACAGTGTGCAACAAAAGCCTTAGGAAGTAGGATTCAAAGTTGTTTGGATACACTGTGTACACTCTGCCAAGTCGATAGCCTTCAACAGGAGTACCTCAAACTCTTCGCTTCCACTTCTTGGTCTGGGAGTTCCATGTGAAATCCTTTGGGACCTCACAGTAGAGAAGGATTCTTGCAAACTCATCCTGTTGGTATAGTTGAAAGAATGCAGTTAGCGTGGTTTTAGGAAGTTCAAGTGAATGTTCAGTAAAAAACACGCTTTGGCCAATTTCAACGTGATACTGAATGTGTTGGATCACTGGATGGCATTCATATATGTGGAAGCCCAAAGTTCTCCAGATTGCTTCATTCGTGCTCACGTATTGGTCCATCTAGTATTGTTACCACGTATCTTTGGGCTTCCTCCCTCTCGAGTCAAAACATAGCCATGTCGTATCCCTTGTTCGCATATTTGATGCTCTTATCAGAGCTGAAAAACTCAACATTGAACTGAGCCTTGAAGAGCCGAGATAAGGATTGTATAGGACAACCCAACGGTTGTCTTCTTCCACCTGCTGTTTGTTAGTACTGCATGGAATCTACCACCTCCAGTTGACCTCTACCTTGTACAAAAGATACCCATCATGACCTGTTTGGGTCTCCTGTACGAAGCTCCTTGGATAATGCTTTGAGCAGGCCCATCTTCTATGCAGAGAGATTTTCTGTTAAATTGTCTATATGGGCCATGAATCATGTATTTCTTTATGATTTCAAAGAGCATAGCGACTCGGTTAAGGCATATTTTTTCGATGAGCCAAAGAATATGTGCATGAGGAAGACCACGCTTTTGCCACTCAATGGTGTAGAGGTAGCAATGGACTTCGCCAAAGACATGATTTTGGGTGCTTAACTCCATTAGTTTAAGAACTTTAAGATGGAAAACCCTGGCTGTGAGATCATGGCAGACCTGTGTCTTCTGTCCAGGCAACAGTTCCTGCTTGATCTTCTCCCAATTACAAGAGTTCCATGTGAAATACTTGTCGCATCTCTTGTTCTTTCTCTATTATGAAGTCCCAAAGTATTTCGCATGGAACTAATGTGATGAAAAGGTCAGGTTGACTGTACGCTCACACAGCACAATGCATTCTGAGTTCTTTCGAGCATAAGCCACGGCCCCTCAGTGAAACTGGATGGCAAGATAACCAGTTGACCTACCATTGCTGGTATCAACATAATGTATAACTGCATCGTGCAAATGAATGTACTCCTCAGCCCTGAGTTTCTTCTGGTTCAAGCAGGAAAAAAAGGGAGTCAATCTTGGCATAAATGTCTATGACGAATTGATGCTTGAGGTCTTTTGTACGCAGAAGGATGTTGTAATCGCCTTCACGTTGCATCAACCTGTGCGTATAAAGAGCCATAGCAGACACCTTTTGTTTGCCGTATCTGGAAATGGTAGTCATCTTCATCAAGTGGGAAGAATGGATACTGAAAGGCATTGTATGCCCTGTTAGTCTCACACACTCATTTGAGTTTGTTGTCAAGTTGCTGCAATACAATGTCCTGCTTACCATGTTCTGCACCCACCATCAGGATAGCTACTTTGTCAGTAGTTTGTGCATTGTACCATCGCTCATGCTGGCTTGCAGGTGTCGATAGATTTTTAAAAACTAAAGGGAACAAGTGATATGGGGATAGGGCTGGTAAATGGAATTAGAAGATCAGCCATGATCTTATTAAATATGAGGGCAGGCTTGAGGGGCGAATGACCTGCTCCTGTTCTTATTTCATATGTTCTTAATTTCCTCCCAGTCAAGCAGGATTCTTTGTGTACAATGTTTAGATGTGATCTGATTAAAGTGTTTTAAGATAATGAAGTGAATTGACAGGCCAACTAGTGGACAACTGCTTGCTATGGTGTACAAATCCAAAATAATGGTACTTGATTTTAGAATTAAGAGCCAAACCAGTTAAAAATGAAATCAACCATTTCTTCACCCAGGTTGTGAAATGTGGGATAATGTACTGCTCCAGATGACAAATGGGAAGAATCAATTGGGTTGTTTAAAAAGGAGAAAGGTAGATCCCATGACATATTAAAAGGTATGGAGAAAATAATCATCCTAATAATCCTTGCATTTAACCCAGTACCTTGGGACATCCTTCTGAAGTGAAAGGCGCCATACAAATGTAATTTGTTGCTATCACATCATTGAGACGTCTCAAAGGGCCTCACAGAATATATTATAAATTGGATTGACTGTATTTTGTGGGTGAAATGTAGCACAGTTGCACAGCAGTGTCCCACAAACAGTTATTGATTGAGTGATCAAATTTGTTTTGAGGGATTACCCCCAGAATGTGATCTGCCGATTGACTTTCAGCCGGGTTCCTACTTCTGCTAGGTAAACAGAAGTGTGTGGAGTAAGAAAGAACTTACCTAAGGTTTTGCTCCACCCAGGAATTGAACCCAGGTCCTCTCGCTTGCAATCCAAGTACTCCAACTACTATGCTACAGGAGTCCCATGTCCTGGAGAGGTGTAAAAAGGCAGGGAAACTGAATTAAAAGATCTTCCATGATCTAACAAATTGGTGGAACAGGTTGAATGGCCTCTTTCTGCTACTAACAAAAGGTCATTATGATCAAAAGAGCTTTCCAGGCAGATTTGTCAGCACACCATATAACACAAGCAAGTGGGACAGTGGCCTCAGAATCACTAGAATGTCAGCAGCATTCTCAGAAAAATCTTCATTTATAGCACCTTAGCATGTTACAATGTGTACGTGGAACTCGAAAAAAACGAATGCAAGCATTGTTCAAAGTTTCATTGAATTTTTATTTAAGCATGACAGCTTGCTTACACATAATTGTTGTGAGGGGGAAAAAAGCTATTTAAGACTTGGATCTGTAAATAAAAATTCAAAATGATGAATTAAGTATTACTATTTATCATTGTGAGACTGTAAACTTAGTGACTCTTTCTGTAAAGCCATTTAGTGGGCTTCTGCAGATCTATCCAAGCCTACAATGCAACTTTACTGAAAGTTGCACTCTTCAGTTAAATGCAGAAAGGCACTTGAAAGCCAACACTTCTTGGTGGTTAAAAGGCAGAGGGACATTCAGCTTCTATGCGTAGAAGAAACTTTGTCGAAATTTTTCAGTAAGCTTAGTCTTCAATTCTCTGGGTAGTTTCACTGAGCACCTTCAAATATAAAAAGAAATTGTTCAATGTAATTTTTCCATCAATGTATAAAATAGATGCATGCAGCACATGATTTCTTTGTCAATTTTCTCAAGTCCTCCTCTCCTAAAGCCAGATGCCATGAGAAACCCTCTGGTCCCTTTCAAACAGCCATTTATCATGTGTAAAATTAAAAGATTTGGTGGATTCTTCAAACGTGGAAGACATTAGAGCCAAATAGATGTGGGGCAGAGCAGAGAATTTTTTAAAATCTGTATCTGACCAGGTCTTAAGCTCAGAGTGCTTCCTATGGACACTGACAATAGTCACACAAACTTTCCAAAAAGATTTAATTACACAACAGCAGCTTGCATTTATATAGTGCCCCTGATGCAGGGCAGAGGCCCAAAGTCCTCAACAGTGGCAGAGCATGACACCGAGCTGGGGGGAGATGACCATAAGCATTGTCAAAGAGGAAGGTCTTCAGGTGTGGGAGCAAAACAGTTTTCAGGAGTGGGAGCATAACTGAATTTCCCTTTCATAGCCTGAGCATCAAAGAAAAGGGTATCACCCCTATTAGAAAGAGTACAAGGCTAAAGAGGCCAATTTGAACTTGTACGGAATGCTGGTCAGGCCACAGTTAAAATAATATGGTCTTTGGGAGACATTAAGTTTTTTTTAATTTACAGAATCAGATACTTACATCTCCATCTTGTGTCTCAAATGTTTTGATCGTAATTCTTTTCTTGGATTCCAACATGGGCTGGTGCTCATAGGTGGAGTCTGTAAAACAAAACAAGTATAAAATGGAATCAACAGCATTTCGTTGAATGAACTATCTAACCTTTTGGATAGGTCATCTGATTCAGCATCAGAAAGGTTCTGAATTTAAATCCAATTAGGAATACTCAGCCCTAAAATCTTTCAAGGTTGTTAAAATGGATGCATGCCGGGGTCGGGGGGAGGGTAATAACTCCTCAGGGTTAAACTTTCTCCAGGAGATAATGACTTATCAAATCAAGCAGATCTATAATAATTCAAGGCCAACTAACTGATTCATCAAACAAGAGCTAGTGGCCATAGAACCACAGAATTCAGTGACATAGTAGGCAGGATGGTAGTTGATCCTCCACTAAAGACATCGATCCTAATCCCCAATTCCCTGCTTTTTCTCCAAATCTTCCTCTTAAGTGTTAAAAAATTAATGAATTAATTAGTGTTTATCTTATTCCTGTGTAAAGGCTGCAATCGACTTTGTATCACACAAGTGACGTGCCAGGCGTGGCTTCAACATTTTAGCAAGTCTATAGAGGAAAAGTTCCTCTAAACCTTAGCCACCATACTCCTAGTTGTAATCTCATCTACATGTCTTGTACATTTTATTGTGGTTAACTAATTTTAATCTAGTGAAGGAGCGCTTAAATACTTTTCCATTGGCCAAGAATATTACAGGACACTTAAACTAATAGAAAAAGGAGCCAATTTATTAATCCTTACATTTGGTCTAAGTATGGACTTATCCCTGTGCTCATAAAAGGACACGATTTATGTGCTCATAAAAGGAAAAAACACCTACCATGAAAGGATAGAGAACTAAAGCTTGGGATGGGTCCAGCAATCCTGTAAAGAAAAATATGACTTTTATTTCAACGTTCCCCATTTACTGATATAAAGTGTGTGCATTTCTGCATAACATCCAATAGTAATTCAGATCAATGGTCATTTTTTTTTAAAAAAAGGACAATTCTCTTCCTTGACAAAGTACTGTTTACTTCCCCTTGCTTCTCCCTTCTAAAACAGATGAATTTCTCCATCCATATGGTCCATTCCAAGTAGTGGTCAAGTTAGAAACAAATGAACCTTACACCTCCAGATAATAATGTCAAGAGTTAGGTGGTAAAATGATTCATATGAACGGGATTTGGATCAATAGTTATAGAAATGTATCACTGTATCAATGACTAGTCTCAGTAGTCTCAATAATATAAAGCTAAATACAAAGATGTGTATCTGGATTACCTAAACCATTAATGGTATTCACTTTATCATAGGAAAAAGTTTTGTTTTAAAACCTTCGATGTTTAAGTGAAAAAAACAAAAAAAAAAACTGCTTTCTCCAACTAAACAGGTAAAAATTGAGGCTGCTATTTCGCTCCAGTCCAGTCAGTGCCTCCTCACTTCAGGGGCTGACCATATCAACTGCCTCAGTTGCTCCCTACAAATCACGGGAGTCCATTTTGAACTTAGGGTTTTGTTTGCTCTCAACTCTCCTTCAAACCTTTCATCTAGACTCTGACAAAGTCCACTCCACATCTGCATCACTACCTCATCCCCAAATAGCCTCAAGTCTCATCCACACCTCTGTCATCTCCAGAATCGATTTTTTCTGCTCATCAGTCTCCCCAGCTCCACATTTTGGAAATTCCAAACATTTGCTGCTTGTGTTCTCTTTAATATCAGGTTTTGCAAGCCCATCATTCCCATCTTCACCTGGCTGCATTGGCTTCCAGTGGATCACTTTAAGACTCTTGTCCTCATCTGCCCTACTCCCCTGGTCACTTCACTAACTCCAACCTGCTCTGTGCCCACTGCTGCTCTGTCCCACATCAGCAGGCAAGCCTTCAGCCACTTTATCCCTATTCTCTTAAAATCTCTCCCGAAATCCTTTCACCTCACACCTTCCCTCTTGACTTTCAAATCTTGGTTTTCAAACGAAGATCTTTCACCACCCCCCCCCACCCCAGTTCAAGCGCACAGAAATCACACAAATCTTGCACCTGGTTTCCTCTCCCTCCAGAAGCTTCCTGTAGGTTGCAATCTCAATATCTAGGGCCATCTTTACATTCAATAGGTCCTGATATTCTTGCAAGTGACGGGACATCTCATCCTTCAAATTATGGATGTCTTCTTCAAGCTGACTGATGTTGTCCTGGTAGTTGTTTGCCTCCATGGAAAATCGTTCCTCCATTTCCCGCATTTGGTGCTCAAGAGATTCATTCTGTTTTAAAGCAAATAATTACATTTGTTGTTAATTTTCTTTCCTCTGTTTCCCTACTTCATGCATTCCAGCAGCAGCTGTATGTGTAGGGAGGATTTTCATAATATCTTGGGCTGTGACTGATTCTAATGATATTGAAAGCATTAGATATACAGGAGACATTATTCATATATTCTAGAAAATAATCTTGTAGGAGTTTACCTATTCTTCATTGGGAGAAGAAATTCCCATTGCCAAGTCTCACACTAAAGAGAGCTAGAATGCATACAGCTGACAGGTTAGGGGAAGAGTCAATCAAAGTATAATGAACAGGGGATAGAAATTCTGCCTGGGTCTTGACTTTTTCTTAAGCATTTTAAGGTGTGAAGTTGGACAATTCTTAAATCTAGTCTTCATTGGAGGTAATTTTGCAATTTTAAAATGATCCACAGAAAACTGTCTTCAAACATAAAATAGAATTGTCCAAAAAGTTCATGTTCTACAAACCTTAAGAAAAAAGGTCTAAGGCTAAACTGATGGGGATATTTCACTCAATAATTGTAATACACAAATCACTGAGAGCAATTAAAAATTGTTCAAGAAACAGGAGATTTTATGTAAAATGCAAGGATTTTGATTACTTGAATTTTCTGCAGTTGAATGTTGGCAAGATGGAAACCAAACTCTTCAGTTCCTGTCAACATCTTCACTCCTGCAGGCCTGAACACAACTTCCCCGGGCTCTCCCTCAGACTCTCCGAACCCATGCACAACTTGAATGTCAATTTCTATCCCCATGTTTCCTTTCTACCCCACATCCATTCCCTGACCAGGACCGCTTTATTCCAACTCCACCACATTGCTCACCTCTATCCATACCTCACAACCGATGCAGCTAAAATCTTTGTCCACACCTTAGTCACTTCCTGACTGGACTATTCTAATGCCCTCCTCGCTGGCTTCCCCAGCTCCACCATACACAAAATCTAATTAATTTAAAACTCCACTGACTGGATACTCACCCTCACGAATCTCCGTACCCTTATCACACCAGTCCTTGCCAGGCTTCACTGATCAATCTCAAGATCCTCTCACTTGTTTTCAAATCACTTCATTCCCTCACACCTCGCTGCCTATCTGACCTGCTTACCCCCCACTCCACCATCCGCTGCCTCCACTTGGCTGGCTCTGGCCTCCTAATTGTCCCTCGTACCCTCCGTTCCATCACCGGTGGCCATGCCTTCAGCCACTATGTCCCCAAATTCTGGAACTCTCTCCATCAATTCCTCTGCCTTGCCCCCTCCCTCCCCACCTTCAAATCCCATCTAAAGACCTTCCTTTTTGATTGTGCTAACGGTCATCTCCCACTTCCTCTCCGCTGGTTCGTTGTCAGACTCCACCACTATCAAGTGCTCTGGGGCTCTATCCCACATGAAGGCTGCTATATAAATGCAAATCGTCGTCGTTGTTGAGACAACTTACCGTTCCCCGAAGTCCATTAATTTCACTGGTCAGTGCCTGGACTTGTCTACGTGACTCAGAATTCTCTTGTTTTGACAGACGCAAGGCATCATTGTTGCGAGAAGCAGAATCAGTAAGATCAGTCAACTGTTTCAAAAGAAGGATTTCAATGAGTGCTTGAAAAATTTCTATGACACATAAAGACAGCATCCCAAAGCATTTATTGTAGATCCCCCCCCCCCCCCCGATGGTCAGGTTAACAAAACAAATTCTCAATGTGAAAGTCCCAGATTCAATCAGGGTCAGGACACGTAGAATTCTCCACTCTTCAAAATGTGCGCACAATGCTTTAAAGGGTACCTCCATTTTACATCTCATTCTAAAAACAACAACTCCCAACAATGCACCACTCAGACAGTACTGCTCTGCAATTTCTCCCTGGATTATGAGGTCAGGTCCAGACATGGATCTCTAATACGCAACCTCCTGACCTAGTAACAAGCATGTTACTAGTTGACACAGGAGAGACATAGTGGGCGACACTGGTGGGTTAGGAGTCAGAATGGGTATGTATAAGTTGGAATACACAAGGTTTGAGTGTTCAGCTTGCAGGTTGGGACACATTGCAGGAGTGGACACTGTTTTTATGGAGGAGACTGAAAAAAATAGCAAGGAAAATACAAGTCAGCAATTGGCATGAGCTACTATAATAGGACTTAACTTGGACCAATGACTGCCTGGAATTCAAAGTATGTTCTGAATGATCCCTGATCTTTTAACATTTTTGTTTTCAGTCAAGCTACCTCAAGATATTCTGCAAATGTGCTCAAAAATGAGAAAGAAATATCATAGTTCACCTTGGACTTGTACCAATCCTCGGTTTCCACCATGTTCTTAGCAGCAAGGTTTTCAAACTCAGATCGAACTTCACGCAGAGCTGCAGTGAGGTCAGGTTTAATCACATCCATCTCAATCTGCACATGCTGACTCTGGAGCTGAGCCTGCAGTTCATTAATTTCCTGAGGAAATGGGTAAATTCAGGTAAATTTGAGTGTCATACTATCCAAACAGCCCCTGTTCTCCTACGTAAGGAATTTTAAACAAGAGTACAATACATTTTACAATTACAGCATATAACACGAGGGGATTTCTGATATTGCAACTCATAAAATATGAAAGCTTTATTCTCCATCTATTTCACATTACTAATAATAATCCTTAAATTTGAGTAGAACACTTTTCACGTCAGGAGGAAGTCTCAAAGTGCTTCACCCATGGCTGTCTGGGCACCTGAGTTGGGGAGGGAAGGAGAGGTAGACAAAAGAGCAACAGAGTACCTCTTCATGAAGTTTGTTTAAGAATACAATTTCTTCTTGCAGAGACTCCACCTTGCGTTCCAGGTCCAAACGAGCCAGAGAGGCATCATCCACATCCTGCGTGAGACAATACAAACAAGTCCATCAAGGGCTTGACAAAAGCAATAATTAGCACAATTACAATGATTTACAAGAACTTTTTCCTGATAGTATAACAATGGCTATATTACAATTAGCTACAGTTAATAAACATGCTGCACAAATAGGTTTTTGCCTAGTAATCTATGGAGTGAAAAAGCATTATGAGACGTGACAATTATCATCAGGATGTGTTAACAATCATCAGTGATATTTATCATGATATAATGCTGACAGGTGATCATTATCACATACCACATTTTCCATCCTGCATTCTCTGGTGGACTAAATGGGTATGTACATGTTGTTGTTCAGTTTCCTTTCTTTGTATTACTCCAGACAAACAAAAATGTCCATGCATGTGTGGAACTCTTCAGTCTGGTTTGGATGGTGATGGGTGTCTGCAGGTGCCAGACACCTGATTAAAACAAAATATATTTTTTTGGATCATTGGGTAGCTGGGCATCTAAATTAGGCTTCTGTTCATTTAACATAAAAAGTCAAACAGAGTTGCTTGCATCTTAAAAAGAGATTAGTAGAGAGTGACAATGTTCCTGAACAGACATCTCCTTTCACTGAATATCCGATAAGTTTACAAACTACAACAAAGGCTTCAGAACGACTCTAAAATGCCCTGTTAAAACAGCACTCGAGCAGTAATTCTGCATATATTCTTATTTAACTTATTCTTTGAATATTTGTTGCTTATTTGTTAAATGAAGTGAATTATAGAAATGAGAGATAAGAGACTATTGATCCATTAACATTTTATACAGCATCCTTCACGGTGGGAGCATGTCTCAAAATGCTTTATAGGACCCCATTTTGGAGGAGAATGTGGCAGCCAATTTACACACAGCAGTGTCCCACAAGCAGCCATGAAGTTAAAGGCCCATTTTATCTGGGGGACTGTTGGCCAGAACATTGGTAGAATCTCCCGCTACACTGCCCGAACCCAGTATTGGACTAAATTTAATTTGAAGTCCCATCATAGGGGTCGAGCTTACAAAATCTGACTCGGAGGTAAGAGTGCTACCAATTGAGTCAAGCAGACATGATTGCATTAGTGTCAGTGTTTGCGCTTCAATTAAAGCATCTATTCTAATTCAAATTCCCTGATCTTTCTCCAATAGCCTCTCATACTCTTCCTCCACATAAACATATCTAATTCCCTTTTAATTGTCCCCAATGTACCCCTGGCGATTCATTCCATATTCGCAGAACTTTCTGAGAGAATGTTTTTCTTAATTTTCCCTTTCATGTTCCTGGTGATAATCTTAAGTGCATTCATGCGAGTAATAGCATTCGCCTGTTTAGATAATTAATGTACTGCTGGAGTCTGAGTTTTGAAAGTTGATGTAGTTACACACTTCACTTCCAAAGACTGGAATTCTACCAGAAATAAATCCTGACTCATTTGCAAGGTTGAAAGAATTGTGAGTTCTTTCACTTGACAGAACAGTAACATGGAAACCCTCCCCAAATAAGCTCAAACAGATGGCTTTTTGCGTTAAATGGATTGCAGCACTCCCTGGGGTAAAATGCCACCTATATCGAGATTTTCTCTCTTTATTAAACATTTCAGAGTGCCCATAAATGTTTGTAGTTCTAAAACAAAACTTTCAGAAAACTGGCGTCAAAATTAAGACCAAATTCAACAGTTTGCTAATTTCTCAATGCTCTAAAACTAAGTTATTAAAGTAAATCTAGACAAGGTTGGAATTTTACCCTTTACATTTCTTGTGATTTTCAAAATTAATAATGCTCAAAATGACCTCCTTGGGGGGAATATGTTCTCACTGCCTGCTTGTCAGCTATCAAGTCCTGGATAATCCAATACATTTTCTTCATCTGAAGACGGATGAAACAGAAGCCATCCTCCTCACCTCTTGCCAATACGTCCTTGTATCTGGCTCAGACTTCCTCACTCTCTCAAATTCACTGAATGAGAGGGTAACCGCAATGTTTGATTTGACCCTCAGCTCTTTCCTTTCTCACACCCCACTCTGGACCAAAATGCTTTTCTGTATTTTCACCAAATCACTTGCCTCCATTCCCTATCTTATGCCCAACACTGCCAAAAACCTTCATTCATGCCTTTGTTACCCATAAACTTGACTTTTATAAATGCCCTCCTCTCTGGCCTCCCCAGTTCCACTGACCACAAGCTTCAGCCCATCCAACATTCGGTCACCTGCACCTGCACCTGACCATCTCACCTGCAAATTGTGACTAAAACAGGATCTTGATGCCGGGAGGCTTTTGAACAAAATACTAGACGCATTATTTTTACAAGTAAATTCTCAAATGTCACAATTTTGGCCCGAGGGTGTTTAACAATTACATTGAATACTGCTGAATTTAATTGGAATGATTTTCTCTGCCATGAAGAAAACAAGCTTTTAGTAGCAGACTTTTTGCAGCAGGTGCAAACAATCCAGTGAAATTGACATGAAGTGTGAGCAAAATGTTCCCATGGTAACTGAGAGTAAATGTCATACAGGCTAACAGGATCAGTTCGGTCTGTGCTGAGTTAACTGGTTGCACTCTGAACAGTGGCGAGGATGCTAAAAATGGTGTAAGTGTACAAAGCTGAGAGGGATCTTGCCCCTGATTGAGGTCTGGTGTTCTTTATTGGAAATGTGCATGCGTAGGTGGCAGGCAAAGAATACAAGCAAGCTTTCAGCTTCTCTCAGAATATGTTCCTGCTTTCAGTAGAAAATAAAGAAGAAAGGAGGGTGTATTCTTATAATAGCATTGGATCTCAGATAGTAGCAAAAAAAAACTTAGCTTCTATTGGCAGGAAAAGTAACTTTGCCACATCTTTTCCTCATCAATGACACATCTCTCCTGCTAATAGGCCAACTGCACTGGCCGTCGCTGCTTCAATTAAACTATTCAATTTCATTATTAATATTCACACCTGCTACATTCAACAGAGCTGCATTCCAAGACAAATCTTGGCTGGAACTTTATTGATGTTATTGGAATATCTCCTTCCCTGATGTTAGTACCCTGCAACCTAAGTAGCGAAAACACTAAGTTTTATGGCATCTTTAAACCGCAGTATAAAATGTCTCAGTGGCAATGCATGAGTGTGGTGTGATGCCTCATGTGATCCCATAATAGTGCTACTTGTTTTACTGTACTACTAGCTACTCAGAGCGTTATTCAGTAGTCTGGAGCAGACTGCCCCACCCTACTGCCTGAAGAGCAATGGTAAGATAAACTAGACTCTTCAGTCTTGAAAAGATACATTCCAGAAGCAACCTTACATAATTATATGAACAAATAGAATATGAAGTGTGGGGAAAGGGGAGGAAGGGGAAATCTAAATTCTGTCATTGTTGTTTAACTCATAAAACTTCTGCACAATGGTAGAGTTCCGGTATTAATGATGTAATGGCCAAACCAATGATTCTGGCCACACTGTCTCAGATATGAGCTGTCCCATCATAAGAGTCAGCAAACAGAGACTAAGCATTTTCTCTTAGGAATAGAGGGATATGGAAAGCTAAGTAAGCACCCCAGGCTGCTCACGTGTAGTTGTAGCAGCCAGCAATGGGACATCATTGGTAAAATGCTCCAATTGTTCAGTGAGTACATGAACCCCACAGTGCATTGCTGAACATACATGTTATCAAGAAAGTCTTAGGCAGGATGAGCCTTGTTTGAGCCGAATCTGCTCAACTGGGGTGGGATGGGGCACGGCTACTGACCGTGTCCACAGACAAAAATCAACCCCAGTTCCCACTCAATTGCTACCTGGTGGTTTCTACTCAAAGGTCAGATGCACGACATTGGATGAGGACAAGATAACATTCAACAGTGTCTTGACTCTTCATGCCCTACCTACTGATATTCACTAGCCTGATACACATAAATAACAATTACTGTGTGTGCATTAGGTACTCAAAACAACAACGTGCATTTATATAGATCATTCATGAAAAATAGCCACTGTATCAGAGCAAAAACACAATTTTCAAACAAGATGAATGAAGTCAAGGTATTCTAGGCTTTTGAGAAGGTCTTCAGCCAATCTTTGACAAGGAGTTATTTCAAAATGAAACCGACACACAATCAGCGAAATTAAACTAAAATTTAAATATAATTCTCATACATAGCATTCGTACCCAAAAGCTTCTCGCAAATCTGATTTAAAGCAATTCATAATAAATAGACATAAATTATTAGTTTTTGCTCTCAGTGCGTTTGGATGCATTCTGAAACCTAAAAATACTTTTAGACGGTTAGCTCCGAAGAAAGTTCATTACGGTTTTGGGTCTTAATTATTCTGTGCACAATTTTTAGGAACCTCTAAAATGCAGGCTGTTCCTACACTTGGCACACAGTAATAACACAACACATTTGGCATATAATAATACTAATGCAAGAAAAAATACCATATTAATGGTTTTAAGGTAGGATCCTGGGCGAAACGTTGATTGAAAATGCTATATTTAACTCCCTTTATCGACACAAGTCTCAAGACTAGAATGAGGGTGTGTCCCTGTAGTCGTTTAGTTCCTTTCTGATGGGTGGGTGCAGTTCGGTCTGAGCTCACCATCGACACTAGATGTCTCTGCTACCCCGACACGCCCAGGATCGGGAGCTCTGACTGAGGTCTCAGTGCTGTCACTTGCAACTGATTTAACGCCCGTTCCAAGAAACGATTCCAATGCATTCGCTCGGCTGGTTCGGTGAAACGTGCAAATGAATGCTCTCTTACCTGTCTGAAAGCTGCTAGGTTGTTTTCAGCCTCTTCCCGCTGAATCATTTCATCTTGCAGCCTGCAAAGGACGGATCAGACGGTCAGCCGGCATTTATTGTCATATCAGCGGACCGCCCGGATTCCAGGCGCCTGTGGTTTATCCGCAGCATTTGGCTGAGTGAAAACTTTAACGTGTTCTCTCTCTTACTCACACATAACTCTCCGATGTTCCAGTGAGCTCCAAGTGCAATGTTCCCCCCACCAAGCGCAATGTTGCGGTAAAACGAATGAAAAACCCACAAGAGAAAAGCATTTGGGTTGATCTACAACAATCTAATGGTTGAACGCTCGCAACGGGCAAAGTAGTTGAATAAAACAAGATTGGTATTCCCAACCCCCCAAATTGCAAATATAACACGAGGAAGAGTAAAGGTAACGTCGTTATTGTTTTGAAGAGTTTCTGTAAGTGCAGTAAACAGGACAGACTAATAAACTGGATCACACGGGAAGACTCGAGTGAAATAGGGAGGGGTACAATAGGGAGGGAGCGGGGGACTATGTAACAGATCTACAAATTCGATGCAAACTCCAATCCATCAATCAGCTTAGGGTTTTGATTTACAGTAAGCTCCACCCGGGGTATCATTTGGGACCGTGCATTTAATACGATTCCTGCAAAGTATGAGTGATGCAAAACTTGCAATAGACTTACAAACTCTTGAACGGTACTTGGGCAGATTATACAATTTATGCAGATCAGACTGATGGGAGTTTTACTGTACGTGAAAACTACAAGTACATTAGAAAGGGTTGTCCACCCCACCAGTAACCGCCCCCTGAAGCAAAGTGGGATTCGGCATTTACTGCTCTTGCATGTTACACGTTGCTTGGTTCTGGTCAGCAAAGTGAGGCGAGCAATGATGAGAGAGAGGGACGAGGATTGCTTTCTACTTGCCGAATGGGGGGGGGCGCGGGCGGGGGGGGGGGAACCCACCATCTTCTATTGCAAACTCCACAAATTTAGCAACGTGTCCCAACAGATAATTTTTTTTTAAAAAAAAACAAAAGTAGGCAAAATAAAATCGAGCCCCCCTTGACGAGGTGCGATCTAACGGTACAGTGCCTGCGTTTGGACAACGATCGCTCGTCACCGAAACGAGATACATAAATAATAATAACAATAAATACTGATAGGGTCACACAATCCACGACTGTTCGTGAGACACTGCCGAGTGCGATCGGCTGCCGAGTTCCACCCGCAAAAATGCACAGTCAATTAATTCCCTTTAACGGTCTATTCTGCGAAGCGCTTTGAGACGCGTCTCAACAACAACGACGACGACGACGTGCGCTATATCAAACGCACGTAATATTAGGATCATTATTATGATGATTATTATTATGACGACGACGACGAAGTCCAAGCACAAATATTCGGGGCTTTTGTTTTGTTTAAAAAAAAAGTTCTTTAGAGGCTCTTAAAACTTGGGTGTGTTTTTTTTTTGGAGGGGGTGGGGGTGAAGGGGAGTTCCTCCTTCAAGGCCGGTCTCAAGACCTTTCTCTTCGACCGCGCCTTCAGCTCCCCCTCGACTCTCTACCCCCTCCTCGCTCCCTCCCTTCCCTCCCCTCACCCTGACCATTTCCCCCCTTCCTTGCCCCCTCCCTTCCTCCCCTCACCCTGACCATTTCCCCCCTCCTCGCCCCATCCCTCCCCTCCCCTCACCCTGACCATTCGCCCCCCCCCTCCCACCCACCCAATGTCCTCGCTCCCTCCCTTTCCTCCCCTCACCCTGACCATTCCCCCCTCCTCGCCCCTCCCCTCACCCTGACCATTTCCCCCTTCCTCGCCCCCTCCCCTCCCCCCTCACCCTAACCATTTCCCCCCTCCTCGCCCCCATCCCATCCCTCCCCTCCCCCTGACCATTCGCCACCCCCCACCCACCCACCCAATGCTCGGGTCGTCGACCCAACTCTCCGGCGCCTTTCGGGACGTCGCCCCGACGTGAAAAATGCGCTCTCTCCAAAACGGATGGTTGCCGTTTTGCTGTTGAGAATGGGAGTGAGTGGGAGTGAGTGAGTGGGAGTGAGTGAGTGAGAGTGAGAGAGTGAGAGTGAGAGAGTGAGAGTGAGTGAGTGAGTGGGAGTGAGTGAGTGAGTGGGAGTGAGTGAGTGGGAGTGAGTGGGAGTGAGTGGGAGTGAGTGGGAGTGAGTGAGTGAGTGAGTGGGAGTGAGTGAGTGAGTGAGAGTGAGGGAGTGAGAGTGAGGGAGTGAGGGAGTGCGAGTGGGAGTGAGTGAGTGGGAGTGAGTGAGTGGGAGTGAGTGAGTGGGAGTGAGTGAGTGGGAGTGAGTGAGTGAGAGAGTGAGAGAGTGAGTGAGTGAGAGAGTGAGAGAGTGAGAGAGTGAGAGTGAGAGAGTGAGAGAGTGAGAGAGTGAGAGAGTGAGAGAGTGAGAGAGTGGGAGTGAGTGAGTGGGAGTGAGTGAGTGGGAGTGAGTGAGTGGGAGTGAGTGAGTGAGTGGGAGTGAGTGAGTGGGAGTGAGTGAGTGGGAGTGAGTGAGTGGGAGTGAGTGAGTGGGAGTGAGTGAGTGGGAGTGAGTGAGTGGGAGTGAGTGAGTGGGAGTGAGTGAGTGGGAGTGAGTGAGAGTGAGTGAGAGTGAGTGAGAGTGAGTGAGAGTGAGTGAGAGTGAGTGAGAGTGAGTGGGAGTGAGTGAGTGAGAGTGAGAGAGTGAGAGTGAGTGAGTGGGAGTGAGTGAGTGAGTGGGAGTGAGTGAGTGAGTGGGAGTGAGTGGGAGTGAGTGGGAGTGAGTGGGAGTGAGTGGGAGTGAGTGGGAGTGAGTGAGTGAGAGGGAGTGAGTGAGTGGGAGTGAGTGAGTGGGAGTGAGTGAGTGGGAGTGAGTGAGTGGGAGTGAGTGAGTGGGAGTGAGTGAGTGAGTGGGAGTGAGTGAGTGAGGGAGTGACTGATTGACTGACTGACTGAGTGACTGAGTGACTGACTGACTGACTGAGTGACTGACTGACTGACTGACTGAGCGAGCGAGCGAGCGAGCCTCACTTTTCCCTGATCCTCTGGAGGTCGTCGGCCAAGTTGTCCCGCTGCACCTCGACCCTGGCTTTGTCGTTGGTGAGCTGGTCGACCTGGTGGCGCAGGTCCCTCATCTCCTGCTCGTACAGCTCCCCGACCCTGCTGGCGCCCCGGCCCCGCAGCTGCTCCAGCTCGGCCAGCAGCAGCTTGTTCTGCTGGTCCAGGCTCCGCACCTTGTCGATGAAGTGCACGAAGCGGTTGTTGAGCTCCACCATCTCGGCTTTCTCGTTGGTGCGGTTCGCCTTGAACTCGGAGTTCAGGGCGTCCATCAGAGTGAAGTTCAGCGAGTCTCCCCCACCCCCACCCACACCCAACCCCCCCGGGCCCCTGCCCGCCCCCGGGGCGCCGCTCCTGCTCCTGTAGTGCACGGTCTTGCTGAGCGCCGACGGGGCGCCGTAGCTGTACCGGGCCGCGCTGGGCTTGAGGAAGCTCCGGGGCGGGGCGCTGCGGGTGGAGAACGAGCGGGTCCCCCTCACCGAGTTCACCGGCGGCTCCTTGAACAGCCGCCGGTACGAGCCGTGGGACTGAAACATCGCTGCGATCCGCGGCGGCGGCGGCTGTTGCTGTTGTTGTCGTTGTTGTTGTTGTGGTGGTGGTGGTGGTCGCTCCGCGGGGGGTCACTTCGCGGCAGTGCTGAGCTGAGAGCTGCGCGAGAGCGAGCGGTGGCGATCGGCTGATATTTATAGGGCGCTCCAGCAGCCCCCACCCCTCCCCTCCCCTCCCCAGGGCTGGGCTTGTGTGTGTGTGTGTATGGGGGGGGAGTGGGGGGGGAGTGGGGGCTTAACGCTGTGATTGACATTGGAGCAATCCAACTGCAACCTCCCGTCAGGCTCTGTGCTGTAACCCATCACTTTGGACCACTGGTTGGACCTGAGGAGGAGCTTTACCCCCTCCCTCTCCCCTCCCGCTCCCCTTCCTCCCCTCCTCTCCTCCCGCTCCCCTTCCTCCCCTCCCTCCCCTCCTCCCGCTCCCCCCTCCCTCCTGCCCCCTCTCCCTCCCTCCCTCCTCTCCTCCTGTCCCCCCCCCCTCCCTCCCCTCCTTCCCCCTCCCCCCCTCCCCTCTCTGATGAAGGGTCAGTGACCTGAGCATCTCACGAAAGCCACCGTTCCCCGAGGAGAGGGCGGCGGCGAGTTGCTAAAGCCACTGTTTGAGGGGTACAGGGCCAGTGCTGGGACGGGATGCAGTGGGTGGGGTCCAGGACCCTCCTCAGCAACAGTTGGTGTCGTTACCCCCCCCCCCCCTCCCCCCTAAAGAGTTGGGGGAAACCCCCTGAGTTCCCGACAGCTTTCAGTCAAAGACGAGCAACGCTTCCCAACAGTGTGAGAGAGACTGTACCCACCACCGAGTGCGAGGTCTTTGCAACGAGACTGGTCGTGGCTTCGAGAGCACATAGTTATATTATTATTATTTTTTTTTGGAGGGTATTTTTTTTTCACCCCCTCCAAAACACAACCTTTTTTTCTCCCCCAATCTCTCTCTCTCTCTCTCTTTCTCTCTCTCTCTCTCTCTCCAAAGTAATATCGCCAGAGGTCACTGCAACATCGAGAGGTCCAACCGCACCCCCTCAATGGGGGGCAGTGAAGCGGGGACTGCGGTGTTCGGGAGTTTTATTTTATTTTTTTTAACTTTTTTTTATTTTTATTTTTATTTCATTAAAAAAGTTTTAAAGAGACTAACACCGTTAGTTTTACTGAAGCGAATGTTCGCTATTCTTTTCTTTTTTTTAAAAAAAGGCAACTTTCCGAGAGGTGCGTTAATCATCTTTTTTTTTACACACACAATAAACCCCAAAAATTCGTCGTTTTTTTGGGGGGGGAAAAGGTTCCGAGAATTTTAAGGCTTTTTCAAACTGTGACCGTATTTTTTTTTTTGGAAAATTTTCTTTTCCCGAGTTTTTTTTTCGAGGGCGGTTGATATTTGGGGTCAAATTGGCCGCTTTCTGGTGTGTGGTCTCTGTGAGGAAAGAGAGGGGCTTTTCTGCTGTGCGGCACTGAAGCGGTGGGGGAGCGGCGCGGGGGCGGCCCGTCAGGGGGGGGGGGGGGGGGGAGTGTTACTGAGTTGGTTAGTGTGTTAGTGAGTAAGTGAGTGAGTGTGTTAGTGAGTGAGTGTGTGTGTGTGTGTGAGTGTGTGAGAGTGAGTGAGTGAGTGTGTGTTAGTGAGTGTGTTAGCGAGTGAGTGTGTGTGTGTGAGTGTGTTAGTGAGTGAGTGAGTGAGTGTTAGTGAGTGTGTTAGTGAGTGTGTTAGTGAGTGTGAGTGAGTGAATGTGTGTTAGTGAGTGAGTGTGTGTGAGTGTGAGAGTGAGTGAGTGTGTTAGTGAGTGTGTGTTAGTGAGTGTGTGTTATTGAGTGTGTGTTAGTGAGTGAGTGTGTTAGTGAGTGAGTGTGTGTTAGTGAGTGTGTGAGTGTGTTAGTGAGTGTATTGAGTGAGTGAGTGTGTTAGTGAGTGAGTGAGTGTGTTAGTGAGTGTGTGAGTGTGTTAGTAAGTGAGTGTGTTAGTGAGTGAGTGAGTGTGTTAGTGAGTGAGTGAGTGTGTTAGTGAGTGAGTGAGTGAGTGTGTTAGTGAGTGAGTGAGTGTGTTAGTGAGTGAGTGAGTGTGTTAGTGAGTTAGTTTGTGAGTGAGTGTAAATCTCCATCCATCGTGATTTATAACCGCCCCATAACTTAACTTTCAACGGAAAATCCACTTGCGGCTTCAACACACACACACATATATATATATATATATCAAAGTATCTTTTTTTTAATAGTACGTTTGAGCGATTCCCGTTTTTTTTCGTTTTTTTAATATATAAAAAAAACAATATAACTCGNTTTTGTAGGAAAACTGCCTTCCCACACTTAGGGTTAGGAATAAATGCTTCACTCTGGTCTGACATCTGTTCAGATTGTTCACTTCGACACCACTCGCTGTCCAAACAACCACTGGGACAGAGCACACACAAAACGGGAGGTTTCTGCTGCCTGGGCTTATTATAATAATAATAATAATAATAATAATAATAATCCTTGCATTTGATATAGCGCTTTTCACGTCGGGAGGACGTCCCAAAGCGCTTCACAGAACACACTGTAAAGTGAATTGACTGTATATTTGTGGGCGAACGCGGCAGCCAATTGCGCACAGCAATGTCCCACAAACAGTCGTAGATTGAAAATGACCAATTTATTATTGTTTTGTTTTGGAGGGATTATTATTAGGCTCTGTGTGGAGTAAGGAAACTTGCTCAAGGTTTCGCCCTCTGCCTGGAATTGAACTCAGGTCTCTCACTTGCAAAGCGAGTGCTCTAACCACTGAGTTACAGGACTCCACATTATTATTGCTGTACTTCTCTGGCTTTAGCTGGAATGGTTTGTAATCTCTCCCCTGAATGTTGTGGGATTCGAGAGGAATTCGATGGGTGGGGGGAGGGTGCGACTTGGGCTTCTCTCCTCCCCACAGCTACTGATTCGGATCCCTTTTTCTTTGGTGGGTGGTGGTGGGGTGGGGGAGCTATAGACAGGATTCCGCGAGCCGATTTCTTTTCGGAAAATATTGTCTCTGGCGAGAAAACAGTTCCAGTGTCTTGGCAACAACGTGTGGACCTGGGGAGGTGGAGAGCGGTAGAGAATTGCAGACATGCCATCGGATTTGCCAGAGTAACCAAGTGCAGATCATTCCCCCCCACCCCCTTCCCCTCCCTCCTTCAGAGCCTTAACTGGAATGCAGACTTCTTTCTTTTAGGACAAAACAAAAATACTTAAAAAAGCGTTAATCATTGGGGGACAAAAAAGAGTGATACAGAAAGTGAAATGGTTCAGGAAACGCGTTGACAGACAAAAATGTTTGTGAGGCTACGCTGAGGAGGGGAATGTGTCAACCGGCTCACATTTCTTAAGGCTTTAATGTTCTAATAATAATCCTTGCGTTTGATATAGCGCTTTTCGCGTCTTCTGGACGTCTCAAAGCGCTTCACAGAATAGACTGTAAAGAGAATTGACCGTATATTTTGTGGGCGAAACGTGGCAGCCGATTGCGCACAGAGGTGTCCCACAAACAATCGTGGATTGAAGTGACCAATGAAGTGACTTAATGTTAGAAATCTGACCCCCAGAAAATCTGTGATGTGGAACCTGCCTCTGCTTAACAGTCGTTAGAATCCAATCCATTTACTTCTCAAGCTCCACCTTTCCCAGTATTTATACAGCCTGTCGCCACGAGTAAATAAATAATCTTTCTTTTTAAACACTACACGTTATTTATAAAATCGACTGCTTTTTTTAAAAAAAAGGTCAGTTTTTAATTCACTGTGGATCATTTTCAATATAAACAATTCATGTAGATTCAGGAGAACTGGGTGAATAACACCTTTTTGATATTTTTGGATATCAGGTAATACATTTTGACATAAAAATCAGTGAAGTGTCGCGTACAATAACATATACTTGATACCACCCATTAATAGTGATGCTCATTGTGACCAAAAATCTTTCAAACAAACAAAACAAATAAATAAATGAGGGCAACAGAAACTCAGATCTTTGAATTTCTCACAAACTTTGTTCGAATAGAATTGGCGTGTTTTTTTACAGCGCTGAAACAAACCTCTCACATACTCCCCCTCACACTCTTTTACCAGTACACTACAGTACAGCACTGATAAAAGCCAAACTAAGTGCTGAGCATGTCAGCATCGTCTGTTATGCTGTGCTGTGTTAAGCCACTTCAAACCCATGCAATGTTCCAGCCCTTTGACCTCGCATTGATCACGAATCTCGATGTGTGCGTGTATGTGCGTGTGGGTGGGTATGTGTGTGTGGGTGGGTGTATGTGTGAGTGTGTATGTGTGTGGGTGGGCATATGTGTGTGTGTGTGTGAGAGAGAGAGATGATGGCTCACCGCATCTGGTTCCACTACAAGAAAAAGCACTCGCAAAAATAAGAGAATGTAAGATTTAAGTGAAAGCTTGAAAAAACAACCTGGATGGGAAGTGAAGCCAGAAAACTAATTTAAGCCATCCATCGACTGGAATACTTCAGGGGCCTCTTTGAAATCCCTGTTTCAGAAAAAAATACTATCTCTTCACTTACAGCTATATCCATAATTCATTGTATTGCCATGGGCATAGTTTCATGTCACTAGATTCCGATTTAAACGATAGAGGAAGCCTCTTTCACACGTGAAATTATTGTTTCAGTTAGTTTATTTACTCTTGCTGTAATCCGAAAAAATCTATTTTTGTTGCTTGTGACAATTTGCTGGAAATTGTTTGCAGTTAATGCATGTTATTTAAGGAGTGTTATGGGAGCGGTCTGTGATGTGCCTTATAAATGTTACTACAGTATAAAACACATCATTGTCTCAATGCTGATTCTTCGGGTTTTGCCCCAAATGGCTGGTTTTATACAATGTGATGTCCTTCGGTAAGTTGTGTATCCCCCAAAATACTATTAATAAAAAATATCACAATATTATGGGGATAATAATTTTAATAATATTTTCAAACTATCATTATTTGGTTAGTTGTGCACTTATTAATTATTAATAAAAATATTATTAAAATTACTATGGTGGTAATAATCCCTCAAAAATTAATTGGTCACTCAATCCATGACTGTTTGTGGGACACTGCTGTGTGCACTTGGCTGCTGCATTTCTCCCACAGCAGAATACATGTGGGTGAATGGAAATTTTAAATAGATTCCTCAGTCAGGAATTCTCAGTCAATTCACTTTACAGTATATTCTGTGAAGAGCTTTGATACATCTTAATGACTTGATAAGGCTCTTTGTGGGAGCATACGGGAAGAAGAAAAATACCTCTAGAAATAGGGGAATAATATGCAAAATTTAATTTTTGGTCATATGACTTGTATCTCTGCTCTAATTTCTACTTGAACATAGTTCATAGTAGCAAAATCAATGCAACAATAATAAAAGTTACAAACGTAAATTCAACACAAATCTGTGGAAAAACTACTTCAGTGATCGAGTAGTCAACTTATGGAACAGGTTCCCTAGGGAAGCCAATGGAAGCAGAAAGTGTTGATTCTTTCAAGAACACATTAGATAGATTTCTGTTGAGAAATAATATCTCGGGATACAGTATATAGTTTGGGACATGAAGGATGCATACCACTGCCAGGATGGTGAACTGCGAACTGCATGGGCCTTGGTCTTCTTTCGTCTAGCGATTCTTATGTTCTTAAATTGTTATGTATGTCATATCACAATGCCTTTGAAAGCATGCACCTGATTCCAGTATTTCTCAATTAATGATTTCAAAAAGGTGTTTTTGCTATTGAAAACATTGGATCATAATTGACCCTTTAATGCGGTTGAAATATACGAGAGGTCTAATCTCTCTAATCTCTAAGGCAATTTATTTTCAGAGCAGAATACTTGTGGGTGAATGGAAATTTTAAATGGATTCTTCAATAAGGATTCCTGTTAAGAAATATCAGAACACTTCCAGAATCACAACAATTACAGAATAGGAGAAGGCCATTGAGCCTCTATTACATAATAAATGATCTTCTCATTTGATATATTGCCTTATCGTGTCATCAAAGTGCTTCACAAAATTTTATTGTAGATATGGTGAGCATATGTTATAGGCAAATGCAGCAGCCAATTTGTGCACAGCAATGTCCCACAAATAACCATTAAATGAATGGCCAATTTTAACTGGAGAATTATTGGCCAGGACAAAAGAGAACCTTTCTTCTCTTTTCCAATAGATCATTGGATTTTAATATCCACTTGAACAGCAGACAGGAACTTAGTTTAATGTTTCATTCGAAGGGCGGCACCTCCAAGAATCCAGGGCACCCCAAGTGCCAAATAGAATATCAAATATTAACCCAAATACACAGATTGATTTTCTCAAAACACTTTATTGAGTTTCTTGAAGACAGTTTGTTAACTTTATACTTAAAGGTTGGTAAAACAAAATAAACAACTGAGATTTTTTATCTGTAAATCAGAATCAAAATTTGAAGAATGAAATGTTATTATTTGCTTGACCATAAGCTGGTCACTGTAGAAACAGTCAGGTATAATCCTTCTGTAAAGCAAATAAATGCAGAAGCCATTTAAAGCTAACTAATACATTACTTTGTGATTAAGAAGAAGCATATTTTTGCATTACTTTGTTTCTTTTAAACAGCTCCAGTCTTTGTTGAAATCCGCAGCATTTCAGGCCTTTACTGTAAGATTACTCTTCAGCTGGTTCTTCCTCTTCGCTGGTCAATTGCACTTCAATATTCCGGACAGGTTCATTTAGCACCTGATAATGGGAAGAACAAAAACACACGTAATTTATTTATTTGACTTCACTCAATTCAGTAGGAATAATTCTATTCCTTTAAAACTTGTGTCACATTCTCTAATTCGCCCACAAAACAGTCACTGCACTTTACAGTATATCCTGTGAAGCGCTTTGGGACATCTTCCCAATGTCAAAAGGGGCTATAGCGAATATAAGGATTATGATTTTTATTATTTTAGTATTTCAAATCGCACCATTTATAGACACAATACTTGTGACTGTTACTAACCAGTTCATCTAATTCTTCAAATGTTTTCACAGAGAGTTTCTTCTCCATGGAATAGACTTTCGAATGGGTTTCCTCTGGAGTGTTTGGTTCTGTATAGAAAGGAAGGTATGGAATAACATACTAGTCAAGTGTGCATATTTTGATTGATTTCAATTAATAAATCAATTTGATATACCACTTTTTAACATCATTGAAAAAATCAAAGTAGTTCACCGTAAAGTGTAGTGACTTGTGTTTCTTGCAGAAGGCAGCCAATTTATGCATAGTGATGTCCCATAAATAGTGATTGAGTGAATTTTATCTGAGGGATTGTTGGCCAAGACCACAACAACAAAATTGCATTTGTAAAGCGCCTTTCATGTTGGGAGGATGTCCCTAGGCGCTGGACAGTCAGTGTTTCTGACCTGAGATGAGGCGCAGGATTGGGGAGGGTGGAAGGCAGGGGGAGAACAACAACAACAACAACAAGATTCCATTTATAAAGCGCCTTTCACGTCAGGAGGACGTCCCAAGGCGCGAGAAGGAGGTTGACTGAAGGCATGGTCGAAGAGGAGGGTCTTGAGATGGGTCTTGACGGAGGCAAGGGAGGGGGCGAGGTGGAGGGACTGTGAGATGGAGTTCCAGAGGGTGGAAGAAGAGTGGAAGAAGGCCCACCTGCCAATGGTGAGGCGGGCGAGGCAGGGAACGTGAAACAGCCCAGAACCCACTGACGGAGGAAGCGAACAGGTTGGTATGGGGTTAGAAGTTTGCAGATGTAGAGGGGAGCAAGGCTATGGAGCACTTTGAGGGCCAGGATCTTGAACTGTATTCTCTGTGTGATGGGAAGCCAGTGGACTCAGGCAAGGATGGGGGTGAAAGGGTCGCAGAGGCTGGTTCGGAAGAGGACACAGGCTGCAGAGTTCTGGATGATCTGCAGCCTATGGAGGGAGGAGTTGTGGAGGCCACAAGCAGAGAGTTTGCATAGTGAAGCATGAATGTTATGAATGCGTGTATGAGGGTCTCGGTGGCCTGCGATGTGAGACAGTGGTGGTGTCAGGCGATGTTGCGTAGGTGGGGGAAGGCAGATCGGGTCATGGCACGGGTGTGTGGGAGAAAGGATAGTTGAGGTCAAACAAGATGCCAAGGTTCCGGACTGGCTCAGTAAGGTGGAGTGTGCGTCCTTGGATGGTGATGCTGTCAGTACCTGAGGTGAGGAGGCGCTGACAGGAGCCAATCAGGAGAGCCTCGGTCTTGTTGACATTCAACTGTAGAAAGTTAGCTCTCATCCAGGACTTGATGTCTGACAGATATTCTGTCAAGAGGGCAGTAGTCCTGGAGTTGAGGGTGGAGGCAGAGAGATAGAGTTGGGTGTCAACCGCATACATGTGGAAATTGTCCCCATGTCTGCGGAAGACGTCACTAAGAGGGAGCATATAGATATTGAAAAGGAGGGGACAAAGGACGGAGCCCTGAGGAACTCTGCATGAGATGGTGCGGGGGCTAGAGGAGAAACCACTAGTGGAGATGAAGTGGAGACAGTGTGAGGGTAGGATCTGAACCATTCAAGGACCTAACCATGAAGGTTGAGGTGAGAGGAGAGTTGGTGGAGTAGGATAGAATGGTCAACGTTATCAAAGGCAGTAGAGAGGTCAAGGAGGACGAGGAGGCAGAGGGAGCCCTGGTCACAGATGGGCAAAATGTCATTTGTCACTTTGACAAATGGAGGGGTTTGTGAAGGGAGTGGCGAGAGAGGAAGGAGCAAAGCTGGGCAGCAACGACTAGTTCCAGGACCTTGGAAAGGAAAGGAAGGTTGGATATGGGGTGGTAGTTTGAGAGCAGGGACGGGTTCAGGGAGGGTTTTTTAAGATTAGGAGTGATGATGGATGCCAGTGGACAGGGAGGTTTATGATGTCTGTGAGTAGGGGGGCAAGGAGGTGGAGCTGGGAGGTAAGGAGAGGGCTAGGGATGGGTTCGAGGGAACAGGTGGTTGGTTTCATGTGGGTTATGGTGGTGATGAGAGAGGAGTGGGAGAAAGGTTCGAAGGTGTGGAGGAAGGGATGGGTGGGAGTCGGGGTGTGAGGGGATGATGGGGAGGGTGTAGTTGTCGGAAGGGCAGAAGCAACTGAACGGATCCCCTCGACTTCGGTTTTAAGGAAGTCCAACATCTCGCAGTTGTCGTTGGAGGAGAGGATAGGCAAGGCGTGAGAGGGTGGGCGGAGGAACTGGTTGGTGATGGAGAAGAGGAGCCTGGGGTTGCCCTTGGCCTCCAAGGTTGCCTTGGACTAGAACAACGATTTAGCGGAGGCAAGGGCAGAGCAGTAAGACTTGATAAGGTCCAGCCAGAACTGCCGATGAACTGTTAAGTTGGATTTGAGCCAGGTGCATTCAGTGGCACGCACCTGAGCCTTAAGGCAGTGGAGGTGGCTGGTGTACCGTGGTGACTTCCGTGAGATGGTTTGGGAAGTGAGGGGGCAAGGGCATCGAGTGTGGTGGAGAGGGAGTTGTGGAGGAGAGTGACCGAGAAGGATAGGTCATTGCGGGAGGAAGCCCAGAGGGGGAGGAGTTCAGATGACTCCAAGACAACAGAGAAAGAGTGAGGGGAGATTTTTTTCCAGGGGCAGTAGGAGATGAATTGAGTAGTTAAGGGAGATAAAGTAATGGTCTGAAATGGCTTTGTCGGTGATGGTAAGGTTCAAGATGCTGAGGCATGAGGAGAAACTGGAGGATGCTGAACTCATTTAAGAAACAGTTTAATATTTCAATGGAAAGATGGAAGGGTGGGTATTCTGGAAGGATGAGATCAAATGGGTCATTTAAACCTTTCTTGTGATTTTATGAATGCCAATTTAATGGGTGTATCTGAGTACAGTGGTAATCTTTTATCCACAGCTTTCATATATCCAAAGCTTAATTGCAGATTGTAACTTTGTACAGAACTTACCATTACCCACAAAAATAAATCCACTTTATTAAGTTCATACATCAGTGGCTTGAAATATCTCTTAGCCTTTAGACCGCTGCCTCAAATTTAATATTGTGCAGAATTTTGGAAAATTGTTAAATGGAGTCTTAATTTGAAGTTTATTTTTTACAGTCCTAATATTGCTGCAAGCTATTCAGTGCATTGTAATGTCTATGCTGCTTTGATGCTCAATTCTTTGAACTGGATACAGTAATCTCAACTCAGCTGATATCCCATGACTAACACTCAAATACAAGCTTATATTTATACAGGGCCTTTCATGATGGGAGGACGTCCCAAGGTGCTTAACAATCCTGTTTCGGAATCTGAGCCGGTGGGTGGAAGCACATGTCACAGCCACGAGAGGTTTTAGGCTTATTTTACAGCATTTTTTTCCATAAAATACACAGTCAATTCACTTTACAATATTCGGTGAAGAGCTTTGAGACGTGTCAATGATGCGATAAGATGCTATATCAAATGCAAGGATTATTATTACAGCAATGATCTGCTAACAGGGAACAACCAAAATCTCCCCAGCCAAATGTTTTACCATATGGGCTGATAGGTAAATTTTTTACTCAGGATTTGCCTCCGCTCAGCTGATTGATGCGGGAAAATAAAAATTGAAAAAAAAACTTACAGCAGTGATGGCCAACCTTTATGGTCAGTGCCATCTATTTCTAAGGTACACCCTGAATGCTTCAGATATGAGTAAATACGATATTTAACGGAGATACCTTGAGCTTCATCTCAGATTTTCTTGTCATCTGTGTTTCTACTCACACATTATAAGCAGAAACTCCAACATTGCTCATCAGTTCTGTGAATGTTGTTGTAAGATACTGTGTGCTAAGGGAGTTTATCCCATTGTCCTGACCAATGATCCCAAATAAAACTAGTCTCTCATTCTGTTGCTATTTGGGGGACAAATTTGCTGCCATGTTGGCTCGTAGAATACACTCTCATTGCATTTTACAGTATAACCTTTGGAACACTTTCAGTCATCCACGAGGTGGTGAAACTCTATATCAAATGCAAGCATTATTATTACTTATGAGAACTTCCTCAAGTTCTGTTCAGTCAATATACAACTGCAATAAGATTTTGTGCACAGTGAACCATTCTTGCTTTAGACCAAACAACATAATATCCACATGTGTGTAGGTTAACAGCAAAAATCTAAATTTTACTAAATTGAACCTTTGCCTTGCACTACCTACCTCGCGGACTCAGAAAACCACGATTTGGAGCAGGCATCCTAGAAAAGAAAGGATTCAGTTAGCACATCAGGCTTTAACCACATCCTTCATCTTTGATTTCCATTAAAGATCCCTTGGAACAGCAATGATGGAACAAAGATGCTTGTAGGTTTTTGCTTTCCTTCTATCAGCTCTCACCTTCACAGTAATATTAGGTAGAAGCGATACTTGAGTAAATTTAAGATGGAAAGAATCTTCTTCCGCTTCCCCTTCTAGCCAGGTGTTCTAAAAGAAGCTAGACACGTTTTTGTTAATCTCAAATTCGCAGGGTTTAGCCATCAGTTAGAAATAAGGAGTCCTGTAGCTCAGTGGTTAGAGCACTCGCTTTGCAAGCAAGAGACCTGAGTTCAATTCCAGGCAGGGCGAAACCTTGGGCAAGTTTCCTTACTCCACATAGAGCCTAATAATAATCCCTCCAAAACCAAAAACAATAATAAATTGGTAATTTTCAATCTACGACTGTTTGTGGGACATTGCTGTGCGCAATTGGCTGCCGCGTTCGCCCACAAATATACAGTCAATTCACTTTACAGTGTGTTCTGTGAAGCGCTTTGGGACGTCCTCCCAACGTGAAAAGCGCTATATCAAATGCAAGGATTATTATTATTATTATAAGGATGTTGAATAGGCTGGCAGGATGGAACATTTGTTACATTAGAGTGAAAATTGTAATGTGTCACGTGCTAATTAACACCCATGGTTTTGAAATATCTTACCTGCTCTCCTCACCCTCCAGGAGCTTCCTGTAGGTTTCAATCTCAATATCTAGAGCCATCTTTACTTTCAGTAGCTCATGATATTCATGCAAATGATGAGTCATCTGAACATTCATGTTGCGAATGTCGTCTTCAAGGTGATTGACGGAGTCCTGGAAGTGACTTGCCTCCAGGTTAAACCGATCCTCCATTTCAAGTTTCTGACGCTCAAGAGATTCATTCTGTTTTTAGGCCCCCAAAAAGTTAATAATAATATAATAATAATACTAGATAATAATAATATTAGTACATAGAACAGTTAATTAGTGTTAGTTAGTTATTTTCTTCCAACATTTTCCTGCTTCCAATCTAACTATCTGTATTGGGGGATTGTATTGGTAACAGAGAGGACAATAGTATTTCCTTCTCTATTGATGGTCTAAAAGAGATGTAACTTTAGAAAAGGTAAGGATTTCTTCATGACTAGTATATAAGCCTATGGTTTGGTCAAATTTGTGATACTCTTACGAGGATTCCTAAATACATATCCAAGCCCCACGAGAGGGGATTCCTTCTGGCAACCAAAGGTTTGTTATTCTTTTGTATGACAACTCCACTCCAATTTAATCTACTTTCAGAGCAGAATTAGCACAGGTTGGCAGAAATTCTAATAGGATTACTTATCAAGTAACATATTAAGGATCCTGTTAAAATATTACAAATTAGACCCCAATATTCACCTACAAATACATCTGGATATAAATAAGACCTCTGTGCTTTACATAATTCCTGTGAAGCGCTTTAAGATGTCCTCCCAACGTGAATGTTGCCACATCAAAGGGAAAGCTTATCGTTTTATTATAATATTTGCTAAGCAGGTAGGAGAACTGACTCTTGTCATGACTTGAAACATAATGAATATTTAAAGCCTCTTCCCCTCAATCACTTACTTCTATCATTTATTTACATTAATTTAACAATTAGCTTGCAGCACTGAGCTTGCAATCCACCTAAAGATCATTATTATAGTGAAACTCATTTGCAGATGTTATAATTTGTAAGGACAGATGAGTATATGCAGTATGTGATGTGATAAATAAGGTTATATTTCCCTCTCTTCTGCAAATTCATGGTCAGTGGGGAAGATTGCTTCCTTTAGGTTTTACGAAGTGACCAAAATTTAAGGTATTCATAATAATAATCCTTACATTTGATATAGCGGCTTATCACATCATTGAGACATCCCAAAGCACTTCACAGAATATACTGGAAAGTGGATTGACTGTGTATTTTGTGGGAAAAATTATTTTTATAGTCATTTTTTAGATATTTATGGATATTTTTATAAGCGTTTGCCTACAAATACAGTCACTGCACTTCATTGTAAAATCCTGTGAAGCGCTTCGAGACACCTTAGTGACGTGATAAGGCGCTATATCAAATGCAAGAATTATTTATCTTGCATGAGGCAACAATATTTTGTATAATGTTGATGGTTTGAGGGTGGCCAAAAATCTCAATAGTCCTCAGGAAATAGACTGGAGGATACATTTTTTATAAAATAAACTAATTGACATGGAAGTGCTCACCCATTCTATGGATGGAAGATACATTTTTTGTTCAGCGCATCACACAATCATTTAATTTTACACAATACATCGTGGCTGCATTTGCTCGTCACACTGGGATAACTTACCATTCCTTTAAGTGCACTGATTTCAGAACCGAGCACCTGAATTTGTTTGCGGTGATCCTTGGCCTCTTGTTTCGCCAAACGAAGAGCTTCATTGTTGCGAGCAGTGGTTTCCGAAAGGTCTACAAACTGTTCAGATAGACAGACGTAAGTGAAGGCCCCTCTGACAACACCCGAGCCATATCCTTTCTGTCCTCTGGTTAAATTGCACTTTTGTGACCTGTTGTCTTCCTAGTGATAATATTTTCATGTTGCCCTAAATGCAAATACCTGTACCATAATAATTATCTCATATGTATTTATCCTTATAACTTTCAATGCTATTTGTAACCAAATATTTGTCCAGCTCTTTTTAAAAGCTGTTCATGGCCACTTTATACATTGCATTATGTGGGCTTTTACTTCCCACATCCAGTAATTTTAGGGTACATTTTTTTCTGCGTTCTTGTTTCTGGGACAGAATGTTGTAGGCTCAAGTCTTGGATTCATAATCCAAGCTGACACACCAGGGGAGTGCTGCATTGTAAGAGATGCTGTTCTTTGGATGAGCGTTTAAATTGAGGTCCAACTGCCTGGTCAGGTTGATATTAAGAAACATGTGACAATATTTGGAAAAAGAAGGGACTTTCTCCCGATTTCCTTGCCAAAAAACTTCAAGAGTCATTCACCTTTTGGCTGTCTGGTTGGCTATTATTTTACACATTGATGGGGACTGCTTATTTGCTGACATTTGTTGTATGGAATTGGCTGCCAGGTGCAGTCTCTACACTGCACTGTAATTCCTGTGAAGTGCTTTGAGACCTTTCGATGACATGATCAGGCAACAAATCCTTCTTATCTGAAATAGTGTGGAATTTGTACATTTTATCCATCGATTTCTGTAGTTCTGGGCTCAGTTTATATTAACTAGCCTGTTTGTAATTACATCAAGCATTCCTTTCAAAATCTTAAAACCATGTCTCTTCTTAAACTTTGTTTTTACCAGCGAAAATAATGCAGTTCCACAATTCTCTTTTCATGACTTACAGGCCTAAGCTTCATCATTCTTCCCTAAATCATTGCCAATGCATGAATGTTTCTTTGAAACTTAAGTGCCCAAAACTGCACATAATGTTCCAAATGTTCAGCACTAACCACATTCTAATTAAAAACACCGGTTTAGGGTTATTGGAAAAATATCAAAATGTATGGTGTTTGCTTCAGTCTGACATTATAGAGCAAAATAAAATATAAAAGCAAACCTTCTGAGTTTTGAACCTGACTAGGAGGCTTAGTAGGTGAAACTAAATATCCCATTTATGCTCCACAGTTACGTTTGATCTGAAGCTGATTTCACCTTGAACCATGCTTCAGAATATAGTGTAGATCAGGTTTAAAACGCATCGATTTTATACGGAGCCTTGCTTGCGAAAGCATCTCCTAGAGGAGGCTGCACAGTGAAATTGATGCGATTTGGCTTTGTTTTGCTGCCAATTGCAAAATTGCTTTAACCCATTATGTACACAGTTCTTTAATAGCAGTAATAAAACATTAGCCGTCATTTGAAAGTCAGCAAAGTTGCAGTAGAAAATATAGATCCTACTGCCATTCTGCCCTGAATTGTAAGACTACTGGACGCAATGACAAATTGCCTATCAGTGAATTTAAAATCAGTGAAGCATTAATCATAAAACATAAATCCCAGCATTTTGATATCCAGTTAGTATTAAACTCAAGATTAGTCATGAACTTTTCTTTGAGATGCCATCACGTTTTACCAAGCTCCTTATAATTAATGCATATAAAAATCCACATGTAACATTACAGATACAGATCACTAAACAGTGAAGTCCTGTAGCTCAGTGGTTAGAGCATTCGCCTCGCAAGCGAGAGACCTGGGTTCAATTCCCGGCAGGGCGAAACCTTGGGCAAGTTTCCTTACTCCACACGCCTGATAATAATAATAGTAATAATAAAAAAATAATAAATTGGTCACTTCAATCCGCAACTATTTGTGGGACACTGCTGTGAACAATTGACTGCCAAGTTTCGCCCACAAATACAGTCAATGCACTTTACAATATACTTTGAAGCGCTTTGAGACGTCTAACAGACGTGATATGGCGCTATATCAAATGCAAGGTTTATTATTATTATAAACAAATAAAATATTGCCTGTTTTATATAACAACTTGGAGTCTCTCTAAACAGTGTGCTTGCCTACAAATTACATTGTAAATCTTGTAAAGCATTTTGAGATGTTCTCTTGATGTTAAATGAAACAGCAACTTGCATTTATATTGCGCCCTTCATGTGGGGCAGCATTTCGGAGCACTAAATGAAAGGAAAAATGCAAGGATTCTAAACTAATTATTATTCATTAGGTGTATTTGTAATTTGGATTTTGTTTAACAGATAAAGCAAATTGATATTGCCAAAGTGTGTGTTTAAAAGTGTTTTTGTGTCCTAAAGGGCCAGAATGTGAATATGTTTTCAGCTCTGACAATAAACATTTACGAAATTTATAGATTTAGAAACTCAACCATTAAGAAACAAAGTTCTTGGAAGTTAAGATTATAATAATAATTGTTGCATTTGATTTATTGCCAAAAATGTCTCAAATACTTCTATAAAGTATAATGAATCCATATTTATAGGCAACAGTTGCAGTCAACTTATGCACAGCAGCGTCTCATTGAATGACACTGAGTTTTATCTGGAGGTTTGTTGGCCACAAGACACCAGAGGAATCTCTTCTCTTTCGAAATCATGCCATGAGATCTTTAACATCCCCCTTAACATCTCAACCAAAGGACAGCACCTCTGGCAATGGAATGTCAGCCAAGTCTATGAACTCAATAGGGATTTGAAAGCACCATATTCTAACCCAGAAGTGAGAGTGCTATCAGCTGAATCAGACTTGACATGATTAGCATCAGCATTTTAAGTATAGTGCAATAATAATAATAATCCTTAAATTTGATATAGTGTCTTATCACGTTTTCGAGACGTCTCAAAACTCTTCACAGAATATACTGTAAAGTGAATTGACTATATTTTGTGGGCGAAACGTGGCAGCCAATTGCGCACAACAGTGTCCCACAAGCAGTTCTGGATTGAAGTGAACATTTTTGGAAAAAAAATTTGAACAAATTATTACCCCCGGAAAAGTGATCCGACAATCAACTAATACAATTGTCAGTCTCCATAAAACATTGAGTAAGTGCATTCCAAAGATCTTTGTACATAATTCAAAGTCCTTTTTGATTTGTATGCATACTTCGTGGCATCTTTTGAATATTTCATGTTGGGTTGTGCTGCTTACCAAGAGGCTCACAAGAACTTCCTGTTACCTGCCATCCACCCAGCAAAGGCTCAAACTGACACTTGTCAGGTATCCAGCAACTATTCCCCTTAGGGCTGAGCTGACTGCATGGTAACTTGTCTTCCAATGGAATATAGAATCAGGTCAATCCTCTGTGGTTGTCTTGGTCATCTAGTTACTGAGCTAGGGATGTCCACCAAGGCACTGCTGATGATAAACCAGGCAGACTGGTTCATTGGCATGACGTGAGATCACTGGGAGCAAAGATTCTTTCCACTCGGCTTCACTGTTAAGTGCTTCGAGACGTTGTCCTCATGAAGGGACATTATAATTGCAAGTTATTGTTGTTACACCTGCAAGCCAAAGCCCTAATTGGTTGGTGGTCCTAGCTGACAAACTAGTGAGAAATTCTCAATTGCAAGCTGTATGGTTTTAGCTAGTCCAGAAGTTACCAAATGCACGCGCTGGGGTCCCTAAGTCTTGGCTCTCACCAACCTGTGCCTAATACTACAGGAATTAGGTAAGCAGGATGCATCCCTTGAGAGCAACAGTAAACAGTACAGCAAAATCTACATGCATAAATGGCATACATACATGTAATTCTATCTAGTTTGGATGCTTGAAGCAGGGCAATGGGCTAGCTGATTAAACAAAAGCATGTGTTTGAAATGGGAAAAAAACTCTATTCAGACATGGGGGCCATCACAGTTGAACCAAGCATGTTGTCTCCAGCATGCCTTCCAACAGAGGTGATTGGATGGTAACCCACCAGACCTGGGGAATGTTGGTTGGTATTGAAATCAGGTAATTTGGCACAAACCTAGCTTCGAACCTTGGATTGAAAATAGACAGCAGCCTTACAAAGCCATTACTTCATTTTCGGATGATTTATGCTCATCAAAATGAGATATCTACCAAATGGAAGATACCTAATTTTACCTCAAACAACAATGAAATAATAAGGAAAATTACCTTGGACTTGTACCATTCCTCAGTTTCATAAACATTTTTTGCGGCAAGGTTTTCAAACTGAGAGCGAACATCACGTAATGCTGCGGACAAGTCAGGTTTAGCTAGTGTCATCTCAATCGGGATGTGATTATTCTGGACTTGACCTTGAAGTTCATGAATTTCCTGAAAAAGTAAGATCAATCTAAGTCATTATATATTCACTTTTGCAATGTTTTGCTCTGCTCTCATTTCTGGCTTTTGTAGCAACAACTTTAGGAGATGTCAGATGTGCATTTATAGGAGTGCACACAGCAAGAAAAGACCACTGAAGTACATCTAACCAGTCCCACAGTTAAATAACTCAATAGATACATTGACATAACTCTAGTTTGTCTCTTATAACAGTAATAATAATCATAAAAACAATAATCTTTGCACTTGGTATGAGTCATATCACATCATTGAGACATCTCAAACAACATCATGGGATGTTATTGTAAAGTGTAGTGACTGTGGCACAGTTTTCATGGTATTGTTTGTTTCTGAGGGCATACCTCACCCATGTGGTCAATATGATTATTCATAGTGAATGTTTGGATCTGCATGAAATTATGTGGTGCATTTATCTACTAAGCCGTTTAGAGATTTCAAAATGTAAATGGCAATGAATGCTTACTTCTTCATGGAGTTTCTTTAAGAAGGCAATGTCTTCCTGCAATGAGTCAACTTTACGTTGCAGATCTACACAGGATAGAGCAGCTTCGTCCACATCCTACACACAGATAATTCAAAACATTAATTTTTGGAAGACATTTGTTCATTTTATCAATTGTAATCCATTGAGGACAACAACATCATCTGCTGTAATGACAACAATCAATTTCATTCAAAAAAGCAAAATTACTAAATTGTTGTATTGTGAATTTGATGATTAGTTCACCCAATTCACTGTTGTTGGTCTCCTTGGGGGAAAGGTAAGCACGGTCTCCTTTGAGCTGAGTAGATTCTACAGTGATGTGCTTGGCAACAGAATGTTGGAATCGGGTCAATCCTCTATGGCGGTCTCAGTCATCTAGTTCCTGAGTCAGTTAGGCCCAGGTTACTCCAGGGCACTGCTGATGACAGACCAGCAAGCCAGACTCATTGACAGGACTTTGACAAAACAAAGATTCTTCCCATTCGGTTCCTATTAGCCCTGCAAGCCAAAGGCAGCTAGAAATTACTGCACACTTTCTTCCTTAAAGTTAACAAAAATCATTAGGAGAAACATTCTTCACCCATCCCCACATTAACTGGAAAAAACACATTACTTGTCATACATTTGAAACTTATTTTGTTATAGTCGTTTTTCCCATTTATGTGCAATTTCATTCACCCGTTTCCCCTTAGTTGGGAGACTGGGGTAGTTCAGTCTACTGGCATTTACCATCATCATCACTCCTCAATCAATCTTGGCATATCTCATAAACTGGCAAGAATTAGCTCTCACAGTTGCAATTGATACTTGTTTTAAAGGCAGAGTTGTGATATAAAATCATTCAAACTTCAAATCAGTTTTCAGAGCAACAAAATCCAAAAGTTATCGCTGCAAAGGGAACACATGGCTGCCAGATGCGAAGCATAGGTTTAACACTCCGTTAGCTGAGCCACATCAGCAACTCATAGTATTGCTAGTAGCTCGTTATGTGGTTAAATTGAGTTGCTGTAAGACAATTATAGCCCATTGCTACCATGTATGAATTCTTGATTTATTGAACAGAAAAAGTAAAGAAGTCTTTCATTTTGAATGAGACTTTGAATGAGAATTAAAATCAAAATGCAATTCAGGAGGTTGCAAACCTCCAAGATGCTATTCGACTTGAAGGGCTCTATATAAATGCAATTTATTTTTGGTAGTATGTAATTATTACAACACTTTTATATAATGCCCTTCATGAAGAATGAACAACCCAAAATATCTTACAAAGATAATGGGGATAATTATCCTTCATTTGGGATAGCGCCTTTCATGTAGGCAGGATGGCTCACAGGACATATTTGAGGGCGTTGGCCAAAAGTACAGTCATTTCTGGTCCTGTCCTTTCCCTATCCAGCTGTGTTCCTATTTTTTCAGGAAACCCACAGGCTATGATTAAGCTCTGGACAGCACAAATTTAGAAACTGTACAGAATCATATCAATCTTTTACTTCCCTTGCCTTAAATTATTGCAATGTTTCAAACGGTCATAATTTTGTAGTAAAGGATAGGAACCTAATAACTGAGCGCTGTATCCGTCCATTATTTGAAAGGCAGGAGGACACAGATATCTATGGTTCATATTTCTTCATACAACAGACTCTGCATACCCATTACCATCATCTTCACCAGATACTCTGGCTCCTAGTGGACCACCTCTTTGACCGTGCCAATGGTCACATTCCCCTTCTCTCTCACTCAGGTGTTTGACCCCCATTTTTGTGAAATGTTCCAAGACACTATGCTACGTGGAAGCAGCTATACAATGCCAATTACCATTGCTGTAGTACCCTGTTGATAGACTTCAAGAACTTCATCTATGATCTTCAAATCTCATCATTATCCCTCTCTACCTTTCCAATCTCATTAAGTCCTGTTCTCCATGTCCGTTTGTGAAGTTGCTCACATACGTGTGAGGTTACTAGGGATGTGAATCACTCACACCGTGTAGCTAAATCTTGTCCTTCAAAACCTCACATGGATGCAGACAAGTGTTTATACTTGTATATAGTGTAGGATTAGAGTTAGAGAAAGAGATAGGCATAGAGATAGAAAGTCATCAAAGGGGAGGAAATAGAAAGCTAGAGACTCAGTTAAAGATTCAGAGAGAGAGAAAAAAGTGGAGGATACCCTCAAAAGGAGTTGGGATTACATTGCAATATTTTATTTTTAGCCTTTATTGAAGGCAACGCCTCCTACTTAATGAAGCCACAACATCATTAAGTACAGAAATATAACACTCTACTCTGTTAAGACTGATTCTGTCTGTCCGCTGCTGTGTAATAATATCACAAAAACTAGATTTAGATTTCCTGTTTTCTTTTTGAAAAAATTACAGCAGTAAATTTTAATCCTTACAATTGACATAGCATATTTTATGTCAGAAGATTTTCTCAAACGTCTTCACAGGATTTAATATAAACTGTGTATTTGTAGCCAACCTCAGCAGCCAATTTGCGCACAGCAATGGCTCACTGATGAACCCATGACGTGAACAATCAATTTATTTAGCTGGAGGATTATTGGCCAGGACACCAGGAGAAACTTCCTTCTCCTTTCAAATGGTGTCATGGAATCTTTAACATCCAACAACAACGACAACTTGGATTTATACAGCACCCTTCACGTGGGGTAGGGTCTCGGAGGTCTTAATCCACCTGAACAGGCAGATAGGACCTTGGTTTAATGTCTCATCTGAAGGACGGCACCTCCGACAATTACAGCGCTCTGCAGCCCTGCACTCAAGTGCCAATCTACACTGTGAGCTCAAAGGTCCAATGTGGGGCTGAATTAATAAGTAGTAAATGCTACTTCAAGGAGCATGTTTGCTTCCAGTGATTAAAACCTTGACCCGTTTGGAAATTTTATAGAATCCAAATTCTCTTTGTTTGAACATTTCCTGGGGAAGTGGATGTTGGCAAAGAGATCAGTCAAATGGAAAATCACATAACAATTCAAAAGAGGCTATTTGCAATCAAAGAGATTACAATGTCATGAGTCGATGGACGTGTTGAAGTGCTAACTTGAACGATAATTCAACAATCAGAATCATACTTAACTAATTTAAAGGAACAGCTTGTTGACAGCAAATAGAATATTGCACCTTTACAACCAGATGAGCAGTTGTTAGAGATGTTTTTAAACACATTGATTTAAATGGAACATGTTGGGATTTACCATGTGCTGATTGTTAAAAGTAGCAACTACTTGTCACATGTTTGTAATTACAACAATTCTTAAATTCCAGATTGCAATGATTCATCGTGGAAATTACTATGAATCACTATTGAATGCAATCAGAGGTTTTGAACAATCAGCCATCATTTGGTTTTGTACATTAAATGACAGCACAGGGCACGCAGAGGCAATTATAGTCCAGGTAATCACTGGGAAATGTACAGAAATCCTTAGGGTGGGAAGCCAGGTGGACAAAGCTGTCAAGAAAGCAAATGGAGTCTTAGCTTTTATAAATAGAAGGTATGGAATATAAAACCAAAGAGGCTTTAAACATCGATATTTAGACCTCAGTTGGAATATTCTGTTCAGTATTGCTCACCTCACTTTAAGAAGGATGTCAAGGTGTTAGGAGGGCTGGAGAGGAGATTTACTAGGGTAGTACCGTGGATGAGTGGGTTGGCCTCTGATCAGAGACTGAAAGAACTGGGACATTTTCCATGGGAACAAAAAAGGTTTAGGGGTATCTGATAGAGGTTTTTAAAATTATGAGTGGATTTGATAGAATCAATGGGGAGAATTTGTTCCATTGATTAGTGAATTAGTGACTAGAGGGCATCAATTTAAGATAGTTAATAAACAAGAAAATAGGGAAGTTAGGAAAGATTGTTCATGTTACAACATGGGATGCCCTGCCAGGAACACGAGCTAAGGCAAAATCTTTTAACTTTCAAATGGGAACTAGATAAATACTGAAGCTAAAAAGGAGTAAGCTACAGGGAATGGAGAAATGCAGGTAAATGGGATTAAGAGGATTGCTCTTAAAAGAGCCAACAAAGACATGATGGGACAAATGGCCTTCTTTTCTGCTGTAAATTTCTACAGTTCAAAAGGAGTACATAAAAGCTTAGAGAAAAACACACTCAGTTAATAATAAATTAATAATAATTTGTGCATTTGATATATTGCCTTATCACGTCAACAAATCATTTTGAAATAATTAACAAGATTTATTATAAAGAGTATTGATTTTGTATTAGTAGTTAACAACTTGCATTTACATAGTGCCCCTCAAGCAGGGTAGCGTCCCAAAGCGTTTAGACAAACACAGGCCAATTTGTGTATTGCACAACTGGTCATGAAGTGAATGACCAATTTTATCTGGAGGATCGTTAGCCAGGATACTGAAATAAACTCTTTTCTCTTTTTGAATAGTGCCATGGAATTCTTAACGTCCACATGAACTGGAAGGTGGGACTTTGGTTTAATGTCTCATCCAAAAGACTGCATCACCAACAATGCAGTGCTCCTCAGGACTGTATTAGAGTGTTAACCTGGAGTGTGAGTCCACAGTTCCAATTTGGGACTTGAACCCATAACCTTCTCAGACTCAAGAGGCGAGGGCTACTAACTGAGCCAGCCTGACACCTAACAGAGATCTATCGATTTCTGTATTCAAGGGTTCTAGGTGACATTTTCAGGGAGAATGTTCGGTGGGGGAAAGAAACACTGTGTGAAGTTTTGTTGATAGGACTCCTCATCACTAGTTGTTTGATTATTAGACTAACAAATATTAAAGATCCAAATTTTGCTTTCAGCTCCTGATTGACAAAGAGAGGTTGTTAAGTGTTCTTATAAATGACTCTTGAGAAGTTAGCAGCACTCTCACTTCTGAGTTGATATTTGCTTTTGAACTAATATTCTCAAGAATGAAGTTGGAACATAAATAGACTTTGTGTCCAATTTAGTACGGGGATTTGTGCACCAATGAAGCAGACCAGACATGAAATATTTACACAAGCGAGGATGAAGACAGATGTTTTGAATTCCTGGGTACAGATTACAAGTGTATGAATAGATCAAGAATGCGAGGGAACAAACTGTTGGTATTAAACTGTTCTGTTAACTAAGTGCAACAAATCTTCAAGATTATTGTTTCAAAGGCATTTCTCATTATAACTAGGCAGACTTCAAAAGATTTGGTTCAAACATAGTGAACATACCAGAATAACCGCAAGATTCTCTGATCATCTGTAAATACAATACAATTTACATTTATAGAGCGCCTTTCAAGTCAGGAGGATATCTCAAAGCTCTTGAAAGGTACAGCCAGCCGTAAATAAATTGAATTAAGATTGTCTAAGAGTAGAGAAAACTGTTTAAAAGATTGCTTGTGAAAGGGAATGATATTGTGTATTAAAACTACAAGGCAAGCAAGCAAGAAAGAAAAAATTTGCATTTTTATAGTGCTGCATCATGTTGAACCATCATTTTATAGTAATTACTGTCAAGTAAATGATTATTTACTTAAAGCACTCTGAGACGCTACCACACGTGAAGGGCGCTTGATAAATGCAAGTCGTTGTTGTTATAGTTATTTTTTATAGGCAAACATGGTAGTCATTTTGCACATACCAAGATCCCACAAAGAACCATGAGATGAATGACAATAAATTCAAAACTTGCTCACTGAATACTCTAGGCTGACATCCCGGTGCAGTCCTGGGGGAGTGCTATATTGTTGGAAGTAACATTTTTCCAATAAGATGTTATATAAGGTCACATCTGCCTTTTCAGGCGGATGTTAAAGATCCCATAGCACTAATCAAAAACAGAAGGGAGTTTCTCCTGATGTCTTGGCCACCATTCCCCCAAACAATTGTTCATCACTTCATGGCTTTTTTTGGGACATTGCTGTGCGCAAATTATTTGGCCCACAAAATATACAGTCACTACAGTATATCCCGTAAAGTGTTTTGAAATGAAAGGCACTATATCAAATGCAAGGATGATTATTGTAAGTTATATTTTTACATGGCAACAATGATTCTGCCAACTGCATAGAGTATAATCTTTCACAACAAGGCTACAAAAGCTATTGTACAAGTAATAAACACAATTATTACATAACAATATGTGGGAAAAAGGTCATGCCATTGGTGAGGAACTGACAAAGAATTTTTTTTCAAGCGGATACTGTGCAATATAGATCGCGCTGCATATTCTTTGTTATTGCAATCCAACGCATTTGATGCTCCAGTCACACAAAAGTGTATGTTGCAGAGCAATTTTGACCCAGGCTAAAGTAACAGTCGCACTCAAACCTGCTAGATTATCCTGGAAAGAATATGCGGCAGGAATGTATATTATATTGCATCAGCACAAAAAATATTCCCAACTTTCCCATGTCACTTCCTCATTAATGGCATGATCATGTTGCTGCCGCTAAACCAACTGCACTAATCCCGGCTATTTTTCAGCTACACAAAGGCATCCATTCAATTTCATTTTTAATACTAGAGCTTGCTGCATTCGGCATGGCTGCATTCCATGGCAAACAACTGTTTCCCTGATTTAGACCAGTGTTTAGACTTCACTCACTGAGCTTTATGGTACTTTCAATCTTGAGGCTGAAAAATATGTCTCAGATAGAATCTCAGTCTGTCATGCCACTCCATAGAGATACCTGGCAGAGACAGCTAAACCCACCACAGTGCCAACTCGCTTTACCCACACAATGGAGTGTATCTGATAAGTGCTCTCACAGCATCACTGCTGTGTGGCCACTGGCAAAGGACTTCCTGATAAGATCGTGTTCCTAGCCAAGATTGTGCGAGTCTGCGACATGTACATCTGGTACATTCATTGGGATAAGCATCAAATATATCGCTAAATTGAACCCATTGAATGAGAAATGGGAACACAAACAAGGAAAAAAAAGCTGCAATGTTTCGCTTAAAACAGATTTTGCATTATATCCTTTTTGGCCTACCAATCTCATAAAGTAAAATTGGCATTGCTAAAGATAGCTGGTCCAAGACTTTCAAGCGTTCAGCACTTTGGACAGTAAGAAGCTTTTACAGATGAAATCTTTACTCTAAGTGTGAATGTTGAGGTGTGATTCCCAGGGTGCTCTAGCAGTCAATATTAGACTGTCTAAATTGGTTTGAGTTTTGTAAATTTTGTGTCTGTTTTGCTCTAGTACTGAAACATATCAGGAGTAATAATTGACCCTTATATTTGGTATAGCCCCTTTCGACGTCTCAAAGTGACTGAAATTTGTAGCCAAGTGCTACATGAAGGCAAGATCATTAATGTCAACAAGAGTGGAAAAACTGGCATTGTGCAGTTAGAATTGCTTGACTGAACTGGTTGGCTAATTTTGGACTGGAAATGATGGCATTTGCCAAGAGGTCTGTAGTGAGCATTGCTTCACATTTACCACTTGGAATATAAAGAAAATAAAAAGCTAAAAAGAAAACATTTTTTATATACTATAGAAGAATTAGAATAGCCAGGAATCAGACAAGAAATTGAACCACAAATCAGTCCGATACTTTGGCCTCATGAATGAAAAGTGCCTTCAGCTTCCCTCTCGACTCTCTACCCCCTCCTCGCTCCCTCCCTTCCCTCCCCGCACCCTGACCATTTCCCCCTTGCTCGGGTCCTGACCCAACTGTACAGCGCCTTGGGACGTCCTCCCGACGTGAAAGGCGCTCAATAAATGGAATCTTGTTGTTGTTGTTGTTGTAGCCAATTTCACCTCAGGTACCTCAAATCTCAACATTTTATGTCCCCACTGAGACATAGCACATAATGAAGTTTTAAGATCAGAAAAAGGCCATTCGACTCAATGAACCAAACCTCTTTTGATTATTTGCAATCCCACATTTTTATTTTATCATCACATCCACCAAACCCACTCTCTCCAAAAAAGAAGCATCAGGTGGCCTCTGGAACCCATTTGTACTATTTGATGCAATCACCTTCTCTGATAACTTTGTCGACAAATCTAATCTTTTCTGGGTTTAAAAAGGTTCTGCTGACTTTCCTCCTCACTCCGAACTTCCTAAACTTTAACATGTAAACAACTATCTGTCATCTTTGTCAATCTTCTTCAAAAGTTTGAAGAGGTCAATTTTGGTCATCCCAAAATCTCCTAATTTCTAACGACACTGACCCTACCGTTGCCCATCACAGCAACAAGCTACTTTTTAAATGACTCCAGTGACCTGGCCTCAGCCACCCTTCCTGGTAACATGTTTCAGTTGTTAATAACCCTCTGAGTGAAGAAAAGCTTCCTGGTATCTGTCCTGAAATTGTCCTTTACAACTCTAAACATATGTACTTGATTTCTATTGTCTTCTATTGTGCATCCTAAAGTATTGATCTGGGTTTACTTTTTTGATCCCACTTAGATTTTATACACCTCTATGAGGTCCCCTCTGAGTCTTCTTCTCTCAAGCCTGAAGAGCCCTAGCCCTGGATTAGCTTGACTAATCAATGCTGATAGGCCAATGCTCTAACAACGGGGATCATCCTCATTGCTCGAATGGATAAAAACAATTTACATTTATATGCGCCTCTTATGTCAAGAGGACGTCTGAAAGTGTGTCACACAGCTGACGCAGCTGGCAGAGGGCAACCTTTTTCTCCCAAACCTCTCCTGTGAAACATATTTCTATACTTCCTTTCCAATCCAACGAATGGAAATGGGTGTGTCCGGTTTTAACCTTTTCTTTTCCACTAGATGTCTCTGCTACACCAAGACTCACCTGATCATTGGAATCTGTCTGCAACTTGAATTATTGACATTTTATTAAATTAATAACTGCGTGATATTTTCAACTTTATAATTATTACATCTTTGTACCTCTCTGAAATCTGATAGCATGGTTTCAGCTTCCTGCCGTTGTTGTATTTCATCTTGCAGGCTGCAAATAAAAGTTCAGAAGATGAATTGTGGCTGGCACATTAAGCAATCCTATTATCATTTGGTCTCTAAACACAGTTGGTGGTTATCTGGAGCGTCTACAACTGGAGATAGCATTTCATTAATTCAACCATTATTATACACCCACTAGCTTAGTTACTTACTCCCATTCATCCTTTCTGAAAGAGTTTCAATTTCACCAGTATTTGGATATTTGGACAGGTACTTGTATTTGGATATTCAACCAAACCATTATGATGAATATTGTTTAATTCATATTAAAATTATCTTCCATGTTTTATCAATATTTAATTAACCAGAATTAAATAACTAAAGAATAGGTCATTTGTGATATTTAATCACAATAGAGATGCTTTGGGTTGAATTGTTTGCTCTGTGTTTTGCACAGATGATAAAATAAGTGTTGTTAAGATGATAGTGTTAGATAATAGCTATTGCTTGTATTGTGATAAGACATTTGCAGAAAATCTAAATACTCGATCCTTGGTGCCAGACAGAATAATAATAATAATCCTTGCATTTGATATAGCGCTTTTCATATCTTCTAGACGTCTCAAAGCGCTACACAGAAAATACTGTAAAGTGAATTGACTGTATATTTGTGGGCGAAACGCAGCAGCCAATTGCATACAACAGTGTCCCACAAACAGTAATGGACTGAATGACCAAATTGTTATTATTTTTTTCTTGAGGGATTATTATCAGGCGTGTAGAGTAAGGAAACTTGCCCAAGGTTTCAGCCTGCCAGGAATCAAACCCAGGTCTCTCGCTTGCAAGGCTAGTGCTCTAACCACTGAGTAACAGGACTCCAATTATGGTATCAAGTAGAAGGGAACCCTGCTTCGTTATGTGTGTCTAATGAAAATAAAACAAAAGAAGAAATTACTTGCTAAAAATGCTCATGTGGTGTAGCAATTGATGATAAAATAACAACTGTAGGTGAACACATTTGGCTCAGATAACTGTGAATATCACTGGTGCCCATTATGGCAGAAATACGTTTCCCAAAGTAACTTTGAAAATACTTATGAAACTAATTGCTGAATGATAAAATTTATCTCTGGGCACAGAGCACTGGCTTTTACTAACTGAAGCCTGTGGTAAGTATGGGTATAATGTTCCAAAGAAAATGCAGAAGATTTCTGACATCAGTTAGAATATAATAATAATAAACTTTGCTCTGCATTTTAGACATTGTAACATCAAAAGATGGCACAATCAACAATTATTCAGTTAGCTAAGCAAAATATCTGAGTTGAAAAGGTTCACATTGAAAAAAACATGGACAAAGAAAATATATTTGACCTGAGACAAGATGGGTCTAACTATTCCTTGTTACAGAAAGTAAGCAGATGTATAACTACCCATTCCTCTCTACATACCTTTGAACCCGTCTACCACTCTTCCCTCACCTCCATCATCTAAAAAATGAAGCCCACCACCTGCTACCTCAACCCCATCTCCACGCCTCTCCTTACCTCCCAGCTCCACCTTCTGGCCCCTCTTTTAGCCAACATTATCAACCACTCCTTATCCACTGGCACTGTACCCACCCCTCCAAAAACAGCTGTCATCACCCCAATACGCAAAAAACCTTCCCTGCACCCATCCTGTAATCTTCTCTGGAGCTAAGTGGAGGCGTGTAGCTCAGTGGGTAGAACACTTGTCTCACAAGAGAGAGACCTGAGTTTGATTCCCGGCAGGGCAAAACCTTGGGCAAGTTTCCTTACTCCACACACCTGATAATAATCCCTCAAAAAAAGAAATAATAAATTGGTCAGTTCAATCCATGACTGTTTGTGGGACACTGCTGTGCACAATTGTGCTGAGTTTCACCCCAAATATACAGTCAATTCACTTTATATCCTGTGAAGCACTTTGGAACGTCTAGAAGATGTGAAAAGTGCTATATCAAATGCAAGGATTATTATTATTATTATTATTTTTATTATTATTATTATTATTATTATTATTATCACTACTCCTGCTATCGCCACATCTCCAACCTCCCTTTCCTCTCCAAGGCTCTGGAACGAGTTGTCTCAACCCTGCTTCGCTCTTTCCTCTCCCACCATTCCCGCTATGAATCCTTCCCTGTCGGCAGCACAAAACAGCCCCGGTAAAAGTCACTTTTGACATTCTGTCCATCTGCAACCTGGGTTCTCTCTGCCTCCTTGTCCTCTTCGACCTCTCTACTGTCTTAAACACTGTCGACCAGTTGATCCTCCTCCACCACCTCTCCTCTCAGCTCAACCTCCACGGACCTGCCCTTGCCTGGTTCAATTCCTACCTCTCCTACCATCTCCACTTTGTTTCCACTAATGGCTTCTCCTCCAGCCCCCGTGCCATCATGTGTGGCATCCCTCAGGGCTCTGTGTTTGGTCCCTTCCTTTTTAACATCTACATGCGCCATCTTGGTGACATCATCCATAGACATGGGGTCACCGTCCACATGTATGCGGATGACACCCAACTCTACCTCTTTGCCTCCACCCTCGACTCCAGGATCACTGCTGTCCTCACAGACTGCCTGTCAGACATCAAGTCCTGGATAAGAGCTAACTTTCTCCAGTAAAATGTCAACAAGACCGAGGTCCTCCTGCTTGTATCCCGTCAGCACCTCCATAACTCAGGCACTGACAGCATCTACCTTCATGGAATCACTCTACACCTCACAGAGCAAATACAAAACCTCGGTGTCCTGTCCGACTCTCAACTGTCCTTCATCCTCCACATCCGTGTCATGACCCACTCCACCTTTCTCCACCGCCGCAATATTGCCCAGCTCCGCCACTTCGTCATCCATCCAGGTTTGACTATGCAAACTCCCTGCTTGTCGGCCTCCCCAACTCCTCCCTCCACAGGCTGCAGATCATCTAGAACTCTGCAACCCATGTTCTCTCCCACACCAGACTCCGCAACTCTGGGCTTCACTGGCTATCACTTCCATCCTCGACTGGCTTCACTGGCTCTGCACACTCAGACGATATAGTTCAAGATCATGGTCCTCATCTTCAAAGCCCTCCATGATCTTGCTCCTCCCTACATCTGTGACCTCCTTACCCCATACTAACCTGCCCGCTCCCTCTATTCAGTGGGCTCCAGCCTGCTTTACGTCCCCCTGTCTTACCCACCCCACCATTGGCGGGCGGGCCTTCAGCCTCTCTGCCCCCAATCTCTGGAACTACATCCCACAGTCCCTCTGTCTTTCCTCCTCCCTTGCCTCCCTCAACACCTGTACAGGAGCCACCCGTACAGTTCAAACTCGAAGCAGTAAAAGTTCCAGGTCTTGTTTATCAGGGACTCCATTGTGTCTCTGGAGGCAGCATCCTCCATGGAGGGAGGTAAGCGGGGTTTCCTTGGAGCTGAACTGTCTCCAGGGTGACATGCTTGGCAATGGAATGTCAGAGCCGAGTCAGCCCTCTGTGGTGGTTTTGGTAATCCAGTTCCTGAGCTCGGTGGATCCGCAGTAGTCCAGGGCACTGCTGATGAATGCACAGTCAGCCTGGCTCATCGGCAGGACCTGAAAGGGCAAACCAGTCATTGGGAGCAGGGAGTCATCCCAATCAGCTCCTGTTAACCTTACAAGCCAGAGCCCTAACAGATAGGGTGATTCTAGCTGGACAAGCAGTGGGAAAGCTTGCCAGACAGTGCAATATCAATGGCAAGCTGGTTATACTCCAGCAGTAACCCAATGCAGATTCTGGGGACCCCAAGCCTTGGCTTTTGCCAAGTTGTGCCTAATACTTTCCAGAATTAGGTTGAGTTACATGCCATGCTAGTCGCAGCAGTTCCTGGAGGCAATCCATTCCTCCAGGGGAGGGATTCCAACAATCTATATCTGGAATTTCCATGTGTAGGTGGGACTCATGGAAATCTCAGTTTGGTTTGGATACTCTTAAGCATGGTGATGGGTTTCCGTTTGTGTCAGAAATCCGACTGACGGCCCCCCAAAAATGGAGATTTAGTTCTACTTTGATCTTTGATTGTGCCTTCAGTTATCCTCCAGCCTCCATTCCCCTTGGCCCCCACCCCTGTTGATTCCAACCCCCAGTTCAGATGCAAACCCTTGACTGTCCGGCACCTTGGGTCTATATAAATGTAATTTGTTGTTGTTGATCCAGGTCATTTCAAAGAATTTTATTGTTACATTGAATGTTACACTGGTAAAATTTAAAAAATAAAATAAGCATGCTAAATTGTTTTTATCAATTCATACTTAGTAAAATATAAGGCTTACCAGGATATCAGTAATGTCACTATAGAAAGCTAATTCATATCACCGTGCATTAAAAATGAAAGGCTGTCAAAATTCATATCATTATTCTGTCTGTTTCCATATTTGCATGTCAATGCAATTCAATGCAATTTATATTTTTAAAGCACCTTTCGTGTCAGGCGGATGTCTCAGAGCACTTGATAAAGCTGCATTGGAGAAATTACAATGTGGGGAATCAAGTTGAGAAGGTCAAATAAAATGTGACCCAGCATGGGTCTAATGTCAGTTTTCAAGATCTCTCTTTCTGCATTGAGGTGGAAGTTTTAGCTGATCTGCTGAAAAAAATATTATTTCTTCGACTTTTGAAACACTGGCAAGAGAAGTCTACTCACAAAGGTTTTTTTTATCAGTAACAGGTGATGAATAACAATCCTCATCAAATACATTAGAATATATAGCAAAGAAACAGGCCATTCGGCCCAACTGGTCTATGCCAGTGCTTATGCTCCAGATGAGCCTCCTCCTGCCCTTCCTCAACTAAGCCTTCAAACATAACCTTCTATTCCTTTCTCCCTATGTACCTATCTAGTTTTGCCTTAAATATATCTATGCTATTTGCCTCAACAACTCCTTGTGGTAGCATGTTCCACATTCCCACTACTCTCTGTATGAAGAAATTTCTTCTAAGTTCCCTATTTAATCTATTTGTGACTATTTTATATTCATGGCCTCTGGTTTTGGTCTCTCCCACAAGTGGAAACATCTTCCCTATGTCTATCCTACCAAAACCTTTCATGATTTTAAAGACCTCTATCAGGTCACCCCTTACCCTCCTCTTTTCAAGAGAAAATAATGCAAGTATGTTCAGCCTTTCCTGATAGGTATAACCTCTCAGTTCTGGGATCATCCTTGTGAATCCCCTTTGCACCCTCTCCAGTGCCTCTACATTCCTTCTTTAATGTGGGGACCAGAACTGCACACAGTATTCTAAGTGTGGTCTAACCAAGGTTCTGTAGAAATTTACCATAATTTCCCTGCTTTTCATTTCTATCACTCTAGAAATGAACCCCAATAACTGTTTTTCTTTTTTATGACCTTATTAACCTGCATTGCTACTTTTAGTGAATTGTGTATGTGTAACCCTAGGTCCCTTTGTTCCTCTACCCCATTTAGGTTTTTATTTTCCAGGATGTACGTGACTTCCTTATTCCTTCTACCAAAATGTACCACTTCACACTTTTCTACATTGAAATGCATTTGCCATTTAAATGCCCATTGAGCAAGTTTATTAACGTATTGCTGTAATTTGTGGCAGGCCTCCTCTTTATTAACTACTCCCCCCAATTTGGTGTCATCTGCAAATTTTGAAATTGTACTGCTGATTCCCGAATTCAAATCATTTATGTATATTGTGAACACAGTGGTCCCAATACGATTCTTGTGGAACACCACTGCCCACCCCCTGCCAGTCTGAGTAGCTACCCTGTACCCCTACTCTCTGCTTTCTGTTTTGCAGCCAGCTTGCTAGCCATTCTGCTATTTTCCCCTGACTCCACATGCTCTGACCTTATTCATTAGTCTATTATGTGGTACCTTATCGAATGCCTTTTGGAAATCTAAATATATTACATCTACCGCATTACCCTTGTCTACTCTTTCTGTTACCCCTCAAAGAATTCAATGAGGTTGGTCAACCATGACCTTCCTTTTTGAAATCCGTGCTGACTGTTCTTTATTATGTTTTCCGTTTCTAGATGTTTTTCTATTACCTCCTTCAGTAAGGATTCCATTATCTTTCCTATCACCGATGTGAAGCTGACGGGTCTATAATTCCCTGGGCTTGTTCTTTTTCCCTTTTTAAATATAGGTAAAGAATGGAATATAGGTATAGAGTGAGAATGGAATAAATATAGAGAGTGAAAATAAAAATACCTGCTCCTGAGCTTCTTCAAATCATCAATCAGGTTCTCTCTTTCCAACTGAACCTTGGCTTTCTCCTTGATGGTCTGGTCCAGATGGTGACGTACATCTCTCAGCTCCTGTTCATAAAGATCTCCAATCTTGGATGACCCTTTCCCCTTCCATTGCTCCAGCTCAGCACTAAGGATCTTGTTCTGCTGTTCCAGTAACCTCACCTTATCGATGAAGTTGGCAAAACGGTTGTTCAACTTTGTCATCTCTTCTTTCTCATTGGTGCGAGTGGCTTTGTACTCGCTGCTGAAACCGTCCACCAAGGAGAAGTCTGCCATGTCAATATCACTGCGTTTGCTCCCAAGGGAAGCACTGCTATACCGAGCAATTGGAGAATTGGTTCTGATGGACTTCTGGATGCTGCTTCTCTGAAATAAAAGAGTCGGGGTCGAGTTTGAGCCAGGTGATCCTGTGCTTAGTCTTACTCGCATAGGTATCCTTCGGGAATTCACACTGCCCTCAGAATAAGTCATTTTGTAATCTTTTTGGTGATTGCTTCTTTCTTGTAACAATTCGTCTGGAGCGCATGTGTTAGCTCAGCAGCAGAAGACCAAGGCAGTGGTGACCCACCAACTGTTTGATATTTATAGCAAAACTCCTAACCACCATATATTATGAAGCAAGAACCTCTGTGACTAGGATGGCAAGTAACTCAACCAATCGCTGAGAGTGATGCAATTGGCTGCTGTGTTTCACCCACAAAATAAACAGCCAATTCACTTTACAGTATATCCTGTAAAGCACTTTGAGATGTCTTGAAGACCTGCTGAGGTGCTATATCAAATGCAAGGATTATTATTATTATTGCAACTGTCACTGCTAGTTGGTTCAGGCAATCACTTGTAGGTTAAACGCAAGGCTTTTGTCAATATCTTGAGTATCACATTTTATTAAGTGGTGAAATGCAGTGCCCGTTATATATTGCATAACTGCAACTTCTGCTAATATTAAGTTCCTACAAGTGGTCGGATAATTTCATAGACAGAAGACAAGCCTTTAACACATTAAAATAATTCAAAATGTATATATTCCCCACATTACAGTATATCCTGTGAAGTGCTTTGAGAAGTCTTGATAACAACAACATGCATTTACATAGCGCCCTTCACACAAGGTAGCATCAAGATATACATACAAAAAGTATTTTACTTATTTTTGATTTTTGATCTTTTACCCATAATTGCTGACTTATAGGCATATTGTAATGTTGCAGTACATTATGCAGTGCTTGAACACCACATTCCATATTATGATTCCAAGTGTCTATTAAGAGCAAAGATAAAGTACCTTTGAGACTATATGATGAAAAATAGTTCCCTTTCTCAGTTCCTTCCCTTCTTACTCAGTTCCTTCCCCTTTTAGATTAATTTTCCAACTTTTGTTCTTCTTCCATTCTCTCAGTTGTCCAACTTTGAAGAGTCATATCATTTTATGGAGTCCTGTAGCTCAGTGGTTAGAGCACTCGCTTTGCAAGTGAGAGACCTGAGTTCAATTCCAGGCAGAGGGCGAAACCTTGGGCAAGTTTCCTTACTCCACACGCCTAATAATAATCCCTCCAAAAAAATAAAACAATAATAAATTGGTCATCTTCAATCTACGACTGTTTGTGGGACATTGCTGTGCGCAATTGGCTGCCGTGTTTGCCCACAAATATACAGTCAATTCACTTTACAGTATATTCTGTGAAGCGCTTTGGGACGTCTAGAAGCCGTGAAAAGCGCTATATCAAATGCAAGGATTATTATTATTATTATTATTTATTGTTTGTTATACAATGAACAGAAGAACACTTTGTTTTCTATTTTCAATCCATTACTCAATTTCTTCCACAATATTGCCCCTTGTTGTTCTATTTTTCTTCCTGTTCCTTGGAAACTTTCATGTTTTGTTTTCCTTTTTTCCCATTTTTTCAGTGACTTTGTCTGCTTGCCTTATTCATCATCATTAGTATTTTGCTCTAATTCTTCCCGGGAAGGTGGGGGTGTGTGTGTGCAAGAGGTACTTTAAAGCTGACCTGACTCCAAGGTGATATCCTTGGAGTGTCAGAATGTCAGAAACAAGTCAATACTCTGTGGCAATCTCAAGTGGCGGATTGCTAACGTACTCATCATCATCTTGGCAGCAGTGGTGGCAGCTTTCCTCTCCTCCAGGGCCCCTGGCTTATATCACCACGTGGCGAGTCAAGATTCCAAGTGCGCCTGCGTTGAGAGTTAGAGCCCTGTGTGTAATCAATCGGATATGGGTTGTGTAGATATTATAAATAGGACATGTAAAGGATATACAATACCGATTTAATAATAATAATCCTTGCATTTGATATAGCGCCTTATCATGCCATTCAGACGTCTCAAAGCGCTTCACAGAATATATTGTAAAGTGGATTGACTGTGTATTTTGTGAAACATGGCAGACAACTGCACACAATAGTATCCCACAAACAATCGTGGATTGAGTAACTAAATTTTTTGGGGGCGAAGGATTATTAACTTCAGAAAGCGATATGAATATTGACTAATAACCGGATTCCTTTTTGCTACTAGGTAAACCGAGGCTTGTGGAGTAAGAAAACTTGCCTAAGGTTTCACCCTGCCCAGGAATTGAACCTGGGACCTCTCACTAGTGAGGTGAATGTGTTAACCATTATGCTATTGGACTCCAATTTACATTGATATGTCCTCCTTTCACATAAGGATTATTTTATTATTATCAGCCTCTCAGCCCCTAGGCTCTGAAACTCCATCCCCCAGTGCCTTCGCCTTGCTTCCTCCCTTTCCTCCTTCAAGGCCGGTCTCAAGACGTTTCTCTTCAACCGTGCCTTCAGCTCCCCTCTCGACTCTCTACCCCCTCCTCGCTCCCTCCCTCCCTTCCCTCCCCTCACCCTGACCATTTCCCCCCTGCTCGGGTCCCGACCCAACTGTCCAGCGCCTTGGGACGTCCTCCCGACGTGAAAGGCGCTCTATAAATGAAATCTTGTTGTTGTTTGATATAATAATGTGAACGAGAACGAATGACCTTTACAGGTAGAGGTGATGTTACTTCAACTCTTTTAATATTTGGGACCCACAAATGGGAACGGCAGTTTGTGGGTCCCAAATCATCAAATGGCGACAGGAGCCCAATTCCTTGCTCACGACAACTCAAACAATTCAAGTGGCCATATCACCTCTCCGATCTCGGCAAGCTCAATCTGAGCCTGGGGTCAGGGTAGATCCATCTACCAGTTTCTCCACTCCTCCTTGTGAAGGTGGATCATACACCTCAGAATGAGGTCCCTGCAATCCCAATCCTAGCTAAAAGGGGTCGAGGGCTGGCAATTCTGCTCTAAGGTGTCTCTGTATCCCATGAATTGTTTTTCTCTGTGTTGTGGGCAGATTTTCGCCCTGCCCACAGCACAGAGACAGCGTTCATCAAAGTAACAAATGACATTCTCTCTGTGATCAAGGCTCCCTCTGCCTCCTCATTTTCCAAAGACCTCTCCACGCATTCGACACAGTCGCTCATGCCAACTCTCCTCTACCGCCTCTACTCCCTCAACCACCTTAGTGGGACCACGCTCGCATGATTCGAGTCCTACTTAATAAACCATCAACAATACATCTTGGCAAATGTTTTTTCCTCGTTTGGGTACCACTTGTGGAGCACCCCGGCTTCATTCTTGACCCCATTCTTTTCCTCATCTACATGCTCCCTCTCGGCAATGTCAACTTCCACATGAATGGGGATGGCCCCCAAATCTACATCTCTTCCTCCAGCTGTGACTCCGTCCACTGATGTCTTGTTAGCTTGTTTGACGGACGTCAAGACCTGGACGAGCACAAATTTCCTGCAGCTGAATGTTGGCAAGATGGAAGCCATACTCTTTGGCTCCCATGAACATCTTCACTCCTGCGGGTCTGAACTCCTCGACCTGCCCGGGCTCTCCTTCATACTCACCGAGCCCGTGCGCAACCTAGAGTTGATCAGGTTTCCATCCCCAGCTTTCCTTTCTACCCCACATCCGTTCCCTTTTTTCCACCTGTCACATTACTTGCTTCCGTCCTTATCTCACAACCAAAACAGCCGAAACCCTCGTCCACGCCTTTGTCACTTCCTGGCTGGACTATTCCAATGCCCTTCTCGCTGGTCTCCCCAGCTCCACCATACACAAAAGACAATTGATTCAAAACACCACCTTGTCCTTTCTCTCCCCACTTTCAAATTTCATCTAAAGACCTTCCTTTTTGATTGTGCTTACGGTCACCTCTCACTTCCTCTCCCCCTGGCTCGGTGTCAGACTCCGCCACTGTGAAGCACTCTGGAACGCTATCCTGCATGAAGGGCGCTATATAAATTCAAGTTGTTGTTGCTGTTGAATAAATCAGGGGGAGGCTCAGAACGAATGGTGGCTACACCGATCCAAGACCTCAAAGGCTGAGCTCACTGCCAGGAACTGTACAACCCAAGGAATAAGTGATAAGAACAGATACTACACTCGATCTTAGATTCAACGCATTGAAAGATCTGGATCCTCTCTCAGTTCCCAGAGGAGATTCACCAAGCAATCCTCCCTCCAATCTGCTTATCTCCTTGTTTTCCCCAGTCTCACTTGTTTTCCCCACTGTCTTGTTTTTCCTACTCTCCCTTGTTTTGAGAACTCTCCTCTCTTAGACTCCATCTCCATCATTGTGTGAAAGACACAATAAAGACAGGACATTGATAAGGATTAGTTTAGATTGCGGGGGCATAGCACCTGGGGCCAGGAGCATATTCATCAGAGTTTCGGTGAGAGATGATAATGGTGGTCTGATTGGGCAGATCGGTGTCTTGTTTGTGAGGATGTTGAAGCCAAGGTGTTTATTGGTGTTTGCTGTGCCATTCAAACCGGTACCATGATTTCCCCTTTGAAAAGTAGTATCCCCATGCTAACTTGTCTCAATTAAAGAAAATGATTTTTTTTTGACAATGTGTATAAAGTATATGTATGTTATAATGTATGTAATGCATGTAGAGTAAACACATAGTCTGTATCTATAGTGTATAGAGAGCAAACAGTATATAGGTTCATGAAAAATATATAGTATACCAGTATATACTATACCATAGCAAAGCGCTCCGAGATGCCATCAGGTGTGAAGGGTGCTATATAAATACAAGTTGTTGTTATATGTATAATATGTCTATATGGTTGGTTTATTTATGTATAGTATGTATGATGTGTATAGGTTTATGCATAACATATCTATATTGTGTATATATCTCCATAGTTTATGTATAATATTATCTGATGTAAGGGTCTATATATATCAACATGGTGTATGGATCTATGTATAATATATACCTATGAGGGATATGGGTTTATGTATATTATCTAAATGATATATGGGTCTATGTATAATATCTGTATGGTATATTGGTTTGTAGTAATATCTATATTTATGGATGTATAGATATACTACCCCCTAACCCCAGGCTCAGCCCCCACCACACCACAGGATCACCCAAGGTCAGTGATAACCCCTGCAGCATAGTGGTTAGAGCACTGGTTAGCAAGGACCCGGGTTCGATACCCAGGCAGGACAGGGCAAAACCTTAAGTAAGTTTCTTTACTCCACACACACGCGTTTACTTTGCAGTAAGTAGGAACTCGCTTGTTAGTCGATTGGTGGATCACTTTCTGGTGGTAATAGTCCATCCCTTCNAAAAAATGTGGTCACTCAATCCACGACTGCTTGTGGGACACTGCTGTGTGCAATTGGCTGCTGCGTTTTGCCCACAAAATATAGTCACTCCACTTTACAGTATATTCTGTGAAGCGCTTTGAGACGTCTCAACGATGTGATAAGACGCTATATCAAATGCTAGGATTATTATATGGTGCATGGGTCTGTATATATCTATATGGTGCACAAGTGTGTATAATATCTATATGGATCTGAGTATATCCCTTGCCTCCTTCAAGGCCGGTATCAAGACCTACACCACCCCTCCCCCATGCTCGGGCCCCGACACCTGACTGTTCAGCGCTTTGGGACATCCTCCCGACGTGAAAGGTGCTCTATAAATGTAATTTTGTTGTTGTTGTTGTATATGGTGTGTATATCTACAGTATGTATATCCATATGGTGTGCAAATATGTAGTGTGTGTATCCATATGGTGTATATCTATAGTGTGTATATCTGTAGGATGTATATCTATTCAGCGTATATTTATATGGCTCTATAATGTGTATATCTATATGGTGTATATCCATATAGGGTGTATATCTGTAGCGTATATCTGCATAGACGACATATCTATACGGCGTACATCTATAGGGTGTATATCTATGGAGCGTATGTGCATAGGGTGTATATCTATAGGGTGTATATCTATGGAGCGTATGTGTACAGGGTGTATATCTATAGGATGTGCATCTATGGGGTGTATATGTATAGACGCTACACCCACAGGACCTATATGTACAGGACACATATCTATAGGGTGTGTATCTACAGGGTACATACCTATAGGGGGTATATCTATGGGCTTTACACCCACAAGACCTATATAGGATGTATATCTACAAGGTGTATACCCATAGAATGCATATGTATGAGGTGTATATCTATAGGGTGTACAGCTATAGGGTGTATATAAGGTGTGATGACGTGACTGGGTCAGTGACGAGGTGTGACGGGAGGTCGCGGCTGCCGGAGGTGGCGGGACTGAGGCCCCGAGAAACAGCCGAGACCCGGGCCCCGCCGCTCGGGCACAGCCGAGACCCGGGCCCCGCCGCTCGGGCACAGCCGAGACCCGGGCCCCGCCGCTCGGGCACAGCCGAGACCCGGGTCCCGCCGCTCGGGCACAGCCGGAGCCGCAGATGGAGGCCGCCGCTCGGGGGGAGCCGAGGCCGAGGCCGGGGCCGGGGCCGCGGGTGCTGGAGCTGTACAGCGGTATCGGGGGGATGCACTGGGCGCTCAGAGGTAACGTGGGGCCGAGAGGCGAGAGGCCGGGAATCCTCCCGCTCAGCCCCTGATAACCCTCCAACCAAAGCCCTGCCCGGCCCCGGGGCAACTCAGCCCGGCCCCGGGGCAACCCGGCCCAGCCCCGGGGCGGCCCAGCCCAGCCCTGCCCGGCCCCGGCCCAGCCCCGGGGCAACCCGGCCCAGCCCGGCCATCATGTCACTCACACACCGTGTGGGCTTAACCTGGTTACACTCCAGCATTACCCCCCCCACCCCCAGGCTCTCTCTCCCCCACCCACACCGGCTCTCCCCCCATCCCCCCCACCCCGGGCTCTCCCCCCCCCCCCGGGCTCTCCCCCCCCCCCACCCGGGCTCTCCCCCCCCCCCCACCCCGGGCTCCCCCCCCCCCCACCCCGGGCTCTCCCCCCCCCCCCGGGCTCTCCCCCCCCCCCCCCCCCCCGGGCTCTCCCCCCCCCCCCCCCCCACCCCGGGCTCTCCCCCCCCCCCCCACCCCGGGCTCTCCCCCCCCCCCCCACCCCGGGCTCTCCCCCCCCCCCCCGGCTCTCCCCCATCCCCCCCCTCGGCACTCCCCCATCCCCCCCCAGGCTCCCCCCCCACCCCGGGCTCTCCCCCCCCCCGGCTCCCCCCCCCCCGGGCTCTCCCCCCCCACCCGCCCCCCCGGTCGGGTTCACAAGCAGACCGTGTCCGCCTCCCGCCTCCCACGCCCGGAGCATGACACAACTCGTGTCTTCAGACTCTCCAAAATTAGGTAAAAGGGTTGCTTTGCGCCCTCCGAGGAGAAAGTACGCATTCCGTTCCAGACCAAAAAAAATGGCAACGTTCGGTGCTAAATATGGAACTCTCCATCTGGTTTGGATAATCTTATACATGAGAATGGATTTCTACTTGGGTCAGATACCGGGTGGACCAAATAAAAAACCTCACCAAACAGCCGAGCCCGAGCAATGGCTCGGATTCTCAGATGGCAGCTGAGAAACGTTATGTCGAAACTGTGAACGTTGACCAAGTGCTGATCTGGGGAAATTGTTGGCAGCTTTGTGAATGTTGTGTATAGACCAACACATAGTGATGTTCCATGAAGAAGGATGAGATGAGCAGACAACCTGCATTGTGGGGCCAAATAATGTTCAATTTAGATTCCTAATGTATATGCTTGGCAGAATTTCATAAAAATTAGGGTCTAACAGCATTATAATTTGCTGTGGAATTCTGTATCGGTAGATTGTACAAATTTTATAATACCTGAAACGTGCTGCAGCACTTAGCTGAAGATACAATGTTCTGTTTCGTTAAGTTTACTTTTATTTGGTGACGAAAATAAAAAGGATCTAAAGCACTCTATTACGACATGCCTGTTCTTTCATGTTTTTATTTATGTGAGAAACAGCAAAGCAGTCTTCCAGCTGTTCGAAGCTTTTCTGCGAACAACTTTTATGTAAATTTTCAGATGCAATGTTAAACTTAAAAGCAGCCTTTTATCACCTCTTGGCATCCTTACACAATACAAACTTACCAACTGGAAATTTAGACTGTTTTCCTGCCAGATTCCATTCTCAGGTTTCTGAAGAAGTGCTACAATTGTTTTCTTTTCCATCCTATTTCAGCAATTAAACATTTGTGGCGAACTGCTAGTTAATCAATATTAGGAATGTTAGGAAACCTCTCCCTGAGGACAACCCTCTACAGCCTCTCGGCCCACCCTCTGTAACTCCATCCCACAATCCCATCCCCTTGCTCCCTCGTCTTGCCCCCTTCAAGGCACAACTCAAGACCATCCTTTTCGACCGTGCCTTCAGCCGCCCTCCTACCTCTATGCACTCCCTCACCCCAACCCTGCCCCCCCATGCTCAGGTCCTAATCTCCGACTGTTCAGCGCCTTTGGACGGACGGCCTCCCGACGTGAAAGGCGCTTTACAAATGTAATTTTGTTGCTAAAATATTTGTAAAGTGAATTAACTGTCATTTTGTGGGTGAAACGAGACCGCTAATTGCATGGAGCAGAACAGTTATAGAGTTAACACACAGATCTGCTTGTCCAACGTTTGTGCTTTGAAATAGAAAGTCTGGCACCTTAGAACTGTGGATTTATATTTGCAGAAACAGAGGCTATGCTGACCTTCAGTGTAGTGCTCAGCCAGTTAAAATTTGAAAAGGCTAATTCCCAATCTTCATGACGACGCATCTTAATTCCTTATGTTGGTGGACTTTATAAAGATTGCATAACACTATTTGAAAAGAGAAGGGAGTATTTTCTGGTGCCCTGGCTAATAATTCCCCCAAAATATGATTGGTCACTCACTTTGTGTCTACTTGTCGGACATTGGGGTGCACAAATTGGCTGCCGCATTCAACTATAAAATCCACAGTCACTACACTTTGCAGTAAATCCTGTGAAGCAGTTTGGAATGTCCTCCCAACATGAAAACTATATCAAATGTAAGGATTATTATTTATAATCTCAAAATTACTTGTCTCGGATCCTGTCCTGGCTATTCACATTTTTACCTCCATCCTCACAAGGCTCTGCTGGTACCAAGTACTGCAGCAGATCGACATTAAGATCAAGAAATCCCTTCAAGATCTTGCCCACTCTGCAATTTATTTCCTCCAGCTCTATTCTGTCTGTACCCATCATCATTCCAATGGCTGTCTTCTGTTTCTTCCTCGCTGCATCCTACTATCAATGCTACCTTCAAATTATATTGCTTTGATCTTGCCTTTGGTGAACCCCTCAAACTCCCTCACCTTTCTTCCCTCATCAGGGATTCCTACCATTGTTGTGAAATGCTTTGAGACAGTCATCTTCCAAGAAAAGTGTGATATAAATGCAAGTTTTTATAGAATCTGAGCAGTCATCTTGTTAATAATAATAATCGTTGCATTTGATAAAGCGCCTTTTTACATTGGGAAGACATCTCAAAGCGCTTCACAGGATATGTTGTGCAATGGAGCGAGTGTATTTGTAGGTGAATGCAGCAGCCCAATTACACACAACAATGTCCCACTAATAGTCATGAAGTGAATGACCAATTTTATTTGGGGGGGTTGTTGGCCAGGACATCGGGAGAAACTCCCTTCTCTTTTTGAATAGTGCCATGGGATCTTTAACGTTCACCTAAACATGCAGACAAAATCTTGGTTTAACAACTCTTCCGAAGGACGGCACCTCTGACAATGCAATACACCTAGCACTGCATTGGAGTGTCAGCTTGGACTACGTGAGTTCGAGTCCCAATGCAGGGATTGAACCCACAACCTTCTGACTCGGAGGTTGTGTTTTCAGAGGCAATTGAAGATCTTTTCAATTGAGCTAGACTGACATTAAGGGTTAAGTTAACTTGAAGGTGAAGACCTTCATAATTGTAGTGCAGAGCCCCCCCATTACTGCAAAATTAGCACTTATACTGTATCCTACACTATATTTTGAAATATATATAGAATCATGCATTGGACATAGAATGTTCCATTTGCTGCGTTATTGAGGTACAAGAATAATCAATCAGATAGTAATTCTTATTGATGAGATCATGACTCGGTCTACACCCCAAAAATAGACCGAGTCATGATCTCATCAATCAGACTTAATATCTGATTGATTGTTTGTTGTACCTCAATAACGCAGCAAACGGAACATTCATTTGTCTCCAACCATCCGTTGGTGAAATGTATAAATATAAACAAAACTTAATTGCAATCGTGTGACTTGGGGAAAATTGGTACTTGGAAAATACCACTTGTGATGTCGTTTTTGTAATGACTCTTGTGGAGTTCTTGTGATCTCTTCAGGCCATTATTACTCTGTGGTATTACAAATATGACTTCCATATGCCATTACCCTTTGACATATACTTAATTGAAGAGTTTCTCCCATCCAATTTACATTCGTGCCAAGCTTTATGATTGTTGAGTAAAACACATTTAGTAACCTTTTTGAGTTGCCATGGAAATTGGCAATTGCTAATAACATAAATAAGAATTACTAGTTGATTGCTGATAAAGCTGCCAATCAGGTCCTATAATAAAATAATAATTATCCTTGCATTCGATAAAACACCTTTCAAGGGAGAGGACATATTGTAGGCATACCAGCAGCCAATTTGCCCACAGAAATGTCCCACAAGTTAACAGAAAGCTATATTCAAATGTAAATTCTGTGTATACTTTACCACCATACATACATTTTTGTATGTAAGTGCTCCGGGATGCTACCCGCGTGGAGGGCACTCTATAAATGGAAGTTGTTGTTGTTTTGACTGAATCAAACCTCTTTTATGTCCGTTTATATTAATGATGAACAGATCTGGATCAAACATTGTTTTTTTTTCTATTCAGCTGAACATGAGTAATACTGTGAAATCTGTAGGAGTTTAAGGCTGAAAGTTTTAAGCAGTGAATCATACCCACTTCCTTAAACCACAGATATTTCCTGCTGTGCATTGAATATGTGAAACTAGATTCTCATGGGTTTGGTGGCATTGGAGCTTCCAGCTTTTATGGCTCTTATATTCTTTGTGAAATTGCCAAAACAGTTGGATAAGAATTTGATGTTAATCTTTGTGGGCCTGACGGTTCTGCTTTTTTGAGACGAGAACATTTTATCACTTTGTAACCTGCTTGCCACTTGTAATCATGTGAAATATGTCTTCTAAAATACGTTCATCGGATGAGAAGTTAAGCCAAGCGCCTGTCTGCTTTTTCAAGTGGACGTTTAAGATCTCATACACTGCTGTAAAAGAGAAAGCAGTTTCTCCTGTTGTTCTGGCCAACAATCCCCCAATAAAATGGGTCATTCACTTCATGGCTATTTGTGGAACATTGCTGTGCGCAACCTAACTTCCAGGTTCCACCACAAAGCACACAGTCACTACACTTTACAGTGTATCCTGTGAAGCACTTTGGGACATTCTCCTGATGTGAAAGGTGCTATGTAACAATTATTATTAATAAATAACATGGAACTTTTTGACTTTATGTAAAATATTTTATATACAAGATGTACAGAAGTTCTATGCATGGTATTCCAGGTAAGGCAAACGTTGGACAAGTTTCCTTACTCCACACAACTCTGTTTACCTATCAGTAAGAAGGTTGTTAGTCGATTGGCGGATCGCTTTTCTGGGGGTAATAATCCCTCCACAAATAAATAAATAAATAAATTGGTCACTCAATCCATGACTGTTTGTGGGACACCGCTGTGTGCAATTGGCTGCCACGTTTTGTCCACAAAATAAACAGTCAATTCACTTTACAGTATATTCTGTGAAGCACTTTGAGACGTCTCGAAATCATGATATCAAATGCAAGGCCTTTTATTATTTTACTCAGTCCTTTTCATTGGTTAGTGACCTTTAAATTCTCCAAGGTTTTGCTCCAACCTACCTTTACAACCTCCTCAAACTGTACCGATCTGGCCACTCCCTTCTCTCAAGGGGGCACCGGCCTGCTTTACGTACCATGCCCTAACATTTACGGTCGGGCTTTTACTCACTTTCTGGAACTCCGTCCCAGAGTCTCTCTGACTAGATCCCTCACGTTTTTCAAGGTCTGTCTCAAGATCTACCTCTTCGACCATGCCTTGGGTTATCTTTCCCCTCCCCACCCCCTTCGCTCCCAGCCCCAGCCAGGGTGCTAAGCCAGGAAAGTTAGGGGCCTTGGGACGTCCTCCCGACACGAAAGGCACTGTATAAATGTAAGTTTGTATTGTAATTAGATAAGCTAAGGGTAATTCTCTCCATTTACCTGCATTAAAACATGTTATGCACAAGTTTAACCAGTATTTTCATAAATAGTAAACTAAGACATCGCAGTATCCCTTGACAAATATTATTGAACGCCACAATTATTATAATAATTGTTGCAGGCAAAAGCAGCAGACATGAAATGAACGAGTAATTTTAACTGGGGGATTGTTGGCCAGGAAAAGTCTCTTTCTTTACAAATAGTATTGTGGAATCTTTAACGTTCATCTGAACAGGCAGACAGAACCTCGACTTGAAGTCTAATCCAATGGATGGCACCTCAAACAATGCAATGGAGCTCTGCAATGGAGTGACATCAGATAAAATTGCTGCAATGCATATTTTTTTCTCTGTTGCAGAAAGTTGCATTCCTGCAGAAGTCATTGCTGCGATTGACATCAATACTGTTGCTAATGAAGTTTACAAGCACAATTTCCCTAGCACACATCTCTATCCCAAGACAATTGAAGTAAGTTACAAACATATTTTTCTTATTTTAGTACTTTTTNAAAAAAAAGTGTATAGTGCTTGCTCGCATTCCCACCCTCCACCCCTCCTGATCCCAAACACCAGCTCAGGTCTGGATACTTGACTGTCCAGTGCTTTGGAACATCCTCCTGACGTGAAAGGCGCTATACAAATGTAATTTGTTGTTGTTGCTGCTTGTTTAATTTAAATTTATATCACTGGCCAGAGCGAGGGGCTTTATTATACATTCTCATTATCTCATTTTGGTAAACACAATTTTCTTACGTTAAAGTGTATGTTTGCTTGAACTCCTGTTGTTGGTAATGGGGAAGGGATTTAAGTGCTTCTAATTAACAATTAATCGGTGTGATATTTACTGATATTCCAATCCTAGACGAAATGGCTTGATTTCAGTGCAAAACAGCCGACCAATGTAGGTCTTGGATGCTTGCTACATTATTGGGAAATGGTGTCTAAAATGTGCCAAGTGGAAACCTGCTGAGTGGTAATGGATCATCCTCCAACTGAACATTTCTTCAGGGAATCTGCTGTACATGATAGTTCTGGTGACTTCTCAGACCCCATCAGGCTCTTGAACAACCAGAACTTGCATTCATATAGCACCCTTCATGGCAGATGGCATCTTGAAGCGCTTCCTCCATCCTCGTTCAGCTCCACTGTGCAACCAACTTCCAAACATTACTTGATAGAAAACTATTGACCTATATTTTTTTGATCAGTCAGGTGTGTGACACATGGGGAAATCCATCACCATGCTTAAGAGTATCCAAACCAAATCAATAGTTCCATGCACCCACCTACACATGGAAACACTTGAATATTGGAATGGAATGCACATTCTCTCCATGAGGGACTTATTCTGCTTACCTCATTTCGGAGTGTTAGGTTGATTTAGTATTAATAAGAACCCTGTTTAAACTTGGCAAACAAACCAATTCCATGGCCCACGTCCGTTGAAGTATAAGTTTGCAGCCTGAGTTTTAACACTGATGAGTTCTGCAGTTAAATATGAGATGGTATTGGTGCTTTTGAGATACTAATGTGCAAAGGTTAGAACATTAAAACCTTTGAAGGGATACTCATTTCATTTTCTTTAGGTCAAGTTGCTTCTGCAAAAGTCAGATGGTCCCTTTCAAGTGCGCATCACATATTGTTGCAAGGAAACAATGCTGCAAGTGCTGTGTTTGAGGAGTGTTTCAGTTACTGAAAATGCTGTCCATCTCTTCTCCGTGCTGGTGCTACTACTACTTTTGTACAGCAAAATATAAGGTCTGGCAAATTTTATAATACTAATCATATCGATCAATTACTGATTAACTTGGTAATTGATCAAATGACCAACTGACTCCCTGCGAGCTTCCTGGTAGGCTACATAGTTCAGCATGAAATGCGTGAGAATGTTGTCAACATCTTTCCGCCCAAAGCTCGAACAAAGATCCCTTCCTATGTGTGTTCAAAAAAAATCTCTTCTCTGTGGTTAAAACAAAAAACGCTCTCTTTTAGCCCTCACAAGTTTAATTTGTTCTTTAGGTTCTCTATGAACTTTGTATTTTTTTTTAAAAACCTCCATGTGTTTTCTATCTTCTGCAGGAACATCTGCAACATATGCTTTAATTATAAATTTGTCTTCTAAATTAGTGTAACATATAAGTGGAGGAATATGGGGAATTGCAGAACTTTTCTTATACAGTTTCTGAATCATAATAATAAATAATATAATAATCCTTGCGCTATATCAAATGCAAGGATTATTATTTATTATTATTATTTTGTATTTGGAAGTCATTTCTTTCACTGATCTGTCAGACAGGCCAATACAATTGAGCAACAAACGAGTGAATAGGCCAATATCCAGTAACCAGTAGATGTTGTCCAGTACCAAGGTTTCTAAACAAAATTCAGGAAGCTTATTCCTAAAATGTTTTACAAACATGTATTTGAGCAATAGAAAGTCATTTTTTTTGTTACTCAAAGATTTGAATAAATGATTTCAGACCTCTGTTAGTTCTCCTGATTCTATAGGTTTCATTTTGAGGGCTCAGGCTGAAGTGTATACAGTAAACCTCACATAAGTCATATCAGTTGGGACCATACATTTAATATGACTTATGCAAAGTATGAATTATGTGAAACTTGCAGTAATGTGACCTTGCTATAAATGGACCCACTCTGTACGTTATTACAGGGTCTGGAACTATTGTATATTATTCCATAGATGTGCTGGGTATTCATAATATTTCCACTTAATTCAATTTTGATTGTGTTAACTGGTTATGTTCAATTCAGCATTGTGTGTGATATGTGTTGACCTGTTCACAAAATGCACGACAGACAGAAAAACTACAATTTGCCATCTTAGAGCTGCAAGCTCTCCATTAACATGGTATCCAAACTGCTGTCAAAATGCTAGAATCATATCGACTTATCTTGGGCATGAGATCAGCAGAAGTTTTCCAGTTAGTTACTGAGGTGGAAATTGGACATAAGAGGTGAAGGGGGGTGGTGGGGGGGGGATTCGTGGTGGGGGCTGGGAGGGGAAGGGGAACTTTCAATGTGGAGAAGAATCTGTTCCCCAAAGTAGTGATGTTTTCTTTGCCACTGCACTGCAGAAGCAGAGGTCTGGATGGCGTACTGAGGGTTTGCAGATACCTCTTGGCAGCTCTGACCATAATAAAGTCCGAATATGAAAACCCAGAGGAACGGAGGTCCATCTAAACAAGTTCTTAATGGAAAATATTGCAACAGGTCATTTGGATAATGTAGAAAAATATTTTTATGGACACAACCTGTATCTTTTCGAAATAACAAGGTTGTGAGAAAGATAAGAGTACCTCAGTTTAAAACCTCTTAGGAATAAACTTGCCAATCCATTCAGTGCCATAACATCATGATGCTGAATACAACCAGGACAGGTGTCTCACAGATAGTTCAATGATATGTGCTGGAAAACAACAACAATCATTTGCATTTATATAGTGCCTCTCATGCAGGATAGCGTCCCAGAGCACCTGACAGTAGCGGAGCATGACACTGAGCTGGGGGGAGGGGCAGGTGGAGGGATAGAGGAAGAGTATTCCAGAGTTTCGAGGCATAGTGGCTGAAAGCGCGACCATCGATGGTGGAACAGAGGGCACAAGGGACATGCAGGAGGCTGGAGCCAGTCGAGCAGTGGCAGCGGGTAGTAGGTTGGGGAATAAGCAGGATGGAGAGGTAGGGAGGCGCCAGGGCACAAAGGGATTTGAAAAAGACAACCTGGGAAAAAACTGTCCTATGGTATTGTAGTAATAATCACATCCTTGCATCTTGCCCCTCTCCCAGTTCTTTGGCAGTGCCCGGGAGTCCCATTCTAATATGATGGCCTGCGCATTGGGGCATCTTCACTTCACTTCTGATTAGCCAATGGACCTGCCAGTCAAGTCGACTGGCAAGTTAAGACAGACCAGTCAAGCTCACCTGTCTAAAAGAGCATGTGAGTTCTACTCACCCCACCCCCCCATCCCCCACAAGAATATTTTCACCTACTGTCTATGATTTACTTCCTACCCCGTGGAGAATAACCCCAACTCTTGTGGAAGGGCCTGACTTTACTGATTATGTTGAGGTTAAAACTGTTGGATTATCTTATAGTCCAGTATTACTGGATTGTAAAATATACAGCATATTTCACCCACAAAATATGCAATCAATTCACTTTACAGTTTGCCCTGTGAAGACCTTGGAGACGTTTCGAAGACATGATAAGGCGCTATATTAAATACAAGGATTATTATTATTGATACTTTGAGAGTTTATACCGTCAATTCACTTATTCAATTCACAAATATATAGTCAATTCACTTTACAGTATATTCTATGAAGCGCTTTGAGACGTCTGGAAGACATGAAAAGCACTATACCAAATGCAAGGATTATTATTATTAGTTTTGCTGTATTCTGGATGGGAATTCTGGATGGGAACCAACACTCAGTTGAGATCATGTTACTTTTTATGCAATGAATATGGAGAAAAAACAAGCTATAAATGATCAGTTTACAGATGGAACAACTTACAGAATTGGAAAGCAAAAAAGAAAATTGTCCAAACCCAGATTTAGAATTGGAAACTATCAAAGGCTTCACTGATTTCTTGTACCAAAGCCCCAGAAGATATTAAGTTTCACTAAAACTCACAACTGCATGCAAAGCCATGCAGGCCGACTCTATTATAATGCAGTGATTTGAGTCCATAAATTCAGACCTTGCATTATTACATGGTGCGGAAAAATAAATAGTTTCTGGTCTCGTTTCTGGTTAGCAAGTTACTCCTGATGTCACTTGCTACACACTGCGTTGGTGTACTATGCGCAGAAAGGTAGCCAATCAGTGCAGGAAGCCGGAAATGCACTGACTGCACGTGTACACCACAGTTCCACTGTTGCATTTACGCCATTTATGCCATTTACATCAACCTGTAACTGGATCATTTACTCGCTGTGGACAGAACAATTATTTGCTTTTGCTTCACGTGTGGAGTTCGAGAGACCTGGGTTCGATTCCTGGCGGGGCGAAACGATGGGCAACTTTCCTTACTCCACATGCCTAATAATAATCCCTCAAGAAAAGAAAGATAATAAGTTGGTCGCTTCAATCCACGACTGTTTGTGAGACACTGCTGTGTGCGATTGGCTGCTGCGTTTCGCCCACAAAATATACAGTCAATTCATTTTACAGTATATTCTGTGAAGCGCTTTGAGACGTCTCGAAGAAGTGAAAAGCGCTATATCAAATGCAAGGGTTATTATTTATTATATTACTTGAGCACACTAATGGCAGGATCTTTGTGGTAAGCGCACTAATATGGCAAACAATCAGTAATTACCAATCCTCAGGAAATAGTGCAAATTGGGTACATCAAAATTTCATCACCTCTTGTTGCCCTTTCGCAATGATGCAGCTGAACTCTTTGAAGAAGATACAGCCACGTAGTTTTATCACAAGATCAATCCCAAATTGACTTGGGAATACTTGATGCTGGACACTGGAAAAATGTTCTATTCTCCAGCACTGACATTCCTTGCTCTAAGTAACTTAACTTTTCACCAATACTGTAAAATAAATACGCAGGATCTCAACTATAATAATAATTGCATTTGATATGGTGCCTTATCATGTCTTTGAGACGTCTCAAAGCACTTCACAGAATATACTGTAAAGTGAATTGACTGTATAATTTGTGGGCGAAAACCGGTAGCCAATTGCGCACAGCAGTGTCCCACAAACAGTCATGGATTGAAGTGACAATTTATTATTATTTGAAGGAATTATTACGCCCAGAAAAGTGATCCACCAAATGACTTAACAACCGGGTTCCTACTTCCTGCTAGGTAAACAGAGTCGTGTAGAGTAAGGAAACTTGCCCAACATTTCACCCTGCCGGGAATCGAACCCAGGTCTCTTGCTTGTGAGGCGAGTGCTCTAACCATTGAACTACAGGACTCCACTATATCTTATCTTGGCAGCGGTTACGATTTTAGAGCTTGGAAGTAGATTATTAATTATTTCTTAAAGGTCAACATGTCCAACACACTGCAAGCTTCACTTTCTTTCAACATGAGGAATGGCCCTTCTTGTTAAAACCCAACTGGAAACATGCCCAGATTAGACAATTCAAATGGAAGGGTCCTGCCTTTGTAGATTTCTACATTTTCCAGCCCAGTGACAAACAGTTGTTTGTATTTCTCTTCGTATATATTGTAGCAGGTTGAAGTGTATAAATAATAACAAAATAATAATCCTTGCATTTGATATAGCGCTGTTCACATCTTCTAGACGTCTCAAAGCACTTCACAGAATAGACTAAAGTGAATTGACTGTATATTTGTGAGCGAAATGCGGCAGCCAATTGCGCACGGCAGTGTCCCACAAACAGTCGTGGATTGAAATGACAAATTTATTATTTTTTTGAGGGATTATTATCAGGCATGTGGAGTAAGAAAATTTGCCCAAGGTGTATGGGTATTAAGCAATCATTATTTAGCAGGAATAAGAAGAATTAAACTGAACTACCTGTTGGAAAAACTAATTCTGCAGTAACTCCTAACTCAAACTCACTTTAGACTTTGGACTCACATAGACTAGGCCAGAGGTTCCCAAACGTTTTTGCTACATGCTCCATTTTCAGAGATTAATGTGTAACACAACCCAAACTCCTCATCCGCGCTTTTGTCATCTCCCATCTCGATGATTCCAATGCCCCAATTGCCGATTTCCCCAGCTCCACAAAATCCAACTAATTCAAAACTCCATCACTGTGTACATACCTGCACCAAACTCTGTATCCCAACCACCCAGTCCTTGTCAGGCTCCACTTGCTCCCTATTACAGAACAGATTAACTTCAAGATCCTCACAATCATTTACGAATCACTTCATGCCCTGGGACCCCTCTACCCTGTGTGAAGGGCGCTATATATAAATATATGTAATAGTTACTCAATAATCCTGGGCAATAGATTGCACTGTGGCCTGAGTCTCTGTGCCCTTCCCTTGGCATATGCCTTCTCACTCTTTGAACTCACCTTGGTGTTGGCAAGATTCTTAGAGGTCCACACTCAGGGCTTTGCCTACATTCTCCAGCAGGTTTATGGGGCTTCTGAGTTCAACCTGACCACCAGGAGGTATGCTCAGCCAACGTGCCCTCATGTTGGGGGAGCTTGACCTCTTCCTCACAGTTCAACACCCGATGCCCACCACAATATATTTCATTTTCACTGAAAATATTGTTGCAACAGCTCAAATTCATGCAACAACATGAACTTTGTCATGGTGAGACATAATCCTGAGATAACCAAAATCAAGCATTAGGAACATTGGGCCTTGAGTTCGAAGCTTTACTGCATGCTTATAAAATCTAATTGTTGTCATGCTGCTGATCATAAAAGTACACAAATGGAATTGGAGAACATTTGCACAGTAAGCATTTTGCTCCATTTCTTTGTTGTTGAAAACGTTGCACATTTCCTGTACAATATTTTGCTAATTGGAAACTTTGAAGTCCTTTTTCTCTGGTGCCAAAATAAGCAGTGCAGGATAACTGGAGGACTGCACTGTTCCTTAATGCAATCGTTTATGCAGTAAAAATGTCTTAAGATTGAGTTTCACCAATTCCTTTTTCAATATTTTTTTCTGAATATCAATCAGTGAAATCTATTGTTTTCTCCAGAACGTAATTTCAACATGTCCAAATTAACTAATTTGTTTTTTCTGCTGATGGTTCAGTTTGCGGGAACAGTGTAAATCTGGTTGTGCATATGCACAGGATTGCTAACTTTTTATATCAGGTTACTCCCAAACCACTTACTCCCCCAATTTTTTCACATTTTTATCACCAAAAATAGATCCTGAAAAGTACCCAGGGATTTGCTTTGTGGATGTGGAGTCCCATAGTGTATTGGCTAGCTTGAGAGAGTACCTGGGTTTGATTCCCATCTGGGGTGAAACCTTAGGCAAGTTTCATTACTTCACACACTTCTGTTTACCTAGTAGTAAGTAGGAACTCAGTTGTTGGTCGATTGGGCAGATTGCTCTCCAGGGGTAATAATCCCTCAAAAAAAATTGGTCATTTAATCCACAACTGGGACACTGCTGTGTGCAATTGACTGCTGCATTTTGCACACACATACACAGTCATTCCACTATACAATATATTCTGTGAAGCGCCTTGGGATGTCTCAATGACGCAACAAGTCATTAAATCAAAGGCAAGGATTCTAATTATTATTTTTTATTATATAAAAAAGACCTTAATAGTCTGAGATTAAATTCCTAGCCAATCCTGAGTTAGTTGATCTCAATTTGGCTAGCAATGGCCTTAGTTCTGAAGGAGAAAATTCAGCACCGTTTCCTCTCGATTGCAATCTGTAACTGAAAGGGCATTTATGTGAACTTCAGAGAACTGACTGTGATACTCCATGGTTGAATAGTTTGCCAACATTCATTATCCAGGCCCACCTATAAAGAATGACTTAATCGACAATGTCTCAGAGGGCTGCTGGCACCGTGGGACCTAACTCTGACATGAATCATTGCCTTCAGGAGAAATGTGGAATAAATTATATTCAGGAAAAATCTAAATATGTACGAAGTTCGAAATTTTTACATACAAATAGATGATATGGCCACATCCCATTCACATTATCTCAAGAGTTAGAACATTGTGCTTTACGTTATAGATTTGATATGTGCACATTTGTGTGCCAAAAATGTCTTTTATGATCAATGTAAAGATTTTATGTGAAAACAGTCTGGGCATCTCAATTGAGCTCCAAATAGCCATAATTCAGTTTTAATTTGTCCTGAATTGACATATTCACTCAGATCATAGATTGACGTTCAGGTGTATTTTGACATTTTTTAACAGGAACTTTGTCCCACATCTAATCCTTCTATATCTGAAATTGCCTGGTGTTCATTCTGGCCATGATGATTGGAAAGTATTCTACTGACATGTCTCATCCAGTTTAACACAATACCCACTTCTCTTCTTCCCTCCCAACAACGAGTCAGACTTATATCTACTGTTTAATAGATTGTTGTACTTGTAATATATATCTTGTTATTTCTTTTCAGGGTATGACACTGGATGATTTCAATCGATTGGACTTCGATATGATCCTCATGAGTCCTCCTTGCCAGCCATTTACGAGGTGCTGAATAATGAATTTCTAATTTTAAAATCTATAACATCTAACACCAAGTGAAGTTTTGCAACATGAATTTTAGTTTAGCTTGATGTTCTGAACGTTTCTCACTGAGACTTGTCCAGTGACTGGCTGGAATTGCTAGTGTGAATGCGAATTGTGCATAGAATTATGCCTGGTTCTAAACAGTTGAATTGAGCGTTGACAGTGAGTGACGGTGCAGGCTCTGACATGAAGATAGACCCTTCAGGTAAGATAACAGAGGTTATAACAGTTGAGTTACAACAGGTAGTATCGGTGGTAACAAAGGGGCAGTTGGAATCAGTGGGAACAGAGGAGCTGATGATATCAATCATCATCAGGATTGGAAGGAAAAGGTAGAAATTGTACAATAAATTATAAGGGCTTTCAAAATGTTCAGGATATCAATTCAATCCTAAATATTACAAATCACACATCGATCAGTACAAGAGGCATGGTGTTCCATAACATATTTGATCTCTGTCTTTTTTATCCTTAAAATCTTCCAGCCTGTTCTTAAGCTAACACATGAATAATTTAGATGTGCGCAAGTTATTTCTCCAATGAAAATTATGTAGAACATTACAGCACACAAAACAAGTCATTTGGCCCAACCAGTAAACACCTGTGTTTATACTCCACGTGAACTTATCCATCACTTATGATGTCCTCTCCCTTAACCCTCTTTTTCATTCTCTCTTATGTATGTATCAAGTTTCCTCTTTGTGTTGATGCTTTCTGTCTTTACCACAGCTGCCTCCAGCAGTGAGTTTCACAATATTGCCAAATAAGTTCAGTATCGTTTTAAAACTTAACTTATCTGAGAGCTCTACATGATGATGCTGGTACAATTAGAAGGGTGGAATTAAATAAGCCTTTTTCATCTCAAACTCTCGGATTGTTTTATTATTACACTATGTCATAACGATCTTGAGTACATCTATTCTATTTCTGTTAGAGAAAAAAGAAATAGCATTTTTGGATGAGTTACATCTGTTAGCTGTAAACTTTTTTTCCCATTTGGCTTTCCCACTCCATAATTAAGGCAGAAATTACCAGATTTTCTTACCAAGACAGAAACTGAGGAAAGTGAAAAGATTGTGTAGACAAGACAATCAACTCCAACGCAAATTTACATTTATATCGTGCCTTTCTTGTCAGGAGGATGTCTCAAGTATTTACCATTGGCAAAACATCTCTATATTAAAATTATTTGCCACTAGAACAAAAATATCCCTTAAGACATTTTTACTGTATTCTTCAAACTTACTTAGTGTCTTCAGTTGATACTAAACATTTTAAGTGCTCTGAGAAGCTACCCTGCGTGGAGAGCGTTATATAAGTGCAAGTTGTTATTGTTGTCATTGCTGTTGGGTAGCTTTTTCATTTGCAGTATACATTTTCTATTGAATATTAACAACTTGAGTGATATAAATTTCTGATGCTGAATTTATACTATGTAGAATAATAGGCAGCAAACATTGGACTTAAGACTAAAGTTACTGTGCTTCAATGTGCTTCAAAGTTACTGATTGATTAAATTGTGCAACGAACTGTTCTTGATGCTTCTAACAATTGAAGTAGCAAACGCTCTATTATATGTACTGCACATCTATTGCACGTACACAAGGTACAGTGTCAACCCACGGATCACTATTAACTGTTCCCTGTAATCTGATGGGTTAATGAATAACACATGGTAGACAAGCATGTTAATGTGTAGAGAAAATCAAATTTAAATTTCCATGCTAAAGATGAATGCAATTTTGCCAAACAAAATGGTAGTTGAAACATCAAACGTTTACAACACACAAAGGTAGCCAGTCACGTTTTCTGTCTGTGCCTTTTGCTTATGCTTGGAGCTCTCTAATCCCTTTTCCTATACATTTTAATATCACAACAACAACTTGCATTTATATAGCAGTCCTCATGCAGGGTAGAGTCCCAGAGTGCTTGACAGTGGCGGAGCATGACTAACAAACCGTTTTCTTTTACTCAAGAATTTATCTAATTTCCCTTTTAATTGCTGTTAGAGACTCAGTGTAGCTGAATTACTTAATTGTATTAAAATCAAATGTCGAAAGTTGAAAAGCACTTTGACCTTAAACATATTTGGTTTGCAAAACTGTAAAGTGAATGACTCATTTAATCATCATTTTTGATTTCTTGTTTCTACTTGTTCTCTCCTAACTTTATCACTTGGTGGACCTGCATTGTGGACCTGTCAGCTTGGCTCAATTGGCACACTCGCCTCTTGGTCAAAAGGTTGTGAGATCAAACCACACATCAGGAACTTGGAAATTTTTAGTTTAAAGCTCCAGTGCATCGCTGAGGGTGGTCACTGGATTGTCAGAGATACTACCGTGTGGATGAGATGTTAACCGAGATACTGTCTGCCTGTTTAGATAGATGTTGAAGGTCCCATGGTACTCTCGGTGTTCTGGCCAACAGTTCTTCTGATTTTTGTTTTTGGTCAGCCGTGTGTCTGTTTGACACATGCAGAAACCCATCACCATGCTTCAGAGTATCCAACTCAAACAAAGTGCCATTCATTCCAACTACATCTATGAATTCCATTGAGTTTCCCCCATGGAAATTCCCATGTTTAGAATGGATCCCTACCCCATTAAATCCTACCAATGATTCTTCTGATAAATTGGTCATTTACTACTTGGCTATTTGTGGGACACTGTTGTGCACAAATTGGCTGTCCCATCTGACTACAAATATAGATACTATACTTGACAGCAATTTCCACTGAAGTGCTTTGAGATATTTCAGCATTATAGGAGCTATATTAAATGCAAGAATTATTATAATTAGGTTCTTCAATTTTTTAAAAAAGTAGCTCATTTGAAGTTCAATCCTTCCTTTATAAATTAGAATAGAGTTAGGAAAATTATATTATGAGTTTAAATCACTCAATAGCTCTTTGAGAATTTAAAGATGGCATTCAGTATTTAACTATTAAAAAAGCTTAATTGATAGAAAATTTTGTACTGTTTTGAAAGCTAAAATATGAAAAAGCTGTATTTGGGGAGGTGACCAACGGGTGGTCTGTTCGCCTTCTCCCTGGTATCTATACTATTCTTGTTCAGTGCTTTCCTGATGTCCTTGTACAGTGCTTGGCAGGAGAATGGCCCTAAACAGATAGTAAACTGTTATGGTTCTGTGTCAACAACAACAAATGACACTTGTATAGCGCCCTTCACGTCAGAATGACGTCCCGGGATGCTGGACAATCAGGGATTTGGACCCGAGCTGGGAGTTGGGGGTCAGGAGGGGTGGAGGGCAGGGTGGGTGGAGGTGGGAGGATGGCCGAAGGCACGGTCGATGAGGAAGGTCTTTAGACGGGACTTGAAGGAGGCACGAGAGGGGGTGAGGTGGAGGGATTGTGGGATAGACCTCAGAGCGTGGGGGCAGAGATGCTGAATGCCCGACCTCCATGGGTGGGGCGGGAAGTGCAGGGGACCTGGAGCAGGTCGGTGTCTGCCAAGCGGAGGACACGGACAGGCTGATATGGGATATGAGGTCGGAGAGGTGGGGGGAGCCAGACCATGGAGGGCTTTGAAGGAGAGAACAAGGGTTTTGAACTCAATTCTCTGAGGGATGGGGAGCCAGTGAAGCCAGACAAGGAGGGGGTGATCGGTTTGGAGACACGAGCTGCGGAGTTCTGAATAATGTGCAGCTTGTGGATGGGAAGAGTTGGGAAGGCTGACGAGCAGGACGTTGATGTTGTCAAGTCGAGTATATTTGACAGGTAGTTGAATGGCGTTATTTTGAAGTATTGTGGATTAACCAGCGTCGTGGGCTGATGGAGCCGGACAGTTTTGTGCGCACCAACACTTGCCAGTGACCTCATCCATTATGTGGTCAGTAATATCACCAGTTGTGTGATCAGCGCCAACACAATGTGACGGCCGCTCACCATCGTGCCCTGGTGTAAGGCGGCTGGAATGTTCTGGACCCCAAACCCCGTCTTGCAATGTTTCAAAGACAAGCTCTATCAAGTTCCTGTTACAAAAGTCTAACAGTGTGTGTTTATCTTTCAAACAGAATAGGGTCACAAAAGGATGTATTGGATCCTAGGACAAAGAGTTTTTTGTATATCCTTGACATACTTCCAAGGTTTGTATACATTTGTCAGCATACCATTATCAACAACAAAAACAACGACATTATGCTTATTAGAAAAGGCTCTTTTAGCAAACACATAAGCGCTAGATGGTAAATGAGTAGAAAATATTGTAAAAAAAGTTGTTGCTTCAAACCCATTTGTCTCACAATACTGTAGTTTGCATGGAGCTCCCCTCTTTAACCAGTTTGTTTGTTACTGCGCTGCATTACATCATGCAGCACAGCTAAAGAACACATTTTCAAAGCTAATTCTAAGTGTAGTAAATGTCTTATTTAATTAGATGATGATAGGTTCCCTGAGTTGTGAAAACTCAGCAAGAGGCACAGTTTTACTGCAAGACCATTCAAAAGAAGTTAATTGCTTGTTAAAACGAAAAATACTGAAAAATGGACATATTAACCAAATAGATTTTTTTGCTGGTCATCTAATAGCCATTATTATTAATTTACAGCAGAGTTGAATTACAGCACTATAGTCGGGATCCACAAAATCCCAATCACTGCTATACTGGCGCAAAATCATCAGTCAGTGCTTCTGCATTCTCTGCGCATGTGTGCAGAAAAATCACTGGCTCTATTGAATCTATTGACTGGCTCTATTCAAAATACCAACCAATGCATCGGAAGCCAAATGACACCCTTTGGGGTATTAGGTAACCCTCAATGTCACTTCATCATGATGTCAACAGTGACCAAATGACCCAGAAGTGGACCCACATGCCAGCCAGCATTTTGAAGCACTGATGGAGCCAGCATGCGCAATATTGATTTATTTGGCTAACTAAATGTTGGGAGACCTCAATCTACTACAAGAAAACCAGCATTATCATAAAGCAAATTGTAATACAGTTCTGCGATAATAATGTGATTTTTTTCGTAGATTTATTTGATGAACAAATCCAGTTTTAATGATTTTTGTGAATATTCACAAGAAGTGTTACCGCCTATTTCTGACTGTCTTTAAATTAGTTTTTATAGTTCTAGTCTGTGTTGCCTAGGAAAAACACAGATGTTGCTGTTATTGAGCTTGGTTTGTATATTTAGAACCTTGAATTAAATGTTTTAACACAAAATTTGCAGTTGTACACTTTGCAGTCAATTTTAATTCTAAAGAGTTTCATCAATGCTTGTTGCTAAATATAAACCATTCACATTAATGGGAGCTAATGAAAACCAGAATCCAAAAAAAATTCTGAAAGTTACTATCTTTGGTTTTCTTCAGACTTTCAAAGACACCAAAATATATTCTTCTAGAAAACGTCAAGGGATTTGAAACTTCTGTTGCTAGGTATGTTTCCTTTTTTGCTAAACATATGTTCTTGGTCTTTTGACCAATAAGATTTCTTATTAAGAAATTGGGAGTTCATCACTACCACTCATGGAAATTCCACTTTAACACAATCTACTTTTCAGAGCTGTGTTCCCGTGAGCATGATCTTGGTTAATAGGCCAACACCAGGTTGGAATTCAAGGCCGTATATTGGGTAGTCTGTCACGCAGACGAAAAGCAAATTGAAATGTTACATAGATGCAGCTAGCAGGTGCTTTTCTGACCATGTTTTTGCATGTTCAGTGTGCTTGATGCTCCATGTTCTATTTCCTGGTATTCACTTCCTTTACCTAGGTGGAAAAAAAACACAAGTGGAAATGGAGAGCATTGGTACATGCATTGACCTCATTGTTTGTGAATTATGCAGTTGGATAATTTGGTATAATAAGCGTAAACCACCAACCTTCATCTTGCATCCTCTCTTGTATCTGTAGTCATGCATGGATAATAAGTCACGTCTCATTCAACAATCCGAGCGCAGTGCAGCAGAATGGAATCATTATTCATGGTTAAAATGATTCTCCACTAATGAAGAATTTCCCATCACATCGGTTATTGTAGTATTAGTGGCGGTGAGAATTTTATCCTCGAGTTGTTCATTCTGTTAATGAGCTTGGTAACCTGCCAATAACTCCTCCTCCCCTCAATCCCACTTGGAAATGCGGTAAAACACTCAGCATCCATTTAACCAAATGATTAACCGTCCAAACATACACAAAGCATGAAGATATTCTATTTTCACAGTTGTTATTTTTGGAGTTATAAGCTTTGGTTTGATGTCATTTGAATCATTTGAGTAATTCTGTCTCGTAAAAAGGGCTGATGTTAAATTGATTCTTCAAAAACGATCATCTTAAAGCATTCTGTGTCACTTGAATTTCATTAAACATTTAATATACGATGTAACATTCTAATTTTGGTTGTTTTCTGCAGAGATAAATTGATACAGACACTGGAGAGCTGTGGGTACAATTACCAGGAATTCCTTCTGACTCCAACATGTGTAAGTAGATGTATCAAATGGGCTGACATCTTACCTGTGTTTGTAGTCTTTCTAAAATGAGTACCGCTAAAGAACCTTGCAACTATATTTTATTGTTTTGTGAAATAGACTTGTGAATACAAATATATTGCTTTCCGGACTGGACCAACAATTTCTTTCAGTGATAGATCTCGGAAATGCTATTTGTGTAGTTTAGTAATTACTGATATACAGGGTCACCACTTGATGGAGGAATCTCTAAACTTCCTGATATGTTTTGATCTGGAGTCATGCTCCCTGCTTACCTAAATTCAGAGAGTAATTAGGCACAGGTTGACAAGAGCCAAGGCCTGGGGACCCCAGCTAAAAAACAAATAGCGAGCCATTGAAAACACTATCTAGCAAGTTTCTTTCAACTTATCTGTCTAAAATGCATCCTTTGACGTTGTCTAGCTATACAATGAGGTTTCTAACATCTGAAAAAAAGATTCATGATACATTTATCTCACTTTTCTTTGTGGAGAAAATGACTCATGTTAGAATACTTTTTTAAATGTCCATTTTTAACATTGACAGGACCATTTTTAACATGTGAAAGTGTGAAAGGCTATTCAACCATGCATAGCATCACAGATGACAACACTGCCATTAATACAGTAGGAAATAAATTAATAGCAATAAGGAAATACAGAATTGTTCACTACAATAGGAAGTCATTTGTCCCTTTTTATTGTCTATGTGGTGTCACATGAAAGTAGAAGTTAAAAGTTACTTATTTAATTAATTATGAGAGTTTGGTTCCAAGCTTTCCTACAAGATTAATAACCTATTACACTACAACCATACTAGACCTAGGAAATATCCAGCATATAAAGTCCAGTTCACCATTTTGTTGATGCAAATAAATGACCTCAATGTGCTGAAGAAAATGGATTTCCAAATCTATAGTTTGCACAGGAAAGTGACTCCAACTCTAACGGTTAATTAACAATGAATGTGGAAGAGCAAGACCATGGAGGGCTTTAAAAGTGAAGCTAAGGATCTTGAACTTAATCCACTGGGGGATGGGAACCAGTGAAGCCGGGCGAGGATGGGGGTGATTGGCTCAAGGATCGTAGTGCGGGAGAGGACACGAGCTGCAAACTTCTGAATAATAATAATAATAATCCTTGCGTTTCACGTCGGGCGGACGTCCCAAAGCGCTTCACAGAACACACTGTAAAGTGAATTGACTGTATATTTGTGGGCGAACGCGGCAGCCAATTGCACACAGCAATGTCCCACAAACAGTCGTAGATTGAAAATGACCAATTTATTATTGTTTTTGATTTTGGAGGGATTATTATTAGGCGTGTGGAGTAAGGAAACTTGCCCAAGGTTTCGCCCTCTGCCTGGAATTGTACTCAGGTCTCTCGCTTGCAAAATGAGTGCTCTAACCACTGAGCTACAGGACTCTGCAGTTTATGGAGAGAAGAGTTGGAAGAGTATTATAATTGTATTTGCTGGTATCATCCTCGTGAGTCTACGTTACACATGCCTCTGATATTTCTATCATGCAGTGTGCACAGTTGCACAAAATGTTATAGTTGTAGCCTTACCAATGTCTTGTACAGATTCAAAATGACCTCCTTCATTTGTATTCATTGCCACTATAATATTTGTCATTGTCCCATTTTTTCTGCTAGCAATTATGTTACTGGCTGTACCTGTTGCAGCTGACTTGAAAACAGTTTCATTTAATCGGCCTTCTCTCTTTCGTCTAGCATTTTTATTTGTCCTTGAAAGACTTGAACTTCTCTACTTAGGCATCTTTATTCCTTAAGATTAAGAAAATGTGCCATTGAACTCATTAGCATCCCTTGTTCACATATTTGCACACATATCCTTTTGGGAGGACTCCTGCGGGGACACTTTCCGAGAAGGCATAAATCATGTCTCTGCATCAATCGGTTATTGTGTTTTTGGCAGACAGACAGATGTTTTGTCTTTATTAGTATAGATTTTAACACACATTCGTTCAAATCTTGTACAGTACTTAATTTTGAGTTCTGCAGGAACTGTCATTTTGTATTTGTTCACCATTATAATGATGCTAACATGTGTTTTATTGTAGCTGGGCATACCAAATTCAAGACTGCGGTATTTTCTAATTGCAAAGCTTCAGCCTGGCGCTTTCTGCTTTCAAACCGTTAACTGGGTAGGTTGCAATTTTAATGATGTGTTGCTTAGTATCAGCGGATTGTGAAAGAAGTGATCACTTGATGAAGCAATGTTTTGCAAGTTGCTTGTTAAGAGTTTGGAACAAGTCATTTCATCTCATCTTAATGAATGTTCTGAAGAACTGGATAGAACGCATAAAAACATTTTGTGCAACTGTGCACGCTGCATGATTAGAACTGGCATAGAAATGTTCCACATTTTTAATTGGTTTCTGTTACTGTCTGTGATCTTTGGTATTGCATACCATGCAACTCGAATTCGACAGCATGCCCAAATGAAACTTGTGGCTTGTTATTAATTGTTGTTCTGCTATCTTTAAATTGGCTTGTTTTATTTGGCTTCAGTGCCAATGTAAGGCAGCAGAATGCCATTAGATTTAGCGCCTTTGTGTCTGAACCTGCTTCTGATCTTACTAGTTAATCTTGTTTAGTGCTTGGTGAGCGCGGAATTGAATCAGGAAACAATGTAATGAGCAATCAGAGGGAGGCCGGCTGAGGTCACAAGTGGATAGTCCTTGAGGGGGTAACACCAGGATCGCTGAATTCTTGGCCTCGCACCTTGGAGAGAAATTGATTGAGGCTGGGGCAGGCAGCACACTCCATGCTGACCAGGGGCACAGCCAAGTGACAAGGAGCATCAGAATAAGGCTGCTTGCTTCAAAAGAAAGCATAGAGTTTACCTGATTTGGTGGCCTTGGGCCTATTAAAATCTATATTTTTGGTCACGAACTACGGCTTCGTCTGCTACACTCCATGCCACTACAATTCAAATACAACACATACAGTGGATGTACTTCCTATTGTCCATTGTAATCACATTGCCTGGCCAAAATACCTCCATATTAATCACCCATTCATTTTATGCTCTCTTTCACTAAACAAACAATCTCATTCCAAGAGACGAGCTGGAAGTGGAAGTACTCTTGTGACAGTGGAGTTAAGGCTCATTGTTAGGAAGCATAAAAACCTTTACTCTGCATCTATGATGGTACAGAATGGCCTGACACGGACACCATGACAAAAGTGGGGAAATGTATTCTATTTTTACATATCACTCTGTCACACACATGTGCACACACACACACAGAAATTGTCTTCATCCAGTGAGGGAAATTCACCCAGAAACAGGGTCCCTTGTGAAGATTCATAGCATGGGCGGTCAGATGACCCTGAATTCTGCTTGTTCTAAAACTTTCCTCTTGTTTCTGCCTCCCTTTGTTTTCACTCAAATTACCATTGGCTAGTTTTGTACTTGCCTCCAAACAGTTTTTAAATAAAACTCTCTCCTGGGAACTTGTAGGAAGGATGTTTATTTGAAGTTTATCAAGATTGACTATATTTTGCTTGGTCTGCAAGTTTTGATGTCATTTTTCACAAGCACTGTTTTGAATAGCAGTCTGCTCTAGCCTTTAGCAATGTGACCAGCTCTGGTCAATTTCACTGTGGGCACCAGTCCATGATAGTTCTGAGGGCCGAAATTCTATCCAGACTTCGCCTGTAAGACTATTGTGACCTAAAATGTAACATTGGAGAGTTGCGGAAAATTCTTTTGTTATTCCCAGCTATGCCACCATCAGCTCATGTGCCCAGCATTGTCAAGCACGTTGAGATGTCTCCCGGACGTGAAAGGCACTATGTAAATCCACATTGTATTGTATGAAGTCTTAAATTGAAAGTCAGTTCTAGCTACCTTCCAAATTTTCAATTTTTTCATGATTCTGCTCAAGTCGGAACATTGTTAGCAAAGATACCAGGGAAATTCCCTTCTCGTTTCGAATAATGTTTTTCAAATATATTTAGCTTGCCCAGTTATTTTTCTAATTTCATATGCTCCTGGTCTGGCCTCCTCTTACTGGGGTGCAGTTTCCATGGACACTGGTCGCCCTCAGATATCCCACCCAAGTGGTCATTGTTCACGTGTGAATCTCAGCAGTGAGTGTCAGGAGGTCATTCAAATTTAGAGGGTGTCACAGTGTGCTTGATCCCTCTATACCCGGTAATGGCAGTAGAAGGTGCTGCTGAGGGAGCAGCTCCAGGGCCCTGGTTGATTTTTCCTTCATTAATCCTGGGAGGAGGAGGTCAATTTAGCCTCAGTCGAGACCATCAAAATCAGCACAGATGGGATTTGAACCAGCAAGCTTCTCATCCGTACGTTGCAACGCTATTCACTGCATCATAAGGATTGCCTTTTTCAATTACTGTCATGGGATTTTTAAGGCCCTTTTGAATAGGCAGGTGGGATATCAATTTAACATCTCAACTGAAAGACTATACCTCCAAGAATACGATACAAAATTAATACTAATTTACATTTCAGATCAGGAGGCACTGCACTGGAGTATCAGAACAATGAGAAGTCTTTGACTGGATATAAAGTTCAATATTCATGTGTTTATTAATCACTCAGGAATGTTGAATTTTTTTTCAAGATAAAAATATTGAAAATAGTATATATGTTTTCCAATGTGGCCTGGCTAACATTTTCTCTTGTGTATGCAGATACTAGAAGGCTTCCCTCACCATGAACGTGATGATTGGAAACAGTCTAAGCTGCCCAGTTCAGATCAAACATTGTCCACTGGTGATCACACAGAGAAGCTGAATAACTCTGAATGTGGACATGCTGACAACAGCAAATGCCAAGAAATGGAGACTTTAATTTATAAATTAGAAACGTCTGGACACTTGGAACGAAAACTAAAGCAGAACAATAATTTATCCATTCAGATGATTCAAGATTTTTTGGAGGAGAAGTTGCAGAATCCAAGCCAGTATCTCATATCTCCGAAGGTCTTAATGCGCTATGCTTTGGTACTAGATATAGTGGGGCTGACCTGCAGGAGATCAGTATGCTTCACTAAAGGGTAAGAGCCTTCAAGTAAATTTTGAGAAAACTACATCCTAAAGTTATAGTTTAAAAAATGTTCAGTTGGAACATGTTCAAGCAAGATTGCCCAGGGTTAACTTCATATTCCATTGGGTGAGGTGGTTGTGGGGTTTGGAAAATATGCTTTAATTGCTTTTTCAACATGGAACCTTTAGAAAACACACTCAGTACGTAAACTGTCTTTTCTTTATATCATTGTGACTCCTAAAACTGACTCTGAGGAGATATCAGTTCAGACCTTAAGTTTCAGGAGTTGAAGTGACATATTGGGGTTTATCTGCAGAAAGTCCAGTTAATGATACAGGCAATTTTAAGGCGATTACACTAGGCTGGCCCATTTTTAACCTCAGTGTGCATGTATTTTTGAACTTCGTCCTTGGCAAATGCTGTTCCAAATTCTATTGCATTCACGAAGGATTGTGCTTTCTACTTTTACTTAAACATGCAGGACTTTGAAAATGTCAATATTGAACTTCATTTCAATATCTGTTGCTTTGCTTAATTAGTTCTGTTCTACTTTTTAACTCAGATATGGTCATTATGCTGAAGGAACTGGTTCAGTATTGCAAACTGCGTCAGATGTAGAGGTATGTATTTTTTTTGTCGTTTGAAGTAGCGGGTTACCACTTTTGTTTAGCACAATAGGAATCTTTTGAGATAAAGCTATTTGATTTGATAAATAATGTAAACTTCGAGTCATTTAGTAGCACCTATTAACTGGTATTAACTTCAATGGTCCAAAAATATTTTGGGAGTGGTAAATTCATGCAACAGGTCCTATCTTTGCTTATTTACTTATTTAAGTATCTCTGGTAATATTAATTATTTTTGTTTGTTTGGTTAAGCAATGTCAATCTTTCACAACCGATTCATACTTTCCTTTAGGCTGCCAATCATTTTCACTATTTTTGAAGCAGAATTTACTAAATTGACTGCTTTCTTTAAAATAAACAATTGAAGTTAGATGCAAAACAATGTTAACTGCAGAAATTAGTTTCAGCTTCCCTGCATTTGACACTTCATACAAGAATGTAGATTAAGTTTGCCTGTACTAGGAATAGCTGGTTGCAATGTAATTTTATGTGAAGAACTGTTTACAAGCAAGTCTCCATGTTTTTAATTGGCACATGGTGTAAATAATGAACTGAGGCTACATTCATATTTGGGTTGTACAAATACTATGTGCTGAGTATTTTTATATCATTAAATAATAATGAAAATTAGTATACAGGCAAAAATGTAGCTTGACAATTTGAATATGTTTGTTTTATTTGTTGAGTTTAACTATTGGAAGCAAAAAAAGTTGCAACAAGACTTTGAGTTACATACAGAATGGGATTTCTATAACTTTAGCATAATTGCTGCAAAATGAGTTTATTGTACATATAATCTCTGACTGTTCAGCACCTTGGGACGTTCTCCCGAAGTGAAAGATGCTTTACAAATGTAATTTTGTATTGTGTTGTATATACGAACCAGAAAAAAAGTACTGCAGTTCTACCTTTGCTGTGATCCAGGTCAAATTTAGGAATGTGTCTATTTTCTTAGGAAACATCTTTTGAACATTTTTGGCATTGATCTCAAATGAGTTGGATGTAATCTCACATTTGCAGAAATGTTTTGTTTAGGTTTACCCAAAAGATATCTTGTCTAGTCTTAGCCTGGAAGATTGTTTTTGTCTTAAAACTTGCAATAGAGCAGAATTGTGGAAAGTTCACACTTTCAATTTTAAATTAATAGTCTTTTTTTCCTGCACGTTTTGAAACTGCAGAAAAAACGGCTTCCAAATTATTTTTTTTCCAAAAATTCTATACTAGAATGGACTAAAGTTAAGACCATAAGGATTTGAAGTCTCAGAGTTCATGTATAGTTATTCAAGAAGGCATTTAAATCTAATCCTTTTGATTAAAAGCATCATTTCCACGCCATCGTCACTTTCCAGCTGGACTATTCCAATGCCCTCCGCACTGATATCCTCAGCTCTACGATACACAAAATATAACTAATTGAGAACTCCACCGCCCGGATTCTCACCCGCACAAATCTCCGTACCCCATCACACCAGTCCTTGCCAGGCTCCACTAGTTCCCAATCACTGAACGGATCGATTTCAAGATCCTCTCACCGTTTTCAAATCCCTTCATGTCCTTGATGTCCTTGCACCTCCCTACTTATCCAATTTGCTTACCCCCCACTCCATCACCCGCTGCCTCGGCTCGGCTGGCTCCGGACTCCTTTTCGTCCCTCATCCCCTTCGCTCCATCATCGGTGGCCGCTACGCCCTGAAACTCTGGAACTCTCTCCCTCAATCCCTCCGACTTTCCCTCTCCATCCCCATTTTCAAATCCTGCCAAAAGACCTTTTTTTGATCGTGCTTAAGGTCACATCCCCCTCCTCAGCTCAGGGTCAGACTCTGCCTCTGTCAAGCACTACGAGACTACTCCACATGAAGAGTGCTATATAAAGGCAGGTTGTTGTTGTAATAGTGAGTTAAGATGTATCTCAATAACTTTAATTGGTAATTTTTCTGGATTGTTGATGAGGACTTGAGGAAAATCAAGTGCCTGTTTACTGTACTTACTGTTTTCTTTCCCTCTAACAGCTTTCCACAGTCTTTCAGGAATTTGAAACTCTGTCAGAGAATGAAAAGCTGGCCCAGTTATCAAAATTAAAACTACGATATTTCACTCCAAGAGAAATAGCGAATCTCCATGGATTTCCTGCAGAGTTTAGTGAGTACACAATTATTCTTGTGTATTGAGGTTGTTGACTGCAATGAGTCAAGTCTGTATAATTAATTTAAATAAAATTATCATAATTTTTATAATCTTTTAGGTTTTTGGACACAGAGATAATCAAGCTCACACAGACCGATGCTCCTTCATTGATATACTTTATTCAAGAAACCTTTATTTAACAATGTACGTACAGAAAGGCATATTTAATGATCCAGGAAACAATAATTATTGTCTTTTATCCTAGGGAGGCTGTTTCAACTTAGTTAGTGACCAATACCTTTATTGATCACTAACTAGGCTAGTTTGGGACCAATACTTATAGCCCCTTAACAGCATGTTTCTGATCTTGTGCTTCACCCACCTCCTTCAATTCATCATCATTTTTCAATTGTGTTACAAATGTCATCCCCCACACTTGTTTAAAAGCAGCTATTTTTATCAAACCCATACTGTACTTTACTTAAGACAACATAAACGTGAAACAACTCAGACTGGTTACCACCCCCCTCCCCCCATAACATTTCTCATAGTGTGAGATAACTCCAACACATTCCCTCCCACTTTTGCATACCAAAGCTTACTAGTCACACATGTTTTCTACATAACTACACAAGGGCATTGGATAAACAAAAAACAGGCACGATTCATTTCCATCAAGGTTTACAAAGGTTCTCAACAGAAATTAATTTAAGAAGGTTTACAGATGTATTATTCCATAATGCTTCAAGGTTTAAAAATATTTCCTCCCAGTCCTTTTGCTGAGTCTCCCCAATGCACACCATCCTCTCAGATGAAGGCCAGTAGGGAATCTGTTGCCCGGCTCTGATTCAAACTTCTTTAAAGCGCTTGGAGATGCAACCCTGCATGAAGGGCGTTATATAAAATGCATGTTGTTGTTGTTGCTTCAAAACTGACTGCTCAGAAAAGACTTTGATTTTCCCATCCACTCTTTGAGAAGTATCTGTTCACTTTATGAGAATATGACTGAGTATGATTAACTTATTGAGTGGAAGGGTGCAGATTGCTCAGAGTTTTTTTTAGGTGCTTCGTTGTGCTATAAACTTTATAGCACAACTTTATACCTGTTATTCCATATCTTTTTCTATCTTGCATGCAATTAGGGATTAAACGTTAAGTGTAAGCCAGATGATTTCCCCATAGGTAGAAAGGGCAGATGGTCCCCACGTGCCTAACGAATGCACGTACCAGTGATGTTCACAAGCGATATTACTCTGAGCTGTGGGAACAGATCATTGGCTCCAAGGTCACCTGCCAGGCAATGGAAAATCAGAATTGAGTTGATCCTCTGTTGCAGTTCCTAAGCCAAGCAGGTCTATAAAACCTGAAGGCACTGTTGATTACGGATCAGCATGACTTATTAGCAGAACCTGGAGGAGAAACCAGTTAATGGGGGCAGGGAATCTATCCTCTTAGCTCCTGTTAACCCCACAAGAGAAAGCCCTAGTAGATTAGGTGAACCTAGATAGGAAACCACTGAGAAACGATTAAAACTCAACAATATTCGAACACACATTCTGGGACGCTCAAGCTCTTGCCAATCTACACTTAAACTCTTCAGGATTAAGTAACATAGTGGAGACAAACTGCTCATTGTATATCACAGGGTGGTCCAACTGGTGGCCCGCCGGTCGATTTCATCCACCACCCCCACCCCACCCCCAATTCCATGCCCCCCCACCTCTCCATTTCATCTGGCCCACCCACTCCTTTCATAAGCCGTAAATGTTATATTTCTGGAAGAGAAACGCAAATATGTTGCTTATTCGGCCCGCAGATGTTTCTCAAATAGGGCTTCCGGCCCTCAGCAGTCAAAATAATAAATTGGTCACTTCAATCCACAACTGTTTGTGGAACACTGCTGTACACAATTGGCTGCCTCGTTTTGCACACAAAATATACAGTCAATTCACTTTACAGTATACTCTGTGAAGTGCTTTAAGACGCCTCCAGCTACCGGCCCATCTCAAACCTCCCTTTCCTATCCAAGGTCCTTGAGAGACCCATTGCCTCCCAGCTTCGCTCTTTCCTCTCCTCCGTGAACCCCTCCACGGAAACTGCTCTGGTCAAGGTCACAAACGACATCCACATGTATGCGGATGACATCCAACTCTATCTCTCTGCCTCCACCCTCAACTCCAGGACTACTGGAGTCCTGACCGACTGCCTGTCCGAAATCAAGTCCTGGACGAGGGACAACTTTCTCCAACTCAACGTCAGCAAGACTGAGCCCCTACTGATTGGCTCGTGCCAGTGCCTCCGCACCTCGGGCGCTGGCAGCATCAGCCTCCACGGCTGCACACTCAACCTCGCTAAGCCAGTCAGGAACTGGGGTATCTTGTTTGACCCTGAACTGTCCTTTCTCCCCCACATCCATGCCATGACCGGCACTGCCTACCACCACCTCTGCAACATTGCCAGACTCCGCACTGCCTCACTCCTCAGACTGCTGAAGACCTCACCCACGCATTCGTCACATCAAGGCTTAACTACGGGAACTCCCTCCTCATCGGCCTTCCCAACTCTTCCCTTCACAAGCTGCAGATCATCCAAAACTCTGCAGCTCATGTACTCTCACGTACCAGGCTCTGTGACCCCATCACTCCCACCTTCGCCTGACTCCACTGACTCCCCATCCCCCAGAGGATCGAGTTCAAGATCCTCGTCCTCACTTTCAAGGCCATCCATGGCCTTGCCCCCTCCTTCCTCTCTGACCTGCTGACTCTGCCTGCTCCCTCCATTCAGCGAGCTCCGGCCTGCTCCATGGCTCCCGCCCAACCCACCCTACCATCAGGACTTCATCGGAGTCCTGTAGCTCAGTGGTTAGAGCACTCGCTTTGCAAGCGAGAGACCTGAGTTCAATTCCAGGGAGGGCGAAACCTTGGGCAAGTTTCCTTACTCCACACGCCTAATAATAATCCCTCCAAAAAAACCAAAAACAATAATAAATTGGTCATTTTCAATCTACGACTGTTTGTGGGACATTGCTGTGCGCAATTGGCTGCCGCGTTCGCCCACAAATATACAGTCAATTCACATTACAGTATATTCTGTGAAGCGCTTTGGGATGTCCTCCCGACGTGAAAAGCGCTATATCAAATGCAAGGATTATTATTATTATTATTATTATTATTATTATTATTATTATTATTATTATTATCAGTGGCCGGGCTTTCAGCCTCTCTGTCCCCACACTCTGGAGCTCCATCCCACGGTCCCTTCACCTCACTTCCTCCCTTGCCTCCTTCAAGGCCGGTCTCAAGACCCTTCTCTTCGATCGTGCCTTTGGTCACCCTCCCACCTCTCTACCTTCCCTCACCCCTCCTCCATGCTCAGGCCCCGACATCTGACTGTTCAGCACTTTGGGACGTCCTCCCGACGTGAAAGGCGCTCTATAAATGTAATTTTGTTGTTGTTTCCGTATGCCAGACACCCGGTGACAAATTAAAATTATCCTGAGACAGTGAAAGCAGATCATCGTGCTTTTCAGTCAAAAAATAGGAGTCCTACAAGCAGAAAATAAGAATACAGTACACTGAAATATTTTTCAAACTGAGGATATTACTTTTTTGAACTGAAATAATTGTGATATTTTACCTACGTCTTCTGGAACACAGTCGTCTCTATGTACTGAATCGTTTCTGCAATGGGATGCCACAAAATTTAAAGTGTAACCAGTTGGGGGGACTGGAAGAGTGTTGAGTTAGACCATTGATGTGGAGCTGAGTTTGAATCAAAGACATTTTGATCACTGTTGGCCAAGCGTGACCACCTCTGTGGTGTTGTCAGTGGCTGCGTTCCATTTGTCTTATTTTCCATAATAAAGCTAGTTCTGAAGCTTGTCTCTGGAAAAGGCGAAGTGTAGCTTCACAATCTCACATTGAATATTTGTTAGGCAATATCTTGTTGATTTTGGAAAAGACTAGATATGGGCTTTGAGTGTGTATGTATATCGTGTGTATATATAATTGGATATCTTGATGTTCAAAGAGAAATATTTTGGGAGCAGTTTAATAGCAATAAATGCCTTCAATATGTGCTTGCTTGACAAGTTAAAGATAAAATGAAAGTTTATTGGATTTGAGCTAATTCTGTTCCTCTGTTTAATCTAGGTTCAATATGCTTTCTGTCTGTGGCACCCTTTCCTGTCTTTCCTCTTTTATTGATGATACGTTATGGGCATTGTTTGTCCAAGTGATCTTCTCTTTTTCCCCCCAAGCTCCAAACATATCCTGCATCCTCATTGTGTTGGAATCTGAATACACATTATGGGAATTGTTTGTCTATTATGCACTATGTGTAAGTGCAGGTGTTATTGTTCACCATGTGTAAATCATGTGTACAGAGAGAATTACAGTAATTCAGTAATTCACAATGGCATATTTTCATAGAGTAATCTCTTGATGAAAATTTGTTTGACTATTTTTTAGATTCATTTCCAACCTTTATTTTACTCCTCTGCTTAGTGTTTGTTATTTATTGTATCTATTCTCATCTACATTCATTTCTGCATATGGGCATATACAACATTGATACACATGTTGTAAATCTTTTTGTTTAACTATTCTACCTCTTAGTTCCCTCTGTCCAATTTGGAGCAACTTTTTTTTAAAAAGGTTTTAAACCCCAAGGCCTGAAAACTCTGCCACTAAGATTGTGCAGAATTTTGGAAAATTATTAACATCAGTCTTAATTTGGAAGCAGGTTTTTTGCAGCTCTTGAAAAGAATTTAAAAAAACTTGCTTCAAGAGTAAAACTAAATTTATTGAATTTATCCAAGCTGCAAGGCATTATCCTGCGAAAAAGGGCACTATATAAATATATGTTGTTTAAGAATTTTTGAAAAGATTAATTTGGATTATAATCAATTGATCAGAAGTATTTTATGATGATTATTGATTAAAGATTGTGTTGATAATTAATACTGTGTTGAACAAAAAGAAAGGATACACTCAAGTGAGCTCTTTGAGACCTTTCGACTTGACAAGAGGCTGTAAAAATGGAAGATCTTTCAATTAAGTTTGCTTTGTTTTTGCAATTGAAATTCATTCAGTTTGGAGATTAGCATTGTCTGGCTAATGAGGAAAAGTTTCATATTCCATGAGTCGAGTGTTTGTACTAAGCAGTTAGTTAAGGGAACTGCTTCCGTCAGCAATTAAGTCCAATCAGCTTTTTGGCTAATGCAGTTTCTCATGTATTTTGGTTAATGCGGTTTCAAATGTATTCTCATATATTCGGGGCAAATTCAATTTGCTCCTGATCATCTGTGTCATGGCAGAATTCACAGTTGTCTTCCCAGCCCTATGTTGGAAAGATCTTGCAGCACTGCACTGATGGCAATGACATTGTTACATATAATAATATTGCTATTATTGGTATTACAGAGGCATCAGAGTACAACAACAACAACAAGATTGCATTTATAGAGTGCCTTTCACGTCGGGAGGACGTCCCAAGCCGCTGGACAGTTGGGTCGGGACCCGAGCAGGGGGGAAATGGTCAGGGTGAGGGGAGGGAAGGGAGGGAGTGAGGAGGGGGTAGAGAATCGAGAGGGGAGGTGAAGACACAGTTGAAGAGAGTACACCAATACATGTGTTGATTGTGATGTAGCCACAAAGGAGAATGTGACAGACATGCATGTGAGATCAACCAGGGACAAATGATTCAATGGCCCACCACGACGTCTGCAAACAATCACTCCTGGTTCACAAATGACTGGTTAGAACTGTGAATTGTAATTAGATCACTCTAGTTTCCAAATGGTAGGCATGAATTATTTTATGCTCTTCTTCAGAGATTTTTCATTTGGAAAGAATGGCTTTGCATTAAATTTGAGTTGATTTGTCCGTGGTGGTGGGAACCCTGACTGTTAATCATTACAGAAAAGCATCCAAGTCTTGGAACAAAATATACTAAACCAATTTATATTTAAAAGTGTAGATGGCTAACCTATAGCTTGGTGGATTTTGGTTCTAGTAACAGTTTAACAGATGTCAGCCTGGCTCAGTTAGTTGCATTCTCACCTCTGAATCAGAAGGTTGTGGATTCAAACCTCACGTCAAGATCTTTGAACTCACAAAGTCTAGGTTGACACTCCAATTCAGTGATGAGGGTATGCTATCTTTTTGCCGATGCGGTCCTTTGGATGAGACTTTAATGCAAGGTTCCATCTGCCTCTTAAAATTGGATGTTAAAGATCCCATGGCACTCTTCATAAAGAGAAGAGAGTTTCTCCAGGTGTCCTGGCCAACAATTCCCTCAGATCAACTTGGTCATTCACTTGATGGCTGTTTGTGGTACAATTGTTATGTGCGAATTGGCTTGTTCATTGTCAAAATACACAGTCACAGCAATTTACAGTAAATCCGTGTAGCGCAGTAAGAAGTTTGCTGATTTCGTTGGCAGAGTATTCCGTACCTTCACAACTATCTGCATGTTTCCTGACCTGAATTATAGTCTTTATTCTGATATTAAAGCTGCGCTGCCCTCTTCTATTTCTTCAACCACTCTTGTGGTTACCTCCCCTCCTACTTCTCACTTGCTCTGTGTCCAACTTCATCCTTGTGAAGTGTTTTGAGATGTTATCCTGCGTGAAGAGTACTATACAAATGCAAGTTGATTTTGTTATGGATTCCTCTACTGAGGGGAAGAGTGGGCCATCATCTGACCTGTCAATTCCTTTCATTATTTAAAAAAAATCAGATCATCTTTTATTATCTTCTGTTATCAGTCTCTCATAGGAGTAGTGAACTTTCACTAGTCACCCTCCAAGGCTAGTATATCTTTCCTAAGATTCATTCCCCAAAACTGAACACAGTACACCAAATGAGATCTGACCAGCGCTATGAAAACTGAAGAAGCACCTCCCTCCTTAAATAACAGCATGAAATGGTGCAAAGTACAATAAACCGAGACTGGGGCAGATACAGTAGCTCATCTGGACAAATGCTTGAGTACATTGTGGCATTAGAAGAAAACAAAAAAATGAAAGTGTAACTGATAAGAAAAACAGACCTAATTAATGGGTGGCCGGTGGGGGGGTGGATGTGAGGGCATTGAGTATGCCTATGAATATAGCCACAGATAAAAGAGCTTCCAATTATTTCCCTTAGATCTTAAACTGAAATTATGGGATTAAAATGTGTTTTGAAGAGAGTGAAATGAATAGTGGATACATACATTAATCAGGCAGTCTTAGTATATTGCTACAAATGCTACAATTTAGTGCTATAATATAACACAGCATTATTATCACTTTACTGTAGTTGCTTTGGACATGTTGTCGTGAAAAGTGTTGGGAATTCACTGTGAGTTAGTCAGACGCTGCATTTTCTTTGCTCCATATGTGAGACAAGAAAACTGTTAAAATGTAATATGTGTTGTGTTTATTCTCTAATCTTAAAACTTCTTTTGATTTCTTCTTGCAGATTTTCCTGAGAAAATTTCAGTGAAACAAAGTTACCGTCTACTGGGAAACAGCCTTAACATCCACGTTGTAGCCAAACTGATTGAGCTGTTGGTACAATAGCATCTCGAAAGCATCGTTTTAAAGTTTTATAATGTGTAAAAATAAATATATGAAAATGTTTATTTTGTTACTTCACAAGTGATAAGTAAACAATAGATCATATGAAATAGGCGCCATCTTTTGATGATTAGTCACTGTGTTATCAAAATTAATGTTCAAATGTGGATATTGAATTATGCTTTGTTGATGAGTAAAATAATCCTTCCTTACATTTAACAAAAACTTTATCAACATTGCATGCTGAATATTTTGTTTTGTAATTGTTAGGCCTCTTATTCAGCACACATTCATCTCTCAACATAGTAAGATTTTAATTGTTAAATAGTGATTCCTGTCTAAACATCAAATGATCTTTAAGCTTTGTATTTCAGTAAAACTCAATGGCAGAAAATGCTTGTATTGCATCACAGAACAGATAAAATCTTTCTTTACAAGCCTGCTTTGTAATTGAGGCTGTTGTTCCTTTATGGTGGACTATGTTTGCACAATAATGAGTTTGTTACTTCACATTACAAACTAGTCAATTGGGGGATCGCTGTTCCGGTGGTAATAATCCCTTCTCAAAAAGTATAAATAAAAAAAATAATAGTTTGATCACTTAATCCACGACTGTTTGTGGGACACTAATGTGCACAATTGGCTGCCGGGTTTCGCCCACAAAATATACAGTCAATTCATTTTACAGTATATTCTTAATCGCATCCTCTAACTTGTTTCTCCCTGAACTCAAGAAAGTATCTGCATCTTGTGTAACTGTTTAAATAGATTTTAACAAAGGAAATGCATGGGTTTTGCTCTCTGGAGAGTTTAAACATTCCCTTGATTAATTGAAACCTGTAGAATCTGTTGCCCTTACCTCGCTTACAGCACACAGCAAGCCGACATAGGTCATGCATACTCAGCAATACTGTACGTATTCAGTCGCAATTATGTAAATTGTTATGGCAGTGAGAAGAGTTTTATCCTGTGTCTTCTATGTTTATATTAGGATGCTTGATGGTGATCTTAGTGACAAAAGAATCTCACTTTAATTTCTTTAAATCTCCAATTTGGAAGCCAAATTCTGTTCATTTTCTCACTCAACAAATCTGTACTGTTAAAAAGCTGTGCACATAATACACACCTTTACATAGACTTTGCAGCCTCTTTAGAAAGGTTTTCTGGTCAGCTTCGTCATGTTGCAAGGAACACCCCCAGCACTACAAGTGCTCATTCGATTTTGTACAGTTCAGTAATTCAATTAAAGTTAACTGCTTGTAACCTCTGAAGAGTATTTCAGTTGCTGATTTTCAGAGGACACTTCGGCCTATCTTTCTCTTTCCACTGTTGAAGGATCCGCTAAGCATTTACAACATTTTCTGGTTTTATTTAAGAAGATATCCAGTAATTTTAGGGGTTATTTTAACTTTGCAGTACAGGCATTTTTTCTATAGGCAATGACCATGATCTCTGATTGCTTGTTGTATAATATTAAGGAAGTTAGGAACTGCACAGGAATATCTTTCATATCTATAACCAGATAGCTCCTGCTATAATTTTCCGATTCAGCAAACGTCACATCGACCTTTATGATATGCAATCGGAGCAATAAAGCTGTAAAATTCACTTTTTAGGAAGTGCATAACCTTAGTAAGGCTTCAACATTTTCACATACTTGCGTTTCAAGAAAAATCTCAGAACATGAATGCAAAACATAATATTTCATGTAAAAAAAGGTGCGGATCAAAAGGCATTTTTAACCATTTCATTTTTTGCTAATTCCAAGAAACGGGAAAGGTCACAGTTTGAAAATATCCTGAATTTCCTCTGTTGGTTGAACTAGGAATTCTGAATTTTAATCTAATATGTGCCCATTCAGTTGTTCATTTTCTTGAGATCCATTGAAACTTACCCAGTAAGACCATTTTGCCTTAAAATTTGAGATGGTACTGATTTGTGCTAAAATTCTTAAATTGAGTCTTAATTTGGAAGCTGGCTTCTTCATTTCTGGGAAAGAATTTTCCCTGCTCCACTATTCACAAAATTGAACTAATTCAAAACCCCACCACCCACATTCTCACCCACAGGTAAACTCCGCACCTCCACCATAGACGGCTTTGTCAAACTCCATTGGCTCCCCATCACAGAGCGGTTCGATTTTAAGATCCTCGCACTTTTATTTAAATCCCTTCATGCCCTGCCTCCCCCCCCCCCCCCCCCCCCATCTCTCCAACCTCCTCTCCCTAAACTCCAACCCGCTGCCTCCGCTCGACTGGCTCTGGCCTCCTCCTTGTCCCCCAGACCCTCTGCCCCACCATCAGCGTCCTTGCCTTCAGCCACAATGCCCCGAAGCTGTGGAACTCTCTCCCTCAATCTCTTCGCCTTGCCCCCTCCCCATTTTCAGGTCGCACTTGGAAGACTTTTCTCTTCGACCATGCCTATGGTCACATTCCCCTCCCCCAGCTCAGCATTGGGCTCCACTCTCAAGACGCCGTCCGCCATGAAGGGCGTTACATAAATGCAACTTGTTGTAGCTGAATTTTCCACATTTTCTGTGTGATATTAGGTCCCAATTCTTACAACTACAATGAAATGCATTTATATGGCACCTTTCTCCATAGGACGTACAACACAGGGTGCTGGACAGTTGAGGGTTTGCACCTGGATATGAAAGGGGTGGGAGCCAAGAGGGATGGGGGTGGAGGATGACTGAAGGCACGGTCAAAGAGGATAGAGGAAGAGTGTTCCAGAGTTTTGGGGTGCACGAGGGGACAGGCTGGAGCCAGCCGAGCGGAGGCAGTGGGTAGTGGGTTGGGGGTAAGCAGGTCGGGGAGGTGCCAGGGCGTAAAGGGATTTGAAAACGAGTGTTCAGATCTAACACTCCGTTCAGTGATAGGGAGCCAGTGGAGCCTGGTATGATGGGGTGCAGGGTTTAGTATGAGTGAGTATGCAGGCGGCAGAGTTTTGGATCAGCTGGATCCTGTACATGGTGGAGCTGGGGAGACTGGCAAAGAGGCCATTTGAAAAGTCAAGTCGGGAGGTGACAAATGCATGGACTAGTGTTTCGACTGCGACTCGGGTAAGGTATAGTCGGAGGTGGGCAATGTGGTGGAGGTGGAGGACGGCAGTCCTGGTCAGGGACCGGATGTGGGGAAGAAAGGAAGGAAGGACAGCTGTGGGTCGAACCGGACGCCTAGGTTGCCATCGGTTCAGTGAGTCTAAGGGATAGGCTGGGGAGGTTGAGGAGGTCAGATCTGCCGGACAGAAGGTGTTGATAGGAGCTAAGGAGTATGGCTTTCATCCTGTCAATGTTTAGTTGTAAGAAGTTTGCGCTCATCCAGGCACTGATGTCTGCCAGACAAGTCAACAGAACATCGGGGGACCTGGAGTCACAGCTGGAGGAGGAGACGTAGATTTTTGTGTCATCCACAAACGTGGAAGTTGTGGATGACATCGCCAAGAGGGAGCATATAGATGAGGAAGAGGAGGGGGCCAAGGATGGAGCCTTGGGGTAACCCTCAGGTGACCAGGCAGAGGCGTGAGGAGAAACCGTTTGAAAAGACAAAGTGAAGGCACTTTGTTAGGTAGGACTCAAACCAGGCTTGAGTGGTCCCACTAACGTAATCCTTGCATTTGATGTAGCACCTTACACATCATTGAGGGGCCTCAAAACATTTCACAGGATACATTGTAAAGTGGTAACTGTATTCTGTGGATGAAATTTGATCTCATCCTTCCAAAATACCATGCAACCAATTACATTTATGAAACACTAACCGGCCTTTTGACCAGAAGGAAACATAATCTTGAATGGATGGCTTCCAGGCAAAATAGTTCTGAAAATATTTCCGATTACTGGCAATAAGAGACAAATATAACAAATAACACCTATGCAGGACATCTGAGGGATCTGACCTAAACTGATTTGACAATTTCCAGCTCTGGTGCCCAGCCAGTGCTTTGGGACGTCCTCCATACTTGAGAGGTGCTATATAAATGTAAATTTGTATTTTAATATAGCCTAACGTCCTGCTTGCCTGTTTAATTACTGCCTCACATAGTGAGGAACAAGTCAACACAGACATTTAGATTTCTTTCAACTTCCCCTTGACAAAATTCTATTTAACAAACAAAGTATTTGTGCCTCTTATTTTTACTTCTCACGTGTAATACCTTGCATTTATCTGTATTGAATTTCATTTGCCAATGAGAAGCCGAGGTGCATATCCTGCCAAACTCTCTTTGGGACACCCGAACACCCCTGATTCCAATTCCCTCCAAACCTATTTGCAAACTTGATGAGCTTGATTGAGTTTGCAAACTCAGATCATTAATATATACAAAGAAGAGGAGGAGGTTCAGCATCAAACCACACCTCATTTAAACTCAGTTCCCCTTACTACAACCCTCTGCTTCCTTACCTCACAAGCTTCAGAGAATAATGTGGGACAAATAAAAGGCAAACTGGCTTAAGGCCATAAAATATATTAATTGCAATTTGTGCACCTAAGTGAAAATCATTTGGAAGTCACACAGATATTATCTAGCAGTGAAGGGCAATATCCATTTTCTTGGATTAAAGGTCACTTTACAGTCTTAAATGTAAATAGTTACTTGAGCTTGTTGGAGTCAGTGGAGCTTGTAATGGTATGAAAGTAACATGCCTACCTATGGGCACTTCACATGGCTGCTATTTGTGATGTTTATATTTTGCACATTAACATGTGAATCAGAAAATGATTCAAAAACTCACCAGAAGAGAGATATCAGTAACAGTCAGTAAGTATTCATTTTATAATTACAAAGAATAGTGCTACGTTTCAAAGAAACAAATTCACACATAAAATACATAGTCACATCACTTTACAGTAATATCCTTTGAAGCACTTTTGAGAAATCTCAGTGACCTGATAAGGTGCTATATCAAATGCAATTATTATTATCAATAATATATGCACAGACAAAGTTCTTTTTTGAATTACCTTAATTTATTTCTTGCTATGTTTTACTTACAGACCAAGGATGACCTCGGAGGATGGGAATTTAATATTTCATCCGGGTGATTTAAAGAATATCGAATTCAGGACTTTATCATCTGGGGCAATCAAACTAAATAATAAAGATCTTGAGGAAGCACTTAAACAAGTAAGACGTTTGAAATAAAAGACAATTTTAACATTGAAATATTTTGTTACTGTTTTCTTTAAAGAACGTAGCATTGTGGAGCTGACTAATATACTGAATGCCTGATAATTTCTTTAATGTGGTAACAAATTAGTACATTTAAGCCTGTACTTTTAAAAAGAAACCTGTTTCATGTGCAGAAACGTTTACTATCTGGTGTCATGTAAAAGTAGTCCCTACCTAAAAGCACATTGAATTGCTTTGGATGAACATTATGCACGTTTTCTGCTCTATCTGAATTATGAACTGAAATGCAGTTGTTTGAGTGCATTTATATGTTACTATTCTGACTGTTCAAGTTCATTGTTGCAATAGACCAGTATGATGTGTTTTTGCCGTACTTTTTTTAGATCACAATGAATAAGGATGATATCACACAACTACAAATTAATGGAAGTGGAATTCCTCAGAATATTTCAAGTCAAATCAATCTGCTATCTGACAAGGTAAGTACACCAAAAAGCCTGTATGCCTCACCTATAAAATCTAAGGCTATGGAAAAAGCCATGTGTTACTGTGTGTATTTCTGGAAAGCTTTTATAAATATAAAAAAGTTACTTTGGAGTCCAAAATCCGGGTTGGGCTAAAACCCCATGGGCTAACCATATTCAAATGCATACAGGTGACTTAATTATTTAATTAAACAAGAAATTAAGAGGGTCTTTGAATCACCTGTTATCATTTTTATTGGTGGTTGAGTTTAACCTCTTAACCTAACCCACATTTTAAAGATCATTCTTTACACAGCTGCTTCTATGGCATGCTTTTCCTCGTATTTCAACTTTCGTTTCTTAAAAAAATGCCCGTTTGTGAAAAAAAATAATGCTTTTGCATTTGATGTTGGGAGCGCATCTCAAAGCGTTTCATCAGGATATACTGTCAAGTGTAGAGACTGTATTTTGTAGGTGTTTGCTTGTGATAGCAGTTTGCAGAAGATGTAGGTAGCAGTGAAGGGTATATGTTGGTGGTCAGGAGTGAATTGGAGATGTGTATGTGTTCCAAGTTGGTTTGGGGCCAGTGTGTGTGTGAAAATGCAGAAATCACAAGTACACATATAATGAAGCGGTGAAGAGTCCAATACATTTTATGGAAACAATCCCTTGACCAGCTTGTCTATGAATGATTAATTTTTGTTCTTCTGACTGATGTGAGAAATGACCAGTGCCAAGCTGCCTTTATATTGTAGAATAACTTACTATGGTATTTATATCCAAACGAATACTCCCTGGCATACTGAAGAATGCTCTTTTGTCAGCAGTGCTGTCTTTTAGATGAGGCCTGTCCGTTTGTTGAGGTGAACGTTAAAAAATCCTAAGACATTGTTTGGAAAAGAAGTGGGTTTTTCCTGGTGTTCTGGACCAAGGTCCTCCAAATTAATTCATTGTTTATCTCAAATCGAGGCTGTTTGTGGGACTTAACTTGCATGCACTCTTGCCTGGTTTGCTTCCACAAACAGCAACTAGACTTGTCAGGAATTAACTTTCACTATATCACAAGATTGGTTTTGAGTAAAGAAAGCCCTTCAGCCCATCCCCTATGAAGCCAGACCAAACTGCTGTTGAGTTATGATTCTCTATAGTCATTGAAGTTGTTTCATCCTGAGGTATGAAGGTAAAGAAACCAGAAATTCACCTGGCCTTAACTTTAAGACCATTATCATAAACTTTAAGGCTGTTTAAAATTTTGGATAATTCTCAAATATATTAATTTCAGGTGTCAGCCTGGTTCAATTGGTAGCAAACTTGCTCAAGCCCCACTTTGAGGCTTCACGGGATACACTGCAAAATGGATTGACTGTTTATTTTGTGTGTGAAATGCGGCAGCCAGTTTGTGCACAGAAATGTCCCATAAACAGCCACGGAGAGTGATCAGTTTTGCTTGGGATGCCCAGTGTCACAAACATAGAATTGTTAGCATACAAATGTTAATATATTAGCAACTTAGCCAAGTTAAATAATAATAAGAATTAATGCTTGCATTTGCTGTAGCACCTTTTATGTCAAGAGGACATTTCAAAGAGCTTCATAGGATTCATTGTAAATTGTGACTATTGTTGAGGTGAATCCAGCAGTTCTCTGCTTCACAGAGTGCAGTGAGATTGTGGAACTTGTTGCTTGGAGCAGTGGTTGAATCAGATAGTACAGATGCATTCGAGAGGAAGCTGGACCTTTACATGACAGTTCTACATGAGACCTTTACATGATTACACCTTTATCTTTACATCACGGCCACCCGCTTGACCTGGTGATCACCCGGGGTCTCAGATGTCATCATCACTGACAAGGCCATTTCTGACCACCATTTCATCTCCCTCCACTTCTGTATCCCTCTCCTCACTGCCTCCAAACCTACCACCATCTCCTACCGCCCATGGAAGAAGATCTCCCCGCAATCCTTCTCCACTGCCCTGGAGTCCTATAAACTCCTACTGGCTCTGGCCCACCTCCTGCACTAACCCACTCGCTGCGCTTACCCTCTCCACCACACTCGATGCCCTTGCCCCCCTCACCTCCCGAATTGTTTCGTAGTCCCAATCCTCACCCTGGTTCAACAGCCACCTCTGCTCGCTCAAGAGCCAGGTGCGGGCTGCTGAATGCACTTGGCTCAAATCTGGCCTAATGGTCCACTGGCACATCTGGCTGGACCACATCAAAACCTACCGCTCCACTCTCGCCTCGGCCAAATCGTCCTTCTACTCCAGGTGTAATCCTGGAGGCGAAGGGCAACCCCAGGCTCCTCTTTTGCACCACCAACCGGCTCCTCCGCCCTCCCCGCCACATCTCACAGATTCTTTCCTCCAACTCCCACTGCGAGGAAATGCTGGACTTCCTCGAGTCCAAAATCGAGGGAATCCTCTCAGCTGCCACTGCCCTTCCAACCCCTCACACTCCGACCACTACCCATCCCTCCTTCCACATCTTTGAACCTGTCACCCCCTGCTCTATCATCACCAACATATCCTCCATGAAGCCCACCACCTGCTCCCTGGACCCCATCCCCACCCCTCTCCTTAAATCCCAGCTCCACCTCCTTGCCCCACTACCCGCCGACATCTCAACCTCTCCCTGTCATCTGGTACTGTTCCTTCCCCCCTCAAAACAGCCACTATCACCCCCACCTTGAAGAAACCTTCCCTTGACCCATCGCAGCTATCCAGCTACCGGCCCATCTCAAACCTTCCTTTTCTGTCCAAGGTCCTTGAGAGAGCCATTGCCTCCCAGCTTTGCTCCTTCCTCTCCTCCCATTCCTTCCATGTACCCCTCCAATTGGATTCCCGTGCTGCCCACAGCATGGAAACTGCTCTGGTCAAGGTCACAAATGACATCCTGACCATGTGTGACCAGGGCTCCCTCTGCCTCCTCGTCCTCCTCGACCTCTCCGCCGCTTTTGACACTGTGGAACCTTCAATCCTCCTCCACCACCTCTCCTCCCACCTCAACCTCCAAGGTTCTGTCCTTGACTGGTTCAGGTCCTACCTTTCACATCGCCTCCACTTAGTCTCTGCAAACGGCTTCTTCTCCATCCCCCGCACAGTCTCGTGCGGTGTTCCTCAGGGATCTGTCCTTGGTCCCTTCCTCTTCACCCTCTACATGCTCCCCCTTGGTGACATCATCGCGCAGACATGGGGTAAATTTCCACATGTATGCGGATGACACCCAACTCTTATCTCTCTGCCTCCACACCCTCAACTCCAGCACTACTGGTGTCCTGATCGACATCAAGTCCTGGACGAGGAACAACTTTTTCAGCGCCTTGGGATGTTCTCCCGACGTGAAGGGCATTCTATAAATGTAATTTTGTTGTTGTTGAGGGAGAGGGGAATAACAACAAAAACAAAAATTGCATTTATATAGCACCTTACCCAGGGAGGACTTCCCAGGGCACTGAATAGAAGGGTATGGAAAGGATTTAGGAATGGGTGATGACTCGTGTGGAGTATAAACACCAGCACAGACTAGTTGGGCCAGGTCGCCGGTTTATGTGCTGTAAATTCTTTGTAATATACTTTGTAACTTACGCATAGCACAAGTAGACATACAATACAAATTTAAATCCATACCGTGCCTTTCATGTCAGGAGATTGTCCCAATGCACTTGATAGTCGTGGCTTGACACCCGAGCTAAGGGGGAAGTGGGGGAGGCGAAAGATGACTAAAGACTCGGTTGAAGAGGAAGGTCTTGAGGTGGACCTTGAAAGAAGGGAGGGAGGGGGTGAGGCAGAGGCACTGGAGTTCCAGGGATTGGAGACAGCAAAACTGCCGATTGTGAGTTGGGTAGAACAGAGGCATGAAGCAGACCGGTGTCCCCTGAGCAAAGGGAGTGGCAAGGCCACTACGTTTTGAAGTGAATGATCAATTTTATTGTGGCCAGGACACTGGTAGAAACTCTCTTCTTTGTTAACTGGAGTTCCAGAGAGCTGAGGCAAAATGGGTGAAAGCTTGCCCACCAATGGTGAGGCAAATCGGGCTGGGAACATGGAAGCAGGCTGATGTCAGTTGAAGGATCCCATTAAGAAATAATGCAAATTTTATTTTTCATTAATGAGTTATATTCTCTTTCAATTGGTACAAATTTTATTTATAGCTTCGGATTAAAGTGCCAAGCAATTTTAGTATTTTGGTTGCTGCTTGCTCACAGCAGAAAAATACGTATTCCTAAATATTTGACACTGTATATTAACTGCTCCTTCTGTTCTTGCAGCTATCCCTTCTGGAAAGAAAGATCCAGAATATAGATACAGTAAGTACTTCAATTTTATACATGTTTTTAAAGCAACAGCAAGTCATTACTTCAGTCCAATCTGAGCGAAGCACTGGTTTCCGAACTGGGATATGCAATGGTGACACCACTGGTTAACTTAAATGCTTAACATGGTACCAATGGAACTGAGGCTTCATTCTTACAAAAGAAGCTTTCCTTCCTTCCAGATCTAGTAAGCTCTCCAGCCCTGGTCTGATCTGGAATCAGGAGTAAGTTGCTTTGTTTATTTTTTGGACTGCAACATGTTGTTAATCGACCAACTGCAACCAGGAGATCAGCAACTGCAGGACGTTAACTCACCATGTTCAGGAACTTAACAGAACAACAAGTGCCCACATCTAAGTGATAATATTGATGATCGTGGTCTAACTTTCCAACTTGATATATTGGAAAAATCCAGCCTGGATCAAAAGACCATAAATGTTTTTTTAAACTTTTTAAAAAAAAGATAAATACCTGTTGTTTCAGTGAAAGTTAATTGGTTAAAAAAAAACAATTTTCACCCGAAATAATCTGAATTATCCAATTGTTTTGCTATGTGCGAGTGTGCTCATGCAGCCAGAAACTGGCTTTGAGGGTATTTGCCATCGGTCACCTCTCCCCTCTCCCCAACTTGGCTTCGTGCTCTGCCACCGTCAAAGGCTCTGGGACTCTATCCTACGTGCTAAGCACTATATAAATGCAAGTTGTTGTTGTATTTCCATGACTTGCATTGCAGTTAGGCGAATTTCCCAATCTGCGAGGTAAGCAGATATTGCTAAATAAATTCTGATTTTTAAAACATTTATTTATCCATTTTCTCATGTTAAATTTTCTCCCTTTTTCGATAGAAAAAAATGGACCCTGAAAAATACTTGGGTTTTTATTATTAATAATAATCCTTATATTTAATATACCTCCTTTCACATCAGGAGGACATCTCAAAGTACTTCACAGGATATACTGTAAAGTACATTGACTGTGTATTGTGTAGACACAAATCCATTGAGCTTGTTCCACCAGTTTATTAGATCTTGGCAGGTCTTTTTGATTTTGTGAATAAAAAAAATGACTTAAATAGTCCTTACCTGAAACCATTAAGATAAGTGGATCTAGAGCAGGAAAGGTTCAAATAAAAGCATTAATATTGATAACCCAAAAGGGTTTGAAATCAAAACCAGGTCAGTATTAGAACTGATCATAAGGCATTGAAAAACGGCATTGTATTCAAGTGGAAAGCTTTTAAATCTAAGACAGCTGGAAGAGCTCAGGACAATTTTTCACCACTTTGGTACGTGATACAATTCCTTATTTTAGCCTGTGTAAATACATGCTTTTATATTCTGTTATGTCCAGTTCTTTCTAAGAAAAATAATTGGTGCAAACCTTTTCGCACAAAGAAAGTGAAACGGCACTTTTTCAGATTGGTTGTCTATCAATCTGGTCATATCTGAAATTTGCAAGTAAAAATAGTGTACAATGATTTCTGGATGTGACGAGTCACAAGACTCTTACTGCAAGATAATGTGAATGCAAAAATAGGGAAGAAAATGGAAGGATAGAACAAGAATAATTTAAAACGCCAGGTAGGAATTTAAGTCAATAGGCTCAAAGGACCATTCGGCCCAGCAAGCCTGTTCCACTAGTTTATTAGATACTTTTGACATACCCCTTTATGTCTCTATTATCGAAGTATCTGTCTATCTATTTCTTTTTAACATCCCTTTTGATTCCCTCTTTTACAGCTTTCTGGGGCAGAGTATTTATAATTTTTCAACAACCCTTCCTGACCTCAGAACTTGAGTAATATTGCCCCTTAGACAACAGTAGGTGACTCAGAAAAAACGAGCTTTGTTTTTGACTGTTTGGAGTACAGTCCCACTGTGTTACTGGTCAGCTAACCAATGCTGTCTTGCTTTTTTTTACTTATTTGAGATATTACAAACAAGAACATGCAGCAGCAATCCTTGTCACAATGGTGGGATATGTATGGATCTTCTGAATTCCTTCTACTGTCTCTGCCCAAACAACTGGAAGGTATGCCATCAGAAGTCATCATTTTTATCATTTATTCTTTGATTGAAAATGTTGGATTATCATCTTGAACTAAAATCCATGACATAACATTCATGGATGTACAGTGCAAGGAATATATTAACTAGTTTGCACTGTAATTACTTATATCACTGAGGGTGTGTATCAAATGTAAGAATTATCATTCATAATTACTGGTTGTACAGTGACATTCCTTCTAGCAGTAGACTGATATGGAGCAGGGAATTGGATTTGTATTTCTCACCGCTCTTTGCGATAGCTATAATAATTCTTGCATTTGATATAGTGCCTATGGACTAAAATAAGAAATCTGCATATCAAATTAGCTGAAACTAGATGTTAGATTTTTAGTTTTATGCAATACTCTGTTTAATAAAATTAAAAAACATATCTTGGAAGTTCTCTGACATTCCATTGCTGGACTCGAGGGACATTAAATGTCTGTTGAGGAGCAGGCCAAAGCAATTTGTACCATTTTGTTTCTATTGTATAGATGAAGATATAAGTGTCACTGAATCCACTTCCTCAAGGAAGTGTCAGTAGCAGAAATCCAATATAAATTGTGCTGGCTCAACTTGGATTTTACTGTATGTTTTGTGATGAATTGCATGTAAAGTTGCACAGTTTTTCCTATGAGTCAGTAGATATGTTGTCTTCCTTATAATAGCTTTAGTGTCATTTCTTAAAGCTCGAGTCATCCATCAGTTGTGCTGACCCTCTAGAGTCCCTGCCTATTGAGCAGAATAATAGTTTCTGTGGGTGAATAATAGCTCATTAAAAGCTCAGTTTTAGAATGCCTGATTATAAATAATAATCTTTGCATTTGATATAGCACTTTTCATGTCTTCTAGACATCTCAAAGAGCTTCACAGAATATACTATAAAGTGACTTGACAGTGTATTTGTGGGCGAAACGATTTCGCCAAAGCAAAGACAAACACGGAGCATAACTCTCTATTTGTCATTTTCAATTATTTTACTCAGGGATCAACATGTACTGATGATGTGGATGAATGTCAGATCTACGTAGGAACACCTCTAGGATGCCAGAATGGAGCAACTTGCTACAACACAAAAGGAAACTATAGGTAATGTGTCCAATTTAGCCATATTTGAAATACCTCAGGCTTACGTCAGCTTGGCTCATTTGGTACCACTGTCTCCTCTGAGTCAGAAGGTTGTGGGTTCGAGCCCCACATTGACACTCCAGTGCAATACTGGGGGTGTGCTGCATTGTCAGAGGTGCCATCCTTCGGATGAGACTTTAAACTGAGGTCCCGTCTGCATGCTCACTTGGATGTTAAAGGTCTCATGGCACTATTCAAAAAGAGAAAGGAATTTCTCCCAGTGTCCTTGCCACCAATCCGCCAAATAAAATTGGTCATTCACTTCATGGCTGTTTTTGGGGACCTTGCTGTGTGCAAATTGGTTGTCACACAGAGCTTCTTAAGGTACTTGAAAAATAAGCAGGGAAATGAGAGATTGAAAGCTGTTTACTAATTAAATGCCTTAAAAGCAAGAATCTAGAAGGGGAGCTTTTAGGAGGCTTTTGAAGACAAAGTGGGAACAAGCCATATTATTCCTTTTATATATTGCTTGTAGCTTATTTTGTAGACAAATGTGATAGGAATTAGCACATAACCATGTCCTGCAAATAGGCATAAAGTGAACGACCAATTTATCTATGGATTGTTGACCAAAACACGAGGGGAAATTCTTTTTTCGCGAAGTGCCATGGTATCTTCCTTGTCCACGTGAACAGGGGGATGAGATAGCTTGTAGTATCCGCCGATAATGCATTGCAACCGCAACAGTGCATTTGAGTGACAGGCGAACTCAAAGCACCCTTTTTGAGGCTTTAACAGCGGATTCAGAATCGAGAGTGTGACCAATTGAGCCAGACTGACAATTTAGAAGACAGAAAGAATATTTAATAATAATAATAATAATAATCCTTGCATTTGATATAGCGCTTTTCACGTCTTCTAGACGTCTCAAAGTGCTTCACAGAATAGACTGTAAAGTGAATTGACCATATATTTGTGGGCGAAACGTAGCAGCCAATTGCACACAGCAGTGTCCCACAAACAGTCGTGGATTGAAAATGACCAATTTATTATTGCTTTGTTTTGGAGGGATTATTATTAGACGTGTATATGGCATGTTAAATGGTTTGTGAGTGGTATCTACATGCCATATTGGATCCTTTGGTTGCAAGCGTAGCTCCATGTATACCCACCCGCCCCACCATCGGTAGTCGGGCCTTTAGCCTCTCGGCCCTCACCCTCTCCATCCTCCATCTCACTTCCTCCCTTGCCTCCTTCAAGGCCCTTGTCAGAAATTTCTTTTCAGAAACTGGACAAAGCAAGGTTGACTGAATAGTCTATTGCTGCCTGACATATGGCCTTATTTAGTATCAAACCTCCCCTGGAGATTATTTCCACGTTTACAATGAATGCAGCTGCCCATTCTGAGGTTATTATGGTGGGCAATTTGCAGTGTAAATATGCTGTAGTGTAGTTGAATAGCCAACTATGTAGGTGTTATAAGCTATCTGAAGCAAACTAAGGACATGATATTGTGAAATAAAACCTATTGATGCTCCACATCTTTAGCTGTCAATGCAATCCAGAATGGTATGGTCTACAGTGCACTTCCAAACATGATGACTGCCAAGGTACCTCAAAGGATCTGTGTGAGCATGGTATCTGTATTGATCTGAACAGAGAACAGCCAGACCAGGTAAAAATCATGCATCTGTTTTGAGTTAAAGTTAAGTTCAGAAAACTATTTGTGCTCAAATGTAACAGTTATGAATTGTAGTGGAAATTCAGCTGCATGAAAATATTTGTGAGAAAGAGAAATGTTTCAATCAAATTTCATTGATATCTTGAAGGAAAATATTGGAACGTGAGGTGATAAAAGGCAGTTTAAATTTTATAATTTGCCAAGCAAGCGTTGTTTTTCACGTTGCTTATCTCCTGAAGGAGGGGAACAACCACAAATCAAATCTCTGAGAAGAATATTTGTGAACTTCTTCCTGATCTCTAAACACAGCCAATGGGCCATTTGGTCGTGCCTCAGGATATCAATCTAACGTTGTAACATATGTTTCTAAACCCTGGACTGAAACTACAAGCTAACTCATACCAGAGGGCCCTAGGACTTTGAAGGCTCAATGAATAAAAGTATCATATGACATAGGCCAAGGAAGTTCCAATGTCTGAACTGAATCAGCTAATTTTAGCCATCCTTTCAATGGTGCATTATAATTAACCTCAACATCTCCAGGCTAGGGAGGGCATTAAATAAGGCAAGGTTCCCAATCCTGATTTGTTGTTAGTAATCCTGACTTGTCGTTAGTAATCCTGCTGAAATGTACACGTATACATTTGTGTGAATGCATGCGTGTGTGTGTATAAACATATATATGTGTATGAATTCAGCGCAGAGCACAATTCACATAAGCAGTGCAGACATGCTCTAGACATGTGGTAAGCATTCCTCAGTGACCCTTGCTTTCATTTGAAATCCACTTTTAGCCTATGTATAGATGTATTTGTGATGCTGGCTGGGAGCAGGCTTCAGGACATCAAGCCTGCAGCGTTGACATTGATGAGTGCAGCCTTCTTGATGGTCCATGTTCAAAGACCCCACCTGTCAATTGCACGAATACTGAAGGCTCCTACAGCTGTGGGGATTGCCCAGCAGGTAACGGTTGTTTGCTCCCTTCATTCACTATGAGGGATTGTTACAATCTGAAAGGTCTTTTTGATTCAAGTAGACTTCCCAGGAGTCGACATGAGGTACTTCTGGATTCCAGTAACAGTACGTAAGAGTAGTAAATTTATGGAACAGGCTCCAGGCTCCTTCGGTAGACAGTGGAAGCAGAAAATGTCATTTGTTTCAAGAACAAATTAATAGATTTCTGCTAGAAAATAATATTTCAGGATACAGTGTATAGTTTGGGACATGGCATGTCAATCAATTGCCAGGATGGTGGAAGGCGAACTAGGTGGACCTTGGTCTTCTTTCACCAGCAAATTCTTATGTTCTTATGATTTCTAGGAGTTTCCATTTGCACGATTCAAATTCCTTGTTAAAGAATCCTGTTAAGGAGCACAGTACAATCCCATTTAGCAGCATTTCTATTACCGCACAGGTCTCCAATGTAGAAATTGGACTTTTATTCCTTTCAGTGAAACAGAAAGAAAAATCATATTAAAAAGAGAAAAATCATGAGTACCCAGGGAATTTATTGGTGATCAACATCACTGATCAAATATATAGTCATTTCTAACAGGATTTCTTAAAAGGACGCTCGTGGGAACTCTGATCAGAACGTAGATGGAATTGAATTTGCATCAATCATTGTGATGCACTTATAAGTATGGGAAGGAGTCTCCACTCGGGCAAAGAAGGCCTTTTGGCCCATTTGATCTCGCCCTTCGAGAATACCCGACCCCCACTTACAGTTCTCCCATTAAATCGTTGAGCTGTTTTTAAGCGAGTCCAGACCCCTAGCCTTAACCACCCTTTATGACAACCTGTTCTCACTTTCCTTATTATGGAATCCTGTTTATAAATTGCCTTATTTTATATTACGGTATTTCTCAATAAACTTACAATAATTATGTTACAGCCATTATTCTTATTACATGAATAGTATGGTACGATAATGTGTACTAACACTCGATTTCACAATTTAAAAACTGTAAATTGATCACCAGTATTCCTTTTTATTAACACTGTGGAAATTTGGCAGCTTTAGTGATTTTTTTTTACTGGTTACCTGGGGAGCTGACATATACAGAAACCTATTACCATTGCTTAAGAGTTTCCAAACCAGGCTGCACGTTTCCTTTATATCTGCCACCTACGCATGGAAATATCCCTGTGTCTGGAATGCGTACCCTGAGGGAAGCATCCTGCTTACCTAATTCTGGAAAGTATTAGGCACAAGTTGGCAGGAGCCAAAGCTAGGAGTCCCCAGAGTGCATGTTGAGGTACTGCTGGAGTTTAAACTAGCTGAAAACGTGTAGCTTGTGATTGAGAACACTGTCTTGCAGTTTAAATGAGAATCTATAGGAACATGGGACGAGGAAGAGTAGGCCATTTAGCCACCAAACCTGCAGTCAAATTTATTTTATAAATAGCGATATTGGAACTTAACTTCCATCTCTTCCGGTTTCATTTATATGCAACGCCTATTGTTATTGCTCTTTAGACTGGAACAAACTGAACTGCGGGTTCAAAAATAACTGAGGTAGTCTCATAGCATTGTAGTGTGTGTGTGTGTTCCAAGTTATAGAACCATAGAAATTTACAGAAGGATAATCAGCCCATTGACCCTTTGTGTTTGAACTGGCTTTTTCCAAGTGTAATCCTTTACGTCTCATTTATCTGCTTTTTCCCCATATCCTTGTAATTGACTTATTTTTAGGTATTTATCTAGTTCCCTTTTGAGCAGCTAATAATTGTGTTTCAAAAGGGAACTAGATAAATACCTAAAAGGTATGGACTTTTCTTTTATGTACATTTGGATGAATTTATTTTATTTACTAAAATCTCCACAGGCTGGCGAGGAAATGGACACAGTTGCCAAGATGTCAATGAGTGTGAGACCAGTAATGGAGGATGCTCCCAGGATCCAATGGTTCTGTGTCTTAATACAATGGGATCTTCCACTGTGGTTCATGTCCACCAGGTATGAACTCTGTTAAACTATGAGAACTTCAGCTCAAATCAATGTAGCAGTACTGACATAAACATTGGTATACGTAGAACAGTGATGAGGTGGGGGCAGGTGGATAAAAGAGATTCTTTCCAAATGGGGAGTTGGTGCCATTATATTTTAAGCGATTTCAGGCCCAACACATTGTTCTGATTTCTTGCGGTGGGGGGAGTGCAGTTCACTCCTTGAAGCTCATGGTAGCTACCTCCAGCCCTTCACAGCATTGTTGGTCAATGTGAAGATTATCACTGTTTATAAAACTATCATCAGTGAAAATGATCTACTTTCAAAGAATTTTAAAAAAAAAACTGGTGTCACTTCTGGCTGTATTTATGAACTTGGCAAATTCTGGATGCACTGAGGTGAATCCAGACCCAGATCGATTGTTTTCCCAATAAATGTTAACATTGCTGATCATTACCAGTTGTGATAGGTAAATGATCACCACCAATAAGAACAACAACCACCTGTATCTATATAGCGCACTTAATGTAGAATAATATCTCTAAGTGCTATGCAGCAACAAAGCGTATGCAGGGAAAGAAAGGGGGGTTGGGGGGGTGGTGGCATGCTCCAAGAGGTAGATTTTAAGGGGGGATTTGAAGATGGATAAAGGTTATCTGAACTGCTTTGAATTCAGGTGTAATCTCTCCCACGCAGCTCTTTATACAAAATGATGATATGAATACAAAAGAGGATAACATTTTGTATTGCAATCTCAGGTTACGAAGGAGACGGAAAAGTGTGCACTACATTTGATATATGTTCCGTGAATAATGGAGGATGTGCTCCCAATGCATCGTGTACACCTAATGCAGGTACAGTACTGAAGTATACTGTCATCATCAAAAGGCTGCATCAGTAATAACTGGAATATGCAATAAAGCCACATAACTATGATTATTTTAAAGAGAACCTCAAACTATTGGTATCGTTTAAGGTAAATAATTATCTAAGTGCATTGCTGCTGAGTTTTAAACCTGTTACATTTATTGCAATAATACCTTGCAATTCAGTATTTGTGGCTTGTGATAAAATCATTCAAACAACAAATGTTTTTGATGCAATGTGATAATTTATGTTAACCCATGTTGTTCAGTTAATATACCGTGATGTTGATTGAAGCATTACTTTCTGGAACTCAGCCAGCATATCAACCAGTCAGTGTATTTATTGTTGAATGGTCACTCTTACATATCTATAAATGGTGATGCTCTTCAAGAACAGATATTTCAGTTGAACCAAATGGGGNAAAAAAAGTCAATTTATGCTGCAGTATTCTCAAAAGTTTCTTAAAACTGTGCTTATCAAGGCCATATTGCATCAGGGAAAGTTATTTCAAAATGAAAGTACAGCCCTAAGCATAATAAACCCAGTAATTCACCTGATTACATTTTGTCTATGCAGCTTTTATGAAGTATCAATGATTAGCTTGGAATCTTTCGAACTTCTCAAGAGACTAAAATTCTCATGCCGAATTATCAGAAACCATTGGTTACATTGCAGTGTATACAGTATGTCCAAGAGTTCAATTGGAGAGAGAAAAATCTAATTGAAAAGGATCAGTGATGTATAAATTTGAAATTTTTCCAAATAAAATAATCGTAGCTGGCAGGAATATTATTTCCGTTTGCCGCCAGTACATTTATTAAATACTATTGGAGTAAAAATTGGAGTTTCCTAAACACCATTTCTAAAGGAATGTCATTTAAAACATCCCTTCTCTAATATCTGAATAATTGTTCAACACAATTTACATTATATTGCGCCTTTCACTTTGGCGCCTGAGCTGGCAGTGGGAGACGAAGAGCTGGGGAGGGGAAAGTTAACTGAAAGTGTGGTAGGGCCATCTTGGATTTCCCCTTGGGTAGGATTATTCTCGAGCACTGAATATGACCTCTCTCTTTATTCAGGAGCTTTGACGTAACTCCTTTATCCTTTCCAGAGTTGTGTCTGCAGCTAAAAATCCATTTTTCTTCACACAGAAAGCATATTGGGATTACATATAGAGAATTTGAAATATACTGTGTGTAAATGGTAGCCAGGCTCTAGTGAGATTAAAGTCCTTCTTATCCAATTAATGAGAGTAAAGATGCATACGTACGACAGTGCATTGAACCTGCTTCATATGTCAATCAAAGTCACCAAACCATGACCGTGGCTGGAATGTGCCCATTGTGATGGCTCCAGCCACAAAACGGTGATCTTCATATTTTATGGGCAGCCTGACATCCAGTGAAAAAGAGATACGAGCTGCGGCAGAGCTGCTTGCCTGTACCAACGACTAAGAACATTATTCAAGTGCAGTATTTGGTTAGTGGTATGCACTTGAAACATAGAATACGGATGGTGCGCAGTGAAAGAATGAACTTCTGGCTCAGCCAAGAGACAGGATCAAAGGAAACCTTCTCCGTTCCAAACACTGATTTCACGAGAATGGAATCCTCTATTGAAGATACAAACCCCAGCAAAGGACTATCTATTTCTCAGCTGATATCACAGATGCTTCCAATCTTCCTCTTTAGTTTATAAATTCTTGCAAACGCTTTTAATTGTTTTGATTACTTTGCAAACTGTGCTGAAATCTGGACACGAAAAACAAAGTGTCACATTAGCAACTATTCCCTGCTTATAAACAGTGTTTCTGAAGTATGTTAAAATAGTTCATTGTTCATACGGTACATTTTATCACAGTGCACTTCACATTCTTTCAGGACCCCTAACAATTTTACTAACCACAAGATATTTGTTTGTGAAAGCGTGCACAGAATGTTTTTTAGCTTCCTTTGCTGGGACTATTTGTTCGGTTGGTCTGATGAGAAATTTCCACACATTAGTCTGCTTGCTATTTTTCATTATAGATGCATAATGCTGCCCAATATTGCACATATCCTCAATTGAATCTTGAAGTTCACATATTGAAAGCACTAATCTGAACTAGAATAGTTAAATCAAAACCTTGTCTAATGTAGTAAGATGGATATTTGCGGACAAATGCTTTTTAAAACATTAAAAAGTAACAAAGATTGAGAATGATCCGGTTGTCTTCAAGTCCAATTGACAATAGTAATAACAACGATATCTGTGTTCTAGATGTACATTGCAATCTGTTGGAGTGCTGAATAGTGCCAAAATAGCCACTCAAACCTGTTGATTGCTGTGTTAAAACATTGTCAGCAGGAAATTTTAATCACATTCCCTTTCAAAGTAAACAGGAAAAAACTGGAAACTCAAGAAATAATAATCCATCCAAGAAGCCAATCACTGACCTCAAAGGAGGATGTTTATAAAAGCGGTGTGACACATCCATGCTCCAGTGCGTCAAACACTTAGCATGTGATGCATTGATGGGGCAAGATGTGTGTTTATAATTTTTACTTGTTCTGTACCAAGTCAGTGCCTCTCCACAGGAAAGGGAAAGAGGAAGAATGGATGGGTGGGTTGGCTGGTTGAATCTGTGCTAAACTGAATTTATCCAACAACAACAAATGACATTTGTTTAGCACCTTTCACGTCAGGAGGACGTCCCAAGGCACTGGACAGTCAGGGGTCCGCACCCGAGCTGGTGGTTGGGATCAGGAGGGCAGGGAAGGTAAGGGTAGGAGGATGGCCAAAAGCATGGTCGAAGAGGTGGGTCTTCAGATGGGTCTTGAAGAAGGCAAGGGGAGGGGGCAAGGCGGAGAAACTGTGGGATGGAGTTCCAGAGGGTGGGGGCAGAGAGGCTGAAGCCCCGTCCATTGATAGTGGGGTGGGCATGGCCGGAGATGTGAAGTAGTCCAGAGCCTACTGAGCTGAGGGAATGGATAGGTTGTAGAGGGTTAGTAGGCCTTTTGAGATTTTGTCCTGACGAAAAAGTCGCTATTTCAAATGTAAGCATTATTATTTTTTGTTTATTTCCCAGGAACCAGTTGAGAGCAAATCTCCTCAGGTCATTGCATAGGGAAACAGCAGGACTTAATAGAAAATGAAAATAATAGTGTTGGGTAGAAGAAATTTATTTTTTAAAATTACAAGACTTTGAAAGTTAAAATACTCTAATCATTTGTGCACTAGAACTACACAAATGATGTTAGAATTGAAGCAGTTATATGATAAACGCAGAATGTCACAAATACAAGGGCCTTTCTGTCCTTAGTTAAACTTTAATTTGGAATCATGGATTCCTTGGCACATAGTTCAAATTCTGGTACTGGAAAGAAGCTATTTCCTTGCCATTGGTAATAAAGATTAATTTAGATGTTTCACATGGTATCCAACCATTACAAAGTGCATGGAAATAAATGAACTTTTATTATTCAACTCTTTAGAATTAACCTCTTACAGTTAATTCAAGGAGTTAATAAAATATCCTTTGAGCCCGACCTCAGAAATGATCTTTCATCAACTGAAGATTACAATTTGTTTCTTTCTAAAGCTTATGGTGAACTGTTATAAAACCCTGGTTAGGCTTTAGCTAGAATACTGTGTTCAGTTCTGGGCACCACACTTCAGGAAGGATGACAAGTAATTGGAGAGGGTGGAAATGAGATTTACCAGGATGGTACCAGGAATGAAAGACGTCAGTTATGAGAGGCTAGAGAAGCTCCTTGGAGCAGAGAAGGTTAAGAGAACTCACTGTCTCCATTGAAGTGTACTTGTTTGTTTATCACAGCTGTAATATAACCATGATAACAACAACAACTTGCATTTATATAGTGCCCTTCATGAAGGTAGCATATTGGAGCGCTTTGAAAATAAGTATTCCAGATCAATAGATCAACTTGCAGTTTGCACAAATACGAATATCAACATGCAGAGTTATTTTACTATTTGATTTATATTTTATATATATTTCTCAAAGTAACACTAATAGTATTAATCTGCATATGTGTGGAGTAAACTAGATTTATTAGTAAAATTTTCTTATTTTTCTCTCTCTCCCAGGTAATAACTTTCCGACTTGTCAATGTCCTCCTGAATTGATTGGAAATGGCTATGGGCCAAATGGTTGCATTCCTGCAGAAGACATCTGTGAAAAGCTGAACCCTTGTGTGAATGGGGAATGTACAGTAAGTGTAGTATAGATGTAATTCATAATTGTGTGAAGCAAAAAAGCTTTTCTTGTCTCTGTTTTCCTTGGCAATGTTGAAGCGAGTACTTTGTTGGCTCGTTCACATGTGCTAAATCGTAAGATTTACTTAGATAAAGAAGGCCCTTTGGCCTATCTGATCTCATCCATCCAGAATACCTACCCTATCGTCCTCCCATCATAAACATCAAAGTGTTTCTTTAAATGAGTCCATGTTATTGACCTCAACCACCTTTCCCAGCAACTTCTTCCAGTCATTAATTACATTACTCTCTAAATAAACAAAAACTTACTGGTGTCTGTCCTGAAATTGAGCTTTGCAACTCTAAACCCATGTCCTCTTGTTCTCCTGCCTTCGTGCATCTGAACATATTGTTCTGAACAAAACCCAAGAGAAGTCAGGATATTCATTTTTATTTTCTCCTTTGCCAAATTTTCTTTTTTTTTCGCCGCCACCTCATTCCTTTCCTGGTGGTATCTCATTCCTTTCTCCTGTGGGTACAGTTCTACGGGTGCCGACCGGCCTCTGGTAAATTGTCTAAACACCAATTATTCATGAGGAAAAAGATGGGAATATAGGGGTATTGAAAGAGGGGATTAGGAGGGGTAGAGGCTCATGTGGAGTATAAACGCCAGTGCACACTGGGTGAGCCAAACAGCCTGATAAATACCGTAGCATTCTGTGTAATTCTTTGTGTGGGGAGTTTCAGAGTGAGTGTCAGAAGGCTATTTATTGTGGGGAAGGGTAATCACAGTCAAACAGAATTCTGCCTTAATTCAACACACAGATAATTCAACGTACAATAAAACTGGCATAAGCCTGATCTGTCTAATGGCACATCTGTATAGTCGTACATCTGCCCAAGTCCCGTTAAATTTCCATTTAAATCCATTTAAATTTATCTGCACAAGCCGTATTAACAATTGGGTAACTCGTAACAAAACTTTGTTTCCAGTGCCTACCTCAAATGGAACACCACACATCTATCAAGAGAAATACCAGATTTTCCAATTTTGTGAGACAAAACTTGAAATGAAAAAGGACATTGCCTCCAAATTTGCTTTGATGCCACAAACTTTAAATGGGGGAGATCAGGCCGATGAATTGAGGGTTTATGTCTGACTTAACATTTTTAACACAACATTTTCTTAAAAAGTGATAGATTATTCAGCTCCAGTGTTAATATTGTAATTCTTTGCAAGAGTTTATATTGTAATAAAACTGTTCTGTTTTGAAACCTGTTCGGTTGTGCCATTCATTGTGCAGTAAATTTTTCTGCACATGAGGTACATTACTGTGCAGTACTGTGTGTGGGAAGAATGGGCTATCATAGCTTTAATATGCATGTGTTAAACATGGTACAGAAACCTTTCTTAATGTCACCAGCTAGTTCGGTATATGTTAGTCATGTGAAATCTCACTTATATCACTTTACATTCGTCGTATATGATCAATTAACGTAACTCATATTTTGCATGTATAAAAAGTCATATTAAAAGTACGGTCCCAACTGAAACGGCTTATGTGAGGTTTACTGTATTGAGTGTACATTAACAAGAGTGCGATTTTTAAATAGAACAGTTTGTCATTTATTCATATAATTTGTCTTCAACAACCTCCCAAGGGACTTGGCCAAAGTCGCTTTTATATGAGGGTGGCCTCTGAGTAAGGATACGTTGCTATGTGAATGTACACTGAAGGACTTGTTCCAAGATGGTTGTTAACAACAACAACAAAATGACACTTGTAAAGCCCCTTTCACGTCGGGAGGACGTCCGAAGGCGCCGAACAGTCGGGATCAGGACCCAAGCGTGAGGGGGCAGGATGAGGGAAGGCAGAGAGGTAGGAGGATAGTTAACAGGGGTGTATCTTGAATGGAGATGGCTGCTTAAACAGATTTGACTGTATATACATCATAGATGTTACAAAATCTGGCTGTTGAATAGTTTTTCTTCTGTAGAATTCTTTGCAGCTATAGTTTTCTCTGGTGTTTTATTCACGTTGACCTCTGTAATAAAACCCTGCTATCTACAGGGAGGGTCTTTAGGTTATGAGTGTATCTGCCATCCAGGATGGACTGGGATCAACTGTGATCAGAACACTAATGAATGTGCCAGTAACCCCTGCCAGAATGGTGGAACCTGCAGTGATCATGTCAATGGATACTTCTGTCGTTGCCCAGCTGAATGGACAGGCCCGCAGTGCCAGATAGAACAAGAAGGTAAAAGAATAAGACTGCGTGTGTGCAAAACCCTTGACTGTCTCGTGCCTTGGGACATCATTCCAACATGAAATGTTCTATATAAATGCATTTTTTCTTGTTGTGTGAAGGCAAGTGTGTGTGTTAGTACGTGAAGATTAAATAAAGTTATTTTGTAAATTAGCTCTGATTAACCGTATGAAGTCAAATTGCAGTATTTGACTTCATGCTAAATTCATTCTGTCCTGTATGTAAGGAGCACTGTTTAAATGTGTTTTGAAATACCATCTCTCCATCTGACATCTGAATAATGGCAACTCTGAAATGAGCTGACAGATTATCTTCTTCAAGGAATACTGGGTTAATTCAGTTCAAGTCCAACCAGCACAAGGGTTTCATTGCCACTTGCAAGTTCTGACAATGTTGTCTCTGGGCTTTTTAAGGGGGCCTTGCCCTAATTTAATTGAGTTCATAAGAAAGGTTCAGGTGAAGAAGCCCCTTCAATCCAATTATATAAATGCAATTTTTTTTTGGTCAGCTGGATTGCTGACACATGTGCAAACCCATCACCGTACTTAAGAGTATCCAAACCAAGCTGAGAATTCCATACGTCCCACCCAAACATGGATATTCCAGAGATAGATTATTGGAATACGCACTCTCTCCCTAAAGGGACGCATCCTGCTTACCTAATTCCATAAAGCATTAGGCGCAGGTCGGCAAGAGCCAAGGCTTGGGGACCCCAGAGTGTGCGTTGGGGTACTGCTGGAGTTAACCAGCTAAACCCTCAAATTGATGATTGTCATCATTTCAAAATACCTGCTCTAGCGTCCTCTCATTACAGGCCTCAAGTTGTTTCTTAGACACAGTCAAACATTCTCAGTTAAACATGAATCCAAGAGAGTGGTCACTGAGACCTTTGCAGCCAAGTTTGGACGTTACCAGAAGTTGGGGAGGGTGGTATTTCCAAACTTCAATAGGCAACGGAATGTGTTTAGGAATACTGCAATTTTCATTTCTAGAATTCTGCAAATTCTGTTGAGACTTTTTTTTCAAATTGCACAATGCTCTGTTCAGAGAATCATAGATCATCTTCCCTGCCCCTCCACCACCACCACATTATAATTATTTCATATATTACAGTTTAGCAAACAGCACATTGATGGTATTATAAAAAAATAAACTGGGATTTAAAGTTCAATCTGACCATCTCTTGAACTCAGCATAGATGACTTTGTTTATTTTTAAAGTAAACATAACTTCTCAGCTCTTTTCTATAAACTTTTTTTGTCCTGTGGAAGAGACTAATGTGGTGTGATAGTTATTACAACTCCAAAAATTGCATCTGGCTTCCATTTAAATCATATCAGCTGTCCAAAATTTCTCCTTTCAAACATGGATGATGATAAATATTAATAATCTTGCCTTTGATACAGCACCTTATCACATCTTTGAGACAAAGCGCTTCAAAGGATATACTGTAAATTGAATTAGCTGTGTATTTTGTGAGCGAAAGCATTAACCAGTTGCACACAGCAAAGTCCCACAAACAACAACAACAACAAGATTCCATTTATAAAGCGCCTTTCACGTCAGGAGGACGTCCCAAGGCGCTGCACAGTTGGGTCAGGACCCGAGCAGGGGGGAAATGGTCAGGGTGAGGGGAGGGAAGGGAGGGAGCGAGGAGGGGGAAATGGTCAGGGTGAGGGGAGGGAAGGGAGGGAGCGAGGAGGGGGAAGAGAGTCGAGAGGGGAGCTGAAGGCTCGGTCAAAGAGAAAGGTTTTGAGACCCGCCTTGAAGGAGGAGAGGGAGGAAGCAAGGCGAAGGCACTGGGGGATGGAGTTCCAGAGCCTGGGGGCTGAGAGACTGAAGGCCCGACCACCGATGGTAGGGCGATTGGGGCGGGGGACGTGGAGCAGACCGGAGCCGGAGGAACGGAGGGTACGGGCAGGTAGGTAGGGGGATAGTAGGTCAGAGAGGTAGGAGGGAGCGAGGCCGTGAATGGCCTTATAGGTGTGGATGAGGATCTTGAAATCAATTCTCTGGGGTAACAGCCATGGACTGAGTGATCAATTTTACTTAGGGGCTTTTGATCAGGACACCAGGAGAAACTCCCTTCTCTTTTCGAATAGTGTCATGAGATCTTGCGTATGATATAGCGCCATTCACTTTAGGAGGACATCTTAAAGCGATTCACAGGATACACTGCAAAGTGGAGTGAATGGATATTTTATAGGTGAACAGACATAGATTCTGTTATTTATTGTTGCTCCAAATCCTTCCAAACAAATTCAATCAATTTGTTGAATGAACCACAATGGAGCTGTATGGCTACACTGTTATTACTATTTCTTTCTGAGCATATTTTCATGTCCTATGTTTTTTCATGTTCTCTCCTATGTAATGCAAACCATATGAAGTAACATACGGATTGTCTTTGTGTTCCAACAGTCTGTGGTAAAAGGCTGTCAGGATTAAACGGTACTTTCAGCTATCCCGATGGAAAAGAGCAATATGGTATTGAGGTCAACTGTGTCTGGGTCATCACAACAGATCTTGACAAAGTATGTCATTTGATTGGGTTACTGTGTTATAAAAGGACTCGTAGTGCTCACAAGTAATTATTCCTCATGCTCAAATCCCTCCACAATTTCACCCCACTCTCCCTATATGGCCTCCTGCAACCCTACTGCCCTGATCACTCCCACCACTTGGCGAACACTGGGCTGCGACATGTTCCCTACCCTGCTTCATGACCCCCGCCCATCAGCCTTGCTTTGTGAGCTTTCAGTTATTCTACTCCCACTCTATGGCACTCCATCCCAGAGTCCCTCTGCCTTGTTCCCTTTCCTCTCCACCTTTAGAGGCTGCTTTCATACCCTTTTTTTTTCAACCATGCTTCCAGCTCCACAGCCTCGGGCTTCCACTCAGCCGTGTGAAGTGCTTTGAGATATTTTCTCGTCAGACATGAAAGATTCTTCATGACCGTAAATTGTTGTTGCTATTGTCAAATAAGCAACTTTAGCTCTCATTTGCACAAGCTCGGTCCGCCAAATAGTCGCAAGGTAAATAACCATTTTTTTTGGTTATTGTTGGCCAGCACTCAAAGGAGAATTTTTTATTAAAGTTTGATTGGCCCACAGAGAGCACAAATTTGGCACTTCCTACCAGGAAGTGACTTAATAATTATTTTGCAATAAAGAATTAGAATTAAAAAGCTATTCAATAGCTAGGATTCAAAAACCCACCTGTAATCAATATGCTAAAATCCAGCCAGCGCCATTCCAATATTGAAAAGGCTGGAGTGGGGTCAGGAGGGCAGCTTCAAATCTGGTCCAAGTTCAAACCAAATAACTATAATCCTCCTATATTTTCTCCCAATGAGGTACCAAGTTGGTTACAATAACAACTATTCTATACAAATGCTATTCTAGCATTTAAATGCTATTCTGTAAATTCCTACTGCTATAAATGCTAATCTAGCATTTATGAACACTCCACCTTACTAAGCCAATCCAGAACCTTGGCATCCTGTTCGACCCTCATAATATTTATATCGTTATAAATGTATATTTTCATAATTCAAAACTTCGAGGCTTGACTGCAACCTCCTTGCTTGTCAGCCTCCCCAACTCCTTCCTCCATAGGCTGCAGATCATCCAGAACTCTGCAGCCCGTATCCTCTCCTGCACCAGGCTCCGTGACACTATCAGCCCCATCCTCGCTTGACTTCACTGGCTTCCCATCCCTCAGAGGATACAGTTCAAGATCCTGGTCCTCACTTTCAAAGCCCTCCATGGCCTTGCTCCCCTTACATCTGGGACCTCCTAACACCCTACCTTCCTGCCTACTCTCTCACTTCCCCCCCACTCGCCAGCCCCACCATTGGCGGGCAGGCCTTCTATCACTCTGCCCTGACCCTCTGGAACTCCATCCCGCAGTTCCTCCGCCTCGCCACCTTCCTTGCCTCCTTCAAGACCCATCTCAAAACCCTCCTCTTCAACCATGCTTTCGAACACCCTGCTTCCCCTTACCCTCACCAATCCAAACCCCCAGCTTGGTCCAAAACACTGACTGTCCAGCGCCTTCAGGTGTCCTCCCGACGTGAAAGGTGCTACACAAATGTAACTTTGCTGTTGTTATATAGAATAGTTATCTTAATTTATAATAAAAAGCCTTGAAGTTAATCTATAATAATAATAATCCTTGCATTTGACATAACTCTTTTCACATCTTCTAGACATCTCAAAGCGCTTCACAGAATATGCTCTGAAGTGAATTGACTGTATATTTGTGAGAGAATTTAATCTAATACAGTTTACATTTATATAGTGCGTTTCACATTGCGAGGTACATCTCAAACCGCTGCACAGGATTTACTGTAATGTGTAGTGACTGTGTATTTTGTAGGCAAATGCCTACAAACTTCAATCCTTCCAAAATATTTTTAAACCATTATCTGGCAAAGAAGTGAAAAATCTGTGTTCTCTCTGGCCCTTTCGAGCACCTCCAAGTACTTACTGCAACAGTAATAATGCCACACGGTATGCAGTTGATCCCCTTTTTCTCCCCTGCAGGTTCTCCGGATTACTTTCCCACTATTCCAGCTGGAGGAAAGTACAGGTTGCGTTTCTGATTTTCTGGAAGTTCGTGACGGAGATTCGCTTTCAAGCAACAGAATTGGCAGCTATTGTGGCAACACCATCCCGGAGGAGATCATCAGCTCTCATAATTCCTTGTACCTCTGGTTCTCCTCTGATCATTCGGTGGTGAAGGATGGGTTCACCGTTGTCTGGGAGTCAACAGATCCTGGTGAGTCTGTATCATTTCTGGATCAGGATCATTGGTTTATGAGAAATGGGGACAACACAAGAGAATTTCAGACCACCCTCCTGCCACCCTCCCCCCACCACCCCTCCACCCCCACCGGTATCTTACTCAGTGTACAGTGATCCAGTCAGGCCACACCTGGAGCACTGCCTACAGGTTTTCCCCTTTTGACATAGAGAGCTGCCCAGGCCTTAGTTATAATGCAGAGGAGAGCAACTGTGATGATCTGTGAAGAACAGATTGGATCGTTTCTTCAACCTTGAAAAGACATGTTTCAAAGGGCTGCTTATAGAGGTATACAGGATTCTAAAGAAGAAGTGTATGGAATCCACACCCTGTTGGTAAATTGGCCACAATATGGCAATAGGCATTGTAACAGGGCTACATTTTACGTGGATTTTATTTTTGATCAGCCGGATGTCTGACACCCATCACCATGTTTTAGTGTATCCAAACCAAATTGAGAATTCCATGTATACCGCCAATACATGATAAATACAGAGATATTTGTTGGAATCAAATACCCACTCTCTCCCTGTAGAGACACAACCTCCTTACCTAATTAGACGCAAGTTGTCAAGAACCAACACTTGAGGATCCCAGAGTGTGCATTGGGGTAACTGATGGAGTTGCATAGCTTGCCATTGAAAGCACTGCCTGGCAAGCTTTCCATTCAAGATGGAAATAGACTGGTACATGAAAGATAAAGGTGATGTGGGGATAAGGTGGAGCAGTGAAATTAAATGGACATCTTGCTCTGAGAGCCTTTGCAGACTCATGGGCCGAATGTTTCTCTTTTGCGCTATGATTCTAACTCATTATGCTTCTGTAACATCTCCACTGTTACTCTTTCAGAGTGTGGGGGTCATTTTAATGAAACACGTGGAATTATTAACTCCCCGGGTTACCCAGGCAACTACCCCCCCAACAGGGACTGCTATTGGACCATTTCTGTGCCGACCAACCTGGTGATAACATTTACATTTGGATTGCTAAATATCGAAAACCATGACACTTGCAACAGTGATTTCTTGGAGGTAATTGATACTGTAAATAGATGTGAGGATTCACATGTAATGTTTACTGCTACATCACAAGATGTGTATTGTTCTTATGTTTATAATGAGTGCTTGATTTCAATACCTATACGCTCCCTCTTGGGGACATCAGCCGTAGACATGGAGTCAACTTCCACATATATGCGGATGACACCCAACTCTATCTCTGCCTCCACCCTTGATTCCAGGACTACTGCTGTCCTGACAGAATGTCTGTCAGACATCAAGTCCTGGATGAGATTTAACTTTCTTCAGTTGAACGTCAACAAGACCGAGGCTCTCCTGATTGGCTTCCATCAGCGCCTCCTCACCTCAGGCATTGACAGCATCACCATCCACGGTTGCACACTCCACCTCACTGAGCCAGTCCAGAAACGTGGGGTCTCGGGTCCGTAACTCTGTCTGTCCTGCACCTTGCGCCAATGTGAAAGGCGCTCTAAAAATGTAATGCTGTTGATTTGCAGTTTGGTTCATTTTATTTACTTTGTTAGTGTTCTTCTTTAATTTGCGTGTGTGTCTCTTGAGATGTCTCTTTTCACAGCTGAAATGCCCTAGATTATTTGAGTTATTCCTCATCGTTTATCCCTCTAACATTGGGATCATCGTTGTATTGGCTCTATATGGGCTTCGGTGACCAGAACTGTATGCAGTGTTCAAGATGGAGCCTGACCAAAGCCCTATTTTATATGTGTGGGGCTTTGGTGTGTATCTGTCTCCTATTTATATGTATGTTATATATCTGGTTTGCTGCTGTTGTCGAAGACATAAGGAGCACATCAAATGCAAAGATTATTAATATGGTAGGTAAAATAACAAACTACCAGACATAGTAAAGTCATAGTGCTCATTGCATGTATACTATACTTTGCTTTAGATTCAAGATGGTCTGCATCAAGATGATCCTTCTCTTCAAAAGTACTGTAGCACTGTCGAGACACCTGCCCCGCTGGTGACAACTGGCCCCTTTGCACGGATCCATTTCCACAGTGATGGAAATATCAGTGACCGAGGGTTTAGCATTGTGTACATCACATCACCGCGTAAGTACTCAAACTGCAGCCTTTGAAGGAGGAGACCATATTGCAGACTCCCCTTACCGTGTGAGCACTTGTATTTGCATTGGATCACAATTTTTGGTGTCACCATGTAAATGGGTATCATGATTTTTATCCTGTAGACTGATGTTACTTACCACATTTTTACTCTATCATTATTACCCTCTCATATTATTTAGATTGTTGGCCCGCTTAATGCCACAGTGGTCAATCTTTACCCCCAACCGCTAGATAGGGCAGGATACTGCACCAGTGCAAACTTTCTGTTTATTGCAGCTCTGTTGTGGTTTCTGACTGAGATTGTGAGTTTACCAGCGATGAACGCAGATTTGGATGAGATGCGTATCACAAGAACGTTGCTCACCACATCCAAACAGTGTGAGAAGTAGCAATAAACAAGTCAAACAGAATCAGTCCTACTTACCTGCCTTTTCCTCACACTCCTGAAGTTGATTCTGTTCAGTTCCCTCTTGAAGGCCAATATGGATTCTGCTCAACTACCATTCCTGGCAGGGCATTCCATATCCTAACTGCTCTGTGAATGAAAACATTTCTTCCCACCTTCACATTTGCTTGTTTACTAACTATTTTAAATTGATGCTTTCTAGTTACTGACTCATCGACCCGTGGAATCATTTCTCCCACTTGACTATCGAAACCCCTGATCATTTTAAAGACCTCTATCAGGACACCCCTCCGTTCAGCGGTAAAAGCCCCAGTTCTTCGAATCTCAGCTCATAAACCAAGCCACTCATCCCCGAATCATGATTTATAGACTTTTGGCATTACCTCTTTGCTTTTATATTCTATATCCCTGTTTTGAAACCTAAATTGCATTAGTTTTTTTTCAAAGCTTTGTCACTGCCTTCCCTTTATAAGGATTTATGTACATTAACCTTCAAGATCCTTTGCTCTTCCACTCTTTTTAATATTTTACCATCCAACATATGTCTGTCCTTATTCTTCCTCCCAAAATATATAAGCTCAGATTTGTCTGCATTAAAATGTGTACAGTATACTGAAGTAACCAGTTATTCAATAGTTTTCACCACTGCTACAAGTGAAGAGTTTGGAAGGAGTGTAAAAATAACCAACACCCTAACAAATGGCCTTTGTGCACGACTCAGCACAAATGGTTGGACTAACAGTTGTTCTTGTGTTTTTCTAACAAATAGTTGACACTGGCTGTGGAGGAATATACACAGAGAGTGAGTGGATTATCATCTCCCCCAACTGGCCTAATCCATACCCCAGCAATGTGCAATGTATCTATGTTATCCGTCAGCCCTCTGGGGAGCGCATTGATCTCAACATCACGCACATGGATTTGGCATCTAACTGTTCCTTGGACTATGTTGAGGTGAAGTACCCCCCCATATGCCACCCTTTGTAACTGAAAATTTGCTGGCACACGTGCCCTGGGAATAGATTGTTTCAAGAAAACAAGTGATCACAGTTGTAACTGCGCAGTTAATGACCATTACAATACGGAACAATTATGCTGTGGTTTGGCAGTGTGGAAATACTCTGGTCAAGCACATTCTTTTCGTATTAAATTGCCTGTGATTTCAGGCTCCCAGGGAGTGGGAGGGGATCTTTTATTGACATAAACGTCTGAGATTTTAATAATTACTTAATTTGATTAATTGCTTGAAATACAAGATTGCTTCAGGATAATATTGATCCATTTCCATATTGATCCTATTCATTGAGAAATGGCACTGCAAAGCCTTGCCCTCCCAGCATAGCAAAGTGGTATCAAAGCATACAGTGAGAGAGGGGCAACCAAGTGACATACTGTGATTGTACTACTTCTCGAGTGAAGACTCCAGCTGTGTTCTGAAATCTGTAGATGTGTGCCTGTGTGAAGGTTGGCTGGAGGAAATGAGAGCGGTCCATAGTTGGCGACAGTGGCTTATCATTTATTTACAGATGTGTCTGGTGGGCACAAAGCTGCTTGCTGCATGTGTAAACATGATCCTGTTAGAAAAGCGACTTGCTTCAGAAGCAACTCCTTGGAATATTCTCATGGTTTGACTCATAGCTAGAACGGCGTTGGTACTCAATAGCAGTTTGATTAACATCAAAAATCACACCCGTCCCTCAAGTGTTTTAATCCCATCATCAATCGCTCTAGAGAATAAGGAGGGACAGATATGAATCACAATATTGAATTGATGAAAAAATGTTGGATTCCACTTAAATCTCCAGATATATAATTCCTTTTATAGAGTATATGAGAAAGTTAATGGGTGTTCACTGGCTTTCATGGCCTCTGTTAGCATATATGTGTTCCCTGTTTATTCAGGATTAATTGAGTGAGACTTAGACAAAACTGATAAATAGTTCAAGTCAAGACTCTATTCGTGAGATATTTTTATACACAATACTTAGCTTAATCCAAGTAAACACTTGCAAGCAAACCAGCACAGTAGTGTGATAAACCAGTACAATATTCTCCTTTGGTCTGTGTACTGTGGGACTTGAGTCAAATCATAGTCCCATTTCAAATAATAAATAATCCTTGCATTTGACGTAGAGTCTTTGATTACGTCAGGAGAATATGTCAAAGAACTTCAGAGGATTTACTGTAATATCTAGTGACTGTGTATTTGCAAGTGAAATATATAGGAAAGAACATGGAAAGAGTAATCAAGTAACCAGCTCCAGTGCATGGATACATCCTTGCATGGAGAATGAGGATACTGGGAAAAATCTTTTCTTTTTAAATAGTGCCATGGACTCTAAATCCAACTGAATAGACAGACGGATGACATTCTTTTGTGATAAAATTCCTCTTAATAAAGGAGCCTCCAACAATTAACCCAATGATTTAAAAGTAAAGCGGGAAAATATATTGAAGTTCTGTTCCGTCAATGGTCATTTTAATCTAATACTTGACATGATTGTCATAGTCACACAATTTGTGTGTGTGTGTCCAAGCACCTTCCTTTATGGGAATTCTGAATGCTTTGCTTGAGTTTATTTTTAATTTTTATTCACCTTTTAGGTTCGTGATGGTGATTCAGAGACCGATCCACTAATCGGCAAATTCTGTGGTTCCACTATCCCTGCTGTCATCACCACGAGCAGGAACAATTTGTGGATCAAATTTAAATCAAGTGACTCCTTCCAGAAAGGAGGATTCCGTGCTATATACCAAGTTGGTAAGAATGCTTTTTGTTTTCGTGCAGAAGATAATGGACAACTGCAGAGTAGTAACAAGCCTCTGCCATTACTTCATCCCTCGGGTCACCCAGTTCCTGATCCACTCATTCATCACAACCAGGCCTAGATTACACCAACTCTCATCTTGCCGGACTTCCCATCTCTTCCGTTCTCAAGAGGTGTCAGCCTGGCTGCAGCACTCATAATCCAGGCTGACTCTCGAATGCAGTGCTGTGAGAGTGTAGTATAGTCAGACGTGGCATCCTTTGTATGAGAAGTTTAAACCGTGGTTCCAACTGCCTTTACAGGTTAATGTTATAGATTACGTGGCACTGTTCAAAAAACGCAGGGGAGTTCCTCTCAGTATCCTGGCCAACAATGCCCAGATAAAATTTGTCTCTGCACTTTACAGTACAATTTTGCCTTGAGACCTTTCAATGACATAAGATGCTTTATCAAATGCAAGGATTATTATGATTTATTTACATATAATGCGTCACATTGGTAAGCTCCAAAAATCGGACATTTACGTCTGTCCCTATGAGGATCTCCAGAGCGCAGTCATCCCAGGGTGTGTCCTTCTGGGTAGATAATGCATACTCCATTTCATACAAGCAAAAATGTCCATGCTATGTGGAATTCTTACTGGCTTGTTTGAATACTCTTAAACAAGGTCATGGCTCTCAATGTGTGTCAGATATACTGCCTATCAAAAAAAATCAGAAAAGGTGTTGAGAACAAATGAAACAAAATAGCTGTGTACAGAAATTCAACCTGGGTCTAGCTTTACTCTATGCATTTTATAGCATTTGAATTTGGCAAATTCTTAAAATGGCCTTAATGTTGAATCTGTGTTCTGCAAGTTATTTTAAGCTCTACAGAAACTGACTTCAAATTTAAGCCAAAATTTAAAAAAAATCAAATTCTGGATGCTCTTCTCTTTTTGATAGTATAATTGAATCCAACTGAATGGGTTGACGTGACTTTAGTTTAATATCTCATCTGAAAGCCAGAGCTCTGAGATGTTACCCCAGGTGAAGGGTGCTATATTGTTCAAGTTTGTTGTTGTTTTATTGTTGTTGAAAGATGGCACCTCTGACACTGCAGCACTCTCTCAGAACTGCACTGAAGTGGCAATCTTGACCATGAACTTGATTCCAGATGTGGTGTTTGAATCCATAACTTTCTAACGCTTTGACAAGAGTGCTGAGTCAAGCTGAAACACATGTCCTGTATAGTATTCAAAACTGGTTTATACCACAGATTCGTCATCCTATAGCTTGTAAGATGTTGTATAAATAATAACCTACCATATGCATATCTAATCAGCCCTAATTTTTACATAATTGTGGAGTCCTGTAGCTCAGTGGTTAGAGCACTCGCTTTGCAAGTGAGAGACCTGAGTTCAATTCCAGGCAGAGGGCGAAACCTTGGGCAAGTTTCCTTACTCCACACACCTAATAATAATCCCTCCAAAAAACAAAAACAATAATAAATTGGTCATTTTCAATCTACGACTGTTTGTGGGACATTGCTGTGCGCAATTGGCTGCCGCGTTTGCCCACAAATATACAGTCAATTCACTTAACAGTATATTCTGTGAAGCGCTTTGGGACGTCTACAAGACGTGAAAAGTGCTATATCAAATGCAAGGATTATTATTATTATAATAGAAAATGGCAATTACCTCTAACTCTGAATTAGGTGCTACCTCGCTTAAATTGAAGCCATTGTCGTTGTTGGAACTCTGTATAAAATATTTAGTCCAAAAAATCTGCTTTGTCTCCATTTATTTTGATATACAGCATGTGGTGGCACTCTAAGTGGCACGGGAGTGATTCGGTCTCCTTATTATCCCAATGCATACCCACCCGACAAAACCTGCACGTGGATTATCAATCAGCCAGAAGGACAAGTTGTCACCCTTAACTTTGTGTCCTTTGACATTGATGATGCTGCAAACTGCACCCATGACTATGTTGAGGTAGGGCAACAATGTATCTTCAGAAATAAATTATTGTTGCACTGCACTTTATACCATCTGAATGTGATTGATAATGTTCCAGTTAAAAATATACCTCTGAAATATGAATTGGATGTTTAATGTGTAATACTACAGGTAATTTTGAAATACAGGCTTGTTTAGAATAGCCTTAGATCAGTCATATAACAAATGCATCATTGACTCAATGTAACCATGTTTGTCCTATTTTGTGCTACTTCAGATCACTGTCAATCTGCTAACTGCTGAATCAAAAAATCAATCCAATTTGCTGTCAAATTCTCCAATTGAACCATTCTATTTCTGCATTTCCTTTGGTCAGCAGTGTGTAGATACTATTACCATGCTTAGAATATGCAAACCAAACTGAGTTCCACATATATTTATGCCACCTACACATGGAAATCTGTAGCAAAAGGAAAGCACATGCTCATGCAAGAGGGATGTTTAATTTCAGACTGTTTTAGGCACAGGTTGGCAAATGCCAAGGCTTGCGAACCCAGAGTTTAATCAGCTAAAACCATATACATTGGCATTGACAACTGTTTGAACAACCCATATTTATGGGATACTTGGCTGCCACGTTTCACGCACAAAATACAGTCAATTCACTTTACAGTATATTTTTGTGAAGAGCATTGAGATGTCTCAACAACATAAGGTACTATATCATATGCAAGGATTGTTATTAACCAGCTCAGGTCACCTTCCTGGTTGGTTTGCTGGGTTAACAGGAGTGGAGGTGGTTTCATTCTAATGGTAAAATCTGTTTACATTGTTTGTAGGTCCGAGATGGAGCTGATGTAGAATCCCCATTGATCGACAAGTACTGTGGTGCTGGGAATCCACCCATGGCACAGTCAGGACGGAGGTCAATGTACATCAAGTTCAAGACAGACTCCTCTACGGCTAAAGAAGGATTTAGCGCTGAATATGGATCAACTAAAAAAGGTATTTTCAAATATTTAGATATTATTATTAATGCTGGGGCTGTGGTGCATTGCTGGAGGTGCCACCTTCCAATGAGTCATTTTATTAAGGTCCCTCTCGGTGTCCCGGCCTAACCCTAACCTCCCGGAAAACAAATGAGTCATTCAAGTCACATCTCTTCAAGTGTCGCATTAACCCAAGTATTCTCAACTAACTATTGAAAACACAGGTTACCGAGGGACCAATCGATGTGTTAATTATCATTAATCTGTAATAATGATTCTTACATTCAATAACTGCAGTGCCTTTCAAGTTAAGAAAATATCTCAAAGTTCTTCATGGAATTTGCTGTCCAGTATATTAACTGTGAATTGTGTAAACCAATGTTGCAGCCAATTTGCACAGAGCATTGTCCTGGAAACGTGACACGAATGACTTATTTGTTTTCTGGTGGGTTAGGGTTAGGCCAGGACACTGAGAGGGACCTCAGTTAAATGTATCATTGGAAGGCTGCACCTCCAGCAATGTACCACAACCCCTGCACTGCATTGGAAAGTTCATCTTGAACTTTGACATTTTGAGACAGCTGTGACATTCCCAATCTCACGATCACAATTTTATAATGCTTATTCCACATCTTAGTGATGGAAAGCAAACACACTGTCTCCAGAGCTTATTTAAAAGAAAGTGTCCTCCTCACACCTTTTACCTTTTAAACTCACAGTTGAAAAATGTTATGCCTGAGAATTTAAATTTGTGACAGGTGATTGATATGACTCTCTCCAGTTTTCACTCGGTAGCCTGTGGCATTATTATTGAGAATTTCTTTTCTGTTCCAAATGTTTATGGTCAGTCAAAAACCTATTAATTTTCTGGCAGGATGTGGCGATACCATTACAGATCCACAGGGTGACATTTCTAGCCCTAACCACCCAGTAGACTATCCGCACGATGTCAGTTGTATTTGGTTCATCTCGGTTCAACCTGGAAATGTCGTCCGCCTTACATTCACCCTTTTTAATCTTGAATACCATGAAAATTGCACCAAGACTATGTTGAGTTGTATGATCGAGGTACCGTTAATTCTGGAAAACTACTTGGAAGGTAAGAAATAGTAGATTTTTCCATTTTGTAACCACTGAAAGTTCTATTAATTATAAGCATTAGTAGGCAGATGATTCTGAAACTTCTTCATCCGAGACCAAAACAACAACTTAACATATATTTAGTGCCCTTCACAGTGAGGGCAGAATAGCAAGGGTTTGGATGCTGAGCAAGGAAGGAGGGAGAGGTTACCATAGGCAAGTCAGGTTTCAGGTGGGGTTTAAAGATAGATACAGAGGGAGCGAGGTGGAGGCATGAGGTAGGGAAATTCCAGAGATGAGGGGTAGAATGGCTGGAGGTATTACCACTGACAGTGGCGTGGAGAGGTTGAGGGATACGGAACACATCTACGTCAACTGAGCAAAGAGGGCAGGCAGAGCATTAGGGAGGTACTCTAGTGTGAAACTATTTCTATATGAGAGTGAGGTTGTTGACATTGATTTGTTCAGAGTCAGTGGAGCCTGCCGAAGAATGGGGTGATGGGTATGCGGAGATCACTGTGAGCGAGGATACAAAGTTTTGTATCAAATCAATATATTAAGAGGAAACTTAATAAAGACCTATTAAACTGGTGGAACGGGCTCAATGGCCAACTCCTTTCCTGTTGTCCTATGTTTCTCTGATTGATCTAAGATGCTCACAGACCTTTGAATGTCGATCTTAAACTGATCTGATCTTTCCCCCTAAATGACTCTATCATCTCGAGCACCATCACAAGAAAAATGAACGGCTTCAAAATAATTCTGTACACTCATTCTAAAATATTTGGTTTTCTAAAGCCAGTGTTGTATTTCATCTGAACTATATTTCTTCTATTTGAACAGGTACTGTGGCACCTCTATCCCTCCTTCCATTACCAGCAGTGACAATTCAATGAGTGTTCTCTTTGTGTCTGATTCAAGCATAGCCACTGAGGGATTCTCAGCAAGTTACGTTTCCATTGAAAGTTCAACAGGTGTGTAGTTATTGTTCATCTGTAATGTTCTTGTTTTTGTTCTGCATTGTTATCCAAGAAATGATCAAGGCTGACATGGGATTAACCCTTAGTATGCTGGCAATTCCAGGTATTGGCATCGCAACCCATTGCTTAAGCTTTCAGTTCATATACTTTGATCCTGAAGAAGTCATAGGTCAGAAGTTGTATTATAATCTTGACATTTGATATGGCATGTTATGTGGCCATGCATTTCATATTTACTGTAAAGTGCAGTGACTGTATTTGTAGGTAAAGATGGAAACCAAATTGTCCAAAACAATATCCCACAAACTACCAAGAAGGAAAAACTATATTTTTATTTGGAGGGATTATTGGTCAGAACATCTCAAGAAATTCTCCTTTCGGATCATGTCTCTTGGTTTAGTATTTCATCTGAACGACGCCACCTCTAACAATGTAGTGTTCATCCACTGCATTGAAGTCAGTGCAAACTAAGAGCCCAAAGTCTTGACAAATAATACAAATAATAAAACAAATAATAATCTCTTATTATTAATCTCTTCCCACTGTACCATAGATGGAGCTGACATCAGTGTTTTTCAGGCTAGGGATTGGAAAATCAGTTAAGGTTTTCACTGATCATTATCCAGAGATCCTTGTCTGAAAAATGGTTGGCAAGCGAAATACAGAGAGGAAACGACTAGTATTTTGCTCAGTGGCTTTTTCTTTATCAGAATTTGCTGCGTTTAGTAAACAAATCCCTCATGAATCTCACAATCTAACATTCACAGACTATACACCTATCAAGTCTGGCTTGCAAATAGGAATCAAATTTTAGACCCCCAAAGAATGTTACAAAATGTACCCTGCAGTAAATCTCTGGGGAATGAAACCAGAGTTCTTTAAAGGCTGATGTTTAGTTTTTCAAGATCTGGTTCCTTAAAGGCAGTAATCGCATATGCACCTAATGCTTGCAGTATTTTGGTATAGCACCTTTCACATCAGGAGGACATCCCAAAGTGCTTCACAGGATTTACTGTGTAGTGTAGTAACTGTATTTGCAGGCAAATCTACAGCCCAATTCTGTGCAGCAGCATCCCACAAACAGTCTTGAAACAAATGATTAATTTTACTTGGGGGATTGTTGGCCAGGACACCAGCAGGAACGCCTTTCTCTTTTTGAATAGTGTCATGGGATCTTTAACGTCCACCTGAACAGGCAAACCGAAGCTCAGTTTAATGTCTCTGAAGAACAGCACCTCCGACAATGCAGCACTCACGCAGCGCTGCATTGGAGTATCAAGCCGATCCTATAGGATTTCAAGTCTTGATATGGGACTTGAAACCACAACCTTCTGACTTAATGGCGAGAGTCCTACCAACTGAGCCAGGCACAAACACTGTGCAAATGTTTTACTGTTCAATCACTGAAAATGCTGGTCAGAAAATCTGAAAGCTCAGTTATCAATCACATGCCTAACTGCACGTGTTGCTAAGCGGCAAACTGGAGTCTCTAGAAATCAATAAGTACAAGAGTTGAAATGATAGGGCGGGTCTTACTATTGGACTTGAGGAGTACTGCTTTCTCCTTTTATTGCAACCTTGATGTTTCATGTCATTTTATTTCAAGACTAATCCACAGAAGGTGTGCAACTCCAGATCCGCAAAACAAAATAAATGTCATAAATCAGTTTTTAGGTCATTTTAAAAAAAATGGAACAAATGCTTCACTTTGCTTCACTTTTTTTCAAATAGCATTGAGTGCTCCCGACCTAAAGGGTTGGTTTGAATTTGAGGACTGTAGGATATGATTCAAAAGGAAGCTTTCAAAATAAACTTTGCAACATATGGGTATCCTTTGATCGCAATTAAGTTGAGAAACGCCTTGGAAATAGATTGTGACTAAGTGGAAGAAATTATGAGAGAACAGGCGAAACTGCGACTCTTGGGTTTTCTGTAACAAAGCAGACATTGACTGCAGTTTTTCTGGTGGGTGTGTTGAAATACAGCGTAATTGCTGGCAAAAGCAAAGATCGGCCTGATTTTTGGTTCTATGTCAAATACATAAAACTCCAAATGCTTTCTGCTCTTGTTACTGCATGCCAACTGCAGGCAACTTACTAGTTGAAAGAAACTGGGAGCACTTCTCATCTGAAAAATTAATATTTCCCAGAGTTGTACCTAAAAATTGCTTTCAAAAAGTGATGACAGAATTTGCTTGACTCTTTGACTTTGGGGCAACACAAAATAACAGAGTTTTGGCTACGCTTGTGGCTCAGAAACTGTACCTCAGCTTCATCTGAGGCATTTAGTATGCTTTGTGTTAAAACAAACTTATGAAATCTGACAAATGTCACATTTCATAGTTCCGCTGTTAATCTGCATGAAATAGTTAGTGCAAGTTTGGCTCAGTTGGTAGCACTCTTGCCTTTGGGTCAGGAGGTTGTGGATTGAAATCCCACATATTGAGCATATGGATTCCACATCATGGAGTCCTGTAGCTCAGTGATTGGAGCACTTACCTAGCAATTGAGAGACCTGGGTTCGATTCCCGGCAGGGCGAAATGTTGGGCAAGTTTCCTTACTCCATACGCTCCTGTTTACCTAGCAGTAAATAGGAACCTGGTTGTTAGTCGATTTGCCGATCGCTTTTCTAGGGATAATAATTCCTTCAAAAAAAATAATAAATTTATTGGCTGCCTCGTTTTGCCCACAAAATATACAGTCATTTCACTTTACAGTATATTCTGTGAAGTGCTTTAAGACTTCTCAAAGATGTGATAAGGCGCTATATCAAATGCAAGTATTATACAGAGAGAGACTTGAGCTCATCGTCCAAGTAAAAGCTCCAGTGCAGTGCTGGATCCTATCTTTTTGATGAGATGTTGAACAAAGGTCTCATCTGCATATTTTGGATGGATGTTGACCATCTCATGATTCTGTGGAGTTTCCGGTCAAGAAAAGGGAGTGTCTGGTTAACAATCCTCCACATTGATTGCTCATGGATTTTTGTGGTATCTTGCACTTGACAATAATTGTCTCTTTGAGACGATTTGAAGTGATGAACTGCAACAAAAATGTGAGTTCTTTCTTTAAATGGGGCACACATATTTCACTCTGGCCTGCTAGCAGTGAATATGTGATTATCTGCACACTGGCATGCACCATAATTAATCATGATTATAGTGTGCGTGTTGGTGGTCTGGAACCCAGAAATAAAAGCCAAGTAGATAGAAGTTTTGAATCTTTGGAGTAGAAATGAAATTGTAACTAAAAATCCTAATGTCGATTTTGACATTTGGGTTAAGTGAATAGACTCCAAGTGGAAGCTTATGTAATGACTCATAAAGCTGCAGCTTTTTCCTGGGCTTACACTTAAACTACAGTGAAAATGCTGGCATCCTGTGAACAGTCTGATTTTTATGGTTTTATGTTTTGCTGCGCTGTACAAAAGGGCTTTGTGTTAGTTCTGCTCTCCTGGCTTGTCTTCTGCTGCTTAATGAAAGCTGGAGTGGTAAACCTGCATAGTTTAAAACTCCACTTTGGGGCTTGTTTGTATTTCCATTGCCTGTAAAGATAAGCGCACAGAGAATTATGGTTCCATTTAGTTCTAAATGCGTGCCCAATTTTGATGTATAAAAACAGGCAGTACTGTATATATACAGTCTCTTTAATATAAACTGCTAATGTGCATCGGTTTTCACTGTAATAGTTATTATGTGCCTTGGTTTGCAATATAAAACATCTGAAACATGGAGGGGTATGATTAGCTTACTCCAATAAGAGGAGTTTCAGTAGAAATCTTTGTTTTAGTAACCAGACTGCAACTCAGTCAATGACTTCAGGGACAATCTTTACCAGTGCCTAACAATTTTCCGTTTACTTTAAGCAATACTGAGCAGCTGTCCTGCTAAGCTAGAGCACAAAACTTATCAATTTTAATATGTTTCAGTATGCATCACCTCTATCAGAAGTGTTTTATTTAATAAATAATGATTCAATATTTTCTTATTCCTTATTAATTAAAATTGTTAATAGATAAAAAGCAATTGATGATGAAAAAATGGTGAATCCTACATCGAAACACTTTTTTTGGGTCAGCCGGATGTCGGACACTTGCGGAAACCCATCAACATGCTTAGAGTATCCTAGTCAGATTGTGTTCCACATATATATGCCACCTACATATGGAAATTCTTATGTTTGGAATAGAATGCATACTCGCTCCCTGGAGAGATGGATTATTCTTACCTAATTTCGGAGAGCATGAGGCATGGGTTGACACGAGCCAAGGCTTGTGAACCCCTGAGTTTTAGTTGGTGCGCTGCTGGAGTTTAACCAGCTAAAACCACATAGTTTGCCATATGAGGTCAACCTTTACTAATGGTGAATGATATTGCCATATAAAGGCCATCTACAGTAGATAATAGAGCTTTGTTTGTAGGATTGTTATTGTGCATTTACAAAGGATTGTAAGCATTCCATGCAGATTATACCCTGTGTTAGTGCTCAGTGATTCATCTTTCTCTCTGCACAAATCCCACTGTGTGTGTGTCTGTGTGCATATGTGTGTGTGTGTGCGTGCTTGCATGCACACATGTGCGTGCGTGTGTCAGTGAAATCTCAAATTCAGACTGGAACATGGCTGAAGTAATCCTGACTGGAAAGTATAACAGTTCTAGAGAGGCTTTGATTGACTTCAACTCCTGGTCAGTCACCAAGAGTTCTGCTAAGAAAATGGGTTTCAAGTGTTGATATTCATAAAGGATGACATTCGGTATCTAATTTGTGATGTGAACAAAGCGGACTTCTTGTGTTAATTGCAACTTGCAGTTTGCAAGATTTGCGGTGAAATTCACACCCGTGAATCACGAATCCAAAAGGACCAAGGTCTACAAAAAAGGCTGATGCGCAGAATGACTGAACGTATCCCAATCTCTGCCAACTGGATTTTATAAATTGAAAATTGCAAAGTTGCTATCAATTCAGCAAAAATCTAATTATAATAATCATGTTTGCATATTATACATATATCCAACACCCATTGAACTATACTCCAGCTTTCAGGAATGGAGGGGAAGCATTTGAGGGGTATGGAAGGAAACTAATGTAGGAGAACTATTTGAATGCCCTGGACATCATTTTATTGTATGCTAGCAATGTTCTGCTTTCACTTGCTGATGGTTTGATTTAACTTGTACTCCCATGTGTGTTGGTCTGTCTGCCTCAGTTGGTAGCACACTTGCCTCTGAGTCAGAAGGTTGTGGGTTCAAGCCCCCTTCATTGGGATCTGGAACCCCTAATTCTACACTCACACTCCAGAGCAGTGCTAGAGGTGTTGGAGGTGCATCCTTTAGATAAGACATTAAACTAAGGCCATTTATATCTGTTGAGATGGATGTTAATGATCCCAAGGCTCTACATGAAGAGAAAAGGTAGTTTCTTTCTCCCATTGTCCTTACCAACAATCCCCCAAATAAAATTGGTCACTCATGGCTCATGGCTGTTAGTGGGACATTGATGTATGCAAATTGGCTGCCATCTTCTATACAATCACTCCACTTTACAGTTATTTCTGTGATGTGCTTTGTGACGTCCTCCGGACATGAAAAGCACAATATCAAATGTAAGGATTATTATTCGATGCTTCATAAATGCATTTACTTTTATTGCTTGTTTTATAAAATTGTAACTTGTTTTTATTTCATTTCCAGTATGTACAAAAGAATTCACTGAATCGACTGGCTCGTTGACATCCCCAAACTATCCCAATGACTACCCAAGTTTGGTGGAGTGCATCTACACAATCACTGTAAAAAATAACAAACAAATTAGGCTCAACTTCACTGACTTTGAATTGGATGGATATTCTGACTATGTGGAAATTAGGTAAGTGTCCTGTTCTCTTCCGTCTTGTTGAAATGTAATTAGACATTGCACTCTTATCGATAGATAAGTATAAGATCCTTCATAACAGGCTGAGCTCTCTCATTGGTTGGGTCAGACATCCAAGAAGGGTGAAGGAGGTGGCCATAGAAATGATCGAAGGGATACATTTTAAGGTGGGATTTAAAGACAGATAGAAAGGGGATTGCTGGAGGTATAAAGGCAGGGAATTAAAAATCAAATGCATTTGATGTGGCAACTTCCACACCTACAGGACATCTCACAGCATTTAACAGGATATACCGTAGAGTCTATTGACTGTATTTTGTGAGTGAATATGGCAGCCAATTTGCACACAACAATGTCTCGCAAACAGTTGGAGTGAGTGTCCAATTTTATTTTGGGACTGTTGGCCAGGACACTGGAAGAAACCCAATTCTCTTTTGAAATATTGGGATCTTAATAGTCCAACTGAACAGGCAAATGGGACCTCAGTTTAAAATCTCATCGAAAGGCGGTATTTCTATCAATGCAGCAAATCTTCACCACTACATTTGAGTGTCAGCATAGACTATGCGAGTTCAAAGTCCCGATGTTGGGCTTGAACCTATGATCTTCTGACTCGGGGTAGAGAGTCCTGGTAAGTGATTCAGGTTGACATCTGGCCAGAGGTCAGGAATGTTGACTATGCCCATGAGAACATAAGAATGCCTGAGATGAGAAAATGACTCAGCCTATCAAGTCCATTCATTCTACAGATCTTGCTCTATCTTCTCTATTATAAATCTGCCAGATTCCCTCAAATAATAATAATCCTTGCATTTGGTATAGCACCTTATCACATCATCAAGATGTCTCAAAGCGCTTCACAGAATATAATGTAAAGTGAATTGACTGTATATTTTGTGGGTGAAATAATTGAACACATTAACAAGATAGTTGCATCAAGAAAAGATCACCAGTGCAGAATCAGTATGGGTAGTGAGAGTAGCTTCAGCTTTACTTCAACATGATCTCTCAAATAGTTTACTGAACAACCCAAGAACTTTAGTGGACAGAGGGATTTTAAATCTTAATAAAGAGAGAATTATACTCCTAACATTTAAAAAGAAAGTTTGAGTTGTGCGTGCAGAGCTCTCGTCAGCTCCTGGCTTCAGAGCAGGAAATCTGAATCAGCCATCCTGTTGCTAATTACTTTAATGCTAGGAGCAATAACACATGAGATAGATAATCTATGTTTTTGGTGAATTTGAATGAGTCAGAAATATTTACCAGGACTCCTGAGAAAGTTTATCCAGAATTATTTGTTGTTCATCTCTGAAAATATGCTTAACTGATTTCCAAAGTATATTTGCTCTCACTTTCCACAAATCTCTCTCTTTGCTCTTACTCTACTGAAGATGAGGACCCATTACTGTGAATGGTTCCATATGTGGATTTTGAGTGTTAGAAGAATGCTTAACCACAAGAGCTTGACAGCTTATGTACGTGGGCTGATAACTGGCAAATGAAGTTTAATACAGATTAAACTTTTAATATATTTAGCATCTTGTTCTGAATATGAAGTACAGTACTCCATGGATGGGATAGAACTTACCAAGGGGAAGCTGAAAGTTATCTAAGGGTGTTAATTAACTTATTGCTCATTATGTCAAAACTGTGTGAGGCAACAATGAACAAGGCAAACAGGATTCTGAGCTATATTACAAATAGGTTGAGTTTAGATCCCCAGATGTTGTACTCGGGTTGTATAGTGTTCTTGTCACACCGCACCTTGAGTACAGCATACAATACTGGTCCCCACAACATAAAGAGGCTGCCCAGACCCCAGAGGCAATTTGAGTACTGCCTTCAGAAGTCTTGCTGCTGTTTTGCTTTACTCTGAGTATTGTGTTACATCTTGGCATTTCTTCGGCAAAGTGTCCCTGAACACTTTGGTCCAAAATGCACACATACATCATGAGGTCAATGATCTGTATAACATTTTTGACCACAATGTTGCTCTTTAATCTGGTGTTTTATCTTTAATCAATCACCGAGCTGTAGAATGCAGGTTAATATTGCCAAACTGTAGCTGTACAGTGCTCTAGTCAGACTGCACCTTGAGTACTGCATACAATTCTGGTCACTGCGACATAAGGGGGCTGTGCAGGTAATTGGAGGCAGCATAGAGGACAGCAACAAGAATGATATTAGGAGGTGATATGAGCTGTGAACAATGAAAAGTGGAGCTGGTGCTCTTCAGTCTTTAGAAAAGCCGACTTAGAGGGAACCTCATAGAGGTGTATAAAATTTTAAATGGGATTGAAAAAATAAACCCAAATCAATACTTAAGGATTCACCAAGTCAGTGGAACAAGAGGTCATAAGTGTAGAGTTGTAAACAGAAATTCAGGACAGATACCGTAAGTTTTTATTCTGAGAATAATCAACAGTTGGAACAGGTAGCCAAGACATGCGTTTGAGGTCACAATACTGGACTGTTTTATTTAAAAAAAAACAGTTTGATGTTATGATGGTGGTGTTAGGGTGGGAGTTCTGCAAGGATGAAATCAGATGGGTCAAAGGACCTTCTTCATCCAAACTAATCTTGTGATTTTGTGTGATGAGGATAAGCACGACTGTGCCCAAGTATGCTCTCACCAGTGTCCATGCATATTTGTTCTAACATGGGTAGATAGACAGCAGCCAGGAATTAGGGAGGTTTCTTTATTATCTGGAGACACAGATCCCATTTACACTAAAACCCTGGCTAGCCAGACTAATGAAGGGAGTCCTGTGGCTCAGCGGTTAGAGCACTTGATTTGCAAGCGAGAGACCTGGGCTCGATTCCTGGCAGGGTGAAACCTTGGGCAAGTTTCCTTACTCCACACGCCTGATAATAATCCCTCAAAACAAACAATAATAAATTGGTCATTTCAATCCATGACTGTTTGTGGGACACTGCTGTGCGCAATTGGCTGCTGCATTTTGCCCACAAATATCCAGTCAATTCACTTTACAGTCTATTCTGTGAAGCACTTTGAGACATCTAGAAGACGTGAAAAAGCGCTATGTCAAATGCAAGGATTATTATTATTATATAAGGGAGATCTGGTTGGTGAGTCGGAATTTCCGGCTTATGTGTAATTACAATGTGGGTACCAACAATTCAATGTGAGGAAATGGAGCAAATCTCGTAAAATAGTGGGGACTGATTTATGATAGTTGCACCAGAGTTAGGAAGTGTTGACTTGAGTTAGCATGCAAGGTCGGTTAGAGTTTGCCAATTTCCAGAACCACCCCCCACCCCAGTCAGAGAAAAGATGGACATGAGAGATAAGGTATCACAAATTAACTTGCAGCCCTCTTTGGCCCCCAGCCATAACAATTTTCCAACATGGTAGCGGTTTACGTCAACACAAGCAATCACTAGACTTGGCAAATTCGGTCAGGAAGTCAGGATTGGGGGCTACATGATGGCCGTAACTATTCATTGGACAGGATAAGGGAGTGGTGAAGCCCACTCACCTAATTAGTGGCAAGATCTCTAAGTTATCATGGGCCTTGGATCAAGGTACAAAGTGGGTCTCGGCCGATTTGGGTCTTGGCAGAGACTTGAGAATTTAACGCAATTGCTCTGGTAAACAGATGTTGGATTCAGAGAAAACTATGTCTGCTTGAAATGCGAAAACAGATTTGAGGGAAAGAAATGACTGCAGAATAAAAGCAACAATAACTTACATTTATTTGCACCTTTCACATGAGGTAGTGTCTTGGAGTATTTAACAGAGCTCAGAGCACTTAGCAGAGTTTGACTCTGAGCTGGGGAGAGAAGGGAGGTGAAGAGGAAGGTCTTCAGGTGTGCCTGGAATTTGGGCAAGGACAGGCAAGAAGGAGGGATTGAGGTACAGAGTTTCAGGGAATAGATGAAAGAACAGCCTCTGATGCTGGGGCGGAAAGGACGAAGGATGTGCAACCAGCACAGAGAAAGTAAACTGTTCATTCAGCACAATCTTTAATGAAACATTTTGTATTTGCACAAAGTTGCAAAGCACATAGTTCAAATTAGTAGTAAAGGTTTCCATAAATATTTTCTTGGTAAATTACATTTAATTGTGCAAGAAAAAGAATTGGGAAATGAAGCAAATGATACTTACCCAGTTTACCATTGTGCTGAGATCAGAAGAGGTCGATCATCTTCAGTCAGAATTTCTACCTGATAATTATCACACCTTGTAATTTCCATCCTTGTATCTCCAGCTCCTTCTCTCATCAGCTACCCTGGGACACCAGTTATACTTGCTTTTTATTTGACAGACTTCCCAAGCAGGCGATTATATCAGTTTGACTCCAATTTTTGTTATAAGATCACAATGCATAAACTTGTATTACTTGCTTATTCTAATTTACTGTATCTTTTTCTTTCAGGAATGGAGGATATGAAACATCTAATTTGATTGGTACATTTAGTGAGACTGCCCCACCACTCATCTTGTCTCACAGCAATAGGCTATGGATTAAGTTTTCGTCGAACAGTTTTTTTGAAAAACGTGGTTTCATGGCTCACTGGGATGGTACTTCCACAGGTAATAATATTGGTTTCATTGAATATAAAAAGCTGAGCTACTACTTATTCACACTGCTTATTTGCTGCTGTAAATTGCTGAAAAGTAGCTTCTTGAAAAACTTTTAGAGGTGCTATTTAACTTAAGGATGTTGCAGGTTCCCTACATTAAGTATGCCACCCCTCAGTGTGTGTTTTAATTTTATAATAATAATCCTTGCATTTGATATAGTGCCCTATCACATTGTTAAGATGTCTCAAAGCATTTTAAGCATTGTTCATAGTAGGGATGAGTGTAAAATCCACATTAAGTAGTCAACAACTGTGCTGAATTGTCTTTCAGCCAGGTAAGTAGCCTTGGCAAACAGTTTTCCCCAGTGTGCTTGTACTAAAGAGAGGGAAAACATCAATGTCCCTTCCAATTGATAATTAATGACTTCTGCTGGAGAGTACATATATGTGGATATTGGATGAGGACAAGATTGGGCTTGGCTCTCATTTCCCTCCATTGATCAAGTAGCATGCCAATACTTGTTAACTGTGTTCACACAAGAAGAATACCACTTGGAGAATGTTTCAAAATAGGCTGATGATTCATTTGTGGTACATAAGATTCAGCACAGGGACTGAAACAAGGCTGTGGATGGAAAGATGAGATTTTGCTAGTGCCTGGTTGACAGCAAAAACACATCCTAATGTATATTTGCATTTTCAATACAATACAAATACAATTTACATTGTGAAAACAAAAACAGAAGTCCCTGGGAACACTCAGCAGGTCAGGCAGCATCTATGGAGAAAGGAAAGTGAGTGACATTTCAGGTCCACAATGCTTTGTCAGAACTAAAGCAACATCAAAGAGGAAAACCTTTTTCCCCAGGGAATCCAGTGCATCATTCCTTAATCAGAAGATGTTATCACTGCCTCTGACCTGAGATCGCATTGGAGCTGAGATCTCAGGAGTTGGGGTCAATTCCCTGCTGAATATGAACTTTATGCCCAAGGGACTCTCTCTGAGGTGAAGAATTACTACCATTAGTACCAAAATCCTCTTTCATTATTCTCCTTGGGGAGGCGGAGATAAGTGGGGTCTCCTTGGAGTTGAACTGGGCACTGCTGATGACAGCACAGCCGACCTGGGGATAGGAAATCATCCATCCCACTCAAGTCCTGTTAACCCTCCAAGCCAAAGCCCTAACAGGTACAATGGCCCTAGCTGGACGAGCAGTGGGAAAGCTTGCCAGACAGCGATATCAATGGCAAACTATTCGAGTTTAGCTGGTTAGACTCCAGCACTAACCCAACAACAAATTACAATTGTATAGCGCCTTTCACGTAGGGAGGACATCCCAAAGTGCTGGACAGTCAGAGATTTGGACCTGAGCAGGGGATTGGGATCAGGAAGGATAGAGGGCAGGGAGGATAGGGGTAGGAGAGTGATCGAAGGCACGATCGAAGATGAGGTTGTTGAGACATGTCTTGAAGGAGGCAAGGGAGGGAGCAAGGCAAAGGGACTGTGGGGTGGAGTTCCAAAGGGTGGGGGGTGAGAGGCTAAAAGCCCGACTGCCGATGATGAGGTGGGCAGGAGGGGGATGTGGAGCAAGATGGAACCTGCTGAGCGAACAGAGCGTACAGGTTGATGTGGCGTTAGCAGATCACAGAGGTAGGAAGGAGCAAGGTAGTAGAGGGCTTTTGAAGGCGAGAACAAGGATTTTTAACTATCCAAAGCATATTCTGGGTCCCCAAGCCTTGGCTCTTGCCAACCTGTGCCTCATACTTTCTGGAATTAGGTAAGCAGGATGCGTCCATCTAGGGAGAGAGTGCGTTCCATTCGAACAATCTATCTCTTGCATTTCCATATGTGGGTGGGATGCATGGAATTCTCATTTTGGTTTGGATACTCTTAAGCATGACTATGGGTTTCAGACACCTGGCTGACTATAGAATCATAGAATATTACAGCACAAAAAGAGGCCATTCGGCCCATCATGTCTGCTGGCACTTTGAAAGAGCTACCAATTAGTCCCAATCTTACCCCATAGCTCACAAATTCTTCCTTGTTAAGTACCTATCTAGTTCCCTTTTGAAAGCTATTTTCAAATCTGTTTCCACCACCCTTTCAGGCAGTGCATTCCAGACCATAACAACTTTCTGGGTTAAAAAAAATGCCTCCTCATCTCCCCTCTGGATATTTTGCCAGTTATCTTACATCTGTGTCCTTTAGTTACTGATCCACCCACCAGAGGAAACAGTTTCTCCCTATCTGCTCTATCAAAACCCCTCATAATTTTGAACAGCTCTATTAAATCTCCCCTCGACCTTCTCTGCTCTAAGGAGAATAATCCCAGCCAAGTGAATAAGTAATTTAATTAGCAACACATATTCAACCCCACACTGATTGTTAAGAATTATCTTGGAAATCTGAGAAATCCTTTTTATTGCTCACAAGTCTAAAAAGTCTGTAGTCCATGGGTTAAAGGAACAAATACAAATAATAGCCCAGCAGAAATAGTGGCCTTGCTCTGAAAATGTTCCAAAAATGTTATACGGAGCCTATTGGGCTGGGACTTGGATAAATCCTCATGATTTTTACAAGTGTACACACCATAGGTTTCCAGTACTGAATACCTCTATTTATTTCAAGTATAACAACCCCAGTAGGAATCAACCCAGGCTGCACTCGTACATTTCTGAGTGCCCAGATTTGTAACCATAATAGCAGATTTCTTACCCCTTCCCCTTAGTTGAGGAATGGTGTGTGACTTGAGGACACTTGAACAAGGGAGGACACAACCAGCTTGGCTGCAGAGAGTGACTGACTGCATCATCATGACACCTCTGGAGCTGCTCCCATATATTAGAAATGCTATTTGTTTTGGCAGCTGAATAAAATCTGTGTTTTCTTCAGGTTGCGGTGGGACACTCACAACATCAACAGGAAGCTTCACCTCTCCCAATTATCCAATGCCGTACCCACACAACACAGAATGTTACTGGCGTATTCAGATCAATGCGGGCAGTATCATTGAACTGGACTTTGATGCATTCCACTTGGATTCCATCTCTGGATGCAGTTATGATTACCTAGCTGTATGTATTCAAGGTTCCTACTTGTGTTTGATGTACAAAAAAAAATCTCCAGCCAACAATGTTATTTCAACGCCAAAACAGGCCAGCCAGACTACTAAGATTTGAATTGTTAAATAGTTTCTTGAATGAACAGATATTATTCCTTGCATTGATAACATTTCAAAGAGCTTCACAGGTAATTGCCATCAAGGGCAGTGACTGCATATTTGAAGGTAAATGATAATACATGTAATTAGTCATTTACAATTCAAATTTAACCCAAATTCTGTGTTCTGAATATGTATAATAATACAGACTGTACAGCACGGAAGTGGACTATTTAGCCTAACTAGTCCATGTCAGTGTTTGTACTCCACAAGTCTCAACTCACTTCTTCACTCTCTCCCATACCCTTCTATTCCATTCTTCCTCATGTATTCCTTTCTCTCTTATGTTCTATTCATTTGCATTTGATATTGTTTATTTTACATTGAGAGGGTGCCTCAAAGCACTTTACAGGATTTACTGTTAGTGTGGTGACTCTGTTTTATAGGCAAACTATGGCAGGCAATTTGCACACAGTAATGTCCTACAAACAGCCATGATTATTTGGAGTTTGTTGGCTAGGATACCAAACAGGTTCTAGTGCCAGATATTATTTCTTGCTGGCTTAAGTTGATAGAAAAGGCAGTCCGTGCTTCAAAGCATTGTTTTAATTATTGCATCATATAGCGCATATGTGGTTCTCACTGCTAAGTAATATTTGCAACATAAGGAAATGAAAAAGTACAAGAAAGCAGAAATCCCTCATCACCAGAAAAAGTGCTTCACAACAAACTTCTGTGAAGAATTCCATGTACACCAAACTAACTCGCAAAAGCTCACTCTGACACAAAATAACCTTGGGGCCGAAATCTTGTGAATCAGGTAACTTTGTGGAATTTCCTGCTGGAGCAAAGTGGCATACCAATTAGGAGGATGACAACTGAACTCTTCTATTTTTAGTTGAGTTAAGTTGGTATCCCGAGGGTCCACAAGTCCAATGACAATGTGACCCAGCAGGAGGTTCAATCAACAACAAGAAGATTCAATCATTATGAAAGAGCAGGGTGGAGATGCAGTAAGTCTTCAGTTATTGACTGGCCTTGTTGACTGGATTCACCATCATCACAGGTCCCAAATTCACCCCAACTCTGATCCACAGATATTTAAAGATTAAACCTTTCCTCATTTGATGTTCCCTTCATTGTAATCTCCAAGTTCTTGGCTAATATCAATTCTACATAATTTAATTCTGCTCAAGATCAAAACGTCCAGGCTACAATAACTCGTGCCCTGTTTGTACTGTGCCTTTCCCACCTAATTAAAGAAAAAATATCTTAATTCAAAGCAAAAATCATAGTAGAAACCCTTGGAGATAGTTCAAGCAAAATATTGATTTGAATCACTGTTATATTATTGCAAGTTGATCCAAATTGATTTAATCTCTGCTAACATGTCAGATCCTGTAAAAGCTCATGTTCCATTGAGGTTATTCTGGGAAATTTTATTGAACATTTAAAAAGGGAATTCTCTCTGTCGTCACTGATGAAGAAAAAGATCAGGTGATTATAAGGACAGTTAGAATGATTGAGTTACAGCAGTGTACACAAAAACTGAACAATTATTTGAAAGAAAGGGTCAGGATCAGAAGACTCATGGATCTGTGCACAATTAAAAGCAGATAGTTCATTCTTCAATGTGTTGTACATGATGATAATCCTTATTTGTACATATAAACTTACTCTTTCAAAATTCACAGATTACGTTTGGCCATGCATTTTATCCCTATTTGTGGAAGGATGCTGACACAGTTTGGTGCCAAGTTTGCCCATGTTAACCAATTGCAACACTTCACAGTAAATTATTGTTGAAGTCCTAAAACACTTATATTAAGTGGAACAGTTATTTTTGAATTCTATTCTTTTTTCACACAAAATATACAGTCAATCCACTTTACAGTATATTCTGTGAAGTGCTTTGCAATGTCTCAACGCCTTGATAAGGCACTATATCAAATACAAGATTATTATTATTCCTTTGCCTAGTATCTACCAAGAACCAAGAATCATTGCAGTTGACCTATTTCCGGTTCTTCACATCCTCACAAAGAATGCTTATGAGAAACTGTGCTAGAGGAGCCAGGGAAGATGAACTGAGGAAGAAACTAATCATCTTTTGTCAGCTCCCTGAACTGATCACCCCTATCCTCGCCCATCTCTACTGGCTCCCCATGCCCCAGAGGATCGAGTTCAACATTCTCGTCCTCACTTTTAAACTCCTCCACTGTCATGCTCCTCCCTACCTCAGCGAACTATTGGTACCATGACGCTTGGTGGACACTGGCATCCTCCATTTCCCCTACCCTATCTGCCCCACCATTGGTGGTTGAGCCTTTAGCTTTTCTGATCCCACCTCTGGGAATCCATCACAGAACCCCTCTGCTTTGCCCCCTCCCTGGCCTCCTTCAAGACCCATCTAAAAAGCTTGCTCTTTGATTGTGTCTTTGGCCCTCACCCCTCCTATCCTCCACCATTCTTGATTCCAACCCCCAGCTTGGGTGCAAATCCTTAACTGTCCAGTGCCTTGGGACATCCTTCCGACAAGAAAGGCGCTATACAAATGTAATTTGTTGTTGTGTCTGTATTGTACTTTCATCAAATCTAAGTTTGGCAGTACATAGTGCCAGTTTAAGCTAAGACCTTATCTGCATTATCTTCTGTATCTCTCCTAGGTCTATGATGGAAACAGCACAAATTCTTACCTCCTAGCTACGTTGTGTGGTAATCAAAAGCCAACAACCATCCGCTCCACAAGTAACAATATGTACATAAAACTCCGAACTGACAACTCAATTGGTCGAGGGGGATTTTTTGCCAAATACAAATCTAGTAAGTAAATGAATGAACAACTCAGGCAGGTCAGAAATCACTTTAGGGTCAAAACTGTGATATTGCTAAATCTGGTTGAGCCCAAAAATTTGAACGAGGCCTTGGTGGCAATTTGTAAATGATAGAAAATTACTTCCCTGGCTAGGATCGAGATAAGCCAATAACTCCTAAATAAACTCAGAAAGACCAGTTTAGATACTCAACAACAATCTCTGTGCGATTCCAAGATGGTGGCACCCACAGCTTTCCAGAGAGGTTTGGAAGTTACTGCTTGGTGAAGTATTACAAATCACATTATGATTCTATTCCTTGAACAGGACATTGAAGGCATTTAAGGGGAAATGTGTTCAGAATACCACAATTTAATAGGGGATAAGTGAATGCCTAAGTTAAAACTCCACATTTGGAGTTACAATCTCGTTCCAATGTCCGATTTTTCAAACTTTAAGAATAACTTTATTTTAATTCCCAGATTGCCAGAATGTAATCATTGCAAATCACAGCCGTGGAGTCTTGGAAAGTATAAACTTTCCAGAGGATTATCCTCCTGAGCACAACTGTAACTGGACTATACAAGCAACAGAAGGGAACACAATCGATTATTCCTTCAATGCTTTCGATTTGGACTCCACTTATCCCAGCTGCTATTTCACGTGGGTTAAGGTAAGCTTGTGTGGTGCCTTGGGACATCCTCCCGATGTGAAAGGTACTACAACAAACACCTGATAACTCCAAGGGTAAAAGGCTCAGTGACGAGTTATCAGGAGTGGCGAGTGAGGCATATGTGTAAATACATAAATAGATGCAGTCAGGATATTAATAACATGATGACTTAAAATGATAGTGACAAGTTAGTCCAGGGTCAAGTTATCAGGAGTTTACTGAGTTTAATTGTTTTTTCAAAGAAAGGATTCATTCTCCTTTTAACTTCCAAGTGTTAAAAACCACCATATTTTCATGCTGGATTACTTCAATGAATCGTGGCACCAAATGGAAATACCTGTATTGCTTAACAGATATATTGTGTCAACTGGCTCAGTTGTGCGAAATTCAGAGTTGCATACAAAATACACCGTTGACTACACTAAATCCTGTGAATCACTTTGAGACATTTTGATGATGTGATAAGGTGTAATAAATAATTATTGTCACAACTATATGAATTCATCCCGTTAAAGGGATGCAGCAAGGAGAAAGGTTTACTTTTAATTTATGAATTAAATTTTAAGATGGTATCTGGATGAAATGTTTACTCTTGTTCCTGGAATCAGAGAATTAACAATGTCACAATCCTTGCTTGCTAAATAAATGGGTAAAAGTTTCTATGAAAAATGAGTTTGGGCAGTCTGAAACACAGCCCCTAATGTTTATGGGTTTAATGGCCAAATATTCCCTTATTGATGGACTAATGTTCCCTTAATCGTACATTAGACTGGCAATGAGAGAGAACAAGAAAGGCCACTGAGGGGAATGAAAACATCCTGGTAGTCCAAGGGAGCTTTTCTAAACCGGTGGTCACAGAAGAGGCAGATTCACTGCGCTATGTGTGGCCCTCACATACTTGAAACCAACATTTAGAACCCTAGCATTGTCATCCCTTAACGTATCGAACACAGTTCACCCCAAATTGTACTTTACAGCAGGTCTTCAGGGATTATTTGACCCTGGAAATCTAGGATAGCAAAATTTGCAGTATTCCTTTGCCATTTATTTTGAATACAAAGACTAAATTGAGGAATATCAGAAAATGTGTTACTAATTCCTTACGTAATACCAACCTTAAGCACTTGCCTGTATGCAATGCATTACTCCAGGTTTCTGATTCTCGTAGTTTTCTCTCCAATGATAATTCCTTCACATGTTTCATGCTGAATTGTGCTTCTCACCAGGAAGCTTGCAGGGTGTTTCAGGTACCAGTTATCTACCTAAAGAGGACTCATTTCTACCAGCCATCTGATAATCCATGTTATCAGGTTGCTGCCAACGTCACTTCCTATTTGAGAGAAGGCTGTCATCTGGCTGTGTACAGGTACACAGTGAAAGGTGTCCAAGTGCTATAACTGAATTTGCACTACAATGAAGCACATTACAATAGTACCCATAGTGTATCACTGACTATTATCATAGACACACTATGAAACACTCAGATTTCACCTCTACAAATGTTGCGGTTTGCCAGAATTCTCACTACCAGTTTCGTAGCACTTACTCTTGTTACAGAAAACCCATGTAATAAAATGCTTCACTGAGATGGTTGAAGTTCAACAATCAGATGAGTTGTTTGAGTTAGCTGCTCCTCCAGCAATACAGAACTTAGGTGGTTTCCAAGTGCTTGAAAACATAAATTAAAAGATTATATTAATTTTGGTATTTCATCGCTCTTTTCACCGGTCATAAATACGTCTCAAAGCGCTTCATAGGATTTTACTCTCAAGTTTATTGACTGTGTACTTTGTAGACAAACATGACAGCCAATTTGCACACAGCAGTGTCCGAAAAGCAGTATCATGAAGTGAATGACAAATTTTAGCTGAGGGATTATTGGCCAGGACACTGGGGAAAAACTCTCTTTATTTTGGATCTTTAAAATCCACCTAAATAGTCAGCCGGAATCCCAGTTTACATCTAATTCGAAGGACAGCATCTCCAACAATTCAATGCTTCCTTCAATACTCCACTGGAGCATCAGCCTGGACTGTGAGTTCAGAGTCCCAATGCAGATCTTGAACCCACAACCTTCTGACTCAGAGTCAAGAATCCTGCCAACTGAGCCAGGCTGACACCTGGATGACTTGGATTATAATTTTGTGGGATTTGGCATAAAGGGGAAAGAGAGAGAGAGTCTTGCTAGTTTACCCTGGAATTCTCATCAGTTGGATTATCTTTTTGTGCTCGAACCAGCTAATTCCCTGTCATGATCCAATATTTGTTTCTCTCTCTCTCTCCCTTGTAACTAACTAATAACTCATTCATGATATTTTCTTCCCTCTTCTCCCCAATTTAGCTATATGATGGACCCAACGACAAATCTCCACTTATTGGTACTTTCTGTGACCAAACCATTCCCCCAGCAGGCACATCCAACAGTTCCAGTCTTCATGTAGTGTTCTGTACAGAGCTTAGCTACAGTTCGGCGGCTGGATTTCAGATGCTGTGGTTACAGAACGGTAAGATAAATCACAATGCTTCCTTACATTGTCTGCCCCACTTGTCGCTTGTCCCAGACTATCCTAGTGTTAATCCATTAAGAATTGTTTGGATGTTATGCTGCCAAACTCTTATGTGACACTCTCATTTCCTAACTGGCTGTTCTTTTTCCTGCGTTAATCAATCTGGCTTTGGTTAAATTTCCTCTGCTGGGTGAATTCTTACACGAGTAATTCCTCAGAGTGTTTTTAAAAAAGATTTTAATGTTTTATTTAAGTATGAACTCATAATAATGGAATCTTTTGCAACAAGTGGCTATGGAAACTAAGACCATAATGGCGATTAAAAGGTTCTTGGATATGTATTTCTAGAGAAACTATATAAAAGGGAGAAAGAGCAGTAAATTGGGTTTAGGGAGTATTGTCGGGAGCTAGCAACACCAGAACAGATTCTGTGGATTGAATGATCTATGCTCTATGATTTGCTTTTAGCCACTATGCCCCAAAGCTTTGAAACTCTCTCCCCCAATCCCTCTGCCTTGCCCCCGCCTTCCCCTCTTTTAGATTATGACCCAATACCTTCCTCTTTGACCATGTTTGTTGTCACCTCCTCTCTCCCACTGGCTCTGCGTTATACTCTGCCACTGTTAAGCGCTCGGAGATGCTGCCCCACGTGAAGGGCAGTTTAATGATATTACAAATAGTGTCTCAAACTAAGGATTATCTCCAGCTCTTTTGCCTGAAAGCCTCATAAATTAATCACCGACATTTCAAAGGAAGCAAAGCTAAGGAATAATGGGAAAGGGCCAGCATTGAGAGGACTGGGAACAACAGTGAAATGTATTTATGGAGCAGCAGGGATAGTCACAGAGGGCATGTCGGCTTCTCGGCTCTTCACATGAGAAATGCTTTATGCATTTCTCTGGAGATTTTTAGGGAATCTGATATTTGCCTTCACTGGCCTGGTTTTGATTTAGCTCTCTGCAGTGAGATCGCTTCCTGTTGTGTGACACCACCAAGCGGTTGACGAAATAACTACATTAGATTTCACCACTGGTAGTGTTCCATTAGTTTCCAAGGGGCCTACTTTTTCACCAAACTGAAGCTATTTGTTACATTTAAAAAATTTCCGCCTACAAATACATTGTCACAACATTTAAGAAAGTACAGCTGAGAAATATTTGGCACTCCAGTCTGGTCGATCCTTATACTCCACACAAGTGTCCATCCTAGATCCTATCCCTAGTCCCATATTCCAGCCCTTTCCCCATATCCCTCAACTTTATTCTCCTCCCACTGTGTATCCAGTCTTTTTTGAATGTGCATATGGTTGACACTTTAACAATCTACGTTGCAGAGAATCCACACTACCTCTCATTCCACCACTCTTGTGAAAAAGCTCCTCCTAATATGCATTCTTGATTTAACCTCTAGTTGATCCAGACCCTTTAACCTCTGGCTAAAGTATGCATACACACCAAATTCTACTCTTTTCCCCTTAATCTTCCTGTCTGGTTGCCTGGTCTTATTTGGTGCTTTCTGCGATCACTGCACTCTTGATTTTAGCTACTTTATCGACTTCACCCCCCCCCCAGATCCTGTCCTCTTTTCTCTTACTCCTTTCCCCCTTCCCTATCCCATAACCAATTTTAATTATAGACTTTTCTACGGGCCTTTTTGACCACATTTACCAAAGAAGTCATAATCCTCAGTTACTAGCAATAATTATCAACATATCATTGATAGCAAGTTTCGCCCAGATATGTGTGCTCATTACTTATACCAGGCAGTGCTGCTCTATAAAGCAATTCAACTCCACATAGCAAGACTGGTTAAATGTGTTACTAAACTGAGGTGGTCACAGTTTACAATTTCAGAAACCTGGAATTTCAAGCCAAAAAAAAGTCTAAATTGTGTCTACTTTTCATCCCTATCCATGATCCGATTTGGCCAGTTATGGGAAAAATAAGGGAGATTAGAAGAAAGGGATTTGGCCTGAGGAAAAAGCTAACTTAACCCATATTTAAGGATCAGAGGCAATGTACAGTTAAATTTTCTTATTACAAACTCACTGGAATTGTGCCTCATTAGGACCTCCTGTTGAGGATTTGGGTTGGAGGGAGCAGCGTTCAGATTTGTGGCAATTTAAAAAGTTTGCAACAGTATATATCCATCTCAAGACATTCCTGTTTGACCACACCTTGGTCATCTTTTCCCACTCCCCTCTTCTCCCACCCTCAGCTCGGGTGCCAAGCCAGGACTGTTGAGCACTTTGGAATGGTCTCCTGATGTGAAAGGCACTATATAAATGTAGGTTTGCATTGCATCTGAATCAGGTTTTGACCTTTACTTTTGAATCCCAACATCTGTTGTCTTAGAACTTCATGCTCGACAGATTCATCCTGTGGGCTCAGTGAATCATAATGCACTCCCACAACAAATTTTTTGTAGACCTACTGCTCCACTTTCAAGGGCGCCACACCCTCTGTCCTCCAGAAAGCAACTACAGCATAATTATGGAAAAGGACACGCAAATAACAAATCAACAAAGATTTTTCTCCTCTGGATTGAGCATGCTCTGAAAAGTTAATAATTGTGGCATGCGTTCATTGCCAACACACAAGCAGATTGTTGTGTATATTGCCAAAAATATTCCATCTAGGATATTTGGAAGGCAGTGACTTTACACCTTCACTAATTAACTAATGAGAAAAAATCAAACTGATAAAGGGACATGCAAACAACAACTTGTATAGGGCCCTGCCCGAAGCATAGCGTCTTTCGGCACTGCCCATTGCCGGGGGTTGAAGTTGAGCAAGGGAGAAAGGGGAGGTGGAGGTGAACATGGGAGCGGTCAAAGACGTAGGTCTTCAAGATAGATAAGGAAGAGACCAGGCAGAAGGTTTGAAACCGGGAGTTCCAGAGGTTAGGGACATAATGGCTGAAGGCATGGCTGCCGATGGTGGAGCAGAGGGCTTGGGCTTGGCATCAGGCCTACACAATGTTAACACAAAGTGCTAACGTAGCTTTGTCTTTTAGATGATGTGAAATTTCAGCATTTTCTATTTTTTAAATCAGATTTCTGGATTCCTAACTCCTTTTTAGCTTCGCTGAAGACCATATATGGATAACGTTTTCTAATGAACTTTATTCTCCAACATTGTGACATCCCCGCTTTCATTTTGATGTAATGTTATCCATGTCCAAAATCATGCTGTAGTTGCTTCCTGGAGACAGAGGGAATGTCGCACTGAAGCAGGAGGTCTACAAACAGCATGTTGTGAGAGTGCATGATTCCCTTATGATTCACTGAACCCCGTGAGATAAATCCTCACCACAAATCATGGCTGATTGTGGGGAAATTGCTGTGCGCAAATAGGCTGCCAAGTTCACCCACAAAATCTACAGTCACTTTACAGTAAATTCATTAATTTGATAAATCATCCTGAAATGAAAAGCACTATGTCAAATGTAAGGATTATTATATTTTGATTGATCAACAGCCCCAGATACAGAGAACCACACAAACTTTAAATACAATCACCACTTGAATTCTTAATAATTATCCTTGCATTTAATGTTGTCGAGACGACTCAAAGCAGTTCACAGGATATACTGCAGTGTGGCTGTGTGTATATTGTGGCTGAGCATTCTTAAATCAAAATTTTTCAATCTTTTTCAAAAGTATAAGCCAGTCTTTTGTTACTATTTACTTTAAGGATCCAAATTCAGCACTGATAGTGCAGTTTTTCAACACAAATGACTAATTTTTATGAACTTACATGGATCAGCAACCATTTCCACTGCTGTGTATTTCAATCTGCCACGGGACTTATTTGGTTGACAACATAACATTTACTGGTGTAATAAATCATCACTTCAGCAATGTGCCCCTGTGCTTCAGCAGAATAACTCAGCATTTCAAAAGCTGCAGATATTTTGCTGTAGGTCAGTTTCTTTTTTAACTGGAATCTTCTGTTTGTTGTTTCATCTCCTAGCAACGTTGCAAGGTCAGACATTATCACAGACTCTTGCTAGGGTTTTCAGGTTTTTTTGGGGCCAAATGGAAAAAATTATGCAATTTTTTTCAGTTTCTGAGCTGATGGTCATTTCCCCATCTGGCTCGTAACAGCTTAGTCACCAAGTCAAGCGTACGTAGATCAACTTTAGATAATCTTGCACGGAAACATTTTTTTAATTGTACAGTTTTTTTTCAGCAAAGTTTAGATCAGAATTTTTCTGTCCGTCCTTTAAAATGGCTCTCTGGAGTTTCCAGCAATTTATCCGCACACTCTGAAAGTTAACTTTTCATAAGGCCAGGGGCTTTGTCGTTAGGTAAATGCATTAAATTCCTTGTGAATATTTTTGTGCCAGGCAGTGATTTCCCCAAAATGATTGCAGTGCAGTCATAAGGCAATAGAGTCTAAATTGCTCTCTGTTTCCATTGTGCCTGACAAAGAACAGATAAGTCTGTGCGAGCAGCTTCTAGTTACACATGTGAAGCTGCAAAAACATTCACCGTCTGTGAGATTTCCTGAAATGGGTTAGATTCCTGAATTTGTTTTTAAATTTCCTATTATTCGTAGCATGTGAAATGGAAGGCATTTTACTCTTTTTTCTTTCGACTTGTTGTAAATATTATCTTAATGGGTGATTCTATAGTTTTTTTTCTGTGGAACTTGAGGCTATCTTTTGTTTTGTTCGCTTATCTAAATTTATTTGAAATGCCCCTGATATTTGTGTGAAAATTAACTTTGAAGGAAAGGTGAGTTTCACTGACCTCAACCCTCAGTGGTGTGTGCTCAAATGGTTCTCTTCACGTAGGGAACTCTACATCTAAGAATCGATGCAGGTGGCTGGCCTATTGAACTGTTTGGCAAATTCCGAGAGTTGAAAATAAATGTAGTTGGTGAAATTTCAAAGAAATGAAAGATGTGTACTAGATTTATAAAAACTGCAACTTGTGGATTCCTAAACTGCAAGGTCTGAGGAGCCCAGTTTGCAATGACATTTAGAAACCGCACACCAATAAAACCTGCAAGGATTTTTCTCTGTACATTTCTGCATACATGCAAATCCTCTTCATTGTACATCGCCCACGAAATATACAGTCAATTCACTTTACACTATATTCTGTGAAGCAGTTTGAGATGTCTCGAAGATGTGATAAGGCACTCTATCAAATCCAAGCATTATTATTATTTCTGTACAGATAAGGCTATCTTAAAAGAACCTACTGCTTCAAAAATTAAGAATAAATTTCAGAATGGTCCAAGCTCTGTAATGATGACAAAAAAATATAAAACTAGATCCAGGTGGAATTTCCCTCCACTGTCTATTGCTAACCTGAGATCCTGCCTACTGGTGTGTGGGTTGGTGTGGACATCAAGTGAGGACAAGATTGGGCTCACAGTGAAATATCCTGCCCATATTGATTGCTCACAAGTGACTGATGAGTTACTGGAGTGGAAGTGTACCTCAGTCAGGGAAAAAAAGAGTACAGATACTTTTGGGGGAGAGGAGAAAACTTAATGGGTGAAAAAATCTTCTATTCGAACAATCTGGGTCTGGAAAAAGGCTTTGCGAATGATTCCTTCCATGTGAAGTCAGAGCAGACAGATGAGTCATTCTAGAATAAGGAAGGAAATTACAGCTGTGATTGAACCCACTGCAACACTGTTCCCATCTCTATACTGAGAAAAACTGGAAAGCTTTATTTAAATAAATGACTGGTGAAATACTTCACAAAATAAAATTGCTACCAGACTGCTGAATTGGGACTCACTCTGTGAATTTTGGAATAGGAGGAGCCTTTTAATCATTATCACCACAGTTTAGAGCTTCACATGCCAAAATTCAAAATAAGGTTAAGGTCCTTTTAAAATGCAAGAACAAAATGGTGTGGAAAAGCAATGATTGCACAAGATAATACCGTTGAATATATGTTAGAGGGAAATGACTCACAGCTTCTGTATTTATAATGCAGCCCCTCCTTCTCCCCTCCTCACTCCCTATCTTGACAGTGGAGCATATCCCTCTCCCTAATCATCTGTTAGTGCTGAGACTTGCTCAGTTTCCATTGCATTATTTGGTTGCAGTGGGATGATGTCCAATACCTTTGCTATGAAGATGGAGTGTCTCTCTGTTGTCAGAGGGATTCCTCACTTATCAGCAGCTTCAGAAATCTGATGGGCTCAGTGTTTACTCAACAATATAATTGACTAAAAAGGAAGAATGCCAACTGGACCTTAATCTTTCATGATTCCATTGATATAATGATAAAACAAAACTGCAGACCATTGTTTCTATTTACAATTCCCCTGAGCCCCCATGTGAGGGAAGAGGAAATTGATGGCCTTCTGGTACTATTCATTCAATGATCACCGCTGGCTTTAAATTCAATTCCTAGCTGTCAAGAGGAAGAAAGGTGAGGAAGTACTCTCGTCCCCTCTCCCTCCCCCGAATCCCTGACTTAAAAAGCAATATAGGAATGAAGATATTGTGGCACATTCTGAATTTGTAGCCTTTCTCAAAACCTTCTACCATGTTTCTCTGCTCAAATGCTGCACTCCATTTGTTACAGCATCCTGGAGCTGCTCCATTCACTTCAATGGGGTCAGCACCTCAGAGCAGTGTGGGGGCTGCTAGTTCGAAATTAAACCACAATGGCAAACTGTTTTCTATGATTGTGCGGCTCCAGATCAGACATTTGATTGAATGGCATTGCTCCAAGAAGCAAACTGTCCCACCTATAGTGTATCTAAGAGAACCAAGCAGTGAAAGAGATCGTGAGTTTTTGTGAGGCAAAAGCAAATAGAAATGGCAGTTTCTATCTGCTACAAAGGAGTCTAATTTTAGTGTTCTTAATAGGATTCCTTTATAAGTCACAGTGACTTTTAATAGGCAATTCTCCGCCCCTTTAAATTTCTTTAACAATGCATGTTCTGGGAATTGTATTTTCACAAATATAAGTAGCCTTTCTGTGTCAAACATGTGCTTATAAGAACATAAGATAAGAAATGCTCATTGGAAAAAGACTCAGGTCCACCTAATTCACCTTACACCTTCCTGGCAGTTGCATGCACATATGCCCCGAACTACCTATGTACTATATCTAATAATGTTATTTCCTAAAAGAAAACTATCCAACCTTGCGTACAATCGCAGGCCAGTGGCATTTGTCAAAGGAATTCTAGAAAATGCTCCATTCAATTACTTTGGTCAAAGGCTTCAAATATCTTTGAATGTCTCATTGTGGTTAATGCTGCTGAAAACTACTGAAGTGGTTAGAGTTGAATGTATTTCAAAGGCACAGCTTCCCTTCAGTTAGGATGTACCAAGAATTCAAACAGTGGGTTAAAGAAAAAGGGAAACAAATGCACTATTAAAATGTTGCTTAATGAGTTCCTCCAATGGCTTGTGGTAGATAAAGAGACAGCCCTAAGTCATACAGTTCGGAAAGGCATAGGGTTGAATCCCATGAATTGTAATGGCCCAACTGAGATCAGCTAATTCAGTCTACACTGGAGCCCTAGTCTTGCTATGCCTTAGTAAATTAACTATCCCGTTGTATAGCCCAGTATATATATTTGGAGATGTGATCAATTTACTAATTTAGCTAATATAGTATCAGCAAATGCCAGTTATTGTTCTCATAGATATTACTTTTCTTTCTCCAGGATGTGGTGGAGATCTGTTTGGACCGAATGGAGCAGTCAGCAGCCCAGGCTTTCCCAACTGGTATCCTCATAACAGGGAGTGCCTATGGTTCCTTCACGTGGATGAGGGCAACAGTATTGAGTTTACTATCCATGAGTTTGATGTGGAATATCACAAAACCTGCAACTTCGATGTACTGGAGGTACAAGCGCTACATTCCAAGAAACCTGCGCTTATTGAATGTCAAATGACCAAGATAGTGAATTTGCTCTCATGCATTTCGTGTGGAGCTGTGCTGCTTACTGGGAAGCTCGCAAGGATAAAATCAACCTATTGAGGGCTCACTAGATGCTTCCTACTGCTAGTCTACTCTTTGTATTGAGCCACAGTCAAACGTTAAATGAGATTGAAACGGTCATGTTCCATTTCACATTGCCTTCATCCTATGTATCATATTGGCACATTATGTCAGTCATCCTGTTTGGTGCATTGTGTGTTTTGTGCCAGCATCAACATCGCAGAGAAAAGTTGCAACACGATTGATATCACTACCAGCATGGTTGCCAAGCAGCTGTGTATATTTAAGGTAAATAAATCTCGGGGACCAGATAAATTGCATCCAAGGATCCTTAAGGAACTAAAGGAGGAAGTCACAGAAATGCTGACACGCATCTATCAAAAATCACTGAATACTGGAGAGGTGCCGAGGGATTGGAGAAAGACAGATGTTACTCCTATTTTTAAGAAAGCTAACAAAAGTGACCCAGTAAACTACAGACCACTAAGCTTGACATCCGTTGTAGGTAAAATTATGGAGACTCTTATCAAGGATAAAATCACAGAGCATCTGGATAGAAATATATCATAAATGATAGCCAATATGGGATCATGAAGGGGAGGTCTTGACAGTCTAATTTACTGCTTTTCTTTGACGGTGTGACAAGGGAGCTTGATAAGGGTAAGTCTGTGGTGGATATTGTACATCTGTATTTCAGTAAACCTTTGATACAGTTCCTCTTGAGAGGCTGGTACTGACAGTAAAAAAAAAGCAGGAATCAATGGAGGTATATTACAATGGATACTCAATTGGTTGACCGGAAGAACCCAGAGGTTGGTGGAACAGGGAATGTCATCAGACTGGGAAAATGTTACCAGTGGAGTTCCACATGGGTCTGTTTTGGGACCTCTTTTGTTTAATATTTTTATAAATGATCTGGAACTAGGAGTCGCAAGCACAGTGGCTAAGTTTGCAGATGACACCAAGCTAATGAAGGTAGTAGATTATGAAGCTGAACAAGACAGGTTACAGGAGGATTTGATCATACTTGGGAATTGGGTAGATCAGTGGCAGATGAAATTCAATGTGGAAAAATGTAAATACTTCACATGGGAACAAAAAATCCTGGAAGGACTATCATTTGAACGGAAGGAAAATGATAGTATGGAACCTGGGGGTCCTGATTGACAATAAATTGAAGCTCTCCCAACAATGCTGTGTGTCAGTGAGTAAAGCAAACCAGAAGGTCGGGTGTATCAAATGATCAATTACAAGCCGAAATAGTGGGGTAATCCTGTCACTGTATAAATCATTGGTGAGACCATACTTAGAGTACTGGGTACAGTTCTGGTCACTACAGTATAAAGAGGGTATTGAAGAAATTGAGAAGATACAGAGGAGGGAAACCAATATGATTGAGGGAATGTAGGGGCTGGACTATGAGGAACGACTAAGTAAATTGGGCATCTTCATGCTGGAAAAGAGAAGATTGAGAGGCAACATGATTGTTGTCTTTAAGATTCTAAAGGGCCAAAATAATATAGATCATGACAGGCTGTTTCAACTTGTCTAGAATAGTAGAACCAAAGGACGCAGCCTGTGATTGATTGGGGGATAAATTCAGAACAAATATACACAAACACTATTTCAGTGAGCAAATAGTGAACCTGTGGAACAGGCTCCTTAGGCAGATGTTTGAAACAGGAAGTGTTGATTCTTTCAAACACAGATTAGATAGTTTTATTTTAGGAAATAACAGTATGGGATATAGTACACAAGCAGTTTGAGACATATGTGTGTATCGCGACCGCCAGAAAGGTGGAAGGCAAACTAGATGGACCTTAGTCTTTTTTCGTCTAGCATCTCTTAAGTTCTTACGTTCTAACATATCTTTTCAATGTAGTTTCACACAGAATTCAAGTGTATTGGAGATGAAGTGTCTTGCACATCCAGAGAATAACTATTCTTATTTATTAAAAGAAAGAAAAGACAGGACCCTAACTCATATTGCTTTGGCTCAAATATGAATTCAAATGCAAGATGGATAAGATGTTCCACTTTGGTAGCTGTCAGATTTAATCCAGTTTCAAAGTAACACCAGAGCATAAACTAAAATAGAGCAATTTGAAAACTCAGACATTTCAATACATTACAGCAGCTTGCATTCATGTAACATCCATCCTGTGAAGCGCTTTGAGACGTCTCAATGACATGATAAGGCACTATAGCAAATGCAAGGATTATTATTATTTTCTGAAAGTCTTTTACAAGGATGATGGGGATTCGCACACAGGAAAGGGAGAAGTAGAGTTTGAGGCTGTTGACCAAAGACATGGTTAAAGAGAGAGGTTTTAAAGAGTGTTTTGACGACAAATTGTAATAGAACTGGATTAGTGGCTTATGTTGCTGTCTGTGGTGATTTGAGACAGAGAGCATATGAGTATGGGAGAGAAATTGTGTATGTTGTGTGTTGACAGAAGAAGAAAAAAATGGAAGAGGAGAGGGGAGCAAGGCAAAATAAAATGTAATACTTTCTTGAGTTCAATTAATTCAACGATTTTATAATTCAACCCCAGTAATAAAAGTGCTTAATAGCAGTGGTAGCCCAGCCTCTTGTGTTTATGTTGCATAGGTTTACTGTAGTTGCTTTTCAGTCACTTTATACTTTTATTCCTCCCCCCACCCCACCCCCATTGCAAGCATATCTCTGCTCGAGCGTTTTTTTCCTCAACATTTGCCAGCCTTATAAACCAGGCTCTGTTTTGCTCAGAGGTTTGGAATGCTGACTTTAACACTAAAATCAATGGAACTAATAAAGCAGAAGAGAGAAAAAGCCAGGCTAAAACCACAGGCTTATGCTGATGTCCCCTGGTCTAAGCATTTAAATAATGCCCATTCATTCAAACATGGAATCTCTTCTTTGAATGACTGCGTATACAGATTATCAGTCTTGTAACAAAAATACCCCACAATGATTAGGAAAATATTTTCCACTGATTCATGATACAAAAATCTGGTGGTGTCTGGCTTCTAACTTGAGTCAAAACATTCAAATATGTTGCTAGTTCTGCAAAAGGAAAAGTGCCTTTATTTTTTGTACCCCTTCCCCTCCCCCAACACTGTCCGGAATAATTTATTTTGCTTAAGTAGTTCTGTGCTCTGAGATGCCATCCGGCATGGAGGTTATTGTTGTTGTTGTGAATTCAGAATGAGTGCACAAGACCAGACTCTGCCCTAAGTGTATATGTCTTTTTCTGTTGTTTCAGGTGTATGCTGGTCCAGACACTAGATCTCCACGCCTGGCACAGCTCTGCAACACTCGCCTACCAAACAACCCACTTGTGATCTCCAGCACTGGCAATGCCATCACAGTCCGATTTAAGAGTAATTCAAAAGGCAATGGAAAGGGTTTCAACGCCACTTGGAAGGAGAAACCAGGAGGTGAGTCAGAATGAAACTTTCTTTTGGTCAGCTAGGTGTCTGCCGCATGCAGAAACCCATCATCATGCTTAAGAATATCACAACTAGACCGAGAGATCCACATACACATTCCAGCTACACATGAAACTTCCCTACATCTGGAAATGGAATACATAGGAACAAAGGAATAGGAGTAGGCCATTCAGCCCCTCAAAAAGACAACAAGATTACATTTGTATAGCGCCTTTCATTTGTGTCGGGAGGACATCCAAGGCGCTAGACAATGGCATGTCAGACCCGAGCTGGAGTCAAGGGGGAGAGAGGGAAGGGGAAGGGGAGTGGCCGATGGCATGGTCGAAGAGGAGGGTCTTGAGGCGGGACTTGAAGGAGGCTAGAGAGGGGGCGAAGTGGAGTGATTGGGGGATGGAATTCCAGAGGTTGGGGGCAGAGTGGCTGAAGGCTCTCCTACCACTGGTTGGGAGGGTGGGTCGGGGGATGGGTGGAGCAGGCCAGAGCCGGCTGAGCGGAGGGAATGGGCGGGTTGGTAGGGGGTTAGGAGGTTGCAGAGGTAGGGTGGGGCAAGGCCATGGAGAGCTTTGTAGGTGAGGACCAGGATCTTGAACTGGATCCTCTGAAGGATAGGGAGCCAATGGAGTCAGGCAAGAATGGGGGAGATGGGGTCACGGAGTTTGGTGCGGGAGAGGACACGGGCTGCAGAGTTCTGGATTATCTGCAGCCTATGGAGGGAGGAGTTGGGAAGGATGACAAGCAGGGCATTTGCATAGTCGAACCTGGAGGTGATGAAGGCATGAACAAGAGTTTCAGCGGCCTGAGGGTGAGATAGTGGCAGAATCGAGTGATGTTATGGAGGTGAGGGAAGGCAGAGCGGGTCATGGCTTGAATGTGGGGGAGGAAAGACAGTTGAGGATCGAACAAGACACCTGGGTTCCTGACTGGCTTGGTGAGTTGTAGTGTGCAACCATGGAGCTTGATGCTACCTGAGCCTGTTCCGCCATTCTATTAGACCATTAGACCATTCTATTAGGCTTATCTGGATCTCAACTCTATTTAGCTGCCTCTGCTCCATATCCTTTCTATCTATATATCTATCCACCTCAGTCTTTGAATTGATCCAGCATCCACAGCCTTTTGGGGCAGAGGGTTCCAGATTTCCACATCCTCAACCCAACTCCCTCAGAGGCACTCACTTTGCTTACTTAACTCCAAAACATATTAGGCAAAGTTTGGCATGAATCGAGGCTTAGGGATCTCACAGTGTGTGTTGAGGGTATTGCTGCAGTTTAACAAGCTAAAACAGCACATCTTGCAGCAGAGAACGTTGTTTATAAGTGCTCCACCTCTTATCCCATTAGGACCATCTGGCCCATTCGGGCTTTAGCTTGTAGGGTTAATAGGAGCTAAGTGGGAAGAATCCTTCGCCCAGTGACTGGTCTGCCCCTTCAAGTCCTGCCAGACTGTCTGGTCTGACTTCAGCAGTGCCTTGAAGTACTGCAAATCTGCTAGACTGGTTCAGGAACAAGACAACAGAGGTTACAGAGGGCTAACTAAGTCCCAACATTCTGTTGCCAATTGTGTCACCTTTCAGCCAGTTCAGCCCTAAAGAAACTCCACGTAGCTTTCTTCTATGCCCAACCCACCGTTCCCCAGGAGGATAGTCACTGTCAGAAAGATGAGTTCTGGAAGTATCAAGAAGGTGATGGGGTCTCTACCATTTACACACTTGTCTGCAGCATATTTGTTAATACATTCACCTGTGTATGATTAGAAACCAGCCCATTTCAGCACCTTTTAGAAGAAGATGCTAGAACTGGTCTGTGTTTCCATTTGTTTATGTATTTGTGTTCCATTTATGTAGTTAAGGAGCATAAACCATATATTTGTACCATACTGAATTTGTAATGACAGACTTGCTATTGCATGTACAATGCTATTTCAGTTTAGCAAACACCATCCTGTTCCCTCTGCTTCCAAGGTATAAACTCCTTTAATTTCAAACATTGCTTTGCCTTCAGGTTGCGGAGGGAATTTCGTAGCTCCTAAAGGAGAGATCCACTCACCAAACTTTCCCAATCCTTATGGCAACAATGTGGATTGTTCCTGGGTTATTACTGTGGACACCCATTATCGTGTTTTCCTTAACTTCACTGACTTTGACACTGAGAATCGTCAATCCTGTGACTCTGCCTACATAGCTGTAAGTACAAGGAAGTTACAATTAAATATGTTCATCACCAATGGAGTTATTTAATCTATGTATGTTATTATTAATAACATAATATTTAAAGTGGTTATAAAATAATAGCACACATAGGGTGAAGGTCTCAAAGCGCTTCAGAGATGAGAAGTAGAATTTAGGAAGTTGACCCAAAACACAGTGAACAAGCTAGGCTTTTAAAAGGGATTTGAAACCAAGAAACATCAAGGCAAAGGAGCTTTGGGAGAGAGTTCAGAGAATGAGGGCATTCTGAGTCTGAAGCCTCAGTAAGTGATGGTGGCACACAGAGTGTGAGGAATAAGCAGTAGATCAATGTTGGACGAGTACAGGCTACAGGCAGACAAATTGAGGATTGCAGAGGTAGAGGTGGGCAAGATTATGAAGGGATTTGTGACAACGATCTGCTGGAATATTGAAGCCACTGGAAACTGGCAAGAAAGGGTGTAACAGAGGAGTGTGGAATTTGGTACAAGAGAAATTATGGGCTTCAAAATTGTGTATGAATTGCATCTTATGGAGGAGGCAGCTAAGGAGACAGTGAAAAAGGAAGTAATAGGGACCATGACTTAAAAAACGGAGTGACAATCCAGAACTGTGGAAAAGCAGGAATGCATGTTATGCCATACTCCTTGGCTCCCGTCAATGTCTTCACTCCTGCGGATCTGAACTCCAACCTCCCAGGGCTCTCCCTCGGACTCACCGAACCAGTGCGCAATCTAGGCATCCAGTTCGACACCTAGCTGTCCTTCCTCCACCTCATCCAGTCCCTGACCAGGACCGCCTTCTTCCACTTCCACCACATTGCTCACCTTCGACCATACCTTACCCCAAATGCAGCCGAAACCCTGGTGCATGCATTTGTCACCTCCCTCTTGGATTACTCAAACACACTCCTCGCCGGTCCCCCCCAGCTCCACTATTGAAAAGTGAATTGACTGTATATTTGTGGGCGAATGCGGCAGCCAATTGCGCACAGCAATGTCCCACAAACAGTCGTAGATTGAAAATGACCAATTTGTTATTATTTTTAGTTTTGGAGGGATTATTATTAGGCGTGTGGAGTAAGGAAACTTGCCCAAGGTTTCGCCCTGCCTGGAATTGAACTCAGGTCTCTCGCTTGCAAAGCGAGTGCTCTAACCACTGAGCTACAGGACTCCACATCTCACCAGTTCTGGCCAGGCTATACTAGCTCCCCATCACCAAACGAATTGACTTCAAGATCCTCACACGTGTTCAAATCCCTTCACTCCCTTGCACCTCCCTACCTCTCCGAACTCCTCACTCCCCAATCTACCCTCCTTCAATCCCTCCGCCTTGCCCCCTCGCTCCCCTTTTCAAGTCTTGCCTGAAGATCTTCCTCTTTGACTGTGCTTATGGCCACCTCCCCCCCCCACCGGCTCGGAGTTAGGCTCTGCCATTGTTACCCTGCATGGAGTGCGCTATATAAGTGCAAGTTTTTGTTGCTGTATCACCGATTAGACTCATCCTCCGCTTATTGTTAGAAAACAGCAGAAACTGTTGTCTTGCATCAAACCAGTAGTAAGCAAATGCCAGGCAAATACAGACTGTGTATTTGTAGGCAGCTCTTCCCTGCCACCTCCCGCCCCACCCCCAAGCCAATTGTCCCTCAGCAATGCCCTGGAAACAGCCATGAAGTGAATGTCCAATGTTATCTTGGGGAATGTTGGCCAGGGCATTGGGGAAAACTCCCCTCACTTTTTGAATGGTACCATGGATTTTTAAATTCTGGCGGATGTGTCCCTGGTTTAATATCTCATTCGAAGGATGGCACCTGCGATCATTCAGCATACCCCAGGCATTGCACTGATGTGTCAACCAAGACTGTGAAGAACCCACAGTTTTTGACTTAAAGGTAAGAGGGTCAGCAACTGGAATAGGCTTCACACAATGTTTTAAACCACCTAGTAAAAAAAAATAGTGATAGACACTGCTAGATATACAATTTGGATAAAAATTCTGGTTGTAACTGAAATGAATTTGGGCAACTTACTCATATGTCCATCTTTCACTTAAACTCAGCCCAAATTAACTTATGAGACAATTGTTCTATTTAAAACTAAACCCTTATGATGTCTTAGCTGAAAATGTCAGACCATATGCTTGTAAGTTAAACCAGAGAACCTCATTCTTGAAACTATTTCCAGTGTCACTTCCTTCAATAGGAGGTTGCTTCCTCTGAGCTGGTTTGGTGCATTACAGCAAAGGCTCAATTAAATGTCTGAGTGGAAACAAAGTATTGTTCTGCCCTCACTGGCATCCTGTTATTGTGAGGTTTTCATTTATTTTAAAAATAAGTATGATTAATGGTAGTGATTCCATTTTAGTTATGGCACAATTTCAGTGAACACAGAAATCTACCGTGGTATTCAAAATAAAATCAAGAAATGGTAAAATAGAATATGCTTCTGCTTTCTTAAATTCTTTGAAATTAGTTATGTCTCTCTCTATGTGAATCATTGCCAGTGGGACAGCTGTAAAGAGTTTCTGGATGGTTTACACAAGGGATGGAAGACAAGTTTTGTCGAGAGTTAGATTAAATATACTGTACATGGCACCAGATGTGTCGGTTTCCCTGATTGCAAATGAAAGGAAATGTAGTGCGGAGTATAAATTAAGAGGGAACTGCAATCCAGTCTCAGAAAATAGAATTGGAAACACATGTTCACTTTAACCTTCATACACTTTAACCCCTTCATTGGTACAAAACTATGGTTATGCTTGCATAAATAGTTTGAAAAGCTGTCCCTTTTAAACTTTAATATCTGAGATAGGAGATAGGAGAACCCCTTCAATGTGTGGCTGTTTGTGGATGAAGTGAAACAAGTTTTTACAATTTCTTTTAAAATTCTAGCTATTAATAATGAAAGCTCATGTTCATAAATACCAGGTCGTTCACCACAGCCATAAGTCAGTCTTTCTGAGCAGCTGCATGTCTTGAGTATGTTGAGGCTAAATGTGTAATATAATCCATTTGGGAAACAAATAGGGGAGTTTGAGATTCTTCTGAATACAGAGGATTTTAAAATATTAGAAAGCCTCAGCGTAAATGGTTGTCAAAACGAAGCATATAACAATGCCTAAAAGGGAATTGGATAAACTATAGAAATACCAAAGGGTATGTGGAAAGGGCAGAGGAATCCGATTAGAACAGGCCATTCCAGTGGGGGAGCAACACCAGCATGGACGCAGTGGGCTGAAGGCATGCTGTCAGCTCCATAGTTTATATAAGTTGATGCTGTGGTTTCTGTGTATTTAGACACTGGTTGGAAATGCAAGGGAGCAAAACAGTTTGTGGGGAATCTTGTGGCCGATTTGGTCATTTGCTTAACAGCTATTCGGGGGACAGTGCTGTGCACAAATTTGCTGTTGCTCTCATCTACAAATATACAAACTTTACCATAAAATGATGTGAAGCATTTTGAGTCATCCAATATCAAATGCAATGACTAGTTTTAGATTCTATGATTCCACAACTTTCCAAAAAAGCCCTAAAATCCGAGTGCTAAAATCTGAACTGTTGTTCACCTTAAAGTCATATTTTTCGTTGATTCCCTCTTTCATTTCAGTTTTTTATACAGGTCTTTCAGACAGTTAAATTGCTTGCTTGCAGGGCTTGCCCTGGCCTAACCTGTTCTTTCCTGTGGATAAGCTGTTGACCTCTCCTTTATCCTTCCCCTGATCACCAAAATAGTCTGGGAACTGGACACGTGGAGAATCAGACCTTTGGCTTTGTTTCAGCTGAGCAGTTGCTACATTTTGTCTAACACCTGGGGACCATGGATAGAGCAAAATGTGGCCTGAAGTCATTCATTAAAGAGATTGATGCCCCCTGAGAACAGTATTATGAGCAGATGGACTTCAAGGGAAACTTCAGTACATCGGCTCAGTGAAGCAATCCAATGAGAACATTAAAATAATGACATGATTTAGAGATATTTGGCACTTCAGGGGTGAAGCTATACAACTCCTAAACTGTACTTCTATACTGAAGCTTCCCTTTACGCAGAGTTTTGCAGATAAATTGTTGGATTTTTCTGGTGTATGACACATTCAGAAATCCATCACTGTGCTTAGAATTTACACTAAAACTGAAAGTTCTACATATGTATGCCACCTGCACATGGATATTTCCCTGGGTCTGGAATGGAATGGCACACACTCGCCCTAGAGGGATGCATGCTGCTTATCTAATTCTGGAAAGTAGTAGGTCCATGTTGACAATGGTCAAGACCCCATAATGTGCATTGGAGTATTGCTCGAGTCAAGCCAGCTAAACCCACATAGCTTGTCGGTCATGTTATTGTCTGGCAAGCTTCTGCCACTTGTCCAGCTAGGACCACCTGACCCATTAGGGATTTGGCTTGCAGGGTTAACAGAGGCTATGTGGGAAGAGTCCCAGTTCCTCAAGTGCTGCCAATAATTTAGCCTAGCTATGCTGTCATCAGCAGTACCCTGGAGTAATCCAATCCCATCTGGCTCGGGAACCGGATATCCGAAACCACCACAGAGGGTTGACTCAATTCTGACATCCTGTTGCCAAGCATGTCAGCCTGGAGCCAGCTCAGCTCCAAGGAATCACTGCTTAATTTCCCCACGCCCTGGAGGATAATGTGGGATTTATATTGGAAATCCAAAATGTTTCATTGCCAACCCTTTGGAAATCCACACAGACATCAACTTCGGCTTCAACTTTCATGATGTTAGTGTCCGAGCATATTCCCAGAAAGTTGGCTCTGATATATCCAGGAAGTATCCATGCTACACTAATTACTCGTCCTTTGGTAAATCTGGAAATTATGAATCCAATTAATTGTATGATTTGGGAAGTTTCACGTCAGGAGGACAACCCAAAGCATTGTTGTTACTCAGTTAAGATTTCTAAAGTAATCAAAATGAACCAATTGACTATCTAGCTGTGTTAAATATTGAGTCAGTATGCCTATTAACTGGAATGCTGAATGCAGTGTTTGTCAGTGGGTTCCATTAGGACAGCAGTGCAATATCAGCATCTCTCATCCCCGAGAGGGAAAGGAAACCTGCTAAGCAGAAATAGTCAGTCAGTGGCAGCCTCTTGTATCTCAGTTCAAAATCAAAGGCAGAGGGTCTAGTTTTCCTGATCCTGAGCTTCTCCAGGCTGATTTTAAAGTCTATTGAAATGCTCTTTTCTTCCACTGACCACATTCCAAAAATTGGAGGCGAAATATAATTTAAACATGCGGGCATTTCAAAATTAGATCACAAATCCTGAGAGTCAGTTACATGCACTTGGAAATCCATTTGAAGGAGTCTTAAAGATGGGGATAATATGTGCAGAGTGCTGACTGTGTACTTCTATTGAAGACTATAGTTTAGTGTCCCATGCCCAAGCGCAGTTCTAATAGAAATGCTGAAACCCCACTTCAGGACTTTGAGCTGATAGTCTATGCTGACACTTCAGTGCAGTGCCGAGGAAGCATTAATTGCTGGAGGTGCTGTGCTATCCTTCAGATGAGACATTAACTGAGGTTCTGTTTGCATGTTCAGGCAGATGTTAAAGATCACAGCCTTCCATTTACCTAGTAGTAAGTAGGAACCTGGTTGTTAATTGATTGATGGATCGCTTTTCCAGGGGTAATAATCCCTCCAAAAATAATAATAATCTGATTACTCAATCCACAACTGTTTGTGGGATACTGCCTTGCACAATTGGCTGCCCTGTTTCGCCCACAAAATGTACAGTCACTACACTTTACAATATATCCTGGAAAGCGCTTTGAGGCATCTCAATGACATGGTAAGACGCTATATCAATGCAAGAATTATTGTTATTATACATTATTCAAAAGAGAAGGGAGCTTCTCCTGGTGTCCTGGCCAAAAATCCCTCACTTCATGGCTGTTTGTGGGATATTGCTGTGCTCAAATTGGCTGGTGCATTCACCTACAAATTACAGTCACTACACTTTACAATATAACCTGTGAAGCTCTATGAAATGTCCTCCTAACTATCCTTGGAGCTGAACTGGCTGCAGATGAAATTTTTGGCAATGGAATGTCAGAATCGAGTGAACCCTCTGTGGCGGTCTCTGTAATACAATTCTTGAGTCAGACGAGTCCACGGTATACTAGGGCACTGCTGATGACAGCCCAGTCAGCTTGTTTCATCAGCAGGTCATGGAAGTGCAGATCAATCCTGGGGACAGGGACTTTTCTCATTCAGCTCCTGTGAATCCTGCAAGCTGAAGTCCAAACGGATAGGGTTTGCAGTTTTAGCTGGTTAGCCTCCAGCAATACCCCAACGCACACTCTGGGATCCCCAAGTCTTGGCTCTTGCCACCCTGCACCTAATACTCTCTGGAATTCAAGTGCATGATTGATTCCAATAAATATCTCTGGAATTTCCATGTACAGTGGGCTGCATGGAATTTTGTTTAGTTTGGCTATTCTAAATTATGGTGATGGGTTTCCGTATGTATCAGACACCTGTCTGACCCCAAAAAATCCTGACATACATTCAACATTTTACCTAATGTAGCTGCTGCCTCTTTTGCAGGTTCATGATGGTTCAAATCAAGGTGACCCCCTGATAGAAAAGATCTGTGATGGCAAGATTCCAGGAGGTTTCACATCCACCAGCAATGTCATGTATGTGCATTTCCTCTCAGAAAGCAATGTCAAGAACAAGGGTTTCAGAGCACAATTTAATCAAGGCAAGTCCAATCTAAGCATTTGTAATGCAAAATTAATGCAATTTGTCATCTCCCTCCTTTCCCCCTCAAACGTCTGCAATGCCCTTTCTCACATTCTGTCTTGTTTACAGTATGCGGGACTTTCATTGTCACTGATAATATTGGAGGAGTCATCACATCACCTCTGTATCCCAATAACTATCCAGACAATCAGAACTGCAGCTGGATCATTCAAGCCCAGGAACCATGTAAGTAACATTCCAAGTAGTTCACACAGCCAGTGGTGAACGTGTGTGGAAAAAAAGTACTTGCTGACGGAGGTGGATTGTGCCAGTAAGTTACGTGGTAAATAAATCAGTTAAGGAGCATAAGTGGAGGAAATTTTGCAGCGATAATTAACGCAAGGAATGCATTACTGAATACTGCAAACTTAAATTTCTTACTTTAACGCTGGTGATAACAGACCTGTTGATCGGACACAGATTTTAATAACAGAAGATCTGAGGCAGCTCCAGGCATTAACATTGAAGGTGATGGCCCCAGGAGCAGGCGTTGAGATAATTGGCAGATCACTTATTGGCCATCGCATGAGGTATTCAGGGTTCGATAATGTGGAGTCCTGTAACTCAGTGGTTAGAGCACTCGCCTCGAAAGCGAGAGACCTGGGTTCAATTCCCGGCAGGGCGAAATGTTGGACAAGTTTCCTTACTTCACATGCTTGTTTACCTAGAATAAGTAGGAACCCTGTTGTTAGTGGAATGGCGGATCACTTTCCTGGTGGTAATATTTCCTTCAAAACAAAATAATAAATTGGTCACTTCAATCCATGACTTTTTCTGGGACACTGCTGTGCACAATTGGCTGCGGCATTTTGCCCCAAAATTATACAGTCAATTCACTTTACAGTATATTCTGTGAAGCACTTTGAGACGTCTCGAAAACCTGATAAGGTTCTATATCAAATGCAAGGATTATTATTAATTATGTGACCCTGTGTTAATTAACACAAAGAACAGATTTTGAAATTTTACATGGTTGCCCATTGAGTAGCGATTTTCTTTAAACTCGGATCTACCATAGTTTTTATTTTCTAGTCCTGTACATTCCCACATAATGCATGCCCTCACAAAGCTCCAATAAGAAANTTTTTTTTCCCCCCATATACTTGCATTGGATAGGGCTGAATAATTTTCCCTTAAAGCATGTGGTTTTCTAATATGGAAATCAATCACCATCCACATTTTGTTTCAGTCACTGTATTGTTGCTAAGCATTCACTCAAAACTGTAGCCTTAGTGCTGTCCCTTTATTCCACCATAAGAGATCAAACCTTCAGACACCACACCCCTGTTCCCTGGAATGCTCTTTCAAACTCATTTTGCTATGCTCACTGATTCTCGTAACCTGCTAAGAGTCTTAACTCTTCAACCTCTCGTTTCCTCTCACATCTTGCTCAGTGTGATCACACTCAATGTTAAGTACTTTGATGTGAAGTTTCACAACCTTGGTGCCAGCCCGGCTCAGTTGATAGCACTCTCACCTAAGTGCTGGGTGCAGTACTGAACTGTCAGGAGACATTAAACCCAAGATCCCATCTGCATGTTCAGGCAGCCATTAAAGATCCCATAGCGCTATTGAATAAGACAAGGGATTTCCTTGTATCCTGGACAACAATCCCCCAAATAAAACAGGTCGTTCACTCCATGGCTGTTGTGGGACACCGCTGTGTGCCAATAAACTTTCACATTTACCTACCAATACAGTCACTTCATTTTACAAAATCTTTTGTAAAGAGGCTTAAGACGGTTCAATATGATAAAGCGTTATATTAATTGCAAACATTCTGCTTTAACCTCATATTTCAGGTGCTGTTCAGAATATCCCATGAGATCAGAACAACTGTAGTGAATACGAGATGACTTGCACTTGTATATGGCCTTTCATGGACAATAATGTCTCAAAATGCTTTACATAAGACAATGACTGTCAACTGAACCGGGAGAGCAGAAAGGGGATTTTGAGGCTGTCATTGGAATGGTCAAAGGGATGTTCTTTTAAGGGAATTTGGGTGACCAAGAGACTTTGGGAGAGAGTTCCAGATATTACTAAACTTCAATTTATTGAGGGACAAAACAATTCCCATATAAATGCATCAAATCGTTTGGTTGTTTAAGTACTTCCGCATTCCAGACATAACTTTCATATTTTGCAGTTTAGGTGATTTCACACGTAATGAATACTGCCTCTATTTTTCAGCAATATCTAAAATTAAATATTTCATTTACCTAATAATAATAATCCTTGAATTTGATATAGCACTTTTCACGTCTTCTAAGCGTCTCAAAGCTGTTCACAGAATATACTATAGAGTGAATTGACTGTATATTTGTGGGCGAAATGCACAACTGTGGAATCAATAGAGATACTGAAACAACAAAATGATTATAATAATCCTTGTTTTTGATATAGCCCCTTTCAAGTCTCAGGATGCCTCAAAGTGCCTCACAGGATATACTGTAAAGTATAGTGACTGTATATTGTGCAGGTGAATTATATGTAGTGCTAGACTGTTTACAGGAGAAATTTTCCAAATGCCTCCATGAGAACAAATATGTAGAATAAACCACAAGAAAAGTAAGCCCTTGTGTTTTTAATATTGAGCATCTTTACTGATTCACTGAACTTGAGCTGTGTGTGTGTTTTTTGTTTTCCTGTTCAGTTAAACACGTTACCCTCTCTTTTACGGACTTTGCAATTGAAAGCAATGGGAAGAATTGCTCAACAGATGCTTTGCAGATCTTAGACGGGGACAACTATGAAGCTCCTCCTATCGGTAAGTAAAGAGTAGACAAAGGGCAGATACCAGGAAGTTTCTCAACGATAATTAACAGCTGTAACAGGTTGGCAGGAAGGATGGTTGAGGCCAGGAAACTGGACTCATTTAAAAACAGCGTGCAGCTGTGATACTAGGATGGTAGGGTGGATATTCTGTAGGGATACAATACAAAATTACATTTGTAAAGCGCCTTTCAAGTTGGGAGGATGCCCCGAGGTGCTGAACAGTCAGGGATTAGGACCCGAGTGGGGGGGGGGTTCGGTTGAGAGGGTGACTGAAGGTCGAAGAGGAGTTTCTTGAGGTGTGCCTTGAAGGAGGCAAGAAAGGGAGCAAGGCAAAAGGAATATGGGATGGAGTTCCAGAGGATGGGAGCAGAGAGGCTGAAGGTCTGATTTCCGATGGTGGAGCATGCTGGGCAGGGGACATGGAGCAGGCCGGAGCCTGCTGAGCAGAGGGAGAGGACAGGTTAATAGGGTTAGCAGGTTGGAGAGGTAGGAGGGGGTAAGGCCATGGAGGGCCATGAAGATGAGAATTTTGAACTCAATCCTCTGAGGGATGGGGAGCCAGTGGAGCCGAGCGAGAGTGGGCGTGATGGGGTCACAGAGCCTGGTGTGAGATGCAGAGTTTTGAATAGACTGTAGCTTGTGGAATGAAGAGTTGGGAAGGCCGACAAGCAGGGCGTTGGCATAATCGATTTTGGATGTAATGAAGGCATATATGAGGGTTTGGGTGACCTGAGGGTTAGGCAGTGGTAGAGTGTGAGAGAGAGATGGGGAGAGATTGATGGTTGGGAGGCCAGAGGTGGCTGAACAGATCCCCTCGATTTTGGTCTGAAGGAAATACAGCATCTCCTCGCAGTTGTAGTTGGAGGAGAGGATGGGTGAAGGGTGAGAAGGTGGATGGAGGAGCCAGTTGGTATGGGGAAGAGGAGCCTGGGGTTGAAGGACGATTTAGTGGAGGCGAGGGTGGAGGTGACGGGGACATGGGCATCGAGAATGTTGGAGAGGGAATTGTGGAGGAGAGTCACCGAGGAGGATAAGTCGTTGTGGAAGGCAGGCCAGAGGGAAAGGAGTTCAGATGACGGAGAGGGAGTGTGGGGAGATTCTTTTCAAGGTGGGGTAGGAGATGGAGGTGGGTTGGGTGGTGGTGGGGCGAGAGATTGAGGAGTTAAGGAAGATGAAATGGTGATCTAAGATGACTTTATTGGTGTTCAAATGAGATCAAAGGAGCTATCTTCATCCAAACTGATCTTGTGAAGATCTTGTATAGAGCTAAAATAATAGAGCATAGTTAGTAAGGTTTATTTACAATCAATGTAATAATTATCAGAATTGCCACTGGTGACAATCATTACAATGATAGAATTTGCATTTGTTTTGTGTTTAACACAATACTTCTGGAGACCACAACATGCTCTGTTCTCCAACCTCCAGAGAATAGTTTCTCCCCTGTCCACTTTTCAGCTTGATCAGTACAATAATAAGGTTCAGAATGTTTTGGCTTTCCATAATTTCCTTCTATATGTTTCAGGTCGTTACTGTGGTGCCACTATCCTTCAACCCATCACATCAGAGAGTAATGCTTTGGTTGTCAACTTTGTCTCTAACAGTGGCAAATCAGACAAAGGTTTCCGAACCACATATGCTGCTTCCAACTCAGGTAGGACTGCACCTCTAAATCTCAGTGAAGATCTAGTAAAGAGAGACTGAAGAGAGTAAAGTGAAATAAACTGCTGTTACTTTACCTGGAAAACAGATTATGACAAGCTTCCTATTAGTTGCTCAGCTCAGACCTACCCATTGGGAAGGATCCTTACAGTGATGAGTCTGCCCCTCCTGATTCCTAATGGCTGACAGGAGCGTTCTGGGGTACTGTGGATCCACCTGGCTCAGGAACCAAGACAAACAAAGAGGGTTGACTCGATTCTGACATTCGTGTCCGTCCACCCCACCCTGGAGGATCTAGGAAGTAAAAGTTTGATATTGAAGAGTTCACAGAAATGTCCAGAATCCTTATAACATTGTGAAATACCGCAGTTTACAGAGAAATTCCTCTTAAAACCAGGTTGTCGGGATAAAATTTGCGGTATTCCTTAAACTAGCATGAGCATAAATTACTACTGATTTTAAATCCATAATTTGTGGTGTGTGGTGTGAGCCACGCTTAGAGAGCGTGGTAAGGTATTTTTGTTGTAATAGCATTTTTATGGCCTTATTTTTAAAATAGAAGTAAAATGCCCCAGATAATGTCAGCATAATTTTGTACTATGATAGAGGTTCGGGTCCCAGGTCTAAGACACAAATCTCAAGAACAAAATGACATTTTACTGGGTGGGAAGATCTTCTAAAGATCCAGGTCAGACCAAAAAAATCCTTAACATTGCTTACAACAGTTTAGTGTGAACTAGAAAGGCTAGGTTCACACTGAACACCATCAATTCTGGCAATAAATAAGTTAAATAAAGTATAACATAGTATGTAATGTTTCCAACCCAAAAAAATACTCTAAATGGAAGTTTCTCTTACAAGAAATACACTCATTCTACTGGTAGATTCTTTCCAACTATCTGCCCAATACCTGGAAAAAGATAACTATGTGTTTATGTTTATGTGTTTATGCTGATTCACAAATGTGTGTTCACATCTGTTCTGAGTTTAAATTTATACCTCCTTGTACATTTTCTTGGTAGTTTTGAGCAGATTAATTTTCAACTTATTTATAGAGTATGGGAGTTTGAATACTTACCAGCATTGTGTGTTATGATTCTGTTCACAGCATGCGGTGGATCATATCACTCGGAGACGGGAGCATTCAACAGTCCTAACTATCCCGAAAGTTATCCATCCAACTATGAGTGTGTCTGGAACCTCATCGGTTCCCCTGGGAACCGTGTCCAACTCTCCTTCATGTAATTTGCATTTATCTAATTTAAGTAAACATGTTTGAAACCGGCACCAAAGTTTTTATTTAGTTACCTAATTCAGTGCAAAACTACTATCGGTGACAATTGGTTTTGGTTAAATAGATCCTTTGAAGTAAGTAAGAGATGCTGAACATTTAAAATTCAGTAAATAATTGTGTAGGACATAATACGACTTATCTTACATTGAACAGATCATTTCAGATTGCGGATAGTTCTTCATGTGCCTCAGATTACGTTGAAATACGAGAAGGCAATGCAACCGGCCAGATATATGGAAAGTTTTGTGGGTCTTCCTTACCCAAAAATTACACATCAGTCACGGGACATATCTTGTGGGTAAAGTTTGTATCTGACAGTTCACAAAATGATGCTGGATTCAAGGCCACCTTTTCTCATTGTGAGTACTGGATGTTGTAAACTGTGTATATTTATTTGTTAGACAGGTTAAAAGTAAATTCACCTCCTCTAATAGTTCAGTGAGTTTACTCAGTGGGTAGCTTATCCATTTTCACCACAAAGAACCCAGGTTCTATCTTGAATTAGCCAATTTCAACACACCTGGTGAGAAAGAATACAACATATCCATAGGACTCCAGAGAACTGCTGATGACAATGCCAGCCAGCCTGGCTCATTGGCAGGACTTGGAGGGGAAGATCAATCACTAGGAGTAGCAATTTTTTTTACTTGGCTCCAATTAACGTTATCTTAAGATGATCCTATCTGGATGAGCAGCAAGAAACTTTACAGACAGTGATCTCATTGCTGATCTATGCAGTTCTGGCTGGTTGAGATCCACCAATACCCTAGCGCATACTCTAGGGGTCCCTAAGCCTTGAAGCCTTGATTCTTGCCTTCTGCACCTGATGTTGTCTGGAATTAGGTAAGCATGGTGTGTTCCTCTAGTGATAGAATATCCATTCCAGACACGGGGAAATGTCTATGTGTAGGTGACATACATATGTGGAACTCGCAATCTTGTTTGGATGCTCCTACGTATGATCCTGGATTTCCACACATGTGGAACATCTGAGTGACTTCAAAAAAATGAGAAAGAGAAACTCGCCCAAGGTTTCCTCTTACAATTGCTAGGCAGAAGCCCCTTCTACAAAATATAACTGTTGGGTGAAGACCGGATCACATTCGTCTGTGGTGACCATCTTGGGCATAATGAGTGTCAAGATTCAATGTCAAGCTTGATATATGAATAATGTCTGTTTAGATCTCGTACAGGAAGGGGTCGATGGAATTATAACTCAAGAGAAGTCGGATACTTTTAGTAAATAAGGGGGAAAGTGATGAAAGGCCCCAAATAATAGCAGCAATATGGTATTAGCACTGTAGGGCATTCACTTATATAAAACAAATACATTTGGGAGTAAACTAAGTTTGTGGCAGATATTTATTGGTTACCATTCATCTTGTATTTTGGTTAATGTCTTTCCACAAAGTCTAGATTATGTAGGAAAATGTATATTGTATATAATGTCTATAGACTGTTTAGAATACAGTACTTGTATAACTTAGAAGTTTGGAGTTAACAGTGATTTGATTCCCGCACCTCACTGACCAGCTTTGATGATTTAACTAATTGTTTAGGATAGTTAAATGGATATTATTGTAGAGTTAATGAAACAGTTGATTACATAACTGTGCCTTGTCTTGACTTAACATATGTGTTACAGTGTACGGTAATGAGATTATGGGAACTCAAGGCCAAATTACATCTCCCCTCTGGCCTCACCATTACCCAAACAACGCCAGGTACCACTGGACAATCACTGCTCCAGAAGGCAACATCATCCACGTCAAAATACTAGTGATGGATATTGATGATCTTTCAGTATGTGCACGGAACAGGTTGAGAGTAAGTCATTAGTTTTCTCTAACGGAGAACTAGATCCTAAACTTTCTAAGCTTTGAGAAACTTATAAAAATTACCAGTTTATAATTGCAGCAGAACTATTTTTGTTACTCTGCTAAACCGAACACAAAGCTTTATTATAGCCTGTATCAAAATGCAAGGATTATTATTATCAGGCAATCAACAACAACAAGAAGATTACATTTGCATAGCATCTTTCACGTCGGGAGGACGTCCCAAGGCGCTGGACAGTGTACAGCATTTCAGACCTGAGCTGAGGTCAAGGAGGCATAAGGTAGGGGAGGGGAAGGGCGGTGGCCGATGGCATGGTCAAAGAGGAGGGTTTTGAGGCGGGACTTGAAGGAGGCTAAGGAGGGGGTGAGGTGGAGTGACTGGGAGATGGAATTCCCGAGGTTGGGGGCAGAGTGGCTGAAGGCTCTGCCGCCAATGTTGGGGCAGGTGGGTCGGGGGATGTGTGGAGCAGGCCAGAGCCGGCTGAGCGAAGGGAACGGGCAGGTTGGAAGGGGGTTAGGAGGTCGCAGAGGTAGGCTGGGATGAGGCATGGAGGGCTTTGTAGGTGAAGACCAGGATCTTGAACTGGATCCTCTGAAGGATAGGGAGCCAATGGAGTCGGATGAGAGTGGGGGAGATGGGGTCACAGAGTTTGGTGTAGGAGAAGACATGGGCTGCAGAGTTCTGGATTATCTGCAGCCTATGGAGGGAGGAATTGGGAAGGCCAACAAGCAGGGCATTGCATTGTTGAGCCTGGAGGTGATGAAGGCATGAACAAGAGTTTCAGGGGCCTGAGGGGTGAGGTAGTGGTGGAGTCGGGCAATGTTACGGAGGTGAGGGAAGGTAGAGCGGGTCATGGCTTGGATGTGGGGAAGAAAAGACAGTTGAGGGTCAAACAAGACACCTAGGTTCCTGACTGGCCTGGTGAATTGAAGTGTGCAACCAAGGGAGGTTGATGCTGCCTGAGTCTGAGGTGCAGAGACGCTGGCGTGAGCCAATCAGTAGGGCCTCAGTCTTGTTCACATTCAACTGTACGAAATTTGCCATCATCCAGGACTCAATCACACTTAGAATAATAAAGCAGTGCTACAATTACAGTGACAAATTAAAAACTAGAGTGAAATATTATTACAATATATGTTATTGTTTTAAAATGTACTTCAAATGAAGAACTGAAGACATTTCCCCCAACAAAGCTATCAGTCTTCCAGTTCCTACAATTACCGTAAGCAATCAGATGAGGGTAATTTACATTTAACACTGCCTGTTGCAAGACTCACTATACATAGCAAATGGAGCAAAATAATCAAACAATTCCTTGTGTTATAAAGCAGGAACTGCTCATCATACAGCCAGCCCATGGACAAATTGTGGCTGTTGTGTGGTTCATTGGCAATCTTCAAATTAACTTGCGTATTTTCCTAGGGCATCATTTAAAGTCTATGGTGCATTGATCTCCAATGCTGTTGATCATTGTGTTACAAGTTCATAATGGCATTTCCTGAGAACTGAAAGAGACAAAAGGTGATAGAAATATGGAACAAACTGACACAGACAATGGAACAAAAACTACAGTCTCCAAAAGGAACAAGATAGGTTCCTGTTAATTAAAAGGAATCAGAGCTTTTGGACTTATGGGTGGAGACATTGAAGGAATCCTACAGGAAATTGAATAGGCTAGAAGGATTAATAATCTATTTCTGCCTAAATTTATTATGATCTTGTACAACATATATTAATAATATTTTTAAAGTGTGTTTTAATCGGTGTATATAGGTGGTGGTGGTGGGGGGTCTGTGTGTGAGGGTGTATTGCAATATGTATTTTATTTTTACTTAGTCTGCTGTAATATATCTGTATCATGCACCTTCTCCACCCAGAGGTCAGACTGGAAAAATTCCTTAATTACTGACTCCAGGAAAAGTGGTTCCATTTCAACCATGATACCTATTTGCCTTCCATAATATCCACTTGATCTCACTATCCTGAGAATATTCTTGTTCCCACACCAGATTTAATTGTGCTGCCTTAAAAGTCATTGTCTACAGATGTTACTGTGGTTCTCAACCAAAAAACATAGAATTATCACCCCACAATATGTATTCAATCCTGGAGTCCTTCCAATTTGCTCCCATCCTCATCTCATTAATAGTCTGCTCAATACCTACCTCTTTCACCACACTTTCCATCATCTTTCTATTCTTCAATCCTCCCACTTCCCTCCCACCTCCACGTCTGGTCCCCAGCCAATGCTGTTAAGTGCTTTGGCACATACTCCCAATGGGAAATGCACAATATAAATGTAAATTTGTAGTGTATTCTTAGCAATTTTCTTTACAATTGACGAGATTGCGAATGTGTTCCTCCTAGTTCTATGATGGCCCTGATGTTAATTCACGTCTTATTGTGACATATTGTGGATATGAACCACCTCCACCAGTCGTTTCATTTGGAACCACCTTGACTATCGAGTTTAGCAGTGATGACAGCAGCAACGGACAGGGTTTCTTACTGGAGTGGCATGCACAACAATATACCATTAACCCAACTGCAATTCCAACTATTCCACCAGGTCTGTGATCACATGCACGTTGTTTTACATAAGTAGAATCGGTATGTATGATAGTATTAGGTATGTGTAGAAACTTAAATAACCTTCATTAGTACAAGACTATTAAGCATGGGATTTGGTAGTTAAGATCAAGGTCCAGGTTGATTTGACACGTGGGGCTGGGTGGGGTGGGAGAGTGGGTTATCATCTTAAATATGATGTGGTGTTAAAGCCAGATTCTCTTTGCCTGATCAGGTGAACATCAAAGCTGCCATGACACTTTTCAAAAATAAAATGCAGCTTCTCCCAGTGTCCTGCGCAATAATCCTCCAGAAGCCCCCAAAATACATAGTGAATCCACTTTACACACACAGCACAGTGAAGTGCTTTGAGATGTCTCGATGACATAAGGCACTATACCAAATGCAAAAATTATTATTATTATTATTACGCCCATAAATATACAGTCAATTCACTTTACAGTATATTCTGTAAAGCGCTTTGAGATGTCTAGAAGATTTGAAAAAACGCTATGTCAAATGTAAAGATTACTTATGGTATAAAAATTAGATCATTTGTTTCATGGCTCTTTGGGTTAATTGCTGCAGTGTTTGCTTACAAAGGCAATTCTCTGCACAAGATAGTAATTACTTTTTGAAGGATTTTGAAATATTTAAACACACTTAAAAAAAAGGGGGGAATTCTGCTTCTGGTCCATTCAACAGGGTAAAATTTATACTGAAGGCAAATTTTACCCTCTAATTCCATGTTAAAAATTGACCTGAAACCTATTGTGAAGTACTTTGAGATATCCCCTCAACGAGAAAGGTGCTATATAAATGTAAATTGTTGTTGTTGTCGGTTCAGTGATCAAATCCCTATCATTCATGTCCGATCCCTAACATTGTGCATCAGCAGGCTATTCAGTGACAGGGAAGCATTACATCCAAGCCTGATTTGTAGTCCTTCCCCATAATCCATTCACACAAGTCCTATCAGCTAGGATCATTACATTGTGATCAAGAGTGGAAATGCTGGTTGATTCTTCACTCTGAGGCCAATTGTAGCACCATTAGATACCATTTTATCTGAGATCAACAATCGCAGCAAAGACTGGGGATTAAATCTGGAACCTAGCAGGTCTGTATCGCTAAACTAAGCATTGAACAATAAGAGGAAATGCCCAAATGATGTTAAAGGTAATCATAATTGGATATTTAAAGGGGGGAATTGAAGATGAAACCTTTTGAAGCATCATTAAACACAAACATTATTCTTTGTTGCGGCAGTTTGCATGATCTGCTTTAACTGTTTAGGCATTTTACTCAGTAACGAATAAATACCTCACTCTTGCCTTCCTTCCAGGTGCTTGTGGTGGAAATGTCATGACAGGGGAGAGCCCTGCATTCCTCTATTCACCAGGCTGGCCCAATGAATATCAAACACATCTGAACTGTATGTGGGTCATTTGGTCACCAAGAAGTACAGTGGAACTCAACATTATGGCTCTTGACATTGAGTCAGCAGACAGCAAGTGTAGCCTTGATTCACTAGTAATCAGAGATGGTAAGAATTGTTTTTTTACTGTTTATAACTGTAGAATTATACACCATCATTCTTTAATTGTGTTATTAATTTTAGATTTAGTCTGCCTCGGGATTCAAATGGACATAAGGGGTTTGCCTACTGTTACTATTTGAATCCAATCCAAATTTATCTCTAAGTGTCAGTTTAATTGGCCATTGATGGAATGGAGTAGATACAGATTAGTTGTCACATTTGCCTAAATAACAACATTCACTTCATTTATTGATTATGGAAATTGATTTAAGACATTTGTTTTCACTTAAGAGGCACGGTATACACAACTTATATTATCTAAACACTAATGCTTAAAGCATCAGCATATCTCTAAGATTCTAATTTGCAGTATTTCCTTAATGAGCTTGCTTAATAAGGAATCCCATTAGAATTCCCATCGATGTCTGACACATGCGGAAACTCATCGCCATGCTTAAGAGTATCCAAACCAAGCTGAGATTTCCAGGCATCCCACCTACACATGGAAATCCCAGAGACAGATTGTTGGAATGGAATGCGCACTCTCCCTGGAGGGACACATCCGTACTTAAGTACGGAAAGTACTAGGCGCAGGTTGACAAGAGCCAAGGCTTGCAGACACCAGAGTGTGCATTGAGGTAGAGGTGAACACATTATGTTGAACACCTGAAAGGGGAGACATCTGGTGTCAGGTTACTGCCGAAGCACAAAATATTCTGATCTATTTAGTTAATATCCCCCAGTAGTATTAACCCATAAATAGATATGTTAAAAATAAATTCACTTTATTATAATTCTTTATTCAGCAATACATACTTTATGTAGTATAAAACTATTATGTTTTATACTATCATATTGATAGGAAGAACATCAGGTAGGTATTCTGAAAGGATGTTAACAATCGGGTCAATAGGCCTTCTTCATTCAAACCAGTTAAGTGTCAGCCAGGTTCAGTTGGCAACACTCATGTCTCTGAGCCAGAAGGCTGTGGGTTCAAGTTTTATGTTGGGACTTTGAACTCACTGTCTAGGCTGACACAAATGCAGTGCTGAGATGTGCTGCCTTCTTGGATGAACTGTTAAACTGGGGTCCTGTCTACCTTTTCAGATGGATGCTAAAAATTCTATGACACCATTTAAAAAAAAGAGAGAGAAGGGGGAGTATCTCTCGGTTATCCTGGCCAACAATCTCCCGAATAATAAATGGCTCTTTTCGTCAAGGCTATATGTGGGACATTGCTGTATGTAAATAAGATGCTGTATTTGCCAATAATATACACAATCATTACTCTGAACAGGATGTCCCAGTTAGCGCATTGAGATGTCCTCGCGATGTGAGAGATGCTATATCAAACACACATTTGTTTAAACCTTATTTATAATCTCCTGGTGGAGTTTTGGTGAAGTCATTCACTGCTGGAATTAACACAGTTTCTTTGTTCAAACCCCAGGAGACGATAGCCTTTCTCCAGTACTGGCCACACTGTGTGGCAAAGAATTGCCTGGACCGATCCGATCGACTGGCGAAGCAATGTTCATTCAATTCATAGCTGATACAGCTAATAGTGGAGGTGGTTTTAATGCTTCCTACCATAAAAGTAAGTTCACTATTCTGATATGACTCTCTTATCTCTTTTTGACACATCAGATTCTTCAGTAATGTGTAAACGTTGTACCAGATTTAGTTTCTTGTCGCTCTAAAGATCATCCACAATATTTTATTCAGTGTTGTACCATCCGGTGAATGGAACAATACAAATTTACATTTGTATAGCGCCTTTCATATCAGGAAGATGTTCCAAGACATACCAATGCTTTATCTGTTCTTGTGGGAAGATTAAACATAAATTAGACACCAAGATTAGAATTCAACTCTCTGACAACTACTAACTAGCAGAAATATGCCTTGCAGATAATGTGTAATTGTTTAATCAATTTTATTTTCTGAATCCTTGCAGTGTGTGGTGGCCTGCTCCACGCTGATCGTGGTGTAATTACTTCACCCAACTACCCTCAACCCTATACAGCAAATCTCAACTGTACTTGGCATGTTCTTGCGACTAGTGGGTCCATTATTAGTTTACATTTCGAAAAGCTTTTCCAGGTACAAGCCTCTGGCTCCAGCTGCAGCAATGGAGACTATTTAGAGGTAAGATTCTCCACCTTTTCCATCCCGGTAACTTCTTGTTAAAGCAAAATGGTTCAAAGATACAACTATGAACCTACTGACCTTCCATTATATATGCAACTTTGTGACATTGGGGAATACAATATAATTTGCATTTAGATAACGCCCTTTATGTTGGGAAGACATCTCAAAGTGTTCAACACAGGCTAGGCCCTCGAGCTGGAGTGGGGGATTGGTGATGAGGGTAAAACCAACAACAAATTACATTTGTATAGCGCCTTTCATGTCGGGAGGACATCCCAAGCAGAAAAATTAGTGGAGTGTTTAGCAGGAATTTATTTGCTCAGAGGGTTGCTTGGAGTTGTAATTCATTACAGTTGTCTATTGAAGCGGGATTGATGGAATTGATTAAAAGAGAACTGGAAAATAATCTGAACAGTATCAATATTGGGAGAGAACTTGAAAGTGGGATTAATAAAACACAATGGCACAGACACGAAGGGCAGAATGGCCCTCTTCAGTGTAGAGCATTTCTCTGCTGTTTCTAAGAACAGGCTGAGGCTCGGAAAGAGAAGGATGGACAGATTGAATTGCTTTACACCTTTATTTGTACAAAGTGCAGAGAATAAGTTGAATTAATTGCCCAGGATATGGTTGAGCGGAATGCCGCAGCAAATGCAACAGGGTATTTGGAGAATAAGTGGAAAGATTGTGTTGACTCCCGCCTGGATTACTCAAACACAATCCTCGCCAGTCTCCCCAGCTCGAATATTGAAAAAATCCAGCTCATTCTGTTGCCCACATGCTGACCCGGACCAAACTCTGTACCCACAGCTTACTAGTTCTGGCCAGGCTCCACTGGCTCCCCATCACTGAACAGATCAACTTCAAGATCTTCACACTCGTGTTCAAATCCCTTCACTCCCTGGCACCCCCCTGTAGCTCAGTGGTTAGAGCACTCCCTTTACAAGCGAGAGACCCGAGTTCAATTCCAGGCAGGGCGAAACCTTGGGCAAGTTTCCTTACTCCACACAGAGCCTAATAATAATCCCTCCAAAACAAAAAACAATAATAAATTGGTCATTTTCAATCTACGACTGTTTGTGGGACATTGCTGTGCGCAATTGGCTACCGCGTTCGCCCACAAATATACAGTCAATTCACTTTACAGTGTGTTCTGTGAAGCGCTTTGGGACGTCCTCCCGACGTGAAAGGCGCTATATCAAATGCAAGGATTATTATTATTATCATTACCTCTCCGACCTCCTCACTCCCAAATCCAGCACCCTGGGCCTCTACTCGACTGGCACCAGCCTTTTGCTCATCCCTCACACCCTCCACCCCACCATCGGAGGTCGCGCATTCAGCCACTGAACCCTGAAACTCTGGAACACTGTCCTTCAATCCCTCTGCCTTGCCCCCTCTCTCCCCTTTTTTGAGTACTGCCTGAAAACCTTTCTCTTCGACGGTGTTTACACCCCCTCCCCCTGCCCACTGGCTCGGAGTCAGATTCCGTCACTGTTAAGCGCTCTGAGACGCTACTGTGTGTGGAAGTTGCTGTTGTTGACTCATATACTATTAATAATAAAATAATAATCCTTGTATTTGGTATAGTGCCTTTCACGTAGGGAGGATATCCCAAAGCACATCACAGGATTTTTTGTCAAGTGGAGTAATTGTATTTGTTGGCAAACACAATAATATCCCACAAACAGCATTGAAACAAATAACTAATTTTATTTTGGGCAATTGTTTGCCAAGACTCTGGGAGAAACTCCCTTCTTGTCTTGAAAAGTGCCATGGGATCCTTAACATCCACCTGAACAGGCAGAAGTGACCACGGTTTAATGTCTCGTTCAAAAGATATAATAATAATAATAATAATCCTTGCATTTGATATAGCGCTTTTCATGTCTTCTAGATGTCCCAAAGTGCTTCACAGAATATACTGTAAAGTGAATTGACTGTATATTTGTGGGCAAATGCGGACAGCAATGTCCCACAAACAGTCGTGGATTGAAAATGACCAATTTATTATTGTTTTGTTTTTTTGGAGGGATTATTATTAGGCGTGTGGAGTAAGGAAACTTGCCCAAGGTTTCACCCTGCCGGGAATCGAGCCCAGGTCTCTCGCTTGCAAATCAAGTGCTCTAACCGCTGAGCCACAGGACTCCCTTCATTAGTCTGGCTAGCCAGGGTTTTAGTGTAAATGGGATCTGTGTCTCCAGATAATAAAGAAACCTCCCTAATTCCTGGCTGCTGTCTATCTACCCATGTTAGAACAAATATGCATGGACACTGGTGAGAGCATACTTGGGCACAGTCGTGCTTATCCTCATCACACAAAATCACAAGATTAGTTTGGATGAAGAAGGTCCTTTGACCCATCTGATTTCATCCTTGCAGAACTCCCACCCTAACACCACCATCATAACATCAAACTGNTTTTTTTTAAATAAAACAGTCCAGTATTGTGACCTCAAACGCATGTCTTGGCTACCTGTTCCAACTGTTGATTATTCTCAGAATAAAAACTTACGGTATCTGTCCTGAATTTCTGTTTACAACTCTACACTTATGACCTCTTGTTCCACTGACTTGGTGAATCCTTAAGTATTGATTTGGGTTTATTTTTTCAATCCCATTTAAAATTTTATACACCTCTATGAGGTTCCCTCTAAGTCGGCTTTTCTAAAGACTGAAGAGCACCAGCTCCACTTTTCATTGTTCACAGCTCATATCACCTCCTAATATCATTCTTGTTGCTGTCCTCTATGCTGCCTCCAATTACCTGCACTACCCCCTTATGTCGCAGTGACCAGAATTGTATGCAGTACTCAAGGTGCAGTCTGACTAGAGCACTGTACAGCTACAGTTTGGCAATATTAACCTGCATTCTACAGCTCGGTGATTGATTAAAGATAAAACACCAGATTAAAGAGCAACATTGTGGTCAAAAATGTTATACAGATCATTGACCTCATGATGTATGTGTGCATTTTGGACCAAAGTGTTCAGGGACACTTTGCCGAAGAAATGCCAAGATGTAACACAATACTCAGAGTAAAGCAAAACAGCAGCAAGACTTCTGAAGGCAGTACTCAAATTGCCTCTGGGGTCTGGGCAGCCTCTTTATGTTGTGGGGACCAGTATTGTATGCTGTACTCAAGGTGCGGTGTGACAAGAACACTATACAACCCGAGTACAACATCTGGGGATCTAAACTCAACCTATTTGTAATATAGCTCAGAATCCTGTTTGCCTTGTTCATTGTTGCCTCACACAGTTTTGACATAATGAGCAATAAGTTAATTAACACCCTTAGATAACTTTCAGCTTCCCCTTGGTAAGTTCTATCCCATCCATGGAGTACTGTACTTCATATTCAGAACAAGATGCTAAATATATTAAAAGTTTAATCTGTATTAAACTTCATTTGCCAGTTATCAGCCCACGTACATAAGCTGTCAAGCTCTTGTGGTTAAGCATTCTTCTAACACTCAAAATCCACATATGGAACCATTCACAGTAATGGGTCCTCATCTTCAGTAGAGTAAGAGCAAAGAGAGAGATTTGTGGAAAGTGAGAGCAAATATACTTTGGAAATCAGTTAAGCATATTTTCAGAGATGAACAACAAATAATTCTGGATAAACTTTCTCAGGAGTCCTGGTAAATATTTCTGACTCATTCAAATTCACCAAAAACATAGATTATCTATCTCATGTGTTATTGCTCCTAGCATTAAAGTAATTAGCAACAGGATGGCTGATTCAGATTTCCTGCTCTGAAGCCAGGAGCTGACGAGAGCTCTGCACGCACAACTCAAACTTTCTTTTTAAATGTTAGGAGTATAATTCTCTCTTTATTAAGATTTAAAATCCCTCTGTCCACTAAAGTTCTTGGGTTGTTCAGTAAACTATTTGAGAGATCATGTTGAAGTAAAGCTGAAGCTACTCTCACTACCCATACTGATTCTGCACTGGTGATCTTTTCTTGATGCAACTATCTTGTTAATGTGTTCAATTATTTCACCCACAACTGCCTGGAATTGAACTCAGGTCTCTCACTTACAAAGCGAGTGCTCTAACCACTGAGCTACAGGACTCCACTGCCAGATATCTGAACATCGCATGTAAATTACAAGTGTTGAAGAAGCCGTACACTGAATGGAAATCATGTTTAAAAATCCATAAATGGCATGTCCTGACCTTATAAGAGATATGACAATAGCAACCTTTAGTGGTGTTCAGTGAAGCCTAAAGTAGTTTAATCAGATAGCATGAGCAATTTTAGAAGAGTTGTTGATATTATAATCCGGATTAATTCACTTGCTTTGAAGAACTAGACAGAAAACTGTGTGGAGCCACACTGTCTTGCCATTTAGCACCTTTGTTGCTTTCATGCCACTTCCACTTAGCCAGACAATTTCATATCCGCAGTCTGATCCACTCTATCATTGGGATTGAGCTTTCATCCATTCTGCTCCCCTCCCTGGAAATCCATTCTGGTGTCCCTCCGCTTTACCCGCTCCCTTCTCTGCCTTTAAAGCCTATTGTAAAACCCATCTTTTCAATCATGCTTTCGGTCACCTCCCCCTTCTCTCCTCAGCACTCTGCCCTCCTCCCCCCAAACTGGTTACTCAGGCACGTGGAGAGCTTTGAGATGTCTTCCAGATATGAAAGACCCTCTATAAATATAAATATAACTTGTCGCTGCTGTCATTTTGGAAAGGCAGTTCTGCTGCTCCAAGGTTTTAAAAAAAGTTCTTGCATAACAGTTATTGTTAAATGAAGGCGCCAATCTATTTCTATTCTGAATATCCTTTTCTGTTTCTAGTTTAGGAATGGGTATGACTCGTCTTCACCACCTTTGACGTCCAGTGGCGGGAACGGGCGCTACTGTGGAGAGGTCCCTCCCTCCACGATGCGTACCACAGACAATCGGCTCTCTGTACGCTTCATATCTGACGGCAGCAGTGAGGGTCAGGGCTTCAAGTTCACTTATGAGGCTTCGTATATGGGTGAGTGGATCCAGAGGCACCTGATTTTAGGTTTATATACTGTGACTGCATCTTCAGTGCTTCGTGCTGGCCATTTCAGTATCAACGCTATCCATTTCAGTGACAGCTCCATGAATTTGTATATAATAATCGTTTCATTTGATATAGCACCTTATCACGTCTTCGAGACGTCTCAAGCATTTCACAGAATATACTGTAAAGTGAATTGACTGTATATTTTGTGGGTGAAACTCGACAGCCAATTGTGCACAGCAGCATCCCACACACAGTCGTGGATTGAAGTGACGGAATTATTACCTCCAGAAAAGCGATCCGCTAATCGACTAATAACCCAGTTCCTACTTACTGCTAGGCAAACAGAGGTGTGTGGAGTAAGAAAACTTGCCCAACATTTCGCTCTGCCAGGAATTGAACCCAGGTCTCTCCCTTGAGAGCCGAGTCCTCTAACCACTGAGCTATAGGACTCCTTTTGTGAATTACAGCAATGTGATTTATTTTGTAAAGTGATGTGGATCTAACTTAAAAACAAGTTTTTTTTTATCCATTATATCCGACGCACACAGAAGCCCATCACCATGTCCAAACTACACTACTGAGAGTTCCACATGTGTATGGAAATGTTCTTGTGTCTGGAATGGAAAGTACACATTCTCTCCAGGAAGAACACTGCTCTAACCAAAAAGTTGGTTTGCAGGTTCAGGAAGCAACTAAGAAGGCGAACGGCATGTTAGCGTTCATTGCAAAAGGTTGAGAGTACAAGAGTAGAGAAGTTTTGCTGCAACTGTATAGGGCCTTGGTGAGACCTAGAGTATTGTGTGCAGTTTTGGTCTCCTTATTTAAAAAAGGACATACTTGCCCTAGAGGGGGTGCAGCGTAGATTCACTCGGTTAGTTCCTGGGATGAGGGGACTGACCTATGAGGATAGGCTGAATAAACTAGGGCTATGTTCTCTAGAGTATAGAAGAATTAGGGGAGATCTTATTGAAACATATAAGATTCTTAAAGGGCTGCATAAAGTAGACACTGAGGGTTTGTTTCCCCTGGTAGGAGAATCTATAACCAGGGGTCACAGTCTTAAAATTACGAGTCAGCCTTTTAGAACAGAGTTGAGGAAACACTTCTTCCCTCACTTCATGGAATTTATGGAATTCATTACCCCAGAAGGCTGTAGATGCTCTGTCCTTGAACATCCTCAAGGCTGAGATTGATAGATTTTTTAAAAAGCAGAGGGATTAGGGGATATGGGGATAAGGCAGGTAATTAGAGTTAGGTCAGAAGATCAACCATGATCTTATCAAATGGCGGGGCAGGCTCGAGAGCTGAATGGCCTACTCCTGCTCCTAATTCTTATGTTCACCTAATCCTAGAGAATATTTGGCACAGTATGGCAAGAATCGAGGCTTGAGGACCCCAGAACATGTGTTGGGATACTGATGGAGTTTGACTATTTGTAATTGTGAACATAGAAGGTTTCAAGCTAGGACTACTCTAAAAGTTAGGACTTTGGCTTGTAGGATTTACAGGAGCTGCATGGGAAGAATCCCTGCTCCCAATATCTGTTCTGTCCTTCCGAATCTTGTTAGTGATCCAGGCTGGCTGGTCTGTCATCAACACTGTCATCAACAATGCCCTGGAGTTCTGCAAATCTATCTGTTGAGGAACCAGACTACTGAGATCACCACAGAAAAATGACTCAATTCAATATTCTCATTTTCAGGCATGTCACTTTGGAGCTAACTCGTTCCAGTGAGGTCCTGCTTAACTCTTTCACCTCTTTACTCCAAACCCTGTCTCTTTTTAGCATTAACATCTCCATTCCTCTCCACTATCTCTCCTCCCTGTTCCACCTCTGTCGTCTTATCCTTTCCAAGTTTCACTCATACTTATCCAAGAGTCTTCACTTTGTCTCTTCCAATGGTTTCTCCTCCTATCCCCAGATAATCATAATGTAATATTCCTCAGGACTCTATCCTTGAGCTCACTCCACCTCACAGAGGTAGTGCAGAACCTTGGTGTCTTGTTCAACCCCAGGTATCCTCAAACCCTACATCTGGGCTTTCTTTCACTCTGCCTTTGCTCTCCTTCACAGTATTATCCACCTTGGTCACTAATTCTCCCCCTGGGACCCTCATTTACACCTTCATCACCTCCAGACTTGACTATCCCAAATCCCTTCTACTGGACTCCTCAGCTACTCCCTACACAACCTGCAGACCATCCAGAACTCTGCAGCCCATGTCTTCTCCTGTACTAGGTTGCACAAGCCCGTCAACACCATTCTCTAGCAGATCAAATTCAAAATCCTCACCTTCACTTCACTTTAAAATCCCTCCAGCCTCATCCAACTCTACCTCCGCCACCATATTGCCCCAACCGCTCCCCACACTCAGCAAACACCGCAATATTCACATCTTCCGCCCCATCATCAGTGGGTAACTTTCAGCCATTCTGCTTCTGTTCTCCAAAACTCCACCTTCCCCTCACTGCCCACCTTCAAATCCACCTTCAAACCTATTTCTTCATCTAAACTTTGGACCACCTTTCCTTTCTTCCTCCTCCGCAGATTCTCTTCCCACCCCCCACACCCGGGTAATATACCCACAGACACAGGTTCTCATTAAGTTGTGGCTTTGAGATGTCCTCTGAATGTGAGAGACACTTTAGATGTAAATTGTTATTGCTGTTAAGTGTGATTAAACAGAAAGCTCTTCCAGAAAATGTGCACAGGCACAATGGGCAAATATCTTTCTTTCATGCTGCAAAATTCTATAAATTCCACCTTCTTCCCTTCTTACCACTCCTAATGCGGGAAGACGTAAATATGTGATGGATCATTTTAGGGCTTCTGACTGCAGTAATTTTCTGAGAAGTTCGAGAAGGACTAGTTTTGGAAAGATCTAATGCCATTTATTACAATGAAAGAGCTCAGTGACTTATCTGAAATGTGATGAAACCATAATACCAGGAATGTGATGTAAATGGCAGCATTGGTGTACCTCCAAATGACTCACAGTGGGGGTATTCATCATGTATAGACACAGCACTGTGGCATTGTTTGCCTGAAGAGTTGTTCACAGATCTCTGCTGTATTAAGATGATTTCCTTGTGACTATGAATTGAATAAGCTAAGCCCAGCAAAGACCTTGAATGTGGAGCATTTGAAGAGATGCTGAATGTAACTGTTCAAAGGGGACTTACTGAGCTGCTTAGGATTTCAAAATTCTTTGCAATGAGTTGACCTCTGTCTTGTAGCTGGGAACATGACTGAGTAACATTTTAACAATCAGACTTGAATTTTCAGCTAATACAGACATGAAATTGTTTGAAAAACTGAGAACAGTGGTGCTGTTGACAAAACAGACCATAATTCCGCCCTTCATAATGTAATTCGGTAACTCTTTAGAACTCCACTGGGTAAAGGAAGAATTTTCCACGGCACTTCTTCCCAACTACTCTTTCATCCCACCGAAATCCCTTGTGTAATATAATGGTCAGTTCATAGTCCTGGATGAGTAACAATGCAATGACGAAATTAGAGCTAGCTTGGAAGAAAACTTGTGAAAGGATGTCTGAGTGCACCTTTGTGCATTTGAGACTGTCTGAGAGCAATTTCATAGCTTAAAATGTTCAGCCTGTCGTTCTGGTGAAGGTCGTATGAAGTCCGTAGGGAATGCAGTATGATAAATCTGAGCAGTTACGGTTGTTGGGAGTCACACTGATACAATCAAAAAAGAAGTGCATCTCCTATGTGTTGTCATCAGTAAGAATTATGACACTTTAAGTGCCATCTTATTCTAAAGGAGTACATCAAGCGTGGGAAGGATAGGAGGGGTGCAATGTTGCAGTTTCTTTTGACAGGATTTCTTCATTACAGAGGTTATATCCAAGAACCTGACTCACGTGACTGCCACTCCGACTCAAGTGTATTTTCAGAGCACAATTCCCTTGAGACGACATGAAGTACCTCTGTTTTTTCATGGAATTAGTGATAAAGAAATCTCATTAAGACATACTGTAAAATGGATCTTGGGCACTCAAGGATTATTATTATTGTTGGATGATCAACATTGTTCCATTTCTTCCTCCTATAGCCTGTGGTGCAACCATTTATGTTTCTGATTTTGACCCCGTTGGCAACATTTCCTCCATGAACTACCCTAACAACTACCCTCAGAACATAGACTGTACCTGGACCATCACTGTTCCAGCTGGGGAAGCAGTTCAGCTCGATTTTGAAGATCTCTTCTACATTGAACCTGATTCACAGTAAGATTGAAGCTTGTACATTTACTTGCCTCACTGATAAACTATTGTTTTAATTTCTACTAAATGAGAAGCATGTACATGACACAGTCAAACTTGATGTGCTGAAATGTTGGACAACCATTCACCCTTACACATACACTGATCAATAAACCTGAGCTCCTTCAGGTAAACCCAATTTACAGACACATTACTTACAAATACCCACCTTTCCCCCCCTTTTCCCTTGCTCAATGTCCATCCATGCCCTTGTGAAGTGCTTGTAGACAAAGATCACTTGTATAATTATAAAAGGTAATCCTTGCATTTGATCTAGCGCCTTATCACGTTGTTGAGACGTCTCAACCCACTCCACAGTATATTCTGTAAAGTGGACTAACTGTATATTTTGTGAGCAAACCCAAAAAGATGATTGCTGAAACTGAACCACTCTCTGGGTGGGTAACGGTGTACTACTGCCTTAGTAGTTATTTAATAATAATAATTACAATCTAGTATTTGTGCCAAAGCCTTTCACGTCAGGAAGACATCCCAAAGTGCTTCACAGAATCTACTATAAAGTGTAGTTTCTGTATGACTTTCATATTAAATACCAAACACTCAAAATTCTATCCATTTAATAACAGCTGACAAAGATTACTGCTATCTTTAATGAAACTTTAATATCCAGCTCTTAGAAACTCACAAAATGTCACCCATCAATATTTTGGTAGGCATTTAGTAAGTAAACCTCAGCCATTATCAGAATGCACCTTGTTTTCCGGCGAAATTAACAAGGCTGCTGTTTCCTGTATTAGATGTGCGTTTGATTACCTGGAACTGCACGATGGGCCTTCTTCAAATAGTCCTCTGATTAGCCGTCTCTGTGGATCTACCAGCCCATCCACCCAGAAGTCTACAGGCAACGTCATGCATGTGAGGTTCCGCACTGATGCCAGAACAACTCATGCCGGATTCAAAGCCAGATATTCGATAGGTAACATTACACATGGTCATTAACAAGTCAATCATGGAGACTTTTTTTAATCTTGGATCTTAATCAGTTGATTTCAAAGGATATGAGATTGAATAATTCACTGGGCAAATCATCTTTGCCAGACCATGATCATATTAGCTTCCATTTGTTTTATTTTATAAATTCTCCAGTTTATGATGAGAGTTCATTCAAACCCAGACATAAAGTCTAATGTACTTTCATCACTAAAAATAATGGTTCTTTTTCATTTCATCCTTAAAAAAGATAATCAATATAAAGATATAGTAAAAACATGTAGCCATCAGTGTACTTTGACACCCGTAATAGTATTTATAACAACCATTTGTAATGCATGTAAATGCAATGTAGCTAATTATTATTCATATTAGTCCTGACTTTGATTGCAGCAGTGGTACATTGAGTGAAGAAGGTTTTGATTTTTTTTGGTAAAGTCAATTCATTTCAGAATGAAATATTATAACCTTAATAATTTATTAATAATCGTAATTATAATAATCCTTACATTTGATATAGCGCTTTCACATCAGGAGGACCTCCCAAAGCTCTTCACAGGATTTATTGTAAGGTGGATACACTTTATGTTTTGTGGGCAAATGTGGCAGCCAATTGTCCCACAAACAGCCATGACATGAAAATAATAGTAACCATAATGCACATGTAAAATTAGATCCTTTTCTCCCTCATAGCTCGATGTGGTGGGACTTTAATTGGAATTGATGGATATCTGCAGAGCCCTGGGTATCCTTCATCTAATTACCCTGACAACGTGCAATGTGAATGGTACCTGAAGGGACCCACTGGCCATTATCTCACCATTACTTATGATGCATTGGACCTGGAAGATACGCCGAATTGTACCAAAGATTTTGTGGAAATCCGCGAGTACAGTTCAACTGGTGAGTATAGCTAAGCACTTGAGAACATAAAACATATTGCACCAAACAGCATTAATGGTGTTTTATGACCTGACTGGGCAGAAATCAATTATAAATTATTTCTAATAAACTGGGATATTCTAGTCTATGGTGTGTGAGTGTGTTGTATGACCACTCTGACTCAAAAGCAAGATAAGCCACCTGCTCATAAACCATTCACCTAAGTAAATAGCCTGGCATGTCCCGCACTCTGTTTTTGGTAATATTTAGGATCTGGGTGCTATTTTGGTGGTACAGCTCAGGCCTTGTGTGGGGAATGGCCTAACACTACAATAATAATACAGTAAAACTCACATAAGTCTTATCTTTATAAATCATATAATCGACTGATTTGTACATTCACCCAAGCCCCATTTGGTTTCCTGTCAAAACCACTTAGATTTATTTGCACTACTCATATTAATCACTTCCTAACCCGCAATGCCTCACCTCTACCCTCAATTACTCCCGCACTTACCGGCTGCAATGAATCGCGGGAAATGACGTCTTGACCAGACCCTACAGGCGCACTCATGGGCTGCAGTAACAAACTACTGCATGAGCACTTATTGGCTGCATTGAATTACACATGCTCAGTGTAGATTATTAATTAAATTGAATTTTATATGACTAATGCAACTCAAACTTTGCATAAGTCATATTAAATGTTATGGTCCTGATTGATACGACTTGTGTGAATTTTACTGAAATAATATTTAATAATAATAGTCTTTGCAGTTGATTATAGTAACTTTCATGTCAGAAGGCCATCACAAATCGCTTCACAGGATTTTACTGTGGAGTATAATGATTGTGTATTTTGTGGGCCAATATGGCACAGTGCACCAGAGGTTTAATAAAAAGCTCAACAGCATCTGTTCAGTGAAAGACTTTCTGACATACATGCAAAGAAGAATTTACAAATGAAAATCGTAATTTAAACTCTACAGATGTTATGGGTGTGTGTGTATATATATATAAGAATATACAAATAAAAATTCTGATGTGAACTCCACTGACATTGTTGTGTAAATTACCACCAGAAATAACCAACTATGTCAGCATCCAACATTTCAACTTTTTTTTTAGCGTGACTGACTCTTTCCCACATTAATAATTGTGATCCTAATTTATATTTATTATAGNTTTTTCTACTTTTATTTATTTTAATTTTCGATAGATGATATCAATGTTTTAATTTTTTTTCAGTTTCAATGATATTTTTGTCAAAAAATTGGCAACTTCTGGGTCGTAAGGTCATTGTGGACATCATTTCCTGCAAATTTATATAGGTCCTTTCAGATTGGGAGGATGTCCCAAGTATTATTACGAGGATCTTGTAGTTCCAAATATTACTGTAATTAATTTCTGATTTGGTCACACAGGCCGATTACTGGGGAAACACTGTGGTAGCACAACCTTCGACCCAATGGATACTTCAGACAGCTTCGCCTATGTACGTTTTCACACAGATGCCTCCAACACCAAGAAGGGATTCCGCCTGGGATTTGAAGCGAGTGTTGATGGTAATGTTTCCTAATTGGTAGTTTTCCCCAATTAGTAGTTTTTCCCAATAGAAATAAATTACAAAGTAAAAATCTTTTTTAACATTAATTTTGTGCTTATCAATGTCTGGGTTAAAGGCAGCATTTCCAACAAAGCAAAGCTCCCACAGCACATTATTGGAGTGTCAGAATATATATGAGTCCAGACATGGGGCTTGAATCCACAACCTTCTGACTCAGAAGTGAGAGTTTTACCACCCAAACCAAGCTGATACATGATGACGATCTGGTGTGCTGATCTAGATTTTCCATAATTATATGGATAACAAAAATTTGATCTGAAATGACACATTCCTGTTATAAATGTTCGTGCCTCCCTGGGGGATGGGGGAGGGGGTACGCAGGGTTTCCTTGCAACTGAACTGGCTCCAAGGTGACATGTTTGGCAATGGAATGGGAGAATTGAGTGAACCCTCTGTGGGTTTTCCAGGGCACTGCCGATGACCGCATAGCCAGCCTGGCTCATCGGCTGGATTTGGAAGGGCAGACGGGTCACCGGGAAAAGGGAATTATCCCACTCAGCTCCTGTTAACCTTGCAAACTTAATGAGTTAGAGTGGTCCTAGCTGGACAAGCAGTGGGAAATCTTGCCAGACATTGTTATCAATGGTAAGCTATGCAATTTTAGCTGGTTAGATTCCAGTAGGATCCCAACACACACTCTGGGACCCCAAGCCTAATATTTTATTGCATAAGATAAGTAAGATGCTTACCTTAAGGAGGGAATATGCATTCCATTCCAATAAACACCTCTGGTAATATCATGTGTAGGAACTCTGATTGGTTTGGATACTCTTAAGCATGGTGATGGGTTTCTGCATGTGTCAGACCCCCAAAAATTATTCCTGAATAATTAAGAACATTGCACACTTTTGTATTTATTGTTGTTACTGTGAGTTCAAAATGGAAATGCAAAACTTTCGTAAATAGCCTGTATTTAGCACATTAGAGGTCTTGGAGTTTTATTTCTGAAGCCGCAGTGAGACCAAATGAAATGAATGTCTTACAGGGTGTGGAGGTGAACTGACTGCATCCACAGGGACCATCACTTCTCCAAACTACCCAAACCTCTATCCTCACAGTCGTCGATGTGTGTGGAAAATCACAGTGCAAGAAGGACGCAGAGTTACACTGAGCATCACAGACCTACACTTGGAAGCACATGAGAATTGTGACCTCGACTTTGTTGCTGTAAGTTTGTAACACACAATGATGCTCTCCAGCTGTGGACTCAGATCACAACTTTATAATATTAGGCATTGGGAACTTGTTCATTTGGTGCCATAAATCTGTTCTTTCAGTAGGTCCATTAAGGGGTGAAAGCTCTTTGTGTTCGAGTAGCAGTAAACTACAAGTCCTCTTGTCCCTGGTCGGGGGCTTGTGTTTCTACAAATCATTTTGCCTTCCAGCACTGCTTATTTGTGTAATGGGAACAGTTTCACAATCACCTAACCTCTTGTACTGGGACTCATGCATTGCCTTTAATGACCACAGGCTCGATTAATCATTTTCAAAGACAGCCCAGTGAGGAGACCATAGAGACAGGTCAGGATGACTAATTCACAGTTTCAATTAGGAGATTTTTTTAAAAAGGGACCCAAGTCCGCTGACTCTCATTAATGGATCCACTGAGAAAAGAGATTTACGACATCAAATGAACAAGATATTGATGCGTAGTACAGGACGATCCTATTATAAAGCAGTGCTCTGGGTTCATAAACTCAGGACCTCAAAATTAAAACAAAGCGTGAAAAGATGGCCACCTTCTGGGTCAGCACATCACCACTGACATCAGCAAAATGTGCCAATAATGTCGCTTCATTTATGATGCGACATTGGAGGCACTTCCTTTGCATAGTGCAAGAAGTTACATCAGCAGTAACCTGTGACCCAGAAGGTGGCCATTTTTAGTGTGGAGCCTAGTGATCCACAATTTTGGCATAGCGGAGGTATTTCTTTTTTCCAAACCAAAGTGCCTTATAGTAAGGTTCCTGTTATATAAGGATATAAATTTGTAACAGTTACAAATAGAAAATCCTGTAGTAACTGAAATTGCCTCAGGCTGAATGATAGGAACTCTGCCCCGATGTGATCGACATCCGGAGAAGAATTCCGTAAGATCAGCGTGAGGTGCCTAGCGGTTTCTGGCAGGACTGACGAATATCGCATTTCAGTCTCCAACGATTGCATAACACTAAAAATATAAGCAATCCTAATGCTATCCTTTTGTGTCAAAATATCAACAGATATACAACGGCCTGCAGCCCAACTCTCCCAGGCTACAGAAATACTGTGGCAACTTAAATTCTAACGTAAGCGTGATGTCCTCTGGAAACACCATGCAGCTTGTCTTCGTAACTGATGCATTAGTTTCCAATGGAGGCTTCAGCGCTACCTATACATCAGAAGAAGACGCTGGTGAGTTATGTAATAGACAACAAGCAATACTCTTTTGAACATCACATTGTACCATTCTAGTTATATTTGTGATTTTTACAGCTATTTTACATATACCCAAGAAATTCATCAGCTTGTCAATACTATTCTGACATTCATCAATATATGCTAAATAGTACCTTGACACGGACGTACAGCTTTATATCACATTAGTCAGTTTAAGTTGCATCATGACTAGTAGGCCAGCCACTGCTGTCTGGGTTCTGCCTGTCGACTAGAGCTGCCTCAGATGTGGGTGTGGGAAAAGGGGGTACTATTAAATTGTTGAATGTCTGATGTCCAAAAGCCTTTGTTTGGAGTAGTTTAAATATTTAATTCTCAATTATAATTGAGATATATATTATATGTCAACAGTAGTTTATGTTAGCTTAGTCAGCTATAGTCTTTTGACATTGTAGTACATGTTTATTATCAAAGGGGCAGGGCTCCTTGTAATTTGAGTTAGGAGCAGGACATCAATTAGTTTGGGTTAAGGGCAGGGCCTCCATTTGTTTAGGTTAAGGGCAGGGCATCTATTACAATAACAACAGCTTGTGTTTATATAGCACTATTCACGTGAGAGCAACTCAAAACACTTACCGGTGGTGTGGTTTGACTCCCAACTGGAAACAGAGGGAGGTGACCAAAGGCACAGTTGAAGAGGAAAGTTTGGGTTAGTTGAAAGACATCTAATAGTTTAGGTTTGAGGAATTATATCTTTATAAACATTTGAGATGGGGGATGCTGTGTGTGTAGTTCTCAGCATTAAAACATCCTTGCATTTCATACTGGAGAGTTTGGGTGGAGGGAGAGAGGGAGGCCAAGGATTTCTCATGGAAACTATTTTAATTAAGTGCGTCCAGGGTTACATTTCTTGCCATCTTAAAAGCAAGAATGTAAAACAAATTTCCCGATAAAAAGGATTGTCACGGGCCAAGTGAGGTCAGGGTCTGAAGACGGATTGAGTTCCGGGGACTGCGGTGCAGGCTGAATCAGGTTTCTCCTCTGTTCAGTTCTAAAATAGCAAATACATCTTTAGTGATTGTTCAAATGTTTATAACTTCTTTAGTGATAGTTCAAGTGGTTATAACTTTGCCCCCAGTTGCACAGTATCTCTTTGTGATCTGCATGTCATCCACTTATCTGTTCTAAATCTACCCTCTCCCTCCCTCGCATCATCCCCACTGTGGTGTTTTCAATAGCACAGCTTTATGTATGACTTGATAATCCTGCAGGCTATGACAGCACTGGTGTGGAATCTAAAATGTGTTTGATCTGCTTTATGCTAATTGACTTTGTTCTCTGGGTCAGGCCACTTGACCTTAGAGAGGGACACTCATAAAATCACAAGACTTATCACTTTAATGTAATTTTTCCTTCTTGACATGAAAACCAACCCCTGGCTCTATTTGGAATCACTTACCTGATCAATGCATGTCCTCGAATGACCACTAACTGCAAGGTTTGTTTGTTCCAAAGTTATATAATGAGTAGGTTTCTAGGGACACTGGCACTTGGTTTGCTTGAAAACTAAAGTGAGAACATATATTGTTCTCAAAGTTTCATTGACTGATGAGGCCAGGACACTGGATTCATTTAATAGAGCAGTTTGATGCAGTGATGGAGGGAAGGTAGGTTTGGGTGTTCTGAAAGGATGAGATTGGGTGGGCTAAGATCCTTCTTCATCCAAACCAATCTTGTCATATCTGATGGATATTCCTTTAAAGTTAAATTGACAATGAATAAAAGGACCAATAAGAAGAAGAGCAGGAAGTATAAAAGGACAGTGGGAGTGGGACAAAGAGTGGTGGATTTATGAGTGATTTATGAGTGATTAGATTGACAAATAAAGAAGCTTACTAACACACCCTTGATTTGGATCAAGCTATGTTACATTGCCTCTAACTATTTTTATTGTGTCTGTCAGTGTTAGCCACAGTTGTTGCTGTAGTGCCAATGTTGCCAGCCACTGAGCTTGGAGTTTCAGTGCTGCTTGGCAAGCCAATAATTTAACTCAATCCAGTTATATCCCCTACAATTTCTTCATAATTTTTTTTGATACCTGGGGGTGGAAACAATGAAAAACTGGAGATTTGCCTTTGCAGCTTCATTAGTTCAATCATTAAGATGTTCTTGTTTATATTAATCTCCTTTATTTTGCTTCATTAGCCTCTAATGTACAGCGTACTGTGCCTTAGTATCAAAAACCCAAATATTAATTTGACAGTTCTGCCACATTCTTATCCACTACTACTCTCATACTTGGAGACCTGCTTCAATCACCCAACTCTTCCTTTCTTTTACTGTATTTATAAACCCTTTTACTGTTGTTCTTAAATCTTATTCAAGTGGATTTGATCCCTTAACTTTATGCTCTGAAGCAGGTTAACCAACAGCATCAAAAGGATTTCTGTTAAATGTTGCAACTCCCATTTATATAGCACTTTTCCGGGTAGAGTCTCAGAGCGCTTCACAGTGGCGGAGTCTGACGAACGAGTCGGGGAAGGGGGGAGGTGACCGTAAGCACGATTAAAAAGGAAGGTCTTTAGGCGGGACTTGAAGGTGGGGAGGGAGGGGGCAAGGCACAGGGATTGAGGGAGAGAGTTCCAGAATTTCGGACAAAGCAGCTGAAGGCACGGCTACCGATGGTGGAACAGAGGGCACGAGGAGGAGGCCGGAGTCAGCCGAGCGGAGGCAATGGGTGGTGGAGTGGGGGACAAGCAGGTCAGATAGGTAGGGAGATGCAAAGGAATGAAATGATTTGAAAACGAGTGAGATGATCTTGAAATTGTTCCGTTCGGTGATTAGAAGCCGGTGAAGCTGGCAAGAACTGGTGTGATGGGGGTGTGGAGTTTTGTACGGATGAGTATCCGAGAGGCGGAGTTTTGAATTAATTTGATGTTGTGAATGGTGCAGCTGGGGAGACCAGTGAGGAGGGCATTGGAATAGTGCAGTCGGGAAGTGACAATGGCTTAGACGAGAGTTTCAGCTGTGTCAGTTGTGAGGTACGGATGGAGCAATATGGCAGAAGTGGAAAAAAACAGCCCTGGTCAAGGAATGGATATGTGGTAGAAAAGAAAGCGGGGAATGGAACCTGACGCCTAAGTTGCACACGGGTTCAGAGAGCCTGAAGGAGAGGCCAGGGAGGTTGAGGAGTTCAGACCCGCAGGAGAGAAGACGTTGGCAAGAACCAAAGAGTATGGCTTCCGTCTTGCCGACATTCAGCTGCAGGAATTTTGCACTCTTCCAGGCCTTGATGGCCATCAAACAAGCTGACAGGACATCAGCAGATTGGGAGTCGCAGCTGGAGAAAGAGAAGTAGATTTGGGTGTCATCCGCATACACATGGAAGTTGACCACATGTCTGCAGATGACATCGCCGAGAGGGAGAATGTAGATAAGATAAAGAAGTGGGCCAAGAGTGGAGCCTTGGGTTACCCCGCAGGTGACTGGGTGGGAGTGAGAGGAAAATCCATTTCAACCAATTAAGCAATGGAATTTTAGTGCAGATGTATTTTTTAAAAAATGAATTCGGAAGATCTGAAATAAATATGAAAATATGTCCCATGGTATTAAAGAAAATCTATTGGGAGATATTTGTGAGAAATTATTGTATTGAATTGTATGAAATGATACTTAATTCTCATTATTAAAAAGGCCATAGTACTAAACACTTCTATTACAAATTCCATGCACTGCAATATTCCTGTTGACTCCTTGAAAAGGAATTGTTGCCATTTTGGATATTGGGGATGTCAGAACAATTTACGATATTTCATAAAAGGTTCAATACATCCCATTGAATCCATTAACAAATGTCACAATTTTCACCCCTCTATTTTCTTTCCAATGTTGACTAATCTACATTTTCGTATCAATGGACTTTTAGTTCAGCTTGTGTCGGATGACCAAATACTCCAATGAACAACCAATGAAGTAACTGGATTACTATAAAGCTATTTCTGAACCTGAGCGGTTTTATCTTTTATGTTTTTAATCAGTGTGTGGAGGTACATTGGGCGATCCAAATGAAGGGACCTTCACTTCACCAGGCTATAATGGCAAATTGGACTACATGAGTAATCTTAACTGTGAGTGGCTCATCCAGAACCCCTCCTCCACCGGTTCATCTATCTACATCGAGTTCATCAACTTCCACTTGGAACACCACACTCTCTGTGAGCAGGATCACGTTGCAATCCGATCCGGTCAGTGAACTAAGGTTGACAATATTAAAAGGAAGTTAGAATGTGGAATACTTTAACACAAGCATCGGGTGAAGTTGAGCCCATAATCACATTTAAAAGGGAAATAGATTAATGTTTGAGAAAAATATTAGAGTGTGGGAAAAGAGCAGAGGAATAGGATTGGAGCACATAATTATGGTCAGGTAGCATTTGCAAGATACAATGGACCAAAATATTTTTCTTCTTCAAGTATTGGATTCTAAAGTATTAAAACACAACTTAATGAATTAAAGAGATAAGTTCCACTGAACAGGTAAATGATGACTTTTGAGATTAAGTCTCCAGAGAATTGAAATTACTGAAAGTCAGTGTTATTCATTGATGATGTGAGATCCTTAATCAATATTTCAATCTTTAAAAGCAATGATTCAAGATATTTTATAGTTTTTTGACTCAAACTGCTCAGTAACCACTCAGTAACAATCTGTTGTGTCTCTGAAATGTGTTTATGTATTGATATAACTTGTATCTGCATCATGATGTTTAAAAAGACAAATTGTCTGATGTGTGTGCCAGTACATTATTCTTAGAAAATGAACTTCACAGTTTATTTAATGGGTAAATTGACCATCCTGAATGGAAATTAAGTAAGTTATCAATGTATTTGATATCCTCAGTTCCCTAATGGCTCAGCAAATTCATTATCACGTCTTCGAGACATCTCAAAGCACTTCACAGCATTTGCTGTAAAGTAATTTTGTGGATGAAACGCAACAGCCAATTGCACGCAGCAGTGTCCCACAAATAGTCGTGGATTGAGGACCAAATTGTTCATTACTTGAAGGGATTATTATGCTTGGAAAAGTAATCCACCAATGAACTAACAACTGGGTTCCTACTTATTGCTAGGTAAACAGAGGCATGTAGAATAAGGAAACTTGCCCAACATTTCGCCATGCCGGAAATCGAACCCAGGTCCTTACGAAGCGAGTGCTCTACTAAGTTACAGGACTCCACATACAGGGAAATTCCCATGTTCAGTTCATGTTCTGAATCAGCTGAAATTAGTCGGTGCTTTTTTTCATGAAAATATATTTATAAGTATAATATTCAGTACAACAGAAATCCAAAACAACACAGTATCTTGTTACAATTCTTTCCTGTGCTCCCGGTACGCTCCTTCATCGTACACAGGTGGTGCATATGTTTATGGGATGCTCCCTTTGGCACAGTTGGGAGAAGCCCCTGTGTACACCACATCCATGTGCCCCCCAGCACACACCCTGATAAGGCGCACTTGCTGCTTTCGGAAGGCGCCCCCGAGGTGCACCGTATGCAAACATGTTTACTGTACGTACATTTTCAGGACGCTCTTTGGTTACATCTCGAGTGTCCTTCTGTACCCTTACTTCAGTCAGTTTTGGATGCACTCGTGGGCTCCCCGGTGGGTGCTCCCTGAGTGGGTTGTGCAGTAGTGGCTCCTGCAGGGGTCAGGCCCCATCTGGCCTTTGCTGCGGTTGACCCGAACTTCAGCTTGTCCCTCAGTGTATAGTCCCTGATCCTAGTGTGGGCGAGCCTGAGGCAGGCTCTCACTGTCCCCTCGTTCTGCCAGAAGAACACTTGGTTTCAGGAGCCAAAGGGCGTCCTTTACCGAGTTTATGATCCTCCAGGCACACTCAATGTGGGTTTTTTCTGGAGTGCCCGGGAAGAGGCCATGCAGCACCGAGTGGCGTGACAGCGGGTCTACAGAACCAAGGGCAAAGTGCTGACTGGCCCGGACCTCGACCATGCATGAAAGCCCTGAAGGGGAGGACTCCATTTATCGCCAACCAGGCGATGTCCTGATGGTTGTTGGTCAGGGCATTTTGCCAGACGTAGCTGGCTGTCGCCACAGGGTACCTCCCGATCGGGTCTGCTCTCTCCCCCTTTTGAACTGTTTAAACTACCTGTCGCGCAGACCACTCGGTGATTGGGCGGGGGTTTGGGATGGTGTTCTTCAGGAATTTCTCTACCTAGGATAGGTGTTTTGGCACGCTCCAACTGTGCGGAATGTTTCGAGGCAGTTCTGCCAGACCCATCTTTCTCAGCACCAGGTACAGGTAGGAAACCCAGCACATGGTGGCATTTGTTGCTGGCATAGAATGGCTCCAACACAGCCTCAGGCAGCTGCACACAAAGGTAGCCATGAGGATCAGGGCTACATTAGGGACCCCTTTCCCTGCCCTTTTCCAGGGTTTTGTTCATCGTGTTTCTGTGGACACGATCCATCTTGGACCCCCAGATCAGTTGGAAGACCTATCCGGTGATTGCAGTGGCATTGTTCCTGGTCAAAGATCAGACCTGGGCCACGTACAGTAACATCGAGAGGGCCTCACACTTTATCACCAGGTTTTTCCTAGTGATGGACAGCGAGCGCTGGCACCACATCACCAGTTTCTTTCTCACTAAACCTAGACGCTCCTCCTAGCTTTTTTAGCACCTACCGGCAGCCCCGAACCAGATGCCGAAACCGCAAAAGCTTTGCGATTGCGTTCTTTCCAGTCTCCAAGATGCATCACCTCGCTTTTCTGATGGTTGACCTTGGTTCCCAAGGCTTCTTCAAACCGGTCACAAATGCCTAGCAGGCTCGAGACTGATTTTTGGTGAGTGCAAAAGACGGTGACTTCATCCATATACAGAGAGACCTTGGCTTGTGTGCCATGGCTGCGCAGGATGGTGACGCCTTTGGTGCTCTCGTCCCTCCTGATGGCCTCCTGTGCAAAGGGTTCGATGCAGCAGACAAACAGGGTGGGGGATAGGGGACAGCCCTGCCTTACTCTCGACCTGATGGGTATGGCTCAGTCTCGTACTCGTTGACTGTGACTGCGCTACAGATGTCTGTGTATCAGTCAGTGCGACACTACAATTAGCAGGAATGCCCTAGATTTGTGAGGGGAAACAAACAGGCTTCCTGCTCTTGTACAACACACAGCATCTTTTTCTCAAAGAGCATTGTGTGGAGGTCATGCGGACAAGCTGTAGCTCAGCTGTGATGTCCCCTCCCACCCCCCAAGCTGATAGTGAAACAGCAGGCAACACTCACTGTCAAGGCTCACACATGAGTAATCCCACTTAGACAACAAATGTCTGTTGAACTGAGCCTCAGTGGAAGGAAAATGGGATTAAACACATTGAGGAGAAGAGGAGTAAAAGCAATACATTTTTAGCAATCAGACAGGCAGCGTGATTACAAATCACTGAGTCAGAAGGTTGTGAGTTCAAGTCCCACCTCAGGACTTGAACTCACATAGTATAAGTTAACACGCTAAGGTAGAGCTAAGAATGTGTTGCATTACTGGAGGTGCCGTCCTTTGAATGAAATGTTAAACCAAGGACCCGTCTGCCTGCTTAAGTGGATGTTAAATATACTCGAGAAGAGAGTTTCTCCGGATGTCCTTGCCAACAATCCCACAAATAAAATTTATTTCAAGGCCGTTTATGGGACCATGCTGTCCATAATCAGGCTGCTGCGTTTGCCTACAAATACACAATCGCTACACTTCACAGTAAATCGTGACATCCACTGACATGAAAGGTGCTATATCAAGTATTTTATGTTGTGATTTTTGTCAATTTTAAAGGAGATTTTAAAAGAAACTTCTTTTTTGTTCATGTCTCAGAAAATTCTGCCGGGGAGCTCTTAGTCCAGCTGTGTGGGGAGCTAACCCCTGGACTTTCATTGGTGATCGCCAACTCCCAGGTCTGGGTACATTTCATGTCCAACCCATCGGTGGAAGATATCGGTTTCAATGCCAAATACAGATTTACGGGTTTGTAGTTCAACATCATTCTATTCTCCATTTTAAAATAGAACCTATTTTATTGTAACCACTAAGAAATGATAATTGAATTCTTAAACGTTTCACCACTGCATAAAGCCACATGTTATTGTTAAAAGGCTGTCACATTTGTATTCTTTTTCTTCAGATGGATATATCCCTGTGCTGTGTTTTACACATCAAAAATTCTAATGACTAAGTTCACAATCCTGTGCTCACAGACTGGTAGTTAGAATTAGCACCACAAATCTGGTGTGCGAATATCACAAATCAGATCCCAATATATATTTATACAGTAAGACAATTTCTATTTTATTCTTCTGAACATATACTTGTGGGAACAGAAACAAATTATACAGTAACCTTAAAAGCATGGTTTCTCCCGTTGCTTCTGTTGGCAACAGTACTGTCCATCCAGCACGGAACTGACACTTATAAACCTGGTCTAATTCCCCAGTCTATGCTGAGTTAGCTGATATCAGGTGAGTAAAAGTAGGGGGTGCTGTGATTGAAGTGAATAGGTAACCAAGAAGCATTAACTTGGGCTTGTCACGTGAGCAGTTGAGGAGAAGGTTGGAATAAAAACTAAGGGATGTACTTGGACATGACTTGGATCATTGTGCTGAGTTCGTAAACAAATGGAAAATGTTTTTGTCAACCAACGTTTTAGGAAGCTGTCATATCTCTTTAAAACCTTTGATCTGTTGGTTTCAGTTTGGTTTCTCACTACCTTTCAGAATGTGGAGGCATTCAGACCGGAAGTACTGGTAGGATTTCGAGCCCCAACTTCCCATCCCCATACACTGCTTCGACCCATTGTGCATGGCTCCTGGAGGCCCCAGAAGGACACACAATATCTGTGAGTATGTTTTATTTGAAACAAAACCAGATTTTAAACAGAAGAATTTAGCCTTGATTTTAAGTTGCCTGGTTAAATATGTTTCATTTATCATGTTTCTGTTTAGAGGTTTGAGCTTCAGTGGATCATAGATCACTTCTTTTCCATGATGATCTGTAAATAGATGATTTATACAGTCTCCCTATGCATGTGTCTGTATATGCACACACACACGTTTATTTTATAATTACTGTACTGTGGTTGTGGAATCAAGACCCATGTGATTATTATTACAGTTGATATGATCATATTCCACTTTTAGCTCCATTCATTGTAAATTGCTTATTTGGGGCAGAATTTGGGAGCTGTGACCTTGAAACTGGCTGCACCTTAGCTGAACCTGGCATGTTCTACTGTCAATGAGCAAAGGTGGGAGAAAAGAGGTGAAAAATGAAGTGGGGAGGGGGCAACGGGAGGATGTAGGTGAAGGAAAAAGAGTGAAAATATAAATCTTCAGTTTAACTTAATTATATTTTATCTGTTATAGAAATTACAGAAACCAAGTCCCGATTAAACCCAAGTCTGATACAGAGACTCTAGATCAGTTCTCATAGTTTTTGAAGTTTGACTAATAATCGCAGTTCATCAGTGCTGAATTGTCCTTGCCAATAGTTCCTCAGTCCCCATGGTCATATCTGAAAAGAGAAGGGAGTTTCTCCCAGTGTCCTGGCCAACATTCTCCCAAATAAAATTGGTTATTCACTTCATGGCTGTTTGTAGGATGTTGCAGTGTTCAAACTGCCTGCCACGTTTGCCTACATATACAGAGTTACTACAGTACTTGGAGTAAAATCCTGTGGCGTGCTTTCAGACGTCTTACATGATAAGGCGTTATATCAAATGCAAGGATTACATTGTAATTGTTTTAACACACTGAAGCGGTAGTGTGGAAAATACTTTATGATAACATTTCCAAGTTCATAATTTGTGGTGTTTTCCAGTTGACTGTTACGTTTCATGCTGTGGGATCTCTGTATTGTTTTATTTCCATTCTATGCTATAACCATGGAGTCCTGTAGCTCAGTGGTTTGAGCACTTGCCTCGCAAGCGAAAGACCTGGGTTCAGTTCACAGCAAGGCAAAATGTTGAGCAAGTTTCTTTACTCCACGTGCCTCTGTTTACCTAGCAGTATGTAGGAACCCGATTGTTAATCGATTGGCGAATCGTTTTTTCCGTAAATAATAATTCCTTAAAAAAAGATAATGAATTGTTCACTCAATCCACGACTGTTTATGGGACACTACTGTGAGCAATTGGCTGCCGTGTTTGCCCACAAAATATACAGTTAGTTCACTTTACAGTATATTCTATGAAGCACTTTGTGACATCTCAAAGACATGATAAGGCGCTATATCAAATGCAGGGATTATTATTATTAAGTATTATTATTGTAACCTTTTGACTTTATCTGTCCTTTGGCATTAATAGCTCAGCTTCACAGTCTTTGAGTTGGAGCCTCACTCTGCTTGTACCGTGGACTCTGTTACAATCAAGAATGGCGGCTCCTCCAGCTCCCCAATAATAGGCCAGTACTGTGGGACCAACTCACCAGGAACCATAAAATCTGGCTCAAACAGACTCTTGGTGATCTTTAACTCTAACAACACTGTGCCACACAAGGGATTTGATGCCACATGGACCTCCGATTCAGCAGGTATGAGGAAAAAGACTTTAGCTGAAGAATTGGTGAAAGTGATTCTTTTTGTATGTGTTCCAATCATTGAATTTACAAGCTCTGCTCCTAACAAAAAGTGCACACAAAAGAGAGTCACAGCCCTATTTTGTACAAAGGCAATGACAATCTACGAACACAGTCCAGGTTGACACTACAGTGCAGTGCTGAGAGTGTGCTTCATTCTTTGAGGTTCAACCTTCAGATGACATTAACCCAAGGTCTTGTCAGCTTGTTGAAGTGGCCCTCTTCAAAAACAGAAAGGAATTTCTTTCTTTCTGGTCATCTGGTCAACAATCTATCAGATAAAATTCGTCATTCACCTCATGGTTGTTTGTGGGACATTGCTGTGTGCAAATTGGCTGCTGTGTTTTGCCTATAAAATATATAGTCACTGCATTATAGTGTAAATCTGAAGTGCTTTGCGACCTTGTCCCAATGTGAAACACAAATGCAAGGATTATTATAATATTCTTTACCATATGCCCAATCAGTTGATTATGTGATACTGAGAGCAAGATCAACAAGTGAAGAGATTGTGGGAAGAAGGAGCAATTAATTCTGAAAGCTTTGATTCTGAGGGAAGTTCAGCCTTGGTTCAACATGTGCTGTGTAACCTGCACCAACTCCCAGCTCGATATCGAGGCCAGTGCAATCACATCACGGGGCACTTAATCATCAGGAAACAGCCTCAACATTCATCTTGCAGATCATTAGCAGACAACATTATCCAGTGTTAGGCACTGCACCATTCTAAAAAAAAAGTCAATGCTTATTACTAATATCTTTTAGCAAAGGCGAGGAATTAGCCTAAAAGCACTGACACTCGCAACATATGGTGGATATACTCATGGGAGTAACCCATGACTGTGAGATTACATTACAGATATCCAGTCTGAATAAGTGAATCTGTTTGGTAGTGTCTTTTGTAAAAACTATAAATTCATTTATCTTTAATTTAATATGGACACTGGAATTCAATATTGCCCTGGGTTTCTGCTGCTTTCAAACTGCATGTGACCAATTGCATCTGTGGTTCTTAGTCACTTCAAGGCTACTTGTGGCACATGACTTTGTGTAATTTACTGTAAAGTGCAATGACTATATTTGCAGGCACACTGGCAATAATGTGTAAACCTTGCAATTTAATATGGTGTCTTATCACAACACTATATCAAATGCAAGGATTATACATTTTTGCCTTTCTTTAATTTACGTGTTGATCTATATAATTCAATATGTTCTTTATTTCTGAACATGATTCGAGCTTCACTCTGGAGGGATAAATGTTTATTGGGTTCAAGCAACGTTCCCCAATAAAGTGAGTGCAGCTTCCTGTTGTGTTCTGTTCTGGCAGCTGGTTTCGAGGAGATAAAGTCATTAGGAAAATAAACAGTTCAGAAGTACTGTCAGCAGCAAAGACCATGACATCTGCTGTGAGAGTAATCTCATTAATGGGGGGCTGCTTGCAGAGATAATGGTCACTGAAACTGCAAATACACCAGTCCTATATTCCCTTGTGCACATAATCTGATATTGCCGGGGTGGCCTATATTTCCTTTCCATTCTCCAGTTGGAAATAGCTGATGGTTTTCATTGATAGATTTGTTTTAATCAAATAAATAGCTCAGAAATTTATTTTTTTCAAATATGATGTTTAATGACAAAACATACAAACCTTATCATTTTAGTCCATGACGTGTTGGCAATCAAAACCGACGATTGCCCCCAGAGTTCCTTATTAGCTTATTTTAATCAGTTCATCTAGACGTTTTCCTCAAACTTTAATTTAATCAGTTCAGAGAGTAGATAACAGCGGAATCAATTCAAATGCTTATACCTGGAAATTGTTCTTTCTCATTAGGAGACCGTACCTTGAAAACTCCCCAGTGCTTTGGCAACAAGCCTTTACAATGATTGCATAGATCTGCAGCCTGCTTCAGTTTGAAAATAGATGGGAGTTTCTCCTTGTGTCCTGGTCAACAATCTCCCCAGATAAAATCATTGTTCACTTCATGACTGTTTGTGGGATATTGCTATGTGCAAATTGCCTGTCGCGTTCATTGTAATGTGCAATTTGGTTGCCGCATTAACCCACTGCCTGCCACATACGCAACACTTTAGGATATAAAGCACACTAAAATGTCTTGACAACATAAGGAGCTTTATCAAATGTAAGGATTATTATTATATATCTATCTCTCTCCCTTGATAGTCCAGTTGCAGTCACAGACACTAGTTGCCACTCTTGCTTTTATAGCATTTGCTGGTTCAGTTTTTCTTTTCATTTCTCCAATTTATTACATTTGGAGAATCGTTTTCTGTATAGAAGCCAGCAGCGGGTTTAATGTTCTTTGGACATAACAGCACTTCCTTAGGACAGGAAGTTGCAGCAGCAAATACAAAACCACTGGTATGCAGTCAGCTCCCCCCACATACAGCTCCCAGCTCCCATAGCAATGTTTAGAATGTTTAAAAAGCACTTCCATATTAAAGTCTGAGAGGAGACCTTCGAGAGGCATACAGGATTTCAAATAGGATTGAGAAAGTAAAACCAGTACAGTAGTTTCAGATGCTCAGAATTTATAGTAACTTTAATTAGGGCCATGTATGCCCCCACCAACTGCAGTTTTAATACACAATCTGATTGTTTATTAATCGTTAACAGTTTTAACAGTTTTAAGACATTCGCTACTTTTTGATGGCACCAGACTGTGAAAATAGGTCTTAAATTCAACTGATAAATAGTGTAGCAGTTCTGAGATGAGATTTTAATACGTAAAAGAGACTTGTGCAAAGAAATCCTGACAGTATTATTTAATTATGGTTATATCCATTTCATCAGCTCAAACCTTACTATAAAATGTCACGCTTTACCATCAGAACATTTTTAGGACTGCAGTAATAAATTATTTAACAAGATATATGTATTAGGATTGTATTTCATGGGAAGGAAATTCAATTACATTTCATGTTGATGTATTGTTGGGTATTATCAAAGAGTTGCAATTAAATATGGATGGTCACATAAACCCAATGTCATTCCCAGTAAAGAGCACATGGTTTGGACATTTTGAAATGTGCAGCACAAAATGAGCTTTTTTAATAGCTAAGCAGGTCAGTAGCTAATGTTTAATATGCAACACCTGCAAACCAGGAGCTACTGAGTTCATTGTGACTTGGCATTGTGAGATATGTCACTGAATTCAGTTTCAAACCCTCGGGGGGCGGTGGGGGAGACAGACGACAAATATATCAAACCCTCACCCTCCACAGGCACAAACATTTTTGTGATTTAGAGATGGAAATCACATTTGCCCAGATCTACACTTTTGAACCTTTGCAATTCTAAATCAAAAATATTTCCTTTCTTAGGTTGTGGGGGGATCCTGCATGCAGATGATGGCTCCTTTGATTCACCAAACTGGCCAGTCGACTTTCCCAAAAATAGTGAATGCACATGGAAAATTGTAGCTCATAGGAGCAAACACCTTGAGCTCTCATTCGATGACAACTTCCTGATTCCTGACAATAGTGGTCACTGTGAGGACAGCTATGTGAAAGTAAGTATAGATGCTTTCAAGAGCAAGCTGGATGTTCCAAAACATAATTTGCGTTTATATAGCACCCTTCACATCGTCTTGGAGGGTTTAACAGCAGTGTGGTTTGACAATGAGCTTGAAAGAGAGGGGGAGGTGATGGAAAGCATGGTCAAAGAGAAAAGTCTTTGGGTGTGATTTGAAGATGGGCAAAAATGGGGTAAGACAAAAGGATTGAGGCAGGGAGTTCCAGAGATTGGGGGCATATCTATGTACAAATTGGCTGCCAAATTGGCCTTGAAATTACATTCATTACATTTTACAATGGGTAATGTGAAGTGCTTTGAAACATCCTCCTGGCATGAAAGGCACAATGTCAACTGTAAGGATTATAGTGTACATTTTATTATGATGATCGTCTTAAAAGATGTGCAGAATTTTGGAACACCAACTTGAAATCAGTCTTAATGTGTATACTGGCCAGGAGAATAGAACTGGGGAGGTTGCAGCGGTAGAGAAGGAGAAAGATCATGACAATTAGTTAGAGGATTTTGTAGTCGTTTTTGGGGGTTACCAAGAGCCAGTGAGGCTGGCAAAGATAGGGCTGTGGATATTCGGGGCTTGGTGATGGGAAGAACATAGAAAACTTATACAATTCCTCTTAGGTTTACTTTCCTTTTAAATAATATATTGTTCATCATGCATCTATTTCCACAGGTGTGGGCAGGTGATGCTGAACAGGATGGAACGCTCTTGACTACAGCTTGTGGAGATGTTCCTCCAAGCCTTGTTACCATTCCAGCCAATGTTATGACTGCCCGATTCAGGTCTGCAGATAGTGTGGGTAAAGGCTTCTCAGCTTCATTCACAAGCCGTAAGTACCTTTGTCTTTAAATAGATTCCTACCCAAAAATCTTTACAAATATGTTTAATTGTTTTTCTTTAATTATTTAATAAATTGTGTCTCAGCATAGCTCAATATTAGCACTCTCGCCTTTGAGCCAGAAGGCTGTGAGTTCAAATGCCACACTGGGATTTGGAACTTGTACAGTCTAAGCTGACACACCAATGGAGTACTGGGAGGTGTTGAATTGTTGGAGGTCCTTCCCTTCGGGTGAGATGTTAAACCGGGACTACCTAACTGTTCAGGTGGACATTAAAGATCACACCCATTATTCAAAAAAAAAGAGAAAGGATTTTCTCCCATTATCCTGGACAGCAAATAAAATTGGTCACTCATTTCATGGTTGTTTGTGGGTCATTGCTGTGGGGAAATTGGATGCCACCTTGTCTCACAAACCAGTTTTTTGGGGGCAAACTCTATACTGACCATATTGTACAATTCTGAATTTAAATAATGTTTTCTCTTTTTTAATTGTTTAGGATGTGGAGCCAATTTCACTGACCTGAGTGGCCTTGTCATGTCACCAAACTACCCTCATAATTATGACATCAACATGAACTGTGAATACTTCATCGATGCTTCCAAAGACATGTTTGTAATCTTACAATTTGAAGCATTTGCCTTGGAAGGTACACATGAAAATCTTCTACAATTTCAGGGATGGGGAATATTCAATAATTATTTTAATTAGAATCAAAATAAAATAACAAAATAAACTTGCTATAGATTTCAAGCCTAATATTGGATATAGATTGGAGAGTAGACAAGCTGACAACAACAACTTGCATTGTGGCTGGGTTGCATCTTGTAGTGCATAGAACGCTACACCATGAAGTGGGGCTAATCTCCACACCACTGGATTCTTGATCTCATACATGTTGTAGGGATGATTGAAATACAGACTTTGTGTGTTCTGCTCAGAGGAAAAGTACATTGGAAGGATAATTCCTCCCAGATCTTTTCTTGCATCTTCTCATTGCTGGTTTCAGGACCTCATTGGCAGATATGTGACTTTGGATGTTTATAGCACAAGTGGCGAAACGAGAGTAGAGTGAGAATTCCATTGATATGAAAAATAACACATGTTGAGTTTACCACTTTGGGCATCATGCTTTAAATCAGGCTTTCTAGTTGAGTTGCATATATTCTACATGTGATATATTATCAAAGATACCTTTGAAAGCTTCTCATTTATGGATATTAACTGCACTACAAAAAAAAGATAAACACATGACTAGGAGATGACCTGATTGACCTTAAAGTCCAAAGTACTTAGATGTAGAATTAACCAGAATGTCTAGGGGTGTACCTGAAATGCATTGAAAAATGTGTTGCACTGTAGACCATTTAATTGATTCATAGCCAGAATATCTAGTGGTCTGTTGCAACATCAAAGAGAAGACAAGCCATGCATTGTATAGTTTGGTATGTGGCTTGCTCTATATGGGAGGTCTCAAGAACATCAATATGCAACAAAATCTGGATTCCATTTGTCTCCAGGCAGCTTCAGCTTATGACTTAACCATAGAAAGAAACCGTGGAAATTTATAGGACAGAAGGCCATTCGGCCCATGTGTCTGTGCTGGCTCAGTTGGTAGGACTCTCGCCCAAGTCCCACATCGGGTCTTGGAACACATAGTCTAAGCTGACACTCCAATGCAGTGCTGGGAGTGTGCTGTATTGGAGATTCTTCGGATGACACATTAAACTGCTGCTCCGTCTGCCTTTTCAGGTGGACTTTAACGGTCCCATGGCACTATTCGAAAAGGGAGATTCTCCTGGAATCCTTACTAATAAACCCCCAAATAAAATGAGTCATTTATTCCATGGCTCTTTGTAGGACATTGCTGTGTTCAAAATTGGCTGAGGCATTCTCTCAAACCCCCACAGTCACACGACTTTACTTTATATACTGTGAAGCGCTTTGCGACTCCTGATGTGAAAGGCATTTTCCTAAATGCTAGGATTATTATTGCAACCAATTCCTTCAGGTCCCATTTACCTGCGCTTTCCGCATACTCCTGACGCCTACTCCTTTTTAGATGGAAAATGTTACCTGATGGAAAAGTGTTACTGGACCCTTATGATGACAGCTAACGTTGAAACAAATTCAATATGTGACGTGCTACATTGTGGGACATTCCACCCTTCACTATGTCTCAGCTGATGACTGTGTCTCTGAACATTTCTCTGTCTCCCTCCGCACCCATTTTTTAAAATTATTATACTGCTTGTAGCAGCCATTGAGCTAACTGGCAACACCATTGAATCTGCTGCTATCAGATCCCAGCATTTCAGCTTGTGGTATGTCAGTTTAATAATATAATATCTAAGTACCTTGAAATTTGAATTGTATTATACAATGTTTATTCTCCATCAACTTAAGAAAACATACACATTGTTACAACTTAGTTATCTTAAAAACTAACTTATTTATTAAAACAGTCAGTATCACTATGTACAATACCAGAAGTCTCTGAAACAGGTTTATAGCATGCAGTAAATCTTCTCGGGAAGAATGATGCTAATTGAAAAACAAGTCTTCATTCTTAACATCAGGACAGCCTTGTATTGCTCAGCTGGACACAATGAAAAATTGATCACATCTTAAGTCACCTCTCAGTGCCCTGATAGCTATGATTTAGAGCATGATGCTTTTTAGTTGTAATCTGGTTATAGCTTTGTTGTTCATGTACAGGGCACTTAGTTCAGGGCAGGAAGTTGTGCCTGTGGAGCACAGAGCAGAGCACTGAGGAGAGTCAGTGGTATCATTTGAATTGTTTGGTAATGATTGCTAATGGCAAATGGAAATGTGCAGATCCATTAGTGCTGTTCCCAGCTGTTTTCATTCTACAGCTCAACCCCTTGTTGACTGAAGAATAATAAGAACATATTCAGAATGTAGGTACATATGTGAGTAATATTAGGGACTGGATTACTTTAAAGTGCTATTTTATGAGAACTGTGGTAATTTCGAATATTGTCTACTTGTTACAACTTTATAGGCACTAATTTGAAGCATCTACCAACATGGAATTAATAATGTAATAATCCATCCATTTGATATAGAACCTTATCATGTCATTGAGTTATGTCAAAGTGTGTCACAGGATATATTGTCAAGTGGTGTAAGTGTATTTTGTGGTCTTATGCAGCAGCCAATTTGCTCACAGCAATTTGCGCACAATACCACAACTTGAATTTATATAGTTTCGTTCACGCAGGGTAGCACCTTGGAGCACTTAAGCATAGCAATGTCCCACAAACAGCCTTAGAGTGAATGACCAATTTTATTTGAGGGATGGTTAGGATTAAATGGAATGCGACTTCTAAGTAGCAGAGTTTTTGTTTTTAAAATATGTTAAGCGTAGTCAAGAATTATAATTGCCGGTATGATGTTGATTAAAATAAATCCCATCTCTGTAGTTAGTGATGAGTCTTGATGTCTTAAGAATGGAGGAGTTGAATAGTGGATAATTGTCACTTTAGGTGCTTGAGGCCAGGTTGCTGGATTACTTAAGAGTTGATGGTGTCATGGGAAGAGTATCCTTCTTAAAGGGAGGTAAGTGAGGTCTCATTGGAACTGAGCCAGCTCCAAGGTGACATTTTTGGCAATAGAATATCAGAAGTGAGTTGATCCTCTGTGGCAGTGATCCAGTTCCTGAGTAGAGGAGGATTGCGATACTCCAGGGCATTCCTGATGACAGACCAGCATTGGCAGGACTTGAAGGGATAGACCTGTCACTGGGAGCATGGACTCAGCTCATGTTAACCCTGCAAGCCAAAGCCTTAATGGGTAGGGTGGTCAAAGTTAAACAAGCTGTAGGAAGCTTCCCAGACAATGCTTTCATTGGCGATCTATGCAATTTCTTTTTTTTAAGATGATTAAACTGTGGCAGTAACCCAAGGAAATATCCATGTATAGATGACATACATATGTGGAACTCTCAATCTAGTTTGGATACCTTTAAGCATGGTGATATGCTTCTGCATGTGTCAGATACCTGGCTTATGAAACAAAAATAATGGAAAATGGTAGGGTGGATCTTCTGGAAGGAGGAAACTAAAGGGGCAGAAGAAGCCTTTATCCAATCTTTTCTTATGAATGCAGAGGCAAGGGAGTGCAATTAGGTCAGTGTCTGGGTTAGATGTAAGGGCATGCATTAGATGCTTTCCCATACAACAACAACAACAACAAGATTCCATTTATAGAGCGCCTTTCACGTCAGGAGGACGTCCCAAGGCGCTGCACAGTTGGGTCATGACCCGAGCAGGGGGGAAATGGTCAGGGTGAGGAGAGAGGAGGGGGGAAATGGTCAGGGTGAGGGGAGGGAAGGGAGGGAGCGAGGAGGAGGAAGAGAGTCGAGAGGGGAGCTGAAGGCACGGTCAAAGAGAAAGGTTTTGAGACCGGCCTTGAAGGAGGAAAGGGAGGAAGCAAGGCGAAGGCACTGGGGGATGGAGTTCCAGAGCCTAGGGGCTGAGAGGCTGAAGGCCCGACCACCGATAGTAGGGCGGTTGGGGCGGGGGACGTGGAGCAGACCGGAGCCGGAGGAACGGAGGGTACGGGTAGGTAGGTAGGGGGATAGTAGGTTGGAGAGGTAGGAGGGAGCAAGGCCGTGAATGGCCTTGTAGGTGAGGATGAGGATCTTGAAATCAATCCTCTGGGGGATGGGGAGCCAGTGGAGGCGAGCGAGGGTGGGAGTGATGTGGTCCCGAAGCCTGGTGCGGGACAGTACACGAGCTGCAGAGTTCTGAATGACCTGCAGCTTGTGGAGGGAGGTGGCGGGAAGGCCGATGAGGAGAGAGTTCCCGTAGTCCAGCCTTGAGACTAGCCATACCAGCTATTATTAACTTATTTCTAGTTTAGCATTAAAATAATGCTAAACTAATGCTGTGAGTGAAAATGAAAGAACCACCATGAAACCTTTCAATTGATCCTTTGGATAAAACATTAAACCAATATCCCATCTGCCTGTTCAGGTGGATGTTAAAGATCCCACGGACTATTTGAAAAGTGGAGGAAATTTCTCCCAGTTTCCTAACCAACAATACACCCAAATAAAACTGGTCATTCACTTCATTGCTGTTTGTGGGACATAACTGTGTGCAAATTGGTTATCGTGTTTGCCTGCAAAATACAGCCGCTGCACTTTACAGTGTATCCCGTGAAGTGCTTTGAGACTTCTCGACAATGTTTTAAGATGCTACATCAAATGCAAGAATTTATTATGTGTTATTATTATAACTAAAGTCACATGTTTATTTCAAAATCTCTTTCAGATGGTTTCAAGTGTGAACATGATGCATTAAAGATCTACAGTGAAACCACTGCAACTAGTGATGAAACTCAGCTTTTAATTACCCTTTGTGGTTCTGTCCTCCCTGCAACAATTAGTGTTCATGGTCCAATGTTGTTGACCTTTCAAACAAACAACATGACAACAGACATGGGTTTCCTTGCCAAATACCATCTTGTCCGTGAGTAAAGCACCCTTTACAATGAGTTTGCACAAATTTGTTTGTTTTAATAATGGATTTCCCCACTTTGGTTTATATGTTACAATGTACCTTTTCCCTATCTTGGTTTTCATGCAGCAAATATTGTTGCCTCTTCCTTCCCCAAGTTCAAAGCCTGACTTGAAACTTTCCTGTTTGATCCCGCTTTCAGTCATTCTTCTCCCACTCTCTTCACCTTCCACCCAGCTCGGGTTCCCAGCCAGCAGTGTGAAGCACTTTGAGACATCCTTCTGACATGAAAGGTGCGGTTTAAATGTCAAGAGTGGAGATATAATATACTCTCAGACCTCCACCCAACTGGAAAGAAAGAAATAATGATAGCATTTTATCATATTATAAAATGCCTTAAGGAAAAACGCACTTGGGAGTGGCCCTGTAATGACTCTTCCTCTGATTCTTTTCTCCATCTGGGTGGGGCGGGGAAGAAACCAGATTTATATTTGGTGCTGCCCTGTATTGGCAGATTGTCAGGAACTTAGTGTCTCATCTGTGCACCCATTGCTTCATGTAATGTTGTGGTGGTGCTGCAATAACAATCAGTGCTGCTCTATCCTCTTTGTGAGATCAGATCATTGTGTTTAAAACATGTGCTGCAGCTTCACTGAAGCTGCCACATGATGTGCTAATTAATGATAATAATGCAAACTAAATTGGGTTTATGAAGAGCTTTTGATAAGAACATAAGAATTAGGAGCAGGAGTAGGCCATTCGGCCCCTCGAGCCTGCCCCGCCATTCGATAAGATCATGGCTGATCTTCAGACCTAACTCTAATTACCTGCCATATCCCCATATCCCCTAATCCCTCTGTTTTTTAAATATATATTAGTCTCAGCCTTGAAGATATTCAAGGACTGAGCATCTACAGCCTTCTAGGGTAGTGAATTCCATAAATTCACTACCCCCTGAGGGAAGAAATGTTTCCTCAACTCTGCTCTAAAAAGCTGACCCTTAATTTTAAGACTTTGCAACAACTTCAACAAGATGCAACAACTTCAATAACAACTTGCATTTATATATCATCCTTCACATAGTGTAACGACTCCGAGCACTTTAAAGGGATAGGCTTGGACACCAAGTGAGGGTGGAGGGGGGACAATGGGAGCTAGGTGGCCAATGGTGTGTTTGAAGAAGTAAGACAGAAAGAGAGGGGATGGAACAGAGTGGTAGAGGAAGAGAGTTTCAGACGTTAGGGACAAAGGAAGACTCGGCCACTGATGGTGGCACAGAGAAGATGAAAGAAGTGCAGCAAGCCCGAGTTAGCTGAGCGGAGGATCAGATAGTAGACGTTTGGCAAGATAGTGAGGTACCAGGGAGTGATTGATACATTCCATGCTCGATTCATCAAAGAATGTTTTTGTATAGAGCAAACATTGAAGAAAATTATTGTTGGATTGCTTAATAATCCCTTAAAACAAGAAAAATTTAAAAATATGTATTTGGTCACTCAATCCACGATTGCTTGTGGGACACTGCTGTGTGCAATTGGCTGCCGTGTTTCGCCCACAAAATATGGTCAATTTACTTTGCAGTTTATCTGTGAAGAACTTTGGAACGTCTCGAAGAAGTGATAAGGTGCTTTATCAAAAATGCAAATGCAAGGATTATTATTATAAATCACTCTTGCTTTTAAATTCTTTGATGCTGATTCTGCATGCCATATTCTTCCCAGACATACAAGAGCATTGCCAATCAGCCCCATTCAATTCTGTTTACATTTAAATGTTGTTCTGTCATGTGAAATGTTTTTCCTCAGTCAGTCTCAAAGTTGCACTCTCTGCTGCAATTCTCAGTAGCCTCACACTGCATTATGTTCTGAGCATCTTACAAATGGTTTTGCTAAAACGATTTTTCCAGAACCTGTGTAAATTTGGGTTTTGGTAACTTTTCATAACGTTTAGGAAGAGGGAGTATCTTATTTTCCTATCAGAGACAAAATAAGACTTTTTTGTCTTGTCGCTAAAATTTATTGTGGCTGAGACATATTGTGAAAATTACTAAATATCCCAGTGAATGTGGTAGTAGTTATCGACTTGAAGAGAGAGAAATTCAATATTGTTCTAGATTTGCTCCTTTTTTTTAATATTTCAGTTCAGGTAAATTGCAAAATTGTCCAATTTAGTCTTAACTTTGAAATCGGTGTTTTGAGAGTTCTTAAAAGAAATTTACAGAGAATCAACTTAAAATATAAGACAATTTTTTAAAAAATTGCCAATTTCTGGATCCTCTGAAATGCTAAGAAAACAGAGTGAATCTAGACCCAAGTGGAATTTCTCCCCAATAAGAATCTTACAGCAGAGAAAGTCATTTGTGTCCATGTCATCTGTGCTGATGGATTTCTTCTTATGAGGCATCTCATCCCTTTCACCTGCTTGCTTCATATATTCTTAATATTCAGCTTTATCAAGTGTCTATATTTAATTCCCCTTTCCAAAATGATTTATGAGTAATAATTCATCGACTGTAATATAATGGATAAAGGCTAGTTCAAACTATATGACTCTGTCTATCTTACTAGGACATGCAGGTGATTAATTTTCCTAATCGTATTTGCCTGGTATGCGTTATAATGCGTCTTTCGCACCATTTTAATATTCTTCAAATTCTTTTGTGGTTGCCAATGCACTCCTGCATGATACGGCAGTAATCCATTAACTTACTGGGCAAAGATCACATCTGGTTAATATTGCAATCCCATTAGCCAGTAAGTGATATGCAGTATGTGCATGTTGGTGCTTTAACTTATAACCTTTCATGGTCTGACTATGTGTGACAGAATCAGAAGCTGAAATTTGAAAAGATTACCTTAATAGTCCAGTGTTTCTTGCAAAAACATTCCCACAGAACAATGCAGTGTGTGCTAGGAATGTTATCATTCCCACAGGAACAGTAATTTTTTCTGTGTCCCATTTTATTCCTGCCAAATCCAAAATTATGTCAAAAGTTATATTGGGTTGTACAGAAATAGTACATATTTTGAACCAAGATGACGTTATGTGCACTAGAATTTTCCCAAAGGTTTGTTGATACAATTAGATTTTTTTTAAAATGGCGATCACTATTTCTCTACAGTGGTCTCACAGCTGACCCAGGGTAATTCAAACTATATGACTGTATCTTATGGGACATACAGATCATTAATTATTCTAAAATAGGACTGCAGATGGACTGTGCAGAAATCCAAACTGCAATGTGGAACTTTTGCCTATTGAAAAGACACCTTGGCTGAGTCAGCAAATATATTAACTGAAAAAGCTCAAGTTCACAACTAAATAATTCCCTTTTGTTAATATACCATGGAAATACAAACACGCCAATGCTCTCTGTGAAACCAAAACACTTATTGGAATGTTTGGGATGTAGTTCTGTGAGATTTGAAGTCTTTTAGGTGTGTACCCAGGATTTTATAAAATGACTACACGCGTTTCTCTCAGTCCCTCTCCAATTCCCTCTCCCTTTCCCATGCCCTCTCCCTCTAACAAACCTTCTCCCGTTATTTTTGGTTCCTTTCTGATTCTCTCCCATGTTCCTCCCACTAACCTTTCCAGTGAAGGCATTAAGATGCAGAAACATTTTTTTTCCTGCATATACATAGACACCAATCAACAATATTGATCTCACAGGTCTTTGTTGAAGTGATGAGTCTTGACTGTCATGCCTTCCACTAAGTGAGCGTTAACTTTAATTTATCATCCATATGATCGATGCAATACATCCCTGAATCATCCCCTTCCCCAATATTGCTGCAGTGACTAATTGATAGCTTTCAGTCCATGACTGCAATGTGCTCTCCAATCCATTATAATAAATGGGTGGAAATGGTTTAAACCACGCAGGATAGTGCTGCAATTAATATGCCCCTAACCTCTGTCCCAGCTGACTTCCCTCCTGGTCCCACCCTACAAATAAGACAATGAGGATTCAGAACTTCAGATTGAATTGGCTTTGGTCTGACCTCAGTATTGACTCTGAGTGAAAATGCTTTGGAGGCAGAACACTTACACTTGTCACTAACATTACTCCAGCGCATGCGGGCAATCGAGGGAGGTTGGAAGTAGGAGTACTTCACTGAAGAAACTATTATTGGGGAGTTTATTCCTTTGCCTAATTTTTCTAATTTGTCAAAGTGCCAAAAATAAGCGTTTCCTAGCGTCCATTTCATTAACTCTTTCATTGGTGCCTTTCCAATGAATAAATCAGCAAAATTTAGAAAATGCATTACTTGACAGTACAGTACTGAGTCATTTCAAATAGTGCTTGCAATGTGTGCATTTCTTTATCTGCAGAAGTTGATCCAGTGTCAGAGGAGCCATAATGAATAGAGGAAACTTGTTCACTTCAGTAACAAACGTAACAATACTGCAATATGCTTTATATTGTCCACATTTGACAGTGTGCTGTATTTAAGAAAAGGCTCTTCAGCCCTGAAAAGCAGTATCTCAGTCTTATGGAGACCTATAAACTCAACCATAGTTTCAGCTTTGCCAAGGCAGTAGGAATGCACGTAAAGGTTCAGAGTTGTGAAAGGCAATTTCTCAATAGATGCCTTCATTACACAGAGAATAATGAACAACCTATCAAGAAGAGTATTTGTGGACAAGACAATGGATTTATTTAAGAAACAGAATATAGCTGTAATGAGAAGATAGTCGCCTTGGAATTCAGGAAGAGTGAGTTGAAATGGTCTGAATAGTTTTTTTCCAACTGAATTTCACTTGTTAAAACACAAGTGCCTTTTATAACTCATTTATAACTCCATTACAAGATGGGTCTTGCAACTGATTACAATTTGGCTGAAAATGTAAAAAATCTTGAAATAATGAGATAATAAAAGCATAACTTCCATATGTATTGCTTATTGCTAATCTGATATTTTATTAAAATAATTTTAGTCAGTTGTAATATTTGATGTACAGAAGAAGTATTCTTCAACCAAACCTCTCCCTTGTGATCTTGTAAATAGTTGTCTGTTGTCCATTATAAAAATCCTTCATCAATAGCCCATTCACCCTTTGATTGTGTTACTCGGTTCATACTAGCTCGCTTAGTCCTGGTTATTATGAAGTGTCATTGATGTTTCATTTTGTTTTTAAATGTAATTTGATTTAAATGCATTTAATGTTCATGGAAAGTTACGCTGAATAAGATATTATTCAAACTGTAGTCATCCTTCTTGACTCTCGCCAATATGTGGAGTCCTCTAGCTCAGTGGTTAAAGCGCTCGCTTTGCATGCGAGAGACCTGGGTCAGGGTGGCAGGGTGAAACCTTGGGCAAGTTTCCTTACTCCACACCGCCTGATAATAATCCCTCAAAAAAAACAATAATAAATTGGTCATTTCAATCCACGACTGTTTGTGGGACGCTGCTGTGCACAATTGGCTGCCGCATTTCGCCCACAAATATACAGTCAATTCACTTTACATTCTATTCTGTGAAGCACTTTGAGATGTCTAGAAGATGTGAGAATCACTATATCAAATGCAAGGTTTATTATTATCTCATCAGTCCCCCCCAGTTATTAATTCAAGCTCACTTAGTGAGTATGCAACCTTCACATCTTCTGTACATCCTTGACCTACACCTTTCTTTCTAGCCCTAATCTCTGCCTTTCTCCAACTACAATTCATCCAGAAGCATATCCCATATCCTTTCCTTCCCCAAGCTCATTGTGCTCATCACCCCCATTCTCAATAAGATCCATCGTCTCTTAGAGGATCAACTTCAAGACCCTTGTCCTGACTTTCAAATCTCTCCACTTCTTTGCCTCATCCTACTATGTAATCTGCTCTTGCACCACTCTCGTCCCCATTCCCATCATTTCACAAACTCTACATGTTCCTTCCTCTTCTGAGTCACCACACTATCTCCCTCCCACCCTTGCTCCTTCCCAAAATAGCTCTACTTTGTGCCCTCTCTCCCTGCTTTCAAAACTACCTTAAAAATGTACCTCTTTTACTATGCTTCTGTCCATCTTCCTCTTATTCCCTTCTCACCTTGCTTGGTGAATCACTGCATTCTTATAAAAAGCTTTGGGGTGATAACCTATAAACAGTGCTATGTAATTGTGTGTTATGTTGGTGGGCAGGTTGCTTGCTAATCATCTATGCTTTTTTCTTTCAAGCTTGTGGTGGCACATTCCAGGAATCATCTGGCATAGTCACAAGTCCGGCTTATTCCTACACCAATTACAATCACAAGATAAACTGTACCTACCACATCATTGTTCGAGAGAACCGCCTTGTTGAGCTGAAGTAAGTCATGCAGCATAAGAATCTCACTGTTGTGTATCAGTAGCCCTAGCTATGAACCTTAAAATGTATCGGAAACTAAGTAAGTATTCACCAGTAATGGTATGGTTAGTGTAAAATGGAGTGGTATAACAGGTTTCCTCTGTAGTTAAATGTCTCTTAATAATAGTGAATCATATTATATTAAAATAAGAAGGATGGAAGTGAAGATTGGGTTGGATTGGATCAGCCTGGTTTGGAGCGGGAAATCTAGAGGTTTAATTGGCCTGGAAGTCGACCCCATAGCATTTAGTAAAGTGCTGAACTTGGAGAGTGGTTAGAGCACTCGCCTCGCAAGTGAGAGACCTGGGTTTGATTCCCGGCAGGGCAAAACGATGGGCAAGTTTCCTCACTCCACACGCCTCTGTTTACCTTGCAGTAAGTAGGAACCCGCTTGTTAGTTGATTGGTGGATCACTTTTCCAGGGGTAATATAATTCCTTTAAAAAAATAATAATAATAAATTGTTTCAATCCATAACTGTTTGGCTGCCGCAATTCTCCCACAAAACATACAGTCGATTCACTTTACAGGATATTCTGTGAAGCGTTTTGAGACGTCTCAAAAACGTAATAAGGTGCTATATCAAATGCAAGGATTCTTATTTTACAAGCTGACCAGTGCAACATTTATTTCAACACAAAAGTACTCCCAATATTCCTAACATGTAAAATTATGGATTTGCAGTATGTAATTCACCGTTCCAATTTGTGTTTTCAATAATAAGAACAAAGCCAAGTATTTTAAATGTATTATAGGCATATAATAAGAAGAATCTTTTTGGTATAGAGCCTTTCACGTAGGGAGGATGCCTCAAAGCCGTTCACAGAATATATTACAAGGTGTAATGACTATATTTTGTAGGTAAACAATCAGCCATTGACACATTTGATTTGGGGGATTGACATATTTAAGCTATCAACCCCAGTTAGGTCTTGGAATTGTTCTGAGAGCAAGAGTAAAGTACAAACTGGATCAAATACTGTTAAACCTTGAAGCTAATGCAAAATGGATTATTATAAACGTTAAAAAGCATCTAGCAAGTTGAAATGGCAAAAGAAAAAATATTCACTGCAGTGGATTCACTTTGTAATCATAATAATAATAATCCTTGCATTTGATATAGCGCTTTTCACGTCTTCTAGACGTCTCAAAGCACTTCACAGAATAGACTGTAAAGTGAATTGACTGTATATTTGTGGGCGAAATGCAGCAGCCAATTACGCGCAGTAGTGTCCCACAAATCGTCGTGGATTGAAATGACCATTTTTTTTAAATGGCTTTTTAAAATTTTTTAATAAGAGACAACAACAATAAATGAATAGTAATAAATAAAAAATAAATAAAAATAATAATAAAATCTGGGCGTTTGAAAAATTTTCATCCCTTTGAAAAATGTGTGTGTTGTACAACTTAATACCCTTGTTCCCTGTCTTAGGTTCAGCGATTTTGACCTTGAATTGTTGTGCAGTGATTATGTGTCGGTTCATGATGGTTCAAACATTTTCGCGCCATCTTTGGGCAAGTTCTGCGGCTCCACTATTCCACCACCTCTCCTGAGTAGCAGCAATTCGATGTTCATTGTTTTTACAACTGATATCATTGTGAGTGGAAGAGGCTGGAAGGCTTTATACGTGGAGACATTAGGTAAGAGCCTAAAGAATGAGATCAAAGTAACCCAGGCACTTAATTGTAAAGTGTATTTAAATTGAATCTTACACTATGCATTGCTCGTTTTTCTTATCTACAAAAATGGGCTATGTTTTATAGTCATCAAATGTCAAACCTGCATTCTGTAATTTGTGATATTTTCAGGAGTGGAAAGCTATAGAGTAAATTGTTCTTTTTTTCTTGGCTACGTAAACAACTTGTATTTATATAAAGCTTCTTCAATTGTAAATCATATAATTCAGCATTTTTAAGTGAGAAACTTGCTGTGAGGGAAAAGGAATCAATCCACGAGGTAGAGGACGTGTTTGAGAATTTTGATCGTGATTTAACAATAACAACTTGCATTTATTTAGCACTCTTCATGCAGGGTAGTGTCTTGGAGCACTTAACAGTGGTGGAGCCTAATGCCAAGCCGGGAGGAGGGAGATGACTGTAAGCACGGTCGGAGAGGAAGATCTTCAGGCAAGATCTGAAATTGGGGAAGGAAGGGGATAGGCAGGGACATTGAGGGAGAGAGTTCCAAAGTTGAGAGGTACAGTGTCTGAAAGCATGGCAGCCGATGGTGGAGCAGAGGTAATGAGAGACAAGCAGGAGGTCAGAGGCGGCAGGTGGTGAAGTAATAATAATAATAAATAATAATCCTTGCATTTGATATAGCGCTTTTCACGTCTTCTCGAATGCCTCAAAGCTCGTCACAGAATAGGCTGTAAAGTGAATTGACCATATATTTGTGGACGAAACTCGGCAGCCAATTGCGCACAGCAGTGTCCCACAAACAGCAGTGGATTGAAATGCCCAATTTATTATTGTTTTTTTGGAGGGATTATTTGTGGGGAGTAAGCAGTTCAGAAAGGTAGGGATGTGCCAGGGCATGAAGGGGTTTGTAGACAAGTGTGAGGATCTTGAAGTCGATCTGTTCTGTGATCAACAGAATTAAGGCATGAATACTGCAATTCCATTTAAATCAGCATCTGCGATTTTTTTTGTGGAACTGGCCTGACTCTTGCCCTGTATCTTTAATCAACCACTAAGGTTTGAGGTTGCTATCCCATTAAAGTAAGTTTCAATTTAGTTATTTCTCACAGTCCATTTAATATTGTGCCTGAACGTGAAGAGCAAAATTAAATGGACTGCAAAAATATTGGTAAAGCAACATTCCCCAGTTATTCAACTCATATTGAGAACCTTATTTTTAGCACTTATTCAACACATAAACCAGTGTTGTGCAAATCTCATGTTTGTTAGGTGCCAGTTTGTCTCGGGATAAGAACCACAGAGTAAAAAGATACAGTATTTAGAATTGATCTAGCTGTCTGCTAATGGTCCAGTTGTTAACTGTTTCTTAATGGGTTGAGATAGATTAATCTGCTGTTATTTAATTGTGTGTCTTGGAGCCAAGTATGCAATATCAATGATTACCAAGTACCCCGTATCAACCTGTCCATCGGTGATTGGGCCCTCAGCCTTTCTGCCCCCACCCTATGGAACTCCATCCCACATTCCCTTGGCCTCGCTCACACCCTTGCCTTCTTCAAGGCACATCTCAAAACCCTTCTCTTCGACCGAGCCTTCGGCCTCCTTCCTACCCTCCCTGATCCCGATCCCCACCTCAGATCCAAATCCCTGATTGTACAATGCCTTGGGACGTTCTCCCAACGTGAAAGGCCCTATACAAATGTAATTTTGCATTGTATTACAATGTACACCACAGGGCATTGTAAAACTACCCTATTATAATGTGCTTTACTGTAGCTTTTACTGTTTTACCAGTTTACTATATGTAAATTTGCTTATAACACTGTGGACTCCATTTACTGTGTATGTGCATCTTCCAATCCTATATCCTACCTTTTGCCAAACCCCATGCAAATTTGTTACAATTTACCTTGCCAGTAATCGCAATATCCTCATTCACCTCTGCATCATAGCCGGATGCAGATAAATGGACTTGAGGATAATAGGTGTGTGGTTAACAGGTATTCTACAGTAGTGAACACTGCTGAATATATTGGCAGAGGAGGGCTTTCTGGAATTGGCAGCTTTGCATTGGCCCCATTGTGGCCGACACTGTTCTATATCAGATTCAAGATGTAGTGCAGTATTTGCTTTCTCCATTTCCGAATAGTGAAAACGTATTGTAAATTGTGACTCTTTCCAGTAACCAAAAGTTTGTTACAGTGACGCGCAGAGACTTTCCTCCAGAAGTGTGTATCCCTGGAGCAAAAGTTCTGCGATGAATTTTCAGTTACCAGCAGGAGTATCTTTTGCTAAATCTGCTATTGCCATTTTCCAACTTATATGAAAAATTTGGCTGCATTTGGTTGAAAATGACCAGAAACAGGCTGACTGAATTTGCTTCAATCAACTCTGTTTTACACACAGTACATCAGTATAGCCAACTTAAATGAATATCAACGGGAAACAATATCAACTGAGCATGTTATTAGCAGCTGCTGGTATGAATATAGTATATTGTTACCTACATATTATTTTACCTAATGGTAGTTTAGCTAATGGTAGTAAATAAACTCAGTGTGTTTATTCAGATTTACCAGCTCCCATTTTTCTTAGCCTGGCTCAGTGGTAGCACTCTCATCTCTGGATCAGAAGATTCTGGGGTCAAGTGCCACGTCAGAACATGATCTAAGCTGACACTCCAATGCAGCGCTGGCTAAGTGTTGTATTATTGGAGGTGCCGTCCTTCGGATAAGATGCTAAACTGAGGTCTCGTCTGCCAGTTCGCGCAGACCTTGAAGATCCCATGGCACTATTCTAAAAGAAAAGGAAGTTTCTCCAGAATCCTGGCTAAAATCCCCCCTAAATAAAATTGGTCATTCATTTCAAGCCTAATTTCTTTTCATGGCTGTTTGTGGGAAATTGGTGTGCAAAATTGGCTTGCCAGGTTCACCTACAAATACTATCAGTCCACTTTACAGTAAATCCTGTGAATCGCTTTGGGACAACCTCCCTATTGTGAAAGATGCTGTACCAAATACCAGGATCATTATAGAATTATTATTAGTTTCCCCAGGGTTTTCACTTTAAGTTTCTTCTGTGCAGGCTTTGGGCAGTTGATGGATTTTGCTGTTTTGAAACTGAACAGTACTGTAAAAGTTTACAGTCCCTGCTCTTTGGAAATTACCATTGGATCCCAAGCACAGAATGCTAGGAATTTTGCTTGGACTTCACATTCATCAGTTTAATGAAGCAGAGGCATTTCCAGGATATAAACTGGAGTTATTGTAGCTCAGTGAGCTGACAAGCAGAGAATGTTGTGAGAGTGTAATCTATTGCCAAAACTCATACAACCTCAGACTTGATTAATTGTTGTGAATCCATGAAATAAATATTTTTGCTGGTACTGCCAGCCTTCCAATTATTCCCTGCAATATCTTGTGAAGTTAGCCAAATACATTATAGTTTATTTTCGTAAAATCTTAACATCTGTGTTATAAAGATTTTATATGTACCTCATTAATGCATTCCTTTTGATATTATTAGAGCATTAAATAGAGAACATTAAATATCTACTGTGAAGGTGCCTCATTCACTTTCTTACAGAATAACACTAACCAACAAAGATCTAAGTGTCACTATTTGATGCCTTTGGGATATCCATCTTTTTCCTCCCCAGTTTTTGCTGTTTATCCCCTTTCTCCTTAAAGTTCATGCAGGAGTCGTTACCCAGGTACTTTTATTTCAGTCAGACCGCTGCTTGACACAGCCAGAAAGCCATTACCGTGCTTAAGAGCATCCAAATCAGATTGAGTTCTACTTGTGTATGGGAATTTCCTTTTGTCTGGTATGGACTGTGCACTTTCACCTGGGATTCACATTGCTTACCTAATCCTGGAGAGTTTAGGCACAGGTCAGCAAGAGCCAGAGCTTTGGGACCTCAATTTGTGCCGGGAGTTTAAACAGCTAAAACCCCACAACTTTCCGTTGTGAACACTGCAAGCTTCTTCTTCTTGACCATCTAGGCCCATCCTACTTATTAGGAATTCAGATGGCAGGATTAATAGTAGTTAAGTGAGAAGAGGGGTCCAAACTACAGTATATCTTATTTGGCAAGCCCTGACTTTATTCATACATTGCATGTGTGTCCAGTTGCCTCCTTTTATTGTGACACAGTGATATTGACCTTTTAATGTACAATGAAGCCCAAAACATCCAAGCTAAGCATTTTTAACAGCAGATGTGAATGCTTCTGAAGAGTAAATAACTAATGAATCCTATTTTTGTTGTTGTTTCGGCAACAGTACTCAGTTACTAACTACAGTATTTCAGAACACAATCTGTAGACCATATGGAAGATATCTAAGAACTTGGCTGTACATTCTGTTTCCATGAGGTAGAAATCTTGAACATCGATGTAGATTATGGAAGAATATACGGAACGCTATAACTGCTGGTTTTGATTTGTGAGGCTCAAAATATAGTAAAAAGTTACTGTTTTCAATTTGGAAACATAGAGCGTCTCCAAATAATGTTTTAAGTGTTTAAACAAAAATCAACAATGAAATAGATGGTTGCCTTATGTAACCGATAGGAGGTTTAATTTTCTTTAAAAAATGGGATAAATTGGCTGTTTTTTGTTTGACACAATCCAGTTTTCTTACCATGTGGTTTCAGCAGCCTTGGCAATATATGATACTGGCAATCAGATGAATCAAAAAAAATTGTTTAAACTGATCCTTTCAAAGGCGAATGCTCAGGTTTCCAAACTCAAAACAGATGTTTGTGTTTAGGGTAAAAACCTGCAGTGAATTCTTGGGAGAAGTGTGGTCCAGTTTTTCCACATGGTGCCACTCTGTCAGTGGTAATCCTGTAAGTGTGGGTAGTAGTGGAAAAAGTTAACTACCGCCATGTTGATGATTATCCTCCCTATAGTGGAATTATACTGCTGTAGGGGATGTGCTGCTTGGTGAGAGGTTAAAAATCTGCTTTCCCATTCTCCACTTTCTTTTACCCACTGCTAATTTTAGAGGACAATAACAAATCAACAAGTCTAAACTCAGATTGCATTAACGCTATGTTTGAGCGGTTCACACTGAATTTAGCGCGGGATGAAATTCCTTGATTTTACACAGGGTCCCTGAAAAAACAAGCACCCAATGTCAGTATTCTTCACACGTGCTGAAATCGAGTACTTTTTATTTAAACAGGTGTGAATCGCGGTGCTCCTGAAACTACCTACCCCTATTTATATTGCATTTTGACAGTGAATCATCACCAAACAAGCAGTGTAAATGTAAGCATTAGAAAAGTTACTCTGAATGAAAGAAATAATTCACAGTTCTAGCATTGACTTCAATTTATGAAAACCAAAGATGTGTGACTTTTAATCATTATTTGATGCTTCAATATCAAGTGCCTCTATGTAGAGAGGGAGTCAAAACCAGCTGATGGTTTTGCACAACTCCTATTCACAGACGCTTTTGCACAGCCCTCAGTGACTTGGCTCAAGTTCAGGCTATTAAGAGGCCCAGAAGCAGGGTCACTATAGTATATAGGCCAAGAATGTGGTGTGTTGGGCGGGGTGATAAAAAGAGAAAACTAAATAAATCTTCATGGTTAACGTATGAAAAATTAAATATAATTCCTTTGTAATTCTTCATCAGTTCCATTAAAAAAACACATTTGTGTGTTTTAACATAATGATTTGTTTCTTAAAACACATTTTGATTTGTTTTGCCAGACCTTGACCTTCTGGATTCAATTACAAAGCTTTCATTTGCAGTGAGTTTTAACTATTCACTTATGTGATAAAAAAAATCTTCAAACATCTTACAAGCTTGGCAATGGGTATTTAATATTCAGCTTTTAAAATCAGGATACGTGAAATTAAGCAATGTTGCTTGTGTATTGAAGGCAAAATAACTATTAACCCTTAAGTATATTAAATTCGGGATTTTATAATGAGTCACAATAATTAGATGCAAAGTGGAAGAGTATCTGTAGGAAAATAATCCGACACATCACAGTTCAGAAGGGGTAGGGCTTGTCTGACCAGACTCCATAGATATTCTTGAGAAGATCGTATCCATCCTATTGTTAACAAAACAGAACCATATGGCATTGTGTACCTCAATACCAAGAGACCACAAAAGAGATTCCTTTACAAACTATTAATGGGTATCAAGTGTAGGGCTTGCATCTGGAGATTAGTAACTGTCTAAAGGAAAGGAACTAGAGTGTAGTAGCAAAAGGGGGATTGGATCAAAATGAGGGAAGTATTGAGTTTCATGACTCAGTGTATGCTGGAACCTTTCCTATTCCCTATTTACAAAAATGACCCTAATAATAAATAATCTTTGCCTTTGATATAATGACTTTCATGTCAGGAGGCCGTCTCAAAGTGCTTCACAGGATTTACTGTAAAATATAGTGACTATTTTGTGTGATTCCTAGATTTTATGTTGGAGTAGCTGATCTTCCCCTCTCCCTTCTCAAGGTGCAGGAAACTGTGAACTCAAAGGAGATAGCTACTGTTACAAAGTGAATTCAACATAATATGTACCTGAGCTGCACATGAAGCTGTTTGTTAGGAAGCGTAAATTATCTGAAGCATGTACGTGATCACAGGATTGATCCTTCAGCCCATTCACTCTCAACCTTCCAGAAAACCCCATTATCTCCCAATACAGCATCAAGCTATTTTTTTTAAAATTAGTTTAATTTTTTTAAATGAGTCCAGTGTCCTGCCCTCAATCACCCTTCCTGGCAACCTGTTCCAGTCATTGGTTACCCTCTGAGTAAAGAAAAATATCTCGGTATCTGTCCTGAAATTGGCCTTTACAACTCTAAACCTATGTTGTCTTGTTCTACTATCTTGGTGCCTTCTAAACTAATGATCTAGTTACTTTTTCAATCCCATTTAAAATGGTGTCAACTCCCTTGAGGCCTCGTCTGAGTTGTTTTCTCAAGACTGTAGAGCCCTAGCTTGTCTAATCACCGCTCATAGCTCAGTCTTCTAACACTGGGATCCTCTTCCTTGCTTTCCTCGCATTGCCTCTAGGGCCTGCTCAGTCCCCTTATGTTGTATTGACCAGAATTACATACTCAAGGTGTGGTCTGACCAGAACACAATACATCCTGAGTATCACATCTGGGGATGTACATGTTTCTTTATGCTAAAGGGAGGTAACACTGAGCAATCAGTTCAATTCAATGGAATTGAGAATAATTGTAATTTTTTCATTTTTTTAACACCAATGCCGCCCGTGGCAACATGTTACTAGAACAACAACAATAACTTCTATTTACTTAGCGTCCCAGAATGCTTGACAGTGGCGGAGCACGATTGTCCGTGCAATTTGTGCAAAGAGTAGAAAAACCCATTACATGTGCAGATTGTCAATATGCGTTAAACATAGAGCAACATCGAAAATCTCAACCCACCCCTCCGAAGAGAGAGGCTGCCAACTTGTTGTGAGGTGATGAAAACCTGTATCTATAGGGGTGTTTTATAACAACAATTTCAAGACCATCTTGCATTAATATTAGCACCCTTCACACGGGGAAGCATCCAGGAGCACTTGACATTCAACATTAAGATCTAACTGCATGTTCAGGCTCCATGTGAATTTTTCTTTGAACTGTTCCAGCAAAGTGAGAAGAGTATAGGATACCAGTGCAGGCAATAATGATGATTTGCACCATCACAGAGATGTTTTTAAGATAGGGTTTGAAAACCAAAAGGGAAGGGATGAAGTGGAGGGATTTGGGAAGAGAGTTGCAGAGGGCAAAGGGGTTGAAAGCTTGCCTGTAGATATTGGTACGGGTGGTAAGCATTAAGCAGGCCAGCGATGGTAGAATAAGAGGGAGCGGTCAGGAATCTAGCTGACTGCTCTGGCATCAGCAGTGCCCTGGAGTACTGTGGAGTCATATAGCTCAGGAACCAGACTACCAAGACCCACCCCCCCACACACACAGAGGATTGACTCGATTCTGACATTCCATTTGTGAAGCACACCACCTCAGAGGCAGCTCAGCTACAAGTAGACCCTATTAACATACATACACACACACACACCCCTCGTGGAAAATAGTCAGTAGCCGGTTATTTGGCATCCTACAAGTGCAGGTTTGAGCTCTCACTAGGGGAGAGCAGGTAACAGGAACTCCCAGTTAGCTTCCTGGTAGGCAGCGCAGCTCAGCATAAAATGCTTCAGATCATTGCCAATGGCTTCCTGTCTGCAGCTCAGACACGTACATCTTTCCATTGAGTGATTGTTCCATTAGTTGGAGGTGTATAGCTTGAGCAGCAGCCGCTTGCCTCTATGCATGTCAAACAAGGTGCAAACCAAGCCCTGGATATAGGAGTTTGTGTTCACAAACCCGAACTCCAGGTAAATGCTTTCCAGCAGCTGCCGTTCTGAGCCTTAGAGTTTCCTCATCAGCTATTTGAAGGGCATCTGCCTTCAGCGGGGTAAAAGTACCACTACAGGACAGCTATACATAAATTCTACATAAATTCAGTAAATCTAGATTTAGGTAGAATTTCTCCCCCATTAAGATTAATGCACTTTGTGTTTGTAGACTTGAGAATTTTAGTTTTTCATAAAAGTGAGAGGGAGAAAAAGTTTCAACAGCACTCACAATAAGATCTCATTTAAGATAATTATGGCACCTATCAATACTTTAAAACTTGTTCAGTATATCTTGCAGAATGTAATTTATTGTAAATTATATTTTTAAACAGCACATTATAAAATGTTCAAACAAGATCCACAGAGTTAAATCAAGAGTTAAGTAATATTGCCTCATACCCTTTTAATGGATTTTTTTATGTGAAATGATTCTAAGCCTTTGCTGTATAAGTTAAAACCCATTGTTTGTTATCAGTTTTGAGGAAATGAGGGCAGTACTGTTAAGAGTTAAATTTCCTGTGTAATACAGGCATAAAATCTCTACCCTTTGAATGTGTAACTGTAATAACAAAGAGTTTCATTAAAAAGGATTTATGGCTCAGCTTTGCTCAGGAAGCTGTAGTGCTTTGGGATGAATGATACAGTGTAAAAAAATTACTCGGTGATCTCATGTGTTTCCTTGGAGATGCTGGGAGCAGACCTCAGTATAGTTTCTCAACACAAAGAACATTTTTTACAATTACTTGATCAAATCATCTTGTTTCAAGAGGGAGCATCCTGTGACAGGACCCATCACATTATTATTAATGCCCAGTCACCGTTTACTATCTTTTGCTAAGTGCTCTAGATAACAGAATTCAGAATTTTTATTTGTTTGATGGAGTTGATTTTGGTTCTGTACAAAACTGTTGTCATACAACTATTGTCATCGACTTTTATTAGGATAGACTCTGCCACTGTTAAGCACTCCGAGAAACTACCTCGCATGAAGGGCCCTGTATAAATGCCAGTTCTTGTTGATAGACTAGATTAGTTCAGCCTTTTTTCACTAGAGAAGAGTCATTTAAGGGGGATCCCATAGCGGTGTTTAAAATTTCAAAAGAGTTCAATTAGGTTAACTTAAATAAGCGGTTTCCACTAGTTGGGGAGTTTGTAACCAGAGGACAGAAATACAATTTTGCGGTTAGGGGATCAAAAAGAGAATTAAGGAGGAGCTTGTGTAGCTCGCTGCCTGAAGCAGTGGTTGAATCAGATAGTATAGATGCATTCAGACGCGAGACCTTCACATGAGGGAAAGGGAAACCAGAAGGGTATGGGAAGGAGAAAAGAATGCGTTGAGACTCATGTGGAGTATAAACACCAGCATGGACTGGTTGGGCCGAGGCGTCTTTTGCTGTAGTGTGTGTTCTTTATAAATCTTTATGTTCTTTGGAGGTTCCCTGGGGGTAATTACATTAGGTTTTAGAAAGTGAGGGACTCAAATCTGCCACCTTCAGCACAAGACAAATTCACTGCCTTCAAATTGCTTGAAGTGCGTTTCACCTTGTGTGTTTCTTTTGAATGTTACTTTTAACATTTCATAGCTTTAAGTATACAATTACTATATATGTAACTGAAGCATAATATGGAGTATGTTCTAGTCCGATTTGTTTACCCCCCACTCCACCACCCGCTGACTCTGCTCAGCCAGCTGCTGCCTACTGATCGTCCGTCTGCTCTACCATCCACGGCCATGCTTTCAGCCACTACACCCCGAAGCTCTGGAACTCCCTCCCTCGATTCCTCCGCCTTGCCCCCTCCCTCCCCACTTTCAAATTCTGCCTAAAGAATTTTCTTCTTGATCGTACTTACGGTCACCTCCCCCCTCTGTCTCCCCCTGGCTCAGGGTCAGACTCCACCACTGTCAAGCAAGCTATGAAATTGCACCCTTCATTGTATTGTAATAAGTAATTTGTTGTTGACTCCTAGAAGTATTTACACCCTGGTTTGACGCAGAGTAAACCTCACTCACTTTTTGTCTCCGAACACATCTCAGCCTCAATCTCAGAAAAGGCACCTTTTGTCACTCCAGTTACCTCTCAGAGTGAAATTCTTCAATTATTTTCTAAAATAGCAGTAAATATTTTAGCCAGATTTTATTCCATTCATTAAAGAAAAAAAACGTGGAAAATGGGATTAATGTGTTTTTTAGAGAGAAAGGTAAAATTTTTTTTAAAAAAGTAGGAGAGGCACAGATACTGTTTCTCCACCTTTCCATGCAGATAATTTCAGTGTTTCAATTTAGTTTTTGGCCCATTTTTAGAAATGTGATGCATGTTTTGCTTTGTAGTGTCAAAACACAATGATGTTCGCGGCAAGGGATTAATGATTGGGAGATCATCACAACAGGTTTGTTCAGAATCAGGTTGCAGGCAGTAACAGGAAATAACTTCTGTACAGGTCCAAATATTAAGTTATAGAGACATAACTATACTGTTTGAAGTTGGGGAAAAAACGTGCCAGAGAGCATGAGGAAATAACTCCTCAAAGGAAAGGTGCAAGAGAGACCCTCACCTAATCTGATAGCAATACTTATGCACACCTGGCTGAACAAAGCACAGTTAGACACTTTATAGAAGTCATTTGTAGAAGAGCTGCATTTGATCCTGAATTGATTTACAATCAGAGAGTACACGTGACAGCACAATATTGCATTTAACCGGTTTTGTTTTCTTTTTCCATGACTGACAATGCACTTTGACAGATTTATTTACAATATCATCATTCTTTTTTCACTCCTCCAATGTTATGTACTTGTTATCCTTATTACAATATTATCCTTTTAAAGCGTTCATTGGTTCCAGGGGCTGGTTGTTGGGTTGGGGTGTGGGGGTGGGAGAGGGGTGGGGGGAGAGGCAGGGAGGAATAAAGAGGAGGAAAAGGTTACTAGGGAAGTTTCCATGTTTCCAGTTGAGGAATTCAATGCCTGGTGGATCCAGATCTGTTGTATTCAACAAAATGGCCAAAACAATTCTTATAACCATGGCGATTAGAGAGAGAAAGAAAGAATCAATTTCACTTGTAAAACTCCCACACTTATTCCACAGTGTAAGAATTTTGTAATTTTCATGTTTGGGAATCCCATTGTGATTGTATATGAATAATGCAAATCCCTGAAATAGCAATTTGCCAGCCTAACACTATATCACAGTCCACTGATGAGGAAGGCACTCCACCTAGGGGTCTAACTGGTGGGTTTTTTCCTTACATGATTGGTGTGGATGAAGAATTAATGCCCTTTGGCCCATTTGATCTTTTCCTTCCAGAATAGCCATCCTACTATCTTCCCATTGCAGCATTGATCTGTACCATATCCCATAATGTTATTTCCTAAAAGAAAACTATGTAATCTGTGTTTGAAAGAATCAACACTTCCTGCTTCAACCGTCTCCTTAGGGAGCCTGTTCCACAGGTTCACTGTTCACTCATTGAAATAGTCTTTGGGTAGATTTGTTCTGAATTTACCCCCCTTCAATCTCAGGCCGCGTCCTCTGGTTTTACTGTTCTGGACAAGTTGAAACAGCCTGTAGTGATCTATATTGTCTCGCCCCTTTAGAATCTTAAAGAGAGAAATCAAATCGCCTCTCAATCTTTCTTTTCCAGCGTGAACATGCCCAATTTATTTAGTCGCTCCTCGTAGTCCAGTCCCTCCATTTCCTCAATCGTTTTGATTGCCCTCCTCTGTATCTTCTCAATTTCTCCCATATCCTTTTTGTACTGCGGCAACCAGAACTGTACCCAGTACTCTAAGTATGATCTCACCAATGATTTATACAGTGGCAGGATTACCCCACTATTTTGGCTTGCTATTGATCTTTCGATACATCCCAACATCTGGTTTGCTTTACTCACTGCCACAGAGCATTGTTGGGAGAGCTTGAATTTATTGTCAAGATCAGAATTTATTGTATAGATCAGAAAGCTGATTTATACTTTGAACTCCACATTGCTGTGAGTCAGAGGCCAAAATTATTACAGTTCTTGCCCAAGTCATTTGGCAAAGTATCATGCTATATGATGTTGTGGCTTTTGGATTCCTGTAACATATTGGTTAGGGCACTCACCTCGCAAGTGAGAGGATCCGGCTTTGATTTCCGGGCAGGGCAAAAACCTGAAGCAAGTTTCCTTACTCCACACGCCTCTGTTTACCTTGCAGTAAGTAGGAACCCGTTTTTTAGTTGATTGGCAGATCGCCCTTTCCAGGGACAATAATACCTTCAAAAAAAATAAATAAATTGGTCACTTCAATCCAAGACTGCTGCATTTCGCCCACAAAATATGCAGTCAATTCACTTTACAGTATACTCTGTGAAACGCTTTCAGATGTCTCAAAGATGTGATAAGGCCTCATATTAAATGCAAGGACTATTATTAAAGCAGTCTGGAATGATATCCTGTGTGAGAGGCGCTATACAAATGCAAGTTGTTGTTTTTGCTAATACAATTCTTGACCAACCATCCTTTTTGCACCAATAAGCAAAACTTGCGATGAATAAGGCAATGCTATTTGTTTTCCAAAATGAGGGAAGCCATGTGCTGGGATACCATATACGCAAAACAATGAAGGAAAAAGATAGAGAAATAAAACAGAGAGGAACTGATCAAGAACTAGAACATTTTTAATGAAAATTTTGCCAAGGTTTATTTTATAGAATAGACAGTACTATTTTTCCTATCGTTATTCTGATCAAAGCAGTTAACAATGCGACAGAAGGAGCATCGCATGAGAAGTGTGCAGAATGGAACTTGCGTAGTTATAGCGACACCAAGATCACCAAACATAAGAGCTGCGTCCTGGATTTCATGTAATTCATAAATATGGAACTTTGCAGATACCCAGAGTTGCATCCTGCCAGCCCATGGAAACGGTACTTTGATATGTCAGGAAGGAGATTGTGTCGGCACAGAATTCCTGCGTCAACATGATGGGAAGATTCAATATTATGAATCGTGTTTGAATACGATTCATCATATTGAATCTTAATAATAAATCGCTCTGCCTCAGGACACTACCCTGCGTGAGGCGTGCTATATAAATGCAAGTTGTTATTGTTGAATACATTGCAAATCCAGGTACTGACTCTTGCCTTGTAGCCCTCAATGTTGAACGGTTATTTCTTTCAGGACCAAACCAGGGATGTGGCGGATATCTGAATAGCACAAGTGGCACCTTTGGCTCACCAGATATGGAATTTGATGGCAAATATGAAAAGAATTTAAACTGTCTGTGGAACATTTCCGCACCTGATAACCACTTCATCAACATCACTTTCACAGCCTTTCAGCTTGAGGCTGAAACTGATGGTGTTTGCCATGATTACCTCAGCGTAAGTACCACAGAAATTGAGTACCCACTCACAGGTAAAATAAATGTGTACAACGCTTCCATGTTAACAAAAATCTGTACATTTGATATAACACTTTTCATGTTGAGAGGACACCTTAAAGCACTTCACAAGATCTACTGTAAAGCATTTCACAGGGTATAATGTAAAGTGCAGTGTCTATGCTGTATTTTACAGGCAAATATACCAAATCATTTGCAGATAGCGTTGTCCTACAAACAATTATGAAGTGAATAATTGTTTTTAATTTGGGGGATTGTTTGCCAGGACACAAGAAGAAACTCCCTTCACTTTTTGTAGAATGCCAGGGATCTTTATCACCACCTGAAGAGGCAGGCACAATTATTTATGATTATTATTATATACACATTATATATGAGGTTTCCCCCAGTATAATATACATTGATAATTTCCTGCTAACAGTTCTGAATAATCGTGCTGTGATTATCTCACAATAATATTAGTGTTCAATATTAGTGTCAAACCTTTGTTTTTTGTGACATTTTCAGATCTACGATGAGAGTTCTAAATTAATTGGTACTTACTGTGGGTCTCAATTACCTTTCTCCGTGGTCTCTACTTATAACTTACTCGCCGTGAAGTTTTTCTCAAATGCCTTCATTGAATTAGCTGGTTTCAACGTAACATACAAGACCCATGAATGTAAGTATAATGAGGGCACACTGCGGATTGTAAAACTGGGTGGGGATATTTGTTTCTCTGTGTGAACTAATAGTTAGTAACATTTTGAATAAGGTACCATTTTTAATCCATTCAAAATAGTAAATTAATATCCTTTGGAAATAATATTGTATGGCCGGATCTAACACTTCATATATTCACAATACAATTCAATACAAAATTACATTTGTATAAAGCTTTCACAGCGGAAGGACGTCCCAAGGCGCTGGACAGTCAGGTATTTGGACTCAAGCTGGGGGTCGGGATCGGGGAGGGTAGGAGGGTGGCCGAAGGCTCAGTCGAAGAGGAGGATTTTGAGAAGCGCCTTGAAGTACGCAAGGGAGGGAGCGAGGTGAAAGGAATGCGAGATGGAGTTCCATAGGGTGGGGGACACAAGATCGGTTTGGATAAAGAAAGCTCTTCAACCCATCCGATCTCACCCCTCCAGAATACCCACCTTTCCGTCTTCCCATCACGTCAAAGTTTTTTAAACGAGTCCAGTAACCTGGTCTCAACCACTCTTCCTGGCAACCTGTTCCAATTGTTAGTTTAAAGAAAAAATTCCCACTCTCTGTCCTGAAATGTCTCTTTGCATCCCTAAACATATGTCCTGTTGTTCTATGGTACTGATGATTCCTAATGTTTTGTTCCGGGTTTGTTTTTTAAATCCCATTTAAAATTTTATACACTTCTATAAGATCCCCTCTGAGACAGTGCCATTCAAGACTGAAGAGTCCTAACTTGTCTGATTGTTGCTCATAGCGCTGTCCTTTAACACTCTAATATTACATTGAGAGAGGAATATCGCCAGTCAATCCTAACTGCTTAAGGGGAAGTTGCATGTCGGGGTGAAAAATAGCAAACTTCATAATAGATTTGATGTGATAATTTTTGCATCGAATATTTTTGGGTCAATTGGAATTGGTTTGGAAATGGCAGAATTTCAATAATCGACTGGTTTCGGGTCTGAATACATCTGCAACTTTGCTAAATGGTTTGGTCAGAATGATCATTTCAAAATTGTTCAGCTTGTATCTTGGATTAGACCCCAGTGAAATAGGACAAAAATAGTGGTTTATGAGCCTAGTGGTAGCATATCAGTCCTGTTTTACAAGATACAAGCATTGAGCTTGTATCCTATTTTTAGATGTTTTAATATGTTCTTTCCATAGAGATCTTTGAGCACAACTAGTGTGTCAAAACCAGATGGGTGTCCTAACCCCAAAACACATACACCAATTATTAACTTTATTCCAACAGTGGCCCTCCCTGGAACTGCGACCCCAAACCCACTTTGCTTTCCTCCCTCCTTCCTCTCTTGCAGTCATTCACTCACTCACCTTCTCTTTCTCCTTTCTTTTTTCAACCCTCTGAAACTTAATTTGGGTATAAACCAGACATTTAACTAGTTGATGGCAAAGCTGATCAAACACGCTAAAAAAAGATGCATTTAACTAGAAAGAACTTAACTTACTTAATAGTATTAATAAAGATTTGGTATAGCATCTTATCACATCTTCAAGATGTCTCAAAGCACTTCACAGAATTTACTGTAAACTGTAGTGACTGTATATTTTGTGGGAGAATAGTTTTCCCATTTGCCTCCATATTCACAGTCACTACATTTTCAGAATCCTCTGTGATGCGCTTTGAGATATTTTGATGTGTTAAGGTGCAATATCAAATGCAAGCATCAATATTATTTATCAAAATATTAGGGAACAACTCAAATTATACATCAAAATGACTTGCAACAGTGTGGGTCTGGTGCCACCTACTGTTCAAAAACAGTCTGCAATAATAATAATAATAATCATTTGATACAGTGTCTTTCAATCACATCAAGCGATATCTCAATATGCTTCACAGAATTTACTGTAAAATGTAGTGACTGTGTATTTAGTAGGAAGCACTCTGAATTCTGTTGTAATGGTTCAGGTAGTAGAATGAACTGTTTTTTTAATTGCATTGTTCAGTGAAATCAATAAAGCCAATTGCCAAAGAAACTTACAATCTGATACAAAATGACATTTGTAAAGTGCCATTCACATCAGGAGGACATCCCAAGGCGCTGAACTGGGACCCGAGCGGTGGGGGGTTCTGGATCAGGGAGGGTGGTGGTAGGAAGGTGGCCAAAGGCACCGTTGTAGAGGAGGGTCTTGAGACATGTCTTGAAGGAAGCAAGGGAGGGAGCGAGGCAAAGCGAATGTGGGATGGAGTTCCAGAGGGTGGGGCCAGAGAGGTTTAAGGCCCGACTGCCGATGGTGGGATGGGCGGGGGACATGGAGCAGTCTGGAGACTGCTGAACAGAGGGAGATCCACACTTGAATGGGATCCACACAACAAACCCACATTTTAACGACCGTATGATTTTATTTTGTTTTCAGTTGTCAATCTACCTATTTGTGTGTTTGTTTTTTCTAGACCCTTGTGGTGGAAAGTTCAAGGCTAACAGCACATCTCAGATCCTTACATCTCCTGAATATCCAAATAACTATCCACCTCTTACTATTTGCCACTGGATCATTGACGCTCCTGAAAATGAACAAGTCGGAGTGGTTATACAGGAGCTGGATTTACCAGCCACCCCCAACTGTAGTCTGGAATACCTCGAGATTAAAGACTCCCATATATTGGTAAAATATGCATGATAACATGTAGGGTACATATGATAACACTGGCACAGAATGCTCGATAGATGTGGCAAGGATTGATATGTTCTTCGCGAGCATGAGTTTTCACACCATGAACTGGACTTTCTAAGATTGACCAAATATTGTTTTTGTGAAACATTCATTCCACCAGACTGTCCTGTGGGATGGGAATGGTGGCGGTCTGTGATAGTCTATGCACTTCCATGTACAGCCTGCACGTTTGCCATGTTTTAGCATGAGAGTTCTGTACATCAGCCATCTATGTGCATGATTGCTGAATGGGATCCAGACTGAATGGGATCCACGCAACACTCGTGCAATAAGAAAACCCACTTTATAATGACAAAAGTGATGTTTGAGATTTCAGACCCCAGCACAGTATGGATCTATTCAGTACAAAAGAAATGACAGCATGTTTCATAGTTTTGAACCTTTTTCATTTGTGTTTAAAGTGTTTTCATTTCTCTTCTCAGGGTGATAACGGTCAGAATATCCGATTGTGTGGCTCCAATTTAATCATCCCAGCTTTCTATTCATATGGCCACAGGTTTAGAATCAACTTCTACTCAAAAGTATACCAGAATGGAAATAAATTACATCTAACATACCAATCTACAAGTAAGCTTTGCGAAATTATATATCGCGGTACAATGTACTAGCCACCAACATAAAACAGTTTACAAAGGATTTCTGTACTTTGACATTCTTTCCTTATATCATACTTTACTTGTTCCTTATGAAATATTGCAAATTGTCTTGTACAGTAAGACTCACATATGGCATATCAGTCAGGACCATAACATTTAATATGACTTACATGAAGTCCGAGTTGCAGCAAACTTGCGCAAATCGTATAAAATCCAATTTAATCAATAATCTACAATGAGCATGCGTAATTCAATGCAGCCAGTAAGTGCGCATGCAGTAATTCGTCACTGCAGGCGTTAAATGCACATGTAGTGATGGATCAAGACTATATTTCCCGCTATTCAGTGCACGTCGGCTGGTAAATCTGCATGGGTCAACAGGTCAGGACTTCATTTTCCACAATTCAATGCAGCTGGTAAGTGTGGGATAATGGAGAATAGGGGCATCACAAGTAACACGATGATTAATATGAATAGTGCGAAGAAATCTAAGTGGTTTTGAATAGGAAACTGAATTGGACTCAGATGGATGTACTTAGGCAATTATATGATTTATAAAGATAAGACTTGTGCGAGTATTACTGTACATTTAATACAATCTCCAATATTTATTCACGAGCTGAACTACATGAGTAGTTGTCTCTTGGTTCTTATAAATAAGGTGTCGCATTTGCTTTTCTCTAATTTCAGGCATTTTCCAGTTTCCATTCATTCCCAAATATACCCACCAAGATGTGCCTGATTTTTTCCAGTACTCTTGTGTGTAGCCCTTCTGCCTTATTGTCTTATAGTGCCATTAATCGATTGAGGGTATAGCAGACAGGCAAATCCATCACATTTGGTAGCACTCTCACCTCTGGGTCAGCAGATGTGAGTCCAGCTCCACCTCAGGATTTTGAACATATCCTAGTCTGACAGTGCTAGAGAAGTGGCACATTGTTGGAGATGTTATCATTTGGATGATATATTAAATCGAGGTCCTTCCTGCCTGTTCAATAATAGCAATCTTTGCATTTGATATAGCGCCTTATCACATAATTAAGACATCTCAAAGCGCTTCACGGGATATACTGTTAAGTGGATTGACTGTATATTTTGTAGGCAGCTGATGCTAATTCGCGCACAGTAGTGTCCCACAAACAGCTATGGAGTGAGGCAAGTTCAAGTGGACACTGAAAATCCAATAACACTATTTAAAAAGAAATTGGAGCTTCTTCCAAGTCCTAGCCAACAATCCTCCAGCCCAAATTGGTCATTTACTTCTAAGTAGTTTATGCTCGCATCGACTGTCATGATTGCCTACAAATACATTTCTACATTTTATAGAAACTTTGTAAAGTGCTTTATTTTATCAACATTATAAATGCTATATGCAAAGATTATTATTTTAGTATCATCCGACCATTGTGAACTACACAAAAAAACACCCCATCCTTGGGGATAGCCTCCTCTGAAACCCAAAATCAATTAAGTAGAAACTCTACAATATCCTTCCATCCTCACATCTTCTCCAGTAAAATGGTGCCACTTCAACTAATTGACACCTTTCATTCCATCCCGAACTCCAGTTATAAACTGTATTGTGTCCTGTTGAATTTGCGTTAAGTTCTATTTTGGAAGGTTTTCTTTCTCATTTTCTTCTTACTTTGTGCATATTCCATAAAATCTGACCAATGTTTTGCCAGACTGCAGCAGAGAATACAATCAGTCATTTGGCTATCTGAAGAGTCCTGGCTGGCCTGCTGAATATCCCAATAATCTGAATTGCAAAATCATTCTTCGAGCTCCAAAAAATCACAAAATCTCCCTCTTCTTCAATGCCTTTTATCTTGAATTACAAAAGGATTGTAAACTTGACTACTTAGAGGTAAGAATTTTTTTTTAATTCCATCTTAGCAATGTTAACTGTTGTCAACCTGGCTCCATTGGCATTATCGCCTCCGAGGTGTCAGTTTAAACCCCACATGGAGACATTGAACTCCTGTAATCCAGGCTGATATCCTAATGCTGTGTTGGGGGGTTGTTCCGTTGTTGGGGTGAGGGCATTCAGCATAAAATCTCCAATTGTTTAAAAACTTTGTCAAGGCTTAAACAGAGGGACAGGATCTGGGCAATGATTGACTAAATGTATTTAATTGATAGTGAATTAATGTGCACATGATTTGTATGTTAAACAATTGTTTCCTTTATTATAGTTCCACAGTCAATGATTATACAAAGAGCAATAACCCACTATTGCAAGACATGATAATGGTAGCAATCAGGTTGTCAGAAAAATAGGTATTGATTAGTTACCTATCCTTGGGAGAGTAGCAGGCAGCTGGGAGTTGGTCAGATCTGCATCTCATTGTTTTTGACTGAACTTTCTATTTTGATACCCAATTGGTTATTGTGTAAAGCCCAGAATAATCCAATAGCGCACACACCCTTAAGGTTACAACTCATAGGCCTGATGCTGTAGAGCATGTTTAGCAGCCGTGTTCGGACCACCAGGTGTCCATTTGACGCCAACTAAAATATTTTCTTCCAAGTGTTTTCTCCAATTGTCCTGATCAGCAGGCACATTCCTGGAAAACGAAATCAAGGCCACAGTGTTATTCTGCATCAATTTCTGCAGTCAACATTTCTAACATACCTTTTTACATTTTATGTTAACTCTTTCCTTACAGAGGCACTCAGGAAATTTCACGATATGTAACCAGTCCACCCTGGATGAACCATTAAAACTGTTTCCCTGTTCAGGTGGATGTTAAAGATCCCATGGAACTATTTAAAAAGTGAAGGGAGTATCTCCCAGTGTGTTGGACAACAATCTTTGCCCCCGCACCACACCCCTCCCCTTAAAAAAAATGGTTGTTCGCATCATGGGTAAATGCTCTGCATAAATTTACAGTGTTTGACTATAAAATACACTGTCACTACACTTTAGAGAATATCCTATGAAGTGCAGAGAAATTCTCCCAACTTAAAAAGCACTATATCAAATGCAAGAATTACTATTGGTATTACCTATGCTTGTACCTCTTCTTCTATTCTCTCTTCCCTGTTTTCCTGCTCTCTTCAAAATATTGATTAAATCCTTTATCTTTCCATCATCCAATTCAAATTTGTAAGATTCAGCATTGTTCTTGCACAATGATTGGTTCTGATGAAGAAGATCGTTCAACCCATCTGATCTCATTCTTCCAGAACACCCACCTTCTGTCCTCCCATCACATCATCACATGTCAGGAAAAACTCTCCTCTTTTCAAATATGGAATATTTAACATACATTTGAAAAGTCAATATGACCTTGGATTAACGTTTTACCAGACGAGCCATCCTTCGGATGATACATCACACCCCAATGCATTGATGATTTCATATTAATAATGTACCTTCAATGCATTATTAGAGGTCTGGACTGTGAGTTCAAAGTCTCAATGTAGGCCTTGAACCCACAAATTTCTGTACCCAAGGCGAGAGTGCTATCAACCAAGCCAGCCTGACTTCATGTGCAAAGAATAAGAAAAACTGATGTAAAAAGGAAAACTATTTCACTTTTTAGGATCTAATGACCACACTAACATATATCAGTTAAGATAATGTTACCAAGTAATATTCTAAACTGTCAATTACAGCAACTTGTATTTATGTAGTCCCTATCACATAGGGAAATATCTCAGAATGCTTTACAAAGACAAGTTGGCCATAGTTATGTTCGAAAAATTAGGTTTTAGAGGTGGGAGAGGTGGCAAAACGGAGGGGTAGAAAGATGGAGTTCCAGAGTTAAGAGGTTTAGAATCTGAATTACAGATGAAGGCTGGACGCTAACTCTTTTCTTTATCTCTATTCAGGTACACAATGGTACTCCAGGCCATGAACAAGCAATTGGCAAGTTCTGCGGCTATCATCTACCTAATCCTATCTTTTCTCACACTCATGAACTAACGCTAATCTTCAAGTCTGATGCAATAAGCACCTATGCTGGCTTTGAGATCACCTGGACCTCTTCTCTAAATGGTATGAGGTCAATCGAAAAAAATAAAGATGTATTTCAGCGTTAAGTACACTTGGAACTGGCTTACACATAAAATTGATCCAAAACAGCAACGTTACTGCTTAAACATATCAGTTTAATTTATTCTTTCTTTATAAAAAAAGCACCCCAGAGAATACAATCTAATAAAATTAAACTGGCATTCGGCTTTATATTACAATTTATGAAATCTTCAAAAAGTCTTAGTTAGATTACAGCCTTATAATCACTGCCAAGTAAATATTATCTATTTATTATAAAATAGTATTAATAGTAGTAATATTATGACAGTGGAGTGAACCAAAATTATTACAACACTATTAATAAAACGGAATCACCAACATGGCCATTATTCATGTATTCATTATTCCACTCTTTGTAACTCCATCCCAGAGTCCCTCCTACTCATTTCCTCCCTCATCTCATTCACCTCAACTCTCGAAAACTCTCCCTCAATCCCTTCGCCCTGTCTCCTCTCTCCCCTCTTTCAAGTCCCGCCTGAAAACTTTCCTCTTCAACCGTGCCTACGGCCATATCCCCCCTCCCCCTGGCTCGGAGTCAGGTTCCACTACTGTTATGCACTCTGTGATGCTACCCTACGTGGAGGGTGCTATGTAAGTGCAACTTGTTGTCAAGGTCCATCTCAAAACCTACCTCTTTTAACTGAGCTTTTGATCATCTTTCCCTCCCTACCCTAGAGTTTTCACCCACAGCATGGGTGCCAAGACAGGATTGGTAAGCATCTTTGGGATGTCCTACCAACATGAAAAGTGCTATATAAATGTAAATTTCTATTGCATAGTATGAGTCTCGACAGTGAAAATTGACTATTTGACCAGATGGGCAACAAAGCTCAGCCCTATCCTGTCCTCAGCCAATACTAGACTCTGGGTATCTGAAATTCAAACCGAGCTGACTGGGCCCAAAACTCAAAATGTTTTTGAAAACATTTCCGGGGATCGACCTCGTGTAGCCTCCCACTGGGCTCAACTTTCTTAAAGCACACCAACGCTGCACTGAGCAGCCTCACCATCCTTGCTGGTCTTCACAGTGGCCAAGAATATCAACTTTGACTCAATTGATTGAATCCCTCAATTAGAAGACAGCTTATTAGCTATCTTCTGCTTGCGGGATTGAAACAATTACAATTCTTAAAGAATGCTAGTAAAAGCCAGCGTAATTACACTTAACCAGAAATTCCATCTCACCGGACTGGATTTCCCCCCCATAAGTTCAGCTAGCCAGGGTTTTAGTGTATTCAAAAATAAGACTGGTCAGATGGTTAAGAAAGAATAAGTTGAGGAAAGCCCGGATATGGGACCAGGGATAGTATCAAGGATAGACACTCATGTAGAGTACAAACACCGGTCGACTGGTCAGTTTCTGAGCATTACCATCTATGAGCTGAGCCCTTTTCCCTTGGAGTGACGAGTTATCAGGAATTTACTGTTATTATAATAATAGACCTCCATAAGCTTTTCAAGGCTCTGATTTTCTGTCCTATGTTTTTAATTTCCGGTGCAGAGTGTGGTGGAACACTATATGGACCCAGTGGTTCCTTCTACAGCCCTAACTACCCTGAGGACCATTATGACAACACTGTCTGTGAATGGATCATTCAGGCACCAGTAGGACGAGTCATAACATTCAATTTCCCAGTCTTGAGTATTGATGGGGAGTGCAAGAAAACCTACCTAAATTTCTATGATGGTGTGGATTCCAGCTCAAAACTTATTAAATCATACTGCGAAACGGTAGGTAGAAAAAATGTTTGTCAATAATCTAATTCCCTCTATTCATATTCCATTGACATTTTATTCTATCACTAATAAATCCACAAAATTGTCTAGCTTTTAGAGGCTGAGGGTGAATTTGGACGCTAAGTAATTATGTCATGAGAAGGTATCTGTAGTGCATCAGCCTGGTTCAGTTGTTAGCACTCTCCCCTCTAGGTCAACGTTGTAGGTTCAAATCCCACATTTGGTACTGGAAAGTCGTAGTCTAGGCTGACTTTCTGGTGCAAAGCTGGGGAGTGCTGCATTGTTGAAGGTACCATCCTTCAGATGAGATGTTAAACTGAGATCCTATGTCTGTTCAGGTGCACAGTGAAGATCCCAGGGCATGACCTCCTCCCTTCTGGACAGTCTAAAGGGCTACATAAATAGTGTAAATCTTGACCTAGATGGAATTTTTCTCAATTGATAGGATTGCTAACACGAAAGGGTGTGTATTAGGGAACTAGACAGCTGCATTCAGTTAGCAGGCCACTCTTGCTATTTGGTATCTCAATAATAAACAAATGATCAGAAGTCAAGTGGTAAAGAATTTTAGCCAGTGGGTGTACTCAATTGGATAATTCACAAGAAAAGATTTGTAGCAAAATGTTGATTGCAGGGGCATTTCCTCAATTCCAAGCATTCCTATGTTCTTAATGGCATTCTCTGGCAATACTGTACTGTTTGATCTATAAGAACTTGCAGTATGTTTCTGACAAAGGTTTCCCTCCTTTTCTTACAGGATACTATTGCGACTTTCACTTCTTCTTCTTCCAATGTCTTTGTGAAATTCCATGCGGAGGACGCATTTCCATCCTCCAAATTCAGAATACTATGGACCAGTTAAATTACACCTACAGGATTTTACACAATATAATACAATAAGTTTATTTCAGTAATTTGTTTTGTTAAACTGACAAAAATGCATTTTGCAGACAACTATTTAGCAGCTATGACTGACCTGAAGATTTGCCAAATTCATCTGTAAACCTTGCTTTGCAGAAGTGTACAGAATGTCTTTGTATTGAGATCAGTATAGGTAGATAGTCCTAGCAGTTCTGAACAGCAGGATGGGAGAAATGTAATTCCTGATCATAGAGGAAAGAGGTTAGGGAGTCTAAGTGAAAAGGGAATTGTGAAAGGATAGACACATTGAAAGAAGTGATAAATTTAGAAGAAAGCACAAAATGTGAAACTAGTACATTTTGGTACAAATGTGAAATTAAATGAAACTGAATGTGTGGAAGGAGGGGAGCATGTGAACTAAATAGTTGAGCTATCAATGGATTACATTTCAATGGTAATTCTGTATCATCAGAGCAAACAAAAGTTTCTTAATTGCTTGTATCACAGATGGTCTTATTTGAGAATTACATTGCAATAAGTTTTCTGGTTGTAGAATTTGCTGTTTAAGATAAATAATATGATGGTCAGTGCCAGTGACTGGCATTGATCCACAATTAGTAATATCAAATGAAAAATTATTCTCCCTATTAAAATATATTAATAAAAACCTGATAGGTTTTTGTGAATCATTATAGTGAGCAACCTAGGTGTCAGGTTCGACCCCCAATTCTCCTTCCTCCTCCACATCCGGTCCCTCACCAGTACTGCTTTCTTCCATCTCTGACGCATCGCCCGTCTCTGCCAATACCTCTCTCCGAAAGCCGCTGAAACACTGGTCCATGCCTTTGTCACCTCTCGGCTGGACTATTGTAACGCCCTCCTCGCCGGCCTCCATCCACCATTATCCACAAAATCCAGATTCAAAACTCTACCGCCCACATTCTCAACCGCACCAAACTCCACTCCCCGATCACCCCAGTCCTTGCCAGACTGCACTGCCTGTCTGTCCCAGAGAGGATCAACATCAAGATCCTCATCCTTGTCTTCAAATCCGTCCACTCCTCTGCAGCTCCCCCTCCCCCCCACCCATCTCTCTGACCTCTCTCCTCAAAACAGTGCCCATTGCCTCCGTTCCTCTCGGTCTGGCCTCCTCCTTTCCCCCAAGCCCTCCGCTCCACCCTCAGCAGCCGTGCCTTCAGCCACTATGCCCCGAGGTTCTGGAACTCCCTTCCTCACACCCTTCACCTTGTCCCCTCTCTTCCTATTTTCAGGTCTCTACTGAAGACCTTTCTTTTCGACCGCGCCTTTGGTCACCTTCATCCCCCTCCCCCTGGCTCGGCCCCAGGATCTGTCACTGTGAAGCGCTCTGAGACGCCGTCCGGTGTGGAGGGTGCTATATGAATCCAAGTTGTTATTGTTGAAACATTCATTCAATAATTAACCAGTGCAAGATCGTATACGCAGCTAGCTGTATGGAAGGTAAACCACAAGAAAGGTTTGAATGAAGAAAGCCATTTGGCTCATTTGATAATGTGTCATCTGGCTTGGTAAGTAGCACTCTTGCCTCTTGAGTTAGCAGATTGTAGGTTCAAGACCCACTCACATCAGGACTCGGAACCCAAGCCTATGATGACACCCCAAAGCAGTGCTGGGGGAGTCCTGCATTGTTGGAGGTGTCGTCTTTCGGATGAGACATGAAACCAAGTCCTCTTCAGGTGATAATTAAAGATCCCATGGCACTAGTTAAAGATGGAAGGGAGCTTATCCTGGTATCCTGGCCAAGAATCCCTCAAATGAATGCGCTCATTCACTTCACAGCTGTTTAGGGACATTGCTGTGCACAAATTGAGTGTTGTGTTTGCCTACAAAATACTCAGTCACTACAATTCACAGTAAATTGTGTGAATCACTTTGATTTGTCCTTTCTCTGCTGCCATGTAGACCCTTACTACTTAAGTGCTCATTAGTGGGCGATAATCTCTATATTTACTGAACTGCACAAGGGAAACTATCGTCTCAGCCCCTGATATTTGGAGGTGTTTTCATCCCTCCCCAATTTGATAGACATTATGCATTATGTTTCATTNAAAAAAGATATCATATCCTGTAAAACTTACTCCCTTTGACTGGATCCTATGCAAATCCAGTTGGTTTCTCTCCCTCCAAGATTTGGATTATTTGAGTGAAAACAAATGTGTTAAATTTCTGAAAATTAGAAGCACATCCGAAAGCAAATTAGGACTAAATCAGTAAAATCGGGGATAAAATCATACTTTTGGTGCCATGCATTTTGCATCATTCAACTGAGTTCCATTTCTTTTGGAGGGAATCCGCATGTATCCCTTATGGCATCCTGTTCCCTAAAAAAGAAATTGAACCTTTAATTGTAAAATATAACTCCCATTAAAGCTGCCTTGACTTCTACTAGTTGTTCTACCTATTCCGATTGGACTCTGCTTTCGACATTGGTGATGCTTGCTCTATGTTATACAGGACTTAAAATATCTTCCCTTTAGTTTAATTTTAACCTGACATTATATACTCACTGGTATAAAGATTTGCAAGATATGCCAGAGTATTTGCAATTTATTACAATTACAAGACAGCTACAAAGTTTTCTGATTCAATGCTATATCCAATTCAAACAGTTCCTTCTAACCTATTGCTCATATTTGTTTTTCCCAAACATTGTTAGAGTAACGGAACAATTGGACAAAGTGGCACTGCCTGGTAACATATCTGTTACTTTAAGTTAATCAATTCCCTCACATTGGCAACACTTCCGATATCACAGTTTGCTCTTTAAAGGTTAAAAGAACTGGCTGCATTTGCCAGCTATATGCAGGTGCTGAGATGCTGTTTGGTTTTCCACAATCAGGTCAAGGGTTTTAGTTTCATCTTCAATTGAATATAGAGGAACATCGATAGTAGTTAATAAAGTATGAGCATGCTAGGGGTGACCTCAGTGCACCCTTCCTAGCATCAACAACTGGTAAACAATCCTGCAATTCTTCCCACTTAGTTCCTGTTAACTGTAAGCCAAAGCCCTAGGGTGGTCCTATCTAAACAACTAGTGAGAAGCTTGCCAGACAGTGCTTTCAGTGGCAAGCTATAATAATAATAATCCTCACATTTGATATAGTGCCTCATCACATCGTTGTGACATCTCAACAGGTTTTACAGAATATACTGTAAGGTGAATTGACTATATTTTGTCAACGAAAGCTATGTGGTTTTAGCTATTTAAATTTCAGTAATGCTGGGTTCTCTAAGCTTTGGGTCTTGCCAACATGCACCTGATACTCTTGGATTTGGGTAAGTAGATTGCCTCCCTCCGGGGAGGGAGTGCTCATTCCATTCCAAATACTGTTAAGCAATGATGATGGATTTCCACATGTGTCAGATGCTCAGCTGACCAAAAAAAGGAAACAATCCTGTTTATATCTACCAGTGGAAGGTGCCGGTGTTAGACAAACTGGGATTAGCCCACTTGTGTTTTTGGAGTCAGTGGTAACTCTATTGGTGTATCTTGTTTAGAGGTAATGATTGAATTTAGCTCAGGAAAATTTAAATCATTTTTCTGCCAACTACAGTACAAGATATGGCAGTCCCAAAGTAACTAATGGAACAATTAGACTAGTGTGATTTGGTGCCTTAATAATAATGGCCATACCCAATAGAGGCAAGGAGTGTGAGGCATTGCAAGGAAGTTCTTTCATATCAATTCAGCTTTGCATAAGTTGTAGAATAATTGCAGTCTAACTGCATCCAGTAGAAAAGAAAGTTTGGAAATAAGTCTGAAACAATCCTACCTTTAGGTCTACCTTTAAAGGCAAGTGCAATTTATTAAGGAAGGGGGAAAATTAATGGGGGATTACCAGATCTTTATTATCATTATTTATTATCATTTCAGATGCCAGTAGAGCAGAAAGCTCTGTGTGTATTGATGCTTAAACAGAGCTTAACTCAGTTGGAGCTACCAAGTTACACCAGTACATTTAGTATAGCTTTAATGCAATATTTATTAAATGATCAATTACTTTTACGAGTTACTTATTGACAGGCAATGAGAATATTCTCTGGCAATTCATAAATAATAAGGAACAATGAGAGGAACACAGTAGATGTGTGATTCATGATAAATAGAGAAAAGAACATAAGTTAAGGGTTCATAGAGTAATTTCAGGATAGATACAAAGTATTCCTTTACCTGGAGCATAATTAATGCCTGGAAAGGTGGTTGAACCAGAACAGCTTGATGCTGTAATGGTGATCTCGTGAAAGTCTAGGTTGGTGTAACTATAAACTGTTTTCTATTTGAGTTCTGGTTCCCAGGACACTGGTTTAACACTTTGTTGTTGTGTTATGTCAGTATCCTACACATCAGCTCACAAACATGTTTGGATAAGCCAATGGTGGGTACAGGTGGCTTCCCCTAAACATTGTTATGAAGTGGTGGGAGGAAGGGAAGAGTCATACAGATTGCCAGACATCAACAGTTTTTCTTTGTCTGGCAAGCTTTCTGCTACTTGACCAGCTAGGTCCACCCTACCTGTTTTGGCTTTGTTTTCAGGGTTAACATGAGACAAGTGAGAAGAATCACTGCCACCAATGACCAATTTGCCCCTCGCAGACCTTTCGCTTAGCCAGGCTAGCTGGTCTGTCATCAGCCCTGGATTACTGAGGAACCACCAGGCGCGAGGACTGGATTACTGAGACTCCCACAGAAGCTTGACTCGAATTTGACATTCTGTTGCCAACCATGTCACCATGTGGCCAGCTCAGATCTAAGGAGCATCAACACAATTATCTCTAAAAATACATCCACAGAGCAAAAAGTAGCATGTAAGGTAACAATAACAACAAATTGCATTAATATAGATGTTAGAATTTTAACTTGCACATAGCAAAAAACACTGCTTGGAGAATACCTACTGTCAAATTGTACCCAGTACAATTAAACTTTAAATAATATTATGTTAAAATTTTCTTGATGGGCCAGTGGCCTATCCTTATGAGGGTAGCCTGCATCTGCATTATAACTAACCTGCACCACCATCATTCCAATGCCCTTTTCGAAAAGAGATAATGTGTAGAAAATACTTTTGTTTCCTTGTCTCTAAACATGCAGCATAACTGCAGGACATAGATTCAAGATAATTGATAAAAGAACTAGAAGGGAGATGAGGAGAATTTTTTTTAAACGCAGAGAGTTGTTACGGTCTGGAATGCACTGACTGAAAGGGTGATGGAAGCAGATACAATAACAACTTTCAAAAGAGAATTGGATAGGTACTTGAAAAAGAAAAGATTTCAGCGGTATGGGGAAAGAGCAGGGGCATGGGACTGATTGGGTAGCTCTTCCACAGAGTTGGCACAGGCACATAGGGCCAAATGATCTGCTTCTGTGCTGTAATATTCTATGATTCTATGATAATCATTCCCATTAAAATTAAGCCAATGTTTGGAAACATGAGTGGAAATTAACATATTGAATGATTTGTGATTTTATGCTGCTGCTTAAATGGATATTAACATTCTTAGGGAAAGCATATTGGCATGAATTAATAGAAGTAACAATTCCAATAAACATTACTAACATATTCTAATATCCACTTACATTCTTATGTCCTTGCTCTTGTTTACATACAGACTTTGCTAGCATTTAAGCTTCAATTCTAAAAGGTCCTTATCCTTGCATCTGTTGCTGCCAAACATAACCAGGCTCTAAAATTAGAGCCACTTTAACATTATCAGTGGCCTAGTAACAGGAAGTCTCTGAGAAAATTGACCTTTCTGTATCAACTTCATTTCACTGACAGACGGAAAGGCTCGGTACCATTGTTTATTGTTGAAAGGAAGCAAGAGGTTTAGGTTATTACACGCCTGGTAATTCTCTTGATTTGCAGGAGGTTCAACTGGGACTAGAAAGAACCATGTGCATGTCTAAAAAGGTAAGAGAATATATCACCTGTGATAGTAACAAATAATCTGTGTTACTGTTTTAAATTACCTGGCACATTTGTCTACATTACAACAGTTAGTGTAAACAAATTGAGAGGTTGTCATCTACTAAAGTGTTGTTCTACTTTACACTTTAAATTTACTAAGCAGAATTAAATCCACATTTACGAGCCAACGGAAATCATGTTTAGAACAGAGTATTTTTGATGGTCTGATTCCGGATTGAACATATCTCATTCCTGTACATTGCATGTTCCATTATGAGTGTGGGCAACACGTGGAAATCAAGGAGGAGACTGTTTTGAATTTGACTTATTATCTTCTGGCTGCACACTGCAGTAACTGCGTGAAGCTTCTTCGGCAGTGTCACTTCCTCTTGCGTGCCTGTCGCAAGTCGTGGAGTCCACAATTCTCTTCTGTTAAACACTGAAATGGCATACATGGCGTGCCAGTGGTACAGATTCCATGTGGTTGCTTATTAGTTTGGTGCTCATTGTACCAATTTCAGTGCTGCTGTTAATGGCGAGACATGAATAGTAGAGTTCAGAGGTTTCCAAACTTTCTTTTGCTGTGCTTCTATCCTTCCCCCCACCCTCCCTTTCGAGGTTCATTCCTATGCACTTCCCCATATTTTTGCATAGAACAAGAAGATTTTATTTGCTCGGCTAATATTGCTTAAGACAGAAATCAACATAAATAGCACAGTGCCACTACTCATTCTATCATATAACTCTACTGGCACTTGGCCTACATTTTTACAACACATATGTACTGTACCATGAAAAGCAGATAATAATAGAAAGTATATAATACACATACACATTACGTCTGTCTTCTATCTATCTATCTTATATATACTAATACCAATAAAACGACGATATCTGTCTGCGCGTCAAGAAGGATCTCAATAACCGATTGACATAGAGACATGATATATAACTCATCAGAAAGGTCTTGTAACTGGGAGTGACATGGGCATATTTGTTTTCAAGTATCTCCTATCGTTCAGTTGTATTCAGTTTCGCATTTTTCACTGCAGTTACACCTGGTGGCCCCCAAGTCAAAGTGGCGCAGTGGCATTCTACGTCACAGAGCACCTACGTATGTACCCACTCACTGTAGTTACACCTGTGGCTGGCCAGATGACCGTGGCGCTGTGGCATCCTGCTTCAGAGCAGACACGTAGTTAACCGGTGGTAATAAAATAAAGAAAACAAATGAAGCTAAGCCACGGAAACAACAAAATTACATTTTTAAAGCCTGAGTCCTACCACAGGAGACCTCCCAGATGAGTATAGATGAAGATGAAATGTCTGTTTGTGAATCAGGAATTCTGTAGCTCAGTGGTTAGAACACTTGTCTTGCAAGTGAGAGACCTGGGTTCGATTCCCAGCAGGGCAAAACCTTGGGCAAGTTTCCTTACTCCATATACCTAATAATAATCCCTCAAAAAAAGAATAATTAATAATAATTTGGTCACTTAATCCAAGATTGTTTGTGAGGCACTCCTGTGTGCAATTGGCTGCCACATTTTGCCCACAAACATACAGTCAATTCACTTTAAGGTATAGTCTGTGAAGCGATTTGAGATGTCTTGAAGACGCGCTATATCAAATTATTATCATTATAATCTACATTCCGTACTGGATCCTTTGGTTGCAAGCATAGCTGCAACAGGTATAGTTATCATAGAATCACAGAATTATACAGCACAGAAGGACATCATTCAGCCCATCGTGTCTGTGCCGGCTCTTTGAAAAGAGGTGTCCAAATCAATCCCACTCCACCGCGCTCTCCCCATAGCCCTGCAAATTTGTCCTACCCAAATAATTATCTACTTCTCTCTTAAAAGTTGTTATCAAATCGGCTTCCACCACCTTTTCAGGCAATGCATTCCAGATCTGAACAACTCGCTGTGTGAAAATATTTCTCCTCACTGCCCCATGGTTTCTTTTACAACTATTTTAAATCGGTGTCCTCGGGTTACCAACCCACCCGCCAGTGGAAATAGTATCTCTTTGGTCACCCTATCGAATCCCCTCATAATTTTGAAAACTTCTATTCAGTCTCCTCTTAACCTTCTCTGCTCCAAGGAGAATAATCATAGCTTCTCTAGTCTCTCCTGATAACTGAAGTCCCTCATAATAATAATCATAGTAATAATCCTTGCATTTGATATAGCGTTTTTCAAGTCTTCTAGAGGTCTCAAAGCCCTTCACAGAATATGCTGTAAAGTGAATTGACCGTATATTTGTGGGCGAAACGCAGCAGCCAATTGCGCACAGCAATGTCCCACAAACAGTCGTGGACTGAAAATGAACAATTTATTATTGTTTTTGTTTTGGAGGGATTATTATTATTATTATTATAATATTATTATTATTGTGGAGTAAGGAAACTTGCCCAAGGTTTCGCCCTGCCTGGAATTGAACCCAGGTGTCTCGCTTGCAAGGCGAGTGCTCTAACCACTGAGCTACAAGACTCCTCATTCCCGGTATCATCCCGGTAAATCTCTTTTGCACCTTCTCCAATTCCTTGACATCCTCCTAAAGTGTGTGCCCAGAACTGAACACAGTCTCAAGCTGAGGCCTAACCAGTGTTTTGTAAAGGTTCATCATAACTTCCTGACTTTTGTATTCCATGCCGTTATTTATAAAGCCTAATATCCCATATGCTTTTTTTAACAGCTTTATCTACCTGTCCTGCCATCTTCAAAGATTTACTTATATGACCCCCAGGTCTCTCTGTTCCTTCACCCTGTTCACCACCACTTTCTGCTTTCTGTCTTCCAGCCAGTTCTGTATCCATGCTGCCACTGTGCCTTTAATGCCATGGCCTTCTATTTTGCTTACAAGTCTCTTATGTGGCACTTTATCAAACGCCTTTTGAAATTCCATATAAACTACATTAACTGCTCTACCAAGCTAGTTGCATATAAATACACTTACCTCCCTCTCCAACTCTCTTCCCATTGCTCTCCACACAGAGAGCCATGTCCAGAAATAGGTATACAGTAATATAATAATATAAGCTGTATTTAGGGGATCTTCTGTTACTGTATAAGTATTATACAGGAGGACATGGGGGAAGAAAATTCAAACATTAGTTTACTTTTCATCCAAAGACCTTCCCAGCACAAAGCCACACATGTGTGTTGCCAGGTTCTCTCCCAACCTCGTGTCAAGCACTGTAGCCCCATCCTGCATCTGTGCTCTCACCTTGTGTCTCTGTCCTTGGCACACCCTCTCACTCACACATCCATGCACTATAAAAAGCTGACAACAATATTAATAATAAGCCTTGCATTTGATGTAACGCTTAATCACATCATTGAGACGTCTCGAAGCTCCTCACAAAAATATACTGTAAAGTAAATTGACTGTATATTTTGTGGATGAAATGCGCAGAGCAGTGAGTGCCCCACAGACAGCTGTGGTTGGGATGACCAAATTATTAATTTTTTTTTGCAACCGGCAAGGGGGTACAGGTGGCAACCGTCATTCGCTCACTGATAACCTCGTCAGCTCTAGTAGAGAACAGCTAATGGTTACCACTGACTGGATACAGACTGTGCTGAGTGGAGTGTCCATGAGCACAATGCAATTTACATTGATGTAGCAGCTTTCGTGGCAAGAGGATGTCACAACTGGCTTGACATTTCTGGCTGGGCACCAGAGCTGAGGATAATAATAATAATAATAATAATAATCCTTGCATTTGATATAGCGCTTCTCACGTCTTCCAGACGTCTCAAAGTGCTTCACAGAATATACTGTATATTTGTGGGCGAAATGCAGCGGCCAATTGCGCACAGCAGTGTCCCGCAAACAGTCGTGGATTGAAGTGACCAATTTTAGTATCGTTTTTTTTTCTTGAGGGATTATTATCAGGCGTGTGGAGTAAGGGAACTTGCCCAGGGTTTCACCCTGTCGGGAATCCAACCCAAGTCTCTCGCTTGAGAGGCGAGTGCTCTAACCACTGAGCTACAGGACATCTGATGGGAACTGAGGTGGGTGGGAAGGTGAAAGATGACCAAAGGCACTGTCCCATTGGTCAGTCTTGAGACAGACCTGGATGGCAGGTGAGGGAGGGAGTGACACTGTGGGACCAGCGCTCAGCCTCCTACACCAATGGGAAGCTGGCAGTCTCCTGCGCCTGCATGGATTGGCTGGAAGCGCGGAGGAGGGGGGGGGGGGGGCTGAGCAGGGAGGGTGAGTGGCAGCTGGCATCCCCGATTGCCTGGTTCTGATTGGCTGACTGGCTCAAAGGGGGCTGGCGAGTTCTATGGTCTGATTGGCCGCTTGTTGTCCCTGTCGCCGGATTGGTCGGCGGCTGCCAATCGCCTGATTGGCTGCTGCAGCCGCTGCTCAGGTCGGCCTCCAGTGCAAATATCCTTTTAAAGCCAAAGCCTGAGAGAGAGAGGGAGAGGGAGGGAGACAGTGAGGGGACTGACTGCTGACTCAGGGGCGGGAGGGAAAGAAAAGGGTCGGACTCACTGACTGACTGACTGACGGTTCGGCCTCTCAGGGGGAGGAGGGCCTGGGGGTTGGGGTTGGGTTGTGACGGGGGAGGGAGGCGGGCGGTAGGCAGTTCCGGTGGAGACGGACAGTGAGGAGGAGGAGAGGGAGACGGAGAGGTCGGGTAACGGCTTCTACGTTTGAATTTATTATTGTGTGTTTTTATTTTTTTTTGTTGTAAAAAAAAACGATTTCTCTGTTAAACGTTAAACGAGAGTCTTTCCCCCCGAGAGTGGGTGTGTGTGTGAGAGAGAGAGGGAGAGAGAGGGGGTGTGTGTGTGTGTCAGATCAGCTGCTTGTTTGTACCGAGGAAGTATGTGCCCTCCTCTCTCCCCCTCCCCCCCTCCCTCCCTCCCCCTCCCTCCCCTCAACCCCCCCCCACAAAAAAAAACTTGCAACGAAAATAAACCGACGAAGAGGAAAAGTATGTGTAGCCTCAGGGCCCTCCGTCGAGGGCCAACTCCCTCGTTCTCCTGAGCGATAAGGGCTTTTAAATGTAACCTCCCCACAGCTTCACATCCATCCATCCAGTCAGTCAGTCCAGTCAGTCACTGGGGCCAAAGGGGTGGTCGCTCTGGGTAACATCTTCCTCTTCCTCGTTTTGTAATTAATTAATTATTCGGTCGTTTATTTTTTTTAAAAAAAGAAAAAAAATGTCTCTCTCTCTCTCTGCGCAGAGAATGTCGAAATCGCTGAAGAAACTGGTGGAGGAATGCAAGAAGAACCAGGGCGAGTTAGACCTGTGCGACAAGGGCATCTCCAGTATGGTGGACGTCCCGGGACTCTGTAAGTGCTCCGCGTGGGACCCCCCCCCCTCTCCCGCCCGCCCGCCCCCCCCCCCACCTCTCTGGTCTTCAGCCGGTTTCGTGCCGTCTTAATAAAACTTGCATTTTTTTTAAATGGAATGATAATAATAATAATTTGGTCACTCGCTCCGCGATCGTCTGCGGGACGCTGCTGTGAGCGATTGGTTGCCGCCTTTTGCCCACAAAAATATCCAGTCAGTTCACTTCGCGGTATATTTATTCTGTGAAGCGCTTTTGAGATGTCTCAAGGACGCGATAAGGCGCTATATCAAATGCAAAGATTATTATTATGTGATATATCGTTGGAATTCTTGGAAGTGCTTCACACGATATACTACAATGTGTAGTGACTGTTTGGCCTGATATAATCCAATAAAACTTGGATTTGATGCAATGACTGCCTTATTGTGTTGAAATGTAGCAAAGCGTTTCACAGGATTCACTGTAAAGTCACTATTGGTAAGTGAACCCACTGATGAAGCATTTTTGTTTAACTCGTAAATAAATAGTTAATCTACTTTATTCTGTGAAGCGCCTTGAGACATCTCAACAACGTGATAAGGCCATGTATCAAATCAAATATTATTATTAACTTTTCAGCTGAACTGTTATTCAAAAATTTTAATTTTGATGGCAAATTCTGGGGCAAAAATATCTGTAGTTGGAATCTGCCCAGGACCCTGTTTATACTCTCTTAGTTCCCATTCAGAACTGTTTATTTGATGCTTAACATACAGTATGGATCTGATGATGATAATAAAATAATAATGATAGTCCTTGCATTTGGTAAAGCATCTTGGGTTTAACAGGACATATTGTGAAGTGTAGTGACAGAGTGTTTTGTGGGCGAACGCGGTAGTGTAGTTGCGCACAGCAATGTGCCACAAACAGTCATGAAATTAATGACCAATTTTATTGGGGGGATTGTAGGCCAGGACACCGGGAGAAACTTCTCTTTTAAAAAAAATCCACCATAAGCAGACATGGTCTCAATTTAACATTGCATCCGAAGGACGGGTTCAATTGTGAAACATTGTACAAAAGATTTGTATTTCAGATCAACAGCTAAAATCCTTTTGGAAAGTATAAATCTTCAGGGTTCTGAAATGCTATCCCGCGCAAAGGGTACTAATCAAATTCAAGTTGTTGTAAATGGAAATGCAGTAAATTGTTTATGAATCTTTGATCCCCAGTTTTCATGACTGATCTAACGTCTTTGTAAAAAAGATTCTTCTGTAAAGATTTGGCTGTAAATCTTTTATAAACTTCAAATGATGCGTTTGATTCACCCAGCGTCTTACATATCAACACAACTACACTTTTATCATGCAGTAGTGATTGGCGAAATCCCTTCAGCTGTGAGAATAAATTCCAGAAATGACCTCCAATCACTTCTTTAAGTAATTTCACACACTAATAATATAATAATAATAAGCCTTGCATTTGGTGTATAGATATAGCGCCTTATTACGTTGTTGAGATGTCTCAAAGCGCTTCACAGAATATATTGTAAAAGGGATTGACTGTGCATTTTGTGGGTGAACCTTGTGTGCAAATCATATGTACAACATATTTGTGTCATAACTGTTGCTGAGTCAGGCTGACACACCATTGCACTTGTATTGTATTTCCATACAAATTTACAGTAAACTCCTGATAACTCTGGCTTAACTTGTCACTGTCACCTAAGTGGCCATGCTGTCAATATCCAGTTTGTTTCCCATGCAAAATATTAATAAGGTTTGCTTGTCACTGGTTAACCCGTAAATAGTCGCATTCTAGAAATTCTCGTAATAACACAATGTAAAATCGATCCATGACCTGAAGCGAACAGAAAAATATTTAGTTTTCACATATAACCTGGAAATGCAGTATCTTTGTTATATAATACACTATAGTGCATCTCCCGAGAAGTGGAGTTTCCAATACAGTAACAGAAATAAACAATAAGGAAACAACAAAAAAGTACATTAATAAGCGCATAATAATCTTTGCATTTGATCTAGCATCTTTTCACATCTTCGAAATGTCTCAAAGCGCTTCATAGATTATATTGTAAAGTGAATTAACTGTATCTTGTGAGTGAAACGCAGCAGCCAATTGCCCACAGCAGCGACCCACAAGCAATCGTGGATTGAGTTTTTTTTTGAGTGGATTATTACCCCCAGAAGAGCAATCCGCCAATCAACCAACAACCTACTTACTGCTAGGTATAAAGAGGCATGTGGAGTAAGGAAACTTGCCCAACGTTTTGTCCTGCCTGGGATTCGAACCCAGATCCTCTCGTTTGCAAGGCGAGTGCTCTAATCATTGAGCTACAGGAGTCCATGTCAAGTATATTCCTATAGATATGCTTAACAAGTTTTAACAAACTGACAGTCAAAGGGACCGGGGTTGTCCCATCATACTGACAGCTGCTCGCTCTACATGGGTGCAGTGTGCATTAGTGATCACAACACCCTCTTGTGGCCCTGGAGGACCTATGCCTAACTCGCCACACCAAATTGTACTGAGCACTTTTCCCTTTGAGTGATGAATGTTATCAGGAGTTTACTTAATGTATATATTGTACCTATTATATCGAGAGGATGTAGGGATCAGGGTGAAGGGAGGCAGAGAGGTGGGAGGGCAACCAAAGGCACGAACGAAGAGAAGGGTCTTTAGACCGGCCTTGAAGGAGGCAAGGGAAGAAGCGAGGCGAAGGGACTATGGGATGGAGTTCCAGGGTGTGTGGGCAGAGAGGCTGAAAGCCCAGCCAACGATGGTAGAGTAGGTCGGGCGGGAGACATGGAGCAGACCGGAGACCGCTGAAAGCAGGGAGCGGGAAAGTTGGTAGGGAGTCAGCAGGTCAGAGAATTAGGAGGGGGTAAGGCCTTGAAAGTGAGGACGAGGATCTTGAATTCGATCCTCTGAGGGATGGGGAGCCCGTGAAGTTGGGTGAGGGTGGGAGTAATGGGGTCACGGAGCCTGGTGCTCAAGAGTACATGAGCTGCAGAGTTTTGGATGATCCGCAACTTGTGAAGGGAAGAGTTGACAAGGCCAATGAGGAGGGAGTTTCCGTAATCGAGCCTTGATGTGACGAATGCGTGGGTAAGGATTTCGGTAACCTGAGGGGTGAGACAGTGGCAATGTTGCAGAGGTGGTGGTAGGCAGTGCCAGTCATGGCGTGGATGTGGGGGTGAAAGGACAGCTGGGGCTCAAACCGGACGCCTAGATTGTGCACTGGTTCGGTGAGCCAGCGAGGTTGAGGGTTTTAGATCCGCAGGAGCGAAAACATTTAAGTAGAGAACATTCATAGAATTTCTCACAGCTGAAGAGATTTCACCAATTGAGATTCACTATTGCATGATGAAAGTATAGTTATGTGTTGATACAATAAGACTCTGGGTTAATTGTGTGAAAATCCATTCCTGAGCCAGATGGCTCTGCAGCATTTCAGGGCACTGGTGATGACAGCCCAGTCAGCCTGGCTCATCAGCAGGACCTGGACGGGCCGACCAGTCAGTGAGGGCAGGGAGTCATCCCACTGATCTGTTAACCCTGCCAGCCAAAGCTCTGGGGTGGAGTGGTCTGAGCTGGACAAGCAGTGGGAAAACTTGCCAAGTAATGTTCTCAATGGCAAGCTATGCAGTTTTAGCTGGATGGACTCCAGCAGAAGTCTAACCAGCTAAAGTTTTGGCTCTTGAGCCATGTATGCCTAATAATTTCATTAATTAGGTAAGCAAGATGCGTCACTCCACGGAGAAAGTGTGCATTCCATTCCAGTAAATATCTCTGGAATATCCATGCACAGGTGGGATGCATGGAAATCTCAGTTTGGTTTAGTTACTGCATTCAGTATAGCGCCTTATGTGATCTAGACATCTGAAAGTGACTTCATTGTGTATTTCTAAGCAAAAGTGGCAACTCATTGGTACAGTAATGTCCCACAAATTCCCCTTCACTTTTCGAATATTCTCATAAAATCTTTTAAATTGAAATGTATTAACAATAGGTTTGAATTAATACAGGGAATGTAGGTGTAGGTTATCACTTCCATTAAGATTGGTTCTGTTTAGGGATGATTGAGATTGTTAATTTCCACTCACGTTGCCTTTTTTTGTTTGCAGTCAGCCTCTCCAACATCGCCCAGTTGGTGCTGAGTCACAACAAGTTGACAGGTAAGTGAGCTTCCAAGATCGTAACTCTCATGAAACCAGTTTCAATCTACAGTCCACCTTAGAAGCTCCCGAACCAATTTTCTGTTCCAGCTTACAAAAGATGGGCCTGGGGCCAATTGTAGAACTTCAAACTCTTTCCCCCCCCAACCCACCCCAGCCCTTCACTCGTCATGACTTCAATGTGTCTATCAAATTTCACAACACGCCCTCTTCCCCGCTAAATCAGGAATTGTGTTATTTTGAGTTTTTTGAACTACCAGATATGACAACAAAATCAGTAAAAACAAAAAATCACAGGAGATTTTTGCAAGGTATGGAATACCAGAAATAGTGATCAGTGACAATGGGCTATAATTTGTAAACAAAGAATATAGGAACTTTACGAAGGATTGAGGGATCCAGCACAGAACAGCATCCCTGGGATATCCACAGAGCAATAGGATGGTAGAGAAAATAGTGAAAAAATAGATAGAGAAGAAACAGAGGTTAAGTGAATCGGTGGTATCACCAGGCTGTATGAAAGGGAAAATAACAGCATATGTAATCCACAACTACTAGATAGTTTTTTTCGTAATAAAACAAGTCTGTTCCTACTTTTGTCCAAGCTGGCTGCGGTTTCTCGTGCCACATGATTGGCTCTAGCCTCTTTATTTTGATACATGGCATAAGGATCACTAGGTAAACATCTCTCTCAACTCTCACATGACACCTATCGCCTTGACCCCATTCTCACATATTCTATCCCGCATCTGCTTCTCTTCCCCTTCCCTCCACCCCAGCTGACATCTTCATCTCCCCATCATTATCCTATCTTAAAAAATAAAAAAAATCTTTACCACTCCAAACTCTCTAGCTCCAATCTACCCTTGTCCAAAGTGCTGGAACTTGCCGATGTATTCCAGCTTTGCTCTTTCCTCTTCCAACACTCTTTGTATGAGTCCTGGCTTCTGCCCCCATCCCAGCACCAAGACAGCCTTGGTCAAAGGCACAATTGATAACCTCTCCACCTGCAACCATGGCTCTTGGTGCCCTCTGGTCCTCCTCGATCTCTGCTGTTTTTAACAGGGATGACCACTTCATCCTCATCTATTATTTCTCCTACCTGGTAAATCAACAAGGCTCTGCACTTTCCTGGTTTTACTCCTACCTGTCCCAGCATTGTCTCTATTCTTACAGCTTTGCCTATGATGTTTGCATGGTCAAGTTTGGCATTCCACAGGGCTCTATCAATAATATTTCTTGCATTTGATATAGCGCCTTATCACGTCGTTGAGACATCTCAAAGCGTTTCACAGGATATACTGTAAAGTGGATTAAATGTGTATTTTGTGGGTGAAACACGGCAACCTGTTGTGTACATCAATATCCCACAAACAGCCAAGGAGTCAGTGACCAATTTTATTTGGGGGTTTGTTGGCCAGGGCACCAGGAGAAACTCCCTTCATTTTTGAATAGTGCCATGGGATCTTTAACATCCACCTAAAGAGGTAGATGGGACCTCAGTTTAATGTCTCATCCAAAGGATGGTTCTTAATCCTCTGCTTTTCCTCATTTCGTGCTCTCCAATGTGATGTTATCTGCAGTCCATTTCAAGATGTACGCCTAATATTGCCTGCATTTACATTGCTATCTCCACCCTTATCTCTAGGAATTCTGTCAGAACATTAAGTCCTCGATGAACCTTGAAGTTCTCTGACTCAACAACATAACTGAAACTTTCCTGCTTGACTCCTTGCTTCCTCAACTCGGGTGCCAATCATATTGACCTCCCCAGTTGCTCTCTCCAAATCGCAAAGCTAGCGATGCACACCTTTGTCTCCTCAAGACTCAACATTTCCAGTGCCTTGCTTGCTGACCTCCACAGCTACATCTCTTGCCAACGACATCACTCTATCTTCTCCTACACCAGGCTTCACAAACTCATCACCCCATATTTGGCTGGCTCCTCTGGTTTCCTATTTCCCTCATTGAATCAACCTTAACATCATTATCCTTTCCTCCAAATGCCTCTGTGGGCTTGCCCTCTGATCTCACTTAACTCAACTCTTCCCCCGCCAACACCACATTCCATCCACTCTGCTATCTGCGGCATGCTTCGTGTCCCATTATGGTTCTGCCCTATAGTTGATGGGTGAACTTTCAATCACTTTGCCCTGTTCTCTGGAACTCTTCCAAAATCACACCTCCTCTTCCCCTCCCTCTCTTCTTTCAAAACCAATCTTAACAACCCATCTTTTTGCCTGTCCCTATGAGTGATAGATCAGATTGGAAGTGTGGAGGAAATTGCTTGGGCAACAACAACAACAAGATTCCATTTATGAAGCGCCTTTCATGTCAGGAGGACGTCCCAAGGCGCTGCACAGTTGGGTCATGACCCGAGCAGGGGGGAAATGGTCAGGGGAGGGGAGGGAAGGGAGGGAGCGAGGAGGGGGAAATGGTCAGGGTGAGGGGAGGGAAGGGAGGGAGCGAGGAGGGGGAAATGGTCAGGGTGAGGGGAGGGAGCGAGGAGGGGGAAATGGTCAGGGTGAAGGGAGGGAGCGAGGAGGGGGGAAATGGTCAGGGTGAGGGGAGGGAAGGGAGGGAGCGAGGAGGGGGAAGAGAGTCGAGAGGGGAGCTGAAGGCTCGGTCAAAGAGAAAGGTTTTGAGACCGGCCTTGAAAGAGGAGAGGGAGGAAGCAAGGCGAAGGCACTGGGGGATAGAGTTCCAGAGCCTGGGGGCTGAGAGGCTGAAGACCCGGCCACCGATGGTAGGGCGATTGGGGCGGGGGACGTGGAGCAGACTGGAGCCGGAGGAACGGAGGGTACGGGCAGGTAGGTAGGGGGATAGTAGGTCAGAGAGGTAGGAGGGAGCGAGGCCGTGGATGGCCTTGTAGGTGAGGATGAGGATCTTGAAATCAATCCTCTGGGGGATGGGGAGCCAGTGGAGGCGAGCGAGGGTGGGAGTGATGTGGTCCCGAAGCCTGGTGCGGGACAGTACACGAGCTGCAGAGTTCTGAATGACCTGCAGCTTGTGGAGGGAGGTGCCGGGAAGGCCGGCGAGGAGAGAGTTCCCATAGTCCAGCCTTGAGGTGTGAGGACATCAATTTTTTTGGTCAGTCAGTTGTCTGGCACTTACGGAAGCCCATCACTACTCTTAACCTAACGTGAGAGTTTCATACATGTATGTGTGGATCCATCCACTCCGTCAAGAGTGAGGTTGATAGATTATTCAGAAGCTTGAGGTAGAGGATATTTCCAAATGTGTTTTTAACATTTCTTAAGTAAGGGATAGGATATTATTAGAAATCCAGCTATTTAAAACTCCATTGTTCTATTCAGAGGGCCAATGGCTGTTTGGCCAAACTTTAGGAAGATTATTTTATTGGCTTACTCCATCAATTACATTGTTCAGCAGGTTGGAGTCATGTCTGCAAATGGTAACTAGAATTCTACAATCTGAGTTCCCACCTACTGAAAAGATCTACGGAGAAGAAAATTATCTGTACATTACTTGGTTGGAAACGAATCAATCCTCTGTGGCAGTCTTTGTCGTCCTGTTCCTGAGTGTGCAATACTCCAAGGTACAGCTGATGACAGAACAGTCAGCCTGGCATTTCAACAGGATTTGGGGGTGGGTGAGACCAGTCACTGGAGGCAGGAATTCTTCCCACATGTCTCCTGTTAACCCTGTAAGACATCGGCCTAACAGGTTGGGTGGCCCTAGCTGGACAAGCAATAGCGCTCTCAAAGGCAAGAAATGCACTTTCAGATGGTTAAATTCTAGCAGTTCTCCAATATACACTCTGGGATTCTCAAGCACAGGTACAGGAAGGGGAGGGTGCTACTGTTAGTGAGCAGAGTAATGGGAACCTAGGAAAGGAAGAGAAGGAGGTCCTTCAGACACTGGTCCTGTCCAACAGATATGAGGTACTCGATTCCTGTGAGCACAAGGAGAATGACTGTGTGGAGGAGAGCCACAATGCAGACCAAGGCACAGTGGAGCAGAAGGCTGTCCGAAGCAGGGAAGAGCAGGTTAGAAATGTAGTTGTGATTGGGGATTCAATTTTTAGGGGAATAGATGGCATCCTCTGTACCCAAGAACAAGAGTCCCGAAAGGTGTGATGCCTACCTTACTTACCTGCCCGTACCCTCCGTTCCTCTGGCTCAAGTCTGCTCCACATCCCCCGCCCCAACCGCCCTACCATCGGTGGCCGGGCCTTCAGCCTCTTAGCCCCTAGGCTCTGGAACTCGATCCCCCAGTGCCTTCACCTTGCTTTCTCCCTTTCCTCCTTCAAGGCCGGTCTCAAGACCTTTTTCTTTGACCGTGCCTTCAGCTCCCCTCTCGACTCTACCCCCTCTCGCTCCCTCCCTTCCCTCCCCTCCCCCTGACCATTTCCCCCCTGCTTGGGTCCTGACCCAATTGTCCAGCGCCTTGGGACATCCTCCCAACGTGAAAGGCGCTCTATAAATGGAATCTTGTTGTTATTGTACCTGGTGCCAAGGTAAGGACACCTCGAAGCAGCTGAAGAGGAATTTGGAAAGGGAGGGGGCAGATCCAGTTGTCGTGGTCCATGTTGGGACAAATGACATAGGAAAAAACGGAGGAGATTCTGCAGAGGAAGTTTCAGGAGTCAGGCGCTAAATGAAAAGACAAGACCTCGAGGGTAATAACCTCTGGATTGTTATCCGAGCCATGTGCAAATTGGAATAGGGAGAAACAGATTAGGAACGTTAATACATGGCTAAATGATTTGTGTTGGAAAGAAGGGTTCCACTTCATGGGACACTGGCACCAATACTAGGACAGGAAGGAGCTGAAATGGGACGGGCTCCACCTGAAATGGAAGGGGACCAATGACCTAGTGGGAAGGGTAACAATAATAATAATTCTTGCATTTGATATAGCACTTTTCACGTAATCTAGACATCTCAAAGCGCCTCACAGAATATGCTGCGAAGTGAATTGACCGTATATTTGTGAGTGACATGCGGCAGCCAATTGCGCACAGCAGTGTCCCACAAACAGTCGTGGATTGAAAATGATCAATTTATTATTGTTTTGTTTTTTGGAGGGATTATTATCAGGCGATTGGAGTAAGGAAACTTGCCCAAGGTTTCACCCTGCCTGGTAAATAGGGCTGTGGAAAGGCTTTAAACTAGTAAAGGGGGGGAGGGATCAGAAGGAAATGACTCAAGCCAGACAAAAGTAAGAAATAAGGAGAATATAAATGGTCAGGGAATTAATACAATTATAGAACAGAAGTGTGAAAAGACTCAAAAATAAAATGATAGGAACAATTAATAAAAGTAAAGTAAACTGTGTACAGTAAAAAAAACAGGAGAACCAGAGGCAATAATTCGTAGTGAGGAATCAGATATAATTGGGATTACTGAAACGTGGCTACAAAAAGAACAGGACTGGCAATTAAACATCGCAGGGTATAACGTATTTAGAAAGGATAGAGATGGAAAACAGGACAGTGGACTAGCTGTACTCATTAGGGATAACATCATGGCAGTCGAAAAAAGGAAAAAATAGCCAACAGTAAGATAGAAGCAGAATCTGTGTGAAGAGAAATAAAAGATAAGAAGGGATCAATCACACAAATAGAGGTATTCTACAGACCACCTAACAGTGGGACAGGAGGTAGAGGAAGAAATATGCAAGCAAATTAGGGAAATGAGGACAAGACATAGAGTAATAATCATGGGGGATTTCAACTACCACCAAATAAATTGGCTAGAAGAGGTAGGTAAAGGGGCTAAGGGAATGGAGTTCCTTCAATGTGTACAGGACTCCTTTCTTACCCAGTATGTAAGCGGCCCAACAAGGGGGAAATCCCTGCTGGATTTAGTAATGGGAAATGAACCAGAGCAGATGAGAGAAATACGAGTAGGGGAACATCTAGGCAATAGCGATCATATCTTAATAAGGTTTAAGATAAAGATTGAGAAGGACATAACAAAGACAACAACATGATTGCATTTATAGAGCGCCTTTCACATCAGGAGGACGTCCCAAGGCGCTGACTAGGGTAATAGATTGGAAAAAAGCTGATTTTGAGGGGATGAGAATGGAACTTGGGAACATAAACTGGAAAACAATATTGGCAAACAAAGAGATCGAGCAGCAGTGGGAAACATTTAAAACAGGCCAGGAGAAATATATTCTGCTAAAAAGCAAGACAAAGCTAAATAATAATGAGACGCCATGGATGAATAAAGACATAAGGGCAAAGTTGAGACTCAGGAAAGAGGTGTTCACTAAGTACGTAAACAACAAGGGGGAGCATAACAAAAAAGAATACGAAGAGGTCAGGAAAATAGTCATAAAAATAATTAGGAAGGCAAAGAGGAATTATTAAATTATCAAGGAATATAAAAGAAATAGTAAAATATTCTATAGACATAACATAAAAATACGAATAGGGCCACTAAGAGGTGGACAAGATAAGCTCACAGGCTGGGACAGTGAAATGGCAGAAATATGAAATAATTACTTTGCCTCAGTATTCACCAGGAAGACGGATCAGATGGACATGACAGTAGAAGAAGAGATCGAAAATAATATAAATACATTTATAGTCGAAAAACTAACGAAATTCAGAAAGGATAAAATCCCCGGTCCAGATGGATTGCATCTGCATATATTAAAAGAATCGAAGGAAGGGATAGCAGAGGCACTATTACATATATATAATAACTCGTTAGAAAAGGGAGTAGTGCCAGAGGACTGGAGGATAGCTAATGTTAGACCTATATTTAAAAACATCTAGAAAAGGAAAACGTAATAAAGAAGTCAGCACGGATTTCAAAACGGAAGGTCATGCTTGACCAACCTCATTGAATTCTTTGAAGGGATAACAGAAAGAGTAGACAAAGGTAATGCGGTAAATGTAATGTATTTAGATTTCCAACAGGCGTTCGATAAGGTACCACGTAATAGACTAATGAAAAGCGTTGTATCAAATGCAAGGATTATTATTATTCCTAGAGGGATAGAAATGAAAAGCAGGGAAGTTATGGTAAATTGCTACAGAACCTTGGTTAGACCACACTTAGAATACTGTGTGCAGTTCTGGTCCCCACATTATAGAAGGGATATAGAGGCACTGGAGAGAGTTCAAAGGAGATTCACAAGGATGATCCCAGATCTGACAGGTTATACCTATCAGGAAAGGCTGAACATACTTGGACTCTTTGCTCTTGAAAAGAGGAGGGTAAGGGGTGACCCGATAAGAGTTCTTCAAAGCGGTGAAAGGCTTTGATAGGGTAGACATAGGGAAGATGTTTCCACTTGTGGAGGAAACCAAAACCAGAGGCCATCAATATAAAATACTCACAAATAGATCAAATAGGGAAGTAAGTTAGAGAGTAGTGGGAATGTGGAACATACTACCACAAGGAGTTGTTGAGGCAAATAGCATAGATGTATTTAAGGGAAAGCTAAATAGTTACATGAGGGGGAAAGGAATAGAAGGTTATGCTTGAAGGCTTAGTTGAGGAAGGGCAGGAGGAGGCTCATGTGGAGGCATAAACCAGTTGGGCCGAATGGTCTGTTTCTGTGCTGCATATTCTAGTATATTCTCATGTAATGTATTTAACAGCCATCTGAACAAACAGATCCGACCTTGGTTTAACGTCTCATTCAAAGACCAGCACCTAGAACAATGCAGCACACCCTCAGCACTGCATTAATGGTTGGGATAATTGTAAGCAAGCACTCATCTGACCAAAACAAGTTTCCCTTACTCACTGATGTCATCAACCTGTGCTCTTTCTGCTCTGATTCCTTGCTCTCTCCCTTCACCTATTATCATCTTCCTTTGTCTTCTAACAAAGTTACAGCAGATTTTAATATATCTTTGCAATCGTATTGTCCTGAAGTTACATAAAGCCTGCTCAGTTTCCCTAAAGTGAGAAGGTGTTAATTGGGAGAATAAGACCAAACTATAATTTCTCTAGGGAGGAGATCAGAAGTATGTGCTAAGTAGATTGCGCTGCAGTAACTCTTTCATGTTTGAACTGATGGATAGGTGATTATAACCTGCTGATTTTGATAAATAAATAAACGCACGTATACAGTTCTGACGAAAGGTCGTGGACCTGAAACGTTGACTCACTTTCCTTTCTCCATAGATGCTGCCTAACCTGCTGAGTTTTCCCAGCTTTCTCTGTTTTTGTTTTGCTAAATAAATAGTTGGTTAGTTGATGAAGCATTCAATTTTCCTTTAATTTTACTGCAAATATATAATTGGCTATTTATATATAGATTACTGAGCTAATTAAATGTTTTGTGCTTTCTTCAGTTAGTGCTATACCTTCTATACAACGCTCTTTCCCTCCACACACACAATTAACTGGCTGACATACACCCGTCTGCTGTTTTGAAATGCCAGAATATCAAACACGTCTGCTCAAATCTAGCACTGTGAATAGCAGTGTTTTTTTTAATGAAAATGTCTGCACATTTTTGAAGTGTGAGGATAACAGCAGTAATTACATAGACCCAGAAGGTTAGATTGACAGTTTGGGTGAGCTTTTTGTATATTTAAAAAAACACTTTTTGTATATTTTAACAAACCAACACAACTGTTTTCTGTTGACATTTAAAAATAAATATAGTTGATAATTATCTTAACAATGGTTTACTTTCCACCCCACCTTTTGCCCTTCATAACGCTGAACCTGTGCCTCCTTGTCCTAATTCCTTGTTATATCTACCAGTATCTGCACCGAGGGGCAGACTCCAGTTCAGAAAAGTTAAGGATGAAAAAAAGTTTAGATGTGACTACACAGAGACTGGCAAATGTATGGAACAGACTGACGAGGTAAACTCACAGTTTGACAAGGGAATTGAATAGATTTGTTAGAAAAGAGAGTGATTGAAGGGCATAGAAAATAATATGCCTCTTCTCTCACCTCAACCTTCATGGTTCTGTACTTGAATGGTTCAGATTCTACCTCTCACACCTACTCCACTTCATCTCCACAAATGGCTTCTCCTCTAGCCCCCACACCGTCTCGTGCAGCGTTCCTCAGGGCTCTGTCCTTGATCCCCTCCTCTTCAATATCTATATGCTCCCTCTTGGTGACATCATCCTCAGACACGGGGTCAACTTCCACATGTATGCGGATGACACCCAACTCTATCTCTTCCTCCACCCTCGACTCCAGGACCACTGCTGTCCTGATAGAATGTCTGTCAGACATCAAGTCCTGGATGAGAGCTACTTTCTACAGTTGAACGTCAACAAGACGGAGGCTCTCCTGATTGGCTCCCGTCAGCACCTCCACACCTCAGGCACTGACAGATCACCATCCGTGGTGCTCACTACACCTCACTGAGCCAGTCCGAAACCTTCGGGTCTTGTTTGACCCTCAACTGTCCTTTCTACCCCACATCTATGCCATGACCCTCTCTGCCTTCCCACACCTCCGCAACATCCCCTGGTTCCGTGTCTGCCTCACCCCTCAGGCCACCGAATCACTCATCCACACATTATGACATCTCGGCTCGACTACGCCAACTCCCTGCTTATCGGCCTTCCCATCTCTTCCCTCCACAAACTGCCGATCATCCAGAACTCTGCAGCTCATATCCGCTCCTACACCAGGTTCTGTGACCCTATGATCCCCATCCTCACCCGACTCCACTGGCTCCCCATCCCGCAGAGGATAGAGTTCAAAATTCTCATCCATCCTCGCCTTCAAAGCCCTCCACGCCCCAGCTCATGTTCAAATCCTGACTGTCCAGCGCCTTGGGACGTCCTCCCGATGTGAAAGGCGTTATACAAATGTAATTATATATTTGTACAAATGTAATTTGTACTGTAATAACACATCATACAGTCATGTGTGTGTGCGTGTGATTGTATATTCGTGTGTATATATAGATATATGTTCCTGTAGCTCAGTGGTTAGAGCACTTGCCTCACAAGCGAAAGACCTGGATTTGATTCCCGGCGGTGTGAAATGTTGGGCAAGTTTCCTTACTCCACACACCTCTGCTTACCTAGCAGTAAGTGGGAACCTGTTTGTTAGTTGAATGGGAATCACTTTTCCAGGAGTCATATAAAAAAAAAGTAATTGGTCACTTCAATCTATGTTTGTGGTACCCTGCTGTGCCAATTGGCTGCCTTATTTGGCTTCATGAAAAAGCGCAATGTTGGACTTGAAGTAATTGTAAAGTCCCAAATTCCTGTCCGTGTCCCAACTATTTCATGCTTTTCAGTACTGTATCGGGAACAAAACTGAAAATAACCATTTTCAGTTGAATTCTGAAAATGTTTCAGTGCATGTTTCTTTTACATCTGCTGCAGTCCTTGACCATCTCAATGGCAGCGTTACTTTAATCCAGAAGAGGTCACTGTTGATGCATATTGTGGGGGATAAAGTGCAATTTCCAAGGCAGAAGTTGAGAGGAAAGTTCTTGATAAGAACACTGAATTCCCACTGTGAATTAGTAAGCCTAATAAATGCATGTTCGAAGCAAGAAGTTGACTTTGTGTTGCTGAATATTAATGAACTACAGAATGACCAAAAAAGTTGTGATACCATTACAATGTCTAATGAGTCTTAAAATAAATTATATTTCTGCTTTTTCTTTAGATAATAGGGTAGTTATCACGACTTTTTGGTTACCCTGTATACACGGAAAGAAACTAATTTGTTCTCCACTAATAAACTTTGCTGTGTAAATCCCTGGGTTCTTACAAGTGCTAAACACACATCATTGGTGGTTTTCTTTCATAAATTTGGTGTAAAATGTATATCAAAACTCACTTTCTGTTTTTTTGGCAATTCTGTTTAATATTCAAGTTGGTACAAATCTCTAGGAAGTGTCTTGTCAAAATGGGTTTCGTATATTTTGGCATCTTTTGTTTCATAATCTTTTGTAGTTGGAAAAGCGTGTATTTTGGGGACTAACAATAATAATCCTTGAATTTCATGTAACACCTATCACGTCTTTGAGACGTCTCAAAGCACTTCACAGAATATACTGTAAAGTGAATTGACTGTATATTTTGTGGGCGCAATGTGGATAGCTGAGGATCATGGTGATGTTTCCTTTCTGAAGCCCCCTGACTGCAGTAACAAAAGAGTCCTGCATTTAGTTGTAAAATGTAGGAAGAGTGGGATTTTGTTTTTAAATCTGTCTCCTGTTATCTCATGTTTCGTGTTTTGTTTTAACTGCGGTCAAATTTCAAGTTTTCCACTACTATAAATAACTTAATAATGATAACGCATTGTGGGTGAGAAATCCTACTTGTGTCTAGATTTACTCTCAGTAACTTTCGGTAATTTAGACCATGGTGAAATTTCTCTATCTACATTGTTTCATTAAATAGTGGAGTCCTGTAGCTTAGTATTTAGAGCCCTCCCCTCGCAAGAGGACCTGGATTCGATTGCTGGACAGAGCGAAATGTTGGGCAAGTTTCCTTACTCCACACACCTCTGTTTTCCTAGCAGTAAGTAGGAACCTGGTTGTTAATCAAATGACGGATCGCTTTTCCGGGGATAATAATCCCTTCAAAAAAAAATAATGAATAAAATAATAATTTGGTCACTCATTCCACGACAGTTTGTGGGACATTGCTATGTGCAATTGACCTCCACATTTTGCCCACAAAATATACAGTATATTCTGGGAAGCTCATTGAGAAGTCTCGAAGACATAATAAGGCGCGATATCAAACACACCGATTATTAAATACACAAACCAATAACATCTATTGTGTTAATTTTAGTTTAATAAAATACTGGGAATTTTTTTGCAGCAAGCAATGCTACTTTCTGGCACAATTGCTTTTGTGATTTTTGGAATCAATAAATATGCACTTGTTTAAAACTGAATAACGTACAACATTTCTAATAAGTATTGTAGGAATTATGCTAAAATGTATTTATAAAGCTTCTTCATTTTGAGTAATTGCACGTCAAGTTGCATTAATGATTACTCAAATTGGGCTATGAATCTCTGGGCTTCTGTGTCAGCTGGTCAGCTGAGTTTTTAAATAATTGTATTTTTTGATTACTTCTGTACTTCTTAATTATTTGTCATCTGGAAATAGTGGTATTTATTCACTGAGCTAGTATTTGGAAATGATTTATTGAACCATTTTCAGTTTTTATTGAAATCTCCAGCCATCAATGCACAGATTGCTTACTCTGTTTTTTTCCTCTGCCGTTGACAATTACACCACAAATGGAATAGAACTTGTCAGTGATCTATGTCAGGGGAGTTTGAAAGAGATTCTGTGTTAGTTGGGACCCAGGGTGTTACTGTAGTTGGAAACAGAAGGAGGCCATTCAGTCCATAAAACCCAATTTATAAATCATAGATCTGTTTGTTTATTAAATCATGGTAGATCTTTTGATCCCAACTCTGCCTTTTCGTCCTTCATTCTAATCCAATTTACACTCCAATACACTTACTCCTTAATATTTGTCTTTCTCTTTAAGCATCCAGTTGATCTTTTGCCTTTTATATAATAATCCTTGCATTTGATATAGGGCTTTTCACATCTTCTGGACGTCTCAAAGCGCTTATACTATAAAGTGAATTGATTGTATATTTGTGGGCGAAATGCAGCAGCCAATTGCACACAGCAGTGTCCCACAAACAGTCATGGATTGAGTGATCAAATCATTGTTTTTTTTCTTGAGGGGTTATTATCCTCGGAAAAGCGATCCACCAATCGACTAACAACCAGGTTCCTACTTACTGCTAGGTAAACAGATGCGTGTGGAGTGGGGAGAGTTGCACAACATTTCGCCAGGAATAGAACCCAGGTTTCTCGCTTGCGAGGCGAGTGCTCTAACCACTGAGTTCCAGGACTCCACATGGGCTTTTATGGCCTTCTAAGGCGGTATGTTCCCAATTGGTTCCCAATTGCAACCCAATTCATGAAGAAATGTTTCCTGCTCTCCCTCTCTCTGCTAACCAGTTTAGCTATAATTTTAATATTTGTGTTCCTTGTTTTGGAGTTGACTTGTTTCATGACATGTCCAAACCATGTGGGACAAGCAATAAATAAGGGAAACTCATCAGTTGAGATCAGAATTTGCGCTTAATTCTCCTAGCAGTTTAGTCAGGTTACACCTGTAGTAATACTGTATATATTTATTATCACTTAAATGGGCCATTCAGGCCTTAAAAATAATATGGAAGCGAGTAATGAGGCTGATCCTCTAAGGATGTGGCACAAGTTGATATGCTAGGGTTTTCAGCTTCAAATGGAAGTTTCTTCTAGGGATTTTTGTTACATATATAGAAATTATAAAACACTGAGTGTGACTTAGAAAGTGAACCCTGAACATTCAGATTTGTCAGTTTTGCATGACGAGGACACCAGTGTAGGATTGTGAAGGATAGTTTTACAATGCCTTTGCTATTATCAAGCTGGAATAGGCAACCAGGAAGGGTGGTTGAGGCCAGGGCACTGGATTAAGAAATATATTGATGTTGTAGTGGGAAGACCAAAATGAAAATAGGCTTGAAGGTTAAATTGTCTAAATTGTGGTACTTCCAATTATCTGTCCAACTCTAATGAATGTGTAATGAATATAAACAATATGGATTCCTGAGTGGTATACAAATCTGCTTTGATCGGATCTGGGACAAAACTATAATTTTCCCTAGAATGGCTAGATCCACTTCTTTTTTAACTGAACAAATAATAACAATAATAATCCTTGCATTTAATATAGCGCTTTTCACATCCAGTGCTTTTGGACATTCTCCCGTCATGAAAGGCGCTATACAAATGTAATTTTGTTGTTGTTGTTGTGTTCTGGACGTCTCAAAACGCCTTACAAAATATACTGTAAACTGAATCGACTGTATATTTTGTAGGCGAAACGTGGCAACCAATTGCGCACAGCAGTGTCCCACAAACAGCGGTGGAACCTAAATGTGACTTAATTAAATAGTCTTTGCATTTGACATAGTGCCTTATCACACCTATGTTTTTAAAGAACTTCTCAGAGTGTACTGTAACATTTGTGACTATTTGAAGGTGAACATGACAGGACAGCCAGTTTTCCTATAATAGCCTTGATTTTTATCCAAGGATTGTTGGCCAGGACACTGGAAGAAACTTTACAATGCCTTTGCTATTATCAAGCTGGAATAGGTTGAATGCCATTGGATCTTTAACATTCACTTGAATGTCTCATCCGAAGAACAGCATCTCTGAATATTCAGTGCTCTCCCAGCCCTAGATGGGAAGGTCAGCTGGGAGTGAGCTCAAAGTCCTAATGGTTTTGGTTGAGCTCTTAGTTGATTTTGGAGGTACCTTTCCAGAAGAATTTTGGGAGACATGTAGGTTTGTCTGTTAATAGTCATGACACTTTACAGTAAAATCCTGTGAAGCGTTTGAAATCTTTTGACAGTGTGGTAAGGCACCAACAACAACAACAATAATAATTTGCATTTATATTGTGCCCTTCACATGGGATCGGGTCTTGGAGCATTCCATATTAAATACAAGAATTATTATTTCACAGTATACATAACTGCTTCCTGCAAGGTGTTTTACTTCCCATTTTTGTGAAATTGTTTCTGGCGGTCAACAGCATTACATATCATCGGAATCATGGAAAAGAAAGCATTGGATGCAATAGAAATTACTTTTGTAAAGCACCTTTCACGTCGGGAGGACGTCCCAAGGCTCTGGGCAGTCAAGGATTTGGACCCGAGCGGAGGCTTGGGATCAGGGAGGGTAGAGGGTAGGAGGGTGGTCGAAGACACTGCCAAAGAGGATGGTCTTGAGACATACCTTGAAGGAGCCAAGGGAGGAAGCGAGGCAGAGGGACGGTGGGATGGAGTTCTAAAGGGTTGGGGCAGAGAGGCTGAAGGCCCAACTGCCGATGGTGGGACGGGCCAGGCGGAGGACCTGGAGCAGACCGCAACCTGCTGAGCGGAAGGAGCGGACAGGTTGCTATTGGGTTAGCAGATCCCAGAGGTAGGAAAGAGGATATTATTCAAGATTAAATTCTGATAAGGAAATTAATGTCCTTTACAAATATCTGCTTGGAATAAAAGTGTTCAGTTCCTGTACTTGAAATACATTAAACTCAAAGTAATCTGTATTTCATTATTTTAAATCTTCCTGAGGTTGTTGTGCTCCTGATATAGCAGCTATTTCACTAATTCTAGCAAAAACTGCACTGCAGACGCTACTGAGACGCTACTCTGAGTGAGAGGGAAGCAGTTGTTGTTTGCACTGATGTGCACTAACAATAATTATCTTGATGTAATCTAAAATTGTTAATTTCATTTAAAAAAAATATTTTCTGCTCCCCTCTTTCTGAGGACATTTGGCTCCTGAAGATTTCTCCCCCTACTATTGAGGTACAGTTCTATAGGTACCAGTCACGTTTGGGTAGTTTGCCCAAAGAGCAATTGTTCATGTGTAAGCCTAGTGTCAGCAAACATTTCACTGTGTGTGTACGCATGGGGTGCTCTCCTAATCAGACATCATTCCGATGCACCTTCCAGTCAAGATTGCTGGACCATCATTAGGAGTAGTGGCTAAGTTTCTTCTTGCTTTCTTATTTTAAGAAAGCAATAAAGTCAATGTAATTAGCATTTCTCACATTTGTATAAATGTTCTATAAGCAAATCCGCTCTTAAGACTTGTGTGATTTGCAGGTCAAAAGTCTGTTACATTTATGCTGTTAAATTGATTTTTATCTTGACCCTAACATGTTGATATTTATCAATAACAGTATCTAGCCATGGGATTCAATCTTAAGAACGCTGGTGAGCGGATTATCCACCTTCCTTAAACAGCAAATAATCTGTTCACTATCAGATGTACTAAAATAACCACCTCAAAGTCTCCTAGCCTGCGGTTTGTTCTATTGCTGTCTAGAAGGTTTTGTTCCTAAAGAATAATGTCAGAAAGTTCCAATTGATGTGATGCCTTTCTAAAGGGCTACTATATTTATGCTGCATGCTGTATAGTACGAGCATTTTACTTGCCAGAGGATTACCAGAAATAGGCAGCCTTATCTCCAACTTCCATTTACTGTGATACCTTTGTTGCATAGCAAATCGTTGCTCAGTGACTCTCCACCCAACTAAATTCTTATTCTTATCCATGTATTCTTATTTTAACGTAATACTGGTAACAAGATATGGGCAGGGCTCTGCAATCCCCTGTCAAACATTAACTTGATACTGCAGTAGGTTACTTGGTGAATTGATTTATGCAAGTTCCCCACATGGTTTGGAGACATAAATTTCAGAGTAAATCATGTCTGCCAACTAGTCCATAAATATTCTTTCCACTTCATTCTTTTGATTTGGATTTCATCCATCCTTCCAGACATCCATCAATCTGTCTTGTTTTTTTATATGCAGGTCCCTTTTTCAGACAAGTCCTTATGGATTTGCCCATGTGAGTAGTACTATAAACAAAATTCAGGCTGGTCATATTTCCAAACAAAATAAGAGTATGATTGTGTACCAACAAAGGGTTAAACAAAACAACAACAACTTGCCCGTCACACCGGACGGCATCTCAGAGCACCAGCGTGCAGGTTTTATGTCGTTTTTTGCATTTTGGATTGTTTTAATTGGAGATGTAAACATGCTGCATTGTGCGCAAATAGGAAATACGTAATATTTCAGCTGTGATTGAAATAGGTACATAAATCTTTGTTAGCATATTTTATCAAATATTATATTATAAAAATTGCTGATACTAAATTATACCTTTACTATGGTTAGAAAACGTAGTGTTTTACTGGTCCAATTAATCTGTATTTTTACTGCTCCTGCATTAAAGTACTATATTAACTGTAAATGTATTTAAAAAAAACTTCCAGTTTACTGACCGTGGATGTGCAATGCTTAACATAAATGTTCTGATGATGAAGTTTGCAAGTTATTAATGAATCAGCCTTCATGTGAATATGATCTGATTTATATATTCCCTGCTTCCCAGTGGATTTCAGCAAAAGAATATTTTAGCTGGTGATTACTGATACTGTAAAATGCCTGTTAAATATTTTGTGATTTAAAACACGAAGGAGCCATAATTTTGGGGAAAGAAATATTAAGTATCTATTACACGTGAAGGAAGACCAAGAATAGTTACAAATCCTTACAGTCTCAAGGCTGAGTCAGTAGAGGTTTGTGAAACATTGGTACAAAATAAATTCTTGCCCAACTGGTGTCACTTGATGTAGTTGTAACCTTTGACAAACACAATGCTAAGATCAGATGAGTTGAAGGAGTATCTGAACTGATAGCTCGACCTATTGTGTCCTTCCTGGTAGTTTCAATTCTCAATAGTTAATAACATTTCTTGCCCCATCAATAATAATCCTTTCAAATCAGTAGGAATCGTCAAAGCGCTTCCCAAGATTTACTGTAAAGTCTACGAATGCAACAGCCAGTTTGCACACAGCAATGGCCCACAAACTGCCATGAAGTGAAACATAATAAAATATAGTTTGCACCTTCAAAACTTAATTGTTGCAAAGCAATCATTTTAGATCTGCTAATTTTGTCATTTAAATTCTGCAGGAATTCCTTGAGTCACACGGCTTGTTTATGTTGAGGCCATTGTGCCCGTCTCTAATTGGTCCCAATTCAGATCAAAGTAAAATATTTTTAAAAACTATATGTGTACCTGCAAGTATTGACTTGGTCAATTTTACACGTTGATTTTCTTCCACATGAAAGAAATTCAACATCATTCTGATACACTAACCTTATGCATTTACAGTTTTGTAGTGGTCACAAATGAATAACCTAATATTAGACTAGCATTTAAATAATAATCCTTGCGTTTGATATAGAGCCTTATCACGTCTTTGAGACGTCTCAAAGCACTTCGCAGAATTTACTGTAAAGTGAATTGAATGTATATTTTGTGGGTGAAATACGAACATTGTGTTACAGCAGGTCAGGCCGAATCTCTGATTGTATTGTTATGTTCCATTGAAACTAAATTGAAATTGAAACTAAAGAGCGAGTGGTTTCCAACTTTTTCCTTCCTTCTCCACCGCCCCCCCCCCCCCCCCCCCCCCCCCAACCACACCACCACCCCATTATCAACTGGCTGAAGTCAGATAATTTCACGTCATCCAAAAGGACTTCAGAAAACTTGTGGCTCCCCAATTATGTTTCAATATACTGTATTTAAACCTTGTCTTATTTTTTTTTTAAATTTTAGCCTGCTATGAGGAACACTTTTAGATTGAACATGTTAATACTGCTCTCCCCAGAGTAGGATTTTCCCTTTTAGTTATGACTACTGATCAGTTATTTCCCATAATGTGTGGTGATGAAGTTGGCCATTAACTTTAGCAGTGTTGACGATCTCACCGTTTTGAATGACTCTCCTGTGCTGCCTTGCTAGTGTTCAACTCAGTAATTCCCAGTTCTCACTAATATTTAAGACAAAATGATCTAATATGACAATTTGTGTAACGTGAGCCGTACAGATGGGATGCTTCACAGTGGGATGCTTCACAATCTTCAGCTCTTACTGTAAAATGTTGTTATCCAATGTCCTAATGTTAACTGAAAAAGATGTGAAATTGGATATATAAACTAATTAGTTGTTGTGCAGCGATTTCTTCCTCAGATGTAGGCGTCTTTGCATCAGGGTAAACATCAAACTTTGTAGCACTTTTTTATTTGCTGACTGGGCAATGAATACAATTCCTTGGCAATATGGGTATCTGAGGGATTCTCATTTATTGGTATCAACTTTTAGGGCCTATTACTCAGTTCTTTTGAAGGGGCTTTGGTGTCCTCTGAGGCAAAAAAATAATATCTCACACTATCTTTAATTGTTTAAAATCTAGTCCTATTGAACTGCCTGTTCCTCTTCCCCCTCCCTACCATGATTTCCTGGCAAATTTAAAAAATAAAAAATGTGTGTAGTGCTGAGAGAAGTAATGATTGCAACGCTCTTATTTTTATGGGACTTGGGTTTGTTTGCAGCCCAGACCAAATAAACAGGAGCCTTCTTAATGGTACAAGGATCCTAAAATGAAACTAGTTTTTAGTCAGAGAACAATAATGAGTTGTGAGGAGGCATGTGTCTACATCATAAAATTACACATATTTTAGCACTAATTGACTGTCTCACTGTGCAGCCATAACAGTAGCTATGAAAAATGTGAATGTCCTATTGGTGCAGCAAGGGGTACTCCTTGAAGTTGGGGTTAAGGTACGTTATTGTACCATAGCTGTATATGGGTTAATGTAAATTTTATTGTCACATAATCCGAGAGTCTGCTTGGTCTCTACACTTTTTATTTGAAAAATCTGTATCGTGGAAATTCTTGCAGCATTGCCAAATAAAATTGGCCATTCAATGAATCTTATGTGGGACATTGCTACGCACAAATTGTCTTCTGAGTTATCCTACAAAATACACAATCACTAATTTAAAGTAAATCCCGAGAAGCACTTGTGAAACCTTCTGCTTGATGTGAAAGGCACTATATTAAATGAGAGGATTATTATTTATCCTGTGCAGTCTCTACATTATGCCACATTTGGCAATGTTATGTGTTCCGTTTTCTTTTTAAACTTTGTTTTAATAAACTGCTTACAAATGCACTTTTGATTCCCGTGACTCCAGTTGGTTATACAGTAACAAACCTAAGATCCACACTGATCAGCGCCCTGGGACGTCCTCCCGACATGAAAGACGCTATACAAATGTAATCTTATTGTTGTAATTAAGACTGTCCCTATTGTGGATATGAAAGTAGTGCGGTCAAGGGAAAGGGAAGGTGATCAGAAGTCCATTTGACAAGAAAGGTCTTAATATTGGCTTTAAAGGTGAGGGGGAGAAACTTTGATATGCAGTGCCATCGTGCCAGCAGAAGGCCTGGCTGCTGATGGCAGACTGGTTGGTGTTTCTGAGCAGACGGAATGGTAGACCTGCAGGTGGTTGCAGAGGGAAAAGACCATAGAGGGTTATGAACGCATTTGAATCTGGGGAGTCCAGTAAACTGGACATTGGAATAGTTGAGGCTGGATGTGATATGCAAGAATTTCAAAAATACACATTTTTCAAATAAAAAAAGTGTGAATGATGATGTTGGCGCAGACACACATAGACACCACATATACCCACCGCATACACCCACAACATGCGACTTTATCTTGTGCCTTAGTTCTCATCAGACTTGAAGTATCTTTAACGCTTGCGGAAACCTATCACCATGCTTCAGAGTATCCAAATCAAACTGAGTTCAATAAAACATACTTAGTGGAGTCCTGTAGCTCAGTGGTTAGAGCACTCATCTTGCAAGCGAGAGACCTGGGTTCGATTCCCGGCAGGGCGAAACCTTGGATAAATTTCCTTACTCCACACGCCTGATAATAACCCCTCAAGAAAAACAAAACAAAAAAACAATAAAATTGGTCACTTCAATCCACGACTGTGTGTGGGACACTGCTGTGCGCAATTGGCTGCCACATTTCACCCACAAATATACAGTCAATTCACTTTACAGTATATTCTCTGAAGCGCTTTGAGACGTCTAGAAGACTATATCAAATGCAAGGATTATTATTATTAAGCAGGTTTGGAAGGGAAAAAGAGGGCAAAGTTTAACTTTGTCTTGATTGGATAACCCCTTCCCCAGTCACCATGTTCAATCATGCATTTACCTCCCCGCACCACCTCTCTTCCGTCAATCTCTGCTCTGCCTCGTGCTTTGTACAATCTCATGAGAAGCAGCGTGGAGAAAGATTAGAAGAAGCGAGGTGGGGGTGGGTATGAGGCAACGCAGAGAGTTTCAGGAAGAGAGGGGGAGCAGGAGGTATGAGTCAGGGAGAAAGAGGTGGGAAGGTTGTAACGATAAGGACCCCCAGATCGCTTAATCCAGCTATGGGGATTTGTGCTGCCTGGAACCCTACTTACCCTCCATGTTCACCAACAACTTTTCACTGAGATCTCAGCAACTCCCTGCCAGTCATTCATTCAGTATGAACGCACCATTAATTCTTTTCACCACATAGTGAATGTTAATTAAGAAAATATTAACATTTCAAGAATTGAAGAATATTGTTTGCATATTAAATACACAGTCACTACACTTTACAGTAAATCCTGTGAAGCACTTTGAGACATCCATATATATCAAATTGAAGGATTATTTTATTTCACATTTATATTCTGTTATCTGGTAGAGAGTTTGGATTGCAAGATTCAAGATCGCTGATCCTATTTTGTATTGTGGGTATTCTGATTTTAACAGTAAATCATTTCATTTTGTTTTAATTGGCAATTTGTTGACAAGCACCTAAATCTCTGCTGAGCAATTCAAAACCTGGGTCTCGTTTCCAATGACTCAGCATTGATCCACAACTAATCCTGTGTAACCTATTGTTTTTATTGAATGTAGTGCTCCTGGCATTTCCTCTCTGTACTGTGCTGAGGACGGCAGGTACAGTACTTCTGTTTTGTGACAAATTGCAAGGTTTGTCTTGAGAGAGAAGAAATGACTATTATAAAAATATCAATAAATCATCTTACATTTAACATAGCTCCTTTCACGTCAGGAGAATGTTTCAGAGCGATCCACAGGACACGTTGTGTAGTGACTATGTTGTAGGTGAACCAAGTGTAAGCATGTCTGCTATTACCTATGATTGTAGGTTTTTATACATGACACACTAAGTACAAATGGAGCAAGCACCGGCCTCAAGACCCTCCTCTTCGACCGTGCCTTCGGCCATCCTCCTACACTCTCTGATCCCAATTACCCCCCCCGCCCCCTGCTTGAGTACAAATCCCTGACTGTCCAGCACCTTGAGACGTTCTCCTGACATGAAAGGCGCTTTACAAATGTAATTTTGTATTGTAATGTATTCACTCTTCATATTTCCACTGGTTGGTGAGTCAGTGACTTGAGGGCAACAATTCACACTCATTAAAAAATGAGCAAATTAGGAGGTTAGGAGAATTTGTGCATGCGTAGTCTTTAGGATATGGAGATTAGGAGAATTTGCACTGCTAGGAGCTGTGGTTCAGGCAGAATCCATATTAGCTTTCAAAAGTGAACAAGACAATAGTAACAGGGCAGTGGGGAAAGGGCAGATAAATGGAACTGAAAGAATTATTCTTAAAAGAGCCAATAGAGACCCGATGGGCCAAATTACCTTCTGTTCTGTAAATTTCTATGGATCTGTCTTCACATAAATATTGGTGGGGTGGGGGGAATACCTACCTGGGGATTACTGTCCCTCTACAGAATTTGCATTCTGTGCTGTTAGCGGAACCTACTGATGAAGGTTTCATGTGGTTCTTTGTCAAACACCTTTTGGAAGTCTTGGTATATTGTGTAATATGGCTTCCTTCAGTTAATTTGGAGAGTCACCTTCTTACAAAAAGTCTATGAGGTTGTAATGTTTTATGTAAGTATTCTGTGTTTAACTCATTTTCTATTTCTTCACAAGATATTACAAAAATGTATGTGGTATTATGGGTCACGACAGTTTGCTTCTCCATTCTGATTTTCTCTCCGCTCTTTTGCCTCCTAAAGGGATTTGATTCCAATTCTGCTCAAATGCTGTTCCGTGGTTACTAATTGCCGTCTGGCACCTTGCCTGGGTATTCGTATGCAAACCTTGAGCATGGGTGTCAGCGTGAATTGACCACCGGGGGGCATCACAAGTCTAGCCTGGTCCGGACATCTAAACACACACCTCTAGTAGGGAACACAGAAGTCAATTACAGCACATCCCAGGGATCAGCTTCTTGCCACATAAGATGCTGAGCTCGAGAAGCCTTCTTTTTCAAAGCTGTCTTTTTTTTAAAATTCGCTTAAACGGAAGACCATCGTTTTCTTCAGTCTTCTTTTAAAAAAAACTTGGAAAAACGCAGCATGACGTATGAAGTCATATAATATATTGCGCTTTTAGTCCAAATTATGACACTTATAAGTGCTAACACTTATGAATATTAACTACATTTTCTGTTTGTTTTTTCAGCTGTTCCTGCCAACGTAGCTGAACTGAGGAATCTAGAAGTGCTGAACTTCTTCAACAATCAGATTGAGGAGCTTCCAACACAAATAAGTAGCCTTCAAAAACTGAAACATCTGAACCTTGGGTAGGTAACCTTTTGCCAGTTACCTGTATTTGCACTGATTGGGACAGTCACCATTTGTAAATAAGCAGGCAGTGCAGATAATTAGACATCACACAAAATATAAACTGGCAACAGTGCTAACTATAAAATTTTCCATTGGGACTTATATTACTAAAATACAACAACAAAATTACAGATGTATAGTGTCTTTCATGTCGACAGGATGTCCCAAGGCGCTGAACAAATACCGCATTATGCCAACACTTCTCTCTCTCACTGCCTTTCAATCTCTTCTCTCTCTCTCTGCCACACTCTTAACTTCCTATCTCTTTCTATTTCTATAGTATTTCTCGCTTACCCTGAACTCTATACTGTTTTTTAAAAACATCTAAAGACTTGCCCTTCCTTACTGGCAAAAAGCACATTTGGAATATTTACAGTAAAGTTGCAAAGTTGTAATCATGTTTGTGAGATCAAGAAATGTCAGGTCTGGGCTGGCTCCTATAACAATAATTTTGCCGATATCCCCACATCTAGCTCCATTTGGAAGGCCTGTTCCGTTAAACAGACATGTAGTTAATTGGCGTGTGGATAACGTGTTCTTTACATTTAAACAAACATAGTTTGATTGTTCTTGACAATAATATGTTTTAAGAGGGCAGATAAAACACAGGTTCAGAATTTATTAAACTCAAAATAAGTTGTTAGTGTTTACAGTGAACCCCAGAATTCACCATGTTTTCGAGCATCATCCACTTTTCTTCTCTCCCATCCCCAAATATCAATGCGCTCTGTGTAGGAACTTTATGGAAAGCAAACTCCAAAAAGAAACACTGGAATGCATTCCCCAATTCAGTACATGGATATACGCAATAGATGTAAAGGTTCATTCACACAACAATAAAATAGTGCAATTATTTTTAAAATCTGCTAAGGAGAACTATCCTTTTATTATCAGTGTAACATTTCAATTATCCCGATTATATTTTTTTAAAAAACTACAAAAGCCAGAAATGCACACCCAGCAGGTCGATCAGTATTTGAAAGACAAAGAGAGAAAGAATGTTTTGAGTCGAGGTGTGACTTGATGAAAAAGTACACCCAAGTCATAAAAATCCACTTCTCTTTCAGATCTAATTGACCTGGAATGCATTGCTACATTTTCTGTACTGTGCACTGTCAAGCTGCACATTCCTGCCTAAAAGGGTGTTAGATCAAATGCCCTAAAATTGTGCCACTTGAAATTTCTAAATTGCTGTCATCTGAGAAATCTTTTATCCTATCTTCTTGGACTGGATTCTAAACCAGGTCTTAGAAAGTGAAAGGATATGTTCTGACACTAAACTATATTCAGTCCAGTTCCTACATTGCACATCTGCCTTATCTTTGGCTCTAAATCTTTTGATCCTTTTCCATCTGATATGGTGTATTGCGAACAAAGAGATTTGTTTTTCATCATCAGGTATAAGGTTAGATTTGTAGTGTATTGCATTTGCTAAATGTACTTGTAGATTACTTGTAGAATTGGATGTTGGAGCAAAATCTACTCCAATGTAATCTCTGCTCTCTTTCAGACTGATTTTTAATATATGTGTGATGGGAATGCAAATGTTCTTCCTTCTTTCTTTCATATGCCCACTACAGCATGAACCGGTTGAACTCTCTGCCAAGGGGATTTGGGTCTTTGCCGGCACTTGAGGTGCTTGATTTGACGTACAACAATATGAATGAGAATTCCCTACCTGGCAACTTCTTTTACCTGAGTAAGAAACATTTTATTTCTCTTCTCTTTCCCACCCCCCCCCACCCCCCCAAAACAGAATTTGTCACCTTATTCGTTATTGTTGCTACTTAACTAATACAATGGTGCACACTGTAGTTTGGTTTCAACTAAATAACTTGGGCTTCTTGATTCTATCTGGACTAAAATGTTTGCATCTCATGGTAAGTGTGTCGCGCATATTATTTGTATTATAAAATTGAAAATCCATAGCTAGAGCCAGATCTTACTAAAATGCAAACCATATGCAGAATAGAATGGGAATGTGAAAGCATCACATTGATCACTAGGTTACACTTTATGGACTATACATTCTTACTAGTATAAATTGTGCCTTGTATATTTATCTTTCAGGATTCACATTATAATTGTCTGTAATACCCAGATCTTGCATCAAGCTTCAGCAATCTTGCAAATTACAGCACATCAATTGTGTGTAATAATATATTTTTAAACATGAACTAACGACTAGGTTACAACAATAAAAATGTGATTCATTCTTGAGCTTACTATTTTGCAGTTCGCCTTAAAGCACTCCGAGACACTGTCCGGCACGAAGGGTGCTATATAAATGCAAGTTGGTGTTGTTGTTTTGAATGCCCTGATTTGCAATCTTACAATCCTTAATAATAATGTCAAAATGTCTCCAAAGAGCTTCACAGGTAATTGCTCCCAAGTGTATTGACTGTATCTCTGTAGACAAATATAACAATTTTCATTCAGCAAGGTCCCACTAACAGCCATGAAATGACTGACCAAATGATCTGGAAAATTATTGACCAGACCATTAGGAGAAACTCCCTTCTCTTTTTGAATAGTGTTGCAAGATCTTTAATGTCCACCTGAACAGGCAAATAGGGTCCCTCTCTCTTGTGATCTCCTGGAATTTTACCCCGAATAACTTGCCGTACCTGTCATTCCTTTAAGCAGTACTGAGTGAGGTAGAATATTTCAAGTTCAATTACTGAACAGATGCTATATTAAATGCAAGTATTGTTATTATAATATTAATTGGGCAGCTAAAATTAACCTTAGAACCTTTGTACTAATGGTCTGATCAGTCAGGGTTCCTGCTCTGGTGACTAATTAGAGATCCTACCTCAGACCAATGTGGCTGTTAGAGTTCCTATTACAGAATTCTACCTGGTGGCACTGCACATGTGATACCTGGTCAGAATATAGGTTCACGGGACATATTCGCTCTTGCTCACATATATATTGCTCTTCAACGAAGTAGCCCGGTGATCCTCACAGTCTAGACATAAAGAACTGCCATTTAGGTTAGATATTGAAGATTCTGGAACTTTATTCCAGCAACAACGTGCATTTATAGAGCGCCCTTCTCGCGAGGCAGTGTCTCGGAGCACTTCACAGTGGGGGAGCCTGACACCGAACCGATGGGGGGAGGGAGGAGGTGATCGATGATGACTGAGGTCTATTACAATTAAGTTGAGGTCAAGGGGGTAAAACTAGCGAAGCAAAAAGTCTAAACGAGGAAGGAAAGACTGAAGAGAGAGTTCTATGCTCTTGTGAGATGAAGAGCTGAGGAAACTGAAAACTGGGTGGGGAGATGGGGGAAGAATGAGATGGGTATAAAGTTCAGGAAAGTAATTTGAAGTATGAGATGAAGGGATGCTGGATGATTTGGTCGCAATCATGTTCTGTACCTATAGATATTCTGGAGATGGCTTGTTACAGTGCTGAAGTTTTCCTTATTGGCAGTGAGTGACACCTTTGTTGTGTGGATCTGCTGCTTAGACCATCAGTTCCAATCTGACAGACCAAGCAGAACATTCACTTGTGACTGTTAGAGGAATGTGAGCTCTTACGAGTTATTTTTATATTAGCCAGTCTTTGTTTTGCCTGTCTTTCTTTACTGTTGCACTTTGGGTCAGTCCCCTGTTATTTTTTTTATTGCCCATTACTTTTCATTGGGTTAATGGAATTAGCCGATTGAGCTTGGACCATTGTGTTGCCTTTGCCAGTAAACTGTATTTAGACCAAAAAAAAATATTTAATCTAAAACAAAATCCAAACCCTCTGACTTATAATCAGAAAGCCTGAAGCCATACATTGAATATGTGGAATTGACACCCCCACCTCTTTACACCAATTTACACTTCATGCCCATCAGTGCTGAACGTGTTTAAATGGGAAATAAAATGTAAAATATACAGCCCACTGCATAACTCTTTTGGACAAAAAAAATTAGTCCAGCGAGTCTGGTTCTCCCTCCTACTACACTTGTCTCTTTGCTAACTGAAAATCTCTTGTGTCTCTGTCAAAATGATCTCCTGTGAATTTGGCCTTTTCACCTGCGAAAATGCATGGATAACCTTCAAATAGGAGTCTCGCGTATATTTGTGTTTAGGAACAATATGAATTTTCCAGCGCTTCAGTTATACATGTCAGCTGTTCCATATTAAACTTGGATATTTCAGGAGAAGTGCATTATGTGTAGCAATTATAATTAAAGCAAAACATTAATATTAGAAACAAGATAATTGGATCAGGAAATAAAATAATGTCTGCATAAGCCTTTAACTGCTGTGGATAACAATTACAATCCAACTGAATTTAGCTTAAAATAATAATAATCCTTGCATTTAATATCGCTTCTTTTCATGTTGGAAGGATATCTCAAAGCACTTCACCGGAATTGCTTAAAAGTTTAGTGGCCTTTTATTTTGTAGGCAAATTAGAGAATGAACTCCTATTTTAAGTAACATGCATTATGTTAATACTGTATATATAAATCTTAATTTTCTTTGTAAATTGTTGTATACATTCAAAAATAAAGTTGAGACAATGTTTCCATACCCCTGCAGATGGATTAACTTAAAAATGATTTGTGAAGGATATGAAGATTTCCAGGTATTTTAGCAAGAAGTCATGTCTTCATCTGTCTTCGGAGGGGCTGCAAACATTTGTTAATTGTGTCAATGTTTCAGGATATGGCCACTTTCCTCAACACAGCATCAACACAATAAACCAGTAAATCTAAGTTTGACCTCCTGCTTGTTGTTGGGTGCCCTGGGTCTGTCAGAGGCTTTTGCAAACCCAAGGCTATTAATCAAGCTTGACTACTTTTATTGATCAGACCTCCGTGGCCTGGTTATATGCCACATTGTTTATATATTGCTCTTTAATTTGCAGCCACCTTGCGTGCACTCTATCTAAGTGACAACGATTTTGAAACCCTGCCGCCAGAAATTGGGAAGCTCACAAAGTTGCAGATCGTAAGTAATTTATCTAAATTCGTGAAAAATCAATTCACTTTTGCAGCTCCTGTACGTTCAGAATGAAGTCAATTTGAACAGCTCTGGGGCTTATTTTGCTGGAATATACACCAACATCTGGTGCTGGCCTTTGTTCATCAGTTGAAATCTTGTATTAAATTGAGATTGTGAGAGGAAACAAACTAAGAACCTTTTGTGAGATTTTTCATTTGAAATCCGAATTGGTCTAATAACTTTGCTCTTCTCTGCAGATCAGCCTAAGGGATAATGACCTGATATCATTGCCAAAGGAGATTGGGGAGCTGACTCAGTTGAAGGAGCTCCATATCCAAGGGAACCGGCTAACCGTGCTGCCACCTGAAATGGGTAAGAAACAGATTTGGATTGGTGTCTAGTTCTGTATATTCGTAATTACAGTGCTCAGTAGATTGAAATGTTCTCAAAAAAGCCATATAAGTCTTTTTTTCTGCATAAATCTGTGTAGTTTTTTTTAAAATGAAGGAAAATGTGTTGCCTTGTGAAAAACACATTTTTTAAAAATGTTTTCTGTAAGTTTTTACGCTGCCTGCTTGTGAAGTTACATCGGGGTAAAAATTGAGGACGTTTCGAGTTACGTCAGTGCTCCAGGGAAGGTGCGCAAAAGCTGTGCTGAGGAGTCTAAACTTCTTGCAGACTTCTAGAAAAAGATAAGATACACTTTTTGGTGTTTTTTTAAAATCTAGTACAATTAAAATTTCCTGCGGTAATATGATCGCAAATCCATTTAATTTAGTAACTGGTTCAATATTTAAAATGAAGGAAATTTGGCACTTTAGTTCAGCTCCTGCATTTTTCTGCACTGAGTTTGTGTGATAAGGTTAATATTTCATATAAGGAATAAGATGGTCTCTATGCTTTGCTGCCAAAGGTGGTTTTAATGGATTCTTGTTCTGAACTTTTCCATGAAAAACATGTATATTTTAGCATGAGCAGTGCAGAAAGAACTGACAGTAATTTTTTTCTTTTTTTATTAAAAAGGGAAATTGACATTTCATATCACAGGGTTCTCATCATACAAGTCTACATACATTAAAACATCAATTTTAAATGTCATCCAGCCCATGCCTTGTGTGCATTAGTGATTTAATATTATGACCTCTCTATAAATTGCATAAGTTATGCAAGCAGTAGTTCAGGCATTTTAATCTCCATCTACACAGGAGTGAAAAACTCCCCCAGTCTTTTATATTGGAATGAGTCATTCAAGACTTACCTCCACAGCCAACCTGTTCACAGAGTTGCGCATGTTGGCGTCACAAATTGCTCAGGGATTAACAGTTTGTTGCACAATCTCTGACTTATTCTTGAGCCCTGATTTAAAGTTTAGAGAGTATAAAGCAGCATCCCATTGAAACCAAGTTTGCTGCTCTTGACAGGAGATTTTAGAGGTACCGCAATGCACTTGATTGAAAATATAGCAGTATTGCACACAAAAAAGGTTTGTGAAAATAGTTAGTGTCAATACTAGATGACACCACACTTGCAATATGAGCTCGATGATAAGTTGACCTTCTGCCGGAAAATTTTAAACCATTTTACAGAAGCATTCACCAGACTCTACACTCCATCCCTTAGGCAATTTTCTGTTATTGCACATATCATTCACGATTAGGACCTGTGGGGGCCGAATGGTTTGGCTGTGAAACTTCATTAGATTTTCGCTCGAAATTCAATGGTAAAATCCTGATTTCCCCAGAATATTCGCAAACCATCAATCTTAAATTGTTGTGCAGGTGAAGGTTTTAATAGGCTGATTAATGCTGCAGAGTAGATTACAATTTTTAACCTATGTGTGTCAAATCCAGAGTTAGATAGGTCACATTTGCAGGAATGATGTTGAAAGGTGCCTTCAGTTTTCATTTCTCTTCATTTTTAATAACTTTATTGGAGGATTCCATAAACTACTTGGTGTATCATTGCCAGATCCAGGAAGTTCCAAATGCTGCCAACTTGTAGTTGAGTAGGGTCACTGCTGGAGGCCAAGTATTTTTGCTTTTATGGCCTCTGACTGACCTATATCTAGTCCAAAGAAGTCGTAAAAAGTGAACGTTCTGCTTTTACCCGAATGCTGGCTTTTGTAGCCTGAATATTATTGTTTTAACTACATATGACACTACATATCACTACCAGTAAGGTTGCAGAACAATTGTGCATACTTAAGGTAAACAAATGCCAAGGGCCGCATAAATTGCAAATTGGATCCTTAAGGGAGGAAATTGCAGGAACTCTGGCACAAATCTTTCAGAAATCACTGGATACTAGAAAAATACCTGGGGACTGGAAAAAGGCACATGCTACTCCTATGTTTTTTAAAAAAAGTAGCAAAATTGACCCAAGAAACTACAGAACAATGAGTTTGACATCTATTGTGGTCAAAGTTTTGGAGATTCTTATTAAAAATAAAATCATGGAGCATCTGGACAGTAATGAAATGATAAAATATGGGTTCATGAAGTGGAAATGCTGCCAAACTAATTTACTGGTTTTCTTTGACTTTGTGACAAAGGAGTTTGATAAGGGTAAGCCAGTGGATATTGTATATCTGGATTTTAGTAAGACCTTTGGTACAGTTCCTCATGAAAGGCTGGTATTGAAAATAAAGAAAGCAGGAATCAGAGGAAGTATATTACAATGGATATGTAATTGGCTAACCGATTGAACCCTGAAGGTATGGTACAGGGAATGTCATCAGGCTGGAAGAAAGTTACCAGTGGAGTTCCGCAGAGGTCTGTTTTGGTACCTCGTTTATTTAACATGACCCAAAGCTAATGAAGGTGGTAGACTGCAAAGATGAGCATTATGGGTTACAGAAGAACTTGCAACATTCTTGGGAATTGGGCAGATCGATGGCAGATGAGATTTAATGTAGATAAATGCAAAGTGCTTCACATGGGGACAAAAAAATCCAGGGCCTATTATTTAAATGGTAAGAAAATAATCTGTACGGAAAATGAAAAGGACCCTGATCGACAATAAATTGAAGCTATTCCAACAGTGCTCAGTAGCAGTGAGTAAAGCAAACCAGATGCCAGGTTATATTAAAAGGGCATTATTGAGCCAAAATAGTGGGGTATTCCTGCCCTTTATAAATCACTGGTGCAACCGCACTTGGAATACTGTGTGCAATTCTGATCAACGCAATATAAAAAGGATATTGCAGTGATTGAGAGGATACAGAGGAAGGCAACCAAGATGATTGAGGGAATGGGGGACGACTACAAAGCGCAATTAAATAAGCTGGACATGTTCAGAATGGAGAAGAGAAGGTTGAGGGGGTATATGACTACGGTCTTTAAGATTCTGAAAGGAATAGATAATCTGGACGATGATAAGCTGCTTTATCTTGTAATGAACAGTAAAATCAGAGGACACGGCCTGCAATTGAAAGGGGTTAAATTCAGAACGGAGCTGCGGAAACAGTACTTCAGTGAGCGAGTAGTAAACTTATAGAACTGTAGCTCAGTGGTTAGAGCACTCGCTTTGCAAGCGAGAGACCTGAGTTCAATTCCAGGCAGAGGGCGAACCCTTGGGCAAGTTTCCTTACTCCATACAGAGCCTAATAATAATCCCTTCAAAAAAAAAACAATAATAAAATTGGTCATTTTCAATCTACGACTGTTTGTGGGACATTGCTGTGCGCAATTGGCTGCCGCGTTCGCCCACAAATATACAGTCAATTAACTTTACAGTGTGGTCTGTGAAGCGCTTTGGGACGTCCTCCCGACGTGAAAAGCGCTATATCAAATGCAAGGATTATTATTATTATAGAACAGGCTCTCTAAGGAGACAGTGCAAGCAGAAAATGTTTGTTTCAAGAACAAATTAGGTAAATTCTGCTAGAAAATAATATCTTGGGATACAGCATATTGGGACACAAAATGTCAAGCGACTGCCAGCAGGGTAGAAGGCAAACTAGATGGACCTTGATCTTCTTTCACCCAGCAAATTGTTATGTTCTTGTGTATGTAACAGCTTGTGTATCATGAGGAATATAAACGTTTGCATCATGGATGTAAACCAGGTTATTGCAACATTTATAACAGCCACTTGTATTTATATAGCGACTTTCACACAGGATAGATCTCGGAGGGCTGACATTTAGTTTTAACTCTGATTTAATTCCCAATTTGCTAATCCCTGGAAGGGTGTGGTGGGGGGAAGGGGGGAGCCATACATCCCTGGAGTTAAACTGGCTCCATTGTAGCGTGTCTGGTGATTTGGGGTCAGAGTTAGCTCATGTCATGCAATATACAGTCATTATACTTCACAGTAAAATCCTATGAAGTATTCTGAGACTTTTCAATGTTATATCAAATGCAAGTATTATTATTGAATAGCTGAGCCAGACACATCTGCACTACTCTGGAGCAAACTTGGATCATCACTGGGAATGGAGGAGTAAACCAGTAATAGAAATGAGTTTCTTCCAATCCAGCTCCTGACACGACAACCCTTTGTGCCTCTGCCCTAAATAAGTTGGATTGTCAGCAGTAAACTGCATGCTTTTAGCTGCAGCAGTTCCATTCCAGCAGTACCCAATGTAGACATAATTTCTTAGCTTCCAGCACCCTGCACCTATGTTTCCTGGGCATTGGGAAGCTGAGGCATGTTTTCCCTCCCCATGAAAGAGAGAAGGATTTCACCAGAAGTAGCAGACAGGAACTCTGCTTCTGTGAGTTCTTAGCAGCTGGAACTGAAAGGCCCTTAACCATGGCAAGGGGTTTCTGCACATGTCACGACTCCCAGCTGACCAAGAAACAAAGCAAACCATTCAAAACAAAACAGACAGTATCTGCACATTTGATTTACTCCCAAGCTGATCGCTGTATTTTTCTTTTTCTGCTGGCTCTGAAGTCGATCCAATTTTATTTGTAAGTAATGGAGAGAATTGGAAGGAAACGTAAATGCTGGGGTAATAAATGAGGGTTGGGATTTGAGGGAGTAATAAACATTAAAACAGATTTTTTTTAAAAAAGCAGAAAATGTAACATGAAAGATGTGAAATCTTTATGGTCTTAGCCTTTAGGTTGTTGACGTACAATTTAAAGTTGTGCGGAATTTTGGAACATTTAGACTGAATCTGGAAGCCAGTTTTCTGTAGTTCTTAAAATAAAGTGCAGAAAACTGCCTTCCAACATAAGAGTGAATTTAGGAATTTTTCCAAATTATCCATAATACGTTTTAAGACAATGGTTTTAAGCAAGACGGTCAGGTATTTGGGACACTGTGAAGGTGTATCTTTTTTATTATCGCAAATGGGAATCGCTGGCTGAGAACATTCTGGTGAATGTGGCTGCTGTTTCCCACTTTTAAACTTGGGGTTCAGCAAGGGCAGTCATTTCAATTCCCGTTGCCATTTCAGAGACTGCAGAGGCCATCACGGTTCACTTTCCGGTACAGAAACAGGACAGATGCTTTATTCTCATTTTCAAAAAAAAATCAAATCTGGTAATAATAATAATAATAATAATAATAATAATAATAATAATCCTTGCATTTTTTTGATATTTGATAAAAGATTTGGTAAAAGATGAAGAGAAATGAAACCTGGTAGAACGTTTAGAAATTTGAGATGGGTGCTGTATATATCCTTTAATTTGTGTTGATTGATTTCTCTTCCATGTCAGTATCTAATCTGACAGGATTACTGCAGTTTTGCCAACATTTGCAGTTTTGAAAAAGGTGCACTTTGAGGAGTACGTCTGTGATTTTAGATTAATACTGTATCGCGAGAAACAGACATCTTTAAAGATGTATTTTGGATAAGCCTTCAAAAGAAAATGCAGGCTGAGTATGTGAAGGTAATTGAGATAGTGCATGTGATGTCAGGTCCTGTAAATTATACAAGGCAGAGGAGACTCTGATGAACGTGAAGGAGATTCTTGGATGGAATGCACTTGGGAACTCATTTTCTGCAAACGAATAAAGACCGAGTCAAACTGATGAAATTGGAGTACTTTGTTCTCAAAGTCTTTGCTATGTTCTTATCAGGTTTCATTCAATTGAAAGAAAATGAGGCTATCTTAACAACTGCGAGCTGGAAGATAGAAACTGTAGTGCTGGGAGTATGCTGATTTCATGCAGTGCAATCTGTTTCTTCTGAACAGATGTTTCCATCATTTAATAATTTAATATTGAACCAGTCGTGGCCTTTGTAGGGAAATAGTTGTTTTGATAGTCTTGTACAGCCAGTTGGTTGTGTACTTGTCCTTTTTTGTGTGACGATATGCAATAATATCAAGCTGCAGCTTGTATTAAGTCATTGCAGCATTCATGTACTTTGCCTGTGAAGAAGGTAACAAGATTGAGCTGGAAAGATGACAGACCAGATGATAAAACATTGGAAGCTAAAGCCAGAAATCCCTGGGTTGTTTAATATGGACAGTAAATTACTAATTCTGTCCAGATTTCCAGCTCTAGGCAACAAATCCCTCCTGGTGAGAATTCTAATATATTGAAGAATCAAAGCCTCAAAACTAATTAAACTGTGTATATTAATAGAATGGTCAAAATAATTCAATTACTTAACTTTAATATCTCAAATGTTATGACAAAAATGTTGCCAATTAATATTTTGGGATTCTGTGTACAAAATTTGTCTAGTAGCCGACCCCAATAAATCAATTTGCCAGCACAGGGCAAAACCCTTTGAGTGACACATGATCTGTTATAGCCATAAAACCTACATCGGTTGGAGGGTTCTAGTTAAGCCTGTCTTCCCCTGTGGCCTGTTGCTTAAGATTGAATGGTGAACAGCACATACTTGTGTTTTAGATCTAACCAGGATGGCTTTAGAATGAGTGTGTTTCTATCTTGTTAGTTTGCTTTGTCTACATTGCTTAATCCTGCTCCCTGCTGTTTGATCCAAGTTAGAATGCTAAACCTGCTTGGAGTCACAGATAAGGGTGTGAATCCCTTTGCCTGAAAGCACTGGAGCGTACCGAAGCTAGGGTTATTGCTTCTGTCTGACAGGAAGGTGAAACGTTTCCTGCATGCGTTATTGAATAATGGAACATTCCAAGAGCGAAAATCAAAGAGGAGTTAAATGAAGTACTAGCAGTTTTATTGATTGGACAAAAGCCCAGCAATGGCTAAAGAATGCCACAGCTTGTAGTCTGACTTAAATGTAGTATTGTAAGAGGCGATCGTGTTCTTACAAGACACAAGGTACTGTCTACATATTGCACTGTGACACATTTCGGCATTATCAGGTTAAAAACAGATCTGTGTATTTTCAGCACCTACTGTGGGCCTCCAGAAGAAAGGTTAGTTTTTTCGGTTTAACCCTTCATCTGAATCGATTTGGACTTGCAGAAACCCCTTCATAAGATCGGGGAAGGCAAGTAATTCCAGACCAAGACAACATTGACATTTTGTGAAGAAGATGAGATGAACTTTTATAGCTATGTTAATGACCCACAAACTCTCTAATTTGCAGTTACAAATGTTTTTCTTGCTGATGTCCGTTTCCTTTGTCTGGACCGTCTTGCTGTCCTTAATCTTTTAGACGGCTTCTGCAGCTCGATTCATTTCGGGTCAAAAATGATAACCAGTCTTTCTCTTTCAGAGGTTGAAATTTGCATTTCTACATTTTCAGTTGTTTCAGGCTTTCATGGTTTCTTTATATCTCAATAAGTCAGATGCTGCTGGTCTTTCCAAACCAAATATGTTTTTAATGTAGACCATTCTTTACCTTATTAGCCTGTGGTAGGCAGTAGCACTTTTTATTGCTTTGCTTTCCAATATTGGGTGCCAATTACTGCTGCGACGGTACTTGGGAGGTGTTTGAAATATAATTTTCCATGAAATTACTCTGATCAGACTTATTAAATCGATATATTTGTCACAAATGTGCACAGTTGGCATATTTGGCTCTTTGGCCACAGGTGGCTCTTTGGCCACCTTTGTTTCAAGTAAAATATTCTGTCAACCAAAGGATATTAAATATTGTTTTTTTTCCAAAAAAACAATCTCATAAGCATAATGCAAATAGTAATTTATTTCCCTCTTTGTGTAACTTGTGGGTCTTTCTTAAAAAAAATCTCCAATGCAAACACATCTGCATAACTTTAATATGCCTTGGTTTATCTGAGCCACTCTTCTCAACGAAAATATTGCATAGAACTTTGAACTTTTATGTACATTGGGCAGCTGATATTGGACATGTTCTACAGTGAGACACCATCTGCGCTGTTGAAGTGAGATGTCATGTCAGATGATTCTCACCTTTTTATAAATAGACTGTTAACGGAATCCGAGTCTCCCGTTTTTCAACTGGATTAGTAATTGGTGATTAATGAAGCTGACAGCAAGGCAAGGCAAACCGCTCAGGGTCATCTTGTGTGTCTGTTATTCTAGCTGTTCGGATATTTGTGTAGATGTAGTGAATGTGCAGCTATGTTGCTGTTTTCCACCAATACTGTGGGCTGTAGGTTACCGACCTCTAGGCTTTGGAGCAAGCGAATGCATGAAATGCAAGTTAACAGACTCCTGTACTGCTCTATTTTCCACTGATTTTGTCCATACTCTTTATCAATTACTAGAAAACAAAGCCTGAGGCCACCCAAGTTGTTTTTATCAATACAAGCTATGTGGTGTGCCTGCTTTTGGCATATCAAACCAAATCCTGACCATCTATTGGAGATGGTCTTGCAGAGAGGTAAGTTGGGCTAGCTTATTTGGGCATCACTTGAAGATAGTTTTCACATGACGTTGCCTCTAAAGGTATAATGGTAATACTGGGTCACTAGAGGTGGCAGTAGATAATAATAATAATAATAATAATCATTTGAGATGCAGTATAACAGTGGGAATAGATCACCGGCAGTGCAGTATAACAGTGGCAGTAGATTACTGGAGGAGCAGTATAACGGGGGCGATACATCATGACGTACAGTGTAAAGGTGGCAATAGATCATAAGGTGCAGTGAAATGGTGGCAATAGTTCACTGGAAGTGGGATACAGTGGTGTTAATAGATCACTGGAGGTGCAGGTAAAAAAAAGTAGCAATAGATCACTCAAGATGTAGTATAATGATGGCAATTGGACACTGACAGTGCGGTATAATGGTGTCAATAGATCAATGGAAGTGTAATATAACAGTGTGTAAGGCTAGTCAGTGAGTGTTCGAATATTGCGAAAAACCTAATCCAATCTTTGCTTAAATTTTAAACTTGTAGCATCTCTTCTGTCTTTCACCCCTGCCCTGCCCCACCACTAATTTGCTTCACTGCCACCTAGCTGAGGATCAACTCTGGGATCTTCTAGTTTTGCACTAGAACAGTGGTTTTACCAAGTGAGCCATCAAGTGAAATAGTATAGTTTAAGCTAATGTCAACCATATTGTACCTCTTTAGCCACAATTAGCAAAAGGTATGTGGCCACAAACTAGGCCGCAACCTAGCATCCAGTTATTCACCGTGCTTACTTTATTTCCTGATCGGTCCCTTTTTATAATCTCGACACAGACTAGTTGGGCTGAAAGGCACGTTTCCATGCTCCATGACTGTATGTAACCGTATCACTTTGTAACCTGTCGGGTTGACTAACATTTGGTTATATCAAAATAGTCTTATTTTTGTTCACTTATTAGTGACCATTCTCTTTTGGGAGAGGAAAGGGATGGTCTGCTTGGAACTTATACAATGGAATGTCGGAATCATTTCAGCTCTCTGTGAGGGATCTCGGCAGTCCTGTTGAGCACCAGTTCTCCCCAGCATTATTTATAATGAAACCAGGCAGCCTGGCTCATCAGCAGATCTTGGAGACGCAGACTGGGAGAGGGATTCTTTCCATTCATCTCCTGTTGACCCTGCAAGCCAAAGTACTAAAAGTAGGGGTGGTCCTAGCTGGGCAAACAGCAAGCAGTTTGCTGGACTGTATTCTTAGTAGATGTGGTTTTCACTGGTTAGACTCCAGCAATACCTCTAATGGACACTCTGGGGTCCTCAACCCTTGGCTCTTGCCAATCTGCACCTAAACTCTTTGGAATTAGACAAGCAAGGTGTGTCCTACCAGGGAAAGAATACAGACAAAGGGAAACCTCCATGTGTAGGCAGCCTACATATGTGGAACTCCGTTTGGTTTGAATACCGTTCAACAACAACAACAACAACTTGGATTTATATAGCGCCCTCCATGCCGGACGATGTCTCAGAGCGCTTCACAGCAACAGATCCCGGGACCGAGGGAGGGGGAGGAAGGTGACCAAAGGTACGGTCGAAAAGAAAGGTCTTCAGCAGAGACCTGAAAATAGGAAGGGAAGGAGCGAGGCGAAGGGAGTGAGTAAGGCAGTTCCAGAGTTCAGTTCAGCGTGGTGATGGGTTTTCACATGCGTCAGACGCTTGACTAACCAAAGAAATTTAATGCACTAAGCCAGTGGTAACCAAAACTTTTGGTCGCCCAATCAAATTAATTTTTGTTAATTGAATTTTTCTTCATTTATGGCTGGGCCGGCCATGGTTATTGCAGCTCAGAGGCTCCTGGAAGCATCATATTGATTTGGTGCGGGCTTGCCTGGACTGGTGCAGGGGTTTGGCTTCTTAATGCTCCAAGAAGTTCATCGTGATCGACTGGTTGGAGACCCTTTCTCCGAGCTAATGATTATCTTGATGCTGTAACCACTGTTCAAAATGTTTCCATTATTGTTGGAAACTCATGTGCATTCTATTCTATTAGAACAATTAAAAGCGGTGTAGGCTAACATGTAAATTTATTTTTTCTATTATATTTGGAAGGTTTTCTTTGTCAAGGCCCATTGTGTTATTACAAAGTTAGGGAGATCAAAATTGATCTATTTCAGATAAACTTAATGGTATTTCATGGCAGGGTACCTCATGAAGGAATACTGTAGAATTTCCATTGACCTGGCCGAACTCCATTCCATAGGTAGATTACATCAAGCAAAATTCTGAAATTGGCATAACGTACTCCTGGGTACCGGAATATAGATTTGTCTATTAAGGATAATGTTAAAGGTTAATGTTAAAGGATAACCCTTTTAAGAAATATCACAAATTAGACCCTGTGTTTTTTTTCTTTGGGAGCTTATAAAGACAAATGTTTGAGTGCGTGGGAAGTAGGACTGTACATTTTCATTGTACAGCGAAAATGAACAACTAGCAAAAATTGGATGTTCTGTTCTTTTTTTGGCTGAGTTACATTTGCTGGAAAAAACTTGCATCTGGTTTGTGGAGAGATCCAAGCACAATAATCAGTAGAATTCCCTGCCCCTCCTCATGTTTTTAGTGCACACAATATTGTGCTTTCTTGAAAAACATTCGTAAATTGTGCCAGAAATTGAAAGTCTAATTGTTCCTTAGCTGCCAAACTTCTAATCTTCACTGTGCCTCTGCTCTCCACAAGTTGGTATTCATCCTTTAATTTATTCCATTCAAAATTGTAAAATATCTGCTTGGGTTTCTGAATCATTAAATTCTTTCTGAAAGTGCAGTAAGTGATAACATTTGACTACATGGCTTTCTAAACCATTCTAACACATACTATGATGCAGTTAGAGAGAGAGAAGAGCATTGAAAATTAATATAAAACCATTATTCTTCGGCTGTTTCTAATATCCAAACCTGTTCAACTGCTTTTGATAGTTTATTCATTTCAATGGGAAAGCTAAGAATTGTGACTTGCAAGAAAATCTCTAATGGATTTCTATTCTCCTTACAGTTGTTAATTTTGTTTGTTAACCATGCAATATGAATTGAGGTTGATAAAATCATTCATATTTTCCACTTTTTTTGCAGGTAACTTAGATCTAACTGGTCCAAAACAAGTCTTCAAAGCAGAGAACAATCCTTGGGTTACACCTATTGCTGACCAATTTCAACTAGGTGTCTCCCACGTTTTCGAATACATTCGATCTGAAACCTACAAATAGTAAGTAAACAAGTCTTAAATTGCTACCATTTTTGCAAGAAACCTCAATACGTAACTAGTGACAATGTGCCGATGCCTTTAAAATTACAAATGAATGTTGTGAAATATACTCTGAAAAAATGAATCAGAGGAGGCAGCAAACATCCTACAAAGAGAGCTTGATAGGGTATATAATAAGAACAATAAATTGGTTACTCAATCCACGACTGTTTGTGGGACACTGCTGTAGGCAATTGCTGCTGCGTTTCGCCCATAAAATATAGTCAATTCACTTTACAGGAAGCACTTTGAGACGTCTCAAAGATGTCAAATGCAAGAATTATTATTATTAGGCACATGGGCTGATAAGTGGCAAATGAAGTTTAATACTGATAAATGCAAGATACTATATCATAGTTTCCCAGAATAGGAAACACAAATACTCCATGAATGGGATTGAACTTTCCAAAGGGGAAGCTGAAAGAGATCTTCACTGTATTAAAATAATGTAAGGCAGCAATTAACAAGGCAAACACGATGCTGGGCTATAATGCTAAATCAGTTTATTTTAGATCCCCAAACATCATTCTAGGGCTGTACAATGCTCTGCTCAGACAACACCTTTAATACTACCTACAGTCTGGTCACCTCAACATAAGGGGACTGTCCTAGAGGCACTACAGAAGAGAGCTAAGAGGGTGATTCCCACTGTTCGAGGAATGAGCTATGAGCAACGACTAGAACAAGCCAGTCTTGAGGGAAGAGTACTCAGAGGGAACCTCATATATAATTTTAAATGAGAATTGAAAAAGTAAACCCTTTAATTTTAATTGAAAAAGTAAACTTCTTTAGGATGTAACAAGACAGTAGAACAGAAGAACATAGGTTTAGAGTTTAAAGGGCGACTTCAGAACAGATACCAGGATGTTTTTCTTTGCGTAGCGGGTAATCAATAACTGGAACAGGTTGCCAGGAAAGGTGGTAGAAACCAGGACATTAGACTCATTTAAAAAGCAATTTGATCCTGCGATGGGTGGAAGGTAGGATTGATGTTCTGGAGGGATGAGATCGGATGGGTCGAAGGGCCTTCTTCATCCAGACCAATCTTATGAAATATGTCAGGAGTTCACAGGAAATCAATTTGTTTGGAGAAGGTGAAGATGATTCATAATTATTCCTTTTAATATTTCTGCTTTTGCAACAAAAAATTAAAGAATAATCATAGATATCTCATTACATGCTAAAGCTGTAGTGTTTTGGTGCAGGTTAGCAGGACCAAGAATAGGGGATCTAGCATGTGCATTAGATACTGCTGAAGTCTAATCAGCTAAAACAGCGCAATTGGTATTGCTGACCTGGGCAAGCTTCCTGTTGTTCGTCCAGAGAAGATCATTCTTCCCATTTGGGCTTTGCTTGTACGATTAGCAGTTGTTGAATGGGTAATAGACTGGCTGGTCCACAACTGTGTCCTGAAGGACTATAGACCTGCCTGGCTCAGGCACCAGACTACCAAGAATGTCAAATATCAATAAAACTGTACTTGCTGACTGTAGGTTGTCACCATTACCATTCTTAATGAAATCCAGATATAGAGAATGGAAGATTCTAAAATGTACCAAAAAATACATTTGCTAAATATGCTTCAAAGGAATATTCCAGGATGTTGTTCAAAACTACCTAGATGTTCAACTGTGAAGTCAGTCCCTTGGTATTCGTTCTTCAAGGTAACTGGCTTCTCAATCGTGGATGTAATTCAGAGATACTGGGACACTAGTCTGGAATCTGAGGCTTGGAAAAAGAGAATTCTGTTTCTCGGTATCTCAGAAATATTCTTCATTTGATGAGAAAAGATTATATTAAATTAATTCGATGAGATGAATGTTAAACATGATTAACAAAGACCGAATCTTTTCTTGAAATAATCCTTTTTAAATTAAAATTTGCACTTCAAGTCCTTTGTATAGTGGTAGTGAGTAAGAAATAAAAGTTAATATTACTTGTGGAGTCCTGTAGTGTTAGCAGTTAGCGTGCTTGCCTCGCAAGCGAAAGGACTCGGGGTCCACTCCCGTGCGGGCCAAAACCTTCGGCAAGTTTCCTGACTCCACATGCCTCTGTTTACCTAGCAGTAAGTAGGAACCTGGTTGTTAGTCGATTGGCGTTTTTTTTTCCAGGGGAAAAAGTTTGGTCGCTCAATCCACGGCTGTTTGGCTGTGCAATCGGCTGCTGCGTTTGGCCCACAAAATAAAGTCAATCCACTGTCCAATATATTCTTTGAAACTCTTTGAGACGTCTCAACGACATGATAAGGCGCTATATCGAATGCAAGGATTATTATTACTTTTGTTTGTTACAGAGCTAGGAAGCAATGCAATCATACAAATTACTGAACAGAAGTAACCGATGCAGGTAGCAGCTCCTCCACTGCTGCTAACCACACTAATCGCAATTCTCTACTCCCTTCTCGCACCTTTTTTTGTATTGGTTCTCATCAAATGGTTATCCAGTTTCTTTTAAATGTGTTGCTCTCAGCCTCTTGTGACCAAGCAGTCAATGCTTCAACAAACCTGTGCACGAAAATGTTTCTTCTAACCTCCCCAATTAACTCTTCCAGTAATAATCCTGTGTTTTATTGCATTCTTATGAATCTTCGGTCACCCTCCTCCCCTGCCCCTCCACCCCTCCTGATCCAACCACCAGTTTGGGTGCGGATCCCTGCCTGTTTAGTGCCTTGGGAGGTCTTCCTGACATGAAAGGCGCGATACAAATATAATTTGTTGTTGTTTACGTCTTCTTGCAGATTTACCAACCATCTGAAATGATTTTTCCCTATTTCAGAGTATTGAAGATCTCGCTTCTCCCCATTAAATAATTAGTTTCTTTATTGATAAACTGATTAATCTTAGACTCATGATTCAAACCAAAATGCTTTCTGAAAAAAATCACTCAAGTTTTATTTTTTAGAAGTACGTAGTTTGTTTTTCGTGATGGCAATAATGGATCAACTATCGAGAATCGATTTGATATTTATTGATTTGATACAGCACCTCATCACATCATTGAAACCATCTCAAAGACTTTACAGGATTCACGCACAAATACACAGTCACTCCACTTCACAGTAATTCCTTTGAAGCACTTTGGGACATTCTCCATATGTGAAGGGTGCTATGCCAAATGTAAGCATTATTATTTTACTGTAAAGTATAGTAATTGCGTATTTGGAGGCACCCAAGGAGCCAATTTGCACATTCCTGGCCATGACATGAGAAGCAACAGTCCTTTCTTAGATAGTAGTACGATAGAATCTTTAAGATTCTGAAGGACAATACCTCTGACATTGCAGTGTTTCCCCACCGCGGCACTGAAATGTCAACTCGAAGTATGAGCTCAGCATCTCAAAGTGGAACTTGGACCTCCAACCTTCTGACTCAGAGGTGAGTGAGAGTGCTACCAGCTGAGCCAGGCCAACATCTCTATCTACAAATCCAATCACTATTACGTATGATTAGTTACTGTAAAGCTTTGAGATGTTTCAACTTTATAACAATAAGAACAAATTACATTTGTATAGCGGCTTTCCCATCGGGAGGACATCCCAAAGTTCTGGACAGTCAAGAATTTGCACCTGAGCTGGGGATTGGGATCAGGAGGTGTGGAGGGTAGGGAGGGTGGGGGTTAGGAGGGTGACTAGAGGCACCATCGAAGTGACAGGCTTTGAAGGAGGCAAGGGAGGGGGAGGTGAGGAGTAGGGACTGTGGGATGGAGTTCCAAAGGGTGGGGGCAGAAGGGCTGAAGGCCTGACTGCCAATGGTGGAGCCCAGGGCAGCGCAGGGGACATGGAGGAGGCCAGAGTCCACTAAGCGGAGGGATAAGTGCGATAAAGATGCAAGTTCATTCTAACTGTTTAATCTTTCTACTATCCAGAATTTGAATTTTGAATTTTAGTTTAATAGCCATATTGAGCAACTTGTAAACTCTGTTTTTCAATTTAAATGGTGTACTATGAAAACTACTCTTCATTGAAAATTTTCCCTTTGTTAATGAGAATAGTATTCCAGTTCCTTTATAAGCCCCTGATAAATCAAACACACACACCCAGCAGTGTAATGGTGCGATAGTTTAAGGGGGCTGCTTGTTAAAATTCTACTGCTGTAAATGTTTTGTGGTTTTTATTGTACCATTAGTCAACTTTCAAAGTGACCTTTGTGTTGTAAGCACCGTCTCGGAGGATCTGAACAATGTCTGGGATGATGACAGAAAGAAATGATGGATTGTGTGAGTTAGTGCTTCAAACACCCAAGTGATCATGAGAATTGAAAAAGCCTGGGATGGAGGGAAGCAGAAGAGCGTGCCTCACTGTATGGATAAAAAAGGGTCATTGTATTATACATCTATGCAAGTAGATTTATTGATTGCTATGATTGTATGTAAGACAATTGATTACCATTGTAAAAAGACTATTTTGCCTTTAAACTTCTCAAAATATATAATGCAAACTTGCATTTATATAATTCACCTTTCACCTTAGGAGATGTAAATTTGGCCTTACTTGGTCAATGTTTGCCCTTTAATATAATAATAATCCTTGCATTTGATGTAGCACCTTATCACGTCTTTGGGACATCTCAAAGCTCTTCACAGAATTTGCTGTAAAGTGAACTGACTGTATTTTTGTGGGCGAAACGTGGCAGCCAATTACGCACAGCAGCGTCCCACAAACAGTCATGGATTTTAATTTATTTTTGAAGGAATTATTATCCCCGGAAAAGCAATCCGCCAATCAACTAACAACTAGGTTCCTATTTACCGCTAGGTGAACAGAGACGTGTGGAGTGAGAAAACTTGCCCAACATTTCACCCTGGCCGGAAATCGAACCCAGGTCCTCTCGCTTGCGAGGCAAGTGCTCTAACCACTAAACTGGAGGACTCTGTCAAGTATATTCCTATACATATGCTTAAACATGGTTTCTTTTCAGCTGCCATGAACTCCTAATATATTCTGTAACCTGTTTATACCAGTCCATAAATACAAGTTGTACTTTACTACTTTTTAGGCAGGATTAATATCTTTAAGTGCTTCACGAACAACAATGGGGAAGAAAGATGGGAGTTTGAGGATATTGACCAAAGGCACAGTCCCATAGGTTTGAAAGCAGGGAGAGCCAGCCAGGGGTGAAGAGATTTTGGGGTAAGAGTTCCAAAGAACAGGGGATATCACGGCTGAAGGCTTGACCATTAATGGTGGGAAACAAGCAAACAGTAAATGGTAACTGAAAAGCAAAGAGTATGTGCAGGAGTTGAATGAATGATTTATGAATTTGAGCCTATGACATGTGGAGGTTGAGAAGCTGATGACTAGAATAATCTAGTTTTGAAGTGACAAAATCATAGATGAGAGTTTTGGCTGTGATGGGGGCAAAATTGGGGCATAAACCTGGAAAGTTTTCCACTGATTTGAAGAACGTCTTTGGTAAGGACTGGATGTTGGGTTTGAAGTAGAGTTGAAGGTTCAACAAAATGCTAAGCTTTAGTACTGGCTTGAGGTATGGGGGGGAATGTAAGGTGAGTGCAACTGAATGGGTGCCTCTTTCAAAGAGCCAGTATGGGGCAAATGGCCTTGATTTGTGTTGTAAATTTCCAGGGTTAGGCACAGTGAACAAGTGGGAGGTTGATGGAATCTGAGCCAAAGTCAAGATGGTACTGAGGAGAGCCGAACAGGGTAGCTTTGGTTTTGTTGACGTTCTCTGGGACTCTATCCCTGAATCCTGGCCCCCTTCCACCCGCTTTCAAAGCAAGTCATAATCCGTATGGGGAAACTGGCCCCATGCCTGGAGATGTCACCAAGCGGAAGCATTTAGATGAAAAATAGAAGAATATCAAGGATAATGTTGAGGGATATGCCATATGCTGACTATATGACAGCACTTAGACAAGCTATTGGAAACCTATAGTGAAGACTTCAAGCCAAGTATCCATCCAGAACTAAGATAGTGTTGTGCCACAAATATGGGTTAAAGAGGAGGCTATGAAAGGAGAACAGAATGGTTCATGATTTCAAAAGCAGCAGAAGGGTTAAGGAATGCAAGGGGAAGACCAAAGGGATGTTAATAGTGACTCTCTTTGATGGCATTGGTCCTTTGGGCAAGCTTGCCATTACTTGTCCAACTAGAATCATTCTACCTGTTAAGGCTTTGGCTTGCAGGGAGTCCAGTTGGAAGAATCCCTGCCCATGGTTTACCTCCATGTCCCGATGATGAGCCAAGCCTTTCCGTTTGGTCTCCCCCCCGCCCCCCCACTGCAAGGATTATTATGAGTTGGTCATTTGACATCTACCAAGCGCAGGTTTGAGCTCACATTAGTGAATGTGGGTTGGTGGTGGGTGGGGGGAGCAGAGTGAAGGACGTTTAGATAGCCTAGAAGTAGATGTCTAATATGGATGTATCATGAATTCCATAGTGTGACCTCTTTTCTCCCAGTGATGGCTTTATGACAGATCAGTCAGCTTTTGTTAACTTGCAGCATAGAATGATTGTCCCTGAAGAGCAATTGTGATTGAGAAAGATTAGGTTGAAAACGTACCCTGTGAATGGAGGTGACTGACACCTATCGGAATTTTGTCAAGCAAAAGGAAGGAGTGAAAGTTCTTGCCAGTCAGCTAACAAGCTAACGCGTATCAAGGGAGCAGATCTGACAAAGCATTGCATTCTGCGCTTAACATTTCGAAAATACATAGGGATTTGTCTGAGGATGTGTGAACTTCAAATCCCTGACTCTTAATAAATTGACAGCGAAAAGGCAGCTTATTATATACATGCAAACAGTTCCTTTCACCCCACCCCTCCCCCTGGAATTTAGAGTAATTTGCAACATCCAGTTCCAGTGCTATTTTTACCAAAAAAAACTTTTACTGTTAAATTAAAACCAATGTAAATTTAGATTTAAATTGCATATCATTATCACCTCAGATTTCTCTTCCATATGTCTTCGTTACCCTTCCAACATCTGATTTAGGAAAGGAAGATGACTTAAACTGGTGTACGTTCTATAGCCAGCAATCCCCAAATACTTTCCAAAGTGTCTGTTCATCATTGCATCAGGCTGGCCAATCTTCTTCTCGGCTCTGATCTTCTTGCGTCAGGCGATGTAATGCGCAGCCAGACTTGCTTCTATTCCAGAAAGTATGTAATATAGTGGAGTCCCGTAGCTTCGTGGGGAATACTGTAGCTTAGTGGTTAGAGCACTCGCCTCGTTTTGACCTGGGTTTGACTCCCAGCAGGGTGAAACGTTGGGCAAGTTTCCACACACCTCAGTTTACCTAGCAGTAAGTAGAAACCCGGTTGTTAGTCGACTGGCGGATCACTATTCCCGGGGGTAATAATAATTCCTTAAAAAATAACTGAATAAATTGGTCACTGAATCACGACTGTTTGTGGGACACTGCTGTCTGCAATTGGCTGCTGCGTTTCGCCCACAAAATATAGTCAATTCACTTTACAGTATATTCTGTGAAGCGCATTGAGACGTCTCAAAGACGTGATAAAGCGCTATATCAAATGCAAGGATTATTATTATATTATTATTAAATAGCCCCTGCTCCAGGTGATAGCAATCAGCCAGTTCCTGGCTTGGAAATCTCCTGAGTTGCTTCTTGATGATATTTCCCAGATATCTGAGGGTTATTTGTTCCTCTAATGATGTTGACTAGCCCACTCTCCATCTGGCTCACCGCTGTAGTGTTCCTGATCTAGTGTTGCCGATGACCTTCATTATTTTGTGTATATATCAATCTTAGTGTTTGTGCTAATGTTTTGGCATTTTCTATCTTAGAATTTCACAAATTAGCAGTGAAAAGTGGTGCCATGTAATCAGAGTTATTGGTCATCCATGATTTTTTATAACCGTATATTTGAGTCCAGTTTATTTCAGTTTAGCTCGTCGAGGTGATGTGTGTTTTATCTACTAACCTGCTTAAAAACAATTGCTTTTAAAAATTGAAATTATTTGTCTATATCTTCGTCTGGTCCAATTTGTATTGGGCTTTGATATTCTGGCATGGCAGAGTAGGAAAGGTGGTTTTTGATTGAAGTTAACAATGAAATTGTTTTACACTTCCACTTGCACGAGTGTCATTTTTCTTAGGTTTAGAAAATACTTTAGCGTTAAGTGTGTTTCGTAAAATATTTTTTTGAAGGTTTCTCTCTTGTCTATTTTCAGGATGTAAATTGGATGTTGACATTGAGGGTTTTTCTGAAGGCTGTGGCTAGCTTTTGTGTCTGTATTCTGATCATGTGTACACCTACAGGAGCTTCAGCTGTAGAATGAACATCAGCAATTCTGAGCTGATGTTAATTGCAAAGAGACAAGAATAGTGACATTTTGATTTGGTTGTATCTTTGGCAATATAAAGATACAGAACATTTTAAGATGCTTGTTTTAAAAAAAAATCTTCTTTGGGAGGAGATTTATTTTACTAATGATTGCCAGTTCATGGGATCACACTGATTTTGGTCACTGACTCCATGACTATTTGTGGGACACTGCGTTTCACCCACACGATATACAGTCAATTCACTTTACAGTATTCTGTGAAGTGCTTTGAGACTTCTCAACAATGTGATAAAGCTCTATACCAAATGCAAGGGGGAAAAATGCACAGTTATAGAAGCTGAAGAGGAGAACCTGTTAAGGAGCTGGCAGCTTAAGATCTTTCCAAGGCTGTCATTTTGTCTGATGTGCACACTTTATATCTTTAGAAAATATAACTGGTCATACAGTATAACAACCTAAATCCCCATATATCATCCCTTTTCTCAAATGCTTGTGATGTGCCGAGTGTACAAGATAACTTGTCACCTACCTTTATTTGATAAATAGATTAATACATATTTTGGCAGCATATAATTTCAGCAGTCCTCTAAGCAACCATATAAATTTATGACTGACAGTTCTTTATTGATCTTTTAGTCGATTACAGTATATTTCAGTCCTGTACTGTGATAGATTTCTTTCACATTTTGTTTGTCTTCAGTTTCTTGTTTTCAATGCTTCTGCTGTAAATTACTCCTTTTAAATATAAAGGGTATAAGCTTTGCCAACTGCAGTTAGAAAACAATGTTCTTTGGGACAATTAAACTGGTGCAAATCCACAGAGTAAAATAAACTGATAATACAGTGTGGCTTTTCATATCGTTTCAATTGACCAAAACATTTCACAACTGCATCTTAAAATTGATCGCATAGAGAATGCATTCATTATAGAGTTGTGTAGCATTTTTACTTCTCGTAAAATTTTTGACTAAATCCATTTCTATATACACTAGAACCCCATTATCAAGCGCCTCCTTTATAAGGCAGCGTCTTGTGGACTCTGCAGTTGGTTTTGGTACACAGTCTCCAGTTTCCTGTGCAGTAAAAAGGTCATTGCAAATGTCCATTCCTATGAACTGCACATGTCTGATGCGCAGAAAGTGGCGAAGGCAGTGACATTAAGTCAGCCATTTTTTTTAGTACTGAAACCAACCAGTGCAAATATGCAGAGTGCAGGAAGTCATGTTGGTAGTTGACACGTGTTATAATAATAATCCTTGCATTTGATATAGCGTCTTTCACGTTGTTCAGCTGTATCAAAAGAGCGTCACAGGATATTCTGTAAAGTGGATTAACTGTTAGATTAAATATTTGCACGCTCTGCGCAGCGAACAGGAAGTTATAGTGGCCATTTTGGCTTTGCGCCCCATTACAACACAATGTTTTGGTTTATGGACTGAAATAAAAGTGTTAGTTTTTTTTTCTGTGTTTACTATAAACAATATTTTATAAATTAGTCCTCTATTAGACGTCATGATTATCAAATTCATCATTAGCAATGCAATTGATTTAGACCCTTGCTGACTAGGATTTCCTTGGGAATCAAAATCCCTTAATTTTGGGACGGGTCAGTCAATTAATTCATTACCTGCTTTATGATTTCCGATTGTGGCAGCAAGCAATGAAGCCATCACATGTGGCATCTGGCAGGATGGCTGTAGCTAGAGAAGGAGTGGGAATCTTGACAATATTCCGCAATGGTAATTTGCGCAGAATTAGCCGGTCAAACTCTCCAAAGTACCCAAATACCACCCACCCTACCTCTGTGACTTCCTGCTTCACATCACCTGCCTGCTGTGCCTCGCCTCCTTCCTCTCTCCCTGCCTTCAATAACTGGCTCAAGTCCCATCTCTTCAGCCATGCTTTTGGCCACTTTTCTCTCATTTCGCCGACCACCACCCCCCCAACTCTACTTCCAGCTTGGACTCCTAGTAAGGAGTATTGGCAATACAGAGGGTCCGATTCAACTGCAATACTAATGGGTATTGCAGTTGTAGGATTGTAGGATTGTAGGAACTGAATGATCGACCACCAATGGTGCCACAGAGACAGCGGGGGACAACAATAAATTACATTTGTATAGCGCTTCACGTCAGGAGGACCTCCCAAAATGCTGGACAGTCAGGGATCTGCACCCGAGCTGGTGGTTGGGATCAGCAAGGGTGGAGGGTAGGGGTAGGAGGGTGACCGAAGGCACGGTCGAAGAGGAGGGTTGTGAAAGAGGCAAGGGAGAGGGCAAGGCGGAGGGACTGCGGGGTAGAGTTCCAGAGGATGGGGGAGAGAGGCTGAAGGCTCGTCCGCTAATGGTGGGTCACAGAGGTAGGGAGGAGCAAGGCCATGGAGGGTTTTTGAAGGTAAGAACCAGGATCTTGAACTGTATCCTCTGAGTGATGGGGAGCCAGTGGAGCTGGGTAACAATAACAACTTGCATTTATAAAGCTCCCCTTATGCAGGGTAGCGTCTCAGAGCGATTTGGGTTATGCAGCAAGCCTGAGTTATCTGAGTGAAGAGGGCGAGTGGAGAAGTAGGATAGGAGCAGAAGATCAGTGAGATGAGGAGGGGCCAGGGAGTGGATGGATTGTATTAAGAACGATGATTTTTTTTGTTCATTCTATCAGATGAAAAGGATGGCCTTTCACCCAGATAGAAACACTTTTAGGGTCACTGTGCTCCATTCAGGATTAATTTTTTTTTCATGTGTTGGGTTTAGCAGATCCAGAGAACAAGTGTTAGACAGGTGTTAATGAGAGTGCCCATCAAGCAAACCGAGAGTGCTATATTTTAACAAGTATTTTTCACACACATCTTTCATTTGTTTTGCCTTTATCCTGCATCACTATTTTAAGTGTCCGTAAACCAGATATTTAAACTTTTTTAATGGATTGGGATTAATATAAAACAGCAAAAGGAGGCTTATGATAAATGTCCGGTCCAAAACACAGAAGGTAATAAAATAGAATATAGAAAGTACAGAGGAGAACTGAAAAAGGAAATAAGAGGGGCAAAGAGACTGTATGAGAAAAAATTAGCAGGCAACAATAAAGGGACACCTAAGGTATTTTATAAGCATATAAAGAATAAAAGATTAGTCAAAAGTAAGGTAGGTCCAATTAGGTACCAAAGAGGAAATCTTCTTGTGGAGGCAGAAGGCATGGCTGACGTACTGAATGAGTACTTTGCATGTGTCATCACAAAAGAAGAGGATGCAGCCAATGCCACAGTATCGGAGGAGAGGGTAGAGAAATTGGATAAGAATAAACCAATAGGAGGTATCAAAAAGGTTGTCAGTGCTCAAGGTTGATAAGTTACCCGGTCCGGATGGGATGCATCCTAGGTTACTGAGGGAAATAAGGGTGGAAATAACGGAGGCTCTGGCCACAATCTTTCAATCCTCCTTGGACACTGGGGTGATGCCAGAGGAACTGGAGGGTTGCAAATATTACTCCCCTGTACAAAAAGGGGCAGAAGGATAAACCCGGGAACTACAGGCCAGTCAGCCTGTAGTTAGTCAGTAGTGGGGAAACTTCTCCAGACTATAATCCGGGACAAAATAAATTTTCACTTAGAAAAATATGGGTTAATAAAGGACAGCAAACACAGATTTGTTAAAGGCAAATTATGTCTAACAAACCTGATAGTTTTTTGATGAAGTAACGGAGAGGGTGGATGAAGGTAGTGCAGTTGATGTAGTTTATATGGATTTTCAAAAGGTGTTTGATAAAGTGCCACACAAGAGACTTGTAAGGAAAATAGAAGGCCATGGTATTAAAGGGACAGTGGCAGCATGGATACAGAACTGGCTGGGAGACAAAGCAAAGAGTGGTGGTGAAAAATTGTTTTTCCGACTGGAGGGAAGTGTGCAGTGGTGTTCCCCAGGGGTCAGTATTGGGACAACTGCTGTTTTTGATCTATATGAATGAGCTGGACTTGGGTACAGGGAGTACAATTTCCAAGTTTACAGATGAAAAGTAGTAAACAGTGAGGAGGATAGTAGCCGACTGCAAGAGGACATAGACAGACTGGTAAAATGGGCAGACAGGTGGCAGATTAAGTTTAATGTGGAGAAATGCAAAGTGATGTATTTTGGGAGGAAGAATGAGGAGAGACAATATAAGCTGACGGTACAATCTTAAAGGGGGTGAAGGAATAGAGAGACCTGGGGGTTCATATAAGTAAATCTTTGAAGGTGGCAGGACAGGTAGATAAAATTGTAAAAAAAAGCATATGGGACACTAGGCTTTATAAACAGAATACAGAAGTCAGGAAGTTATGATGAACCTTTATAAAATGCTAGAGTCAGTTCTGGGCACCACACTTTAGGAAGAATGTCAAGGCATTGGAGAGGGTACAAAGGAGATTTACCAGGATGGTACCAGGAATGAGGGACTTCAGTTATCAGGAGAGACTAGAGAAGCTAGGATTATTCTCCTTGGAGCAGAGAAGGTTAAGAGGAGACTAAATAGAAGTTTTCAAAATTATGAGGGGTTTCGATAGGGTGAACAAGGAGGAACTATTTCCACTGGCGGGTGGGTTGGTAACCCGAGGACACCGATTTAAAATAGTTGTTAAAAGAAACAAAGGGGAGATGAGGAGAAATGTTTTCACACAGCGAGTTGTTCAGATCTGGAATGCATTGCCTGAAAGGATGGTGGAAGCCAATTTGGTAACAACTTTTAAGAGAGAAGTAGATAATTATTTGGGGAGCTATGGGGAGAGCGCGGGGAGTGGGATTAATTTGGATAGCTCTTTTCAAAGAGCCAGCAATGGACAAGATGAGCCAAATGGCCTTCTTCTGTGCTGTATAATTCTATGTTTCTAATTTTGAGGAATGTGTCCACCTCATTTTATAGACCTTTAGAAATGTTTCTGGTGTTAGAAAATGTGCCCTCTCTTTAAATCCTGGCTTATAGACAGCCTTCCACACCACCTCTCGCAAATTTCTGTCAACTTTCTCTAGGTATCTGCAAACAACGACTTGCTTTTATACAGATAGCACCCTTCACGTGGGTGGCATCTGCAAACAGTCTGCTGCTAGTACTGGAAGCAGATAGTATTGATGCATTCAGTAGGAAACTGGATATACACATGAGGGAGAATAGAACAGAAGCGTATGGGTGGAACAGCACTGATTTGGTGTATAAGCACTGGTTTGGACTGGTCTGGTTGGGTCAAATGGCCTATATCCGCGCTGTAAAGTTTATGTACATTTATGTAAATCTGTTCCAGCAGTTGATCAGACTTAGCTCTTCTTTGTGAGTGAAAACTGGTTCTTTCATGATTTACCAGAGGCTGCTACAAACAGACACATAATTCAACTTTTCTTATCACACTCATGTACCCAGCACTACATTCAACCCCACTCACACACATCACCTTCTATCAAATGGCTGCAGGTTGAGAGTCCGTGAGTCAGATAACTTCTTCATAAAATTATTACAGTACTTCATTGGGAGTATTGGTAGTCAAGGATTGACACACCTGAAACATCTATAACGTGTGCTTGCAATACCTGCCAACTTTGAAGCAAAAGGTCATTGTTTCACACGTACAGAGTAGCTTGATAGTGGTTACAGTAAGCTGCAGCCAGCTGACTCCTATCCTATGTCCCAGCCCCTTTCTGTGCTAAAGTCACCGGCAACGTCATTTCCTGTTTTCTGCTGATTCACAAAGGAGAAAGTAACGTTGATGTTGATGGTGATTTGGGCATGAGCCATTTTTACAGAACAGTAAGCTAAAATGGCTGACCTCCAGCTCCGTGTCACTTCTTGCTTTGTACTTGCAGGAAATGAAAGCGTGTAATGAATTGGATTCAAAGTGCAACCTCATTGTAGTGAATTCACGTTATAGCATAACATGTTAAAATTAAATTTCTCATGATTTTAGCCTTTAGGCCATTGTCTGAAAATGTAGGATTGGGCAGCATGTTGGGAGAAGTCTTAAATTCAGTTATTTTTTTAAGCAATACAGTTTTTCCTGAGGTTTAAAGGTTTAAGAATTGTCCAAAATTTGGCACACTTTTAAATGTTGACCAACCACTTACACATTGTTTTCAATAATAAGGTGACACAGTAGTGAATGGCTAAGCCAAAGGAAAGATGCAGATTAATAGACATTGAACAATTGATCATTTTGAAATTCGGAAAGAAAGTGATCCCCAATAGGATAAGCTTTACTTTTATGTTCTATAGTTGCAAAGAAAACTGTGCAAGCGAAGACTGTCCAACAGTCTGATTTATAACCCAAGAACTCAAATCGTTTTGCTATTTATATATTTTCTCAAAACCCACATTTGTAGTTCTGTGCAAAAAAATGATCTGTGCGAGAAGTAATTGGATCACCTTTGTACCACCTTGAAGAAATTGTCAGTTTTTGAGTGTTCCCAAAGACAATTGTCAGAATCTTAATATATGGAATATCTTCAGACTTTTTTTTAACCTTTTAATCATTGCATTCTCCCCCTTCCCCCTACACGACACTACTAGTTTCAGACACTTCTAGTTTTCTAGATTATCTGATTGCCACTTAACCCTCTCGGAAGTGAAGGCAAATAATGATTTTGACATGGTCAAAAAGATCACCACTACCCCACGCTATGAAAGCTAGTTGTAGCCTAACTATCAGGTGGTCCCATTAAAACATGTGCCGTTTCACTTAGAGCACAGGTCTGCTGTGAACCGAAGGTGCAGCACATCCATCCAGTTTCTAGTGCTGAAGAGACAGCAAGGGGAAAAGGGAATTAAATCCACAACCAACATAAATTCAAGATTATTTGGAAACGTTCTTTTGGGAATGATGCTACAAGTTCCTTTTTGAGAACTATTTCACAGTGAAACTCACTGCACCATAACAGAGTTCACATTAGTTATAAAGCTATAGCAATTAAAACTGATCCGATATCACATTCACACTTGCATAGAGAAATCTGACAATTGGTAACAAGAAGTGGAAAGGTGTTGATGTGTCTTGCAATTTCTTACCAGACAGAAATGAGAAAGCTGCAATAAACATCTCTTCAGAGCTTCTCACAGCTACTTCATTAATATTAAAGTGAGCTTTCTTCGAGTAGGTATTTGACAGATTTAATTTGACAAATTATAACATTTTTATATGATGTTATATTTGTATTCAGATCCAGAATCCTGAAAGCCAAAATATGACTTCCAGAGCCCTCCTGTGTCAAATGATACTTTGCGTATTCACCCATATAAAGTTTTGGAATTATGTCCAGTTGCCAAATAATGGTAACATAGTTGAGGGATGTACCTGAAAACCAGACAAAGAATCTCCTGCCTTTTTGGGGGAGTTGAGGGTTTGGGAAATTAACTGCCACTATTTGGCAAGTGCAGGTTGCAAAAAAAAACCGTGGCAGTTTGCCTTTGCTTGTGTGTGTCAATATCATCGCAATACTTGACAACAGTACAAGTGTGGACGGGCGCACTGAAGCATTTTGGTCCAGATTCCTTTTTTTGCTCAAAACTTTTAAGTAAAGAAATGTAGCTAACGTTACCCCCCAAAGATTTGCTTGCCACCAGAGACAAACTCATAGTGTAAAACTGGTATTAGATGACCTCCCTTTTTTTACCAAAAGAGACTCTGGGAAACAGCTGATTCTTAAGGGCTTTGATGGGAATAAATTGAGGCTGAAAATTTTAGCCGGCGCATGTTGGATAAAGCAACATGGGAATGAGTAATTTGACTGCCATATCTCATCCATGTCAGCAAGGTATACCATCATTGTACACTGCTGCTTGGTCCCAAAGCATGAAAAATACCGTGGAATACTCTTGTACTCCTGAATTACTTCTTTTGCCAAAAATCTGTTGCATTCTCTCTCTCAAGTTTGTGTATTTTGCACAAGTTTGGGTAGATTGAAAGCAATAATAAAGCCTATAAGCAAGTGTGCCCTTATGATATTTGGGATCTGCACTTTGAATCATTAGTGTACTGTTAACCTAAACCCTAAGCATTCAGAAACATTTTCAATAAGGCATAGGTAAAATTTCCACCTGGATCTAAATTTATTTTCTCAGCATTTCAGAGTAACAAGAATTTGGCAAATTCTTAAATACAGTCTTAATTTTCTCCAGTCCTTTTAAGAACACAGACAATCAATTTTAACAAATTGGAAATGATTTGCCACATCTGTGAAGTAAATAAAATAAATCAAGATCCAGGTGGAATTTCTCCTCGATATTGCTTATAGTAATTTGAAAGACTTGAACCATTTATTCAATCCCACTTTTTACTTTTGTCAAGCAAATCCACCATCTTGTCAGTAGGGTCTAATTTGCATTGTTCGTAGAAGGGCTAATTATGTTTTTTTTTAAAAGCCAGTAAATGGGGAAAAAAAGACCACAGAGTAAAACACTATCAGAATATTTGCTGGCCAGCCTGTTGATATTGCAATTAAATGTTTTTTGGAGATTGCCATTAGTTCTTTTACAAAATCCAAAATTAGATGTTTTTGATATTTGTAAACTGAAGTTGCAATTAGGGCTTTGAATCCTATTTAAATTGGACCCAGTGGGCTGTCTTTTTTGTTGGTTACTGGTAAGTGTTAATGAGGATCCCATGATGGTTATGAATTTTCATAAATTTGCAACAAAGATAAATATTCACCAGTCACACAATCTGAATGTAATTTGTGCATGTATATAATGTATATATGTAATGGGCCAATTATTATAATAATAATAATCTTGTATTTGATATAGCACCTTATCAACCAGTTGAGATGTCTCAAAGCACTTCACAGAATATACTGTAAAGTGAATTTACTATATTTTGTGGGCAAAATGCAGCAGCCAATTACGCACAACAGTGATCCACGAACAATCTGGATTGAGTGACCAAATTTTATTTTTACGGTTATGCAGTACAGTAGAGCTTCTGACTATTCACTGAGCTATCCGTGTAACAAACTTTGCAGTATCTTATTTCAGATATAACAACAACAAGATTACATTTGTATACCGCCTTTCACGTCGGGAGGACATCCCAAGGCGCTGGAGATTTATATAAAGCAATTTGGGGGATGGAGTATCTCACCAATTAGTTTCTTTGGCTTTCTAACCCACTGAAAATCAAATTTTAGTTAATGCAAAAGCAACTTAATTTTGAAAGATGTATTTTATATCAACCTGCTGTTTTATAACAATTCTCAATGGGTACGAAAGAGATGCTGAGCTGGCAGTATAATTCCTAACTCCTTGGCTCCACATTGCTGCAACAAGGGACCTTGTTGAACTATTCAGTGCAAGTCGATACAACTGCACCAATCTCCCACTATCTGGCCTGCGTGTGTCCCGCTTTACCGTAGTGGCACTAACTGGCTGCTTACTAATCCAAATGTCGATCGACAGAAAAACATTGAGGAAACAAACTACAGAAACAGTACTGTATTCTTTCCTAGATGTTTTTCATTGCAGAATTACTTGGCTTTTATACTTACTCATTGTGATTATTTTCTTTTTGCAGCCTTCTTTAACAATGTTTGTTGGAAAGAGCCTTCGAATAGATTAGATTAACTAACTGTGTGCAGCAGTTATTGGCACTGGTAATGAAGAATGCCCTCTAGTGCTGACTTGAGCACTTACCAAAATGGACTCTTTATCTTAATACCTGTGGATATCTGCCCTCTAGTGGCTGGTATTGTAATGTGTTTTGTAACTAGTAATCCCAGCCAGACTCAAAATTAATATAATTAAATTTGCAAATTGCCAGTAGATTGCGATGAAGGCAGATGGGGATTTCAAGGTTGTGGAGTTCTGTAGCGTATTAGTTAGAGCACTCGCTTCACATGCGAGAGGACTCGGTTTTGATTCCTGAGCAGGGCGAAACCTTAGACACGCTTCCTTATTCCACACGCCTCTGTTTACCTAGGAGTAAGTAGGAATCCAGTTGTTAGTCGATTGGGGATCGTTTTTTGGGTGCAATAATCCATGACTGTTTGTGGGACACTTGTGGGAACAGTGTTCGCAGCATAAAAAGCTGTCGCGTTTCACCCACAAAGTATACAGTTAATTCACTTTGCAGTATTCTGTTAAGTCCTTTGAGACGTCTTAATGATGTGATAAGGCGCTGTATCAAATGCAAATATTATTATTTTAAGGTTCCGAACAATTTTTTTAGTTTACATCTGCTTAAATTCATAGAGCATTCCCATCATGTGTTTACATACCGGGAAAGACATTCCACCTGGGTCTAGATTTACTCTATTTACATAAAATTTCAGAGCATCCAGAGTTTGGCAGATTCTTAAATACAGACTTAATTTTGAAGCTGATTTTCTGTATGTTCTTTTATGAACTTAAACCTTAAGGCTAATTCAAGCTAAGGCCAAATTCTAGACACTTTGTAATGCACCATTAGAATAAATCTAGACCCATGTGGAATTTATTCCCATAGATTGTGATTAACTGTTGCACTCTTTGGATTTTTTTCTATTATGTAAAACTAACTTGTCCATGAAACTCTTTCCACTAATTATATTTGTCACCAACTGGGAGTTTTTGTTGTGAAAAAAAAGACTTTACGAAAGGTCATTAATTCTGAGTAATATGAATATGAGAACAACCTTTTGGGTGAAGATTTCCAGAGGGCAGAAGAAATTAAATAGACGACAGAAGTATTACAAGTCTTAATAGGGATTATTTTGACCAGAAATCTAGCTGGAGATAAAAATGTCTTCAGCAATAAAGGTTTTTAAAAAAAAAAGAAATATGCAGGCATGTATCCAGCAGTCAGCAACTAACACATTCAGTGAGTCTCATTTTGAAGAACTGTTTGTTTCTGGCTGGCATTTTTGGGGATTGCAATTCAAATGCATAACAGAATTCATATTAATACATATATTTGTATAAAAATACAACACTTTTATCCAAATAAATGAGTGCTCCAGAATGACTCTTTTGGCTGTAATCTAATTTAATATTTATTGTGTCACTAATGTAAGTCCATATTTAAAATAAGTGGAAGTATCTTATTCATTTTATTCATTTAACCCTAATATGTGCAATAACTTTAAAAAGGATTCTCAATGCTGAGAACCTTTATTGTTGCTATGTTGGGAGACCAACTTGAGACCTGCCTCATGATCTTTGTCCTGGTATCAAAAGTACACATCGCTGCACTTGATGTAGTTTCTAACACTGTATTGTTATGGATAAATCTGCAATAGAAACTTGCTTTAGTTTGACCTTAACAACTAAAGCTGTTTTTAAAACCTTTATTTTTAAATTCAGTCGCATTTTTCTGAAGCTTGGTTTAGATGCAATGTGTAGAGTTGTCAAGGTTTATCATAAGCATCTGGGGGGAAAACATTTAAATATTAGATATTTCAATCCATGACTGTTTGTGGGACACTGCTATGCTTCGCCCACAAAATATACAGTCAATTCACTTTACAGTATATTCTGTGAAGTTCTTTGAGATGTCTCAAAGCCGTGATAAGTCCCATATTAAATGCAAGGATTATTATTATTTATAAAATTAATTGATTACTCAACTGATGAGTGTAGTAATTACTAATGGCTTCACTTTAACCTGAACGAGCGTAACTCTGAACAAAATCACCGTCCACTCAAGCAATTTCAGCTCAGTCCTGTTTTACTTTATATAGATATTGAAATTCCCTCTTTGCTTGCTCTGTTTGTTCCTCAAAACTGTGATGCATAAATATAGCAAAGTGTCAGCCTCATCCTGTTGCCTATAATTATTATTATTGATTATATAACAGGATTTCACTGGAATCCACAGGAGATACTGAATACGTCTTAAACATGATGAGCATATTTGTTTCCTCTTTGTGTGTTTTTGTCTCAATTCAGCAGGGGCATCTGTTGGAAGGTGCAGCAAAAATGTTTGTGTATATTGTAAATGTTAATCACTCGCTGTATTTCCAAGGTTTCTGAACTTGTTGACTAAAAATTGTTGTAGAAAGTCTACATTTTCACAATCTAAAACAGCTGGTGTCCTATGATTATCTAGGTAATGCATTTGACTATTCAAACCAGGCTGTGATAACTGTCTCAACTATTCAAGTGTCCTCCTCCCCGGTCTCCCCAGCTCCACCAGCCACAAAATCCAGCATACTCACCCGTGCTAAACTCCATACCCCCATCACACCAGTTCCAGCCTGGCTCCCTAGCGATTTCAAGTACCTCACACACCTTAAAATCCCTTCATGCCCTGGCACTTCCCTACCTCTCCGACCTGCGTACTCCCCAAACCACTTCCCGCTGCCTCCACTCGACCAGCTTGTCTCGTGCCCTCCGTTCCACCAGTGATGGCCGCGCTTTTGGCCACTATATCTCAAAACTCTGGACCACTCTTCCACTATCCCTCTGCCTTGCCCCTTCCTTACCCATCTTCAGGTCTTGCCTGAAGATCTTCTTCTTCGATCATGTCGACAGCTATCTCCCCCTGGCTCGGAGTTATCCTCTGCCACTGTGGAGCGCTCTGGGACACTACCCTGGGTGAAGGGTGCTATATAAATGCAAATTGTTATGATGGTCATGGAAGTTTCAATCTACAAAGACGTGGACTTTTGCAGCATCCTGAGATCCAGTTACTTTTAAAAGTTTGCATTATGGCTGGGCAATCTTAGTGACATGGTTTTCCTTACCCATTTTATAGAAGGCATTTTAGTGGAATTTAGCACTGTAGTTTAATAATGAATAATCTTATTGCCAGTCATCGTGATCTTTTTGACCAGGCCTTTGGTCATCTTTGTGCGTTTCACCCACAAAATTCAGACAATCCACTTCACCGTATATCCCGTGAAGCGCTTTGAGACGTCTCAACGCTGTGATGAGGGGTTATATCAAATGCAAGGATTATTATTATAATGTGGAGCATTTTGAGATGTACTCCTGACATGAAAGGTGTGATATTAATTCTGATTGTAGCTTATTGCCTTTTTTCTTTTTCGCTCTTCTAGACCCTGGAGGCCAGAAATTCCACCCAGTCAGGCTAGAAGAATATTTTGTTTTAAAATTTAAGATTGTGCAGAATCAGGAACATTTGGTTTTTATTTGTAAGCTGTTGTTTGTAGTCCATAAACAATAACTTCCAAATTAGGATTTGTCCCACAATTCTGTGCAATTTTACATTTTAGGATAAATACAATAGATACTAAGTTAGAGGCTAATACTAGACACAATTTTGAGTCAATTTTGAGCAAATTTTTATGTTGTTGCAAAATGCAAATTGTTGTTGGTGTCTTGGGTCTTGTTGCAGTATGGATTCATCCCTCAAAAGCTTTTTGGTATATTGAATCCAGCAAACTAATGGACTATTCTTGCTGAAGATCCATACACATGTACTTTTCTCTTCAGAGTCACCGAGAAGCTAACAGGATTGAGTTCCTGGTTGTATTTCTCTCTTCCCCCACCCCAAATCACTTTACTTAAATTGAGACTTGCTTCAGGCAAAGCTAAAATCCTTGCAGTGAGTAGTTAATTTTTCTGGAAGATGATGATCTTGTCAAAAAGTAGTAGCCTCTCTTGAACCTCCGGGCAGAGCTGTTCAGTTGCAGTCTCTCTAAGAAGTGTACCACCAGGTCAGAAAGGGTTTTCAACTTGCTTCCAGCAATAAAGTAATTCATAATGGGAAATGTGATTTTATGGAATCACATTGTACAATTTTCTTCAGTCTTTTAAAGCTATCCACTAAATCCACTGAAACACATTTTATGCATAACTATTCCCAGTACTAATGTACTGGTGCTGTACTTAACACACAGGATTAAGGTTGTATTCAGTTAGTGAAGGCTTTCGGTGTTAATGTTAAATGCAAGAGTTCCAAACAAATCAATGTACTTGTTGCAGGACAAGTGTAGTACTTAATCTTTGTTTTCAGCCTTGATCTGTATCCTGAACTCCCTGCCGCTACACCTCTGCTACCCCCCCCCCCCCCCCCCCCCCCCGGCTCTCTATCAGTCTTTAAATCCCACTTTAAAGCAACATACAACAACTTTATATAGCACCCTAGTGTCTCGGAATGCTGACTTCCTCTTCGACAATCCTTATGATTATCACACTCCCCTTGCACTTTCTTTTGTTAACCTACTTGAAGGGAGCTAAATAAATGCAAGTTATCCTGAAGAACAAATGTAGTACTGAATGCGGCATTTCGGTCTGTGCTTTTTGGGATTCCATTAAAAATGGATTTTAGTGAAAACTACTTTAAAGACTTCACACATGTGATTTTAAGCTGTTGGAAATGATGCTTAATAACATGCATATTAAGATCTTGGTTTCAATTCCAGTGAGTTTAGTGAGTCTGCATAACCATGTTTTTGTGAGCCTTCATGCTGCCGATGCATCATTTTATGAAAATCATTTCGCTCCCAAAAATATGGTATATAAGTGTATGATTTACTTTAGAGTATATTCTGTGAAACGCTTTGAGACATCTAGAGGCGCTATATCAAATGCAAGGATTATTATTATAATTGTTATGCTGTCAATCGTCCTGATTTGAAATTATCACAAGAGGCAATGTGACTGTCAGAATGTCTCCTGTCAGTGGCCAGAGCTGCCTATCCCTTCCCCCTCTGCAGAAGTGTCAACTGACTGAATTTATCAAAACACACCGACTGACAAAAACACCTTTTGAAATAAATGTGAGCATGGAAGATGGTGCCCTTAGCTAAAATAGAAATACTATTATGGCTTGCATTCCCCATCTCACCCTCACACCCCGGCCCCTACCCATCCCTCCCTCCACACCTTCAAACCTGTCTTCCCCTCCTCTCTCACCACCACCATAACCCACATGAAACTGACCACCTGCTCCCTCGACTCCATCCCTACCCTTCTCCTTATCTGCCAGTTCCACCTCCTTGTCCTCCTACTCACAGACATCATAAACCTCTCCGTGTCCACTGGTACCGTTCCCACTATTTTAAAAACAGCTGTCATCACTCCTATACTTAAAAAACCTCCCTGGACCCATCCCTGCTACCAAACTACCACCCTATTTCCAACCTCCCTTTCCTTTCCAGGATCTTGGAACAAGTTGTTATTTCCCAGCTTCGCTCCTTCCTTTCCGGCCACTCCTTTCAGGAACCCATCCAACCGGGTTTCCGTGCCGCCCACAGCACAGAAACAGTTTTGGTCAAATTGACAAATTACATTTTGTCCATCTGCAACCAGGGCTCCCTCTGCCTCCTCATCCTCCCTGTCCTCTCTGCTGCCTTTGGTACCGTTGACCACTCTGTCCTCCTCCATCACATCTCCTCTCACCTCAACCTTCATGGTTCTTGAATGGTTTAGATCGTACCTCTCACACCACCTCCACTCCATCTCCACAAACGCCTTCTCCTCTAGCCCCTGGCCATCTTGTGTGGCGTTCCTCAGGGCTCTGTCGGTTCCCTCCTCTTCATTATCTATATGCTCCCTCTTGGTAACATCATTCTCAGACATCGGGTCAATTTCCACAGGTATGCAGATGACACCCAACTGTATCTCTCTGCCTCCATCCTCGACAGAATGTCTGTCGGACATCAAGTCTTAAATGAGAGCCATGTTTCTACAGTTGAACGTCAACAAGACCGAGGCTTTCCTGATTGGCTCCGTTAGGCGTCCACATCTCAGGCACTGACAACATCACCATCCATGGTTGCACACTCCAGCTCATTGAGTCAGTCCAGAACTTTGGCATCTTGTTTGACCCTCAACTATCCTTTCTACCCCACATCCGTGCCATGACCCGCTCTGCCTTCCCCCACCTCTGCAACATCGCTCGGCTCCACCGCTGTCACACCGCAGGCCGCCGAGACCTTCATACACGCATTCATAACATCCAGGCTTGACTATGCAAACTCCCTGCTTGTCGGCCTCCCCCAAAACTCCTTCCATAGACCACAGATAATCCAGAACTCTGCAGCCCGTGTCGTCTCCCACACCAGGCTCCGCAACCATATCACCCCCATCCTTGCCCGACTCCACTGGCTTCCCATCACACAGAAGGTACAGTTCAAAATCCTATTTCTCACCTTCAAAGCCCTCCATGGTCTTGCTCCCCCCTACCTCTGTGACCTCCTAAGCCCCCAGCGTCCTGCTCACTCTCTCCGCTCAGCAGGCTCTGGCCTGCTTTACATCCCCCACCTCGCCCGTCCCACCATCGACAGGTGGGCCTTCTGACACTCTGCCCCCATCCTCTGGCACTCTATCCCTCAGTCCCTCCACCCATCTCAACATCCTCCTCTTCAACCCCGCCTTCGGTTACCCTCTTCGGTTACCCCGCCTTTGGTTATCATGAAAGGCGCTACGCAAATGTAATTTTGGTGTTGTTCTTGTAAACCACTACCTTACAATTGTAAACCTGTAAGGACCAGCAGCAAACACATCTCTTTAAACTGAGTACAGATTTTATATATTTTCTTTCCTCTCACAAGTGAATGTTTGGCGTACAAATTACTCTTTATTTTATTCTAATGTTGTGTCAACCTTGCTCAGTTACTAGCACTCTCACCTCTATGTCAGAAAGCTGTGTGCACAAGTCCCACTTTGAACTCCTAGTGTAGGATGACAGTCCAGTCTTCCAGATGAGACGATAAACTGAGGTCACTTTTATTTGTTTTGGTGGACATTAAAGATCCCACGGCATTATAGTAATAAATAATATTTTTTCCATTTGATATAGAGCCACGTCACATCGTTGAGACATCTCAAAGCTTTTCACAGGATAAAGTGGAGCGACTGTGTGTTTTGTGGGCCTTATATAACTGCAAACATTTTTTTAAGGGTTGCATATGTTTGCATTGTAAAATCAGGGCACTTGTCTGTCAGGGGAAGAAAAAAAATCCTGGCTGAAATTGTGCATTAAATTTGTTGAAGTTGAAGAAGAAAATGTTTTAAAACTGTGCAGAACCCCTTCTTAAAACTTCACTGGGGCGTTGTGGCTACCTCAGTCTGCAATGCTTTATTACAGCAAGTTAATTTGACACCTCTTTCTGCCCCAAGAGATCAAGCTGTGAGACTTGGGAGGTGGGAAGGGGCTTACAAGCGACAGAAAGAAGAGTATGGGCAGGCAAGTGATGAGAAGTTTTGTGTTTTGTACAGAGCGGCAGAACACAATTAGTGCACGTAATAAATATCCCCTCGAGACTTTCCCAGATGTTGTGAAAAGAGCTGAAAAGTGATATTAATAAAAAGGGGGTCTTTGGGGAAATAAGGTACAGGTGGCAAGGTCAGAGACATTGGCTAGATGCTTTGTCTAAACTGAAAATGTCTGTTCCTATGTCTGCAGTGCTCAGTTCTCAACCAATAATAATAATAATCATCCTTGCATACGATATAGGGCCTTAACACATTTGTGAGATGTCTCAAAGCTCTTCTGTTCTGTTAGTGGAAATGAGAGAAGACTATCTAGTTCCCTCAGATTCTTGATCCACTTAAAGGTTCCTTGGACTGTTTTCATATCTCTTTAATATGAGCCTGTAAATTCTCTGCTTTGGTTGAATTGAATCAGAAGTGTATGTTTTTTTAAAATCAAATCAAACCCAGTTCACTATGCAAGCCACAAATTGATGTATTTAAATGGAAGCAGTTATTCCTCCAGTTGATTTGCCCTGACTCCAGTATTACTTCATTGTAACAAGATGTTTGACTAACAAAGTGGTGATATGACAGCAGTAGGAGTAATGTGCTGTAAAGCTGAATCCCCGTGCATACGCTTCAGAAGAGATTGCAGGTGTGCAAGTGACAAACAAGAAAAGAGACATTTCAACTTATGTCTGTATGGGAGCTGGATTATCCTGGTGCTATTTCGGGCTAAATAATTGGAAATTGACTTATTTTAGTTCTGTACAACTGTAAAGGCAATAAATCAGAACTGCCTCAGAAACAGCTTTGATATTTTCAATCCATTCTATACATTGAAGGAATGACTTTCCAAATGATTGCTTTTACTGTATAGAGATGTTAGTTTTGAATCCTTATATATGAATTAGATTTTCTCTAACCTTTGAACTAAATAACAGCTACTGGAAGAATAAACGTAATACAAGTCTATTTGATCCAGAATGCTGTTTATCTCTTCGGCTGATAACACTTATTTAAATACGACAATTAAAAACTAATTGGAAAATAAATACATTTGATGCTTCAAATAGCACTGGATCAATGATCTATTTTCAGTAATTCTTGTCTATTTCTGGAAATGAGAGGGGATTTCTGGAAAGATTAAGATCCTCTGATTTGTAATTTTTGTTTTATAAAATTATGAATTTACACAGTGTACATGACCGGTTACTGAAATCTGCTACCTTATGGATAATTATCCGGCATGATAATATGCGCTTGTGACTTAGACATCAAAGTAAAAATCTGTTTTTATGAACAAGAACTCAATAACCTGATTCAAACGTGTAGTAAATTGCAAGTTGGTTCAGAGGACATTGGTTTCCACTTTCTTCTTTCCCTTCTGTCAGTGGAACGTGCCTTTGGTTGAACGCCAACCTCAGAGTACAATGATCGTAGTTCAAATGAATTGCGGCTTCTGCCAATTTAAATCACAGCAGAACACCTCTCTATGGATACATACACCTGCAGTATGTCAGCGTTGCAATTTCTACATAATGGAACTTTGTGAATCTTGTACAAAAGTAACAAACGTAATTATGTGTATTTCACAACTTCAGTCACTTTTATTTTATCCTCCTCAAGGCTGCGTTTAGATTCTAAAAGGAATTACAAATGTCTGTAAAGTACCCGTTTCTCCATTTCCCTCACTCACTGTGAAATATTTTAAATGACACAGTATGAAGTATGTCTGGTATAAATGGAACCATTATTTGTTCAGAAGTGCTTATTTGCATGTGTAGGTAACATCGTCTGATGGCCATGTTGAGGTTGAGGTTTTGACGAGGCAAACACCACAAGGTTATATTTTGTCTCCTGCATATCCCCTCCACTCCACCATTAGCAGCCATGTTTTCAGCTACGATGCCCTGAAATTTTGGCACTCTACCTCAATCCCTCCACCTTGCTCCTTCTTACCCGTCTTCAGATGTCTACCATCACCTGTCCACGGGGAAATTGGGCCTTCAGATAAGACGTTAAACAGATATTCAGGTGGCAGTTAAAGATTCCGTGGCACTATTCAAAAAAGAAAAGTTTCTCAGGTGTCCGGCCCCCAGTTCCCCAGAAAATAATGGTTGTTCACATCATGGCAGTTTGTGAGACTTTGCTCCTGCCTTCACTGACAAATATAGTCAGGGTGCATCATGAGGGTTTCCGTAAAGTATGCTGCATTGTTTTGATGTGATAAGGCACGATGAAATGTAAAGATCATTATCAGTTACACTAGTTCTTTTTTTTCCCCCCAATAAAGAACTTGCAATTTGTTCGCCGTGGAATGAAATTTAAATCTGGAAGTCTGAGCTACAAGGACCAAGATGCTTTGTTTGTTTTGAAGAATTCATACCAGTACAAAAACTTACCTCCTTTTGTTTCCTGCCCTCCCCGAGCTGAAGGGAGGAGGTGCATACAAATACACCTATTTCACCCTATTTAGCTCTAAAAAAACTGAGCAGTGATGCGGGTCAAAGGGCATCTATATGACTCCCGACTGTCATTTTACCTCTTAAATTTTCAGCGATGGTGAATATTTTCCTTCTGTTTTTTGCTTTCACGTTCAAGGAACAGGAAACCTTTAAAGCCATTCAGTAGTTTTTGTAAGAAGGACAAATGTGAAGAGTTTAAAGTGAGCTAAAAGTGGCCTTAAACTAGCAGGTGGAAATGCATCTCTGCCGTCTTATGTACAGAATAGATTTTGAGCTGAGAATTTCACGTTTTTCTCGGGTTATTCTGTGATATTGTTATTCAGTTGGCTGCACCTGTCATTGTCTTGGTTGTTTGTTTCCAGCCTGTTGTCTGTATTCTGAAGCTGATGAAATCCCTCCCCGCCCCCACCATCACCAACCGCGATGGTTCGTTCCAAAGCAAACCTGACCAGCTTCTAAGATATGAATTCTTTCCATCACTTTCTTTTAACAAAATGGTATAGGAAATACAAGGACGTAGATTACAATCAAATCGACACAAATGCGACTGGCCCAATTCAGTGCGTCCTCTGAAGCGAGTATAGATTATTATATATTGTTATATATTATTATAGATTATAGGAATTACCTTTAGGAGTGCTCTGTCCAGTGATTAATCTACAGATAGTGAAATAAGGTCTTGGCATATTATATTATGTTTTAATTAAATGATATTTGGCTAAGTTATGCAATAGTTAATGGTTTAATTAAAAGTAAAACATATTTGTGACTTGCCAAATGTAGAAACAAGCGCCATCTATTGATCTTTCCTGCATTTATTAACTTGGAAGTGTATTCTTTTCCTCCCTTGGGACCGTGCCTACTGAACTATGTGCATTGCAGTGACAGATTAGACCCCTGATACATAACCAAAGACTCAGTTAATATCCCTGCTATCATCTCAGACCATTTTTATTAAGTTAGGGCATTGTTGCTGGTGGCCTGATAAAACCTTAATGAGCATCTTTCCACTTGATTGTGTTCAAGTTTGTTCATTCCTGCCACTGTCTTCCCATTTTTTTCTTATCCCGGCCACATTAGTAAGCAGTGCAGTGTTTGTATTCAGAATAAAATTAGCATAACTTTAACTGTAAATTTTCCACCACTGTGCTGCGGATCCACAGAAATATTTTACAGACCCTGTAAAGTGATTTGAAAATTTACATTGTTTTTCAGCGGTATGAAGATCGCATAGTAAAAAGTCAGGTGGTTAAATGTCCTTGAAACGGTTGTGACATAATGCACCGATTGAAATTTAATATTATTCAAATTTCCAAAAAATTTAATGTTTTGTTGAATGCATTGGATGTCCGCAAAAAGAAATCTGTTCTGGAAATAAGCTAACAAAAGCTTTCAATTGCCATCAAGGTGCTAGGTTACTGGTAATTTTAAAAAATTGTAAAATTAACCTGTGTTAATTACAGAGTAATACAGTAAATACACAACACGGCCAGACTTGTATCTATAAATCATTAGTCTTAACACTCGCAGAAATTTTAACTGCAATCGCTTTCTAATTGTAGCAGTTTAATTGGAATGATGGTAAAGAATCTAAACTCCTTTTAATTACTAACTGAATTTAACTTTAATCTTTGCAAGTGTGGTTTGAACGCTGCAAAACCTAGATCACTTTAATGGCAGGATTCTTTGTCAACATGTAATCGGCAGTACTTATTAATGTGGCATTGATGGCAATGGGCTATCTCTATGCCATCAATCATGCTGGAATAGCCTAGGAGGCCTGTGGCACCATTTCTCTCTGTCACTTTATTGACCCCATGGGTTTTCTGGTTAGGCACAGAGCTCACAGTGGTGTAAATGGGCACTCTGTCTTTCTGCCTCAATACAATTTGTGTAATTGTCTCGCCTCTTATGAACTATTGCTACGTTTGCTGAACCGTCACTTCTGTTTTCTTGCAGCCTTTACGGTCGACATATGCAAGCAAATCCCGAACCTCCGAAGAAAGTTAATGACAAAACAAAGAAGATCAGCCGTAAGCCTCTGGCAGCTAAAAACAAATGAGAGTGATTGATTTTACATTCTGCTTTTGAACGCCTCTTGCATGTGCCTTTCATCTGTATTTATTTACCTCAAAGTCCTTAACTCATTTTTGTCAGGCACAGGATAGTACGGTCTTGCATACCCTCCAACAATGTTTAGAGTTTAATGCCCTGTGGTATTCTCTTTGTACACCACAGCGCTTTGTCATATTTTTCATAACTGCCACAAAACCTTTCTCTACCAATTAGGGCGGACCGTAAACTTTGTGCCATAATTTTCTATTGTTGCATCGGTTGTAACTTCCCGATGTTAAATGCAAAACATTTTGTATTAACTGTCGTTTTACATGCTTTGAATTTATTCCTTTTGCCTACACCCAATATTAATTTTTACAGCTGTAATTTTAAATAAAACCTATATTTATACTTATTTATTGAAGCACCGTCTTTTCTTTAAGAAACTGGTATTGAAATGATTGCTGTATTATATCTAAACAGATGGATATTTCTTCTGCTCCCCCAGTTTAGAAGACTGACCCTGTGCACTGACCAGCCTATACAGGGCAAAAGTAAGATATAGTAACTGAGCAATTGTGTCAAAGATCTTCACTGAATAAGTGAAGATTTCCAATCTCCTCAAAAATGTTTCTTTTAGTTAGTTTGTGTGTAAGATGCAGTAAGTAAACAGATTTGCTACATGGCCCTCATATAGAAGAATAGATTTGGACATTCACCAAAAAAAGGGACAAATGTGCTCAATTGACTTATTGCTGTTTGTCGGAAAATAACAACTTGTATTTATAAAGCTCTCTTCACAACACACACATACACTTCACGACACCTCCGACATTGCAACACTCCCCAGCACTGCACTGAAGTGTCAACCAGCCCTACATTATCAATTACCAGTCATAATATAAAGCTTGAGCCCACAATGTGTGCGAAAACTAAAATTAACTATCTTTTTTGTTGCTTGTTCATAATAGAATGGCCAAAAGCAAGTTCACCATTTTTTAATGATTGGCAAAATCAAACCAGTATATATTCTTGGAATTCAGGGAAGTGCAAATAGTTATTTTAAATTAAAATTTATTTTAGTTAAAATATATTTTGCGAGAATAATTCAGGCACTGCATAATTTCAACTTCTTCTACTACTGGAACATTGTCCACTGCCATAAATAGGGACAAGAGAATAGAACACGTCGTTCAACTATACAATTGTCCACAAACTGATAACATTTCTCCACACTTTGTGTGTTTGCTGCAGCCCATATGCACACCTTTCCGTTACAAAATGTATAAAAAAATAAACTTTTAAATCCATTAGATATGTCCTTTAAAGAATTTAAAGAATAAGCAGCAACTTTTTAAGTTATTGTTTGTATAATAATAATCCTTGAGTTGATATAGCAGCTCATCACATCGCTAAGATTCTCAAAGCGCTTCACAGAAAAAAAACTGTCGTGAATTTACTTTGTGGGCGAATCGCAGCAAGCAATTATGCACTGCAGTGTTCCACAAATGGATATCTATGCCTTGTGTAGTTGAGAGCTAAATGTTTCTGAGTGTATGATGGTGGTACGTAATCTCAGATATTATGTTGAACTGATCCATTGGCGAGAATAATTTGACAGTGATACTCCTCAGTGTAAGAATTTCTGTTTATTTTAAGCTGATGGGAAATTTTCTATTGTGCTACGGTCCATATATCATTGGAGTTAAACAAAAAACTATTCACATCTAACATTAAAATGACACCCTAATGTATTTTTCATGATCTGTGCATTTATGAAACTCCAACATGTCACCCAGTCTTAGCCTAAAAGACCATTTTATCTTAAAATTTAAGATTTTACGGAATTGTAGAAAATTAAGTTTGGTTTTAATTTGGAAACCAGTTTTCAGCAGTTCTTAAAAAAATACTTGGGCCCAAGTTGAACAGCACTTATCAAAGGAGTTTTAACAGAAGTGCAGGATTTAACCCAGATGTATATTGTCTTTTGAAAATGTACTACTTAATAATGATAATTCTTACATGTAGTATAGCACCTTATCATGTCGTTCAGACATCTCAAAGCGCTTCACAGAATATACTGTAAACTGAATTAACTATATTTTGTGGGTGAAAAGCATTTGGATGCAAGCTATTGAATATTTTCTATTGACTTTCTAGCATTATGATGTTTTCTGTATTTAAATAATTTTACTAAATAATAATGCTTGCATTTAATTAGCGCCTTATCACGTCTTCAAGACGTCTCAAAGCGCTTCACATAATATACTGCAAAGTGAACTGACTATATTTTGGGGGCGAAATGTCCATTAACTTAAAACATAAGGTAATGCACACTCCAGATAAACCAAGATAAACTTCAAGCACGGTTATCACCATCAGCTCAATTCTCAAAATGTCTGGTTTCGAAAACTCCCAGAAGGGACGAATGTATCCTTTTTTTTCAAAAAGTTACATTTTACTGTGCTGTATTAAAAGAAAACAGAGTTGAGTTTTTTTGAGCAAAATTTTAATTAGTTGAAGAAATTTAAATCGTACTATCTTCTTCACAAAATATTTGAATAATGCCATTTTTCAAAGAGTGATGGAAAGATTGAAATAAATGGTTATTCTGCTTTGTAAGAATGAAACCTGATCTCAATATTCTTGTGCAGACTCAAGATGCCAAATGGATGTCAGAATACTCATTCTACATAGTTAGATCCTGTGAAGCATATCTGTTTCAATGCAAATTATATGGATTTTCACTGCTATTTGCATGGGAATTGTATTCGTGTGGTTTGAACTACAGTGATATTTCCACTTTGGTCACACCCAAAATTCAACCATTTGTGCCACATTATGGTTACACTCGATTGATATGCTGTTTTGGAAACTGGGATGGATTTCACTGGAAGGGAAATGAAAAGTGTCACTAAGAAAGTAGTACCCAAATTAATCACTGAAGATCATATTCAGAGTTTTAAACAGCTGCTTGAATCGTTCAAGAAACTACAGAGGACAAGAGTGCAGAAGACACAGAGAGGATCATGTGAAGATGGCTTCTCATCATTTAATCTTTACTGGAAATCCACCCTCATGTCATCCCATTACAGATGTTTCTTAAATGTGTCCAGTGTCCTGGTCTCTTCCACCCTTCCGATTTACCCATTAACGATTCCGATTTACCTGTTAACCATCCTCTGTAAATAAATATTTTCTGATATTTATCTTAAATTTGCTCTTCACAACCTGTGTCCTCTTGTCTTGCTACTTAAACGTAAGTGTAAGTGAACAGAATGATAACTTGCTCTTGATTGTGGTAATGATCTGTGTGATATTTGTGACATGAAAATAATAATAATAATCCTTGCATTTGATATAGTACCTTATCACATCATTGAGATGTCTCAACATGCTTCAAAGGGTATACTGTAAAGTGAATTGACTATTTTATGGGTGAAACCCGGCAGCCAGTTAACTGGTGAGTTTCTGGTTTACATCAAAGAGGAACATTTGCAAAAGTGGGGTGAGAAGCAAATAAATGTGCAAGAGACATTTCCGCTTTTTCCATTGAAAAATACAAGAATCTTCATTCCTTACAAACCTAGCTCAACCTCAGGTTTAACCCATTAAATGAACGAAAGTGCCAAGAAATTTATCAAGAATGGTTCGAAGTTTGATTTTTAAAACAAATGATTGATATTGCTGTCTGCCACTCTATTATAGAAACACCTCAATGTGTCTTTCAATGTCTTCCCAGCCAATGTGACTTCAGAACTCCAGCCTATAGCTCCCCACTGGCCAAATGTAGCACAAAGCAAGGCAAATCAAAAGGTTTCAAATAATCTGAACTAACCGATTGCAGCCAGATCAACGTTAAATGCTACAATTAGCCTCAGCACTCCTGGGAAGTGAAAATCAGGCAGGATTCACCTTTCAGATCACCGCTAGAAGGTATACATGTTGATATCAGGTAACCGTAAGGTCAGCCATGGCTGTAATACTCCCAAAGTCATCACATAGTGACTATCGGAAAATCCTGCTGAGCCTCTCAAGTTGAATTTCACAATTTAAACGATATCCCCTTCAGGGTTATTGATAATAAATCAGCAAGTGCTGTAAATGCAATGCCTGAGAATACCAATGGTATTCTTGCTGCCCAATTATAATTACTGTGTTACCATTGGTAACAACTCTTTGCTACTTATTATCTCACCAAACCATTATCCAGTTTTACAACTTGTGCCTTGATCCCATTATTTTGTACTATGCTTATTAGTCTTGTGTGAAGAGTCTGATCCAGTCCTTTCTGAATATCATATGAGCTATATTAGCTTCATCCATAAATATATCCTTTATATTAAAAAACGCCCCAATGTATTTGTCATGCATGATCTACCTTCCATAAATCCATGTAGTTTGAGTTTATTACCTTTATTTTGATGGATGCTGTTGAGTTGTATTCTTTATGATTGATGCCAATTGATGCCCCATGGCAGACATAAAACATGATATGATTCCCTGGATCGTGCTTTTGACTTGGTTAATAAAATGTATGCAGAATTTCAAAATTTGTGACCTAATAAAGAAACCTTACATTAAAAATTATTGTTTTTTAAATCTGCATTATACAGCCAGGCAATTAAATGAACCTTAAACGACACAATCTCAAATCAATATTCTATACAACTCTAAACCATGTCCAGCATAATGATCTGATCTTTATAAAGACTGGAATCACAATAACTATATTTCTATCCTTGTATCAAATTGGATCCAATTCTGTTTTTCTGATGGTTAATTCATTATTGATCCCCAGTCTCTCCATAAATGTAGATGTCTTTCCACAGTTGGTTACCACGTTGAAGTACTGTTGATATAGTGAAAACTAATATAAATTTCAGCCAAACTTTCCTTAAATCCATTGCTGTGTCAGCCTGGCTCAGTTGGTGGCACTCGCAACTCTGAGTCAAAGGGTTGTGAGTTCAAGCCCCAAGTTGGGACTTGGAACACACATAGTTTATGCTGAGCCTCCAATGCAGTGCTAGAATGTGTTGCATTGTCAGAAGTACCGTCTAACTGATAAGACGTTAAACCGAAGACCCATCTGCCCTTTCAAGTGAACATCAAAAGATTCCATGGCACCATGAGAAGAAAGTTCTCCTGGTGTTTTGGCCAACAATCCCCCAATAAAATTAGTCATTAACTCCATGATTTATGGAATCATTTATGGAATTTATGGAATTCTCTAACCCAAAGGGCTGTAGATGCTCAGTCCTTGAACATATTCAAGACTGAGATTGATAGATTTCTTGTAGATAAAGGGATTAACGGATATGGGGACAAGGCGGGTAGGTGGAGTTAGAATAGATCAGCCATGATCTTATTGAATGACGGGGCAGGCTCGGGGGGCCGAATGGTCTACTCCAGCTCCTAATTCTTATGTTCTTGTGATGGTTGCGAGATTTTGCGTCATTACATTATAGTACGCTGTCCTGTGAAGTGCTTTGAGACATCTCGATGATGTGATGAAGCACTACATCAAAATGAAAGGATTATGATTTTCTCATCTTGTTATTGTGTTACTTTGCCCTTGTTTGATACTTTATCGGATATCTGGCAGAGCAGATGCTTCAGGTGGCTGCCTGAGTCTCAGTCTCTGAGCTAAATGCATTCCAAATGTAAGGAGAAGTCTTTATTTAAATTGTGATCTTCTTATTTTACATCTCAAAACCTAGAGATTTGATTAACAATAGCAGAGGAAGCAGCCACAGGTTCAAACGGTAAGCTTAATTTGGTCATTCGATCCACGACTGTTTGTTGGACACTGTATGTGCGCAATGGGCTGCCACGTTTCGCCCACAAAATATACAGTCAATTCACTTTACAGTATACTCTATCAGGTGCTTTGAGACATCTGAACAACATGATATAGATCAAATGCAAGCATTATCATTATAAGACACCAGCAACTATTTATTTATGAAGTAAGCAATCAGTGGAACAGGTTACATGAAAGGCTGGTTGAAGCCAAGCCACTAAGGACTGCGGGATGGAGTTCCAGAAGGTAGGGGCAGAAGGCCCACGCACTAATGGTGGGGCAGGTGAGGTGGGGAAAGTGAAGCAAGCCGGAGCCCACTGAGCAAAGGGAGCACGCAAGATGGTAGGGCGTTAGGAGGTGGTGGGTGGGTGGGGAGGCAAGGCTATGGAGGATTTTCAAGGTGAGGACCAGGATCTTGAACTGTATCCTCTGAGTAATGGGAAGCCAGTGGAGTCAGGCGAGGATAGGGTCACGGAGCCTGGTGCGGGAGAGGACACAGGCTGCAGAGTTCTGGATGATCTGCAGCCTATGGAGGGAAGAGTTGGGGAGGTCGACAAGCAACGAGTTTGCATTCTCAAGCCTTGATGTTGTGAATGGGTGTATGAGGGTCTCGGCGGCCTGCGGTGTGAGATAGTGGCGGAAATAGGTGATGTTGCGGAGGTAGGGGAAGGCAGAGCGGGTCATGGCACAGATGTGGGGTAGAAATGATAGTTGAGGGTCAAACCAGATGTCAAGGTTCCGGACTGGCTCAGTGAGGTGGAGTGTACATCCACGGATAGTAATGCTCTCAGCACCTGAGGTGAGGAGGCGCTGACGGGAGCCAATCAGAAGAGTCTCGGTCTTGTTGACATTCAACTGAAGAAAGTTAGCTCTCATCCAGGACTTGATGTCTGATAGACATTCTGTCAGAACAACAGTGGTCCTGGAGTCAAGGGTGAAGGCAGAGATGTACAGTTGGGTGTCATCCCCATATAATTGGAAGTTGACCCCATGTCTGTGGATGATGTCACCAAGAGGGAACATATAGATGTTGAACTGGAGGGAGCCAAGGGCAGAGCCCTGAGAAACGCCACACAAGATGGTGCGGGGGCTAGAGGAGAAACCATTTGTGGGGATGAAGTGGAGGCGGTGTGAGAGGTACGATCTGAATGAGTCAAGGACAGAGCCATGAAGGTTGAGGTGAGAGGAGAGGCGGTGGATGAGTATAGAGTGGTCAACGGTGTCGATACCACCATAAATTATAACTGAACAAGCTTATACCCCTCCACACAAAGCCTTGGAGGAGGAGATGAAGGCTTCGTCCTGAGCCACAATCTATGAAAAGAAAACAACAACAGCCTCAATGCAACAGGAATATCGTCGAATACAGTCTATCAAGCAGGCAAACAGAAATCTTGCAAAGTATCAAACGGGGAAAGTGTCATAATGACAAGATGAGATACTGAATGAGCATCCAACCAGAGGCTGGACTGATTTCTCTTTGCTGTTGGAATAAGCTAGAATCCTACAGAATTATTCCTCGTAATCTTTACCCTGTTATCAGATTGAAGGTGTTGCATCTTTTTTTTATTATAGCTTTCAATCTGCAGAGTTTATATTGGGAACATAGGAACAGGAGTTGGCCATTCAGCCCCTTCAACCTGTTCCGTCATTCTATAAGATCACGGTTGATCTGTACCTCAACTCCAAATACCTGCCTTTGGCCTGCAAATTACATAGTCACTACACATTATAGAAAATCCTCTAATGTATTTTGAGATGTCCTCTTGATATAAAAAATGCAATATCATCATTTATTATTGATTTGATCACAGCTAGAGTTGTACCTGTAATTCTAAATGTTGTACATGTGATGATTACACTAATAAATGTACTGAAGACCTAATTGAAGTAACTTATCAGTAGTACAAATCTATGGCAGCCAATCGCACACAGCAGTGTTCCATAAACAGTTATGGATTGAGTGACCAAATTATTATTATTTTCAAAGGATTATTACCCAGAAAAGCAATCCACCAATCGACTAACAACCAGGTTCCTACTTACTGCTAAGTAAACAGAGAGGGCGGAGTAAGGAAAGTTATCTAAGGGTTTCTGATGTGCTTCAGGTGTTTTAATGTTTTGAGGGTGAGCAATAGGATAATTGGTTTAGAATAATAAGTGCAGCAGTGTCACAGTAAGGACTGTGAACTCCTGTTGGGTGTTTAATTTTTTTTGTGTGGAGAAGCACCTTCACTCCGAGCAGTACCATAACAGGACTCAACTACTTTAATCCTGTTCTAAAAGACAAGTGACTTTCTCCCGGTTTCCTGACCAACAATCCCCAGGGAGCACCAGAACATCAGGAAGACTACCTCCTCTTTTCGAATAATGCCACAGGATCTTTTCAATCCACTTGAACAGGTAGACGGTGTAATACACTCTCAGCACTGCAATGGAGGGTCAACTGAGACGATGTGAATTCAAAATTCCAAAGCACAACCTTCTGACTCAGACGTTACAGTAATTTAAAATATATTATTGTTAATGTAGAACTAGCCTTATGAAATGGAAGTAATTTAATTGGGTTATTTAAAGGTATAATAATACAAAGTGTTCCTTCACACATCCTTCTTTTTTCAGCTTGTACGACACGATTAGTATGCAGTGTCTGGGCAATGCTCTTTCCCAGCTGAAATTGTCATGAATATATAGATGGGGGGGAAAACACAGAAAAAAAATCTATTTTGGTTCCAACAGCTGTCATCACCTTCTTGGAAGTTGTCATCTCATAATTCAGCTGGGAAAAGTATCTGCAATATAAAACTCTTACAAGAGACCCCAGCTTTGCATGTCTAGTCACTTGGATAAGGTGCAAAATTCTTTGGCGAGGGTTTGGAAAGGAGCGGGGAAGCAAAAAAATATACAGCTTGAGTGGCAGCAAACAAAATGTATAAATTTGCATTTGGTTTAGTATTTTATCACATTGTCGAGACATCTCAAAGCGCTTCACCTGATTTTACTATGAAGTGTAGTGATTGTGTATTTATAGACAAATAAGGCAGTTAATTTGCGCACAGTGATAGCCCACAAACAGCTATGAAGTGAATGATCAATTTAACATGGGTAGGCTTGCGGCCAGGACACCAGGAGAAACTCCCTTCCCTTATTTCTAGTGCGTCAGTTTAAATTCTCCTCTGAAGGACGGCATCTCCAACGACAAAGTGCACCTCACACCACTGCACTGAAGGACAGCCTAGGCTGTAAGTTCAGTCCCAATGCAGGGCTTGAACTCACAACCTTTTGACTCAGAGAGCCAGGCTGTCCCATAAACAAGTACTATAACTGTCAATACCCATAAAGTCCTGAGTCTTGGATGTCACAAACTTTTGTAACCTGTACTTGTGAGAATATCTTCAGGTTGTAAACAATTACCTCAGTAGTAACGACTCACTAAAATAGTGAAAAGTGGAATTGCATTAGGTAGTGTAAAAAAAGAGCATGTTTTCTGCCGTGGAGTTTCAGCTGCTTGTTCTAAGTAGAAAACATGCCCACCCTCAAAACAGCGGATTTGGCTGTGACACTGGTGCCTTGCAGTGGGAAAGTGCATTAAGGTGTAAATTGGATCTTCAGGGAACCTCCCACACTTCATGTCAACCTGTGAAAAGTGGCTTCCACCCAAGATTTCATTGGGCCAAGTTCTCATACGTGAGTGTGATGTACATTGGGTTCCATGAAGTAGTCACACTTTACATCCGAGACACCAGTTGTGCCTCCATTTTCCTGCATCTATGTTAACCTGGCTCTTGGGAGCACTCTCGCCTCTGAGTCAAAAGATTGTGGGTTCAAGCTCTACTTCAGGACTTTGACTTGCGTTTTACACCACCTAATGTAAGTGCTATTTTAACAAGTTGTTACTACTGTGGCAATTTCTTACAACCTGAAGACACTAGAGACATTATCAGTTGAGAAGCACGTGTTACACAAGTTCCCGAAGTTGGCAACTCAATACAGTGCTAGGATTGTCAAAGGTGAGCTCCCATCTGCATGATCAGGTGGACATTAAAGTTCCCATGGCACTATTCAAAAAGAGAACGGAGTTTCTCCTGGTGTCCTGGCCATCAATCTTTTAAAATGATCAATCACTTCATGGTTGTTTGTAGAACACTGCTGTTTGGAAAAATGGCTACGGTGTTCACCTACAAATACACAGCCATTACATTACAATTACATTACAATTACATAGGAACATCCTGTGAAGTGCTTTGAGATGTTTGGATGATATGCTAAGGCACTATATCAAATGCAAGCATTACTATTATTATCTACTTATCAGGTACCGAGTAGAAGAAATCACATTCTCAAGTGAATTAGTTGTGGAGAAATTCCACCTGAGTAAAAAATTACGCTGTTTTTGTAGTATTTCTTAGTGATGGGCAACGCATCTGAGCATGAAATATGTGAGAGCATCGTCACCGTTTTCCTGTCAGCAGCTCAGGCACACATCCCTTCCCATTGAGCGATGGTTCCACCAATTGGTGGTGCAGAATTTATATGAATATGCTATATAAATGCAAATTGTATTTGTATCTCTGTAATCTACAATGACAATAATCCTTGCATTTGATGTAGCGCCTTATCAATTGTTGAGACATCTCAAAGCACTACACAGAATATATTGTAAAGTGGATTGACAGTATATTTTGTGGGCAAAATGGGGCAGCCAATTTTGCACAGCACTGCCTTACAAACAGTCGTGGATTGAGTGACCACATGTTTTTTTGAGGAACCATTACTCCTGGAAAGCGATCCGCCAATCGATCGATTTGTACCTACTGCTAGGTAAACAGAAGCGTGTGAAGTAAGGAAACTTGCCTAAGATTTCGTTCCACCTGGGAATCGAACCTGGATCCTCTCACTTGCGAGGCGAGAGCTCTAAACACTACACCACAGGACTCCATTGTAGTCTGTAAAAGATCTGTGTCAGTTCGTTCTGTAATCTTCTAAAAGAGACTGGGCGTGTAGCAAGAACATACACAAAAAATTTATTGAACAAAGACAAAATGAAAACTTTCATTTCAAAACACCTTACCTAATCAATCAATGCCTTGGGACATCCTCCCAACGTGAAAGGCACTATACAAATGTAATCTTGTTGTTGTTGTTGTTCAATTGTACAGCAAGGAAACAGGCCATTCAGCCCACCTAGTCCATGTCGGTGTTTATACTCCACGAGTCTGTACCCACTTCCATTTCTTTAATTGCACAATTATAATAATTGTTATTATGTTATAACAATATAATAAAACCATTTAACGAAGAGCCTACTGCATAACATCTCAAGGTGGTTCAACACAAAGTAATGGACAGATAACTAGATCGGTTAGTTTAGAGTTAATTCAGCCTTGTGTGATGTTGCCCCAGTAGGATATTTTTAGGTTCTCATGATTCTCGTACTATTGACCTAAAAAGAATATAGAACTGATTGGATCCAGTAGGATATGAAGCCAGTAGTTTTGTGGGTCCAAATCAACCAACCAACCAAATGTTTTGCAAGATAAAAGGAGAAAATTGATAGAGAAAAAGTGTGAGGAGAAAACATCAAACACTGAATCAATTCTACACTCGCGTGTTCATCTGGCACTGAAAACAATCGTAATTCATTGTCTGGTTCTCACATGCCAAGCACATACTGTATTCTCCCAGGAGCGAGTATTTTGAATAAAGCTGTCATCTCAGTACATGCTGCTTTCCCACATCCTCCGCGGTTGGACTGCATCTTTGACTCGTCTGCCCATAGATACAACCTGAAGAAAAAATATGGATGGGCATAGCAACTAGCCAAAGCAACGCCCTCTCATAAAATCTACATGAAGAGGACATTCTCAGGTTAACTGCAACCAAACTGAAAGCTGCAGTGGCTAGATCAAAATACCTAATAGAAATTTAACCCACTATCACATAAGATTGCTACATTAGCTTAATGAGGACTTTGTTTATATGTAATTGCGTCCAAATTGATAGCAATGATCTATATAGTACTATGAATGCACAGTTGATCAAGATCTATATAGTACTCTGAATAGCTTGCATTGGCTTGCATGAGCTGAATGAGAATCTTTACAGCAAGGATTCTTCCCATCCAAGAGCCGAGTGAGAAGAATTCTTTCTGCAAGTGACTGCTCTGTCCCTCCAAGTCCTACCAATGAGCCAGGTCTATTGTAAACAGTATCATGGAATACTGCGGACTCGCCAGGCTCTGGACCCAGACCACCATAGAGGATTAATAATAATCTTTACATTTGATATAGTGCCTTATCAAGTCTTCGAGACATCTCAAAGTGCTACACAAGAGATACTGTGAAGAGAATTGACTGTATATTTTGGTGGGGAAACACAGCAGCCAGTTCTGCACAGCAGTGTCCCCACAAACAGTCATAGATTGAAGTGACCAATTTGTTATTATATTTTTTGAAGGTATTGTTACCCCCAGAAAAGCTGTCCGCTAATCAACTAACAACTGGGTTCTTACTTACTGCTGGTAAATAGAGATGTGTGGAGAAAGAAAACTTTTCAACATTTTGCCCTGCCGGGAATCAAGCTCAAGGGAGGCAAGTGCTTTAACCACTGAGCTACAGGACTAACTCGATTCTGACATTCCACTGACAAGCAAAGCACCTCAGAGCCAGCTCACATCCAAGGAAGATAGTATATCACTTATGAAATGCCTTAGGCTTGAAATCAGATAACTGAATGTAATTGTTCCTAATAGAAGTCTGAAGGACAGAAACCTTCTTTATGAACACTATGAGGAGGCAGTTAATCCATGACAAATGGTGCTGTTATATAAGATACCTCAGATTGTATTTGCAAAATTGATAGAAAATATATTACCTAACTGTTTAATAATTAAGATTTTGCTGCCTAAAAATGGTAAAGGTACAGCACGAAGCCTATCCTGCTCTAACTCACTGGAGTTTGCCTTTGTTGTTGAGGCTACATCTACATATAGAAGTCATTCATCAGCCCGACAAGCTGGTGAACTGCCAGCGGTGCATTGGATTTACTGCACACCTGTCCAGCTTTGCCAAGTCCAAAGCCAATTTAGTCACACAAAGACCCTGTTTATCTTATCTTTTAATGATAAAGAGCTGGGAAAATCCACAAGACTGAATACAAAACCATCTGATTTTAAGTCTGACTTTCAATCAATTAAACAACCAGATGTTCTCTGAAAAATGTGATCTCGAAGAATCTTAGAATCATAACATTTAATTACGGGATATTATTCCAATATGCCATCAGTTCCACTTTTGCCTATTATGTAGAATTGTCAATCTATAATTTGCATAGAAAGTTTTGATCCATGCTTAAATGTGTGTAAATTTTTCCAACTGTTTGATGTGAGCATATTAACCTCGATCAATCCCAAACCATGTTTCATCTAAACAACAACAGCAAATTACATTTGTATAGCGCCTTTCTCATCAGGAGGACGCCCTGTGTTTTACAAATAAATTTTGTCTAAAAATTAATGATTTTGCTTGTTGGGTTCAATTTGCAAACCATTCCACCACTGGCAATTTAATCAAACTGCCTGCGGTGAAATCATTTACAGGGTGCAGATTATATCTGCAGGTCATATTACCCCAAGCAAACTAAATCTTAGTAAATTAGCTACTGTTTTTTGAGGGTAGTACCTAGTACATCTTGCAGGGCTGTGAGGTCAATGTGATTTTCTCTGTACCACCAAGCCTGCTTCCTTTCCCTTCTTTCTATTATAATATTAAAGGTAACCAAAGATGTCTGGTGACACTTGCTTGATGTCCGTTTGGCACAGTATATTTGCTGTTTATGGCATTCTGTTAACTGGTTGTCATGAGCATGCGATCTGCTCATATCGACTTTGATAATCATTTCATAATATTACATGGAATCTGCCCTTTGGGATTTATTATTTATAGTAACTCTAGGAAACACAATTTACAGCCAGACGACAACCTTAAAAAAGGTACAGTGTTTAATATCTAGAACTATCCAAATCAGTCCCTCGAGCGCTGCAGCTTTTGCATACATTACGTAAAAGTTTGGCATGTCTACTCTTGTGATGCTCCAGCACATTATGTCGGAAATGTGCTTTGTAACAAGCATTTTCAAACAAAGGATTTTAATTCAAGGAATTTATTCCTTTGGAATAATGTAATAAAGAGCTAAATGACAAGACATGATGTAGCAATACAAATGGATTAGACTCTAATAAGGTTCAACTGTGTGTAGAGTGAATCTACATCAAAAAAGTGGACAGTTTATTTTAGCTCATAATGTAGTGACATAGCATATTTACATCAATTTCATATTCCCTCCCTACTGCTACCAATAAAGCTTTACAAAATCAAGTGACTGCATGAGAACTGGGGTACGAAATGATTTCCAATAATTTAGGGGGGATTTCATAACTGTGGTAAATTATTGAATTTGGCAGCATTCTCTTACAATAGGACCCTCTTAATTGTTACAGTGTTTTATTGATGTAATCTAATCGTAACAAGATTGGAGACAAACTGATACCTACTAAAACTACATCTTAATCTATTCTAACAGGATTATGCTCCCTGTGAAACAAATTATATTATTTCAATTATTTCAACATTCTTGGATTGCTGTCAGATATGAACAAAAGGGTCCCGGTATTAATGCACTATATTGCACTTTGTGTCGTCTTCAAGTATTCGATACTGAACCTTCATAATCAATTTTATCAAGAAATGATATTTGGATTTATATTCCACGCTAAACATAAGTTATATGCAGTCAATGGGAATTGATGTATTCAAATATGACTGAGCTTCAATCGAAGGATTACAAAACGTTCAATTGCTGAGGTCTTTTTTTAGAAAATTGTCATTTTCATTTACTCAGTTTTCCCTTCAAGGGTGCAGAAATCCATTCTGACCAAGGCACATTGATTTTGTCTGGTGATTTATGGTTTTTGCATAGTCTGAGAATTGGATCCCTCTGCATAAATCCCTGCGATCGCTGCTTGTCAGGGAAAGGGCGGAGCGGTTTAAAATATGTCCCCAAAAAATGAGGCAATAACTGAAGATTTCAAGGATGATGATCCTCAAACTGCTCGATCATCAATGTTCACATCTAAAAATCACAGACGTTTCCATTTGTTATTTACTTGCTGAGTTTTGAAGTTGTATTATAGTGTGTGTCAGCCTGGCTCAGTTGCTAGCACTGTTGTGATTTGGAAACAGTATACACTAATGCAGTGCTGGGGGTGCACTGCGTTGTTGGAGGTGCCGTCTTTCAGATGAGACCTTAAACCATCTGCGTGTGGGTGGATGTTAAAGATCCTATGGCTCTATCTGAAAGAGAAGGGAGTTTCTCCAGGTGTCCTAGCCAACAATCCCTCAAATAAAATTGGTGATTAATTCCATAGGACATTACTGTGTGCAAAATTATCTGCCACATTCACCCATAAAAAACAGTCAATCACTTTACTTTACAATATATCTTGTGAAGCATTTTGGGATGTCCTCCTGACATGAAATATACCAACTGTAATGATTATTGATAGTATTATTGATATTATTATAGTATTGAAAAGATCTGTGTAGTTGTTACTGTACAGTTATTTAGTAAAGTTATTAAGGGATTTTTTAAATTAATACACTAAGTGCTTCTGAACTGTATTGTAAATGCACTGTTTCCGGATGAATGTCATGGTTATGGGAACAAAACATTTATTCAGTTAATTGTAATGTGTAAACACATTATTTGTTGCGCGTGACATGATTTAGCAATAATACTGTATAATGCTTTAATATCCATTAATTACCATTCAGACAATGCCTGCACTTAAATGCTGTATTTATTCAGCTTAAAAAAAACTCCACAAAGATCTGAAGTCAAGAAATTGGGATTTTGTTGTATTTGGAGATTGGATTTGCCCTGTGAAATGAATGTGGGATCACTTAGCGTCCCATAGCTCAGTGGTTAGCTCACTCGCCTCGCAAGCGAGAGACCCGGGTTTGATTCCTGGGCAGGGCAAAACGTTGGACAAGTTTCCTTACTCCACACGTCTCTGTTTACCTAGCAGTGAGTAGGAACCCTGTTGTTAGTTGATTGGCGGATCACTTTTTTTTCAGGGGTAAGAATTCCTTAAAAAAAAATTTTTTTTTAATTTGTCACTCAAAACATCTCAAAGCTATGATTAGACACTATATCAAATGCAAGGATTATTACTTATTATTGTACGTTAAAAGTATGGAGCATTAGGATTATAAGATCTGCCAAGATCTGATAAACCATTGGAACAGACTCGATGGGTTTAATGGCCTCCTCCTGCTTTTGTTTTTCTATGTTCCCGCTCGAGATCTGGTAGCTAAAGTGATCTAAAGTTATCTTATATTCTTATTTATTAGTTCCAATATTTTTGAAACAAGAACAAAATATAAATGTTACAACAGCTAAAAATGTACAGATTATAACTGCCTCAGCACAACAGCCTGATTCATTATCTTAAATTTATATTAGCAGATTTGGTAAAGCACCATAACCTATCCATCGGGTGTCAGCCTGGCTCAGTTGGTAGCACTATTGCTTCTGAGTTAAAAGGTTCTGGGTTCAAGCCCCATGTGAGGACTTTGAACTCATATAGTCTGAACTGACACTCCAAAACAGTGCTAGTGGTGCACTGCATTGTTGGAGGTCCTGTCTTTTATTAACCTGAGATCTTGTCTGCTTGTTCAGGTGGATGATAAAATTGAACATTCACTTCATGTTTATTTGTATTTGCTGTGTAGAAATTGATTGCTGTATTTGACGACAATAACAACAAATTACATTTGTATTATGCCTTACACAACGGGAGTACCTCCCAAGGTGCTGGAAAGTCAGGGATTTGGACCCGAGCTGGGGGTTGGGATCAGGAAGGGTGGAGGATAGGGAGAATTGGGGTACGAGGGTGGCCGAAGGCATGGTCGAAAAGGACGGTCTTGAGATGGGCCTTGAAGGAAGGGAGGGAGTAAGGTGAAGCGACTGTGGAATGAAGTTCCAGGGGATGGGGGCTGAGAGGCTGAAGGCCCAATCACCAATGGTGGGGTGAGCAGGGGATGTGGAGTAGAATAGGAAATGGAGTACCACACTTTACAGTAAAATCCTGTAAAGTACTTTGAGATCTTTCAATGATGTGATGAGTTGCTACATCAAATGCAAGGATATTGTTATCACAACCTCTGTCCCTCATGGATGACTAATGGTTGTACTGAATGCTAATTTACCCTTCTGGATCAGAGAAAAGAGACCTTTTCTCTGACAAACTTGCCAGCCCCTAGTTGGACAATGAAGCCAAATTGGATTTTTGTTACACAATAGAAATGTCACTCTACTTACTCCAATCAAACTTCACTGAGGCAAAAAGATGCACCATTCTCCCATCAAAAGATATTTCACATGTTCCAGTTTTTAAAAGCGCTTAAAGTGATTGTCAACCATGCACCAATTTGACTTGATAACTATGTAAGGTAGCGTTTTATCACTTTGAGTAGTAGTTGTTGAGCCATATACAAACTGAAGGTCAATTAAGATCTGATTGGAAACCGCTACTCCTTCCTTCTCCCCCCCAACCCCCTCCCCCCCCCCCCCCCCCCCCCCCACCCCAGAAAACAGAGAAAGGAAACATTCTTCCTAAAGTTATATGACTTTTCATTGCAATCCAATAACGTTTTTGGCCAAAAGCCACAACAACCAACTACTGTCATTGAGGACAGGAATTTGATAAGGGCTTAATTCCAAACATTAGAAACATTTCATTTCATATTCACAGTGTAATACTCCCATGGTAGCTTTAAATTTGTTGAAGTGCTCCACAAATAATACCATCAGAAGCAAAATTGTCATCGGTTATAAGTTAATAATTCTTCCATCATTATGTATGTGTATTCTATTCTGGGCTGTACAAGCTCACGCATCTCACATCGAAACCTGACAAGTGTAGCTCCCCATACAAAACAAATCAACACAGCGAACTCCTAAACATCTCATTAGCAGCCAGTCTCAAATTAAAATTGGAAGATTCCTGAAATAATACAGCTCCGGTTCATGCCTGCCATAGTATGGTGACTGGCATAATATATATATTAAAAAATAATAATAATGATAATAACAATAATAATATATACTGATCTACAAGAATGTGGCATAAAACATAGTTCCTATAATGATTGGTGCACCTGGGACTGTTAATAAGACAACTCAGAAAAGGCTTAACAAAATACCCAGTGAACAATATATGAATTTCCTGCAAAAAAATACAATAAATCTCACATAAGTCATATCAGTTCGGACCATACATTTAACTGACGACAAATTTTGCTTTTGATGTTATTATTTGTGGAGCATTTTATATAAGACTTATGTAAAGTTAAGTCGGATTTTATAAGACTAACACATAACAAATACACTAGTACTGAACTTGACATTAAGGAAAGATTTCTGTACCATGTTTACCACAGCTCTGGTAGCCCATTCTTCTTATATACGGTACTGGCATGATAAAGTTTCTTCTGATTCTAGAGGTCATCATTCAAGGTCTGTGGCTTCAAATCAAATTTGGAGGTAATGCCCCTCTTTTCATTTCATGCCCTTTCCTCTCTCGGTCACACACATACACACACACACACCGCCGCTGTGCAATAATGTTGATGTTATGCCCCGGGAGAAAGGGAGGAGCGTGACAGAGTGCAAATGTGTGGTGTTCCATTTGAGGCAGGAATGGGAAACAAAGTTTTGACCCGACAGCTGGTAAATTTGGTAACAGCCAGTAAGGTAGCGGCATTACGAATTGTGCGAGTGTTAATACAACTAGTGTAGATAGATGTAAGTGGATTTAATAGGAAATTCAATGGATCTTGGGCAGATGTACAACTTGGGCGATTGTACCACGTATGCAAATCAGACGTATGCGAGTTTTACTGTAGCTATTTTAAGAAGCTCAAACATACTAAGAAAAGTAAGATCCATTCATATGTAAGCCGGCAGTGTTATTGGTCTGGCTGACCATCACTGAAAATCTCTTCAGAGTGACTTAAACTGTAATAACATAATAATAATAATAATAATAATAAAAAATAACAATCCTTACATTTGGTATAGCGGCTTCTATTTCGGGAAGACAACCCAAAACGCTTCACAGGATACGCTGAAAAGAGCAGCGACTGTGAATTTTGCAGCAATGTCCCACAAACAGTCATGAAGTGAGTGACGAATTCTATTTGAGGGATTGCTGGCCAGATTACTGGGAGAAACTCCCTTCTCTTTTCAAATAGTGTCATGGGATATTTAATGTCCACCTCAACTTCGTTTAACATCTCATCTAAAGGACAAATAATGCAGCTATGCTTTATATCTGCCACAGAATGTCTGGCATGTCAGAGCCTACTAAAGGACATACGCAACAAATAACAATAGATTTGGTTGTTTGCTGGCACAATTGCTAGTACTTTTGAATCTGGTCAAAAGGTTATGGATTTAAGCCCCATATCAAGGGTCAAATGCATAATCCAGTTTCACATTCCAGCAGAGTACTGGAGGACATTAAAGATCCCATGTTACTATTAAATGAGAGGGGAATTTCTTCAAGTATCCTGGCCAATAATCCAGTAGTGTCATTGAATATGATATAGCAATTGTTGCATTTGATACATAGAATTACACAGAATTACATATAGAATTACATAGAATATACAGCACAGAAACAGGCCATTCTGTCTATGCCGGCTTTTATGCTCCACTTGAGCGTCCTCCTGTCCCTCCTCAACTAAGCCTATCAACGTAATTTTCTATTCCTTTCTCCCTCATGTACCTATCTAGCTTCCCATTAAATGCATCTATGCTATTCGCCTCAACTACTTCTTGTGGTAGCAAGTTTCACATTCCCACCACTCTCTGGGTAAAGAAGTTTCTTCTGACTTCTCTATTTGATTTATTGGTGACTATTTTATATTGATGGCCCCTGTTTTTGGTCTCCCCCACATCTTCCCTATGTCTGCCTATCAAAACCTTTCAGAATTTTAAGGACCTCTATTAGGTCACCCCTCACCCTTCTCTTTTCAAGAGAGTTGAGTCCAAGCATATTCAGCCTTTCCTCATAGGTATAATAGGTGTTCCTGAAACAGTGTCTTATCACATCATCAAGACATCTCAAAGTGCTTCAAGGGATTTTACTGTAATATGTTGTCTGTCCCTATTCATTTATAGGTAGATGTGGCAGCCAATTTGCGCAAAGCAATGTCATGAAGTGAATGAACAATTTTATTTGGGGCACTGTTGTCCAGTACACTCGGAGAAACTGCATTCCTTTTTCAAGTAGAATCATGGGAAATTAATGTCCATTTGAACAGGCAGTCGGGATCTCAGTTTTATGTCTCATCTGAACGATAGCACCACTGACCATACAGCACTTCCCAGCAATACATTACTGTCAGCCTAGACGGTGAGTTCAAAGTTCTTAAGACCTTAATTTTCTAACTCAGAACCAAGAAGTGTTACCAACTGAGTCAGATTGATACCTGCCTTATTCACTTTATGATTATTCGCCTCATGTTTGTATGTCTTAATCTGTGTAAAACAAGTCTCTTGTAGGGAGCGAGATGCACGATGGTGGGCTTAAACGTACAATCAATTGATGCAAATAGCTTCACTTTGGATATGCTGGTTGTGTTGAAACATGAATAGCAAAGTCACTCACATCCTACCAACTCTCTGTGTAAGGAGAACCCTGCTCATCTCCCACTTTGCTAATTATCTTAAATTGATGCCTTCTAGTCATTGACTCACTGACCAGAGGAAATAATTTCTACCTGCTGACCAAATCAAGACACCTTGGAACTCTAGAGGCATTTATCAGATCGCCCCTGAAGCTTCTCTGTTGCATTAAAAAAAAATCCTAGCTCTTTTAGTTTCTGCTTGTAAGTCAACCCAGTAGTATTATCCCAGTGATCTGTGACACTACCCTGCGTGAAGGGGATTATATAAATGCAAGTTGTTGTTGCAAATCACCGCTTTACACTGTCTATGGAGTCCTGTGGCGTAGTGAGAGAATCGATTCCTAAGCAGGGAGAAACCTTAGGCAGGTTTCCTTACTCCACATGCCTCTGTTTACCTAGCAGTAAGTAGGAACCTGGTTATTAATCAATTGGCGGATCGCTTTTCCGGGGGGTAATAATCCCTTCAATTTTTTTTAAATAACAATAATAATTTGGTCACTCAATCCATGACTGCTTGTGGGTAACTTCTGTGCACAATGGGCTGCCGCGTTTCACCCACAAAATATACCGTCACTACACTTCACAGTATATTCTGTGAAGCGCTTTGAGACGTTTAGAAGAGGTGACAAGGTGAGGTAGTAAATGCAAGGATTATTATTATTATTATGATGCCCTGATATTCTCACAGAAGTGTGGCAATCAAAACTGGACCCAATCCTCTAACTGTGGTCAAACAATTTGTGCACATTGATCTTATGTTTAATCATTACCTGAAATTATAACCATTCTTGCTTAGAAATGTCAGGATATTGGCGATCAATTAATGCTAAGTAATTAAAAGAGAATTATAAACATGATAAAGAAACATGGTTTCTTNAAAAAAAGATTTTATTGAACATACAAGAAATCTTATGGAAGTCGCTTTGTAATACTAATCCTTGCCTTTGATATAGCATCACATCATTGAGACATCTCAATGCCCTTCGCAGAATACTTTGTGGGCGAAATGTAATAACGTAATAACAGGATTTTGTAAAAATTTTCAAAAAGACCAACAAATGAACTTTTTTTCCTCATTTACCTGAGTGAGGGGGAAAGTACACCATCAAATGCCAGATCACATTCTCAAGATAATCAAGGCTTTGCTCAGGGCTTTGCTGCAATTAATGCTAAGTAATTAAAATGCTAAGTAATTAATTTTGTGGAGTCCTGTAGCTCAGTGGTTAGAGCACTCGCTTTGCAAGTGAGAGACCTGAGTTCAATTCCAGGCAGGGCGAAACCTTGGGCAAGTTTCCTTACTCCACACGCCTAATAATAATCCCTCCAAAAAACCCAAAACAATAATAAATTGGTCATTTTCAATCTACGACTGTTTGTGGGACATTGCTGTGCGCAATTGGCTGCCGCGTTCGCCCACAAATATACAGTCAATTCACTTTACAGTGTGTTCTGTGAAGCGCTTTGGGACGTCCTCCCGACATGAAAAGCGCTATATCAAATGCAAGGATTATTATTATTATTAAAAGGGATGAAAGTGCAAGTTAACCACTAACTCAGATTGCCAGCTGTGGTGTGTGCTTCCTGACATCTGGACACACCCAAGGGTAAATGCTTCTCGTTTTGCCTTCATCCATTATTTCCATACTCGTGGAGTGGAGTGCAGGTCAAGCCCTCGTTTGTATCAATACTGGGGGTGTTGGGGGGGGAGAGGGGGGGGAGAGGGAAGCTTTAATTATCTATTGGATATCACTCTGCCTTACGACAAACCAAAGGGGATTTCAGCTCTACAGTTGAAACTGTAAAGTAAAGCTATTTTACGCAGTCCATCCGCTCCGCAATTTACCGATCGGGTTTATTGGAAGCTGCTCTCGGAACTTTTCTGGAAAATAGATTTATGAAAGCAAGAATAAGGCGTTTAAATAGCTACGGTTTACTTGGGATTCGGGCTCATTTTTGGAGGTTTTTTAGCAAGGAAGTCATTATATTGCACACCCACCGCAAGGAAGTCAGTATATTGCACACCCACCGCAAGGAAGTCATTATATTGCACACCCACCGCAAGGAAGTCAGTATATTGCACACCCACCGCAAGGAAGTCAGTATATTGCACGCCCACCGCAAGGAAGTCAGTATATTGCACACCCACCGCAAGGAAGTCAGTATATTGCACACCCACCGCAAGGAAGTCAGTATATTGCACACCCACCGCAAGGAAGTCAGTATATTGCACGCCCACCGCAAGGAAGTCAGTATATTGCACACCCACCGCAAGGAAGTCAGTATATTGCACACCCACCGCAAGGAAGTCAGTATATTGCACACCCACCGCAAGGAAGTCACTGGCAGATGGGACTCTGCATTTGGGCTCATGCAACGTCCAGATCGGATCCATGTCCTGAGCAGGGAATCAAAGAGAGATAAATAGCATCGAGCACTTGCCCAGGTTCGATCCTTAGGAACCCCCCTCCCCCCCAAAAAAAAACACCACAGCATTTTTGCTCACTCCCCGCCTCTGCAATAACAGGGAACTAAATCTGGGTCAACACTTTTTTTTTAAAAAAAGGAGGTAAACGATCCCACTTTACAAGTATCTCAGTTTCCGCGCACGGACTTTATAACAGATCACCGGAAAAAAATGCGCGACTTAACACGTGAAAAGCATCGCGCAAAGTGCCGACCGAGAGCGTGGAAACGGTCACAGTGTGGGGGCGTCTCGGGCTCACACGGTCACAGTGTGGGGGGGGTCTCGGGCTCACACGGGCATGGTGTGGGGGGGGTCTCGGGCTCACACGAGCACAGTGTGTGGGGGGTCTCGGGCTCATACGGTCACAGTGTGGGGGGGGTCGGGCTCACACGGTCACAGTGTGTGTGGGGGGAGTCTCACCCTCACACAGTCACGGTGTGGGGGGGATCTCGGGCTCACACGGTCACAGTGTGGGGGGGTCTCGGGCTCACACGGTCAGTGTGGGGGGGTCTCGGGCTCACACGGTCACAGTGTGGGGGGACGTCTGGGGCTCACACGGTCACAGTGTGGGGGGGGTCTCGGGTTCACACGGTCACAGTGTGGGGGAGTCTCACCCTCACACGGTCACGGTGTGGGGGCGGGTCTCGGGCTCACACGGTCATAGTGTGGGGGGGGGTCATGGGCTCACACGGTCACAGTGTGGGGGGTCTCGGGCTCACACGGTCACAGTTTGGGGGAGTCTCACCCTCACACGGTCACGGTGTGGGGGGGATCTCGGGCTCACACAGTTACAGTGTGGGGGGGGGTCATGGGCTCACACGGTCACAGTGTGGGGGGGTCTCGGGCTCACACGGTCAGTGTGGGGGGGTCTCGGGTTCACACGGGCACAGTGTGGGGGGGCGTCTCGGGCTCACATGGTCATGGTGTGGGGGGTGTCTCGGGCTCACACGGGCATGGATGGTGTGGGGGGGGGTCTCGGGCTCATACGAGCACAGTGTGCGGGGGGTCTCGGGCGCACACAGTCACAGTGTGGGGGGTCTCGGGCTCACACGGGCACAGTGTGGGGGGTCTCAGGCACAAACGGTCACGGTGTGGGGGGGTCTCGGGCTCACACGGTCATGGTGTGGGGGGTTCAGGCTCACACGGTCACGGTGTGGGGGGGGTCTCGGGCTCACACGGTCACAGTGTGTGTGGGGGGGTCTCGGGCTCACACGGGCACAGTGTGGGGGGGTCTCAGGCTCAAACGGTCACAGTGTGGGGGGGGTCTCGGGCTCACACAGTCACGGTGTGGGGGGGTCTCGGGTTCACACGGTCACAGTTGGGGGAGTCTCACCTCACACGGTCACGGTGTGGGGGGGGTCTCGGGCTCACACAGTCACAGTGTGGGGGGGTCTCGGGCTCACACGGTCAGTGTGGGGGGGGGTCATGGGCTCACACGGTCACGGTGTGGGGGGGATCTCGGGCTCACACGGTCACGGTGTGGGGGGGGCTCGGGCTCACACGGTCATGGTGTGGGGGGGGTCTCGGGCTCACACGGTCACTGTGTGTGTGGGGGGGGTCTCGGGCTCACACGGTCACAGTGTGTGTGGGGGGGGTCTCAGGCTCACACGGGCACAGTGTGGGGGGGTCTCGGGCTCACACGGTCACGGTGTGGGGGGGTCTCGGGCTCACACGGTCACAGTGTGTGTGTGGGGGGTCTCGGGCTCACACGGTCACAGTGTGGGGGGGTCTCGGGCTCACACGGTCACAGTGTGGGGGGGTCTCGGGCTCACACGGTCACAGTGTGGGGGGTCTCGGGCTCACACGGTCACAGTGTGGGGGGGTCTCGGGCTCACATGGGCACAGTTGGGGGGGTCTCGGGCTCACACGGTCACGGTGTGGGGGGGTCTCGGGCTCACACGGTCACGGTGTGGGGGGGGGTCTCGGGCTCACACGGTCACGGTGTGGGGGGTCTCGGGCTCACACGGTCGAGCCTGGGTTCACTCGGCACAGACCCGGGTGGTGTAGGTCCCCTTGGATCGCCGAGGGTGGGGGGGGGGGACGGGGGGTGGGCGTCCGGGCGCTGGGGGTGAGTGACACTCCCCCCCTCCGAACCCCCCCACACCACGAGATTTCTGTGTTGAGTTCAGTGTACAAGTGCCACTTTCTTCTCTCTCTCTCTCGCTCTCTTTCTCCACATCACTCCCCTCCCTCCCTCCCTCCCTCCTTCCCCCTCTCTCTCTCTCACAGACCCCCCCCAAAAAAAATATATATATATATATAAAAGCAATAGGGGCTTTATTTCTCTCTCTCTCTCTCCTGTGTACTGATGGTTAAACCGACTGGAAAGAAGTTTGAGTGAGTGTTTTGGCAGCTCAGTGAGCAGCACAGCCATCACTTGGGAGTCAGTGAGATCCAACAGGTGATTACCCGCCTGATGCTCTGCCCTCCCCTCCCCTCCTCCCTCCCTCCCTCCTTCCCATCCATCCCTCCCTCCCTCCCTCCCTCCTCCCCTCCCATCCCTCCCTCCTTCCCATCCCTCCCAATGCTTTCAGCCTCACTCACTTGTGAGCCAACAAAACGGGTGACACAGAACCAGAGAGAGTGGCACCGTTTCAAACAGAGTCGACCCACAGTAATTCGATAAGGACTGAGGATTTTTTTCTTTGTGAGTGAGTGTGAGAGAGAGTGTGCGAGAGTGTGAGAGTGAGTGTGTGAGTGAGTGTGTGAGAGTGAGTGTGAGAGAGAGTGTGAGAGTGTGAGAGAGTGTGAGAGTGTGTGAGAGTGAGTGTGTGAGTGTGAGAGTGAGTGTGTGTGTGAGAGTGAGTGTGAGAGTGAGTGCGTGTGTGAGTGTGTGAGATTGTGAGAGTGTGTGTGTGTGAGAGAGTGTGAGAGTGAGTGTGTGAGAGTGAGTGAGAGAGTGCGTGTGTGAGTGAGAGTGTGTGAGAGTGAGTGTGTGAGTGAGAGTGAGTGTGAGAGTGTGTGAGAGAGTGTGTGAGATTGTGAGAGTGTGAGAGAGTGAGAGTGAGAGAGTGAGTGTGAGAGAGTGTGAGAGTGAGTGTGAGAGAGAGTGTGAGAGTGAGTGTGTGAGTGTGTGAGTGTGTGAGAGTGAGAGTGTGTGAGAGTGAGTGTGTGAGTGAGAGTGAGTGTGAGAGAGTGAGTGTAGTGCTCGGAAATGATTCGCTCCTCCACTCGCACGTGAACCTGGGATCGGGGGCAGGTGGGAAACTGGCGGCTTTTTCCTCTTGGAGGCGTGTGAGGAGCCGAAGTGTGGCTTAAATGCCGGACGCCGCCTTCACGTCGACTTCACTGAAGATCCACAACTCACTCACTCACTTCACTCACTCACTTCACTCACTCACTCACTCCGGCCATTGAAACCGTGAGAGTGAGTCCATCTCCGATCCTCAGACAGAGAAGAGGGGGTGAGTGAGAGGGTCTGTGAGAGAGAGAGAGAGAGAGAGAGACAGAGAGAGAGGGAGAGAGAGAGAGAGAGAAGGAAGGTAGTAGTGGTGGTAGTAGAAAGAGAGAGGAGAGAGAGAGAGAAGAGAAGAAGAAGAAGAAGAAGAAGAAGACGAAAAAAAGAAATAAAGTGTTTGCATTTATTATTTCTTCCCTCTGGGTCGAGGTGTCTCGAACCAGAAGCGCCACGATTCCCCCCAAAGGCCGACAGGACGACCGTCCTCCGCCCGCGACGCGGACCGTCCGCAAGAAGCGGCTGGTGGCGGCGGCGCTGGGGGTGGTGATGGTGCTGGTGCTGGTCATCCTGATCCCGGTGCTGGTCAGCTCCGCCGGCACCTCGGCTCACTACGAGATGCTCGGCACCTGCCGGATGGTGTGCGACCCGTACGGCACCAAAGCCACCGCGGGGGCGGCGGGGGCGGCGGGGGCGGGGGCGGGGGGGGCGGCCGAGACGGTCAGGGACCACACCCTCCTGCCTCTGCCCACCTTCATCCAGGGACCCAAAGGCGAGCCGGGGAGGTCGGGCAAAGCCGGGCCGAGGGGCTCCACCGGGGACCCGGGACCGCCCGGGCCGATGGGGCCACCCGGGGCCAAGGGGGCGCCGGGCCGGGCCGGGCTGCCCGGGCTCCCGGGACCCCCCGGACCCAACGCCGGAGCCATCAGCGCCGCCACCTACAGCACCGTCCCCAAGATCGCCTTCTACGCCGGACTCCGGCGGCCGCACGAGGGCTACGAGACGCTCAAGTTCGACGACGTGGTCACCAACCTCGGGAACCACTACGACCCCACCACCGGCAAGTTCACCTGCTCCATCCCCGGCATCTACTTCTTCACCTATCATGTGCTGATGCGGGGGGGGGACGGGGCGAGCATGTGGGCGGACCTCTGCAAAAACGGCCAGGTAAGGGGGGGGGGGGGGGGGGGGCACCGACTGGACTCGATACCCCCATCCCATCACCCACCCCATCACCCCACCCCATCACCCACCCCATCACCCACCCCATCACCCACCCCATCACCCACCCCATCACCCACCCCATCACCCACCATCACCCACCACCCCACCACCACCCCATCACCCACCCCATCACCCACCCCATCACTCACCATCACCCCATCACTCACCATCACCCACCCCATCACCCACCATCACCCCATCACCCACCACCCACCCCATCACCCCATCACCCAACTAAGTTGGAGCCCTCACCCCCACCCACCCACCCATCCACCCATCGCCACTCCCAGCACTCGCTCGCTCACTCACCCACCCACCCACCCACCCCACTCACTCACTCACTCACCCACCCACTCACTCACTCACTCACTCACTCACTCACATCACTTTGTCTGGACTTTTCTTGGTTGCATATATATATATATATATATATATATACCTTTCTTGGTTGCATATCTCTCTCTCTATGTATACATTTTTTTATTTATTGTTTTCTTTGTAAAAAAGAATGCTAAAATCTCCCCCTCCACCACCCCCCCCCCCCCCCCCCCCCAAGTTGCAGCCCTCGCCCCCAGGGCTGGCTGGCTGGCACTGGAGGAGGTTGCCATCGCACCTTGACTGGTGTTGCCTTCTGGCTGCTGTTACTGGTTATCGTTTAGATCCGTTGTGTTTTAGATAAAAAGGGTAGTGTGTGTGTGTGGGGGGGGGGGGGGGGGGTCGATGAGATTATTATGATTATTATTATTATTATTGCAAAAGTTGTACTACGCTTCTTACTTGACAATGCAATGGTGTGTGTGTTTGGGGTGGCTGGAGGGGGTGGGATGGGGGGGGGGGGGTGGGGGTTGGGGGGTGCAAGTGTATTTGTGCACCTTGGGCGAAGCAGAAGCGAGTCGTTGAGACACCAACTCAAAGTGCGAGGGGGTTAAAGGACAATTTGGAGAGGTGTCCGATGAACTCGGTGCTGGTTTACCATCGCAAATGCACCTGCTGATCGGGGGCCACAGGAATGTCCGTGAAATAAAACGAATTGGGAGGTAAATATCAATGTAAAGATTATTATGATGATGATGATGATTATTATTATTATTACCAATGTAGAAAAGTCAATGTGTTTTGTGGTCAGCCGGGTGTCTGGCACATGGGGAAACCCATCACCCGGCTTAAGAGTATCCACACCAAACAGCAGATACACCAGAGTTCAGTATCCACACCAAACAGCAGATACACCAGAGTTCAGCATCCACACCAAACAGCAGATACACCAGAGCTTAGCATCCACACCAAACAGCAGATACACCAGAGCTTAGCATCCACACCAAACAGCAGATACACCAGAGTTCAGCATCCACACCAAACAGCAGATACACCAGAGCTTAGCATCCACACCAAACAGCAGATACACCAGAGCTTAGCATTCTTGCACACATTGAACGCTCTGCAAACTTTCCCCCCCAATCCTCCTGCTCCAGGTCCGAGCCAGTGCCATTGCCCAGGACGCTGACCAGAACTACGACTACGCCAGTAACAGTGTGGTGCTGCACCTGGACGCCGGCGATGAGGTCTACGTGAAATTGGATGGAGGCAAAGCACACGGCGGAAACAACAACAAGTACAGCACCTTCTCTGGATTTATAATCTACGCGGACTGAGGGAGAAATGGGAGGGAAAAGAAAAACGAATCACAACACACACAAAAAAAAACCTCCTACTTGCTCCTGTGTGCAGGACAGCTGGATTCCCCATGGCCGAGGAAGATCATTGCAAAAACCAAATGGACAGTCACCAGATGTGCATCTTACTTCTGGATACAACCAGCCGCGCGTGTGTATGTGTGTGTGTGTGTGTTTTTTTAATATAAAAAAAAACTGTTTAAAACATGTCTGCACACTTCGAAAAAAGACTACGTCCAGTGTTATATAGGCTCAGTTTGGGTTAGTCTGACTTTTACACCCCAAAGCAATTTCTCCTTGTTAGCCTTGTGTTTTGTGAGAGGAATCTGTCCAGAGCTGAGCAACAGAATGGCCAGTTTTTTCTTTAAAACCTCCAGATTACGTGGGAAAAAAAAAATAGGATTTTCAAAAATGTTTCTCATTCTCAGATGCTTTGATGTATGAGCTCACAGCTATATCCATGCAGCATCGTTTTGGTTGTCGTGCTTAGCAATTTCTCTGCTTTGGGAGAACGTTTCCACATTAATCGCTGTGGTGAGCAATGATTTTCTAACACTTAATAAAATAATAGTATTGTCAACAAGTATGCTGCTCCTTTTAACAGGAAAAAAAAAATGGTTATTGTTTGCCTTATACCGGTGCAATTCTTTCATTTAAAATTGCCAATCGATGTAAAGAATAAATGTGTCTGCAATATACAATATACAGCATCCTGATTGCTGTGGCATGAATTGCAAGCTCGTTGTATTGTACATATGCAATAAGGTGCCAGTGGTTATATATAAAGAGTAAATGGCTGGTCTTACAAATAATGTACGTTGTACCTTTCAGTATTCAGCGTTTTTCTTCCATGCAGTAGGTAAGAGGCGCTTGGACACGTATTTTTTTTTAAAATCGTTGCCAGATTGAGCAGAGTACAAACTGCAACTTTTACTATCTCAGCCCAATCGCAGCTATTTTGCGGGAGAGAGCCCATAAAGTGGAGCTCCGGAACAGGGATTAAATAAATGCTTCCGAATTGGGGGACCCGAGATTCAGTTTGATAACTGGGGGGTGGGGGGGAAAAAAATGACTGGAGACGTACTGTTTTCCAGTTTCCCTTTCGAATTTGAGTTTAAGAAGAATAAAACTTTTTTTAAAAAAAGATTAAAGACGGTGCAGTGTGAGGGAGATACTGTGTAACCTGTTCTTATCTTTGTTTAAATTCACCATTATAAAGCAGTTGCTGATTTTGGCCCGGATTATTGTTATACAATATTGCTGTTCATTAAAGAAGGATACAACACCTCCAAACCTCTGGCTCATTTTGTTTGCCGAGTTCGTGCTCTCGTTACAGTGTTTTCTTTAATGCAATAAGTCACATTGCTTCAGTACATGAATACCACCTCAATTCTGTATTAGCAGTGTCTCAGAGTGGTGAAGGGTTGTCTCTCTCTCCCCCCCCACCCCCCCCCCCCCCCACCCGCGTTGCAGCCTTGAGCAATATTTTATTCATGCAAATACTTTGCCAATAATTTAAGAAATAGACGCATTTTAATTGTGTTGATCTATTCAGACTCGGTACTGGCAGATCGTTTCATGCTAAATTACTTGTTTATTGGGCCTCAGCTCCAATATACATCACTCCTAATCTATTTGCATTACACATATGACACTAATACATAATCTAACCAGGAAACGCGTTGTTAGGATACATGGTGCCGAGGCAATAACAGGTTATATTCCAAAATATTCTATAGATTTGCTATATTTTGCAGCATGATCGGCTTTCGATAGCACCAATTTACAAGTACGAGGTGTGTAAAAAATACAATCTATGTCCGTTTAGGACTGAATGATTGCTGCAAATCCCTTCCTAATAATAATAATAATAATAATAATAATAGGCAACAACTGGTGCTTCCTGCTTCATTAATTTTCTGTTCAACGTTTCATTATTGTCAACGCAAACAAATAGCGAGAGATCATCACACAAACAAAACAGGGGATCGATTCCATCATCTCTTGTCATTTTTATCGAGAAATTGACCAGCAGCCTGGCTCGCTGCACATGTGGAGGAAACACAAAAGCCTTATTACCATTTACTTATGCATTTTTTATTGAAACAAAGCGTATAAACGCGACCTGAGCGGCTGCGCGCAACTTTCCGTCCCAATTATTTGAAGGTTAACCAGCGTTTGGGGTTTTCCACCAAAATAGTGTCGATCATCGATTGGGTAATGCCCCTCGTAAGCATTTTGGGGACGATATTGGTGAGGATGTGGGAATAGCCGTGTCCCCCATACTTCATCAGCCTGTTCTTGGTGTGCACGTCGTGAGCAATGAGTACCTTCTCTCCATAGCCCTCCTCAACCAGTTGGCGGACCCTGAAAATACAAGAGAAAATAAAATAAAATGCATGTCTCCCCCCTGCTCCACCAAATGCCCATTCCCACCAAAAACAAACCTCAAGCAACAATACTTCTTCGTTATGTCCATTTCCATTATAATCTACACCTGGCATCAAATTTGGTTCAACAAATGATGTGTTGCTCTCTTTGTGAAAGGTGTGTTTGGATTTATGTCGAGACGACCTGAATGTCCAGACCGACTACTGAACTCTTCAAAATACTGTACTTTAAAAATAACCGTGAAAAGCCTAAACTTTTTAAAGTCCTGTTTCACCCCCACCCACTCCTCCCCTCCCCAACACGACCCCTTGTGTATTATTTTCATCAGTATTTCACTGGCAAAAAAGAAAGTCCCGTTTATTATTCGAGCCATTTACCAGGAAGGCGTGTGGTTGCACAGATGTGTTACCATTTCACACTTCAGTCACCAACTGATTGATTTATATAACCAGAGACAACGCTTCCCTCAATTGACTTGCACTGATATAAAAAAAAGATTAGAAAAATCAGTAATACCCAAACATCTCATCACAACCTCTTGAATATACTAATCATTTCGTAAACTTGATGATAAAGAGATATTCTTCTATGCTCGTGAAGCACTGAAATGTTGCTGTCAATCAGTTTCTTTTGCAGAGAGAGAAAAAAATAACAGTAGGAAGTTGGATGACATTTATGGAACTGCTCACAAAACATGGTCAGTCTATTTCAGACTCGTGGGTCGCTTTTATTAGGGTCGGATTTACCAGCAAATAAATTGATTGATTTATTTATCTAGTCAAAAATTGTGGTACAGTATTACCCTTCACATACAAATTCAGAAGTAAAGCAAAACAGAAAAGATTGGATTTTCTTTCAACTTTTTTCAGCAACGTCAAGCAGTAAACAGTAACCATTTAAGCGAAATGCACCAAATTCAGATACACGAAACAACTCCACGGATCGCTAAATATGCAGATCAATTGGAAAATAATTACTTGATTGAAAAAAATAAAATGTATGATGTGATGTAGCCTTTTGCAGACGATAAATTAATTTATTTCCCATATCAACAGGTAAATTGATAATCCCAATGCCCAATATGTAATCCATAGTGCAATGTGGATTTTCTTACAAGTGTTCTAACTTTTCTGCTTTTAATAAGTCAATATATAACCGCTTTAGTTCTTGAAGACTCTTTCCAACGTTGTCTGTGGGTTTAACTCCACTGCAAAGTAGCACTGGTTGAAATCGATCGGATTTTATCTGCAGATTACCTGCACATAGAGTTATCCGCCATAAACAGCTGTAAATTACAAATTGTGGTATCATCCACAACTTTCGACGAAAACGTGTTACATTATCGTTGGCTTGTGCACAGGTTTTGAACAACACATGTGAAAGGTAACATTGCTGAAAAGCCACACAGTGTGTGTGTGTGTTGCTTTCTTGCTGTGACTATTTTATTCTCTGTTTTGTGTACTTACCACCTGATTCTCTCACTGTCACACGGCATGTCGATATCCGTATTGAACACGTAATTCAGCATTTCTGTGCCAAACAGATCGTACTCCAGGTAACTTCCGAGTTTAGCGAACTCCAGTAACACTTCCCGATCAAGTATCGTCCTAACGAAGAGAAGTCAGGGATGACAGTGGAGTTAGGAGTGCACATGGTCCCACACAGTCGAAGCGACTACAAAAGCAGATTTTACTTGCAAACCTGCTGCCCCAACCACCGGAAAACAAAGCTGTTTTCTCCCCCCGTTTCGTTTGAAACATTAAATTCGGAAGATCTCACCATTGCGCAACAACAGCCATATCTCACTGCTGGTGCATTGGTTTCAATCTGTGCGTTGTGCATCTCACCACCGAATTTCTTGAAAATGCAACGTTGCCACCAACCCATTCGTTGTGAATGTTTCATGATTTTCACGCTTTAATCACACGAAATGAAAGCTAAGACCCAATGACCCCAACCTCATTCATTTTACACGTTGATATATCACTGCCAGGGAAGCCCCCAGGTCTCAAAGGGGTGAAGTGACTACTGCAGGGCCGGGCAATACACACTGCACTGGTCCACAGTGAATGAGCCCAACACAACCCTATTCCTGTTGCTCCATCCGTGTCGGACACGAAGCTCCTTCTCTTGAAGAATCCCAAAGATTTTCTAAATAAAAACATACTCTTGCATTTCATACGTCCAACAGTCTCAAGAAGTGTAATAACTTTTATGAAGTGAAAGGCAGCAGCTTAAGCTGTGACAGCCACACAAATAATATATGTACAAACGTGGGGCGATAGATGAAAGAACCCTAATACTGCAGTATATTTAACACAGCCATAAAAGCTACAAAGAGGTTAAGCAATGGAAGAGGTCAAATGAGCAGATGGTTTAAACTGCTTTGCAGAGAGCGATGTAACTCAAGAACAAGCAGATGCACATGAACATTATCGGCCCATTCAGAGAACATGACGAGCAAAGGCTAACACACTGCTTCTGTCAGCTGTTCACTGCCCCTGACACTACTGTTTCCTGCAACCTTGCCCCATGCACACAAAAGTTCAAATGCAGTTAACTATCACTTACGAATCAGGGTCGATAGGATTGCGCATTGGAACCTTGGACAGGTTCGCTGAAACATCTCAAAGCGTTTCACAGGATGTCTACTGTTTAGTGTAGTGACTGGACCCGTAGGCGGATGTGGGCAGCCATTTTGAGCGCAGTAATGGCCCACAAATAGACATGAAGTGAATGGCCCATAGTATCTAGAGGATTGTTGGCAAGGATAAAGAGAGACTCCCTGCTTTTAGTCAAATAATGCCATTGGATCTTTAATATTCATGGAAACAGACAGGCGTCCGGGACCTCAGTTTAACACTTCGCCTAAATCTTAGCCAAACTAATGGAATTTCAGTTACCTCATATACTTCAGTTTGTTTAAAATGAAAAAAGTCATGCATCAAAACTCGGATCCAAATAATAGTTCTTTTATATTATGGAAATAGACAATTATAGTAATAATAATAATAATTCTTGCATTTGATATAGCATATTATTACATCTTCGAGACATCTCAAAGCACTTCACAGAATATACTGTAAAGTGAATTGACCATATATTTTGTGGGCGAAACGCAGCACCCTAATGTGCACAGCAGTGTCCCCCAAACAGTCGTGGATTCAATCACCAAACTATTATTGTTATTTTTTGTAGACATACAATTAAGACAATTCTTTATTCTAAATATAAAGGACATTTTGATATCAAGTTGTAACTTTGTAGAATATGTCAGGCCACATTAATAATAATAATAATAATCCTTGCATTTGATATAGCGCTTTTCACGTCGGGAGGACGTCCCAAAGCGCTTCACAGAACACACTGTAAAGCGAATTGACTGTATATTTGTGGGCGAACGCGGCAGCCAATTGCGCACAGCAATGTCCCACAAACAGTCGTAGATTGAAAATGACCAATTTATTATTGTTTTGGTTTTGGAGGGATTATTATTAGGCTCTGTGTGGAGTAAGGAAACTTGCCCAAGGTTTCGCCCTCCGCCTGGAATTGAACTCAGGTCTCCCGCTTGCAAAGCGAGTGCTCTAACCACTGAGCTACAGGACTCCTTATTAAAATAAGGTGAGATTTTCAATGGGGAAATTAAATGCATAAAGTTAGTATAGATTTTAAAGCAAGTGTCAGCCCATATAATACTAAAGTAGCTTTTGTGCAGTTACATTACACGCATACTATGCCTGGCTGAATCTATGCCAACAGAGTAAAGTGAGTGCAATGGAAATAAAGTACTTTAAATCAATTTGAATACTTAAGTCAAAAGAATGTCTATGCCGATATAGGTAGTATGTAACAAGACAAAAAGTTTTCCCCAACAATGATGCATTTTATATTCAGTTGGAAATGGGACAAAAAACCTTCGACATGAATCTACATTAGGAGGCCCCACATGATAAATGGTCATTACGTGATTGAGGTAACAAACAGCATCAAGCAGTTGAAGATTCAAATATGAACTCAAATTCAAAAGAATTGTGGGGGTGAGAGGGGGAGTGAAGAGAGAGAAAGGGAAAACACCAAAAACATAAGTTAGAAGAACATATGGGTTAACATCAATAACTGGGATCATCGTAAGGTAAATAAAACACAACGCAGTTTAAAAATGCACTGTAGGATTTTCTATTCATCGAAGATAGCAACTTGAAATGACCTGTTCAAATGTTTCTCTGTAGCATTTAAATATTGTAAACATTCTATGATACGCAAAAGACAAAAATAAAGCCAGTGACGTTTGTGGTATTGATGTTTAAGTATTTATTATCACAGACTAATTTGTTCTCTCAGTTTCTAACAACAACTTGCATTTATATAGCGGCATTCACACGGGGTATGGTTCCAGAGCGCTTGACAGTGGCAGAGGACAATGCTGAGCCCACGGCGGAGAAGGGAGGTGACCGTAGGTGGGGAGGGAGGGGGCAAGGCGGAGAGATTGAGGGAGAGAGTTCCAGAGTTTTGGGGCGTAGTGACTGAAAGCATGGCCACCGATGGTGGAATAGACGGCATGAGGGACAAGCTAGGTCTTAAAAAAAAATTGACTGCTGAATGGGAGTGGGATCTGCCAAAGATTGCTGTGTCAGGTGGACTCTACTTACAGTCCTCAGCCACAGTACTGATGATGCCCGACCTATAGAGCACAAGAAATGCAAAGGCGTAATTTGGCCCATTGATCGCATCGTTCCCCCAGACTACCTTCACTACCTTCTGCCAACTGCAGCTGTAGCATCCCCTGGCCTTTGCCAGTAGATCCCTTGTCTTTCTGTACCTAGTGATGATCTCTAGCAGCCCCATGGATGGAATCACACAATAGTGCTCTGCTGAAACAAGCAGGACACCATGCAATACACTGTACACAGAGTGGACACAGACACACACACACACACTTAAAATACATGCAAAGCTTGCTGCGGGCACCTCAATCAAGTGCCGAATATTTACAAAATTACTCACTAGAGAATTGTACTGGACAATTGTCCAGTTCATTCTTACTACTTGATATGAATATTAGGCCTAATTAGTTTTATTGTCGATTACGCAACTGCTGGAAATCTATAAGATTAGAGGTTTCCTCTTACCCAGTGAACATGCTTTTGATGAAACAGAGCCTCTTTATTGTAAAGAGCTTTGAAACATGTCGAGATGATAAGGCAAATAAGATAAGTTATCTTTTTCTTTTCAGCTTGGCAACTTTATCAGCTCTACCAGCAGCAGCGTATAATTTACAATCATTTACTTATGTGGAGTGAGTTGCTATGAGATCAGCCATACGGTTCTTGTAAATGTAAGGTACTTTATATCGTCAACCATGATGAGCAGGATGCTTCGAACCATGCCAAGTTCAATGCTAAGAAACTCCCGACAGCTTTTCTGAGAGTACCTGGAATTAAACTCTTAACAACAACAACTTGCATTTATAAAGCGCCCTTCACGTGGGGTAGTGTCCCGGAGCAATTAAAAGAAAAACAACATACTTTAGTGGATAAAGGGCTCATCAGATCAACGGAATTGAATTGGCAAATAATGAAATGAGCAAGAATTACACTGTGCTTGAGCAGGTCTACTTTGGGTCTATTCATGGACTCTCATTGCCATTGCTACTTTAGGCAGAGGGATATAAGATGATCTAAGAACCTGAAAGCTGGAATAAACCATAAAAGTGACATGATGCAGATTGCAAGTTTTATTTAGTGCTCAGCCCTACAGAATATTGAATTCCATGATCATCATAATACTCCATTATGTAGATAGTTAGTTCTACATAAAAAGTAGCACCATATATATGGCTTACTGAAAAATGAAATTATCAAGCCCATAGGAATATATATATTGCAATAACCTCAGATACTAATGGAATAATCAATGGCATGAAGTAAAAATACTTTCTAAATGATAATCCTTGAAGTGAAGAAGTTTGCAATTCTGGAAAATCTGTGAAGCATAATGCACATTTTAAATTGAAAGATGAGTACATTAATGATAATAATAATCCTTACATTTGCGCCTTTCACATCGGGCAGGCATCCCAAAGCTCTTCACAAGATACAATGTAATGTGCAATGACTGTGTTTTTGTGGGTGAACAAGGGTGTTTTTTTTGTAGGCAAATAAGCAGGTTTAACAGTCCTACAGCAAATCTGATCCTGCTAGAATGAATGCGATGGATTATTACTATAATCTTATAGATAATATACAAGTATTCTTCTACTGTATATATATACAGTAGAAGTTGGGCAAGTTTCCTTACTCCACACGCCTAATAATAATCCCTCCAAAACCAATAATAAATTGGTCATTTTCAATCTACGACTGTTTGTGGGACATTGCTGTGCGCAATTGACTGCCGCATTCGCCCACAAATATACAGTCAATTCACTTTACAGTGTGTTCTGTGAAGCGCTTTGGGACGTCCTCCCGACGTGAAAAGCGCTATATCAAATGCAAGGATTATTATTATTATTATTATTACAGATGATTGTGATTTTTCATTGCCAAGCATCTTGCTGCAATTTCAGCCCCAAGGAGACCCTATGTACATTCCCTCCGCCCCAGGAGAATAATCACTAGTTGGTTATTTGTCATCTAACAAGAGCAGGTTTGAGCCCTCACTAGGCAGGAACTCTTTGCAAGCTTCCTGGTGAGCAGCTCCGCTCAGCATAAAATGTGTTGGGAGCACTGCCACCATCTTCCTGTCTACAGCTTGGAAGCAGATCCCTACCCATTGAAGTGTGGTTCCACCACTTAGAAGTGGAGCATGAGCAGGGAGCTGCTTATCTCTCTTCATATCAATCAAGGTGGATACAAAGCCCTGGATATATAAACATATGTTCACAAACCCACAATCCAGGTAATGCCTTCAAACAAGTCTCAGAGTTTCCTCATCAGTTATTCAACTGACATCTGCCTTCAGAGTTAGGTAGTCCTTTACAAGACAGTTGGTGATGTGCCAGCCAGCTTGATGTTCTTGTGGGCCATGTTCCTTGCTTACTCAGCACCAACTGCTGTTTAGTTGAGGACCTCATGTGAAGGGCTTTGACAACTAGAAGCTGATTCAATCTCAATGGTGGGAAGCTCGTTACAATGGCGTTCAACCATATCTGTATTATTTCAATCTCAGATGTTAGATTTATAACCAGCCTTCTCTTATGCTGCTATGGCCAAACCCATAATTATATTCAGATTGCTTTTAGATGGCTGTCCTACATCATCTAATTTTTGAGACAGCAATTCTAACAAATTAAATTCTATTTCCTTTCACAACTAGTCCTTAGTCTAGAACCTTCTCCACTCACCTGTCTATATGGGACATGACTGTTTTGGAGACGTCACCCCCAGCCTCTTGTAACAGCCGGATGATCTGGGAAGGTGCGTCACAATTCCTGCCAGGGTGAATGATGACCGGGCAGCCGAGCTGTGCCTGTGCCTGAGCTGTGGCTTGAAGAACTTTCCTCTCGCTCTCAGTCAGTGGCCATGAGCAGCCGATTTCTCCAATCACTCCACATTTGATGTCAGTTCCATCAGCTCCATGGAGAATTTCGCTCACTAGAACATCTGTCATCTGCAACAAACCAAACTCGGTAAGAAGTTAGCTATTAGCCAGAGCAGTCTGGTAAGTGCATAGCATAATACTGCTGAAAAAGACTCAATGACAGTTAACGATAATTCTTTAATGTTTTGGATACTCATTAGAGTGTACAATAAAAACTGGAAAATCAATTAAGAGTTCAATCAATTGTAGAGTAATTCAGGGCAAATTCCCTTTTATATTGATAGCAATATTTCGGGACTATACTTAACAGAGAGCTAAACGTAGGCCATTTACATTAACTGAGCTCAAGTGCCAAAGGGTATAATTAACAGATTATGGGTCTAATAGTAAGAATGAGCACATAGAATACAAAATGGCACTATTATCATAGTGCATTTGAAAACATTTATAACAAAAAATTTTACTGCTTCTGAAAAAATATGAACACAAATATGAATAAACTAGTACTATAATTGCTCTCAATTGATTGAAGGTTGCAGTAGACAAAATGGACTAGTGGTTGTAAAGCATTCTCTTCCTTACAGTCCTGCACAATTTTGGAAGCCTGCTGGAAAATGCACAATATCATAGATCTGATCCCATTCTGTTGTGGTCATGTTTGCATCTGATTACAGCGATCAGCATATAATAGTATTTCATCATTTTGGGCATTTCAATGGCAAGTGACTGAAGACCTACAATGTTAATTCATTTCTCTACCCATTCCCCATTGTAATGAACCAATAATAATATTCACTGCATTTAGTATTAGCATTTAGCGCCTTAGCACATCATTGAGACACCTCAAAGTGCTTCAATGTATTGCTAGATCTCTTCCCTTCCTAACAATGCATTTTTACTTTGTGTTCTGCATTTAACCATTTTGGCACATGAATGATCAATTAAGTAATAAATCTTTAGACAGTTATGGAGGTAACCAATTATCAGTCTGACTTCTGAATGATCGTATTAAACAGAACAGATATTACAAATCTGCACTTTTGAAAAACAGAATAGATGTTGAGGGATTTTAATATTTATACCCTATTAAATGAGCCTCTTTCATATTTCTGGTGGGCCAACGATTAAAATGGAAAACAGAAGAGGAAACGTGAAGTGTGTCAATGGTATCCTGTGGTTTAATTTTGAGGAAGAATCAATTTTGTTTTTACTGACAGTGATATTCGGAGTCTTGTAGCTCAGTGGTTAGAGCACTTGCTTTGCAAGTGAGAGACCTGAGTTCAATTCCAGGCAGAGGGCGAAACCTTGGGCAAGTTTCCTTACTCCACACGCCTAATAATAATCCCTCCAAAACCAAAAACAGTAATAAAATTGGTCATTTTCAATCTACGACTGTTTGTAGGACACTGCTATGCGCAATTGGCTGCCGCGTTCGCCCACAAATATAGTCAATTCACTTTACAGTGTGTTCTGTGAAGCGCTTTGGGACGTCCTCCTGACGTGAAAAGCGCTATATCAAATGCAAGGATTATTATTATTATTATTATTCGAGTAAGTATGAATCACAAAGGCCCGATGGCCAAATTGAATTCATCCTTCCAGAGTAGCCCCCTCCTCCAACCATCTTCTGATTTCAACATCAAGTTATTTCTTAGATAATCCACCCATTATACCTCTACCATCCTTTGTGGTCTCCCATTGTGCCTGACTCAGTTCCACTCTAATCTCTGAGCCTTGTTCCGGGTTCAAGCGCCAAGTTGGGAGTTTGAGCACACAATCTAGGCTGGCACTCAAATACAGTGCTAGAGAAGTGCTGCATTGTCAGATGTGCTGTCCTTTGGTTGAAACGTTAAACCAAAGTCAGGTGGATGGTAAAAATCTCATAGTGCTATTTGAAAAGATTTTCTTCCAGTATTCTGGCCAACAATCTCCCCAGATAAAAATGGTCTGTTACTTCATGACTATTTGTGTGACATTGCTGTACCCAAATTGATTGTTACGATCACCTACAAAACACACAGTAACGACACTTTACAGTAAATTCCTATGAAGCAGTTTGAGACATCTTGATGGTGTGCTAAGGTGCTACATCAAATGCTAGGACACGGGATCTATTATTATACAGTCTGTATATTATTATTACATTATTACTACAACTGTTGACAATTCTCATTACTTTTACTATCCTATTAACTATCTTACAAACCTCTATCTTACAAACCTCTACATCGGTGATCTGAACTCAACTGATCTGTCAATTTAGCCCAGTTACACAGTGCACGGAGAGAAATCTGCAGCCTACATTGACTTATTGCTGATCATCACCCTGGAGGCAATCAGCTTCACAGAATGTCACATCTATTTGTCAAAGCCCCTCACATGAGGACCTGAATTAAGCAGTTAGTATTGAGTAAGCCTGGTACATGGCATTGGACTTGAACTTCTAGGACATCCAGATGGCTGGCACGTCACAAGCTGAACAGGTCTTCTCACCACTTTGACAGTAGATAGACGTCTGTCGAGTAGCTAATGAAGTTTGGGACGCAGCTGCTGGAAGGCGATACCCAGCATACGGGTTTGTCAACTCGCATTCATATATACAAGCCTTGGTATCCATCTTAAGTAGTATGCAGAGAGAAAAGCAGCTGCTGCTTAAACTTCTAATTTCTAAACGGGAGAAACCATGGTTCAATGGGTAGACGTGCGGATCCGAGCTGTGAGCAGAAGTGTGACGGCAATGCTCTCACATTTCATTCTTAGCTGTGCTGCTCACCAGACAGCTCATGTAGAATTCCTGGTATCCACTTTGTGAGGGTTCAAACCTGCACTTGTCGGATCTCAAGTGACTAGTTAATGACCGTCCTTGTGGGGGTGGGGGAGGGAGGGAGGGGTAAGAGGTTTCCTTGGAAGTGAGCTAGCTCCAAGATGATATGCTTAGCAATGGAAGGTTGAAATTCAGTCAGCTCTCTGTGGTGGACTTGTTGGTTCAGTCCCTGAGCCAGAGAGGTCCACAGTACTCCAAGGAACTGCTAACGCTAGACCAGCCAGCTTGGCTCATCAGCAGAACTTGGAGTCAAACTAGTCACTCTTCCCACTCAGCTGTTGTTAACGCTGCAAACCGCAGCTCGAATGAGTAGGGTGGCCTCAGCTGGAAAAACAGTGGGAAGCTTGCCAACTAGTCCTCATAAAATAGTCACTCCCTTGGAGTTCCAGAACATCAAAATTAGTCTCCTCTATGCCAAATTGCTCCAGTTTCTTACATTCTTACATTCTGCCAACTGATTTGCTACTCTTACTTTTCCGACTGACTGCCTTTCAGATATCAAGTCCTGGATAAGTATTAACTTTCTACAGCTCAACATTGACAAGACCGAAGCTATCCTCCAGCAGCACCTTCTCACCATAGGTGCTGATCAGATCAACCTACACAGGTGCTCACCCACCTCACACGGCAGGTGTGGAACTTCAGTGTCCTGTTTGACCCCAAACTATCCTCTAAATCCTACATCTGGGGTCTCCTTTACTCTGGTTTCCCTGTTTTGATTTCCCCAACATTGCCTGCCTGCACTACCTTACCTCTCCCACCAGGCTGCTGAAACCTTCATCTACTCTTTCATTATTTTCAAGCTCAATTACTCCAACGTCCTCCTCACCATAGCCCCCAGCATCTCCCTACACAACCTGCAGACCATTCAGAATACTGCAGCCAATGTCTCTGCAAACTCCTCACACCATCCTCTTTGAGCTCCACTGGGACCCCATCACCTCAGAATTCAAGATTCTCGTCCTCGGTTTCAAATTCCTCCATGGCCTTGCCTCACTCTCGCTCTGTGATTCAAATGCCCTAAACATTCCTTCTGTTCGGCAAACATCGGCCAGCTTCAGGTCCTCTGCCCTCTCTGTCCCACCATTGGTGGGTGCCATTTCAGCCACATTTTCTGGATCTCTATCCCAGATTCAACAACAACAACAACAAGATTCCATTTATTGAGCGCCTTTCACGTCGGGAGGATGTCCCAAGGTGCTGTACAGTTGGGTCAGGACCCGAGCAGGGGGGAAATGGTCAGGGTGAGGGAAGGGAGGGAGCGAGGAGGGGGGTAGAGAGTCGAGAGGGGAGCTGAAGGCACGGTCAAAGAGAAAGGTCTTGAGACCGGCCTTGAAGGAGGAAAGGGAGGAGGCGGCGAAGGCACTGGGGGATAGAGTTCCAGAGCCTAGGGGCTGAGAGGCTGAAGGCCCGGCCACCGATGGTAGGGCGGTTGGGCGGGGGATGTGGAGGAGACCGGAGCCAGAGGAACGGAGGGTACGGGCGGGTAGGTAGGGGGATAATAGGTCGGAGAGGTAGGAGGGAGCAAGGCCGTGAATGGCCTTGTAGGTGAGGATGAGGATCTTGAATTCGATCCTCTGGGGGATGGGGAGCCAGTGGAGGCGAGCGAGGGTGGGAGTGATGCGGTCCCGAAGCCTGGTGCGGGACAGTACACGAGCTGCAGAGTTCTGAATGACCTGCAGCTTGTGGAGGGAGGTGCCGGGAAGGCCGGCGAGGAGAGAGTTCCCATAGTCCAGCCTTGAGGTGATAAAGGGGTGGACCAGAGTTTCAGCAGCGTGAGGGGTGAGGTAGTGAGTTTCAGCAGCGTGAGGGGTGAGGTAGTGATTCCCTCAATTCCCCCCCACTTCCTCCCTGCCCTCAAAAATCCAAACCAAAATCCATCTCTTTGCACTTTTGACTACCTTTCTCCCACACCTCCCCAAAACTTGGGCTCCTGGTCAATTGTGTGAAACATTTTGAGACATTATCCCATTGTGAAAGGTGCTCCTAAATCTAAGGTCCTTCGGATGTCTTACCAATGTGAAAGTTCCTGTATAAATGTAAATTTATATTGCATTGTAAACCATTGTTTTGTATGTCTATTTTTTCTTCCCAACCATTGATTCCAACTTCCGTTACCTAATTTCTCAGGTAGTTTTATCGTAAATAATAATAATCCGTGTATTTTATATGGTATCCTATCATATCAATCAAAATATCTTAAAGAATTTCACAGGATTCACATGATTGTAGTAACTATATATTTGTAGGCACATATGGTAGCCAATTTGCCCACAGCAGAGTTAAACAAATAGCCATCAAGTGAATCATCAACTATTGTTGGTCATGACACTGGGAGAAACTCCCTTCTTTTTTCGACTAGTCCAACGGGATCTTTAATGTCCACCAGAACAGGCAGAGAGGGCCTTGGTTTAACATCTGATCTGAAGGATGGAAACTCCAGCAATACAGCACAGCCCCGGCACTGCATTGAAGTCTGGACTGCAATGAAGTGTCAGTCTGGACTGTAATGGAGTGTCAATCTGGACCATGAGCTCAAAGTCCCTACATGAAAGCCTGAACCCACAACTGTAAGATTCAGAGGCGAGAGCCAGGCTGTCACCTCGGATGACGCTGTGCTGTGTGCTCACTATTAATTAGATTGATTGTACTCAACCCCAAATCATGATTGGGTGAAAACAAGCAAGATTACTGAATCTGCATTTCACAATATTGCAATATTTCTTTTCTGGCCGACAACCCAAATTTTGACCACGTTGTGCGCAGGGACTCGCTCACCTTTTCCACCGTCATGTTAAGTGTTTCAGCAGAATGTGTCGCGCCCACATAGTATCCAGCCCCCGCGATAACGTGAACCCCAGTTTCTTGGGAAAGACGCTTGAGAGTCTGGACGTCCCTATGAATCCCTGTCGTCGTGTTGTCCACGATGGTGCCACCACCCATTTTCTTAAAATGCAACATCTCCTCCTTAACACTTTCGGTCTCGTCGTTCAACACCAGGTTGACTTTGTGAGAATAGGGGTTTTGCTTGAGCCAGTATAAGTTGTTGATGGCTATGGGCATTTCAGAGAACTTCTCTTGACCAGGTGGTGGTTGTGAGTAACAAAAGTCGAAAACCAAAGACAAATGCTCGTGGGTCAGGGTCCGACCCAACTGGCTGGGCTCGATCACACCCAGCACCGTCTGCACTTTCCCACTCAACTTGGACATTTTTGCGGGTCTGAAAAATAAGAATAGTGCTCAACATTTTGCAACTGACTTGTTATTTAATTCAATAAACAGTCGAAAAGAGATGTACCACACGGCACAGCAAGCAACACAAGAAGTTACATTTATCCGGCGTCCCTCCCACAGGGTAGCATCCCAGAGCGCTTGACAGTGGCGGAGCACGACTCCGGCCAAGGGAGTGGGGGGGGGGGGGGGGGGAGGGGCGGAGGTAAGGGGTAAGGTGACCGTAAGCACAGTCGAAGAGACAGGTCTTCAAGAACGACTGCAACAAAAAGAATCCTTGCATTTGATACAGCGCCTTATCACCTCTTCAAGACATCGTAAAGTGTTTCACAGGATACACTGTAGCGTGTAGTGACTGTGTGTTTTGTGGGCTGTAGATGGGGAAGTAGAGGGCAAGGCGGAGGGGTAGAGAGGAAGAGCGTTGCAAAGTTTCGGGGTGCAGTGGCTGAAAGCAGTAAAAATAAAACTATAAGATACGCTTCGTAATAAAGTCTCAATAAAAACAAGAGCTGAGAATGCAGTGACCGACCGGTCAGAGCAGCAGCTCTCACAGGGCCTTGGACTGGGGAGGTCGGTAGTTTTGCTGGGCCAGGATTAACCGAAACAAACCAGGAACAAGCCCAGACTGCACACAGAGCTCACTGTGTGTCTGTCTGTCTGTCTGTCTGTCTGTCTGTCTGTCTGTCTGTCTGTGTGTGTGTGTGTGTGTCTGTATGTGTGTGTGTCTCTGTGTGTGTGTGTGGGTCTGTATGTTTGTGTGTCTCTGAGTGTGTGTGTGTGTGTGTCTGTGTGTCTGTATGTGTGTGTGTCTCTGAGTGTGTGTGTGTGTGTGTCTGTGTGTCTGTATGTGTGTGTGTCTCTGAGTGTGTGTGTGTCTGTGTGTCTGTATGTGTGTGTGTGTGTCTGTGTGTGTGTCTCTGTGTGTCTGTTTGTGTGTGTGTGTGTCTGTGTGTGTGTGTGTGTCTCTGTGTGTGTGTGTGTGTGTCTCTGTGTGTGTGTGTGTGTGTGTCTCTGTGTGTGTGTGTGTGTCTCTGTGTGTGTGTGTGTGTGTGTCTCTCTGTGTGTGTGTGTTTGTGTGTGTGTGTGTCTCTGTGTGTGTGTGTGTGTCTCTGTGTGTGTGTGTGTGTGTGTGTCTCTGTGTGTGTGTGTGTCTGTGTGTGTGTCACACGCTCCTCAGAGGTGAGATGACAAACTCGGTAGTGAAGCTGTGACTCGGGGCCGCACTGCTCGGTGCGCGGCCGCTCCTAAACCTGCGGAGTCCGCGGGCATTCAGTGCCGCTGCCAGGACAGCCTGACCCCCCCCCCCCCCAGCCTGACCCCCCCCCCACCCACCCCCAGCCTGACCCCCCCCCCCACACCCCCAGCCCACCCCCAGCCACCCCCTAGCCTGACCCCCCCCCCAGCCTGAACCCCCCCCCAGCCTGACCCCCCCCCCCACCCCAGCCCAGCCCACCCCCAGCCTGACCCCCCCCCACCACACACACCCCAGCCCAGCCACCCCCCAGCCTGACCCCCCCCCCACCCCAGCCCCCCCCAGCCCCAGCACCCCCCAGCCTGACCCCCCCCCCCCCACCCCCCCAGCCCCAGCCCACCCCAGCCTGGCCCCCAGCCTGACCCCCCCCCCAGCCCAGCCCACCCCCAGCCTGACCCCCCCCCACCCACACACACACCCTCACCCACACACACCCCCAGCCTGACCCCCCCCCACCCCAGCCCCCCCCAGCCCCAGCCCACCCCCAGCCTGACCCCCCCCCCCAGCCTGACCCCCCCCCCCAGCCCAGCCCACCCCCAGCCTGACCCCCCCCCCAGCCTGACCCCCCCCCCAGCCTGACCCCCCCCCAGCCTGACCCCCCCCCCCAGCCCAGCCCACCCCCAGCCTGACCCCCCCCCACCCACACACACACCCTCACCCACACACACCCCCAGCCTGACCCCCCCACCCCAGCCCAGCCCAGCCCCAGCCCACCCCCAGCCTGACCCCCCCCCCCCCAGCCCCCCCCAGCCCCAGCCACCCCCCAGCCTGACCCCCCCCCCACCCCCAGCCCCCCCAGCCCCAGCCACCCCCCAGCCCGACCGCCCCCCACCCCAGCCCCAGCCCCCCCCAGCCCCAGCCACCCCCCAGCCTGACCCCCCCACCACCCCACCCCCCCCACCCCCAGGCCCCCCACCCCACCCCTAGCCACCCTCACCCCCACCCCCGCCCCCAACCTCAGCCCCCCCACCCCCAGCCCGACCCCCCCCCACCCCACCCACACACCCCCCCAGCCTGACCCCCCCCAGCCCCCCCACCCACACTCACCCCCACCCCACCCCCAGAGACACACTCACCCACAGCCACAGTCTGACACACACTCACAGCCGCCGTGTCAGCTCAGCACCTGTCAATCACCCTCCTCTCGCGAGGCTCCCCCCCCCCCCCCCCCCACACTTACCAGTTGGTTACACTGGTGCACAGTCACCTGCAGCCAACTGGTTACAGCAACAACAACAACAACAACAGAATTACATTTGTGTAGCATCTTTCACGTCGGGAGGACGTCCCAAGGCGCTGGACAGTCAGAGCTTCGGACCCGAGCTGGGGGTTTGGGATTGGGGAGGGTGGAGGGCAACAACAACAATAAAATTACATTTATAGAGCACCTTTCACGTCGGGAGGACGTCCCAAGGCCCTGGACAGTCAGGGGTCGGGACCCGAGCATGGGGGAGGGGTGGTGTAGGGGTGAGGGAAGGCGGAGAGGTGGGAGGGTGACCGAAGGCACGGTCGAAGAGGAGGGTCTTGAGACCGGCCTTTAAAGAGGCGAGGGAGGCAGCGAGGCGAAGGGACCGTGGGATGGAGTTCCAGAGTGTGGGGGCAGAGAAGTTGAAAGCCGGGCCATGATGGTAGGGCAGGTCGGGCGGGAGACATGGAGCAGACCGGCGCTCGCTGAAAGGAGGGAGCGGGCAAGGTTGGTAGGGAGTCAGCAGGTCAGAGAGGTAGGAGGGGGCAAGGCCATCCAGGGGGCAGGGGGTGAAGGAGGGTGATCGAAGGCACGGTCAAAGAGGAGGGTCTTGAGATGGGTCTTCAAGGAAGCAAGGGAGGGGGCAAAGCGGTGGAATTGCGCGATGGATTTCCGGTGCGAAGGCTAGAGGAGAAACCGTTTGTGGAGATGATGTGGAGGCGGTGTGAGAGGTACAATCTGAACAAGTCAAGGGCAGAACCGCGAAGGTTGAGATGAGAGGAGAGGCGGTGGATGAAGATAGAGTGATCAGCGCCTTGGGACATCTTCCCGACGTGAAAGGCACTATACAAATGTAATTTTGTTGTTGCTGTCAACGGTGTCGAAAGCAGCAGAGAGGTCAAGGAGTATGAGGAGGCGGAGGGAGCCCTGGTCGCAGATGGACAGAATGTCATTTGTCACTTTGACCGGAGCTGTTTCTGTGCTGTGGGCGACAAGGAGACCCGATTGGAGGGGTTCGTGAAGGGAGTGGCGGGAGAGGAAGGAGCGAAGCTGAGAAGCAATGACTCGTTCCAAGACCTTGTAGAGGAAAGGGAGGTTGGAGATGGGGCGGTAGTTTGAGAGCAGAAATGGGTCCAGGGAGGGATTTTTTTAAGGATAGGGATGGCACCCTTTAAAAATGTTTTACAACCAACTGGTTACACTAGTTTACAGTCATATACAGTCAACTGGTTATGTTAGTTTACAATCACATACAGCCAGCCAGTTACACTAGTTTACAGTCACATACAGCCAGCTGGTTACACTAGTTTACAGTCACATACAGCCAGCTGGTTACAACAACAACATTATATTTGTATAGCATCTTTCACATCAGGAGGACAACCCAAGGCGATGGACAGTCAGTGTTTCGGACTCAAACTGGGGGTTGGGGTTGGGGAGGGTGGAGGGCAGGGGGTGAAGGAGGTAAGGGAGGGGGCAAGGCGGGTGGGGCAGAGTGGCTGAAGGCCCGCCCGCAAATGGTGGAGTGGGCAAGGTACGAGACTTGAAGCAGGCCGGAGCTCTCTGAGCGCAAGGAGCGGGCAGGACGGTAGGGGGTTAGGAGGTCACAGAGGTGGGGGGAGCAAGACCATGGAGGGCTTTGAAGGTGAGGACCAGGAACTTGAACTGTATCCTCTATGTGATGCGCAGCCAGTGGAGTCAGGCGAGGATGGGGTGATAGGGTCACGGAGCCTGGTGCAGGAGAGGATATGGAGTGCAGAGTACTGGATGATCTGCAGCCTATGGAGGGAGGAGTTGGTGAGGCCGATAAGCAAGGAGTTTGAATAGTCGAGCCTGGTTGTTATGAATGCGTGTGTGAGGGTTTCGGTGGCCTGCGGTGTGAGACAGTGCCGGAGCCGGGCAATGTTGCGGAGGTGGAGGAAGGCAGAACAGGTTATGGCATAGATGTGGAGCAGAAAGGATAGTTGAGGGTCAAACAAGACGCCAAGGGCCCGTACTGGCTTGGTGAGATGGAGTGCGCGTCCATGGATGGTCGGATGATGTCACCAAGAGGGAGCATATAGATGTTGAAGAGCAGGGGACCAAGGACAGAGCTCTGAGGAACACTGCACAAGATGGTGTGGGGGCTAGAGGAGAAGCCACTTGTGGAGATGAAGTGGAGACAGTGTGAGAGGTAAGATCTGAACCAGTCAAGGACAGAACCGTGAAGGTTGAGGTGAGGTGAGAGGAGAGGCAGTGGATGAGAATAGAGTGGTCAGCACCTTGGGACATCCTCCCAATGTGAACGTCATTATACAAGTGTAATTTTGTTGTTGGTGTCGTCGAAGGCAGCAGAGAGGTCAAGGAGGATGAGGAGGCAGGTCACAGATGGACAGAATGTCATTTGTCACTTTGACCAGAGCTGTTTCTGTGCTCTGCACAGCACGAAAACCTGATAGGAGGGGTTCGTGAAGCGAGTGGCAGGAGAGGAAGGAGCGAATCTGGGAAGCAACGACTCAGTCCAAGGACCTTGGAGAGTAAAGGGAGGTTGGAGATGGGGCGGTAGTTTGATAGCAGGAATGGGTCCAGGGAGGGTTTTTTAATAGTTGTAATGACAGCCATTTTTAAAGGGATGGGAACGCTTTAAAATCGCTTTCAACCAGATGGTTACATCAGCTTATCGTCACATACAGCCAGTTATTTACACTAGTTTACACCCACATACAGCCAGATGGTTTCACTAGTTTACAGTTACACTAGGTTACACCCACATACAGCCAGATGGTTTCACTAGTTTACAGTTACACTAGGTTACACCCACATACAGCCAGCTGGTTTCACTAGTTTACAACCACATGGTTTCAGTAGTTGATTATGTTATGTGTTTAGACACATATTTATTTCAATGAAGAAGTATATCTGTAACAAGTCACTTTAAATGTTTTACTCAAAATACTCCTACTCATTTTCCTGGTTCAAACTTTAGTGCAAATAAGGTAGCATATATTTGGTGTGTCAGTCACCTCTGTTAAAGATAACCCAAGGACTGTTTATTTTAGTTTTGTATCTTCAACCTTTAGTCTCGATCTTTCATTTTATTGCTGATTCACCAAATGCTCAAGTTGTATAAAAAAATTAACTCATTAGACTACCAGCAAGTTCAATGAAGGTTTTATTTTCCTTGGTTTACCAGTTATTTTAGCTTATGCAGTTCTCCTGTGGAAACAAGTACTAATATTATAGTGATAAATTACTCCAATGGTAGGAGTTCCTCTTTACTATAAATTAAAACACCCAGTATTTGCACACGGATGTCTGTTCAACAACAAGCTTGAATTCCTGGAAGAGATACTTCTTTCAATGCAGTACAAATTACAATACAAATTCACATTTATGTAGCACTTTTCATGTCGGGAGGATATCCCAAGATTTAACAATCCTGGCTTGGCTCCCATGCTGGGGGCGTGGGGAGGAAAAAGACGACTAATAATAGGTTTTGAGATAGACCTTGAATGAGGTGAGGTAGGGAATGAGTTCAAGGTACTCTGGGATGGAATTTCAGTGAGCTGGAGCAGATAGGGTAAAAGTCCATCTGCCAATGATGGAGTGGATAGGAAGGAGAGCATGAAGCAGGTGAGTGGCTGGGTTGGTATGGTTTGAGGGTTTTGCAAAGGTAGAGTGGGGCAAGACCATGGAGGGATTTAACTTTAATAACGAGGATCTTGAACTCAGTCACTGGAGGAACGGAGAGATAGATAGAGTTGATAGGCTTGCAGAGGCTGGTGTGGGAAAGGACATGGTCTGCAGAGATCTGGATAATCTGCAACTTGTGTAACGAAAGAACTGGGTGGTCTTCGAGCAAAGTGCAAAGCCTATCCTCAAATAATAATTGCAAAAACTCCTGATAACTCGTCACTCCAAATCTGGGAATAACAACAATGTTAGAATTTACACTTTTTGTATACTGTTAGAATCATAATAGATGTTGCGAACGGGTTAACTTTTAAGTTAAGTGTTGGGGGGGGGCAACTGGACTGAAACTCATGAGTTTCCCAGGATCACGTGAGTGTCTCAAGGATAAGATGTGTACTACTGCCCTGCAAGTACACAAGATAACGGACTGTCTCAAGGACAGTGTGTTTGTGTGTGTGAGGCACGTACACTCCATGAGATGTTCACTTGAACCCAGCATGATTTTGGCCAGGTGATCTAATGTCCGCACCACGGATGGACAGAAGCTTAAGACACCGTGCCAGACCAAGATCGGCGCGCCCAGGACAGTACCTACCGATGATGGAAGACTGAGAGCTAGAAGGCAGAAGTAGACAACCACGAGGAGGGATTACGCGGTAGTATTGTTCTGTTGATGAATTGATTGATTGTGCTTACTTGCCCACGCCCATCGGGAACTTGGAAGGATCCTGGAGTTTAATAAACACCATGCTGGTTGCAAACAGTGGCTGTGTTTGATTGGAACTTGAAAAAAGGTTTTTCCTTAACAACAACAACTTGCACTTATATAGCGCCCTCCACTCAGAGTAGTGTCTCAGAGCGCTTAATAGTGGCGGAGCCTGACTCTGTTAAGTCATCCCTAATAAATGCATGGATGAGGTGTAATTGCTGTTGATTTCAGTCCCACGTTTGTTAAGCTCGAGGGATAGTTTCTGACATTGGATGGGCCAGAATAAAGTTTAAGAAATTACAATTCAAAGCTTTCTTCAATCGAAATAACTCCAGAGTAAAGAAAAACCAAACAGAGCACATCAGAAAACAAGTCTAGCCTGCCTTTGCATGAGTACAGGCTGAGTACCTTTTAAACTTGAATGCTGTTCAATGATTTAACTGCTTTCTCATTTAGAACCTTAATATAGTCTGTATTCCTTGAAGTGGGTTGTTTGCACCAAATAATGTAAAATATTTGGGCACTCAGTTGCTATATAATTATTGCCAGGTAAGTTATTTGTTGCTGTATTTATGTATCAAAGCTAATTAGCTGTGACTCTTATCATTGCATAGAAACAGCTTAGCTGTAACTTCCAGTGCTGGTAGTATATTAAATAACTGAGCGGGTTTGGAATATTCTTGTAGTCCTGGAATGAAAACGAGGGTTAATTCCAATACAATAACAAATTACATTTATATAGCACCTTTTACGTCAGGAGGACATTCCAAGGAGCTGGAGAGTCAAGGGTTTGAATGCGAGCTGTGGGTTGGAATCTAGAGGGTTGGTGGTGGTGGGAAGATGACCTAAGGTGTAGGTAGGGTGTGTGTAAGAGGGAGACTGCAGGTACGGTTGAAGAGGAAGTTTTGAGACAGGCCTTGAAGGCTTGAAGAAGGCAAGGGAGGTGCGAGGCGAAGGAACTGTTGGATGGAGTTCCAAGAGATGGTGGTAGGAAGTCTGAAGGCCCTACGTGGAGGCCTGAACCCATAACTGTATGATTCAGAGGTGAAAGCACTATCAACGGAGCTCGGCTGCCTCCCAGGATGACACCGTGCTGTGCGCTCACAAACACACACACACACACACATCCATACACACTGTATCACACACACACAGTATAACACTGTACTTTGTGTGTGTGATATACAATAGCTTGGTGGTTAGAGCACTCGCCTCTCAAACGAGAGGACCTGGGTTTGATTCCCAGCAGGGCGAAATGTTGGGCAAGTTTCCTTACTCCACACGCTTCTGTTTACCTAGCAGTAAATAGGAATCCAGTTGTTTGTCGATTGGCAGATCCCTTTTCCGGGGGTAATAATCCCTTAAAAAAGTAGTAATAATAATTTGGTCACTCGATCCACAACTGTTTGTGGGACACTGCTGTGCACAATTGGCCATCACATTTCACCCACAAAATATATAGTCAATTTACTTTACAGTATATTCTGTGAAGCACTTTGAGACATCTCAAAGATGTGATAAGGTGCTATGTCAAATGCAAGGGTTATTATGATTATAACACACACATACTCAGTGAATTCTGGAACAATATGTTCAACTGAGCTAAATGCTATCTTCATCCATTATTTTCTTGTCATCTGATTTGCATTCTGTTCTGGTATTTTGTTGCTCTAGTTTCTGATGAACAGCTGAAAGCAAAGTGTGGATCTTGATTGGAACTTTTCTGAGCATTGAATGGAATGTTAATATTTCTCATAAAGTGAAGGCTTCAAGAAACTTAAGTTTAATTAATGCAAGCAGAAAATTCAAATAAACTAAACCTAAAATTCAGCCTGGTCTTAACTTGTAAGGTGATTTTGTTCTAAAATTTAAGACTGTGCAGAATTGTGAAAAATTCTTTAATCCAAGCTTAGTTTGATTACTGCAAAAGGTACTGCAAGTTGGTTTACTGCAGTTCTTAAGAAGAACCGGATTCCAAATTGTGTTATTTTGTATGATATGGTTGGTAATTCTAAATTATGGAATTAGCTATTACTGTCCTTTATAGGTTGTACCACAATTCTTTCATTTCAAGGTCATTAAACCATGTGCTTTACTGCTCAGATAAATAACTCAGCATATAAGTGGTTGAAATTGATACAGTAGAATTTTCCTGGTGTTTAAATATGGCGATGTCATTTGATATTTGAGGCTATTTTTAATTATTTTATGAAACAGCAATATGAGACTGTCTTTCGCCTCAGTTATCTCCTGTAGCTTATATACTGTTCTATGTGACATGAGTTCCAGCAGTCTTAACATAGTTTTTTTAATGGATGTTGCATTAATCAACACTTCATTCTCATTCAGAGAATGCTGGATGGTCATGTGGAGTTGGGAAAATGTCATCCTGGTGTGGTCCGCTTTTAATTGTGCTCCTGCTACCTCTGACCTAGGGATTCTTGATTTTGACTCTAATTTTCCAAAATGAGAAAGTGTTCAGTTTCCCAGCAGTAACAACACTGGTGAGTACAACATTCATAACAGAAAATTGTGCTTTAAAAAAATTCTGCATGTTTCTCTGCTTAACTAATGCTGAACAAGGCATCACTATCATGCTAATGATTCTGCACGTAATGCATGTTTTAAGAAAACCAATGCAGCAATTTTTTTTAATTCAATGAAAGTAGTTAAGGTACAGATCAATTTTGTTGTCTTAATAATGACGTTTAGTCAACAACAACTTGCATTTACAGAGCACCCCATGTGCAGAGTAGTGTCCCAGAGCGCTTGAATGTGAATCCCAAATGTGGAAGTGCATTTCAATTAATGGTATTTCTAATCTGCGTATTGATGACTGAATTGGCGTGGATTCTCAGGACAGCTTTGTGCTACATTCTCGGATCATTTTTGGATAACCAAGTTACAATTAGACAAGGAAATGTCTTTGACTTTGATCCCATAAGTCAAGAAGCTCTTACATCTTTGTTCCATCAGAATAAAATCACCAGAGGCTATTTTGCAATGAATATCTTTCTACACTGGTCATGTTGTGAAGAAAGAACACAGTCGTGCCTGCTTGAAAAGATGTAATTCTGTGAGAGATTTACATCAGTTTCCAGAATAGACAAATGTGTAGGATATTGGTATATATTACAGTAAGCAAAACAATGAAAGCGATTAAAATGATTGCCTTTTAATGAATTTTGACAAAGTAGAAATGAGTTTATTCATCAGACCTCGTTTTATCAAGTAGAAATCTCAGACTAATAATTAGTATAAATTGACACAACAGTTTGTAGTTCACAGCCAGCCTTTACATGCAGCAGATATACCGAGTTATTTTAGATATATTGACTTAGACTGACATACTTATATTGGTAAAGTGGCATGCAAATACAGCAATCCATATTAATTTATCCTGTTGTGGTATCAGTGCACTCGGGAAAGTGAACTTTCAACTGTTGTGATGTCTACAACATGTTGCAATTGTTCAGAGCCAGCATTGAATGTCAAGATTATTATTATCATTACATACAGTAATTTCCTATTCAGATGTTGGCCAAGCTCGTTTGGTAGCATTCTCACCATATACGTACGCAAAACATTCCCTCAGGAGGCTGAGTGGGTGGAGATAATAATAATAACAATAATAATAATAATAATAATAATCCTTACATTTGAATTAGCGCCTTATCAGGTCAGAAGGACGTCTCAAAGTGCTTCACAGGATTACTGTGAAAGGAGTGTTTGTGTATTTGGAGGCAAATGCGTCAGCACAATTGCACACAGCAATGTCCCACAAACAGCCATGAAGCTGTGAGTTCATGGCTCGATGTGGGATACAAACCTACAACATTCTGACTCAGAGACGAGAGTGCTACCACTAAGTCAAACTGACACACAAGCTCACAGTAAGGTAGCCTTTGCATGCTCCTTGAAAGTGGGATTGATGGACCAAATGTCTTTTTCTCATTGCACGCTTTCTTATATTCTAAATGGGTTTTGTGTATTACCATTGCTATTATAATTTTAATGAATCTTCATTGAAAACTATTACTGGCATTAAATAAATATTAATATTACAGCATTACAAACAATTTAAGGGAAGTCAGGGCATTGAGGAATTTGGAACAGGTAGGAAAATGAGATTAAAAGATCTCCAGTAATCTAATAAAATGACAGAACAAGCCTTTTCCTATTCTTGTTCCTATGCTATTAGATGTAGAATTATTTTGAAAAACATCTAGTCAGTCCAAACAACGCTTATGTATAGAAGAAGGCAAAACCTATTTTGGGTGGCTGATAAAACTGTCTCTTCAGATATATTTGTTAAGAAATAGCTGTAAGATCAAAATTGACAAATAGAAGTATTGATACTGGCTGTGAAGTGTGAACTATCCCATCAGTCTACCAGCAAAGACCCCATTAACTCAAGATTGGTGCCTTGAATGGTGCTTGTCTGTTCCGATTTTGTTGAAAGCACAGTGTAAAACTAAGTGTAATAGAAACTGTTCCGTCTTATTACACTGGAACAGATCGTGAAAAATGTATTTGTTGCAGATATAATGTAAGAGCCCTCCTCTCAATTAGTTATGTTTTGCTGCAGTTTTTCAACTACTATTTTGTTTTTGAAGCAAAGTGCAAAGCCTATCCTCAAATAATAATTGCAAAAACTCTTGATAACTCGTCACTCCAAGGGAAAAGGGCTCAATGGAGAGTTATCTGAAATAATAAATTAGGCATATGTATAAATACATAAATAAATGTGGCTGGGATATTGACAGTTTGATTACTTAAGTCGTAGTGACAAGTTAAGCCAGGGTCAAGTTATCAGGAGTTTACTGTATAATAATCCTAGAATTTGATATGACATAATATCATGTTGTCAAAGTACTTTTGTATCATTTCAAAGTACTTCACAGGATTTTCCTATAAAGTGCATTTGTAGGCGAATGTCAAAATCATTTTTTTTTGGTCAGCCGAGTGTCTGACACAAATGCGGAAACCCATCACCATACTTAAGAGTGTCCAAATCAAACTGGGTTTTCCAGGCATCCCACCTCCACATGGAAATCCCAGAGATAGATTGTTGGAATGGAATGCGCACTCTCTCCCTGGAAGGACACATCCTGCTTACCTAATTCTGGAAAGAATTAGGCGCAGGTTGGCAGGAGCCAAGTCATGGGGACCTCAGAGTGTGTGTGTTGAGGTACGAATAGAGTCTAGCCAGCTAAAGCTACATAGCTTGCCATTGATATTGTTGTCCGGCAAGCTTTCCCGCTGCTTGTCCAACTAGAACCACCCTACCCATTAGGGCTTTGGCTTGCGGAGTTAACAGGAGCTGAGTGGAAGGATTCCCTGTCCCCAGTGATCGGTCTGCCCTTCCAAGCCCTGCCAATGAGCCAGACTGGTTGTGCTGCAGGATAGTTCCACAAACAGTCATGAAGCGAATGACCAATTTTATCTGGGAAATTGTTGGCCAAGACACTACGAGAAACTGCCTTCGCCTTTCAAATACAGTAGTATTTTAACATCCATTAGAAACAGACGGGAATTAGGTTTAGGAATATTTAAGCAACCAAAGGGTAAGGCAGATGTTCAGCAATAAAGAAATAATGTGGTGTCTGTGGAAGTTGCTGAAAGAGAAAACTGATTATTACCAACACTTCACAAATGAAATTGTTGAAAAAATGCCAAAGGGTGGGATTGATTTAATCATCTTTGCATTTGATACAGTGCATTTCATATCAGGAGGATGTCTCCAAGTGCTGCATAGGATTTACTGTATAGAGTAGTGACTATTATTTTGGAAGGGAATGCAACAGACAATTTGATAAGAGCAATATCCCACAAACAGCTATGAAGTTAATGAACAATTTTATCTAGAAATTGTTGGCCAGAACATTGGGAGAAATTCCCTTTTTTTGAGTATGTCCTATCAAATATTGCAGCCTGACACCTCAAACCCATCACTCACAAACCCAGAATTAACACCTTTAACGTCATAAAATACAATGCTCAAGGATGCAGAATCTCGGTTAGATGAAGTTCCTGTGGCTTATCCCAGCTTTGTAAAAAGAATTGGCTTAAGTGATTGCAGGTCTCCTCATGAAAGGTCATCGTAGAAAAATAGTGGTTCTTGCTTCCAAGTTAAGAGTGCATTCTTTAATTTCCTTCCTTCACATCATAACTGCTTAACTTCATAATTCTCTTGTGTGGGAGAAAGTTTTGGCAAGGCACAGTAAGCGCAGAGGTAAATAATTCCACATTCAATTGTAAACTTGTATTAGAGAGCGTGATCTTAAACTTGCTGTTGCTCTGTTTAAAACTCCAAAACCACAATTTGCCAATGAGAGCTATGTTTGGATCAAGATTTTTATATACTCAGAATCTAAGTACCTAATGAAAAATCTTTATACTACAGTACTTTACATTAATTGTTCATTCAGGTGTTTAAACATACTGTATACATACTAAATCCTTACAAACTGTATTTCAAGAAGGGTTGGATACGAGGAGAAAACTGGGCCAAGTAATAAATGTCTATGTCTTTCACAGTGGTGAATAAGCCATGAATATTGCCATGCGTCTAGTATTCTAGGGCGAAACCTTGGGCAAGTTTCCTTACTCCACACTCCTAATAATAATCCCTCCAAAACAAAACAATAATAATTGGTCATTTTCAATCCACGACTGTTTGTGGGACATTGCTGTGCGCAATTGGCTGCCGTGTTCGCCCACAAATATACAGTCAATTCACTTTACAGTATATTCTGTGAAGCGCTTTGAGACGTCTAGAATATGTGAAAAGCGCTATATCAAATGCAAGGATTATTATTATTATTATACTGTATAATATATAGCTCAGTGGTTAGAGCACTCGCCTCGCAAGTGAGAGACCTGCGTTCGATTCCTGGCAGAGCGAAATGTTGGGCAAGTTTCCTTATCCACACGCCTCTTACCTAGCAATAAGTAGGAACCTGATTGTTAGTCGATCGCTTTTCCGGAGGTAATAATTCCTTCAAAAGAAAAATAATAATAATAAATTGGTCACTCAATCCACGACTGTTTGTGGGACACTGCTGTGAGCAATTGGCTGCCATGTTTCACCCACAAACTATACAGCCAATTCACTTTACAGTAAATTCCGTGAAGCGCTTTGAGACATTTTGAAGACGTGATAAGGCGCTATATCAAATGCAAGGATTATTATTATTATTATAAACTAAACAAAACCAAAACATTTAACAATCTGGGAAAGGTACTCAGTGAGTTAAATTCTGTGTCTCACTTGCTGCTGCTGTTAAACTTCCAGACAATATCCATCTATCAATCTTACTGTGTCTCATTTTGCCTGTCACACGCCGATTCTGATCTCTCACTAATTCTATTTTTATCTCTTTGTCTCGTTGTCCCACAAACAGTTGTGAAATCGAGTTAGTCGGCAGAATGAGCTCACGGACAATGCAACTGAGTCTCAAAGTCAATTTCCATTCTGAAGTGTCCATGTACAGCATCAGGATAATGACCAATTAATAAATGAATCATGCATGTACACTGCTAACCTCAACTTAGTGAATCATTTTCTTTCACGCAGCTAATTAATAATAATACTGAATGTAGGAAGGCAATAAAAATGCCTGCAGGAACCGCATCAAGTTTGATTAGATGATCTGCTTCCTGATTAAGGTGTGTAGTACTGTGGGGTGATTCGCCACTCATGAGGCAAATATTATTCAGCTAATGTATAATTCACTCTCTGTGATATGTAGGTGTTGGACCCCTTCCCTGCATGAGTGACTTTTAAATTTATCTAAACAGTTAGAAGGCAGAATCTCATTTTCCCTAAATTAACTTACATGTTTAAAGTACAAACTAATGTCATTCGTACAAAGGTGTCTCTTTGATGTTATGCATTATTTTATTTTTTAATGGGAATTCCAAAATATGGTGTATTTTACCTCAGACATGTTTGCTTAAACAATGATGCATCAGACAATATTGCAAAGTTTTTTTGTTCAATGCTAAATGTTTTTTTTCATTCATATGTTAATCAAAAATTATAAATATTTAAGTTTAAATCATCCTAGCACCCCTATGATTTTAGCCATAAGTATTAATACTATCTGAGGACTTTTGGATAAGAAGTTAAACTGATGTTCCATCTGTCTGTTCAGGTGGATCTTAAAGTTCATAAAGGATATTTTTTCCCCATGACTTAGCCAACAACCCCTCAGATTAATTGGTCATTCATGTCATGGCCGCTTGTGGGACATTGCTATGAATAAATTGGCTGCTGTGTTCACGGACAAAATGCACAGTCACTTTACAGTAAATTCTGTGAAATGTTTTGAGGTCTTTGATGCCTTTCACATTCTCCTGACATGAAAGGTACTACTGTTTATGAACTGCAAAGATTCTTTTTTTTTATTAGCGTTAACACAGCCATACAGCTACAATTCCCGTTCTCCACATTACAGACAATAGCCAACAAAACTCCTCTCTTCAGATTTTATTTAATTGCCAATGAAGCTGTATTGATGATTCGCAGATTCAAAAGTTGTGGTGAATGCATAACAATTACAAAGAATGTCACAGCAGGGAAACAGGCCTTTCAGACCAACTCATTGGCATTTATACATCACATAAGCCTCCATCCCTTCTAAACCCCTCTCTTCTACCCCTCTATTCCCTTAATAATGATCCTTGCATCTGATACTGTCCCTATAATGTAGACATATCTAAAAACTTTTCACAGGTACTTTCTGTAAAATGTAGTGGTATGTAGTTGCTTTGCATTTTGTAGGCAAATGTGACAGCCAATTTGTGCATAGTACAAACATCCTGCAAGTGAATAACTGATTCATCTGGGAGCCTGCTGGCCAAACTCCCTTCACTTTTCAAATGCTGCCATGGGATTTTTAATATCTTCCTGAACAGGGAATCAATCATACCACCAGCAAGGATGGTAAGTTTACTGCCCAGGAGAGAATAAAATGCACTTTCCCACAAATTCAGCAAATTTACAAACTTACATTTTACATCTTTTAGTGAAAAAGGTGAAACGCCTGTCAATAGATAAGCATGGCCACCGTGGAACTCCCGTAGGAGTCATGTAGCTCGGTGGTTAAAGCACTCGCCTTGCACGCGAGAGACCTGAGTTCGATTCCTGGCAAGGCGAAATGTTGGGCAAGTTTCCTTGCTCTAAACGCCCCTGATTACGTAGCAGTAATTAGGAACCCAGTTGTTAGCCGATTGGCAGATTGCTTTTCTGAGGGTAATAATTCCTTCAAAAAAAAAAAAAATTGGTCACTTCAATCCACGACTGTTTGTGCAACACTGCTGTGCGCAATTGGCTGCCGCGTTTCACCCACAAAATATACAGTCAATTCTCTTTAAGTATATTCTGTGAAGTGCTTTGAGACGTCTCGAAGACGTGATAATTAATGTTCACCTGCTAGGTAAACAGAGGCGGGTGGAGGAAGGAAACTTGCCCAATGTTTCATCCTGCCCGGAATCGAGCCTGTGTCCTCTTGCTTGCGAGGCGAGTGCCCTAACCACTAAGCTACAGGACTCCACAGATTCTCCATGGTATTTTGCAAGGGTGAGATCAATTGGGCCGAGCAGCCTTCGTCATTCAAATTGATCTTGTGAAAGAATGCAAAAAAATGTAGGAAGAAAAATGATTTTAACTTAGATGCTATCAAATCAGTGTTAAAAGAATATAGGAGCATACAGGACAGCAAAGAGAAATCTTTGCAGTTCAACTGGCTTAAGAATAAAATCATATCCTACACTATACTGCCTCTCATACCAGTCAATCAAATTCTCCACCAAACAATTATCTAATTCCCTCTTGAATTTGCAGATATAATCTATCTCCACCACCTCTCTGGGTAGTCTACTCCACTCTTGTGTAAAGCAATTAAATCCGAACTGTCTGTTCCCCTTCCCTCTTCTGATCTTATGTGCCCTATGTTAACAGAAGGTTTTAACAGAAAGATGCTTTAGGTCTCTGAATGTGAAACAAAAAGTATTTAATAGTTGTGGGTTATTCTAATTATCCAGAAATCTGTCATTTGACAAATACAAGTAGGAAGTTGGTCAGTCAAACGATACAATGACAATTATTAGGGAGACATTCAACCTTGAGTTAGATTCACTCAACATAGACTTTCAGGTGATCCAGAATTTGGTGAATTATTCAGTTTAGTTTTAATTCTGAAATTGATTGTTTGTAGTTCTTAAACAATCTTACAGTAAACTCGCTTCAATATTAAGTGTTTATTTAAGAATTTGCCAAATTCTGGATGTTCTGAAATATGAAAAAAATAACTGAAATCTTGAGCCAGGTAGAATTTCTTCCCCATACATTTTCTAAATATTGAAACTTATTAAGATAGGAACCTTTACTTCAGTAATAGTGAACCTTGTTATGATAGGATGGAATTCCATATGTTTGAGAAAGTGGAGCTTTAAGTACACTACTTTCAGCCTGTTAAATGATCTTGTTGAAAATCATTAGACCAGTAAATATGATTAAAATCCATGCATAGTTTTACTAGTATTCTGAGCACACCTTTGGAGAATATGTTCTTGCCAGTTCAATTTGTCACATGTATTTCAACTTAACCATTAAGGGTACTGTTCTCAGCATCATACACTCTGTGATCACAAAGTGGTTGAGGCTAAGAAACCAGAAGTAGAAGTAGCTGATTCCACTAGTATCTAATGCTGAGACCATTATCCTGAATGGTTATGTTCTTGTTCCTTCTTACTCTAAAGGCAAATCTCTTCCATTTTACTATCTCAGTTTCTGTTATAAACAAATGGAACTAGAGTCCTGAAATTTCACCTTAGTCTTTACCTGTTAAACTATATTCTTGTAAAAAATTGAAGATGATACAGAATTGGTGAAAATTCTAACGTTCGCAGGACCTATTTTTCTGCAGTTCTTAATTTTGTCCTGGTCAGTCGAGTATCTGACACATGCAGAAATCCATCACCCTGCTTAAGAGTAGCTAAACTGAGAGTCCCATGGAATGGAATGGCATTTCTCTCCCCAAAGGGATGCAACTTGCATACCTAATTTCGGAGAGTATTAGGCCCAGTTTGGCTAAATTCAAGGCTTGGGGACCCCAGAGTGTGTGTTGCCAAAGCTTTACTTACTAAAACTGCATAGCCTGCCATCCTGCTGCTTGCCCAACTAGGACACCCTATCCATCAGGTCTTTGGCTTGAGTTAACAGGAGCTGGGTGTGAAAAATCCCTGTCCTCAATGATTGATATGTCCCTCAAGTCCTGCCAATGAGCCGGGCTGACTGGTCAGCCAAGACCAGTGCCCTGGAGTACTGTGGACCCACTTTCTCAGAAGCCGGACTACTGAGACCACCGCAGAAGTTTGACTCGATTCTGACATTCCATTGTCAAGCATGTCATCTTGGAGCCAGATCAGCTCCAAGGAGACCACGCTTACTTCCCCCCCACCAAGTAGGATCATCACTAGTTGATCATTTGACTTTGAACAGGTGCTGGTTTAAGCCTTTACTAGGTGAATTGCAGATCCCTGCGAGCTTCTCAGTGAACAGCATAGATCAGCATGAAATGAGTGAGAGCACTTCCACCATCTTCCCTACATCCCTACCCATTGACTGATGGTTCCACCAGTTGGAGGTGCAGAGCTTGAGAGGCAGCAGATACTTACCTCTCTGCATAACATTTGTGTGTTCACAACTCTAGATTTCAGGTAATGTCTTCCAGCCGCTGATGCTGGAAGCATCAATGGAATGTAGGAATTGAGTCATATAAGTACCTTATTTAACCATTTAAGCATCAGTTTTGACTGATCTTAAAGTTTCAAGACAAAATAATAGTAATAATACTTTCATTTGATACAGCACCTTATCACATCTTCGAGACATCTCAAAGCGCTTCACAGAATATACTGTAAAGTGAATTGACGGTATATTTTGTGGGTGAAATGCAGCCATCAGCCATGCACAGCAGTGTCCCACAAACAGTCGTGGATTGAGTGACCAAATTATTATTATTTTTTGAAGGGATTATTACCCCCGGAAAAGTGATCAGCTAATCGATCTAACAACCAGGTTCCTACTTACTGCTAGGTAAACAAAGATTAAGAAAACCTGCCCACCATTTCGCTCTGCCCCAGAATCGAACCCAGAACCTCTCGCTTGTAAGGCAAGTGCTCTAACTAATAAGCTACAGGACTCCACAAATGATCTCACAGGTCAAGATATGATGACATTTGGGGCCTTAGATCTGGTTGGACAAAGGAACAATTACATGAAGGTGGCCCCCAAGTCTTGTATTATGACAAGGAAAGAGATTCAGAGCTATATAGTACTCAGAGAGACCTAATGAAAGTCAATGAACCTGATATCATGGCACACTCAATGTTGACACTACATCACAAATTATATTCAGCCAGCATAATAATGAATCAGACCATTAAATCAAAGCAACCAGCTGAATTCAAACGTGCATTGGTTCAGCAACCACATTTAAGTTGTTCACAAAGACAGCGGAAACGGATTCCTCATTAAACACACAGCCTCAGCTTTTATGCTGTAAATGAATCAGAGGCCTGCAATTCTTCATAGTCCCAGCCTTAAAACTACAGCATATTGTAATAATAATAATAATCCTTGCATTTGATATAGCACCTTATCATGTCGTTGAGACGTCCCAAAGCTCTTCACAGAATATATTGTAAAATGTATTGACTGTGTATTTTGTGGGCGAACCGTGGCAACCAATTGCACACAATGACCAATTTTTGTTTTTGTGGACGGATTATTACCTCTGGAAAGAGATCTGCCAATTGACTAACAATTGGGTTCCTACCTACCAGGTAAACAGAAGGGTATGGAGTAAGCAAACTTGCCTAAGGTTTCTCGCCGCCCAGGAATCAAACTCAGGTCCTGTCGCTTGTGGGACAAGTACATTAAACACTACACTATGGGACTCCACTCCTTAAAATGGACTCCTTAAAATTAAAGAATGTGCAGAATTTTGGAAAAATCTTAAATTCAGTCTTAATTTGGAAACCATTGCAGCTTCCAAATCAAGGCTGAATTGAAGATTTTCCAAAATTACACACTATCTTAAATATTAAGACAATAGTTTACTACACAAAAACAAATTTACATGTATGTAACGCCTTTCACATTGGAGGATGTCCCAAGGTGCTGAACAGTCAAGAGTTTGCATTCAATTTGGGGAGGGGTGGGAGCCAAGGGGCTGGGGGAGGCCGGGGGTGGCAACATGACTGGTGCAGTGAAAGAGGAAGGTCTGGAGATGAATCTTGAAGGAGGCAGAGGAAGGGGCGAGGCAGAGGGACTCCAGGATGGAGTTCCAGAGATGGGGGCAGGAAGGCTGAGGACCTTAACTGCTGATAGTGCAGCAGGTAGAGCGGGCGATGTGAAGCAGGCCAGTGCCCTCAGAGCAATGAGAATAGGCGGAAAGCCTAGAATCATGAGAAATGTGGGCCCCTGCATGTAGTGAAACATTGCTGTGTGTTACAGACATTTAGTAAAGTCTTCCTGTGTTCTGTGTGTCAATAAAACAAAGATACTAACATGTGTTGTCGATACAGTTGAAACACTTATTAGAAAATATTACATTGAATAATTAAAATACTTTCATTTGTGGAGTCTATTGGTTTGACACAAGTTTAAAGAGACATTATGGTGTTCAATGATCAATGCTATCTACTTGCTTAAAACAGACAGCTAGAAAAAGAAAGCAATTTCGCTGGTGTTCAACATGTACATTTGTTCCATCTTTTCATTATAATGCCCTTAGTTTCTCTGCCACTGGGGATTAACATGACATTTTAATGTACAGTGTACACTGCACAATGGTAGACCCTAAGACACCAGATATTAGGCTTGTAAATGTAAAGTGACTGATTGGATGTTTTCAAACGTTAATTGTAGCTCTCCTTGGCTTTGGGCTCAATACATTCTAGGGAAATTTTCAGGAAGATTTTCAGAGAGCTCATTAGAGCTCGGTGTGGGACTCTCTCACTGGCACATTGCTGATTGGCAAGATTTTCCCCGGAGACCCAACTAACAGTGAAAGTCCTCACTGTTTGATACAAATATATAGTTCTGATTAAGACTTCAGCAGTATCAATTGCGTTTTTAAGTGTGCATGGGGCATGAGGAGGGAAAAGGACACAGTATTATGAATAAATATGTATCTAGAAAGATGTTTCAGCCATATTTTTTGAGGTTTAATATTTAAAAAAAGAATAAATAGCTCCCCAGAGTTGTTAAAAGTTTCATTTTAAGAGAGAGATTGAGCTATACACATCTGTAAGGTCACATCTTCACTATCTGGAATTTGTGGACAGTATTATAGGCTAATAGACATAGGGGAATCAAACCATAACTGGCCAGCTTTAAGGTCGACTAAACAGCTTTATTCCCCTTCATACCAATAGAGGCAGGCTTAGATTTAATAGCCTTTAAAAGGGAGTTAGACAAATATTTGAAAGCAATAAAAGGACAGGGAAGTGGAACTAAATAGATAGCTCTTTAGCTCTTTCAGAGAGACATCACAGATACAAGTGGCAAACACGTCTTTCTCACTCAGCTCCTACAAACCCTGTAACCCAAAGTTTTAATGGGTATAGTGGTGAGCAAACAGCATTCACAATACTACACAGTTTGAGCTGGTTAAACTCCAACAGTACATCATTTGAACACTCTGGAGACCCTAAGTCTTAGCTCTTTCCAACTTGCACATAAGAACTTTTCTAGGATTAAATGAGCAGGGTGGGTCGATCTGGTGACAGACTGTGATCTACATTTGAGCCAATCAGAAATTTCCAAACATTATGGAATCTCAGTTTTCTAGTTTGGTTTGGATGCTCTTAAATATGGTGCTTGGGCTCCAAGTGTGTCAGATAACTGGCTGATCAAAAAAGCCATACAAACTGAACAGAGCAGATATAATATACAGTCAATTCACTTTACAGTGTGTTCTGTGAAGCGCTTTGGGACGTCCTCCTGACGTGAAAAGCGCTATATCAAATGCAAGGATTATTATTATTATAATTCCCTTAGAATTCAGAATAATTTTCATAAATGGCACCTGTGCCCACATGCATCACAATGAATGAAGAATTACTTTAAAATGACAGATGTATTTTAAGTAAATGTTTGCATTTTGCAAATAAATCTACATTACCCAGCCACCCTGGTAGTATTCAAAATCCCACACAGACTTGTGTGTCAAAAGAATTGATGGTTTATAATTACCAGTAGATGTGGAATTCATAATGACAATACAATTATAATATTAGTGCTGCATTATTTGACCATCTACGTGGGATAATGGATGAAAGGCAGGATTGTATTGTTTTATCTTTCCTTCCCAAATGTAAAGTTGGTCTGCACAGGGATATAATACCTTTGAGTGTGAAGACTTATCTGATTCAACTTTATAGGATTAACATCTGAATATAGCTTTTATTCTAACAGAATGTATATACTTGCCTATAAATCCAGAGTCTCCGCTTTAAGGTAGGGAACCAAGAGGGATATCAGGGGCATACTGTAAGAAGTAAACTGGAAAAATCCAGTATCTTGGGATTAAGGAAGCATAGGACTAAAAATTAACCTGTTTGGTAAAGTCATTGTTTTAAAAAGCATAACTTCCAAAGCACATACTGCTGTTAATTATTTTTTGCTTGAATTTATCAGATGTTTTTGCAGTTCTGATCTTTCAACATTGGCACGAGCCTGGGTCTTGTCTGCAATCAAATGAGGAAAGTTAGAGTTCATCCAGGAATTGATGTCTGATAGGCAGTCAGTTAGAACAGTTTTGGTCTGGGAGTCAAGCACAGAGGCAGAGAGGTAGAATTGATTGTCATCCACAAACATGTGGACATGGACCTATGCATTGCAACTGGGATAAAAAAGACAAAGAGAAACAATTTTTTTAAAAATTGTGTGGAGAGTAATTCCACTTGGTTTACTCTAGATTTAGTTTATTTATGTAGCATTTTAGAGTGTCCAGAATATATCAAATTGTTTAATGCAGCCTTAATTTTGAAGCCTGTTTTAAGAACTACAAAAAAAAGTAACAAAGTTAAGTTAATGTGCCAAATTCTGGACACTCCAAAATGTTACAGAAATAGAATAAATGTAGACACAGGTAGAATTTCAACCCATTGATGTTTTGATTTTATCGGTTGTGAAATATTCTAAGCAAACCTGTGGAATAAAATCCCCAAATTCTTGACCAATATATTCAGTACAAGGAATTAATATGGCAATGGAGTGAACGTAAATTAAGTTATATAGACTCTGAGTTAACTGAAGATTATTGCTGAACACCGACCATTCCCCCAAACCCACAGAAGATGGTTTAAACTGATCAAGAATAAAACTATTGCCCAGCTTCTTTCCCTTGAAGTTTCAACTGGCGACAGGTTAATTTGTAGTAACTTGAAAAATCTCATTGATTGAACAGTAATGACTTGATCAGGTTCAGTCGGTGGAGTCCTGTAGCTCAGTGGTTAGAGCACTCGCTTTGCAAGCGAGAGACCTGAGTTCAATTCCAGGCAGAGGGCGAAACCTTGGGCAAGCTTCCTTACTCCACACGCCTAATAATAATCCCACCAAAAACCAAAATCAATAATAAATTGGTCATTTTCAATCTACGACTGTTTGTGGGACATTGCTGTGCGCAATTGGCTGCCGCGTTCGCCCACAAATATACAGTCAATTCACTTTGCAGTATGTTCTGTGAAGCGCTTTGGAACGTCCTCCCGACATGAAAAACGCTATATCAAATGCAAGGATTATTATTATTATTATTATCAGAAATCAACAGGCAGATATGGATGTAGTTAAAGAATGGATCCAGATGTGTTTTCTCAGAATCTAGTTGAGGTTGTGGAATATGGTAAACCTCACATAAGTCGTATCAGTTGGGACTTCTATGACTTATGCGAAGTGTGAGTTATGTCAAACTTGCATAAGTTGGATCATATATGACTTATGTAAACTTATGTACAAGTCAGATTTTATATGACTAACACATAACAACTACAGTACACAAGGACTGTATTGGCTGGTGACATTAAGAGGTTTCTGTACCATGTCGGGCAGATGTACGACTTAAGCGATTATACGATTTACCCGCCTGACCCCCCAAAATATACAGATTAGATATACGTGAGTTTCATTTATCAAATATACAGTCAATTCACTTCGTTTTTTCTGTGAAGTGCTTTGAGATGTCTCGAAGACGTGATAAGGCACTATATCAAATGCAAGGATTATTATTATTATATTTCATATATTCAATGCTTTGTTGCTTAAGATATCAGAGCACGTTATTGTGGATTGTCATGCTGCTTCGGATATGGCTTCCTCCCTCGCAGATGGAGGAGTTTTCACAAGTAACCATGACAGGGTCAGGTCAGGCTTTCAGCAGCAATGACAATCATTCCACAATATCTTCTTCACAAGAGGGGAAACATACAAAGTAGTGAGTGGTGAGCCATCATAATAAATAAAATACACCTCCCACCCCCAGCTGTCTGTGATATAAATTGCAGGTGTGTAGTTTTGTTCGCACATAATAAATCAAAAATATTTCATACTGAAATGTTTTTGTCTTGTGCTTTCAATAGAGAAAGTCAAACACATTAAAATAATGCAAATATTTGTCACAATGAGGATAAATATTTAAACATAATCTGATTGTTCACATTGCCTGAATCATCTTTCTCCTCTGTTGCTCTGTGAGGGTTCTTTACTTAAAGATTTAACTGCTGTTTGACATGCGAATGAATCATATGTGAAGATAAGAATTATGAACATCTGACTTTGTGCTGAGCATCATCTGAAGAAAGAACTTTTTAGACAGACTGAACATTATGTAAGTTAGATCTAAGAGGATTTCGAATAAAAACAACTTGAATTTATTTAGCGCCCTTCCCGTCCTGGAGCTTGACAGTTGCGGGTTCTGACCAGAGTAAGTAAGCAAGCAAGTACGTACATAGATACATATGTGCGTATACATACGTAAGTAAGTACATTTGTATACATGTGCAGCGGTAAAAGTGTGGTGATATGAAGCAATCTCCCCTGCGTCACTTCTGCACAACTGATGGTCGTGGTGTGGGTTGCAAAGCAGCTGGTGATCTTTATCTTCACTTTCAAGCAAACCTCTTTCATTAGAGACTTTCACAGCACAAAAAGTAATTGAGCCAAGCTTCTGTTTGAACCAGATAACATGTCTGTTTGGAATGTGTCTAACTTTATAGGACAAACAAGCTTATTCCATGACCATTCTTGAGAAACATGAAGAAGTAGAACAACTAGAGATGTAGCGTGAGTGTGAATATGGTTGTTCTTTGTATGAATAAGGCATGTGTTTTATACGTACATAAGTATAAACACATACATACATATGGTATACATACCTTTGTACATATTCAGGTAGGTGCACATGTATGTATGTATGTATGTGTTTTCTACATGTGAATGTACAACTCATAAGGTGGTTTGGGTTTTAGAAACATAGAAACAGGAGTAGGCCATTCAGCCCCTTGAGTCTGTTACGCCATTCTATAAGATTATGGTTAATCCATACCTCTAATTACTTGCCCCATCCCTTAATACCCTGACCTAACTATCAACTACCCATCTCAGTCTTGAAGATGTGAATTGATCCAGCATCCACAACCTTTTGGGGGAGAGAGAGTCCCATAATTTCCACTATCCTTTGGGTGAAAAACTGTCTCCTAATTTCACTCCTAAATGGACTAGCTCTAATTTTAAAATTATGCCCCTGTTTTTTGGATTCCCCACCAGAGGAAATAGTTTATCTGTATCTACCCTATCAAACCCCACAACCTTCTAAACTCAAAGGAACAGAGACCAAGCTTATGCAACCTGTTCTTATAATTTAAGCCTTTTAAGCCTTGGCATCATTCTGGTGAATCTGTGTTGCACCCCCTCCAGAGCCAATATATCCTTCCTGAGGTGCGGTTCCCAAAAGTGAACGCAGTTCTCCAGATGGGGTCTGACCAAGGCTTTATATAGTTGAAGCATCATTTCCTCTCCTTTATATTCCAGCTCCCTTCAGATAAAGGCTTCGCTTCAGAAATTTGAACTCAGTGCAGCCTGATACTCCAGGGCAATAGTGGGGGAAGTGTTGTATTTGCAGAACTGCCTTCCTTTTGATGAGACATTGAATCAAAGTCCTGTGTGCTTGTTCAGGTGGACATTAAAGATCCCACGGCTCTACTTTTGACACGTCCTCCAATGTGAAATGTATATTGTAAAATGTAAATTGTATTCTATTGTGCTCAAAAAACAACAGGGAGTTTTCTCCCATTGTTCTGCCCAACAATCCCCAGAAAACATTGTAGATTCACTTCATGGCTGTTTATGGGACACTGCTGTGTGAAAATTGGCTGTCATGTTTGCCTACAAAATACAGTCACTTTACAGTAAACACTATGAAGAATTTTGAGACATTTCAATGACTGATGCTCTCAATGAAATACAAGCATTATAATTATTACAATAAGATTTTGATATCTGTAATCTACATTTCACCTGATTATGATTTAATCCTGTGAATAACATAGCAGATCACCCTGGAATCCATATATATGGTCCGCTGCAGTGTGCAAATTCGATGGCACAAAATATTCACCCACAAAATATAGTCAATTCTGTGAAGCGCTTTGAGACGTCTCAAAGATATAAGGCACATTTATTAAAATTATTATGTTCAAAATTATTGTCACTCTTTTCTGAGTGGTGGATGTTGTTTTTCGGACAATCATCTTTAAAAACATCTTCTTTTAGTTTCTTCAGCTGCATTGTTGTCTGGCAGCCTGGCTCAGTGGTAGCGCTCTTGTCTTTGAGTCAGATCGTTGGGGGGAGTCAAGCCCCGCATCAGGGCTTGGAACTCATATAATATAGGCTGACTCTCTGGTTGGTGCTGGGTCTGTGCTGCATTGTCGGAGGTGCCATCCTTCAGACGAGACATTAAATCGAAGTCCTGTCTGCCTATCCAGGTGGATGTCAAAAATCCCCCTATACTATTAAAAAAGAGAAGGGAGTTTCTCCCAGTGTCCTAGCCAACAATTGGTCATTCACTTCATGGCTCTTTGTGGGACATTGCGCTGTATAAAATTCACCACCACATTTGCCTATAAAATACAATTACTACACTTTACAGTATATCCTTTAAGGTATACTTTGAGATATCCTTTTGATGTGAAAGTTGCTGTATCAAATTCCATGATAATGAGGATGATTTTTAATTTCCTCATCTCATTTCTTTGAGGAAGGGTTAAACTCAAGTGTTGGGGGACCCAATAAATTCCTCGGCTGTTTTATGCAGCTGATTCTCCAAGAAATGTGGTGTTCATTCCTGCAGCTTTATGGTTAGGTATTATTGCCTGCACTTTACCATTGGGTGCTATAAGGCATATTCATTAACAAAGGCTAAGTGAATCATTAAAAATTGTAAAGAAACATAATTTCATCTAACTTACCATTCATTGTCCCAATTTCTTACATATGGTAAATCACAATGTAAAAATTAGGATAATAAACGTTTGGCACACAGTGATAATTTTCTACTCTTAACACATTAGGCAATGTTAAAAATCCATGAAATAAGACACAATGATGATTCGTCCCTTCCATCAAGTGTGCAAATGTCAAGCAGGCATTCAACTGCTGTAAACTGAATGATAGGACATGTGTTCCTCCCGACTGTTCCCTAGAGGAGTGAATTAAACCAGTGGCAATTCATCCTTGTCCACACAAGATTCTCCAAGCTGCCAGTTGTACAGAAGCAATAGTGAGTCCCGAGGACTTAAATTTCTCATGGTCTCTTAAAATTTTAGATCAAGTAGAATTTTTAAAAATTCAGTCTTAATTTGGACACTGGAGGATGTCAAATCTTTCTTTAACTTTTTTGTTTTCTAATCATCTCCCCACTGGTGGATTCCTCTCTGCTGCTGGTTTGGTCTCACCTTGCTTTAAAGTACCACATCTGAAGTGGATGTTAGTACCCCATTCAAGTTCAACAACAACAACAAAATTACATTTATACAACGTCTTTCACATCAGGAGGATGTCCCAAGGCACCTGGATAGACCGAGTTATGGCCTCGAGCTGAGGGTCGGGGTGGGGGAGGACAAGGAGATCGAAAGCACGGTCGAAAAGGAGGGTCTTGAGGTGAGTCTTGAAGGCGGGAAGGAAGGGGAAGAGACGGAGGGACTGTGGCATGGAGTTCCAGAGGGTGGGTGCAGAGTGGCAGAAGGCCTGCCCCTCAATAGTGGGGCAAGCAAGGCGGGGGACGTGAGGCAGGCCAAAGCCCACTGAGAGGAGGGAGAAACAGGATGGTAAGGGGTTAGGAGGTCGGAGAAATAGGGAGGAGCAAGACTGTGGAGGGCTTTGAAGGTGAAGACCAGGATCTTGAACTGTATCCTCTGTGTGATGGGAAGCCTTTGGAGTTGGGCAAGGATGGGGGTGATAGGGTCACGGAGCCAAGTGCGGGAGAAGACACTGGCTGCAGAGTTATGGATGACCTGTAGCCTATGGAGGGAGGAGTTGGGGAGTCCGACAAGCAGCGAGTTTTCATAGTCGAGCCTTGGTCTAATGAAGGTGTGTATGAGGGTTGCGGCGACAGTGTCAGAGCCGAGCGACGTTGCGGAGGTGGGGGAAGGCAGAGCGGATCATGATGCGAATGTGGGGTAGAAAGGATAGTTGAGGGTCGAACAAGACCCCAAGGATTCGGACTGGCTTAGCAAGGTTGAGTGTGCAATCATGGATGGTGATACTGTCAGCGTTTGAGGTGTGGAGGCGCTGACGGGAGCCAATCAGGAGGGCCTCAGTCTTGTTGACGTTCAACTGAAGAAAGTTACCTCTCATCCAGGACTTGATGGCTGACAGACATTGTCAGGACAGCAGTGGTCCTAGAGTGGAGGCAGAGAGGTAGAGTTGGGTGTCATCTGCATACATGTGGCAGTTGACCCCATGTCTGCGAATGACGTCACCAAGGGGGAGCATATAGATATTGAAGAGGAGGGAACCAAGGACAGAGCCCTGAGGAACGCCGCACGAAACGTGCTTGAGGAGAAGCCGTTTGAGGAGATGAAGTGCAGGTGGTGTGAGAGGTATGATCTGAACCAATCAAGGACAGCGCCGTGGAGGTTGAGGTGAGAGGAGAAGCAGTGGATGATGACAGATTGGTCGATGGTGTCGAAAGCAGCAGAGAGATCGAGGACGAGGAGGCAGAGGGAGTCCTGGTTGAAAATGGACAGAATGTCATTTGTCACTTTGACCAGGGCAGCACAGAAACCTGATTGGAGGGGTTCGAGAAGGGAGTGGCGGGAGAGGAAGGAGCAAAGCTGAGAAGCAACAACTCATTCCAGGACCTTGGAGAGGAAAGGGAGGTTGGAGATGGGGCAGTAGGTAGGGGGTAGAGAAGGGACCAGGGAGGATATACAGGGCATCAAATTGGAGGAGGTGATGTCGAATTTGTACAAGAACAACACGAATTACAACAGTGAAGACGCTGTCGAAGAGGAGAGTCTTGAGATGGGCCTTGAAGGAGGCAAGGGAGAGAGCGAGGCGAATGGACTGTAGGATGGAGTTCCAATGGGTGGTTGCAGAGGTGCTTAAGGTCCAACCGCCGATGGAGCATGGAGCAGGACGGAGCCCACTGAGCAGAGGGAGCGGACAGGTAGGTATGGAGTTAGCAGGACACAGAGGTAGGTTGGAACAAGGCCATGGAGAGCTTTGAAGGCTTTGAATAACTGATTTATATCCGAAAGTACTCCAATGCACCAATATCTTCATAAAGGTTGGACAGAAACTTGTATGGAATGATTCAAATATTATATAATCCTACTATCTTTGGGACCCAGTTTGAATCCAATCAAAGTGATCGGAAAAAGTCTCCTTGTTTGGCCAGTTTTAAAGTCCTCGATGTACAGTAAACTCCTGATAACTCATCAATTGAAGGGAAAGGGGCTAATTGACAAACTATCCAGAGCAGCGAGTTAGGCATATGTATAAATACACAAATAAATACATCGAGGAAATTGACAGCATGATGACATAAGTGATAGTGTCAGGTTAAGCCAGGGTCGAGTTATCATGAGTTTACTAATTTGTCTGAGTAATTTCAATCCAATCCCTTATGGGTAAGAGTCCACAGCAGAAACTGATAGTAATTCAACAATAATTAGTAATCTGGGCCCAGAGAGGCCACAAGAGTGGCTGGTGTGAGAAATGGAAATCTCACAGTAATGAGTAGTTTGTTCTTCAGAGGTCAAGGCTTCAATTTGTTTGGCAAGAACATAAGAAAGAATAGAAGACGAAACGTCATTGGGCTCCATCCTTTAACAGATAACTCAAAATCTACTCTATTGTGAACGCCAGCCCATCCACTCCATCTCCTGGGGAAATTTCTGTATTGATACATCAATGGATCAAATGTGTGACACCTTGCAAATACAGACTTTGACACAGTGAGAGTGCTGCACAGTGAGTTAGCTGCAAAGGAGGGATTATCAACCAACAAAATATATTAGTGATTCATGACAATACCGAGGCAATGTACCTGATCTGGGATAAACTGTCTGCATAGCTTTGAGAAAAGCGCTTGCAGATTTTGGAGCAAGATTGCAGCCATCAATAAGAGATTTGGCAGAAAAGAGGATATTGTTCTCAGAGAGATTAATAGTAACACTCAGTTTCTGTGAAAGGATAGCACATGGAGTCAGTGGTCTGATAGACAGATGATATGTTGGCTTTCAAACTAGTAGTCTATCTGCAATGTCACAGAGGCAAAACACTGCTGTATCACTTTGCAAACACTGGACACTTCCACAGTTGGCTCATGCCCTGTCTTCATACTCAAGCATCATGAAGTGATATTAATCCCTCTCTTGTACACAAACTCCATATTTGTTTACAATGTTTTCCTCTTACTCTGGTATTATTACTATAGATTATTCACAATGAGTAGCTTTAGTTGTGCCAAACAGTGAAGTAACACAGGAAATTCACCCAACGCATAAATATCAGGAGAATGTCTTTTACCTGTTTCTGCAATTCGTGTTCATTACTATATCTTTGAAACGGACACAGATATACATATGGGGTTAAAGGAATAGATGATGACTTGGCTACATTTTTGTCACAATGACAGAGATTGCTATTGTTGCTGGCTGTGGCAATTAAACAAAAATCTTAGCCATGTTCCAACATAAAAGACAAACGGGAAGGACAAAGGCTGGGAGGTTTTGAAAGACCATTATTTCATTGGCTCTATGAAGTTCACACCAAGGTGTGATTGAGAAATACTTATAGAAATGTTGCTGTAAACAAAACACATTGTTAATGTTGATGTTCATGCTTGCTCCCACCACAAAATGAAAAGCTCTTTGAAACTTATAAACTTGAAGTTCAAGTGGACCATCTTTGAATGATTTAGTGCAAATAACAAGCATGGAGTTTGGGGAGTGTAAACCACGCTGTAGAAACACTTTTCTATAAGAGAGAGAGAAGCCCGACAATGATACAAAATCATGACACTGTCATTAGTATACAAAATCCTGTGTTTGATACAAGGGATAATAGACAAAAACTGTGTCAAACAGAGCTTGTATCAAGAAGATTGAATCAATTAGTTGAAGCGTTTTTCAGTAAGATTGTTCCTAATATTTCTTGCTGGTCTGACCATGACCATAACCATACCCGACTGATGTTTCAGTTCCCTATCAGCAGGGCATAAGTGCATTGCTCCATTAAATCCAGATGGGGACTCTGGCAATGTTACCAAGATGCAGGACACCATGATAATGTGTCCACTTCCCCTGCCTCTTATAACAAAGACTCCTGCCTTAAATGATTTAAAACTTTGTTCAAACTACAGAGTTGTGCACCTGCTCAGCTGGTGTATGTGTCATAACTGCAGTTCCAAGGATACCAATGACTCCCCCAATATCCAATCTTGCAATCGGACATCATGTTATGATACTTGAGAGGATACGACTGATTCTGACCCCATTCATATACTCGCCCTTGAACTTTGCCGTTCACCATAATTAAGATTTTTTTAGCGTCACAGACTACACGCACACTGATGGAAAATAAGTCCTTGTTAATATATATCATTGGATTGAATGACACCCATATCTCTATATGGAGTTCATCAGACTCAAGAATCTGGTCAGGAGATCACCTTTGTTGTTGGCCAAATGTCTCTCCGGATTCCAAGAAAAATGAATGAACCCGCCAGCCTTTCTGAATAATGCGTTAATCACCTGCTGGATCTCATTTAACCCCAACAAAATGATTCTCTCAGAGCCTCAAATTACTATATAGCAAATAAATAATTGGTTCTTGTTAAATTTATTGCCACAACCAGAGCATCTCAGATCAGAGAAGTCTCTCCAACTCAAATGCTGTTCATTGGCATACCTCAACTATAACCTCCAAGGTAATCCTGAATGTCTTGAGGTATTGTTCCTGTTACATGCAGGTGACTGATTTGAGGGTTACTGTGAATTAGAGCACCAACCTATCCTCCTTAACCTTCTTTGACAGGCTCATTCCCATTATGAGTGATTTTCAACCATTTATCAGTTTGCTGTAATGACCTAAATATAATGTATTTGAATATTTTGTTATCCTTCTAGTATGGTTGATAACAATATTTTACTTATATTGATTAGATCTATTTCTAATCATGGCCATACTTAGTGTTCAGTTGTATATTGACAAGAACATGAGTCTTAAGGTTGTGGGTTCAATCCCCAAATGAGATCTGGAACTCAGAGTCCAGGCTGACACTCCAGGATGTATTGGATCAGTGCAGTATTGTCTGAGATGCATTCCTTCAGGATGTGACGTTAAACCAAACCCCTGTCCTCTTTAGGTGGACATTAAAGATTCCATGAGACTACATGAAGAGAAGGGAGCATCATTGTCCTGATCAACAATTCTCCAAATAATTTGATCATTCACTCCATGGTTGTCCCTTGACAAAACATAATACCAATTACTTATGAAGCACTTTGAGAGAGTCCAGTGTTTTGGATGTTATATCAAATGTAAGGAATATTTTTATAGATATTTATAAATCTGACATGAATATTGCAGAGAATTAACATCGAGTCTGCCAATTTCTTAGTCTCTCTTCCAATTTTTTGAACGACTTTCAACATCCACTTAATACTTTCTAGATTAAGTAAGCAGAGAATGTCCCTTTTCGAAGCCAGTGCACATTTCATTCCAAACCCAGGGTAGTTTACATGTCTAGGTGGCATTCATATGTGGAACTCACATTCGGGTTCCGATACTTTAGAGCATAGATACTTTTCCAGATGTGTCAGACACTCGGCTAACCAAAAGCAAATTGCATCTGAACAATTCCAGATAATGAAGAGCTGTGCACACAAGTCTGAAACAATAGGAATTATATGATAACCATTATCAAATTCACACAAACTGTTAATTCTATGTAAATGATCATAATCAAGAATTTCTGTACAAATCATACTTTAAAAAAATAAATATGCGGTAGATTCAAAATATACTATACACGCTAGAGAGGAAGGTCAATCATTATGTGTGAGAAAAAATCCTGCCAGACAGCTGATGATTTTTGTAATTAAAATGATTTTCATGTGTTCTGTAAGTGAACTGTTCAATGGAGAACTCTCCAGGAAGTGTTCTGCTGTTGCTATAGCACATCTGTTTCCTGCACCAGCCCTGCTGATTTCTGAAGGCTATTCCTGTAGCTGATTTTCAATATTAAGTCTGGACTTCAAACTAGTCTAGAAGGTGTTGGATAATAAACCTACCAACCACAGTGCTTTGACACGCTTTTGGTCAGCCGTCTAACTGGGATGTTCTCGGTGAGTAATAATGCCATCAGAGCCATTGGATGAACACAGAGCAGCACTGATGCTGAGGGTCAAGCAATTTCTCATGCCACTAAAGTAGGAAAATCCCATTATAAGTACACATCGTCAAAGTCTCTATACAACAACAACAACAACAACAAGATTCCATTTATAGAGCGCCTTTCACGTCAGGAGGACGTCCCAAGGCGCTGCACAGTTGGGTCATGACCCGAGCAGGGGGGAAATGGTCAGGGTGAGGGGAGGGAAGGGAGGGAGAGAGGAGGGGGAAATGGTCAGGGTGAGGGGAGGGAAGGGAGGGAGCGAGGAGGAGGAAGAGAGTCGAGAGGGGAGCTGAAGGCACGGTCAAAGAGAAAGGTTTTGAGACCGGCCTTGAAGGAGGAAAGGGAGGAAGCAAGGCGAAGGCACTGGGGGATGGAGTTCCAGAGCCTCGGGGCTGAGAGGCTGAAGGCCCGACCACCGATAGTAGGGCGGTTGGGGCGGGGGACGTGGAGCAGACCGGAGCCAGAGGAACGGAGGGTACGGGCAGGTAGGTAGGGGGATAGTAGGTTGGAGAGGTAGGAGGGAGCAAGGCCGTGAATGGCCTTGTAGGTGAGGATGAGGATCTTGAAATCAATCCTCTGGGGGATGGGGAGCCAGTGGAGGCGAGCGAGGGTGGGAGTGATGTGGTCCCGAAGCCTGGTGCGGGACAGTACACGAGCTGCAGAGTTCTGAATGACAATTTGGCAGCGAGAGAAATGTCTCTCTTCTCAGTGTGGAACCAAAGGACTTTCAGATTGAGACAAATAAAAAGAAAATCCTGAAATAACTTCCTTACCTACTGATTTTGTTTTGCAAAAGATCTAAAGACCAGGAGCTCATGATAAAGGCACTAAGTTTTTCACTCTAATTCTGAGTAGAATTTGAGAATCTGCCTTTAAATTCAGTTGAACCAACAAGATTTGCTGAAGGCGGTTGTGAAATTCTCAAATGAATGTCTTTCGTCTTCTTTCCTTCTCCTACAAACACAGAATAATATTATTAAATTAATACATGTCCAATCTAGAGAAACAGATTAAATCCTGGAAAGGTACAGTTTGTCTTTTTCTGTGCGTCAGTCTGACTTCTTGTATCTTATACAGGTAAACTCACATTCCATTGCAGTGCTGGGGATATACCTCGTTATTGGAGGTGCCGTCCTTCGGATGAGACATTTAATGGAGGTCCTGTCTGTGTGCTCAGGTGGACTTTAAAGATCCCATGGCACTATTTAAAAAGAAAAGGGAGTTTCTCCTGGTATCCTGGCCAGCAACCTCCCAAATAAAATGAGTCATTCCCTTCAAAGCTCTTTGTGGTTTATTGCTGTGGACAAATCGGCAGCTAGAAAATACACAATCACTCTACATTACAGCATATATTGTGAAGCACTTTGAAACGTCCTCCTGACGTGAAACAAAAACAACAAATTGCATTTATATAGTACCTTTCACATTGGGAGGATGTTCCAAGGCACTGGACAACACCGCCACCAACTTGCATTTATATAGTGCCCTCATGCAGAGCAGCGCTCCAGAACACTTTTGCGAGGGTTTGTATCCAAACTGGGACGCAGAAGGGTGCTCTATCAAATGTGAATATAATTATTATTATTTATTTCAGCGTATCCAAATACAATGTGAACATTCTATCTAGGTATCCATGCATTCCATTACAATAATCCTTTCATTTGATATAGCGCCTTATCACAGCTTCTAGCCCTCTCAAAGCGCTTCACAGAATATACTGTAAAGTGAATTGACTGTATATTTTGTGGGCGAAAATAGCCATCGCTAGCCATTTCTTCATTGTAAGCCACCTCACAGCTGCACCAGGGAGATGAATGTGCCAGGATAACTTATCTCTAAGTCATAAAATCTTTTCAGAAGATTGAAGTAAAGTCACAGTGTAGAGAAGACAAATCAATTGTGGCATTTCTGAATGGAGTGCGATGCATTTAATTAGTGCAAGACATACTAGCAAATACTGAATTACCTAATAAATCACTGATTCCTGGAACTACGTAGTACAAGGATTCAGCTGTCTGGGAGATGTAGAGCAAGTTATAATAGGGAACTATAGCCATTTATTTTGCTGTTTTCCCATTTTCAGCTCAATTTCATCCACTACCATACTGAATATTGTTAATTACTCTGAGTTTTTTTTGACCGATTACATAGCTCAAGCTGTGAAGCGAGTATTTATTGATGTGCAGGAACCAACTGATCATAGATTTCTTGCAAGAAATGTCAATTGCCAGTGCCGAGAAGTATTAATATGTTGCAATTGAAGATTCTGTTTTATTGAGACAATACAGCACTTTTCAGTTGGTTTCTATTTCATTTAAGGAATAAACCTTTGCATTTTTGAATTGATAATGGTTTGTGATATCCCAGCAGCTACAGCTGCCTTCTGCACTCAAAAGTAACAGGGAAGAATGATGAATAAGTGAAGAGGTGTGGAAACTACATCGAGCCATCAATCAGTTCCATTATTTTTATATAAAGAATTACAATAGGTGAAAGCTAGCGCCAATGATCTTTTCGTTACCTGCTTATAATAATAATAATCCTTACATTTGATATAGTGCCTTATCATGTCGCTGAGACATCTCAGAGGGTTCACAAAATATATTGTAAAGTGGATTGACTATTTCGTGGGCGAAACGTGGCAGCTAATTGCACACGGAAATGTCCCATGAACAGTCGCAGATTGACCGACCAAATTATTATTTTTTTGAAGGGATTATTACCCCTGAAAAGCGATCTGCCAATCGACTAATGACTTTCCTCTTACTCTTAGATAAACAGAGGCGTGTGGAGTAAGGAAACTTGCCTACGGTTTTGCACCACCTGGGAATAGAACCCAGGTCCTCTTCCTTGCAAGGCGAGTGCTCTAACCACTACGCTGCTTATTATAGTGAATCCTATTAAAATATGTAAAAACAATAACACTGCTAGTGTATGATGCATGACGGATCCCAATGACTGCATCCTATAAACCAATAATATAAGCAGACACCGAAGAGGATTAGGTGAAGCGTTGTTTTTGATTAAAATAGTTAATCTGCTAATCTAACAATGGATTGTAGAATTTTTTTTTAATGAGCTCCCATGTCTAATGTGCCATTTTATAAGAATATTTATTATACCAGACTCCAATTTTACTATTTTAGAGATTAACATTAGAAATATTACACTGTAGGCATCATTCCATTCAGTTGACAGCATAGCAGATCAATAGTTGGTATAAAGTGTTCATTTTAACCAAAATACACATTACAGAGGCTACCTATGAACTGCTAAAGAACAGTGACAGAATGGAGGGTTGGAAAATCGAAGGAGACTACTCCAGGAAACAAGCAGAGGGGGTGAAAGATGAGATATTTGGCCATGCCAGTCCACACATTAGACATGAGATCCCGAGGGACACCTAACAATTGCATTGCTCTTGCCCTTTTGAACTAATATGGGGTTGAGTATAAAACTGCAACTGAACATTCAAATAAAATAATTCAGATAAAGGTTACCTACAACATACACAGTGTTTGCCTAAATTCTTAATTAATTAAATCAATTTAGTAGATTTTCCTTCAGTCAACCAAGCTCTAAACCCTATAGGAGCTTTGATTGAAAATTCTTTGGTCTGTGTTGAAGTCAGTGTCATAAATCAGTCTTAAACAGTATGAAACTGACCACAGGAGAAGTAATTAGTGAGATATTTAAAGGATCTCCCTAAGCTATTTAGCAACATTCTGGAGATCCTTCATCATCGTTTAGCATGGATCAAGGGGATGTTTATATTAAATATATATCCACAATGATAATAACTGTTGCATTTTGGCATAGCACCTTACCACATGATCAAAATGGCTCACAAAACTTCACAGGATTTATTATAAAGTGTAGTAACTGTGTAATTTGTGAGCAAACACAGCAGTCAATTTGCACAGAGTAACATACCACAAACAGCCATGATGTGAATTACAAATACATTACAATGCAAATTTATAAAGCACCTTTCACACCGGAAGAACATCTCAAGGCACCTAACCCAAGCTGGGGGGTGGGAGTCAAGAGGGGTGGAAGGGAAAGATGACTGAAAGCGTGGACATAAAGGTAGATCTTGAGACAGACCCAATATGAGGTTTAGAAAGGAACAAGGTGCAGTGACTCCATAAAATACCCATATGCAATGGATTATAGAATCACTTGCAATCCTTTTCATTGAATATTTGCATTATAAAGGACACTGGTAATATCTTATGCACATGGTCAAACACTACATTTTGCACATAGGTTGTTGGGTTACAGGAAGATCAATGTCCTCTTCGTCATTTGGCTAGGCAAGTCTGGGGGATGTAAGAAGCCAATATTACATGGAATTATATAGACTGTTCTGCATAGAAACAAGCTATCAAGGCCAATTTAATCTATGCCTGGATTTATACTCCACCTTCCCTAATCCCGTACCCCTCTATTCCCTTTTAATAATAATAATTTTTCCTTCATTTATGCTAAATATATGGGCAGATCCACCACTAATTGTATTTCATTATAACACATTAGTGGACAATGGATGAAATTGCATAATATTACCAAAAGTATTTTTCTCCAGGCAAATATATGCAATGGAAACTTCTAAAAAAAATTACCAAAACAAAATAAGCAGAAATAATCAAGTTTCTTCTTAATGGTTAAATGCAAAGATATATTCAACAACTATTTCACATTTATGTAGCACCTTTCGCCTCAGGAGCACATCTCAAAACGCTTCAGCACCTTGGGACATCCTGCTGACATGAAAAGCACTATACAAATGTAATTTTGTATTGTAAGTGGGGGCTGTGCAGAGCAGAGGAAGAGAGGGTTGGTGAGAAAGGTGACCAAAAGAGTGGTCAAAAAGGTCTTAAGGTAGACCAGCAGAGTGGTTGAAAGCTTGCATACCAATGCTAGGGTGGGATTGGTGGGGGCATGAAGCAAGCCAATGTTCTCTGTGCGTAGAGAGAGGCTGGGGAGGAGGTTTGAAGGAGGTTACAGAGATGGTGCGGGCAAGGCTACAGAGGGCTATTAATGTGAGGATAAAATTTTCTCTGCTGCAATTAAGCAATAAGCCTGATATTAAATTGGAAACCATCAGTGGTCCACAAATCCATATCATGTTCATTGGGGGCTTTTTGATTTATAACTCATTTTGCAATAGGTCCCAAGAGACTAATTACAGCTCCGCTCGGTAGCTGAAAAGCATAACCATTGATTCCGATTAGCACATTAGAAATGTAGAGACTGGAATCTGAATCTGTTTTTAACCTCAGTTCAAGGGTCAACAAGTCCAGCTTCGAGCGCTCTGCCAGTAAAATGTCATCTGATAAATTACGCAGCTGATGACGATGGTGTGTAGGCTCCTGGACCTTGGCAGAGTTTCATCTGATTTTTATCAACAAAATAATTTCATGGTCACAGAGAAGGTTGATGTCTTTCTTTTTAATGCCACCAGCACGCTGCTGCAAAACTGTTTGATGATCTGCAGAATATATCGTGCTGCTCCTGTGATGTCTTTTGATTGAGCGACGAGAAATCTCATTAATGATCACTCGGTATTACAGTGAATTAGATTAAGGAGACAGGATTCTATTAATTAATTATTTGTCAGCAATTAATCTGCGATTTCCATTTTCGCAAGCATCTAGAAATGTTATGTAGCATGGCAATCCAAATTCTGGAGTGATAATAAAGAGTAATTGATTGCTGTTGAAATAAGAATTATGTGTATAACTTCGGAGGTCCATAGAAGTAGTCAATATGCCTTTTACCATACGAGGACAGGTGTTACCCCTGCTGCAGCAACGCACTCTACGACTATTTGTGGGACACTGCTGTGCGCAATTGGCTGCCCCGTTTCGCCCACAAAATACACAATCACTATACTTTACAGTATATTCTGTGAAGCACTTTGAGACATCTTGTGACATGATAAATGCATATCAAATGCAAGGATTATTATATATCTCTATGGACTGCAATAGCTACAAGTATAATACTACAATCAATATATATGAATATATTTTAACAATATTAATTATTAGAACAACTGAGAATAGATTCTGCATTAAATAAATAATAAAAAATAAAGAAATCTTTATTCTTTAAATGAAATAGAAACTGAGAAGTGCATATTTTCATAATAAAACAGAATCTTTAGTTGGCAGATATTGATTTGCTCAGGCAATTGACGTTTCTCACAAGAAATCTATGATCTACTTGATCCTGTACATCAATAAATCAGGACAATTAGGATTGAAGAAAAAGTGCAAGTCAATTTTTTTTCTGGGTGTATTTTAGAAGTTCAATTCATTTGAAACCCTAAATTATTTTTGTTGATCTTTTGCCCAGATTTCAGCCAGATAAATGTTCCAGCCAGATAAATATTATTACCCTCAGGTATTGGAAATACTAAAATGAGAGAACAGGTCTTGGAAAGCAAATCAAAAAGATTGAAAGCTTTCTCTTTTCAAATAAACTACTGCAAATCATGCATGAACTGTACAGTGAGGTGGAATATGACGCCCAAAGCTGAAATTATTGGATAGATGATTATTGTATAAGGTCAACGTAAACTCTTGTCAAAGATTGTAAGAGATTAGAATGAAAAAAAACTTTCAGTTTTTCAAACTTCTTGTTTCCGCAAACAATGCATAACTCACACCAGGGATTTTCCATTATAAGGACAAAATAATAATAATCCTTGCACTTGATTTAGCACTGTATCATCTCTGAATGTTAGACTCCACTATAAATGGAGTCAGCCTTAAACCATTCATTGAAGGCAGGACACAAAACAAAACAAGTTTCCTTACTCCACATGCCTAATAATAATCCCTCCAAAAAACAAAACAATAATAAATTGGTCATTTTCAATCTACGACTGTATGTGGGACATTGCTGTGCGCAATTGGCTGCCGCATTCGCCCACAAATATACAGTCAATTCACTTTACAGTGTGTTGTGTGAAGCGCTTTGGGACGTCCTCCTGACGTGAAAAGCGCTATATCAAATGGTCCATTCTTAAATGAGTCTAATGTCCGTCTGCTTTTTTGCACCCTTACTGGCTGGTATCCCATTCCAGTCTTTCATTGCCCTCTGTTAAATGCTTTACTTCCTGTTGTCGGTCCTGAAATTGCCGTTCACTTCCCTGATCCTCTGTTAACTTGTCCTGCTGCCTTAGTGTATCTGATAATATTGTCTTGGGTTTATTTGCTCCTTGGGACGTCCTCCCGATGTGAAAGGCGCTCTATAAATGGAATCTTGTTGTTGAACTTCATTTAGCATCTTATAAACAAAGTGATTTCAATATATCTTATGTACGTCATAGATTATAAATATATATATTTTACAGGTGGCATTAACTTAAAAAGGATAACACCTTTATCAACATTTGGCATAGTCCTTTGACTATAAGTTTATTTAAGAATCTAACAAAAGTTGTACAGTTAATGAGATTTCTGTTTACAGTAATAAAATCCATCTTATGAACAGACATAAAAATAGCTTTGAGATAACTCTGTGTTTGCTCTGGACTACATAACCAATACAGTCACTAACATTTCAGTACAGAGCAATTTAGAAGAATGCTTTTTCTTATGACTTTAATAAAACAAACTGATTATTCGATTTTGTGGTATATTGCTTTGTCCAGCGTTTTCCTTTGTTAGGTTAATTGACTAATTCACTGGTGAAACTGTGATATTTACATTTTCAAGATTTTTAAAATGTAATAATCTTTGCAATTGATATAAGGTGGTATCTTTGTCTCAAAGCACTTCACAGAATATACTGTAAAGAGAATTGACTGTATTCACTTAATCACTGCGTATTTCCTGGTTGCGAAATTAGAAAGCAGCGTGCAGTAACTGTCTGCTTTGTTCCGATTGCCCAGTTATTTACAGTCAAGAATCAAATGGTGTGACATCAAGATCGAAATGTAAAATCCTTACACAGTATTCCATATTTAAATTTTGAACATTTCCACCAGAGACAAGCCGTACTTTGACTAATTCAGCTGACAATAGGTATTAATTAACAGTGCCTCTAAAGTTGAAATGGATCAAAGTCAGATCTAGTTACTGTAAAGTGTAGTGACTGTAATAGTAGCAAACATAATAAGCAATTTGCACACAGAAGGTCCCACAAACAGTTACAATTTGAATGATTCATTCCTCTGGAGGTTTTTTTTTAGTGAAACTCTGTTTTCCATATAGTGTAATCCATCTGAACAGGCAGACAAGACACATGATCTAAAGGATAGCACCTCCCACCACCACAACAACAATAATAACTTGCATTTATATAGCGCCCTTCACACCAGACAGCATCTCAAAGCGCTTAACAGTGGCGGCGCCTGATCCCGAGCCAGGGGGAAGATGACCACAGGCACAGTTGAAGAGCACAATCTGAAAATGTGGAGAGAGAGGGCAAAGCGAAGTGATTGAAGGAGAGAGTTCCACAGCTTCAGGTGGCTGAAAGCACGTTGGCTGATGGTGGGACGGAGGGTCCAGGGGACAAGGAGTTTGACAAGGAATGGGGTAATAGTGGTCCGGAGTTTAGTGAGGTTGAGAATGCGGGAGGTGGAGTTTTGTATTAATTGAATCTTGTGAACAGTGGAGCAGGGAAGACCAGCGAGGAGGGTGTTTGATAGTCGAAGTGGGAGGGGATGAAGGCATGGATGAGCGTCTGGGCAGCTTTTGGAGTGAGGTAAGAATGGAGGCAACAATGTGGTGGAGGTCCTGGCCAAGGCAATGTTGTGGAGGTAGAAGTGCAAGTTCTGGCCAGGGATCAGTGCGGGATATGAAGCTGGGGATGGGTTTAGTGTGTCGAGGACGTCAGGGAGGGTGTCGAGGACGTCGAGGAGGGTGAGGAGGTCAGAACCGCAGGATAGAAAACATTGACGGGAATTAAAGAGTATGGCTTCTGTCTCATGAGCGTTCAGCTGCAGGAAATTTGTGCTCATCCAGGCCTTTATGTCTGTCAAACAAGCTGACAGAACATCAGCGAACTGGAGGAGGAGAAGTAGATTTTTTTGTGTCATCTGTATACTTGTGGAAGTTGACCCCATGTCTGCGGATGACATTATCGAGAGGGAGCATGTAGATGAGGAAGAGGAGGGGGCCAAGGACTGAGCTTGGGGTACCCCCCAGGTGACCAGGCAGGGACGAGAGGAAAAACTATTGGCCGAGATTATTAGTTTGTTAACTTGGACTCAAACCATGTGAGTGCGGTTCCATGAAGGTGGATGAGGGAGGAGAGGCAGTGGAGGAGGATGATGTGGTTGACTGTGTCAAACACAGTGGAGAGGTCCAGGAGGACGAAGAGGCAGAGCGAGGCCTGGCACAGACAGAAGATGTCATTTGTTACTTTGACAAACCATAATTTGAATCATAAATATGACCACTGTATACTAAGGAACACTATTTCACCTGTTTCCAAAATATGGGAGGAAAGAAGAACTTTCTATGCACAGATTAGAGAAAGTAGCCTTTTATGTTTGTAGAGTCCTGATATACAGAGAATTTCTATTCGTTTTAATAACCTTGCTACCTTTCACTGAATGAGCCCAGGTGCTGAGAGAAAGAAAGAAGAAATCTGCAAATCCTCTTCATGATTAACAGACATGAACAAATATTAAATGCACATCAGTGGGGAAATTGCCAGCACTGAATATTTTTCCTGAGGTATTTTCTACAGATGTTATTCATTCATTTGGCCCTCGATACACTAACATGCCCCAATCTAATTGTGTAGTCAGGACCAAGCTTCCAGTGTAAAACAGTTCATACAAGACTGCTTCAAATTCCTCTCGCCTCTCAGTTTCTTATTGGTTTAGTGGTCCTACCTGGACAAGCAGCGGAAAGCTTGCTGGACAATGCTCTCAAAGGAAAGCTGTTTGGTTTTAGATGGTTAAACTTCAGCATCACCTGAACACACATTTTGGAGTCTTCAACCATTAAGCTCCTGAAGGAGATGGGTTTCTGCATGTATCAGACTGAAAACTATAAATATATTGGTGGTCAAATAATACATTTTATTCTTAATATATTTTGTCACCAAAAAGAAAATAAGTGATCCAACTATTCTTATGCAAATGATAAAGTACAGTTACATCGATATTCAGCTAGCATTGTTAAAGCACTTCTAATCTTTAACTAGGAATAAGAAGTGTTAAAAATAAAGGGAGAAAATAATGAGTAGAGAACATAAATTTGACTTGAAGATAAATTAGACTCAGGTGGAGTATAAACACCAGCAACGACTGATTGGGCCAAGTGGTTTGTTTCCATGTTGTACATTCTTTGTAAATTCAAGTCAAGAGATTGTTAAGAGTAAAGTAGTGAAATCTTTGGTTAGAGAGACCAAAGCAAAATAAGTACATTTTCAGCATTTAAAAAATACCATGTGGGGCAGGAGACATACGTGAGAATAAATTCCAGCAGTTTAAATACAAACATGACCTTAAAAGGAACTCGAAGCAGAGCTAGATTATGTACATAATGAAGCTTACATTGATATCATCATTTGAAAAGAGAGGGCAATCTTAATAATAATAATAATCCTTGCATTTGATATAAGGCTTTTCACGTCAGGAGGATGTCCCAAAGCGCTTCACAGAACACTGTAAAGTGAATTGACTGTATATTTGTGGGCGAACGCGGTAGTCAATTGCGCACAGCAATGTTCCACAAACAGTCGTAGATTGAAAATGACCAATTTTTTTTTATTTTTTTTTGGTTTTTGGAGGGATTATTATTAGGCGTGTGGAATAAGGAAACTTGCCCAAGGTTTCGCCCTGCCTGGAATCGAACTCAGGACTCTCACTTGCAAAGCGAGTGCTGTAACCACTGAGCTACAGGACTCCACAATGTCCTGGCCAACAATCCCCATAATTAAATTGATTATGCACTTCATGATTGTTTGTAGAACATTTCTGTGTGTACATTGGCTACCATGTTTGCCTACAAAATACACAACAACACATTGTATTTATCTAACCCTTTCACATCAGGAGGACCCAAGGTGTCGAAATACAGTCACAACACTACACTAAATTCCCTTGAACCACTTCCAGATGTCCACCCGACATGAAAGGCGCTATATCAAATGCAAGTTATTATTTTTAGTTTACAATGGCATTCTGAAAGGGAGAGATCAAATGGGCTGAAAAAAATTCTTCTGTCGAACCTGTCTGGTGATGGACTAGACAGCAACACAAATGCTTCTGAAGAGTGAGCTTTAAACGCTCCTGAACAGACTGAAATACTTGTTTGCTTCTCAATTTTGTCTGGGAGATTCTGTGCACGGATAAACCTTGGTAATAAATGTTGAGGTCTAAATGGATTAGTGTTGTTCCATGAGCCCAGATCACTCTCACATAAGTCTTAATGTGGAGTCCTGTAGCTCAGTAGTTCGAGCACTTGTTTGATTCCCGGCAGGGTGAAACGTTGGGCAAGTTTACTGTTTGTGACACACTGCTGTGTGCAATTGGCTGCTGCATTTTGCCCACAAAATATACAGTCAATTCACTTTACAGTATATTCTGTGAAGCGCTTTGAGACATCTCGAAGACGTGATATCGAATACAAGGATTATTATTATTAATGCTTCAATCAACGGAAAGATTTGTAACGGCCCAGGAGCAAAAGCTTTCCCACCGTCTCTGCCATAGATTGGTGACTAGACTGACCAACACCTGCAGAGGAGGGGGAGAGAATTAGACCCTGGGTAATAAATAGGAGAACTGTTCTGCTGTTATTATTCTACTTTTTGAAGAATACAAATGCGATAGGGTTGATTATAGGCTGGTCACTAAAATCTTAAGAATGGTCATCCAGAAATTCTAGTAAATGAAATGTTGAAAGAGTGAATGTTAATAGTTAATATGTCCTAATAAATGACCAGATTTGTAAGGACGGAAATAATGCCAAGCTTATGACAATTGGTGTGGCCATCAGTCTAAAACAATTTTTTTTTGGGGGTCAGCCCGGTGTCTGACACATGTGGAACCCCATCACCATGCTTAAGAGGGACAAAGTTCTTGACATTGGAGTAGAAACTGCTACCTCTGCTCGGCTGGCTCCAGCTTCCTGTGCCTTCAGCCACTATGCCCCGAAACTCTGTAACTCTCTTTCTCAATCCCTCCGCCTTGCCCTCTCCCTCCACATCTTCAAATCCTGTCTAAAGACATTCCTCTTTGATTGTGCTCTTCCCTTTCCCCGTGGCTCATTGTCAGACCCCACCACTGTCAAGCACTCCAGGACACTACCCCACGGGAAGGGCGTTATATAAATGCAAGTTGTTGTTGTTGAACGAGATAGTGTTTTGTAATGATCTACAATAACTCAGACACTAACAGGGTAATCCTGTTCATAACCAACTGTGTGACTTAGTTATATTTGTCAGATCCCCACGCTAAAGTGCTGAGCATGGATCAAAATAATAATTATTATTATTATGATGTGACATTGATAGAGGATAACCTGAGTAGACTTTGCTCCCATGTTGTTTGAAAGCAATGTTCCTATATAAGTTTTAAAGTGCACAGACATTCATTCCTTCCTGCTCAAGTTGGCATTCATCAGAAAAGAACAATATCTGAATTCAATACTGCAAATCATATTATCCCCACTAAGATGAGCAAAATAAATAAGCACAAAACTTAGAATAGCACAGGTTTGTAAGTTCTAAGGAAGTGCCAGCTTACTACAAATACCATATAAAAATTTTCTTCAAGAATGTACAAATATGAATAGGTTTTCATGGGCCTTTGGATTTCTTTTGTTAAATAAATCAATAAAGTAGACTAGTAGAAACTGTCTTGATATGGCAAGTCCAATAAAACCCTTTTCGGTGAAATATGCTGAACCAGAAAGGATTGGAAACCCAAATATACCTGCTTTAACATTAAACCATTATGTTTTATCTAATTATACATATGTGTATATTTTATATACATACACACAGTGAAATCCCTTTTGCTAGACAACAGCTAAACCTAAATGTAGGGTAAATTGAACAAAACTAATTTTTTTTGCCCACAAGATGCAACCACTTTGAAGTACATTCTGTGAAGCACTTTGAGAAGTCTCAATAAAGTGATGAGGTACTATATCAAATGCAAGGATTATTATATTATTATTATTACAAAACACCTGGCCCTGATTCATTTGCATTCTTACCTATTTTGAATATGTCTGCTAACTCGGACGAAAATCCAGGTACTCCAGTCAAAATGGTGCACTGGTTGCCACTGCATTTACTGACTCGGACCTTCTGTGGTGTCGAGCACCTCCATTCAGTCACGAGGATCTCCCGGATGTAGATGGGAGAGTCAAATTGCAGTTGGCAGCGGACTCCATCCATTCACAAGCGGCTGGAGTTGGGAGGTCAATCAGTGAGAGGGCGGAGGAACAAGGCAGAACAAGAGAGAAATCATGATAGATTGAATGGGTGGAGCCCAATCATTCACAAGGTTTGTAAATTCTAAAGAAGGTTTGCAAATTGGGTGCCGTGTTTGCCCACAAAACAGTCATTACACTTCACAGCATATCCTGCGAAGCAATTTGAGACATGCTCCCGACGTGAAAGGCACTATACCAAATGTAATTATTATTATTAAAAAAGGTTTCAACACTACAAAATATGGGTCATTTGAAACGTAAATTTTAAAGAATTCACAAGGAATAAAGAACTATATATTTTCAGTAGTTAATATATACTTTTATTTCTTTATGAAACAAATAATCTGGAGTGGCATTTGGAATTTAATACATTAAATCCTAGCATTAGCACATCTGCTCAAATTAAATATGATTTTTTTTGTACTTGAGCAATTACAGGGCATATGTGACCCATCTAAATAACTCATGCAAAACCAATTTACATCAAAATGGACAGAGCAGGGAATTTGTTATTCATTAGGGCACCGTTGTTGTGAAAATACCAATACCAAACAGGCCTAATTTACAAGAAAAATTCTCAAAGGGTACAGAATATTCTTCCAATATTAACCCTTTAAGAATGACAACTGAAGCAGATGTTTTTAACGTCTTAAATGCAAAAAAGGATTTTTGCTTTTCACAGATTGTATTATATAGGTGGATAAATTTATTCTGTGGGGCGATCTGGTCATTTCTAGGAGGTCATCATGCTTGAAATCAAAACTACTAATTCACATGAATAAAATAATCGACAATGTTTGAGAGGTTGTTGTTCAAGACACTACTGAGACACATGCATTCAAAGAATGAACAGGACATCTCACTGGTGAATATCAGTTCCAGACATTCAGTTACTGCACTTGCATCCTGAAGAAACTGCATGTATCAATTTATACCCTTCAGTTGAATCCCCTCCTGACGCCTGACCATCCAAGCTTAACTGATTGCACCTTGTCACTGAACAAGGGGTGAAAGAACAGCCAGCATTAGCCATCGCATTCAGGCAAGGAAGAAAACAAAGGAAAGAAAAGCACACAAGAGAAAAGTGACAATATGAGCGGTTAGTGTCTTTCCTATCGGAATACTTTTTTTTCTTATCTTACACGAACATTGCTCAGGTGTCTTGATTTTTTTTTGTAATACAGAGAATGAATCAAGTTGTAATACAGAAATATTAAACCTAAATAGCATTCTATTCATAATAACCCAATAAATATTGTATTGATTGGAGCAGATATTGTGTGTTTATCACTATGCTTGCACCTCGTCAAGCATAGTGATGAGATATGATATGAAGGCAACATATAGAGAACAGCCAAAGCCAGTGAAATTATTTGTCAATTTAGGGTAGTTGCTTGCTCCAGTTCAATTGTTCGAACAGTGTAGTCTAGCAAGAATTTAACATAGCTAATAATTGCCTTAGACTCAACACCCTTTGACAATATGTGGGACACTGTGATTAAGAAGATCAAAAAAATAAACAGTAAGATTCTTAAGTCATTATGTAGTTAAGAAAATCCACAGAAAATGCTGTACTGAGGATAACCAAATCATTCCCTGTATTCATGGACGCAAGGAACTCTGGATAAGAAATCCAAGGGTTCGATGGAGCCTGATACGAATCAGACTTAAATAAATGGATATTGGTTAGTTTGTGATTTGATAATTACTAATAGAAGATTCCTATCTTAAATATTTACGACAAAAAGCAGATTCTTACTGTATATTTAATGCAAGTACTGATAGCGGGAGCACTTTGTAACAATGAAATACTGAAAGTAAATCATAATATAAATAATCCTTGCATTTGGTATAGCCCCTTATCACATCTTCGTGATGTCTCAAAGTGCTTCACAGAATATACTGTAAAGTGAATTGACTGTATATTTTGTGGGCAAAGTCTCTCTAATATAACATGGAGATAGAACGGACGGTGAGATACTTCCTTTTGAAACAACAAGCACAGCAAATTGCATTTATATAGTGCCTTTCACATTGGGAGGGCATCCCAAGACACTGGATGTCTGGAAGAAGAATCATCCAACTGATGTGGCTGTTGCCCAGGAGATTGAAACCGTTAACAATAAGCACAACAACCCTCAACCTCACGGCAGTATTTACCTGCTTCCTTGAATGAATGTGGAAAAGCAGTTGGTTTTACAACAACAGCTTGTACTTATATAGCGTCTTCCATGAAGGGAAGTGTCTCAGAGTGCTTAACAGAGGCAGAGCCTGATTCCGAGCTGGGGGTAGGTGGGAAGTGGTCGTAAGCACGGTCGAACAGGAACGTTTCAGGCAGGACTTGAAAGAGGGGAGAGAGGGGACAAGGCAGAGGGATTGAAGGAGAGTGTTCCAGAGTTTGGAGCATAGTGGCTGAAAGCACGACCTCCGATGGTGGGGCGGAGGGTGCGAGGGACAAACAGGAGGCCGGTGCCAGTCAAGCAAAGATGCCAGGTGGTGGATTGCGATGTGAGGAGGTAGGAGTGGACGGGAGGTGCTAGATTTGAACACGAGTGTGAGGATCTTGAAGCCGATCCATTCAGTGATGGAGAGGCAGTGAGCCTGGCCACAACTGGTGAGATGTGGGTACGGAGTTTGGTTCAGGTAAGCATGTGGCCAGCAGAGTTTTGAATGAAAGGGAACTTGTGAATAGTGGAGCTGGGGAGACCGGTGAGGAGTGAGTTGGAGTAATCCAAGAGGGAGATGACAAATGCATGCACGAGGGTTTCGGCAACATTTGGGGTAAGGTACAGTCGGAGGCAGGCAATGTGACAGAGGTGGAAGAAAGCGGTCCTAGACAGGGACTGGATGTGGGGGAGGTAGGACAGTTGGGGGTCGAACTGGATGCCTAGTTTGCACACTGGATTGGTGAGTCTGAGGGAGGTTTAGATCTGCAGGAATGAAGACGTTGACGGGAGCCAAGGAATATGGTTTCCGTCTTGTCCATATTCAGCCACATATTTTTACTTATAGATTTAAGATTTACAATAATAGCAGTGATAGTCCACTTATCACTTCACTGGCTTTGTTCTCTCTCCCCCACCCATTATAGATGGTGATATCTAACTTGCTCGGCCCCGTGCTGCGTAAGCCATGCTCCATTTCTAAGCTTTCACAGCTGACAACCTGGCAGCTTCACCTTGTTATGAACACCAATACACATTCCACAATGTCACATCAATGCTAGCTAATGTGGAACATTTTTCTTCCTTTCACACATTTCTAGGATTTAAATGTTTAATTAATATCTCAATCTCAAACCATACGAACCCAAAAGCTCCCTTCGCTCAGTAGGCACTGGCCTGCTTCACGTCCCCTGCCTAACCATCGTGGGTCTATCTGCCCACACTCTCTGGAACTCTATTCCATTGTCCCTGTTACTCATCCCTTCTCTAACCGCCTTCAAAGTCTGCCTCAAGATTTTCATCTCCCTGCCCCTCCCTTCACCACCCACATCTCGCAGCAGCTAATTTGCCTACAGCAATATCCCAGAAACAACCATACAGTGAATAATTTTATTTGGCCAGGACACTGGAAGAAACTTCCTCCTCTTTTTAAGTAGTAGCGTGAGACCTTTAACATCCATCTGAACAGGCAGATGAGGCCTCAACCACCAAACGAACAGTAAACTGGTAATAAAACCCACAAGATAGTGTTGGACCCTATTTGAGATGGAATTAAATCATGTGCAGTGAGTTGTGATGTTCACTGGGATTCAATGATTGACTGGACTGAGTTTGCTACAGACATCTTTCATTCAGAGCTAACGAAGGCAGAGTTATCTTTAGGGAAGTACTTTGAATTCTAAGTAATTTCTAGTTCAACCTCTCATAGACTTTAGAAAACGTTTCTTACCTGTTAAGAGAAGTCAGGATTACAGCATTTTTGCATCACTCTTCGAAGAGACCTCTCACTTCAGGGTAGCTACAGACTTTGATTCATATTCAGTAAACATCATCCATGAGCTCACTCAGTGAATGCCAGCTCCAATGCAATAGAGAACAACAAGCTTCTTTATGTTCTTGGATGTCAATCAGGAGTTGTCACAGCAGCTCTTAGGCATTTCCTAACCCAGTCACTTTTTAGTCCTGCAATGTACTTTGCCAGAACCCAGTTTTGGGAACGATCAGAAGTGGTTGATTGTTTTCAGATGCCGAAAGAATCCTGATGTCCATTCTGTCATTGATGCTAACTGAGTACCAATTGAGACCTTGATGGAAACATAGAAACATTCCATTGCAGAAGGAGGCCATTTGGCTCATCAAGCCTGCACCTGCTCAGTGAGCAATGTTACCACTTCAATCCATTACCCTGCCTTATCCCCATACCCCTTCAACCACCTCTCTCTCATATGCCAATCTATAATCAGGAAACATTATACTGTAAATAAGATGGGGATAGTTTGAGAAGCTAAATGTTTTGGGCTTTGTACTTCTATGATGATCTCGGAAAGTCTAAATCACTAAATAATAATATTAGAAGTACTTATGAAGAAGAAGAAGAAGAAGGAAGGAAGACATTGTTTTGGTTTTATAGCAATCGTGGGAAAATAAATCAGAGAATCACAGAAATTACAACACAGAAGGATCTTATTCAGGCCATTGAGGTTTTGATGGTACTGGGGAGGGCAGGAAAGAGGAATGAATTGTGCCTTCAGCATATTTGTGGACTGGTCAATAATTAAACCATTGACTGACCACTTTTTTAAAAAGATGTGTTACTTAGCAAATTAGCACCATCAATGTTGATTAACACACCACACATCAAAATGGACACCCCATTAATTTTTCACACTGTCCCATCATCCAAAGCCTATTTAACTCAGATGTTTCTGGAGGACATCTTCACCTGACACTAGAGGACTTTAAGGCATTGATTGTGGCAAATGACAACAAGTCAATCAAGTAAACAGGCTGAGAAGTACAATTCCAATGTCTTCAAATGTGATCTCAGCACAAAGAAAATATTTGTCAGCATGCCTCAAAATCAATCATGACAAGTTTTGCAAACAGTGAACTATTAATGAGCTGTCACAGAGTTTTATATTTGATGGGTCGTGCATTCTAAAGAAAAAATATTGATTTTGATCATTGCTCATTTCAACCCAAATATCAATGGCTTGCCATGATAGAGATAATCAATCACCACATTATATTGAATTTATCCCTCTATGATAGGAAGGGTAAACATATTTCTGACAAAGCAAGTGTGCGCAATCAAAATAATGGTGTGTAGATAAAGTAGTTTAGACTGAATCCATCTAACTCTGAGTCAATCTAAATCGATGGCACAAAACATTATGGAAAACATTAATGATGGGTTAGCTAGCAGTTTTCATGGAGATCTGTGAGATCCCAAATTTCACTTCATCTTAAATTTAAGATTGCACTGAATTCTGATTTAATTCAGAAGCCTAGTTCTTTTTGAGAGTTGTTGAAAACCAGCTTTGAAATTAAGACTTGAATTTGCAAATTTTCCACAATTCTGCACAATCGAAAATTTTAAAGCAAAATAGTCTTATCGGCTAGGTGAAATTTCAAGCTATTTTTACGTAGAAGAAAATTATTATTACCAAGATCAGTGCATTTAAGTGAGTTCAATTAATGGAGTAGCCAGCTGACCCTCCTGAATATATACCAGATACACTGATTTTGTTTCAGATGATTGGAAATTACAGAGCCTAGTAGTTGAGAAATTTTCAATTGATGTTTGCTGGATTGTGATGGGACGGAGCAGGTTTCCTAAAGGAAATCACCAACTCTCAACAGCGTGTTGACATTCACCTGTGAAGAACAGCCAATAAAGTACAGAAGGATGTCTGGAGCCAATGGAACTGTACCCAAGTCTTCAGACATTGGTGTCTTCATGAGAGGAAAGAAAATTGAAGGGAGAAAAACAAATAAGTCACCATCTGTTTAGTTTTAGTATCGATCACTATGGTGTCTTTTCATGCGCAACCACCACAAATCCTTTCAACAACCCAATCAACACTGTCTGTGGAGTCTTCTAGGCAGAGCATTCCACATTTGTAGCATATAAGAACAGAGAAATTGATCATGCACTATTGGCCTATAAGTTTGGATTTTAAAGGAGTACTTGGCAATATGGTGTTTTTCTTCAAATAAATTATATTAATTTATTTAATTTCTTAATTAATTTATTTATTATTAATTTCGCCCCAAAATACACAGTCTATCCACTGTACAATATATTCTGTGAAGTGCTTTGAGACTCAATGACAAGATGCTATATCAAATACAAGGATTATTATTATTATTATTGTCAAGAAGAGGCTATGCAAGTAACATTCCACAGAAATAAGATGAATGATCAATTCGCCTGCCAAATATGGATAGGAGAGAACACTGAGAGAATTAGTATCATTATTTATTGTGTGTTGCACTGTTGCCCAGTTGAATCAACAGAGACCAAAACAACAACAACAAATTTGACTTGTATAGCTCCTTTCACGTCAGGAGGACGTCCCAAGGCGCTGGATAGTCAAGGATCTGCAAACAAGATGTCAAACCTGGGACAATCCTTCTATGTTTGCCTCAAACCCAATGATTCATCAGGGAAGCCCCCATCATTAATTATTTTAACAGCAGATGATGGAAAGATACAACTTTAATATGAATTATATAATTCCATTGCAGGTTCGAAAAAATAAACAAAAAAAGTTTCTCAAAGATGTTTCTGTGCTAACAGTATCCCTATAAATGAAACTGATCTGAGAAAACTGATTAAATCGAATGAATAAAACTTCTCTATTTTAATTTGTTTAAACTACTTAAGCAGGATTTGATCCTACCCGAGCTAATATTCAGTGGTCCTCACTGAATAAACACTGAAATAATTTGTACAGCTTCCTGTCAGTACTATATCTTTTACAAGAGCAATTGCCAGAGCCACGCAGAAATTAATTGCCAAACACATATTCTCTACAATAGTATTGTCAAATTGGCTATCATGATTCAAAGTAAAACTTTGTGGTTATTTTTAATTTCTTGTATGCTGAAGATTTAAAATGATTTTCAAAATCATTGCAACTCTGAGAGGCAATTTGCAGAGTGTAACATTTCTGAGAATGTGTCCTTCAGAGCTCTGATCTATTCTTACTTTAATATTCTGGACTACATTGATTTTGGTCAGTCAAACGTCTGAATCAAACAGTGCATCCAAACCAATCTGAGAATTTCACATAGAGATACCTGGAAATTTCCATGTACCTGGAGTGGAATGTGCAATCTCTGTGCTTGCCAAATTCTGGAGAGGATTAGGCATAGATTGGTAACAGCCAAAGCTTGGGTATTCCAGAATGTGCGTTGGGGTATTGCTGGAGTCTAACCAGCTAAAACCGTATAGTTTGCCATTGTGTATACTGTCTGGCAAGTTTCCCATTGCTTGTCCAGCTATGACCATCCTACCTGTTGAGGCTTTTGCTTGCAACGATAACAGTAGTAGGCAAAGGACAGTGTTCAAGCCAAATTTGGTGAACACCATAATCCCCAAATATTAATACGAATCACCCGACTATCTTCAATGTCCCCTCTCAAGTAGTCACAATATTGCATGTGGGGGTATCGACTACCATGTCCCATTGAGTGGCCCAATGTTCAAGATGGGGAGTGCATTGCACAGATCCCCAGGTGCATCTACCGAACACACAACATGATCTGCAAACAGAAACACCACAATTCTATTAGTAATTCTGTCAATAGACACTCCAAGTCAAATCCCTCAATGCCATCCAATACATCATGTGTGAATACATTGAATAGAATGAATGACAATGGACAACCTTGTTTTACCCGTTTTTCAAAAAGGATAGGCTCAATGAGTCTTGAGTCACCTTTACTCAAATCTTGGAGCTGACCTACACATCCTGGATAATATCCAAGATTTGGCCATGCATTCATCTAGATTTCAGGTTGAAAACTTTAGGTTAAAACCCTTGACCTTTACAATACTCTGGGATCTCATACAAAGCTGCCTCATGTACTCCTCATGAGAACAAAATCAAGACTGTTCATTTCTGATTAAACCATGGATCCCCAATACAACTAATCTACATGAAGCACCACCTCTAATATTTTTTTTTACCTCATGATGCCACAATTGCACTCTGATACACTAATAGTGTGTCAGATCAAACAGATCCCATTGGCCAGCCTTAGAAGACAGCTCCAAGTCAAGTTGAAGGGTGCTAGCTTGACATCAAAGACCCTCACTATTCTCTGCAAGAGTTGGTTAATGCAATGTTTATTTTAGGAACTCAAAGCATTAATGTTGTCCAAACCTGCTGCCTTACCATTAGCAAGGTAAAACAGTGCAAAGGCCATTTCCTCTCAACAAACTGGAATATCCTCCCAACGTGAAAGGCTCTGTACAAATGCAATTTGCTGTTGTTGTTGGATCATTAAGGCCTTCAATTTGTTTAACTCTTCCTGCCAACCTCTGCGCAGATCTGCTATTGCCTTTTGGGTCAGATGTGAATATAACATAATGCTTCCTCCTGACCGCAAGGCCCCCCCCCCCCCCATGGGTCCATTGTGGAGCACCACACTTGTCCAATCTGTGCTGTCTAACATAAATTGCCTGTTAACTTTCTGTGGATGGGGTAAAGTGAGGGAAGACAATTTTAATTGCCTCCTAACCTCATGGCCCTTACACTTTCCACAATTCCCTTGTCAGATCGATCATTTTGTTTGATTTTACTTGCATGGTCTACCATTTCTCTAGCATCCCCTAGTGATCCCTGAGCCTGTGCTGGGTGTTTTGGATGTGTTGAGAAATATACGAGGTCAGCAAATTTTGACATCCACAACTTAGCAATCAATTGCAGCCCTCAGTACCATTCCAGCAGTCACTGTGTGCAGTTTTGGTCTCCTCATTTAAGGAAGGATGTATTTGCCTTGGAGGGTTGCAGAGTAGATTTACCAGGTTAGTACCAGGGATGAAGGGGATGAGTAACGAACATAAGCTGATCAATTTGGCCTATATTCTCTAGAATATAGAAGAATTAGAGGGGATCTTATAGAAGCCTATAAGATCATCAAAGGGCATGATAGAGTAGATAGTGGGAGATTGTTTCCCCTGGTTGAAGAAACTAAAACCAGGGGTCACAACCTTAAAATCAGAGGCCCTTTCACACTGAGTTAAGGAAGAACTTCTTCACTCAAAGGATGGTGAATGTATGGAACTCGCTACCCCAAAGGGCTGTTGATGCTCAGTCCTTGAACTTATTCAAGACTGAGATAGATAAATTTCTTATTGTAAAAGGGATTAAGGGATATGGGGACAAGGCAGGGTTATGTTATTAGCTGGAGTTAGATTAGAAGATCAGCCATGATTGAATGGCGGGGCAGGCTCGAAGGGCCGAATGGCCTACTCCTGCTCCTACACATTATGTTATATTATGTAGTCACACAGTCATTGTGCTCAACAACAACAACAAAATTACATTTGTGAAGCGCCTTTCATGTCGGGAGGATGTCCCAAGGCGCTGGACAGTCAGAGTTTCGGACCCAAGCTGGGGGTCAGGATTGGGGAGGGTGGAGGGCAGGGGAGAAGTAGGGTGAAAAAAGCACAGTTGAAAAGGAGGTCTTGAGATGGGTCTTGAAGGAGGCAAGGGAGGGAGCGAGTCAGAGGAACTGTGGGATGGAGTTCCAGAGGGTGGGGGCAGAGTGGCAGGAAGCCCACCTGCAAATGATGGGGTGGGTGAGGCAGGAGACGTGAAGCAGGCTGGAGCCCGTTGAGCGGAAGGAGTGGGCAGGATGATAGGGGGTTAGGAGGTCGCACAGGTAGGGGGAGCAAGACCCTGGAGGGCTTTGAAGGTGAGCACCAGGATCTTGACCTGCATTGTTTGTGTGATGGGAAGCCAGTGGAGACGGGCGAGGATGGGGGTGATAGGGTCACAGAGCCTGGTGCGGGAGAGGACGCGGACTGCAGAGTTCTGGATGATCTGCAGCCTATGGAGGGAGGAGCTGGGGAGGCTGACAAGCAAGGAGTTTGCATAGTCAAGCCTCGATGTAATGAATGTAAGTATGAGGGTTTCACAGCCTGCGGTTTGAGACAGTGGCGGAGCTGGGAGATGTTGCGGAAGTGGGGGAAGATGGAGCGGGTAATGGCACGGATGTGGGGTAGAAAGGATAGTTGAGGGTCAAAAAGGATGCCAAACTTCCAGACTGCCTTAGTAAGGTGGAGTGTGCATCCATGGATGGTGATGCTGTCACCGCCTGAGGTGTGGACATGCTGACGAGAGCCAATCAGGAGAGCCTCAGACTTGTTGAGGTTCAACTAAAGAAAGTTAGCTCTCATCCAGGACTTGATGTCCGACAGACATTCAGTCAGGACAGCAGTGATCCTGGAGTTAAGGGTGAAGGCAGAGAGGTACAGTTGGGTGTCATCCGCATACATGTGGAAGTTGACCCCATGTCTGAGGATGATGTCACCAAGAAGGAGCATATAGATATTGAAGAGGAGGGGACCAAGGATAGAGCCCTGAAGAACCTGCATGAGACTGTGCGGGGGCTAGAGGAGAAACCGTTTGTGGAGATGAAGTGGAGGCGATGTGAGAGGTACAATCTGAACCATTCAAGGACAGACCTGTGAAGGTTGAGGTGAGAGGAGAGGCGGTGGATGAGGATAGAGTGGTCAACGGGGTCGAAGGCAGCAAAGAGGTCAAGGAGGACAAGGAGTCAGAGGGAGCCCTGGTTGCAGATGGACAGAATGTCATTTGTCACTTTGACTAGAACTGTTTCTGTGCTGTAGGCGGAAACCCGAGAGCAGGGATTTGTGAAGTGAGTGGCAGGAGAGGAAAGAACGAATCTGGGAAACCACAACTCATTGGAGAGGAAAGGGAGGCTGGAGATGGGGCAGTAGCTTGAGATCAGTGATGGGACCAGGGAGGGTTTTTTAAGGATAAGAGTGATGACAGCCATTTTTAATGGGGTGGGAACAGTGCCAGTGGACAGCAAGAGATTTATGATGTCTGTGAGTAGATAGGCAAGCAGTTGGAGCTGGGAGGAAAGGAGAAGGGTAGGGATGGGATTGAGGGAGCAGGTGGTCAGTTTCATGTGGGTTATAGTGGTGGCGAGAGAGAATGGGGAGACAGGGTTGAAGGTGTGGAGGGAGGGATGGGTAGGGGCCGGGATGAGAGGGAGAGATGGGGCAAGGGTAATAGATGGAAGGGCAGAGGAAGATGAGCAAATCCTCTCAACTTTTGATTCGAGAAAGTTCAGCATTGCATCACAGTTGGAATTGGAGCTGAGGATGGGTGAGGCATGAAAGCGTGGTCAGAGGAGCCGGTTGGTGATGGAGAAGAGAAGCCTGGTGTCCTTGGCCTCCAAGATTGTCTTGGAGTAGGACAACGATTTAGAGGAGGAGAGTGCGGTTAACTTCGATTTAAGTGCCTTCAGCGGCACTCATTTGTGCTTTAAGGGAGCAGAGGTGGCTGATGTACCATGGTGACTTACATGAGTACGAGATGGTTCAGGAAGCGAGGGGAGCAAGGGAATCGAGATTGGAGGAGAAGGAGCTGTGGAGAAGAATGACGGAGGAGGATAGATCATTGCGGGAGGAAGTCCAGAGGGGAAGGAGTTCAGATGACTCCAAGGCTGAGAGAGAGGGAGGGGAGATTTTTTTCCAAGGGTAGTAGGAGATGGAATTGGGTTGGGTGGCGGTGGGATTGAGGAGTTAAGAGAGATGAAATATTGGTCCGAGATCGCTTTGTCGATGGTGGTGAGGTCCAAGACGGTGAGGCCCCGAGTGATCACCAGGTCGAGGGGGTGGCGGAGTGGATGTGCAGGAAGAGTTTGAGGGAGGAGATAGGGGAGGAGAAGTCAGCAGAGGTAGAGCAGGAGGTGGTAAAGTGAAGGTTGAAGTCGCCAAGGATGAGGAGGCGTTCTGAGCAGAAGGAGTGGGAAGATAGGAGGTGGAGATGTTGGGGAGGAAGGTGGGGGAGGGCTGGATGGGGGGGTGGTAATAAGTAAGGAAAATTTTGAGGGAAAGGTTGGAGGGGTGATATAAAGTAAGGTGGTCAAAGGAGGGGAAGGTTCCAGAGGAGTAAGGGAATAGGCCGAGCAGGGACCCGGAGTTGAGAGCCACCCCGCCACCACTACGGTTAGGTCATGGGGTATGATGGAAGGTGTAGCTGGGTGGTGAGGCCTCTATCGGGAGGAAGCTGTCACCTGGAGTGATCCAGGTTTCAGTGAGGGTGAGAATGTCAATGTTTTCTTCGACAATGAGGTCTTTGGTGGTGAGTGTTTTATTGGAGAGGGAGTGGACATTTTGTAGGCCAATGCGGCATTCGTGGCATTTACATTTCACTTAAGCTGTTTATCTCTTGGACGGCAAATTATATTATGTCACCACAAGAGTTGCATCTTCATCTAACGTACAAAAAAAATCTACAGAAGTTGGGAATGTTGACATTGTAGAAGAGAAGGCCCAGAGGAGATCTTATTGAAGTCTTCAGAAGCAAAAGGCAAAGATAAATTGAAGCCTAATAATGTTGAAAACACAATTAGAAGAAAGGATACAGACTGAAGCTAAGAAGAAGAAAGGTGAATGAAGGGTTCTGATTAATTTACTCTAAAAAAGGAATGATGAATATATGACACAAGGAGGTAGATTGTATAACAACAACAAGATTACATTTGTATAGCGCCTTTCACATTGGGAGGATGTCCCAAGGTTCTGGACAGAGTACAGAATTTCAGACCCGAGCAGGGGTCAGGGGGAGAGAAGGGAGGGGAGGGGAGTGGCCGATGGCATGGTCGATGAGGGAGGGGTCTTGAGGCAGGAATTGAAGGAGGCTAAGGAGGGGGTGAGGCGGAGTGGTTGGGGGGATGGAGTTTCAGAGGTTGGGGGCAGAGTGGCTGAAGGCTCTCCCGCCAATGGTGGGGTTGGTGGGTCGGGGGACGTGGAGCAGGCCGGAGCAGGTTGAGCGGAGGGAATGGGCGGGTTTGGAGGGAGTTAGGAAGTCGCAGAGGGAGGGTGGGGCAAGGCCATGGAGGGCTTTGTAGGTGAGGACCAGGATCTTGAACTGGATCCCCTGAAGGATAGGGAGCCAATGGAGTCGGGTAAGAATGGGGAAGATGGGGTCACGGAGTTTGGTGCAGGAGAGGACACGGGCTGCAGAGTTCTGGATTATCTGCAGCTTGTGGAGGGAGGAGTTGGGAAAGTTGACAAGCAGGGTGTTTGCATAGTCGAGCCTGGATGTGATGAAGGCATTAACAAGAGTTCATGCCCCACCCTACCTCTGAGAATGAATGAGTGAATTTAAGTGGGAATTGGATTTTTTGTCAAGAAATCAATTGAAGGGTATAAGAGTTACAGTTTTTTGCTTTACATTGGCAAAATTATCATTTTTCAATTCAATGTAAAAACCTGCATTTACCAGGGCAGATTTGTACATGAGGTGCAAGCTTCACTTTGGAAACTTTGAAGTGGATTTGAATTTCTCCCCATCTTTGCTCTTGTCACGAATGGAGCAATCCCAATGCCACCCTATCTGAGGTGTCAGCCTGGCTCAGCATGTGTCAGCCTGGCTCAGCTGGTAGCACTGTTATCAGGTGGACGTTAAACATCCAATGGCACTATTCAAAAAGAAAAGGTAGACAAATGTGAAGTTTCGGAGGTGGTAAAATATTAAAAACAAGTGGAAGAGTAGAGGGACTTTGAGGTTAACGTACATAAATCTTTAAAGGTGGGAAGACAGGTTGACAAAGAGGTCAAAAAAGCAAATGGAAAAATTTCCTAACCTCCCTATCTTCTTGTTTACAATTTTCTTAAACTGATGTGATGGTGATGCTGTCAGCTCTTGAGGTGAGGAGGCGTTGACGGGAGCCAAGCAGGAGGCCCTCAGTCTTGTCAACTTTCAACTAGAGAAAATTGGTTTGATGTCTGACAGGCATTCCGTCAGGACAACAGTGTAAGTGGTCACTGGGCCATCAAGAATCTCGCAAAGACTATTGCCCCCTTCAGCCATTGCTGAATGGAGGTGGTTGTTTAAACAGGTTTGACTGTAATGGGAATTCAGAGAAGAGTTGTAATGGTTCAGTGGGATTTCTAAAGGATTCTCCAATATAGAATCCCACGAGTAGTCCCACATTCTAGACTGAGATTCGCTCGTCTCTGTTTTGATATATATTTATGTCAGTGATCTGCAGCAGAGAAAAGCTACAGAGAATCAAAGTTAGAAGCTAACACATGACAGATGCCACTTTGGTCAACTCCCAGACAATTTCTCATTTATCTCCAAAAACATCTCTCATCTTTTAAATGCTGGCACTCCATAAAAGTTAGCTATAAACAGCATTATCGCTTGTACCTTATTGAGAAAATAATGGCAATACACACCTGGTGGTCCTTTTATTATTGTTACCTTAATTATTGTATGCAATATCAAATATGAAAACATAGTTTCATTGTAATTTTACAATAACTAAAGAAAATTGCATGTTTTAAAATATTGTGGTCAAAGTCTTGCACAAATTAATAAAACCATCTTTTTGTGTCAAGGAGGTGTTAGAGAGATGAGATTCAGTCTGAAATATATTTTCTAATTGCCGAAGCCCCAGTTATGTCAGCTCAGAATTTGTTACAGAATCTATGCTACTGCACTTTCATTATTAATAGCTATTTTGGTCATTCTGCTCTGGAGAGGTTGAAGGTGAAAAAAGAGCAAGACTAAATGTGATCTCAAGCTGTAACATTGTCACTGTTACATGATTCGTGACCTTTCAGAAGCAGCAAATTAAGGTCTTGTTGAAGGTAAGTCAATACATAGAAGTGGGAAGATTAATTTAATATTAGGTTGTTTAATTCAGGTCTGACCTGGCATTGAAGCTAGTGGCAAATGGAAACATTGCCATGTAGTATTTTTTGTTTGAAGGTATCCTCTTTTGTTTATTTGTGCTGAGTGCCTTTGCCTGGGTTACTTTGCATCTGTAGTATTTCCATTCTTCATATGGGTCAGTATTATCAGGCTCTCCCCTGAGAAAGTGGATTTTATTCCAGTGAAAGGAACTGTATAAGGAACTATAGACCAGTTAGTCTGACTTCAGTGGTGGGGAAAATTCTTGAGTCCTTAATTAAGGATGTCATTATGGGATTCCTGGAAAACCATAACAAGATTAGGCAGAGTCAACATGGCTTTACAAAAGGGAAGTCATGCTTAACGAATCTTTTAGAGNTTTTTGAAGATGTATCTAGCCGGTTAGATAGGGGGGAACCAGTAGATGTAGTATATTTAGATTTTAAAAAGACATTTGACAAAGTGCCACACAAAAGGCTATTGCACAAGGTTAAGGCCCATGGGATTAATGGGAACATATTAGCATGGATTGAAGAGTGGCTAACGGGTAGAAAACAGAGAGTAGGGATAAACGGGTCATTCTCGAATTGGCAGGATGTGACTAGTGGAGTGCCACAAGGATCAGTTGTGGGCCTCAGCTATTTACAATTTACATCAATGATCTAGACGAGGACATTGAATGTAACGTATCTAAATTCGCGGATGACACTAAACTAGGTGGGAGAGTAAGCTCTGAGGATGATGCAAAAAGATTGCAATGGGATATAGATAGGCTAGGGGAGTGGGCGAGTAGGTGGCAGATGGAATTTAATGTGGGGAAGTGTGAAGTTATTCACCTAGGTAGCAAAAATAGAAAAACAGATTATTTTCTAGAGGGGGAGAGATTAGATAGTGTTAATGTTCAGTATGATTTGGGTGTCCTTGTACACCAGTCTCAAAAAGTTAGTTTGCAGGTGCAGCAAGCAATTAAGAAGGTGAACGGCATGTTAGCGTTCATTGCAAAAGGTTTAAAGTACAAGAGTAGGGAAGTCTTGGTGCACTGTATAGGGCCTTGGTGAGACCGCACCTAGAGTATTGTGTGCAGTTTTGGTCTCCTTATTTAAAAAAGGCCATACTTGCCCTAGAGGGGGTGCAGCGTAGATTCACTCGGTTAGTTCCTGGGATGAGGGGACTGACCTCTGAGGATAGGCTGAATAAACTAGGGCTATATTCTTTAGAGTACAGAAGACTTAGGGAAGATCTTATTGAAACATATAAGATTCTTAAAGGGCTGATAACATAGACACTGAGGGTCTGTTTCCCCTGGTAGGAGAATCTATAACCAGGGGTCACAGTCTTAAAATTAAGGGTCAGCCTTTTAGAACAGAGTTGAGGAAACATTTCTTCACTCAGAGGGTAGTGAATTTATGGAATTCACTACCCCAGAAGGCTGTAGATGCTCAGTCCTCGAACATCTTCAAGGCTGAGACTGGTAGATTTTTTTAAAAAAGAGGGTTTAGGGGATATGGGGATAGGGCAGGTAATTAGCGTTAGGTCTGAAGATCAGCCATGATCTTATCGAATGGCGGGGCAGGCTCGAGGGGCCGAATTGGCCTACTCCTGCTCCTAATTCTTATGTTCTTATATTCTAAGTGCAAATCATTGCTGCATTTGCAAAATGACATGTTATGGGGAAACTAAAACAACACTTCAGATATTGTCGTAAGATGAGATGTCAGCTGGGTGTCTGATACATGCGGAAACCCATCATCATGCTTAAGAGTATCCAAACCAAACTGAGAATTCCACGCATCCCACCTATACATGGAAAGCCCAGAGTTAGATTATTAGAATAAAATGCGCACTCTCTCCGCTGCTTACCTAATTCCAGAAAATATTAGGCGCAGGTTGGCAAGAGCTAAGTCTTGGGGACCCCAGAGTGTGTGTGTTGGTACTGCTGGAGTCTAACCAACTAAAACTACACAGCTTGCCATTGATAGCACTGTCTGCTCATAGGTCTCACTCAGTCCGAGGCAGTGTTGGAGGTAAGCAATGATGCACCGCAGTGATACACCTCACAGGATGGCTATTGCACCAAATGTGTAGTGTTTACCAGTGGAGCATGAAGAAGCGAGTACTACCCTCACCCACCCCCCCACCACACACCCCCACCACACACACACACCCCCACCACACACACACATCCCCACCACCCACCCACCACCACACACCCACCACACACACACACCCCCACCCCATTCAACCAACCTACCCAATCCCGAATAGTCAGAAGGACATGAGAAGCATCCAACGCTCAGAATTGTACTTATGTAACTAGGATTACCCTACCAATTGGAGCATTGGCTTGAAGATTGCCCTGTGCTGTAGAAATTAATTATTGATTCAGATCTACTGTTAGTTAGTGGATCCTCAGGTGACTTTTATTTCACACCTAAACAACTAATAGTTTTACATACAGCACTTTGTGTGTCAAATAATTCTGATTGTCAAACGGTATTCCCACGGAAACAACCATTCACATTTAGGGCTCTGTGGCTAGCCAATCAGTTTACACTGCAGTATTACGTAAACTGTATTATTTAAAAAGAAATACTCCTAATTTTGGATGTTCCTAAGTGGTGTTTCTAAAACTGAGCCTAAGCAGTTACAACAGCAAAGCAGTGTTTGAGGAGTGAACCATAGAGGAGAAACAAGAAACAAAAAGGCAAAATACTGCAGATGCTGGAAATTAAAACAGAAGTCGCTGGGAACACTCAGCAGTTCAGGCAGTATCTATGGAGAGGAAAGTGAGTTTATGTTTCAGGTCAATGATCTTATGTCAGAGAAAGGTTGCCATTGTCCTAAAAGCTTTCTTTATTCTGCTCCAACTTCTTGATACTGCCTGTCCCCATCCCCGATCAGCAGTAATGGGATCTTGAAAACTGGTTGTGTTTCCAGATTGCTGGATCTTGAGAGTTTTTTTAAAAAAAATAATGAGAATGTTTGTTATTTGCTTGCAGTCTGTCAGAAGTCTCATTTACATCAGAAACGACTCTGAAGTGATAGGGAATTTCAAAGCAGGTTTATGCAGGCTTCCAGCGGCGAATGGTAAGTACTAAATCCTATCGCTCTTATGAACATCATGTTATTATCATGGTGATTGCAAGAGTGGGTCAGGCTAAGGCTTATTTATGTGTAAAACCAGAAGTACTGAGAATGCGAAATTCAAAGTAAAAAAAGTCAGTGGAACAGGGAAATATTTCTTCACTGTTATTTACCACAGACCTGTTAATAGGTAAGTGCTGCTCAAATATATGAGAGTCAACATTGTAGTACAATGTTCCTAAATTCATTATGTTCTTTAATCACCTCCGGGGATAATTTCGGATTGTTTTATCAACTGAAAGCTCTCCTTAATGACAGGTCTGGGACTAAACTACTAAATTCGAGACAATGGTTTCTCCCTATGGCTTCTCACAGTTAGTTTGATCACCATTTTTATACGTATGAAAAGCAAATGTAGCCAGAGGTAAGAATTTGATTCTCAACTCCCAAAATGGCATTTTTAGCCAGAGCTAAGATTTTGAATTCCAGACAAAATCTGTCATAAAAAACACCTGTAAAAAGGCACGTTTCAAACCATCATTTCTGCTCTGGATCAACCCTTATTTATCCAGGTGATCATTAATTATTTGGGGATCAGCCTGACACATGCAGAAACCCACAACCATGTTTAAGATTAGGCAAACCAGACTGAGAGTTGCAATGTATGCCACCCACGCACAGAAATTTCCGTATCTGGAATGGAATGCACACTCTGCCTGGAGAAACACATCCTATTTACCTAATTCCGAAGAATGTTCAGCTCAGTTTGGCAAGATCCAAGGCTTGAAGATCCCAGAGTGATATGTTGGGACTGTTATTCACCCTCTCTGAAGCTGAACGTTAATGAATAGACCACATCCATGAATACCGTAATTTTAACCAAAATTAAAAATAACTAATTCTGTCAATGGCACAAGTGTTAAAGATACTGCTTAGTGTGAAGTTGATTCAAAAAGGCCCAGATGTTTTCCAGTTCGATCCCTGGTCTGTGCTGAGTTACCATTTAGCTCAGTGGTGGCCAACCACCTATTTTGTTGGCCAATCTCTATGGTCGTCCAACAAAATAAGTGTCCTTGATTGAATATTTCTTGACTTATGGCATAAATCAAGGAATATTTAATCAACAACAATTGAACATAAACTTACTTAGACTCATGCGAATGTTCGGGGGATGTTTCTTGATGGCAAAACACAGGGTGGCCACCACTGCTTTAGAGGTGTACGGCCATTTTATCTTAGAATTGGAAATCAAACAGAATTTAGAAAGTGTTTAAATTCAGTCTTAATTTGGAAATCGGTTCTTTCTGAGAACTGATCTTAGCTTTGGCAGCAGTGGAACCATTGGGACCATTGGTTTTACTTTGGGGTAAAGAGACAAAAAATATTCAGCTAGCTTTCCTTCTCCAGACTGCTACCCAGTGACTTGTGCTGGAAAGTTTAGCTGTGGGGAGTTTGAGAAAGGATAAAATTGCTGCAACATCATCTGTGGTCAAATTGTCCGCCTGGATTTATACATGAAAATGCCCAGTTGGGACAGGTACCAGAGAGTGGTCAGCACATGATTGATTTCCTAAGGGATGAAAAATGATTGGTATACGATAGAGAGGCTTATCCTGTTGTCGAATTGATCAAAGCGCTTCACAAGATTTCAGTGTCAAGCGCACTGACTGCATTTGTAGGTGAATGCAGTAGCCAATTTGTACTCATAAATGTGCAACAAACAGCCATGAAGTGAGTGGCCAATTTTATCTGGAAGATTGTTGGCCAAGAACACCAGAAGAAACTGCCTTCTTTTTTTTTGTTTTGGTCAGCCAGGTGTCTGACACAACAACAACAACAACAACAAAATTACATTTGTAAAGCATCTTTCACGTTGGGAGAACATCCTAAGGCACTGGACAGACAGAGTTATGGACCCGAGCTGAGGGTCGGAATCGGGCAGGCGGTGAAGCAAGGAGATCGAAAGGATGGTCGAAAAGGAGGGCCTTGAGATGGGTCTTGAAGGAGGCAAGCGAGGAGGCGAGGTGGAGGACTGCGGGATGGAGTTCCAGAATATGGGGGCAAAGTGGCAGAGGGCCCGCCCACCATTAGTGGGGCAAACAAGGCGGGGGACGTAAAGCAGGCCAGTGCCCGCTGAGCGGAGGGAGTGAGCAGGATGGTAGGGGATTAGGAGATCACAGAGGGGGAGCAAGACCATTGCGGGCTTTGAAGGTGAGGACCAGGATCTTGAACTGTATCCTCTGTGTGATGGGAAGCCAGTGGAGTTAGACAAGGATGGGAGTGATAGGGTCATGGAGTCTGGTGCGAGAGAGGACAAGGGCTGCAGAGTTCTAGATGATCTGCAGACTGTGGAGGTAGGTACTGGGGAGGCCGAGAAGCAATGAGTTTGCACAGTCAAGCCTCGATGTAATGAAAGCATATATGAGGGTTTTGGTGGCCTGTGGTGTGAGACAGTGGCGGAGCCGGGCAATATTGCAGAGGTGAGGGAAGGCAGAGTGGGTCATGGCGCAGGTGTGGGGTAGAAAGGATAGTTGAGGGTTGATCAAGATCCCAAGGTTCTGCACTGGCTTAGTAAAGTGGAGGGTGCAACTGTGGATGGTGATGCTGTCAGCGCCTGAGATGAGAAGGCACTGACAGGACCCAATCAGGAGAGTCTCGGTCGTGTTGATGTTCAACTGAAGAAAATTAGCTCTCATCCAGGACTTGATGTCCGCCAAACATTCAGTCAGGACAGCAGTGGTCCTGGGGTCAAGGGAGGAGACAGAGAGGTAGAGTTGGGTGTCATCCATATATATGTGGAAGTTGATCCCATGTCTGCGGATGATGTAACCAAGAGGGAGTATATAGATATTGGAGAGGAGGGGACCAAGAATAGAGGCCTGAAGAACACCACACGAGATGGTCCAGGGGTTAGAGGAGAAGCCAGTTGTGGAGATGAAGTGGAGGCGGTGAGAGAGGTATGATCTGAACCAGTCAAGGCCAGAGCTGTGAAGGTTGAGGTGAGAGGATAGACTGGTCGATGGTATCGAAAGCAGCATAGAGGTCAAGGAGGACACAAAGAGAAACCCATCACAATTCTAAATAGGCCAGAGAGCTCCATTCATGCCACCTACACACACCGGAGTTCCCATGTCAGGAATGGAATACGCACCTTGTTTACCTAAATCAGTGGAGTATTAGGCACAGCTTGGCAAGGCTTGGGGACCCCAGAGTGTGCATTGTGATACTGAGTTTAAGCAGCTAAAACCACACAGCTTGTTATTGAATGCACTATCTGGTAAGCTTCCCGTCTCTTGTCCAGCTAGGGTCACCCTACTGTTAGGACTTTGGCTTGCAGAGTTAACCTGAACCGATAGGGAATAATCTCTGCTCCCATTGACCAGTTTGTCCTTCCAAATCCCGCCGAAGAGCCAACTGCCTGATTAGTCTGTCATTAGTAGTGCCCTTGAGCACTGTAGACCTGCCTGAATCAGGAACCGGACGACGGAGACTGCCATAAAAGATTGACTCAATCCCAACATTCCATTGCCAATCATATAATCTTGGAGCCAGTTTAGCTCCAGTGACACCCCGCTTACCAAATCCACCCCCCCACCCTCCCCCCACTGCCCAAAAGGTCAAATAGTTTTATGGGATCGTTATCAACCCCCTGAACAGGCACAGACAAGACTTCAGTTTAACGTCTCATCCAAAGTACGGCAACTCCAACAATGCAGCACAGCCCAATACTGTGTTAGAGTGCCATCTCAGAGTGTGAGCTCAAAGTCCGGACATGAGGCTTGAAACCACAATTTTCTGACTCAGAGGTGAGAGAGATATCAACTGAGCCAGGTTGGCAAATGTACCAGATTAATTAGCCGTTCACCTAGTGGGATTCTGTGTAAAATGGCTCTTGCATTTGCCTACTAAATTAATCTGGTGTGCATTGAGATATTGAAGCTATAAGTACTCTAAAAAGGCAAGATCTCTCTTACTTATTCCTGTTTTGCCCACAACATCTGCCAACCTATAGCTTTACGTAATGAGGTACGGGATAATGTTTTGCAATTAATTACCTTACACAATGCAGTGAGTCCATTGAGGAAACGGAGCACCAGTAAAATCATTAACTGCACATTAATCACCTTGAATGTTTACTGACAGGTACACAGATTGGTATTTGTGTCAAAAGAAGTAATTCCATGTAAGCCTCATTACAATTAAGATGTGATGCAGCTGTATAGTTTGCAAGTAATATATAATCCTAGTAACAATCCGAGTGGAAAGAAGAAACCATCACTGATCTTTAGACAAGGTTTTCTATTGATGGATCTTATTAAGTCCTTTTCCGTGTTCACAACATGATAAAGATTATAGCTTAATTTACCTCTCGGGAACAGCTTTGTAATGTGGCTGCTGTGTGCATAAACCCTGGTCGGCAGCTTATGTAAGGCTCCTTATTTGAGCAGTCCAGAGTGTGATCTTAGAAAGTGATAAATGGCCCACACCCAGCAAAACAAGGCACTGAGGAAACATCATGGATGAGCGCAGTCAGTGAAATGAAACTGGGTCAGATGTCATATTCACTTTGGAATATAGAAATAATTGTGTGCCTTTCAGCACCAAATATTACTGAAACAATTTTAAGCCACGGGCTGTAAATCGCGATGTGAATTTAACAACGGTCAATATCAATTTGGTTACCATAGAAACACTGGTCACCAAGGAGTTGTTGGAGAATTAGAAGGCACAGAGCTCTGTTATCATTGGTTGGCAAGATCCTCCAGTCTGCGTGACTATGCTCTTTTTGCATTCCTGAAAATAATTAATGGGTCTCGTATCCAGGGGTTTCTAATCAAATTCTTCAATTAAAGAATCAAGTGGAGCCTCCTTCCTTTAACCAGGTTCATCACACCACAAGATTCACCAACCCGTGGGAATCCAGGTTGAAAGAAGATGGAGTTGGCGGAAAGTTCCCGCAGGTTAGCACAATGTATTTTAGGTTTTCAGAATTAAGGAATCCCTTTAGAAATCACTGCAAACTACACCCCAGTGTAAACTCCATTATAACACAGCTTTGTTTTTCTTATTAAACTACCTAGAAAGTCTGAAAGAGGGAGAATAAGAAGTTGCATTCGTGTTGTTCCCCATCACGTCGAAAAGCGATCACTGACAGATTTAATAACTGCTTTTGCAAATAGAGCAGCCATTTGTGCCTGTAGAAACCTACAGACAGCCATAAAGTAAATGATCAATTAATCTAGAGGATTTTTCATCAGGACACTGGCAGAAACTCCCTTCTCTTTTTCGAATATGGTAAAGCCATCTTGGGATCTTTACCATAAACAGGCTTAGAAGATGGTACCTCCTTCAATACAACACTCACCAATACTGGACTTTGACTGCCACCCTGGAACAGTGGTGGTCAACCCATGGCCCACAGGTGGAACTGGCCTGTGGGGTCTTCAAGAATTGGCCTGCCAAACATTTGCACTAGTCCAGGTGAGTCTGTTTTAAATCAATGATTTGTTTATTTTTTTTTGGAATAAATATTTCTTGATTTGTGGCATAAATCAAGAAATATTCAATCAAGAACATTTATTTTGTTGGTCTACCAAAAAGGTTGGCCAACACTGCCCTAGACTGTATTCTCAAATCCTGACCTGGGCTTAAATGCACAATCTTTTGACCCAGAGTGAAGAACATTACCAAGAAACCATAGTAACAAAAGAATAAATGCCTCCAAGGTATCCCAGTTGATTGTTGCCACTTATTATGCTACTCTCCATTACTTTACTGAGGTTTATAACTGCAAGCTCCAAATTGTGATATTTCTCACAAATTTCTCAATAAATATTGGATGTGCTGAAGAATCTTTTATCGAATTTTAAAAAAGTTCAATGTTTTAGAAATCTAATATGGGATGTTAAACTGAGGTCCCATGTGCCTGTACAGATAGATGTTAAAGATCCCATGGCACTATCTAAAAGAAAATGAAGATTCCTCTGGTGCCCTGGACTTCAGTCCTCCAGATAAAACTCAGTCATTCACTTCATGGTTATTTATGGGACACAATCCTGTGAGACGTTTTGAGACCACCTCTTGCCATGAATCCCAAATGCAAGGATTATTATAATTACATATTTCCTCTGAGAAATTGATTAAGAATCAGTTAAAAATGACACCCCTATGTATAAAGGAAGAGAAAGTATATTGCAATGCCAAACAAGTGAAAGCAAAATAGAATGCCTCCGTATAATAATAATCCTTGCATTTGATATAGCACCTTATCATGACTTCGAGACTTCCCAAAGCACTTCACAGAATATACTGTAAAGTGAACTGACTATATTTTGTGGGCAAAACACGGCAGCCAATTGCGCACAGTAGTGTCCCACAAACAGTCATGGATTGAGTGACCAAATCATTACCATTATTTTTAAGGGATTATTAACCCCAGAAAAGTGATCCACCAATCGACTAACAACCGGTAAACACAGGCGTGTAGAGTGAGGAAACTTGCCCAATGTTTTGCCCTGCCAGAAATCAAACCAAGGTCTCTACTTATGAGGCAAGTGCTCTAACCATTGAGGTATAGGACTCCACACAATGTGCCTATTATTTAAGAACATAAGAAATGCTAGACAAAAAAAAACAAAGTCCATCTAGTTTGCCACCTTCCTGGCAGTCGCATGCACATATGTCCCAAACTACCTATGTACTATATCCCATAATGTAATTTCCTAAAAGAAAACTACATAATCTGTGTTTGAAAGAATCAACACTTCCTGCTTCAACCATCTCCCTAGGGAACCTTTCCCACAGGTTCACTATTCACTTACTGAAATAGTGTTTGCATAGATCCATTCTGAATTTACCCCCCTTCAATCTCAGGCCATGTCCTCTGGTTTTACTATTCTGGACAAGTTGAAACAGCCTGTAGTGATCTATATTGTCTCGCCCCTTTAGAATCTTAAAGACAGCAATCAAATCGCCTCTCAATCTTCTCTTTTCCAGCGTGAACATGCCCAATTTATTTAGTCGCTCCTCATAGTCCAGTCCCTCCATTTCCTCAATCGTTTTGATTGCCCTCTGTATCTTCTCAATTTCTCCCATATCCTTTTTGTACTGCGGCAACCAGAACTGTACCCAATACTCTAAGTATGATCTCACCAATGATTTATACAGTGGCAGGATTACCCCACTATTTCGGCTTGCTATTGATCTTTTGATATATCCCAACATCTGGTTTGCTTTACTCACTGCCAGAGAGCATTGTTGGGAGCTTCAATTTATTGTCAATCAGGACTGCCAGGTTCTTTTCATTGTCCATACATATTATTTTCCTTCCGTTCAAATAATAGTCCCTTCCTGGATTTTTGGTCCCCATGTGAAGTACTTTACATTTCACCACAGAGAATTTGATCTGCATCAATCTGTCCAATTCCCAAGTATGTTCAAATCCTCCTGTAACCTGTCTTGTTCAGCTTCGCAATCTACCTCCTTCATTAGTTTGGTGTCATCTGCAAACCTAGTCATTGTGTTTGCAACTACTAGTTTCAGATCATTTATAAAAATATTAAACAAAAGAGGTCTCAAAACAGACCATTGTGGAACTCTATTAGTGACATTTTCCCAGTCTGATGACATTCCCTGTTCCACCACCCTCTGGGTTCTTCCGGTCAACCAATTGCATAGCCATTGTAATATACCTCCACTGATTCCTGCTTTGTTTACTTACAGTAGCAGCCTCTCAAGACGAACTGTATCAAAGGCCTTACTGAAATCCAGATATACAACATACACAGCCTTACGCTTATCAAGCTCCCTTGTCACACTGTCAAAGAAAACTTGTAAATTAATTTGGCAAGACCTCCCCTTATGAATCCATATTGGCTATCAGTTATGATTTTATTTCTGTCCAAATGTTCCATGATTTTATCTCTAATAAGAGTTTCCATAATTTTACCCACAATCAATGTCAAACTTACTGGCCTCTAGTTTCCTGGGTCACTTTTGTTACCTTTCTTAAAAATAGGAGTAACATTTGCCTTTTTCCAGTCCCCCAGCATCTCTCCAGTATTCAATAATTTTTGAAAGATTTGTGCTAGCGTTTCAGCTACTTCCTCCCTTAGTTCCTTAAGGATCCTCAAATGCAATTTATCTGGCCCCTGAAATGTATTTACCTCAAGTTTACACAGCTGTTTGGCAACCATGTTGGTAGTGATATGAATAGTGTCTCAACTTTTCTCTGTGACATCCTTGAGTTCTCTTTCCAGATCAATCAGATAGGTTACCCGTCTCCTCCTTCGTAAAGACTGATGCAAAAAACTTATTTAGCGCTATTGCAGCCTGTGCAGCATTATTTTGTCATGTTTTCTCCTGAACCCACCTGCAGTGGCCCTATTCCATTGTTTGTTTTTCTTTTACTCTTAATGTAACTTAAAAAATGTTTTGTTATTAATCCTTCACATCTCTTTCCATATTCAATTCAAAGCTTTTCTTTGCCATTCTGATGCCTTTTTTGCAGTCCTGGCATGCCTTCTGGTATTGAATCTGACTTATTTCCGTACCATTTTCCTTCATGGCCTTAAATGCTTTTTTTCCCCCTCTTTATGATTTGCTTTGTAGCCCCGTCCAACCAGGCAGGAATGCCTTTAAGCTTGGTACCTTTGTTTTTCACATGGGTATACATTGTTCCATTGCCTTCATAATCACCTCCTTGAAGGAACTCCATTGGTCCTGCACTCCCATTGCCATATTTAAACCTGCCAGGCCCACTGCGACTAGGCTTCTCAAGCATACAAAAACCAATCCTCTTGAAATTTGGCAGTTTTGTTTGGGTTTTTATAGCCTCACCAACTCTTGTGATGTGTCCGCATTGTGTTCGCTGTTGCTTAATGCGTCTCCCACCTTTATGTTGGAGATTTGGTCGTCCCTGTTGCTCATTATCAAATCCAGGATGTTATCTCCCCTTGTTGGCTCTTTTACAAACATAGTCATAAAACAGTCTTCTTTTAACTCTAGAAACCCCTTCCCTATCTTACTAGTAGATACATTATTATCCCAATCAATTTCAGGTAAGTTAAAATCTCCAACTCCAGATCAAGGCTTTCACCCTGGCTTGGGGGTCTATAGCAAACCCCCAGTAATAGCTTACCTCTGTTGCCATCTTTTAATTCTACCCAAAGTGATTTTGTGTCTGCCTTTTCCTTTTTTATATCCTCTCTCACTCATGTCTCAATAATGGACCTTATATGCAATGCCACACCACCTCCTCTTCTCCCAATACAGTCCCTCCTAAACAGTTTATAACCTTCCAGGTGCATATCCCATTGATTGGATTCATTCTACCATGTCTATTTTCAGGCACTAGAAATACATCCGCAGCACCAGTGATGTGTGCTGCGCTGGGACCTAATGGCAATTTTACTTCTACACAAGCTTCACACATAAAAATCTTTAATATATATCTTGAAACAATTTACCTGGGAGCTACCATCAGATTTGGCAACATTCCTAGCTTTCTATTTGATTTCCCCATGTTCAAAGTATTTTATTTATTTTACTCTTACCTGCCCATTGGCTTCTGGGAAGACTGCTAAACTGGGCTTTCGGAGAATAAGGATAAGAATCCTTACATTTGGAATAGCATTTTTCACATCAGAGGAAGTCACAAAGTACTTCACAGGATATACTGTAAAGTGCAGTGACCGTGTATTGTGAGTGAACGTGCATCAGAGATCCCTGTAGGCAATCATCTACTTTTATTCCCTTCCTTCCTCTATAGGAAATCGAGAAGCTGCATTTTAATAGTACCTATAACATCACAATGTTTCAAAATGCATCGTAGTTATGAAAGTCACGTATGATGACTTCTTTGCATACAAACACAGCAGCTATTTTGCACACAACAACAACAACAAGATTACATTCGTACAGCGCCATTCACGTCGGAGGACGTCACAAGGCACTGTACAAAGCGCTACAAACAGTCCAATTAATTTGGAGGATTAGTCACCAGGATAACAGGCAAAACTCTCTTCTCCATTCAAATAGTGTTGGGGGATCTTTAAGGTCCACCTGAAAAGCAGGCAGACGGTACCTGAATTTAACACCCCATTTTGAAAGATGGCTTCTCCAATTATGCAACACTCCCCCATTACTACTCACAGCCAGAAGTGAAGGAACAGAATAAAGTAGGAATTTGGTGAGGGTTATTCACTTATCTGACCAGTCGTTGGAATTGGATGGAATAGTGCAATATTTCAGAGCTAATCTCTAAGGAAATACCACACTTTTTATCCAGTATATGAGTACCAACCTTCAATAGGCACTTCAGTCTCCAATACGGAGTCCTGTAGCTCAGTAGTTAGAGCACTCGCCTCGCAAGCGAGAGACCTGGGTTCGATTCCCGGCAGAGCAAAATGTTGGGCAAGTTTCCTTACTCCACATGCCTCTGTTTACCTAATAGTAAGTGGGAACCGGGGGTAATAATTTCTTCAAAAAAATGATAAATTGGTCACTTCAATCACAACTGTTTGTGGGACACTGCTGTATGCAATTGGCTGCTGCGTTTTGCCCACAGAATATATAGTCAATTCACTTTACAGTATATTCTGTGAAGCGCTTTGAGACATCTCAAAGATGTGATAAGGCACTATATCAAATGCAAGGATTAATATTATTATAATACACATAGGTTGTGTCAAGCACGTGGCTATGGATGGTGTACTGCTAACTTGCTCCTCACCAATACCGGCTCATTGGAAAAAAAGCCAGAGTTTTTGCACAGCATTATACTATGATTCCAAATGTGTGATCGATTTAAAGCTCACTTTTACTGGGGGCAGGAAATAAAAGTGACATAGCAAAGTCTTTCTGCACACAAACCAAAACTGGAACCCAAGAGAATCGGGTGGATACTGCACATCATAAAATTAGTTACATTTGACAACCTCCAATCCCAATAGGTTCCCATTCACCATGGGTTTCAGCAAAAGGTCAGAACTGCAGTAAATAACCCAAGGTTTCCACCTGCACAGAATTACTTGCCTTCATTACAAACAGCCTTTGGTTAGGCTCTAACAAGCTGAATTGCCTTTTAACAGAAATTCACAAATTGCTTTACTGAACACCTTTCAGCCTAAACAGAATAATACCATTCATTGAAGAAATTAATTTCTTCCTGATTACCAACAAGTCTGCTCACCAGTTTACCCAGTGTGACAGACAATAATAATTCTTACAAAACGCAAAATACTGCAGATGCTGGAAATCTGAAACAAAAACAGAAGTCGCTGGGAAAACTCAGCAGTCAGGTAGCATCTACGGAGAAAGGAAAGTGAGTCAAGGTTTCGGGTCCTTGACGCTTCATCAGTTCTGACGGTGGGTGGTGGACCCGAAACGTTGACTCAGTTTCCTTTCTCCATAGATGCTGCCTGATCTGCTGAGTGTTCCCAATGACTTATGTTTTTGTTTCACAATAATTCCTGCATTTGATAGAGTACTGAACACGGTGAAACACCTTGGAGAGTGGCACAGATATTTGCTGTAAAGCGTAGTGACTGTACTTGTAGGCAGACACAGCAACTAATTTACACACAGCAATGTCCCACAAAAAGTCTCAAAGAGAACTAAAGCAAATTTATCCAGAGGATTGTTATCCAAGACACTGGGAGAAATTCCCTTTTCTTATCAAAAGTGCCTTAGGGTGTTTAATGTTTTTTAGAACAGCCAGACAGGATCTCGGTGTAAAGCCGTAAATGAAGACATTTCCCTAACAAAAAGATCATTTCATTTAGCAATAAAATGACCCTGAGAATATGTTCCTGCATTCAACCTTACTGCAGTGAATACACATTTCAGGCAATTACACTAACAGTAGCATTAACATCATAATAGTCAGATTTATAGTCAATTAGATGAAGGGTAACATTTAGACTGGATATTTCCATGTGAGATTCAATACAATACAAAATTACATTTGTAAAGTGCCTTTCGTGTTAGGAGGGAGGACGTCCCAAGGCACTGAACAGTCAGGGATTAGGATCCAAGTAGGGGGCTTGCGGTGTTGAGATCAGGGAGGGTGGAGGGCAGAGAGGGTATGAGGTTGGCCAAAGGCACGGTCGAAGAGGAGGATCTTGAGGCGAGCCTTGAAGGAGGCAAGGGAGGGAACAAGGCAAAGGGAATCTGGATGGAGTTCCAGTGAGTTGGGGCACAGAGGGTGAAAACCCGACCACCAATGGTGGGGCGGGCTGGTTGGGGGACATGGAGCAGGCCAGAGCCTGCTGAGTGGATGGAGTGGACAGGATGATAAGGGGTTAGCAGGTTGGAGAGGTAGGAGGGGGCGAGGCCATGGATTGCCATGAGAACGAGGATTTTGAACTCTATCCTCTGAGTGATGGGGAGCCAGTGGAGCCGGGCGAGGGTGGGGGTGATGGGGTCACAGAGCCTGGTGCGTGAGAGGACATGAGCTGCAGAGTTCTGGATGATATGCAGCTTGTGGATGGAAGAGTTGGGAAGGCCAACAAGCAGGGAGTTAGCATAGTCGAGCCTAGATGTAATGAAGGCATGTATGAGGGTTTCAGTGGCCTGATGGGTGAAGCAGTGTCGGAGATGTGATAAATTGGATGTGGTATTTCAAATTCAGTCTCCTCTGATTTTGCAGTTGCCCACAAAACATAGTCACTGCATTTTACAGTATATCCTGTGATGTGCTTTGGGACATCCTCCTGATGCGAAAGGGGCTATACCAAATGGAAAGATTATTATAACTTATTATTATAATCTTGTAGTCATTAACTGCCATATTAATTGTATGCACTGAGTACACAAATCCAAGTTCATTATGTGTACCATAAACAACAACACCACCTTGCATTTATATAGTGCTCCTCACACAGGGTAGCATCCCAGAGCATTTGACAATGGCAGAGCACAACGCCAAGCTGGGGAGAGGTGACTGTAGGCACAGTCAAAGAGGAAAGTCCTCAGGCGTGACCTGAAGATAGGTAAGGAGGGGAAAGGCGGAGGGAGCGGGTTCCAGAGTTTCAGGGCATAGTGCCTGAAAGCGTGGCCACTGATGGTGGGATAGGGGGCATGAGGGACAAGCAGGAGGTCGAAACCTGAAGCATCTCAGCACAGACGCCTGAGGCACTCCCATGCAATGCCTCCCCCATTTCAGCAAAAACCAGCACCTCAGAGACGTCGACTCTAGTAGGAGATTGATAGTATCAATAGCTGACATCAATGAAACTGATTCTTACATTATAAAATGTTCTTGTTCATGAGACATCAGACTATTCCATTTAGTTATGGTTGATAAAATGTATTTTATTGTAAATCTGAGTTTTATTATTCGTGTATTTCTCCTCAGGCGAGAACTTTACATTGTATTTAGTTTTCATTTTATTTCTGTGTTTCTTTTATGTTGTCAGAAATTACTTTTAATGGCCAAAATTCTGATGAGGCCTCTACAAAAAAAGACTGCTACACTAATTGGGCAATAAATGTCAGCAGAAAGCAGCTAGTTTTGAACGTAAGCCAATATGTTGACATCTAATTTTAAGTCTGATCAATGAGAACTGTGACCATATTCAGCAGTTCAGTGTTAGGTATAGCTTAGGCCAGACAATGGGAAGTACCATTGCTGTGCGCAAATTGGCTGCCACAAAATACGCACAGTCACACAACTTGACAGGATATCGTTTCCTTTCTACCCCACATCTGTCCTGACCCGTTCTGCTTTCTCCCACCTCCGCAATGTTGCCCCGCTCTACCACTGCCTCTTCCCTAAGGCCACTGAGACCCTCATCCACGCATTCATCACTGTATCATTACTTGCTATGATAGCTAAAGAGATTCCTCTGTCAGGGAAGGAAGGAATACTCTGGACAGGATATGAAAGAAGCACACTGAGGCAGCTAAAAGGACTGTGAGTTAAGCACATTGGATAACCAAATGTGGTGAGATGCAACACTGCGTTTTAATTATATTATTTAGTACATATTTAGTAAATATGGATTTGTTCTAATTGGCTTCTAAAGTAAGCCTCCTATTGAATTTAAACTGCTCGTCTATGTCATGATATCTGCCTTTATGAACTATTTGGCAACATATTGCAAGAGTCCATCCACTTCCAGTAACACCCAGCTCACTTGTTTGCAGGGTGACAGTACAGTCACAGAAACAGCAATTCTGGTAAATCTGACACATCATAGAAAGCAACATGGTCCTCCGTACCATTCACATCATTGATCCAAGTCCATAGCAAATAAGAGACGACAATGGTGAAATGTGGAATGCCCTACTAAGTAAGGTGATGGAAGTGGAGTCCATTGCAGCATTCAGGAGGGAAGTAGACAGGCATGTGTAAGAGAGGGGCTTGAAGGGGTAGGGGGATAAAGCAGGATTGAATTGATCTGCTTGTTCTGTGAGCTAGTGAAGACTCGATGGGCTGATGGCCTCCTTCTGCACTGTAGATTTCCATGTTTTTAATTATTACATAGAAATTGGGGTTTAATTAATCACTTTTTGTGTTATGCATTTCTGGGGTGGAAAATGCAATGCTATTTATCATTGTGGAATCCTGTAGCTTAAGGAGTTACTAAGGTTAGAGTACTTGCCTTGCAAGCAAGTGGACCTGGGTTTGATTCCTGGGCAAGGTGAAACGTTGAGCGATCTTCCTTACTACACGTGCCTCTGTTTACATAGCAGTAAGTAGAAGCCCATTTATTAGTCGATTGGTGGATTGCTTTTCCGGGGCTAATAATCCCTTCAAAAGAAAAATAATAGTAATAATTTGGTCACTCAATCCATGACTGTTTGTGGGACACTGATGTGCGCAATTGGCTGCTGCATTTCACCCACAAAATATACATTCAATTTTCTTTGCAGTATATTCTGTGAAGCGCTTTGATACGCCTTGAAGACATGATAAGACACTATTTCAAATGTAAGGATTATTATATTATTATATAATAATATTAATCTTTGCATTTTGTATAGTACTATAATGTTGAACATCTCAAAGTGATTGACAAAGTGTAAAGCAAGTGTGGTGACTGCATTTGTAGGCACATCACATACTGCATTTTCGCCATACTGTGCTTATTTCACTTGTTAAGCTATGCTGCATTATGGAAAACTCACTGTAAGATTCAAAGTGTTTAGTTGACTGAGAGCTGTGTTATACATAATCTGTGTTTTAACAATGCTTCTGTGTATATTTCTAATTCATGCAACTTTGTATAAACTGCTTAGTATTGCAACAGAATTAGATTTTCGGTATTTNAAAAAAACATTTTCCATAAATTCACAAGAAATATATTCAACAGATTTATTTTAAATAGACACAAATATATCAAAGGAAGCTGCCAACACTGTTTTGATCAATCATTGCACAAGTAAAGATTAATAGCATCACTATGGGAGCAGCAATTAAGCACTTGTGGCAAACTGGCATGCATTCCGTCATATTAATGACACTCAAAACCTTGTTCAGTGCAGTTACTGGCAATATTGAAAACATTTCAATAATTCAGCACCAGAAGGAGACGTTTAAAGGGGGATCTTATAGAGATGTATTTTAAGATTTTTAACAGGATAAAGAAACTAACCTCAGAATAATTGTCTCAGATATGTCAAGACAAAAGGACAATGACAACAAAATTACATTTGTATAGCACCTTTCACGTCGGGAGGATGTCCCAAGGCGCTGGACACATAGAGTTACGGACTCAAGCTGGGGGGAGGGGTGGGAAGGTGGGAGGGCAGGGACGGAAGTAGGGAGATCGAAAGCACGGTCGAAGAGGAGGGTCTTGAGGTGAGTCTTGAAGTGCGAGGGAGAGGGCAAGATGGAGGGACTGCGGGATGGAGTTCCAGAGGGTGGGTGCAAAGTAGCGGAAGGTCCACCCACCCGCCAATAGTTGGGCGAGCAAGGCGGGGGAAATGAAGCAGACTGGAATCCGCTGAGCAGAGGGAGTAAACAGGGTGTTAGGGGGCTAGGAGGTTGGAGAGGTAGGGGGGAGCAAGACCATGGAGGGCTTTGGAGGACCAGGATCTTGAACTGTATCCTCTGTGTGATGGAAGCCAGTGGTGTTAGGCAAGGATGAGGGTGATAGGATCACGCAGCCTAGTGCAGGAGAGGACACGGGCTGCAGAGTTCTGGATGATCTGCAGTGGAGGGAGGAGTTGGGGAGACCAACAAGCAGTGACTTTACATAGTTGAGCCTCGATGTAATGAAGGCATGTATGAGGATTAAAGGGAAAGGTGAAGGGCCAGTTTAGGCAGGACAATAGGAAGTACTATTGGTGTGGACAAATTGGCTGCCATGTTCGTCCACAAAATACACACAGTCACACCACTTTACAGTATATTCTTGCTTTGAAGAGATCTGAAACATCTCCATGATGAGATAAGGACCTACATCAAATGCAAGGATTAGTATTGTTATATTTCATTATAGCGTAATCATTAGCTGGAGCAGATACAAGAAACAACTTGATGCTATAATGGTAGGAGGGCAAGGTGAGAGAATGAGATCAAATGAACTGAACTTCTCTTGTGAGATTAAAATAACGAAATTGTTAAAGAATTTGGAATCAGGGCCGTCCAAAGAGTGTAGTGGATGGAAGTGCAGTTTAGGGACCAAGACATCACTAGTTTGCATCTTGGTCCTTACTGAATTTTCTGCTTTGAGCTGCGCTGCGTGGGAAAGCTAAATTGGCCTCAGGGATTCTACGCTAATTGTCTCTCTGCAGCACCCTCCACTGGTTGTGCTTATATGTGGCAGCTGGTTGGGGAGAGGTCAGGCTTCGCTCAGGCCCCACTGCTGAGATGCCAAGACTCCTGCATAACCAATGGTCACTTGGGCAAGTTACTGACAAACAACCAGTGCCCAGCAAGGAGAAGCCAATGGGGGAAAAAATTAGAAAAGATAATTAATTTACACTAAATTTAAAAAAAAAGTTGAAATCTGATAATTATTGTTTATCCACAGAATATCCCACATTGAATTTTAATTTACAAAAAATACTCAGGGAGGATAATTGATCATTTGTTGACTGTGAAAAGGAAATGGATTAGAAAGTGGATGAACAGACCACTATTAATAATGAGACCGCCACTTTTTTTATTTATCAGTTTAGTCTATTTTTAGTTTGTAAAGAAACAGAGGTATTCGTATGAAGATGAATTAGGATATCCTGAAGATGAAAAAGTGCTCGGCTAGGCTTTTCCTTTTTCGCTTTGTTTTATCTCTTTGTTAACCTTTCACCTCACTTTCCTCCCCCACTCTTCTGTTTTCAAGGAGCATGACTCCAATGCTACTCTCAGCTCTTCTCAGTACTTTGTTCAAGTGGCCATCATTCACATGTGAGCAAGTCATGGTTGGCAGTTTACACAGTGGTGGAAGTTTCTGAAACAGTCAAGTATGATCCTGTGTTTACCCAACATCCAGGCACACACCACGAACTATAGAATGTGCAACACTTTAGGAAGTGATTCAACCTATTTGTTCTTCCAGAAGCCATTTATCCCACATCTGTTCTATCCCTTACTCTCAAATACCCGTCCTCCAAATGTGCTTGCCCAATTCTCTTTTCAATGCCCCAATCAACTCTGCTCAACGGGCATCCTTGTCAAATCATTCCATAGTCTGACCACCCTCTGCATGAAGAAGACCTTCTGACCCTCTCCTTTTACAAACTTGAGTTCATGCCCTCTTGTCCTTGAAATCCCCACCGATGGAAAGTTTTTCACGATTAATTCATTCAAACTCTTTCCTTATCTTCCCTTTTCTTTCCCAGAAGATCATGATCCTCATTCTCACTTTTGATTCCCTCTGTGAATTTCTTAAATCCTACCGAACCAGACGCTTGCTTTGGTTAACAAGCACCAGCCTGCTTCATGTGCGCCACACCACTATTAGCGGTCTTTCTGCAACCACTCTCTGAAACTTCATTCCGGATTCCCTCTGACTCACGTGCTCCCTCGTCTCATTTAAGACACGTCGAGACCTACCTTTCTGATGATGTTTTGGTCATCTTTCCCATCCTCACTCCTCTCAGCTCCCACACCCAGCTCAGATGCCCAGACAGTAATGGGACGTTCTCCTGACACAAAAGGTGCAATATAAATGTAAATTAGTATTGTATCTCTATAATATGACACATCAAACTTCTCTGCTCCCACAAAAAGAGTGATCATAGACTAGTGATTAGAAGCAGGAAGATTAGCGATTTTCTTCTCCCAAACCAAGTGAGGGGTTTGGGAAGGTGGGAATGGATACAAATGTGGCAAATCGTAGTGTCTCAGCTGGCGCCTTGGCTGAGATCAACTAGCTCAGCACACACCATGATTCAAACCTGTAATCTTCCACTCTGAATGACCTAATGCTGCACAGGAGGTCCATTGGGTAGCCAGCAAATCTATTCAAGAACATAAGAATTTGTTAGGCGAAAGAAAACCGGGGTCCATCCAGTTTGCCTTCCACCGTCCTGGCAGTCGCATGACATGCCATGCCCCAAACTGTACATTAAATACCGAGATATTATTTCTGCATCCTGAGATGTTATTTTTCATTTGTTTATAAATATGTGATGCACTGATCCAGGTTACATAAAAACACATGATCACCTCACTTGTGCAACATATAAATGTGACAAAAATAACTCAGCAGCATGTTGTTTTTTTTCTCCCCCCCCCAACATCTTTTCATTTGCTTTATATCCTAGAAAGAACTACTCAAGGATGAGGATCTAATAAATTTTAATTTAAATATATTGCAGCTATCAAAATAAACTTATTGTGAATTAACATTCAGGAAGACACTCTAATATACAAGTGGAAGTGACCCAGTGTCAGAGATTTCATAATTAGTCTGTTAACTTATTATCTATTAGATTAAAGACATCACTGAGTGCTATCCTGGTGGAAACAATTCTCAGTGGCTGAGAGACATTTCACATAATCTTGAAAGTATTTGGAGAAACTGGATATTTCAATGTCAGCACCTTTCTTTAAAACAGTACAAATGCTGCCCAGAAGTAAGATAATTGAGGGTCTAATATGCAGTCTAAATTGAGAAATTCCTTCAGTAACACATATGGATTACCCAGATGTACTGATGGCAGACTCCCTCATCCCCCTCCGCCCATCCCCACCACCTGAAGTATTTTCAATGTGGGATATGGATTTTTCTTCCAGCCATGATATCCACAAGCCAAAGGTCAAATGTACAAACTGGTTTCATGGACATCAGCATAATAGTGTCGCGAGATCCATCCTAGGAGCGGTATAAATTCAGTATCATCTCTGAACAGTTATGTACTTTAGAAGCTCTAGTTTTAAAACAATGGGGCAAAACTGTGATAATTATGATATTGACTCTATTATGAAGCATTCTATTTTTCATTACCATGTTTCAAGCTGCGATGAAATGGAGATATAGCGCACTAAACAAAAGGTCCGAGAAATCAGTGACTCCACACACAATCTGAATTAATTTCCTGAGTTCAGAAAAAAAAACCTTCAGAATAGGGGCAGGAGGTATTACAACAACAACTTGCATTTATATAGCGTACTTCATGCAGATAGCGTCTCGGAGCACTTAACAGCGGCGTGGTTTACATTACATTGATGTTGAAACAGAGCTAATATATCAAACAAGCCAATAGTGAAAAAGCCACAGTGAGCACACTTCTGAACTTGTAACATTGATGATTGAGATCTAGATTATATAATTGAAAGTGTATAAAAATAAAACCACTGTGTATTACAGAGATTCCCTGGCTTTGGTCATGTGAGATAGCCGGAGGCAGCTTCCCTTTACTATATTTACAACAATCACTCAGGTAATAATGAATAGGAAGGTGTACATATATTGAAGGGATTATCTTGTTTAAAAATGTTCTACTCTCAGTTGTGATTTTTTTTCAGAAATAATAAGCAAATTATAGTGAATATAATTTAACTAAAGCATTTCACAAGATCACAAGATACTGAGTTAGTCCACAGTACTCTAGAACACTGCCGATAACAAACCAGCCAGCTTGACTCAGTGATAGGACTTAGAAGGGAAGACTACAAACTGCAGACTACATTGGAGGAAGGGATTATTCCTACTAAGATTTTGTTAACATCATAAGCCAAAGCCCTAAAGTGTAGGGTAGTCCGAGCTGGACAAGCAGTGAGAAGCTTGCCAGACAGTGCTATCAATAGTGCTATCAATATTCGTAAATGAATTGGAAGATATCTCCGCCTCCAGGGAGCAAAGTAACAGTTTGGTATAGGCTGGTGGGTAGATCCGGGCTTGGTTCAATAAACATTGTGGCATTGTGATTTGCATTGGACGCTTAAGCATTATGTTGCCTCTAGATTTTACCATTATAAATGCTCTTTATCAAGGCCAGCACATTTATTTGACAAGTAAAGAGTCACAATTACCCTCCCCACCTCAAAAAAAGTTTCACAGCAGGTTTTCTGGTCAGTGAGTTTTGTTTCAGCTTGGATGGTGATGTATTTCTGATGATGTTACATAGAAAGAATGTTAATTTTTTTACCCCTGCTATCACAACAATATAGTTTCAGACCCATATATGGAGAAATCCTGGAGCAGTCTTCTAAACTTTTGAAGTGCACAAATGCTGTGTTCTGGAATTACAAAACACAGTTTAGAAAAGAGTCTCCAACTACAGAAGAAAGGACCTAATGAGAAATAGTATGATATAGTCCTGTGGGGAGTCTTAAACATAGGCTTCCCAATCACAAGCATTATTTGTTCCCCAAACTGTTTCAGAAGTTATTGACTTTTTTATTATTGCCATTAGGAGAAAAACAATGTTTCTGAAATATTATAGGATGTGTTGTTTTCAGTTTCTATTTTATTGCTTTTATTCTCCTAGCCCGCAGCCCCCACTCCACCTACCCATCCTGCATGAATTTTAATCCTCCTCAGTTAAGGGAATAAAATGGCTAAAAGTTAGAGCGCCTCCATTACACTTTTAATAGCACTATTTGGCTTTTGCGCTATCACGAGATATACTTAAGTGATACACAAGTAAATATGACCGCACGGATTCTCTTTGCTCATTTTTTCTCTGAAAACCAGACACATGACAAAACAGCCTGTAGGGTACGCTCAAGTACAAGTGGCAGCCAGAGATGAGAATCAGTCTTCAGTCCACCAGTCACACTGTGATGCTTTGAAAATAATAATAATCCTTAAATCGGTGGCCAGGCTTTCAGCCTCTCTGCCCCCATGCTCTGGAACTCCATCCCACGGTCCCTTCGCCTCGCTTCCTCCTCTGCCTTCTTCAAGGCCGGTCTCAAGACCCTTCGCTTCTATCGTGCCTATAGCCCTCCGACCTCTCTGCCTTCCCTCACCCCTAACCACCCCTCCCCTATGCTCGGGTCCCGCCACCTGACTGATCAGCGCTTTGGGACATCCTCCCAACATGAAAGGGGCTCTATAAATGTAATTTTGTTGTTGTTGTTAAAATATAGCAATTCAGAAATCTTATTAGATTTACTTAACTGCAAGGTGCTTGGATGAAACGTTTCAGTACACTGCCCCGTGTGAAGGGCGCTATATAAATGCAAGTTGTCGTTGTTGAAAAGATGCACAATACTTGGTTATAACTTCTCAGATTTCTTGTGCAATAATTTCCAATTAAATGAAGTGATGACTGAGTGGCTTTTAGCTATCAGAGTGCTTGTTACTACACCTATCATTAAACACCACCACCTTGCATTTATATAGTGATTTTCAGACAGGATAGCGTCTCAGAACTCTGAATACACTACTTATACCCATTTATGAGCTCTATGCTATTGTAAATCCTCTGAAGCATTTTGAGGTATTTTGATGATGTGAAAGGAGCTATATCAAATGCAAGAATTATTATTGAACTTTGTAATAAATATGAGTTGTTTAACTCACTAGAAATCACGACTGAAGTTGCAAAGAATTAGATGACATGAAAATGATTGTTTCTTCCCATTAGACAACAAAGATCAGGGACATGAGAAAATTTCAACCTACAATATTTTGAACCATTTGCCAATTTGAAAATAACTTGTTATATCTCCAATGCTATAAATGACAAGCAGGATTGTGAACCACCACCCAGTGTTTAATTTCAATATTGAATTCTGTTTCCAATAGGTTGCAAACCCAAGACGTTAACTAGCTTGGAGCTATTTATATGGCAAGATCTGTAGGACGTCCACAATTCATTAACACTTTCTGTGTAACTTCACCTGGAGTATCCACACACAGTTTGAAGCCCTGTGGCCACTATTAGCAGAAATAACCAAGTGTTAATGTCAATTCAAGACTAATTAGAAGAAGTTTTACATTAGTTTGGTTTATTTAAAAAATAGTATATTTTCTTGGTAACGTGCAATCGTAACTTTGTACTGGTAGAGATGTCAAGGTGTGAAAGACTGGGGTCACATTCATTATTTATTACATTGAACTACATAACGATAATAATTTAATATATTGTAGCTCCTTATCACATCATCAAAATGTCTCAAAGTGCTTCACAGGATTTACTGCAGAGTGCAGTGACTTTATTTGTAGGTGAATTTTCCATAGCAATGCCCCACAAACAACAATGACAGAATGACCAATTTTATATGGGGAGGAGATTGTAGACCAAGACATCAGGAGAAATTCCCTTCTCTTTTCAAGCAGTGCCATGTGATCTTTAACATCCACCTAAACAGGTAGACCGGACCTCAGTTGTACATCTAACTGAAGTATAACATCACTAACAATGTAGCACAGCCCCAGGACTGTATTGGAGTGTCAGGCTAGACTTCGAGTTCAAAGTCCCGATGTGGGGCTTGAACTGACAACCTTCTGAATGTGATGGAGGTGGATTCCTCTCCTCCCACCAACAATGGCTTCCTGAAATCCAACCAACCCAACCACAAAATTAATACCAATATGATCTGACCTTAACTTTTCGGTCAGTGTAATTTGTTCCGAGCTCGAGGTCTCCACAATTCAGCGTAATGTGACTCAGTAAGGCTGACAACAGCCTGGATTAGTAATTAAACAATTGAAAGGTGTATTTTGAAAGTTCAAGCCCTATTCTAAATACAGGGAAGTTATTTTGTGAGAAAGCCAGAGCATTCCAACTGTTCTAAAGAACGTATAGATTAACAAGATGGAAGGAATAACCGATTGCATTTATATTTCACGTAAGGAGGACATCCAAGGTATCCAAGGCACTGGACAGTTGAGGGTTTGCATCCCACTCTGGGGGTTTGATTCAGGAGGGGTGAGGATCAAGCGGGAAAAAGATGACCGAAGGTGTGTTCAAAGAGGAAGTCGATTTGGACCTTGAGGGAAGCAAGGGAAGCAGCAAGGCGAAGGGTCTCCAGGATGGAGTTGACAGAGAATGGGGGCAGAGAAACTCCACGGTGTAAGTACAGTAGCTGCTAAACTGAAGAGAAAGAGGCAGGTGTTGAACTATATTTTCTGACAAGCATAATGAAGAATTGTTCTGTGTCCTCAGTAATAATTAGTTACCCTTCAAGAAAATCTTTGTTGCACATCTGTGCTGTGTCAGATGTTCTGCAATAAGCCAAGCATAGTAGGTGTGCAGGGAGACAGATGGACTCAGATCGCTGAGTCGTCCACTGAGGAAAGCAACTTACCTGCATTCCTTCATTGTTTATTCATTAAAAAAAATATTTGATGCTAACAATTAACACTTGCTGAAAAGCAGCTTCAAGCTGGAATTTGAAGCTAAAATGGCCTTTTTGGTTCTACCAAAAACAATAATAAATTGGTCATTTTCAATCTACGACTGTTTGTGGAACATTGCTGTGCGCAATTGGCTGCCGCGTTCACCCACAAATATATAGTCAATTCACTTTACAGTGTGTTCTGTGAAGCGCTTTGGGACGTCCTCCCGACGTGAAAAGCGCTATATCAAATGCAAGGATTATTATTATTATTATTTGTCTATTCAATTGTGAGCTAATTCAGTCACCCACAACTTGCAGTCCTGTAGAGTCTTGTAGCGTATTGGTTAGAGCACTCGCCTCACAATTGAGAGAACTTGGGTTTGATTCTCGGCAGGGTGAAACGTTAGGCAAGTTTCCTTACTCCACATGCCTGTTTACCAAGCAGTAAGCAGGAACCCGGTTGTCAGTCAATTGGTGGATCGCTTTTCCAGCAGTAATAATCACTTCAAAAAAGTAATGAATCAATAATAATTTGGTCACTCAATCCACTAGTGTTTGTTGGACACTGCTGTGCACAATTGGTTGCCTGGTTTCCCCCACAAAATATACAGTTAATTCACTTTACAGTATATTCTGTGAAACTGTGATAAGGCACTATATCAAATGCAAGGATTATTATTATTATTTCTTAATCTGTGAATAAAATTTTACATTTTGAAACTTTAAATCCAATCATACTGCCTCACAAACTTGAAGAGTTAAATAGTCAATTGACAAAAGCAAAAAATCTGAAGCAGAAAGTGAACAGAGAGTTTAGATTCAACTGTTTCGCCCATTCTCTCCGCTCAGCCGGCTCTGGCCTGCTCCACATCCCCCGACCCACCCACCCCACCATTGGCAGGAGAGCCTTCAGCCACGCAGCCCCCAACCTCTGGAATTCCATCTTCCAATCACTCTGCCTCGCCCCCTCCTTAGCCTCCTTCAAGTCCCGCCTCAAGACCCTCCTCTTCAACCATGCCATCAGCCACCCCTCTTCCCCTCCCCTCCCTTCCCACCTCCCCGACCCCAGCTCGAGTCTAAAATGCTGTACACTGTCCAGTGCCTTGGGACGTCCTCCCGACGTGAAAGGCGCTATACAAATGTAATCTTGTTGTTGTTTTACACAGAAAGTGGTGATTGTAAGGAACAGACTGCACAGGAAGGCAGTGGATATAGAAATACAATATTTGCAACCTGGATTTGTTAATATTGAATTCTGACGGTAAACGGATATGCGTCAAGCTGATCCAAGAACCTTAAGGGGGATATCCCATTATCACAATATATAATATATCGGCTCCCAAGTGAGAGGACCCAAGTTCGATTCCCAGGCAGGGCAAAACAAACCTGCCTGGGAATCGAAGTTTCCTCACTCTGTTTACCTAGCAGTAAGTAGGAATCTGGTCGTTAGTCAATTGGTGGATCACTTTTTCGGGGGTAATAATGTCTTCAAAAAAAATAATAAATTGGTCACTTCAATCTACGATTGTTTGTGGGACACTGCTGTGTGCAATTGGCTGCTGTGTTTTGCCCACAAAATATACAGTCAATTCACTTTACAGTATATTCTGTGAAGCGCTTTGAGACATCTTGAAGACGTGGAAAGGCTCTATGTCAAATGCAAGTATTATTATTATTATCATCCAAGTGCAGTCAACTCACTGCACACGGAGCATCATTTAAAAAGTATTTGGAACTGCCAAACAATGGAATTCTCCCCCACTGATGTAGAAATGGGGAGATTTCTACCTTGACCCTGTTCACGGAGTGTGCATTCATTCAAGGTTAATGCAGTACAAGACATTTCAGACAGTAAGCGGTACAGAAACACGGCTTCACGTCGTACAATGTCTGGTTTTGCAGATAATGTCCTTTGACTGCTGGTTAACATGGAAACGGACTTTTGAGTATTTCTGGATTGTTTGTCTGCTAAACAAAGCAGTCGATCCGACGTCTTGAACATCAGCAGCGATATTGGCCACTGGGGGGGGTGTTGGGACAGGGTGTACTTCCAGTCCAAGCGCTCCAGGATGCTACCCAGCGTGAAGGACGCTATATAAATGCAAGTCGTTGTTGTATTCAATCTGACAAATATCACGCGGATTAAACATTGGACTCCAGAGTTAGTAAATTCGTCATTAAATCACATTTTCACACTTGTGTGTTAATATTTAGGCATTGGTCTCCAGCTTTCCTTATCTAATGCTAAGCATCTTGCTTCAATTCAGTGAACAACGGTTGAAGATTTTGAGAATGACATTCAAGCAAGGGTAGAGATCCAACAGCCGTTTGTCGTACAGCTTAAGCAGATATTTGCTCGAGGATTATATTGTGAGTTGTTTGCACCTGTGATGTGGGCCACTTCATGCTCATTCACTAATACTCTAGATTTCCTTGCCCTACTCAGCTGACAGTATTGATAAACTTGTGACGTTTAGAGCTGAGATTCACCCAAAGCGCATTTCATTACAATTCTCCATGGCTGTTCAGTGGCATTTTCAACCATAATTTTAATTTTGTGAAATTTACAAAAATCAAACTGAAATCTGGATCGAAGTACAACAACAGCAACAACAACTTGCATTTGTATAGCACCCTTTATGCGGGGTAGCATCCCAGAGAAATCCTCTAATATTCAGTTACCTACCTACACTGTTGACAGGTTTCACAGCATCAAGATTTCTTCTCATGATAAGCATTTACAAAGCCATTAGTAATTATTGAACACTTGACATTTTTATTTTTTTCTATGAAAATGTTTCAGTGTTAAATACAAAGTGATACTTCTCTGAAATGAGCCACTTATTTTATATATTTTGAAAGCTGCAGTGCCACCAAGTATGATTGAAGGCGAATAGAGTGAGTGCCTGTTTTGGCAAGGTAATAATAATAATCCTTACATTTGGTATAGCACCTTTCACATTGGGTGGATGTCACAAAGTGCTTCACAGGATATACTATAAAATATTATATTACCTCTGGTAATAATATTTACTGTGTGTTTTGTGGGCGAAGATTGCTTGAAGCTCCTGTCAAGTGCCTGGACATTGGTGAACCACAACAGCAATTCGGCGGGGGAGAGGTGGGGGTGGAGGGGGGGCTTGGTGTGGTGGGGGGAAATTGTTGTTCTAATGTAAGTGCCCTAGATTATCAATTTCACTTTCTGCTGGAGTGTGGTGACATGGGTTTATTTCATTTATTTAGCAGTTATCTATTTAGCATTTATTTATTTCAGAATTTAGCATTGTCTCATCAGTGTTTGTGGAACCCTGTTGAGATAATGACTGCCATATTTGCTTTTCAAAACAGTTCATAGTAATTACTGTGAAGCACGTTGAAATGTTTGGTGAGATAAGATGCTATTAAAATGCATGCTTTTCCTTTATCATTCTTTATATTATTTTCACAAATAGAGGAAGGAGTTAGTAGGTTCAGACTATGTCAAGGGCACGATTTTGGAAGCTACAGCTGAAATCATATGCAAAGTTATGTGTTGTCCTAACTGGCAATGATTATATATTTTTATTTGATACAAATAGCAGGTTCATTATTTTTTGGTATTCAGTGATCTTTGAATAGAAGCATTGTAACATCATTGGCCATAGTTAGATTCTACAGAAGGAAAACACTACAGACAACCTTCCAATTCAGATTTTTTGAGCTGCAGCGATATGTCACAAGATGTTTATCAAAAGCTCTTAAACTCTGGAGGGAAGCAATTACTGACAATCCTTGTAAGAGTCTCTTAATTAACAGCAAGCTTAGCCCCAGTCTCTAGTTACTTTGAAAGTTAACGCATCTCAAATATAAATAGATTATGGCAAAGTGTCAAGTTCCTTCAAGCTCTTTTCAGTTAAGTATAATTGTTTCCCAAGCCATATGGTGCTGCAATATTGGCAATGATAATAACAGGAGGTAGAAACGTAAGGCATACAATAGCTAAAGTATTAGGTTAATATTACTATCCAGAATGGAACTTCTGTAAAGCATTTGTTTACATTCTCTAACATGGACACATTTATGTTGCCCTTCATCCCACACCCCATTTCCGTGACTTCAAGACACTGCTAAAACCCTACGTCTTTCCCTTTTCCCCCACCTCCTCTCCAGTTCCTCACATTCTACAGGGTAAATCTGTGAGATGATCCACTATGTGAAAATTGTCATGTAAGTGAAGTTGTTGCTATTGTTGTTCTGTTATAAAAATCACATCAGCAGGCAAGTACATGTTATTCTCCAGGGGTCAATAAATTTACTGCCTATTTGCTTTAAGCTTATGATGAGGAATCCCCATTGAATGCTCACATCACACGAGTGAGTAATGTTACCAACCAGCGGAGAGCAACTCTTAGTATATTTATCAACAAACCAAGAAACACCCCAATAATAAAGTTCAAACTTAAATTAATTTTGGCTAAATGCCTCCGATCCTGTCCAGTACAGTGTGGAATGCGGATTCTCCATATCCCTTAACATCCCAATGAAATCTTCATCTTCATCTTCAATGAAGTATTCAGCAGCAGAATGTTTCATTTCCGAATAGAACAAGTCCAATTTCCTTCACTTTATTTGAAATTTACTTTTCTTATTCCCAGAAATATTTTGTGCTGTGCTTTCTCAAGAACGTAGATATTCTAGCTAGAATTAGATGACCAGGAAAGAGTAGTTTTGCAGGTACTGGGAACTAACCAACATTGTATACAGTGACAATAATGATTTGTATTCAATCTTTCTACTACAACAACAAGATTCCATTTATAAAGCGCCTTTCACGTCAGGAGGACGTCCCAAGGCGCTGCACAGTTGGGTCAGGACCCGAGCAGGGGGAAATGGTTAGGGTAAGGGGAGGGAAGGGAGGGAGCGAGGAGGGGGGAAATGGTCAGGGTGAGGGGAGGGAAGGGAGGGAGCGAGGAGGGGGAAGAGAGTCGAGAGGGGAGCTGAAGGCACGGTCAAAGAGAAAGGTTTTGAGACCGGCCTTGAAGGAGGAAAGGGAGGAGGTGGCGAAGGCACTGGGGGATGGAGTTCCAGAGCCTGGGGGCTGAGAGGCTGAAGGCCCGACCACCGATGGTAGGGCGATTGGGGCGGGGGACGTGGAGCAGACCGGAGCCGGAGGAACGGAGGGTACGGGCAGGTAGGTAGGGGGATAGTAGGTCAGAGAGGTAGGAGGGAGCAAGGCCGTGGATGGCCTTATAGGTGAGGATGAGGAGCTTGAAATCAATCCTCTGGGGGATGGGGAGCCAGTGGAGGCGAGCGAGGGTGGGAGTGATGAGGTCCCGAAGCCTGGTGCGGGACAGTACACGAGCTGCAGAGTTCTGAATGACCTGCAGCTTGTGGAGGGAGGTGGCGGGAAGGCCGGCGAGGAGAGAGTCCCATAGTCCAGCCTTGAGGTGACAAAGGCGTGGACCAGGGTTTTAGCAGCGTGAGGGGTGAGGTAGTGCCGTAGTCTGACGATGTTCCGGAGGTGATGGAAGGCGGTGCCAGTTGTGGTGCGGATGTGAGGGAGAAAGGACAGCTCAGGGTCGAACAAAACGCCGAGGTTCCTGACTGGCTTTGAGAGGTGGAGAGTGCAGCCTTGGATGCTGATGGTGTCAGCGCCTGAGGTGCGGAGGCGTTGACGTGAGCCAATCAGGAGGGCCTCGGTTTTTCGCATGTTGGGCTGAAGAATGTTGTTTCTCGTCCAGGACTCGATGTCGGACAGGCAGCTGTCACGACATCGGTGGTCGTGGAGTTGAGAGTCGAGGAGGAAAGGTAGAGTTGGGTGTCATCCGCATACATGTGGAAGTTAACTCCATATCTGCGGATGATGTCACCAAGGGGGAGCATATAGAGGGTGAAGAGGAGGGGACCGAGGACAGAGCCCTGAGGGACACCACATGAGACAGTGCGGGGGGTGGAGGAGAAGCCATTTGTAGAGACAAAGTGAAGACGGTGAGAAAGGTACGACCTAAACCACTCAAGGACAGTGCCTTGAAGGTTGAGGTGGGAGGACAAGCGGTGGAGGAGGATAGAGTGGTCGACCGTATCGAATGCTGCCAATAGGTCGAGGAGGACGAGGAGGCAGAGGGAGCCCTGGTCACAGATGGTCAGGATATCATTGGTGACCTTGACCAGGGCAGTTTCTGTGCTATGGGCAGCACGGAAACCTGACTGAAGGGGTACTAATGAAGAATGGAGATTCCCCAGGTTTCCTGGTCAATAATCCCGCAAATACATTGGGTAGTTACTTTGTGACTGTTTGTCAGACATTGCTATGCACAATGGGCTGCCACGTTTGCCTACAAAATACAGTCATTATACTACAGTATATCCTGTGAAGTGCTTTGAGACAAACTGAGAAGCACTATATCAAATATAAGGGTTTTTATTATTATTTATGTAAGCCAGAAATGGTTCCTTTTAATACTGTAATCATACAGTATAAAAAGTATACTATACTTTTTTATATTTGCATATTGTCCCATCTAACACAGACTTCCTTCTGTTGCCGGATTGATCTCACACTAATTATTTTACATGAATCAGATTGAACTGAATCTGGCACACCCATAGGAATGATTCAAATCCTATTCAGCCTGAATATATTGTTCTTCATTATTTGTTGTGCTTCTTAATTTAGTATCAGCTGCACACATGGAGATTTTCCTTTCACATCATTTCCAAAGATCAACTCCACCTCACAATCTCCTTCCAGTTTGATAATTAATACTGTACCTCTTAGTGTGGTGCAATACAGGAAGTAGCACTTTAAAGGCCTAAGACATTGCCCTGACAATACATCCTAGTCCACAAAATATGCTCACAACTCTAACAGTGTTGTCAACTTAAGCAGTTTGATTTTGCAAAGGTGAGATCTGTCTAAATTAGAGTCCTCCTGTGCTCAGTGTGTTTCTGTCCACAGGGACGAGAATGAAATTGACAACAAAGGGTTTCATACATGCGGCCCTGAAAGGTAATACGACTGCTATCCAGTGCTAGTGATTTAGACCTGTTTCCCATTAATCCCAAGAAGCTGTGTTCGTCAAGCACTCAATTTGACATGTAACATTCATTACATGCCATGGAACACATGTAACAATGTTTGCCTACAACATGCATAGTCACTACATCTTACAGTATATTCCGTGAAGCACTTTGAGACTTCCACTAATATCAAATGGAAGGCTTAATATATATATTTATTATAATATTTCTTATGAAAAAATCAAATATTTGAGGTGATTCCATGGGCCTTTTTTTCATCCCCAGATTGCAGAATTCTCTACTGCTGATGTGGTTTCTCTGGAACCAGTGTCTGATCTCCCCCTCACCTTTACCAACCCTCATTCTCACCCTCCCCTCCCTCCCCCAAAGAAAAAAAGCAACCAGTGGTCAGTGGGTTAGTGCAATGTCCTTTCACATTTGGGGTTTGAGTTTTCACCAGACGGGATGGGTGTCTCCTTTGACAGTTGGATTCTAAGTAAGGGTTCTAACTGAAATGAGTTTGGACATTCTTCACAAGATCATCCATGATCATAAGAATGATCACTCAGCGCTTTGGGATGTCCTCCCAACGTGAAGAAAGTCTAGGTCCCATTTGATCTCATCATTCCAGAATACCCACCCTACTCTCTTTCCTTTACAGAGTCAAGTTGGTTCTTAAATCAGTCCAGTATCCTGGCCTCAACAACCTTTTCTGCTAACTTGTTCTAAAGTTATTAATCATCCTAACCCCTCCCCATTGAGCTTCTGGTCACTCAACTCCCCCTCCTCTGCCCACTGCCGGCTGACACAATCAAACAGTCCCTCTCCTCAAGCTCTGTCCCACTCCCCCTCAAAACCACTGTCATCACTCCTCTGCTTAAGAAACCCACCCTCGTTCCCTCCAACCCCACAAACGTTAGACTTCCTGGCCAAAGTTTTGGAACCCATCATCGCAAATCAACTTTGCTCTCACCTCTCTTTCCACTCCCTACTCGAAACCCTCCAGTCCAGTTTTCGCCCTGCCCACAGCACAGAGACAACGCTCATCAAAGTAACAAATGACATCTCTCTCTGTGATCAAGGCTCCCTCTAACTCCTTGTTCTCCTGAATCTCTCCACTGTGTTTGACACATTCAATCACGCTATCCTCCTCCACCACCTCTATTCCCTCGTCCACCTTAGTGGGACCGCACTAGCCTGGTTCGAGTCCTACTTAAATAATTGCCATCAACACATTTCAGAAATGGTTTCTCCTCCCGCCCCCATTTGGTCACCTGCTGGGTACCCCAAGGCTCTAGCCTTGGCCTCCTTAAGGGAAAGTCCTTATCTACATGCTCCCTCCTGTAGCTGATGTCCTGTCAACTTGCTTGATGCACATCAAGGTGTGGACGGGCGCAAATTTCCTGCAGCTGAATGTCGGCAAGACGGAAGCCATACTCTTTGGCTCCCGTCAACGTCTTCTCTCATGCGGGTCTGAACTCCTCAACCTCCCCGGGCTCTCCCTCAGAGACACCAAACCCGTGCGCAACTTAGGCATCAGGTTCGATCCCCAGCTTTCCTTTCTACCCCACATCCGTTTCCTGACCAGGACTGCTTTTTTCCACCTCCGTCACATTGTCCGCCTCCGTCCATACCTCTCAACAAAAGCAGGACTATTCCAATGCCCTCCAGCTCCACAATACACAAAATACAACTAATTCAGAACTCCGCCGCCCGGATTCTCACCCGCACAGAACTCCGTACCCGCATCACACCAGTCTTTGCCAGGCTCCACTGGCTCCCAATTACCGAATGGATCGATTTCAATATCCTCTCAATTATTTTCAAGTCCTTTCATGCCCTCGCACTACCCACTTATGTAATTTGCTTACCCCCCACTCCACCACTCTCTGCCTCCGGCCTCCTGTTTGTTCCTCATCGGTGGCCGTGCCTTCAGCCACTACGCCCCCAAACTCTGGAACTCTTTCCCTCAATCCCTCTGCCTTGCCCTTTCCCTCCCCACTTTCAAATCCCCACCTAAATACCTTCCCTTTTGATCATGCTTACAGTCACCTTCCCCTCCCTCTCACCCTGGCTCGGGATCAAACTCTGTCACTGTGAAGTTCTCCGGGACACTACCCCGCGTGAAGGGCACTGTATAAATGCAGGTTGTGGTTGTTGCTCTGCTGTCCGGATGTATCTGAAAGCAATTGATACTGTTCTCAGTGACTGTGAGTAAACAGCACAGAGCTACCCTAATCTGATAATAATTGGCAAACTCCTTCCTAAAGGTCACCAAGATGACTGGTGTAGGAAGTGGAAATGTCATTGATGAGGTAGAAGGTACTCTGCTGAGCCTGGGGCTGAGCCACTTTACTGGGGCGTAGCAAAAGCAGCTTTAAATTGCAAAATTCCCATGAAAATAATAATAATCCCAGCATTTGATATAGCACCTTCAAGACGTCTCAAAGTGCTTCACAGAATATACTGTAAAGTGAAATAACTATATATTATGTGGGTGAAACGCAGCAGCCAATTGCGCACAGCAGTGTCCCACAAACAGTCATGTATTATTACAAGGGATTATTACCCCCGGAAAAGCAATCCGCCACTCGACTAACAACCGAGTTCCTACTTACTGCTGGGTAAACAGAGACGTGTGGGGTACCAAAATCTGCCTAACGCTTCGCACTATCCGGGTATCAAACCCGGGTCCTGTCTCTTGTGAGGCGAGTGCTCTCAATAACATGCTACAGGACTCCACCATAGCTGAAATTGGAAATGATTCCATTCTCCAGAATTCAAATCTAAAACCTTGATGAGTTCCAACAAAAGCTCCCTGCAAAAAATATAATCTGAACCCAGATCATCTACCCATTGGGGCCAGCTGAAAATGATAGGCACAGCTCTGACAGCCAGCCCACAAGCAAAGTTTTAAATCCTTGGCAAGAGGGAGAAACTTTGACCACAAACGAGATATTAACTCGTATTGCTGGAGAGAAATCCATTACCTGGAACCCTGAGGAGAATCACATAGAAACACTGTATAAAAGTGCAAATTGTCTTTACTGTATTACTTAGGACACAATAATTCTTTCACCTATAAGTACAGTTAGTGACGGTGGCAATTAATTTATTCTGTTAAAGCACAGCAAGAATTGAAGTAAAATAAATCACCCAGCGTTAAATACAGTGAGATATCTTTATAACATGGCAATTTTCTCTCCAACTCACAGCATTACTTGCCGAAAAGAGTATTAGAAAAAGAGGACTGTGTTATCTAATAGACCTTTTCAGCTGCCCTCCAACTCAATTAACAGCTAGTGTTTACCTGTTCAATAAGTTGAAATCTAATTGGTAACCCTGCTTATAGCGCCCCATATTCTTCCAGCACTGCCTTTAATGTGTTTCCCATGTTGCTCCAGAGAAAGTCATTTTTCCAATTGTCAGGACATTGCTGCAGTGATGACAGTTATCAAATCTCTGCTGAATACGCTTTTCTCATCTATCTCCTCCTGCTATTGTTCTTTGACCCAACCACTGTCTCTCCCCCATCAGCAGAATATATTTGAGGATGATAAACAAATGTTGAAAGCGTTATCAATAAATGTTTGGCAAGGTACTGTTTGATGTACAATGCTAGCAAATTGAACTACAATTTTCCTAGCATTTAGCAGTAAATCAGAGAGCAAGCATTACTACAGCTTTACAAGCAAAATATTACTTACTAAGTTCATGCTTAAAGATGTTGCGTCTTTGGGTCTTTGAAGTATGCCAGAGTTTCAGACACCACTAGCACTCTTAAAAACAGAAAGGTTCCAATATTTTAGGCAGTGTTTTGAATTATTCGGAATGGTTGAATCTTGACAATCACATTTTCTGTTTGGCAAAGAAAATGTTATCCTAAACTCTATAAATCTTTGTATTAAAGCTTGCTCAGCCAGGTATTCATTAATTCGATCAAATCGAGACATTGGAACTTCTTTGTTATGTAAAAAATATTTATCCTTCCATTTGATATAGTGCCTTTCACATCAGTAGGATGTAGGATGCTGCAGGACGTGGAGTCCTGTAGCTCAGTGGTTAGAGCACTCGCTTTGTAAGTGAGAGACCTGGGTTCAATTCCAGGCAGGGCAAAACCTTGGGTAAGTTTCCTTACTCCACACGCCTAATAATAATCCCTCCAAAAACCAAAAACAATAATAAATTGGTCATTTTCAATCTACGACTGTTTGTGGGACATTGCTGTGCGCAATTGGCTGCTGCGTTCGCCCACAGATATACAGTCAATTCACTTTACAGTGTGTTCTGTGAGCGCTTTGGGACGTCCTCCCGACGTGAAAAGTGCTATATCAAATGCAAGGATTATTATTATTATTATTATTTATGTATAAAAGCCCTTCACAGGATTTATTGTAATATGTAATGTCTGTATTTTGTAGGAAAATACTGTAGTCAATTTGTTGCACAGCAATGTCCCCCAAACAGCCAAGAAGTGAATGATCAATATTATTAGCGAGATTGTTGGCCAGGACATGGGAAAAAATTTCCTTTTCTTGTTGAATTGTTCCATGGCATCTTTAGCATTCACCTGAATGGGCAGATGGTACCTGCATTTAATGTCTCATCCGAAGGACGCCACCTCCGTACAAGCATACAGTTAAAAGCACACTGTGGAACATGATGTGTCACACCCAATACATGGTTTATCATCTTCTAAATACAAGGTTATGATTTCCACAGCAATAAAACTGTTTTTTTTCCAAAAGAAGCAGTCATTTAAAAAGTGACTTTCACAATAGTTCAGCAATAATTGCAATAACATGCAATATATAACCCCAATTCCACAGTGTTTTACATAAATATGATTAGATTTCTAAATTGTGCGATTGCCTGCGAGTAGATCTGGGGTTTAATAATATCTGATGCTTGCACTAGGAATTCTGTACAATGACATGGACAGAAAAAGATTGGGGGCATTGCAATTCTACGCATGGATCAAAGTTATGCTTGGATCATATAGACTGTATTATAGAAGTATAGTGTATCAGAGAAGGCTCCTTACAGACTCTAAAGAGATACTGTCCATCCGTAAGCTCATTATCAAAACAAGCAGAAGGAACTTCATGATAAGGCTATTACCAGGCAGGATGTGTTGTAAACTTAATTTTTGATATTACTGTAAAAAAAATTCCTGTTTGCAGCCTTTTTAATCCTCTTCTGGTGGAAGCTACAGTTAAAGGTTTAGCAATGAGGATGTGTGATTGTTGCATATCAATTGATTCCATTATTAATACCATTTAGTAGGACTGGCTTAAAGTTCAATCATTCCCAGGCATAGATTTTGTTAAGCAACAACAACTTGCATTTATATAGTACCCTTTTTAAGGCGCTACATAAAAATGCATTCAGAGCATTTAACAATGGCGGAATGACGTCAAAGCAGGGAGATAACCATACGCACAGTTGAAGAGGAACGTCTTCAGGTGCATTTGGAAGTTGGGAAAAGAGAGGGCAAAGCAAAGGGATTGAGGAAGGGAGTTCCAGAGGTTCAGGAATCCCTCTAAATTATTAGCATTAAACTGTCTTAAACTATTTTGTGTTCTGTATCTTTATCCAACACCTGGGGACATCCTAATGTAATTTTGTATTGTATTGTATCTACATTTAAACTTTGCCGCAATTAAAAGGGTCAATAATGCACTCTAACAATTTGAGTATTTCGCTTTAGCTGTTTAATGTGGAGTCCTGTAGCTCAGTGGTTAGAGCACTCGCTTTGCAAGTGAGAGACCTGAGTTCAATTCCAGGCAGAGGGCGAAACCTTGGGCAAGTTTCCTTACTCCACACGCCTAATAATAATCCCTCCAAAAAAACAAAAACAATAATTAAATTGGTCATTTTCAATCTCCGACTGTTTGTGGGACATTGCTGTGCGCAATTGGCTGCCGCGTTCGCCCACAAATATACAGTCAATTCACTTTACAGTGTGTTCTGTGAAGCGCTTTGGGACGTCCTCCCGACGTGAAAAGCGCTATATCAAATGCAAGGATTATTATTATTATTTATTATTATTATTAATCATCAAATCTGTCCTATATTCTAGGTTATTCCAATAACACACTTAAATATACCCAACAATGTTAATTGCAACAACAACAAATTGCATTATATAGTTCCTTTCATATCGGGAGATCATCCCAAGATCCCATCCAATATTAAGATTTATCTGATATGAGTTCACTGTTATTGCTATAATTGGGGTCTAACTTCATCATATTCAAAGCTGTACTATTCACAACCTCACCTGCACCAACTCTGCATGTCCATCACTCTAGTCCTCACCAGGTTCCACTGACTCCCTATCTCTCAGCAGACTGATTTCAAGGCTCATTGATAGGGCATGGAATGGCAGACCAGTCATTGGGGGCAAGGAGTTATCCCATTCAACTCCTGTTAACCCTGCAAGCCAAAGCCCATTCGGGTAGGGTGGTCCTAGCTGGACAGCAGCGGGAAAGCTTGCCAGACAGAGATATCAATGGCAAGCTATGCAGTATTACCTGGTGAGACTCAACAGTACCCCCAATGCACACTCTAGGGTCCCCAAGCCTTAGTTCTTGCCAACCTGCGCCTAATACTTTCTGGAATCGCATAAGCAGGATCCGTTCCTCCAGGGAGAGAGTGCGCATTCCATTCCAACAATCTATCGCTGGAATTTCCATGTGTAGGTGGGATGCCTGGAAATCTCAGCTTGGTTTGGATACTGCGAAACATGGTGATGGGTTTCCGCATGTGTCAGATTCCGGCTGACCAAAAAAAATGTCACGGTCCTCATCCTGCCTTATGTCCTTCATGCCCTAGCATCTCCCTAACTCTCTGATTTCTTCATACCCCACTATTGTACTCAACCCCATCCTATTGACTAACTCAAGCTTGCTGCCCTACTCTCAGGAACAGAGCTTTCTGCTTCTATGCCCCTAACTTCTGACACTCCCATTCTTGACCCATTCATATCGCCATCTACCTATCTACCTATCCACCTATCTACCTACCCACCTATCTACCTACCCACCTATCTATCTACCCACCTATCTATCTACCTACCTACCTACCCACCCACCCACCCATCCACCCATCCATCTATTCATCTATCTATCTATAATATAACATGTAGGACCAGGAGTAGGCCATTCGGCCCTTCGAGCCTTCCCCGCCATTCAATCATGGCTGATCTTCTAATCTAACTCCAGCTAATAACCTGACCCTGTCTTATCCCCATATCCCTTAATCCCTTTTGCAATAAGAAATCTATCTATCTCAGTCTTGAATATGTTCAAGGACTGAGCGTCAACAGCTCTTTGGGTTAGCGAGTTCCATACATTCACCATCCTTTGAGTGAAGAAGTTCTTCCTCAACTCAGTGCGAAAGGGCTGGCCTCTGATTTTAAGGTTGTGACCCCTGGTTTTAGTTTCTCCAACCAGGGGAAACAATCTCCCACTATCTACTCTATCATGCCCTTTGATGATCTTATAGGTTTCTATAAGATCCCCTCTAATTCTTCTATATTCTAGAGAATATAGGCCCAAATTGGTTAGCCTATCCTTGTAACTCAACCCCTTCATCCCTGGTACTAACCTAGTAAATCTACGCTGCACCCCCTCCAAGGCAAGAACATCCTTCCTTAAATGAGGAGACCAAAACTGCACACAGTATTCCAAGTGTGGTCTCACCAGGGCCCTATACAGTTGCAGCAAGACTTCCCTACTCTTATACTCTAATCCTTTCATAATGAATGCTAACATACCGTTCGCCTTCCTAATTGTTGCTGCACCTGCAGACTAACTTTCTGTGATTGGTGTACAAGGACACCCAAGTCCCTCTGGACGCTAACACATTCCAATCTCTCCCCTTCTAAAAAATAACCCGCTCTACTGTTTTTGCTACCTAGGTGGATGACTTCGCACTTCCCTACATTATACTTCATCTGCAACCTACCTGCCCAATCACCTAACCTATCTATGTCTCACTGCATTTTTTTAATGTCGTCCTCTGTGTTGACACTTCCTCCTAGTTTTGTGTCATTTAGATATATTAACTTTGACGTCCTCATCTAGATCGTTGATGTAGATGGTAAATAGCTGAGACCCAAAGACTGATCCGTGTGGCACTCCACTAGTCACATCCCGCCAATCTGAAAAGGACCTGTTTATCCCTACTCTTTGTTTCCTACCCGTTAACCATTCCCCAATCCACGTTAATATGCTCCCCCCAATTCCATGGGCCCTTATCTTTTGGACTAACCTTTTATGCGGCACCTTATCGAATGCCTTCTGGAAGTCCAAATAGACCACATCCACTGATTCACCCTTATCTAGTTTACTGGAAATATCCTCAAAAAACTCTATGAGATTTGTCAAACATGACTTCCCTTTTGTAAAGCCATGTTGACTTGGCTAATTATGTTGTGCTCCCCTAAATACCGCACTACCACATCCTTAATCAATGATTCTAAATTTTTTCCTATCACTGATGTGAGACTAACTCCCCATCTTGTCCTTTCCACCTTTTTTAAATAGTGGTGTGACATTTGCGATCTTCCAATCCATGGGGACTGTTCCAGAATAAGGAATTTTGGAAGAACAGACATAGGGCCTCCACTATTTCATAAGCTACCTTTTTTAAAACCCTGGGATGCAAGCCATCCGGACCAGGGGATTTGTCACTTTTTAGTGCTAACAGTTTCCCTAGCACCAATTCTCTACTAACGAAAATTTCCCTAAGTTGCTCCCTATCCTTATCCCCTTGGTGCATCTCTATTTTTGGCAGACTTCTAGGGTGAAGACAGATGCAAAGTACCCATTTATCCATGTCCTTATCCCCCGTTACAACTTCTCCTGTCTCTGACTGAAGTGGACCTACATTTACCCTCACTAGCCTATTCCTCTTAATATATTTATAAAAACTTTTACAATCAGACTTAATGTTCCTAGCTAGCTTACCCTCATACTCCTTTTTCTCGCTCTTAATGAGTTTTTTAGTTTTATTTTGCTGGTTTCTAAAACTCTCCCAATCTTCAGATTTGCTGCTTTTCTTGGCAGTTTTATAAGCCTTTTCTTTTAATTTGATGCTTTCCCTAACTGCTCTAGTTAGCCACGGATGAATTGCTTTCCCTGTGATGCTCTTATTCCGCAAGGGAATATGCGACCGCTGAGAATTTTGCACTACATCCTTAAATATTTGCCACTGTTGGTCTACATTTTTACCTCTTAATCTTATTCTCCAGTCTATTTTACCTAAATCTTTCCTCATACCTACAAAATTAGCCCTATTTAAATTCAGAATACTTGCCTCGGATTTAACTATATCCCTCTCTAACTTAATGCAGAATTCAATCATATTGTGATCACTCTGCCCTAGAGGATTCTTAATACCTACACTGCCAACTAGCCCTGTTTCGTTACACAAAACAAGGTCTAGGATGGCCTGTCCCCTAGTTGGTTCCTCGGCATGCTGCTCTAGAAAGTTCTCTCTCATACACTCAACGAACTCTTCTTCTGACCTACTTTTGCGATTTGGTTTTCCCAATCTATGTGGAGATTGAAATCACCCACTATTATCGCTTTACCTTTCCTGCATGTTCCACTGATTTCTTGATTGATACCCTGTGCTATATTGTCATCGCTATTTGGGGGTCTATAAACCACTCCCATTAATATTTTCTGCCCTTTATTATTTTTTATTTCCACTCATATTGTCTCGACCTCCTGGTTATCGGATTTCAGATCCTTCCTCTTCACTGCTTTTATTTCATCCCTAATTAACAGGGCTACACACCACCTCTTTTCCCACAGTGCCTATCTTTCCTGCAAACTGAGAACCCTGGAATATTTAACTCCCACCCTAGATCTCCTTGTAACCATGTTTCAGTAATGGCTACTAGATCGTACCCATATGTGTCTATCTGTGCTTCGCGCATTCAGATATAACATTTTTAATTTCCTCTACTCTCTGATTCCTTATCTACTTTGCCAAGCTTCTTACCCCTACTTAACATATTCCTATTATCTGGCATGCTATTCTGCACTTTCATCTTTACTTTTTCTAATGCTAACTTATGGTTTCTCTTACCTATATACTGCCCCCCTTTACTAGTTTAAATTCCTATTTATTTCCTTGTTAATTCATTTAGCTAGGACATTTGTCCCAGCACGATTTAAATGCAGCCCTTTTCTCTGAAAGAGCTCTTTTCCCCCAATACTCGTGCTAATGGCCCATAAAAAGAAACCCCTGAGTTCTGCACCACTCTTTTAGCCATGTGTTCAAGTCCTAGCATAACATAATAATGGTATAGCGAAATAATTTCTATGGGATGCATGGAATTCTCAGTTTGGTTTGGATACTCTTAAGTTGGATTCACTGTGTCAGACCAAAAAGAAAAAAGGACGCCTCAAAGCACTTCACAGGATTTATTGTAAAGTGTAGTGACTGTGTATTGTGTGGGTGAATGCGGCAGCCAAATCAAACAAAATAATTAATTATGGCCATAGAATAACCACAGAGGAAGAGACCTGATAAGCATTAGAAGAATAATAGGGGCAAAAAATAGTAAATCTTTCAACTGATACAGGGCCTTATCGCATCATTGAACCATCTCAGAGTGTTTCACAAGATGTATTGTAAAGTGTAGTGACTATATATTTGTAGGCAAATGCAGCAGTCAATTTGAACACAGCAACGTGTCACAAACATCCATAAAGTGAGTGACTATTTTCTACCTGGGAGATCACGGGACATGTTCAACAATGCAGTGCTCTCCCAACATTGAACCAGAATGTCAGCCAAATCCTGATGGGCGGCTTGAGCCCCCAACATTCTGTCTCAGAGGTGAGAGTGCTACCAACTGAGCCAGGCTGACGTGAGTAGGAGCGCTTGGGACTGAATACTTTATATTGTCTGCAATAACTTTTAGTGGTTCCCATCACCAGTTTGCTATACATAATATCTCACATGACAATATTTTTGTAGCCATTTTGCCAGCACGTTTTGCTGCTCTATATTGATATTTAGAGTGTAATGAATGATAGATGCAGTATCTTATACTGTGCATTTTCTGCTCAGAATGAATCTGCCAGATGCAAATCGTATTTATCGTTAATTATTTTGTTCTCTTTATATACTGTCTCGCATTCTTTCTTTCTTTTTTCACTCCCTTTCTTCCTCTTTTTTTTTCTCTCTCTTTTTCTCTCTCTTTCTTTCCCTATCAACTAAGGATTATTATTATTATCCATCTCAGTAGACTGGTTATTTCTCACTGTGCTTCCAACCACTTAATCTTGATTCCCTCCTTTCACTGTGCTCCATACTCTCATTTTCTCTACTGCAAGTTACCCCTCTTTCTCTCTTATTAAGAATGTTCTTAATTCACAACATCACTTGCTGCTGTGAGGCTAGTCCCAATGACCAGAGTACATTATTCCAATAGTCACTCCTAGCAATTCACCGTAATTTACCACTTCAGCCACAAGCTGCTATATTGTCTTTGAACAATCAGAACCCTTAACAATTAAGCGTGGCAAATTCACAGAATAAACTGACTTGGCAGACTCGAACAGTAGAAATGGATATCTTTGTAGACTCCAGACACTGTGTTATTTCACATTCACTGTAGGGTGTGTTGCCACATATGAGCAGGTGTCCAACTAGGATAACTGGCAAAGTACACAGAGCAGTTTGGTGGTGCAGCTCTATCATTATAAGGTTTGCTATAAGCCACATAGAATTAATGGAAGCAATATATAGAAAGCTGGGAAAAGTACTGTAAGCAGAGTTATTTAATAAGAATAATCCTTGAATTTGATATTGCACCTTATCATGTCATTGAGACGTTGCAGTAGAGAAAAACCGAGGCCCTCCTGATTGGCTCACGTCAGCGCCTCCGCACCTCAGGCGCTGACACCATCAGCATCCAAGGCTGCACTCTCCACCTCTCAAAGCCAGTCAGGAACCTCGGCGTTTTGTTCGACCCTGAGCTGTCCTTTCTCCCTCACATCCGCACCACAACTGGCACCGCCTTCCATCACCTCCGGAATATCGCCAGATTACGGCACTACTTCACCCCTCACGCTGCTGAAACCCTGGTTCACGCCTTTGTCACCTCAAGGCTGGACTATGGGAACTCTCTCCTCGCCGGCCTTCCCGCCACCTCCCTCCACAAGCTGCAGGTCATTCAGAACTCTGCAGCTCGTGTACTGTCCCACACCAGGCTTCGGGACCACATCACTCCCACCCTCACTCGCCTCCACTGGCTCCCCATCCCCCAGAGGATTGATTTCAAGATCCTCATCCTCACCTATAAGGCCATTCACGGCCTTGCTCCCTCCTACCTCTCCAACCTACTATCCCCCTACCTACCTGCCCGTACCCTCCGTTCCTCTGGCTCCGGTCTGCTCCACGTCCCCCGCCCCAACCGCCCTACCATCGGTGGTCGGGCCTTCAGCCTCTCAGCCCCCAGGCTCTGGAACTCCATCCCCCAGTGCCTTCGCCGCCTCCTCCCTTTCCTCCTTCAAGGCCGGTCTCAAAACCTTTCTCTTTGACCGTGCCTTCAGCTCCCCTCTCGACTCTCTTCCTCCTCCTCGCTCCCTCCCTTCCCTCCCCTCACCCTGACCATTTCCCCCTCCTCTCTCCCTCCCTTCCCTCCCCTCACCCTGACCATTTCCCCCCTGCTCGGGTCATGACCCAACTGTGCAGCGCCTTGGGACGTCCTCCTGACGTGAAAGGCGCTCTATAAATGGAATCTTGTTGTTGTTGTTGTTGTTTCACAGAATAAACCATTAAGTGAATTGACTGTATTTTGTGGGTGAAATCTAGCAGCCAATTGTGCTCAGCAGTGTCCCACAAACAGTCATGGATTGAGTGACCAAATTATTATTATTTTTTTAAAAAATTTTTGAAGGTATTATTACCTCTAGAAAGTGATCCACCAATCGACTAACAATTGGGTTCTACTTACTGCTAGGTAAACTGAGGCGTGTGGAGTAAGGAAACTTGCCTAACGTTTCGCCCTGCCTGGAAATCAAATTTGGATCCTTTCATTTGCGAGGTGAGTGCTCTTACTAATATGCTACAGGATTCCACTTTAGTAATCTCAGTTCTGTAAGTAAAGTTATTGTCATCTCTGTACTGTGTTATTTTAGTAATCACTATACTCTAGGTACGGAGTTGTATTAGTACTATGCTGTAAACAGTCTTATTTTTAGTGATTTCTATGCTTTAGATACTATTGTAGTCCCAAACAAATTAATCAGAATAGGATTTTACCCAGATTGTTTTTGGTAACTGCTTGAGGTTTTAGCAACATCAACCGCAAAAACCTTTGAGGGTCATATAACATCCAATTAATATTTTCTTTATTATGGTTTTGAATTATAATGTTACAGCAACCACAAAAAGGGACATTTATCTCTTTAATGAGCTCAGTTCCTCGTCAGTCATTAAGTGATAAAATAAAAACTTAATTAGAGCCATCACATGAAACTGTTTCTGATTTTCTCTTGCCCTTAATCGCTGTCTGAAGGAGAGCTCAGTAGTGAAGTCTGCAGAGAGGGGAGTTGTGCTGGAGGCTGGAAACACAATGTTAATTAAGATTTTATTTTAAAGGAGGGCATGATCTTGGTCAATGGTGATGGATATTGAAGCAGTTTTCTTTCTCCTACTCAGAGCTGATGATGACAGAAAAACTGTGAAAATGTAAGTGGAAACGAATGATTTGATTGAAATCCAAGGATGCATCCCAAGATATGGCAAGGTAAAGCAAAAGGCAGTGATACCTAATAACCCTTACATTGGATATAGCACCTTTCACGTCTGGAGGACATCTCAAAGATCTTCACAGGATTTACTGTAAAGTGTAGTGTAGTGACTGCGAATTTTGTAGGTGAACAGCAATGTCCCACAAACAGCCATGAAATGAATGATTAATTTTATTTGGGGGATGCTAGCTAGGATATTGAGAGAAACTCCCTTCTCTTTTTTGAGTATAGTGCCATGAGACTTTTAACGTTCACCTCAACACACAGATGGGACCTCGATTTAACAATTCATCCAAAGTACGGCACCTCCGACAATGCAGCGTACTGTATTGGAGTATCAGTCTGGATAATATGAGTTCAAAGTCACAATGTGCGGCTTGAACCCATAACCGCCTGACTCAAGAGTGAGAGTGCAGCCAACTGAGCCAAGCTGATAACTGTGCTGTTTTTTTTTTTGCAGGACATGGGGCAGAGAGTGAATAAGAAGAATTGACTAAACCTGCTTGGAGAGGAGGGAATTGTGTTCTCAATAACTGGGAGAGTTTAGGGGTGGATAGAACTTGTAGATAGGTAGATAGATAAAAAGGCTGATCTTTAGAAAAGTAAATTGGAAGATACATTGTTGGCTTAGAGCAGGAAAGCAGTAATTTGGAAATTATTGAAATTGATTTGGTAGCATAGGGTCTGGTAGTGAGAATAAATACAACATTACAAATATAATATATGGGCCACTGGTTGGTGTATGCAGGAGGAAGAAATAAATAATGTTGTTTAGGGCAAGCAGAAAATAAAGGCAATAAAAGATTCAAAGAAGGGGAGAATAAACTAAGTGTTATAAAGTGGATGGAACATTCTGAATGAGGTATTGGAACGAGAGATATATCCATCTTGCAAAACCATCGATAGTATTGATGTCATTGAAACATAGCTATGAGGAGGTGAACGATGAAGTGAAGGAGCCACAATGTCTCATTAGAGTTGGATGATCAGTAAGGGAGATCAGGTGAGTTATTGAGAGGGTAGAAAGTGCAACAAGAACAACTTTCCTTTATATAGCGGAGTAGTAATTTGGAACACTTAACAGTAGTGAGCTTAGCCGGGGGAGAGGGGAGGGGATCTTAGGCACGGTTGAAGATGAAGATCTTCAGGTGTGATCTGAAGATGGGCAAGGAGGGATTGAGGCAGAGAGTTCCAGAGTCTCAGGGCATAGTGGCTGAAAGCACAGCTGTCGATGGTGGAGCGAAGGGGATTAATGTCGAAGCTGGAGCCAGCTGAACGAAGCGGGTAGGTAGAGGAGGGCAGTCAGGAGGTTACCAGCAGTCAAATTTGCACACGGCAAATATCCTACAAACAGTCATGAAATAATCAATTTTATCCAGGGAATTGTTGGTCAATGACACTGGGAGAAACTCCATTCCCTTTTCAAACAGTGCTGTGGGATCCTTAACCTCAAATTATATCTTACTGGACAGATGGCACTTCTAACAATACAGCACTTCCCTAACACTATACTAGAGCCTCAGCCAAAACTATGAGCTCGAAGTTCTGACATATTGGGATTTTAACAGTCAACCACAAATAATTGGTAACTTGGACATGGATGAATCCTTGGGTTTTGATGGTCATTGTATACAATGCTATTGTATACAATCACTCCCATTCTTTTAAGGCCTCACCGGCTTCCCAACCCTCAGAGAATCAAGTACAAAACCCGTGTTCTCACCTTCAAAGTCCTCCATGGTCTTGCTCCCCCTACCTCTCTTACCCCCTAACGCAATATCAGCCTGTCCGCACCCTCCGCTCAGCAGAATCCGGCCTGCTTCAGGTCCCCTGCACTTTCCACCCCACCATTAGTGTTCGGGCATTCAGCATCTCTGCCCCCACACTCTGGAACTCTATCCCGCAATCCCTCCACCTCACCCACTCTCTTGCCTCCTTCAAGTGCCATCTAAAGACCTTCCTCTTTGACCATGCCTTTGGCCACCCTCCCACCCCCACTGCCCTCCACCCCTCCTGACCCCAACTCCCAGCTCAGGTCTAAAAAATCCTGACTCCCCAGCGCCCTGGCACGTCTTTCTGACATGATGGGTGCTATACAAGTATAATTTATTGTTGTTGTTGTATCAGAAAATAATACATATATATTTAATAGAGAGACAGGAATAATAGGAAGCAGACAGATGGAATAAAAATGGAAACGATGGGATCTAATCTGCAATATTTTTTAATATTGTAAAGTAGATAAACCCCATTATTTAGGGTCAAGGTTAAAACAATCCTTTTCAATTAAAAATCTTTTTAACCCATGGGAAGTCTGTTGCAAGGGTCAGCAAGATGTATATCCAGTGACCAGATGTAGTCCCAATTTGTATCGCTGAAGTTTCTTATCAAGAAACGCACCATTAAAAAAAAATTGCAAATAACACCAATATAGTATAGTATCTACATGAAAGTATCTACATGGGGTGATTCCCACTTTTCAGCACCTTCCAATGTTCTTGTTAAATTACAGGTAGAATGGACTCTAGTCCCTTACAATTACACTGAAGAATGTCTGAGTATAGCTTACTTTCCCTGTTATAATAATAATAATCCTTGCATTTGATATAACACATTTCATGTCTTCTAGATGTCTCAAAGAGCTTCACAGAATATACTGTAAAGTGAATTGACCGTATATTTATGGGTGAAACATGGCAGCCAATTGCGCACAGCAGTGTCCCACAAACAGTCATGGATTGAAGTGACCAATTTATAATTATTTTTTTTCTTGAGGGATTATTATCAGGCGTGTGGAGTAAGGAAACTTGCCCAAGGTTTCACCCTGCTGGAAATCGAACTCAGGTCTCTTGCTTGAGAGGCAAGCACTCTAACCACTGAGCTACAGAAGATGTGGGTTCACTTGTGGTGTCTTAATTGAACCATTTTGATTGTCACTGTGAACAGAAGAAAAACCTCTACCTACTTCATATGCCTCATTTAAGAAGATGGGGAATTATTGGAAGGTTCGTGGCTACAATTCCAGTTTCCTAGACTGACAATTTTATAATAAATTCACTCTGTTATTTTCAGTACCTCCTGAAATGAACCAGGAACACCAAAGCATTTGTTTATTTTTAATAAAAAATTCCAATATATTTTCAGTTGCCGTTTGTGATCCTGATATCATCCAAGTGCCAAAATATTGAGATATTCTAAGGTCATGTTTGACTATAGATTATTAGATGGGGAGACCCCGGTGGGAGGGAGTTGTTTCATTAGTTCCCAGCAAGTCCTACCTTCTTTCAGATTGCCTTCACAAAGATTTTTATTGTGCAAAATTCAACACTTCAGTCAGTTTAAATCTCTAACCTGGGTAAAATAATATTTAACAACAATAACAATAATTCTTCCATTTGATGCAGGGCCTGATCATGTTGTGTACTGTGGAATTGTAATAACTGTGTAACATGTAGGTGAACATAGCAGCCAATTTGGGCAAAACGATGTCCCATATCCATGAAGTCAATGATTTGATTTGAAGGATTATTGGCCAGAACACTGGGAGAAACTCCTTTCTCTTTAGGAATAGTGACATGTAATGTTCACCTGGACGGCAGACGAGACCTCAGTGTAATTGTCTCATTCAAAGGGCAGGATTTAACAATACAGCATTTACCCAGCACTACACTGAAGCATCAGTTTACTGTGAGTTCAAAGTGCCGACCTGGGGCTTGAACCCATTACATTTCTGACTCAGAGGCACGAGTGCTCCCAACTGAGCCAGGCTGACACCTAAATAAATAAATATTTTAGCCCTGCAATGGAATGAACGCTTTGCACCTAACAGTGCAAATCTTCCACTTTCATTTGCATAATCCACCTGTCAATTGAGAGAAGAAAACAACTCACATAGTGTTCTGCTGTAAAGTCAGACTTCTAATCTGGGTAAGAAAGTCTAATGTGATAGACATAACTATTATCGACTGCAGTGTGATTAACAATGTTTTTACATGAGGCAAAATCAACCTCAGATAATGTAGGGACACTGGAAGCATATTAATACATTGTCCTCTGACAGTCATTGAAGTCTCAGTCTCAGAGTGATTGATCAAAATTGTACAGATCCTGCCCTGGCAGTGAAGGCTAATTTTCATATGTCTCGTTGTCCTGGACTTAAGACCATTGTCTTAATATGTAAGATTGTTTAAAAGAACTGCAGGGGAAAAAAAATCCCAAATTATAATATAATAATACTCCTTGCATTTGATATAGCGCTTTTCACGTCTTCTAGAGCTCTCGTCATGTTCTGTCCCACTTCCACTCAAAACGGCCCGGCCTTGGGCTTCACCATTGTTAAACGCTCTAAGATGCCTCCCGGCGTGGAGGGTGCTATATAAGTGCAAGTAGTTGTTGATGTTGTTGTTATCACTTCCCTCCTCAAAACAAAAACACCCTTTAGCCTTATAACGTATCGCCCCATTTCCAACTTGCCTTTCCTTGTTAAAATTCTGGAATGCATTGTTTCAAGTCAACGATGACAACTTGCATTTATACAACAACCTTCACACTGGGTGGTGTCCCAGAGCGTTTAACAATAGTGGAGTCTGTTGCCGAGCCAGGGGGAGGGGGAAGGTGACCATAGGCGATGAGGAAGGTCAGGAGCAACCTGAAAATGGGGAAAGAGGCGGCAAGGCAAAAGAATTGAGGGAGGGAGTTCCATAGCTTTGTGGTGTAGTGGCTGAAGACACGGCCACCGATGGTGGAGCGGAGGATTCGAGGGACAAGAAGGAGGCCGGAGCCAATAGAGTGGAGACAGCGGGTAGTGCTATGAGAGAGAAGAGGTTGGAGAGATGGGGGGGATGCCAAGGAGTGGAGGCATTTAAACACTAGAGTGAGGATCTTGAAGTCGATCCACTCTGTGAGAGGGAGCCAGTGGAGTTTGTCAAGGACTAGGGTAATTGGGGGTGCGGAGTTTAGTGCGGGTGAGAATGCGGGTGGCAGAGTTTTGGATGAGTTGAATTTTGTGAATAGAGGAGGAGGGGAGACCGGTGAGGAAGGCATTCAAGACCCATCTCAAGTCCCTCCTCTTTGACTTTACCTTTGGTCACTCTCCTAACCCTCCCCTCCCCGCCCTCAACCCCTGCTGATCTCAACTACCAGTTCGAATGTGTATCCCTGACTGTCCAGTGCCTTGGGATGTCCTCCTGACATGAAAGGCACTATACAAATGTAATTTGTTGTTGTCGTCCTTCTTGCCCATCATCCGCTACTTGACCATGAAAGCTTTCCTCCACCTCCACCACATTGCCCGCCTACGACCATACCTCACACCCAACAGGACTGAAACCTTCATCCACGCTTTCATCCCCTCACACTTTGACTATTCCAATGCCTTCCTCGCCAGTCTCCCCAGCTTCACTATCCACAAAAATCCAACTCATTCAAAACTACATATACACTCCTGCACTAAACTCCTATCCCAATCACATCAGTCCTCGCCAAGCTCCCTATCACAGAATGGATCGACTTCAAGATCCTCACACTTGTCTACAAATCCCTTCATGCTCTGGCACCTCCCTACCTCTCCGACCTGCTTTTTCCCCATACTACTGCCTCCACTCGGCTGGCTCCATAAAGTGCCTCTAACATTTTCCATAAAGTGCTTTTATCATGGATCTCCTTTAGACTGCTGGCAGTTGGAGCAAATGCTGAGTTCCCTGATGTATTTCAGAACATTATTTCATTTCACACATCATGAAAGAAACGTGAATTTTACAAGTAATAAAGTTTGGGTGTCAGGAATAGTCTTTATTACTGTAGGTTGCATTGACAGACTACAGTTAGGAGAAATCCCAGTAGCTGGATTACCCTGGGGTCATGAGTTTCTCAGAGAGTCCCAGAAGGCAGTGTGTTCCTTCTTCCTGCCGCTATAAATAAGTGAATTGTTGCAACGAATGTAAGTTAGCAAATGTGAACTAAATTACATTTCTCATGCTTGGCATTTTGGAAACTCAGGTGCTCTAAGATTGCGCTAAATTCAATCACAAAAGATTCTAAGATAGACGCACACTTGTTGTTTTGTATACACAGCATATATAATGCTGGTCCTATATGTTATTGGAAACTTGAACCCATTTTAAACTTGGTCAAAACAATGAATGGCAGTGGCACATTTCAACTGAGAAAGATTAAGTTGAGGAAGGATTTGTCAGTAAAGCACTACTGTCACTGATAGACACCAGAAAAAACACCTTGGACTGTAAACTATGTCTCCAGCAGAAAATCCCAAGTAATGTAATAATTGTTTTTTATAAAACCACATCTTTTACCTGCGTTTACCTCAGACCTAAGGGCATGACAGATGTGGCGTTCATTGTCGGAGATGCAGTTTGTGTTCCAATGCACTTTCCAGATGCTAGGTAACAGTAATGTCATCACTTTCCCGAGGAGAGATTTTTCAAACCTGATGCCTTTTTTTGTTGATCCGAGTGTCTGGGTGTAAAGCCCATCCCCATGCTTAAGAGTATCCAAACCAAACTGAGCATTCCGCATATGTATGCTACCTATACATAGCCTGGAATGGAAGTCAAGTCTGGAAGGACATACTCTAATACTTACCTAATTCCAGAAAACATCAGGGCATGTTAGAGAAAGCCAAGGCTTGGGGACCCCAGATTTTGCATTGTGATACTGCTGGGGTTAACCAGCTGAAATCACATAGCTTGCCATTGATATCACTGTCTGGCAAGTTTTCCCACTGCTTGTCCAGATAGGACCACCATACCCATTATGGCTTTGGCTTACAAGGTTAACAGGACTGTGTAGAATCCCTGCCCCTGTCTACCTCTCTGTCCTGCTGATGAGCCTGGCTGAGTTGTCTGTCAGCTGCAGTGTCCTGTGGACCTGTCTGGCTCAGGAATCAGACTATGAAGACCGCCTCCGAGGGTTGAATCGTTTCTGACATTCCATTGCCAACCATGTCACCTTGGAGCCAGCCCAGCCTCAAGAATGCCCTGCTCACTTCTCAAGGAGGGTAGTCAAAATCTGTCTTGTATTAAAAACAATTGTACACTCTATCCCAAATGCGGAGAGAAAATGTAGCTCTTCTAAATGACCAGACAGTGCTCCTTAGTACCTCATCACTTTGCTGAATTGCGAACAATACATTTTATGCATGTTCACGAATTCCCCTTTAAACACATTAAAAGCTGCTCCTTCACCAGCAGCACAGAGAGACCTGCAGCTACACGGCTGATCAATCGGACAGTGCCTCTCAAGGGAGGTAGAATCAACTGTCAACAAACAAGGATAAACATCATTTAGGATGTACATTAATGTGATTTTGAAAAAAATGAACGTGAATACTAATTCACGTAATGGAGTGGAAAAAAGCTTACAATGCTGAACAGAATCAACGGCATATCATAGAATCATTGAATTATACAGCACAGAAGGAGGCCATTCAGCCCATCGTGTCTCTGCCGGCTCTTTGAAAGAGCTATCCAATTCAATCCTACTCCGCCACGCTCTCCCCATAGCCCTGCAAACTTGTCCTCCCCAAATAATTATCTATGAGACTGAATGCAAGCGAGAACCAGATCCATTTGCAATGAACTGCTTTATATGGATATACCGACACCAGGCAGTCACCTGAGACTGCGCTGCAAACACACCAGGGATCAATTGCATTCCAGCAGTATAAAAGCTGTCTATTTAATTTTGACTTTTAACACCAAAGTATTCCAGCGTTGAAATATTCCATCTTTCGTTACTCTGTGTGAAGCTGCTTTACAAGCGGTACGACAGCTGAAGTGACGAGTTATTGGGACAGGAAAACCACCAACTGTGGGGATCTTCTCTGGAGCCACAGACTATGAACTTCAACAGAGAGGATGAGAACCTGTCAGACATCAAGTCCCCAATGAGCCGTAACTTTCTCCAACTCAACAAAGCCTAGGATATCCTGCTTGATTCCTGTCAGCGCCTCCTCGTCTCAATCACTGACCGTATCCAACTCCCCAGTCGCTCCCTCCCACCAACTCACGGAGCCTGTGTAGAACCTTGGTGCTTTGTTCAATTCTCAACTCTCCTTGAAACCTTTCATCAAACCTCTGACCAAGTTTGCTTTCTTCCATCACTTTAACATCATCTGCCTCCCTCTGCAACTACCTCAACCCCAACAGCCAAAATTCTCATCACGCTTCTGTAACTACCACATTCAGCTTTTCTAATGCCCTGTTTGTCAGCCTGGCCAGCTCTACCCTCCACGAGCTTCAGATCCTACAGAACTCCTCAGCCGGTACACAAATCTCACTCCACTGGCTCCCTAACCCTCATCAGATCAACTAAGATCCTTGCCTTAAAGTAGCTCTGTGATCTTACACCGCCCATCTCTGTGATCTGCTATCCACTCTGCCTCAACTATATGCAGACAGGCCTTTATCCTCTTCCTCTGATACTCTTCTGAAAAGCCTCCACATGGGTCACACACCCGTGTGAACCAAAAAAGATACACTTCCATATTTAAATCACATGTTAGAAAATTATAATTGGTTACTTCATGTTTGCACATCCATCCAATCAAAAAAAATAATAATTTTTTATATAAATGTGGTCACTCAATCCATGACTGTGTGTAGGACAGTGCTGTGCACAATTGGCTGCCATGTTTCACCCACAAAATCCACTTTACAATGTATTCTGTGAAGTGCTTTGAGACATGTCAACCATGTCCCATTGAGAACATTGCCTGGCAAGCTTGTCCAGCTAGGACCACCCTTCCTGTTAGGGTCTTGGTATCTAGGCTTAACGGGAGCTGAGTGGGATGACTCTCTGCCCCCAGTGACTGGTCTGCCCTTCCAATCCTGCCGATGAGCCAGGCTGGCTCTGCTATAATCAGCAGTGCCCTGGAATACTGCAGACCCACCTGGCTCAGAAACTGGGCTACTGAGACTGAGACAGAGACCTGGCTCAATTCCGACATTCCGTTGCCAAACACATTACCTTGGAGTCAGTTCCTCAGCTCCAAGGAAACCCTGCCTATGTTGCTTTAGAAACAGGTCAGTGTAGACCAGAGCCCTCTCTCCCTGCAACTGTTCCCGTGTTTACCACAAATCCACCTCACTGCCTGTTCATGGAATTTGCAAATTGGTTGGAGGAAGCCTCTCCACTTCATCCCCAGGAGCTCGTATCTATAAAGGGGAGGCTGTTTGCACACAGGTCTTGTATGCCACAAGCTTGACCTGCATTGCGACCTTACTGCCCTTGAAGAGAGATGAGCATGACCAGAGTGCTTTTGCCCCTTCTCTCACGGGCCTTCAGGACAGTGTCCAGGCTGAAGTTGGTATCCACCGCGACCCTGAGGTACTGATAAGAATCAACAATTGAGAATAACGCCCCTTGTATCTTCCAATCAATCCCCTCAATGTCTTCTCTTGAGGGGTGCAGAACTATGATTCCTCACTTTGGGGGCACCTATCACCATGTCCCACTGGTTTGTCCAGTGTTCAATATGGCAGGTGCAGTGCAAAAGGTCCCCAGGTGAGTCCGCAGCAGCACAGTAGCATCTGCAAATAGAAGCACAGCAATAATGTCAGAGAAGCCTAGAACATGTACATCAAGTCCTTTCCCCCTCTATGCCACCTAACACGTCATTGACGAACAAATCAAATAGGGTGAGTGGTGACTATACTATGGGTGGGATAACAAAGCTAAGCAATGTTCCCAGACGTCACAAATTTTATTAATTTATGTGCCTGCAATTGGTAAACTGTTGTGTTTTAGAAGGGTGAGGGGGATGAAGGTGGATTGTGTTGCTTTCTTGTAAGAGCCAGATTCTGGCAGGACTGTTCATATGGGAATCACCAGGGTTTAAAGGTGATGCTCTTACAGTAACCAGTGAAATAACTGTTAATTCCTAGGGGATCAATAAGGACTGGCGGTGAGATTGAAGCAATAATTCAATTGATAGGAACCAAAACAAGATCCTAAACTACAAGATTGAAGACTGAAAGGTTTATGAGAGTCAACAGCCTGCCACAAATAAATTGTTGCCTCTAACATTTTCCTAGCTATTCATTAACCTTCATAATAATTGTAAATAGTTGATGTTTTTCACATACATAACCTGGTTTTGATTTTTTAGCATTTTAAATTGAAAGGACTGTATGGTTATAGAACCTTATCACATTGAAAAGTGTTTTACAGCAATTACTAAAAAAGGTAGTGATTGTTTTTGTAGCCAAACACAGCAGCCATTTTGCGCACAGCAAAGTAGCCATGGAATGAAAGATCAATTTAACTGGAGAATTGTTGGCCAGCACACCAAGAGAAATTTCTCTCTCTTTTTGAATGGTCTCTTGAGATATTTAATACCCATTTGAAGAGCGGTAGATAAGATCTCAATTTAACATGTCATCTGAAGGACAGCACTTCTAATAACCCAACAGACACCAAACGGTGCAGTGAGTATCACCCCAGACTAGGAGATGAATTGAACCCACAACAACTTTCGGACTCAGAGATAAGAATGCCTACAGCTAAGGCAGGCTGACATCTCCAGTGTGGTATGAGTTCAGAGACCTGTCATCCAATTGCACAAAAATGTTTCCTCCTTGACCTTCACGCTGTCTATAGATTGTCAAGTTTGCTCCATACCTGGTCCTTTGTGTGATTCAGATCATGTTAGTTCTGTCCATCATGTTATATCCATTCTTTGCATCTTCCTCGTAAGCGTGTGTGTGTGGGGTGGGGGGGAGGGGGGGAGCGAGTCTGAAAACTCTTTTTATTCTCCCATGTATTTACCATCCAGCTAGTTTCATTTTATATTTACACTTTTCCACTTTAAACCGCCCATTCGCTTTGTTAGCTGTTTCAGAAGCATCAAATACTCATTATTGCAAGTAAATCATCATTGGCTGCTATATACCGTTCTAACGTGGAGTCCTGTAGCTCAATGGTTAGAGAACTCACCTCGCAAGCGAGAGACTGGAATCGATTCCCTGTGGGGTGAAATGTTTGGCAAATTTCCTCACTCCACACGTCTCCGTTTACGTAGCAGTAAGTAGGAACCCGGTTGTTAGTTGATTGGTGGATTGCTTTTCCAGGGGTAATAATTCCTGCAAGAAAAAAAATCATAACTTGGTTACTCAATCCACGACTGTTTGTGGGACACTGCTGTGCGCAATTGGCTGCTGTGTTTCGACCGTGAGATATTCAGTCAATTCACTTTACAGTAATATTCTGTGAAGCACTTTGAGACGTCTAGAAGATATGATAAGGCACTATATCAACAACAAAATTACATTGGTTTAGCACCTTTCACGTCAGGTGGATCAACTGCAAGGATTATGATTATTATTATTAACCAAATCACATTTTTCAGAAACAGCATTTAAGAATGCAGGGTCCAGACATGATTTCAATAGTGCTTTTTAAAAAAAATACTTTTTTTACAGTAATTACTGTTAATTGCTGTGGCTGTATTGCAGGATAACACAGCAACCAATTTGCACACAATCAGGGGATGAATGACCAATTTATTTTGAAAGATTGTTTGTCAGCATACCAGGAAAAGCTCCTTTCTCTTCTCAAATTGTGCCATGGATTCTTTAATGTCCACCTGAAAAGATAGATGAGATCTCAATTTAACTTTTAATCTAAAGGATGGAGCTCCAACAATGCAGCATACCCCAGTATTAAATTAGAGTGTCAGCCTAGACTGAGTTCATTTACTCGTGTTCTCTTTTTGGGAAACAGAATGCTAAGCCGTTTGTTCCTTTAAACAAGACTCACCAAGTTGCTGCCTCCACAAATAAAATGATCTATAAAGTGATTCAGCTGGGATATTTTTAAAATGCACAAGACCAACCTGCATTTATATAGCAACCTTCACACGGGGTAGTATCTCGAGTGCTTAAAGGTGGCGGAGCCAGGGGAAGGATGCAAGTGACAGTAAGCATGATCAAAGAGGAAGGTCTTCAGGCAAAATCTAAAAAAGGGGAAGGAGGGCAGCAAGGAGGAGGAATTGAGGGAGAAAATTCCAAATTTTGGGAGGGTAGTGGCTGCAAGGTAGCGGCATCGATCATGGAGCGGAGGGACGAAGGACAAGCAGAAGGCCAGAGCCAGCGGAAGTGGCGAATGATAGATTGGGGAGTAAACAGGTCGGAGATGTAGGCAGGTTCCAAGCATGAAGGGACTTGTAGACAAGTGTGAAGATGTTGAAATTGATCTATTTTGTGATAGAGAGTCAGTGGAACCTGGCAAGGGCTGCTCTGATAGGAGTGTGAAGTTTGGAGCGGGTGAGAGTTCTGAACTAGTTGGATTTTATGAATTGTGGAGCTGGGGAGATCGGCGAGGAAGGCATTGGAATAGTCAAGGCAGGAGGTGACAAAAGTGTGGGCAAGGGTTTCAGTGTGCATTGGGTGTGAGCGCACAAAGGACAGAGTGTAATGTATCTTTAAAACTTGAAATAAAATAAATCCAGACAATGCAATTCTAAAACTGGTTGTTATACAACACAGAACTTCACATGTTAAAATGTGCGCTCAACCAAAGCAATTGCCAAGTCTGCATTTTATAGTGAGCAGCACTACCACTGTTGTTTGGTTGGTGACTCTGATTAACATTCAGGCTATTTACTATTCAGTAAACAGAAATACAAGGTATGACATTTTGTTCAGAAAGAATGTTATAAGTGGTTGAACGATCCATTTGTTTACACCGGAGTAATGAGAGCTTCTACCCTATATGCTAGCTAGTAAGTTCTCAGCTTTCTAAAAGTCAGCTCTTACACAAGAATTATTATTTGCTCGCTTTGTGCCTCAAATTGTTTTCTTTTCCCCCTATTGCATTTTCAAAACAAACAAATTGAAAGGATGACTAGAGGTTGGAAGAGGAAAGCTCCTCCTTCCTAACCACCAGCCCTACTCTCTTCCCATTACAGCACCACTGATTGTTTAATGTTCTGCTGTTCACTAACCTTCACGATAACCTGTTTCAGTTGACAACAACAACAAAATTACATTTGTATAGCCCCTTTCATGTCGGGAGGATGTCCCAAAGAGCTGGACAATCAGTGTTTCGGACTCGAGTGGGTGTCGGGATCGAGGAGGATGGAGGGCAAGGGGAGAAGGAGGGTGATTGAAGGCACGTTGAAGAGGAGGGTCTTGAGACAGGTCTTGAAGAAGGCAAGAGAGGGGGTGAGGCAGAGGGACTGCAGGATGGAGTTCCAGAGGGTGGGGGCAGAGTAGTTGAAGGCCTGCCCACCAACGGTGGGGCAGGCGAGGCAAGGGACAAGTGAAGCAGGTCAGAGCCCACTAAGCGGAGGGAGCGAGCAGGTTGTTAGGCGGTTAGGTGAGGACCAGGATCTTGAACTGTATCCTGTATGATGGGAAGCCAGTAGAGTCGGGCAAGAATGGGAGTGATAGGGTCGTGGAGTCTGGTGCAGGAGAGCACATGGGCTGCAGAGTTCTGGATGATCAGCAGTCTGTGGATGGAGGAGTTGGGGAGGCCGACAAGTAGGGAATTTGGATAGTCAAGTTTGAATGTTATGAATGCATGTATGAGGGTTTTGGTGGCCTGCGGCATGAGACAGTGGCAGAGCCGGGCGATGTTGCGGATGTGGGGGAAGGCAGAGCTGGTCATGGCTCAGGTGTGGGGTATAAAAGATAGTTGAGGGTCAAACAAGTCACCAAGGTTCTGGACTGGCTCAGTAAGGTGGAGTGTGCATTCATGGATGGTGATGCTGTTAGCGCCTGAGGTGTGGAGGCGCTGACAGGAGCCAATCAGGAGAGCCTCGGTGTTGTTGGCATTCAACTGAAGAAAGATAGCTCTCATCCAGGACTTGATGTCTGACAGACATTCGGTCAGGACAGCAGTGGTCCTGGAATCAAGGATGGAGGCAGAGAGGTACAGTTGGGTGTCACCCGCATGTCGAAGTTGACCCCATGTCTGCAGATGATGTCACCAAGAGAGAGGATATAGATGTTGAAGAGGAAGGGACCAAGGACAAGGATAGAGGTGATGACAGTGCTTTTAAATGGGTGGAAATGGTGCTAGGGGATAGGGAGAGGTTTATGATGTTCTGTAAGTAAAGGGACAAGGAGGTGGAGCTGGGAGGTAAGGAGAGGCGTAGGGATGGTGTTGAGGGAGGAGGAGGTGGTCGGTTTCATGCGGGTTATAGTGGTGGTGAGAGCGGAATGGGAGACAGGTTTGAAGGTGTAGAGGGAGGGATGGGTAGGGCCCAGGATGTGAGGGGGAGGTGGGAATGGGGTAGCAGACGGAAGGGCAAAGGCAGCTGAGCCACCTTGATTTTGGTTTCGAGGAAGTCCGGCATTGCCTCGCAGTTGTCGTTGGAGGAGAGGATGGCGAGGCTTGAGAGTGTGGGCGGAGGAGCCGGTTGGTGAAGGAGAAGAGGAGCATGGGGTTGTCCTTGGCCTCCAAGATTGTCTTGGAGTAGAAGGACAGTTTAGCGGAGGCGAGGGCAGAATGGTAAGATTTAATAAAGTCCAGTCAAAACTGCCGATGGACTAAGTTAGATTAAGTTAAGTTGGATTTGAGCCAGGTGCATTCAGCGGCACACACCTGAGCCTTAAGAGAGGGAAGGTGGCTGGTGTACCAGGGTGCAACAACAAATTGCATCTATACAGTGCCTTTCATATCGGAAGGACGTCCCTAGGCGCTGAAATGTATAAAATGCAAGGATTGTTTACAAACATTTGTCATTCTTTACAAAACATTTTAAAGAAATGCAGGTCTCTGTTCCACAATTGCCCTTCACTCCCCTGAACCTGAGCTCTCGCTTGAAAAAGGTAAAGTAAACATTGCAGCTCATCTCTCCAGCTTCAATTCCCCTTGACTCTCACCTCTTTCTCTGACACTTGGGATCTTTCTTTACTTTCAGGTTTTGAATAATGAATAAGGAATAATGATAACAATCCTTGCATTTTATATATTGCCTTTCTTGTCGGGAGGATGTCTCAAAGCAGTTTGCAGTTGTGAAGTTCCTCCTAAATTCCCTATTTTATCTTATGATTTTGCCGTTCAGTTTGGACTCACCAACTGGTGGAAACAGTGCATCAACATTCACTTTATCAAATGCTTTCATAATCTTAAGCAACTCCAATCATCTGAATTCTACAGTAAAATGCTCCAACCCTGTCAAACCTTTCTTGATGGCTGTAGCCACTCATGTCTGGTATCAGTCTTATATGCTGAGACAAGGTGTCATTTCTGGTTTTAAGGGCTTGATTAATGAATACAATCTTTATCTGGTCAGAGAATCACAGTATTTACCTCTCAGTTCTTCACAATGAAAACTGGCAGAAATGACACATAGATGTTTACCCTGTTTTCCTTTCTCTGTCTAACTGGGCGACTACAGTGCAGTGTCTCCTAAGCAGTAACCGTACACTGCATAGCTCTCTGTTCCCTTCATTCACTTGTGCTCTTATAGAATCAGAGATTCTTACAGCACAGAAAGAGGCCATTTGGCCCATTGCGCCTTTGCTGGCTTTTTTAAAGAGCTACCAACTATTCCCACTCGCCCACTCTTACCACATAGCCCTGCAAATGTTTCCTTTTTAAGTACCTATTTAATTCCCTTTTGAAAGCTGTTATTGAATCTGCTTCCACTATCCTTTCAGGCAGTGCATTCCAGATCATAACAACTCTCTGGGTAAAAAAAAATCTCCTCCTGTCCCCTCCGGTTCTTTTGCCAATTATCTTAAATCTTTGTCCTCTGGTTACTGACTCACCCGCCAGAGAAATAGTTTCTCCCTATCTACTCTATCAAAACCTCTCATAATTTTGAACAGCTATATTAAACTTCCCCTCAACCTTCTCTTCTCTAAGGAGAATAATCCCAGCCTCTCTAGTCTCTTCACATAATTGTAGTCCCTCATCCCTGGTATCATTCTAATAAATCTCATCTGCACCCTCACCAAGGCTCTGACATTCCTCCTGAAGTGTGGTGCCGAAAATTGGACACAATACTTCTGCTGAGGTCTAACCAGCAATTTGTAAAGGTTCAACATAACTTCCTTGTTTTTATACTCTATGCCTCTATTTATAACGCCCAGGATATCATATGCTTTTTTAACAGCTTTATCAACTTGTCCTGCTACCTTCAAAGATTTGTGAATGTGAACCCCAGGTCTCTCTTTTCCTGTATCCACTTTAAAATTGTACGATTTATCTTATATTGCTTCTCCTCATCCCTCCTCCCAAAATGCATAACTTCACACTTCTCTGTATTATTTCATCTGCCATGGGTCTGCCCATTTCACCAGCCTGCCTATGTCCTTCTGCAGCCTGCTGCTATCCTCCTCACTGCTTATTACGTTTCCAAGTTTTGTGTCACCTGCGAACTTTAACATTTTTGCTCTCTATACCCAAGTCCAGGTCATTAATATATATTAAAAAGAGCAGTGGTCCTAATACTAACCCTTGGGGGACACCACTGTACATCTCCCTCCAGACAGAAAAATAACCGTTCATCACTACCTTCTGCTTTCTGTCTCCCAACCAATTTCGGATCCACGCTGCCACTGTTCCCTTAATTCCATGGTTTTCAATTTTACTAACAAGTCTATTATGTGGCACTTTATCAAATGTCTTTTGAAAGTCCATATACACAACATCAACTGTCCATTACTCAATTCTCCCCATTATTTCATTGAAGAATTCAATCAAGTTAATTAGATACAATTTGCCTTTAGGCTGTCCTTTATTAACCCATGTTTTTCCAAGTGAAAATTTATTTTGTCCCAGATTATGGTCTCTAGAAGTTTCCCTACCACCGATGTTAGGCTGACTAGTCTGTAATTATCAGGTTTATTCTTCTCCCCTTTTTTGAACAAGGTGTAACTTGCAACCCTCCAGTTCTCTGGCACCACTCCCATATACAAGGAGCATTGAAAGATTGTGGCCAGAGCCTCCACTATTTCCACCCTTAGCAACCTAGGATGCATTCCATTCAGACCAGGTGTTTTTGAACGCTGCCAACCTTTTAAATACCTCCTCTCTATCTATTTTTATGTTATCCAATTTCTCTACACCTCTCCTCCTTTACTATGACATTGGCAACATCCTTTTCTTTTGTGAAGACAGATGCAAAGTGCTGATTCAGTATCTCTTCCATGCCCTCTGCCTCCACAAGAAGCTTTCCTTTTTTTGTCTTGTATCACTTTGTGCTCCACTGAACTGAACTCTGTATCATCCTTCACTAATCACTCGCTTTGCTTCAGAGAAACTACCACATATTCCATCATATTTGTAAAACAGATTCTGTACAAATACAAGACTGAATGTTTGATTAGACAATGGGAACACTGTGAATAGTCTTCTTGTTTATGTCGTGCAACAGAACCAGTTTGCAGTGAGGGAAACTCCAGGTTCTTAGATCTCTTGATGCGATGCAATAAAACTCCTTTTATAATCAAATTACTATCTTATTACAGTGAAAACAAACCTGAACATCGATCCATTATTTGTGTTCCTATTGTTAGCAATGTCCATTTACAACGAGTTAGTTAGCAATACATTCTACTTACAGATCCATAGCAAGAGACAAATTCTAAAGAACCGATATACAAAGCGTTTCTAATTTTATGATTCAACTGTTCACAGGCAAGTTATTACTTTCCAAGTGATCAGGGTATTTTTATCAGAGGTAAAATTTGGGTATAATAATAATCTTTGCATTTGATATCACTTCTTCGATATATCTCAAAGCGTTTCACAGAATATACTGTAAAGTTAATTGACTGTATATTATGTGAGTGAAGCGGGGCAGCCAATTACGGACAGCAATGTTCCAAAAACAGTTGTGAATTGAGTGACCAAATTGTTTTTGACGGAATTATTACCCCCGGAAAAGCCAATCAACAAACAACCGGGTTCCTACTTACTGCTAGGTAAACAGAGGCATGTTGAATAAGGAATCTTGCCTAAGCTTTCACCCTGCCTCGGAATTGAACCCAGATCCTCTAACCATTAAGCTACAGGTATCATAACTAATACCAGCAGTAATTAACAAATGTGCTCTTTTTCAATAAGTGTGAAAGACTAAATAACCACTAGAGGCCAGTAGCCTTTCGACTGAGACTGTGAAAGGAGATGAATGTCCAACAATGTGATCGTACCAACAGTGATAATTATCACATTGATGTCATATTTTCCTCACAGTTTATATATTTGCTGAAAGGTTCTCAATGATCAGATTTACATTGCAACTTCCTGAAAGCCCTGGACTCGGGACTGCCTTGCGTCTCCCACCACTGAAGCTCACCATAAAACATCAACTGCTGGTTCACTCTTTCCTGAAATCTTACACAAGAACGTTGTGAGGAGTGAGCAAAAAAAGACATGATGCATTTGTGGGGTCAATTCAGCCACATTCTTCAATACCAAAAACAAAAAGAGTGGTTTGTGATTAAATTCGGAAAATCTTCCCAATTAGGAAGTTGCTGAATTGGTCAAATCCCATATTACGACCAAAGCCTCTTTTATTTATTATTTATAGTAGTGGGGGTGGTTTTAACCAATAAGGTGTAATTTACCAGTTACCAATGTCCTAACTGTGGTTACTCTAACAATACACCCAAGCACATTTGATGATGCATTTGCTAACACACAGATCTCCACATCAGCTTCTCAGTTGATTTTTATACCGCATAAAATACTTGTTGCTATCAGCTTCCCCCAGCTGTTATCCGGCAGATCCTAGCAATCTGTGTGAGTTTTTCTTCTTGTCTCATCATGGTCACTGGGAATTACCAAACATCAGGGACTTTAGAAGCATTCATTGCTGGAGATATCCGATTGCGATACCGCTCCACTTTTTTATTCAAAATAGGATTACTCGCTGATTAACTACATGGTGTATATTTTTTAATGAGACCCAATGTATGAACAAACAAGTGGGCTTTAATCACGCAAAGACTAAAGCATTCAATTCCCAATATAACACCATGCCTGTCAGCTCCTACCTCATTGCAGTCTACGAGAGCCCATTTTAACTGCTGTTTCTATCACTCTATTAGCACAACACCACCTGCATTAGCACAGCCCTGCATCCTGGATTCCCCTATATGCCTACAATCTAATAATATTAATAACAATCCTTACATTTAATACACCATGTTTCACATTGGGAAAACACCGCAAAGTGTTTCATAGGTTTTACTGTAAAACATCACTACCAATTTGTCCACTCTCTAACCAGGCATCCCATAAAATTGGCCCCAGTAATGGATAAGAGAAAAACTGGAAGGCCTTATTAACAAGTGCAAGTATTCTGGATGATTTCCTCTGAACTCATGCAAAGTTGCAATAAGTTGCTGAATAAACACTAATTGGAACACCTTTCCTGTGTTTGTTGTTGGATTTTAAAATCAGGAAAACAATTTTTAAACAATTTTCAAACAATTTTTAAAGTCAGGAAAACAACATTGATAGTTTTCTCTATTGAATATAAATGCTAACAATTTGTAGATAGGGAACTCACATGAGAGACTGGTGATTTATAGGAAACATACCACTCTGGTTCACAACACACAAGCCCCGGAGGGGTGAGTTGCTTCAACAGGAACACACAAGGTTTGGTTTCCATGAACCACTGGACCCCAACAAAGTGTCTGCAACAAATATAAACGAACACATGGCTTATAGCACTGGAAATTATTCAACACAAGTTACATAAAGTGATACAGCACAGAAACAGACTATTCAGTACAACCAATGTTTATACTCATCATCTGTGCCTGTGTTTATATTCCACCCCTCGCTTCCTCATCCTCTCTCATATATCCTTCTATTCCCTTCTTCCTCCTCTATGTATTACGTTTTCTCTTAAATAAATTGATGTGTATTTCGATTATCAAGCACGTATACTCTGTTATGTGTGGCCTGGGACAAAGGCCACATAAAACACAGTATCACATTCCATACCATCATGTTATGTTCAGTATAAACCATTACTTTAGACTAGTATAACATTCATTAAAGTGTGCATGCCTGCAAATATACAATCCCTGCACTTCGCAGTAACTCCTGCAAAGCGCTTTGAGACATTTCAACAATGTGATAAGGGACCATATCAAATGGAACAATTGCTATCAGAAAATAGAAATAGAGAACCTGCCTGTGTACTGAACCAGGGATTTTTAGCAGAGAGGTTCAATTGAAAGATTTGACCTGATGGTCTTGTCTTTCAATCTATCTCCCCATACACAATTGCTTGGTAGAGGACACAGGGGTATTCTTTATTGCTTAATGTATTGGCTGTCAGTACAAGTTGTAACCATTAGTCTGGGCTGATAAATAAAATGGGGATTTATGACCGAGGAATAGTGTGAGACAACTGGATACAAATAAGGTATTCCAACCTATGACCAAGGTTATCAATCTCTGTGGCCAGAATTATTGATTTATAATATGACTGATCAAAGACTCAAAAGAGGATTAAACAACAATTTGAGCTCTAATCAGCCTCTAGATCGTTCTATTTTTCTAAATCGGATATCTCATCGCTGATCCAAATTATACGCAACTAGAAAGAAAGAACTTTCCCTTTTACAGCAACATTCCATGTTCAAATGGCTCAAAGCACTTCACAGATAATTGCTGACAAGTAAAGTGCCATTTTTTGAAGGGAAACACAGCAGTCATTTGCCCTAACAATGACCTACAAGCAGCCATGGGATGAATGACCAATTAAACTGAGGGAATCTTGGCCAGGGTAATGGGAGAAACTTCCTTACTTATTTGAATTGTGTCGTGGAATATTTAACATCTACCAGAGCCAGCAATCAGGATCTTGGCTTAAAGTTGGATCCAAATAAAGACACTTCTGACCATGCAGTGTTCTCCCAGCACCACAGCAACAAGAACTTGTATTTATATAGAGTCTTTCATGTACAGTCATTTCTGGGAGCACTTTACAAGGACATGGTTGGACACCAGGAAAGGAGGGAGGGGATGTTGGAGATGGTCATAGGCAAATTTAAAAAGCTACATATTAAGATGTGACTTAAATACAGATAGAGAGTGGAAGAGTAGTGGTATAGAGGGAAAACATTCCAGAGGTTAGAGATATAGGATCAGAACTATATTAACACTAATTTATATTGATATGGTACCTTTCACGTCAGGACATCTCAAGGGATTTCCCATAGCCGAATGGACCAATTTAGACAACTAAAATCAAAAGGAAATACAGTGTAAAGTCTAAATTCAAGTTGAAGCTTAATACTCTTTCAGTCTTTGATTGATCATATAATAAATATGTTGGCCACAGTGGTTGATACTCCAGTCACAGTTTGAAATACTTTATTTGTATCTAGTTGACTCGCACTACACTGGAGTGCCAACCTAGACACTGGCTCAAGTCCTGATGTGGGCTTTGAACCCATAATGTTCTGAACCACAGCCTGGGAAATGAATGGTTTACATTCAATTGGATTAAAGCAATAACAACAACAAATTGCATTTATATAGCACCATTCATGCAGGACAACATCTTGAAGTGCATGAGGTGAAGTTCATTCGTGCTACCACTGGCTTCATTGTTAATCCCAGTGTGGTAGGAAATTTAATTAAATCCTAAATATGCAAAGAGCAATACAATACAATTTACATTGATGTAGTGCTTTTTCACGTCAGAAAGACATTGCGGCCTGATCACCTGAACCAGGGGAGCTGTGTTATTCTTGGGCCCAGACCATTCTGCTAATAGAAAAGATCAAGCCTTACATGTGTTCCCGTTGCCTGCGCAAGAAACATCATTACATTAATTAAACATATTCTAATTAATGGGGGAATACATTCTCTCCAGTTAATTGATATTAAATTAATTCCATAAAATGGATTAAACATCAGCTAGGCAAGGCTATACTCCCTAAAGGTATGTTCATTGTCGTAAGCGGGTTGGGCCTAGGGTAGTGGGACTTTACCTCTATTAGTTTTGATAAATTGCTTCTGGATTCTGATCATTAACCACTCTAATTTGGACCACAATTAGACTTTGCATTCTGGTTAAAGACAGAGTGAGTTGAAGTCAGCCTGCTCATTAATTAAATCCACTGAATGCACTTTGTAAAGATGGATGTTGCAGTTGCCTAGACTGTGGATCTCGAAGAAAAATGAAACAGCTGATGCAGCCCAACATGCCCCCGAGAAGTCATTAGAAATATCCAAAAAATAAGGGTTGAAAGGAGAAAGAACTGTTAATACTTTGTTCCTTTTCAACCAAGCACCCTGCAGACCTAGCTTTCAATACTACAGCTTGCTCTAAAGTACATATTTTGCACATCATAGAATAAAACCCTCTTTTCTTTTTTATATTAAAAAAACATTTATTATTTTCAAGTTTAGTGTGCACCCTGTATGCAGTGCAACCATTTACATGAGCTCCGTTAGTTGCTTCATGTAGTTGCTCCATTAGTCCAGCGCCTTGGGACATCCTCCCCACGTGAAAGGCGCTATACAAATGTAATCTTGTTGTTGTTGTTGCATTTCAAAGGATATAGAGGAGCACGTATATTGCAGGTGGCAGTAAAGATGGTCGAACACTGGTCAACTTATTGATCATTGTCTTATTGTAGACTTGAATACATCTTTATGTCAACCATAACTAGTCGATAGTCCAATTACTTTTACCTACTTATCTATTCTGCCTGGCCATCTTTCAAAAAAGGGAAACTTTAATACATTACATCATGGCATTAAAATCCCGTATTCACTGTTACAGAATTCAGCGTGGCTCAGCTGGTAGCACTCTCGCCTACAAGTCAGAAGATTGTGGATTCCAGCCCCACGTTGGGACTCCAATAGAGTCTGGACGAGTGGAGCACTTACTTTGCTGGAGATGCTGTTCTTCGGATGAAACATTTAAAGGAATGTTGGACATTAAAGGTTCCATTGCACTATTCAAGAAGAGGAAGGAGTTTCACCCGATGTCCAGGACAACAATTCTCCAGATACAATTGTTCATTCGCTTCATGACTGTTTGGGGGACATTGCTGTGCACACATTGGCTGCTGCGTTCGCCTACAAAATACGCAGTCACTACATCTACAGTAAATTCTGTGAAGCACTTCAAGACATACTCTTGCCGTGAAAGGCACTTAATGATTATTTTTATTATTAAACATACAATTCCTTTGTTTATTATTTTCTCTATGTTAAACCATGTATTTCGCTGACAGTCCCCATGGTAAGGAATTGAAAGTGATCCTATTAATCACATTTAACACATATGACAGTCAGTAATGATAACAGTGTAAAGTGATATTTTACACATCTTATTTATTTCTTATTTCTACTGTGTGAATGTGAAAGGTTACTTTGGTGAAATAATATTTCCATGTACGACTCTAACATTCTGATCTATGGTCCTTAAAATAATTTGATAATTCTGTTGTATATTTTTCCCTTCAGTTTTGCCCTGCTCTTTGGAAGGCACTTGTATACCAATCCACGAACATCAACTATCCTCTGGTACCTCACTCAAATGAGAGGAAAAGACGAAGAGATTGAGGCAAGGAGTTCCTCTGATTCAGGTCATAGTGGTTAAAGTATCCAGACTATCCAGACTCTAGGATGTCTCCAACTATCTTCTCTTCAAATGCCTTTGAGGCCAGTTCACAGGATACTGGTTTAGTTCAGTTTCTTATTTATTGCATCAAGCCAGAATCCCAGGAATCACACTCAAGTTGGATGCCCTGTGACAAGTGTAATTGACGGCTATATGCAGCTACAAGCCCAATCATTGTGACGACGTCAGGGAGGGGGCGGTGGAAGACTAACATCCACAGCCAGAGATCAGAGATCAGAGAGCAATTTACTATGATGTGTTAACTATCCAAAGTGAAAATTGTCACATCACATATCGCAATTTTCTCCCTATTGTTATTTTACAGGATTGGGTCATCTGTTACAACTCTGTTGTACCTGGGCTTTGGTTTGTTACAGTTTTATTTTACCTGAATCAGCAGAGTCTCTTCATCACTATCTGTACTAAAGAGCAGTGTAAGCCTATATTCAGCTGGTAACAGCACTTTTGTACCAGCAGTTCTCGTTTTCCCATTGCACTTGCAATCACAATGCTCTATGATCTGGTCTCTTGTGAACCCTCATTAAGACAGTTCCTATAGTCTTCTGCAATCCCTGTTGTGGATAAAGTGCACCATGAATTTTGGGCAATATGCCAATGGTAACTATCGGTGCCTGTGCTCTCCTGATTTTTGCAGCATGGACTTCACTATTGCTTTCAAAATCTTCAAATAAAAATATGCACTGGTTTTGTTTCGCCATGAGTCTAATACTAATGCAAACCCCACTCTGTGTTCAAGAGTCCACTGGCCATTAATGACAATCACTTAACCAGATTCTGTTTAAACACCTCATTTCCCACTATCGGGCGATCACAGGTATATTTAGGTAAAAGCAAGGTTTTAGGACCCCCCAAAATAAGCATTTTCTAAAAGATTGTTGGCCAGAACACAGAAAGAAACTCCTTCATTTTTTCAAAGCATGTTATGGAATCTATAAAATCCAGGCATATATAATTAGCACTGCGTCAGTACTGTGGACTAATTAAACCACAGCTTTCCAAGCTCTGGTAAGCTCCTGTTGTTTATCCAGGTAGGATAATAATCCTTGCAATTGATGTAGACATCTCAAAGCGCTTCACAGAATAAAGTGAAGTGAATTGACTGTATATTTGTGAACAAAACACAGCAGCCAATTGCGCACAGCAGTGTTCCACAAACAGTTGTGGATTGAGTGACCAAATTATTATTATTATTTTTTTGAAGGGTTTAAAATCCCCAGAAAAGCTATCAGCCATTCAACTAACAACGGTTGCTGCTTACTGCTAGGTAAACAGAGGCATGTGGAGTAAGGACGCTTGCCCAGTATTTTGCCTTGCCCAGGAATCAAACCCAGGACCTCTCAAGTACTAGGAGGGTAGGGGAGCTTTTCATCAGAAGTCAGAGGGTTTGAACCATGGCCATTTGTTGAAGATAGTGGATAGACTTCAATGACCAGCTGTGTTTAGAGAGAGAATGGGCTTCAACACAAAGGAGATATTCCTCTCAATAAAGGAATCCCACCCACTCAATTTAGAGATGATCCTCAGAAAGGGACCTCAGTAAATGTTCATCATCTTTGGGATTTTCTTTGTTTGTTTTTTGGAAGTTTTCTTTAGAATATTGCTAAATATTTCAAGTGAGGCCAAATCATGAGCAGTGTAACATCACTGAGCAAAAAAGTATTACTTTCTGGATTCTCACGCTGGGGGTGTCACACACATACTCATTTACAGTGCTAATGGGGATTTATGACACAGACTAGTCATGTGGGACATCAAGTAGGTGAGGCAATTTCCTGAGAATGATGTACTGTGTCTGGATCTGTGGAATATTTATACTGCTGCTGATTGTTTGTACTGATTTACAAAGTCACTGGTATGGTAGTGTCGAAAAATAAATGCTGAATTATCTGTAATCAACAGATTTTTGCCGCTCATCGGCTGCTAAAATAGCCTTGTACCTTTCATATTGCCATACACCTTCAAGTCCTATGTTATCAGTAGCTTTATTACCCTGTCATCCATGTACACCACCAGAGGTGTGAAATTTCACATAGTCTCAGCCTTAAGATCATTAAGCAAATTTTAAGAGAGTTTGGAAAAGTATTTAATTTGTTCTTAATTTTGGAAGTTATGGAGTCATGTAGTGGTTAGAGCACTTGCCTTCCAAGAGAGAGACCTGGGTTCAATTCCTAGCAGGGCAAAACGATAGGCAGGTTTCCTTATTCCATACTCCTCTGTTTACCTGGCAGTAGGGGACAAAGGACGTGAAGGAGGTGAATAAAGCACAATCACTTTATTTACATTTTTATATATATTATTTTCCTTTTTTGTCCCCCTACACTTGATTGATGAAGGAAGTAGCTGGAGGAACATTCTTTGGGAGTCCTGCAGTGTACTAGTTAGAGTACTCACCTCGCAAGCGAGATTCGCGGGCAGGGCGAAACCTTAGGAAGGTTTTCTTACTCCAGACACCTCTGTTTATTTAGCAGTAAGTAGGAACCTGGTTGTTAGTCAATTGGCGGATCACTTTTCCAAGGGTAATAATTCCTTCAAAAAAAATTGGATCACTAAATCCACGACTGTGCCCAATTGGCTGCAATTAGCTGCTGAGTTTTGCCCACAAAATATACAGTCAATTCACTTTACAGTATATTCTGTGAAGCGCTTTGAGACGTCTCGAAGATGTGATAAACGCTACACCAAATGCAAGGAATATTATTATTATTACTGTTATTATAAGTTATTTTAAAGACTGTGGAAAACAGGTTTCCAAATTAAAACTAAACTTAAGGATTTTCCAAACTTCTGCACAATCTTACACAATAAATTTGCCCACAAAATACACAGTCAATCCACTCTACAATATATTCTTTAAAGCTCCATGATGTGATAAGATGCTAAATCAAAGGCAAGTAGTATTATTATTATTATTATAATAATAAGGCATTGGTCTTAAGGCTAAAACCATGAAGAAATTTGGGGCCCTGGATGAACTCATCGCGTAAAAGTAAGGAACATCAAAATTCATTGTTTTATGCAAAGATCAGCAGTACATCAGTTCTAAGATCTGTTAATACTTCAACAACAATTTGCATTTATTTAACACCCATCACGCATGGTAGCATCCCAGAGCACTTTGGGAAGTTACCATCAACATGGATCGAGCATTGCTTTTATGTCACCAGAGCAACTTGATTGAATTAGTGCCATTTAACTCACTACCAGTCATCCAATTCGGTTTGTACAGTGTTTCATTCAAATGGTGCAGTACGGCTGTTGCACACTTGATCCCCCACAATTGCTTGAAACCTGTAAATAAAATGTGAGCAATCACTACTCTTCCACCTACCGATATTGCACTGCAGCATATCTGCTCTGTCAGATCATTAACAGTGCACCCATGCATAAAATTAAGTTTGTCATAGAAAATGCCCACAAAAAATTCTGAGTAAGTGCATGTTCATAGCTTTGATACAGAGTTCTTCCACCCACTTCCCCCCCAGGTATTCATCATTCTATTCAGTAGACAAGACAGGCGCTCTGTACAGAAGGGAGAACATCTCCTCATTGGTATTTTCATTTCCTGCATTGATTAGATAAATAGCCTCTGTGCTGGGATTGTGCAACATTGTACTTGCTTATCTATCTCCACTATTGAGTTCAATCCTGTATTTGAATTACTTAGTGAATTTGCTCCCAAAGGCACCGAAGAGTCATTGGATTAATTGTAAAGGATTCTGGCTATTGTTGTAAATTGCTAATGCAAGCATTCACCCAATTATTGTTCTGTAGTGGATTTGTGTTAAAGTCGTGGCCTACTTACGGAGCTCTCTGAAGTAAGGGGGAAAAAATTGAGATGGTATCAATAATGAATTGAAGTATCCTCGATCAAATTGACCATACCAGTCATGATTTACAACACATCTTGCGCTATCAGTAATACACCAAGTACAGCAAAGCTTTGCAAAACCTCACAAGGTTAAACTCTGCACAATCTTAAATTTTAAGACAATGGTTTTAAAGTTAATAGTAAAAGACTAAAGCTATGAGGGATTGTGGAAAATTCCTCCATTCTGTTTTAATTTTGAAGCCAATTTTCCAGAGTTCCGATTGCTGAATTGAACTGTTTTCCAAAATTCTGCGCAATCTTAAATGCTAAGGCAATAATCATAAGGCTAAGACCATGAGAAATTTCAACCAAGAGTAACTAACTTCACAAAAGTAAGTTTATTGAGAAATAATCTTTAAATGATTACCACAATGAACGATCTTAACAATAAAGGTATAAAACAGGAATCATTATAATGATAATCCTTGCATTATCACGTCTTCAAGACATCTCAAAGCGCTTCACTGAATATACTGTAAAGTGAATTGAATGTATATTTTGTGGGCAACATAAAATACCTTTATAATACCTTCTTCAAAGTCTGACTCATGAAGACTAGGATATTGACCTAATATAGTATCAAAAATGTAGTGTACAAAGGATCACATATACTGCATTGTCTCATTCGTTTGTATACAACAAATACAACAATACATTTGAAGCACATTTGGATTCTAACCTTAATACCAGATTCTTTGTTCAAATTGGATGGGATCTTCCAACCTCTACCCAGAAGCTGAATGTTGAGCAAGGAATGTGAACCCAATGCAATTCAGACTGCAGAAAGCTCTGGGAGTGGAATACCAGAAGCCAGAAACAACATCAACAACAACTTGCATTTATATGGCACCCCTCACTCAAGGTAGCATCCCAGAGCGCTTTACAGTCGCGGAGCACTAGCCGGGGGAGGTGAGCGTAGGTCGAAGAGGAAGGTCTTCCAGGCATGACCTGAAGATGGGGAAGGAAGAGGCAACGTGGACGGATAAAGGAAGTGTTCCAGAATTTTGGGGTATAGGGGTTGAAAGCATGGCCACCAATGGTGGAACGGAAGGCACAAGGGACAAGCGGACAAAATCATCTTGTTTGTGATATAAAGGATCTCTTGGTAGTAGTTATGTGTTAGCCTAATTTATCGACTGCACACATATAATAGAAGATGTCTTGTTGTGTCAGGTATCAATAAATCTTACATGTTCAAATCCTAAAATGTTCCCATGATTGCATCATAGTGAAATTTATTAAATTCCCTTTCATTCCCAGCGATTCATGTTTGACAGATGATGTACCAAGTCTTTTGATGTCAGTTAAACAGAGTGAAGCAAGTTTTAACCCCCACTATAAAACCTCATACATGCTTTCATTACATCGAAGCTCGACTATGCACACTCATTGCTTGTCGACCTCCCCAACTCCTTCTTCCATAGGCTGCAGATCATCCAGAACTCTGTAGCCCGTGTCCTCTCCCGCACTAGGCTCTGTAATCCTATTCCCCCCATCCTCACCCAACTCAACTGGCTTCCATCACAGAGAGTATACAGCTCAGGATCCTGGTCCTCACCTTCAAAGCCCTCCATGTTTTTTCTCTCCCCTACCTCTGCGAACTCCTAACCCCCTACCATCCTGCTCGCTACTTCCACTCAGTGGGCTTCAGCTTGTTTCATGTCCCCCGCCTCACTCGCCCCAGTATTGCCGGGCAGGCCTTCCCCCACTCTGCCCCCACCCTCTGGAACTCCATCCCGCAGTCCCTCTGCCTCACCCCCTCCCTTGTCTCCTTCAAGACCCATCTCAAGACCTTCCTCTTCGACCGGCTTTCGATCTCCCACTTCCCCCCCTGCCCTCCACCCTCCCCGACCCTGACTCCTAGCTCAGGTCCGAAACTCTGCCTGTCCAGCACCTTGGGACATTCTTCCGATGTGAAATGCACTACACAAATGTAATTTTGTTGTTGTTGTTATTTTGGATGGGGCAAAGGGCCTTCTTCATCCAGACCAATCTTGTGATCTTGTACCTTGCAGTGGACTTTCTTACTATAGTTACAAACGAACATAGTCAGAAGTAAAACTGGTGCTGAACCCGAGACTATCTTATTTATTCATTCCAAAAAAAATGTTGATTCCTTTAAGTCAGTTACTGCACTTCACGGCAAAGCTTGTCCCAGAGCTTGTGACCAGTCTGGAATGAATACACATTTAGTGGCTGAATGTGAGCAACAAATGGTATCACAATCTCGATCAGCTCCTGTTTCCGCTCTTTTGAACTATACAGCCTTTATTTCCTTTTTATCACTCAGTGCTGATAACATTGTCAAGTAACAAAAGCCACACAAAAGAATATTTTCAGTGTATTTTCCTGCAGCTTTGAATAGCGAAACATAAAAGCTGTTTACGTGCAAAGCTGCTTGGTTGGAAAGAAAAGAGAAATTTGCAACAATTTTTTTCAAAGTAACTTTTTCAGCTATTTTCTGAAAAGGCTAAGCTGGATATACTGCTGGCCCAGTTCGAAGATGTTCATTAGCAAAATCATACCTTGCTTGTTTTCATCATTGTGCGTTGATTTATAGCGACTGGCTTTGATTCAATGCAGTCTGAAGGTTTCCCGTATCCCCATCTCTGATCGTTTCCTCCACTTTCTGGAGTATAATACCATTTACATTTATACAGTGCCTTTCACATCGGGAGGATATTTCAGTGTCTTAATATTGCTAGCTGGGCATCCAGTGCTGAAGGGGATGGGAGAGGAAAGATGACTGAAAGCCTGGTGAAAGAGATACGTCTTGAGACAGACATTGAGCAAAGTGAGGGAGGTGCCAAATTGGAGCTGTATTTGGCCTTTTACTAAGGCAAACTTGAGCAGCAGTGCCTTATCTTCCTCCTGAACACTCTTCTCGCCAATAGTCCGAACATTGACTTAAAAAAAATTAGATCTTAAATGTTTCCTTTGTTGTTCACCCAATTCTTAAGTGTATAATTATTTTACTCCCTTCATATGTATTCACCTTTTCAATGCCTAACATCTTGAATAGCACTAGATTCAGAACCAGATGTTTCTGAGTTCACATCTGGATGGGTAACTGAGGCTTGAGTTTAGGTTATAATAATAATAATCCTTGCATTTGATAATAGCGCTTTTCACGTCTTCTAACCATCTCAAAGCGCTTCACAGAATATACTGTAAAGTGAATTGACTGTATATTTGAGGATAAAATGAGTACTGTATCAAGTCAAAACAAAGTTCCTCTGTCGTGGGAGGCTAGCTTAGTCAAATTAATTCCAATGACAGCCTTGGCAAAGTCAAGTAGGTCCACAATAATTCTAGTCATTATGAATATGTCTGGTCCATGTCCTTGTGAATCGAAGCTCTAAAGAATAAGGCAGCCCTCTGGACAAAATAAGCTGCATGGATATTACTTTACACAATGCAGATATTTATAAGATTCTGGGGAGTTTATTGCAGTGCTCTGGCCAACAATCCCTCAAATAAAATTGGTCATTGACATCATAGCTGTTTGTGGGACATTCGCATTAGTTTGCTGTGCACAAATTGGCTACTGCATTTGTCCACAAAAAACATTCATTCCACTTTACAGTATATCACCTTTTGAGATATCCTCCCGACATGAAAATCAGCTGGACGAAATGCAAGGATTACTATTATCTTTTAAGACGCTCATATATTATATTATCCTGTATGTATATAAGCATTCATGCAAGCTCTAGTCATAAATACAGTAAACCCCCAAGGGGGAATCTGGGCAAAAAACGGAAAAAACAAAACAAATTCCTTGGGCCTTTGCACAGGTAAAACCCCGTCAGTCTTTAACTTTAACTCAGTTTGAATCCCACAAGCAGAAAATAGCTTATTTGCTATCAATTACATTGCCGGTACCAGCATTATAATTACACTTAGCCTAAAATTGCAGCTCACTGAACTAGATCGTCCGCCCCATTAGTCTGGCTAGCCAGGGTCTAAGTGTACGTACAACAACAACAACAACAAGATTCCATTTATAGAGCGCCTTTCACGTCAGGAGGACGTCCCAAGGCGCTGCACAGTTGGGTCATGACCCGAGCAGGGGGGAAATGGTCAGGGTGAGGGGAGGGAAGGGAGGGAGCGAGGAGGGGGGAAATGGTCAGGGTGAGGGGAGGGAAAGGAGGGAGCGAGGAGGAGGAAGAGAGTCGAGAGGGGAGCTGAAGGCACGGTCAAAGAGAAAGGTTTTGAGACCGGCCTTGAAGGAGGAAAGGGAGGAAGCAAGGCGAAGGCACTGGGGGATGGAGTTCCAGAGCCTGGGGGCTGAGAGGCTGAAGGCCCGACCACCGATAGTAGGGCGGTTGGGTTTATACGTAAAATATAATAGCACAGCTAAACGGTAATACAAGACAATGAAGGTCATTAAAATTTATATTTATTAGGATTTGCTCACAGCAATGCAACAAATTATTTTTGGAATGTGTGCTTTTAGTACATTTTGATTGATGACATTTCTGATATCTATTTCAGGGTGAAATTTTGCATGTGGTGTAACGGTAGAAAAGGTAACAGATGAAATCTATAAGGAAACTTGTACATGTGTCAGAATTACCAGCAGGATTTGGTGTTTACAAGAGATGTACAATACAGCAGTGTTGGGATGGTTAGAAAATGCTGACCTTTTAACTACCATCTATCAGTGAATGAAAGAAGATGCTCCTTAATAATCTTAGAGTGATGGCAACTTTACGTTAGGCAATACAAGACATGATTAACTGTTTGGAAATACAAAGCTGATTATCAACTGCGATAAGTAAAAAATGGAGAATGTTGTCAGTGCTCCTGTGTGTTGCACCTACATGTTCAATGGAAAAATTGGATGGGTTTTGACATGTTTTCTGTGTGTTTATAATTACAAAATTCTGCATCACTACAGTTATACAGGTACTTAAAATGTACTTAGAAACAAGTAAATTCAGTGGTAAACTTGGACTCATTCCCTGAAAAGATATGTGTCAGTGGGTACTTTGCTGAGATATGGAAGCTGTTAAAAGGGATTGAAAAGGTAAGTCATAACAATAATAATAATCCTTGTGTTTGATAACACCTTTTTATATTATTATCATTAAAAACCCACATTCACTTCCATCTCAGACCCCGATGCAGATAAGTGGACATACAGATAATTGATGTGTGTTTCTACATGTCAGAAAAACAACATAAAAATTAAGATTGAATTTAAGAATTGTTCAAACTTTGCACTCTCTAAAATGCTAATAACTGCTAAATCACGTAAGGGAAGTAGAAGGGTATAAGAGGGAGTAAGGAGACTTATGTGGAGTTTAAACACCGGCATGGACTGGTTGGGGCCAAATGGCTGGTTTCTGTGCTGTGCGTCTTGTATAAAGAACAAAGTCTAAGTCTAGACCTAGGTGGAATTCCTCCCTTTAAAATGCTGGACTCATTTAAGACTTAGACTAAATTATTTTCAAGTCCAGGTAAGATGAAAGTCATTGGGAGAACTGAGAAAGAGACAAAGTTCAGCTCTTTATATGTACTATTTCATATTCCAATACCTGAAAACAAATAGGCTTCTAAATAATATTCAGGTGACACAAGTATAAGATAGCAACAAGGGGATCTAAAAGAGAATTTAGGAGGAACTACTTCACACAGAGCGTTGGGAGATTGTGCAACTCAGTGCCTGAAGCACTGATTGAATAGGGTAATATATTTACATGTAATAGGAAAATAGATGTATACCTGAGGGAGGAAAATTGGGAATGGGAGGGAGTAAGGAGTGGCATTTAAACACCAACATGGACTAGTTAAGAAGAATGGCGTGTTTCTATGCTGTAGATTCCAAGTAAATCTACATAAATATACTCTGATATGCTGTGACCTATCATATGAAGTCACCTAATAATCAAACAATAGAGAACATCTTAATAGAAATAAAGCCTTCCCAGTATGTCTGCCTCATCCATTCTCACCAAAAGAAAGCAATGCATTGATAATTCAGAGTGTTGCTGTTGTGAAGCATTGCTGGACACAGATCAGTTGCTACATTTGCTTACGTAACATCATTCAATTCTTCAAAGTAATAATAATACTAATAATAATCCTTGCATTTGATATAGCGCTTTTCACGTCGGGGAGGACGTCCCAAAGCGCTTCACAGAACACACTGTAAAGTGAATTGATTGTATATTTGTGGGCGAATGCGGCAGCCAATTGCGCACAGCAATGTCCCACAAACAATCGTAGATTGAAAATGGCCAATTTAATTATTATTTTTGTTTTTTGGAGGGATTATTATTATTAGGCGTGTGGAGTAAGGAAACTTGCCCAAGGTTTGGCCCTGCCTGAAAGTAACTCATTCAGGTGAGAAGCGTTTGAGATAATAATAATGATAACAACAACGATAATAATTCTTTGCATTTCGTATAGTGCATTTCATGTTGGGAGAACGTTTTGAAGCGCTTCACAAGATGGACTGTGAAATGTAGTGACTGTGATTTGTTGGCGAAAGTGACAGCCTATTTGTGCACAGCAATGTCTCACAGACACCATGGAACAAATAACTAATTTTATTTGGTCGACTGCTGGGAGTAATTCCCTTCCAGAAGACATTTCATATTATAAGATACTATATCCAATGCAAGGATTTAGATCGAATATAATCATTTTTAAATGTTCCTCATTGTGATATGTTTTTTGTAACTATGAAAAGTATGGTTCGCATGGTTCGAGTCCTACTTAACCAATTGCCCCCGCTACATCTCACCAAATGGTTTCTCTTCCCGCCCCGCCCGGTTGGTTACGTGTGGGGTACCCCAGGGTTCCATCCTTGACTCTCTCCTTTTCCTTATCTATATGCTCCCTCTTGGCAATGCCTTCCTCCACTTCCACATGCACGCGGATGACATACAAATTTATTTTGTCTCCTCCAGTACCAACCCCAGGTCTGCCGATGTTCTATCAGCTTGTCTGGCAGACATTAGGACCTGGATGAGTGTAAACTTCCTGCTGCTGAATGTGGACAGGACGGATGTCATACCTCTTTGGCTTCCATCAACGTCTTCACTCCTGCGGATCTGAACTCACCCTCCCTGGGTTCTCCTTCAGACTCGCCGAACCAGTGCACAATCTAGGCATCCGGTTTGATTCCCACCTGTCCTTCCTCCACCACATCCGGTCCCTGACCAGGACCGCCTTCCTCCACCTCCGCCACATTGCCCGCCTCCGCCCGTACCTCATCCCAAATGCAGCCAAAACCCTTGTGCATGCATTTGTCACCTCCCACCTGGATTACTCCAATGCACTCCTCGATGGTCTCCCCAGCTCCACTACTCAAAAGATCCAGCTCATTCAGAACTCTGCCACCCACATACTAACCCAGACCAAACTCCGTACCCACAACCCACCAGACTCCACTGGCTCCTCATCACCAAACAGATCGACTTCAAGATCCTCACACTTGTGTTCAAATTCCTTCACTCACTGGCACCTCCCTACCTCTACGAACTCCTCACTTCCCAATCCACCACCCAGCATCTCTGCTCGACTGGCACCGGCCTCCTGCTTGTCCCTCGCACCCTCTGCTCCACCATTGGAGGTCATGTATTCAGCCACTGCGCCCCAAAACTCCAGAACACTCTCCCCGAACCTATCCGCTTTGCTCCCTCTGTCCCCTGTTTCAAGTCCCGCCTGAAAACCTTCCTTTTTGACCGTGCTGACGGTCACCTCCCCCCACCCAGCACGGAGTCAGGCACCGCCACTGTTAAGCGCTCTGAGATGCTACCTTGCATGGAGGGCGCTATATAAGTGCAAGTTGTTGTTGTTGGTCAAATCACTTTGCAATAATGTAATTGCACTATGTTGTTTGATTGGTATTTGGGCATCAGTACCTCTGTCCTTAATGCTCACGTCTCAATCATCTCTTGGGGTTTATCGGAATTTACTGAAATGTGCTGGACAGTAGCACACAGTTTGGTAGTGGATATCTGACTGGTCTTGACAGGCAAAGTGTAACAGAGGTGGGAGGATAGAGACTATCAAATCATTTTTCTCTGCTGAATAAGTTTACTGTTTAAACCCTAGAGATTTAAGCCTGTTTCACAACAATGTTGGGTTTCTGTCTTTTGTGAATTATTTTCTCGAATATGCTTTTTGGCTTGCAAGGAGTAAAATCCATTGATTGTCTTCTTGGCTGTCAGTCTCCTGGTGAACAAACTCTGTGATTCATGACTGGAGCTGCTAATAGTTCCACAGAGAAGCCAGCTTTCTGCTCAAGCCTCCAGCTGAGTAAGACTCTGTAGAATTTTTGTTCATCCTCAGACATTTTGTCTCTACAATTCGTACACAGGCATGTATCAGTTCTATGCCAAACAAAAATAACTTGTACATAGATTCCCCATGTGAAACAAATCACAAAACACTACCTGCCAAGTAGGTTTTTACACACCGAAATAGGTAACACAAATTAAAAGCTTTAATTTTGTGTTAATTTTTTAATTTGTTGTTTTCAGGTTATAATAATCCTTGCATTTGACAGCATCTTATCAAGTTGTCAAAACATCTCAAAGCACTTTTACTCAAAGGATTTTGCTGTAAACCCGTAGTGAATGAATATTTTGTAGGCAAAAGCGGTTGCCTATTTGCACACAGCAATGTCCCGCAAAAACTGTTTGGGAGTGCATATCTGGCTGGTTCTGACAGGCATTGTATAACAGAAGTAGAGGTAAAAAAAACTCAATCTTCTCTATAATAATCCTGATATTACACCTTATCAAGTCTTTGAGACCTCCCAAAACGCTTCACAGAATATGCTGTGAAGTGAATGGACTGTACATTTTGTGGGGAAAACTCGGCAGCTATTTACACACAGCAATGTCCCACAAATAGTTGTGGATTGAGTGACCAAATTATAATATATATTTTGAAAGGATTATTACCCCCGGAAAGCGATCCGCTAATCGACTAACAACTGGGTTCCTACGTACTGCTAGGTAAACAGAGGCATGTGGAGTAAGGAAACTTGCCTAAGGTTTCGCCCTGCCCGGGAATCAAACTCAGGTCCTCTGGCTTGCAAGGCAAATGCTCTAACCAACACGCTACAGGACTTCACATAGAATAGGTTTACTGTTTAAATCCAGTTAAAACAGTCCTGTTTATACTGGGATACATGGTCATGCTGGAGTTGTAAAAGTACCTATCGGGAAACTGGTAATATAACTCGCCCATTAAACACATAGACACTGCACTTTACAGTATATCCTATGAAGCGCTCCTCATGAAAGACAATATACCAAATGCAAGGATTATTATTATTATAACTGGCTCATTGATACCAGGAAAAGCACCTCAGGACAAACATAGTGTCTCCTCCAGGGAATTCCTGTATGGCAAGCCAACCCTCGAGATCTTGGCTCTGAATTAAGGTCACCTCTGAGCCGAGGTATCACATGGGATGTTAGGTTCCTTTAAGAGGCATTATTTACAGCTCTTTTTTGAAATCATGCTTGACACATGCAGAACCCAGCGCCATACATTAATAACAATAATAATCCTTGTATTTGGTGTAGCGTCTTATCACATTGTTTTAGTTCGACATCTCAAAGTGCTTCAGAGAATACGTTGATCTTGTATTTTGCGAGCTAAATGCAGCAGCCAATTGTGCACAGCAACGTCTCCAAAAGAGTCCTGGAGTGAGTGACCAATTATTTTTTGAAGGGGTTATTACCCTGCGCGGGACAATCCGCCAATTGCCGAACAACCAATTTCCTACTTACTGCTAGGTAAATAGAGGCATGCAGAGCAACAAAACATGCTTAAGGTTTCGCCCCAGGTTCTCTCGCTCGCGATGGGAACATCCTAACCACTATGTTATGGGGCATGTATGGAAGTTTCCCCATGTCTGGAATGGAATCCGCACTCTCTTGCTGGAGGGACACACCCTGCTTATCTAATCCCAGAAAATATTCAGCACAAGTCAATGAGAGGCAAGGCTTCAGGAGCCCAACGAATGGAGTTCCTGCAGGGACCTCCCAGGGAAGTTTCATCCAGCTCTGAGGCGCTATTTATACTCCGGCTTTTCCAATGAATATTTTTCAAATTTTAATTAGGACTGATAAAATCACCAATGGTAATACCAAATGTTGCACTGTATCCTTCCCTCCCCCATTTTTCTTATAATTGAAATTCCCATTATAAGTAACACACAAAAGTAGATTTTTTTAATGATCAGCACTTGATTTTTCCCAGTTGATGAATTGTTTCCTGTTTTACACATACAACACTGTAACTACAGTATGAAAGAAATAAACCGTATTTTTGCAACATCAGAACAAGCATAATACCACATCAATATTTTAGGATGCATCAAGAGGACATAGGTTTCGAGCTGTAAAGGACAACTTCAGGAGAGATACCAGGAAGTTTTTTTTCAATTAAACGCAACAGGTAATCTGTGAGAGTGTAGCAGGTTGTTAAGGAAAGGTGGTTAAGGCCAGGACACCAGACTCATTTAAAAATCAGTGATGGGGGAGGGGTGGGATAGGTGTTCTTGAGCAATGGGTTTGGATGGTTTGTGGAGTCCTGTAGCTCAGTGGTTAGAGCACTCGCTTTGCAAGCGAGAGACCTGAGTTCAGTTTCCGTAGTCGAGCCTCGAGGTGACGAATGCGTGGATGAGGATTTTAGTGGCCTGAGGGGTGAGGCAGTGGCAGGGTCGGGCAATGTTGTGGAGGTGGGGAGATGGCAGAGCAGGTCATGGTATGGATATGGGGGAGAAAGGACAGTTGAGGGTCGAACAAGATGCCCAGGTTCCTGACTGGCTTGGTGAGGTGGAGTCTGCAACCATAGATGCTGATGCTGCCAGTGTCTGAGATGTGGAGGTGCTGGCGCGAGCCAATCAGGAGGGCCTCGGTCTTGCTGACATTCAGCTGTAGAAAGTTAGCTCTCATCCAGGACTTGATGTCAGACAGACAGTCTGTCAGGACAGCAGTTGTCCTGGAATCGAGGGTGGAGGCAGAGAGACAGAGTTTAGTGTCATCCGCGTACATGTGGAAGTTGACTCCATGTCTGCGGATCATATCACCAAGGGGGGGGTATGTAAAGGTTGAAGAGGAGGGGACCGAGGATAGAGCTCTGAGGAACACCACACAAGACTGTGTAGAGATGGAAGAGAAACCATTGGCGGAGACAAATTGGAGATGGTGTGAGAGATAAGACCTAAACCATTCAAGGACAAAATCTTGAAGGTTGAGGTGGGAGGATAGGCAGTGGAGGAGGATAGAGTGGTCCACGGTATCAAAGGCAGCAGAGAGGTAGAGGAGGACAAGGAGGCAAGAGGGAGCCCTGGTCATAGATGGACAGGATGTCGTTTGTCATCTTGACCAGAGCAGTTTCTGTGCTGTGGAGGGGCTTGTGAAGGAAGTGGTAGGAGAGGAATGAGCGAAGCAACGATTCTTTCAAAGACCTTGGAAAGAAAAGGGAGGTTGGAGATGGGCCGGTAGTTAGAAAGCAGGGATCAGTCCAGGGAAGGTTTTTTCAAGATAAGAGTGATTATAGTTGTTTTTAGGGGGATGGGAAAGGTGCCAGATGACAGGGAAAGATTGATGGTGTCGGAGCGTAAAGAGGCGAGGAGGTGGAGCTGGGAGGTAAGGAGAGGGGTGGGGATGGGGTCAAGTGTGGTGTGTTTCATGATAATCATGACAACAACTCGAGAAGGTGCTGTATCAAATGCAAGATGAATTCATCTACTTCCATAAAAATTATTCTTAACTAGTCTATCTGTTCGATTCCTTCAGTTATAAAGTCATGATAAGGAATGCATGCAATCTATAATATTTCATACACAAAACATGAGACAAAATAAGCAGCAAATATATTATCAGGTGTGTATTATATATGTGTTCTCATTTAGTGAGGAAGCCATAAACAATGCACCTTTACACTGGAATCTATGATTCATAGAATGTTACGGCACAGAAGGAGGCCATTCGGCCCATCGAATCTGTGCCGGCTCTTTGACAGAGCAAGTCACTTTCACTAACTGCTTTATAAAAGGCCTACAACAGGCATGGGAAGGGAGGTAAAAGCTTCAATTTAATTTGGGGGGTTTTCCGAGATCTTTATAAACTGCTAGACCTGCATTGTGGTGGTTCATGTCATCAGAATTCCTTAACTAAATTATAGCCTTATAATTCATTGAATTCAAACCTTAAAACATATTCACGTATCTCTTAGTCTTTAGATATTATAAATTAGGTGTATTAATCTTATTGCATGAAATCCATCACATATCTTTTCAGAGAAGAAATCTGCTTTATTTGCTTTTACAAAGATTTGTTGCAGCATTTAGAACGCTTCGAGGGAGGAATTGGGGAGGCCGACAAGAAGCAGTTTGCATAGTCAAGCCTTGATGTAATGAAAAACAATAATTTTCAATAATTTCCACCAGTTCATAAATGATCTCCTGTCACCTGCCACTCTGGATGAATTTTTGGGACAATTCCTGCTTATTGCTCCAAGGATAATAAATGTGCACTGTCCCTTGTATGCCAGAATTGCTGTGTGTAAAGATCAGCCTATTCTGTAGAATATGAACATGCAGATTTATGACAATATACAGAATGATTTTAAATTTTTTTAAAAAATGTTATTTTAAACTTCATGGCAGAGCCTTAAAGTAACTGGGAACAATTCTATGAAACCTGCAAGGTATGGTTGACGAAAAAGCATAATCTTATTAAATAGTTTATTTATTATTAATCTTAAAAGGGATCTTCTCCCAGCGTTCTGGTCAACAATCCCCCAGTCACGCTTCGAGACATCTTTCAGACTTGAAGGTGCTACATCAAATGCAAGGATTATTATTTATTATAAACATGTCTTCTTTTCTATGTAAGTGCAGATTGTGTTCCTGCAGATTAGCTCAGAAACTATCAATACCCATAAGTGTCATAAAACAAACAGCATGTGGCCTCAGCTTATTGCAGTTTTTAATCTCACCACTATTTCACTTCTTGAATACTGGTAAAGGGAATCCCATCAGTCATTTTTGCCATATTCATAAGAAAAGAATGTTACCTCTGACAATGCAATGTCGTGTAATTCAATGCTTCTCCACCATCGCATCGGACTGTCTAGATATGAATTCAAAGTTCCAACAGAAGGCTTGATATAAAAGTAGTTATTATCCCTGCAAATTACTCCATTTTAAATGTCTATCTAGCACTGTGTAAGGTGATATTAGACTGTGGCAATAATAATAATAATCCTTGCTTTTGATATAGCGCCTTATCATGTCTTCGAGACGTCTCAAAGCGCTTCACAGGATATGCTGAAAACTTATTTGGCTGTGTATATCGTGGGCAAAATTTCATGTAGTTTCCTAAGAGGTTAAACCAAATTCCTGTCCATTGGGATATGTTGGAATTTTAATCCCATAAAGAGCAAAAGTTTAAAATCAAGCCATGAAAATCCTTTCTATACACAACAATATCCAGTGATTTATAAAGGACACTTTTCTCATTACTCTCTAGGTGTTATCTTGGACACAGTATGTATTATTGCCTCTGGTTTATACATAAATAGTGCAGGATTTTCATTCCAAACTGTGATGAATTTTGAATGAAAAGCTTTTTGAATGCTTTATGGATTAGCCGTAGTACAGCGTGGCAGAATAGAATGTTCCAGTGTGTTAAAGAACACAAATTGTCACATTTATTATTTGTGTGAAAAACAACTAAGCAGTGTACAGTACGCTTCCTTAGAAATAGAAGACAAATGCCAAAACATCAAGAAGCTTATGCTCTTGAATGCAATTCTTTATCAAAGCCTGGCAATAATAGCAGATCTTAAGAATACTAATGCTGAGCTATAGTCTGAAACAACCAGAAAGTATAGTGACAACTGGATTACATGTCTGAACGTACAACAGTCAAGAGGTGAAGGAACAGAACTCAGTATCTAATACATCTTGCCTTTGTGCTTCTCCAGCGAAGTTCAGCCTAAACCCACTGAGGATATCACATGTCAGTGCTGCTTACTTTTTTTGACAAAAGCTTCACACAAGCCTTCAAACAAAGCTTCAGCACAGGCCAATCACTGACAACTTACTGAATCCCACAAGTTCAATAAATGTCATGTTTTCATCGTCCACTGGACTCCAGTTTTAAACCCAGCTTTAATAGATGCTGCTTGTAATATTACCTGAGGAACATTTTACCTACAAATTAGGTAGGCTGGTCGCTGCATTGCTAAAATGTAATAACTCCTGCTGGTTAACGTTCAACAGACAAACATTACTTGAGGGGGGGTGGGGGGAGCAACAGAGCCACTGCTGTCCTGACAGAATGTCTGTCAGACATCAAGTCCTGGATGAGAGATACTTTCTACAGCTGAACTTCAACAAGACCGAGGCTCTCCTGATTGGGTCCCGTCAGCGCCTCCACACCTCAGGCGCTGACAGCATCACCATCCAAGGATGTACGCTCCACCTCACTGAGCCAGTCCGGAACCTTGGCTTCTTGTTTGACCATCAACTATCCTTTCTATCCCACATCCGTGCCATGACCCGCTCTGCCTTCCCCCGTTTCCGCAATGTCACCCGGTTCCACCACTGTCTCACACCGCAGGCCGCCGAGACCCTCATACACGCTTTCATAACATCCAGGCTTGACTCTGCCAACTCCCTGCTTGTTGGCCTTGCTTGTAAAACCACTACAAGGAAATTCTAGATGTGTTTTTCATGTGCTCCTTCAAATAGCTTGTATTTCAAATGAAGAAATGTCAAATTTGCAGGTGCGCATTTCCCTGAATAGATTTTTTTTTGGGGGGGGCCAAAAAAAAAGACTATCCAAACCAAACAGAATTCGATGCATCCCACCGACATATGAAAATTCCTGAGATATTTATTGGAATGGAACATGCACTCTCTCCCTGGAGGAATGCATTCTGTGTACCTAATTGCGGAAAGTATCAGGCGCAGGTTGTCAAAAACCAAGGCTTGGGGACCCCAGAGTGTGCGTTGAGGTACTGTTGGAGTATTACCAGCTAAAACACCATAGCTTGCCATTGATATCACTGTCTGGCAAGCTTTCCTGCTGTTTGTCCAGCTAGAATGACCCTACCTGTTAGGGCTTTAACTTACAGGGTTAACACAAAATGATTGGGAGAAGTTCCTTCCCCCAGTGTCTGGTCTTCCCTTCCGAGCCAGGCTGGCTGTGTATGCCAATTGAGTAGAATAGATTGATACTAAAACGTGTAAAAATTTTCATTTAAAATTTATACAGCAACCAAAAGAATCTATCGCCCTCCCTACCTTTTAAACAGAGTTGCTCTGGCAAAGGCAAAATGACCTATATCCAAAATTAAAACAATATAGATGTAAATACTGAATATGGACTGCTTTTGCCACAAAAGGCTGTTGAGGGTTGGACTACAAGAACGTACAAAAGTGAGCCTGGTAAACATTTAAAAGGAGGAACATAAGAGAGGACCAGGAAAGAGTAGGGATTGCCACTCTTATCCAATTTAACCTACATGTGATTCGAGTCCTACGTTAAGTTTTTGAATCTTAATACTATCAAATATGGACTAGCAAGCAATTCAGAAAGATTCGAACACCATTGTAGGAGCAACATGGCAAGATGGACAACAACTACAAATTACATTTGTATAGCGTCTTTTACGTCAGGAGGACATCCCAAGATGCTGCTCTCCAGTAGAATAAGAAACATGCCCCACCACAACCTTCTCAGAACAACATGGATGGGTAACAAATGCCAGCCCTGCCAATGTTGCCCAGAGATAAGTTACAAACAAATGTCTATAACTTAGGAACCTCTCAGAATACTTTGCAGGTAATTGGCGTCAAGTATTGACTATATTTGCATGCGAATGCAGCAGCATTTACTGGCCAGAACACTGGGAGAAACACCCTTCATTTTCCAAATTGTGTCTTGGGATCTTTGATGTCCACCTGATCAGGCAAAACAGGCCTTTATTTAACATTTTATCCAAAGGAAACTTCCTCCAACAATGCAGCACTTCTCCCAGTACTGCAGTGCCATCCTGAACTATGAGCTCAAGTCGGGGAAAAGCCTTAGGCAAGTTTGCTTAGTCCACATGCCTCTGTTTTCCTGTCAGCAAGTAGGGGCCACTGCTGTGTACAATTGGTGCCGCATTTGGCCACAAAATATACAGTCAATTCACTTTACAGTATACATCTCAATGACGTGATAAGGTCCTACATCAAATGCAAGGATTATTAATATAAGTCCCAATGAGGGATAGGTAAATATGGAAGTTGGTTCATAACCAGATACAGATTAAACTAAAGAGGAACAGCAGCCAATTCCTTGACTATCTCGGGCACAAATAAACCATCACTTAATATCCTCTGTCACAAACTCTCCTGCTTAAAGTGTGAAACTGCCAGAAACTAAATTCTCTGCCCTCACTCCAACTCTGCAAGAATCATACCAGTGAGTCATACACAATTTTTATTGGGATCTCACTGAGAGTTTTGCACTGATATCTGATCTCCCCAACTGGCTCATCCTGCAAAAGAATGGCTACACTTCAAATAACACTTCCTTTAAGTAGCGGAATCAAATTGTGTGCTTCATCACAAAGCCTGCCAGGTGCTCAATTCACTGAGAAAGCTCAATGTTGTTGAGAAAAAAAATGATTCACAATAGCAAGGATTAACTGCAGCAATCTTCAGCTTTGCCTGAGAATGCAAGACCGTCTCTTGTGAAGACATATCCATAGCAGAATGAATATTCAACTTAAATGGACTTTAAATGGAGTCCTGTAGCTCAGTGGTTAGAGCACTCGCTTTGCAAGTGAGAGACCTGAGTTCAATTCCAGGCGGAGGGCGAAACCTTGGGCAAGTTTCCTTACTCCACAAGCCTAATAATAATCCCTCCAAAACCCAAAACAATAATAAATTGGTCATTTTCAATCTACGACTGTTTGTGGGACATTGCTGTGCGCAATTGGCTGCCGCGTTCGCCCACAAATATACAGTCAATTCACTTTACAGTGTGTTCTGTGAAGCGCTTTGGGACGTCCTCCCGACGTGAAAAGCGCTATATCAAATGCAAGGATTATTATTATTATTATTATTATTATTTATAGGGATTTCACCCACAAAATATACAGTCAATTCACTTAACAGTATACTCTGTGAAGCGCTTTGAGACGTCTCGAAGACATGATAATGGCTATATCAAATGCAATGAATATTATTGTTGTTATTAAATGACCAATGAACCTCAATCGATATTATTAGGAGCAGGGATTCTTCCAGTTAACTCCAAGCCAAGTCCTAATGAGTAGGGTGGTCCGAGCTGATCAAGGAGTGGGAAGTTTACCATCGTGCTACCAATGGTAAGCCATGCAGTTTTAGCTGATTAAATGGGGTCCCGAAGCCTTTGCGCTTGCCAACCTGCACCTAATAATCATTGGCATTAGGTAAGGGAGAGAGTGTGTATTCCATTCCAGGCACAGTGACATATCTGCGATCCAACAAGGCTAGGCAAACATGAAAGTTGGTTCATAACCAGTTAGTGGCGTGCATATGTGGAACTTTCAGTTTGGTTCGGATACTCATAGTGATGGGTTTCCACTGATGTCAAACACCCGACTGACCAAAAAAAATATAATTTTGTGCAATTTTCATATTTGTCTTACAAATCCTACAGGATTCAAAATATAGAATAACAGCAAATATCAACAAGAATGCTGACGAATGACAAAATTCACTGTTTTTTTTGAGACATTGTAGTGTGAAGTGACGCATCTGGCTGAGGTACTTACCAGAAGGCAACAGCTTGACAGTGAGTCAGTGGAAGCTTGAACGTCACACCATGGGACTCAATTGATGGTTACCAACCTGTAACTAAAGTGATATAATAAATTGCTTTTCATACTGATGTATCGTGCATTTTAAACTTGTAGATAGAAAACTAAAATGTAAGTGTAGGAAGGTTGGCCAGCAAACTCCTTGCTAACCTTCAGAATAACACCACACTCGAATCATCAGAATGTATGTCAGCTTGACAACTTGTGCAAAGAACAGTACCTGCAACAATATAGGACTGAGTGTCAGGACTGAGTGTCAGTCTAAATTACAAGTCCAGAAGCCCAAGGTTCAACCTAATCTTTACCTGTAAGACCATTTTATCTTAAAATTCAAGATCGTGCAGTGAAATTGAGTCTGACCTCAGAAGCTGGTTTTGAACAGAATCTAAAAAGGATGACTCCCACAACATGCTCTCACAAGCTAAGACTAGTGGAAATGTCAGGCCTCTGGTGTGAGCCTTAAACCCACAAACATCTAGGTCACAGTGGAGCGCTCTAACCAACTGAACTATTTTTGGTTAAACAGTATCATACAGGATGAACCCTGCAGAGGGGAAAAAACACCAAATTAAAGGACAGCTGCCAGTACTACATTGGTAGAGTAGCTGCTTGGAAAGCCATAAAACAATGATTACAAAGTAATAGGCAATAATGATTAGCATAAATTGACTGAATGCACAAAATATATCACTTATATGCACAATTAAGTACCTATGATTTATACAAACTGAAAATTGTGGAACATCAGTGCTTTGCACAGGAGCTGAGTGGAAGGTAGATTCAGTGGTCTGACGGTGGATTTACAAATAAAAGAGAAGGAAAATAGTGGAGTCCTGTAGTGTATTGGTTTGAGCACGCGCCTCGCAAGGGAGAGGACCCGAGTTCAATTGCCGGGCGGGGCGAAACCTTAGGCAAGGTTCCTTACTCAACCACATTTCAGTAGGTAGGAACCCAGGTCATAGTTGATTCATGGATCTCTTTCTGCGAGTAATAATCCCTCAAAAAAAAATTGGTCACTCAATCCACGGCTGTTTGTGGGACACTGCTGTTCGCAATTGGTTTCCGCATTTCGCCCACAAAACACACAGTCAATCCACTTTACAATATATTCTGTGAAGCGCTTTGAGACATCTCAACAACGTGATAAGGTGCTACATCAAATGCAAGGATTATTAGCATTATAAAAAGTGGCAGGGAGAACAGACTGTATCCTATTCTTTGCAAGTGACAGATCTGAATTCTGTGAGTGTATCTCAATCAGCAACAACGATAGATAGGGAATTGCATTGTTTAATAGCAGAGCTGAAGAAAGGGCATTCAATACATGTAAAAGAAAGGAAAAGATCCATCACACAGCTGTGGGATGTGACAAGTAAAGAGTCAGAGAGAGAGTTCTTGCTGTGTTGTCCAGAGCATTGGCAGATATCCAGGCAGAATGTCTGCCCACTCTCTCACCTGCATCCAGTGCCTGTGGCTCTGCAGTGTTGAAGCAGCTCTGAGGAGAAATGCAGGAATCGTATACACATGGAAAGCAAAGAGAGTGAGGAAACAAATCTGAAAGACATCTTGGGTGGATGAGAAAGCTACAAAGCGGTTCTACACACTAAGGAAATCTTTAAAAAACACTTTCTAAATTACGTTTTGGGAAATGATTATCCAGAGCTCATAGTGGGGTCTGTAATGCAAGTTGTGTAAACAATGTGCAGATCAATATATACAGGTGTCCTTAGTTATGTAATTCACAACCAAAGTCTTTCATTGCTCGTTCATTATATGTTTAAGAAACCTATACACATTTCCTCATTACACATGCATTTATACCTTTTTATACCACATTCGCCTTCTACATTGGGAGGACGTCCCAAAGTGCTTGACTGGGCACCTGAGCTAAGAGCGGGGTATGAGTGAGGTAAGATGAGGTGTGGAAGGGGAAGATGACTGAAAGCGCAGTCAAAGAGATTTACCTTGAAAGAAGAGAGAGAGCAAGTCGGAGGGACCTGGGAATGGAGTTCCAGATAATATAAATTCTTAGGTATACAGAATGTGTTTATTTTCTCCTCTCTTACAAGGTAACAAATGGTCATAAAGTGTTCCTCACAGCGAATGCAGATCGACAGAATCACAGAAGTTGGGATGAAAATGAAAAATGCCATCAATATATTGATTGATCCATGGGAGACCATCCCCAAACATGTTTCAGCCCAATAATTGAAATCTAGTGTATTTAACAGAGAAAATTAGTTCCAAGACATTAAATAAAACATTTCAAGAGAGCCTAAGAGAGTGGAGTACTCAAAGGGTTACTCAAATGGGATTTGATTGTATTCATCAAGCAGAGCTCCTTATTTATTTTACGGGGAGAGGGAATGAGGAGAGAAATTGTGGTTTGAGACGTATTAATTCTCACATCAAATCAGTTATGAGATATCATTTTTTTGACCTTTATATTGGTTTATTTCTTTTACATTGTTGTATTTTCTTCTTTTGTGCAGGTTTTCTCTTCCCTGATGAGATAAAGGAATCCTTCAGTATCCCCATTTCTGACATTAAGGGCAGGGTTCTGTTTTATCTACAATAGTACAAAAATGTGTGACAATGTGTATTTCTCCCCTTGGACCTTGGCATTGTTACATAAAGAAGAGAGGGAGAGGGAGGCTGCAAAATCTATGTCGTCACAGCACATCCAGAGCAGACTGCAGTACTTTTTTTACATTTATTTTTGGGTGTTTGTTTTATTGATTTTATGCTTAATCCGTAATGAGTCTGGAAGCAATGGCAATGGGGAAGAAAGAGCATTTATGTGTGTTTCTACAGCTTCCTGCAAAGAAATGATGTACCGAGTTGTATCACAGGATCATTCAGTCTGAGAAATTAGCATCTCTGAAGATTGCAATTTATTTCCTAAAATGAGGGGAGGGATGAGAGGGTTGTTAACCTGAAAATATTGATCAAGCCATCTTTTGAGCCAACTTGCATTGTTGCAAGCAAATTGAAATCACTTCCAATGGTAAAGTGATTGGTGAAGAAAACAGTGTTCATATTTCCTACTCCAAAATCCCATTCACTGGGACTGAGGAGAGTTTTATCTGTGTGTAACTGAACACAGGCACCAAAACTTTGCAAACCAGTGACAAATAGTTTTTCTAGTATCGTTAATATTACACATATATAAAATAAAGGGATGTTTCAAAAAAGATTAAATAAATATCAAACGTTTTATAGTTATTTGTATGCAGTATCCCATTTTTCATCATATGTCTGCATTTGATATAACACTTTACCACCCAAAACATTGCAAAGAACTTTGCATAATAAGCTACAGGGCAACCCCATTATAACCAATAGTGTGAATCTAATATCACAGAGGCCACATCATAAATACTTCCAGGTCACTTCTGATGTAATTTACAGCACATGTGCTCAATGAGCAAGAAGTGCCGTAGACATCACTTCCTGTATGTTGCACACACAGGCACTTCCTGCATATAGTGTGTGTATGCAGCATGCAGGAAGTGACATTAGCTGTGGTTCCTGCACATAGTCCAAGAAGAGATGCTTCCTGCCAGGCCGAAGGACCTTTTTCATCCAAACTAATTTGGGGATCTTGTAATAGAGTACATGTGGTCAACACATAGGAAATGACTTCAATAGTAACCTACGAAATCAGAAGTTAGCCCTGAAAGCAGTCACAAACAGCAATTAAGTGAATGGTTGATTTTTTATTTGGGGGATTGTTGGTCTGGACACTGAGAGAAATGCCTCTTCTTTACGGTTGCAACAGTGCTAAATAAGTTTTTGCATCAATTTTTACTAAGGAGTAGACGGGTCTGGAAAGAGAACTCAAGGATGTTGCAGAGAAAAGTTGTAACACTATTCATTTCCAGCATAGCTGCCAAACAGCTATGCAAAAATGAAGTAAATAAATCTCAGTCACTGGATAAATTGCACCCAAAGATCCTTAAGGATCTAAAGGAGGAAGTCGAAGAAATGCTGGCACAAATCGTTCAGAAATCATTGGATACCGGAGAGGTGCCTGAGGCTGGAAAAAGGCAAATGTTACTCCTATTTTTAAGAAAGGTAACAAAAGTGACCCAGGAAACTAGAGACCAGTAAGTTTGATGTCCATTGTGGGTAAAGTTATGGAGACTTTTATTAAGGATAAAATGACGGAGCACCTGGACAGAAATAAAATCATAAATGATGATCAATATGGAGGTCTTGCCAATTAATTTACTGGTTTTCTTTGATAGTGTGACGAGGGAGCTTGATAAGCGTAAGGCTGTGTATGTTGTATATCTGGATTTCAGTAAGGCCTTTGATACAGTTTGTCTTGAGAGGCTGCTACTGTAAGTAAACAAAGCAGGAATCAGTGGAGGTATATTACAATGGATACGTAATTGGTTGACCGGAAAAACAGAGAGGGTGGTGACACAGGGAATGTCATCAGACTGGGAAAATGTCACTAATAGAGTTCCACAATGGTCTGTTTTGGGACCTCTTTTGTTTAATATTTTTATAAATGATCTGGAACCAGGAGTCACAAGCACAGTGGCTAAGTTTGCAGATGACACCAAGCTAATGAAAGTGGTAGATTGCGAAGCTGAACAAGATAGGTTACAAGAGGATTTGAACATATTTGGGAATTGGGGAGATCGGTGGCAGATCAAATCCAATGTGGAGAAATGCAAAGTACTTCACATGGGGACAAAAAATCCAGGAAGGACTATCATTTGAACAGAAGGAAAATAATATGTACGGACAATGAAAAGGACCTGGCAGTCCTGATTGACAATAAATTGAAGCTCCTGCAACAATGCTCTGTGGCAGTGAGTAAAGTAAACCAAAATAGTGGGGTAATCCTGCCACTGTATAAATCATTGGTGAGACCGAACTTAGAGTACTCGGTACAGTTCTCGACATTGAAGTACAAAAACTATATGGGAGAAATCGAGAAGATACAGAGGAGGGCAAACAGAATGATTGAGGGAATGGAGGGACTGGACTATGAGGAGTGACTAAGTAAACTGGGCATGTTCACGTTGGAAAAGAGAAGATTGAGAGAAGACATGATTGCAGTCTTTAAGATTCTAAAGGGGTAAACAATATAGATCACTACAGGCTGTTTCAACTTGTCCAGAATAGTAAAACCAGAGGATACGGCCTGCAATTGAAGGAGGGTAAATTCGGAACGAATCTACGCAAACACTATTTCAGTGAGCGAATAGTGAACCTGTGGAATAGGCTCCCAAGGGAGACAGTTAGGATATGTTGATTCCTTCAAACATAGATAGTTTTCTTTTCGGAAATAACAAATTTATTTGAAAAAAATTTATAAATAAAAAAATTTAACATTTTGTATAGTACATAGGTAGTTCGGGACATATGTGCATGCGACCACCAGGAACATGGAAGGAAAACTAGATGGACGTTGATTTTTTTTCATCTAACATTTCTTATGTTCTTATGGATGGGAGAACTTCCCCATTTATAACACTCAAGTGAAGTTATGAATATGTGTCGTGGATTGTGGGATGTATTTCGCATTCATGAATTTACTTCAACAAAATGTTGTCATGCCACATAAAAACACCCAAGTATCATCATTGAGTAAAACAGTTACATTATCCCTTTAGCTTCAAGACCAGATAATAACATGACAGGAGCTTATGGCTATCTTCTGCCCCCAGTAACCCACCAACAAGCAACAATCTGAAAATCCACCCACTTGCGGATTAAAGAAATTGTGATTTGGAGAGTTTGCTCTGCAGCTAAATTTAATAGGTTTAGGTCAACAAGAAAAGAACGGATATTAAGTCCCAAAGCTCATACCTGCCTGGAATCACAACAGACAATGTGGTTCTATCAAAGATGTGAGGGAGGGGGCCTCAATGCAACTTTGAAGAAATGCAGAAACTATCTGTGGCACGGAGTTAATTTTCATACAAGTTTTAGCTCCAATTGTGTTAAAATAATAATATAATCATAAACCTTGCATTTGATATAGCGCCTTATCATGTCTTTGAGACGTCTTAAAGCACTTCACGGAATATACTGTATTGACTAAATATATTGACTATATTTTATGGGCGAAAGGATAGACATTACCAACCTCTTATGTTGAAATTGTGGAATGGATGAATGCAATAACGGGTCCCTTTTGTCTTTGTGCTCAAATTTTGAGCTCCTTTGGAGGACACAAGTGAGAATTTTCATGTTTAGAGACTACATTATTAACCTGCCCTCTGTTTACTCATTAAATCTAACCCCTGCCCCATGTGTATGGGATAACTAGGTCTTCTGCCTCCTGTGTCTAGGGTAACTCTGCCCCCTGTGGCCTGAATAACTTGGAAAACTGATTTCCAAATTAAGGCTGAATTTTACGAATTTTCCAAAATGCTGAACACTTTACATTTTAAGACAACAGTCTTATCAAAATCTTCCTCCTCGACCGAACCTTCAGCTACCCTCCTGCCCTCCACCCTCCCCGATACCGACCCCCAGCTCAGGTACAAATCCCCAACTGTCCAGTGCCTTGGGACTTCCTCCCGATGTGAAAGGCGCTATACAAATGTAACTTTGTATTGTATTTTTATCTCGAAGACATGATAAAGCACTACATCAAATGCAAGTATTATTATTGTTATTATTTTATATTGTAAGATAAATTTCAGACCCCTTAAGTCTATTTAGGTTGTTACAGGGTTAAAATCCATCAATCCAAATAAACCAAGGACTCCTGTTTGCATAAAACATGAAATGCTTACATTGTGGAGTCCTGTAGCTCAATGGTTAGAGCACTCGCTTTGCAAGCGAGAGACCTGAGTTCAATTCCAGGCAGGGCGAAACCTTGGGCAAGTTTCCTTACTCCACACAGAGCCTAATAATAATCCCTCCAAAACCCAAAACAATAATAAATTGGTCATTTTCAATCTACGACTGTTTGTGGGACATTGCTGTGCGCAATTGGCTGCCGCGTTCGCCCACAAATATACAGTCAATTCACTTTACAGTGTGTTCTGTGAAGCGCTTTGGGACGTCCTCCCGACATGAAAAGCGCTATATCAAATGCAAGGATTATTATTATTATTATTATAATTATTAACTGCTTAACATTGTATGAAATGTTGGCACAGCATGAATGAAGTTTTCTTACTGGAGTTGGAGAAGTTTAGAAATTGCCACAAAGTTTCCTTTACACTCCCTTAAATGGCAATAGGTAGATGGAAAGGCTGCGTGATGTCCACAGCTCAAACAATGGTCTATTAAATTTAAAAAGACTGGCTCTCTTTGCAGTTCTGTCCTCACTTATAAGTGACAAACTGTTCAAAAGCAATTTTATGGCAGCAGCAATACATTTTCCGCAGGGCACTAAAATCTTCGCAAAGCGTCTATGTCTGTTGAATGCCCAAAATATGAAAGCAATTTTCAGGAGCCCACAGCTTAATCCCATTGTTTTTCCTGGCACAATATTCTGGATCACAATTTGCAGTGACTGATAGTAATATAGAATGGCTGAGAGAATGGATGAGTGAGCACATTGCGTTATTACTCTCCAACCCTACTGTACCACCCCCAGGACCATTTGCATTTATCTGAGAGCAGATTGAATGCTAACTGGGCTGTAATGCATTTATCAGTTTGGCAGGTCCACTTGTCCTTCATATTCAAAGGAAGAACCCTAATCCTGAGATTCTTTTCTTGCTGCTAAACCAATTCGAGATTGGTGAGAGGTTGTCACCCTTTTCGCACAGCAACCCTTAACGGTTGATATGTCACCAACAAATCCCCTGACAAAGGTGTTTCATCACATTATAAACAGCTCAGTTTCTGACTCTCCAGCATGTAATAACACAAGAGCAGCCAATCTGCTCATTAATACTCATGTCAGACCCCTGGTTTGTAAAAGGGCTTAATGCCATTGTCCTCAATCAGCATCTTCTCATTCACTTTCATTAAGTTCTCCATTTTTCAGACTAAAGATAACAAATGGACACTGCAGGTCCTTAATGCACTATTTAAATAAAATGGCAATTCTGTTTCTCTTGAAATTGAAATTATTTGTCACGAAAGTATGACTGTTCAGACAATTTCAAGATACATATTAGCATTATCCATCAAGGAGTGCTTTTCCGTGCTTGTATTAACACTTGAGCCCCATTACTACCAGACTTGCAATACATGTGGTTGCTAAATTAAATCATGTGGATGAAATCTTATTAAGATGTTTTAAATTAAAATCTCTCAGTATTATAGCTTTCAAGGTTTTTGCACTCATAGACCCTTTGCTTTTAATACTACAATTTATTATGATTTGTAGAGCTGCCAACATCTAAATGAGTGACGTGAGGTAAAATTCAGCTACCTCCTTGTTACAGAGCATCTGCTCAAAACCAGGCATTATGTTGAATTGCTGTGTGCTTCAGTGCTGGGTGGAGCGAGGAGTTAAAATAATTGCTTTGTGATTGTGCCAAGATTGTGCTTAACCACCTTACATAGAATTACATATTTGGTGCAGCACGGAAACAGGCCATTCATCCCAATCAATGCCGGTGTATATACCCCACATGAACCTCCACCCCTGCTAATCCCTCTCATATAGCCCTCCACTCCCTTCTCCCACTCCTTCAATATTTGAAAAAGTTTGGCCACAGATGTTTCGCGTATGGATTTTCAAAAGGCCTTTGATAGGCTACCAAATAAGAGATTGATATTCAGACTTAAGGGTCAGGGTATTAAAGTTAAGGTAGTGGAGTGAGAGGAAGGGTAGCTGAGAGAGATTGCTGACAGTGAGAATTAATGGTTATTTTTCAGACTGGCAAGATGTAACTGATGGTGTGCCCAGCAGTCTGTACTGGAACCATTGCTTTTTACAATACTATATATATAAATGACATAGACCCAGGTATAAGGGGGTGAGGGATTAAATGCAAGTGCAACAATGACACAAAATTGGATGGATTGGAAAATTGTGTACAAGCGTTCAGGAAGAAAAGAGAAATTGTTGGAAATGTGGAAGATGCAGTTTTATGCTGATAAGTACTTTGCTTTGGGGTAAAATGCTTTGGGTGAAAGAATAGGGAATGGAGTTACAAACAAAAGAATAAAGCACACAATGCAGTGGAGGAGCAGATGATTTATGTGCACAGATCAGTGAGGTGCCAAGAACATAGGTGGGATACAAGAGTTATTAAGAAAGCAAATAGGTTTCTAGATTCATAAATAGCCATATTGAGTATAAAAGGGGAGAAGTTCTGCTGAAATTGTATAATATTGTTTAGCTGCAGTTTGAGTACTAGGTTCAGTTTTGGGTTCCCCATCACAGGAAGGAAAGGGCGCAGAACAGATTCAGTAGGAACATAGTCTCAAGTATGTTGGCAGAAGAGCCATGGAAGGTGAATAGTCTCTGTGGGGCTCAATTGGTTCAAAAAACAATTTGCATTTATATAATGCCCTTCAAATGAGGAGAAGCCACCAGAAGGTAGTTACAGATCAAAGCTGAACTGATCAGAAATGAAGAAATGAATGAATGCTTGGACTCCAAGGATCATGTATAGACCAATTTGACACTGTACGAATCACTAAGATCACAGAGTAACAGGTATGTGACTTTAGGAACCCAAACTTTGGAGTTTTGAAAATAATTTTTGAAAAGGAGAATCCTTTTTATGACCAATTTTATTTTATTATATATAATATAGTAATCTTTGCATTTGATATAGCGCTTTTCACGTCTTCTAAATGTCTTAAAGCGTTTCACAGAATATACTGTAAAGTGAATTGACTATATTTTTGTGACTTTGTGGGTGAAACACAGCAGCCAATTGTGCACAGCAGTGTCCCACAAACAGTCGTGAATTGAAGTGACCAGTTTATTATTGTTTTTTTCTTGAGGGATTATTATCAGGTGTGTGGAGTAAGAAAACTTGTCCAAGGTTTCACCCTGCTGGGAATCCAACCCAGGTCTCTTGCTTGGGAGGGCAAATGCTCTAACCACTGAGCTACAAGATTCCATAATTTTGGGGGATTGTTGGGGTTTGGGATACCACAAAAATCTCTCTTCTCCTTTCAACTAGTGCTGTAGGATACTTAACGTCCACCCAAACAGGCAGATAGGAATTCAGTTTAACATCTCATCTGAAGCATGGTACCTCTAACATTGCAATGCTCCCACAATAGTGCATTGGAGTGTCAGCCAAGATCACAAGCTTCATGTGGGGCTTAAGCCCACACCTTCTGACGCAGAAGTAAGAGTGCTAACAACTGAGCCAAATCTAATGCTTATTGAGATTAAATAGCTCAATAGGGACCTGGTGATCCAGAATAACTTGGAAGGTGGCCATTTTCTAGCATGGGTACCCAGAAGTTACCGTACTGTGGGAGACCTTTAACAATGACATTGCATTGTAGGAAGCATGGGATCTATCGCCAATACAAAAAATATTAATTAGGGTATAATATCATGCTATAATATTGTAAAAATTGCTGATTTTAGCAATCTGTGTGGGCAAGTGAATAATACAAGGACGAAAAATAGCATTCAGGAAGATCTAAACCAATTAAATAGAAGTACCCAGGAGCAGGAGATGGATTTTAATGTAGATACATGTAAGATTACACTTATTTGCACAAGAAACAGTAACATGTTCAAACTATGAAAAAAAATCCAGTGATAAGGGGAGGAGTAATAGGAATTGGGTATTGAATATTGATTGTTCATTCAAAGTTTCTAGTTTTAGTATGTGAAATCCCTGCTCAGTCATGGAAAGGCTCACTCTAGGGCGCTATTGCAATACCTAAGGTAATTTTATGTCAGACAATGTGAAGCATGCTTGTTGCAATTTAGTTGCTTAGGAGTGCTTGCTAAAGAGGAATTGGACAATATAATAAGTATTTAACATAGGGCAAGCTGGAAAGTGGTACATCTTACATAATGGTTAAGCTATGAGCTGCTAAAACTCATCATATACTGTATATACATTTTTCAATTGCAGAGCTAGCACTTTTCATGAAGAATATTTGGCTTCAGTGACCCCAGTTACATTTAACGTAACCACAGTAATTCAAGCATAACATGTTTTAACTTAACAGCCTCTGACTGTTGCAGTGAAAATGTGTATATCTGGGAAGAGTGAAGAGCTAAAGAGAGCCAATGAAGGAAAGGAAGGAGGTAGAGATAAAGATCATGAAGTAGAGTGGCAAAGAGAGAAAGAAACTGGTAAACTGGAGAGACAGTCTAGGAATGAGAATTCAGCTGGAAAGACAGGCTGGTAAACAGAGCACCAAGCTGCAAAGAAATGGAACATGAGGAGGCAGATGGAAAATTAAGCCACAAGGGAGAATGAGAAGACTGAAAAACAGCCGAGTATGGAAAGCAATGAGCTGGAAAGATAGATTGAGAGGAAGAACCAGCATATGGAAAGACTAGCTGGAAGAGGGAGCAGAGAGTTGAGAGATAAATTGGGAGGGTAGTTAAAAAGACAGATCAGCAGGAAGTATGAGCAGATAGGGAGATTAACCAACATGAGATGAGTGAGCTAGAATAACCGATTGGAATGGAGAGTCGGAGATAGATTGGGAGGAAGAATCCACAGATAGAAAGAGAATTCCAGTGGAGGAACAATTGGAAGAAGAGATCAGGAAGAAGAATAGACACAGCAAATTGTAGGAGTGTGACCAGAAGGAATTGGGAAGAAGAATGGACAGGAATAAGATCAGGCAATATAGCCTGAGTGAAAGAGTGCAGAGAAAATGGTACCATCTCATCTTTTGATGATCTTCAAATGCAGGAGGGGAACATGACAAGTGCAATGTAGTACATAAGAGGGGTTGGTTTGTTATTTTTGTAACATAGCATTTTCAGTGGAAAGAGCAAATTATCAGCTTGTTTATCTTTTTGAGCAGCAATGAAAATATTTACCAAATCTAAGCTCCGAGGTGTCCGCCTGGTTCACTTGGTAGCGCTGCCATGTTTGGTCAGAAGACAATGTGCTCAAGACCCATGTAGGACTTTGAACTCATAGTCCAGGCTGACAGTCCAGTGCAGTGCTGGTGAAGCACTGCAATGTCAGAACAACAACAACACAACAACAACAAGATTCCACTTATTGAGCAGCTTTCACGTCGGGAGGACGTCCCAAGGCGCTGTACAGTTGGGTCAGGACCCGAGCATTGGGGGGAAATGGTCAGGGTGAGGGGAGGGAAGGGAGGGAGCGAGGAGGGGCTAGAGAGTCGAGAGAGGAGCTGAAGGCACGGTCAAAGAGAAAGGTCTTGAGACCGGCCTTGAAGGAGGAAAGGCAAGATGCAAGGTGAAGGCACTGGGGGATAGAGTTCAAGAGCCTAGGGGCTGAGAGGCTGAAGGCCCAGCCACCGATAGTAGGGCGGTTGGGGCAGGGGATGTGGAGCAGACCGGAGCCAGAGGAACGGAGGGTACGGGCAGGTAGGTAGGGGGATAGTAGGTCGGAGAGGTAGGAGGGAGCAAGGCCGTGAATGGCCTTGTAGGTGAGGGTGAGGATCTTGAATTTGATTCTCTGGGGGATGGGGAGCCAGTGGAGGCGAGCGAGGGTGGGAGTGATGTGGTCCCGAAGCCTGGTGCGGGACAGTACACGAGCTGCAGAGTTCTGAATGACCTGCAGTTTGTGGAGGGAGGTGGCGGGAAGGCCGGCGAGGAGAGAGTTCCCATAGTCCAGCCTTGAGGTGATAAAGGCGTGGACCAGAGTTTCAGCAGCGTGAGGGGTAAGGTAGTGTCAGTCTTGAAATAAAATGTTAAACTGAGGTCCCATCTGCCTTTTCAGGTAGACTTTAAAAATCCCATGGCACTATTCAAAAACAAAAAGGCGTTCCTCCTGGTGTCCTGGCCAATAATCCTCTAGATAAAATTAATCATTGATTTAATAGTTGTTTGGGATAAGGTGATGCGTAAATTAGTTGGTATATTTGCCTACAAATCACTTAAATTTACAGAAACTTTGAGACGTTATAAATACTATATCAAAAACAGGGATTACTATTCATTTTCTGTTATCCTAATTATTTAAACTTGTTGCATTTGGCATTATAGTCAAAAGTTTTTGCAGCACACATGCGGAGATTAATGAATACCAAGGAGAGAGTGACATGACAGCAGCACAATTGATGGGTTCAAATTAAATTGTGAGGCTACCCATACACTTATTTTTAGAGCCCTGGTTGTTTCTGCCTTTATCTTCTAGGTATGTATCATTTTTATAGATTATAAAGAAAATAGAATATATATACCTCGAGATGATTTAGCTGTCTGAATGTCTGTGCTTGCTGATGCTCTTGTGTATGTTGTAGACAGCCTGGATAGCTAAATTGGTTGAGCACCAGGACATTGGAATGGAAAGATCAGAGTTTGAATTCCCAGTCAGTCCACGCAACCCAGTTCTGACAATGGAGGGTTATGCATCGATGCCTGAAATCTTAACCTATCTTTTTCTCTCCCCCAAAAAGCTGTGGATGCTGGATCCATTCAAATTTTCAAGACTGAGGTAGATACATATTTATTAGATAAGGGCATCAAAGGATATGGGGCAAAGGCGGGATTGAGGTGCAGATCAACCATGATCTTATAGAATGGTGGAACATGTTTGAGGGGCTGGATGGCCTGTTCCTGTTCCTATGTTCTTTCAGATGTTGCTGTCCATTTCCAGCATTTTCTCTTTTTATTGAACTGAAAGTGTCAGCGTGGCTCAGTTGGTAAACATTCACCACTGAGCCAGGAGGCTGTGGGTTCAAGCTCCATCTACATCAGCACTTTGAACTCACTGTAAAGGTTAACACTCCAGTATTCCTACTTACTGTTTGGTAAACAGAAGTGTGTGGAGTAAGGAAACTTGTCTAATGTTTCGCCCTGCCCGGGAATCGAACCCAGGGCCTCTCACTTGCGAGGCGAGTGCTCTATCCAATATGCTACAGGACTCCATATTTTGGATATATTTTATAGTATTAATGGAAGGGGTGAACATGACACACATTCCTGCAGCCACAAAGGTTTCTTCTTATATGGATCAACTGTATTAGATCATCCATTGGCAAAGCTTTCTATCTAGTTTAAAGCGATCTAAATGTAATAATGTACTTACTTCCATTGTGATGTGCTGCCCTGCTCACTTTAAATTTAAAAATCAAAACTAAAGTCCCTGGAGAGATAACTTGTTAGCATGCTTTTGCACTCCTTACAGACTTTTCATTGGACAACTGATTAAACAATTAGTCTCCATTATTCCCCAAAATGGTTGTTCTTAGTTAACCAACATAATTGCAAGCTATGTAATTTTAACTGGTTAGATTCCAGCAGGATTCAATCACACATTCTGGGATCCCCAAGCCTCAGCTCTTGCCAACCTGCACCTAATATTTCCGGAATTAGGTAATCAAGATATGTCCCTCCAGGGAGAGAGTGCCCATTCCGTTCCAACAATCTATCTCTGGGATTTCAATGTGTAGGTGGGATGCATGGAAATCTCAGCTTGGTTTGGATACCCTTAGCATGGTGATGGATTTCTGCATGTGTCAGACACCCATCTGACCAACAATAATATAACATAAGAAAATTGATTTGTCCTTTTGTCAAAAAAATGATTAACTAATACATGTGCAGTTGATGGCTTTGAAATTTTGGAATAGTTAACAAAAGATAATGCTGTAGTTAAAAAAGGGACAATCCTTTATAAACATGTAATATTAAACATTAATGAAGTCGTATTGGAGACAAGGAAGGTTGTGAGGGTCCAGATAAAGGTGTTCAAAATGATAAGGTGTTCCAATGATGGAAACAGGAAGAAGATATTTCTAGATCTTGATCAGAGTCGGTAACTGAAGGTCATCAATTTAAAATCATTACCAACACCGAAAAAAGAGGAAGATAAGAGACATTTGTTTATGTGGGTGGGTTATTAAGAGATGGAATGACCTGCCAAAAACCGTGGTTCAAGCAGAATAATAATTCTTAATATATATAACAAATATCTCATGGACTAAATGATATTTATGTGCTGAAAGATGTTATGATTCTATGATTGAGAAACTATGCATTGAGAGGATCGTCTATCTTCTTATTTAACCTCATTTGATTAAAGAAGATTTTATTGCATATGACTTCAAAGTGCATTAACACCATTTTTGGAAATGCAATTTCTAGTGTTTCTGGTTGAATTATACAATAATTATTCACTTGCATTCATAAGTGACATTATTCATACTGTGAATGCATATGCAGTATGCAAAGCAATGTTTTCCCCAGATATCCAATTCTTTTTTCATAGAATAAAAAAGAAGCAAAGGAAGATTTTGATTCTGAATTGTTAATCTTTCCTGCAGGCTAACTAATCCATGGGATTCAATAAAATGGCTCCCAGAAAACAGGAACCAATATTTTAGTTTGTAATGCTGAGATGCTTCATTGAGCAATCAATAATGTGCCATATCTGCTTTATAGTCTGTAACTAAAGAGACCATGAAAGTGATGCTCTTTCATAAAGATTTTTAAAAATTGTTTGTACATTTTAGTCCAATATTGAGCAGAAGTTAACATAGCTTGTTAGCAGAACTTGGCACTGAGATTTCCAATACATTTGATTTGTCAAATGTTAAAACATATCTCACTTCAACCAATTTTTTCAAATGTTATCTAAAACAATTCACAGAAATAGGCAAAAGCCATTAGCCCCAACAAGCCTGTTCCTTTTTGATTCTCAATCTATCCCCTCACTCTTCAGAAGTGGTTGTTTGATTAGTCGGGTGTGTCAGATACTTGACTGACCAAAACAAAATTGCCTCTTAAACTCATTCATACTGACTGTTTCAATGGCCTTCCATGGTAACTTTTATCAGCAAAAGTTGATAACTTATTATTAAAAAGTTCTGTTTGACTTCTTATTTCTACCTTCTCATTTTTAAATTTGTCTCTTGGGATTTGAACTCTTTGCTGAATAAACTTTGTCATTTCGTTTTTTGTCAATTCAAGTTCCTTTCTTCTATGATTTCTTTTGTTCTTCTGCAAGGAGCTGATCTTAGTTGCAATAAGGGGGCATCAAAGGACATCTTCTTAACCACAAATAATATCATTAGTGGAGCTGTGATTCAACTGGAGTAATAATGTCCAGACATTTTTTCCTCACTCACTCCCTTCTCCCCGAAGTAATAATAATCCTTGCTTTTGGTATAACACCTTTGACATCAGTAGAATGTTCCAAAGTGCTTCACAGAATATAATATATAATATATATAATAGTGTAACTTGTGGGTAACTGCAGCAGCTGTTTGTACACAGCAATGTCCCACAGCCATGGAGTGAGTGATCAATTTTATTTGGAGCATTGTTGGCCTGGACACCAGGAGCAATTCCCTTCTCTTTTAAGTAGTGCCACGAGATCTTTAGCGTCTACCTGAACAGACAGTCTGGGTTTTAACATAGTATCTAAAGGAAGGCATCTGACAATGCAGCACACACCTAGCATTGCATTGGAGTGTCTTCTTAGACTATGTGAGTTCCAAGTCCCAACATGGGCTTGAATCCACAACCTTCTGACTCAGTGGTGAGAGTGCGAGCATGCTACCAACACGCCAACTGAGTCAGATTGACACACTGAATAAATATCTCAATACGGTATACAGTTTGATCCAGCAGTCGAGTGCTTCATTGCATGTTACACAAAAAAGACTTCAAACATCAACTTGCATTTATTTTGCCCCCTTCACGCTGGGCGGCATCTCGGAGTGCTTAAAACACAGATCCTTTTAAGAAGGATCCTGGGAAGGACTTACCTTTCACAAAGGTTTGTTGCTCTCCTAAAATTCTCAAAATGGATTCTATTTAGGGGCCATTTGTTAATGAAGAAACTGCCAGTGTTAAAGTCAGTCATCAATAGAAACAAGCTTCAATGTCACTATCAATATAACGGGAGGGGAGGTGGGGGGGTGGGTTCTCTAACATTATAGATGACTGCCTAAGGCACTAAACCAAAGTTCTAATCATTTGAGGTGTGAGAACTCAAATCCCATTTGATGGAAAAGTGAATAGTGGACATATTCAGCTCTCAGGAAAGTTTTTTTTAATATTTCAGGTTGAACTTCTCAGTGCTAGTGAGAACTCTTATACAATTTTTGATATTTCTTTTATTTGTTAATAGGGTTAAATTCCTCCTATGTTCACAGTCATTTGATCAAAATTTCATGCTCTAGGTTTTGGGCAGAATTGTGTTGATCATTACTAAAAAAAAAATTAGAACTTCTGAATGAAAATAAATAGGGACAAAACAATATCCAAATTGTAATGGCTAAAAACACCTTTTATTTTGTTTTCAGAGTCTTGCAACATATGTACTTGAGCAATAATGAATGAGGTTGAGTGTGTATCAGCAGTGATAGTGCACCAGGAATATCTGGCCATCATACAACTGAAGTGGTCCTTGTTGTGCTAAAGATGAAATAAATGCATGTGGGCAAGAGGTCATTATTATGTTCTTACATGGCCAATACATGAGCTCGGAAAATAAGAATTTAGAGATCAAGTTGGAAATGATTCTTCCTAATAAATAACCTCTGTCACATGGATTAATATTTTGTGCAACTAAATCCACCAAACATTATCATATTACAATCTGCTGGTTCTCTGGGCCTCCAATGTCATGTTGAAATGTTTCGCTCCTGCTTCCTGATGTGTTAGGAATCCCTGGTCAGCTGTTAATTGCTGCAAAGAGCAGGAACTGTCTATCTCAGAAGATCATTTGTAGACTGCCACAGAAATCCGATTTATACATTGTTTTTCTTTGTCTCTTACTGAGTGCAGAACTGCTTTTAATACTGCGTTAATTTATTCCCACAAAAATGGATCGATTATCTCTTTGTGACCAATATTAGAGATGTAGTGATAATTGCATGGACTCATTGGATGAGAGGGGGTGGGGTAAGGAAATTGGAAGTGCACGATAAATCTGGAAGGAGAGACTGGAGCGGAAAGCAGCTATTCTTGGTATTGAGCATTATTGATGTTTCAATCGAGACGTAAGCTCACATCACCTAAGCTAGCAGAATGGGGATGTTATATTGTCGCAGGTGCTGTCCTTCAGACAAGACTTAAAATCAAGGTTTGGTCTGCTAGGTGGATGTCGAAGATTCCATGACATTATTCTAAAAGAGAAGAGAGATTCCCCTGGTGTCCTGGTGAACAATCCCCAAAGTAAAAATTGGTCACTCACTCCAAAGCTGTTTGTGGGATATTGCTGTGAAAAATTGGGCTGCTGTGTTTGCCTACAATAGGCACAGTTACTCCTCTTCATAGTAAAATTGGGGGGCACTTTGAGACCACCTGACATGAAAGTCACCAGACCAGATACAAGGATTATTATTACTGTCATAATCATTTCCTAGAAATAGAAATCTTTTGCTTTACTAGAAAGCAGTTTTGACCCCATGAATTGCAAGATTTGATGTATAAAGACCTAGGGAATAAAAGAGAAAATAAAGGCTCAGATTAATCATTTAGCTTGAGTGTTGGGTTGATTGTTGTGTGTGGCACCAAGTCCCAAGACAATACCAAGTCCCTACCGAACCGTATGAAGTGCTTTGAGAAGTCTTGACAGTGTAATAACACGCTATATCAAATGCAAGGATTACTATTAAATATGACACATACACTCATCATCAAAGAAAAATAACCCTCCACTTTCTATAAACACTCGTAGTCAAAATAAATTAGCTAGGATAATGATAAAGAAAATATTGCTCAATCCAGATAAAGTTGGTGAGACACATTAGGTGAAAGGGAAGTTGCATTAAAGAGAGGGAGGACAAAGGGTTTGTTTCTTTTTGCGCAGAAGACAGTATGCCCTGTCTGTCCTTGATAAAAAGAAAACAAATATCCATTTCACCTTTCAACGTGATTTATTGTGCGTTAATGTTGGACTGTTCAATAATATTCAATATCAAGAATCGCTGCCTTCCACTCCAGTCTCTCCTCCCAGATTTATCTTGTACTTTTATTCATCTCCAGTGCTCTTGAATTTTTTAATTGGTGTTAAAAAAAACACAGAAAATTGCCACTTGCTTTCCATGATGTCTTTCACAGAGGAACATGCGCAAAGCTAGCAAAATCTTGTAACATTGAACACCAGCAATTAAAATACAAATTAAAAATAATCTTCTTAATGGGGGTTATATTTTTTAATTAAAAAATCCCCGAAGTGCATTAAATCTCTCTAAGAAGCATAGGATATTCCATTAAGGGCACAAATCCTTGCTTTGTTAAACTTTTCAGCGCAGGTTAGCACAGGAACTAAATCTAATTGGGACGACAGGTTACTAAATGGAGACTAGTAACACAAAGGGGATATTGCAGACAGGGCTGTTTCAGAACGTTTCCAGTGTTCAGAGGCACTATAATCAAATATAGAGTATATCGTTTGTTTGGTTGATACATCAAACTGAAGTCTCATCTGCCTGTTCAGGTGGACGTTAAAGATCCCATGGCACTATTTGCAAAGAGAAGGGAGTTTCTCCTGGTGTCCTGGCCAACAATTCCCCAAAATAAGAAAAAAAATTGGTCACTCGCTCTAATTCCTGTGCGTAATTGGCTGCCGCGTTTCACCCACAAAATACACAGTCAATCCACTTTACAGTATATCCTGTGAAGCACTTTGAGACGTCTCCACAACATGATTAGGCACTACATCAAATGCTAGGATTATTATTATAACTTTGGCTCTTTTTTACACACTGCACAATGCAATGTTTAAACGAATTACAAAAAAAATCTTGTGTTACTTTGTCAAAAACAAATCTTTTGTTCCATCCCACACCAGAAAGTATAAACCTTCTGGGAGGATTTGCTATGTCTTGGAAAAACCTACAATATATTTTTAATTCCTTTATTTAATTTAGTCAGCAACACTGCTGTCAAAAGTATGTTCACTATAATACACACCATCTGGCACTTTTGGTGGTCTAGGACCAGAAATGTCATTTTTAGCAGTGGAATGGGTTACTATAACAAGTCTAATCTTAATTGACATTTACTTACAGTTCCCTTGTGGCCTTTCGAAGGTGTTACTTTAATACTTTGCTGAGGCACAGTGGTTGGAATAATTCTGCCAGCATGTGGACCTCCTCAGCAGTGAATCCCATCCAATGGAGAAGTTTTACAAAAAGTTTTGAAAAGCTGCCTATTTAATAATAATAATAATAATCCTTGCATTTGATATAGCGCTTTTCACGTCTTCTAGACGCCCCAAAGCGCTTCACGGAATATACTGTAAAGTGAATTGGCTATATATTTGTGGGTGAACGCGGCAGCCAATTGCGCACAGCAATGTCCCACAAACAGTCGTAGATTGAAAATGACCAATTTATTATTGTTTTTGGTTTTGGAGGGATTATTATTAGGCGTGTGGAGTAAGGAAACTTGCCCAAGATTTCGCCCTGCCTGGAATTGAACTCAGGTATCTTGCTTGCAAAGCGAGTGCTCTAACCACGAAATGTGTCTAAATCAACCTTTTATTTGCCTAAAGCTATTATTTTAACTCCAATCAAACAAGACTAATCTTTAAATACACACTTGGTAAAGATGAGGAACCAATTAATGGGTTAGTCAACCTTGGTTAAAGATCAGATGGATGTAAGAACATAAAAGTGCACGGAAAGAAAAATGATCATTTGACATACAATCTGTCTGGTTACAAACATTCCCTCACTCATTTCAATTCCTAAGGGAAAGTTCTACAGATTTTTCCCTGACATCCAAAAGTAATTGAGAAATTCTGATATATCGATCCATTGTTCCATCCCTTATCCAATCCAACCAATTAGTGTCCACAGTTAACATTTCCTTGGTCTCAACAGTAAGAACCAGTGTGTTTCATGGAGAAATTGATATTCTTTGTGTGATGTTATTCCAATGTCTTCCTTCAATCCCATCCAAAACAGATATTGATCCTGCTCTCTTGATGGAGTTAGTTAATCCAGTTCAACAGTTTTGCTAGGAATCTCTTCCATATATTCACTGTTCTGTGGGATCAAATGATTTCCAATGTTTTAGTTGAGGAAAATAGGAACAATAGGAAGTAATTCGGTCCATCAAATGTGTTCCATCAGTCTATCAGATCATGACAGATGTTTTGATCCTATGTCCCCACCTTTATTATTATTATTATTATTTTCCCAAATCCCCGGAATAAAAGCCTTTTAGACAATGGATTCCATGCATCCCTCATTTTTCTGTGTGAATTGTTTTTCACTTCCAACCCTGCTATCTTTAGTTTTAAAATTATTATTAGCTAAAAATCCTATGCATTTCTTAATCAACTGAATAAGTAAAAAGTAATGGAACTCGTCAAACCACAATGGTGTGCTTTGATGCTGAGCTAGAAGTGACCAAAGGCATGTTCTCAGAGGAAAGTCTTCATGCATGATTTGTAGACAGATGTGAAAGGGGTAAGATGGAGGGATTGAGGCTAGCGGTTCCAGAAATTTGAGACATTGTGGCTGAAAGCACAGCCACCAATTGTGGAGTGGATGGGGGGACAGGGAACATGTAGCAGACCGACACCAGAAAAAAAGATGAAAACAAGAAAAAACGAAAATGGGGCAAAAGAAAGCAACAGCTACAGAAGAGGAGCCAGTGACCTGTTAGAGCCATTTTAGTGAGAAAGTCACTATAATTGCTATATAAATACAATTTGCTGTTGTTGTTGTTGTGACAGGTGTCAAGGAGCTTCAGATCTGTCTTTTTGGTACGTCAAGAATTGAATTTCGATTAAACTCTAGTGATGTTTAGGTTCTTCACCGATCTCCGCAGCATCACTATTAACAAGGATCAAATGATTCAAAATTCCATTGCGCATCTCCTCACCCATACCAGGCTCTGCTTTCCATCACCCCAATAATTTACCAGAATCCACTTTGTTTATAATTTGAATCAAACTCTTTTTACCTTGTTGGTGAAACCATATTGAGAACGTTTACTATAGGAATCATTTCTAATAATGTACCTTATTTCTCCCTATTTATGAGAAAAACCTGATGTACATTTACAGTATAGGGAAGATATTTAACTAGATGTTGAATAACAGAAACAGAAGACACAATGACAAAATTGGCAAGTCTCCAACAAGACTAGAGATGAGAATTTATCCCACTTTCTGGATTCAATAGTCCAATAAACGCAAAGCAAATGCCAATTAATGTGACGCCATTTAACTCATTTTAAAATGAGCTGGATAAATACCTTGTTGAGAACCGGACTGAAGATTACAGAGATAAGTGTAGACTGCGATAAACAAATACTCCATGGAGAATAATGGTTTGTGTGCTGGGACCATGGAAATGTCATCTGCAACATTCAACCAGTTGGATTGAAAAGTGTAGTTTGTAAGGTCAAATTGAGATTCTGGAGTTTTGACCAATTATCTTTGGAGATTGGTGAAGTGTTTCACAGAACGCATGCTCTCTGAAGTGATTAAATGAGTTAGATACAACTCTCTCCATGGCTCAATTGGTCAGAGTGAAACTGAGGCACACAGATCCGAAAGGTGCCAGGTTTGATTACGCTGAGTGAGTGGAGCTCAGCCGGATCAGTAATCAAGGTGTTCCAATTGACTAAGGTAACCACTTAGTTTTTTTTTACATTTACTTACAACTTTTCAGAGATTAGTTGAGGGGCAGGAATCTAGTCCTCAGTTACTGGAAAATATGAACTGGTTTCGAAAATTACAATAATTTACAAATAAACATAATCAGGTGGGTAAAATGATTATTTCACTAATGAAGCACCAATATTTTCTCTTATGGCTATGGATTTCCAGGAATAGACTTTTTTTAAGCAAAATAACTATTTTTATAATGTGTCAGCCTGGCTTAGTTAGTAGCATTGTCGTCTCTCAGTTTGAAGGTGCCCCAAAGCACACACTGGGCTCTTGGCTCTTGCCCGTACTTGTCCTAACTAGAGCAATCAATAGGATTAAAAAACGATAAATCCCTGGACCTGATGGCTTGCTTCCTAGGGTTTTAAAAGAGGTGGCTGTAAAGATAGTGGATGCTTTGTTTATGATCTTCCAAAATTCCCTGGATTCTGGAACAGTTCCCATTGATTGGAAGGTTGCAAACGTAACGCCGCTATTTAAGAAGGGTGGTAGACAAAAATGGGGAACTATAGACCAGTTAGTCTGACTTCGGTGGTAGGGAAAATTCTAGAGTCCTTAATTAGGGACGTCATTGTGGGGTACTTAGAAAATCATAACATGATTAGGTAGTCATCATGGCTTTGCAAAAGGGAAATCATGTTTAACAAATCTTATACAGTTTTTTGAGGATGTAACTAGCAGGTTAGATAGGGGGGAACCAGTAGATGTGGTGTATTTGGATTTCCAGAAGGCATTCGACAAGGTGCCACATAAAAGCTTGTTCCATAAGATTAGACCCATGGAATTAAAGGTACTATATTAGCATGGATTGGAGAGTGGCTAACAGGAAGAAAAGAGAGTAGGGATAAACCGGTCCTTCTCAGATTGGCAGGATGTGACTAGTGGAGTGCCACAAGGATCAGTGCTTGGGCCTCAATTATTTACAGTCTATATCAATGATTTAGATGAGGAAATAGAACTTAACATATCTAAATTGCGGACGATACAAAGATAGGTGGGAGAGTAACCTGTGAGGTTGACACAGGAAGAATGCAAAGACAGGCTAGGTGAGTGGGCAATAAGGTGGCAGATGGAGTATAACGTGGGGAAGTGTGAAGTTATTCACCTAGGTAGTAAAAATAGAAAAGCGGATTATTTTCTAGAGTAGTGTTAGTGTTCAGAGGGATTTGGGTGTCATTGTACACCAGCCACAAAAAGTTAGTATGCAGGTACAGCAAGCAACTAGGAAGGCTGATGCCATGTTGGCGTTTGTTGCAAAAGGGATAGAGTACAAGAGTAGGGAAGTCTTGCTGCAGTTGTATAAGGCCTTGGTGAGACCGCATCTAGAATATTGTGTGCAGTTTTGGTCTCTTTATTTAAGAAAGGACATATTTGCCTTAGAGGGGGTGCAGCGTAGGTTCACTAAATTGCTTCCTGGGATGAGGGGGTTGACCTTTGAGAATAGGTTAAGTAAACTAGGCATATATTCTCTAGAAGATAGAAGAATTAGAGGTGATCTTATAGAAACCTATAAGATTCCTAAGGGTCTTGACAGGGTAGATGCCATGAGGCTGTTTCCCCTGGTTGGAGAATCTAAAACTAGGGGTCATAGTCTCAAGATTAAGGTTCAGCCTTTTCGAACTGAGTTGAGGAAACATTACTTCACTCAGAGGGTAGTGAATTTGTGGAATTCTCTACCCCAGAAGGCTGTGGATGCTCAGTCCTTGAACATATTCAAGACTGAGATTAATAGATTTCTAAAGGATAGAGGGATTAAGGAATATGGGGATAGGGCAGGTAAATGGAATTAGGTTAGAAGATCAGCCAAGATCTTATTAAATGGCGGGGCAGGCTCGAGGGGCCGAATGGCTTATTCCTATTCCTACGTCTTATGGTCTAATGTTTCTGGAATTAGGTAAACAGGATGCATCCTTCCACAGAGAGAGTGTACATTCCATTCCAAACACATAGGAATTTCCTTGTGTTGGTGGGATACATGGAACTCTTTGGTTTTGATACTCCAAAGCAGCGTCTTGGCCAACAATCCCCCAAATAAATTGATCACTCACTGCTGTTTGTGAGAGACTGCTGTGCATCAATTGGCTGCTGCATTCACCTGTGAAGTACACTACTTTACAATGTATTCTGTGAAGCGCTTTGAGTTGACTCAAGTTCAAACTCCTGACGTGGGGCTTGAACCTGCAATCTTCACCTCAGAGGCAAGAGTGCTACCAATTGAACAAGGCTGACAACTGTTTGTCCAGCTACAGCCACCCTTCGGGTTTGCTTCTCCAAGTCCTATCAAAAAGCTAGGCTGCCTACTTTGTCAGGAACAACGGTGTGGTCCAGCTTGGCTCAGGTTGTGAACTATCAATACTGGCCCAGAGGATTGACTCAATTCCTGCCTTCCTGTGCCAGGCAAGTTGCCGCACCATCAATTCCGAAAGCAATTTCTTACAGAGAACAGTAGTTATTCATACATATAGCAAATACTTAACCGATTCTTGCAGTTTGAACTATAAGCAACTTTTCATTCAGATGCCAGTTATTCTGCTGATTATTATTCTAATTATTATTATATTATTTATTGTGAATGTGAAAGAGCAAAGAACATATCTGTGTGAACCAAAAAGGGAAAATATTTCCCTGGTATTACAGAAATATTTAGAGGAATTGTATCTGTAGCTCAGGAAGTCAAACTTGCCTCTGCTTCTAACTACTAAAATCACTGAGCATGGAAATACTGGTCAATGTGTGGACAGAGTTTCTAAATGTGCAAAGAACTATGGATCACATTTTCTACGTACGCAAGATAGTCATTGCATTCAAATTTCAAGCAATCGGGTCTGAAGGTCACCTTATATCTGCAGTTTCAAAGGATGGAATTCTGTTATAATAGTATCTGATGTTACTGTACCAATGCAATGTGTTCACAGAGAGCTGGGTAGAGAGTTTGAACGCTGCGTGTCTCTGCGTCACACATTCCCAGGCTCAGTTGTTACAGGGGAGAAAAAATTGATGAGGTCATCCAACCATGCTTATACACCTCCTCGTGTCCAAGTACACAATGACGTTGATATGGGAGCCTGAGCAGCACCTTCATCTCTTCCAGATAAGGGGGATGGGATTTGAATAAATAATTTTAAAGCTACAGTAGATAACTAGAAAAATATCTAAAAATGAGTCAACGACAAAGGTATGGTGAAAGAGCACGTAAATGAGACTGAAGGAATTACTCTTAAAAGAGAGCACAGATATGATGGGCCAAATTGGCTCCTTCTGTGCTATAAATTTCTATGGTTCTATTAGAATAAGATAAAGCACAAACAAACTTGACATCACTGCACAACCACAGTGGTGACCTGATGGGCTACCAGGCCCCTTTCCATGCTGTAACATTCTATGATGTTCACAAATGGGTTTGATTTTCCTGTGAGGGGCGAACACAAATATTTAGCACTTGAATAGTAATGCAATATTTTAGGAATAGCCACTTTGATTTATTTATTGCCTCTGTAGGGAACTGCAGATTTACTACGTTGAGGCAAACTACTAGAAGTTATATTCAGATAATCAGTGCAGAGTTCAAGTAGAGTTTGAATTCGCAATTCCTTTACAGAAATAAAATATTTTTATAATGATCGATTATTTGATGAGTTCCCAAAACAGTCCAAACATGTACACCTGAAAGTACCCTTCTGTCAGTGGAAAGTCGACAGTGTTACAAGCCTTAACTATAAGAATATAGTAAAGGTACATGAGCTAAAATAGACTTACATATAGTAATTAGTAAAAAAAACTATCAATCAATTAACATGATACAGAAATAGAAGAATAGTAAAATGTACAAAACATAATAATCCCGGAACTGAAATTTAGTAATATCTCCAGTTAATTATAAGACATTTATTGTTACTGGAACAAGATTAATATATCAGGCTGAAGTGAAGGCACAGTGAACATCAAGACAATACTTCAGTTTGGTCTAGTATAGTCTCTGGGCATCATCTAGTGGTTGAAGATAGTCATTGAAGGTGAAGATGATTAATAAGATAGTTAGTAAGCTTTTCCTGTATCCATTGTTTTGACATAAAAAAAAGTGCAGCACCATCATTTATTTCACCACTTATCATTTTGTCTCTTTGTTTCACTTGTCTAACTGAAAACAGGTCTGTGACATATTGGCTGAACTGGTTGTTTGTGGATGAGGAAAGATGAAAATGTTTCACGCCAATGTGTCTGGTGTTTGCAATCTATTCTATCCAGCATCTGGTTCTCAGATTTTTTTACTGAATGTTCTGAAGAAATTCGCAGGTTTTAAAATAAATGCAACCTTCATCCCCAAAACTGACAGACTAGTCAGACAGACAGACCATCTAGTATGATTTTCAAAATCTTACATATGTTTCATGAAATTTTGTTCTGTGAAAACCTACAACAACAACCACTTCCATTTAAATAGCGTCCTCCAAGCTGGGCGATGTATCAGAGCACTTAACGATGGTGGAGCCCAAGCCAGGGAGAGCGGGAAGGTGACCGTAGGCTCGGTCGAAGGAGGAGGTGAGGCAAAGGGATTGAGGGAGGGTGTTCCAAATTTTGGGGACGTAGTGTCTGAAGGCACGCCACTGATGGTGGAGCGGAGGATTCAAGGAACACAGAGGATGACAGACCCAGTAGAGCGGAGGCACTGGTTACCGCTGTGGGGAGAGAGAAGGTTAGAGACATAAGGGGGTGCCAAGGAATGGAGGGATTTAAACACTAGAGTGAGGACCTTGAAGTCGATCCGCTCTATGACAGAACCTATTCAATACAATACAAATTTATAATAATAATGATACTTGCATTTGATATAGTGCCTTATCGTGTCTTTGAGATGGCTAAGGTAAAGAGAATTGACTGCACATTTTGTGGGTGAACCGCGGAAGCAAATTGCACACAGCAGTGGCCCACATCAGGATTGAGTGACCAAATTATTTTTTTAAATTTATTTTGAAGGAATTATTACCCACACAAAAGCATTCCGCCAATCGACTAACAACCAGGTTTCTACCTACTGATAGGCAAACAGAGGTTTGTGGAGTAAGGAAAATTGCCCAACATTTCACCGCCCTGGGATAGAACCCAGCTCCTCTTGCTTGCGAGGTGCGTGCTCTAACCACTAAACTGCAACAACAACAAAATTACATTTGTATAGCGTCTTTCACGTCGGGAGGATGCCCCAAGGTGCTCGACAGACAGAGTTTTGGGCCCGAGCTGGGGGTTGGCATTGGGGAGGGTTGGGGCGGGGGGCGGGAAGCAGGTGATTGAAAGCACAGTTGAAGAGGAGGGTCTTGAGATGGGTCTTGAAGGAGGCAATGGAGGGGGCGAGGCGGAGGGACTGCCAATGGAGGGGGCAGATTGGCAGAAGGTCCGCCCATCAATAGTGGGGCGAGCGAGACGGGGGACGTGAAGCAGGCCGGAGCCCGCTGAGCAGAGGGAGCGAGAAGGATGGTAGGGGTTTAGGAGGTCGCAGAGGTAGGGGGGAGCAAGACCATGTTGGGTGAGGACCAGGATTTTGAACTGTATCCTCTGTGTGATGGGAAGCCAGTGGAGTCGGGAGTGATAAGGTCACAGAGCCTGGTGCAGGTGAGGACACGGGCTGCAGAGTTACAGGACGCCACATAAATGCAAGTAGTTGATATTATTTATTTTTAAGACTTAGATGGTTGACAATAGTCACATCATATGTGACCAGATCAATCTGTTGTGTAAAAACACATCAGAACTTGAAAAGACTGCTGTCCCATCAAAATCCGCACCTGGATAAATAAACCTGTCGCTGGCGATCAGATTTATAACTCCACATTGTAACTTGTCCGAGATGGAATCATGATAATCCTTGCATTTGATATAGTGCCTTTCACATCAGGAAGATGCCTCAAGCCCTTCACAGGACTTTTTTTTACTGTAAAGTGTAGGTGAACTCCTGTGGGAGGATAGTGATTACCACTGGGGCTTGCAATCCCGGTGCTCTTTCGGAATCCTGAATCTCATCCAGGACTCCCAGTCATTCAGAACCAGGGGAGTAACTCAGAGAGAGCATCCCTCTGCGGGGGCGCCCGGCAGGTTTAAACACCCACCCTTCCCTTCCCCACTGATTTGTCCTTGTGATGTGCAGATGCTTTCAACTGAGCAGGAAAACCCGCACTCCCCCTACGCCCGAGCTCAGCCTTCCCATAATCCGAAATCCCAGGATTCTCTTCAATGAAACCCAGGATTTGGGGAGCACCATTACCATACGGGATCCTGGCATCAGGATTCCTGAGATTGCAAACTCCTAATTACCACCTTTTCCCTTTCCACTGCATTCATTTGTTAGAGAATAATAAAAAGCATGATCGCCAGTCCATGGAAATAAGACAAGTTACTTTTCACTGCTAAAACACTTTATCCCACACAATCTGAGGCACTTGGTATGTATGTGGGAGGATATCTCAAAGCACTTCACAGGATTTACTGTGTATTTTGTAGACAAACATGGCAGCCAATTTGTCCACAGCAATGTCTCACATCAGCCATGAAGTGAGTGACAATTTACCTGGGGGATTGTACTGCAGTAACTGCACTCCCGGTTCCGTTCTATTGACCTTTAGATTCTAACTTTTCATGTGCACATTTAAAGCCCTAGAAGCATTGGAAAAGCTCTCAAAACAATCCCTATATACAATCATCCCTAAACAACACAAATAACTTCCCCTAACTAGAATTCATGGTTTGAAAAACTACTGTTTCATTTCAGGTCTCTTGAAATGTAGGTAACTTGAAATGACAAGAAAATGGCGTTGTCGTAAGTGCTGAGCTTGGCTGTGCATGAGATGACAATAGGTAGGAATTGACATTATAAAAGGTGACGTTATCAGATTAAAACTGACCAGAAATCGATCGAAAAGAATAAAGTTAAATAAAAATAATAATCCTTGCATTTGAGATAGCCCTTTTCAAGTCTTCTGGACGTCTCAAAGCGCTTCACAGAATATACTGTTAAGTGAACTGACTGTATATTTGTGGGTGAAACACAGCAGCCAATTGCACACGGCAGTGTCCCACAAACAGTCGTGGATTGAAGTGACCAATTTTATTTTATTGTTTTTTCTGAAGGAATATTATCTGGCGTATGGAGTAAGGAAACTTGCCCATGGTTTTGCCCTGCCAGGAATCAAACCCAGGTCTCCCGCTTGTGAGGCAAGTGCTCTAACCACTGAGCTACAGGACTCCTTTGTCAGCAAAGCTACCCGAATGCTTCTCTGATGAAGCTCTGTGACAGGAAAAATGTAAGTGAGGTTGAAAGTAATTTGATAGAAATAAAAGGAAGAATCGAAGCATGATCCATTCACAAATGAATAGAATAATTAAAGTGTAAAACTGCAAGTGATACAAGTACAGAAGCAGGCATTTGACATGAAGCATTTTAGAATGGATATAACATTTAATTCTACAAAATAATCCTTGCATTTGATGTAGAATATATTGACTGTATATTTTGAGGGCAAAGTGCACTATATAGGAGGTGCATGGGATTAAAGGATTATGGCAGTTCTTATGGTGCATTAACCAATGTAACTGGAATAATCTGGTGTCTTTTTAAACAAAAAAGAGAAACTCCACATGGGTTTCATAATCAGAGAAATACATAAACCATTATATAAAATTACAGAATGTAAGGCAATGAAACAAACCATTTCTCCAAACCATTCCTAACCTCATCTCCCTATCTGCCTCCCATACCCATACCCCTCCTTTTCCTTGTTCCTCTTATATGAAGGAGGACGTAATCTTATAAAGCAAACCTGAGCATTTAACGATTTTGTTAGTCGGTTATGAAGCGCTCGTAATGGTGCAGACACAACAGACTTCCTGTACACTTTCTCCTCCCTCTTCAAAACAACCTTACTGACCCATCAGATCATTTCTATGATCCTAACACGTAGGCAAGTGCCCCAGTGTTACAGAAGAATGAGAAATCAATCGCAATATATTTATTATTAAGATTGTATAGTTATATAAAGCTGAAACAGTCTGACTTCTTTTTTATACTCCTGATGAGAGCTCTTGGCAGCTTTGTTCATAGGTACAGCTGGGTATCAGATTCAGAAATTCAACTGCTTAAAGCTTTTGCATTCTTTCAGCAAATCGGGAATGAATTCAAGCCGCCTGAGTTAATCAGCATTGGACATCAGGGTTTCTTGCTCACTTTGCCCAACTGTTACTCCAGAGTCTTTCTTGTTCAGTAAATTGTACAGTTAGCTGATGAGTACTGAGTGCACTGGAAGTTGTTTGTTAATTCGCTGTAATTTGGGACTTTGTCTAAACCACTACCTGCAAAAAGGACAGAACAGATTATTGTAAGAAAATGAGAACGAGAGGATCTCAACTCAGTAACTTGCATTTCATAACATTCTTTACGTAGGGTAACATCTTAGAGCACTTAACAGGAATGGGAATTGCACCAAGCAAGGGAGAGGGAAATAGCTATAGGCATGTTTAAAGAGCTAAGATTTGAGGCAAGAAGAAGACAGAAAGAGAGGGTGGGGGAAGATGAGATGGAGTGGTAGAGAGGGGGAATTAATCATCAAATCAACATTATGAAATGCTTTTTTAAAAAATAATTAAAATGGGTTTCACTTTTCCATTTACCTTCTATAAGGTTGTGCAGGTTACAGTAGTTTGTACCGTAGTCAAAGACAGCATACCACTTTTCAGAAACCGAGAATCCCTGCGAGAGAACATAATGATCTGAATTAGCAGCAACTGAGCAGGTGTAGAGAAATGCAAAGAAAGATAATAATGTGGCAACGCTAACTGCTTATGAATATGAGGACCCATGGAATTCTGAAAACCTAAACACAACAGCCACAAACCTGCAGAATTGCCACCCTAACTTTAAGGCAGCAGTCCTGTTTTCAAAAGTTACCAAAAAAGGAGCTTCGCAGCAAAGATGTAGATAAATTAGATTCTTCACGCAGAACCCATCTTTATCCAAAACCTGCCATCATAGACTTCACTCCATCTCCTCGGGAGAAATTCTACACATCTCTAAGGATCCACCATATCCAGAAGATATGCAATGCTGAAGAACAATGGCTATAGGATATATGAATTTTCTAACCTTAAATAATAATAATCTTTGCCTTCGATATAGTGTCTTATTACGTCTTCAAGACGTCTCAGAACACCTCACATATATATTGTAAAGTGAATTGACTGTATATTTTGTGGGCGAAACGCAGCAGCCAATTGTGCAGTTGTGGATTGAGTGACTAAATTATTGTTTTTATTTTGAAAGAATTATTAAGCCCGAAAAAGTGATCGGCCAATCGACTAACAACCAGGTTCCTGCTTACTGCTAGGTAAACAAATGCTAATGAGTCCTTTACATTTTTGAGCCACTTCAACAAGGGATAGTTGGAAACCTGAGTAGGTTCCACAGTTACTGGCAGCTTTTCCACTCTTTACACATCAACTAAGTGTTATCAACCTGCACAACTGCGGTGAGAGCATTACAATCAAGCTCCACTGTCACCCAACAGCCATCACCAGCTCCTGCTCCCCTTCCCTGAATTTCTTTATACTGAAGAAGGCGGTGATGTATTTAGTAAAACAGTGAATATCTTTTTGTTAAAAGAAGGATTATGTAGATTATTAAGCATTGTTTTGTGAGAGGGGTGGATCTGAGAGGTGTTCTGAGCTCAAAGTCCAGTGCGATTTTTCCATCAATTTCAAATATCAATGGGGATTTAGGGGCTGGTTCCTTACAGAATGGCATTATTCCATGATACTGATTGTTTAGAAAATGTCAAAACCCAGGCCTTGATCCAATCTCGTGAGTTAATAAATCACCAAGATAACCGACAAAGAAAATTGGGCAACTGAAGACATCAGTGATTATTTATGATATTCAGACAAATCATACATATATATTATGAGATGTGTACAGAAATAACATGGCAGTACTTACTGAGACGTAGCAAGAATCCCTGCCCAAGGAAGAAACGAGTCTGAACGTAATGTTGTCAACATACTTGTGCATTGGGCTGGTGTGCTCAGCCACTATGTAATGTACATTTGCTGACTTCAGCTGTGAAGGAAAAGAAAGTTGTACTGAAAGCACAACACTAGTAGATATAGCAAGTTACCCACAGAGGTGGGGGGGGGGGGGGAGAAAGACCATGTGCATCATTCATTCTTACGAACAACTGACAATATCAAAGGTTGTGGTATATTGGTATCAAAACAAGGATCTTCTTATTGGCAATTAAAGTTGCAAAATCTTCAAACACACCAAAGCAAAACCTTAGTTTTGTAAATAAATCGTCTCAACACAAGTTACTCACAGCCTAATGTTGCAATACAACAACTTGCATTTATGTAGCGCCCTTCACACGGAGCACTTACGAACGCAATACAGTGACCACCATTCATTCAAAGGAACCCTCCACGACATGGAGAAGATAGCCATGAGGCCTGAGTCCTCTTGCAGAGCCTTGGGACGTCCTCCCGACGTGAAAGGCGCTCAATAAATGGAATCTTGTTGTTGTTGTTGTTGCTAAGCACAGCTGAACGCTTCCTCCCTCTCCTCCTTTCTGTTTAGTGTAATACAGCTCCAGTGCTTCAATCAAGTGGCCAATATTCACGTGCGAGTCCAGACAGCAAACGGAAGCAGGCCATTCAAACACAGAACTTTGCAGCCAAGCCTAGTTCTGACTTGATATCCCACTTGTGTATTCCCCTAAGGTCACTGCACTACCAGGAATTCGAGGTAATCTTTCCCCCAACATAACCTGGGGCATTGAGGTCGATTGTAATTGCTAGTACTGTACGTGGCTTTCTTAGCTGACTTAAGATAGCTCAGTTTACAGATCAGGGAATCAAGCCTAGAATCCACATGGTCTGTACTCAGTGAATAAACTGGATGAGGCTGAGGGAGCTAATGTGTAGCTTCAAAAATATGTTTTCTGAACTCAAATACTTAGAAAGATTCTCCACGCAGTGACTCGTCCACAGATTGGTACTGATAGAATTGCGGACTTTCTAAGATAGGAAAAAGAGAATATTTCTTCACTTAGATTTGGCTTCCAACATTGCCAGTTGCTGAATGAACACTGAGTGGGAGAAGGAGAGGGTTTGATGGGAGCCGAGATACAAGTGAAATAATGCTTCATTCAATGGTTCAGCCTGTGAATCAAAGACAATCAGGATGATGGTGAGGCCAACCACAGATAGTAATTTAAAATAACTAAAATTGCATGAATAGGTTAATAGAAATACTCAAGCAGGCAATTTCAAAGGCTTATTCTGGAGAAAACAGGAATTGCCTTGAAATTTGTAATTGGTCATTCACTTTACAACTATTTCTTTAGTGAAGTAGAGTGCAACACATTGATCTTTGCTGATCCTGTTCTGGTAATGACTTTCTGACATCACTGTGTGCAAACTGGCGCCTGTGTTTGCCTACAAGTACACAGTCACTACACTTCTCAGTAAAATCCTGTGAAGCCCTTTGAAACATCTCGACAATATAATGAAGCTCTATATCAAATGCATGGATTATTAGCATTTGAGCCAACCTGGTACACAATAACCCTTTGAGCAGTATTTTGTTCAAAACCAAATGAGAGTGCAGCTGTTTTCAATCTTTCTCAGAATCTACTACAGTATTTCTAGTGTACCAAGTGTTCATTTTATAACATCAACATCCCACATGATGTCCTTTTCGAAATACAATTATGAGAAAAATATCCAGAATCAGAAATGGGTATTGTTTCTTGGAAATAAAAACATCTTTCAGTGCTCAAAGGGGCATTTGTCTGAACTGCTCTTCCAGATTCTATATTAATTAATCAATTAAACTAATTTGTGCATCAATCTTTCTGTCTTACTCCTCTTTTCCTGCCTTGAAAACACATTGAAGAAATCCTCCTCACCCCCCGTTTCTCCCCATAAATCCTCACCTCCCGTTTCTCCCCATTAATGTCACCCATTGTTCAGTGCTCTGAGGTTCTCCCCTCCATGAAGGGTGCTACATAAATGCAAGTTGTTATTGTTTTTAAATCCTGCGTAAAACACACACATCATCTTGGCGTCCAATTCCAATTTTGTGAAGCACTCTGAGACATTATCCTATATGAAGGAAGGGTGCTATATAAATACACGTTGTCGTACTGCCTCCAAGTATCTTCTGCCAGATCTCAACAATATTTTGAATTTGGAAATCGATGTCTCATTGTTGTTAACAGAACAATTGCTGGCACAGATTCCCTGCCACACTTGCTTATGTAGAGCGCAGCTCGATTACAGCTTACTTCTTTATAGCACAAATTTAGGTGTTTCTCTACTCAATTGCACTGTGGAGCCCATTCACAGCATATACAGATGCCAGGCTTTTCACACTAAAGTACGAGTCATCAGGACACTGCCAACATCACATTCTTGCTTTACCGCATATGCGGAAAGCAGAAGTTGAAATCAACAGTGAATGGGAGTAAGTCATCCAGTTTAGCTTCCTCTGCTAATTAAAGGCTGACTTCCAGATTACAGATTACAACCAACGTCAACTAACGTCACCTTACGTTACCCAGCATACGCAGCAAATAGGAAGCAACATTGATCCAGAAGTTTTGGTACAAGGCATACTTGGTACATATGTGCGAGGACGTTTTAAAGCACTTCACGTGATTTACACCCACAAAATACACAGCCAATCCACTTTACAGTATAACCTGTGAAGCGCTTTGAGACATCTGATCGCTGTGATTAGGCACTATATCAAATGCAAGTATGATTATGATTTACTAAAATATGTACCAATTTGTGCACAGCAATGTCCCACAATCTACATACTTTTCATACTTACAGTATACAAACATTTCTCCCCTCCATGAGCACAATTTTCTGCAGTTTTCCACTTCTTGATTTGTGTTACCAACTCCTCATACACATTTGCGCAAGAAACGCCAAAGGTCCTGTGAAGAAGAAAAAGCAGGTTGAAGAGAAAAAGTCAACACCAGAACAGGGCCAGCAAAGACCACTGTGCTGCATTCTACCTGGTCCTGACTCATTCACTGAAGAAAAAAAAGGTACAATATGAAAAAGAAGAACCATGACGCAGCCAAAAGCGGACAGCAAGCCATTCATTACCAACCGGCTCCTCCGCCCACCCTCTCATGCCTCACCCATCCTCATCTCCAATGCCAACTGCAAGGCGATGCTGGACATCCTCAAATCCAAAGTCAAGGGGATCCGCTCAACTGCCTCTGCCAAACCGTCTATACCCCCTCTCCCCATCTCCCTGTCACACCCTAGCCCCTACCCATCCCTCCATCCACACCTTCGAACCAGACCTGTCTCCCACTCCTCTCACATCACCACTATAACCCGCATGAAACCGACCACCTGCTCCCTCGACCCCATTCCTAATCCTCTCCTTACCTCCCAGCTCCACCTTCTTTCCCTTCTACTCAGACATCATAAACCTCTCCCAGTCCACTGGTACCATTCCCATCCCTTTAAAAACAGCCTTCATCACACCCATCGCTGGACACATTCCTGCTCTCAAACTACAGCTCCATCACCAACCTCCCTTTCCTCTCCAAGGTCCTGGAACAAGTTGTTGCTTCCCAGCTTCGCTCCTTCCTCTCCGGCCACTCCCTTCACGAACCCCCACCCTGGCCTTCAGCCACTCTGCCCCCACTCTCTGGAACTCCATCCTGCAGTCCCTCCGCCTCGCCCCCCTCCCTTGCCTCCTTCAAGACCCATCTCAAGACTCTCTTCAACCATGTTTTCGATCACCCTCCTGCTCCGGCCTGTTTCAAGTCCGCCCACAGCACAGAAACAGCCCCGGTCAAAGTGACCAATGACATTCTGTCCATCTGCGACCAGGGCTCCCTCTACCTCCTCGTCCTCCTTGACCTCTCTGCTGCCTTCGACACCGTCGACTATTTTACCCTCATCCTCCCTCTCTCCTCTCACCTCAACCTTCACGGCTCTGTCCTTCACTGGTTCAGATCGTACCTCTCACATCCTCTCCGCTTCATCTCCACAAACCGTTTCTCCTCTAGCCCCCACACCTTCTCATGCGGCGTTCCTCAGGAGAGGTCCTTGATCCCCTCCTCTTCAATATATATATGCTCCCTCTTGGTGACATCATCCACAGACATGGGGTCAACTTCCACATATATGCGGATGACACCCGACTCTATCTCTCTGCCTCCACCCTCGACTCCAGGACCACTGCTGTCCTGATAGAATGACTGTTAGACATCAAGTCCTGGATGAGAGCTACTTTCTACAGTTGAACGTCAACAAGACCGAGGTCCACCTGATAGGCTCCTGTCAGCGCTTCCTCACCTCAGGCGCTGACAGCATCACCATCCGTGGATGTGCACTCCACCTCACTGAGCCAGTCCGGAACCTTGGGGTCTTGTTTGACCCTCAACTATCCTTTCTACCCCACATCCGCGCCATGACCCGCTCTGCCTTCCCCCACCTCCGCAACATCGCTCGGCTCCGACACTGTCTCACACCGCAGGCTCCCGAAACCCATACACGCATTCACAACATCGAGGCTCGACTAATCAAACTCACTGCTTGGTCGGCCTCCCCGACTCCTCCCTCCGTAGACCGCAGATCATCCCGTGTCCCTCTCCCGCACCAGGCTCCGAGACCCTATCACGCCCACCCTCGCCCGATCCCACCGGCTTCCCATCACACAGAGGATACAGTTCAAGATCCTGGTCCTCACCTGCAAAGCCCTCCACAGTCTTGCTCCCCCCCCTACCTCTCCGACCCCCTAACCCCCTACCATCCTGTTCGCCCCCTCGCTCAGCGGGCTCCGGCTCCGGCGCCTGCTTCACGTCCCCCTCCTCGCTCGCCCCGTTTTCGGCGGCCGGGCCTTCCGCCACTCTGCCCCCACCCTCTGGAACTCCATCCCGCAGCCCCTCGCCTCGGCCCCCTCCCTCGCCTCGGCCCCTTCCCTCGCCATCTTCAAGACCCACCTCAAGACCCTCCTCCTCGACCGCGCTTTCCATCTCCGCTTCCCCACACCCCCCCCACACCCCACCCACGTGTCAATCACGTGAAGACCACAGCAGCAATTTGCAGCTGATAATGCTATGCCGCCCCTCACGTTAGACGCAGCGCGGGGTTGCGGACACTGCCTACCATTTCACCGAGCACTGCGCGTGCAAAGGTCCGGCAGTCGCACGTGTCAACAGGGCGAGCAGCAGCCCCAGGCCCAGGCCCAGGCCCAGCCCCAGGCTGAAGGTCGCCATGGCCGCCCGCACTGCGCCGCTCGTCTGTCTGTCCGACAGCTCTCACTCAGCTGATCGTCTGGCGAGCCGGTCACGGGGTCAGCCGCCTGTCAATCACAGTGTCTCCATGGCGATCCCGTCTCCCTCCTCCCCCTCTCTCCTCCCCCCCGCCCTGTCAATCACAGTGTCTCCATGGCGATCCCGTCTCCCACCTCCCCTCCCTCCCCCCGCCCTGTCAATCACAGTGTCTCCATGGCGATCCCGTCTCCCTCCTACCCCGCCCCGCCCTGTCAATCACAGTGTCTCCATGGCGATCCCGTCTCCCTCCTACCCCGCCCCGCCCTGTCAATCACAGTGTCTCCATGGCGATCCCGTCTCCCTCCTACCCCGCCCCGCCCTGTCAATCACAGTGTCTCCATGGCGATCCCGTCTCCCACCTCCCCTCCCTCCCCCCGCCCTGTCAATCACAGTGTCTCCATGGCGATCCGTTTCCCCCTCCCTCCCCCCAAGCCCTGTCAATCACAGTGTCTCCATGGCGATCCCGTCTCCCTCCTCCCCCTCCCTCTCCCCGCCCCCCAGCCCTGTCAATCACAGAGTCTCCATGGCGATCCCGTCTCCCCCTCCCTCCCCCCCCCCAGCCCTGTCAATCACAGAGTCTCCATGGCGATCCCGTCTCCCCCTCCCTCCCCTCAAGCCCTGTCAATCACAGTGTCTCCATGGCGATCCCGTCTCCCCCTCCCTCCCCTCAAGCCCTGTCAATCACAGAGTCTCCATGGCGATCCCGTCTCCCCCTCCCTCCCCTCAAGCCCTGTCAATCACAGAGTCTCCATGGCGATCCCCATGGGAACAGGATCCAGCAGCAGTGGCAGGTGGTGGCCCTCCCCTCCCCTCCCTCAATGGTGTAATTAAACTGCCTTGTGATTCATTATTATTTATTATTTATTATTATTATTATTATTATTCAGCAACAACAACAACAACTCGGCTTTATACAGCGCCCTTCACGCCGGACGGCGCCTCAGAGGCTTCGAAAGGGTGCGGTCCATTCAGGAGGGTGTGAATCTGTCGCCCGAACACAGTGAAATGTGTTCAGTTTGTACCTATGATCCTTGTGTTTGATAATAGCGCTTTGGGGCGTCCGCCCGACGTGAAAGGCACTCTCGCTATCAGTGCAATTTTGTTGTTGTTGTTGTATCAAAGTGCTTCACAGGAATCACTGTGAAGTGGAGTGACTGTGTATTTTGTAGGCAACGGCGGCAGCAATGTCCCACAACGGCGTAGAAATAACTTCCAAACTTTGTTTTTAATCCGACTGTAATATAGTGCCAAGAAATACTCCCCTCCAAAGAAAGTCTTTTTTTTTAGGTTTTGGATTTGCTTTTGCTACTTTGGAAAATGTTATCTTAAATCATATTATGCGTTAAAAAATGGTAAATACTTTGATAGCTACGCTTATATGAGGTCTTATTTCAGAAATGTTTCCCTAATGTGGCTTTGGGAGTATTTAATGGTATCGGGGTTAAATTTTACTTGCTCTTAAATCCTTGGGTTCTGTTCTTATGCATCTGTCCAGTAGATGGAACGACATCACTGTGCAGTAAAAGCTATCACATTCACCTGTATTCGGTTTGAGAACAGATGGTGGTGCTACAAACATAATACTCTGTGAGGTTCAACGTCATATTAAGTTTATGCCTTAATCCAGATTCAGCTGAATAGTGGTGCAATTGAATATTTATTAAATAATATATATCCTTGAATTTGATATAACATCTTACTTTTAACGTCCTTACATTAAAAAGGATAGTTCTATTTTTCAAATTAAACTATACCAAAGCAAGGGATCCCTTCCGGTCCTCTCTCGCTTCTCTCCCCTCTTTCTCTCTCAAATCTCTCAATCCTCTCTGAATTATTTACTAGGTCAGGCAACCTGTAACACTATGAGTGTCATCCTTCCAGCTACGTCCGCGGGCTGATGATGCCCAGTCTCGGCGTGCCCGTTTGGCTGCCGCCCCTGACCCGATGTTCATCTCAAAGAAGAATGAGATTCACGAAAACGTTTGGAAAGTTATTCCTAAGGATCGTTCTCCTAAATTAAATGATCTTGCACTGAAGATGGGTTCTATGTTTGCAAGCACATGCATTTGTGAAAACGCGTGTCTCTGCATTGAAAAGTCCAATCATCGCAACACGCTTGATAGAGATACCCTTGGGTGGTGTCTTCAACTTGCCACAACTGAATTTGAAGGATGGCCAAAGGCACGGTCAAAGAGGAAGGTTTTTAGATGGTATTTGAAGGAGGCACGAGTGGGGGTGAGGCAAAGGAATAGCAGGATAAAGTTCCAGAGTGTTGGGGCAGAAATGCTGAATGTCTAACCGTCAATGGTGCGGCGGGAAGTGCGGAGGGCCTGAAGCAGCCGTGGTCCACTGAGCGGAGGAAGCGGACAGGCTGATATGTGGTTAGGAGGTCGGAGAGGTAGGGGGCAAGAAGACGCGGAGGGCTTTGAAAGTGAAAACATGGGTTTTCTACTCGATTGTCTGAGCGATGGGGAGCCACTGAAGCCGGGCAAGAACAGGGTGATTGGTTCCTGGTGCGGGAGAGGACACGAGCTGCAGAGCTCTAAATAATCTGCAGCGTGTGGAGGGAAGAGTTGAGAATCCCAGTGAGCAGGCAGTTGGCGTAGTCAAGACGGGACGTGATGAAAGCGTGGATCAGGGTCTCAGCAGCCTGCGGTGAGAGGCAGTGGTGGAGGCGGCCAATATTGCAGAGGTGGGGAAAGGTGGAACGGGTCACGGCACAAATGTGGGGTTTGAAGGATAGCTGAGGGTTGAAGATATTTAATGGTCTTCTAAGTGTCAAGGAAATGTATGTAAAGTAAAATTATTTGATCGTATGCAGGTTTAGAGTTGATTGTATGAAAACTGTTTTGTATATTCTTGATATTATTTTGAATTATTGTATATTCAGTGTATCTTTGTTGTGTTATAATATCAATGGAATCCTGCATGTAGCTCAGTGGTTAGAGCGCTCGCCTCGCAAGTGAGAGGACCTGGGTTCAATTCCCGCTCGAGACAGGCCGAAACCTAAGGCAAGTTTCCTTACTCCACACACACACGCCTCTGTTTACCTAGCAGTAAGTTGGAACCTGCATGTTTGTTGATTGGTGGATCACTTTCCTGGGGTAATAATCCCTTCATAATAATAATAACAATGTGGTCACTCAATCCACAACTGTTTGTGGGACTTCATTGTGCAGAATGGGCTGCCACATTCTCCCACAAAACACATAGTCACTACACTTTGCAGTGTATCCTGTGAAGTGCTTTGAAATGTCTCGAAGGTGTGGTAAGACTTTATATCAAATGCAACAATTATTATTATTAAGCTTTGGCATTTTATCTGGTTAGACTGCACACTCTGGGGGCCCAAAGCCTTGGCTCTCGCCAAACTTTCCAGAATTAGGTAAGCAGGATGCATCTCTTCAACAACAACAAATTACATTTGTATTGCACCTTTCACATCACGAGGATGTCCCAGAGAGAGAGTGCATTCCATTCCAACAATCTATCTCTGGGATTTCTATGTGTAGGTGGGATACTGGAAATGTCAGTTTGGTTTGAATACTCTTACACATAGTGATGGATTTCCGCATGTGTAAGACACTCGGCTGACCCAAAAAAAAGGAATTGTGCAATCTTCCAAGCCGATGAAGAAAACTGAATTTAAATTCTCTAATGTTTAGTAATGGGAGATCTTGTTTGCACTTTCTTCTGCAAAATTTTACAGTTTAGTTTTAAAATGCAATGGCATCAATAACAAAATACCGTGTGCACATTAACACCATTTTAATACCATCCTGAACCACTGTTTTAAACACTGTGTACTGTCCCGCACCAGGCTCTCACCACATCACTCCCACCCTCGTCGCCTCCACTGGCTCCCCATCCCCCAGAGGATCGAATTCAAGATCCTCATCCTCACCTACAAGGCTATTCACGGCCTTGCTCCCTCCTACCTCTCCGACCTACTATCCCCCTACTTACCTGCCCGTACCCTCCGTTCCTCTGGCTCCGGTCTGCTCCACATCCCCCGCCCCAACCGCCCTACCATCGGTGGCCGGGCCTTCAGCCTCTCAGCCCCCAGGCTCTGGAACTCCATCCCCCAGTGCCTTCGCCGCCTCCTCCCTTTCCTCCTTCAAGGCCGGTCTCGAGACCTTTCTCTTCAACCGTGACTTCAGCTCCCCTCTTGACTGTCTGCCCCCTCCTCGCTCCCTCCCTTCCCTCCCCTCACCCTGACCATTTCCCCTCTGCTCGGGTCCTGACCCAACTGTCCAGCGCCTTGGGACGTCCTCCTGACGTGAAAGGCGCTCTATAAATGGAATCTTGTTGTTGTTGTTGTTGTTTGGTCTCTTTTTAAGGTCTTTACCAGCATTGCACTGCACAATATAATATTGCAGGAAATTCAGAAAGTCACCCTATTGACTGCATGTTACCAGATCAGAAAAGAGGACTTGATTTGTAGCCATGGAGACTTTATTCACACAAGTTATATTCATGTGATGCCTTTCAGTTAAAAGTAAACAAAAGTTAGAGCATGAGATTAATTAGAAATGAAGTGAATGATGCCAAGGAGGCAAATGCGACAGCTAATAAGAAGTAGAAATGAGAAATGTCTTACAAACAATTTATTAGAACTTTTGCAATGAATTTTGATAAGTAGGGAATATAAACCAACATACCACGAGGAAAACTTAACTTTTCTTTGAAATATACCTTAGTCGGGGAAGGAGGGATTCTTTTATATTCACCTGATCACAAGCTGGAAGGACCAAAATTAGTGATTGAATCAAAAAGGGATCATGATCTGGAAATGCAACAAAAGTCTTTAATATCGAATGTTTTTCATATGGGTAAAGACAGCAGTCAATCCATACGTGCAATGTTTCACAAACAATAAAGATGATTAACAATAAAAATAAATTGAATGGAATTAATTTGGGTGAATTTGGATTAAGGAGGAATATTGGCATTACAGTGACAGTTACTTTATAGGGAAAAAGTGGAAAATACAAAAATTAAAAAGGATGAAAAATGAAGAATAGGAGGTAAAAGGAGTAAAAAGGAGAATGGAAGACAGAGAGTATTGACAAGTATTATCACTGCATCCATTCCAGTATATTATGTTATGGTGGGTGACAAAAAAAATTAGATGAAAGTGGCCAGGAAATATGATCTTAAGTAAAATTAGGATAAAATGACAGTCTTATCTGATGTGGAATGTGATCTTACAATTAATCTTAATATGTTATTGTCATGTCAGTGGGCTGTTCGATATTAAGTTCAGTTCCTGGATTCCTGTAGACTTGTTATGTTGGCTGTCGAAACACTGATTGTCCAGCGCCTTGAGACATCCTCCTGAAGTGAAAGGACCTAAACAAATGTAATTTTGTTGTTGTTGTTGCCACATCTGAAGCAGATTTTATGTCCACTTTCATGCAAACATAGTTTCCATATTTTATCAAAAGTAAGATAAAATATTACATTTATAATAGCAGATGATATTGTTAATGTGACAACCAATTGCTTTGTGCAAATTAGCTGCCACATCCTCCTACAAACAGTCACTACAGAAAACATGAGAAACACTTTGAGATCTTTTGACATAATATTATACTATTTCAGAGCTTGGAAAATCTGACAATTTTTTGAACTCAGTCTTAACTTTGAAGCCAGCTTTCTGTACTAAACAGCTCCGCGGAAAGCCTGCCTGAAAATTAAGGCTATATTTTAAGAATTTGCCAAATTCTGCATGCTCTGAAATTCTAAGATCAGAGAATATATATTACACAATAATCCTTGCATTTGATATAAACTTGCACTTCCAAATACACAATAGAATACAATTTATTTATATAGTGTCTTTCACTTGAGGAGGACGACTCAAAAGCGCTTCCTACAATCACAACAATTTGCATTTATAAAGCACCCTGGAGTAGCGTCTTGGAGCGCACAAACAGTGGTGTGGTTTGGCGCCTGAGCTGGACGGAGATAGAGGAGGTGACTGAAGACTCGCTCCCTCCCTCGTCTCCTTCAAGACCCGTCTCAAGACTCTCCTCTTCGATCGTGCCTTCAATCACCCTCTTTGCTCCCCTGCCCTTCACCTTCCCCGATCCCGACCCCCAGCTCGAGTCCGAAACACTGATTGTCCAGCGCCTTGGGACGTCCTCCCCATGTGAAAGGCGTTTTACAAACTTGCTCAGGCAGAAGGCACGGAGCAAGAGAAAGGTCTTCAGGTGTGATGTGAGCACAGGCAAACAAGGCAAACAACTGACTGTATATTTTTGAGGGTGAAACATGGAGTCCTGTAGCTCAGTGGTTAGAGCACTCGCTTTGCAAGCGAGAGACCTGAGTTCAATTCCAGGCAGAGGGCGAAACCTTGGGCAAGTTTCCTTACTCCACACAGAGCCTAATAATAATTCCTCCAAAACCAAAACAATAATAAATTGGTCATTTTCAATCTACGACTGTTTGTGGGACATTGCTGTGCGCAATTGGCTGCCGCGTTCGCCCACAAACATACAGTCAATTCACTTTACAGTGTGTTCTGTGAAGCGCTTTGGGACGTCCTCCCAACGTGAAAAGCGCTATATCAAATGCAAGGATTATTATTATTATTATATTATTAAGGGCCAAGGCGGAGGAATAACAATACTGATCCTTGCATTGTTGGCAGGTTATCACGTCTTCTAGACGTCTCGAAGCGCTTCACAGAATAGACTGCAAAGTGAATTGACTGTATATTTTTGTGGGTGAAACGCGGCCGCCAATCCCTACAAACTCCGGGATCCGCCGAGGCTCGGTGTGAAAGGCAGGGATTACGGCAGATGTGATCATCAGGTGGAAGGAAGCGTCTGGAGGCACTGCACTGACACAGTGAGACAGGTCATCAGTCAGACTGCGGCTCAGCAGTGCCCCCCCCCACCCCCCGCGGAGTGAGCAGACGGGGCACGTGGCAGTGGGCGGCTGTGACGGACAGGTCACCGGGACCAATGGTGTGTGTGAGGGCGGGTGGGTGGGGCTGTGGACGGTGTGATTGACAGGCGGGGGCGGGACTGTGGACGGTGTGATTGACAGGCGGGGGCGGGGCTGTGGACGGTGTGATTGACAGGCGAGGGGGCGGGGCTGTGGACGGTGTGATTGACAGGCGGAGGGCAGGGCTGTGGACGGTGTGATTGACAGGCGGGGGGCGGGACTGTGGACGGTGTGATTGACAGGCGGAGGCGGGGCTGTGGACGGTGTGATTGACAGGCGGGGGGCGGGGCTGTGGACGGTGTGATTGACAGGCGAGGGCGGGGCTGTGGACGGTGTGATTGACAGGCGGGGGGCGGGGCTGTGGACGGTGTGATTGACAAGCGGGGGGCGGGACTGTGGACGGTGTGATTGACAGGCGGGGGCCGGGGCTGTGGACGGTGTGATTGACAGGCGGGGGCGGGGTTGTGGACGGTGTGATTGACAGGCGGGGGGCGGGGCTGTGGACGGTGTGATTGACAGGCGGGGGGCGGGCTGTGGGCGGTGTGATTGACAGGCGGGGGCGGGGCTGTGGACGGTGTGATTGACAGGCGGGGGCGTGGCTGAGGACGGTGTGATTGACAGGCGGGGCGGGGCTGTGGACGGTGTGATTGACAGGCGGGGGGCGGGGCTGTGGACGGTGTGATTGACAGGCGGGGGCGGGGCTGTGGACGGTGTGATTGACAGGCGGGGGGCGGGGCTGTGGACGGTGTGATTGACAGGCGGGGGCGGGGCTGTGGACGGTGTGATTGACAGGCGGGGGCGGGGCTGTGGACGGTGTGATTGACAGGCGGGGGGCGGGGCTGTGGACGGTGTGATTGACAGGCGGGGGCGGGGCTGTGGACGGTGTGATTGACAGGCGGGGGGCGGGCTGTGGACGGTGTGATTGACAGGCGGGGGCGGGGCTGTGGACGGTGTGATTGACAGGCGGGGGCGGGGCTGTGGCGGTGTGATTGACAGGCGGGGGCGGGGCTGTGGACGGTGTGATTGACAGGCGGGGGGCGGGGCTGTGGACGGTGTGATTGACAGGCGGGGGCGGGGCTGTGGACGGTGTGATTGACAGGCGGGGGCGGGGCTGTGGACGGTGTGATTGACAGGCGGGGGGCGGGGCTGTGGACGGTGTGATTGACAGGCGGGGGGCGGGGCTGTGGACGGTGTGATTGACAGGCGGGGGGCGGGGCTGTGGGCGGTGTGATTGACAGGCGGGGGGCGGGGCTGTGGACGGTGTGATTGACAGGCGGGGGGCGGGCAGACAGACTGGGAAGCGCAGGGCGGCTGATTGCTCATTGATTGCTGCTGTGGCTGTGGCTGTGACAGGAGCTCTGCTCAGAGGTGACATTCACTGACTCTGAGCAACTTTACACAGTGTGCACACACACTCACTCACACTGACACACACTCACACACTCACACACACTGACACACACTACACAGACACACACACTCACACAGACTAACACACAGACACACACACACTCACACAGACACTCACACACACTCACACATAGACACACACACAGACACTCACACACACTCACACAGACACACACACTCACACAGACACACACTCACACACTGACACACACAGACACACACACACACACACACACTCACACACACTGACACACACAC